>NC_137836.1:160000-4960000 GCF_948465745.1 Chenopodium album | reverse complement strand
AATACCTTTTTTTTTTATGGATATGTTTAATTTGTAATATGTTCAATTAGATATAAGATACAAATATGTTCAATTAGATATAAGATACAAATATGGAACACACCTTAATCTTACCTTAATCTTTTGCACAAACTTTTTAAAAAATCTGGTACATCCATTATGAAGATCTCTCAATGTAATCAAAAGTTACCCTTAAAATAAATAAAAGTTACTCAAATATGTATAAAAGTAACCCAATTCAAATAAAAATAATATACACTTTTTTGGTAACGAATCACATTTTAAATGACTAAAATTCAATTAATAGTGATTGAAAGTAATTTTATTATTCTTATAAAACTTTTCTTCTAAAATGACTTAAAGTTACCCTTTATACTGCTTGATGTACACTAATATTAGTGTAAACCGGATATCGATTTAGTGCAACTCAAAATTTTAATTATTTACATAATCTAATTTTGTAGCTATATATATCACTCCCAAGTAAGGCTTGGCTTTGATTATTTATTTTTTTGGACATGAGTTTAATGAACGACAAGTCGACAATAATACTTTGTTTGGATAGGAAGAAATGGAAGGAAGAGAAGAGAAATGGAGGGGGACAAAATCTCTTGTTTGGGTAAAAGATTGGGGGAAGGAAGGGGAAGGAGAGGGAGGGTTTCATTTTCCCTCTCTCTTTAATAACCATAATCTCTCCAAAATTGGAGAGATTTGGAGGGAAAATGGAGCTCACCTCCCCCTCCCTCTCTTTTCCCTTCCCTTCCTCCATTTTTCCTCCCCTTCTTTTCCTTTCTTCTTTGCTATCCAAACAAAGCGTAAAGTAAACAATCGAAGGAATAAGTGTTCTGATAATCGTCAGAATTTATACTTAAACAGTACTGTATTAATGTATTATACGCCCATAAAAGGAGCTAAAAGAGAAAAATAACAAGACAAAATATTAACGGAAGTCTTAATGCATAATTATAAAAAAAAAAAAAAATAATAAATAAAAACAATCACTGTGAAAAATCTCTCTTCTCCGCAAATCCAATCATAAAATGCAAGATTGCTTAAACAAATTTAGATGGCTTTTTAGGTCTCAACTGCAACAAAATAACAAGAAAAAAAAGAATAATATCAGCATAGGTCAAAACCGTTAAATAATCGTAATAGTTAGTACTCTATAACAATCTACTCGTAACAGGTTTTGACAAATAATAATAAATGATAGCTTTAAATCAAGTTTTTTAAGTTTATTTTAGAAGTATTTTTGAGTTTTAATTATACGAGAATTTAATTTTCTAATATATGCTCCTCAATATCTAATCAGTTTAAATTTAATAAATACGTATTTTTATACACAAAATAAATTAATAAGTAAGAGCTTGTTTGGCAAAAACAGGAAACAATAAAAGTGTTTCACTTTTTTGTTGTTCGTTTTGTGGTTCGTTTTCAAAATTATCATTTTAATACTAAGTAAGTCTAAATAATTTTTGATTCATTATGTGACATATATAATATACTTTTATAAAACAAAAAAACAGAAAACAGAAAACCATAGCAATGCCAAACGAACCCTAAGATTTTCTAATTTTTATGCATTTTTTTAATTAGTAAAATTCCAATCCAATCAAACAAATTAATACTCCATATCAAATTATATAGGGAAGAGAATTACATCAGTGCTGTGCCCGCATTTCTTCTTTCTGCACTGTGTAGCCCTACTATGTAGACGAGAATAGCAACTGCAAACCACAACACATTAATTTTAGAAATTATATTACTTTTCATACTTGAATTCTAATAAATAACCTTCTTAACCTTCCCAATTGAAAAGAAAAAATAAAAATGATATTGGATGATTTCTATTTATGAAATCAATTAAAAACGAACCATGTTTGAATTTCTAAACTAAAACTAGAACATGTATGTACTCTTATACATTAATTATTGTATCGCGAGTAAAATAATTAGAAAAGAATGATTATAATTATATATACCTGCGGCAAATCATCTTGTTTTGCCTGTATTGTTTAGCCAATTGAACCAAAGATGGCTCGATATTCATTGGTTTGCCACCTCTAAGCCTCAGCACAAGATGAAGAGTCGATTCTAAGTTACAAACAACAATAACAATGGTTATAATTAACAAAAAATTATAAATTTTTTAATCAAAATAATAAAAATTAGCGTAAGAATTGTATTATTATGCACATAATGATAAAAATAAATAAGAGCAAAACCTTTCTGAATGTTGTAATCCGCAAGAGTACGTTCATCTTCCAACTGCTTACCAGCAAAGATCAAACGTTGCTGATCTGGTGGAATCCCTATACATATTTTAATAAAACGTTGTTAATATGGACGGAAATACGGAATCAAGTTCAAAATTCATTGTAAAAAAAAAAAAAAAAAAAAGTTCAAAATTATTGCAAAAGATCCAAATTAGAAAATATAAATTCCATAAAGCCCTAGCTATATTTTTTAGTCAAATAATTCCAATACCATAAAAAAAAAATTTTAAAAAAAAATCTTTTATGGTAAAAATTAAGAAATTTGATTCCGTAAAGCCCTAGCTATATTTTTTAGTCAAATAATTCCGTAAAGCCCTGGCTATATATTTTTAGTCAAATAATATTCGTTTCAAACCATAAAAAAACAACCTAGACATAATACTTCTGTTGTTTTATTAATATTGCAACAACGAACTTTTTGCACTATTCTTCACTTTTGTTTGAACATATAATATGATTTATACGTTAAGCAAAATATAGTCAAGTGGGATCTTGTTGGATTTGTCTCATAAAATACTTTTACGATATCAACTTTTTATAAACAATTATAGATATTTAGCATATAAAATGTGTATTGGGATGTGTAATTTCACGGAGAAAGTATTATATATGAAAATACGTTACAAAATAATATATACGACAACCACAACACGAATATGAAACGTTAGTAAGTACCTTCTTTGTCTTGGATCTTAGACTTGAGATTGGTAATGGTGTCACTGCTCTCAACTTCAAGGCTAATAGTTTTCCCAGTTAGGGTTCTCACGAAGATCTGCATTTTTTCTTTCTCTTGGTAAATTCAATTGAATTTTTAATTTTACTCGGCTAATTTGATGTTACCTCGTATTTAACGGGAGTTTTTAGGGTTTGTGAAAGAAATTGTAACGCTAGCCTCACTTTATATAAGTTTTTAATACCGGTTTAGTATGTAGATACTAGTTGATCTATATATTGTGTGTATGACAACTCATCATAGTATATTAATGTGATAAATATTTAAATAGTTAATCTTACACCTGTGTATGACAACTTATCATATATTCATAGTATATTAAGGTGATAAATATTTAAATAGTAATCTTATACGTGTGTATGGCAACTCATCATAGTATACTAGATTTTTGGTCCGTTCAATGCACGGGTGGTTATTTGAGTTAATTAATTTCATATGCAGGTATGCTTTTATATGAAGTAATTGTTTTATTTCTAAAACTTAAAAGAAAAAAAGACTTAGGGTAAAAGTGTGAAAGAAGATGAAGAAATTTATTTAGATATATATACTTGAAGATGGTAAGATATGAAAAGATATATTAGTTTAAATTATATCTAAATTAGGGGATGAAAAGACAACTTTTATTATAAATTATATCTTTATGTAATGTGTACTAATTAATTGAATTTTATTTTATTATGGTGGAAATAACACACTTCATTTTCTTACTTGAATTTGCAAGTTGTAATAGGTAAACAATAATTTATAGGGTGTAAATGTCCGCACACTTGCTATTCTTAAGCTTTTAAAAAAAGCAGTTAATATTAATGAAGAAAAATAAGTAAATAAACATTTAAAGGGTAAAATCGTACACATATTATTCATAAGATCATAGTTAAATCATGCTAGAAAAAACTTAGAGACAATCAACATCATATATTCATATTAATAGAGGTAAAAGGGGCTTTTTAGATATTTTATGTGGGTACCGAACTTCACACGATTGAATCTCTTTTGGAATTTCAAAAATTCTAGGTGTTTCTCTCCTAAAAATCTAGAATTTTAAAAAAAATTAGGCGTTTGACCTCCACCCATTTTTTTTCAATAAAAAATTACTTTAACTCTGGCGATGAATCCGATGACTTTACATTCATTCGATGGTGGTTTGTTGGGAGGAGAGACTATCAGATTTGGGTTAGAGTGAAGAAAAACATGGACTACACACAAGAATATATTTGTCCATTCGACCATCTATATCTATATCTATATCTATACTTAGTCTATACTTAGTTAGTATATTTAAAAACAAAAACCATCATCCTTATAATGCCGCATGTACATTTCATTTTTTTCTCCAATGCCACATGTCACCTTATGTAATCTTTATTTTTTTTAATCCCTTTTCTCATATGAAAAAAAAAAAAAAATTTAATTCACTACATGTATAATGATTGAAGGTTGTTTGGTTCACTTTCCTCCAGTTTAATTTCTACTACAATTGCATTTAATTTTCACCTCTTCTTCTCCTATATAAACTATTCATTTGCCAATATAAATATATTAAAAAAATAATTATATATATTATATACCTATTAATAAACCGTGCATTGCACGGGCCAGAAGGCTAGTTCATGTTTAAATGCGAGCGTTACCTAGTAAAATAAGAGCGCTGTTTAGCTTTTCACAATAATAAACGTGTTTTAGACTTTTAGGGGGTGTTTGGTTCGCAAAGTGATATAGGTTGGGAATCAAGAATAGGGTTAAGGTGGTATCGGGCTAGCACTCGATACTTAATACCATGTGTATGATTCAATTCTGAAATGGAATATCATTCCCTTAATTTCATGTATTTGATACATAAGGGAATGGAATGAGCTACTCCGTAGAATTTTCACTTTTACCTCAAAAAAAAAAAAAGAAAGGAGCCAAACACACATCCCCAATATCTAAACCCCATACAGACTTGAGGTATGAGTTTAAAAAATAAATCATATTTTTGACAATCAAACAGTATGAGATGTGGTCATTCTAAAGTCAAAACTATAATCAGCCAACCAAACGCCCCCTTAGTTTTTGCAAGTTTACATTTATCTTCCTCTCTCAATTGACCGGTGAGGTTAGTGGTTAGGGTTCTTGGTTATCGATTGCAATCATCAGAAAAATGGCAAATCTTCTACTCATTTCTCCTCCAATTAGCTCATTGGTAAGCTTCCCTGAGAAATTCTCTTTCATCAATCATTGAATTTTGATTTCCTCTTTCAATTAAATCACTTACTCTCTAGTTCATTGTATAATCTTTAACTTTGTTATTTGCAGTGGACTCCAAAATTTGCCCCCAAAAATTATCAGAAATCATTAATTCATCGGAATTCGCCAAGAACAGTTTCAATTAGAGCTTTCTTCTTTAATCCATCTGATGAACCAATTTTGAAAGAAGCATTTAAGGTTTAATTCCAATTTATATTTATATTACATTGTTTACTGTAATTTGATATTTGAAGTGTATATGTTTTGATTGTTCATCAATTTGTTGACCTGCTTTTTGAATTGTTAAAATAAGCTGAAAATAATGCCTTTGTTAGAATACCAATTTTAGGTTCGAAGAATTACTTCCTTAGGTTACTGGCTTTCGTATTTTGCTCTTAAGTTTTGGAAATTAAAGATGAGAATGCCAATTTAAGGTTCGAAGAATTTCTTCCTTGATCGTGTTTTTAAATTCGATGTTTCCGCCTCTAAAATGTCTGAAGTTTGTTGTTTACACTTGAACAGTTGAACCAAATTGAAAAGACTAAGAAATAAAGTAGTGTACAAATTTTGAATAAAAGCTTCTTACTGTAGGACCTTTGAGTGTGTTGATGTTATTAAGAGTGCAGCACCCTTAGGATTGATGCTGCAAACTTTAATATTTGTGAAATGGTATAAGAAATACGAAGTACGTGTTAAACGTGATTAATACTGACGACTGTTCCTACTCCAAAATGGTCTGAATTGATCCTTTGATCCTAGTGAAACAGAATTCCCTGATCTTGCTCATATACTGAACTCGACGAGTTATTTGTTCCTTTAAGTGGTTGACTTAGATATAGGTGCAAAATTGAGCCTAATTTCGGTGATTCTTTTTGAGCCTAATTGGCATAATTGAGCCTAAGCCTTGAACAGATCTCTGAATCTCAGATCATAATTAGATTAATCAGCCAATTTCGGTGATTCTTTTTGGAGAGATTTTAATAATACCTTAAGTTGTGTACATTCTCACTTATGCATGATTATGGCCAAATTTTCCACTCTTTTGGTTCGTTTTTGCTCGATTTCAAATATTGGTTTGTTCCCGATGAGTAAGATTTCTTACTTTTGTGTCCTTGCAACTTCATGAGCTTAAATTTGATGTTTTCTCTGTTTATTTATTTAATTTTTTAATTTTTTTTTTTTTTTTTTTGTGATTTTTGTATGGAGAAGTAAATCCACTCTAATTATTTTGTTCCTGTTACTACCTTCTTCTCTCTACCGGAAGAAGATAAGAAAATAAATTTGCTGTTACAGTTTTGCTTTGATTACTAAAGTAGTGTTAACGAAAATCCTAGATATAAATGCATTGTAAATTTGTAGAATGACATCCTGCAGGTGTTTTGGTGGTTGTAAAGGATTGTCAAACTATAAATTTAAACTAGATTCTGATTTTATTATTATTATTATTTTTTTCCTTTCCTTTTGCTTAATTTAGTTCCTGAACTTCATGATTAAGGGTTAGAAAGTTACATTTTCCTATCCATGTTGCTAAAGCAATGAAATAATATGACGGGACAGAGCTAAAAAATTACTTAACAGGCATTATATCTTACCTCCTACCATCTTAGCTTATTGACACCTCAGAGTCGCTCCCCTCCTAATCAAAATAAATGAATTATCTCCAGGTATATATGGAATAACTTTTACAGTGAAGCTGTCGTAGTATCTTACCTCCAACCATCTTAGCTTATTGACACCTTAGTGCCGCCCCCTCTCCTAGTCAAAATAAAAGAATAATCTCCAGATATATATGGAGTAACTTTTACAGTGAAGCGGTCATAATTAGTTCCTTTTCAGGAAAGTTGAACACAAGCATTGGCTTGGTGCTGCTAACTTGCTAAGCCAACAAAAGAACACACTTCAGTGAGACTTTTGGTTCAGTCCATTGCAGCTGACCAAAACAGTAAATATTGTGGAAGGATGACTAGTCATTGTTTAGTGTAATTATATAAGAAAATATAAAAAGTTATGCAGATTGGAATGAGTTAACCAATTGGTCCTGTGTTTCACTGATGGATGAATGTCTGGATGATTACCAAGTAAGATCCTTGAAAGCCAAAAGTCTGGACTCTGGGGCACGCTGTTGATACGATGCAGAACTACATTCTGCAGGCACGCTATTGATAGATTACTAATTTATCTCTGTTTTACCAAATTTGTACAACTCTTCAAGAGAATGTGGCAAAAGTAAGTGGAGTCAAACTATATATGAATTACTCCATATTATGTAAGCTGAATGCTGTTTATATTACTAGGCTTTCTGCTGGCAAATGTTTTTTATTGTCTGCTTGTATATAACTGAGGGTCGAAAAGGAAGGACAATCCACCCTCCTCCCAAATACAAAAATAAAAAATAAAAAAAAGAAAGAAGGAAAGGAGAATGAAAAAACACATCTGCACGATTAGAGGGGTAATGGCAGGGGAGCAAAATAGAGCAGTTCAGACATCGGTTCAACTAGGCTCAGTATCTTGGTTGCTTTAAATTGTCATGCTCCATGACTATCATTTTATCCCACTATCAGCACTATGCTTAAATATTGGATCCTGTATGTATGTTCTCTGTTAGCAATAACACTGTACTTGCTTTGATGTGGGTTTTTTTTATTTATTATTTTTATTTTCTAGGGTACTTAAAACGACTTACAGCTCTCAAAATTGCCATGTTGTCTTTTTTTCCCTATGATATTTCAAAAATTTTTAATGCCATTATTCCATGACAACACACATAGAAATGCATAGTCATATACTTTGTATGTGCAGCACTGTTTATAATGATTTAAGCTTCAAAATTGTCTTTTCAGGAACCTGTGGCATTCATGGGTGGAATGTTCGCAGGCCTTCTTAAGCTCGACTTGAATGAAGAGCCCCTTAAGGAGTGGGTAAACAAGACAGTCGAAGCTTCTGGAATTACCGAGGAAGAAATTGATGCCCAAGGACCAGACGTAGAAGAAGAATCTCCCCAACAGATAGATATTGAGTGATTTGAGTTAATAATTCTGTCCGCACTACAATTCGACACCTATAATTTGTAAGATATTTGTAATATGTATTGTGTATTTGTTCATTAGCACTGCAATGTAATAAACTTTTGTACATCCTTATCTGCAATTTAAAAAAATATATTTTCATATTTGGTTCAAATGATTCAAACTCTCATGTTTTGTGCTTCTGTTATTTTGCCAACAGGTTCAAACGAAGTATTATTTTACGCTTGTGCCAGCTCTCTAATGTAAGAAATACTCAATACATGAGAACGGTGAGTCAATGACTAGCCACTTTTCCTGGCTGCGTTTGCCATTTCATGAGAAGTAAAATTGGATCGATCCAAGAACTTTAATTAGAATACATACAGATATGAAAAGATTATGTACTTAAATGACACATAGTTGCTATTGAAACATCATAGCGAATTTGTTTCTAAGATAAACAAAAAAATCACGAGCAAATACGATTATCAAACCTGCTAAAGTGGGAAAATAAGTTGAACATGGGCAAGATTAACCTCAGAATACACTTAGCTATATTATGAATAAGATACAAATATGCCTTGAAAGCTAGATTGTTTATATGAATTGTATCCAATCTTTGAAATAGGTTTATAAGTGCTCGAGGAAAGGAAGGCAGGAGGAAGAACACCCCCGAATTCATCCTCACTAGTCAGTCTCTTGCATTCCTGGTTCGACCTCTCCTCATTTGTTTTCATTGGTAAGCTCTCACGCATAAACCTTTTTTTTCATAAAAAAATTGCTAGCATTAATCTGGTTTGCAGAGTTTTGGATATATTTTACAATCATAGGTTTTGAATATTTTACGATCATATCTTTACCTATTATATTTTACAATCTCTGTTAGTCTGTTCATAGGTTTTGGATGCATTTTACACTTACAGCTTTACCTATTATATTACTTCTTATATATCATCTCACTAGATTAAACCCCGTGCAATGCACGGTTATTAAATAATCTAATGACAATAATTTTTACCAAAAATAATTGATATAAATATTATAAATTGACTTAGTAGTAAAAAGTTTGAAATATTGTGAAAAAAATTAATTAAACACGTTATAGTTACAATGAGCAATTCGAT
The DNA here is from genome assembly GCF_948465745.1 of Chenopodium album. Classification (NCBI taxonomy): domain Eukaryota; kingdom Viridiplantae; phylum Streptophyta; class Magnoliopsida; order Caryophyllales; family Amaranthaceae; genus Chenopodium; species Chenopodium album. Next base: position 4,950,636 of record NC_137836.1, on the reverse strand, counting down.
ATTTAAGGACATTTATTTTAGATTTTATACAAACTAAAAGTCATAATTTAATTACAATAAGTTTTGTTTAGTAACTGGTTTTGGAGGGAAAAATTTTTATAATATTTTGCCAAGTGTTCTCTAAGTTTCGCCTTTAGTATAATGTAATTGATGATTAGGTTTTTATGAACACGTACGTTTTATTTTTTGTGTCTCAAATCCGTCCCAAATAACCAAAATAACCCCCAAAACTTCTAAATAACATGTTTTGACATGAAAATAAAAGAATTTTTTTTTTCTGAACGGCAAGTGGTAAAAAGTACAATATTTAGAATTTTTTTGTGGTAAATTAAAACTTTGAGAAGTTTTGGTATTAAAAAAATAATTTCTTGATTTTTTTTTGGTGAGAAAAGTCAAAATATCCTACCTATTATGAAAAATTTCATAGATATTATGTTATTTTATACAGAGTGAATATTTTCTTTACCTATTATGTTATGTATAAACTTATTAGGAATTTTACTGTTCATAGGTTTTGGATATATTTTACAATCAAATCTTTACCTATTTGGAATTTTACTGTTTGTAGATTTTGCATATATTTTACAATCATATCTTTACCTATTATATAACTTCATACATTTATTTTTACATATATTATGCTATTTAATAAATTATCTTTACATATTTCATTAATTTATATAAATTGACAAGGATGAATGAATACTTATATAAACAAAGGATTCCTGCATGGTGTTGGTCATATCATACATATCGAAAAGCTAAAAGCAAAAACCTTGCAAATAACCATGGAAATCAAGTTTCAATTAAATGAAGTTCGAAACAATCTCGGTGTTTAATATTTTAAGAGGGATGAAAAGAACAATGCACGGAAGCTATAAAACAGAAACTCAAACTTATAATTTTGATATATTCACACGATGAAATCAACTTACATAAGAGCAACTCCAATGGTTGCTTTTAGGGACTAGCTTGCAATTTTAATAATTTTCAAGCTAAAGCCAAACCATTGGAGGATAGTTTAATAATTAGCTTGGCCAAACTAATGCCAAGCAAATTAGCTTAGAAATTAATTGTCTCTAATAAAATACTAATTATTTGAAAAATAAAGCTGAAAAATCTAAATGCCTAATTAGCTTAACTATTGTGGCATAAATTAACTAGAAGGAAGAATAGCTTTGCAATTAGCTTGCCGTTGGAGTTGCTCTAATGGCATTTAAATAGAACGAAAAATCTAACTAATGGGTCCTATAATTTAGGAACATTATCCCACTAACATAGTAACATTACTCCACTAACCCAATGATATACTCTTTGACTAATTCATAACAATCCACTTAACTAGACTCCTAAAATTATTCAAATATAATTAACCCACATACACTCGTTGGTTAGGAACAAAAATCTATACAATCTCCCTCGATAAACACCGTATCCTCACTGTTTTCACCGCTTGCGCAGTAACAGCCAAAGAATGGTTCACTGACATCCTCAAACACCATCCACCTTCTTCTTGCAACAGCTACTCCATCATTGTAGGTTTCACCGCGGAAACTGAATTAACAACCAGTCGTAATGATCGTCCTTACGATTCAGTCTCTATATGCGTCGGAAATCAGTGCCTCATATTCAGCACAGATACCGAACATTATTACAATTATGATACTCGTGACGTTTGCGTTCTCCGCTCCTTCTTTTCAGACCCTCTTGTGGTAGTAATTGGCCAAAACATGGATCACGTTGCAAAGAAACTTGAACTTGACCTCGATATCAAGTTCCACAACTCCTTTGATGTCAACAAGCTTGCTTCCATTGTGCACCCTCCTCTGAAGTTGATGAAGGTGAAGATAATGATCGCGTGCACTACAAAAATCATGGACTCGACGATCTTGCTAGGGTCGTGTTGGGTAAACAAGTGCCTAGGATTAATGGAGGGGAGTAAATTGTAGCCAAGTGCTGAACAGTGGTACTTCTGTCAACGCTAATTTTTTGAACAAGAAGTCATATCATGATATTTGCAGCTATGAATATGCTGTGATTGTAACTCTTGATGCTGGTCTGCTTTACGCACTTGGTGATAAACTTCTTTGTGGATATGCCGATTTCCATCCTTACTCTGGTATTTCCAAATCCAAGAGGAAGAAGTGGAACAAGAAAAGAAGATTAAAATGAAAAATAGTAGGACTAAAGGCATTTTTGAGGAATTATGAGATTTTTAGAGATTGAGTTTGGTATTAGCATAGTTGGTTAAAGAATTTAGAATGATAACAATTAGAATTGAACTTTGTTCACATTTGTTTTTTGAGATTCTTCAATTTTGCCTACAATAGATCCAACTGCTACTAATGTTAATTATTGTTATTGTAAGATCCAACTTTTATAATAAGAACATTTCAGTAAAAATAATAAGATGTAACTTTTACAATGTAGTGAAAATAATTTCATTTCAATAAAAATAATTTCAGTTTAGCAAAATTTAATAACTATAAAGAAGAAATATAATAGAATATCGGTAAAAATAATTTCAGTTTAGTAATTAATTTCAATTCTTAAAAATAATTTTTATTCAAGAAAAATAATTTAAGTTAAATAAAAATTATTTCAGTTAAGCAAAAATAAGATGAAGTGAACGAAACCTAATTGCTAGTTTGGTTTATAAAATAATTTAATCAATTCAGTAAAAATAATTTCAGTTCAGCAAAAATAGGGTGAAGTGAACGGGTCTTAGGGCTTGTTCACATTTACTTAATTTCACTTTTGTTCACATTTACTTAATTTCACTTCAGCTCCAATCAGTTCAATTCTGCTCTATTCAGTTCAGTTCAGTTTAGCTTCTAATTTCCCTTTCTCATAAAATATTTATTTCAGTTCAGCTCACTTCAGTAAATGTAAACAGGCCCTTAGCCATTATTTTCTTTAATGATGTAATATAAAGTATAATAAAATAAAATAAAAAATTTAAAAAAAAGTGCATTTTCAACTTTTCAATAAATTTCTGCAAAATTTTTAATGACAAATATAATTCCAAAATTATTAGGTTTAAAATTTGGGTGAATTATGTGAATAAGATTTTGGCAGAGTATATTGTTAGATTATGTAAATGATCTAGTATGTAATTAGTTTGTAAATTACTAGTTTAGCCTTAACCCTAACCTAGCTTACGCTTGTATTATATATTGTTTCATGATCAATGAGAAAGGCACGGCAAAATATTCTCATATTCTCTCATGGTATCACGAGTCTAGGTTTTTCAATCCGAAACCCTAACTCTCTTCCACTCATCTAATCTTCTTCTTCTTTTCTTCTCTAATGGCTGATTCTAGCAAGCTACATCCGGCCACACTTGTTAGCAACATCAAGACATGTATTCCGGTTACTCTGGATTACAAGGGCACTCAATACAACCTTTGGAGAACTCTCTTTCAACTTCACTGCCGCGCAAATATGGTAATTGATATTATCATTCCTCCACTGGTTGATCCCTCTGCTAAGAAACCCGAACCTTCTGCTGCTGAATTGGCTTTCTCGCAACGTCTTGATGACCTTGTCCGTCAATGGATATATGGGACAATATCCATTGATTTGCTCAACACCATTGCCGACCCCGATGACAAAGCGGTCGACGCTTGGAAACGTTTGGAGAATTTCTTTCTAAATAACAAGGCTGCTCGTGCTATGACCCTTGATGCGCAATTCACAAACACCAAGCTTGAACAGTTTGATGGTGTTAAACCGTACTGCTCACATCTGAAAACCCTTGCGGATAATCTGAGGAACGTTGGAGATACGGTCTCTGATCATCGAATGGCTCTGCAATTATTGAAGGGTCTCACCGATGACTACAAATCCTTTCGATCCTCTGTTCGACACCTCAATCCGCTACCTTCCTTTGAGGCATTGCGCTCCATGCTTGAATTGGAAGAGCAGAGCAATGCATCTGATATTCCAGATTCCGGTGAGGAAGCTCTCCTCTCTCAAACCTCGCAACCAGCGTCGTTTCCGCAACAGGGGAGGGGTATTTCCGCGACTGACTCTGCTCGTGGAGGTGCGCCACCTGCTCGCGGTGGTCGGAAAATTAAAGGGAAGGGTGGTAAGAAGAGCAGCGCCGGCTCCGGTGGCCGGCACAACCAGTCCCAGCAGTCAGCACCGCAAGCTCAGCCCTCAGCGCAGCATTCTCACTCGGGGCAGCAGGGGTGGATGTATCCCCCCCCTTGGGCTTATTGGTCTCAGCCACCATGGGCCACTCCCCCATGTCCGTACCCTTCACAGGGTCAAGGCCCAATGCAGTGGGGTGGGAGGCCTCAATCACAGCAGCCCGGTCTTCTCGGTGCTCGTCCACAGCAAGCATATTTCATGTCATCTCCTCCTCCTTCTTCCTCGGGATATGTGCCAACCAACATCGAGCAAGCTATGCATACAATGTCTCTTGCCGACCCGAATTACTACATGGATACCGGTGCTACTTCACATATGACAAACTCTCAAGGTAACTTGTCGTCATATTTTCATTTGAGCAAAAATAATAATAATAATATTATTGTTGGTGATGGTAGCAAAGTTCCAATTCATGGTTATGGTCACAAATCCTTAAACCGAAACACACTTCACCTCAAAAATGTCCTACACGTGCCTAAACTTGTCAAAAATCTAATTTCTGTTAGAAAATTCACTATTGATAATCATGTGTCAATTGAATTTGATCCGTTTGGGTTTTCTGTGAAGGATTTGCAGACGGGGAGCAAAATAGTGAGATGTAATAGCCATGGCGATCTTTATCCCTTCTTCAATGATCGTCAAGTCATTTCCAATTCTATTCCGTCAGCTTTTACAGTTGTTTCTCCTAGTGTGTGGCATTCCCGTTTAGGTCATCCGGGAAATGCAATTCTTAGCTCTTTACGTAGTAGTAAACTCATAAATTGTAATAAGGCTACAAATCACGTTTGTCATTCTTGTCCTTTGGGAAAGTTAATGAAATTGCCATTTTATGATTCTATGTCTTTTACTACTATGCCCTTTGATATTGTTCACAGTGATTTATGGACTTCTCCCATTGTTAGCTCTCTTGGTCACAAATTTTATGTTCTATTCCTTGACAATTACACGAATTTTCTTTGGACTTTTCCTATCTCATCCAAATCCCAAGTTCACAACTTGTTTCTTCGTGTACGAACATATATTAAGACTCAATTTGAAAAAGAAATAAAAGCTTTTCAATGTGACAATGGCACGGAATTTACCAACACTCCATTTCAAAAATTTTGTGAACAACATGGCATGACCTTTCGCTTCTATTGTCCATATTCTTCTCCTCAAAATGGCAAAGCCGAAAGAAAAATCAAAACGATCAACAATGTTGTTCGTACTCTTCTTAGTCATGCCTCCATGCCTCCTACCTTTTGGCATCATGCTTTAGAAATGGCCACATACCTTCATAACATCATTCCTACCAAACTCCTAGGCTATAAATCTCCGACTCAAATTCTATATCAAAAACATCCCGCTTATTCTCATCTTAGGGTGTTTGGTTGTCTTTGTTACCCTCTATTTCCTTCCACTAAAATTCACAAGCTTCAATCTCGTTCTACTCCTTGTGTTTTTATTGGTTATCCGTCTAATCATAGGGGCTACAAGTGTTTTGATATCTCGAGTCGTAAAATTATAATAGCTAGGCATGTTTGGTTTGATGAGTCGGTTTTCCCATTTTCTAAAATTCATACCCCAAATGAACATACTTATGATTTTTTGGGTGATGCCTTAGGTCCTCTTCCTCTTCCTATCTTGCGGCAGCATCAGGAGCAGCCTGCTGCTACCTCACCCACACGGGATCCAGCAGGCGCTGGAGTGGGGAGGGTACAGCAAGCTGCTGCGTCTGCTCAGCCCGCACAGCCCCCTGCCCCACACAGCGCGGTGAGCGAGGTAGTGCAGCAGCAGCACGAACCCTCCTCACCACGTTCTCCCACTGCTGCCTCACCCTTATCACCCCCTTCTCCTCTTGCTGCCACCCCTGTGTCACCACGGCAGCTTGCTGCCACTTCTTCCCCATCATCACAGCCGCATCTTTCCCCTCCTACTCATGTTCCCGCACCATCCCCAATGCCCACGCACTCCATGGCTACTTGTAGCAAGCATGGGATTGTGAAACCAAATCCCAAATACCAAGACCAAACACATCATACTACCACCTCCATATCACCCATTCCAAAGAACCCGGTTACCACTCTTCGTGACCATAATTGGAAAATTGCTATGCAGGAAGAATATGATGCTCTTATTGAAAATGGTACTTGGAAATTGGTTCCGCGACCACCGAATGTGAACATAATTCGGTCATTGTGGATTTTTCGGCATAAGACTAAGTCTGATGGGTCTTTTGAGAGGCATAAGGCTCGCCTTGTTGGTGATGGTAAAACTCAAAGGGAAGGCATTGATTGTGATGAGACTTTTAGCCCGGTTGTTAAACCGGCTACTATTCGGGTGGTTCTTAGCATTGCTTTGGCCAAGTCTTGGCAAATTCATCAATTGGACGTCAAAAATGCTTTCTTACATGGTAATTTGAATAAAACGGTTTACATGTATCAACCTATGGGATTCAGAGATCCTAATAAACCTGATCATGTCTGCTTATTAGACAAGTCACTTTATGGTCTCAAACAGGCACCCCGTGCGTGGTACAAACGGTTTGCAGATTTTGTGGCTACTATTGGCTTTGCTAATAGCAAATCTGATACCTCTTTATTCATCTATCACCATGGTAATGATACTGCTTATCTACTTCTATATGTTGATGATATTGTGCTTACTGCTTCATCGGAATCTCTCCGCCGACATATTATTTCTCGGCTCAGCTCTGAATTTGCAATGAAGGATTTGGGTCCTCTGAGTTATTTTTTGGGTATTGCTGTTACTAGAGGTAAAAGTGGTCTATTTTTATCTCAAAAGAAGTATGCGCAGGAAATTTTGGAAAAAGCAGGAATGGCAAATTGCAAGCCTTCGGCTACTCCTGTTGACACCAAAGGCAAATTGAGTACTCAGGAGGGTGCTCTGTATGACGATCCTACTTCTTATCGGCGCCTCTGTGGTGCTTTGCAGTACTTGACATTCACCCGACCAGATATCTCTTATGCAGTTCAATAGGTTTGCTTATTTATGCACTCGCCCCGTGTTAAGCACATGAATGCGTTGAAACGCATTCTATGATACATTAAGGGTACGACAGATTTTGGTTTACAACTGCATAAATCTCCTATTTCTACCCTTGTGTCATACACGGATGCAGATTGGGGAGGGTGTCCGGATACTCGTCGTTCCACATCGGGGTATTGTGTATACCTTGGTGACAATCTGATTTCTTGGTCTTCAAAACGCCAACCCACTTTGTCTAAGTCTAGTTGTGAAGCAGAGTACAGAGGGGTTGCCAATGTGGTCTCAGAATCCTGCTGGATTCGCAATTTGTTGCTCGAGCTATTTCTTCCTATTTCGAAAGCAACATTGGTTTATTGTGACAATGTTAGTGCGATTTATCTCTCTAGTAATCCGGTTCAGCATCAGCGCACTAAACACATTGAGATGGACATTCACTTTGTTCGTGAGAAAGTTCAAAGGGGCGAAGTACGTGTCCTACATGTGCCTTCCCGATACCAGATTGCAGATATCTTCACCAAAGGTCTGCCTAAGGTTTTATTTGATGATTTTCGGGACAGTCTAAGCGTTCATGGTCCTCCCGCTTTGACTGCGGGGGAGTGTTAGATTATGTAAATGATCTAGTATGTAATTAGTTTGTAAATTACTAGTTTAGCCTTAACCCTAACCTAGCTTACGCTTGTATTATATATTGTTTCATGATCAATGAGAAAGGCACGGCAAAATATTCTCATATTCTCTCATATATAAATAAATAAATAAAATATATTGTATAATTTAGCTTCCTAAATTGAAATTTGCCAGAAGTACATAGTCAAGAAAATCTGAAAATAAGATTTTTTTTTTTTTTTTTTTTTTTTAACCTCCTTTTCCTTGAATTGTAAGTAATGGGTCTTAGAGAAGGGATATGAGTCGGTGATTGGTAATGGTTGAAACATAAACTTAAACTTTATCACTGAGCTAAGATGGCAAAATCTTTTATTTTATCTAACATTAATTATAAACTTTGTTGACTTAAAATAGGGCTACTAATCTTTCCAAAAGTTTTATTTTCCCTTAATCTTGGTTATGTTTCCTAATAGTGTTTGGTTTCCTATTTCAATTTTACTAAAGTTTATCATAAATAATAGTCCAATCGAAACAATTTAACATCATCAAATCAATAGATTTCATAGAAGAAAAAAAAAAACAAAAAAACATTACAAGAATCTTTATTATAAAACCCAAGTAGCCTATCGTAGTTCAAAATCAATGGCATCCAAAATTAGTTTAAGTGTCGTGCCCAAAAACGATTCGTATGATGAAGAAAAAACAAGAATCATGGAGCTTCCAAAAGAATTGTTGACAGACATAATATGCAGACTTCCAATTAGTAGTCTTTATAACATGAAAATGTTACATGATAAAGAGTTTCATAGTATAATTTCAGACCCAAAGTTTCCTCAATTTTATCAAATGTACGATAATATTCATCCATGTAGTTTCATAGCGTATACATCATCCTTGTATGATACAAGGATGTCCTTAATTGAGTATGACTCCAATCGTAACGACTTCATCATAACCCGTCTTAACATGGAATTCGTACCTGCATTTAGTAGAAAGGATATGATGATGCTGCAAAGACTTGAAGTTTTGGCTTCGTGCAACGGTTTGTTCCTTGTAAGGTTATGGTGGTATGATGAGCATTATTATTATAATGCTCGTGCTGAGACGTTCATGTTCCTTGTAGATCCTATCAATCGTTGTTACCTCATGATTCCTCAAATTATTGAATTATCAACAACGAGGTTAGTGGTTAATTGATACTCTTATCTCAATTCAATCTCGATCAAGTTAGTTGAACATAATTTCTTTTACAATTTTTAAAATTGTGTATAGTATATAAACCAAATTATTAAATAATTTTAACATACAAACTTTTACATATGTTGTTTTCAAGACTACAAAAATCATTATGGCTCGCATATTCTTAAATACGTTTTTTTTATTTGACCTATTTTTTTTATTACGCTTCTTGATGCAAAACTTTAACCATCAATAGCTTTCATTATCTATATAATAAGTAAAAATTATACTGAGTATAAGTTATATATTATAATTTTTTTTTTGAAGCAATATATATTATAATTTTACTTATTAAGATAAAATAAAAAAAGATCCAACATGAATACATTTTTTAATATTTTTTATTCACAAAAGATGGTCAAAAGAAGGATGATGATTAGTGTAAAAGTCAAAACGGGTCAAGTAAAAAAACAGAGGAAGTAGTTTTTATTTAAATTTTATTAGGTAGAAATTTTTTTTTATAATTTTTACCAATTGAAATTTAATTAATTGATTTTTACTTGCCACAGTTTAGAAAGGTATGCATTTGGTTACGTCCCTAAAATAGGAAAATATAAGGTGGTCAGATTTTTGGAGAAAAGCTATGAGATCCTCACAATAAACAACGATGACAAATTCGAATGTACAAATTGGAGAAGAAGAATCATTTCACATGATCATCCGTTATATCGCGAGTACACTGAGAATAATATTATTCATAAATTTAAAAATCCAGTGGTTTGGGAAGGTTCTTTGTATTGTCTTGTGGATGGAGACACTAAAATTCTAAAGCTAGACATGGAAAAGGAGGAACTTGAGTTAGTCTCTACGCCAAGTATCGTGCTCGATTCGGGTTTTTGCGGAGGGTCTTTAGGTGTGTTGGGAGAGTCTCTCTACATAGCTATAAACAGGTTTGGCGATGAAGGTGTGGAAGTTTGGATGATGGAAGAGTCTTGGAGAAAGGCATTTGTAATAGGTGAATCTCAATGTAATAAGTTTGATCATCCATTTGAGATTATTCGAGTATATGATGATGGAAAGATTTTGATCTACTCCTCTAATTCTAAAAAGTTGTATCTTCTTGATCCGAAAGATGAAAGGAGTGAAGAAAAGTCTATTGAGATACAAGGAATGGGTTTTCTGGATGATATCAAATTTGTGCCTAGTTTCCTGCCTTTAAAACATGTATGATGCATCATCTATATAGTGGTACTTAACGTGTTTGTAGGTTAATTTCGAACTTTTAAAAAAAATTGATTTTGTAATATCAGGCAATTGTAATTTTGTTTTTAAGGAGTTATATCTATCTATTTTTTAAAAAACTACAATTATATTTATCTATTGTTTGCTTAATATTACGGACTACGGAGCAGTAAAAACCTTGGTTGAAGAAAAAAAAATACAAAACCTTGACTCAAACCAATTAATTAAGCCAAAAACCTAATGTTTGCTTAATAGTAAAATAAAACCCTGAATCAAATCAATTAAGCTTTTTTTTTGAGGAAGTCAAATGAATAATTCGAAACAAAACTGTTCAACATTTTAAAAAACGCCGTCTGTGGGGATCGAACCCACGACCACGTGGTTAAAAGCCACGCGCTCTACCACTGAGCTAAGACGGCTCAACTTTATTTCTTATAACTGAACATACGTTATAAACAGGTACTTTCGATCTATCACTAAACCGCTACACTTTCCTATAGTTTTACTCGTAACTTTCCTTAAGTTAAATGTTTCCCAAATAAAGTTTTTATTCTTCAATTTTTTATTATTTTTTTAATGACAGTTTAATAAGATTAAATTCTTATGATTTAATTAAGTAAATCGACTACAATTTACTGTTTAATACCATTTTATTTAACAGTAAACTAGATAAACTTAGATTTAGCATACACCAATTTTTATTAGACTTTCCTAAAGTTTACAGTTCTTATGTACTCCCTCCGTCCCAAATTACTCGCAACGGTTTGACGTTTTGCACTATTCACACATCTCCCTTTGACCATCTTTTTTAACTAGTATATGAAAGTCAATTTAATCATGTAACATGTTGTTGGGTCTATTTTAATGTATAGTTTCTTAATATAAACTTTTTATAACTTATATAAATATATAATAAAAGATATCAACGGTCAAACATGTGCATCGGCAAGCGTGTCCAGTCAAAATGTTGCAAATAAACCGGGACAGAGGGAGTAGTTTTTTTTTTTACAGTGTGTTTCTGATGCGGCTGGTCGCACCATGCGGCAAGGTGTCAAATCAGTAAATGACAAAGTAACCCCATCAACCAAGTAACCCCTCCAACCAATTAACCCCAGACCAAGTAACCCCTGACCGGACCAAATAACCCATCTAGTAACCCCTTAAGTAACCTCTCCGACTTAGTAACCCTTTAAGTAACTCTACTTAAATAACCCCTCCACTAACCCCTCAAGTAACCTCACTTAAATAACCTCCCAAGTAACCCCTCCAAGTAACCCCACTTAAGTAATCTATCTAGTAACCCCTTAAGTAGCCCCCGACCTACCCATCTAGTAACCCGTTAAGTAACCCCCGACCTAGCAACCCTTGACCCACGCACCACCACCCCCAAAACGCCACTAGCCCCACCCCCAATACGCCATGCCACCACCACCACACCACCATACACCAAACCCACAAACAAAAATAGATCCAACCAAACCCACAACTAAATCGTTAAAAAAAAAATTAAATCGAACAAATACCTTTAAAATTAACAATGGTTTTGAATTTCACTTCAAATATAGCTAAATCTAGATCTAGAGTTTTTATGGCCGAATTTGACCTTAAAAACCTTTAAGTTGTTTTCCGATGATGGAGTACGAGGAGCTCACGGAGTACAACGACGGGTTGGTGTCCTTGGTGGAGGATATGCGTTCTTCCTTTGTAATTGCAGGTGGTTTGTTTTGCATGTATGTTGCCCTTTTTTGGAGAAAGGAGGAGAGAGAAAGAGGAGATAGCTTAGCTTGGTGAAGGGGGTGATATGGTTGGCGAACCGGAGAAGAAGAGATTAAAAGAGAAGAGAGAAAGAGGAGAGAGAGAAGAGAGAGAAGAAGAATTAAAAAATAATAAAAAAAAAAAGAAAATTATATTGTGGCTGGTCGTACGATGTGACCAGCCACATATGAAACTTTGTGATTTTTTTTAATGTTTTCATTTTTTTTTTATTTTTTTTTATTTGCTATATTATTCGCAAGACTATATATTATCATTCTACTAGATCTATATCTATACTTCTATATCTATATCTATACTCTATATTTGGTATTTAAAAACACAAATCACAAATTACTCGTATGCCACATGTCCCCACAAATCATTCATATGCCACATGTCACCTTTCTTAATCTATTTTTAAATCCTTTCTAATATCAAATTTAAAAAAAAAATTAAAAAAAAATTGTATAATATAATGTTTTTATGCATTTCGTAACTAGCAAATTTAAGTAAAAAATGAATTAATTCATTTTCACCATAATAAAATAAAGTTGAACTAATTAGTACTCGTACACATTAATACACATATTATAGTACGTACAGTAAAAAAAATAGTATTTTTATCTACTAAACATAAAATATAACTTGAACAAATATGTCATTTCATATTCCACAATATTCGTGTATATACACGTAACTAATTCCTTCATCTTCTCCCCAATTCCATCCTCATTCTCTCTTTCTTTTATGTTTTAACAGGAAACTTCTTTTTTTTTTTTTTTTCTTTTTTTTTAAAAATAACAGTAAACTTCATTTACCTCAATGGACATGAAACAATTACATTGTATTATACATGGAAAGTTTCCCCTATTGAAAAAATACCTATGTAAAATTTAACCTAAGTAAAAATCCGTGCATCAAACGGGCCAAAATGCTAGTTCTAGGTAAAGAATAATACAGGAAATCAATCCCTTCATTAATCAAGGCAACTTCCTTACAATCTTTTTAATCTGATGGCAAAGTCTATCATTAAAAAATATTCCTTGGACATACAATGCTCTCCTACGACAAAGAAATTATCTCAACATTTTATGACCTTCGTTTTGCTTAAACAAAAATACTTACTTGCTTGTAAAGGAACCTTGAATCATATATACCATCAAGCTATAAATAAAAGGTTCAAATTCAAAACATTTATAGGAAAATATATAATTAATTAATTACGACTTTAGGAGAGTTTTTATAACCTCTTCAATGGCCCGTTCTTAATTAGTTTTAAAAATCAATGGCATCCCAAATTAGTTAGTTAGGGCTTGTTCACATATACTTAATTTCATTTCAGTTTAGCTCTTATCAGTTCAGTTTCAGTTCAGTTCAGTTTAGTTTAGCTTCTAATTTCCCTCTCTCATAAAATATTCAATTCAGCTCAGTTTAGTAGATGTAAATAGGCCCTTAGTTCGGTTCAGCTCAATTCTAATCAGTTCGGTTCAGCTCAATTCTAATCAGTTCGGTTCAGCTCTAATCAGTTCAGTTCAGTTCAGTTCAGCTCAGTTCAGTAGATGTGAATAGGCCCTTAGTGTTGCACTTAAAAATATACATTTGATAATGCAGAAAAAACAAGTATTATTAAGCTTCCTAAAGAGCTATTGGTTGATTTGGGTTATTGTGGTAAAAAATTTACTTGGACCAACAAGAGGGAAAGTGGGCCCATTTTCAAAAGGCTTGATAGGGCGTGGGCCAATGTGGAATGGGTTTCTCTCTTCCCATCAAGCCATTTAAAAATTCTCCTTCGTCTCATTTCGGATCATTGCAAGTTAGCTTTATATACGTAGGATATTAATTACTATCCCTATTTCCTATTAGTTGTAAATTCCAGGTACTCCGTATTATTTATGAGATATAAAATATTTTAAAGTTACAACTAATATGAAACGGAGGTAGTACAAGTTTTGTGCCCGGACAATGTCCAAATTGTAGATAATTTTTTTTTAATATTACCTCCGGTCCAATTTACTCGCAACAAAGGAATATTTTATGTCTCACAAATAATACCCCTTTGTTGCGAGTAAATTGGACCGGAGGTAGTAATTTTTTTTTGTCTTGGACGTTAAATACGATCCTATAATCAATTTTGATAATGTATAATATTTAGACATACGATATCATATTGCTTATTAATATAATAATGTATTTTTTTGTAGTTTTACATTACCAAACTAAAATATTTTTACTGATTAAAGCATATTTTTACTAATTCTCTATTATTTTTTAGATAAATTAAATAATGGATCTTATTTAAACAACAAACTTTTTAAACAAAATTTAAGATGGAAATAGAACCGACTTATACAATCCAATTTATCTAATATGTATATAAATAAAGTAGGCATTTTTGGAGAGCATTCGGCGCGCCACATAAGTAAAGGTATATTTTTGACCAACTAAAAATTAGATTTCTATTTTATTTTAAAATTAAAAAATTCAATTTTCACCTAAATAAAAGTGACGAATGAGATTTAAGAATTTTTCCACGTAGGTAAAAATAAAGAACAGTGATTTATAAGGATTTAATTTATTTAAAAAAACTAAAAATTATCTTTTAAAAAAAACAATTTATTTAAAAAAACTAAAATTATCTTTTGTAAAAACAATCACCTTTAGATATAGTGTTTATGATAAGAAATAAAAATTTCTCCTTAATAATAATTAAATTAAATTTTTGATGCCTACCACCGTAAATTGACACGTCCTACAATAGCAATTAAATTTCATATCAATACAAAACCAAATCAAGCGAATTTTGTGTCATAATTTTGTGTCAGTTTTAGGTCATCAGTGGCTGCGTAATTCTTAGTTTAATTTTTTAAAATCCATATTTTGTATATTTGTGATTATTGCTTACATTGTGTTTATTTGGAATGCTTAATGATTATAGGTTTATATTTTGTTCACTAAATTTTGTTTTGTTTTTATATGCAGATCTAATTTAATCAAATAATTAAATTTGAGCAAAAATTATTGAAAAATCAAAGTACGATAAGGTATTATATCTGTATAAATCGTTTACATTTATTAAATTTTTTATAAACCTTTTTAGTTTTTATCAATAAATTTTATGACTAAAACAACTTTTTTGTGATTTAGGTAGCTTAATCAAGTCATCAAATTAACTTAATTGAACAAATTAACGCTCATGCCTCAATTAAAGCCAAGTTTGTATAATTTCTTCCAAAATCAATTGAAAGAAAAGTTTACTCCATTAGTAACTTTTCAATCGTTACAAATAAGAAGCGAAAATTGGGGACGATTAAAAAATTTCAATGCATAGATTTGATTTTGTACAATAACTATTTTTAGATCAATTTCACAAAAATTTTATAAGACTATAAAGATTAATTTTATATAAATTTTATTTTTGCTTACATGTTTTATTTATCAACTTTTATTAGATGAAGAAGTTGAAGATAAATAGAATACGTGGTTTTATTATTTTATAATTTTTTTATTTTTTAAAAACCAAAGAATAATGATTTAGGATTTAAATATGTAAAAAAATAATAAATACATGCTTTATTATTTTTTAAAAACCAAAGAATAATTATTTAGGATTTAAAAAAAAATATCTTTTCACATTAAAGATTTTATTCTTATGTAACCGATAAATTATCATATTTACAATTCTTTTTTTGAAAGATGTCATATTTACAATTTATTTATATTGTAAAATTCAATTGTCATATAACTAACAACCACAAATAAAATGCAAAACAACAATAAATAAAACCACATTATAAACTACACTAAAAAAATAATAATTTTGTAGTAGGCAATAACACTTTAATTAAATTATTATGTATTTTTTTATCTGGAATTATTAAATAGTAAAATAAATCAAATACGAAAATATCTTACTTAGCATCATATGTGTCATTTTTCTTTGGTGTTTAGAGAGCCACAAGGGCGGGGTGAGAATCAATCCCAGGATCTCCTGAAACCGAGAGGGAAACTTTAACCACTTGAGATATCCCTTAGTCTTAGCATCATATGTGTCATAATAATACTCATTTGTTGCCTACATATCACGACACTTGGGAAATAACTGGAATATGAAAGCATGGCTGCGAACGAAATTGAATTTATTTATTAGTGATACGATATGATCGATTTCTCATAAGCCTTTAATTTGTTCCAAGTGGCAACACTAACAATCAAATTTTGTTTTAAAACTTTTAGCTAAAGCTCTATTTATAGGCATGTGTTTTTTTTTTTTTTTTTTTTTTTTTTAAATAAAAATACAATTGTTTTAGTTCTTATTTCACTAAAAACTATGATGTTGGAAGTAGCATTTTTGCCATTTCACTTTTCAAATTAGCAATGCAATACCTTACACTTTGTTACTATGTTAATTTTCCTTTAAAAGTTTTACACTTATCAAAAATCTAACTCTATGATTAATTTAATCTATTACATTTTTTTGTTGAAATAAAAATTATTGTTTGATCCCTTTCCTCAAAACCATTTTACTTTGTCCTATTTATAGACAGTGTGTTAATGACCATTTTTACAATGTGTTATGTATGCATTTGACTGCGTATCAAATATAGATAACATAAATTAGTATGATTTTTGTTACGGGTAAACAATGACAAATAAAAATCTCTTACATGCAGCAAAAATTTGTAATGTGACAAAACATCGTATATAAAAATCTAGAATTTGTGTAAAAAAACATATTTGACATTTTTTTTTTTGTTTTCTCTAAAATATCACTTTCGTATTTTTTTTTTTAAATATAACATCAAAAATCACTTTCTCATTAAATACCATGATTTGTGCAAAAAGATATTAATTCAAATAAAATCGAGGCAATAACAGAAATTTTTTTTTCTTTCTATTTTCAGTATGTAATTGAATTTAGAATAAAATTAGGATTAATATTTCAAATTTTAATTGTTTTTAATAATTTGTTGATCGTAGGGTTTAATTTTTAGGTTTTTCGAACTAAGGACGCAACAAATAGAGTGAAATTGCAGTATTTAATCGATTATAGTAGGAGGCTTACTTTCCCTGCTTTCATATATTTATCCCTAACCTGACATGTTCAAGGGATAAGATCAATCAATAAGAAGAAATAAAAAAAATGATTTTAATAGTTAATTTTAATTACATCTTCTACAAAGTATGTATTTTGTTTTAAAAGTAATACAATATTTAAGTATAATGAATATATTAATAATTTAATAATGTATATTCCATGTTAGACGTATTAAATTGACTTAAATTTCATTTGTATGCCTATTATTTTATAATGATATAATTTAATTGTTGGCACTTCACAGTTTTATAACTCATACATACACAATTGAAAGTTAATCTGGTTAAGGATTTCTTCCCCTCCTAGGTAGAACAGGCTTGTTGGTTTTAAAAATAAAATATATCAAAAATAATAATTGTTTAGGGTATTTTTACCCTAGACACGTGGACCAATGAGAGGTCGCCACGTGTCGAGCTCAGGATGGCCCATGTGGCTCAACATCCTCTTGACACTTGGCGCCCTCAGATACGCCTCTTGAGAAGGCAACCGGGACCATTGATTGGTCAAAAATTCTTCTTCCTGGGAAGAACACCAATAACACTCGCCGAACTCAGCAGCCGGTGAGAAGTAAAAAATCAACTCTTGGTGCCCGGGAGATCATTAACCGGAAGAGAAACCAATCGCTGTCTGAGTCGGCTTCAACGTCGAAATTTCCAGACAGCTTCAACAATATTTCTGCAGGGAGTGCACCCTCCTTGCATGAGAGCCAGACAGGCGGTAATACCGTCCATTCTGGCCCTCACATGATTGGAGCTGTACCGTATGTGCCTACTCAGGCTTACGGACAGTATCCTCCTCACTTCATGCAGCCGGCCTGCTTTGGAGGTCAGGCGGCATATCCAAATGTCCAGCCATTGGACTGGCAGCTTCGTCTGCTGCGCCTGGGTGAACAGCCTTCTGCGTTCACCCGAGAGATAACCGATGCGGCCCAGCCGACCAAGGTTAAGAATGTATTGGTTGGTACCTATGATGGTACCACCAATCCGGAAGACCACCTCATGGCTTACACCAACCTCATGTATCTGCAGGGGTTGGATGATGCCACTTGGTGTCGATGTTTCCCGGCTACATTGAAGGGCATTGCCCAACAATGGTTTGGTAATCTGCCAGCCGGGTCCATCGATAGCTTCAGGAAGCTAGCCTTCCTGTTTGCTTCTAACTTCTCAATGAACATCCCTGCTAAGAAAACAAGCCTTGATTTGAGCACTGTTAAGTAGGGAGAGAGAGAAGGGCTGCGCTCATATGTCAGGCGGTTCAATCTGATCAGAATTCAGATTCGGGGACTGTCTGATGAGGTAGCTTTTACAGACTTTTTCAAAGGTCTGAGAGACGGGTCGACCTTTAAGTTCGACCTAGTCAGAAAAGGGGCTTTCACCCTACAGGCGGCCCTGAGGGAGGCGGAAAGCTACATTCAAGCTACCGACCTCTGCTCGCCTGGTAGCCAGTCGGACTCTAAAAAGTTCGACAAGTAGAAAGACAACCGGCCTGCTCAGCCGGCTAAAAAGAAAGAAGAGAGCAAAAAGAGAAAAAAAATCTGGGCGGTTAGTGATTCTGACCAGCCGTCCCAGAAGAAGAAGAAAGAGTTTTAACCATACGTCCCCAAGTACGAGTTTAACAAGGACTGCAATTCCATCCTCATGGAAATTAAGGACCGGTTGTCCCTAGAGAAGCCGAATCCAATGAAAAGTTCCATTCAATCAAGGAACAAAAATAAATTTTGCCAATACCATGAGGAAGTTGGCCATGACACCAACGACTGTTTCAGCCTTCAAAGGGCGTTGGACCGTCTGGCTGACAAAGGAATGCTGAAGTCCTATATTTCTAAATCCCCAGCCGGGGCAAAGAAGAAGAATAAGGGTCAGTCCTCTAAGACTACCCCTCAGCCTGCTAGTAGCTCGGATACCGACAAGGAGCCGGTCTACACAATAGTAGGCGGGTTTTCCTGTGGTGGCCCTACCATCCGGGGCACCAAGAGCCATCTTCGAAAGATGGACAAGGATGATGATGAGCAGGCGTCTGCAAGCACCTCCTTCCCAGACGTCTTGATCACTGAGAAGGACAGGGGCAGCGTCCGCCGTCCGCATGATGACCCGGTCGTTATTGAATGTAAGGTTGCCAACCAACTGGTTGGAAGAATCCTTATTGACACTGGCAGCTCATCAGACATCATCAGCCTCCGGTGCTTGCAAAAGCTGAAATATAATGTCAGCAGCATGCATCCGGTCACCCACCCCTTGGTTGGTTTTGGGGGTGGGATGGTCTACCCAGCCGGAAGAATTGACTTACCCATCCGGCTGGGAGAGAAGGGCCAAGGACGACACATTGTTGTCAGATTCTTGGTCGTTGAGGAGTTGACCGCCTACAACATTATCCTTGGCAGGCCAACCCTCAACGTAGCCAAGGCAGTAATCATCCCATCTCTCATGCTCATCAAGTATGAGAGGGATGATGGCACTATTGGTTCCCTGAATGGGGATCAGAAGACGGCTCGAGAGTGCTATCTTTCAGCTGTCAGAGATATTGTAACCCCAGGCGGCCAGGAACCAATAGACCTTGACAATGTCAAGGATGCTGACCCAGCGCCTGCCCCACCAGCCGCCGGAAAGAAAAGAAAGGCACCTATGCTGGTGGAGGTGAAGAAGGAGAAAAAATAGCAATCACTGACCGATGAACGGTCAGATGAGCTCCGTCCCCAACCGGCTGGTGAACATATTGACATACCTCTGGACGACAGCCGTCCGGAGCATACTGTGAAGGTTGGGACGGTTGCCTTTGCTAAGTTAGGAGCAGACTTGCACCTTCTGCTGAAAGAATTCAAGGACATTTTTGCCTTTGAAGTGGAAGAGATGCCAGGCGTCAGCCCGGATCTTGCTGTCCACAAACTCGCCGTGGACCCTAAAAAGAAGCCCATCCGGCAAAAGAAAAGAAATCACGGCGAGGAAAGAAGTCAGGCGGCAGCTACCGAAGTAAAAAAGCTATTGGATGCTGGGTTCATTCGGCCATGTAATTTCCCCGACTGGGTGGCAAATGTTGTGCTTGTAAAGAAGTCGAATGGTACCTGGCGGATGTGTGTTGATTACACAGATCTCAACAAGGCATGTCCCAAGGACAGTTATCCGCTTCCTAAGATCGACAGTCTGGTCGATTCAACAGCCGGGCATGCCTTGATGAGTTTTATGGATGCCTACTCCGGCTTCCATCAGATACCCCTGTGGAAGAAAGATCAAGAAAAGACGGCCTTCGTCACTGATCAGGGGCTATTCTGTTACACGGTGATGCCGTTTGGCTTGAAAAATGCGCCGGCTACGTTCCAACTGATGATTAATACTGTCTTTATTAATCAAATTGGGAGGAATGTAGAGGTATACATTGACGACATGATAGCCAAATCCAAACAGCAGGCGGATCACCTTGCTGATCTCCGAGAAACCTTCACCATACTCAGGCGGCATAAGGTCATGTTGAATCCTAAGAAATGCGTCTTTGGTGTTGAGTCTGGGAAGTTTCTCGGATTCCTGATTGATCAAAGGGGGATAGAGGCTAACCCTGAGAAGATACAGGCGGTGATTGACATGATGTCACCCCGCACTGTCAAGGAAGCACAGAGACTAACCGGTTGCCTGGCTGCTCTGGGGAGATTCCTCAGCCGGTCAGGTGACAAATGCCTTTACTTCTTCCAAGCAATCAAGAAAAAGACCAGATTTGAATGGGGGAATGAGGCTGAGGCGGCCTTTCAACGGCTGAAAGAACACCTCCACTCTTTGCCAAGACTTGTTAGTCCACTGCCTAGGGAGGTGTTATACATGTACTTAGTCGTCTCAGATCATGCCCTCAATGCCGTTCTCCTTGCTGAGAGAGATGGTGTTCAGCTTCCGGTCTATTTCATTAGCCATGTCTTAAAAAATGCTGAGCTCCGGTACCCCATGGTAGAAAAATTTGGCCTTGCCCTGTATATAGCTTTCAAGAAATTGAAACCTTACTTCCTGGCTCATCCGGTGGTAATCTACACCGACCAGCCCCTCAAGCGGCCAATGTCTACTTTGGAGTCATCCGGCAGAATGTTGAAATGGGCTATTGAAATGCAAAGTCTTGAAATCACTTTTGAACCTAGAAAGGCAGTGAAAGGTCAGGCGTTTGCCGACTTCATTGTTGAAATGACACGACCGGTGCAACCGGATAATGTTGACCAGGTTTGGAAAGTGTATGTGGACGGAAGCTCAACAAAGAACGGCTGCGGTGCAGGAATTATATATGAGTCCCCTGAGGGGGACAAATTTGAATATGCACTGCGGTTTAAGTTTTAAGCCTCAAATAACGAGGCGGAATATGAAGCCCTGCTAGCCGGAATCCGCATGTGTAAGGCAGCAGGGGCAACTAAAATTGACGCCTATTCTGATTCACAATTGGTCGTTAGCCAGTATGAGGGAGCATATGAGGCAACTCATCTGGCTATGATCAAATATCTTCAGACAGTCAAAGAAGAGACTGGGGCACTTGAGGAATTCCGTCTGAATCAAGTGCCTAGGTCAGATAACAACCAGGCGGATGCATTGTCTAAATTGGCTTCTTCCGCCTGCTGTGATACTCCTCGGTTGGTCTTTTGGGAGGTTCTTGAAAAGAGAAGCATACATGAAGAGCCCATTGGAACCTTAGACCGAAGCTCTACCTGGATGGATGGCATCCGGTCATATTTAGCAGACGGCACGCTTCCTGATTCATCACAGGAGGCAGCCGTCCTGAAAAAGCGAGCAGCAAGCTTCGAGTTGATAAATGGAGAACTCTTCAAGGCAGGTTTCCTCAAACCCTTATTGAAGTGTGTTACCCCAGAAAAGGGGAAAGAAATTCTCGAAGAATTGCATGTCGGATACTGCGCCTCTCATATAGGCGGCAGGTCTTTAGCCGTCAGAGCCAGGCGGCAATACTTTTGGCCTACTCTTGAAGCAGACGCCAAAGAGTTAGTCAAAAGATGCGACAAGTGCCAAAGGTTTGGCCCACTGATTCGCCGCCCGGCTACTGATCTGACGGCAATCCACAGCCCAGTCCCGTTTGCCAAATGGGGCATGAATATCTTGGGCCCATATACGCCTGCACCAGGCGGAAAGCGCTACATTTTGGTGGCTGTGGATTATTTCACCAAATGGGTAGAAGCTGAGCCGGTTAAGAACATCAAGACAAAGGATGTCATCTCCTTCATCTGGAAGAACATCATCACCCGGTTTGGGGTACCTATGTCTATGGTGTTTGATAATGGCCCTCAGTTTGAGACCCCCCAGCTCAAGACTTGGTTGGGAGATCAGGGTATCTCACATTGTTTTGCATCAATCGGCCGACCCCAAGCAAACGGCCAAGTTGAAGCCTTCAACAAACTCATCTCAGACGGCATAAAAAAGAAAATTGAAAGAGCCGGTGGTTTATGGGCAGAGGAATTAATTCATGTCCTGTGGGCCATCCGGACTACTGCTAAAGGGGCAACCGGAGAAACCCCATTTCTTATGGTATACGGTGCTGAAGCCGTCTTGCCCATTGAGCATTATGAGCCGACTCTCAGAGTTATGCTCTATGATGAAGAGGCAAATTGGGAGGCCATGCGGCTAGCATTGGACTCCCTCCCGGAACGCAGGGGAAACGCTGCCCTGCGCCATGAGATATACCGTCTGAGAATGACCAGAGCTTATAACAAGAGAGTGCACAAGCGTCCCCTGAAAATGGACGACTTCGTGTTACGAAAAATGGAGGCAACCGGTAGGGCCAATGAGGCTGGGAAGCTAACCCCTAATTAGGAAGGCCCCTACCGGATTTATGAAAAAGTCAGGAACGGCACCTACCGTCTGGAAACTCCGGACGGTCGCCGCCTGCCTAAAACTTGGAATGTAGACAATCTAAAAAAGTACTACTTCTGAGAAAGTATAATTTTTGTAAACAGTAAGTCAATTAATGAAAATTCAGGCTTTGTTTGCAGAATTATTTTTGCCATTTTTATCATTCGTCCGCCGGGGTAATACCCAGACGGACCCAGTGTTTAACTTACTAAGTTTGATACTTAGTTTGGTTGAACATTATTTTTGCCATGTTTACCATTTTTATTGTTTGTCCGCCTGGGTAAAACCCAGACGGACCCTTTATTTATTTAAATTACGTTTGATAGTGTAATTTAATAATTGTTGGACCGCCTGGGTAATACTCAGACGGACTATTCGTTCAACAAGCTAAGTTCGATACTTAGTGTAAATTCAATGTTGTAATTATGCTCGGCCAAATGATCCGATTAAAAACTAAGCACAAAAACGCTTAGTAGCTATATACAACCGGTCTCAAACAAGACCAAAGGCCAATATGGCCGGATGGTTGCTTATTTTATAAAACCGCCTATCCCAACATGGACAAGGGCGTCCGGCGACACCCCTCCGGGTGCAATCGTCGCAGAGAACAGACTATTTGTCGGTTCTACGTATCCATGCAGACTGCGAAAATTGAACGACCAAATTGGTCAACTCATAGTTGTCTGACCAGAATAATCTATGAAGAACAATTAAGTAATCAAGTACCGGATGCCCTAGGGCATCAGTCGGTCATTGGTTGAAATTCTTACTTGGGTTATTTATTCCAAAGTTGCACTCACTTCCCCTATTGGGGCAAAAGGTGGTGTAATGGCTACGCGTTAACCCCAGACGGAATTGACCGCCTGGGTAAGAAGCTCAAAGCACCCGCTATTATGACCGGCTGTGCACTTGGTTTGGGGCAATCACCATTGTGATTGATTGGCCTAAAAACACTCCATACTTCTCCTAGTATCAAGTGTTTTCAAGCCAATCAATCAGCTTGACATTAAACCAACCACACAGCCGCCCAGGGGCAAGAGCACCCGGATTGCAAATTGCCGCATGCTTTTTTTAAGTTAGGCAAAATATTAAAGAATTGCAAACAGAGGCAAAATTCAAAATAAAAAACTCAAAACACAAATATATATAAACACCGACTGAGTCGGAATACTTCATTAATATTTAAAATGGCACAAGGGCCAAAGTAAGTGTTAACCGGACACATCCGGTGAAGAAAGAAAGATAAAATGTTAACCCAACTCAAAGTCTATCTCTAGGTAAAGGAGGCCCCAGGTGATCTTCAGCCGGGCCAAGTTGTCCCGTTCATTCTCCTCAGTCAGCCGGGTCTGCTCCTGGGCCAGCTCATCCGACTGCTTGTTGCACAGATTCATAAGCTCGACCTTCAGGCGGTCATTGTCTATCCGGATTTGGGCATTTTCCTTGTCAGCATCCTCCAATGCCTTGAGATCTAATTTGGCATCTTTCAGCTTCTTGTCAAGGTCATCAGCCCGGCTGTTAGCTTCATCGTTTGCAGCCGTCAAACTCCGGATCAGCTCCTCCTGTTTCAACTCTACTGCTTTAATCTTTAAATTACACATATAATCAGAATGTTCAGCAAAGTTGAGGTTTTCTAGGGCCCTCCGTTTGGCGTCATTTACCTCTTCTTGCTTCCGCCTGAAGGGGCCCCGGAGACTGTCCACTCTCACCATAGCCTGAGACAATAACAGCCGGTCTATGAGTTACTTAGTCAAATTAAAGAATAAA
This sequence comes from Chenopodium album, assembly GCF_948465745.1. Taxonomy (NCBI): domain Eukaryota; kingdom Viridiplantae; phylum Streptophyta; class Magnoliopsida; order Caryophyllales; family Amaranthaceae; genus Chenopodium; species Chenopodium album. The sequence goes on along the minus strand of NC_137836.1, from coordinate 4,926,033 downwards.
GACATCAAGGTAAAGGGATCATTTACCTCAGCCAGAGAACCCATTATCCGGTCGAAGTCCACGACCTGCAGATCAGGTATGGAGGCCTTCTCAGACCGGGTGAGGGTCCTCACCATCCGCTTTGCGAAGCTTGCAAGATCCGGCTGGTCAGAAGTCAGATCTGCATCAAAAGTAGTGCTTTGTGAGATAGAATCAGCGTAGTCGACATTCATCCGTTGCCGGCTGCTGACTGGCCCTTTTGAAGGATCAACCTTGGTCTTGATTCTCATAAAATCAAGTGGCTAAGGTATTTCAGTTCGTTCCTTACCTTGAGCTTCCGGATGGGTCTCCGGCTTGTTCTCCTCCCCAGTGGTTGTCGCACCGCCTGCAACCTTAGGTGTCTCGCCACCCTTTGATGCCGTTGAGACATCCGGCGCTTTCTGCTGTTCTGAGCTTTCGCTGAGTTTTTTCAGAACAGTAGGGGATTTACCCCCAGTCGTTGGACGACCGGATTGGGCAGATGTTTGTTTCTGGGGGGGATCCTTCCTGGCGGCTTTGGCAGCCGGAGCCTTCTCCAGATCATCTACCTGCCTTTTGAGCAACTTGGAGAATGATCGTGGAATCCTCTTGACGGACTCCTGAGAAAGAAGCAAAATGTAAGCATACCCAACCGGTATATAAAAAAAAATAAAAAAAAACAAACATATAAAGTTAGGCGGTCTTACCCCGCCTTTCTTCGTATCCTTAGCCTCGACGGCTGCCTTTTTGGCAAGTGACGCCTCCTTGCGTAGCAGCGCCGCAGACTTAGCAGGAGTTTTACCCTGGTCAACCATCCTCAAGGCTTCGTCTGCAAAAACAAGAATTTCAAGTTAGAAAAAATTAAGGCAAGTTTGCAATAAAAATGAAATAACAATCATTCCGGATGAGAAGTATTCTACCCCTGGGAAACATTGTACTCAGCCCGCAGGCGGACAAGAAGCACTCGTCCTTGAAGAAGTCCGGATGGGGGATCCAGTTCTTGGGAACTATGATGTGAGTCCCATCCCCCATGGGCTCAGTTGTTGTCTCAAAAAATCCCGGCTCTATTATTTGCTCCCGGGCCTTAGTAGATAGCACCGGGAGAGGGCATTTTCGGCCTAGAAGAGCCGGCTCGGTGTTGTACCGGCGCAGTGTCCGGTTGTGTCTTAGGGTGGGGGAGGAAATCAAATAAAACTTGTCCTTCCACCCGGACCATTTGGACACTTTGTCCAAAGTCATTAAGTATTGGGGCAAGGTAGTCAGCGTATACCATGCCCCATGGCCGCCTGGAGCCTTGCTCAAATAGTGCATGTGAGCGAAGGCAGAGAAACTGGGGTTCAAATTCTGAAACTCGCAGGCGGCGATGTAACTCAATATATTCACCCACGAGTTAGGTGTGAGCTGCCAAACCCCCAGATCTTACCCCTTGAGGATTTTCCTAATCCCGGGGTGGAGGGGGAACCGGAGGCCGGCTTCGATAACCGCCTCATAGCAGATGAAGTAATCATCTGCATGGTCAATGTCGTCACTCCAGGCCATCACAGCATCAGCCGGAGGGACAATAACCTCCCAACCCCTTCCAAAGGGATGTTTCTCTTTAAAGGCCCTGAACCCGCTATTAAGAAGGGCAATGTTACTCGGCAACATCCGGGTCCTTTTGGGGTTGGGATTGTCAGCAACCTTGGGCGGCTGCTGATAGTCAGCCGCAAAATCACCCAGGTCGGAGCCGGAAGATTCCGCTCTTGATCCTTGGCCGGCCTCAGCATCGCCGGCTTCATTAGAGGAGGCGGCTCCCTCGCCGTCTACCTCTCTTATTCCAGAGCTCCCGGAGGTAGAGGGAGCCTCTTCGTCAGATCCGCTCTCCTCCCAATCCCTTTGTTCCCCTTCCGGGAAAACCTCATCGGCTGGCACTGACAAGGTAATAAACGCGTCGTCAATTGTCTATCCCTAGATCAAATACAATTTATACAACCTAAACAAACCTAATACGAGTATAAGGCAAGCATAGGGGTCGAACCACAGAGAACGGTAAACACCACCAAATGTTATCGACAATTAAGCTAGTCCGGAATAGGGGATAAATAAACTAAAGTCTAAAAATGCTAAAACAAGAAATAAAACATTAAGGGGAATGGTTTAGGTATAGCATTCACTTGAACATAAACAAAGGCATAGAAACTGAATTAATTATGAACTAAACATGCTCGAATATCGAAATTAAGAATCCAATCTAGCCGCCTTCCGGGGTCAATTGGCTTCTCCTAACATAGCCTCTATGTTTCCACATTAGAACCATATACTAGGAGGTACTATTAAATAACAATCGATAGTAATGAACCTTAACTAAGTCAACTTCCGTTTCTTGTTAGCAAAGATTCACCTTTAATCAACCAACAATGTGCACTTGCAAGAAGATTAAAGAATATCAAGCATATAAAGACTTTAATCACAAATAAATCAATTCTAAACCCTAGAACATGCTCAAGGTCCAACTACACCACAACCATCCCCTTAATGGGGAAATTACTCACTAATCATGATAATAACAAGATTAATCAACAAATAATCAAGAATCAACATGATCAACAAGCAATACCAACAACTAAAATAATAATCAAAATAAACAAATAAAAATAGAGGAGAGAGAGTAAGAAATTGCTCATTAATTGAAGATGAAGGTCTACAAAGGATTGAACAAGCTCCTTCTTCAAAATCCAAGTTCATTAATGAAGAAAACCTCACATTCTCTCTCTACCAAAGAAGACTAATCCTAACCTAAACTAAAACTAATTAGAGAGAAGAATAGATAGTTATTCCCCCCCTTTAATTACCCCAAAAATTGGATATTTATACTAACTTAATAAAACTAGGAAAAAAAATAGAAAAAGAAAATAAAATAAATTAAATTAAAAGGAAAACTAAAAAAAAAATCAGAAACTAAAATAAAAATAAAATAAAAGAAAGAAAATAAGAAAAGGGAAAAGAAAAAGAAATAAAAATAAAAGAAAAAAGAAAAATAAAAACAAAACCCACCAATCCCCACCAATAACCATCAGCAACCCATTTCCCCTTCTTCTTCGAAATTGGCTGCTTCAATATCAACACCAAACAACCATCATCAATGGCTCAAAATCATCACCGACATCTTCATCAACCAGCAATCAATCAAGGCCGTTCAATTTTCATTAAAACTCGCGTGAGAAGCTCGTGAAATGGTTCGATCGAACCGGTGGCTGGTTCGACCGAACTACGGGGTTGGTTTGGTCGAACCAAGGGTATGTTCGACCACTCCTCTTCGAATAACAAAACCCCCAAAGTCTCTGACTCGAAGTTCGGCCGAACACTCATTGATTTGCTCGAACTTGATTAATTTGCTAATTGTTCTAATTTGTGATGCAATGGTGGGCGATTTGTTGCTGTGGTTGGAGAAGTGGAGGAGATGCGGCAGGGGCTGTTTTTAGGTGGAGTGAGTAGTGGTGCTGTGGGTTTTCGTGGCTGGTGGTAATTGGTGGTTGATTGTGGGTTTGTGATTGGGTTAATTGGAGATGGTGGTGGCTGTTCGCAGGTGAGGGTGGCTGCTGTTGGTTTGTGGGAACGGTGGGCTGTTGTGGCTGGTGGTTTGCGGTGTTTGGTTGTGTGTGCTGTTGTTGGTGGTTGTGGGGTTGATTGTTGCGCGAGGGAGGCAGCAGGTGCTGTTACGAGGTGAACTGGAGTAGGGGATAGTGGTAGTTGTTGTTGCGGCTGCGCGTGAAGGTGGTGGCTGGTGCTGGTGTGTGAGGTGTTGGTGGCAGCAGCTGGTGGTTGAGATTGATGGTGGGTTGCTTAGGCTGGTGCGTGGATGGTGTGAGGGTGGCAGCAGGTGAGTGAATTGGCTGGTTTGGGCTGTGGTGGTGTAGTGTTTGCGGGGTTGCAGGCTGGTTTGGGTGAGGTTGATGTGGTGGAGGATAAGGGAGGTGGGGTGATGGATAAGCGGTGGGCAGCAGCCATCAAAGAAGAATTGCACACTTTCACTCGTCCCCGAACTCCGAACTCACTTGACATGAAACCCGGGACCCTAAACACAAAACCGAGGAGAAATCAAGACAAATAAAAAAAGAAATAAATAAATTAGGAATAAAATAAAGTAAAATAGAAAAAGAGAAATAAGACTAAACTAATAAAAATTAAATAAAACTATACAAGTAAATAAAATCAAATAAATAACAAAATAAACTTAAAACTAATAAAAACTAAACAAAAACTATACAAGCAAAGAAAGTGAAATAAAATAGACTCAAAACCAATTAAAATAAATAAAAGTAAATTAGAAAACTTTCAAGGAAAAATAAAGAACGAAATATAACAAATCAAAACCAAATAAAATACGAAAATAAACTAATTCTAATATAAACTACGAAAAGAACTAAAACACGACAAAATTACCAAAATAAACAAGAAACTTTATTAAAGAGAAAACAAGAGAAAGAAATGAAAATAAGATAAAATAAATACGAAAATGACTCTAAAACTACTCCCTAAGAGTGACATAAATGTCACTCATCAGGCACTCTCATAGTGCGCCGGCTTTTAGACCGTCTGGCCGTCTGTTTCGTTCTGGCCATTGTGTCCTGCACAGACACAGAGAGGGAGGAATTCGGAGATGAGCATATTGGTTCCGACAGTCCAGAAAAGGCACCCCCTGTTCTAGACTCAGCCGTTCCGGGGGATCGGCTGAGTGTCCTAGGCAGTGCCGAGTGGGTGGATTGGGAACTCATTTATATTCTCTTAAAAAGCCGGGTATACAGGCGGAAAAAATGGTATACAAATTTAAAGGGAGAAAAGATAAAATGGTACAAGCGGTTACCTCGCTTTTACTCTGGAAAAATCTGAAAACCGCTACAGCCAGTGAACCGGGTGTTGAACTGCTAGCACTCGGAAGCTTGAACGTAAGGTGTTGATGCAGGCGGGAGCAGAGAATCTCTCTCTAGAATCTCTCTTTTTTCTCTCTCTAAAAAGTCAATGTGAACGTGAGGTGTGAAAAGGAGGGGGTAACTTTCTATTTATAGAAAGTGAAAGTGGGGGGGGGGGAAATTTTTGATTTGAAATTCAAAATTTTACCCGTTACTGTTCACCTATGAAAGGTGGACACGTGTCACAAGCCCCACGTGATATACACGCGCGACCTGTGAGGGGCAAATGTTTAGGGTATTTTTACCCTAGACACGTGGACCAATGAGAGGTCGCCACGTGTCGAGCTCAGGATGGCCCATGTTGCTCAACATCCTCTTGACACTTGGCGCCCTCAGATACGCCTTTGAAATGGCGGCCTTCAAGGGCCCAAATCCCAAGTAGCGCCGTAAAACGGCGCAGCCCACTAAAATCTAGGTCAAGTGACCTAGATAGGGGCACATTCTCCAACGACCCTATAAATAGGGAGATATTTCCCCATTTTGGGGACACATGGAATCATTTATTACACCTTTATTCTCTTACATCAGAGAAAGACCTGAGCTTGGAATCCGAGTAGATACCCACCTAAATTTCCGTTCTCTTTATTCCGTTTCAAGTTACTAACTTGACCGTCGAAGGCGGAGCTCCAACCACCCGGAGTCTCCGTTATTTTGCAGGTGCAGCTCAACCGGATCAGACTTCGTGACGTAACTCTCCCAAGGGACAAAAACACCCAAAACAATAATCATGAAAATTAAGGTTTCAAGGTCCGGCCAATTGAGTTACGACAAGCTTAGAAATAGATTAGATCATTAAAATCAAGCCCAAAATTAATATCATTTCAATTCATAATTAAATCTATTTTTTCTCATGGTTCCCGATATCCTATAATTTTTTAATACACCAACTACCTCCCTTAGCTCTTATTATATCAAAGTCAAATATATTGGATAAAAGTTATAAAACTACGTGATAATCAAAGTGTAAGATAAAAAAAAACAAATGTCAGATTGCACCTTGCACTCGAGTGTGTGTGTATAAATTCTTTTATCAAATGAGTGTCTATGAATGATGCAAATGTTCTAATGTTGCACTTTAAAAAGAACTATGTAAATATATAGAAGACTTATTTAAAAAAATAAAAAAAATAAAAAAATAAAAAAAAAAGAAGAAGAAGAAGAAGGGAAGAGCCCTAAATTGCCATTTAGGAATTGAATAAGGTTCAAAATCTTCAAATAAAATATTTGATACATTAGAATTTGAAAATCGAAGCGAAGTTGTGGATGACGACAATAAATGAGTGAGGAAAAAATTGAATTAATATATAGGTATATATTAGATTAACATAAGAATGCTTTAAAAAAAAAATTAACATAAGAACACGTTATAGTGTTGGAAAAAATGAGAAGACAAGCTTTGTCGCTAGCTCTCAATTGAATTTACTACAAACATTTCTAATCTCTCCTTGATCGCCTGTAAGGACGTCAACTGCTTGTAGTTTCACCATTGCATTTGCAAGTGCAACATTAAATAAAGTGGCATTTAAAGACAATTGTACAACAGTTGCTTTTGTTAAAGGATCATTAGCCAATGCTTGGTCAATTGAGAGGATTCCTCTTTGTTTCAAGATTTGATCATAGAAAGTGTTGTCAACATTGCCTGAATGTTGTGGATTCTGGTTTAGGAGAGCAAAGTTGTTCGAGAACTGTCCTTGGGGGCATGTTTCTGACAATTGTTCGCGAAGGGTTGGGTCCATGGTTGGATCAAACTGGCTAGTGCCTGAGTAAAGGCGATCTTCAAATGATGTACAATGTGCAATTCCAACAGTATGAGCACCTAATAATTTCAAAAACAAATTGAACCACATTAGAAAGTACCTAATGCATAAAAACCAAATCTTGTACTTATTTCAAAGCAACATTAAAAAAATATGTACCATATTATAAAACCAGGGTACATATGTTTAGTGAAATACCTAAAAGAACAACCATTTCTTCAGCAGTGAAATTTTTTGCTTGGAAAACATCAATAGTTTCTTGCACTGTTAAGGTAGGACTTGGAAGATCAACATCTTCAGCTTTTGAAACTATTCCATCTCTTCTTCCTGTTTGTGCTAAATATTCCGGTCCACCTCCCTTTGTAGGAGAAAAAAGGTATTACTAATTAACATTTAGTTATCTAAATAATCAAGTAGTATGGAATTAAGTAGGAAAATCTTGGAACTATCTTACCAATTTTATTACGACGTTAGTAGCTACTGCTATTATGTCTGCACAAGAGACAATTCCAGGGCATTCTTCTTCAATAGAAACCTTTATTGTATCAATAAGTTCATATCCCCTTACAGTGAGATTAGGGATCGCGGTCTTTTCAGTTGTATTTCCTTCTATTAGGATTGAAGCATCACATCCCTTTACAAGATAAACATTCTATACATTAGGCTGGAAAATTGAAAGTAAAACCACTATTTTGAATTAGCAAAGAAACCAAAGTGTAACCATTATATTGAAAAAATTAACCACAACTTGATGGTGAGAAACAAATTTTGTTTCTCACATGGCATTTTCGTAAATAAACCAACAACTTTATTCAATTGTGGAGCCCACAATAATGAAAAGGTTGTTGATTTATTCACGAAAAGCCATTATGTAGAACAAATTTGTTTCTCACCATGAGAAACAGGGAATTTCCACAACTTGATAGATAAACGTTGAAACAGAAAAGAGGATGTATACTTACATGGACAAAACAGTCATGAAATTGTAAGCGAAGTAGGGCAGGAAGGATAGAAGTATCATTTAGGAAATGTTCTTCAACAATAGTTGAGATGAGCGCTTCAACATCCATGGACTTATTAGAGCATTTCCCTTGATAGTAACCAACTTGCAATTTAGAAGTGTCATCAGAGTTGGAAGGATAAGAGTTAGGGGAAGGTGGTCTTAAAGGAGTAGACGGAGAAGGTTTTGAAAGAGGAGGTGGAGAGAACGTTGTTGAAGGAGGAGATGAAGAAGGTCTTGATGGTGAATGAGGTGGAGGAGGAACAGTGGGAGAAGGGGGTGATAAGGCTGGATTAGAAGGTTCTTCGGAATGATCATCATCCATTGGAGGAGGCGGCGACAATAAAGGAGGAACAGATGCCTGAGAAGGTACTTGAGGAGGAGGAGGAGAATCAACTATAGGAGGATAGGGAGCAATAAGAGGAGCAATCTGAGGCGGCGAAAGAGGAGGAAGGGCAACAGGAGAAGGGGATGGTGCAATAGGTGGTGGCAAAAGAGGAGGATAGGCTTCAGGAGAAGGCGTAATGAAGGGAGAGTCAATAGAAGGCACGGGTGTAAATGTGTCGTCTATAGGCAAAGGAGGACTCGATGGCTCTATTATTGGAGGATTCGGAAGAGGACTAGGAGGACTCGATGGCTCTATTATTGGAGGATTCGGAAGAGGGCTAGGAGGACTCGATGGCTCTATTATTGGAGGATTCGGAAGAGGACTAGGAGGACTCGGTAGGTCCATTATTGGAGGAGTCGAAAGAGGACTAGGAGGGCTCGAAGATGTAGGGGTGATAGGAGGATCATTGGAAGGTGACGGCTTAGGTGGAGGGTTAGGTTGATCATTAGAAGGTGACGGCTTTGGTGGAGGGTTAGGACGATCTTTGGAAGGTGACGACTTTGGTGGAGGGCTAGGACGATCACCGGAAGTGATAACCACACCGGCTTCAACACTCAACAAGTTGTGTCTCTTACAATCAACATTTTGGCTCGTTGTTACAATCATTAGTACAATAACTAGAGTTAAACCGAGCCTAGACAATGGTGCATACAAGAGCCCCATAGCTAGCTAGCTTATTTGATCTTGTTTTATATGTTTTTTTTTTTAATAAAGATTTATGAAAATCAAAGCCAATTTTGGTTAACTATATAGTAGTGTAAACATGCGTTGACATAATTAACTTACATGCCACATTAAGTAATGGGTTGCCATATCTTTTATACGACATTGACGTGCTTACGTGCTATCATGTAACGGTTCAAATTAACAGATTTAGGAGAAAATTAATCTAGTAGCTTACTGCTTTATAATATAAAATCCATGTTGATCTTAGGCTCATATTCTTCATAGATTCTTAAATCTAATTATCTTTTAGTTATTGTTGCTTTAAATAATTGTTCCAGATCGAAGTATTGGATTGAGTGGTTTTATTGTATATTTTCATGATACTAATTGTTTAGATATATATTTAAATATGCAATTATAGATATTAGTGTTCAAAGCTATATATTTCGTATTAGTTAGCATTTAATAAGTGTTACGAAGTACAATTATTCTAAAACAAAAGAAATATATCGCGCCAATTCTTTTATTCATTCGTATTTGTTTTCATTGGAGAAGCCAGAATATTACAAAGATGAGTTGCTCAGCACTAAAGCCGATTACAACAAGTCAACAAATGATAAATGATTTGGAATATTATTACAAAATCAATGAAACAATCTACTTGATTATCATCCTGGTTGTCAAGTTTGAAAGGAACTAGTGATTGTTATTTTTCTTTTCAATCATTTAAGTAATTCCAATGTCCCCTTACCCCTTAACTAGTTAAAGATTTCAATTTGAAAAAAATATAAACTTTTCTTTGTTTCTTTTTTTCTTTTTTTTTTTTATTAGTCCCTCTATTTCCTTTTATTTTTTACGTTTTTATTTAAAGTATTTTTTTTTAATCTTTGCATTTAGTATTTTTCCTTTTTTTAATTATAAATTTTGGACAAATTTACCCTTATTAGGCAATTTCAATATTCAATTATCTTTATTTTTCCATGTGCTATTGTACCTTTTTGTACAATAGTAATGGTTTTCTAATACTCATTATTATTTCAAAAAAAAAATGGGTGAGTCCAATATATTTGACAATAATAATATAATATCTAACAATAATATTCTAATATCTGGCATTAATAATCTAATTATCTACTATTTTACATTAATAATCTGGGACATTACTCACTCCGTTTTTAAATATTTGCATCGCTAAATATCTGATATTTTTCTTGCATATCACTCCCTTCGTTTTTAAATATTTGCATCACTAATTTAATTTATATGCTATTTATATATTCTCTTTAACTTTTTTTTATTTTACTATTATAATAAAATGTTACTCTATATTACGTAATACCTGTATATCATTGGATTAGGTACAATTACTATTTTCAATTTTTTTTTTTAATTTTTACTACAGTAATAAATAATTAAAAATATTAATAGTCAAAATTATGTTTCGACCAAAATGCTGACTATAGTGATACGAATATTGAAAAGTAATCCGTAGTAAGAATTCTTGGTCAAAATTTTAGTTATTTAACCAAGACTAAACTTGGCGGGAAACAAAGAGTTTGATGATTTATGCAATAAAAAATTGGCGGGAAAAGGAAGAATGAGCAGCAAATTTTTGGCGGGAAAAGGAAAAGAGAGCGGCATATAATTAAAAGCGCGCGTAATTTGAAGGAAGTTAGATCGATGTCTTTGGTTTTCAGTTTTCAATGCCATCTTCACTTAACTCGCCTAATTAAAAGTTCAAATCCAACTAACGTGGTATGTCTTCTCAAAACTCTAACTAACTTTTGTTCAATTTTAACAAGATTGGCTTTTAATTTGTTTAGTATTAATGTGTCTTTTTTTGTGTGCAATTATATTTTTTGCTATCTGTTATGCTTAAGAAATCAAGTATTATATTTTATTTTACGTGCGATTAGCATACTTTATTTGTGTTAGTGTTTAATGAAATCTATCATTTTATAATCTCTCTTGATTTAACAAGTATTTTAAAAATTAAATAAATGTATGCTCAGTAGAGTCGGATCATGTTCTTGGGTCTATATATTTAGTTGTTGGGCCTTACAACAAAACTACAATTATCATGTATTATGTACTACTGGTTTGGGGATTTTATAGTTAACAATTCCATGATTTCATCAAACAATTTTCTAATAACAAATTTGTTTAAATGTACAATTAGCATACTTAATAACTGTGTTAGTGCTTAATGATATTTAATTATTTATCTCTTCCTACTTTCTCTCAATTTTACATGTATGTAGTATTTTCTAATTAAAAACATTTAAATGTATGGTTATGTGCTCAAAAATTGGAATCTGAGTATACATCATGCTCTCAGGTGTATATATATTTTGCTAGACCTTACACAAAATCTACAATAAGTCAATAATAATGCACTGTTGTCAATAATAATAATAATAATAATGCACTATGTACTTTTGCTATTGTTGGGTTTGCTTAAAAATTTGCATGATTTAATCCAACAAATTTCTAATGTCTTTGTCATCTTTGTGAAGAGGACATAATTTGCTCAACATGAAGAGAAAAGGCTTGTTTAAAATGAAGAAAAAAAGCCGGTGTTCGGCCAAGCATGAGAACATAGGGGAGGATAGGATCAGCAGTTTGCCAGATCATGTGTTGGGCAAAATTCTTTCTTTGATTCCAACTAAAGAAGCTATTAGAACTTGCATTTTGTCGTCGAAATGGAAGTATCATTGGACTTTGGTGACTACTCTTGAATTGGTTGATTTTAAAGATGAAAAGCCAGAGAAATTTGATGGGTTTGTTAGTCATGTCTTACAACATTGCAAGTCCATTAACTTGGAAAATTTTCGATTAGCTTGTCGGGAATCAAGAGACTTGTACCTTATTAATGATTGGATTTCTTCGGCAGTGAGTCGAAAGCCTAAACAGCTTATCTTGGAATTGTTTGGTGATACTATCGATTTCAGAGAAATCGTACTTTCTTCATACCCTACTTGCAACATAACCTATAACACGATTGTAATACTCAAGTTGAAGTCATGCTTTGAGATTGAGATACCTGCATCATTGGCCTCTTTTCCATGTCTGAAAATCCTGCAGTTTACGGGCTGGTTTCCTTACGGAAACCATTGCTCTGCATTAGACAGACTGCTGTCTAACAGTCCTGTGTTAGAGGATTTACACCTTGAGGGATATCTTGAATCAGAAACTGAATTTGAGTTTAATTTACGTGTTCCTACTCTGAAGCGGTTGAGGTTAAATCTGAAAACTGATGTATATGGAGTTCATCCACACACTGTCACAATTGATGCCCCGAAGCTGGAAGATTTCGATATAGCAGATGGAACATGTGCACAGTATGTACTGAAGAATGTGGGTTCTTTAGATTTTGTTGATGTTGATTATGAAGCCTCTTGGACCGATGCTCCAGAAGATGATCATATTCGTCGACTACTTGGACTTCTTTTTGGCATTACTAAGACTAAGGAATAATCAATATCTGCTGATTCTTTACTGGTAACTTCTGCAGTCCAAAAAGCATAACTTGTACTTGTATGAAAATAAATTTTTATTTTTAGTGAAATTGTCTGTCTGTCTGTAGAATCTGAAATCATCTGTCAGTCGCCCATGGCCACAATTTTCCCATTTGACGGCGTTGGAGTTGGGGGCAAGTGAGTCCCTTGACTGGACATTATTGCCATATTTTCTCAAAAACGCGCCTAAACTAGAGTCTCTACGGTTGAACAAGGTGAGCCTTTCGACATAGTCTGTAAAGTGGTGAATACAGTCATACAGCTGCTGAGTTTTTGTAATCTAACAGGAATTACTCAATGGAGAAGACTACCCTTGGGATGACTATGATGACCAATTCATGTGGAATCCACCGAAAAATGTTCCTGATTGTCTGAAAAAGACTCTGAAGTATGTTCAGTTCTCATCTTTTGAGGGACGCGAAGATGAGCTCCAACTTGCAGAGTATCTGCTGAGCAATGGTCAAGTGCTGCAGGCTATGGTGATCACAACCGATCCTTATCCTCTAGACGAGATGGAGGAGGAAATACTGATGTTTGATACAGCTTCCGAGACTTGTGAGGTCCATGTTTACGAGAAGGTAAAGAGGAAGTTTTCAGAGAAAGATTTGGATTTGCTAGAAGTATTATTTGATGGAGACTTCCAGCATATTCGTTCTATCTAATAGAACTCTCCTTAGGACAGTGTACGATGATCCGATTTGCTGTGGTTTGTGAATTTCATCAAACAGCAGAACATTAATACGCGGTAATGGTTCCTATGATCTCCTTTTGCATATCCTTCTTTTTCGAATTTGAGTTGTACTTGTATGATATATTATGGCTCAATGCCCTTTAATTTTAAGACAATGACTTAAATTCTTAAAAACTTTAAAGTCTTAAACTCTTTTAAGGTTGTAATAGACAAATAATTCTAAGAGTTGCCTCAAAAACTGCCTAAACTTTTGTTGCCTCCCTTAATATTTCTTCTGAATTCTTGCATATGTTGTTAACTTCTTAATCTCACAGTATAATTTAGCTTAAACCTTGCTCGAGGATCGTTGGATCTTATGCTCACTAATGTCTGAGATTGATTTGCACACTGTCATTTGAACATATTCAAGGGCTGGATATTACGGAGTACGGAGTAGAAAATAGGAAAAGGGTCACTTGTTCAACAAAGTGACACCATTAATGATAAAACTGATCATGATAATTAGGATGAAGGATTTTGTGCACTTTTACATCCCTAACTTTCGTTCAATTTGGGCAAATTTGGGTTTTGTTTTGATTTTATTATGTGCAATTATATTTCTTGCTATTTGCATACTTCCCCGTTGTAGTTTTATGTTTTATCAGTGTTTATTAAGTAAAACCCATCCTTTCGTACTAATAATTTGTTACATGTAATTGTCAAAAACAGACAAATGTATGCCTGAATGTTCAAAAATTGGATTTCAATTGCAGATCATTCTATCAATTGTGTTTATATTTTGTTTGGTTTTACTCTAAAACCCCAACAACAAGAACGATAAGTTTAAGGATAGAACACATAAGGGTTAACAAAAAGTTCATATAAGGGTTAACAAAGTTGAAATTACAACTAAAATAAGTTTTACTAAGTTTAAGATGAAAATCGGGTGAATATAACACATCCTAATCCCAAAATAATTTGGAGTCTCTAACATGAATCATAGTTTGTGTAAAAAAAAAAACATGAATTATCGTAAAGAAATGACATCGTAAAGTGAAGGTGATATATATGAAACTAAAATATATTGCATTCTTTCTGCAGCTTCATCCTCTGGATTTAGTAGCAGGCCTTAAATTTTAGTAGCAGGCCTCAATATCTTTTGTCTCAATGGATATTCTAATTCGTGTTAGGAAGCCAATAACAAAATCCATAATCGATTTTAACGAAATTGTTTATTTTCACATTTTAATTCAAGCTTCTTCTTTTTTCCCCAAATATAATTTGACACTTATATAATTTACCCAAACCTTGCTCGAGAGTTGTCGAATTCGTGCCCACGCATATCTAAAGATTGATTTACACACATTGCCTTAGATTTATATAACAAACTTCTTACCACTTAACCAGAGAATTGAGCACTTCCGAAAGCAGCATTTGTCTAATAATCCAAAAATCGTGTACACTTAACAGTTAGCACTCTAACTCTCTAAGCAACTACTTTGTCATGGACTCTAGTATACAATTACAATCTAACTAGACAGACGATAAAAAGGGAGCTGATTCTCTCTTTACTTCTCTTGTAGGAGAGACCTAGACCGAACCCAAGCGATTAAGTTTCAGGATTTATTAATTTGCACACTATCTAAATCATTTACCTCAATAGGCAACACCAAACAATAGAAAAATTATCATTCATTCAACCAAGTAACACACCCATCTTGAGCCTTTAGAATTTTATGTTATTAGGTCTTCTCGTAACATGATTACTTTAAGTTCAGAGCAATATATAAGCCAGATTTCACATAAAATTGAGAGATGGAACAAAGTCAAATCAAAATTGCTAGAAACTTCCAAAATCATAGATCAAAATGTTACTCAATATATCAGGACTGTTCTATCAATACAACAGATTCAACCATTCTAAAACACGACACACAAACAAAAACTGCATCATCCTACGGCCAACGTGATTAATTGTTTCCAAAGAACAAAATACAGACAACATTAACTTAAGGTACAAACACAATACAGACAATTGACGGGCAACCTTGGTTAGAGTACACCCAGCCAAAACTTTGAAACTCTCATGACGGCCAACTTGAATGATGATACAGCAATCTGCAATAGCTTACTTGATCTTCTTCTTTGGCCTCAGCTGTAGGACATTATAAAAAGCACAATAAGCAATTGGTCCATATCAAAGCTTTCAGTATATATTGGACAATGAGCTCGTACATCAACACAGGCAACCTTTAGTTTACATTTTTTAATTGTACAAGCTTTTCATTATTATTTTTATAAAAGAATTTTAATGTTATTATTATATGAGTTAAGAATGTAGCACAGCACAACAAAAAAATGGTACAGACCTGGTTACTGTGCCCACACTTCTTCTTTCGGCAATTCACAGCCCTGGGATGGAGACGCGCATAGCACCTACAAGAAGTTGAAAATGTGTCAAACAAAGGAGTCTATAATCAAGCAGGCTATGAGACCAGAATATAGAATTGGAGATGGAGAAAAATTGGTTATACCAAATCCATATACATAAAAGCACAAAAATGAAGTAATAATTCAGAAATAATCCAGTACATAGGGGATGAACCTCTTGTTACATGGAATGATGCATCAGATACTGGACTCAAAATATAAATAAAAAGGGTAGCAACAAAAATTCAGGAAGTGGCCTCAGAGATCTTGGTGGAAAATGATCATCACATGGATTCATGATGAATCCAATCAAGAGTAGCAAATATATTCCTTACATCACTGGCCAAAGTTTGTCACATAAACCCTCTTCACTTGATCAAAAAAGATATCTATATCAAGGGAATAATTCGAAACAAAAGTTGATCCGAAGGAAACACAGAAGAAGAGATACACTGTAAGTCTGTAAGGCTTTGAGTGATGAAACAGCCCAATTTGTTATCGTTCTTCAGACTCATAAAAATCAGCCTGATACATCCCAATCCCCATCTCATTAACTTCAAAGTTCAGGATCCAACAAAATCCTTCTACTCGTAACATTTACATACCTATCAATGAGTTACATGCCCGCCCGCCCCATTCATTTTTCTCCCTTTGCACACTCAATGTTGAGGCGTTTTCATTAAGCATAGTGCAAAAAATGTATAAACATTCTAGTCATACTCAACATTGCAACTGCTATACATTCTACCTACTCTAAACTCCAAAGAAAGATAACCATAAATTTGTATTAACCCAATCACCTAGTCCTACTGCACAAATGGGGCATAACACCAAAGGCAACAAGACCAAATCAAGCAACTAACAAAAGCTCAAAGAAAAAAAAAAACTTCACCTTCATAACAAAAGGTAGTAAAAAACACCAGCAGATGCTTCCCCCTCACTCACACATTAATACATACTTTCCACACTCCGCGTACTCAAAAGAGCACATGATACAAGATACAACAACCATTCAATGAAACATCATAAACCCCATTAAACTAGTTTTCCCACAATTATCGCAAAGTTAACTAAAAGGTCAATCCTTTTTCACTTTGCAAACAGGCCGAATACAAAAGCACAGGCAGAACCCACAACCAAGCACACAGAACCAATGCTCAAATACTCAAACAGCACTTCAATTTACAATGAAGCCAACAATAATACAACAAATGTACCAACCATGAAAATCAACTGGCAAATAAAAAGTAAAGTCAGCTGATAAAGTTGAAGAATGGAATATTGATTTGGGGACCTTGTATATCCTCATTAGCACGGTGTAATTGCCGATAAGGTTAAGTTAATGTCCCAATACAATGCAAATTAATCTCACTTAGTCCAGCATTACCACAAATCCACAATAATCACATCCTTAACTACAAGGAAAAACAGCAAATATGAAGGAGAGAAAACATACTTGCGGCAAATCATCTTGTCCTGGTTGAATTTACGGGCCAAAGCCATCAATGAAGGCTCAATAATTCCTCCCCTCAACCTCAAAACCAAGTGAAGTGTTGACTCTGTTAACAAACCCAGAAAATATATCAACAAATAAAATAAACCCAGAAATTTAATCAACAAATTTAACAAACCCAGATAATTAATCAACAAATTAAGCAAACCCACAAAATAAATCAACTAAATAAATCAGAAAACCATCAAAAATTGTACCTTTCTGGATGTTGTAGTCAGCAAGAGTGCGGCCATCTTCAAGCTGCTTACCAGCGAAGATCAAACGCTGCTGGTCTGGAGGAATTCCTGCAAATTTCGAAAACCCCAACAAAAATTAAAATTGAAAAATACATAAAATCATCTGAAATTCAAAATGTATGAAATTGAAGAAAATTAAAATGAAGGGAAATGAAAAGGGACCTTCTTTGTCTTGGATCTTGGCCTTGACATTGTCGATGGTATCACTGCTTTCGACCTCAAGGGTGATGGTCTTACCAGTTAGGGTTTTCACGAAGATCTGCATCTTTCAAGCTTTGTTTCAGACGACGGCATGCCAATATGTGGTTTCATGGCTTCTATTTATAGTTCGGCGTCAATTAGGGTTTTGGAATTAATTACTTTACTACTCGTATCAAGGGAAAGGGACGGTAAAACAACGATACTCCGTAAATTAAAACTATGTTTACTCCACATTAATTTATGTTAGTTGATCAAATTTTTATTTCTATTTTCCTAATGAAAAAAATATATAAACGAAATAATTTTGTATTCGTATTACTAATGAATTTACTCATAATACATTTTCCTATAATATTGACGAATTAATTTTTATAACATTTATCGAGTAACCCGCGTAACATTAACGAAGTAACCCTAATGGCTCACCACAGTCCACAGCCACATATAAGAATTTATGAAAGACATAAAAGATTGAAAATCACATGTAACATGATAAAGCTTGTTTTGAACATAACTTTTATATTTTGAAAGAAAAATTAAGGTACTCATACTTAAATAAGTTGAATAAAGATGGGTTACATTTATCACAAAGTTTTTTTCTTTTATTACTAAAGATAAAGATTTCCAATTGTGAGATTTAAGTTTGAGTATTAAAATACAAAATGAGTTGTTATTTACCTCCAATGGTAATATTATACTCACTTCTGAATTTAGCAATTCATGTGAAGTCTAAAATCCTAATGGTAAGACTCTCTAAAATATACAAAACTTTCAATTTATGGTCCACTAAATCCATTTCTTTTTTTAATATCAAATATTGTAACATTAAATAATAATTAAAAAAAAAAGTAAAACTTAAATAAATTACAAAATATATTAGAATATTGACAAGTGACCCATACTTTTTGTCAAATGAGACTCAAAGTTGAGTATCTAAACTTAGCAACTATCTTTTGGAGCTACTAAGTTTAGATACCAACTTACTGGTATATACATTGTAAAAAATACTCTTTCTCTCCTAAAAATACTCACTTAAGTCTCACTATTGAAGATGATCTAATGACTTAGGGGGCGTTTGGTTAGTGGATTATATGTATGGGGTATGGGTTTAGAATGACCAAAACCCATAGCATATGTTTGGTTGTCAAAAATATGATTTTTAAACTCATACCTCAAACCCATGAGCATAAGGTTTAGAAACCTTGGGGGGATGTGGGTTTGGCTCATTCCATTTCCTTAGGTATCAAATACATGATATTTTATTCCATAATTGAACCAAACACATGGTATTAAGTATCAAGTTACAACCCGATACTGCCTTAACCATAATCCTGATTCCAAAACCTATACCGCTTTGCGAACCAAACGCCTCCTTAAGGAATTCTATGTACTTATCTCAATAATACTTTACCCATTGAATACTCATATTGTTTTTGCAGTGAGCTAGTGACTCACAATTACTTCTTGATGTGTTTAGAGAACATCACAATAGCCCGATTTAAACATGTTAACTAAGAACTCTTAACACTAAATAACTACACTTATCTCATAATATAGTTCATTAAAAAACTACATATTTCAGAACTCTTAGATTAACCTAAGATATCACAAACAATAAATTCTTGAAATGCAGCTTAATTCAAATAATTGCCACTCAACAAATCTCCATAGGCAAAATATAGGTTTGATCCAAATTGCGCCTTCATATATATTATTATACATACAAAACCATTAATAAATTATGACCCCAATATGACAGGTTATATAACAAAGGTCAGGATATTGAGTACAAAGTATCACACCGGATTTACTTTAAAGAGCAATTTCAATAATTATTGATTTGACCATAATTTATTTATTATTCATATGGATGATTGATATATTAATAAAACAAAATTTAAAAAGTTAATTGAGAAAGTGAAGGTCTTCTTATAACGAGCTAAAAATAAACTATTGGGACACAACCTATGAAATATGACATGCTAATGTGGCAATTAATTTACCAATAATGATACTCTGAGTGGCTAAAAATATTGTTTAATTAAATTGTCTTTGATTTTCAAACAAATTTTTGCTCAAATAATAAAAAATCATATCTTACACTAGTTTGAACACACACTTGATAATTTTATAGGAATTTCACGAGTAAAATGTACTTAAATTATCAAACACAATGAATCAACAATTAACCGATAAGAATTCAAAGTAGGGATGAGCGGTTGGGGGTTTAGGGGTTTCAGGGGTAAAGGGGGGATTTATAGGGAATTTTTTTTTTTTTTGGGGGGGGGGGGAGAGGATGTGGTTTGAGAGGGAGGGGAGGGGCGAGGGGTTTGGGGGGGGGGGGGAGGAGTTGGTGGGGTGGCTGGGTTATTTGGTGGTGGGGGTAAGGCAAGAGGTTGGTGAACTGGTGGTGGTATGGCGGTGCAGTGTTTGCTAATAAGGAAAAGGAATTAGAATCCCTAGAAGGGTAAGAATTAATAAATCAACTTGGAACACTTTGGGTTAATGAGGAGGGTAAAGGAAATGTGAACAAAGGGCTAACAAACAACACTAAAGGGAATAATGACATTTGATTCCTTACCATTTGCTGAATACTTTCAACAAAATGACTCCTAATAGTTTGCAAAATATCACTTTTTCTTTTTTCATGAGTTAAATACACAATTAATGTTAATCGAGGGAGAGAACACGACTAGAGATGGATTTGTAATAACTTCCTTTTGACTTTGAATTAGAGGTCCGTCAACCCACTTTTTATTTTCTACTTATAACGTTGTTTGTAAATGTGGTAATTAATAGCGTCTCCTTTGGACAAATTACAAAACTTAGATCGTAATATCTCAAAAAATTGTTACTTATCAAAATGAACATTTCTAATAGTTCACAAGTAAATAAATCAAACTTTTTATTCATATTTTTGTATACCTAAACTCATTACACATTTACACATAACTGGAACAAAATCATTTTCACTTTGAAAAGTAAATAAAATTTCATTTTTTAAAATAATTCAATTTAATAAAGTTCATTCAAAGACACAACACATAAACTCAATGGTAAATTAGAAACATATTCTCATTCAACACTCATAACAATCTAGTTAATAAAGACAAATTTTCAAAAGAGAACCACAAGCAAAAACCCATGTTTACCAAGGAAAACTTTGTTAAATTACTCGCCATGTTTATAACTTAGTGTACTGCTATAATCAACTTATATTTTTATACACTGTTATTTTTTATTTATTTATTTTTTTTTTTTTTTTTAAATATATTTTACTAAACTCAGAAATTTAAACAAATAAAACTCGTTGCTTACACCATGCAACTCCTTTTAAACAAGGATTACCACAAATGAATCTTATGTAATTATTGATACAGTTACAAAAATTGGACAATCTAAAATAAATTCACTACTTATAACTTTTATAAAACCTTTATATTGTAAATAAGGATAGTAGAATAATCTCAACCTTCATTATTGATTTTCAAAAGTCATCAACTAACATGAGTTTCTTGATTAATTAACCTCCATGAACCTCAATAACAATGACATAATAATAACAATTGACAACCCATTCCAACAAAACTAAAAACTAAAAACAAATTTAATTAAATTCCCCTTAATAAAAGAAACATTTGCTATAATTTTGAAATATTAATTACAAAACAATTTAAGATTCGTTTAGCATTGCTGTGGTTTTCTCTTTTTTGGTTTTTTGTTTTCTAAAAGTATATGATATGAGTCTCATAATGAATCAAAAATTATATAAATTTATTAAAATTATGATAATTTATTAAAATTATGAAAATTATGAAAACTGACAACATAAAAGTGAAAACACTTTTTTTCTTGTTTCCTATTTTTGGTTTTTAAAAAAAAAACAGGAAACTGTTTTTGGTTTTAAAAAAAAAAGAAACTGAAAACCAAAACTGATGCCAAACAAGCCCTTAACTAACAATTTTTAAGCAAAACAAGTTCGACCAATTGACCATATTGGTATAAAAGTTAACACCCTTATGGCAGATTGGTATAAAAGTTATTGCCGGCGACATATTGGTATAAAAATTAACATGTGGTGACATATTGGTATATAAGTCAACAAATTGCGACATTTACCCCTATTTTCTCGTCGGAGGATATGCGTATGATACACGTGCTTAATTTTAGTGCTAATAACTTTTATTTGACATTTTGTTTTTTGTACTTTTCTCTACGTTTTATATTAATTTAAAAAAATTATGAAGTAAAAATCCAAAAAAAAAAAAAAAGTTGAAAGCCCAAAAGTGATGAGAAAGAAGCTAGGGGAAAACGAATAGGAAAGCTTGAGCAAAGGGATATAAGCTTGAATGTATTGAGGGCGTTGGAGTCGTTGGTCATTGAAGCATCACAAGGTTAGATTCTTCTTCTTTTTTTTTAAAAAAAAAAAACACTCATATATATATTTTTTCTTATTATATTGTTGATTTACAAAGTTGTGGGTATAATACAAATGAAGTAATAATGAAAGTTAGCGTCTACTATTAATTGGTTTTGAAATTAAATAACTAATATTGAGATTTTGTCTATTGTTTATTAGTTCTTTGGGGTTTTATCGTTTGATTGATTTATCAAAGTTATTTTATTGGAAGGGAAGAGGGAAAAATTATTTATTTGGTGCTGAATAAGTATATTATGATAATAAATAAGATTGCAAAAGTAATTAAAACAAAATTTTGAAGTATACAACACACTCTTTCATCCGAAGAAAAAATAGGGGTAAATGTCACAACTTGTTAATTTATATACCAATATGTCGCCACATGTTAATTTTTATACCAATACTAGTATTGTGCCCCGTGCGATGCCCGGGTTGTTTATTGAATTTTAAGATAAATTTAAATCTATTTATTAAATTTTAAAATATATCATTGATACAAAATTACATGCATTGTTTTGTTTTGTTTTTGTTTTTTTTTTTTTTTTTTTTTTTTTTTGTGTGTGTGATGATTTGCTATCTAGCAGACATGTAATGACTAATAACAATGTTGGTGGAAATGTTTGATTTAATACATTTAAAAAAATAAAAAATTAGCAAAAAAATAAAATAAAATTAAATAAATGTTCAAAGCTCGTTGGATTGAACCGAAACCCAAAACTTTGAGAAAGGGTTGAACATTTCTTGACTCGTAACCTGAAGTGACCTAATTCAAGATGGCTCATGACCGGACCCTGATTGACAAGCCTACACAGTAATAAAATTCTATTAGATTGTGAAGTATATTATTTTAACCGATTAGTATATGTAAATTGATGATTTACGCCTTAAATTACTCCCTTCGCTCCAAAAAATATTATGATATAAAAAATAAATTTATATGATAATTTTTTAGAATTATAATATAATAATTTTTTTGAATAAAATTGTAATTCAATTTGTACATATGAAACATTAGTATTTTATAGAAAATAAAACTCTAAACTAACAATTTTATCTTATAAAGTTTATTTATATCTATCCAACATGGCGCAACACTTGACGAAAAGTTAGAACGCCAAGTGTCGCTGTCTCGTGACCTGACTAAAAGTTTAGCTTTATATATTAGTTATATGATATGATGTCGCCGGCAATAATTTATATACCAATATGTCATAAGGGTGTTAACTTATATACCAATATGGTCAATTGGCCAAACAAGTTCAATTCTAGCCTTCAACCCGTCCCCAAACTTGCCTCAACAATGCACACACTAGAAGAGTAAATGGTGCCTTAAAAACCAATTGACTTGACGTGTCCCAAATCAAATTCGACCCAACACGATTGAACCAGTCAAACTCAATTCAAACCATATGTCCGGCCGACTCGATTCGAAACCGATCAAACTGTCAATAAATAATTGATATAGATTTTGGCTCGCATGACCTAATAATTCAGCGTAACTCAAGTTTAAAATAGATCTGACCCGACCTGATCTGACCTCATTGAATCAACCTGATCTACCCATATGCAATTTTGCCCGACTTGGAGACTACATTGACCGGATCCGGACCACACGACTTAAGAAACGAAATGCGCAGGCCATAAAAAAAGCAAGCCCAAAACGAAATGATGAAGCCCAATAAATTAAAAGAGGGCAATAAAAATGAACCCAATAAACACAAAACCCTAGCTATTTAAGATTTGCCATCGACCTCCTCCTCTACTTCAGTCTTCTTCTCTCTCACAACTTCACCTCATTTCCGCGAAAACCCTAATTTCCTCTCTTTCTCTCTCTTCCGTCTTCTGCAACCATGGTAAGCTTCTCCTTCTTCTTCCTCTCTTCTCCAATTTCTGTAAATTTATGTTCTTGTTGTTTTTCCGAATTCGAAGATCTGATTGTTTGATTTTTATTTCTGTTTTTTGCGATGATAATGGTGGTGATTTTAGTCGAAGAGAAAGACCAAAGAGCCTAAGGTTGAGACCGTCACTCTTGGCCCTGCTGTTAGAGAGGGAGAGCATGTTTTTGGTGTTGCTCACATTTTCGCCTCTTTCAATGATACCTTCATTGTAAGTTTGTAATTTCGCTGTTTTTTTTGGGTTTAATTTGATTTTTTTTTTCGGATTGGGTTATTTATTGATTTTGATTTTCTGTTGAAATTGCAGCACGTCACTGATTTGTCTGGCAGAGAAACCCTTGTTCGTATTACAGGTAAAATATTTGATTTTTTCAGGGTTTTGTTAGTCAGTGTTTGTTGAACTTTGTTTAAGGGTTATGATTTTTTGGTGCTCAATTTGCATTTGAATGATTTGTATTGATGATTCTAATTTATGCTTTGTTCTTCCTTTTTATTGGAGTATGATCAATTGTTATATGTATGAAATGCATCATGTTTTGATTTTTGAGAACCTGATTTGTAGATAGTGTAAATGTACCTGTCAAAGAATCCCTTTTTAACTTGCTCAGAGTATATTGTGTAAGCAAAGTTTTATCTTTTATGTGGCAATTTTAGAAGTAATGAAATATGAGGTTATTGCTACCTGATTTGATATAAAATTATGATAAGCTTAGTTTAGGGTAAATGTAATCTCCTTTTAATCTTTTATTTGTAGCATCATCTGATGGTAGATGTCGTTACATGATTTGTGTCTCTATAATCTACAAGTTAAACTCAATTTCTTGCAACAACAGAACATTGTTTTGTAGTTTGTCTTAGACTTTCCTGATATTTGAACAAGAATTGTTTGACCCTTAGACTTAGTGTTACGCCGATACCCTTTGTAAGATAGTCTACTATTTGGACTTACATGAGATGGTTTGCCAGTTAAAATATTCATGTCAAGTACTGAGTTTGTTTGCGTCCTTTAATTGCCATTCTTTTCTAATGTTTTCTGTTGGTTTTGCTTTAAATTGATTGTGTGCTCTGGATGATCCAGGTGGAATGAAGGTCAAGGCTGACAGAGATGAATCTTCTCCATATGCTGCTATGCTTGCAGCCCAAGATGTTTCACAACGATGCAAGGTAATATTAATGTAATATTGATGACAAGACAGGACAATGAACTTCCCATTTGAATGTTTGTTTATGTCTTGATTTTGTGCTCTGAATTACAGGAACTTGGCATCACTGCTCTCCACATTAAGCTCCGTGCTACTGGAGGAAACAAGACCAAGACTCCTGGACCTGGTGCTCAGTCTGCCCTCAGAGCTCTTGCCCGTTCAGGCATGAAAATTGGACGTATTGGTATGGTTCTTACACCTGTTTTTTTTGTTGTTTTTATAGTTTAACACATCTATTGTACTCTTAATTTTATATCTGGATAAAATCTTAGGGGATTATAGAATGGTTGAGCATAATTGCGCTATAATTTCCTGAAGTAGTTATTACGTAGTATTTTCTACAATCTCGCAGCCTAAGATATTGAATTTCTAGTTGCTTTGTGAGATCTTTTAGCCCTTAATCATGTGTTTTTGCTTGTGATTCTCTTTTGTGAGTTAAAACCTCCTTTTTTTTTTTATTTTACGACCCTTGTACTGATGCACTTTTCTGCATTACAGAGGATGTGACTCCCATCCCAACAGACAGTACCCGCAGAAAGGGAGGAAGAAGGGGAAGGAGGCTGTGAATTATCGTGTTCTCCAACACTGGTCATATGGTCTTTATTACTATGGCTTTGTTAGTCTAGTTACTGTTGAAGCCTTTGGTTTTCATTTTTGAAGTCGAACTTCTTGTAGTTTGAGATTGCATTAAGCATTATTATGGAGTTTTGTTTAAGAGATGAAATTTTGATGGTGGTTGAATACATAACTTTATAGTTATTGGATCATATGATAGTGTGTTGCTACACTCTGTTGTCATTGGTTCTTTAGCATATTGACTTGATTTAACTGATTATCTTTTTATTTTGTACTTGACTCCTGCTTCCTGTCCAAACTTCCAAAGCTAGTTTGCCATTACACACGTAACACGTTTAGTAAGCTTCATAATTAATCTTGCTTATTACAGTTGGATTTGTTTGGTTGCTCATCAAAAGTTCTTGCAAGGGAAGGGCTATTTAGGCCTTCAAAGTTTATATCATATTGTGGTATTTGCTAGGTATCTGAAAGGGAGTTAAATGACCCAAAGTGTTTTGGACTAGGAACTATGTTTAACTGTGTTGTAGCAAATAGCAATGTGATTCTCAAAACAGTAAATGATAAAATTGGTTATGTTTAAGGTGGAAGAACCGAACAGCAAAAAACCATGTCCTATCTTCAAGGATGAAGAAGGTGTGCACTCTTCGCTCGTGTGCACTCTTTGCATCTCATTGATTCATTCCCTAGTCTCTAGGTGTTTGTTGATAATGTACTACAACTATGTCACCCTAATAATTGGTTGATTGACTGCATTGACCGCGTGTAGTTGTTATCACATACTACTTGAATCCTTACATCCTCGTTAGTGTTTCGTGAACTCAGAGGTCTTGTAAAGGTCCCTTTGATAAATTAGCGACTAATGTTCAACCTAAAGAAATACACGATATGGATGTCATGTACAGAGTATGAAATATATACCTCAAGAGTACGAAAAGAAATACAAGTAATTGTAAAGGTCATCAAAACTTTGTAGTGCATGTATAATACACAAATGCATGATATACCTTCAACAAAAATCTGTATTTACGCTTTTTGCACAACACAAGATCCTATCCGATACTTAACAAACATATAAGAACTTCCTAAATTTTATGGAGCTGAAAAATTTCCAATATTTTCAAGCTAAATCTTAGATCACATCTAGTCGAAATGATTTTAACCTAACATCCTTTTTGAGAAAAAGTCTCTAATCTTACCAATTAGATCACCAATTTTATACCTACAGCATGTCAATTTGGGTAGATAAATGCTACTAAACAGAATTCAAATTGACTCATCAACACCAAATACACATAACTAATTCTAGAAAATTTTCTGCAAGTTCTGAAGTACGCTGAGTATAAAACAATGATGATGAAAATTAACATGTTTTCATTTCTACTTTGTTTCACATTGTTTTATCAAGTATTATCCGATAATCTTATTGATCAGCAGGATGTCAACTCAAACTCAAAGGTAACATATACTTTGTAATTATTCAGTAGGCGTTGTTAAATGAGTTAGCAGCGTACTAGGGAGTATAACAAAAGTTTTTGAAGTTACTTGTAGTTTTGTATATTCAATCTTACTGTAATATTGGACTTGATACACAGGAAGCTTATCCCTTGAAGTTGAATTCAGTGAATCCGAATCTTGAAATGACCTCAAGTCCAGAATCAGCTTCAGGATGGCTTCATCGCAGTCTCAGTGAGAAGCAACGTTACCTACATGGTCGTCGCCATCATGTCTACCATGAAGAAGATAAGGCTTCGGAGTATTACCCAATGAAGGCAAATTTTTATCGTCACCACCACCATCGCCGTCATCATCATCATCATCACCACCATAAGAGGGGTCATAACCATCTCCATATCCCCAATGCTCAAATTTCAACAGAGACACTTGTAAAAGCTCGAGGTCCTTATGAAGATCACCACAATAGACTTCACTATCATGTCTTGGACCCGATGGAGGCTGCTCAATTTCCAATACAGTTTGCAGTAGCAACTCCCCGTCCCGATGAAAGTCATCATCATGGTCATCATGGAGATCATCTATATCACCATCATCACCACCACCACCATCATCAACATATAAATCCTCACCAGAAACATTATTCCTAATCCCCACCGAGGCTCCTCAATCGAACTAATAACAATCATCAATACTGTTGTACCATATTTAAAGGACGTAAACAGAAACAATGTACCTCAAGCATTGCCCGGCAATATATGCATTCATCAATTCTGTACCCATCATCAGAAAAGTATATTGATTAATGAAATGAATGTCGAATTTGTTTGCTTAAATGCTAGAAATTTCTCTAAACCAGTCAATTTTACAATGCACAGCGTAGAACCCACTACACAGCAATTAATTAAATACAAGTATTATTGTTGACAAATCAACGAAAAGCTTCATTACACACGACAACTGATAGTTATGTAATTATTTTGTATCATGCACACCTTTGCAGTTATTTGGAAAAGACTGGATGGCAGAAATAATTTAAACCAGAATATCTACCGATACATTATTGTAGAAGACACCAAGAACTTTCTTTATCCTCCATATAGCCTTATTTCAGCGAAGCAATCCTGGGAGCAACAATCTCCAAGAGTCCCTTTGGATTATCTACATGAACCCAATGCCCAGCTTTAGGAAGAACATGAAGAGAAAATTTCCCCTCAGATACATCTCGTTCCTTCCTGGTAAGAGATTCAAGCCTCTGTATAACATATGTATCCCATCTATCACTGTTCTCAGCTTGTACAATTGAAATTTCCATTCCTCTCGGAGGGTTCTCTAGGAGAGGCCAGTAGTCCTTCTCCCTGATATTTAGTAAGAGCCACAATCGTGCACAAGGTCAATGAGAAGAGAAACTAAGCATATACAAATGCAGACAATATGGGCAAGGGTGAAAATAGAATAAAATGAAGCAGACCTGTAAGAATTGAACATTTGAAATGCACCTTCGAGGTTGAATGCCCATGTCTCATGGTCATTAGATTTCTTTAGGTTTGTGCCAAGCCACTCCGACAATGACTTTGAAAACCCCAGCTTTATCATGTGTTCTACAAGCCATCTGCAGAAGATCATAACACAATCCCATGATGGTTATATAAGAAAAATAAATAAATTTTCAAGCACAATGAGCAAAATAAGTGGTTCAATGTAAATAAGCGATGGATCAATTTCTAGACACGACAATACCTAAGCAGGATCTCTTGTTTCAGCCAACCAGTAGGCCTCTTTACTGAGCTGATATTGGGTACTACAACTCCTTGTGCACCATATATCAGCTCCAAGCCTTATTACTAAATTGCTTAAGGCATCCCTTTGTGGAAAATATAATTTGCATTCTAATTGGGAGAATAGGGAGCAGAGAAAAAATATGAATAGGTTTCTCACTTTATCAATATGAATGACTTGATTGTTCTAAAAGCTAAAAAACTGAGTCAGATGTTTGGTTAGTAGACTTAGTACAACAAAGTTAGCAGGATAATTTCTGGGATACAATGTCAACCCCTCAGCTCTTACTTTGGCAGCACGGCACTCACCATGTTTGTTGGCCTTAAAAAATTCAATAGCCACCAAACAAGTTTAGGAATCAAGATGAACAATTGAAGTCTAATGATAATAAAAGAGGAAAGCTCATTTGTTTTTTCTGCAAGTGATGTATTTTTGTGTGATGATATCATGATATAACGATAATTATCTTACAACAAAGCGAACATAATTAAGAGGGTTAACTAGCCAAGGACATGAGCTATTTCGCATTAATAAAAAGTTTAAAAATAAAAGATCCTGACAAGAAAGATTCAAGTGTCCTCACTTTCTAGAAGGGATTTGTGAAGGAAGACTTTGCAAGGTCTCCAATACTTTCTCTACTTCTCCACTACTGTCTTCAGGATTCACAACTCCGGGCACCGAATCCAGTACCCATAACTGTTCTGCATCATGTAAATAGAAGCTAAAGCAACATACATTCATAAAGCTGAAAAGTAAAGAGCAGGCCAGAAACGTGCAAGCTAATATGACGATCAAAAGATACCCAATCATCATAATGAAATACAATCAGAAGGTAAATGTATCACAGAATGATCTAATATTTAAGTCTACGTCAGTATAGCATACAAGACAAAAGTCATGATGACACAGAAGTAAAAATCAAATTTATTCAGGAGCACAATATCATGGCCTATGAAAATACTTCCTCTACCCCTATTTGTTTACCCCATTTGACTTTTCAAGATCTTCAAGACATGTCTTAAAATGTAAATATCTCCAACTCCGTTAATGCAAAAAGTTATAAAAATGAGATATTATAATCTACATTAAGAACAATCCAACAAGATCCCACATAAAAATATATTTTTTATATTGATGATTTGAGGTCAAAGTAATAGAGAAGTTGACTCACAATGTTGCAATGGGACAAAAACAAATAGGGACACATAGAGTACCATCTATCACATGTGACGCAGCAAAATTGAAATCTATTAAGTCAACAAGAATGATTAAAAGACTTAAAACTGCAATAGTCAATGTCACAATCAGCTGACAGGTGAACGGCTGCTGATGATGTTCATCACTTTTACCCAGCAATATTCACACAACAAAATAATACAGTATTTTGTATCGCAGCAAACATTGTTCAAACTTCAAAGCTTATGCTACAAAGTATTTAGAATAAGTTGTACTATAGAAGCAAGGGGTGCATAAAAAATTAATGCACAATGCATATATAATCTCACAAACTGATGACAATTAGACCATCCTAGGTTTATTATTACAAACTAAGAAGCAATTGCTTCGGTTATAAAATCCAAGAACTCCTCCTAGTGATTCATTAATTAAATGGCGGTAACAAATTCATACCTGTTTTGGCAATGTTATGGAATCACCATAATCTCCACTAGACCCACCCTGAGCAAACTGCAATGCAACCTTGCCACCCAAGGAATGCCCTATTACAATATCAGGCCAATCCCAACCTTGAGATTTCACTAGATTAGCCAAATCGGCAGCAGCATTGTCCAGGTCATGTGGTGGGCGAAGAGCTTGCACCGCAGCTGAATTCCCATGATTCCTTAAGTCAACAAGCACCAATCTCCATTCTACAAAATGATAAAGCTAAGATCATACAATTCTCCACTTCATTGCAATAAGTTGTATAGAGAATGAACAAGAATTAGGACTTATGGACCATAGGGTTTGTTGCACATCATTGCTTCACTACGTACATATATTCCTTCTTTTTCACGAATGACCTTACAACTTACAAAAATTTGTCTAGAACTCTAGACTCAAGATCAGAGTTCGGAAATAGTATATCTTTTGTTTCAGAAATGAAAAGTAAGGCCCTACATTAATGGAAAAAAAAAAAAAATCAGAAGATCCAATACAACCAAGCCAGAGATCCACACAGGGCCTCAGTCTCACCAATCCTCATCACAGAAACCAGACACTGCCTATCTAGCGAGCCTAGTATTGCTAAATCGTTGGTTGAGATTGAGTGCCGGGGGAAGGCAATACACTACCTACATTGTTAAATTAGCCCAAAAGTGTGCTACTAAAAGTCTAAGACATACCAAATAATGTAGTTTTTTTCCCTCACGATTGCAGTTTGCTAAGGGATAAACGAATCATGTAACACCAAGCAAGCCGGTGACCGATAAGCCAACAACGCCATAGGAAGGGGTATGACAATGACTCACAAATCTGAGCCATGATTTGCACCCTAAGTACCAATCAATAATCTTCAATGTTACTCTATCAATATCAATCAGCCTTTTCAGTTATGAAAAATGTCATCCTTATATGCACTATTCAGTATTCACCACCATATAACAACAATTATCATCATACCATCCCTCTAAATGAAAATTGAGCGTCTGTTATAATTCAAAAAGCTACACATACAATCATCTAATTCAGCTCTTGATAAAAATTGGCTTAAAATGGCTCAACAAAATCATCAAAAAATTACCAACTATGAAATTATCCAAACAAAACTAGAAAAATACAGATTATAGGGTACAAAATTGCAACTTTTCTCTATTAAACAAAATTAACTAAAAAATTGCAAAAAATTCAAAGAAATTTACCAGAGGAGGAATTAGTGGAGAGATAAGAAGAAAGATTGCGAGCAAATGATCGCCAATTTCTTGCGGAACCCAAAAGGCCGTGAAGAATGAAAGCAGTACAATCAGACGGCTTATCAATTGCATCCGAAGATCTTACTTCTTCAAATGCTAGGGTTTCCAACAATCTCCTACTATTGCATGATTTTAGCCCTAAATTGAACCCTAGAATGTTGGTTTGAGTTACCGACTGAGTTAATCCGAGTTTGTTTCGAATCGTTCTCGCCATTTTTTCTCTCTCTCTCTCTCTTCGAAGCTCCAAGCAATACTAGTTTCAAAGTGGGGTTAGTTAAAAAAAAAAAAACCGGCCTAGTCGGAGTTGTGTTTTCTTCGGCAATTTCAGTTCAGATCCATTCAGTTCAGCTTCAATTAGTTCAGTTCAGTTCAGCTTCAATTAGTTCAGTTCAGTTCAGCTTCAATTATTTCAGTTCAGTTCAGCTTCAATTATTTCAGTTCAGTTCGGCTTCAATCAATTCAGTTTCTAATTTCTTTCTCCTGTAAACAATTTTTTTAGTTTAGTTCAGTTAAGCTCCAATCAGTTTAGCTCAATTTAGTTCAACTCAATTCAGTTTAGTAAATCAGAACATGCCCTAATTGATCTTATTAGAGAAAAAAATTAAACTTTTTTATATTGATAGGGTTAAAAGTGTAGTATTTTCGGTAAAAATGGATGAAGTTGCTAACAATAGTAGGCAGTAGCAATCTGTACCGGTTTAAACTAATTAAAAAATCCAGTAATATTGCCTCCAAGTAAAAATACATTTATTGGAGCTTCCTCCAAATCCAGTGGCATTTGGGTAATTAAATCAAAAAAATTAATCTGGTTGAAATTATCCAAGTACTTACTTTGTACTCCTTTATTTAATTACAATATAACATTGGAATTTATTCTACTCTGTATTATTAATGGACATTTTAACTTAGCTTGGTCGTATCTTAGTTTTCTCTTAATTTTTTTTTATTTATTTTTTTCACCAAACTAGATCCTGACCCATAAAGATTGTTAGAGTGAAGACATTTAGGCCAATTAATCATGAGCCTTAACACTTGGCAATTTGGGTTTATATGATCAAACTAGGGTATCATTTATCGGTCACAATGAAGGTGGTTGAGTGGTTGGTGGTGTGCTTAGAATCTTAGATTGCTAGCTTGCTTAAAGCTTGACCAATTTGAAGTGTGTACATATTGTACCATAAATTGTATGTTCACTTGTAGAATTTATTAAAGTCTTAAAGGGTCTATTAGTATCCAGTTTTATTTATATATTTCATTATTTCGTTTACTCGAATAAATTGAATTCAATAGAAAGATTTAAACTTATTGATTAAAAACATTATACAAATAAATTTATTGGATGTATCACCTTCATTTCATATTACAGTTAAACAATTGACAGCTTGAATTCTATTAACGAAAAACATTAGTACAACCTTAAAAAAAAAATAAAATAAAAAATGACAGCTGTGGGATTTGAACCCACGCCCTTTCGGACCAGAGCCTAAATCTGGCGCCTTAGACCACTCGGCCAAACTGTCGCATGTTTTATAAACCAAACAATCAATGTAATTATCGTTTTAATTTAACTATCTTTGTTTTTTTTGATGCAAAAAACGTAAAGAGGAGGAGCATTTTCCTCCTACTTTCTCTCTCCTAAATTATGATCTAATTTTTCGTTTGATCCTGAATCACAGACTTTCTGGTATTCTCTTTCCCTTTTTAATTTTCCTCTAATTTGATTATTTGAATTTGTATGTTAGCTTAAATCATTAAAACCCTAGATTTGTCTAATTTTCGTGTTTAATTCATTTCTCATAAACCCTAATTTGAATTGCTTTTCATGATTATGTCTTTTCCTGTAGAATTAATTATTGATATTCTGTTACGATTGCCTGCAAAATCTCTGTTAAGATTCAAGATTGTGTGCAAATTATGGTGTAATTTGATTAACAGCACTGATTTTGTCAATCTCCATTTAAAACGATCAATTGCCACCCAAAATAATCTCCATTTTGTTTATAAAACCCCAATTCTTCATTTGGGTGATTTCGACACATTTGACAACCCGATTTCCCTTGATTACCCGTTTAAGAACTGCGATAATGGCGGTGTTGGTGTGGTTGGATCATGTAATGGGTTGCTTTGTATGCAGAGTTATGATTTTGAACATCCCCTCTTGATTTACAATCCAACAACTCAAACCTACAAAACACTCCCATTGTTGCCTATAAGTGCTCCGTTTAGTTATACTGGATCGGTGTTCAATTTTGGGTTCGGTTATGAAAGCAGCACTCGGGACTATAGATGTGTTAGGATTATTCGGAATTATAAGGAGGAAACGGGCTCGTATGAGAGTGATGTTATGGTTTATAGCTTGAAGGATGATTCATGGAGAAAGGCGGCTACTCCTAGTGTTCATTACAATCTTGATTACTATCATACGAAGAGCGTCTTTCTTAATGGTGCTATACATTGGGATGGCGGTATCACTGAGAATGGAGCTAATGAGCCACTGCCTATTGTTGTCTTCAATTTAAAGGATGAATGTTTTAGTACTATGCCGATTCCTGATTTTGATTCCATGGAAATTGTTCATATGTTCGTGGGTGTACTTGATGGGAGCTTGTGTCTTGCTGTTAGTGAGTTGAGTGGTGACACTCATTTGTGGGTGATGAAAGAGTATGGCACACCTGAATCTTGGACCAAGTTATATTCTGTTCCCAAGCTCAATAGTTTCTACGAGAAAGTGGCGAGCCCTATTTGTTATTCAATGAGCTTAAAGGAATTGTTTGTGCATACTACTTATTTGCAGGTTGCTTCTATTGATTTGGATACCATGGAAATTAGCCCTGTGGAGGTTGCTACTCGATGCACAGATGCTCATGTTTGTGTAGAGAACCTTCTTATGCTATGAGGATAGGAATGCTAACCGTTTTTGGTTGAAGAGGAACATCACATGAGAAGAGGGGATCGAAAAAGAAAGATGAGATGAAGATCATTTGATCTTTTTCCCATGTTTGTGTAGTATTAAGCTTGTTTTAGCCTTTGCTATTATCTTTGTCCCTATATATATAAATATTTATTTTCATTGTGAAACTCTGCTTTAATTTTGAATGTGTTATAGTGAAGCCTGATTTATGAAAGAGATTCTGCTGTATCACATTTTCTTTTAAGCAATTGTGAGAACGTATTTTGTTACAATCGGCCATATTTTGATAGATCAACAAAGAAGTTGGCATCTAACAACTAAATCTTACACCTTGTATACACCCCACCCTCTACTTCAAGGATTGCTTTTGGGTTACTACAAGTCTACAACACTTTTATCAAAATATTTACAAGTGCTCATTAAAAGACATCACCAGTCGGGTAGTCCAAACCACTTTCGCTGATGTCCTATCTTAATCAAATGGTTCAATTCGGAAATCACGTTCACTTGCCATTATCATCCCAGTACAAAGGCAAGGATACATTTCCTGGAACGGCAACGTTGGCAAGAGTGGCAGGAGATGCGTTTAGAATGTCAACCACCCCAACTATATTTATGTCGTCAAGGGCATGTTAAAAATATGCGGTTGGAGCTTGAAGCAATTCACGACGGCCCTGAAGCAGTTGTAAGTAGACTTGGCAATCCTGACCCGACCCGAATGACTAGAAACTTGACCCGACCCCGTACTGACTTGAGATTAACCTGGTACTCAAACTTGACCCGATCCAAAGTGACTCGAAACTCGATGTGACCGACCCGATTTTAATTCGAACTGTTTGACCCGAACCGACCTGATCCGACCTAAAGTGACCCGACCTCAATTGACCCGACCCGAAGTGACTCGATTTCTGAAGTGAATAGGGTGAAATGGTTAAGTATTTTACCAACTATTTTTTTAAATTGAATTTATATTAGTGACCTGAAACAAACTTGACACGACCCGAAACGACCAGACCACAATTGACTCGACCTGAAATCGACCAAAAATTGGTCCTGAAATATGTTAACGATTTATTTTATATTTATTTTTCAATATTGAATTTATACAATGAAATTGAACCTATATGAATGTATGAAAATCATGTTCATATTTTATATATTAAATATGCATAATTTTTTTTTTTTTTTGACGTGTTCATTTTATTTAATGTGTTCATATATTTTTTTTGAAATGTTCATTTTACTAGGTATGGTCCATTTATTTTATAATTGTATGATAATTGTTCATTTTTAACATACTAAGTTCATATTTTTAACGTATTCACCGTTTATTACTAAATATTCATTTTCTTACATGTTCAATTTTATTACTACGTACTAAATTTTCACTTTTTTATGTGTTCCTAAATTCTTTTTTATTTTTTTTTACTAAATGTTCATTTTATAAGACGTAGTATAACTATTTTAGCTACACCGGCATCCAACCTGTTGGATTATTTTCGCCCGATTTTTTTTAGACGGGCTTAAAAATGTGTTTTTATGCAATTTTTGTTTATTGTTTTGAATGGTCATAAATGGTCCGAAAAGACCGCACAACCCGATCATTTTTGACGGATTTGGACATATAATTTCCAGACCAAAATATGGCCCGACCTGAAAAATGATTTTTTTTGGCTTCGGCCTGGCTCAAACATAGCTCGGCCCGCACTTTGATCAGGTCTAATTTTCTGGGAGTGGGTAAATCAATCAAGATTCAAGAATGAAGGGGAGTGCAGCGTTATTCGGCTCCAACAACTTTCTCTCTTCAATTCATGGTAGAATTCTTCTCTCTCTTAAATTGTCATCCAAATCTTCCTTTAATTCTATACTCCGTATTACAGATTTTCTGCTAATCTCTTAATTCCAATTTATATGTTACTCTAAATCATCTTAACCCTAGATTTGTCTAAATTTCACGATTAATTAATTTCTCATAAACCCTAACTTAAATTGCTATATACGATAATGCCTTTTCCTGTAGATTTACTTGTTGAAATTCTGTTACGATTGCCTGCAAAATCTCTGTTACGATTCAAGATTGTGTGCAAGTCATGGTATAATTTGATTAACAGCTCTGATTTTGTCGACCTTCATTTAAAACGATCACTTGCCACCAAAACTAATCGTCACTTGATTTTTAAATCCTCAACTCTTTATTTGAGTGATTTCAACAAATTTGATAACTCGAATCCGCTTAATTACCCGTTTAAGAGCCTTGATCAAGGCGGTGTTAGTGTGGTTGGATCATGTAATGGGTTGCTTTGTCTCGAGATTTCTGACCTGCCCTTGTTGATTTACAACCCAACCACTCAAACCTACAAATCACTCCCATGGTTGCCTAATATGCCAATAAGCGCGCCCTACACTTTACAGTTGTCCAATGTTGCTTTCGGTTATGAAAGCATCACTCGGGACTATAGATGTGTGAGGATTAATCGGAATACCAGTACAATGACGAACTCTATTGAGAGCGATGTTATGGTTTATAGCTTGAAGGATGATTCATGGAGAAAGGCGGCTACTCCTAATGTTCCTTACAATCTTCGTTTTCTTGGTTGCTATAATACGGATAGCGTCTTTCTTAATGGTGCTATCCATTGGGATGGCTTTATTAATGAGCCACTGCGTAGTGTTAGTATTGTTACCTTCAATTTAAGGGAAGAATGTTTTAGTACTCTGCCGGTTCCTAATTTAGTTTCGATTGGAATTGGTCGAATGTTTGTGGGCGTACTTGATGGGAGCTTGTGTCTTGTTGTTAATGAGTCATGGGGCGACACCCATCTGTGGGTGATGAAAGAGTATGGCATACCTGAATCTTGGACCAAGTTATTTTCATTTGCCAAACTCAATACTAGTATTTACGAGGGTGTGGCATACCCTATTTGTTATTCGATGAGCTTAAAGGAATTGTTTGTGCAGACTACTAAGTGGAAGGTTGCTTCGATTGATTTGGATACAATGGAAATTGAACATGTGAAGGATGCTAATTTGTCTCAATGCACAGATGCCCATGTTTGTGTAGAGAACCTTATGATGCTTCGAGGATAGGATTGAATTGCTAACTTCTTTTGGTTGAAGAGGAACATCACATGAGAAGAGCTGAAGAGGGGATTGAAAAAGAAACATGAGATGAACATCATTTGATCTTTTGCATGTAGTAGTATTAAGCTTTTTTTTAGCCTTTGCTATTATCTTTGTTCCTATAGATGAAAGGAAATTTTGTTAATTACTACCTCAAAAACGTAAATTACTACCCCTAAAAAACTTCAAGTGATTGCTACCCTTTTTCTTAATTAGCCCCTAATTAGGCGATTTAAGGGTAACAATCACTTGAATTCAATCAGTTTTAGGGTAGTAATTAACAACTTTATTTTTAGGGTAGTAATTCACAAAACCTCTCTTTTTTGAGGTAGTAATTAACAAAATTTTCTACATGAAAATACTAGTATTTATTTTCATTGTAATACTCTTGCTTTAATTTTGAAAGTCACAGTGAAGCCTGATTTAGGAAAGAGATTATTTTGCTGTATCAAATTATCTTTAAGCAATTGTTTGAAATTGTGAATGTACTTTGTTACAACTAAATTTTACCCCTTGTACGCATACACCCTCTACATTTTCTTTTTTGAAACATACAATTGATATGACACAACCATACGAGAGACCCAAGTTAACTTCAGAAATTAACATTCCAAATTAAGCTACTCTTATAATTTTATGTATTTATTTTTGTGTCACTTTACTATTTCAGTTTTATTATTTAGAAAATAAAAAATATTATAGTTGAGAGGAGATATATTTCGATTATATTTCCATGTCTCAAAGATAAACTTGAATTTTCCCATATGTAGATTAGGGGTGTTCAATCGGTCCGGACCGAAAAAATGGACCGGACCACCTTGGACCGGTCCAAAACCCTATAAATATCGGTTTTGGATTGGACATAATTTTTTTAATTAAAAATATGCGTGAAATCTTAGATAATGGTTAAAATTATCCTTAATTAGCTTAGAAAAACTTATCCTTAATTAGCTTAGAAAATTTGAACTTTATAAGTTTTTTTTTTTACCAAACATACAAAAAAAAAAAAAAAAAAAAACGTGAAAATGACGTTAAAATATACTTTTTCCTTTACATTTATTTTTTCATGTTTTCCATAACTTTATTAAAATTTAGTAATCTTTTTAAAAAAATTCTTAAATCGGTACAAAGCGGTCCGATTCGGGTTTTAGACCGATTTTTTCA
The DNA here is from genome assembly GCF_948465745.1 of Chenopodium album. NCBI lineage: Eukaryota > Viridiplantae > Streptophyta > Magnoliopsida > Caryophyllales > Amaranthaceae > Chenopodium > Chenopodium album. Next base: position 4,887,280 of record NC_137836.1, on the reverse strand, counting down.
GTATGGTCCAGGTTCGGTCCTAGCTTAATCAGTAGTTCTTAAAATTCTAATTTTCGATCCAATCCGGGCCGATCAGGTCCGGTCTTGGATCGATAAACAGCCTAGTAGACTATTAAAACAATTAATCTGTCACGACTCACGACAATGGATGAGTGGGTAAATCATCAAATAAAGGGGAGTGGAGCGATACTCCAACAAAATTTTCTCTCTTCAATTCATGGTAGAATCCTTCTCTCTCCTAAATTGTCATCCAAATCTTCCTTTAATCTTATTTTCCAGATTTTCTGGTAATCTCCTTCTCTCTACTTTTCGCTTGCTTTGAATTTCTATTTTACTTTAAATCATCTAAACCCTAGATTTGTCTATTTTTCACGATTAATTAGTCTCTCATAAACCCTAATTTGAATTGCATAATATTGAATATGCCTTTTCCTGTAGAATTGCTTGTTGATATTCTGTAGAATACGCGATTGGAGAAATCATTCAGGGAAGAGGACAGTGTACCCAAGCAACCTTTAGCACTCGACTTACAGGCAGGCAACGTCCAATGGCAGGAGATGCGTTTGGAATGTCAACCACACTAACTATATTTTATGTACAGGTCAAGGGCATATGCTCTATAATACGCGGTTGGAGCTTGAAGAAATCCACGACGGCCTGGAAGACTGGGTAAATTAATTAATCAAGAATAAAGGGAAGTGGAGAGTTACTTGGCTCCAACAACTTTCTCTCTCTTCAATTCAATACTTCAGTAGAATACTTTTCTCTCATAAAATCATAAATTGTCATCCAAATCTTCCTTTAATCCTATATTCCAGATTTCTGGTGATCTCTTTCTCTTAGTTTCTCTTACTTTGAATTTCTCTGTTAGTTTAAATCATCTTAACCATAGATTTGTCTATTTTTCACGACAACCTTTTATTTTGTGGGCATTACTTGGAGATTTGAGGGCGTTGTTTATCAACCCCTTAGTCTATTTGGAATCGCATTACAGTAATATGTCTTTTCCTGTGGATTTAATTGTTGATATTCTGTTACGATTGCCTGCAAAATCTCTGTTACGATTCAAGATTGTATGCAAGCTATGGTATAATTTGATTAACAGCTCTGAATTTGTTGACCTCCATTTAGAACGATCACTAGCCACCAAAACTAATCATCACTTTGTTTACCAAAATCGCAGCCTCTATTTGAGTGATTTCGACACATTTGATAATCCGATTCCCCTTGTTAATCCGTTTAAGAGCCGTACCCCTGGTGCTAATTGCAGTTTTGATGTGGTGGTATCGTGTAATGGATTGCTTTGTCTCCAGAGTTATGATTCTATACACCCCCTTGTAATTTACAACCCAACCACTCAAACCTATTTAACAGTCCCGTTGTTGCCTGTAAGCCCGCAATTTTGTTATCCTCGATCGAAGGTCAATTATGGGTTCGGTTATGAAAGCATCTCTCGGGACTATAGGTGTGTGAGGATTATTCGGAATTTTAATGGGAAAATGAGATCTATCGAGAGTGATGTTATGGTTTATAGTATGAAGAATAATTCATGGAGAAAGGCGGCTAGTCCTAGTGTTCCTTACGATTTTTATTACAATCTTAAGTATTGTGTCTTTCTTAATGATGCCATCCATTGGAATGGCGGTATATTTAAGAATGAAGTAACTGAAGCGAGAGTACCACGGCCTATTGTTGCCTTTAATTTAAGGGATGAACGTTTTAGTACTCTGCCAATGCCTAATTTCGATTCCACAGACCTTGTTCACATGTTCCTGGGATTACTTGATGGTAGCTTGTGTCTTTCTGTCAGCGCGTTTAATTGTGGCACAAGTTTTTGGGTAATGAAAGAATATGGCGCAGCTGGATCTTGGATCAAGTTATTTTCCATTCCCAAGTTATATGGTTACACGGGAATGGACAGACCTATTTGTTATTCGATGAGCTTAAAGGAAGTGTTTGTGCATCTTTCTTATTCGCTAGTTGCAACTGTTGATTTGGATACAATGGAAATTAGCATTGTGAAGCAGTGCGGAAATGCCCATGTCTGTGTACAGAACCTCCTTATGTTATGAAGATAGGAATGCTAACTTTTTTTTGGTTGAAGAGGAACATCTCATGAAAAAGAAGGGATCGAAAAAGAAACACAAGATGAACATCATTTAATTATTTGTTCATAGCAGTATTAAGCTTGTTTTAGCCTTTGATATCATGTTATCGCTGTTACTATAGATGCAAATTTTTAATCATCATTGCAAAACTCAGCTGAAATGTTGAGAAATGTCAGTGCAGCCTGAATTGAGAAAGAGTGTTTTTTCAGCTGCTGTATCAAAATTTCTTTTTAAGTAACTGTGTGAACATGCTTTGTTACAACCAGTCGTTTGATAGATCAAAAAGAAAAAAAAAATTGGTGTCATACAACCAAATCTTACACACTGGTATCACCCTCTACTTCCGGGATTGCTTTTGGGTTATTAAAGCACTTTTATAAATTTACAAGTGCTCATAAAAAGAACACCAATCGGATAGTCCTAAACACCTGCGTTAATGTCCCATCTTATTCGAATGGTTCTATTCGTAGATCATGTTCACTTGCCATTATCATCCCAGTACAAAGGCAAGTAGGACACATTACCTGAAATCAAAAAAGGATTCATATACATTAATATCCAGCCAAATGTGGTCAATATTATAAGCTTCTGATAAAACCCGAGAGTTTACTATATATCAATGTTAAACAAAGAGAAAAAATTTACAACCCTTGTTGATATAAAGCTAGCACAAGAACAAGGTTCATGGCATAGGCCCTCCACTTTACGCGAGGAAATTAAGCTGCTAAATGCAACCAAACAAGTTTAAATGCTTGTTTCAGACTATAACCAAGAAGCAGATGGATAATGTGCCACAAATAAAGCCTCATCATGCCTTTAGGAACGTATCAGCCAGTTTAGCATGATGCTGGAGGAAGCAACCTTATTAGGTAGTATTTTTTTGTATAGTAATGAAATTGGCTTGGACAAGGCCTAACTGTGAACCCCTAGGCTATTTAAATCCCTTCTTAAAAAAAAAAATCCTTGGACCACATGTAATTCAACCATTTGCCAGTGGGTGGACACTAAAGTTATTTACTTTGCTGGTGGTGTTGGTGAGGGTGGCAAGTGAGGTGGTGTTTGTTGGGGGGGGGGGGGGGGAGGAATTAAAAAAGGGTGGTTTTAAGAGATCATGCACCCCTCAAGTGACCAAGTCAATGCTGGATTGCAAGGTCAAAGGTCAGATTTCGGCATAAAGTGTGTTCTTGCCAAAAAAAAAAAAGGTGTGTTCTTAAAAAAAAAATTTATAAAGTAGTTTCTTACAAAAAAAAAAAGTGTTTTGGTAAGGAGGTTTTTGGCAAACTTTCCTAGATTATAATGTATAGAATAGTCGAAATGTGTTGCTAAGCACATTCACCTATTATAAGATATAGGGTCAACAGGACACACTCCCTGCCATTGCTGGGGTGAAGCAGTGGACACCAGTGCAGCAGTGCTCCTTACATATAGCAGGGTGGAAGTATCTTTAGGAACTAGAGTACTGTTATTGTTATAGCATGGTTCTACTGTCAACAAATTTCAACGTGGTTGCTATCTTGTACAGATTCAGACAATCTCAAATTCTCAAGGATAAATAAAGGGAAAAAAAAGAAAATAACAACAACATATGAAGTAAAAAAAAAAAAAAAAAAAAAACATTAATTGAACATGACATAAGCAGACTATGAAAACAAGCCACAATGGAAGTGGGTTAGATCAATCAAGATTAAACGAGAATGGAAATGTTACGAATGTCTCGTGTTCCTAGACGTAGCAAAATAAAACAATTTCAATCACAAGATTCTAAAGAATTGTATACCTTTCCTACACCTGAACAATTTGAACACCTTTGTGTAGTTGGCACTCGCAAGGGGCGATTGTAATCACCGTTTATCGAAATTGGTTCTGTCCTTAAGCACACACCACTAGAAGAACATCGAGCACAGGCCAGATACCCTGCAAAAGAAATACGGAAACAAGAAATGACAAAGCAATACAGATAATGTATTACTTCAGAAAGATGAAAATTTTAATTCTGAATGATGCCGTGCAACAATGAGACCAAGCAAGATTGACATTAGACATGTCTGAAAATGAGAAATACAGACACTCTGGTAACATATCCTGAATAGCAAAGCATTTCAAATTTTAAGACTTTGCTTTACCATTATACTCAGCACAATAACCTTCATTAGTAGTAATTCACACACTCCTTCAGTTAGAATCAACCAGCCATAAGTCCACAATTCAACACAAGAAAGACTTAACCATAGCATACCAAAGCTGATAACAATATCAGTAAACAAATTCTCATGATGCCTAGATTAGAAAAAGGGATACAGGAAGTTCTAAGATAAAAAAAAGATCAAGAAAGAGATGAAAGTTATCTGATGGAATAGGAGGCATCACCATTGCAATCTTATCAAAATGTATATTTTCCAAGTTAGACAGTTTGTTGCTGTGTATTAGGAACCAGGGGAAAGTGGGTAACCACTAACCAGTCAAAAATGCTGTATGAGAGAGAGAGAGAGAGAGAGCAGAAATTTAGGCCTTGTTTGGTTGCACCAAATTTATGTAGGCACTCAAAATTCCTAGGAAATGTACTATTGGGGTGTTGTTTGGTTAACCAAAAAAAGTGCAAAATGGAGGAAATGGAAATTTCAATTTCCTACATAATGTGGGAATTCATTTACCCACCTCCCCCGAGGTGACTCAAATTTCCTAGGAATTGTAATTTCCTTAATGCCAACCAAACAAACTAAGGCAATTTCCAAGGAATTTGAAGAGGGAAATAATTTCCCATGATTCCCATTACAACCAAACGAGCTCTTAATGTTTTAAGAATAAGTTAACATGTACCGGATCCACGGCAATATTTGCATCTTTTCTTCTCTTGTTGTTCCACATTGTTGACTTCAATCAACATCAAAGCTGAAATAACTCCAACAGCCCCACCAGCAAAAGATGCCACTATGGGATCGACTTGACTGAAATTGGTGATCAAAATGGCAGTACAAATGTCACTGATGGTTTAACAAAACACAACGTTGATAATATATCCTTGGCTCTGAAGAAATTAAACTCTCTTGACAAAATGAATCAACTCAAAGCCATTTGCGTGATCTTTAAGCTTATAAAGAATATAGCATTGTTTCTAATCATACCTCAGTTGAAGTGGCAAATGCAAGCTGCGAACGAAGTCTTCATAAGACGTGCCCCCTATACCTAATTTTAATTCCAGCTGCAAAATAAAGAAGGTTCAGATCTTATACAAACCATTCAGCAAGTAATCCATAGTAAAACTGTAAAGAAATAAGTCTCCTTTGTCCTTTCCAAGCCAGAGACGATTACAAGTCTCCATGGTTACAATGGTGAAGTAAAAAACTGATATCTCACAAGGTCAAGTATGCTCTATGTTTTCAAATCACAATGATGATTAAACACCTCTCCCTTCATATAGAAATTTATACAGAGCCAGCTAGCCAGTGAAAAAAAAGATGGAGAACTAAAAATATTATCAACATATCACCAAACTCAAGAAGTAATTAAGAGTTCTGCAACCGGCTGAAAAAGCATTCAAAAAGCCTACGAATTATGACTTAGTTGAAGCATTTTCCTCACAGGACAGAGTAATCTAAAGAACAAAATCAGTTTGATAGTGTGTTCCAGAAGACCAGAATTTAAACTTGGTGATATGCGTGAGTTACATGAATTTTATTTGATTTTTCTGTTTTAACATTGATTTAAGTTGAAAGTACTTAAGTGATTGGGTGAGCTTCATAAGCATGCAACTTGATACCAGACATTATTATTCAATGGAATAATTGCCGTATAGCTTACAATGTTTTGATTATAAGTAAAAGGAATGCAGCATATTTCCCAATATTATGATTATTATCCAACCTTTCAAGAGAGCACTTGTGAATAGAATAAAATGAGAAAACGGCATAAGCTTACAGATGGAGCAATAAGGCCTCCAAAGACAATGATCCCTGCTATAAATGAAAAGCTCGTCAAGTACAGTTTCTTCAATGATTTTGGAGTCTGCGTCATGAAACTCAAATCATTAACATCAGGAAGCTTAGGAGAATTGATAACATTGAAGAGTCACACTTCATAAGAAGTGAATAAAGACTCATCCAAGATATAACTTGTTCAATCTAATTACTATATTTTTTCCTAAGATAAAAACGAAACTTACATTTTATTACATTGTAAATAAAAAATTAGCAATGCCTGTTTCCCCAAAGACTTACCACATGAGGAAGGAAAGGAATAGATGAAGGAATCTCGGGCATTTCATTTGCCTCATCTATATTACCCTCATGAGTAGCCTTCATCCCCTTGAGACGTTGTTGTATCCGTAGTCTCCTTACCTATAATCACATACAATTGAAAATCAATACAACAGCTTTACTTGATACTATTACCATTAGGCGTTCTTCCTACTCTATTGGTGTAAGCAATGGGGGTTCAATGTGTAACATTGAACAAACCCATGTACAATTTAGCTATAAATTTCACCTCCTCCATCAGAAGAAATATCTTATTACGCCTACTCCGTATATTATCTTGAATCTCTTGTGACTGCATTTGTACAAAGTTCTGGATCGTCTCGGGTCCCTCTATGATGCAAAAGTTGCTGCACAATATGATTACTACGATATAAGGAACCCTATACTTAGTAAATTACAGTCTTACACTAAGTACTCCCACTTTACAAGTGGAATGATATCAAATTGTAACAGCAATTTCGATAAACATCATAAAATCCAATGCCAATTTCAACAAATATCACAAAATCCAATGCCAATTTTAAAAAAGATACAAAATTCAGTGACAATTTAATTAAAACTTAGCAATCAGCAATTGCACAATTCTAACCCAACAACAATACATGGATTTTAGAAGACACCCTTTTCCTGTAACAGCTACAACAATTACTATATCAAATTGAGGACTCAATCATCATAAAATTCATAATACCCACTTCAATTTTCATTCACATTATAAAATTATGAACCCAAATCAAAATACCCTTTTCTCAAATTGTTCAAACTATATCATATACCAACAAATTAAACCATCAATTTCCCAGAATTTTTTAATTGAAAATAGTAGACAAAATTCAGACAGAATTATTAAAAATAGCAACAAATTGTAAGGGATAAAGAGCAGAACCCGGAAGAGTTGTCGCCGACAGGTAGCGAGTCAAAGGAGTCTGAAGAAGAAGAAGAAGATGATGATGAAGAGCAAGTAATACGAAGGAGCTTGGGATTGGAGAAACAATGGTGTTTGAATTTAGACTTTGAAGGGATGGTAATGAAGGAAGAAGGATGAAGAGAGAGAAAACACTCCATTTCTGAGATCACAACACACCGCCTTTACTTTTGCTGAAGCTGCTGCTCTAATCCTATACCAACTGGTTTTGTGTTGGTGCATACAAACAACAACAGGATGGAGGAGCCACGGAGGGAGAGAGAGGGAATTGATTAAGGGTAGGTTCATATTTAGGACATGTTTTGATTGAACTGAACTGAACTCATTGGAGCGGAATTGAACGGAATATTTTATGAGAAAAGAAAATTATTAATAACTGAACTGAACTTATTGGAGTTGAACTAAATTCTGGACTGAAAATAAGATGAAGAGAACAGACCCTTACCGAGCTGAACTGAATAGATCAAGATAAAATGAATATTTTATGAGAGAGGGAAATTAGGAGTTGAACTGAACTGATTGAAGTTGAACTGACCTGAACTGATTGGAGCTGAACTGAAATTAAAGCTGAAGTGAACAAACCCTAACTGAAATAAAAAAAGAATTCGTCTTAATGTCTACTGTTAGAATATGACATTTTTTTATAATTTTTGTATAAATAGAGTTAAAATCATTTACCATACATTTTATGGCATGTTTAAGAGACTAAAGAGCTCCCATTGCATGCTATAATGTCCATTGTGTATGTTATATACGTGCCTCAAATGCTCCCTTTGGATGCGTGATTAGCTAGATGGCGTTAGAATTCGAAGTCATAAATCCAAGTGTGCAATATGGGTTTAGTTTTAAGAGGTTGTCTTAATTAATCTCCATGATAAACAAATTCCATTTATCACGGAGTAAAACCGCTACATACTTTGGGATAAAACACTACTTCAAGTTGCGGTTCTAAGGCAAATTCATTTTAACCGCAAAAACACTTTTTATCCCTGTGATAAACAAGTTTTGTTTATCAAAGAGATAAACTTGTATTTTCTCTAATTTTAATTTGATAAATGATGGAAGTAGTCTACCTAAAGTTCAAGGGAACATTAAGGAGATTTGCCCAAATTTCTAAGATGGAATTATTGGTGGAACCCTTGTGTAAAATGTTTGGTCAAACTCTAGAAGATTTGTGCAAAGATAAGTTAACCCGTATAACCTACTTAATGAAGATTCATCCAAACCTCGGTAAGCTACCCTACTTTTTTTTTTTTTTTTTTTTTTTTTGACAATGAGTACTGTTTTGGGTGTTTTAGTCCCTCGGGAGAGTTACAACACGAAGACTGACCCGGTGTGAGCTGTACCTGCAAAACAAATGGAGACCCCGGGTGGTTGGAGCTCCGCCTCCGACGGTCAAGTTAGTAACTTGAAAAGGAATAAAGAGAACGGAAATTTAGGTGGGTATCTGCTCGGATTCCAAGCTCAGGTCCTTCTCTGATGTGAGAGAATGCAGGTGTAATAAATGGTAAAACGTGCCCTCAAAAAGAAAGACCTCTCCCTATTTATAGGGTCTTTGGGATTTGTGCCCCTGATTAGGTCACTGAACCCTAATCATTGGTGGGCTGCGCCGCTTTGCGGCTTTCTCGGGATTTAGGCCTAAAGGCCGCTTTTTTCCCTTAATTTCTGGAGTGACACGTGTCAGGCGGAGATTGGTCCACTTTGGGCCAACCTGAAGCTGACACGTGTCGTCCTCTGGTTGGACCACGTGGCGGGGTAAAATTACCCTAAACATTTGCCCCTCACAAATGTGACGTGGCACGCCACGTGGCATCTGTGACATGTGTCACGCTCTAATTGGTGGTAATTTTACCATAAAGAAGTAACCGTTCACCTTCTGAGTAAATTACGGAAATGCCCCCGTATTTACCCTCTATATATAGCCGTTTACCCTCATAATTTTGTACGTTTACAAAAATTTTCTTGAGAGAAAACTCTGAGAGAGCAGAAGTCATCCGTTTGAGTCAGGCGCAAGCAAGGAAGCTCGTACTCCATCAACCCAGCCGGACCCGTCCGTTTTCAGATATCAAATCCAAAGGTACCGTCTCTATCTGCCTCTCTCAGCTCTTTTTCTTGTTTCACCGCTTGTACATATTTCTTGCAATAAATGGATGCATCACCAACACACACGACACAACCTAGGTTAGAGTCCAGCCGGTCACCTGGGACGGCTGAGTCTAGGACTAGGAGTGCCGTCTCGGGGTGTTGGGACCACCCTTTGCCTTGGATTCCGACCATTTATGTGTCTGTGCAGGACATAATGGCTCGGACTATGCAGACGACAACTGATCCAAATTACAGAAGCGAAGGCTCAGGCGGCCAAACGCCTGAGGGAGAAACGTCTGGTCAGGGAGGTCAGACGGCTCTGGAGAGATCCCCTCCGCGCGCCCCTTCAACTCCAGCAGATTCCTTTCTGGAAGAGTGCGACCAAGGCGGCGATGAGGCCGCCTCAGCCCCTTTGACCCAGAATGAGGAGGAGACGGAGAGCGACAGCTCCGCCTCAACCTTGAGAGCAGCGACGACTTACCCCCGCTTGAGGATAGCGAGGAGGAAGAAAGGAAGAAGGGGAACGAGAAGGACGATCCCTTCAACATTCACGTCTCCTCCAAGGACCGGATCCAAATGGAGGAGAACTTAAAAAACTTTACGCAAATGCACCCGTTAGGAGACGGGTATAGAATCCGGGTGCCGCCTGAGGATGGCACCATCGCCTGGGAGGATGATCAAGAGAACGCCAACAGCTATTTCGGTTGTTATGAGGCGGCGTTCAAGGCTGGTCTTCGCTTCCCCCTTCACCAGGCGGTGAAGGCAATATTGAGAGGCTACGACCTCGGAGTCTGGCAACTTACCCCCAACTCTTGGACAAACATTCTGGGGTATGTTGCCGCCTGCGAGTTCCAGGGGCTTAACCCCGGCTGGGAGGCTTTTGCTAGTATGCATTATCTTAGCAGAAGCCCAGGCGGCTGGAGGGCGTGGTACACTCTAACCACGCATCCCCAATACATGATTACCTTGGACAAGGTCTCGAAATTCGACGGCTGGAAGCACAGGTTCTACCTGATGTCAGCTCCCAGTAGATGGGAGAATTATGAATTCCGTCAGTACAATAAGAAGCCCGACTTGATGGGCCGGAAGTGCGCTTTTCCCCGGATCCCAAAGGAAGATTTTGACAAGATCATTGAGGCAGACTTTTTCGGCCTCACAGACACGACCTTGTCAACCGGGGAAACAATAAAAGTCCCCAAGAACTGGATCCCCAAGAGCGCCTGGTTCAGGGACGAGTGTTTCCTAGCCGCCTGCGGGCTAGGACACATGTTTAACAAACGTATGCGCCTGAGTTTATATCCGTCTGTAGTATTTTTGTATCAGAATTTATTTATGATATTGAACAATCTCTCTTTTTTGCAGAAGAAGCATTAAACATGTGCAGACGGAGAAGACTCCTAAGCGGTCCTCTGCAGTCATCCGCAAGGCGCTTGCGAAGAAAGCTACGGCCGAACTCAAGGCCAAGGTAGAAACGCCTGACCCTGTCTTAGATTGGTCTCAACGATTATTTTCCCCGGATGCTAACTTTAACTTGGTTATTTTCACATGGAGGAGAGGTAGGGAAGACGTTTGAGAAAAATCTCAAACGGGCTAGGGAGGAAACCCCCACCGTTCTCAACAAAACGAAGAAATCCACCTCCGCCTCAACTCCTGACGCCTCAGTCGGGAATCAACAAATACGGATAGCGGGGCGAATCGAGAGTGTAGGCGGCAGCCTGGGCCTCGACCTCGTCAACCCCGTAACAGCGACCGGGGGGTTCACCACGCCTGCAAGCGGTTCCCGCTTGGCTGGCTCTGAAGGTAAGAACCCTTTTGAATCCCCGCTTGAGCTGGGGTGGCCTTTGCGGGTGAAATCCCACTCTTAACAGACGTCATCTTCAGACGGTCGGCAACAAATAGGTGCTGCCTTAGTTTCGCACTCATCACGTATTGATTGTGGTGCAGATCAATCAACCCGCTGGCCAGACGTCCAGAAGCATGCCAAGGCCATGCTTGACGCCGTCCGGAAGAGGGATAAAGACAACATCCCTGGGATAGAGACGTTCAACCTGGAACGCATTCTGTCCCTTCTAGATGAGGTAAGAAACTTGTCAATTTTATTTTTTCCAAGTGTTTTATCCCGCCTGCAATACTCATACCGCTTGCTTTTTTGCAGGCTATGCTGCGGGTGGACGGGCTCAAACGTCCTTATTCCCGCAAACGGGAAGAGGTAAAAAGGGCCAAGAAGTCCGCCACAGACACTGATAATGTTGCTTTATACTCAACTATCGTAAATGAACTTGAAACTAAAGCAATCATAATGACACAGGCGTAAAAAATCCAGCAGTTGGAGGCGGATCTGAAGATGGCCAACCAACGGGCAGGCGATGCTGAGACGACCCAGAAGAAGGCGGAGGAGGCCCAGAAGAAAGCGGATGAGAGCCTCAAGAAGGATAATGAGGCGCTCAAGAAGGCCCAGGCGGACCTTGGCACACTTCAAGGTGTTTCTGAAGAGAACACCAAAATGAAGACCAAGGTTGAGAGGCTGGAGAAGGAGGCTGCTCAGGCTCAGAAAAACTTTGCAGCAACCCTGGAGGCGGATTAAAACCGCCTGGTTGCTGAGAGTGACGCTGACAATGACGCCCGTATGAAGATCGCCTAGGCTGCCTTGTACCCAGACGCGGATTATGGCATCTGGGCACTGGCTCACAGGTACGCCGAAGACGTGGTGTACTTGAGAGAGAAGGGTGAGCCAGAGCCTGAGTCCTTCGACGCCTGGGTTAACGCCAATAATGAGCCCCCCGCGCCTGAGCTACCTGATCCGGGTGTAGCACAAGAGATTCCCTCAGATGACGAGGAAGATGACCAGGAGGAGCCGCCTGCAGGCCAGAAGTGATTTTTCAGCGGCAGTATGCCAATCTCTGTTTTTTATTTTTTCTTTTCTGTAGCAGTATGCCAAAACTTACTTTTCCGGCCTGCGTGCCGAGTATGTTTGTATTTACCGGCTGTGAAGCCGGGTTAATTAACAATTTCTCTTTTCTCCCGGACGGGGTTCGGTTAACATTTGATCCACTACAACCGTTTGGTTGGGTGGACTTTTATGGAATGCACCGACTGAGTCGGTTTTGATCATTTTGCGTTTGCGTCTGATTTTCAATTTTTGCGAATTTTAATTTTTCATTTTTTCCTAACTTATCAAAAGCCTGGCTGTCCTTGCCCCTGGACGGCTGTGTGATTGGTTTCAAGTGGAGTTGGTTGATTGACTTGGAAACGTCTGATGCTGCAAAGAGCATGATATGTTTGTAAGTCAATCAATCACAGTAGTGATTGCCCCAAACCAAGTGCACAGCCGTACACCAATAGGCGTTCCAGTCACTACCCAGACGGCGTTTGTCCGTCTTGGTAGAGATTTCATAGCCATTGAACAACTCTTTTGCCCCAATTGGGATAGAAAGTGCAATTTTGGAATAAATAACCTAAGTGAGAACTTCAGCCGGTGACCGACTGATGCCCCAGGGCATCCGGTATGTGGTAACTTGATCGTTCTTCACAGATCATTCTGGTCAGACGGCTATGAGTTGACCCATTCGGTCGTTCAATTTTTGTCGTCTGCATGGGTACGTAGAACCGACAAATAGTCTGTTCTCTGCGACGATTGCACCCGGAGGGGTGTCGTCGGACGCCTTTGTCCATGTTGGGACATGCGATTTTATAAAATGAGCAACCTCCGGCCATTTTAGCCTTTGGTCTTGTTTAGGACCGGTTGTATAGCCACTAAGCGTTTTTGTGCTTAGTTTTTAATCGGAGCATTGGCCGATCGTTATTACAACATTGAATTTACACTAAGTATCGAACTTAGTTGTTTAAACAAACGAGCCTGTCTGGGTATTACCCAGACGGAAAGGCAATTATTGAATCATACCAAGTATCAAACTTAATTAAATAAACAAAGGATCCATCTGAGTATTACCCAGGCGGTCAAATAAATGTAACCTTTACTAAGTATCAAACTTAGTTAGGTAAATGAAGAATCCGCCTGAATATTACCCAGGCGGATAATAAAAAAACAACAAATCAATTTTGCAAACAAAGTCTGAATCTTCATTAATTGACTCACCGTTTACAAAAAACTTACATTCTCAGAAGTAGTACTTTTTCAGATTGTCTACATTCCAAGTTCTAGGCAGGCGCCTGCCGTCTGGAGTTTCCAGGCGGTAGGTGCCGTCTTTTACTTTTTCATAGATCCGGTAGGGGCCTTCCCAATTTGGAGTTAGCTTCCCCAGCTCATTGGCCCTACCGGTTGCCTCCATTTTTCGTAACACTAAGTCGTCAACTTTCAAGGGACGCTTGTGTACTTTTTTGTTGTAGGCTCTAGTCATTCTCAGACGGTAAATCTCATGACGCAAGGCGGCATTTCCCCTGCGTTCTGGGAGTGAATCCAATGCCGGGCGCATTGCTTCCCAGTTTGCCTTTTCATCATATAGCATGATTCTGAGAGTTGGCTCGTAATGTTCGATGGGCAAGACGGCTTCAGCACCGTAAACCATGAGAAATGGGGTTTCACCGGTTGCCCCCTTTGATGTTGTCCGGATGGCCCATAGGACATGGATTAACTCTTCTGCCCATAAGCCACCGGCTCTTTCTATTTTCTTCTTAATGTCGTCTGAGATGAGTTTGTTGAAGGCTTCAACTTGGCCATTTGCTTGGGGCCGGCCGACAGATGCAAAATAGCTTGAGATCCCCTGATCTCCCAACCAAGTTTTTAGCTGAGGCGTCTCAAACTGAGGACCATTATCAAACACCATAGACATAGGTACCCCATACCGGGTGATAATGTTTTTCCAAATGAAGGAAATCACGTCTGAGGTCTTGATATTTTTAACCGCCTCAGCCTCCACCCACTTGGTGAAATAATCCACAGCCACCAGGATGTAGCGCTTTCCGCCTGGAGCAGGCGTGTAAGGACCTAAAATGTCCATGCCCCATTTTGCAAACGGGATAGGGCTGTGGATGACCGTCAGATCAGTAGCCGGACGGTGAATAAGTCTGCCAAATTTTTGGCACTTGTCACATTTCTTTACCAACTCCTTGGCGTCTGCCTCAAGAGTAGGCAAAAAATAATGTCGTCTGGCTCTGACGGCTAGGGACCTGTCGCCTATGTGGGAGGCGCAGAATCCCGAGTGCAGGTATTCAAGAACTTCCTTCCCCTTTTCAGGGGTGACACACTTCAATAGGGGCTTAAGAAACCCCGTCTTGAAGAGTTCTCCATTTTTTAACTCGAAGCTTGCAGCTCGCTTCTTCAGGACGGCTGCCTCCTGTGGCGAATCAGGAAGTGTACCGTCTGAGAGGTAAGCCCGGATGCCATCCATCCAGGTAGAGCTTCGGTCCAGAATTCCAATGGGGTCTTCATAGATGCTTCTCTTTTCAAGAACTTCCCAAAAGACTGACCGAGGCGTATCATGGCAGGCGGAAGACGCCAGTTTTGACAATGCATCCGCCTGGTTGTTTTCCGACCCAGGCACTTGATTCAGCCGGAATTCCTCAAGTGCCCCGACCTCTTCTTTAACTGCCTGAAGATATTTGATCATAGCCGGATGAGTAGCCTCATAGCTTCCCTCATACTGGCTAACAACCAATTGGGAATCAGAGTAGGCGTCAATTTTCATGGCCCCTGCCGCCTTACACATGCGAATGCCGGCTAGCAGGGCTTCATATTCCGCCTCATTGTTAGAGGCCTGAAACTTGAAGCGTAGTGCATACTCAAATCTGTCCCCTTCAGGAGACTCGTAGATTACGCCTGCACCACAGCTGTTCTTTGTAGAGCTCCCGTCTACGTATACTTTCCAAACCTGATCAAGATTATCCGGAGCCACCGGACGGGTCATTTCAACAATGAAGTCGGCAAACGCCTGACCTTTCACTGCCTTTCTTGGTTCGTAAGTAATTTCAAGGCTTTGCATTTCAATAACCCATTTCAACATTCTCCCGGATGACTCCAAGGTAGACATTGGCCGCTTGAGTGGCTGGTCGGTGTAAATCACCACCGGATGTGCCAAAAAGTAAGGCTTCAGTTTTTTGAATGCCATATACAAAGCAAGGCCAAATTTTTCAACCATGGGGTACCGGAGTTCAGAATTTTTAAGAACATGGCTAATGAAGTAAACCGGGAGCTGCACGCCGTCTCGCTCAGCAAGGAGAACGGCACTGAGGGCATGATCTGAGACGGCTAAATACATGTACAACGTCTCCCTAGGCAAAGGACTGACCAACCTAGGTAGAGAATGTAAATGCTCTTTCAACCTCTGGAATGCCGCCTCAGCATCATCCCCCCATTCAAATCTGGTCTTCTTCCTGATTGCTTGGAAGAAGTAAAGGCATTTGTCGCCTGACCGGCTGAGGAACCTCCCCAAGGCGGCCAGACAACCGGTGAGTCTCTGCACTTCCTTGACAGAATGGGGTGACTTCATGTCTATCACCGCCTGTATCTTTTCGGGGTTAGCCTCTATCCCCCTTTGATCAATCAAGAATCCGAGAAACTTCCCAGA
This sequence comes from Chenopodium album, assembly GCF_948465745.1. Taxonomy (NCBI): domain Eukaryota; kingdom Viridiplantae; phylum Streptophyta; class Magnoliopsida; order Caryophyllales; family Amaranthaceae; genus Chenopodium; species Chenopodium album. Next base: position 4,871,385 of record NC_137836.1, on the reverse strand, counting down.
ATCAACACCAAAGACGCATTTCTTTGGATTTAACATGACCTTATGCCGCATGAGGGTGGTGAATGTTTCTCGGAGATCAGCAAGGTGATCCGTTTGTAGCTTGGATTTGACTATCATGTCATCAATGTACGCTTCCACATTTCTCCCAATTTGATTAATGAAGACCGTATTAATCATCCGTTGGAAAGTGGCAGGCGCATTTTTCAAGCCAAACGGCATCACAGTATAACAGAATAACCCCTGATCAGTGACGAAGGCCGTCTTCTCTTGATCCTTTTTCCACAGGGGTATCTGATGGAAGCCGGAGTAGGCATCCATAAAGCTCATCAAGGCGTGACCGCACTAAAAAAAAAAAAAAGAGAATAGGCAACACTTAAGATTGCAACACTTACAGAAATGATACTCTTAGTAATCTAAAGCAACAATATTTATTTGTTACCTTGAACTAAAGTAACAGATAAAAAAGTGTTGCTCTAGAATATATAAGGCTACAGTCGCTTAAAGTGTTACCTTTTTCTAGTCTAAGACAACAAACATAATAATTGTTGCATGAAAAGATAACAATAACAAAACTATTGCTTGAAAATGTAACATTAATATCTATGTTTCCATCTACGGCAACATTTATATTAAAAAGACAACATAATTTAAGATATTGCTTTTATGGCGAGTGTGTGTGTGTGTGTGTGTGTGTGTGTGTGTGTGTGTGTGTGTGTGTGTGTAGTTTGGTGGAGTTGGTGGTGAAGTCACCTTGTGACTTTGAGGTCACAAGTTCGATCCTTACAACCTACTAAATGCTTGGGAGTGGCAACATTTAGAAACATTTTTGAATTGTCTCCTTAGATGGCAACATTTTTCATTTGTTGTCTTTGTAAAAGTGTTGCCTTATGTATTATTTTACCTTGGTTTTCAAAATTGTTGCCTTTGAATAAAAATGTGTTGCCTTATGAATAGACAACGGGGGCATATACTACGTCTCATATGTGTTGCCTTAGCTACAAGGCAACACTTTTTTTTATATTAGGCAATGGTTTTTCACTATTACCTTTGCTTTATTTTGTTGTAGTGCCGGTTGTAGAATCGACCAGATTGTCGATCTTTGGAAGCGGGTAACTGTCCTTTGGACACGCCTTGTTGAGGTCTGTGTAATCAACACACATGCGCCAGGTCCCATTCGGTTTCTTAACAAGAACCATATTGGCCACCCAGTTGGGGAAGTTACAAGGCCGAATGAACTTTGCGTCTAGCAGCTTTTTGACTTCGGCAGTTGCCGCCTGACTTCTTTCCTCACCGTGGTTTCTTTTCTTTTGCCGGATGGGCTTCTTTTTGGGGTCTACGGCGAGTTTGTGGACAGCGAGATCCGGGCTAACGCCTGGCATCTCTTCCACTTCAAAGGCAAAAATGTCTTTGAATTCCTTCAGCAGAAGGTGCAGGCTTGCACCCAAGGTAGCATGAGCAACCGTCCCCACCTTTACAGTACGTTCTGGACGGCTGTCATCCAGAACGAGATCAATGTTTTCACCAGCCGGTTGGGGACGGAGCTCATCTGACCGTTCACCGGTCAGTGATTGCTATTTCTTCTCTTTCTTCACCTCCACCAGCAGAGGTGCCTTTCTTTTCTTCCCGGATGCTAGTGGGGCTGGTGATGGATCGACATCCTTGACATTGTCAAGGTCTATTGGTTCCTGGCCGCCTAGGGCCACAGTGTCTCTGACGGCTGAGAGATAGCACTCTCGGGCCGTCTTCTGATCCCCATTCAGGGAACCAACAGTGCCGTCATCCCTCTCATACTTGATGAGCATGAGAGACGGGATGATTACTGCCTTGGCTACGTTGAGGGTTGGCCGGCCAAGGATAATGTTGTAGGCGGTCAACTCCTCAACGACTAAGAATCTGACGACAATATGTCGTCCTTGGCCCTTCTCTCCCAGCCGGATGGGTAAGTCAATTCTTCCGGCTGGGTAGACCATCCCACCCCCAAAACCAACCAAGGGGTGGGTGACCGGATGCATGCTGCTGACGTTGTATTTCAGCTTTTGCAAGCACCGGAGGCTGGTGATGTCTGATGAGCTGCCGGTGTCAATAAGGATTCTTCCAACCAGCTGGTTGGCAACCTTACATTCAATGACGACCGGGTCATCATGTGGACGGCGGATGCTGCATTTGTTTTTCTCAGTGATCAAGACGTCTGGGAAGGAGGTGCTTGCAGACGCCTGCTCATCATCATCCTTGTCCATCTTTCGAAGATGGCTCTTGGTGCCCCGGATGGTAGGGCCACCACAGGAGAACCCGCCTGCTATTGTGTAGACCGGCTCCTTGTCGGTATCCGAGCTACTAGCAGGCTGGGGGGTAGTCTTGGAGGACTGACCCTTGTTTTTCTTTTTTGCCCCGGCTGGGGACTTGGAAATGTAGGACTTCAACAACCCTTTGTCAGCCAGACGGTCCAACGCCCGCTGAAGACTGAAGCAGTCGTTGGTATCATGGCCGACCTCCTCATGGAACTGACAGAATTTATTTTTGTTCCGTGACTGAACATAACTCTTCATTGGATTCGGCTTTTTAATGGACAACCGGTCCTTTACCTCCATGAGGATGGAGTTGCAGTCTTTATTAAACTCGTACTTGGGGACGTACGGTTTAAACTCCTTCTTTTTCTTCTGGGACGGCTGGTCAAAATCATTAACCGCCCAGATTTCTTTTCTTTTCTTGCTCTCTTCTTTATTTCTGGCCGGCTGAGCAGGCCGGCTGTCTTTCTGCTTGTCGGACTTCTTGGAGTCCAAATGGTTACCAGGCGAGCAGAGGTCGGTAGCTTGAATGTAGCTTTCCGCCTTCCTCAGGGCCGCCTGTAAGGTGAAAAACCCCTTTTCTGACTAGGTCGAACTTAAAGGTCGACCCGTCTCTCAGACCCTTGAAGAAGTCTGTAAAAGCTACCTCGTCAGACAGTCCTTGAATCTGAATTCTGATCAGATTGAACCGCCTGACATAGGAGCGCAACCCTTCTCTCTCCCCCTGCTTAACAATGCTCAAATCAAGGCTTGTTTTCTTAGCAGGGATGTTCATTGAGAAGTTGGAGGCAAACAGGAAGGTGAGCTTCCTGAAACTGTCAATGGACCCGGCTGGCAAGTTGCCAAACCATTGTTGGGCAATGCCCTTCAATGTAGCCGGGAAGCATCGACACCAGGTGGTGTCGTCCAACCCCTGTAGATACATGAGGTTGGTGTATGCCATAAGGTGATCTTCCGGGTTGGTAGTACCATCATAGGTACCCACCAACACATTCTTAACCTTGGTCGGATGTGCCGCCTCGGTTATCTCCCGGGTGAACGCAGAAGGTTGTTCACCCAGGCGTAGATGACGGAGCTGCCAGTCCAGTGGCTGGACGTTTTGATATGCCGCCTAACCCCCGAAGAGGGCCGGTTGCATGAAGTGAGGAGGATACTGACCGTAAACCTGAGTAGGTACATACGGCATAGTTCCAATCATCTGAGGACCAGAATGGACGGTATTACCACCCGTCTGGCTCTCATGCAGGGAGAGAGCATTCCCTGCAGAAGAATTGTTGAAGCTGTCAGGGAAGTTCGACGTTGAAGCCGACTTAGACAGCTGTTGATTTCTCTTCCGGTTGATTATTTCCCGGGCATCAAGAGATGACTTTTTACTTCCCACCGGCTGCTGAGTCCGGCGGGTATTATTGTTATTCCTCTTAGGAAGAAGAATCTTGGACCAATCAATGGTCCCGGCTGCCTTCTCCTTTGCATGAGGAGTAGACTGCCGTTCTCTGACTGACTTCCCCTTCTCCAGAGGAGTCTTCCTGGCCGACTGACCTTTACTTGGGCCAGCCCGACTTTGAGTGATCAGCTCTTTAATTTCACCCTTGAAACTTGTCATGAATCTCATGAGTTCATCTCGGGGGACAGGGGCTGATCCAGCGGCCGTATGGGTTTCCCCTTCCGGCTTCCCAAGGGGTCGGCTTGTACTCGCCTGGGAGGCACCCTGCTCCAGAGTGTCTCTGGGCCGGATGCGCTTGATTTTGAGAGAGCCGTCATCGGCTGTAAAGGTTTCGACTTGAGGATCTTCATCCTCATGGTCTGTAAAGACTTCTGGGTCATCGCCCAAACGGTTAGGGGGTGGTACAGACTCTTGAACCATCTTCGAGCTACTCTCCCCACAGACGGCGCCAAATGTTTTGGGTGTTTTAGTCCCTCGGGAGAGTTACAACACGAAGACTGATCCAGTGTGAGCTGTACCTACAAAACAAACGGAGACCCCGGGTGGTTGGAGCTCCGCCTCCGACGGTCAAGTTAGTAACTTGAAAAGGAATAAAGAGAACGGAAATTTAGGTGGGTATCTGCTCGGATTCCAAGCTCAGGTCCTTCTCTGATGTGAGAGAATGCAGGTGTAATAAATGGTAAAACGTGCCCTCAAAAAGAGGGACCTCTATAGGGTCTTTGGGATTTGTGCCCCTGATTAGGTCACTGAACCTTAACCATTGGTGGGCTACGCCGCTTTGCGGCTTTCTCGGGATTTAGGCCTAAAGGCCGCCTTTTTCCCTTAATTTCTGGAGTGACACGTGTCAGGCGGAGATTGGTCCACTTTGGGTCAACCTGAAGCTGACACGTGTCGTCCTCTGGTTGGACCACGTGGCGGGGTAAAATTACCCTAAACAAGTACTAATAAAGAAAAACAGAAAACAAAGACAACCAACAACCTAGACTAAGCAAAAACACTTGCGAGCAAATTTTATCCGAGCCAAGTCGGAGTACTTGAAGTCCACACTAGGCCTGCGAACACGCTTTGCACCCACACGAACTACCTGGCAGCCTGTAGATGACCTAAGTCGAACCAGCAAAGAACTTATTTTTCTAAACCGTGGATGAGAAATAGACTGTTGTCGACGAACTGGTTGACCCGAAGACTTGGCACCTGAATGCAAAGTGGAAAAACTGAAAACTGAAATCACTAACTTCTCCCACTAACTCCTGTGAATCCATCTCTTCCATATGACTATCACCGTCAAAACATTCATGCACTTCGAACTGCTATGCGCCACGGGAGCATCTAAGGACTGCTGCAACATGGGAATCGGCTGAGACTCTGTTATGGGCACCGTCTGCCGTTCCTTATCACATACCTTTAATGAAGTAAAGGTAGAAGACATTGCTATACTGGACTTCACATCGTGGGAGATCTCCTCCGGAAAAGAATGCAACACCGGAGCATATGTGGACTGCGAAATGGGAGCTGACAGGAACTCTGAAGTGGACACCGCCTGTTGCTCCAATCCACCATACTTCACTGAAGAAGAAATAGAGGTATATGCTTCCCTCAAAGTTACATCTTGGGGGACCTCTGTCTGGATAGAAGTTTTACTAGGACTAACCCGAATTGACATTATCGACATAGACTTGGAATGGTAGAAACGGATGACATTGCCTTGCTTAACCTGCTGCAAAGTTGAGGAAGAAAACCGAAGGAATGAACGCGAACCATGTCTTGAAACAAACTCATGCATACGAGGGTCTTCAGCTTCACACTCCCTGTCTTTACTAACTAAATCTGATTGGAAATCACATTCCATATCAGCACTTCCCCTGTCTTTACTAACTAGATCTGACTGGAAATCACACTCCATATCAGCACTTTCTAAAATCGGCGGTGAAACATTACATTCTTTATCACCACCAATTGAACCAGGCTCTGAAACAACACCTGAACCTAAAACACTACACTGCAAGTCAGCAGTCAAAGCTTCAACTTCCGCTATACAACAACCTTCTTTGACCTGACAATTAGTCGTACAGTCATTGAGAACTTGAGAGGTTGATTCAACCTGGGTAACACACTGGACCATCTTACCTTTCTGTTTCTGATCGACCACAGACAATAACAAACCTTCAACACAATGCAATTTTGTTAACACCTCTATATTTTTAGGATCACCTTTAGTAGCCTTAACCAGATCCTTTCTAGCGGAACGAAGCTTGCCCAATTCTTGATACGCAGATGCTCTCCTATAGAGAGCCTTAATATGACAGGGATCAAACTCTAACACGAAAGAACAGTGTTTAATAACAACACGATAATCAAGAAGCTTCAAAGCAGAAGCCGCAAGATTAAGATGCAAAGCAAATGCCAAAGAACGAAACGAAGAAAAAGCATCCGAAGAACACGGCATAGTAAAACACAACAATTTACTAGCCAACTCATACTTAGAAAAGACAAATTTAAATTTGCCAGCTTTGAACAACGAGTTCCCTTGCTCCTTGAATTCTGAAGAACGAACAACAACATCAGTGGGATTATCCATAGAGGAAAGAAGGTGAAAATACCCTCATCATTAAAATCATATGGAAGGTGAAAAGAAATGAAGGCAGGAAACAACTCCATGATAAGACCCAAAAACAGACTAAAAACAAAAGCACTTAAACAAGAATATCCAACTACCTAGTAAAAGAAAATACAACAAGTCAACAGCTTCTAAGAAGTAAAGCTCAAAAAACTTGTAAACTTAAACTCAAAACTCTAAGCTATCCCAACAAAATTACCCAAATTAAACAAAGAAGCAAGAGAACCTTATAGGAATTACAAGAACAAAGGAAAAACAAGCAAAAGAAAATAAACAAACAGACACCACCTAAACCAATGAAAACAAACAAGAGCCTACAAACTACAACATAGCAAAGCAAACTAAACCAAAGGAGACAAAATTAAAAACTGAAAAAGGAAACGCAGCGGTAATATGATCCACGGAAAACAAGAACAAAACACCTAGAAATGAAGTTGTCATCATCACAGCTCCAAATCAATCTCCCTCATCAGCCGTCACTTGAAACAGGGGAAGACAAACAGCAAAAAACAGAGAGAGCAAAGATAACAGGCCTCGCCGGCGATGGCTAGGAGAATAAACGCCGGTCGCCGGCGAGAAAACGGAGAAGGGAGAAGGCGGAAGAGAGTGAAGCGGTGAGGCGGTGAGGGTTTCTAGAGAAAGTGAAGCGGTGAGGGTTTCTCTACGGAGTATTTTGTGGCCCTTTCCAAATACTTCTACCCTACTTCTTTGCTTTCTCTTTTTGCGACCAACTTTAATTTTGGTCATTGATTTTCCTTAAAAGCTAGCACCTTTAAGCTATAACCAGACCTGGCAATTCTGACCTAGACCCGATAACCCGACCCGAATGACCCGACCCATGAACCGAAATCGACCCGAAACCAGTGACCTGAAATTGACCCAAAACCCGAATTAACCCGACCCGAAGTGGAACTGACCCGAGCTTGACCCGAAACCCGAAATGACCCAACCCGAAATGACCCGACCCGAGATGACCCAACCCAAAGTTGACCCAAGACCCGAAACGACCCGACCCGAAGTTGACCCGAGACCCGAAGTTGACCCGACCCGAAAATGACCCAACCTTTAACTTCTTTTAGTAAATAATTATATAAGTTATAAAAAGTTTATATTAGGAAATTATACATTAAAATAGACCCAACAACATCTTACATGACTACATTAACTTTCATATAATAGCTAAAAAAGATGGTCAAAGTGAGATGTGTGAATAGTGCAAAATGTCAACTCGCTAAGAGTAATTTGGGACGGAGGGGGTATAAGAATAATTCAAAGAAATTATTACAACAATGACAATGATAATAAGAGTACGTATTAAAACTAAGATCAATAAGAGAGTGAGGTATAACTCAATTAGTTAAAGCATCCTTCTTAGTTTCAGGAGATCCTGAAAGTGATTCTCAGTCTAAAATTTTAAAAACACACACAAAAAAAAAAGGTTAATAAAAGTCATATAATTACTATAATCCATGAAAAAAATAGCCTTAATAAATATAGTGAGTTTTTCGTCAATAAATAAATAAATATATATACAGAGTTGAATTTAACCCAATGAATCACCCGAATATGACTCGACTAGAAGTTGACCCGACCCGAAAATTGGACCCGAAAATTGATCTGACCCGAACTGACCCTACCCAAACTTGACCCGACCCGAACTCGACCCAAAGTGTTGACCCGATACCCGACCCGATTATCGGCCGACCCGAAATCAACCCGAAACCCAAAATGACCCGACCCGAACTTGACCCGATAATAATCTTTTGACCCGAACTTGATCCGACCCGAAATGACCCGACCCATACCCGACCCGAATGACCCATTTTCCAGGTCTAGCTATAACTACATGTTGTAACCTGTAGCTATGAATAGCCCTAAAAATAAGAAGAAGGAAAAAAAAAACCCTTCAATCCAAAGCCTACAACATAGAATTGAAGGTAGTTATTAGTACTTCCTCTGTTTTTTTACTTGACCTGTTTATTTTATCACGCTTGCCAATGCAAAACTTTAACGATCAATAACTTTAATTCTGTATAAGTAAATATTGTAAAAGTTATATATTATGATAGTACTTATTGAGATGAATTAAAAAAGATCCTACATGAATATGTTTTTCCTCACATATTATTCACAAAAGACGGTCAATGGAGGGGTGATGAATAGTGTAAAAGTCAAAGCGGGTCAAGTAAAAAAGAACGGAGGAAGTATGATTCTAATTAATGCACTAAGATAAATAGTTATTGACGAACTAGATTGGTAATCGCTTCCAACCATGTGTATAACTTTGTCTAATCTTCACTAATTAAGTAAATATGATAATAGGGATAACCAATTCTTTAGGAACGGGAGTGAGTATTTTATAATCTAACAGTTTTTAGCACGACAACACAATACACATAGAACCTTCTTAAAATGATCTCACTACTTCTTTACTAGTCTACAAGTCTACAACCATACTTTAAATGTAATTGATTAGTAGTCAGTCAACTATATTAGGTGCAATTTTGCGGAAGATCGACTAATATACAAAATAATTCTAGAAAACTCCGCCTAGAGAGAAGTTATTACGCTTATATGAGGTTTAGGGGTTGACAAACTAGTTCAGCACACTTAATATGACCTTATTATTGCACTCACTAAATCCTTAAATTTCGAATAGATGATTAAACTATAGTGGTTGTATCTAGTACGTAGTATGATATGTTGAATTGGTGATGGAACAAGTCTTAATCTTGAAAAGTATGACACCTCTCTTTACTCTTTTGCATGGAATTGACTGAAGATATATTCAAGTCCATACCACAAGGAGTTGATATACACTTCCTCCTTTCCAATTTGCTTCGAACATTTTGACTTTTAAGTATTTTGATTGATGTATAATTTTAATCATTAATTTATACTTTCTCTTTTCTCATTTTTTTAATAAATTTGTTGGTGAGAGAAAAAAAAAAAAAGAGGTTACATTTTGATAATATACAATAAAACGATTATGATACAATTACACTTGAGTACATTTATTTTACCTTACATATCAATCATTAAAGAGCTTGGATGATTAAATAACATGGTTTTTTTTTAATTTGCTTAGATGTTTAAATAATAATCCTTCTTATAAGAGGTTGGGTGTTTGAATCTCCTTATCCTCATATTTTTATATGGAGTAATGTTGGTTGCATTGGGTGACGTTAGGCTTGTTCATGGATTGAATATCCGAACAAAATCAAAATGTGATTTTGGTTAGGATATCAGAAACTATCCGATTCGAAAATTTCTGATATTCGGTATCCGAAACCATTCGGATATGATACTGCAGATCTCCATTATATATTAAGAATATTATTACAATTTGATAACACATGGTCGATCAGTTAAATTTCATATGGACATTTTAAACATTTAATACATCATATATTTCACTATTTCAGCCTCCATGAGAGAGTGAGGGATAGCTCAAGTGGTTAGAGCTTTCCTCCCGGTTCCAGGAGATCCTGAGATCGATTCTCACCCCCACCCTTGTGGCTCTCTAAACACCAAAAAAAAAAAAAAAAAAAAAAAAAAAAAAAAAAAAAAAAAAAACACCCTATTTCAGCCTCCATATTTTGGATATTTTCAAATATCAATTATCCGAAATTTAAATGTTTAAAATTTAAAGGCCAATTATTATGATACTCCCTAATATATAGTATAGTATATTAGTACGTAACTGATTTTATCTGTTTATTTTTTTTTTATTTTTAAATTTCTTATTGTACTATGCTACCCTTAGTTAGAAATCCTAGATCCAACAAGTAGAGATACTGGTTAATATTAATTAAGGAGAGATACATTGAGTTCCTTGCTAATTGGAATTTGAGCAGAAGCTACCAAGCAAAGATATAGTACAAATAGTTTTTACATAGTAGTTATACTAGAATTGTTGTTTGTCAATGCATCCATGTAAATATTCGTTTCACATAATAAACTAGTTATACTAACATTAAGTTTATACTAGTCCTAACATTGAGTTTATACTAACATCAAAATCAGTTTGAGTGCATAACAAAAGATCATCAAAAAATAAACAAAGTAACCCAAAGAATAATTCATCTTCTCTCTATTCTTATTATATCTCAAAAATAAACAAAGTAATACAACTTATAAAAAGTTAGTGGGAAGCCGAGGTATAATTTGTGCCTCCACTCCTCTAGTTATAGCAAAGCCTATCTTAGAAAAATATGAACAACAGCATGAGCCTCAATGTTCATAGTCGTTTAGAATTTCTGAACCCGCTTCAACAACACAACAACCTCCTTCTATTAATTCCTCAAATGAAAAAGAAAGAGAAGGGAAGGAAACCATATCTAATTGCCTGAATTAGAAAGAATCGTACAACTATTTATAGCAAACCAAATATAAGGACAAGAGGTTAGACAATCACAAATCATTACTCACTTCATACCACACATTTCTTTATCTTACCCAAAAATACTAACTTCAGGTTCGGAGGGAGGTTCTTTGAAACCACCCCGACGACATTAATCTCCATTCTTTGTGCAGGGATTCTCAGCTAGGGTCCAGACCAGAAGCACCCACCAAGCTCTGGAACTACACCCAAAACAAGTGTTAAAAGGATTAATTTTTTCTTTAACAGGTCACATGGTGTAACTTACCGCACACTAATTGTCATCGTAAATAGTTGAATGAATTAGTTAAAAATTGCATTGATGTAGACAATATAGTAGTTGTCGTTTGACACACTATCAATAAAAAAATACGGGGTATTCCTTTTACATTATCACACAAAATTTAAATCTAGCTAAGCTATAATATGGACCATAGTAGTACTAAATGTTTGTATACTTCCAATTATTAATTACCGTATCAACATACTAGAAACTTTCTTAATTTTCCGCTTTATTTTGGTTGAAAATTATACGGGCTGAATTCTAGTCAACCACAACAAACACTCCCTAATTTCAGTCAAAATTTTAGTTTATCTAGAAGTTTCGACATCTACAACTTGGACAACTAGGTTATTTCAAGCTAATCATATTATAATAATCTTAGTCAAATATAAGTTTACGACCTTTACTATGATCAGCCATACTATATAAGCTGGACCTCCTACGTCCCATTTACAAACCACTGCCTTGCTTAGTTGATTAATTACTAAATCAGTATTAATTAACATTTTGTTTGAAAGAAAACATATTTATACTAGCAATGGCACCCACACTTATGCCTGTTCAAGAAATACTCCAAAGTGGTGTTGTGCCCAAAGGTTACCTACTTACCAAGGATGACTACCAACTTGGTCACGACGGCCCTCCTTCGTTGATGGACGCTCCGACTATCGACTTTTCTCTCTTATCTTCATCATCCCCCGATGAGCTTGCTAAGCTTCGCTTTGCCCTCACTTCTTGGGGATGTGTTCAGGTTAGCCACCCTCAAAACAACAATATATATATTTTTTGTTAGTTTATTTTATAAGCATGATATATACAATATGTATAATATAACATAATTCCAAGGTAATAATATGATATTGTATATATGTGTCTTATAGCTAGTGAACCATGGTATGCCAGTTTCACTGCTAGACGAGGTACGAGAAATGAGCAAGCAATTCTTCAAACTGCCATTAGAAGAAAAAGAAAATTACTCATCCAAAGGAGATGACTTGGAAGGTTATGGAAACACGAATGCTGTTCAACGTGGAAGTCTCAATTGGAATGATAAGCTTCATCTCCAAGTTTATCCCGAGGACAAACGCCAACTTCTATTTTGGCCAGAAAATCCCCAACATTTTAGGTAATTTAACTTTGACTATATACTCTCCTTATGGTTGAAATGTGGATGCAACACAGACCCTCTCATACTTAGATTATTTAACTAATATACTAAATAACTTTTTTTGTCAAATTAAAATTACGTAGGACAACCTTACATGAATATTCAAAGAAGAACCTAATGATACTTAGGACACTTCTAAAGGCTATGGCGCGTTCTCTAAACTTAGAAGAAGAGCGTTTTTTGGAGCTATGGGGGGATGAAAATGAAGATAATACTCATGCAAGATTCAACTTCTACCCTCGATGCCCGATGTCGGATCATGTTGTTGGACTTAAACCTCATGGAGATGGAACCGCCATTACCATGCTCTTGCAAGACAAAGAGGTTGAAGGCCTTCAAGTCGTCAAAGACGATCGTTGGTTTCGTGTTCCTGTCATCCCTCATGCCCTCACCATCCTTGTTGGTGACCAGATGGAGGTAGGGTTAATAAACTAACTACATATACCTTCGTCCCCAAATACTCTCTTCGTTCTTCATTGATTATTATTAGAAAATTAACTTAATATTCACGGTTTTCAAAATATTTATTTGGTTGGCGTCATATTAACTTTAACTTTTTACAGATAGCGAGCAATGGTGTTTTTAAGAGTCCAACTCACAAGGCAGTGGTAAACCCACAATACGATCGAATGTCCTTAGCCATGCTATTCATCCCAAGCCTAGACAGAGAGATCGGGCCACTAGAAGAACTAATCAATGAAGATAGGCCACAATTATACAAAAGGCTCAAGGACTATGGTCAAGTTTACACTCAATCCATTCCTTCTGGAAAAAGACCTATTGATATGATGAAGATTAATTAGTAAATTTCTAAAGTGTTTTGTGGTCATAGAGACACAAATTAGAGAACGACTATCCTTTACCTCATCTATTTTTTCTTGAATTTGTAGTAAATCTGAATAATAATTAGAGTCTAAATTTTGGTCATTTATCTTTATCTTTAGTATAAATCGACAGGTCTATTTATGTTAAATTTAGGTCTCAATAATATTTCTCTGTATTTCTCATTGATATATACCAGCAATTGATTTCAACTCCATTTTCGTCACATTCATGTTCAACAACCACACTTGATTAGAGGTGTCCACCGTGCGAGTCGTGCGAGCTGGGTTAGGGTTAGGTGGGTCGCGGGTTGGGGTTTCATGACACACGACACGACACACGTTAGGTAGGGTGGGCCGGGTCGTGGGTTGGGTCGGAGAAGTTGGACACCCTAGGGTTAGGTTCGTGGGTTAGATGGGTCGTGGGTGGGTCGAGCTGGGTTCGTGGGTTAGACGGGTCGTGGGTGGGTCGAGGTGGGTTCGTGGGTTAGGGTGGGTCAAAGGGTGGGTCGAGGTGGGTTAGGGTGGGTCGAGGTGGGTTCATGGGTTAGGGTGGGTCAAAGGGTGGGTTTGGGTTGAGTTGGGTTAGTGTGTTAGGGTCGGGTGGGTTCGTGTGTTAGGGTCGGGTGGGTGAAACGGCTAAATGGGGTGTGTGATGTTTTAATTTTTACAAAATTAACAATTTGATGGCTTGCTCTTAATTAAGATGCCTACGTATCCTTATATCACAAAATAAGGAATCAAAGCCAACGTAGTTCTTATATTGTACTTATTTTGGAATTTGGGGGAGGAAGGGGGGCTTGGACCTATCTTTAGAAAATTAAAATTTAATTTTTCAATTAAATTCTAATTTTCGAAAAATAAGTTGCCTACGTATCCCGAAAGAATCAAAGCCCACGTAGTTCTTAGCGTACCTGATTAAGACTTTTCTAGCCACCCATGTTTGTTGCATCATCATCCCCGGAAGCTGCATCATCCGTTGACGACTCCAATATCATCACAGGATCATCTTCATCGTCTTCGTCTTGCTTTAAACCTTGAGTTCTTCTTTCAGCTTGATCCCAATCTTTCTTACAAACACAAATTTGAATGCTTTCCGGAGTTAAGCGAGATCTTTTTTCATCTAACACTCTTCTACCTGCACTAAAAGCAGACTCGGAAGCAACTGATGAAGCGGGAACTGCAAGTATATCTTTTGCAATTCTCGCTAATATAGGAAAACTTTTTTGATGTTCTTGCCACCATTTTATAATTTGAAAGCTGTTGTTGGTCTCATGTTGATATGACAAATAATCATTAATAGCAAGTGTTGAAGAAGATGATGATGAGAATGATGTAGATGCTTTGTGTTTTTTTTTCATAACTTTATCAAGAAAACCAAATCTAGAATCGGAAGTACTAGTATTAGTTGGTGTAGCTAAATCAAAACCATAAATAGATGCATAATGATCATAAAGGTCTCCCAAAACAGATTTGCATTTGTTAATATATTCACTAACATCATAATCGATTCCTAAACTTGTATAATAAAATTCTAAAAGATTTTCCAAACCTTCAGCTTTGACACCGGGGTCAAGAATAGCAGCAATTCCATAAATAATTGGAAATTCACTAAAATAAGTATGCCACTTACGTTTCATGCTATCAAGAACGGGACGAAGTTCATCAATCTTCATATGCTCTTCGATGGTGTGAACAACTTTAACACACTCAATTACTACTAAATGAATGTTAGGCTCGTAGATATAAGAGAAAATATGAGTTGCACTATCAAAAGCATTTAAAACATCACGAACAAAAGAAGCATTAGTCCATTGACTTTCGGTTAATAACTCAGTAGGATCAACACGAGTCTCGTTGTAAAGTTGGGTCAAAATATCACGATACTTTATAGCATCATTCAACAAATTGAAAGTAGAATTCCAACGGGTAGGGGTATCAATAGACCATTGTCTTTTCTTAAGACCTCTTTCTTTACACATAGCTATGTACTTTCGTCTAACTGACTGAGTTATCCTAATCCATTTTATAACTGTTCTAATTGGGTTTAGCAATGGTTGCAACTCAGCGAGACCCTCTTGAACAGACAAATTCAAAATATGAGCACAACATCTAACATGCAAGAGACTACCACCCAACAACAAATGCAACTCGGAGTCATTTTTCAAATAGTCAATACACTTTGTGTTTGCAGTTGCATTATCAAGAGACAAAGAAAAAACTTTATTATTCAAGTGAAATTCTTTTAAACAATCCAAAATACGAACTTTGATGTTAAAACCGGTATGCCTTTCTTCCATAGCTTGAAAACATAGTATACGTTTTTGAATAAACCAATCATCATCCACCCAATGAGCAGTAATGCAAAGAAAAGGTTCGCCCATACTAGAAGTCCATGTATCACTTGTAAAACTAACACGACCATCAAAAGTACGAAATAATTCAATCAAACCACTCCTATATTTATAATAAGAAGTTTGTGTATAACGTCTTAGGGTGTTTCGGGGGACACGAGTAAATGCAGGTTGTAATGCAACTTTATTAAAATGCTCAACATTTGCATTTTCACCATAACTAAAAGGGTATTCATTAGCAATAACTAAAGTACTCATTTCATCAATCATTCTATCTTTATTATAATGGAAAGGTGTACCTCCGCCTGGTAGATGGCTCATGTATCCACCCAATTGTGTTTGGACGGGCAACTTACCCCCCGAAGGACGGGGGCCATTTTCGAACAAGTCGTGTTTATTTTGCAAATGCCGACTAAAGGTTCCGGTTCCATCTCCCGTTTTCCAACTATATGACTTGTCATTTGCACCTAGCGCCTTGCAAACTAGGCATGTATACGTGAACCTCTTTGGTTGACCGGGTTGCCATCCCGGGGGTGTGACGTCAACACCGTCAAAATGTTTCCACACCCAAGAAGTGTGTCCTCGACCTCTACTTTCACCGCCACCACCTTTCATAAATCAAATTATTGAAATTAATTTTTAAACGCTATTCATGAAAATAAGCTTTTAAATTTTAAATATTTTAATTATAATTATTTAAACGCATTTTTCATGGTAATTATAAATCATAGAAAATTGGAACTAAACGAACTTTATAATCATTAATAATAGTTTTTTTCAAATATTCATAACAATAAAAATTAAATTAGAAATTACCTTGAGATGAAGGTTGAGATGTTGGTTGTGATGGAGGTGGCATAGTTGAACTCGATGATTGGTGGGAGAAATGTTGTGGTGGAGACGTTTGAATATTTTGCCCATCTCCTAAACCATAATCTCCATATTCATTGACAAATTGGTTTAAATTTTCCGTATTAATTTCATACGAAAAATTTGCACCACCACTCCTTTGGCCACCACTTCGACCACCACTTTGACTCCTTCCCATTCCTCCTCTTGAGCCCATTTTTTTTTTTTTATGATTACTAATTATAATATGGAGAAGAACTTTTTTTTTTTTTTTTTTTTTTAGAATCTTAAGAATACTAATAATAATAGTAAGGAGATTTTTTTTTTAACAAAAATAAAACTCTATATAACACTAAATAACACTTGAGAATTTGAGAACAATTAAGAATTTTTGAGTAAGAGAGAAAGAAAGCTTGAGTTGTGTGGAAATTTCAATGAAATGGAATTGGTATTTATAGGAAAAATTGAGGGGATGATCATACAATACAAAAAAACTAGCCGTTAACATTCTTCATCAAATTCAAAAAAAAAGTAGCCGTTAGTTTTGAAAATTATTTGGAATATGGCTGTTAGGCTAGGCGGGTTGGGCGGGTTGTGCGGGTTGTGCGGGTTGTGCGGGTTGTGCGGGTTGGCGGGTTGGGCGGGTTGTGCGGGTTGTGCGGGTTGGCGGGTTGGGCGGGTTGGTGGGTTGTGCGGGTTGGCGGGTTGGGTGGGCTGGCGGGTTGTGCGGGTTGGTGGGTTGGGTGGGCCGTGCGTGATGGGTCGGGTTGGGTGGGTTCGTGGGTTGGGTGGGTCGAATCACGTGGGTCGAAATGGGTTGAACGAGTTGGGCCGAATCATGTGGGTCAAAATGGGCTGGGTCGAAATGGGCTGGCCTAGAATTTTTGGACCCATGACGCACCCACCTTTTCAAACGGGTTGTGCCGGGTTGTGCCGAGTCGGATCCGGGCTGGACCCATTTGACCCACCAGCCGTGCGGGTCAGGGTGGGGTGGGTCCAACCCGGCCCACTGGCCACCTCTACACTTGATCAATGTTGCTAAATGTTAGATTATACTGTGAAACTCCTCAATTAGAGTATTTCCTATTGATCAAAACATATAATATAGAATTATAAAAAGATTTCTTATATTAACTAATTATATACGTAAAAATATCTTAGATACACAAAGATATTCCCTAAAAAAAATGAACAAAAATATTATTTTATTTTACAATATATCCTAGTAGTAAGTATATTATTCTCCATCACACCCCTATTGATTCGGAGGAGGTCGGACGCTTAGACTGATTCCGAGAAAATTGACTTGATGTAAAATACAATATGATCACTCACTTGTAGGTACTCTTACGGATGTTTCTAAGATCAGGAAAAAAACTCGGAACATAAAATTGCACATCCATCCTTGAATTAGCCCAACGAGTTATCGCCTTTTTGACGCATTTTTTTCTAGAATCATAAGTCATCAATTGACATGAATCTTCCAATTGAATTAAAAAAACAATCATCCCACTCTCATAATCTTCAACAAATTTTATGTTCAAATTAACAACGGATTCATTAATCTTGTCATCAACCATATTCTCAATCACATAAATTTTCCTCCACAAATCACTTGCTCCATACTCTTTCATCACCCACAACTCGAGCCTTGAACGATAATTTCCTATACCCGTAACCCCAACACCTAGTGATGATCCATGTAACACGCCGATGCTAATTACTTTTTTATTATCTCCCCTACACGGCGAGGGGAGATGATAAAACTCTTCCTTGTCAAGGTCAAAACACGCAATTTTCTCTCCTGTAGCAAACCAATATAAAACTCCATTCAACTCGAAAGGAGGATTATTTGTAGCCCTTATTTTATGATCAAAGTGACCTTGATTGGTTGGTCTCCAATAACTTTTGCCCCTACGATCACTACAAAGTGTTAGTACATCAATATGGGTTTTAGTACCATTAAATATGTGCAACAATCCAACAACCTTGTATTGTTTAGTTCTAGGGCTAAACCCTAAACCATATAAAGATGTAGTTTTGCTAGCCAAATAGGGATCTTCAAGATACATAAAATCGCGTGTCACGGGGTTACATATGGCTAAAGAGCTAACAAAGTGTTCTAAGCCGGTATATTTACCCTTACAAGTTTCTTTTCTTAGAAGAAGAATTCCTCTACAAGAATTCACAACCTTGTAACATTCATTGTACATGAAATTACCCAAATGCTCGAATTTAGAAGACTCGAACATGTAATTAACGTGTTTGTTAGTACTCTTGTCGTAGCCTTCCATCATGAAGAATTGATTAGTATCATCACTACGTAAGTTATGATCAAATTGAGGGTTTTTTCGGAGACTTACCAGGCTAAGGTGAGAGTTTTGGTAGTATAATTCGGCGAATTTCGGGTTTGTCATTATGTTGTTGAATTCTTTGCAAACTGTTTTGCAACGTAAGATGGTTTTGGCGGGGAGTTTTGCTAGTATGTTAGCAAGTATCTCTTTTGGAAGATCACTGATTCTTTGGTTTTTCTTTCTTTGTAATTTTACTTCCATGGTAAAATTTTGAGAATTAGGAATAATATTTTGTTGCAATTTCTCATTCATTGTCTTCTTATTACTATAATTTAATAAGATGAAAAAGTTTCCTAAGTATTTTAGTGAGCTAAGGAAATATTCCTAAACCCTAAGTGTGTAAAACAGGATTCTAATTCCGACCCCAAAAACTATGTTATGCAAACTAAATACTCTTTCCATCCTTTAAAAAAAAATTTAAAAAAAAATAAATACTCTTTCCATCAATAATATTCATGTTTAATTTCTTGTTCATAGAGTTTATAAAGTTCTATATATGATTGCGTTTTGTGTTTTTTTTTTTTTTTTTTTTTTTTTTTTTTTAAGTTTAATGGGAAATTAATCGAACACATATGAACTTTGACTAATTGACTATGAATTTTGATCAATTAATTAATTGATTAATATTTAATATGTCATCTTATGAAAGTACTTAATTTACTCCGACCCAAATGACTCATAACAATTAAGAATAACTGATAGATATTATAAAATGATACGGAGTAATATTTGTAACAAATTTAGGATATATTTGAATATATTTTGTATACTTATCAATATTATTCCAATTTAAAGAGTTTTCACGATTTTTCAAAAAATAAATAAAGAGTTTTCACGATCTAACAACATTCATGGACAATACTTAAAAAAATTGCGGATTAGACAAACTTTATTAAAATATGCATATTAATCATTGTATTAAAGCATAATCACCAAATTACAAGACAAATTCAATTAATTAATCTCCTCTCCTACAACATTATACTGATCAACTAATACAGACACCACCCCATCAATAGGCTTATCAGTCTCAACTGTAACAACATTATTTGACACATTAGTAACACCATGAACAGCCAAAACTCCTCCCTTACTATAAATAGAATACTGAAAATGAGCTATCCTATCCGAAAATAGCAACATTTTCGAAAAATCAGCTTGCCATTTAGTCGTATTACTTCCCTTTATACTCAATTTACCAACAGTTGATTTTAATTTCATACCGATAACGTTGTTATGTTCAACAACAACTTGATCAATGTTGTTAAACTCTCCTTGTAATTCTACTATAGCCTTGTTATTACTAGGGTCGCCACTAAACATGTTGTTTACGATGTTTAGTCCTGAAATTCGGCCTTGGACCGATTTCACCACCACGTTACCATCGCCTAGGAAGAACCCGTTCGTTACGTGGACTTGTACAGGGTCTTCCATGACAATAGAGTTGTAATCTAAGTAACAATTATCAATTCTTGTTTGTGATAATCCAGCTAACTTGACTAATATACCTACACCGCCGAAATTTGTAGCCTTGTTGTACAAATGAGCGCCCGTGATCATGTTGGCTTGGCCTCGGAGAATGATTCCAACAGCTGCCGAGAATACTACCACGTTTGTGATGGCATTGTCGTTGCTGCCAACGTCGATGGCGGTGCCTGTTGTGAGTAAGGAAAGGAGTCTATGCTCAATTAGGGATCGCTGACACTCATATTATACTAACTGTTAATTTTTAGTTGCAATAAAGAGATACTGCCTCCATTAATAGTTATCTGCAACTTTAGAATATACGGAGGTAGTATTATTTATGAGACATAAAAAAATCTTTTGTTGCAACTAAAATTAACAGAGGTACAAAACTGTAATCGTTACATAATCAACCTTAGGGTTACAGTATTACCTGTGAATTGTCTCTCCCCTGGATCGCCGCCTACGGTTTCATGTTGTCCTAGGAAAGTGTCCGAAATGAAGGTTTCATGGCCTCCTTGGACTAGAATACCTTGGGTTGAGAAGTGGAGAAAGTAGCAATTTGTGACTCGGATTCGAGCTGAGTCGACGATGGTTAGACCGCCACCACGGAAGCTCGAGTCGAAGAGTATGTCACGGAAGGTGATGTCTACGTATTGGATACCACTAATTTGGTTTTGGGTGTTGGTGGTGGAGTTTATATGGAGGTGTTTGGAAGGCTTTGAAGAAAGTTCAAATAAATGGCGGTCTCCTGGAAATGTATTTGATGCTCTTATTGTTCCTCCTCGTACCTAGTATTGTTCACACAAAATCGTAAAATCAATGTTAGTTATATACACGGAATTTAATCTTATATCTTAAATAATGTAGGATGACAAAATTTTAACTATGTACAAGTACATTATTTAGCCATCACGGGATTACAATTTAATATTGAGGGTTGAATTGAATTGATTCATTTGTTATTAAAGAAATTTTCATGTATGTCTTTATATTTAAAAGATATTTAAGTTATTTTCAACATTTTAAGTGCGTTTTTTGTTTGAGTGACTTGAGATTATTGAAAGAGTTAATCATAAAATACAATGAAAGTAGGAGTATGAAAATAGAAAAGAACACCAACTTACCATCATAAATTGTAAGGAAAGAAATTATAAATTTATAATGTCCATTTAATTAAGCAACTATGAGCTAATTAAGTTATAGTATAAAATGGTATCCTGATTAAGCAAAGTCTTTACCTTTTGTGCTCTATAATTTTACATGGAGTATTTAAGGAGTGGTAGAAGGATGTTGATTTGAAGTAACGCACAACAAATTAACAAGTACAATACATCTATGAGTAACCTTTTCACATCCCCTAAAGATAGGAGAAATTTGGGAATTCATGTAAATAGTAAATCGCATAAGATTTGTGAATATTGCGATTCGCCTTTCATATGATGATATGAATATAAGATATTATGGGCAAGAGCTAGATGCAACATTGCAACGTACAGAATATAAGATATTATGAGAAAGAGCTAGATGCAACATTGCAACGTACAGAATATAAGATATTATGAGAAAGAGCTAGACATGTACATTATATATACTCGATATTCGTACTTAATTTGAGATAATTTAATTTGTCATTCATAAATAATATGTTACATTCGTAATTATGTATTCACAATTCTGATTAGATAATAAAGATAAATGCGGTAATATAAACAAATATTAAAATAAATAAATAAATAAATAAATAAATAAAAACCAAACTTTGCAAGATTAACAATTTGAATATACATGGGTGATTAAGGAAAATTTGCTATATCTAGCTTGCTAGGAGCCTAGGATCCCTTCAAAAAAAAAAAAGGAGCGTAGGATTGTGACTATATGTGAGTATTGATTGTTGTAATATCCTTATTGTGAACACAATTATATTTTTACTTATTTTAGATATTATGTAACACAGAGTAATTGCAATTTTTATTAAGTTATTTATAATTAGGTGACTAGTATAAAACTAATTATTAAAGGAGACTTTTGGATTAAGGAAGAGAATTTGATAGTACCAGTACATAAGTGTTTTCTTGTGCAAATGTTTGTACTCCCTCCGTCCTAAAAAGAACGACCCATTTGGGTTGATTACACGGGTATTAAGGAAGTTAAGTAAAAATAAATAAAAGTATATTGGAAAGATAAATTTACATGGGATTTATAAAAAAATAGAGAGAGAAAGTAATAAAATAACATGGAAAATGAAATTTTTATATGGGGAAGCTAATTTTGCACAAATATTGTTGCAAATTGGTGGTGTTTTAATGCAAATGGGTCATTCTTTTTGGGACAAAGTTTTAGCCAAATGGGTCGTTCTTTTTGGGACGGAGGGAGTATGTGTTAGCCAATTAATTTTTACTGTTTCCCAAATATAAAGCTAGCCGTTGGAATGTGGCATCATTATCTTGTGTGATTATGTGAAATAGTATGCACAAGAGCATTTTCCAAGAAAACTGATCATTATGTTTTGAATTAGGCTGAAAATATTGTTAAAATCAGTGTTCTGTTTCACATATGAGATATGACATATCCTAGAGATGTTTATGACCTAGGGCATGTTCACATTTATTGAAATGAGCTGAACTAAACTGAACTGAACTGAAATGAAATGAATATTTAATGAGAGAATGAAATTAGGAGTTGAACCGAATTGATTAGAACTGAATTGAAATTAAATAAATGTGAACCGGCCTTAAGTGGTGCCAAACACAATTTATATTAAGGTGATAAGTCTTTCGGTTTAGTTTTATACTAGTATTGGATAGTCATAGTCTTGTATATATTGAAATAGATTTACGAAGTCTCTACTTTCATTAACATGATTTGATATAGATCAACATTACCTAAATCAATTACATCATTTAGACTTTTATGTTTTTCATTCATTTAACCAGATCATCTTTTGTGATTTACACGTAAAGAAAAATACAGTCATATAAAATCTTCTTCGTTCAAAAAATTAAGAACGGGACGTAGCATATTCCATAATAAATGGATGTATAAGCAAGAAAGAGCGGGAGAAAGTGAATTACCACAACATTGCCAGAAAGAGGAGGAAAAGTAATGGGTTGGTTGATAACATAATTCCCACCTTGGAAATCAATAACAACACCACCCAAATCATTAACATTAGGTAACAAACGAAGACCCTTTTGAACTTGGAATGCATCCGAGACTGCTTTAAGTATAGCATCACTACTGTCTTCTATTCCACTTGGGTCCGCACCATACCCTTGTGGGTAGAACACTCTTCCTTCCTACCATCACAAAATTTCCGAGTTTATTAACGAGATAAATAAAAATACAAATTAAGTTGCAATTAAATTTAGATGGGTCCATCTAGAGGTGATCAAAAATCGGGCCGAACGAGCCTTAACACAATTTCTCGTATTCAAATCCGTAAAAAAGTAGCAGGCTTATCGGGCCAAAACGGGCTTTTTTAGGCTTTTCAGGCTGGGTTCAGGCTTTTAAACTAAAAATGCATTTTTATGCTTATCCAAACCCCGCCCTATTTTCGGGCCGGATTAAGCCGGGCTAGCGGGTCGGATCAATGTTGATCGCCTCTAGGCCCATCCTAGGCTGTCTGATGGACCTACCCATTCCTCTAAGTGTTCATCCTACGTTCGAATGTAAACATTCCACTTGTATTATGAAAAAAGTATCTATCACATGTTTTGTAATGTGAGCTTTCTTTATGTAACTTCTTTATGCGAGATGTGTGGATTATACCCTTTATAATACAGAGTAGAAGGGCATTGTGCCAATTGTCCTACATTTTACAATCTTCTATAGAAGACCAGTCTTATTAATATTATATATTAAATTGGTCAATTTGGTTCGGATTAGCATATCAATGATCTTTTCATGAAATGTAGTTTCATACATTATTCATAGGCAACACACCGAGTATAACAATGCATCATATTAAGTTGATGAGATACTAATTTTTTTAAAATCAATTAATTGATTTATTAATTATCATAATTGATTACTTACCAAATATAAAGATATCTGAAGGATTCTATAATAATCTTTGTACTCAATGTGATTTTTACACTCTAATGGGATTTATGATATTATACACCTAATACAAGTACTTGAACAAAGATTCGTCTAGTCCAAACATTAGACACTTGTGACTTATTTCATATTATGCGTCACTTAGAATTTTAATGCACTATTATATGTCATTTAAAGTACTCCAAATCAAAGCGAAATTAATTTTCAAAAAAATTTAAATTCAATTCAATTTCTAACAACTTAAATTTGAGCTTAATATTACAGGATTTTAAAAATTCAAATATTCAAACAACTGTAAACTACTGTATATGTTACTTTGTTAAAATAGTCTTAACTTATGATGTAAAAAAAAATTTTAAAAAAAACAAAAAAAAAAAATCATAATAGATGATCTTGAAAAACATTAAACAAACTATTATTTTTATTCCTTTTCTCTTTTATTGATTAAACCACATGGAATAAGTTACAAGCAATTCATAATATCAATGAACTTAATGATGAACTTCATTTTCTCGGTCTCTAAATGTTTTTCTTAACGTAGATTGCCTGTCTCATCACGAAGAAAAAAAAAATAAAATAGAAACATTATTTAGAGACAGAGGTTGGAAAACGGTACATTATAAAGCGAGAAAAACAAATTAAACTTACTGTTTTATTAATCGATTGTAATCTACGCCTCGGAGATAACTTCTCTTGAATCTTCTTGTAAATCGCAACATGTTTAATATCATAACGATCAAAAGAAAACGTGGCATTTAAATTATTTTGTAGAACGAAGAGTAACAAGAAGCTACAAACCAAAGAAATTCTCATAACAATGTTCAAATTTTTGAAGGCTTTATACAAGAGGGAATATTTAGAGGAAGAAGAAGAGGGTGCGAGAAATTTTGGTTTGTTTGATAATTTGGAGCTTTTATAGCTTAACATATTATCAAATTGATTTCAGAGTAATTATTACTCAAATATATATTTATATGTGAATAAATAAATAAATGGGGGGTTGGTAAGAAGTTATTATTATGACATTTAGTAACCTATAGACTACTTTTTTATTATTGCGCACAAATCTTGGAACTTTAATAAAAAGCAAGTATCAACCAAGCTACTTAAAATGGTAATCTATCTCACAATGATATTTATTTATTTTTATAAGGATGATTTTAACCATTTTATAAAATTAGCTTTGATTTTGTAATTTAAAAAAAGTGATGAAATCAGGGTCGTCTTAAACATTTTTGAGACCCGGTTATAATCTAAAAAAATAAAGCCTTTACATGAAAAAAAAAATAATAATACAATTATATTAATGCAATTATATTTGACTTTTTATATTCTAGTTAATTTTATTTTCTTGTAAGGGAATAATTTTTTTTGAAGGGAATAATTCATACTCCGTAAATTTCTAATTCTCAAATGTGTAATTTAAAAAAAAAATTAAAAAATCGGTTGTTGTAAATGGAAGACTGTTCGTTTTTGTGCTTGGAAATTGAGATAAAATAAAATAAAATAATTTTATCCTTCATAACAATTAAACATTTAATCCCTTTCCTCAAAAAAAAAAAAAAAAAATTAATCCCAATATAAAAAATAAAATAAAATAAAAAGCTTAAAGTTCTAGCTTAAATTGTAAAACAACTACTGAAACTCTATAAAAATGAAAAAACAGAGCAAACAAAAAAATATTACGCATACAATTACTCGATTTAGCAATGCAAGAGTTTAGTAATCTTAATCTTTTACCTCTCAAGATCAAATTGTTGATTGATATTATTATTTCGGTAGAAATATAGAGATTTGATGGAAATATGTTAGGCGCTAATAATTTTATCAGTGATTCATTTGGTGAGAAAATTATTTATTTTTCTGGTAAGAAGTATTTTACTCCATAACATTTGAGAAACTAAAGGGTGTAATGGTTTATGGAAATTTTGGGTTATAGTAGTAACAAGAATATCAACGCAAAATTAGTACGGAGTAATAAATGACATACTTCCTTTGTTTTTATTTACTTGCAACACTTCTTTTTTCACGTTTGCCGACGCATTATTTCAATCGTTTATATCTTTAATTATCAATATGTAAAAATTATAAATGTTAGATATTAAAATAGTATAAATCGAGACGAATCTAACAAGATCCCACGTGACTATATTTTTTCTTAGCTATAAATCATCAAAGCTAGTCAAAGTAGATTACATGAATAGTGTAAAAGTCAAACTGTTGCAAGTATAAGAAAATGGAGGAAGTATATAAGTAACGCATTAATGATGGTATTTAAGAATTTTAAAAAAAAAATTAGCACTCATGCGTCATGCATGAAAATAATAAGAAAGGAAGTTAGAGTCTTAGAGAAATTGGATTTATTTATTTATTTACAATTGGGCTCCAAATATGTTGGGCCATCGATACTATTGGGCCTATACTTAGGGTCTGTACCGGCCTGGTATGAAATCAAGCTTTATTTTTTTAGAAAAATAATTTGTTTATTATAAAAATGCACATGATACGACATTTACAAAAGAAATTGAATTTAAAAAAATACATAACCAATTGAACACAGTATCTTTCATCAAAAGAATGATCATTTGGGACTTCTTTTACTATGGGATATCTTTAAAAAGATAGTCTAGCAATTTGTTATAGTCGTGACTCGTGAGGATAGATATGTTAAGTCATTAAAATTGTATTTTCGATAAACTTTTAAAATAAGATCCATTTATAATTTAGCATTATGAATAAAAATTTTATCAAAAAATTCAATAAACAAAAAACTAGTTCAAACATAATTCCTAACCAAAAATCAAATCAAAGGAAATTTTTCTTTAACAAAGATGATCGTGTACAAAGGCATACTTAAGCAAAATTAAAAATCTAATACGAGTAATAAAAAATAAAGAAAACAAGTAAGCAAATAAGTTGTTCTTGAATTTATCAATTTTGGCTCGGTCAACGCTTGGTCAAATCTTGGCTCGTAAATTTTGAAGGGCTTGCCCGATTAGCAATGGATAAGTACTTTCACTATTATTCAAACATAATTCCTAACAAAAATTAGATCAATCTAGTAAAGTATGTAACATAGCCAAAATTATTCACAATTCACCTCTTCATGAAGAAAGAAACCACCAATTTAGGCTGCAACCGGGGCGGTCCGACGAACAGAACAAAAGAAACACAGTTGATGAGTGTAAGCATGTCGAAAAATCGAAAGAGTAACAACATCAGCAACTGTTAATTCATGATCTTTACAGAAATTGCACCATTGATAACCACTAAGAGCAGGTAAATTGTACTTTTTCCACTTTTTATAATACATTTCATACCCTCTTCCTTGACTGTCATAAACTGTAACCTTAATCTTACCAAGTTTTGCATAAATCAGTTCTTCTTCCTTTGAGAAAAACGACTCGAAATTCGATTTAGTCTTTTCTTTGTTTAGATACAAGCATTCAAGATCACTGTTTAAGTCTCTTTCTGCAAGATCTTTTTTCACTGATCCACCTTGTTGTCCTACTATGTCTTGCAGACTTTCCACCATTGAAGATGCAGGAAGATGGTGTTCTTGTTTTTGCTCTCGTTGTCGATTTTGTTGATGATGATTTGGAGGACGAAGAAACCGGTTTTGTCGAGGTGGGATTTGATCATCAGGGATGGATATTGGTGGATGAGGTCTTGGAGTATGGTGTGCAAGGGTGGATCTTTTCATTGATTCGAGTTGGAAGGCGGTCTCGGGGTCGAGTTTTGTGTGCTTGAGAGATAGAAGAATCAATGCAGCATCAGTAATTTCTTTGAGTTCGTCTGTGTTTTTGGAAGTGGAGGCTGCGTTTTGATCCATTGTTGTTGGTGAAAACAGGGGAATTTTCTTAGGGAAGTGTATTTATAACAGAAAATAACGGTATTGTAAATCATGGAGAGAAAAATTCATCAAATTTATTTGAGAAACTAACGTGGAATTATATCAATTTATTTATAGTATTTTTGAAACCTTGGAAAAATCCAAGTAAAAAGATCCTGTATAATACTTTTTTTTTAATGCTAAAAGGAAGAATTATTTTTGTCAAAGAGGAAAAAAAAAAAATTCCCTTTTTATTTCTGGGATGAAAATTGGGAAACCTTACCATTTACATAGGTGATATCAGTATTCGTATGTGTCCGTTTACGTGTTAGATACGAGACATGCCTATTTCGAAGTCTTATGTAGTACATTAATTATGTCTAGGACTCTAGGCTAGCTTGAGTCCTAGAGATTGATTCATACTGTATGAGTTTCAAATTCAAGGAATTTAAGGGTCAAAATTGAATGAGAAGATAGGACACATTGTCACATTAGTATAGAGTAGAAATATGACAAGAAATTTCACCTTGAGGATATATTTTGATCATGTATCAATCTTATAAACTGTGTTAAAAATAGACAAATTCGATCATCAAACTCTGGCGATTTCAACAGATGTCTTGAGAGCTGCAAGAAGGCTCTTCATGATTCTGGGCTCACCAAGCGGCACCTTGTTTTTGAGGGCACCTTTTCTAGTAGCTCTAAAAGTTAAAGGGCCAGAGTCATTGCTTCCTTTAATTATTTGACAATCAATGTACACTCGAACCTGTGTCTTCCCATCGTCGATTTCTACAAAGCCTAGCCTTACCCCTCCTTCAATCTTGTCAACCTGTTATAAACATATCATATTAAACAAGTTTTTGACAAGAAATTTGAAGAACTATAGCTCCTATATCCTTCCCTCTGCCAAGTTATTACACTCTACATGATGAATGCTTGCACGCGTTTCATGAATGTTTGTGGCTAGTGCATATATCTCACACTCATAGTAGGTAAATGGCAAATATTTCACCTTCTGTGAAAATAATGCTTTATGGCCTTAAGTTGTTCATTCGCTTCCACTAACACTGTGATGGCTAATAAAGAGAAGTTTTCGTTGTGGCCTGGACAAGATGACAGTAATAA
Source organism: Chenopodium album (assembly GCF_948465745.1). Classification (NCBI taxonomy): domain Eukaryota; kingdom Viridiplantae; phylum Streptophyta; class Magnoliopsida; order Caryophyllales; family Amaranthaceae; genus Chenopodium; species Chenopodium album. The sequence goes on along the minus strand of NC_137836.1, from coordinate 4,842,346 downwards.
TCCGGGCTCTATGGCCTGGAACAGTTTGTTTGGGTCTAAGTGTGGTCGTTGGAGTATTAGAAACATATTAGTGTATAATAGAGCAGCAGTTGGAAAGAAATTCTAGGACATTGCTAGGAAGGCTGACAAATCGTGGGTGAGATGGGTACACGCCGTCTATATAAAAGGGATTGGAAGGAATACCAAGCTACAAGTAGTGCTAGTTGAGCCATACTAGGTAGATTGCAAACAAGGAAAAGGGCCAAAGCCTATTCAAATTGAAGACATGTGGAACTGAAAATTGCGCTATAAGGTAGGTGAATCCCACAATCACTAATTTATAATTGCGAGTTCAGTAACCAGTGCATACAGAACCAACAGAGGTGCCAAAATTACTGATATGTGAATGCTTCTAAAATGATTTGACAGAAGAACTAAGAAATCTCAGTTAGGAAGAGGTTGAGATAGCAGCAGTGGCAGCTGTAGTGTACAAGATCTGGGTGAGCAAGAATTGAAGCTCTCGGGAACATGAAAGTGCCTGCTATTTCTTCGGTCATCAGGTAATATGGGGAAGAAAACATCCTGTTTACAAAGCCTATTTCCATTTTTTGTTGTATGATTTACAAAAGGTGCATTTTTTTTTTTTGGTGTTCCACCTGATTTACCCTTTAGGCTAATCTGGATTCGGGGATCAATTCTGGGTGGTTAGGTTCCAGTCCCCTCCCAAACAAAAGGTGCATATTTCACTTACATGTTTCATACTCCAAAAGTTATGTGTTGTACAATATTGGGGAAACAGGACAGGTACCTAGAGGTTCCAGACTTGTAAGGTCTAACCATCAACTCATCTAGTCCCTCCCATTTGTATTATATAAATCGGACCACCAAATTATTTATGACATATATACACCATATAAGTATTACACTATTACAACATGGCACAATATTTCTGTTACGCGAAAACACTTAATATATTGTCGTGTCAAATGATCATTACAGCTCTACATCACTGTGATTTCAAACACTTCAAAGGTAAAAGATGATTCAATTATAAAACTAATGAATAAGCAACTTAAGTTTATATTCAAGACACTAAAAAGAGATAATTTTCCAGCTATTCCAAAGACCAAATTCAAGTACTATTGTTACATAATAAAAAGCTAATAATAATACAAGGAGTAAAAAGAGGGACTAACACAACTAACCTTTAGTGGAACAGGAAGTGGCAACTGAGCTCCTTGGTTCAGACTATTTGCCCACTGTTTATTAATCCATTAAATGTCCTCGATTAGTCCAAATTTCACCTTATTTTATCACTAATAATGATCAAATGTTATACGAACACTTATACTACTAACAAGATAGGTTGAAACGAATTTAATAAGACCTTCCGTGACTATATTTTCCCCTAAGAGAATGTGCGAATGTATTAAGTCAAAACGTTGTAATTAAAAAAGAACGGAAAGAGGGTTACCTGAAAGAGTAAAGTCTCAAACCTGGGAACATCAGTGTCTGAAGGCAACCTCATGGTTCCAAGAGAAACACCCTCTTCATCATCACCGCCAACGCCGCCATCTTTCCCAGGTGATGATTTCACCACAACCGGCATATGCCGGTGGCCGGAGAAAAACAAGGAATAATTAGGAGAAAGAATGTGATTGGCATTAGAATTACAAGTGAAAGAAAGTGAAGTTGAAATGGGGTGATGACCTGAAAACAGACAGTTATTTGACTGTAAAATCTGTGGGTTGAGTACTTGTCTAGCAGTTGCTGAAGCCATTGGCCTCTTCACTGAATTTTTATTTTATTTTATGTTATTTATTGGATGGAAAATTTTATGGGAGGATGAGAAGTTGATGGCTGAAGATAGATAGGATTTTGGTGGACAGTTGCCAGTTGGTCAGTCATATGAAAACAATTAGATTTAAGGCCTTACCTGGAAAAGGTATATTCCGTAATAATAATTACTACCTCCGTTACATATTATTTACAATGATTTGACATAAAGTAGAGAGGAAAAATGTCTAATCATTGCACGTAATATGTAACTGAGGTAGTATATGAGTTAATATTAAGAGACGAAATATTATTCATCTTTTTGAAATAAAAGGAGTATTATTTTATGATCATTTTAGATAATTTCAGTTACTTCACCCGTCCATAAATAAAAGTTTTATTTGCCTTTTACATGTGTTTTAGATAAAATTAATCGTGCAATTTTTATAGAAGGTGAAACAAAGTACTAGAAGATAATGTGTACATGTTGAGGAGCATTTAATTGAAATGTATAGCCTGATGTTAACTTATAAACAAGGCTTCAGCTTATCACTGAAGCACCGACTGAACCACTACAGTACACACAGTTTTCACAAATGTTATTAAAGATACAAATACAAGTGAACTTATCTTCTTTATGTGCACAATATTACACATAATCCGATATTCCCAACTTTCGCAACTCATCTGGGTATTTTACAAGTTAAGACATAAGATTTTCCAGATAATCTGTGATGTACTGATGTTGCTACAACAGATGAACAAAGTTCACCCCCAAAAAAAAATTAGAAAAAAAAAATCTGAAAATCCTTTACAAGAGAAACAGATGCTCTTGGCATTCCTGCGGACCACCCACCCCATTCCTTTTGGGCTCTGTTTTCACCTTTTGCCTCAATAATCAAGAAGAGCAGGCTTCAAGCTTTGGAAGCAAGCCTCTCCAGGCTCCAGCAATGCTGTTGGCCAAGTGTGCTTGTCCTTTGGCAAATTCATGAAATGCTACCCCCATATCTGCTGTTTTTTGTTCTTGAAAGCGTACCATCTCTTCGTTCATTAATCGAACAATAGTCTCAAACCTTCTAGTTGCTTCCTCACTTTCTGCTTTTAGCTGCAGTGACAAAAAGCACTCTGGAGATACTGGAGATATTACAGAGATTCAATCAACACCAAAATTTACGGTAAATTTACCTCCCGATATTCAGCCTCAGCATCTCCATATTTGTCTGACCTTGTGAGCATGAGCTTATCTCTGAAGGTTAATCAAAATATTAGTGGGATTTAAGCAATGGCTACATATTGAACAGCAATTACAGTTAAGACAGTAATATCTAATATGTGACTCAATAAGTAAAACAGATTTGCATTACAAGCAATATGCAAGGCTCCCAAGTCTGAACTTCCAAAGTAAAAGTAACATATTTCTTAAAGTAAACAAAATGAAGGGCGACTGGTGCATGATGCTTATAGTCTTAGGAAAAAAAAAAGGATCAAGAATCATACAGATTTATTTCCTTCAGCTTCACTGTTTCAGACAGCTCACAATGTTGCTTAAAGGCGGTAGCTCTCTCTGCTATAGTGGCCTGTTCAGCAAGTACAAGAAGTTATTAGCAATGTTTCCAACAGAAAAATCTGAACATTCACGATAATATTTCATGTTTTCAGTCACTTTTTTATTAAAAAAAAAAAGTAATAAAATAAAAAGAAAAGTGCTTTATGCTTTAAATGAGCCAAAAGAAAACCTTGATAGACTGCACAGCACGAACATAATCTTTCAGAGGTTCTTCAAAATTCATTAGTAGATGATGGGCCTGCACATTGATGGATAGCTTACTCAGATCCCCAACTAGTTAGCCACCGAACAGAAAAATTTAGCTGATGACTAAAAGCCCATATTGGGTATACTACTACGGTTATAATGAGAAAACCATGCCTCTGCTTGTAGCTTGATTGACAACTCTTCTGACTTTGTGCCAAGCTCAGCAAATGCCTTTCCAAGAGAATCTCCCTCACAGGCACCTAAGAGCTTGACTGCCTTTCCAAAATCGGACAGTGATTGTCCCAGCTCTGGAATTGAATATTGGATATTGTTTATAATGTCACAATGATTGCTATATGCCAACAGGTGTAGTATCAGATACAGTAAGATTGCAAAAAGCCTTTTACTCACCTCTATGCCTCTTAACAAGGCGAAAAGCATGCTTCTGTGCTTCCCCCAAGTGCTCTTCAAGCTCAAAGATATAACGTTTCATCTTCTCATACTCAGGAGTTGATTCTTCAACAGGTTTCTCCTTCCCTAAAACAACATCACTTACTTTGGATTGCATGTCCTGTAAAAAATGGAGAGCAAATTGTACATAGCAGTTACATGATGAAAGGAATACAAAATTTTACCAATATCTTTCTCTCAATTAAATAATATTCAGCCAATAAGCATTATGCAATTCTTACATTTGATACTTGATCAAACATTGGGTTTCCAAATTACCAAGACCATAAATGCATTTATTTAATTAAGCAGTTTTTGACAAGCACGCTTTGTTTTGTAGATCAACAATACCTTGAAGATCTGCATTAGATCAGAAGGCTTCTTGAAAATACCAAGGTCTTGAGCCCTCACTCTCTCCATTGTCTGGCAAACAGGAAACCCAACAAGATCATATATCAGTTTTCAGGATTACATGTAGAATAGTTGTCAGATAATAGTAGCAGTACACAATCCCAGTCTCCCAGACAGCAATTGCTTTAACCAATAAATAAAGTAATAACAAATACAGGTCTTTACAGGCATAGCATAGTTCAAAAAAAAATAAAAGAAGCTTCCATTATTACATATTACAAGCAACATTTATCTTCACCCCCTTCGAATATCTGAAGTCTCAAAAATCAGCCTCAAAACATAAGAATGATAAATCCAGCACAAAGATGAAAAGGATAACATGGTACTATACATATGAAGGCAATGAAGCCTCACTCAGCAGCAATAGTGTCAACAACTACAATCTTGGACCACTGTACTCCCTAGTTGGCCAAGCAAAGAATACTACTCTTTCTAGCAAATTTTGACAGCCCAGGCATAAGGCATTTGGTAATCACCCATGAAGCATGGAAACCATCTACCCCCTTTATTCTGCTATCCTAGAACAAGAATCATTTTGAAATGCTGAGAAACGGGAATTAAGTCCCGAAATGGGCAAGAATAATAAAAGCTTTCAGCTCAAACACATCCACCAAATAAAGGGAAAATAACTGAATGACTTGCCATTCAAGCTTCTGAATACAGTAAACTAAGGTCTGTTAATCTCTTTCACTGTGCTCTTGACAGGTGACTCTGATCTCACATTCTAAATCTCTCAGAATTCTCAATTAGTCACTCAGAGTCTCAGACCCGCATCAACCTTTGCTGGGTTGGTCTGCAGTCAACTCAAAATTACTTACTAGCCAGTGCACTTTGTAAGATCCTATCTCTCAGCTTTCACACTATCAGGCTGTCAGGCTCCCAAAAAAGTTAATTGAGGCTCACCAAAGAGACCACATGAAGCTCACTGCTTCCCCCCAACATGTGGAGCTATGCTGCCATTTTTTTCGTCACTGTGAGAGTCAAACCTCTCAATCAAATTGGAACATTATTAAAAGAGGAGTTTCTTTCTACTTCTCTGATTTAGATAACATCATTGAGGATATTTTTGTTTTAAGAAATTCTTTTAATTATGTTTAATGGTCGTATGTCAAACGAGAGGGTAATTTTGAAGCCCATCACCTCGCTAGAATAGTCCCTATTGGGTATGAACATGTTTGGGAAAATCATGTCCCAACTGATTAAGCCCCGCATGTATTATACGACAAGTTAGTTTCAAGTTAATAATATGCACTATTCCTTTAAAAAATAAAAAATATAAAAATAAAAAGAAACAGGCTCTAGCTCTATCTTCAGTGTTAAAATTCAAATGGGAGGCCCAAAATTTGATCATTGAAACTATCGCATATCTCCAAACTGAATTGATGACTTAGTTGATTTCCAAAGCCTTTCTCTCTTTTCTTCCTTCCCTACAACCACACTGCCCTCTTATTAAGACATTTTGTAAATTTGGAATTTAGCGGCTAAGTTATAATTTGTTGATATATTTGACATTGTTGTTGCTTACTACTGTATTTGCTACTTGGTGCATTGACGATTTTTAATTTTCCTTTCTACTTTTGTTTTAGTGAAATGTCCACGTATTGAACTTCTTAAAAAGTGAGGTTTTCCCATCAATGTTTCCGTGCTGCATAGGCAACTATCTATAAGATATCTGAACAGGTTACATGCTGATGGCTCTAGTAAAAAAGGATCGAGTTTGTTCGCACTTTCTCTATTAACAACCTGGATAACGACAGGATAGTGACTTTATTTTCTCGTCAGCCTCCAAATATCAAACCTTATCCTGCTATGTATTAGCTAAAAGAATCCTATCCTATAGTTCAGATATGGTATATGTTACATATGGACTCCACCTATAAAAGATCAAGGTCTTGCAGGAAATCAAAAAACATATTTCTAGCAGGAAAAAAATTTATGTAAGATCTTGTGCTTGCCTGTATTTAGATTTTCTAACTCTATAGCTTGGATGCTACTCTGTACTCTCATTGACCCATACATTAGCCACCAAAAAGAAAATTAAATTAATGAAATGAATACATGAGCAGTTCTGCAGATCTGCAACTGATTAGCTAAGCTTTGATACAAGGATGTATTACAGATTTACAGGAGGCACTTATTGGAAGAGAAGGCGTGCATAGACTAGCCCTACAAATATTAATTAGCGCTTTTGGCTAGCCTGCAGCCTGTTGACAAAGGGGCATAGTCAGAAGAATAACAATGAGAAATTGAGGGTATGGCATGACGGCCATGATCAAAGACTGCACTATCATTACCACACAATGAATCAACGCAGAAATCATAAAGATCAACAGAAATGACACCAAGTGAAATATGTAACACCACTTCAGCAGCTATGAAAGCACTAGTTTAGACGGATATAGTAATAACAATAAGTTTCTCATTACTAATTGCCTAATGGATATCCAGCCATACTACTCTTTCAAGAAGATTAACAAACGTAATAATATATGGCATTTATGGGACATAGTCAAGCAGCTGACCTCTTCATCTGCCTGCAAAAATAACCTCAGATCATCACTTAGGCGAAGTTCAGGATGTGAAGCTATCCGGTTAACAAATAAATCCAAACCTTGACGCCTCATTTCAATGAATTCGGCACTGAAGCGAAATTTCTCTACAAAGAGTAAACAAAATCATATCAAGCATTTGAAACCAATAGTTAAGCTAATCAGTCCAACACTCCAAATATTAGCATTTAGCAGCTCTGCCAAAAAGTCCAACAGTATTTAAATAGGTTAACAAATAAACTAGTTCAAAAAAGTTTTTTAAACAAAAATTAAATCTACCCACAAATCAAGTATTGTGGATAAATTTCTCTAAAAAGAAAATATTTTAGCTTGTGTAGCTGTATAAAGCCCTAACAGTTCATTTATTAGCAACAAGTATTTGAAAGGTTTGATAAAGTCCATTACACAATGGCCTTCAAAATTTAGACCCTTGATTTGATTTGTATGGAGCCTATCCTTTAAATCTTTTCCCATAATAATGATAGTAAGCCATAATTTGAGTGCTATATAGCAAAAACAAGTTTCTGTCACTAGAAGGCTTATGACCAAGTTCCACTGCTAAATGACCAAAAAAACGCACTCACTCAAAAACAGTCGAAGCATGCATTATATCCTCATAAATTAAGGATTGAAATCACCACAATTATGAGATTGCTTCAGCAACCCTTTCCAAAAAAAATGAAGGAAAGCCCTTTCTAGAACTTTAACACAAAAACACTGCCCTAATTTTTACATTAGACACATACACTCCATCATCAGTGATATTCACTATGGTTTTCAATTCATTGTGATTATAGTTGTACAGAATTTCTATATACACTTCCTAAACACAGAAATTTATTAACAATGCAGTAACAAAGTTTTTACAATTCAAAGAAACAAGATTAAGCTTCTTTGACTACATCAGTCACCATAAACAAAATTTGATGAACAGATGTAGCAAAGCACACATCATGATGGACACAAAGCACATTAGCATCAACATCATTAGCTTTCAAAATTGAAGTTTAAGTGTAAAACCATAAACAATAAGTAAAACCTCACCAACAGCACTTTTCTCTGGAAGAGGGGGTATAAAGATGCCTTTGTATCTCTCAAAAAGGCGATCACGTAACCAAACAAAGTCATTGTATCGTCGAATGACAATTTTTTCAGGTCCTTGATAATCTGGTAAGTTTGTCTGCCAAACATGAAGATGAAAACTAGCATATCAAGCTATCTTCAGGTTATATAACTTAAGCAAATAATAACTAGAAACTGCATAAACTTTAATCATCCAATATCAGCAATGGATAAAATAGAGCATAATATGCAATGAATAGATTTTGCATCTCTTAGAAAGTCAGAAGGCTTTTTTCTGTATGTCTAAGCTCATCCTCTCAGAATGTTTAGAACTTTATAGCACCAACAAAATAAATCAAAATTTCAGATAGGAAACAGCAGTGAGATAAATAAATCTAGGAGGATCCGATTTGTAAACTTCTTCAATAGATATACAAAGTACAAGCAGCAAAAGTAACCAATATACACCCAAACCAATTGTGGGAAAAAATCATTTGATTACTTAAAAATATGATGTCATAAAGCCAGGAAGGATAATTTCAAACACAAACGCACTCTTGTCATGTCCGAGAACATTTAATTATGTAACCTGATTACCAAGATATCAATAATGTAGGGTCAATAACTTTTTACGTGTATGATTCATGTTCTCTTTGGTACATACTAACTTCGCACATCTCAATATAGGTATTTGAGTCATAAGGTAGCAATTTAATTATCCTACAATTTGTTACATATTCAAAACACAACTTAAAAATAAGTAGAAAAAAAAACACAGATGTCAAGAGGAAACCTTAACATCTATATAGTTCATTTAATTGCTTCTACAACCTTAACAAAATTCTAAAAAAAAATTCCATATAATTTTCAACACTTTCAAATTCCCAGAGGCAGCATTAATATAAGCTTCCAGTTCAGATGAATCCAAGTTACACATACACGTGCACATATGCAAATCTCTAGCTCCCAACAGCCAACACGTTCAAAGATCCAACAGGAAAGAAGACGGTATAAGAGTACTCCACTACCCCCCAAAATTTTAAACAGTTTCAGCATCATTCAGATTATTTAGAAGCTAATATATATAAGTATATATAACTTTTAAGGTGCAGGATGAGGGAAGGAGGCAAATACGCCCATTCAAAAATAAAAGTAAAAAAAAAAAAAAAAAATCTAGTCTATTACAAATTCAGTCCTTCAGAACAAAAACTTAGCAAAAACAGATTCTGAAGCAAGGTATCGGCTTGCTAAATACTAGCAAAAGTCTTTGTCATTACTCATTAGAGTAGGGTGGGTAATCAAATGAATGGAGAGTGGCTTTACATCTCCTACTTGAGTAGAGTTCTAGTTATAGTACGATAAATCTTCCCAATAATACATGAAAATTGTGATGACTCTGGCTAAGCCTCCTATACACTTCACCTGCGTGAGGCGCAAGTGCGCAACAGCCAACAATGCACATCAAATGACGCAACTCAGGTTGGTCATACAAGCAAAATGATAAGGGAAGGTAACTAGTTGAGGCAAGAAAGTATCTAAGAATTGTTAAGAGAGGTAGCATAGGAAAAAAAAATCTAGGAAAAACTTTCCCTGCAACCTAAAACACTAAACACTGTATAAGCCTTGCCTGCACCACTCTCATCCACAACCACTCAACTCATCGGGTCCAAACAACACGTTGCAATCCTAACACGTCCCTATGGCAATAAACTTTCACTGCAAATATTTTGCACTAAAATTCTTCGTTTCCAGCAAACAAAAGATTGGAGCTAATTCTATATAGTGAAAGCACTTAGACCTTCGAAACCTCTTTTAAAAACCTTCGCCCAAATGACTGGAATTACCATATATAACAGCTCAAATAATCTCCTCAGATCCCATAATAATAGCTCAAATCTAGTAATCTACTCATCATAATGCACAAGCAAAATCCACAGCTCGTCGAGCTCGAGATCTTTAGTGTGCCAACATCCAGGGTATCGGCATAAGACACCACAAACCAAACAAACCACTGCTCACCAACCTTACCAATTCAACTCTGCATCTCATCATTAATACCTATTACACAAATATACACACATATACCCAAAATTGAACATTATTCCAAACAATAACTCAGTAGTCTTTCATCAATCTTCCAAAATCAAAACCCCTTCTACATCTATTTCCACATAAAAGACCCCAAATTGAACAAAAACAATTCTGAAATTGAACAAAATGACTCTTTAAACGCAACCAACATTGCCCCAATTCGCAACAAATCATCAGAAAGTCATCAAAAATTGAAACTAATCTAAATTATGATATTGACAACAACAAAACTATATTGAAGAATTACGAAATCAAAGCAGGAAAACAAAAAACCCTAATTGAGAAAAAATTGAAAAATTATACCTTAGTGAAGACTCTGTAAGAGATGTAAGCTTGGACGCCATTGCCTAATTTGACAGGATCAGAGACTGAAACTGATAAAAATGGTTGAGATTGAGGAGATCTAGGGCTTTGCGATGAACCTGATGATGAACTTCTCTGATTTTGCTGCATTTTTTATTTTATTTTTTTGGGAATTTGATGAGAGTTTGATTATTTTTTCGCCACAAAATTGAAGTTTTTCTGTTGGGGAAAGGAAAGAAATAGAGTAATTGGAAAAGGAGAGTAGAAAAGTGGAAAATCAGTCGTTCGTTTTTCTGTTGGGGAAAAGAAATAGAATGACCCGATTTGCTAATCCATTATCCATTTGACTTCATTTGGGTCTTGGGTTGGACATATGATCATAATAATTACTTAAATGTTTTTTTTTTTTTTTTTTGAGGCAAATAATTACTTAAATGTTTACAAAAATTGATCATTTAATATATAAAATTGAATATAATTATCATTTCAAAAAAAAAATTAGAATATAATCTAATCTAATCTAATATATATAAAGGGGAGTTTTTTACCAACTTTTTAGAGAGGCACGTAAGTTTTAATTTTCTTAGCGCGCCACGTAAGTTTATAAATTTAAGTTGTACCAATTAAATAAGACATTATTAATTTCTTGTACGATTAAATTATTCAAATGCCACGTAAGCAAAATGCCACGTAAGATTTAATTTTCTTAGCGCGCCACGTAAGATTATAAATTTAAGTTGTACCAATTAAATAAGACATTATTAATTTCTTGTACGATTAAATTATTCAAATGCCACGTAAGCAAAATTGACGAATGAGATTTTAAAATTTAAATTAATTAAATACAAATATTATCTTTTAAGATTAGATTTTGTAAAAAAATACTAACAAACCGTGCATCGCACAGGCTTCATCTAGTTATCATAATTAATCATATACTAGATGAAGCCCGTGCGATGCACGATTTGATTGAATTTTTTAAAAAAAAAATTGTATTTATGTGCTAAAATTTGTTATATATTTAGATAAAATTCCTAATATCAAAAAATAATATTTTATATTTAATTAATTGAAACTTAAAAATATCATTCACCAATTTTGCTTACGTGGCATTTGAATTAATTAATTCTAAAATAAATTATTAATCTCTTAATTTAATTGGCTACAACTAAATTTTATAATATTACATGGCGCGTTAAGAAAATTAAATCGTACGTGGCTCTCTAGAACTTCTATATATATATATATATATATATATATATATATATACTAGTTTACTAGTTTTAGCTTTGTGCCGATGCGATGCCCGAGTTGTTTATTAATTAATTTTTCAATAAATTTTTAATCTATGTGTCAAATTTTAAAATATATAATTGAAACAAAATTAGTTAGCAATTGATGTGCTTTTCTGACGATTTGCTATCTAGTAGGCATGTAATAACATAAAAAAAAAAAAAATTAAAATTAGCAAAAATTAAATTAAATAAAAACATGTTAAAGCCCTGTTGGGTTGACCCGAACCCAAAACTTTTGGTGAAGGTTGAACATTCTTGGCCCGTTGCCTAAAGTGACCCGATCCAAAATGACTCATGACCTGACCCTGATTGATAGGTCTACATAATAATAAAACTATATTAGATTGTGAAGTGTATTATTTTTACTAATTAGTATATATATTAGAATGAAATGGAAGTTTTACGTTTTGAACTACTTCTTTCGCTCCAAAAATATTATGATATTGAAAATAAATAAATAAATAAATAAATAATTTTTTATATAATAATTTTTTAGAATCATAATCTAAAATATTTTTTGAATAAAATTATAATTCAATTTGTACATCTGAAATATTGGTATTTTATCAAAATAAAACTTTAAATTAACAATTTTATCCTAAAACTCTATCCAAATTTGATTGAAAATATAATTCTAAACTAATTTTTTTTAGGCGAAATTGGCCTCAACAACACGAAGTTTTAACAAGGTGCAAATACCAGCATGAACTTTGACTAGTAGCTATAACATAAATGAAGCTTGATACCAAAAATTTTGCCGAAGACATGGTATCCAGTATTTAATCATCATAAAAAATCGTTTGGTATTGCGTGCCTCAAATTTTATGCACAACTTATCAAGCGAGGTTTTGGAGATCAATTTAATCAAATTTGAGATCAAATTTAGCAAAATAATTACAAAAAAAAAATCGATTTGCGTGCTGTAAAAATATCTCGGTAAAGGTCTTGGGTCAATTTGGACCTTGAAGACTAAATATGATATCAAAATTTGCAAAAAGTTAATAAAATATTAATATTCGATAAAATTTCCGATCATCAATTTCATTTATGATATTTTGCGCACCCGATGAAGAAGTTGGTGTTGTTACGGCTACTAGTCAAAGTTCATGTTGTTATATGCACCTTGTTAGAAATTCGTGTTACTAAGACCAATTTTTCCTTTTTTTTAATCATATGAAGTCTATCTAAATCTATCCAACGTGACGCGACACTTGGCGTTACACTTGGCGAAAAGTTGGAACACCAAGTGTCACTGTCTCGTGACCTGGCTAAAATTTTAGCTTTATATATTAGTTATATGATTAGATTGGACCACGGCCTTAAAAATGAACATTTAGTAATGAAATTATGAATGTAGGAGTTGTATTGGTGGTAATGCAAATCGAAAAGTGCTCGAGTGAGTTGTCGACTTGTCACTTGATAGCATGTGAGTTGCGTCAAGGCCGAGCAAGCAAGCGCTAGCTCGATGCTCGTATTGCTTGCGGCGAGGTCGAGCTATAGCTATAGCTTGCTACTGAGTGAGCAATAGCTCGGTGATCGCACAACTTGCGACAGAACTGAGCTATAGCTCGATAGTAAGGGAGCAATAGCTCGACTCCATGTTAGTACAACGTGAAAGGCAAGTTTATCTTGTTCATTTGATTCCTTTTCTTAACTAATCCTATATACACTCTCTTAAGTCCCATACGCTAGACATGGAAAAAAATTGAAACCCTAACCACATAAACACAAAACAATCCTTTGAGATCTGAACAGTTCTTGAGTAATTTCACTCTTCAGGGTTCGGGTACACGTATTACATGGAGAGTTGTGTTAACATTGGGGGCGTGCATCATTAGGAAACTAGTACTCATGGTAGTATATTTTGCTTCTAATGTAGTAGATTCTGTTATACGACACAACTGTATTATTGAGATCTTCAATTATTATTTTCCTTTTCACCTTCTTTATTTTGTTATTGGAATCGATAGGGTTTTTTTTCCCAACAATCAAAACGTAAAAGTGAACATCTATCTATAATATTATAAAAACTCAAAGGGATAATGTGGTACCGCCATGTGTCACCTTTTCCCTCAACATGACTAGGCGCCACATGTGTCTTATGTGTCACAGCTTTCCCTCAATATTAAGAGGTTATATAAACGGAGGGTTGAGAGAGATTTAAAAGTGTCTCGCAGGGGTAGGTTGGTCATTTCATGCGGAATTTAAATTTTGCCATTTTAGATTCAGTGGTACAAAATACACTCTCAATAGTACAAAATATAATTTTAGTGGTATTTAAAAAAAGATTCAAATGTCTAATTAGGCTGTCAAATAATATCATCACAGCTCAGTGGTACAAAATACACTCCCAGTGGTACTCAATGCGGTTTTAGTGGTACTTATAAAAATCCTCAGTGGTACAAAATATACTCTCAGTAAATGTGGTTCGATTTTTTTTGTCGTTTTTGCACGTGAAACCAATTCTGACTCCAAAGGTGGGTCATACCTCACCCTTTTTTCACTCTCGCTATCTCTCACTTCCTTTCTCCCTCTTCCTTGTACATTTGCTATATTATTTTATGTTGTGAGACATTTTATTTTGTCTCACAACCCTTCAAATGCACTTCCTCCAATATTAAATGCCTCCACATTAAAAAAAAAAAAAATTATACAAAAAATGAAAACCTACACTTTGCATTATAAAAAGAATATCCAACAAGTAGAAACTAGAATTGGTTGAAAATTACAAAATTACATAAAAATAAATAAATAACTAAGACACAAGCAAATATAGACGACTAAAGTAGAAAAAGAAATAAAATAATTAGAACCTCAAAACCCAATAATTAAAAATAATTAAATAAAAATAATTTACAAATCTAATAAAACCAAAACCTCAAACTAATAAATGAAAGTTGTAACTTAATTGCATTCTTTATCGTCAAAAGAAAATATAGTTTCACTATTTTTTATTGTTCTTAAAATTTGCTTCCTCTACACAACCTTAGGGTCTGTTCTGATTTACTTAACTAATTGGAGTTGAACTGAACTGGACTAAACTGAATAGAGATGAAATAAATTGTTTATGAAAGAACGATATTAGAAATTGAATTGAACTGAAATCAAGCTAAAGAGAATGGGACCTTAAACAATGACGCCGCCACCACCACCCGATCCTAAACCTCACCGCTTCACTCCATGTCACCATCACACTAGTTGTTAGAGAATTAAAGGGTCTCACTTCTTAACCACCGCCGTAACGAAAAGTGTTTTAGTAAACATACAGTATTGGGTGCGGCTATGTTTCGGCAGTCGAGACTCAAGAAAATATTAGATCATCATCATCATCATCATCATCTTGCAATGAAGAACAAGTTTTTACCCGATAACAAGTTGGTGGTGGTTACGACGAAGGAGAGGAGCGAGGTCATTCATGGCGGAAGAGAGGAGCAAGGTCATTCATGGCGAAAGAGAGAGAAAGCTTGAGATTCTCGGATTTTTTGAAAAATGCCCAAAAATCGAATTGGGACTTTCTTATGTGATGTATAATTGTTGAAATTGATTGTCCCATATGAATGTATGGTGATCTGTGAACATTTTGATAACATATGCATGTATTTTGGTTGAGAAAAGAGGAAATTATATTATACTCACAACCTTTAGTACGAGCATTTTGATAACAATATGTAGCTAAGAATTTGCAGGTTGGATGTGTTGAGACTTTAGAGTTCAGACTAAGATTGTCAAATAAAATTGATCGAACGAAATCTGACCCATTACAACACCCAACTAACTAGATAGAGAATATACAACTTTATTACTTTCTCCGTTCTTTTAATATTGCACCATTTCTATGATACGACAAAAAATATCTCTATTCACACACTACAAATACCCAACATACTCTTACTTTTTCACACTTATTTTTTACTTTATGTATACATCACATAGATACTTTTGTATTTTTACCTTTCTCCCTCTTCTTTTTCTCCCACTACAAAAAAAAAAAAAAAAAAAAAAAAAAAAAAAGCTATTTGTAACGGATAGTGCCCAGTGCCCATTACGAATAAGTAGTTATTTGTAACTTGACACTTTTTCTGCCTTTTATAAATAGTCGATATTTTTTTTTGGTAGATTTTGGCCGCATTTATTTATAATTTGGATAATTTAGAACCTGTTATTATAAACATGTGCCTGTGCAACCCTGTACATACACTATTGTAATGCACGAAAATTACTATAAATAATATAAAAATATAAGTAATACATTACAAATAAAACTTGTATAAGTTTAATAAACATACAACCCTAATAATACATTATTCTACCTAATAGTTACGATTTTAATAAATATTTAGATATAAAGTATTGCACCCATTGTTCTCAAACCACATTCAGCCCGGCATCATCATAAGCGGTTTTTCTTGGACAAATAAAAAACAAATAAGTGAGGTTAGAAAATAAAACAATCACTAAAATAAATCAACAATTATCATTAGAACTAATCAACTAATACAACACACACCCCTTGTCAAAAGTGTCAATGATGTTATCTTCAACTGGTTAGAAGCCTCTAGCTTTGATGACGGATTGCCTTGATTTAATGCCACAACTATCGTCCTTTTCTTTGATTTGCCTAGATTTAGGCTTTTTATTTGGCGGTGATGAAACCTTTTTAAAAGCTGAATATTAGTCTAAATAAAATATATATAATGATGTAAGTTAATGTTTTATAGTAGGAAAACATACCTCTTCTTCACAAAAAACCATGTCAATAGGCCATTGCACAAAGCTACTCTCGGCTTTACCCAACTTAGTCACACCATTGGGAGATGGTACCGGTAATTCGAGGAGGGCGTAGTCAAGGTAAGGTTTGTCCACGCTAACCCTATAATGATCGGGTTTCATCTTCAGGTTGTGAGTAACTTCACCTGTAGAAGGATATATCGTTCCATCTGCCACAATCACTAAATTTTTATTGTACTCATCTTTCAATGCAAGGCGACATTTAGTTGGTACCTATATTTTACAATAAAAAATATCAATATTATACATGTTAACCATGTGTCTTAAGTTAAGGAAAAACAATTCAGAAGATACCTCTATTACACGAGCAATTTGTGTTGCTTTCGTGGTCGTTAGTTAGACTCCTTTAAATTCCTCTACGTTAGCGGTCATCTGTGGCAGCAACTTGGCAAGATAAGCTTTCACCTTCATTGCCACACGTTGTTCCAACATCTCTTCCAGCTTCTCTTCAACCTTTTTTTCTATCCTCGCCTCAAATTCTTGAGTTAAGGTAGCTTTCATCGATTCTAACTCCTTAAATGAGCATCGATCTTGGCTTAACGACTTACCCTTTATGTATTCCTTCCCTAATGCTTGTGTGTGACTAACTCCAATCCCAGACCTTCCTAGTCCTTTTACATGCCCACGGTGATCCTTTTTTCTTAAAGCCTTGTTAAGGGCATCTTTACCACAATCTTCACTTGAACCGTATCCTTCGGCATTCTTTTGCAAGTTCTTCGACTATTCCCAAAGAAAATAAAATACATAAAATTAGAATACATATATAGATATTTATATGAAAATAGCATATGATTGGTTTCTCTAAACAACACTTACGATAGCATGGACTATTTGCAAGGTTTTCACATCCTTCGGGTCTATAGCCCACGATCCATATGCAAGACAATCCACATGATCACCTAACCCGTCCATCATCTCATCTTTCTTGTTTTCCTCGATGTCATCTTTATCACCCGCTTCATTATCATCAAAACCATTCGACTCTCTCTCCTCGGCTTTATTATCATTAATAGAAGATGAATTACTCGTGGGAATTAATTTTTCACCATGCCAGTACCAAACGTTGTAGTCTAGCATAAACCCACGGATAATCAAATGCTCCTCTATTTTCTTAATATCTTCCCACCTCTTCACATTCATACAATCACGACAAGGGCAGAAAATAGGTCTTGCTTTGGTTAGTCTTTGTTCAACTAGAGTACTTCGTTGGTGTTGCACTGCTATTCTGCAGAACTCTTTGACCCCATTCAAATATTCTGGTGTGATTCGAGAACCATACATCCAACGACGATCCATTTCTAACAATGTAAGATTACAACCCAAGAAACATATTATACTCAACAACTTAACATATCAATACATTTCAAATGCATGTTTTCAAATAGTCCTTATCACTTCAACCTAACTCGTCCTTGAAAGTGTATTTCCACTAGCAAATAGTTGCCCACTTTTCTATTCTAAGGAAATTTCAACAATATTTCCCTATGGTTCTCAAAGTACATGATGTAATTTATTTTTGAATTACATATGTACCCAAAGAACACATTAAGGAATGCTAACACACTATTACCGAAAAACAAGCAACCATTTACATCCTAAGTTAGAATACTATTCTAAGAACAGTCCCAACTCCCAAACGGAGTAAATCTTGAATGGTTTTTCAAAAAAAAGTAAATCTTGAACGAATATCATGCATATGATGATATAATGCTTATTATATTTTAAAACATGCAAGATCAATCATGTCAAATTAATGTTTTGCAACTCTAAACACATATACATGGGTTATTTATCCTAACATAGAATATATAAGTTCAGGTTGAAATAAAAATTACATTTAAAACAAATAAACTTTATACCTCAACAATATAGCCAATTAACTTCTTAATATCATAGAAGATATTATCCCCACCAATATTTGAAGAGTGCTTCACCACCAATTATTAAAACTCAGTTGCCTACAAATCATTATTTATGGACAAAAAAGTGTTAATTGAAGGAAGCAATAAGTTGTAAACGTGATTTAAGAAAAGCATACTAATTTTGGTAGTTATATACTCAAATTTCCAACTGAAGAAAATCATGCATCAATTTGGAATTTTCAGATTACTTGAACAACAATAATTAAACCAAAAAAGAGAGAGAGAGAGAGAGAGAGAGAGAGAAACAGACTAATCAATAGAAAACTTTTTACTGATTTAGCTCCTATTTTTGTCATTGATTTCAACAATTCAGAGATGAGTTCAAGCAAAATCAAAACAATAAACTAAATAGAAATGTAAACTACAACAAATTTCCAGCAAAATATAAAGTAATAATTTGTCTACAAACTTGTTGAATTAAATTAGCAATTCAGCAAAATTAGAGCAGTAGGGAAAAAAAATTGATAGAGAAAGGTAATTATATACTGTAGGAGATTATAACATAGATTTATGCTTGAACAGAAACTGCAATTCAATGGAACAATGGAATGCAGTAATTATTAATTAAACAACAAACAAATTCCCAAATTAATTACTCATACCAAATTAACAAAAAACACCCAAAACCTAAATTTGAACCGCAAAAAATTGCTTACCGATGGAGAAAGAGAGGGCCGACCGCCGACGAGCTTAGATTGCGCTTCAATGGCGAGAGTGAGAAGGGGGAAATGAGAGCAGTGAGACTGAGAAAGGGGGAAATGAAATTTTAGGGTTTAATTATTAACCATTAGTTGTAACGGTCAGTTCATGTTAGTTACAAATAATTTGGTCAAACGGTTTTGACTTTAATATTTGTAACGGGCATAAGCTGTTCGTTACAATACTGCTTTTCTACGCAACTCAATACTTTTTTTGTACTTCAATAAACATCGATTTTGTAACAAACTCTGGAGTAATTATAACGGTCATCATCTATCTATCTATCTATACATATGCTAAAGTAATCCCCGGATTGGACACTTGACAAAATTTTGTGAAAAGATTTCTCTCCAAAATGCTACTTATTATTTTTTTAAAAAAATTAAATTCTGTGAATAAATTTATATATATATATGCAACACATAAAAATTTTAAAGGGAGATATTAAATAGATTCATACTTCAAAAAAAAAAAAAAAAAGGGGGGGGGGGGTTTACATAAGTCATTTAATTTCAATTGGCTATTATTATTATTAATAAATTTTATTATTATGAATTCGTGCATTGCACGTGGCCAAAACTAGTATATCCATTTTAAATAGGTCGTTATAAATAGACTTTTTTTTTCCCAATTGTGATACCTAATACACCCTTACTAATTAGCACTTGTTTCCTTAGCATATGCTTATTACATTCACATAAGCACGCAATTTGTTTTTTTTTTTTAATTTTTCATTTGTATCTCTTCCTTTAGTTTCATTTGTATCTCTTCCAATAAATAAATAAATAAAGGACATACTTTATATGTCTACAATGTACCCTTTAAAAAAAATAATAAAAAAAAAAAATAAACTAGTTTGTGTCTCGGACAATGCCCCAAATTGCTAGCTTGTACTTTGTAATTCATTAATTTGATAATTATTCAACTGTTTGTATAGCTAGTATATGATCTGGGCAGTGACTCGGATGTTACGGTTTTTTTTTAAAAAAACTCATATGTATCTACAGAGTATTTTCTAATCTTGTGAAGAATAAATAAATTAAATAACCTCTAATTTGAAAGGAATATATAACGTTAATTATGTGAATTGTAAAACACTAATTAATAAAAAGTTGGTTGAGATGGTAATTGTATAACCTTTATATGATGATATATAGTTATATATATACATATAAATATAAAACATAACTAAGCTAGTGTGTACCCGGGCAATGCCCCGGGTTGCTAGTTTGTGTACTTCTTTAATTTAATACTTATGTTAGACTATTTTTATAATTAGTGTGTGTAGTGGTTCGAGCGTTGCCTCGGGTAACACTATTTTTTTTACATCATATGTATTTGTATTCTAATATTGTAAAAAATAAATGAATTATATTACCTCTAATTTACTTAATAAATGAAAGGAATATATAATATTATGTGAAATTTAAAACATTAATAAAAGTTAGTTGAGATGGTAAATGTGTTACCCATATGTATCGGAGGATATGGGTTCGAATCTTGTTCAAAACATATTTTATTCATTTAAATAAAGTGGCTAGCTTACGTGACTTTCCCTCTCTCATTAAATTACAAGTCAACCATTCTCTCTCATTCCTTTCCCTTCCATGACTTTCCCACCTCAATTTCTCTCTCTTCATACGGAAAGGACGAATTTGGGTGGCTGACCTTGGGTGGGATTTTTCGTGGGTGGGGCGGCTCGTCGATATGTGTGAGGGAGTGACCAACCATGAGTGGGTTTTTCGTGGATGAGGGATGGTTGATCCATGAGTGAGGGTGCCTGTTTGGGATGTTTTAGAGAGGAGGTTATTGCATGTAGGAGGTAGCTGGGCTGGGTGGACGGAATCAATGGAGGGGAAGGGGAAAAGGAAAGAGGCAAAAAGAAAGAAAATTTTAATTTATTTTTTTTGAATTTTTTTTTTAAAAAATAAAAATAATTATTTGGACGAATCATAAATTGACACTTGACTTGTTCACCCACTATACCAGTTACTAACAGGTCAAGGACCATTAAAAGAAGATGACCCTCGAGGCCCCAATGGTGGGATTATTAAATAATAATCGATAGGTAGGATTATTGTTCGCAAACCGGGTAAAGGTGGAATTATTAGAATCAACTTTTCCTATAAAAATATAGATGAATTAACATTTTATAAAATGTTGTACCAAAATAGCAATACATCAAAGTGAAACAGAATAAAATTAAAAAGGAGGTACAAATATTATAATATTAAAAGTTTAATGCATCAACAACCTTAATATTGGTATAAAATTTAAATTAATCCGTTTCATTAAAAAAAATGGTATATTATTGTTGTATTGTCATAATAATTCGTCATAAAAACAATGTATTGCACAAGACTTAGGCTAGTAATTAAAAGAAAACGTGCAAGAGAAAGACGAAATAAAAAATAGTGACACTTGACATTGATCTAATAATCTAATATTGATCGTAGCATAGATTATCATAATAAACCCCGCCTTACAAGTTCATGCCAAAATTTAAAATTTCTACTGGCCACATTAAAAGTTAAAAAATAAATCACCAATTTCGATCACAACTATTTTTCCAATAAAATAACAAGCAATTTATCAAATTGATAGCTAAACAATAACTGATTTTATACCATCCATCACCTAAAATTCACTACTAGAAAACAGGGAAATAGCGACGGACTGCTTCCGACGGACCCATTATTCCGTCGGAAAAGCCGAAATTTCCGACGGATTTTATTTCCGTCGGAAATATGTAAGTTTCCGACGGATTTTCTGTCGGAAAGTACCATTTCCGAAAGAATAAAAATCCGTCGGAACTTTCCGACGAAATTTCCGTCGGAATATTAACTAAAAAAAAATTTTCACGAAACCCTAACCATTTCCGCCTCTTATTTTCTCTTTCCCCCTTCTCTTATTTCCGCCTTTTACCTTCTCTTTCCCCCTTCTCCTTCTCTCTCCTCTCTTCTCATTTCTGGTTCTCCTTCAATCGTTTTTCTCTTTCCTCCTCTCCTTCTTTTGTTCTCCTTCAATCCTCTTTCTCTTTCCTCTTCTTCTTCTTCTTCTTCTCGCCTCTCTCTTCTCTCATCTTCCTTATCTTCTTTCCCCCCTCTTTTGATTTACCACGCCGCCATCGACTATACTACCACCGCCAACACTATCAACCACCAGATGCCACAACACCGTCGTGAACAACACCAACACAGACTCTACATCAACATCAATGGTGCAAAACGACGGTTTTAAGGTCAAATTCAACCATGAAAACTCTAGATCTAGAGTTTTCATGGTCGAATTTGGCCTTGTAAACCCAATTCCGAGGTTTTGAGTGATCAAATTCAGGTATGTATCTATTTTTTTCTTATTTTTTATTTTAATTGTGCTTTTCGGATTTTTTTAGAAATCTATGGTGGTGACTGTTGAAGTTTGGGTTTTGGGGACTTTTTTTTATGTTTTGTGTTTTTTTTTTTTTTTTTTTTTGGTCGGAATTTTTGTGATATTTTG
This sequence comes from Chenopodium album, assembly GCF_948465745.1. Classification (NCBI taxonomy): domain Eukaryota; kingdom Viridiplantae; phylum Streptophyta; class Magnoliopsida; order Caryophyllales; family Amaranthaceae; genus Chenopodium; species Chenopodium album. The sequence continues at coordinate 4,819,770 of NC_137836.1, read as the reverse complement.
GTTAGGGTTCAATCAGGTTTTGGTTTAGTTGGGTAGATCTGGGTTGGGGTTTGGGTTTGGGTTAGGTGGGTGGGTTATGGTTAGGGTTAGGTTTAGGTTGGTGGATCTGGCTTTGGGTTAGGGTTAGGTAGGTGGATCTGGGTTGGTTGTGGGTTGTGGTGGTGGGTCTTTGTAAGTCTGGGGTTGTGGGGAATTGCGGTGGTGGGTGGGGTGAATTACGGTGGTGGTATTAGTGGAGGGCGGGGTTTGTTGCGGTGGTGTTAAGGTGATTTTAGAAGGGAGTGGTGGCGTGGCAGACCCTTTTTTTTTTGTTTTTTTATCAGAATTTCCGACAGACTTTGTTGAGCTTGAAAATTTATTCCGACGAACCCTTTTCCGTCGGAAAAGGCTGATTTTCCGACAAATGGTATTGCGGCAACCGATTACGACGAAATTCCGACGAAAAATTTACGTCGTTATTTGCCTGATTTCTTGTAGTGATTGTATGCAAACAACCCTCTAAGGCATAGGGAGTATATTGTATAACATTTGTAGATCCAAATAGGCTTAAACCTTCTCACTATTTTGGTCTTCTTGATAAAACTATGGATAGGATTAGGGGATGGCAGGCTAAGCTTTTGAATCTTGCTGGAAGATGCACTTTGATCAAGTCGGTTTTAAATTCTTACCCAGTTTATCACATGCAAACTAATCTCATCCTTGTTACAGTGCTTGATAAATTGGAGCAAAGGTGTAGGAAGTTTTTATGGAATAAGGTGGATAATATTCATTACAGTCCTAGACTTGCTTGGAAATATGTTACTATGCCTCTAGCTGCAGGTGGACTGAGGATTAGGAGATTAAGAGAATGGAATATGTGTTTTATGGCCAAGTTAGGTTGGATTCTCTTAAACAATCCCTCGAAACTTTGGGTGAGAATTTTTAATGAAAAATATTTGAAAAATTCTGCTCTTTTTTATTGTGTTCCAAAATCTTCACACTCACCGATTTGGAGGGATCTCCTTAAAGGTAGACACCTTTTGGCTTCGGGTTTGAAAATTGGCATAGGTAATGGTGCAACCACCTCTCTTTGGTATCATCATTGGGTAGGTAAAGCCCCTATTTATCTTCTGATATCTCATGACATCCCTCCTCATATGGCCCATTGGTTTGTAAGTAATATCATAAAAGATGGGTTTGGAACTTGGATGAAATTAAGCACTTGTTAACCGACTGCTTGATCTTAGAGATTTTAGCAACTCCTATATCTAAGGTTTCCAATTTTGATGACTTCATTCATTGGACCTTATCCAAATCAGGTGAGTTTACCATAAAATCTGCCTACCAAGCTCTTATTTCTCCTTCTTATCATCCTTTTCATTACTTCTCTTCATGGAAATCTCTTTGGAAAGTGACTGTGCCTTCAAAATACAAAATGATTTTATGGAATGTGGTTCACTCTATCCTCCATGTGGCTGAAAAATTGTCAATTTTTATGCCATTTATTTCCCCTATTTGTGCTAGATGTAACATGTACAATGAATCTCACGTGCATCTTTTTCGAGATTGCTTTTCCTCTGCTATTTTATAGAAGGATATTTTTTGCAAAGGTTCATCTGCCTGCTAATTTTAGCTTCCATAATTTCTTTGCTATGAATTGGTATGAGTGGATTAATTTTAATCTAGCTTTCGATAGCCACTGGAAAATGACTTTCACAATTGCTATTTGGCACATATGGAAACACGTTTGAGCTTAAGATGTTTAATTCTCGAATTGCTTTTAGTAGATTCATCTTGGATTATCAGTGTACTAACCATATAATGCAGGGTAAGGCACATGTTACTGATACTTCAAGCAGTTCTCACGTCCAAAATTCTTGGAGCCCACCTCCAAAGGGCTGGGTAAAACTCAATACGAATGGAGCATGGACTGCCATCAATGTAGCTGCGGGAGGGGGTGTTGTGAGACGAGATGATGGTACTTGGATCATGGGTTTTTCAAGCAAGTATAACGCAATTTCAGCCTTTGCAACAGAATTGCTTGTTGTTAGAGAAGGTGTTGCAATGGTTAAAACGCTTAAAGCTAAGGATGTGGAATTGGAGATAGATGCATTATCTCTAGGGATCATGCTCAAGTCTACAGGCAACACTCTTCATCATGAATTAGCTGCGGTAGTGAAGGACATTGAAGAGGATATCAAATTTTTTGATACCTTTGAAATCCTACATAACATGTGAAAAGGAACAACAATGATGTTGCTCATGAATTGGCTCAGATAGGATTGGCTATGAGTGTCGGACATTGTCTTCACCTTACTTGCCCTGAAGCTGTTCTGCCAATCTACAATACAGAGCTTGCTGCTGTGGCTGCTCTGAATGCAGATGAGGATTCTGACGGGGAATAATCAGTTACTTCTTGGTTACATTAGTAATAGTCTAGCTGTTTGCTTAACTCTTAGTTTTTCTGTTTTTCGAAGGGGCACTGTGTGTTTAGAAATTAAGGCCTATACGTTTTTTCTTAGTATAAGGTCTTCTGTTTTAAGCTATTTTACAACCTCACACTTTGCAAAGCGGAATGAGGTTGTGTGTTTTATGTGTAAAACTCTAATTAATTAATGTTATCGTCTTTTATGTGTTAAAAAAAAAAGTAGATGTCAACTACTCCCTCAATCCCTCTTTATAGGTATGAGTTGGCCAATCTTGGGGCCTGATAAGACAAATAATGAGATATAGAGAATTACAGTAGCTTAATTGGTTTAATTATTATACTAAAGATTTGAGATAAAATATAATCTACATTATCTATCCTTTATGATTCTATATATACCATTTTTTTTAAAAGCAATTCTATATATACCAAATATGTATATGTACATATAACTTTTTTTTTCTTAATAACAACACCGTATATAAAAATAAATGTACTTTTCAAAATTAACTTTTTTTTCCCCATTTAGCACAAAAGGATGATGCAAATGTTACAATAGTTCTAATAAAGGTAGAGAATGATGGTGATTTCTGGACGTGCACGTTATCAACTATTGTTTCGTGTTGTTAACGAAAATGAATCAAGAGGTATTACGTCATACGTGCTCATTGTTATTAATCCGGAAATAGAGTTGGGATTGGTATCCGAATAAGACTTTAGAACAAGCTACTTAGATAATCAATAATCAAGATCGTCTTCTAGATCCATAACCATTTTAGACCAAAAATTTAACAGGACTAATTTTACAGCATTCACTATAACAATAGTAATAATAATAATTTTTATTAAAATTTTGAAAATCAAAGGTATAATGTATAATTAATTATGACAACATTTAAACAACATTTGATTTAAACCATGATGAAAAAGTGTGATTATAATAACTCCATATAGACCATAGTATAATTTTCAAAGTGTTAAACCATGATCCACTTTTGGATATTCCTTTCTTGTACTATACCAAACACGGGCCTATATTTCAAATTAGATGACGACTTCCTTTTCCTTCTCATGTACACTGCGTCTTTCCGCCACGTCTTTCTCCTTCACCATTTTCTATATAACCCATTCCTCTCTCTCACTTTCCCTTCTCACTCCTCCTCTTTCTCTCTCCTCTCTCCTCAAATATGGAAATCAATGGCGTCTCCTACTACCGTCACCGGAAAACACCTTCCTCCGATCACTTCCTCGGCGTATTCTCCAGCACCTCCGACTCCTCCGCCGACATCTCCGGCGATGAGCTCACCGAAGCCGACCTCTTCTGGACCGGCGACTCCTCGGTTTCAACTCACTCCTCTTCATCTCCCGACCCTCGCCGTCGTACCCTAGGGTTCCGCCGTGAATCCGGAATCCTCGCCGCTCTCCCCGACGACTGCGATAATCGGAAGATTCCGATGATTCCGAGTCAGTTTCGGTCGATTCCGAAGGCGCCAAACCGAGTCGTCGGCGGGGAGATGACTCAATCGGCGCCGTGTAGGAAGTTTCAGCACTCTGCTCCGGTGAATGTGCCGGCGATGATGAGGAAACCGAAGAGGTTCGGTCAATTGGACGGGTTTTCGGAGGAGAGAGAAAATGAAGAAGATGAGGAGATGCTTCCGCCGCATGAGATCGTTGCGATGAAGCTGAAATCGACGTCGTCGGTGCTCGAAGGCGTAGGAAGGACGCTTAAAGGTAGAGATCTGAGGCAGGTTCGCAATGCCGTGTGGCGCCAAACTGGTTTTCTCGACTAATTTCTGAAGAAAATGTTGGCAATTTTTTTTTTTTTTTTTTTTTGAGTGGGGTTGGGGTAGGTGAATGTGAATGGAAGTTGTTTGTTTTTGGTTACCTCTTTCATTATCACTGTAAAATTAAAAAGAAAAAAAAAGGGTAGAAAAAAGGGGGTAAAATGGTAAATATAGGTAGACACTAGTAATTCTGGTGGAATTTGGCGTATGAACTATGAATTGGTAACTTGCCAAGGTTGGAATTTTTTTTGGTTGTTTTTTGATAAAGAAAAAAGGCAAGGGTATTTTAGTCTTTTCAGTTGTGTAACGGTATTCCGTATAAGTCTATAACATCGAGGTTTTGCGTGTTACACTATACACATCTTGTGTGCTTCAGTGCTTGTATGGATGTTTATTATATATCCGGATGTATCTATATAAGTCTATAAGATCAAGGTTTTGCGTGTCACACTTTGCACGTCTCGTGTGCTTGTATGAATGTTTATTATATATCCGGATGTATCTGTATAAGTCTATAAGATTAAGGTTTTGCATGTTACACTATGCATTTCTCATGTGCTTGTATGGATGTTTATTATATGTCCGGATGTATCTAATTAAAGGTATAAGATTGTAGGGATGTTTATTATATATTTCGGGTGTATAAGAGATCAAGGTTTTGCGTGTTACAATATGCGCGTCTCACGTGCTCGCATGGAATGTATACACCCGGGTGTATAAATTAGATGCAATCGACTCGTGTGTAATACTAAGAATATTTGAATTTTATTTTGTGGACTAGAGTATGGGTATGAGGGTATCAATGAAATGAAAAATGTGTTGTTTAAATGTGGTGTTGGTGGTTGATTCACCGAATATAAGTTGTGTTGCAAAAGTGAACAACAATCTAGGATACAAATGGAAATGTTGATTTGCATGGTGTAAACTTTGCAAGATCCTTTTTTGTGTGAAATTTTGAGAATAGTTACTTGGTAGTGGACAAAATATCATTGAATTTAGTGGGGATCATGGGTTTTGGAAGTATGTGATTTCAAACTTTCTCAATTCCAAGCAACTTTCTTTCTTCACCTACAAATTATTGTGTACCATACTCGGGCCTATTCACATTTACTTAATTTCAGTTCAGTTCAATTCAACTTCTATCAGTTTAGTTTAGCTTAATTTTAGTTCAGTTCAACTCCAATCAGTTCAGTTCAGCTCTCAATTTCCCACTCTTATAAAATATTCATTTCAGTTCAGTTCAGCTCCAATCAGTTCAGTTCAGTTCAGTTCAGCTCATTTTAGTTCAGTTCAACTTAATTCAGTAAATATAAAGAGGCCCTCATATACACACATTCAAAATCAATTCAAAATTCAATATCTCAGTTTGGAATTAGTACTTCCTAGTCATGTACTTCCTTCAACCCCCTTTTGTATTGTATATATATATATATATAAAAAAAAAAAAAAAAAAAAAAAACTTAGTGCGTTATAAGATTACTGCCTTCAACTCTTTTATATGTCAGTCGAAATTTTGTTATGATTCATTTGGTGGATTCTTATGAATCGATATAAAAATTATAATGATACATACATATATATTTACATAATACTGAACAAATTAAAAGAGGGACGAAAGGAATACCATGTACCATAACACGAAAGCCAATAGAGGGATTAAGGTCTACTAAATTCTACCATGCATTGAAAGCAATTTAGAAATCTCTGCATTGATGAAATTAATAATGGTAAATGACATTGTTTACCTGCTTTCCTCAATAGAAAGGCACTAACTGTAACGGTTGATTAAGATATGGACTTTGGCATTGAGCATTCAAGGCTGTTGGCAGTCTGTTGCCATGAGATTTCTCAATGAATGTCAATTTCAAAGTTCAAATACAATTGCAATATCAATTCAACTTATTTAAATATTAAATACAACTAGCCTTTTGGCCCGTGCAATAATGCACGGATTGTTTATAGGTATGTAATATAATTTTTAATTTTATAATACTCGTATATTTTTTATTGGAAAAATTAATAGTTATAAAGAAGAATAAGGGGTGAAAATTGAATGTAATTGTAGAAAATATTAAGTTGGGGGAAAGTGAATCAAACATTCATTCATGTATTGAATTAAAGCTAGTGTATTTTTTTTAATATGAGAAAGATTAAATGAGATGACATGTGGCATTGGTGGAAAAATATAATTTACATGTGGCATCATGAGGATGATGGTTTGTGTTTTTAAATACTAAAGTATAGATAGATGTATGAGTGAAATTTAATATAGTCACACATTTGTTGTTTGAATCTATTTTCGAGTAATTATATCATTTTTTCTATATATGGTAACACTAGTAGAAAAAAACAATAAGGCACCCCCATAAAGGCACCGGTTCAGGCCAAACCGGCGCCCTAAACCGGCCCAAAATTGGGCGCAATTTTACACAAATAGAAAAGGCACCGGTTCAGCCCAAACCGGTGCCAAAAATAAAAAGAGCACCGGTTTGAACCGGTGCCTTTACGAACCGGTCCATTTAAATATAAAAAAAAACCGCCCTTATAACTCCCCCCTAACCCTAACTTTCTCGGCCATCTCTCTCCTCTCCTCTTTCTCTCTCCTCCTCCTCTATCCTCTCCTCCTCTTTCGCTCGATCTACCTCCTTCATTCATTATTTTTCTGGATTTCTCCTCCAACAATTCGAAAACCACCAACAATTCGAAGACAACAACATGCAACACTTCGATTTTGAGGTTTTTCAATCGATTTCTTGGTTTTTTTTTTTACCATTTCAATCGATTTCTTGGTTTTTCGATTTCAATTTTTTCGATTTTGATTGTTTATTCCGATTTCTGGTTATTTATAATTCGAATTTAATAGTTTTTTTTTTATTTTGATTTTTTTAATTTCGATTTCTGGGTTTCTTTTTTCGATTTTGTTATTTTTTTTTTCTATTTCTCGGTTTTTTTTTTCGATTTCTTTTTTGATTGTGTTTTTTTCTATTTTGATTTTTTTTTTCGATTTCAATTTCGATTTATGGGTTAATTTTCTGTTAAAATAATTGATTATTTTGGGTCAATGCATGTGGTTTTGGGGTTTTTATTTTCGTGATTTTTAGATTTTTTTTTCCTGGGTTTTTTTCCATTTCAATTCTCTTCTAATTGGGTTTTTTTTTTGGATTTTCATTTTTGATTTTGGATCTCTGGGTTTATTTTATTTTCGATTTCATTTTTGTTTTTCGATTTCTGGGTTTTTTTTTTTTTTTTTTTTTTTTTTTTTCAGATTTCAATTTTTTTTCGATTTTTTTTTTGTTTTCTGGGTTTTTTTTTCGAATACTGGGTTTTTTAAATTTATTTTCTGGATTTTAATTTTTTATTTATTTTTTGGGTTTTTTTTAATCGAAGTTAATTTTATTTAATTTCTGGGTTTTTTTTTATTATTGATTTTCGATTTTGATTTTTATTTTATTCGATTTTTTTCTGGGTTTTATTTTTATATTTTTATTTTTCGATTTTCTTTTTAACTGATGTTCTGGGTTTTTTTTTTCTTTTCAACTAATTTTCTTTTTTATTTTTTCGATTTTCTGGATTTTTTTTTTTAAATTTTTTTCGCAGCTTAATTAAATCATTTTAATCAATTTATTTTGGTTGTTTTAATTGGTGCAGGTACTTAGATCTTAAATTGAAGAATCAAGATGCAAGTATATTAATTTAGATGTTGTATGGGTTTTTTTTATTGTAAAGTTGTAAATTTTTATTTTGATTTATATTGTATATTTTTTTTTGATTCATATGTTGTAATTTTTTTATTTTGATTTATATGTTGTAATTTTTTTTTTATTGATCTATACTGTAATTTTTTTTTTTATTATATATATATTGAAAAGATTTGATTTATATGTTGTGATGTTTGATTTATATTTTGTATTCTCATTTAACTTTAGTTTATTTAATTTTTAAGGAAAAAAATAAAAAAAAATTAATTTTTTTGGCACTTTTGGCACCAGTTAACCGGTGCCAAAAGTGGTGAATAAAATTTTTTTGGTACTTTTTGGCACCGGTTAACCGGTGCCAATTTCAAGTTTTGGCACCGGTTTGAAACGGTGCCTTTTTAAACCCCTTTTTGGCACCCCTCACATTGGCACCGGTTCAAACCGGTGCCTTAGGCCGGGTTTGAACCGGTGCCAAATTCATTTTTTCACGTAGTGTAACGATTTGTAATTGAATTTTACAAGATATTTAGCTTTAAATGTTTGATGAAATAATTTTAGGCATATCAATATTATAGAGTCATATGGTACATTATTTGACAATAAGGCCCTATTCACTTTACCTTAAAAAAATAATATTAAGTAAAAATAATTTCAATTCAGTAAAGTTAATTTCAGCTCAGTAAAATTGATTTCAGTTCAGTAAAAATAAGTTCAGTTCAGTAAAATTCAGTATTCTTAAAGAAGAATTATAATAGAAAATCAGTAAAAATAATTTCAGTTCAGTAAAATTAATTTCAGTTCAGCAAATATAATTTTGTTTCAGTAAAAAAAATTTCAGTTTAGCAAAAAATGGTGAAGTGAACGGTGCGTAAGCTCAGTCAATTTCATTCAAAGATTTTTTTTTTTTTTTTTTTTTTTTTTTTTTTTTTTTTTTTTTGACATCATGTAAAAGTTCAAATGATATCATGCATAAGAATAAATAACATGTAATTGACATTAAATACTAATAGTTCTAACACTATAATTTACTAATTACTTATAACTTTTTCTTTCATATAAACCAATACTCCCTCTGTTTTTAAATACTTGCTCCATATCTATTTTTTGCACTATTCATTAATATTTGTGATTTATATATAAGAAAAAATATAGTCTTGTGGGTACTTATTAGAATCGTTTTAATGAATAGATAATTATTTTTCAATTGTTAAAATTTATATTTATTGATAATTAAAGATATTATTAATCAAAGATTAGCATTTGCATACATGTCCAAGAGAAATGAAGCAAATATTTGAAAACGGAGGGAGTACTTCTATTTCAAAAAAATAATAAATAAATAAATAAATAACCACTACTTCACCTATAAAGGTTGATAAATTTGAGGTGCGCTAATTATTAAGGAAAATGCTATACATAACCCTAAAGTTAGGAAATCTTGAAATTATAAACACTAATTACACTGATTTGCGCGTGTTTTTGTAATGAATTCCTAATTTTATACAATTTTCAAGAGTGTATTTAATGCTTATATATAGCCCTTAGAGCTACATATAGCATTACCCTAAAAACTAATAATATTTCTCATTTTCTCCCCTAATACATCAATTGTTTAAATAATACCCTATAATCTCTTATCTTCTCTAGTACCTTAATTGTTTTAATTTTTAATAATACCTAGAATAATCTATTACCATTTTGACTTTATCTTTATCCTTGTATTTTTAAAAGATCCTATTTAGGGACTTAAGGTGGTTGGAAGGATAAACTTGTAACTAAAATGGCTTAAAGTCAAATCCATGGCCTCATGTATTTTAGGTCTCAAGCAATGCAATTTTTGCTTAACACGCGGAGTATAATTTTCTACTCCATATTAGTATTATTATTATCTTATCGACTTATCTTTAGAACCTATAATAGTATAATACTTACTAGTTTTATTATTTGTACGGAGTATTATTATTATTATTATTATTATTATTATTATTATTATTATATATATATATTTTAATTTGTTTATTGCAATTTGCAATAGATAAGAGTGATTAGGACTTGAAAACATGAACGTTTAATAAAGATAGTGATGGTTACAATTACATTGTTACAAATTAAAGAATAAAAACAAGATTGGATAAAAGATTTCTACAAGCACACTAATAATTTATTACGGAGTACCATTAATTCATTAAAACAGATTTTTCACAGGAGTATTAAATAAAGCAGTCAATGTTAAATATAGTATCTAGTGTACTAATTGCTTCCAATTTTCCAAGTAATGTACTAATTGTCAAATTTAAAAATTCAACATATATATTATATGCTTTCATGATCCAAGTCTCCAAGATAACTTTTCTTTTTTCATGCTTCAAGTACTGATCTAGAATTCAATTTTTTTTTAGAAATAGAATTCAAAATTACGGAGTAATAAGTTTAATTTCAATCTTCAATAAATACAACCCATTATTTATAAATATTTTTGCATGGATTATATTGTGAAAACTAGTCCTTACAAAAGGTGACATGATTATTAAATAATTTTGTAGGTTTATTTGAAGTTAACTGAACTTATTTGAATTTAATTGAACTTATCTAAACTTAACAGAACTTATCAAAACTTATTAAAACTTATTTTAGTTGTAATTGAACTTGGGTAACCTTATTAGAATTTATTTTTCTTGAACTAAACCTATTTTTCCTCAACTGAACTTATTAGATCTGAAATAAGTAAAAATAAGATGAACTAACTATGCCTTTAATAATGCACATATACTAAAATTCGCTAAATCCGCTAATTGAATTAGCAGTTTCAATGTGAACTTTTAAAATATGAGTTATGGAGATTTCAGTTGTTGATATGGATGATATGTCCGAAATATTAATAAAATGTGGTGTAATTACGAAATTTAGTCATTTTAGAGTATTTTATATGGAAATCGCTCTTAATGGCCCCATTTTTTTTTTTTTTTTTTTTTTAGAATGAAAGAGACCCTATTATTTTTTGGTGAAAATGTGAAATTCAAATGAGTAAGAGCAAGTTTAGCCCCAAGTCTTAAGACTTAGGGTGACATCATCATTTTGAGTCTTAATATTTATACTTGAGACTTTTCCCATTTTTCTTCAAAGGGAAAAATCTCAAACAAGTCTCAAGTTGAGTCTTGAAATTTCAAGACTCAACTTAAGACTTGAGATTGGGACCCACTTCACCCACCTCACTTTTATTTTTATTATCCCTTTTTTTTTATTTTTACACTTTTCTACAAATAATATGTCAAATATTTAAGTCTTAGGGCTAAAGTGATAAATTTGTGTAAGTCTTAGTGAGTCTTAATAAGAATTTGATGACATCATTTTAAATGAGGACCACCAAAATGATGTCACATTCAAGTCTTAAGACTTGGGGCTAAACTTGCTCCAAATGACCCCATTCTTTAAAGTTGTTTTCTTCAAGGGATTTTTTTTTTTTTTTATTTTTTTTTATTTTTTTTATGTACCACCTAACTACTTAAATCCAAGAAAATGGCCACATAATGTCATGAATTTGATTGTACCGTAATATAGACTAGTAGTAGTCACCAGTAGTAGCGTCACACCAAAGTGACCAAACAGTCCTTTCAGTCATATTAGCCACGCTTTTCATAATTCTAAATTTCCAAGTTCATAAACTCTACATTATCTAAAACAATTTACCTCGTGACTTTGTGAGTGATCAAATTTCAAACCAATGCAATATCAAATTCTCAACCACATACTAACATACAAATACTACTTCCGTTTCGTATTAGTTGCAACTTTGGAATATTTTATATCTCACAAATAATACCCTAAAGTTGCAACTAATAAGAAACGGAGGTAGTACAAAATATCATGATTTTTTTTTCAGGACTAATCACTTATATCTTTCGTCGTTTATCTACAAATAAAGTTGTACGGATATTTCCCTATTAAAGCGATCTACAAATCGAAAACTATTGTCAGAGAATAATAGGAGAAAAAAAAATACTAGTTTTTTTTTTTTTTTTTTTTTTTGACAGCCAAGAAAAGGGGAGCTACCCCCTACAGGAAATATAATTAACTGAAATACAATGAAATCTAAGTAATAATTCACTAATTTCCTTAGTGAGCATTCTGCATTCTTGCAAGCCTATGTTTAAAAAAATACTAGTAATAGATTCTTGAAGTAAAATAATACAGATTGAATTTCAATACCACCAGAACCTTTGCTTATCAAGTAACAAAATTTAACATAAGTTCATTAAGTTGATAAACAACCTTTGCTTATCTAGTGACAAAATTTATTAATGAGATAATTTTGCAAGTAACATTTGCAATTTTATCTATTTTTACCGAAAAATTACAATCTTACCCCTTATTAACCGGAAAAACTAACACAATTGCATTTACTTTATTACTCCGTATAAGATAAAGAGTAAGAAACAAAAATACACTCGTCGTTGAGAGTATTTTGCATACAACATCAAACTTCTTGTTATTGTTTAAAACTCTTAAATTAATTAATTAATGTCCTTCCGTTGTTGTCAAACTTCTCCAAAAATATAAATACTTTGTACTATCTTCGTTTTTTATTAGTTGACACGTTTTGACTTTAACATTATTCACACAGTCAAATGAGATTTTATTAGATTCGTCACAATGTATATTTTCATAATATCAACTTTTTATAATTTTTGCTTATCGATAATTAAAAATATTAGTGTTTTAATTTGTGCATTAGCAAACGTGATTAAAGAAACGTGTCAACTAAAAAGAAACGAAGGAAGTATTAGATATTGCTATTTTCTTTGAACGTTTAATGTTACAACTAATCAACCAAAATCGGAAGCTTGAGATGATTTTTGTCACTAGAATCCTCTGGTGAATGGCAGCTTGTCGAAGCGGTAAATCCAAGGCACTTGAACTAGTGTACATTTGTACTGTTTTTGCCAATTGCTCTTATAATTCTTGTTTTCTCACCAGCCTTTTTTCTAAGTCGATTCAAGTACTGTAAATTTGTACTGTTTTTGCCCATTTAGTGTTTAATTTTCCTAAATAAATCAACAAAAAAAATTCCGAGCCCATGTGATTTTCCACAAGTTTCTCAATCATAAAATCCTCTCAAAATCAGTTATAACTACTTCCATTTGATGTGCAGACCTTATGATATGAAAAAGATGAACAAAGATCAAGATCTAAGAGAACAAGCTAAAGTAATCAACACCAAGTAAGATAATCTAACAAATGACTTGATTCACTAGTCACAAAGTCAAGAAAAGAAGATAATAAAACAACTGACAATAACTTCAAATCAATAAAACAAGATACATCTATCTCAACAATCATTAAGGGCTTATTCTGATTGACTGAACTGAATTGAATTGAATATTTTATGAAAGAAAAAAAAAAAATTAAGAACTGAACTAAACTGAAAATAATCTGAAGAGAACATACCCTAAATTATATGAAATAGGGGTTTTTAATAAAATCTAACACAAAATAAAGTTAAAATTAAGGTGTAACCACAAAGATTACAAAGTAGCAATTACAAACAAAGCAAATAATCACAAAGATTATGGGCAAAGAGAGAAAGTCTCATTGATTTCAAAATTAAGTAAAGTTCATCCCAAAAGAAAGCTTAGCCATATTTAAAGGCTTTACAAACAAACACTAAAATTCTTAAATTAAACCCCTTGGATTACAAATGAAGGACCAAGATTAAAAAGATGGCAAAAAGGAGCAAAAAAAAAAAAAAAAAAAAGGTTGTCCACTCGAAACAGGGCCTTGGGAGCAGCCGAAGGGTAGGAGCGCATTTAAACTTCAAGTGACGCCCTTAGGAGCGGACACTCTTTTCAGGAGCTCCTCGTGACTGCCTAGACAGCTCAACTTCAAACGCTTACAACTTCTTCGTTTCTTGCTCAAATTTGGCATATGAGCTATTGTTGGAAAGCTCTCGAACTCTACTTTCATCTCCAATTTGAATCACATTAAAATTTCTTGTAACGAAAAATATATGGCTAAATGAAATAGTTACATCATACATTGATAAGTTTTTTTCTTGGCTAACACATAGAATCCTTGGAGCTTTATTATAAGCAAACAAAACTTACTCAAGTTTGATTATAGTTAATCCCGAGAGGTGATCATCAAGGAGTTTAGCACGGTTCAACTTCCTCCACCAAGTTCCATGCACCCGCATCACCTGACACAGAGAGTTATAGGGCGGCAAAAGAGATTGAGCATGTTGAAAAGCTCCGTCAAGTCAAAGCAATGGAAGAGGTCAATTTGTGGAAACCACCAAGTATTGTAAAATGACTTACAAGACTTCTATTTTGGTGTTCATCTACTTTTACTGTATAATAAACTGAGTTGTGCTAACAAGAGTATCACTTGCTGGATTTTCCTCATTGTTGTATTTTCGGTTCATTTATTGGCAATATCGTGAGCAAGATAATAGACCACAAGGACATTTCAATTTAGCAAGATCTCTAATTTTTTTTTTTTTAAACGAAATAGGAAAATAAAAAGTCAAGATCTCCCACGTTTAAGGTTACTATATAACCATCACACGCAAAGATAAATAGTTGGTTAATTTTCTAGAAGTAGAATCTAACTTTAGCACCTTTCGGTCAGACAAAAAATGTACAAAAGCACAACCTTTTTCTCAATCTAGTAAATTTTCCAATCCATTGAATATGAAAAAGCAAGAATAAAAAAAAAACAACACACTCCTAAAACTCAACATAAAAGAGAATCTTACAATCGCTTCAAGCCTTCAATACAATATATGTTCACATCTGAAAGAATGAAAGAAAACGATATACCTCTCGCATAATCGGATATATCAATCTTTACATAACCAAATACATTGATCTTAGATAACCAAGCAGATGTGCTCAGTGACACATTTGCCTAATATCTCAGTATCAGGTCCAACCAACGAAGACTCGAACTTGTGGACATGTCAATGCTGCCTGGTTCAATCATCTAACGGAATTAATGCTTACAGATAAGAAACTCACGTACATCAAACAAATACCAGCAACCTGCCCTCGTAGTTGTACAGGCTAACAGGGTCTTCAGCTCTTCACAATTGACAGTTTCAAACCAGTCCGCTATATATTGAATCAAGTATTCAATAACCTATTGTCGATAGGTGATGAATGTACTGTGAAGTCCCTCATGACTTCCTAAGCACGTACACAAAATTTTTACTAAATTCCGGAAGAACAAAAAAAAAATCACAAAAATCCAATCCTCATATTCCTCGGACATCTTACCGATTCATCAATCTTTTCACATTCAAGTCTGCAATGGACTACTCAACCAAAATGAAAATTATCACCCCCGCACATGAATATACAAAGCTATTGATAATTAACACAAGGAAGCGGGCATAGCACAACACAGATACTAATTTAACAAGTGGTCTATGAAAAGCAAAGGATTCCTTAGGTGTAACTTGGCAAGTCAGAATATCAATAAGCTATAAGATTTGATGTTCATGAGGATTTGCATCCTTAACACATCTAATTAAATCCTCACTCTTGTCAACATAACCACCCATCTAACATTCAGAAATTCCCTACAAGTCGAAGATCTTAAAACTAAAACTGTACACCTTATATATTCACGAACGACAGTAGCAAGCAGACCATTTTATACAATTATACATCACTTCACTAGATAAGAAAAGGACCATGCAAAGTGACTAATTGTATATACAGTTGAACAAAAAAGATTTTAAGAAGTTTTGAAAAGACACTAATTTGGGGCTAACTTGGCAAGTCAGAAATAATTATGCCTCAAATATTTTATGTTCATGAGGAATTGAATTCTTCACACATCTAATTGAATCATCATTCTTGCCAGTTAACATAAAATCATCTCATCTAGATTAGTTAACAACCATGACAATTCAAACATGTTTAAGCACCAAAAGAAAAAATGCTTTAAAACCATTAAAAGTCATAATACACTATATAATTTTAAAACATAGTACAAACATCCTAATTAAGATCATGGCAAGTCAGAAATTATTATGCCTCAAATAAATTAAGTTCATGAGGAATCACTTCCTTCATACATCTAATTGAATCATCATTCTTGCCATATCATCTTAAAATTATATAATCTCTACCTAAATATACTAAACAGTGCCTAATAAAGACACTACCCAAATTTCATTATAAAAATAGTCATGTTAGTATAAAAGGCCGCCTAATGAAGAATTTTGGCAAGTCAGAAATTATTATGCCTCAAATAAATTAAGTTCATGAGCGATTGCTCTCTTCACACATCTAATTGAATCATCATTCTTGCCATTACCTTCACCAATCTCAGACCAACTATGCCAATCCTAACTAAGTAGACTATAAACTTCCATAATTCCACCAAATTATAAACTTCACAATACCTATAGCTAAGCCTAGAATAGACTATCCCAATGTTACATTAACCCTATGCCAATCGGCATTGTTATCGTGTCGTGTCAACTTTTGTAAACTCAATTATCAAGTTCCTAACATTACCTAGCATTGAAAGATAAATCTTGAATAAAAATTTGAACTTTAATAGATTGTAAATATAAAGAGTTAAAGAGCATTCAGTATGAGTAGGAGGTTTTTATCCAATTCACGAACTTGGTCGGTTGTATAAAGTTTCATCATCATAATGCTCATTTACAACAAAAATTAACAAAAACTTAGCAATTTAATAGAGTTTCATCAGAATATTGGATTATAATACATCAAAAATGACACTAATTAGTGCCTCAGACGACCGTCGTGAGATATTAATCCAACATCATCATCTGAGCTCCATTTTTAAATTAAGAGAACACTAATTAACACTAAATTTTACAAAAAAATAAACATCAAAGAAAAACTTTCAACATAATTATTTGGCAAGTCAGATAAATCCCTTAATATTAATATATAAATCACAAGAAAATAAATTCTTCTTATAAGAATAAAAAGTTCATCATTCTTGCCAACAACATAATAACATTACTATCAAATCCAACAAGATTAAAAAAATGTTTCCCCACCTAAAATCAAGCCATTTAGAACCCACATTTGGGTATTTTAAACACTAATAAAAGAAAATTTAAAACACCCAAATGATTAAAAAAGGAAAAATGGCTAAGACAATTAGGGAAGGGTAAAATGGGAAATAACTCAAAAGGAAAACCCTAAAGAGAAAAACCCAGAAAAAAGAATTAATTTTGCGCAGCTATGACTCGAGACGCTTCCATTGTTGTATAATTGGAAGGCGATCTTAAGGGCCGCGCTTATTTTCATACAATCATTCAAACCCCAGAATTTTTTTCAAAAAAACAAATTAAAAACCTAAAATTGCTATAAATAAACTGAAATTTTTTAATTTTAAAGGAATTTATTTTAGAAGAAAGAAAACTCACCACAGAACGCTGAAGAAAAAGATGAATTTGCAGAAGATAGAGAAAGAGATGGAGGTTAGAGGAGATGAAGATTGGGGTTTTTGTAATAGGGTTTTAGAATTAAGATTGCTAGGGTTTATAAAAATTTGGATTGACGGCTGTTTGTTAATATGGATTGGGCTTATGGGTTGAGACTTGAGTGATGATTATATTGGGCTTAGAATTGAGTAATTCTATAGGTAATTCCTAATACCTACAAAGTACAATACTACAACCCCTTTAGCCAATTCTGCCTACTCCCCCTCACCAAATTACCAAAATAACCCCTCACCCCACTAACCGCATCCCACTAACCTTCAGTAAAAGTAACTGCAGTTAATTTTCTACCCCACATATATATACAAATAAATGAAACAAAAAAAAAAAAAAATCAAAAATTGATCATATTCTACATTTTTTTTCATCCGCAATTTCTCTCTCCATTTTTCTCTCATCAAA
The DNA here is from genome assembly GCF_948465745.1 of Chenopodium album. Lineage (NCBI taxonomy): Eukaryota > Viridiplantae > Streptophyta > Magnoliopsida > Caryophyllales > Amaranthaceae > Chenopodium > Chenopodium album. The sequence goes on along the minus strand of NC_137836.1, from coordinate 4,801,995 downwards.
CCTTTGAAGCACAATTCTTAAAAATTTATTGCAAATTTGTTACAATCTCAACAACAATGAGTGATCTACAAGAAGAATATGCGCTAGCAAAAGAAAAATCAAAATCGTAAGTACACTTCTGCAATTTTTTACAATTAAACCCTAATTTTTAATATTTTGTTCCATCGTAAGTAAATTTGTTTAATTTCTTGTGTAGACCACAAAAAGAAGCTCCAAAAAGCAACAAATAAGATGCTAAAGTTTCGTAAGTGGAGAATTATTATAATTAAACACTTAATTTTTTAAACAATTGTTCAAAAACAAGTTTCGTAAGAAGTAATTTGTTTAATTTCTGTTGTAGACCACGAAAGGAAGTTCCAGAAAGCAAAAATAGTGCAGTTTCGTAAGTACACTACAAGAAATTAGCAGTTTTGCGACAACCAAAATTTGTCGCAAAAATAGCTAAAATCTTCGCAACAAATAGTTACGACAGCCAACCGTCGTAATGGGTTTGTCATTATCAGACATGTCGCAAAATTTTATTTTTACGACAGTTTGACTGTCGTAAAAAATAATTACGACGGTTTCACTAATTTCAGCGATAGTTTTAAATTTCATCGCAAAAAATAAGCTTACGACAGCCAAAAACTGTCGCAATTGTACGACGATCTGGAAAACTGTCGCAAAAAAATTTAGCGACGGCTAGTCTTTTCCTTGAGCAGAGCTACGATCGTTGAAAAGAACTTCCACTGTGGTGCATCTCTTGCACACATCGCTGGAATATACAGCCTTTTCGGAGAGACGGTCTAACGATTTGTTGTAGCCGTAAGGGTGATTCTCATCTGATTCGCCTGAACGCATTTGAAAATTTGACAACCTTTGCGATCCCGAACAAATCTTTACCAAAGAAATGACAATAGGGAAAAAGATGATTACTTTTTTATGAACCCTAACACACAAACAAACCCTAAACAAAAACAAACAACTAAACTAACAAAAACTAACGACTCCACCATAGGGAGACAGACGAATATCTACACTACTTGTGTAGATATATTGAAACCCAAATTGCAAAACTAAATAAAATTAAAGGAAAAGGGAAGAAAATTAGTCTATTTCCGGCCTAAACACCCTAGAATTTGAAGAAACCCTAGAAGAGAGGGAGAGGAGAGGAGAGGCTCTAGATGAGTTATTTAATTTTGGCAATTTTGATTGAATTTGTAATTTTTGGGAATTTAATTAGCATAGGATTCACATATAAAGAATCTTTCATTGTTAATCTACTATTGTACGTATGAAGAATTTATTTTGGCAGTTACGCTGTTTAGCTCTTTCACTAACCCTTATGTATCTCATCTTATCCATATACTTGTATTAGTATATGATTCGCATTTGTGAACACGTATATGTATCTTCGTTGCATATGAAGAATAATTTGTGAATCGAATTAGGTAGTGTTTGGATTCAAGCATTTCATTTGAAATCTAGAATTTCAAATTAAATTTATTGACATTCAATTCCAAATTCTCTGTTTGGAAAAAACTTAGAATTTCAAACTTATCAAATTCTCTCTTCCTTGCTCTACTCCCTGACATTCAAATCCCCCATATTGTTCATCCAAATCTCTCTCTTCATGTTCATCCAAATCCCCAAATTGTTGACCCAATTAGGGGAGAAATCGGCATTAATCAACCAAAATCTACAGTCATTATTTAGATTATGACATTAATCAAACCAAATTGGCATCCAAACCAAGCGAATTCGAAATTGGCATTCAAATTGACATGTCAATGGTGATCGGTGATTAGCAAATTGATTATACTACCTTAGAAACTTTTCGACGGAGGAGAACGCACACAAGCTGCTTTAATGGAGGATATAATCTTTAGTTTAGAATACAGAGTACATTGATGGAGGAGAAAGAGCTAAGAAGTTGCTTTAATAATGGAGGAGAAGAGAATACAGAGTACATAGATGGAGGAGAAAGAGCTAAGAAGTTGCTTCAATGGAGAAGAGAGAAAAAAAATTGGGAAAACGTCAAAAGACCTAGGAGAGAGATATTGGGGATTTTTTTTTTTTTTTTACATGTTAGAATTTGAAATGACATCATATGAGATGGAATTTGTAATTCATTAATTTGGTATTATTATTCAATGGCCTGGATTTGGCCCAAATCAAGATTTCAAATTTTTGCATTACCCAAACAACTCATTTGGTCCAAATCAGAATTTCAAATGAAATCCTTGATACCAAACATACCATTAGTAAATTTCAAATGTTAAAGGTGTTTCAATATGACCACTTTTACTTTTTGTTATATTATTATCAATCACATAAACCACCTTTCAATAACACTGATAGAATATACGATAAATATTCTAGATATTCTGTTATAGTAGGAGCTATATTTTGTGAATATTTGTAATTATCTTTTGAGATTCCTAACGAGATTAGGACTCTAGATTGTAACCCTTTATATACGTATCAATGGAATACACTCCAATTCAAGGAGTTTCACATTATCTAACATGGTATCACAACTTTAGGTTTTTCGATCTAGCTTCGCAATTTTTTTATTCAGTTTTTCAACCCAATTATTTTTCCGGTTACGTCTCCAATTTTTTGATTTTCTAAAGCAAAGAAATTAATTTGGTCAACTCCCCAAAACTAATTGGTGAACCAATCAATTCTCTACTCTTTTTTTCTATTTTTCGTTTGCTTTAGTGTACCTAGTTTCTTGATGCCATCATGGGTAAAGATGGAGAATCTTCTTCTTCTTTTGACTTCCATCCTGCTCTAGGTGTTAACAATATCAAGAATGTCATTCCACTTATTCTTGACCGTGAAAACGTGCAATATTCAAATTGGGTAGAATTGTTTGAATGTCATGCCCACGCATATAATGTGCTTGATCATATTGACCCTAAAACGCCTAAGCCGACGGATTTATCGGATGATATGTGGAAACGTCTTGACTCCATTGTCAAGAATTGGATTTATGGTACAATTTCTGAGGATTTGTTGGAGACAATTTTGTGTAAAGGGGCAAATGCTCAACAGATTTTGGACAAACTCAAGGCTATATTTCAAGATAGTAAACAAACAAGAGTCGTTTATCTTGAAAATCAATTTAATGCTCTGCATCTCTATAATTTTGCAGACATCTCTTTGAATTGCCGACAATTGAAAATTTTAAAGGATCAACTTGCTAATGTTGACCAGCCCATATTGGAGTAAAATTTGGTTATTCGTTTGGTTTTAGGGCTCGCAAACACCATCTTCGATACCGTGGCTGCTGTGATTCAACAAACGGAGCCATTAGCTTCGTTTGAAAGAGCCCGATTATGACGATTATGCCCGTCGGGGGGCTATTCCTCCCGATTCACTTACTCCCGATTGGTTTCAATACCCCCAAGGAGGGTATTCTCACCCCGGTGCGTATGGTACTTATGTGGACTACTCTTCAGTCCACGGATATGGGGGTGATGCTCCTTTTGGGGGTATGGGGGGGAATGTGGACCCTAACTACTTTGCAGGTGGTTCGGGTTATGGTGGTGCTGGACCGAGCCAGGGTGGTGCCGACTCGAGTCATGGAGGAGGATATGAGAGGATGGATGACGATAGGACTAGCTCTTCCTAGCTACCCTCCCAAGTCAATGAGGGCATTGCTTGATTTGGCTTGGGGGGAGATTTCTTGTATATATGGTAATCCTCTTTCTTTTTTCTCTATTTATTGCTTTCCTAGTGTAGTTTTTATTGCTTTCTTATTTATGAAAAATACAAAAAAAAAAAAAAAAAAAAAAATCAAAAATCAAAAAATACATTCCAATGAATTATAAATTATGCTTCCCGGTGCCCCTTACTTGAGAAAATTGTTTTGATTCTTGGTATTTGATGATAGGCTTTGTGGATTAGTTGATCATGATTTGATGTTTGATTGCCTTGAAACCTTTACATGCGTCAAATTTGTCCAACTACTTGTGAATATAGTGCTTGACTAGTTGATTTGGTAAGGAATGTGTGATAGTTCCATAGTTCCTGGTATTTCAATGAGTTTGAGTATTGGTTTGCAACTATTAGTAATATTTATATGATTCATTATTATGCACATTGTGGAGGACGAAGGCATTTGTTCTTTTAGGTAGCCTCCAAAAATTGTAGATACATTTGTTCCCTTCTTGCTACCCATGTTGTTGCCTTGACCTTTTGTTGTTTATTAGCCGCATTACAAGCCCATTTTGCCCCATTGGTTACTAGTCCCAAGCTTGGCTTGGGGGAGCTATTATTGAGTGAGGTGAGGGAGTTTGTAGTGTGCTTATTATTTGCACAATTTGGGTGGGTTTTTGAGAAGTTGTTTTGTTGTTATTCATGTTTATTTTTGATGAGTTTGAGAGTTATATTTTCTTGAAAAAATAAAGCATGATATTATGAAAAAAAAAGGAAGTTCAAGAGAAAAAAATGTGGAAAAAAAAAAGTGGACTTCAAAAGAAAAAAAATGTTCAAATGTTCTAGTTGGAGGTTGATCAAAGGAAAATAATTTTGAGCCTCAATGAAAAATTCAAGTTTGGAAAATAAAGTTTGTTTATTCACTCTACTTCTTCATTATTATATCTTATGAGTGAAATTGTAAGAGTTGGGTTTATTTATTATGATTGGAGTAAATTTGGTTGATGTTGGAATTGGTTATGTAGGAGATGTATGATCATTATTTATTTTGATCATGGGTTTGATTAGGATATGACTCCTTTAAGCATAGCTTTTCTATCACTTATTCCCAAATTTATCCTACCCTTTACCCTAGCCTTACATTACAAGCTTTAAAGACCTTCTGACCTTTGTGCATAGAATTGTATGAATGTGAAAGTGTTGTTTATCAATGCAAGTTATGATTTGGCATATTTCGAGTCGACTAGTAGGATTGAGCGTTCATTGTTTTATACACACGAGAGTGTGAGTTGGGAGGGCATTGTTCACATAAAGGGGTTGGATGGAGAGCGATCGAGTACATCTTTTACTCGCCACATAAATGAGAGTTGCGTGTGTGAGCACTAGTCTTGAATTCTATATGCTCTTGTGGTTTGCTCTGTTTGACAATTGTTAGGGAGATTGGTAATTAGATGGGTTTGATTGGTTGACTTTGAAGCATGTTTATTTGATTTGCCCTGGATCGTTTGTATTTGATTTTTTTTTACTTTTTGGGGTGAAGCATATTTATTGATTCATTGATGAGATCTTTGCTTAGGGACAAACAAAGGTTTGGCTTGGGGGAGTTTGATGTGTCTATTTTATACAATATTTTACCCCCGTCCCTTGGTCATAATTAATAGTGTTTTTGGCTCTTTAGAGCCACTTTTATTACTAATTGGTGTTTTCTAGTGTTTTTGTAGATTTGGTTGACTTTTGCAGGGATTTATGCTTTTGGAGTATTTTCCCGAGTTATTTTGGAGCAATCACGAACATTGGAGAAGCACGACCAGATTCTATAGCCCAGGGCCGGTTAGAGCCATCGAACCGGTGATTAAGGGATCGGTATAGGTGATACCGGGGCATTTGGACCGAGTGTTCAAGACCCGAAGAGGAAATTCGGATTGGGCCGAGAAATCAAGCCCAATAGAAGTCCGAGCCTCAAAGTGAAGCAAGGGCCCGATCGGGCAGGAGGTCGCCCGATCGGGCGCGGCAAGGCAATGGTGCTGTGCGTGCATAAGCGCGCCCGATCGTGCGAGCGTCTAGCACGATCGGGCGATGCTGCGGAGAAGGAACGCGAAGAAAAAGGCGGGCCCAATCGGGCGGCCCTTCGCCCGATCGGGCGCGTGTTTCTATAGGACCTGATTAGTTAGTTTTAATTTTTGTTTTAGGAAACGTTTATATATGAGTTTTTGTACGGAATTTTGATTATCTTCTCTCTTAGACTTTCTCTCTCTACTTAGGATCTTTTCTCTCTCTTAACTTTTCTCTCAACTCTTGTTCTTGATTATTTCCATTAATACAGATTAGTTTGGTAACGATTTCTCTTCTCTTAATCTTAGTTATTTACTTTACTCCTTCCATCATGACTTGTTTTATTACTTTGATTAGTTTAGATTTAATTATGTCTGAGTAGTTTAATTCTAGGGTTTATGGGGATCCATAAATAATATGATGGGGTAATTTATTGTTGTTAATTATCAATGCTAGATTAATTTCCTATTGATTGATTTAATGCTCTGTGACTAGATTAGGCCTGATCTTTTATGCATGAGTTTGACAACACTGATTCGAGATTCGACAGATGAGAATTAATGTTTAGGTCTAGTTTCAATAGGCAGGTTAATTTATAAATGGTTAAGTTGAGATTCGAGAGATGAGATTTAATACCGGTAGAGTAATTCTGTGATTGTAAAACGTAGCGAAAGCCCTTTACAATCTGGTTAATTGATGCATTGATGATTGACTATTATTGATTATTGGTATTGCATGATAATTTCTTATTGAATTGTTTTAACGTTTTACAATTGCGGCTTGTAAAAGTATAGCAATATTAAATTGATGAATCGAGCAGATGTTAATTTGATATTAAAGGCTATTTTCATTAAGAACTTAGATCTAGTAAATTGCGAGAGCCTGTTAGATCTATGTTGATTAATAAATTGCGAGAGCCTGTTAATCATGTTATTTATGCAATGTCAATGATTGATTACTATGTTTTACCCTGGAGTATTATTTACTGGTGAACCTATGCCCTAGATCCTTTCATATATTGTTTTCTCTCTATTCTCAATCTTAGTAGTTTAGTTTCTTATTCGAATATAAATATTGGTTACTTAGATAATTTATATTATAATAATTAATTAGGAGTAAAAAGACTTGTTTCCCTGTGGAGATCGACCCTACTTCCCTATCTACATTAGTTAGAGGATTTAGGAATTACTTTTGATTTGGGGATACGACTTTACCCTGTCAAAAGTCGAACACATGATTCGTACAATTAATAATATTAAACGTACTCTTTTATTTCATGCTTCTCTCCCACCTTCCTTTTGGAATCATGCCCTTGAAACGGCTACATATTTAGTAATATCTTACCTACCAAAGTTATCAATCATCTTACTCCGTCTCAAGCTCTTTTTGGTGTTATCCCGTCATATAGTCACCTTCGGGTTTTTGGGTGTTTATGCTTTCCTAATCTTTTGGCTACATCTAAACACAAGTTAGCACTGATTATCCTTCCTAACATAGGGGATATAATTGCTTAGACATTTCTACCAATAAAATTATAATCTCAAGACATGTCACTTTTGATGAAAATACATTGCCATATCGAAATATTTCTAATTTTCGTAGCACTGATTATGATTTTTTAGATAATATTGATCCATACCCTTTGTTTTAACGTCAGATTTATTTGCAAACACCCACAACCCAACATGGGCAGCCCACACCTCAGCAATATCGAGGCCCAGACTCTCCTCTCACACCCAACCCGAGCCCACACACGCTGCAGCAAGGCCCAGCGTCCGATGGAAATCCATCGCCTGGACCAGAAGCTGGGCCTCCCTTACCCATCGTGGACCCAGCGCTTCCTAGCACCCACCAGGTCTAACTGACCTCTGCTCAGCCCACTTCACCAATTATCCACTCCCCTAGCCATTCACCTAGCCCAAACACTTACACTCCACCTCCCCTTAGAGGCCTCACGCCTATTTCACCCACTAGACCACCTCCAACTTCCCCACAAATGCAAACACGATCCAAACATGGGATTTTCAAACCCAATCCTAAATATGGCCTAACCATCTCCACTTCTAGCACCACTATGGATCATTCTCCCTTACCCAAAAATCACAAACAAGCTCTTTCTGACCATAATTGGAATGCAGCGATGCGTGATGAATATAGTGCTTTAATTGAAACGGGGACATGAGAGTTGGTTCCTAGGCCAACGGGGGTGAATATTGTCAGTTGTATGTGGTTATTTCGACACAAATTGAATGCTAATGGTGATCTTGAAAGACACAAAGCTCGTCTAGTTTGTGATGGCAGGTCTCAGGTTGAAGGTGTCGACTGTGATGAAACGTTTAGCCCGGTTGTAAAACCGGCCACTATTCGACCGGTGTTGAGTTTAGCTATGGCTCGTAAGTGGTCTATTCACCAACTTGATATGAAAAATGCTTTTTGCATGGTGATTTGAATAGTGTGTTTATGTAACACCCTAGAAATTCCTTTATTTTAAAATACCTATTTTGCCCTGTTTAAAAATTTAAATAGGAATATCTAAGATATTACCGCCACCGTGAAAACGGCTAAGGCAACCATCAAAGACACACAGCGGAAGACTAATTTCAAAACCATTCAAAACAAGTCAACTTGAAAAGTCAACCAACGAAAGTAAAATAAAATCATCCTACAACTTGGAACCATTGTAGGCCCTTATTAAAACCAAACCAACTTTAAAACTTTTGCGTTAGTCATGCATGATAATAATATCATAAATAATTAAAGCATTAAACACATTATATACTTATAGGAACTAGCATGATTCGCTCTTCACTCATGCCCATTCATGAATATGCTTCATCACCTGAAAACCTCCTCTCTACTTGTCCCCACTACTCGCCATTAGAAAATGGGTCGTCGTAGGGCCAAAGTAAAGACCTGGCCAAACACACAAACACACACAATCAGCAAAGCTGAGTACATAAGCGTAAATAAACACACCAACATGCTTTCACCTATCAACACACCCTTACCTCAATGCACCTGTGAACAAGCACACACCACATTCAACAAGACTCTTTAACTAGACACTAAATAATTTATTTAGCGTTGATTACGCATCGAACGGGTTTCCAACTTTCCCTCCCCCAAATAAATTGAAGTTAACTGACACGGGAGCTAATCGTGCCAGCGACAAAACCACTCAAAGGTGGCGGAATTCCTGCGCATACTAATAAATAAAAAGGAATGTACAGCGTCCTGTACTCCATTGGAAGTTATGGTTAAATATAAAACCCCATAACTCCCCCCATTGTTCATACTCAAGGTATATACGTTCCAAGAGTTTTGGTGCGTAATCTCTTTCACTTTACGTTATTTACCTTTTATTGGACTTGGTGATGACTCTCAAAGCATCAGAAAACAATCGACAATAATTATTCAATCAACCAAACATACCAAATTAATTCTTGAACACTTAGTGACCACATATTATTTAATGTTGAACCCTTTTTAATTCTACCTCAGTGTCAAAGACACCTTAAACGCATAATGCGCCAAAAATCCTATCCCTCGGTGTTAAAAACACCTTAAGTGCACAAAGGCACCAACATACAATTTATTCCTTGTGTACATAGACACTTATATAGCTCCTTCCTCATGCTTAAAACATCAATAAAAATTATTTGAACCATAATAAAATTCCTTTTCAATATTCCAAACATAATTAAACATGTAGTTTAATTAATCATGCCATCTAACATGCCATAAATAAAAATGTGGTTCAACACAACATGCCAAAAATATAATTTTCCAATCCATAAACCATCACAAATAATTCATGCTTCACCATTCAATCACCAACACCATTAATTCACAATTCCATACATAAACCTTAGCATGATACTACTTGTAATTGATTGAAATCAAGCCTAGCATGATTCTACATCATCAAAATATGCTAGGTATGCAAACGTACCTCAAATAAGCTCCTAAAATAACCGAGTACTCTACAACAATTCTCGAACCAAGTCTCCTACATAAAGGGACAATAATACTATATTAATTACCCTTGTATACACAATTTCCAGCAACTTAAACTCACTTTAAATAACTTATAATAATCTGAAAATTATTTAAAAACCCCTAATTAAACTCCTTTTTAATGGATAATCACACCCTTTTATTAAAAATCACAATTATACTACTTTAAATAAAATTCCAACATTTTAAACTAATCAAAAATCCTTTAAAACTTCATCAAAATACATCTTTATACTTAAATTATCTATAGAAACATTAAATTATCTCTTACCCCTTTTAAACTCAAAGATAAAATTTAAAGCATAAAAAAAACTTCGTTAAAAATCAAACGCTGCTCGAAAATCGTATTTAGAGGCTGAATTTGGCCACGAGAGGGTGGGGCTCACTACCAAAGGTAGTGAGTCTTTCTTAAAACGTTGTTTCCACTCGAAAAACACTACTTTTTTTTTTTATCAAAATCAGAGGAGTTTAGAACCTTATCGGGATTAAAACGGGATTAATATTAACGAACGGAAATCTAATAATTAAAACATGAATTTACGTGTTCAAAATAATCTGGAATTAAGTTAAACTAATAAGTAGTTATAATCACCAAAATTTAAAAACATCATTACTATAAAAGCCCTAAATCAATTATTCATAAAAACCCTAAAATCATGATTTTCAATAATTAAAAACCCTAGGTTATAAAATTTACAAAATCTGAAAATTATAAAGTTTAATCATCAAAATACAATTTGATACTAATTAAATTAATTTCAAACAATAAAATCAAAACCCAAAAATCAAAAATTATAATTAAACAAATTAATAAAACAAAGGAGAAAGAAAATAAGACTAACCTTTTTGTGTGGGAAATTTTTGGGGATTCATGGGGTATTTATAGAGTAGAAAGTGTAGGGTTAAATTTGGGCTTATAAAAATGTGGGCTCGAGTTATGGGATAGGGCTTAAGTTATGGGTTTTGGAATGGGTTATTCCAATAAGAGTATGTAGGAATAATTTACATTGCTCAATAATTAATAAACGTTTGGCCCAAAACATATTTTACTTTATTATAAAACTTTATATTTAAAATACTTTGACCCTTTAAAATATTTAATTAAAATACTTGAGCCCTTGACAATACATTTTATTAATACTTAAATACTTTATAAAAATACATAAAAATACGGGGTATTACAGTTTATATGCATCAACCTCCCGGGTTTGTTGACAAGAGATTTCCAGGTTATGTTTGCAGACTTTGCAAGGCTTTTATGGCTTTAAACAAGCTCCACGAGCTTGGTACCAACGATTTGCTAACTATATTTTGCAGATGGGATTTGTCATTGCTAAGAGTGACAATTCTTTATTCATTTTCCGTCATTGGAATGATATGGCATATTTGCTACTATATGTTGACGATATTGTGTTGGTTACATATTTTGATCAGCTTCGTGAGAGTATTATTTCTCACTTAAGGAAAGGGTTTCCGATGACTGACTTGGGTCCTTTGAATTTTTTTCTGGGAATTGTTGTTACTCGTACTCCTTCATACTTGTTTCTATCTCAGCAAAAATATGCAAAGGATATTATAGAGCGCGCAGGTATGGGCAGTTGTAAATCTGCGGTAACTCCAGTGGATACTCAATCCAAAATTAATGCAGATTCTGGATCGCAATTTCATGACCCAACACTATATCGCAGTCTTGCAGGTGCTTTACAGTACCTCACCTTTACTCGCCCTGACATAACCTATGCAGTTCAGCAGGTTTGTTTATTCATGCATGATCCTAGGCAGGCTCATTATGATGCATTGAAACGCATCCTGCGATACATTCAAGGTACCATTGATCACGGGTTACACTTATATCCTTTATCTCCTACTAACTTAATTACTTATACTGATGCTGATTGGGGCGGGTGCCCAGACACTCGTCGTTTGACCTCTGGTTATTGTTGTTTTCTAGGGGACAATCTTATTTCCTGGTCTTCGAAGCGTCAACCTACTCTTTCTAAATCAAGTGCAGAGGCAGAATATAGGGGAGTCGCAAATGTTGTTGCCGAGGCTTGTTGGCTTCGTAATCTTCTTTTGGAGTTACACTGTCCTCTATGACAGGCTACTATTGTATATTGTGATAATGTCAGTGAAATATATTTATCTCATAATCCCGTACAACACCAACGCACCAAGCACGTCGAAATGGACATTCATTTCATTCGAGAAAAGGTGGCGTTGGGGCAAGTACGAGTCCTACATGTTCCTTCTCGTTATCAGTTTGTTGACATCTTCACAAAAGGCCTACCTCGAAAACTATTTTTAGAGTTCAGATCCAGTCTCAGCGTACGACCTCCTCTCGCTACGACTACGGGGGTGTGATAAAATATACGATAGATATTCTAGATATTTTGTTATAGTTGGAGATATATTTTGTGAATATTTGTAATTATCTTTTGAGATTCCTAAACCCTTTATATACGTATTAATGGAATACACTTCAATCCAAGGAGTTTCACATTATCTAACAAACATCATCACCAAAAAAAAAAAAACAAAAATAACAAAAAAAAAAAAAAACCAAGAAACACACATTGTTTTTTTTTTTTTTTTTTTTTTTTTTTTTTTTTTTAAAAAAAAAAAGTCAACCATGCAACGCAGGGCAAAAAACTAGTCGAGAATTAAGAGCTACCCGTTGTCAGTTGGTGTTATTTTGTTTAAATACGAAGAACAAGGTATAATTTCGACTTTTCGAGTGGTGATTTTAACACTCCTTTTAATTGCACTTTTAAATATGGTTAACTTGGTTTGGACCCTCGTTGAACAAACTTAACTATCTAATTAAAAGAGGGAGAGTGAGGGATAGCTCAAGTGGTTAGAGCTTTCCTCTCGGTTCCAGGAGATCTTGGGATCGATTCTCACCTCGCCCCTGTGGCTCTCTAAACACCAAAAAAAAAATCTAATTAAAAGAGGACTAGATTTAATCACGGGCGTTACCGTGTTACAAATATAGTGTTCAAAGTATATGATAGTTTCCTACTGTAGACACCCATTTGTGTCTCCCCAAAACCAAACCCAGTGATGAGTACCTTTCACGTCGAATCATAGTCGAATGAAACGAAAGTGTGAAAAGGTCTAGTGTTGCGGAAAGTTTTTTTTATTTCTTTTCTCTTCTCTCTGTTTTTGAAAACTTTATTTTAAGAAAACAGCCAATCCAGTTTGGTTGGTCCATGATATGGGTCCAATAGTAGTGTAGTTGGATGGGGCTTGCAAAGACCTTTCCAACGATATATTATAAGCCCAATTCCGATGAATATTGAGGAAGTTATGGCCAATTTACTAAGTTGGGCCCGGTTTGAGCTTTATATGCGGCCCAATGATCTAGGGGAGGGCCTAATATGATTTATCATTCCTAATGCAATTAGGGATGGTTTCAGCCTTTTAGATTCTTCTAGAAGGTTCTTTTCATTCCTAATTCAATTAGCATTGATAAGTTGACTTTTCAGAGTTTTAATCAAAATCAAATAGCATTTTCGAAGAAATTATATTATTTTATCCTCCAGTACGGTAAACTTATCGGATTTTCGAAAACGCGTTAAAATCAAGTTTGGCGTCCAACCCCAGGCCTTGGCGCCTGGAACCAGGCCTGGCGCCTGGCACTAGCCATTGGCGCCTGGCGCCAGCTAGCCAGGGTTGGCGCCAGCTCTGTTTCCTGAGCGTCAGACTCTGTTTTGTTAATTTATCTTTTTTGGCTGATTTTCTCTATAAATATCGTATTAAAAACTCCGTTTTCACTCATCATCTACATCTATCATTCACCGATTTACACCAATTCTTTTAATTTTCTTTTAATCATTCATCTCTCTCATTCATCTTTCTTCTCTAAACTTGGTTTTCTCATACAAAATTCCGCATTCGCAAGATCTAGAAAAACCTAGCCATATTCGAAGTTGCCTTCGCCCTAGACGTGAAAGGTTTTAATTTCTGAGGGTTTGGTCCCAAATCTCTATTTCAATTATTTAATTTGATTGTTTGTTTATTATTTTCCTTGAAGTTACTAACGTGTGTATTTTGTTATTAGAAAGAGGTACGAAGCATCAAAGTAAGTGCTTTAATTGCTTTTAATTGATATTATGATGTAGAAATCATGTTCACATTGTTGTTATGATATTCCTAGTATCAGGTCTAGGGTAATTTTAATATTAAATATGATTCCTATGATGCTTCCTATGTTCTTCCTAATATTTATGATTGTTAGTATCATGTTAGGGTTAAAGATTTGATTTTTATTGCTTAGTGACAGGCTAGGGTTTGTTATTAATCTTGTTAGTATCATGCCTAGGATCTTGCTATTGTTATGCTTAAATGTTAACATGAACATGATTATGATCATAATTGTTATGATTTATGATGATCATGAATATTATTATTATTATTATTTTGATGATGATTATTTTATTTATGATGATATTATTATTATTATGATTATTATAATTATTATTCATGATATTGATTATTATTATGTTGCTTGATGATATTTATTGTTATTGCTTGATCACACTTTTTATTGCATGTTTAAAGGGAATTTGGTACTTGTAATCACGCTTAATAAGATATTAATAATCTTGTTAGGGTTAATTGTGATTATAATTTCAAGTGATCGCCAATAATAGTTTATTTGTGCATTAAATTTAACCAACATAGATTAAACAGGTTTAGGGTTAATCCTATTGATTGCATGTTAATCAGAAAGCGCACATGAATACGATCTGAATAAAGTAGAGGCCTATTATTAGGGCAGGTTCAATCTCTTTTAGGTTGGATTTGTACCTTCATCCCCGAACCCTTATTTGGTTCTAGACCTTATGGAGTTGACGATCTCTTGGATCGTTAAGGGGTGTAACCTTCATCCTGTGAACGGTTTACAAGTTCCTTAAAAACTTATTGGCGACTCTTTTGCTCTATCTTCTTCCCTTTTGGACGCCACCGTACTTTAGTGTATGATCACAGTGGGGTTCAAGCTAGTGGGATTTTAAAGGCTTGAAATTATTCCCTACACCTACTAATAATGCAATATATCAAAAGAAATTATAAAATTAAACGAAAATTCAATCTTGTGTTATGAAATATATATTTGTGGATGCCCATTATATTCTTGTATCATTCCAGAACTTTCTAGATTTTAGGGTTTATTATTCTTCCAGCAAATCCTATCAATTGTATTGTATCTATATATATCTATACCCCCACTATATGAAAGACAAGTAGAACACACAGATTAATTCTCTCTATCTCTTATATTTTCACCTTATTTTATAACACGTTATCAGCACCAAACTCTAGCCAATTGAGCAGATTAATAAAACAATTGATTTGAGGAGGCCACTAAGAAATTCACATATTGTCAACATAGTTCTGTAAGTACCGATTATGTTCATGTCTCCTTAGTACTTTTGTTCTATGAAATATATATATATATATATATATAGTATCTCTTTCATTGCTATTATCATCATTTCTTTAACGCAAGTAATTTCGTAAAACAAAGTTATATTGCATCCAATAGCTTTAAATGTTGATAAACTTCTAAAAATTATCAAAAGATCGACCTAGGCTTTTTACCAATTCTTTGCTCAAAGTTGTAGGCAAGTTGTTAAATATGTATAAGTATGAATTAATCCTAATACTTTTGTTTAATTTTAATTTCAATTCACATTATTACTTCTTTTAGTATTTATTCGGATGACAGGTTCGAATAAAATATACCACATATATCCTAAGGTAACATATATTCTATCAAGGTTCATGATTCAGTTTTCACAATTGAAATCCATCGGGAAGTGATAAATAAAGTTAGGCTATTTGACTAGAAAAATGGAGGATAATTGTTTTACTTAATTTTTTCGTTTAACGGAGGATAATTGTTTTACTTATTTTTTTCGTTTTCTAATAAGTTCCTTGTGAACTTATTGACAGTATGATACGATTTGTCATTTCAGTCATTTGTTCATATGAATAACTTTTGTGGGCTTGTGGCCATTACATTAGTCCTATTTGCATTTTAGGTAAACTTAATTCTTAGTGTTGGATTAAAGAGAGAAAAACCACGCTTTTTGATTGTTGATCAGTTCACTCCACAAGGAGGTTGTGGGCTTGTGGAGTGAACTGATCAACAATCAAAAAGCGTGGTTTTTCTATCTTTAATCCAACAATCCCCCACTAAAGGGAGGAAAACAAAGCCAAAAGAATAAGAAGCAACATAGGGGCATAAGAGGAGATGTAGTACATAACACTAGATATTACAAAAGTAATTTGAAATCTAGTGCTTAGTGGTATGAAGCAATGACCTACAAGTCTAAGGGTAGAAAAACCTTGAAACCTTTAAGGCTCTTTATCATGGAGTTGACGAACCTTGAAACTCCAAGATTTAGTGCATGACCCCCACAACACATACATCACTCCAAAATTTATATGAACTCCGCGAAGAGATATGCTCTTTTACAGCCAAGCATATTCACCTTAGGTTTAGTGGAGGCTTTAGGAAATCCGTCCAAGTTTTCCATAGAAGATGGCTAGTCTTCACAACCACATAGGTGAATCACAAGCACTACTCGATAATACTTAGTCAATGGGGTTAAGATATGTTCATAGGAACTAAACAAATGCTACATTGTAGCTATTAACCCCCACAAGACTGTGGATTCATTAAGAGCTTAACGCTCAACCTCACAATAATCATAAACAATGGTGATCCAAAGTTTTAGTGCGTCCACTCAAACAATTGGATTCATTAAGAGTCAAAGGACTCAACCTCAAACGGTGGATCAATCAAATGTGTCTCAAATAGCACCAACCAAAAATGGTTTATTGATCCATTAAGAACTCAAAAGAGTCCAGCTTCAAACAAGCATTACAACACATGCCATAGAGATAGGAAAGTAATGCTTTTCCTCATGGGCTTAAGGCCTATCACCCCTCGACATTTCCACAAATTATCAAGGATTGTGTTACATATCCAAAATTTCCTTACCATAGTGCAAAATTATTTTGCTAGAATATTTTTTCCAATTAGGAAAACTAGCATATTTTCAACATCAACTTAATTTGCATAGATGGTTAGAAAAATATATCACTTAATTTTCACCATTAGATGAATAAGTAATAAGACAACGAACCCAAGACTTGACATTTCAAAACTTTAATCAAGTCCAATCCTTGAAAATAACATAGTGGCATTAGTGAACTTTCTTCATCAACCATCAATCACCAACACTTACCTTCCAAAAAGTTTTTGAACAACTTTTCCCAAAGGCTAGTGTATTTCACAGCCTTTGTACCTAAAAAGATACTTAGTAAAAGATGAAGCAAGTTTAAACAACCACGTTAGTCATTTACTATTAAATTTGTAAAATATTGCCCTTTAACTATTTCACAAATAAATGCTATGTTAAAATAAATGCAATGCATATCACTATCACATTGGTAAATGTATGTATTAGCATACTCCACTCAAAACATACTTTAAAACCTCTTTAAAGTACACATAATAATTCATGCTAATACAAAACATATTCTACTCAAATGATGGCATGAACAATAAATAACATATCATCGTAAGAACTTTCCAATCACGAAACATGTATGACACTTTGAAAGAACCAAAAGCATAATAAACATTATTATTATTCTCGAAATAATAAAGCACATGTCATATTCAAATTCATGAAAAATTTCTCAACAAATTGGAAAGAGAAGAAGTTCAAGAAAGTTATTTATTACAACTACGCATGTGATTCTCAACATCATCACATTACTCACATTGTAGAAATAGCACAAAAATATATATTACCTTGAAGCAAGTAGTGAGAAACAAACTTAATCACAAGTATTGGATTTCTCACAAGGTACTAACCACACTCTTGTACCACTCCCTAGGTAATAATCTCAAGTCACCTCATACTTGAACTTATAGCTCACACTTGAACTTCCAATTCACATTTCTTATCTTCAACATGAAACTCACCAACCAACCTACTTAAATCATCACTTAGAAGGCTTAACAAACTTCATTCAACCATTAGAGGGGAACTTATCATCAAAGACTAAAGATCCGAAATAATTAAGTCATCATCTAAGTAAGACCTACATCGTTCCATTAAGACAAGAAAGACAAAGTCACCTTTACTCACAAATTTGGCCTTGATCATTCCCAACAACACTTAATGAATTGATATTGAAAAAACTTTAGAAGAAATATTAGGAAATACACTCCATAAAAAGATAGGAGAACTCTAGGCAAGTTAGAAATTATCTAACTTATCCTCAATAGTTTCTTCCAAGGTAAACAATCACTCATGTTATCAATTCATTAAGTTAAAGAAACACTCTTCACACATTGCATAGAAAAACCAAATCAAGATAAATAAATAATAGTCTTTAGCATAACTAGTCACTTTCATGCTTTGCATCAAATAGAAGAGAAACTAAAAATGATGCCTCTTATTCCTCTTATGGTCAACTTGTTTACTCAATAAACAAAATAAATACATATATGGGAATATAGCAATCAAGAGACATGAGAATTTCATATGCATAGCCAATCACTCAAACATGACATAATGCATAAAATTGCTAAAAACAAATTATTAGAGTAAAGGATATAATTCAATTGTGATGCATGGAGATTGTCAAATATTGTAGTGCAGTGTATGGAGATAAATCAACATTCACATACAAAGTCATGGAGCATCAGAAACAAGTTAAGATATTCCACAAACCAAGCCTTTGAGTCCAACAATAATTCATCATATTACTCTTTCCCCCACATTGGACGACAAAGGTCTTTCACTAAGTATTGAAATTAGACATGAAAAGCTCTACACATTTCATATGGGGCTCATAAGAACTAAATTCCTACAAGAAATTTCTATAAACTCATAGAATCATAACCCCCACATGTCAAATTTAAGTCTAAAATCAAAACATAGTTGATAATGGAGAAAAAGAATATGTGAACATACCTCCATAGTGCTTCTAATAATTTACCTTAGCGATCAATGACGAACAATCCAATAATGGCCACCGCTTGTAGTGATTGGGAATTCACTTAATATTTTGAGCTTCTTAAAACACATTTGAATTCACGTTCTTTACTTGAAACATATTGACATTATGTAGAGATTTACTAGGCATAGCATCAAAAGAAATAAAATTCTTAAGAATCACATTCCACACATAAAGAGATCGATAATGATACTTTAATCAAATGTCAATAATAAACCAAATCGAACCAAGTAAAAATAAGAATGAACAAAACATGCAATAAGAATTAATAACTCTTGAAAACTCTCTCTTAAGGTGGATAAACAAAGAAGTAAAATAACCTAACCATTGAATTAAATAATAATTCAAACATTATCATACTTCCATAAATTCATCACAAGGTTAACACACTACAATATCAAAAAATAGCCACCAAAAGACTTTCAAAAGTATTAAAAATTAATAAAAGTAGCCATGCATTCCCAGCAAAAACTATGGCACAACTAAGAGTCACAAAACAACAACCACTAAGAACATTCTCCATGGAGAAAAATACACACATGACTCTTCACAAGATAATCACATAATTCTCATTCAAAAACTTCTCATATTTAAAAAATGATAGAATGAATCAACACAAGTTTTTGAGAAGAATTATGCAAATAAAGCATTATTATGAGCATGAGCAAAGTCTTCACAGGCAAGACAAATATTTATATGTATATCAATAAATATGTACCAAAAGTAATAAACTTTGACATTGCATCATACTCCACATCATACTCATTGTAATTAAAATCATGGTAAAACTTAAAAAACCTACAATTTAACAAGTCTTAAATAACCATGAATAATCTATCAACATAGGCATGTAAATATTAGGAACTCAACAACACATTGCTAATAGAAATTAATCTAAATCAATAAACCAAAATTTACTTTCTCAATGAACAAAACAACACATATATGTTCAAAAATCAACAAATTGGTAAATAAAACAAATTAACATATTTCTAAGTGCTAAGTTCAAACCACAAGCATAGAACAAAGACATAGAAATAATCATACACATATATAACATGGATTATACTTTAGTCTATAAACTAATAATCATGTAACAAATACTACATTATGGACAAAATAATCATCTAATATTATAATGCCAAAATCACAACTCATATACATTTGTCAAGATGATTATTAGAATTAAAATCACATGCTAAGCATAATCAAAATTAGTTTAGAAAGGACCTCCCTTGAATTAATTCAAGTGTTGAAATGAGCATTCTTCGTAGTACACCCAAATATCCTCTCCAAAAAGTGTAGCTCAACTTTGAAGCCATAACTCCCAAACTCAATCCGATATCAACGATCTGACCGTTGAAAATAAATTCTCATATGTCGTGAACAAGATCCCAAAATTTCAGCCAAAACCGACCACGAATGACCTTTGATCGGGGGTCATCTGCAGGACTGCTCCCAGAATAACGTGAACACCAACTTTTCCCCAAAAATTATTTTCTTCACACCATACAATCTTTCAATCAACACCCATTGAGTAGCCAATGAAGATATATAATTCGTTTTCAAAATTGTTGTAAAATATGTGTTTCAAAGGCTACGAATAATAGAATGAATAATGCAATAGTTTGATCAAAAGGAAGATGGTGTGGCGTGACTTCGTCACTGCCTTTGAAAACGAATTCCGGCGCAACCGAGGTGCACATTGTATCGCCGGTACGTTCCCTAAGGTTACACACCACTCTCACTCAAAGGCAGTTTTGGATGAGAGGTGGAGTCATATAAACTTATGCCCAAAGAACAAATGTGTTTAGCTAGTTTTTTGTGTATGATGTGTATCAACAATGAAGAATAACCAAGCTAATTTTATAGCCAAGGATGAAGTTTCAAGAGGATGAATCTAGACAACAAAGGGGTGATTGAATCATATAAAAGTTGATTAAATCACCATAAACAACCACTTTAATGGGAGGTTACAAGAGTATCCAAGAGATGAAGGAGAATGTCAAAAGATGAATGAATGTAGACATCAAAAAGTCCACTCCACAACCCACTTGTGGTCAATCGTTGTTGGCCACAACCTGCTTGTGGAGTAGGCTGATATTCTTATAAAGAAGACATAAAAAGCCTACTCCACAAGCAGGTTGTGGCCAACAACAATTGACCACAAGTGGGTTGTGGAGTGGACTTTTTGATGTCTACATTCATTCATCTTTTGGCATTCTCCTTCATCTCTTGGATACTCTTGTAACCTCCCATTAAAGTGGTTGTTTATGGTGATTTAATCAACTTCTATATGATTCAATCACCCCTTTGCTGTCTAGATTCATCCTCTTGAAACTTCATCCTTGGCTATAAAATTAGCTTGGTTATTCTTCATTGTTGATACACATCATACACAAAAAACTAGCTAAACACATTTGTTCTTTGGGCATAAGTTTATATGACTCCACCTCTCATCCAAAAGTGCCTTTGAGTGAGAGTGGTGTGTAACCTTAGGGAACGTACCGGCGATACAATGTGCACCTCGGTTGCGCCGGAATTCGTTTTCAAAGGTAGTGACGAAGTCACGCCACACCATCTTCCTTTTGATCAAACTATTGCATTATTCATTCTATTATTCGTATCCTTTGAAACACATATTTTACAACACTTAGTGTATGTGTATGAAAGTTATCCATACTAGTTTTCTCTAAATTAATGATCTTTGGATTAATCGACTTAACTTGACTTTGATTATAAGTTAATATCGATAGAATATGATGTCGTTATATTCCCCTTGTATATCTTTAAGTAGATCTTTCTTTTTACACTCTATCCTTAGTTAATTAACTATAAAATAAGAAAGTCAAAGTTTGTTTCCATAATGTCAGGGATAGATGTTGTATCTAATCTTTTTAGTATTGATTTTACTAATTATGAATTATTTATTGGCTAATGTTTATAATTGTATTTCAATAAATAGTTAGAAATTTTGGAAAAATCACACACGATTGTTTAAATATGGATTTGAGAACAATCTCTTACTTTGTTACTTAGATGAGGACGGAAGATCGAGTTGATTCATGAATATAATTTTAGTTTGTTATGATGATGATGAATATTTCATGAGATATTTATTCTTTCCTATGAAATAGATAAGATGAGTAGCGTGCTATTGATAACTTAAAGGTTTATACTCTATAACTGCATTTTTTCCAATTATTATTATTATTATTATTATTATTATTATTATTATTATTATTATTATTATTATTATTATTATTATTTGTACTATAAGTTTCAGTTTTTTTTTCTTTTCACATACATGAATTAAAATTACAATTGACATGAACTTAGTATCATGGTCAAATTATTAGTTAAGTTGATAGTGTATTTTGAATCACATTGTCATGCTGATTGATGTACCATTGAATCCAATTGTATATACTTCCTCCGTTCTTTTATTATTGCACCACTTGCCTTTTTAGGAAGTTTCACAAATATTGCACCATTTCCTCTTTAGGAAAAAAATTATTTGTGTTCACACTACAAATACCCTACATACCCTTGTTTTTTCACACTTACTTTTTAATTTATCAATATGTCAGATGGGCAATTTTGTAATTTTACCTTTCTCTCTCTTACTTTTTTCCACAACCAAAATATTTGTATCCAACCCCTATGGTGCAATAATAAAGAAACGGAGGAAGTATTTAATACTGTACATCTACTTGAAATCAAATCAGATTATTTGAATAATATTTCAATTGAACATAAAATCCTTGTATATATATGGACTTGAAGTCCCTTAAATTTTAGACGGACCAAAAACCACCATTGATAAAACTAATGTGTTCCTATATACACAATGTTATGTATAATATATGAATTTTTTTTTTCTTTAGTTGTAGATATATTGTCTTTTGGGTGGAAATTCTTGATACCATAGGGTGAGATTTGATTATTCGTAACTAATTAATTAAATTTACTAACTCATTTCCAGAAGTGAATGACAAAGTACATAGTTGAAATAACAACAAACTAACACTTTACATGATGTTTTCTTAATTATATAATATTCCTCGAAAATTTATAAGAATTGTAAACATTCATAAGATTAAAATTATGAGTTAAAGAGATTCTTAGTTGAAATATGTATTTATTATGCCCATAGTTTTAAAAATTTTCAATACAAGGATTAATATAATTGGGCAAGAGTTACGAGTACAAGTTTATAAAAAATTATTATGTTTGATACATGTATTGTTAAAAGAATTTATGGCTTAAAAGGAGCAAGAGATTTAAAGATTGTTGGACTATTTTTATACCCCCATATGCAAGGATTAAGGGGAGATAGTGTTTATTCCATTGTTTTTATGTAATCCTTGCACATGAATAATTAAATATGTTGATGGTTAGTTTGGTACATACACTAGTAGCCTAAATATCAATAATTTATTTAATAGAGGTAGCCACATGATAATCAAATATGTAGAATGATACCATCCTGAATATGGATATGAATAAATGTCATTACCTATATACTAGCTATAAATATACATATTAAGTTGATGTCCTAGATGGACAAGATCATTTCCTATTGAAGTAGCACACCTGAAGTGTGGAATCCTTGGAAGAGGAAAGGTGCACTAATTGACAATGACAAATTTGAGAAAATGACACATTTTGATGTATCTGCTGTAGAGCTCATTTTTAATACATTAAAATGTGATATGATTATATAAAGTACTCCAGAAGAGTATAAAATGTTGTCCAACAAGGTTAGCATGTATCAAGATTACAATCAATGCTCCAGTGGAGTATGAGTAATTGAGTATTATTAGTTAATTGTCTTGCCAGTTGTAGAAAGAAACTCATTGGTGTACTTATATCACATCATATTCATGGCCATGCATAAAGTATATCTAATAAGGTGATCACCAATATTATACAACTGACCATAATTTAAATACTAAAGGAAATGTGATTGGATGTGATAATTAATAATTAGGCCATCCGGGGTTTAATAAATTCCCGTTATGATAACCTTAAGTTTCATTTGATATGAAAGAAATAATGTGCTGACGCTCTCTTATGTTAAATATATGAAATAAATTGAATGGCAAGACATAACATTGAGATTGAGCTATTGTGATTTTTAATAGTTTGTGTTAAAAGAAAAGTTCAAGAGATAATATATTGGCTTTTCTGAATAATTAGTTCGCTAGAATAAGGAAAATTTGTCAAAAATAACACCACCTTTAAGCGGTCTTCCCTAAATAACACCACATTTTGATTATTCCACAATAACACCACCTTTGACACACATCTGCCAAAAATGAAACAAAAAATCGGTCACCTATTTTATAGGTTACCCTGGGACACGTGTCCTAGTATGATTTGTTAGTTTTATTTTTAATTTTTGATTTAAAAAAATAAAAAAAAAAAACTAAAAACTAAAAAAAAAAATAAATAAAACCCTCTTCCCACCCCCTTGCACCGGCCTCCACCACCCCCCACCAAGACCACCCACCTGAAACCACCCTCTCCCCGGCCCACTTCCCAATTTCCGGCACCCCTCCCCTTCCTGACCCCTTTTCCGATACCCCTTTCCTTCCAGACCCCATTTTCGACAACAATTTGGGGTTAAAGTTTGATGGGGGTGGTGATTCGGGAAACAAAAACCACCACAACAATTTGGGGTTAAAGTTTCGGGTGGTGATTCAAGGGGGAAAGGGGTGGAGACGGTTGTTGGAAGGGCGAAATTGGTTCGCCGGAATAGTGGAGGTGGTTTGGCGCCGACCGGTGAGGAGAGGAGCGTTTTCGAGGGAAGGGAGGAGGGGTTTTGAGGTGAATGAGGAGGGTTTTAGGGCGGGGGGAAGGTGGTTCAGTGGAAGGAGTCGGTGGTCGGGGTTAGGAGAGGTGTCGCCGACGCCGGGGTAGGATGTTGGGGCTCTGGCCGCCGGCGGTTATGGGGAGGCCCAACGGTGGGGTGGCTGCCAAGCCGGAGGTTTTTTTTTTATATATTATTTTTTTTTTTTAATTTTAAGTAATGTTTTTTTTAGGTTTTTTTGTTTTAAAAAAAATATCTTAAAAAAATTGACTAATGATATTGTGACACGTGTCACTAGTAACCTTTTTAACAGGTTACCAACAGGTTACGTTTCATTTTTGGCAGATGTGTGTCAAAGGTGGTGTTATTGTGGAATAATCAAAAGGTGGTGTTATTTAGGGAAGACCGCTTAAAGGTGGTGTTATTTTTGACAAATTTTCCCTAGAATAATTTATATGTTGACAAATATTAGGTGACCAGAAACTCACCACGTACAAGTTATATGTGGAAATTTTATGTAACTAATATCATACTATCAATATTTCTAGTGATCCCGAAGATCACAACCTAGTGAAATTACAAGAAAGTTTATGTTTGTTTAACAATTCTCTTGGTTTGGGCTATTGTATGTCAGCACATAATAATTTGAATAAGAAATTAGACAACTGCACAATTTATTATCACCCCTCTATTAATATTGATATCTAGAAGAGAACAAAAATTTAATTATTCTCCAGAAGAGATAGAAATTTATTGAATATATATTATTATCCTACGAGATGAAATTTGTTGCACATGAAATTAAATTCTAAGTTGGTGAAGAATGAATTCCCCCAATATTTGAGATATTTTACCAACTTAGGGGGGAAGAATTGAAGTAAGTTGGCAAAATTATAAAATTATAATTAGTTGATCTCTCTAATGATACTTTGTAAAGTTATATATATGCCAATTTTTTTTATCAACATATGTTGCACATTTATGATTTGTTTTGTATACCGTTATGACCCATTTAGAGGCATAAAGAGATATATATTGATTATAGTGATAACGATATTATGTGCATACATTAAGATAGATCTTGCCAATTTTTCATTAAATCACTACACCTGAAGTGTAGTTTATATGATCGGTTCCAATATAAGTATTCGATATATGGCAAGATAGTGCAGTTGATACTTGTAAAGTATAATAATAGTATATTAATACCATAGTGTGAGAAATACCCTTGATATGTGGTATAAATATCTGAATTATTATAATAGATGGCCTATTATGAAAGAAATGTTATGATGCTACCAACAATGAGAAATATATTCAGATATCATTATAAAGTAGTATGCGAAATGTATATTAAAGTAATTTTATGATACCGGTACACAATGGAACCGATGAATAATATGCTTATGCATGATAGAATGAACTATTTAATAAGGGATCTAAAAAATATGTCCATTATGATGTCGACATAATGATAATCATTAAAAGTTTATCATGGCCAGAAGTCCAATGAAATATGGATTTTTTAATCTACACTGTAAGTGTCTTGTATTAATTTGAGTCTTATACCCATGTGCATGTGTGTGTCATAGGTTAATGGATCGCTTATTGCATGTTTAGGAAGTTATTAGATGCATTACTCATTGTATATTTTGTTCAATATTTTATCATGATTCCTATATCTCATATTTTATGCACTAGCTAGTTTCTATATAATAATTGTGGTATGTATAAATGTCTACCCAATATATAGTAAGGCGTACATATAACATTGATGGGAGCTTACAAAGAAATATTTATATTCTAATGGGCTTACATTAGTGATGAAATTATTGATGACGTTGTTTTAATAATAGCTTGTTATGATTCATGTAAGAATAGTTCCTGAAGAACTTATATACGACGTATTTAAATACACAGCCCTACATATTTTATATCTTGAATAATGCAATTATTATCAAACTCATGAAAAGTCAATATGACTACATCATCGATATCTCAACCTGAGGTTTGAGTATGTGAGATTTAACAAGTCTATGTATTCATTGGCGAATTTTCATATAAAACATGAAATGTCTAATTAAAGAATAGAGTTGAGATACCATCACTAGTAGAAAATAAGTGATAGGAAGCCCCAAATGGCAAGCGGTTTTTAAAATCCGCTTGCCAATAACCTTTTTTTTTAAAAAAAAATCCTGTAATTTTAAATGGCAAGCGGTTTTGGCGCGAACCGCTTGCCAATATATATAATGACAAGCGGTTTGGGGTTGAACCGCTTGCCATTAGATATATTGGCAAGCGGTTCAACCCCAAACCGCTTGCCATTTAAAAAAAAAAAACCTAAATGCGCGCATTATTTCACCTTCCCCTTCTTTTATTTCTCTCTCTCCTCTTTCTTTACTCAGCTCTCTCTCTCCTCTTTCATTTCCGCCGAGTTCCATCTCTCTCCTCCTTCATTTTTACTCTCGTTTTTCCTCTCTCTCCTCTTCTCTTCCCTAATTCGCCCCTTTCTTCTCTTTCACTTTCTCTTTGTTCTTTCTCATCTCCTTAAATTCGAACCATAACCAGGTAATTTCGAGCAAAATCGAACAAAACCCCAAGTAAAATCGAGCAAATTTCGAACAAGATCGAGCAAATTTCGAACAAGATCGAGCGAATTTGTGCATGTGTTGGTGTTCAAGTTTTTTAGGTCAAATTCGACCATGAAAACCCTAGATCTAGAGTTTTTATGGTCGAATTTGACCTTTAAAACCATAATTTCAAGCCCAAATCAGCTTTTTCTGGTCGTTGTGGTTAGATGGTATGTTTTTTAAGGTGGGTCGAATTTTTTTTTGTCCAAATCGGCGTTTTCTAGTCGTTGTTTGGGTGGGGGTGTGGTCGTGGTGGGCGGGGGTTGTGGTTTGGGTTAGGGTCGTGGTGGCTGTTGTGGTTTGGGTTAGGGTCGTGGTGGGTGGGGGTTGTGGTTTGGGTTTGGGTCGTGGTGGCTGTTGTGGTTTGGGTTAGGGTCGTGGTGGGTGGGGGTTGGTTAGGGTCGTGGTGGGTAGGGGTTGTGGTTTGGGTCTAGTTGTGGGTGGGGGTCTTCTTTTCTACTAGTGTTGTGGTGGTTGTTGTTTGGTGGTGGCTGTTGTTGTGGGTGGTGGCTGGTGGTGTTTGGTGGCTGGTCGTATTTTTTTTTGTTGTTGGTGGTGTGGGGTGGTGGTTGGTGGCTGTTGTTGTTGTGGGTGGTGGCTGGTGGTGGCTGGTCGTATTTTTTTTTGTTGTTGGTGGTGTGGGGTGGTGGTTGATGGCTGTTGTTGTTGTGGGTGGTGGCTGGTGGTGTTTGGTGGCTGTTGTTGTGGGTGGTGACTGGTGGTGTAAATTAAATAATATTATAACAATTAATTAATAAAAATATTAATGTTTTTACATTTGGATTGATTATGTATCAATTTAATTGAAAGAAACCCAATTTTTTTTTTTAAAATTTTTAATACCCCTAATGGGCAGCGGTTTGGCGCCAAAACTGCTGCCCTTTCTTTACAATTGGCAAGCGGTTCTGAACCGCTTGCCATTTTAAAGGCCAATTGGCAAGCCCCCTAAAAGCATGCGGTTCATAACCGCTTGTCATTAGGGGGTTTGAACCGCTTGCCATTATGTATTTTCTACTAGTGCATTGAGTGAGAATAATATTCTTATGGTCCAGAAGAGCCATGAGCAAAATATGTAATTAGTTTAAATTCTTAATTCATATGATACTGGAAAATAAAATATATATAATGATATCAAGTGTTTCCATGCAATTATGTTTGGATAATGTGATCAATTATTGATCATCACTTTGTAGTATATATGACCTCCAGAAGAAGGCATACATCTAATTGTTATGATAATTCGAAACAAACTATCGAATGAAATAGTGGTAAACACTTGTATTATTTCCACAAGTATGAAGAAATGAAGACGCCTCAATAAGTCCATGTGAAGATTTGAAGATTCAAGTTCAATTTGAAAGGATCAATCATCAAGAAATGGTGTTTAGCTACATGGAAGAAGTTACCCAACCATATCGCATGAGATTTATTGCACTGGAAGATTTCACGTTAATACGTTATGCATTCATCGGGGAGAGCAAATACGCGCTGCACTCTTTTTCCCTTAAATGGTTTTGTTCCACATTGGGTTTTCCTGGTAAGGTTTTTAACGAGGCAGCATCCCAAGCGTATTACGAAGAATGTTGTACTCTTTTTCCTTCATTAGGTTTTTATCCCACATGTTTTTCCTAATAAGGTTTTAACGAGGCACATTCTTAGATAATGGACATTCAAGGGGGAGTGTTATGAAATATATATTTGTGGATGCCCATTATACTCTTGTATCATTCCAGAACTTTCTAGATTTTAGGGTTTATTATTCTTCCGGCAAACCCTATCAATTGTATTGTATCTATATATATCTATACCTCCACTATATGAAAGACAAGTAGAACACACAGATTAATTCTCTCTATCTCTTATATTTTCACCTTATTTTATAACAATCTGATAATATTATATTGTAATAACTAAAAAAAAAAACTAAGATATATTTGTTTTGAGCTAAAAACATATGTTTGCGTCAATAATTTTGCTTACAGTAGAGAGGTTTTGATTAATTTGTTTAATTGAAATGATTGATATTGTTATTTTTTAAGTGATCATGCATTGATATTGCAAAATGTTTTAAAACTTACTAGTATATTATTATGATTATATATCTATATTCGATAAAGAAAATTAGAGGGAAAATTTTTAATTAGAGTGCGCCATGTGACACTTCTAACTTGTTAGGAAATTAGGGTGTAATTGTGTTTGATTAATGCGGAACAAGTCAATGAAATTAAGAACGAGAAAAAAAACAATAAAGAAGATAAACAAAGAACACAAGGATTTACATGGTTCGGTCAAAATAGACCTACATCCACGGGTGGGGGATTCGAGAGCTTCTTCACTATAATGGAGAAAGAACGAGAGAATAATACAAGGAGTCTTAAATCTAATGGCTCAATAAGGTATGATCTAATTGATCAACTAAAGGGTCTTTTTATAACACAAGAAAACCCTAATAAAACCCTAAGATTGTTCCCCAAGTATATTCAAATAGCCGCCATAGAAAAGATATAATTTTAGGAAATATTCCATCAATTATCCTAGAATAACCTAACTACCGAGCTATAGCTCGGCAACTAGCTCATGCCTGCCGCAAGTCCTCATAGGGCCGAGCTATAGCTCACTCGCATAGAGCTATAGCTCGCAGCCTCGTTGCAAATTTCCAGCTTCGTCAGGTTTTTGTAAAACAGTCATAACATTCTCGTTTCTTATCGGAATTGGGCATATGACCGGTCGTTGGAAAGCTCTTGAACCAAGCTATCACCTCCAACTTGAATCATCTCAAAATCAATTGTAGTTTGAGAGATATAAGCATTCAAAGTCAGCCCTACTAGATTTCGAGTCACAATTTAACATAACTTTTATTTCCGTTTCACAATAATGGCTACACTTATAGTCGGAACGGGCGCCTAGGAGAAATTTGAGTGGGATGATTAAATGGATATAAGGGTAAGTAATTAAGTGATATATTGAGTCTCATGTGAGGTATTTATTCTCTTAGTAAGGGTAAAATGTTAACTTCACACTCAAAAACTAACTAGACTAAAAAAAAATATGGAGTGTAGCGAGTAATGAAACATACCAAAAGAAAAAAGTGTAGTCAGTATTATGAAACGAAGGAATTACTGTAGTTTAGATTGATGAACATCTGTTACCCTTTAAAAATAGTTTCAATTATCGAGAATACCTTTGGTCCCCTCACACAGTGCTTTTTTTCCCCTTATTAAAGGGAAAGACGATACTAGTAGAAATCTTCAAAGAGTTCAAAGTTCAAACCATCCATTACAAGCAAGGAATTATACATAAATAAAGCAAAGAAAAAGCCAAAAGTACCTAAAGCTAACAACAATACACTTCCTCCGTTTATTTAAGCACATATGAAGTAGATGTTACACTGTACTAGTATGTTCTTCTTTTTATCTTTCTCCAATTGCATGGATTGCATTTAATTTTTTCTCCCTATCTCTTTTATACCCTTAAATTATATAAGAGTCTGCAATTAAAAAACTGTAACATCTAATAAACAACAGAGGAATTTTTTTTTGAAATACAGAGTACTCCATATCAAAAATTATTTATTACAACTTTTTAAAAACTGAAGAAGTATTTTTTATAATATTATCTTAACCATGATATTTGGGGTGAAAGGGAGTAAAATTTTAAAGAGGCAAAAAAATTCAAAAGTGAATAAAATTTAAAATAAACGAAGGGATCGAATATATATACAACGGCCCTTGAACTTTAGAGGATCCCACCTGCAACACGAGGGTCCATAGAAGGGTCCCATGACAAGAGTCTATGAGGCAAGCCTTCCATTGTCATTTTTGACAAGAGGCCGAAACTCACCTTATTTCTGAGTTGCAAACTAACTTCTGATCCTAATAGTGTGGACAAACTTAATACCCCAAAATCGACACTGGAATTTGGCAAATCAATGGGAGATGTTCAATACACCTTATTCAAAGCAGCAGTGAAAGGCGATATGAATGAAGACTTTGTTGCCATATATGAGAACGAAATGTTGTGGTTCAAAACACCTGATGCTGGCAATAGCATTGTCCACATCGCAGCTCGACACAGGCAGTTGGAGGTTGTCAAGAAAGCGGTTAGCTTATTCCCTGTTCTTCTCCGACAGAAGAACAACTTGGACAACACCCCTCTTCACGAGGCTGCTGCTTTCGGAACTGAGGAGACTGTGCAACTCCTCATTTCCCTGCTTCAGAATAATAGCAGTAGTACCACTCCTGTGTCGCATTTGTTGGAGGTGAATCACGATGGTGACACCCCGTTCCATGTCGCATTTCGATACCGTAACATGGCTATAGCCCAAGAGTTGTTTTCATATGTAATTAAAGACCACCCAGAGATCTTGGTCATGAAGACCAATCTGCACAAGGAGACTCCTCTGCATCTTTATGTTCGGTGTTGTCCAGGTAATTGCTCCATTTTTTTTAAAGTCATTTGATTGAGTATATTCTCGGGCCTCAAACATCAGCTTAAGCTTTTGGTTGAGACCTGGGAATAATACCTTATGTGAGAGGCCCTTGGGCTTGAAATGACGATGAAACAGGGGCTCTCAGGCTCTCATACTCATACTCATACTCATACTCAACAGTTATGTTTACAGATGATGATTTCCTAACCAACAAAGAAGTGATCAACACAGGCAGCAGTGAAATTTCCAATAAACAAGCACTTGTATTTAAATTAATTGAAGCGAATTTCTTTTGCATATTTGAACTTGATTCCGAGGGATTTAACCCTCTGATGAGGGCAGCCCAATATGGCCGGGTCTTGTTCCTTTATGGGTTGTTCCTTAAACACCCACTTTCAATGGAATGTCGAGACTCGAAAGGAAAGAGTTTTTTGGACCACTTGAGCCTGAGGATGACTAACAAAGCACAAGACAGTAAGGATAATACAATGCATGTTTGCAAAAAGATACTACAACTACAACCAGTTGATGATATCCTAACATGCTCTCGAGACCAAGATGGGAATACCCCATTACATTGGGCTATATTGAATAAAGATTTCGATCTCGCTTCCTTGATCCTTGAACGGCATGCTGCGGCACACTCAAGTGCAAGGAAGGAGTTGCTCATCAGCGTTAAGAATTTACAAGGGAATACTGTTCACGATTTGATTACATCCAAGCCTGGAATTCCTCAAGTCCTTGTAAGTACTTTTAGTTATTGTCTACAAGACTATAATTGATTCATAAACAAGTTTTTTTTTTTTTTTTACCCGACCATTACATCGGGTTAATTGACACATAAATTATATTCCTTCCGCACCACAAAAATTCGGTCAGTTACTATTCATATGCTTTCCAATGCATGTTTTATATCGTTTATACGATCTTCAGTTACATATTTGTTCTTCAGTTACATATTTGTATAAATTGTAACAATCCTTTTTGTTTTGCAGTTAACCTGTTTCACTTTATTTTTCACAGAGTAATAACTGTTACTCTAAATATGTCCAATCACAGAGGATATAATTGTAAATATAATAAAAGCTACGAAGTATATTTTAAAAAGGAAAATTTGTCAAGAATAAGCCAACCTTTACATGATTAGCTCAAAATAAGTCAACTTTTTGATTAACTAAAAATAAGTCAACCTTTATAGGGTATCTTCTCAAAATAAGTCATGACCCGTTGAATTTTAATTTGAAATTACCGGTTGTTCGGGTTAATTATGCCACATGTCATTATGTAATTGGTCCTTTTATATAAAAAAAATTGATTAACATTTAGTTTTGATTAGTTATGTCAAAAAAAACTTTTTATTCAGTTAACAATAATATCAATAAAAATAAACTAAAAAAAAATTTCAGCCACCTACCCACTGCCAGCCTCACTCCCCAGCATCTCCCTCACCACCGGTCGCTGCACGGCGGTCAACCCCCTTCCCTGGCCCACGCGACCAACCCCTTTCCCTTCCCCCACCCACAAACACACCTATCCCTCCCAGCCTCTCATTCCCCTTTCCCCTTTCCCCTTACCCAAACCCAAACCCAAACCCCGACACCTAATCTTCTTTCGCTCTGCAGTTCACCAGAAATTCGCCGCACAAAATGTCAGGGGGTTAACTCACGGTAGGGGAAGCGAGAAAGGGGAAAGAGGAAAGGGAGGCTGGGAGGGATAGGTGTTTGGGTTTGGGTGGGGTGTTGACATGGATGGGGAAAGGGAGGGGATACAAGCACCATGCCGGCAGACAGTGGTAGAGGGGAGCTGGTGGAGATGGGGTTGCTGAGATTTTTTATTTTATTTTTTTAATTATCGTAATTATAATTAACATTTAATAAAATAATAAGTTATTTTAATTAAAGAATGACTTGTTTAATAGGTTTTAGGTCATTGGACCTATTAAAAGAAAATACCTCTGAAAGTCGACTATTTTGAATTAATTGAAAAGTTGACTTATTTTGAGTTAATCATGTAAAGGTTGGCTTATTCTTGACAAATTTTCCTTTTAAAAAAATATGTACCAAGTAATATAATATACTTACATAAGTCAATTACTCCTTGTCCTTGCTCATAATATGCATCTATGCAAGCACTGAGTGTTATTAGTAGATATGTCAATAAACTCTTGATCCTACCTAAATCCTACCCTTCCCTACCATAATTTTAGTGCATGCATCTTAAAGGAGTAATTAGTATGTACTATTTTGGACTGAATTGAACTAAATATAATTCAACTAAAATCAACAGAAATGAATTGTAATTAGGATTGAGCTGCAATCAGCTGATCTGAACTGAAGTCATCTAAAGTGAATTGAAGTCGATTAAACTAAACAGAAATTGGTTGAACCAAATTGAGAACATAAGGCTATATCCTAATAATGAAGTACCCCATGTAGGTTTAGAGTGATTTTGTGCAAACACATTAAATAACACCCACAGTAACTCCATAACTCCCAATTTTTCATTGGGTTGGTTTGGGCCCTCATTGATCGACCATGTGCCTAACTGTTGCGCATTAAAAATCCCTCAATTATTGAAAACACCTTATCATCTCTTTAGTCTTGTTTCCTCACTCATTACTTCCTTACTCCTTAGGCCTTGTCTGAATTTGGTGAAAAATTAAGGAGGTTGATTTTATGGGTGGAATCATTATTAGGGGACTAATTTAGGAGGAAACTTTTTACAAGAGTATATTTTAATGGGGTTTGAAAAAAGTAAGACCATCTCCAATGATGAGACTCAAGTGAGTATTTTTAGGATAGAGAGAGTATTTTTTGTAATGTATACCAATAAGTTGGTATCTAAACTACAACTCCAAAAGAAAGTTGCTAAGTATAAATACTCAACTTTGAGTCTCATTTGACAAAATGTGTGAGCCATTGTCAATATTCTATTATATTTTGTAATTTATTTAAGTTACCTTTTTTTTTTTTTTTTTTTTTTTTTTTTTTTTTTTAAATTATTGATGGGTCATAAATTGAAAATGACAATTGTATATTCTAGAGAGTCTCACAATTGAGAATTTAGACTTCATATGAGTTGCTAAATTGAGAAGTGAGTATGGTATCACCATTAGAGAGGTAAAAAACTAATTCATTTTGTATTTCACTATTCAAACCCGAGTCTCACCATTGGAAATGGTCTAAAGATTGCGATTTTTTTTATATTAAAAAAAAAAATAATTAAGAAGCAAAAGACAAAGTCATGGGCCATAGATGAGTGTCGGTATTTATTGGCAGAAAAAAGATGAGAGAAAGGAGGTAGAAAAGGGTTGCCTTGTTGGATGAAAAATAAACTGGGTAATAGGTGTGGGGTAGAGCTGTTTTGGGCGGGGTTTGGGTAGAATTTTCCGGCCCGGTTCGATTTTAAAAAAAGTTTGGACGGGTTTGAGAAATGGATTTGCATTTTAAGTTGTTTTTTTGGCCCGGCCTGAAAAACCCGTATAGCACGACTAGTTTGGGCGGGATTGGGCACACGTTTTCCGACCCGAAGCTTGGCCCAACCCGGCCCAACCCGAGAAATGACAATTTTTTTCCTCGACCTGGCCCGACCCGCCCATTGATCACCTTTAGTGCGGGGTTGGGTAATGTATTACTTTTTTTTTTTTTTTTTTTTTTTTTTGAGGAATAGTCATAGGCTTGAAAAAGTCTCTCCAATCCAGGCACGCCCAGAACACCTAAATTTATTACCATCCTAACTTTTACAGTTTTACCCCTTTACCCCAAAACAGACGGGCTCTTAGTCTTCACAGTGGGAAGAGCAAAATTAGATATTGTCCAGGAGAGGGGAAGTTTATTTTATTGACATTGAAGAATTCTCAAATACAATGATATGCTAGGTTACAAAAAATAGGATTTTATATAATACCCATCATGGGTTATACAAAGGGGACCGGCCACAAAGAAAATTAAAGGCACAAAGTAACAATAAAAAAGAGTGACCTTAAACCTATTTTTCAGTTCAGTCACCAGTGCTTTTAGAATGGATATTTTGATTTCCTATTTCGGATTTTTAAATTGTTTCAACGGCCCTACTTTGTATTTCCTATGTTTGAAAAATCCTAGTACTAGTTGATTAATCCCAATGTCCTAACTACCCTTCATGAATTTAAAAATGAAGTAAATGATTTCCATTTGTTAAATATGAGTGAAAGTTATACAACCCTTTCTCAATAATATTTAGTAGTGGTAACAAGTGTGATTAAACATGATTTGTAGAAGAACCTGTTGGAAGAAGCTACTAGGGGAATAATAATGAATGAGCAACTATACAATGCAGCTAAAAACTTAGATGTGGGTGTGTTTATACAACAAGCAAATGATGATGACGACGATGATTTTTTTTCTCATCAAGATGTGGATGGAAAGAACATACTTCACATACCCTTACATCTTCAATCCGCTTACAATTTTACGGCCGGCAATTTAGGAAGTTACCGAAGGTTTTTCAAGGAAGCGATTAAAAGATGTCCGAAATTGATGTACCAAAGAGACTGTAATGGTGACACACCACTACACATAGCTGCTAGGACTACATTGCCTGAAGCAAAGTCATTGTGGACAATATCTTTCCGAACATGGAACGGCATGAAAGAGGATGATGAATGGCTAGCTGATCATCAAATTCCTCCATGGAGGATGAAAGATTCGAGAGGTCATATGCCGATTCATGAATCTGCACGCAACCAAAATTTGGGTGTCTTTCATGCAAATATTGAACACTTGAACAGCAGGTATAGAACGGAAGCAGTAGAAGCACTTTTGGACGTTAATGATCATGGCGAGACCGCTTATCACTTAATTGCTAGATACGCACAGCCGCAATTGGATACTGGTCAGTTTCCATCTCTTCTTTAATTACATACTTCCTCCGTTTTTTTAATTGTTGTTCCACTTCTCTTTTCGGGATGTTTTTAATTAGTCCTTCCTCTCCTTCTGACATGATTTACGTATAAAAATTACAAACATAACCTTACTTTTTAGGGATCACATTATTCTTTCACTTACTTTTTGAGGGGTTAAGATCCTCATAAGTTATGACAAAACTCTAGAGGGTACATGTACGAGGAAAAAAATATAACTTGTGATGCTTCACTTGTAGGCTACATATTTAATCCGGATTCGAAAACTGCTGCATACAAACGTGACTTAGAAGGCTTAACCCCTATCATAAGAGCGGCACACTATGGTCGGAGCATACTAGTTAGGAAATTTAGTGAATGGTGTCCTAAATCAATAAACATGATGGATTACAAAGGTAGAAATGTGTTGCACCATCTTTGTACTTCACCCTCAACTAAGGTGGACGAGTTGGAAAACTTGTTACAACATTGGGAAAGCAATCGCACACAGTATCCTGAATCGATACTGTTAGTATTATCGAAAGATGAAGATGGTAACACGCCTTTACATCTTGCCGTCTTGCATCAGAACTTTAAGGTTGCTGATTCTTTGTTCACTCATTTTGATGTGGGCGATAGATTATACACAAAACACTTAATGGACCTCAACAACAACCAGGGGGAGTCATTCAAAGACTTGATTACATGTGGATCAGGCATTCCTCCAAAACTTGTATGTATCGTACGACTTTATCGATTGCTTACTTCTAAATTTCTTTCTACAACTACTAATAATGCTTTTCATCTTTTCTATTCTGTTCTGTTCGCAGAAGGAACTAATACAACAAGCAGATACTCGACATCTGCTAACCACAATGGATGACCATCTTTATGAGGCAGCAACAAAAGGAGATGTGGATTATATTGAGCGTGAAAGTGGTTCTTCAGTATTGTTTTCTCAATCAAATGACGGAAGTAATGTCCTTCACTTAGCCCTCCGGCATCATCAATTACCCCTCATCGAGTTTCTACTCAATGATGATATGTATTTTATGCTTATCTACGGGAATGACTACAAAGGAGACACGCCTTTGCATCTTGCTGTTAGCCTTCAAACAGATGAACCATCGACCTTAACTTTCTTACAACTTTGTCTCCATCGTTGGAAGACGTCTCAATCTTTTAAAGGTAAAAATTACCCTCCGCCATGGACAGTGAGAAATTCCAAAGGAAATACATACCTTCATGAAGCTGCACGCGTGTGTAGCTACAAAGTTATATTTTCAGATTTTCTAATTGATAAAGACATTAAGGATGTGAATGACCATGGTGAGACTGTTTTTCATGTCATGGTCAAATATGCCACTGAAACAGGTCAGTTTTTATTTTAATTCTATTCGGGATTCTTTATTGATAGAGTATAAAACACCTGGGCCTCAACCATCAGCTTAAGCTTTTGGTTGAATTGGTGCTATCTATAACATTTATCTTCCACTACAGTTTGTACTTATTTTGCTATGTTATATAACACTGCAGCAAAAAATTACCTAGAGAATTTGACAAAACAGATGCAATCGCTTGTCTATATTCAAGATTCTGAGGGCTTCACTCCGGTATTAAGAGCACTGCAATATGGTCGGCTTGGAATGGCTTTGCTTCTTATCCAACAATGCCCTCGTTCAGTTGAGATTCCAGATAATAAAGGTAGAACAGTTTTGCACCATTTAAGGGCTTTGGTTGTAGATCTTGTTGATCAAGTAAAAGATATACTGCCGGTGTGGAACGAATTTTTCAAACGTCCCGGTGTTGATGAGCTTCGAATTGCACAAAATGAAGATGGAAACACACCGTTGCATCTAGCCATCATTGAAGGTGATTTTACCAAATCAAAATTTCTCATGGAAAAATGTCTCCAATCGGAGAACAGACGAGAATTGATTATTGTCAACAACGATGGTCACTTGGTTTTTGAACTAGTCTCTTCACAAGCGCATATACTTGCCATGGTGTGTACCCCTTCTGCTCTCTAATCCTTTAATTTTTGCCTCATAATTGTTTGAAAATTGGCTTGGTTGTGTCGATTTATATATTTTTCAAAAGTGAATTTCCTATTTCCTCTGTTGTCACTAAAATAAAAAGGGTGAGTTTGGGTAACTAAATGGATCTCATTTCCCTTTTTGAATACTTTAATAGAAGGAGCTGCAATCAATGGTTAGCAGAAGCTATGTTAAAGAGACAAATTTGATTGACAAAGCGATGGATGACGAGCTTTATCGAGCAGCAATAGAAGGAGACATAAAAATATTTGATTCTATGATAGTTGATGATGTTGCAGTCGTAAATGATACTGAAAGTAGGCCACCAAATCTTCCTGAAGCGTACTTTTGTAGTCAAACACCAGGCGGAAGCAATATAATACACATAGCCCTCCGACATGGCAAAGAAAACAAGCGAGTAGAGAAATTTAAATTCATTGAAATTGCTCTGGAAAGATACCCAATTTTAAGCATGCAATTGGAAAATAACGGAGACACGCCGCTTCATCTTGCTGTTAAGTGGAAAAGTGGGCTATCAATAGTGAAATTACTTATAAAAGCATCCCAAAATTTTCTACTCGATGAGAGCAAGAAAGCTTTTTATGTCGCCCCATGGGCTATGAAAAACTACAAGGGCTGTTTCCCGATTCATGAGGCTTTACAAAATGGCAACTTGAAAGCTGCTGAGGCTTTATTCGATTGTGACACCGAGGCTACTATTCGTGTTAGCAACCTTGGTGACACTGCACTTCATTCTTTTGCCAAAAATGGTCTTCCTATAGGTATGTCTCTTAGGCCTCTTCTTTTCAACTTCGATCAATTAGCATTTTGTATTGCTCAGTTTAATGTTTTACTGATTTTTGTTCATATTACTTGTAACATATATGTATATAGGCGACCATGATGCACATAACTTTGTGAAAACAATGTTTGAAAGAAGCAACCGAGCAGCGTATATGCGAGATGATGAAGGTCTCACACCGTTACTAAGCGCTGCAAGATTGGGTCGTGTTCAGGTTGCACGAGCTATACTCAAGTATCGTCCACAATCAGCATACCTCCAAGACCCCAATGGTCGGACATTTTTGCACCTCTTGCGATTTACAGGTGAAGATGTTGATGAGAGTTTGGATGGAAATTTTAAGAAAACAGGGAAACAGTTATTTGAAATCCCTGAAGCAGATGCACAGAGATTGGTTCAAGATATTGACGGAAACACACCCCTCCATTATGCTATTATAAATAAGAATTCTATTGCTGCAATTGTGTTAACTCACAAGTGTCTAGAAGATGATGAACAAAGAGAGCTTGGATTGGTGAATAAAGAGGGTCAAACAATTCCAGATTTACTCGCATTGCATGACGTCCCATACGAGGTACATTCTGGATCTATTATGTGCAACATAATTCAATCAAGTTCGATTCATTCTTTCAATTAGTTAGGTACAATATAGAAAAAAAAAAAAAAAACCCAATGAATTCCAATAAATTAAATCTAATAAGGTCTTATCTAGTGGAATTTGAAATCATAGTTCTAACAAGTTGAGGAGCTTCAAGGGAAGAGTTTATATGCATTATACGGACTATAATACTAAGATTTCGTTTGAATTTATATGCATTATACGTACTATAATACTAAGATTTCAAATTCTAGTTAATTAAGTTAGTTATTGATGTAAAGAATAATGAAGTTGTTGCTTAGCTTATATATGTTTTAATTTTTTGATTAAATGCAACAGATTATAGAGCTAATTAAAAAGAAAGTACCGAAGGCAGTTTACTTAGCTAGAAGCTCATATGGTATCCGGAAGACAGAAATGAAAGAGTCGGCGAATGCTCTATCTGTGGTTGCAGCTTTGTTGGCAACCATAACCTTTGCAGTCGCATTTCAGGTACCAGGTGGATTTGGTGATGACGGATTCCCTATCCTATTGCAAAAGCCAACATTCATAATATTCTCAGTGGCAAACACGGTAGCAATGTGCAGCTCAATGCTTTGTCTGTTCTTACTCCTTTGGGTGATGGGAATTGGCAAAATTCACGGATCCCTCAAGGTATTAGATATCTCTATAATCCTGCTTCGTTTGTCCTTCTATCTCACCGTGCTCACATTCACAACCGGTGTGTTTGTGGTTACTGTCGAAAAGAGTTTATGGTTGGGCATCTCCGTTTG
This sequence comes from Chenopodium album, assembly GCF_948465745.1. Taxonomy (NCBI): domain Eukaryota; kingdom Viridiplantae; phylum Streptophyta; class Magnoliopsida; order Caryophyllales; family Amaranthaceae; genus Chenopodium; species Chenopodium album. Next base: position 4,761,277 of record NC_137836.1, on the reverse strand, counting down.
TGTTCTTGGCTTCCTTACTTTCCTTCTCACATTCAAAATGTCAATCAAGGTTGTTGCCAAATATGGGGGATATGTTAATAGTAGCATGAACAAGTTTAAAAAGAGCGTCAAGTCCCATTGTGAGCATGCTACTCATTTTCTACCTAATACAAAAAGGACTACTCATCATACAAATTCTCAAACAACCGAACAAAACGATTGACTGATCAATACATCTTAATTAGCCTACATATATATGTTGTTTTATTACTAGGTTTTGCAAATGATTTGGACTTTGTGTAGTGGTAACATAATTAACAATGTACTCATTATATTTAACTTCGTGCACGTAAGAGCTTGCTCCAAAAGTCCATGTATTTGATATTTCTATTTTTAATACTCCCTCCGTATCATAATGTCTTGTGTGTTGTGTTTTATTTTATTTTATACTCCCTCCGTTTTTAAATACTTGCTCCATTTCTCCATGCGCGGAGTTTTAGGAGAAATTAGAGAAAGTAATAAAATATGGAGGTAGTGAGGGAAGTTGAGAAAATAAAAATTATAAAAAAAAAAACAAAAGTAGTGGAAGAATATGAGAAGAGATTGTATTATGTTAGGTCCACTAAGTATGAGAAATGAATTAAATATTGTAAAAGCTTTCCAAAATAGAAAATGAAACAAGTATTTAAAAACGGCCGGAAAAAAGAAAGTGGAGCAAGTATTTAAAAACGGAGGGAGTACTAGTTTCATCCTGTGCAAATGCACGATTATTGCACGAATTATAATAATCTAATATAAATTGAACTTTTTTTTTAAGCCAATATACATTAAACTTTAACTATTAATTAGTATTTAAAACATAAATATGCTTCTTTTAATGAACCTTGACCTGTTGGTGACCGAGTTTTAGTAGGTAATATGCCACGTGTCAAATCATAATTGGTGCATTTCATTTAAAAAAAAAATACAAAAAACAAAAAGCAAAAAAAAAATTAAAAATAAAAAGAAAAAACTCCAGCCACCGTGAAACTAAACCCTAGCCTTTACTCCATCCACCACCAAAACTGGCCGGCCTCCCTCCTTAACCTCTGAAAACGGTCGGCCGTCACCTGTCCACCAGGGAAACCGAGGATCTTCGAGGGTTTCGGTGTTTTTAGGGTGTTAAAGAGAGATTTCGGGGTGGTTAGGGAGGTAAGGTAGCGTCTTTCAAGGTGGTTAGGGAGGTTGGGTGGTGTTTTTCGGTGCTGGGATGGAGGTTTTGGGGGTTTCCGACGGTTAGACAAGGGTTTTCGGTGACTGTGATGGTTTTAAGGGTGGCGGTTGTGGTGGTTTATGGTGGTTTCGGGGGTAGAATGTAAGTAAGGAGTGAATTCTGGGGTGGCTTTGGTAAAAGGGGGTTCCGGCCGGCCGTTTTCGGGGGTTTAGGGTGGCGGCCGACCGGTTTTTGCTGGGGCTAGGGAAAAGGTTGGGGTTTTGCGGCGGTGGCTTACTTGGGGGGTGGCTATTGGGTGGTGGGTTTTTTTCTATTTTTTTAGGATTTTTTTGAAATAACATCACAAATTTTACAAAAAAATGGATTATAACACCCCAAATTCTCAAATTTTAATATAACACAACCAAAAAAAAAAAAAAAAAAAAATTGATTTCACCACCATCTAACGGATTCTCGGATGGAATCCGTTAGTGGGGCTCACTATAAACACGTATCACTCAGCAATTTGTTTAAAAAATTAAAGAAAAAACCCAAAATTCTTACCCAACCTGTTTGGGGTAATTTTACCCTGGCACGTGGTCCAGTAAGAAGGTGACACGTGTCACCTTAGGGTTAGTCAAAATTAGACCAACCCTTGTTTGACACGTGTCATCCCAAAGAAATGGAAAAAAAGGCAGCCTTAATGGCCCATATCCCGAGAAAGCCGCAATGCGGCGCAACCCATAAATGATTAGGGCTTGATGACCTAATCAGGGGCACAATTCACGAGGACCCTATAAATAGGGCGATTTCCTCCTTTTGGAGACACGTTTTACCATTTATTACACAATTTACTCTTTGAAAGAGACATCTCGAGCTTGGAATCCGAGCAGATACCCACCTAAATTTCTGCACCTTTTTACTCCTATTCAAGTTACTAACTTGATCGTCGGAGGCGGAGCTCCAATCACCCAGAGTCTCCGTTATTTTGCAGGTACAGCTCACGCCGGACCAGACTTTGTGACGTAACTCTCCCGAGGGACAAAAACACCCAAAGCATTTGGCGCCGTCTGTGGGGAGAGTACCTCAAAGATGGTTCAAGAGTCTATACCACCTCCTGATCCAAAAAATCCTCAATCTATTACCCAACCGGGTAATACAAGCATTTCTCAACCCGTCAATAAACCGGGTAGTTCAACCGTTCCTCCACCGGTACGTCAGCCGGAGGTCTTCACTGACCATGATGACGATGATGATGTGGAGACGTATGTGGCCAAAGACGGTTCATTTATCTCCAAATACACCCGTTCCAAAGATCAGCTGGAACGTGAAGAAAACCAGGCGGGTCGAGCCCGACCCACTGGGAGGCCAGAAGGGGAAACCCGGAAGGCCAGAGGATCAGCTCTGGTCACCCGGGAAGAGCTCATGACTTTCATGAACACCTTCAAGGGTGAAATCAAGGAGATGATCAGCAAAAACAAGGCTAGCTCCAGCAAGGGTCAGCCAGCTAAGAAGACACCTCCCTCTGGGAGGAAGAAGCCGGTCAAGGACAGGCAGCCTACTCCTCATCCCAAGGAGAAGGAGAAGGAGAAGGAAACCGCAAGAATTGACTGGACCAAGATCCTTATGCCTAAGGGTCCTCAGAGGCACACCCAGCAAGAACAACCGGGGGCCACAAAAAAGACTGTTTCTGATGCTCGATTGATCTTTGAGCGAAGGAGACACCAGCAACTGTCTGAGTTAGCCTCCACCTCGAGCTTTCCAGACAGCTTCAAACAAACTTTTGTGCGAAACTCACTCTCCATACATGAGAGTGGGACAGGCGGCAAGTCCGTCAACACTGATCCTCAAATGATGATAGGATCTGTCCCGTTTGCACCTCAGGCGCAATACGGACAATATGGTTTTCCATACATGCAGCCGTTTTCCTTTGGGGGACAGGCGACATTCAACAGTGTCCAACCTTTGGACTAGCAACTCCGACTGCTCAAACTTGGTGAACAACCCTCTGCGATCACCAGGAATATAACCGAGGCAGCTTAGCTGACCAAGGTTAAGAATGTGTTGGTAGGTACTTACAATTAGGGCTGTGCACAGGTCCAAAATCGGACCGAACCGGACCGGGACCCCTTGGACCTGAAGACCTGAATATGGAAATTTTGAGGACCGAGGACCGGACCTGAAAAGTCAGGTCCAGACCTGTTAGACCTGTTTGAGCAATTTTCAGGTTTGGTCCGGTTTTTAGACCTGTTAGACCTGTTTGAGCAATTTTGTTGTTTTTACCCTTGAAAAAATTATTAAATAACAACCTGTTAAAAAGGCATATATATTAAGTTATAAATAAATTACAAGTCAAAGGTCTATAAGTATTACAAGTCAACATGTCTTACTACACGTTTAGAAATATCAAAGCTTATTATATAATCATATCCTCAGATCTAATATATTTTAATGCAAAGATGATAATTGTATGATGCTTTGTATTATTTACTTAACCAATTGAAGAATTAGCAGCAAACAAAAACAATTCGAGCCTTAATAATGAAAAATCCATGTATTTCTTCTCTGAATTCACCATTAATGGGCCGTTTAATAGGTACTTTGTATATTTAACTTGTAAAATTGCAATGCAAAAAGTAATTGAACACAATAGATGTCAAACAACGAGATTTAAAGTCCAACAATTCAATACATACCTTTAACTCAACTTTCAGAGTTCCGATGTCGAAGCGGCGGCACACGGTGAATCGGAGATGCTCAAAGTCGCCGGATTAAATGGATTATGTGTTACAGTGTGAGGGTGTATGTGTTACAGTGTGTGACTGCGTGAGAGTGGAGAGAATTTGTTTGAGTTTGGAATAATATTAGGGTTAGGGTAATAATGGGTAAGTCAGTAAGTGAGAAAATTCCCAAAAAATTTATAATTAAATTGCTTTTTTTTTTTTATTAAAATTCGGGTTTCATGTCCAGACCTGATTATTCCGGGTTTAGACCGGACCGGACCTGAAACCCGGAATCCACTTTTTCCTTGGACCGAAGACCGGACTTGAATCAGCAGGTTCGGTCTGGGCTGATCCAGGTCCAGTCCGGTTCAGGTCCAAATTACGGTCTGGACCGATTTTTGCACAGCCCTACTTACGATGGTACCTCCAACCTAGAAGACCACCTGATGGCATACACCAACCTCATGTGTTTACAGGGGTGGGACGATGCCACTTGGTGTCGATGCTTCCCGGCTACATTGAAGGGTATTGCCCAATAATGGTTTGGCAACCTGCCAGCCGGTTCCATTAATTGCTTCAAGAAGCTAGCCTTCTTGTTTGCCACAAACTTCTCAATGAACATCTCTGCTAAGAAAACGAGCCTTGATTTGAGCATCGTTAAGTAGGGTGAGAGAGAAGGGCTACGATCATACGTCAGGCGGTTCAACCTGGTCAAAATCCAAATCCAGGGGATGTCTGACGAGGTAGCATTCACAGACTTCTTCAAGGGTCTGAGAGACGGGTCGAACTTTAAGTTTGACCTCGTCAGAAAAGGGGCATTTACGCTACAGGCGGCCCTGAGGGAGGCGGAATGCTAAATTCAAGCTATCAACCTTTGCACGCCTAGAAGCCAGTCATACTCCAAAAAGTCTGACAAACAAAAAGAAAACCGGACTGCTCAGCCGGCGAAAAAGAAGGAAGAGAGCAAAAAGAGAAAAGAAGTCTGGGAGGTTAGTGATTTTGACCAGCCGTCTCAAAAGAAAAAAAAAGAGTTTAAACCGTACGTCCCCAGGTACGAGTTTAACAAGGACTCTAACTCCATCCTCATGGAAATAAAGGACTGGCTGACCATTGAGAAGTCGAATCCAATGAAGAGTTTCGTCCAGTCACGGAACAAGAGCAAATTTTGTCAGTACCATGAGGAAGTTGGCCATGACACCAACGACTGATTTAGCCTACAGCGGGCGTTGGACCGTTTGGCTGATAAGGGGATGCTTAAGTCCTACATTTCTAAGTCCAAAGGGACTAAGAGCAACAAGGGGCAGTCGTCCAAGACTCCCCAGCCTACTAGTAGTTCGGACACCGATAAGGAGCCGGTCTACACCATAGCAGGCAGTTTCTCATGTGGTGGCCCCACCATCCGGGGCACCAAGAGCCATCTTCGAAAGATGGATAGTGATGATGATGAGCAGGCGTCTGCTAGCTCCACCTTCCCAGACGTTCTAATCATTGAGAAGGACAGGGGCAGCGTTCGCTGTCCGTATGACGAGCCGGTCGTCATTGAATGTAAGGTTTCCAATCAGCTGGTTGGACGAATCCTTATTGACACCGGCAGCTCATCGGACATCATCAGTCTCCGGTGCCTGCAAAAGCTGAAATACAACGTCAGCAGCATGCATCCGGTTACCCACCCCTGGTTGGTTTTGGGGGTGGAATGGTTTACCCAGTCGGAAGGGTTGATTTACCAATCCGGCTGGTGAAAAAGGAAAAGGACGACACCTGGTCGTCAAGCTATTGGTCGTCGAGGAACTGACCGCCTATAACATTATCCTAGGCCGGCCAACCCTCAACGAAGCCAAGGCTGTAATCATCCCTTCTCTCATGCTTATCAAGTATGAGAGGGATGACGGCTCTGTTGATTCCTTGAATGGGGATCAAAAGACGGCCCGGGAGTGCTACCTCTCAGCCGTCAAAGATACTGTGACCCCAGGCGACCAAGGCCCAGAACCAATAGACCTTGAAAATGTCAAGGAGGCCGCCTCAGCCCCAGCCTCACCAGCAGCCGGGAATAAAAGAAAGGCCCCTCTGCTAGTGGAGGTGAAGAAAGAGAAAAAATAGCAATCACTGATCGGGGAACGGTCAGATGAGCTCCGTCCCTAACCGACTGGAGAACATATTGATATACCTCTGGATGACAGCTGTCCAGAGCGTACTGTAAAGGTTGGGACGGTTGCTTATGCTAAGTTGGATGCAGATTTGCACCTTCTGCCGAAAGAATTCAAAGACATTTTTGCCTTTGAAGAGGAAGAGATGCCAGGCGTCAGCCTGGATCTTGCTGTCCACAAGCTCACCGTGGATCCTAAAAAGAAGTCCGTCCGGCAAAAGAAAAGAAATCACGGCGAGGAAAGAAGTCAGGCCGCAGATGCCGAAGTAAAAAAGCTGTTGGACGCTAGGTTCATTCGGCCATGTAATTTTCCTGACTAGGTGGCCAATGTTGTGCTTGTAAAGAAGCCGAATGGGACTTGGCGTATGTGTGTTGATTACACAGACCTCAACAAGGCGTGTCCCAAGCCTGGTCGACTCTACAGCCGGCCACGCCTAGATGAGCTTTATGGATGCCTATTCCGGCTTCCATCAGATTCACCTATGGAAAAAAGATCAAGAGAAGACGGCCTTCGTCACTGATCAAGGGTTATTCTGCTATACCGTGATGCCGTTTGGCTTGAAAAATGCGCCTGTCACTTTCCAACGGATGATTAATACGATCTTCATCAATCAAATCGGGAGGAATGTGGAGGCGTAAATTGATGACATGATAGTCAAATCCACGCTACAGACGGATCATCTTGATGATCTCCGAGAAACATTCACCACCCTTAGGCGGCACAAGGTCATGTTGAATCCTAAGAAATGCGTCTTTGGTGTTGAGTTTGGGAAGTTTCTCGGATTCCTGATTGATCAAAGGGGGATAGAGCCTAACCCCGAGAAGATACATGCGGTAATTGACATGAAGTCACCCCGTATTGTCAAGGAAGTTCAGAGATTAACTGGTTGTCTGGAGGCATTGGGGAGATTCCTCATCCGGTCAGGCGACAAATGCCTTTACTTCTTCCAAGCAATCAGGAAGAAGACCAGATTTGAATGGGGGGATGATGCTGAGGTGGCCTTTCAAAAGCTGAAAGAGCACTTGCACTCCTTGTCGAGGCTTGTTAGTCCTTTTCCCAGAGAGACGTTGTACATGTACTTAGCCGTGTCAGATCATGCCCTCAGTGCCGTTCTCCTTGCTGAAAGAGACGGCGTTCAGATCCTAGTCTATTTCATTAGCCATGTCCTCAAAAATGCTGAACTCCGGTACCCCATGGTTGAAAAATTTGGCCTTGCTTTGTATATGGCATTCAAGAAGTTGAAGCATTATTTTCTGGCACATCCGGTGGTGATATACACCGACCAGCCACTCAAACGGCCAATGTCTACCTTGGAATCATCCGGTAGAATGTTGAAATGGGCTACAGAAATGCAAAGTCTTGAAATCACTTTCGAACCAAGAAAGGCAGTGAAAGGTCAGGCGTTTGCTGACTTCATTGTTGAAATGACCCGTCCGGTGGCTCCGGATAATCTTGATCAGGTTTGGAAAGTGTATGTAGACGGGAGCTCAACAAATAACGGCTCTGGTGCAGGCATAATCTATGAATCTCCGTAAGGAGACAAATATGAGTATGCACTACGGTTCAAATTTCAGACCTCAAACAATGAGGCGGAGTACGAAGCCCTGCTGGCTGGAATCCGCATGTGTAAGGCAGCAGGGGAAATCAAAGTTGACGCCTACTCTGATTCTCAATTGGTCGTTAGCCAGTACGAAGGTACATATGAGGCTACCCATCCGGTAATGATCAAATATCTTCAGGCGGTCAAAGAAGAGGTTGGGACACTCGAAGGGTTCACTCTGAGCCAAGTGCCCAGGTTCGGTAACAACCAGGTGGATGCCTTGTCCAAATTAGCATCTTCCGCCTGTTGTGATACGCTTCGGTCAGTCTTTTGGGAAGTTATGGAAAAAAGAAGCATTTTTTAAGAGCCCATTGGAATTCCGGACCGAAGCTCTTCAAGGCGGGATTTTTGAAGCCCCTCCTAAAGTGTGTGACCCCAAAAAAGGGGAAGGAAGTTCTCGAAGAATTACATGCGGGGTACTACGTCTCTCACATATGCGGCAGATCCCTAGCCGTCAGAGCCAGACGACACTACTTTTGGCCTACCCTTGAGGTAGACGCCAAAGAGCTGGTGAAGAAATGTGACAAATGTCAGAAATTTGGCAAACTCATTCACCGCCCAGCTACTGATCTGACGGCCATCCACAACCCAGTCTCGTTTGCAAAATGGGGCATGGACATTTTAGGCCCTTATACGCCTGATCCAGGCGAAAAACGTTACATTCTAGTGGCTGTGGATTACTTCACCAAGTGGGTGGAGGCGGAGGCGGTCAGGAACATCAAGACTAAGGATGTCATCTCTTTCATTTGGAAGAACATCATCACCCGGTTTGGGGTACCTATGTCTATGGTGTTTGATAATGACCCTCAGTTTGAGACGCCTCAGCTCAAGACTTGGTTGTGGGATCAAGGGATCTCCAACTGTTTTGCATCAGTCGGCCGACCCCAATCAAAAGGCCAGGTTGAAGCCTTCAACAAACTCATCTCAGACGGCATAAAAAAGAAAATTGAAAGAGCCGGTGGTTTATAGGCAGAAGAATTGATTCATGTCCTATGGGCCATCCGGACAACAGCCAAGGGGCAACCGGTGAAACCCCATTTCTCATGGTTTATGGTGCTGAAGCCGTCTTGCCCATCGAACATTATGAGCCTACCCTCAGAGTAATGCTTTATGATGAGGAGACAAATTGGGAGGCCATGCGCCTGGCTTTGGACTCTCTCCCAGAACGCAGGGGCAATGCCGTCTTGCGTCATGAGATATATTGTCTGAGAATGACAAGAGCCTACAACAAGAAAGTGCACAAGCGCCCGTTGAAAGTTGGCGACTTCGTGTTACGAAAAATGGAGGCAACCGGTAGGGCCAATGAACTTGGAAAGCTGACTCCAAATTGGGAAGGTGTCTACCGGATCTATGAGGAAGTTAGAAGCGACACCTACCGCGTGGAAACCCCAGACGGCAGGCGCCTGCCTAGGACTTGAAATGTAGACAATTTGAAAAAGTACTACTTCTGAGCTGTAAAATTTTGTAAGCAAAAAGTCTATTAATGAGAAATCGCTCTTTGTTTTCAATTATGCATGTTTCCCTTTTTTCAAGCTTTAAGGCTGCCTGAGGAACTCTCAGACGACCCAATTGTTGAACTCTCTAAGTTTGAAACTTAGTAAACAATTCAGCGTTCATTTTACATGAGGCCGCTGGCTGGATAACTAAACTAGGCACAAAACCTCTTAGTGGCTATACAGCCAGTCTCTACCTAGACAAGAGGCCGAAGGCCGGATGGCTGTCTGTTTTATAAAATCGCCTGTCCCAACATGGACAAAGGCGTCCGGCGACACCCCTCCGGGTGCGATCATCGCAGAGGGAAGCCTACCTTTTTGCTCTACGTACTTATGCAGACGACAAAGATTGAACGACTAAATTGGTCAACTCATAGCAGTCTGACCAGAAAAGTTGAAAGAACAATTAAGTCTTCGAAATACCAGATGTCCTCAGACAACAGCCGGTGACCGACCGAAGTTCCTAAGCTTTTCATTCCAAAGTTGCACCAACCCCCCCTACCGGGGCAACAAAAGTTATGCAACAGCTACGCAACCTTCAAAAGGACATGAGGCCAATGGCCGGATGATTATTCGAATTTCGTCTACTCCAATGAGTAATAAGGCGACCAGCAACACCCCTCCGGGTGCAATCATCACAAGCACTACCAAAGAGTGCACTTGTACATACAGGCGGCATGGTCCAACTCATTGCCGCTTGGCCTGGGTGAAATGAATCACCCTTCGAAATTACACGTTTTCCCAAGCCGGAAAAGCATAATTGGGTTGCAAACCCCCCAAGCGGCCATTTTCCTCCTGACTCATGACAGGACAGACGGCTGTAGACACCCATTTGTGTCTCCCCAAAACCAAACCCAGTGATGAGTACCTTTCACGTCGAATCATAATCGAATGAAGCGAAAGTGTGGAAAGTCTAGTGTTGCGGAAAGTTTTATTTTCTTTTCTCTTCTCTCTGTTTTTGAAAACTTATTTTAAGAAAACAGACAATCCAGTTCGTTGGTCCATGATATGGGTCCAATAGTAGTGTAGTTGGATGGGGCTTTCAAATACCTTTCCAACGATATATTATAAGCCCAATTCCGATGAATATTGAGGAAGTTATGGCCAATTTACCAAACTGGGCCCGGTTTGAGCTTTATATGCGGCCCAATGATCTAGGGGAGGGCCTAATATGATTTATCATTCCTAATGCAATTAGGAATGGTTTTAGTCTTCTAGAATCTTCTAGAAGGTTCTTTTCATTCCTAATCCAATTAGCATTGATAAATTGACTTTTGTTGACTTTTCAGAGTTTTAATCAAAATCAAATAGCATTTTTGAGGAAATTATATTATTTTATCCTCCAGTACGGTAAACTTATCGGATTTTCGAAAACGCGTTGGAATCAGGCTTGGCGCCTAACCCCAGGCCTTGGCGCCTGGAACCAGGCCTGGCGCCTGGCGCTAGTGCTGGTATCTGGCGCCAGCTAGCCAGGGTTGGCGCCAGCCCTGTTTTCTGAGCGTCAGACTCTGTTTTGTTAATTTATCTTTTTTGGCTGATTTTCTCTATAAATATCCTATTAAAAATTCCGTTTTCATTCACCATTAATCATCTACATCCATCAATCATCTACAATCATTAATTCTTTAGCATTCTCTAAATCATTCATCTCTCTTAAAACATTCAATTCTTTCTAAACCTTTGTTTTCTCAAATACAAAATTCCGCATTCGCAAGATCTAGAAACACCTAGCCATATTCGAAGTTGCCTTCGCCCTAGACGTGAAAGGTTTTAATTTTTGAGGGTTTGGTCCCAAATCTCTATTTCCATTATTTAACTTGATTGTTTTGTTTATTATTTTCCTTGAAGTTACTAACGTGTGTATTTTGTTATTAGAAAGAGGTACGAGGCATCAAAGTAAGTACTTTTATGGTTTTTATTGATGTTATGATGTAGACATCATGTTTATATTGTTATTATGATATTCCTAGTATCATGTCTAGGGTAATTTTAATATTAAATATGATTGTTACGATGCTTCCTACGTTCTTCCTAATATTTATGATTGTTAGTATCATGTTAGGGTTAAAGATTTGATTTTTATTGCTTAGTGACATGCTAGGGTTTGTTATTAATCTTATTAGTATCATGCCTAGGATCTTGCTATTTTTATTATGCTTTAATATTAATATGAACATGATCATGAATATTATTATTGTTGTTATAATTATAATTATTATGATTTTATTATTATGTTGCTTGATGCTTATTTATTATTTATTGCTTGATCACACATTTTATTGCATGTTTAAAGGGAATCTATACTTGTAATCACGCTTAATAAGATATTTAATAATCTTGTTAGGGTTAATATTGATTATAATTCAAGTGATCGCCAATAATAGATTTATTTGTGCATTAATATTCAACCAACATAAATAAACAGGTTTAGGGTTAATCCTATTGATTGCATGTTAATTAGAAAGCGCACATGAATACGAGCAGAATAAAGTAGAGGCCTATTATTAGGGCAGGTTCGATCTCTTTTAGGTTGGATTTGTACCTTCATCCCCGAACCCTTATTTGGTTCTAGACCTTATGAAGTTGACGATCTCTTGGATTGTTAAGGGGTGTAACCTTCACCTCGTGAACGGTTTACAAGTTCCTAAAAAACTTGTTGGCGACTTTTTTGCTCTATCTTCTTCCCTTTTGGACGCCACCGTACTTTAGTGTATGATCACAGTGGGGTTAAAGCTAGTGGGATTAAGGCTTGAAATTATTCCCTACAACGACCCTTCGCCTTTTGTCTGATATCCAAACGGCCTTTTTCCGTCTGATCCTCAGCGCTTGAGGGGCTGATCGGCCTTTTTCCTGGAGCGCCTGTCATATGAGCGGTTGCGTACTTGGTTTGGGGCAATCATTGTTGTGATTGATTGACTAGCAAAAATATCATGCTCTTTAAAGCATCAGACGTTTCCAAGTCAATCAATCGATTTAAAGGTGAAACCAACCACACAACCACCCAGGGGCAAGAGCAGCTGGATTATCAGTTGCCGCATGCTTTTCATAATTTAGGCAAAAGCAAAAATTTCAAGCATACAACCAAGTGATAAAAACCGACTCAGTCGGCGCATTCATTAAAAAACTACCCAGCCAAACGGCTATGGTAGAAAATTGTTAACCGGACCCCGTCCAGGAAAGTGAAGCAAACTGTTAATTAACTCGGCTCCTCAGCTGGTAAAAACAACATATACTCTGCACGCAGGCCGGAAAGAAAGTAATCTGGCATACAGCCGCTGAAACAGAAAAGTAATAAAAATGGCATACTACCGCAGAAATTCATTGTTGAGCCGCAGACGGGTCCACCTGGTCATTGCCTCCTTCATCTTCTTCGTCAGAAGGAACCTCGTGCTCCTGAGTTGGGACGGGGTGACCAGGTTCTGGCAGCTCAGCATGCGCCCAGGCTTCGAACGATTCCGGCTCTGGCTCGCCCTTCTCCCTGAAATATACAACTTCTTCTGCATATTTGTGAGCCAGTGCCCATACGCCATACTCTTTGTTTGGATACAAGGTGTTCCAGGCAATCCTTATACGGGTGTCGTTGTCAGCCTCACTCTCGGCAACCAGGCGCTCTTGTTCTGCCTCCAAGGTTGCTTTAAAGTTCAGCTGTGCCTGGGTCGCCGCCTCCTCCAGCTCCTTGACCTTGGCCTTGAGGTCGCTATTCTCTTGGGAGACTCCCTTGAGAGAGTACAACTCCGTCTTAGCCTTGTGAAGCTCCTCTTTAGCCTTTTTGAGCGTCGTCTCAGCATCCCCGGTTTTCTGCTTGAACGCCTCCAGGTCCTTCTCGAGCTGTTCAATCTTGGACGCCTGCGTCATTACTGTGGCTTTAGTCTCAAGTTCATTTATTATACAAGAGTATAGAGCAACGTTTTCAGCGTCTCTGGCTAATTTGTTGGATCTCTTTACTTCTTCCCGCTTGCGGGAGTATGGACGTTTGAGGTCGTCTACCCGCAGAAGAGCCTGCATAGAACGAATCAGGTTAGATCTGCAGGCGGGACAGTACTTAAAGTTTACTTCTGTTACTTTTTTTACACCTTACCTCAGCCAGAAGGGATAGGATGCGTTCTAGATTGAACGTCTCTATCCCAGGAATGTTGTCTCTATCCCTCTTCCAGACGTCGTCAAACATGGCCTTGGCATTCTTCTGGACGTCTGGCCAGCGGGGAGAGACATCTGCACCACAATCAACATTTGATGAGTGCGAAATACAGGCGACACCAATCTGTTGCCGGCCGTCTGAGGAAGAAGTTTGTTGGGAGTGGGATTTCACTCACAAAGGCTACCCTAACTCAGGCGGGGACTCAAATGGGTTAGCCTTAACTTCAGAGACAGCGTGGCGAGAGCCACCCGCAGGCGCTGTAACCCCTCCTCCAAAGTCGCCGTCTACCTCCTGCATCCTTCCCCCGATGCGCATTTGATTTTTCCCGGCTTTGGCTCCAAGAGTCAAGGAGGAGACAGCCCTTTTCTTGGGGGGGTAGAGGCGGAGTCATCCCTAGCCCGTTTGAGAGTCTTCTCAAACATTTTTGGGATTTTGCCTCCCTGCAAAGCGGATGCTAGTTAGTCATGCATCCGGAAATAAAGCTTGCAAAGTTAAAGTAAAGGGGGGTCAGGCGTCTTACCTTGGCCGTGATAGCAGCCGCCTGCTTTTTTGCAATATCTTTGCGGATGGCGGCGGAGGACCGCTTGGGTGTCTTCTCGTCTGGGAGCATGGCTAAAGCTTCCTCTGCAAAAATAAAGAGCATAAAACATCAGTAATTGCCAATTTGACACAGAAGTACCCCAGACGGTCTTAAGGTCAGGCGCATACGTTTGGTAAACATTGTGCTGAGCCCGCAGGCGGATAAAAAGGCCTCGTCTCTAAACCAGGCGCTTTTTGGAATCCAGTTCTTTGGAACCTTTATTGTTTCCCCGGTTGACAGGGTAGCATCTTCAAGACCAAAAATGTTGGTCTCAACTATTCTGTCGTAGTCCTCATCCGGAATTTGAGGAAGACAACACTTCCAGACCAGAAGGTTGGGCTTCTTATTGTACCGGCGCAGTTCAAAATTTTCTCGTCGGCTAGGCGCAGACAGCAAGTAGAAGCGGTGCTTCCAGCCTTTGAATTTGGACACCTTGTCCAAAGTCATCATGTACTGAGGGAGGGTGGTCAATGTGTACCACGCCCTCCAGCCGCCTGGGTTACGACTCAAGTAATGCATATGGGCAAAGGCCTCCCAGCCGGGATGCAGCCCTTGGAACTCACAAGCGGCAACATACCCCAGAATGTTAGCCCAAGAATTAGGGGTAAGTTTCCAGACTCCTAGGCCATAGGCTCTTAGAATTGCCTTCACCGCCTCGTGAAGTGGAAATCTTAGCCCAACCAGGAACGCCGCCTCATAACAGCCGAAGTAGGCATTGGCGTTCCTATCGTCATCTTTCCAAGAGACGGTGCCTTCTGCATGCGGAACCCGGATGGTATAATTTCCGGCTAGGGGGCGCATGAGTTTGAAGTTTTCCAAGTCTTTGTCCATGTTTGCCCTGTCTTTGGCAGAGACATGGATTTGGAAGGGGTCGTCCTTCTCACTCCAGTTTTTCCTCTCCTCCACCTCACTATCCTCAAGCGGCGACATAGGCTCGTCACTGCTCTCGGAGCTGGAGGCGGAGCTTTCCCAGATGACTCCTCATCTTGCAAGCAGGGCATAGAGACGACCTCCTTACCGTCTCCCTGATCGCACTCATCAAGGAATGAATCCCTAGGGGTTGAAGGGGCACCCGGGGAAGACCTCTCAGCAGCCGTCTGGTTTTCCCTACCTGACGTCTCCCCGTCAGGCGATTGCCCGCTGAGCCCTCGCTCCTATAGTTGGGATCTCTTGTCGTC
The DNA here is from genome assembly GCF_948465745.1 of Chenopodium album. NCBI lineage: Eukaryota > Viridiplantae > Streptophyta > Magnoliopsida > Caryophyllales > Amaranthaceae > Chenopodium > Chenopodium album. The sequence goes on along the minus strand of NC_137836.1, from coordinate 4,746,250 downwards.
TGCATTGTCCGAGCCATTGTGTCCTGCACAGACACATAGACGGTCGGATTCCAAGCATAAGGGTGGTCCCAACACCCCGAGGCGGCACTCCCAGTCCTAGATTTAGCCGTACCAGGTGACCGGCTGGACTTTAACCTAGGTTGTGCCATGTGTGTTAATGATGCATCCATTTATTGCAAAGAATATATACAAGCGGGAAAAAATGAAAAGAGCTGAGAGAGACAGATGCGGTACCTTTAAGAGTTGATATCTGAAAGTTAGGCGGAACCGTCTGGGGCAGGCGGAAATGAGCTTGATTGCGTACGCTTGACTCAGACGTGAAAGCAGACTCTCTCTCTCTCTAAGTTTATCTCTCTTAAAATTTTTTGTAAACGTACAAAAAATGAGGGTAAACGGCTACATATAGGGGGTAAATTCAGGGGTACCTCCATAATTTCCGCAGAAGGTGAACAGTAAAAAAATTGGCGGTCAAATCACCCCCAATGGAAGAGTCACATCTGTGAGGGGCAAATGTTTGGGGTAATTTTACCCTAACACGTGGTCCAGTCAGAAGGTGACACGTATCACCTTAGGGTTAGTCCAAATTGGACCAACCCCTGTTTGACACGTGTTATCCCAAAGAAATGGGAAAAAAGGCGGCCTTAATGGCCCATATCCCGAGAAAGCCGCAATGCGGCGCAACCCACAAATGATTAGGGCTTGATGAACTAATCAGAGGCACAATTCCCGAGGACCCTATAAATAGGGCGATTTTCTTCTTTTGGAGACACGTTTTACCATTTATTACACAATTTATTCTTTGAAAGAGACATCTCGAGCTTGGAATCCGAGCAGATACCCACCTAAATTTCCGCACCTTTTTACTCCTATTCAAGTTACTAACTTGATCGTCGGAGGCGGAGCTCCAATCACCCGGAATCTTCGTTATTTTGCAAGTACAACTCACGCCGGACCAGACTTTGTGACGTAACTCTCCCGAGGGACAAAAACACCCAAAACACAACCCAGCCCCACCACCAGAACAACCTGCCATCCGCCGGAACATCCAGACCCCACCAATAACCGCCGGCTCCACCACCTTCCCCCCTCCCCCTTCCCCCTCCCCGAAAACCACCCTAACCACCTCGTGCATTGGCACTAACCCACCAACCGAAAGTAACTGCTGCAACCACCGAAAACTCGATCCTACCCATTTCTTCCTCCCGAAAACCACACTAGCCACCAGCTTCACACGTAAAACAACCGAAATCAACAAACTTAAACCCAGATTTGCTGATTCAAGGACGGAGAAAGTGCGTGATCTATAATCCCTCGTATTTTTAAATATGTTATAAATGAAATTTAATTTTATTTATAATATTGATTTGTATTTTTCCGTAATTTAATTTCAAAATATTCAAATTATTAATTTGGGTCAAAAATTATTTTGGCACAAATTATTTTATGAACCTTCATTGTATAATTTATTTCAATACAACTAAAGCTTAGTCTATTTCATTCATTTGGCCCATTAATTTTATGAGGCCCAATCTTTCTATTTACCCTACAACATTCCCCCCTATAAATATCCCGTTAATCTCCAAAATTTTCCCACAATAAAAGGTTAGTCTTATTTTCTACTTTATTTTATTAATTTGTATAATTATAATTATTGATTTATGGGTTTTGATTTTATTGTTTGTAATTAATTCAATTAGTATCAAATTGTATTTTGATGATTAAACTTTATAATTTCAGATTTTATAAATGTCATAATTTTCAGATTTTGTAAATTTTATAACCTAGGGTTTTTAATTATTGAAAATCATGATTTTTAGGGTTTTTATGAACAATTGATTTAGGGCTTTTATAGTAATGATGTTTTGAAATTTTGGTGATTATAACTACTGATTAGTTTAACTTAATTCCATATTATTTTGAACACGTAAATTCGTGTTTTAATTTTTAGATTTCCGTTCGTTAATATTAATCCCGTTTTAATCCCGATCAGGTTTTGAACTCATCCGATTTTGATAAAAAATAGTAGTGTTTTCCATGTGGAAATAACATTTTAAGAAAGAATCAGCTCACTACCTTTGGTAATGAGCACCACCCTCTCGTGGCCAAATTCAGCCTCTAAAATATGATTTTCGGGCAGTTTTTGATTTTTAACGAAGTTTTTTTTTATGCTTAAAATTTTATCCTTGAGTTTGATTGATAAAATTAATTATGTTTAAAGTTTATCAAGCATAAATATATGTTTTTATTGAAGTTTAAAGCGGTTTAATTTTTCATCATATTATATTGTTGGGAAATACTTGGGTTAGTAATATTAATTGTTGGTTGTTTTTTTTTAGGAAGTGATTATTTCCTAGGAGACTTTTAATTGAGTATTAAAGTGATGTGTTGATAAAGTTTTGAACGGTTTTTAATTAATCTAAAGTGCTGGAAATAGTTTCCAAGTACTATTTTTGATGTTTTATAAAGAGGGTTTAATCACCCATTAAAAAGGGAGTTTATTAGAGTTTTTAAATAATTTTCAGATTGTTATTAAACTTTAAATTTGCTGTAATTTCATGTATAAGAGTGTATTTTAAGGTTTTTATGAAGAAAATTTAAAGAACTATATATAAGCCTTTAATTTTAACTAAAGGGAAGGTTTTAAAGTGTTGTTTGATTTGGATTTTGAAGGTTTTAAAGTAAGTTAGTATTGCTGTAAATTTGATTGATTGGGTATTGATTGAGATATTATTGTTTGGTTTAGGAGAGGAGTTTATTGAAGGTGATTTCTAGATAGTAAAGTGGCCTACCAATTCTTTTATTCAAGGTACGTACTGTAGACACCTATTTGTGTCTCCCTGTAGGGAATATTTCAAGCCTTAATCCCACTAGCTTGAACCCCACTGTGATCATACACTAAAGTACGGTGGCGTCCAAAAGGGAAGAAGATAGAGCAAAAGAGTCGTCAACAAGTTTTTTTTAGGAACTTGTAAACCGTTCATAGGATGAAGGTTACACCCCTCAACGATCCAAGAGATCGTCAACTCCATAAGGTCATGAACCAAATAAGGGTTCGGGGATGATGGTACAAATCCAACCTAAAAGAGATTGAACCTACCCTAATAATAGGCCTCTACTTTATTCTGATCGTATTCATGTGCGCTTTCTGATTAACATGCAATCAATAGAATTAATCCTAAACCTGTTTATCTATGTTGGTTGAATTTAATGCACAAATAAACTACTATTGGCGATCACTTGAAATTATAATCATAATTAACCCTAACAAGATTATTAATTATCTTATCAAGCGTGATTACAAGTACCAATTCCCTTTAAACATGCATAAAAGGCGTGATCAAGCAATAAATAATAAATATCAAGCAACAATAATAAATAATAATCATGATAATAAAATTATAATCATCAAAATAATAATCATAATAAATTATAACAAATATAATAATAATCATGTTCATGTTAATATTAAAGCATAATAATAATAGCAAGATCCTAGGCATGATACTAACAAGATTAATAACAAACCCTAGCATGTCACTAAGCAATAAAGATCAAATCTTTAACCCTAACATGATACTAACAATCATAAATATTAGGAAGAACATAGGAAGCATCGTAACAATCATATTTAATATTAAAAATACCCTAGACATGATACTAGGAATATCATAATAACAATATAAACATGATTTCTACATCACAAATCAATAAATCAATTAAAGTACTTACTTTGATGCCTCGTACCTCTTTCTAATGACAAAATACACACGTTAGTAACTTCAAGGAAAATAATAAACAAAACAATCAAATTAAATAATTGAAAGAGAGATTTGGGACCAAACCCTCATAAATTAAACCTTTCACGTCTAGGGCGAAGGCAACTTCGAATATGGCTAGGTGTTTCCAGATCTTATGAACGCGGAATTTTGAATTTGAGAAAAGGCTAGTTTAGAAAGAGAGAGAGAGAGAGAGAGAGAATAATCAAGAAAATCTTGATGAGAGTTGGTGAATATTGATGTAGATGATCCATGGTCCATGAAAACGAAGTTTTTAATACGTTATTTATAGAGAAAATCAGCCAAAAAAGATAAATTAACAGAACAGATTCTGACGTTCAGAAAACAGGGTTGACGCCAACCCTGGCTAGCTCGCGCCAGACACCAGCACTAGCGCCAGCCGCCAATGGCTAGCGCCAGGCCTGGTTCCAGGCGCCAAGGCCTGGGGTCAGACGCCAAGCTTAAATTTAACGCGTTTTTGAAAATCCGATAAGTTTACCGTACTGGAGGATAAAATAATATAATTTCCTCGAAAATGCTATTTGATTTTGATAAAAACTCTGAAAAGTCTAGTGTAGACACCCATTTATGTCTCCCCAAAAAACCAAACCCAGTGATGAGTACCTTTCACGTCAAATCATAATCGAATGAAACGAAAGTGTGGAAAGTCTAGTGTTGCGGAAAGTTTTATTTTCTTTTCTCTTTTCTCTGTTTTTGAAAACTTATTTTAAGAAAACAGCCAATCCAGTTTGGTTGGTCCATGATATGGGTCCAATAGTAGTGTAGTTGGATGGGGCTTGCAAAGACCTTTCCAACGATATATTATAAGCCCCATTCCGATGAATATTGAGGAAGTTATGGCCAAATTACCGAACTGGACCTGGTTTGAGCCTTATATACGGCCCAATGATCTAGAGGAGGGCCTAATATGGATTTATCATTCCTAATGCAATTAGGAATGGTTTTAGTCTTCTAGATTCTTCTAGAAGGTTCTTTTCATTCCTAATTTAATTAGCATTGATAAATTGACTTTTGTTGACTTTTTAGAGTTTTAATCAGAATAAATGAACGTTTTTGAGGAAAATACGATTTTATCCTCCTGTACGGCAATTTCTATCTGATTTAAGAAAACGCGTCAATTTCTTAGTCAGCGCCAAACGCCAGCTGTAGCGCCTGACGCTACGCTTGGCGCCTGGCGCCTGGCGCTAGCCTTAGCGTCTGGCGCTAAGGTCAGCGTTTGGCGCTAATCTGGCTTTTTGCGTCAGAACTCTGTTTTTGATGTTTTATCTTTTTGGCTAATTTTCTCTATAAATAGCTTCCTAAAAACCCCGTTTTGATTCACCAACTCTCATTAAGATTTTCTTGATTACTCTCTCTTTCTCTCTTTTCTAAACTAGCCTTCTCTCAAATATAAAAATTCCGCATTCACTAGATCTAGATACACCTAGCCATATTCGAAGTTGCCTTTGCCCTAGACATGAAAGGTTTTAATTTCTGAGGGTTTGGTCCCAAATCTCTCTTTAAATTATTTAATTTAATTGTTTGTTTATTATTTTCCTTGAAGTTACTAACGTGTGTATGTTGTTATTAGAAAGAGGTACGAGGCATCCAAGTAAGTACTTTAATGGTTTAATTGATGTTATGATATAGAGTTCATGCTTAGGTTGTTATTATGATATTCCTATTATCATGTCTAGGGTAACTTTAATATTAAGTATGATTAAAAGTATGATGCCTTTTATGTTCTTCCTAATATTTATGATTGTTAGTATCATGTTAGGGCTAAATATATGATTTTTATTGTTTAGTAACATGCTAGGCTTTGTTATTAATCTTGTTAGTATCATGCCTAGGATCTTGCTATTATTGTGCTTTAATATGATCATGATTATTTCAAATATTGTTTTAATTATTATTATTATGATTATTGTTATGATTTATTATGTTGCTTGATTATTTATTGTTATTGCTTGATCACACCTTTTATACATGTTTAAAGGGAATTGGTACTTGTAATCACGCTTAATAAGATAATTAATAATCTTGTTTAGGGTTAATTTGATTATAATTCAAGTGATCGCCAATAATAGTTTATTTGTGCATTAATATTCAACCAACATAGATTAAACAGGTTTAGGGTAATCCTATTGATTGCATGTTAGTCAGAAAGCGCACATGAATACGATCAGAATAAAGTAGAGGCCTATTATTAGGGCAGGTTCAATCTCTTTTAGGTTGAATTTGTACCTTCATCCCCAAACCCTATTTAGTTCAAGACCTTATGGAGTTGACGATCTCTTGGGTCGTTAAGGGGTGTAACCTTCACCTCGTGAACGGTTTACAAGTTCCTAAAAAACTTGTTGGCAACTCTTTTGCTCTAGCTTCTTTCCCTTTAGACGCCACCGTACTTTAGTGTATGATCACACTAATACATTACCCCTATCTTGAACCTCACTGTGATCATACACTAAAGTACGGTGGCGTCCAAAGGGAAAGAAGATAGAGCAAAAGAGTCGCCAACAAGTTTTAGAAACTTGTAAACCGTTCACGAGGTGAAGGTTACACCCCTTAACGATTCAGGAGATCGTAAACTCCAATAGGTCTTGAACCATGACTGGTAGTTCGGGGATGAAGGTATAAATCCAACCTAAAAGAGATTGAACCTGCCCTAATAATAGGCCTCTACTTTATTCTGATCGTATTCATGTGCGCTTTCTGACTAACATGCAATCAATAGGATTAACCCTAAACATGTTTATCTATATTGGTTGAATATTAATGCTCAAATAAAACTATTATTGGCGATCACTTGAATTATAATCATATTAAGCGTGATTACAAGTACAAATTCCCTTTAAACATGCATAAAAAGGTGTGATCAAGCAATAAGTAAAAATCATCAAGCAACATAATAATCATAATAACAATTATAAAAATAATCATAATAATCATATTTAAAATAATCATAATATTCATGTTAAAGTATAATATTAGCAAGATCCTAGGCATGATACTAACAAGATTAATAACAAACCCTAGCTAGCATGTCACTAAGCATTAAAAAATCAAAGCTTTAACCCTAACATGATACTAACATGCTATTAGGAAAGAAAATAGGAAGCATCACAGGAAACACAATTGTCATGTTTGATAATAGAAATTATAATTGTTACCCTAAACATGATACTAGGAATCATAACAACAATCTAGACATGATTTCTACATCATAATAACAATAAATCAATTAAAGCACTTACTTGGATGCCTTGTACCTCTTCCTAATAACAAAATACACGAGTTAGTAACTTCAAGGAAAATAATAAAAAATAATTAAATTAAATAATTGAAATAAAGATTTGGGACCAAACCCTCAGAAATTAAAACCTTTCACGTCTAGGGCGAAGACAACTTCGAATATGGCTAGGTGTATCTAAGTCTTGCGAATGCGGAATTTTGTATTTGAGAAAAGGCTAGTTTAGAAAAGAGAGAAAGAATAATCAAGAGATTCTTGATGAGAGTTGGTGAAAATTGGTGAGAATTGATGAATGAAAACGGAGTTTTTAGGAAGCTATTTGTAGAGAAAATCAGCCAAAAAGATAAAAAATCAAAACAGAGTTCTGACGCGAATAAAACCTGATTAGCGCCGACGCTGGCAATTAGCGCCTGGCGCTAACAGGCGCCAGGCTTAGCGCCAGGCGCTAATGTCTGGCGTTAGGCGTTAATCCTGTTTTTGACGCGTTTTCTAAAATCAGATAGAATTTAACCGTACAGGAGGATAAAATCGTATTTTCCTCAAAACATTCTTTTATTCTGATTAAAACTCTAAAAAGTCAACAAAAGTCAATTTATCAATGCTAATTGAATTAGGAATGAAAAGAACCTTCTAGAAGAATCTAGAGGACTAAAACCATTCCTAATTGCATTAGAAATGATAAATCTATATTAGGCCCTCCTCTAGATCATTGGGCCGCATATGAGGCTCAAACCGGGCCCAGTTCAGAAATTTGGCCATAACTTCCTCAATATTCATCGGAATTGGGCTCATAATATATCGTTGGAAAGCTCTTTTCAAGCCCTATCTAACCACACTATTATTGGACCCATATCATGGACCAACCAAACTGGATTGGATGTTTTCTTATAATAGGTTTTCAAAAACAGAGAGAAGAGAAAAGAAAACACTAAACTTTCCACACTTTCACTTCATTCGATTATGATTCGACATGAAAGGTACTCATCACTGGGTTTGGTTTCGGGGAGACACAAATGGGTGTCTACACCCCTTCTTGCAGCCCTAGCCTCAAACAAATTATCAATTTACGACCACTCCCTGCCCCACTTCCATTGAATCCGGCATCCCTTTCCTTTCCACGCCCTTTAATTTATTGCTCATCATTCCCCCGAACACCTTGAAACCCTTCCCCTTTCCCTCGATTCTTGATTTCCGACCAACCCCTCAAATAAATTATCAATTTTCAGTCAAATTTCATCCCACGCATCAAAAACCCTCGAAATCCCGCCCACCCTCCTTCGACCCCCTCAAAAACCAGATCTGCCTTCCTTTCCTTTCCTCAATTGAGGAAGTTATGATGTTGTTGCTTGAGGGTCGCGGAATTCCGGAGCGATTGAGGGCTTGTGTTGGATTCGATGGGGTGGAGGCGGTTTCAAGTGTGGTGGGGTTGGTTTTGGGATGCATGTGGGCGATTGTAAGGGAGTTTTGAGGTGGATTGAGGTGTTGTGGAGGTGGGGCGGTGGTGAAGATGGCGGCAATGCTGGTGGCGCATGCATAGAAAAAAAAATTAAGATCATGTGACCGGCACGTGGGTGGTCAACGCCGGAAAAGGGAGTCAACGGCCAGATTTCGGCAAGTGGTAGTCCCTTACAACATTTTTTAAAAAAGAGGTAGTCATTTACAACAATTTTTTTAAAAGGTAGTTTTTCACAAAAAGTTGTATATAAAATGTAGTTTTTCAAAAAAAATCCAAAAAAAAAAAAAAACGAGGGATCAAAGTATGCTCTCACTAATAATTTTGTCTTTCATCAATTGTACTCTACCTAAACAAAAATTGATAAATTAAAGACAATATAACATTATGGTGCAAATAAAAAAGGATGTGGATTTATTTATCTTTAATTGTGCATTCATGATTTGATTTGGTCACATTATTTGTTCTTTTAGTTGGAATTTTAGGAGTCTTAGCCTTAGCCTTAGGGTCTGTTCTCATACGTGTATTTTCCTTTTAGTTCAGTTCAGCTCAGTTCAGTTAAGTTCAGTTCCTAATTTCCTTCTCTTATAAAATATTCATTTCATTTCAGTTCATTTCAGCTGATTTCAGTCTATTAGAACGGGTCCTTATAATGCTTTTTTTTTTTTAGAAATTATAATGCTTCTATAAGTTAGGCAGGAGTACATCTTTTCATAATGGTGCTAATGATATGATGTCTACTGTCTAAGTGTCTAGTAGTGTTCATTTAATTTAGATTATATGAGGCTAGGTGCACTGTTAATTTGTTGTGTTAGTTTCAACTTAATTCAAGTTGAATCTTTAAAAGGGTTAGGCCATTAAATTAAATTAGGTGTTTTTATAAAAGTAATTACCGGTGATTTGTATTTGTGTTCATTGGAATTTTAATTTCTTAGAAATTGTTTGTAAGTACTTTTTGATTATTTTTTTATTAATGAAATTATTTTTTTTCTTATTAAAAAAAAATAGTACAATACTCAACACCTCTTTGGGCCTTTGGCGGATTAAGGTCATACAAGAGCTATGGTTACGAGTGCAAATGCAAAGGGGATGTGGATAATACAGATTAGTGAATTACACATACATTAAACTAGAGGGTATTTAATTTTGTTTACTAAAATCTATTCATAAGTACATCGTATATGATAATTTTCGTGGTGATAAATGAATAAATAATAAAATCTTTTGATATACGGAGTATTAATAAATAACAAGAGCTATCGTATTTAATTTTGTTTACTAAAATCTTTTTTTTGATATATACGGAGTATTATTCAAATATTATGGCATGACACATTTATCTTGTGAAAAGTTTCACTAGTATCATATCTTCTCAATTATAACCCCCACTTCTCGATGATGGAAAAAATCCTCTTCTCGAAGCCAATTCTTGTGAGGGAAAACCCCCACTCAACTCCCCCAAATCCTCCTGAAATGATAGACCAATTGGTCAGATCAAATAAAAAACCTAAAAGAAAAATCAATCATTTGATTTTTGGGAAGGATCCTTCGAATTCTGACCAAATCATGGAGTTTGAGAATGAGGGGGAAATTCAAGGTATTACCCCCCTACAACGGAGACAATTGGACGGTTTCAACCTCCTCATCAGAGTGGTTTGGCTGCAAACCAGAAGTCCTTTAGAGACTTGTTAAGAGACACTCAATTGGCAAACCAAAATGGAAATTCCATCCAGTTAGGTTTGGATGAGGAAGACGAAGTCTCGGATGATGATGAAGCGCCGGAGGGTGTTGAGGATAATGATAGATTCCCTATCATCCTTCTTACAAAGGAAGAAAAGAAGGCTATGCGGAAACCTTGGAGGAACACTCTAATCATTCGAATGTTTGATGGTAGCTTGGGTTATATGGGATTAATGAAGAGATTAAAGAAGAAGTGGCAACTGAAGGGTGACCTGAGTCTGACGGATATTGGATGTAAGTATTTTATTGCAAGATTCACAAATGCAGATGATTATAATTACGTGTTAACACAAGGACCATGGTTGATTGATGACAAGTACTTAACCATTAGAAAATGGATGCCAAATTTTATTCCTGAAGAGGCTTCATTAAATGTTCTTACTGTATGGGTTCGAATTCCAAATCTATCTGTTGAGTACTTTGATAAGGAATTTTTGAGGAAAATTGGTACAAAAATTGGCAAGGTTGTTAGAGTTGATAAATTTACAGCCTATGCCGAAAGAGGACAAATCACACGGTTAAGTGTGGAAATTGACTTGTCAAAACCACTGTTAGCAAAATTCTGGCTAAAAGGGAAGATATGGAGAATTCAATATGAAGGAATTAAGATGGTCTGTTACAAATGTGGTAAATTGGGACACTCTGAGGATCAATGTGCCTCAACCAATCAAGCTGGGGATATGGTCATTGATAGCATTAACAAGGAGTTAGATACTGTAATGTAGAATAAACCAATCCCTGTAATCCGACCTAAAGAAAAGGATGAATATGGGGACTGGATTTTGGTTAAAAAACCTGGCCGGAAGAAAAATCCAAGGCCGGAAAAAACAGGGCACACAGGGGGTAAGAGTGGTACTGGAAGTCAAAGAGAACAAAGTCAACGTCAACTAACTGGAAAGGAAAGTGGCGGGTCCCGTTTTGAAGCTTTAAACCAGGAAATTAATGAAGATTTTATTCTAAAAGATAGGGAGTTAGCAAAAACCTTGGAAGAGATTGATATCACAAAGGAGTCGGGGGGGTTTGTTAAGGAAGCAAAAGATAGCCTTTCCAAAGACCAATCTGGATATATGGCAACTATTAATCTTGGAGATAATTCTCAGAATCCCCTTGATATAATTCAAAAAAATATCCCTTTTGCTGTTGGAAAAGATAAGGAAAAGAAAAAAAACTGCCAATAATAATGATAGTAAAAAAAGAAAAAAAAAGATACGCAAAATATTTTCAAGCAAAAAGAAGTCCTTAATGCCCCTTTACAGCCTATAGTCAATATAGATGTAAGTGAAAAAGACTCTCAAAAACGCTCTTACCAAGGGAAAGAAAATCAGCAACCTTTTAGCAGCACACTTGAGAATTCAATCCATAAAGAAGCAACTCAAGAGGTTTCTATTCCAGTGAACATAAAGACAACACCAAATGACAATTCCGAATGTGATCAAACTGTTGATGCCACCGGAGAAGACCCTATGTGTTGGTCAGACAATGGAGGACCCGTACATGGGCATCTTAAACCCCCTGATCCATGTGATGGAAGTCAACATCGAGACATGGGTGGAACCAGTCCCGGAGCCGATGGAGTTAGTGGTAACTCTAAGAATTCCCAATGAAGTCAACAGAATCTTGAAGTTACTTCGAGAAGCTTATGTAAGTTCTCTACCTCAAATACCTATTTCTATGGAGGATAGTATACCAAATTTAGCCCCGAATTGCTCGCCTATAACTTGTATGGTCTGGAACGTAAAAGGGGCGGGAAGTAAAGAATTTATTTCAATTCTAAAGGAAGTAATTCGAGTTAATAAACTTAATGTTGTCGCTCTAGTTGAAACTCATATGGGTGGACAACAAGCAATAAAAATTGCAAATATTTTGGGGTATGCAGGACATACTAGAGTAGATGCCCAAGGTTTCAGTGGGGTTATTTGGATTTATTGGAGACCGGAACTTGTTACGGTTGAACCGATTATTAAACACAGGCAATACATAACGATGGATATCAAAAGGGTAGGAGCGACTCCATGGTATTTCACGGCAGTATATGCTAGCCTAGAACCTACAAAAAGAAATGAGCTTTGGCAAGAACTGAAGGATTTTGCAAATACTAATAATAAACCGTGGTTAGTTGCGGGGGATTTTAATGAAACGAGGTTCTCGTGGGAGAGAAGCTCTAGCTCTTCTGAAACCCATCGTCGGGCAACTTTATTTAATGAATGGGTTCAAGACATTGGACTCTTAGAGATTGAGTTTAGAGGCCCAGCTCATACGTGGTCAAGAGGGAAAAATATTCACACATACACAAGTGCAAGACTGGATCGTGCTTTTTGTAATGGGGACTGGAGTCTACAGTTTGCTAATGCTGCTTCAAAAAACCTCCCAGCTATAGGATCAGACCATTGCCCGGTTTTAATTGCTCCTAATGGCTTTGCCCCGATTTCAAATGTTAATAAACCTTTTAAATTCCAAGCCGCATGGTTGACCCATGAAAATTTTCGGAGCTTTATTGAGGAAAAGTGGGATAAGAATGCACCGTTGATCCCTCACCTAGAAAAAATAGCCAATGATCTCCAAGATTGGAATAAAAAAATATTCCATAATATTTTTAGAAAGAAGAGGATCCTTCTTGCGCGTATTGGGGGTGTACAGAAATGTTTGGCACAACAAAAGTCTAGAGACACGATTAAATTGGAAGCAAAGTTAAGGAAAGAACTGGATGAAGTGCTAGAGCAAGAAGAACTTCTTTGGTACCAAAAATCCCGGGTGGAGTGGATTCAAGATGGAGATAGAAATACTACTTTTTTCCACTTGAGCATGATTTCAAGGAGGTGGAGGAACAAAATTAGTGCCATTAAAGAAGAACCGTAGAGTGATTGGATTCATGATAAAAACCGAGTGCAAGAAGTAATCGTTAAATATTTTCAAGACTTATTTTCGGCAGAAGGGGAGTTGGAACAAGGATCCCTGCCAACTGATATATTTCCTGAGTTCACCTCTCGTGACTGGAATAATTTATTAAGACCATTCACAAGGTGTGAAGTTGATAAAGCTTTGAATGAAATGGGGGCACTCAAAGCCCCGGGACCTGACGGTTTCCAAGTGCTCTTCTTCCAAAAGCATTGGGACTTAGTGGCAAACAATGTTTATGAAGTAGTACTGAAATCTTTGGCAGGAAAGGGTCTTCCTGAACATCTGAATGATACTTTTTTGGTACTTATACCGAAAGTCGAGTCTCCGGAATTAGCTTCGCAATTCCGGCCTATTAGCCTTTGCAATGTCATATATAAAGTAATTACAAAAACTATTGTTAATAGAATTAAACCAATGATGCCTCACTTGACGTCATGTACTCAAACAAGTTTCGTCCCGGGGAGGCAAATTACAGATAACATAGTAATTGTACAAGAGGTGCTTCACACAATGAAAAACAAACAAGGAGCAAGGGGTTTAATGGCTATTAAAATTGACTTCGAGAAGGCGTACGATAGGCTGCGTTGGGAGTTTATACACGATACACTCCTTGAGATTCGTTTCCCTCCAGTAATTATTGAAGTTATTATGGAGTGCATTTCAACGTCTTCGATGAAAGTGCTTTGGAATGGGGAACCAACTCATGCTTTTAGCCCGGGTAGAGGAATTAGGCAAGGTGACCCTCTATCACCTTACCTCTTTGTCCTATGTATGGAACGGTTAAACCAAGTTATTGAAGAGTCTATTATCAATAATAAATGGCAGCCTATTAGAGCAAGCAGGAATGGACCAAAGCTATCAAATTTGTGCTTCGCGGATGACATAATTTTATTTGCGGAGGCAAATATTGATCAAGCAATGATTATTCAGGGATGTCTAAACACCTTTTGTGCAGCTTTTGGCCAAAAGGTTAGCCACGCCAAGTCTAGAGTCTTTTTTTCTCAGAACATGGAGCAAAGTTCGAAGGCTGCCATTGCAAATGCGTTACGCATGGATATGACTGATGATTTGGGGAACTATATGGGTATGCCCACTTTGTCAAGCAGAGTGACTAAAAACACTTTTGCTTACTTGTGTGACAAGGTGGATAGACGACTTGCGGGGTGGAAGTCAAAATACATTTCACTTGCTGGAAGGATCACTCTAGCTAAATCCTCTATTGAGTCTATAAGCACATACGCAATGCAAACGGCTAAAATCCCAAGAACCATCTATGAGGAGTTGGATAAAAAGACGAGAAGGTTTGTTTGGGGTGGGAATGAAGAAAAAAGAAGAATTCACTTGATATCCTGGGAAACGCTTCAGCTTCCAAAACAGCAAGGGGGATTGGGAATGAGATCAGCGAGAGATGCCAATGCTGCTTTCCTCACAAAATTGGGATGGCGAGTTCTAACGGAACCTAACTCCTTGTGGTCTAGTGTTCTTCGTACAAAATACTACAAAGGACGGTGTGATGTAGATATGTTTGAACCTAAGTCAAATATGTCGAATGTGTGGCGTGGTATAACCGAAAATGCTAGAGTCTTGTGTACGGGAACTCGTGTTGCCATTGGTGATGGAAGACACACTCTGTTTTGGGACCATAAGTGGGCTACCTCTTCCACCCTTAGAGAGCTAGCCACGACCCCTATCCCTCAAGAGATTGACGGTGCAACTGTTGAAGAATTATGGGATGCTGTTACTGGATGGAGATGGAATTTATTTGGTGATCTCCTTCCTGGAAACATTCTTCAAGAAATAGCTGCTCACAATCTGAAGAATGAAGATTCAGTGGGAGACCTATTATATTGGGGGGGTGGCTCTAAAGGGAGATTCTCAATTAAATCTGCCCTTAGTATTATCCGTAATGAGCAACCTGATCAAATTGATGGTAGCTGGGAATTAATTTGGAAAATCAGAGTGCAGCAAAGAATTAGAGTCCTACTTTGGCTGATTTTGCACGATAGACTAATGACAAATGTTAACCGTTTTAAGAGGAATTTGACGGAGGACCCAAAATGCAAGAATTGTCTAGAGCATGATGAGACAATGCTACATATGTTACGGGATTGTAAAGCAGCTAGGGAGGTTTGGAGAAAGGTGGGGGGACCAGCAAATGCGAGTAACTTTCGATCGAGGTCATTGAAACAATGGATTGTGAGGAATATAAAAGTGCAAGATCATAGTGACTTAATGTAATCCCCCATATTTTAATTAATTATAATTTATTTATATATTATTCTTACAATTATATTTATGGCAATTTCATTAAATAAATTATTTTTATGAAAGGATTTAAAATAAACTAGTGTATTTTTATTAATTTATAAGTAATTCTAACATAGCCCAAAACCCAAATACTACTCCTACTCTAATTAGAAAACCCAAAGCCCTATTAAAACCCTCAAAAACCCTCACTTTCCTCCTCCTTCTCACGTAAAAAAAAAAAAAGGGAAAAGCCTTCATATTTTTTTTCTCCTCCTTTCCTACTGTTTTCACGAAGAGAAGAAAAAGAAAAAAAAAAAAAAAAAACCTGCTGCCGTCCAGCACCACCGCCCTGCCGCGCCGCCCAGCACCACCGCTGCCGCCCCTGCAGTTTGCTTCCTCCCCCTCTCTTTTCCCTTATTTCTCCTTCTCTTATTCTTGTTATTTTTAATTAAAGCTTCAATTTTTATTTGTTTTCAATTATGAAATTATTGTTATTAGACTTTAATAGTATGTATAAATTACAAAAGATTATAAATTTATGGGTTTTGTATGTTTAAATTATTATGTTAATTTTCAGATTTGGTTATGTATAAATTTAGGGTTTAAAGTGTTGATTTTTCATGTTTTAAAGGCTTGATAACGTACTAAGCAAATTACTTAATCATTCTATGTTCAAAGTATGTCAAAATATGATTATTTTGGTTGTATATTAATTTTCAGATTTATAAAGTTTCAATTTTTATGGATTAGTAGTGTTAATTTCATGTTCTTATGCTTCTAAACCTATAAAATATTTATTGTGGGTATTTTGTGATTGAAAAACCTTTGAACTTTATATTCTAATCTTAATAAAAATTTTCAGATTTTATACCTTTTATTTTGAAGCCTCTAATTACATTGAATTGATATATTCTTGGGTTTTTAACACACTAACTTGCTATATAATGATTATTTCAAACAATTATGCTTATGGGGTTATTTTATATATTTAAAACAAAATTCCAGATTTAATTACCTATTTCAAAGTTGCTGTAATTTGATACAAAACACTATATTTTCATAATTCTAACATGTAAACTTAAAGTTGGGATGTTATATTACTAACTTTGATTTTTGGGGACAATCTAAAGACTTTGTTTTGGTAATTTAAGAGGTTTTAAAGTAGTTTAGTATTGCTGTAATTTTAATTGCTTTGGTATTGATTTCTTTTCCTAATTGTTTGGTTTAGGAGAGGACTTTGTAGAAGGCGACTTCTAGTTTTAAAGTGGCCAACCGGATTGTTTACACAAGGTACGTACAAGATACGAAACCTTGCTAGTAGGTGCATGTTTAAGGACGGATCGAGAACTTAGTATCATGTATAGGATTGACTGGGTTAAATTGTCTGGTTATACATTGTGAATTTCAAATGATGTGCACTAGTTTAAGATGCATGTATTATTTGTGCTTTATTTATGCAATGTGCGCTTAAAGGCAAAGGTATGTGTTTGGTGTAAAGATCAAATTATTACTCGTTCAGGATTATGTAAACAGGATGAGTAAAGGAGAAATTCAAGTCTTGTAAGACGAGGTTAAGTTTTTGGGGTGCCTTATGCACTCAAGGTGTTTATACACCGAGGTAGTAATGGAATAAATAATAAATGTTGCTTACCACTAATAAATCAAGAATTGAAATTGAAAAGTTGTTTTACTTGATTGTATAGTTATGCATATGAGTCATCACCAAGTTTAAACCTGTAAATCACGTAAAGCGCAAGATGGATGAGCAATAAAACTCTGGATTGGTGCACTTCTGGAGTAATGACAATCAGGGGTTGGGGTACATGGGGTATTAGCCGTGTACTTTTCTCGAGGCCGTCTGATCTACGAGTCTCTTCTTTCAAATATTATTTTTCTAAAACTAGGAGTTAGGTGAGATCTCATACTAACTACGGTCACGGAGTCGCGCCCGTGGTCGTTGGATGTTTATTGATGTTTCCGAAAGGAGGCATGGGGTTTTTCTTTATTGATGTCCCAAATGGGACATGGGTTGGACAACCTTGTCTATTGCTAAATCCAATGAAATAAATAAACGAGTCAGTTAATATTAAATAGTGAGGTCTTAATTAATTTGTGAATCGAGTCGTGAATTGAGTCTATATTTAATGGTGCTTGTGCTTGAATATTAGTAGCATGTTAGGTATTTTCTCAATTCGTTTTCGCAGCTTGTATGTACTCAGCTTTGCTGACTGCGTGCTTTTGTGTGTGTCTTTCTTTGGTCATGGCCTTCGCCTTTCAATGACCCTGTGACGATCCAATTTTTACACTTGTAATATTGGGGAGCAGAATAACCACAGGTTCTTACACATGCAGCATTCATCAGGGTTGTGGGATCTTAAGTAGAGAGTTGGTTGTTTCCATATTATTTATTTTGCAAAGCTTGAATTTAATTTAATTTGTTTTTAGATGACGCTAATTCTTTGAATTTGAAGTTATTAGGACTCTGAATTTAAACATTTACTACTTTTATTGGGTTTTGAATAAGGGCCTTAATGGTTCCAACTTGTAATACTTATTTTGATTTAATTCCTTTGTTTTGAGGTTTATTTAAAACTGTTTTGGTTTTCCGCTGCTAAATTCTGAGATAGCCTTAACGTTTGAACACGTGGCGGTAGCACACCAGTAATTCTCTTGAAATTGTTTAGGTTAGATACAGGTTTCTCACAGGTTTTTAAGAGAGAATTATTGGGGTGTTACACTTAACTCACGAGAGCTGGCCAACGTATTTTGCTATTGCTATTTGGTGGATTTGGAGGTGGCAAAATAATGTAGTGTATGGTAAAGGAGATGACAATCCCATTGATATAAGGCTTTTTCTCCTAGCAAAATTTGAGGAAACTTGGAAATCTTTGGGTGACCTTGATCAAAGTTCGAATCCAAGCAGGAGACAAAGGGTCGAGGCAAATGTGAGATGGTTAGCACCACCTTTTGGCTGGCTGGTTCTAAATACGGATGGTGCAGCGAGGGGTTCTCCTGGCCCTGCAGGGGGAGGAGGACTAATCAGGGATAGCACTGGTAAGTTTATGTATGCTTACTCACTGAAGTTGGGGTCTTGTAATGCTTTTGTTGCTGAAGCAAGAGCGTTAGAATATGGGCTGGAGCTAGCTGCCAGATTAGGCCCAAGTAAATTACAAGTACAAATGGATAGTCATGCAATAGTGCTAGTATTGAGGAATGATCAGGCGTATGTAGGAGAAGCTGTTCACATCATTTCGAGGTGTAAGAAGCTGCTAGAGGAATCAAATTGGCAAGTCGAGGTTCATCACATCTATAGGGAAGCAAATAGAGCTGCAGACTGGTTAGCAAACCAAGGAGTCGTTCAGAACAACAATATAGAGTTGATTCAAGTCCCCCCTTTAGCTTTAGGGAGAATTTTACATGATGATGTAGTGGGTGTGGCTATGCCGCGTTTCATCCCACCTTAATTTTTGTTTTTTTTTTATTTTTTCTCTCGGGGTCTAGCCCCTCATTTGCACCAAAAAAAAAAAAAAAAAAAAAAAAAAAAAAAAAAAAAATTGAGTCTTTTGAATTTATTTATATAAAAAAAAAAACAAAAAAAACAAAACAAAACTAGTCTTTTGAATTTTGTTTGGCGTGGGTTAATTACTTAGTCAATTCAACCATATTCAATTAAGATATTCCCTTGTTTTTATTGGCAAAATAAATAAATAAAAAACACATACACAAAAATGAGATTCAAATTTCATAAAAAAAGGTTTCGGACTTTAAATTGTATGGTAGCATGTATATATTTTTGTAATTTTAGAGAGAAAATGCAATTTTAGGGTTTGTAGTAGGGAGAGAAAATTTATCAGTTTAGAAACTAATATACCAACTATGAATTTCAAAACAATTGTGAAGTCAATTTTGTCATTCCAATAAATCTAGTAATAGAGAGACGAAATTGACAAATTCATCAGTGAAAGAAAATAAATTTCTAGATTTGATTCATTAAGAGAAAGCTCCAGTTAATCAATTTGATAAACAAAATTTGTTTATCAAATGGCAAAATGGTAAATAAGACAACATAAATGCCTTGTCATCATGGCATTTTCAAAAATATATCAATAACAGTGGGATCCATATTTTCTAAGAAGTTGTTGATTTATTTACAATTTTTCCATTTGATAAACAAATTTTGTTTATCATATTGATAAACTTGTATTTTCTCATTCTTGTCAAAAAAAAAAAAAAAAAAAAAAAAAAAAAAAAAAAAACCTTGTATTTTCTCATTAATTTCTAGTGTTTGTATTTTGTGTATTTTATGAGGTTGAAGATTATGTTTATCGGATTATGATATATGCTCTTTTTTCATCATCTGTACGTACTTCATACTCTGATCTATATTCTTTTTAAGAAAATTGGAATTGAACATGCTCTTTGAGATTGATCAACTTGCTCTTTAATTAATTACAAATTATGTTCTTAAAGGTAGCTATGCGGGTTTAAAAATTGTTTTTTTGGGTCTAAATATTATGTTCATGTTACATGAATACATAGTATATGTTCTTTTGGGTTCTTGTTCATTTGCTTTAACCCTATGTTATTTTGGGATTTATAATCTTCATATTATTTTCTTTTACCCCTTATGCACTTTAATTTCGAGTTCATGTTTATTTTGTTTAGCTAGCTTCTATGATCATAATGATCCATGTTCTTTGAATTTACCCTCATGTTCTTTAGGATAGGTATTGAGGGACG
The DNA here is from genome assembly GCF_948465745.1 of Chenopodium album. Taxonomy (NCBI): domain Eukaryota; kingdom Viridiplantae; phylum Streptophyta; class Magnoliopsida; order Caryophyllales; family Amaranthaceae; genus Chenopodium; species Chenopodium album. The sequence continues at coordinate 4,726,143 of NC_137836.1, read as the reverse complement.
CGTGTTTATGTTTTAATTTATTGAGTGTCATTCTTAAACAGATGCATGAATTAATTTTTAATCAATCTATTGATGTTAGGTCTTTGATTTGGATTCAAACAATTAAATTGGGCATATTGTTAATTAGTTTATTTTGGAAATCAAATAAATTTGGTATTTGACATACAACATACATTTTTAACAAACATAGTGTTTTCAATCCGCTAATTAAGGGACTATTCTCTACACTAACTAAACCTTATAAACTCAATAGCCCTAATTTCCTTTTAAGATGAATTAATCGGTTTATGGATGGAATCCCTTAAGAGTGATGGTAAAATCCAACTTTTTAATTCATTTTTGGTGGTAAAATAAAAAATTTAGAAGATTATGGGGTGGTAAAAGACAATGCAATTTTTGTTTTTTTTAGAAGATTAAAATGGTCAAAGTTGAGAAAAAGTCAAATATGTCAATTATTTATCAATAAACGGAGTATTTATTTTTAAAAATAAAAGGTGTAATATACTACTTCCGTTAAATATTAGTTGCAATGTTAGGGTGTTTTTATGAGATATAAAATATTTTTAAAGTTTCGACTACGGAGACGGAGTAATATTTAACGGTAAGTAGTATCTAAATGACTAAATCTTACGTTCACAAACATAATTCTTCATAAGCTTGACTCACTGTTTCTCATTCAAATAATAGTCTATCTTGTACTTACTTACACACGCTATAGCTTGAATATTATTCTTTAACAAACCGTGTCATCTAAGAGTACATTCAATTTTTTTTTAACACATCATAACTTTTTTCTAAGAAATTTCCACACTTCTTCTCTGTTGCCCCTTTGATTGACTGATTGTGTTCCATTATTTATTCATTCTTATCATCATCATTATTTCACTTGATCTTCGTCTATTTTTATTTGCTTACATTTTGGTCATTTGTTGTTTATTTTTATTTAAAAAAAAAAAAGTGAAGTTGATGAAATAATATATAATTATTTTTACAATGGAAGCACCAGGGTTTCGATTTTATCCTACAGAAGAAGAGTTAATATCATTTTATCTTCAACAAAAGCTTCAAGGACGAGCAACACAAGATATCGATGGTGTTATACCTGTGGTTTATATTTACGACTATAATCCATGGGATCTTCCACGTATGTTATCTTCGATCTCAGCTCAACCCTTCGATTTTAATTTACTTCGTACATTTTAATTTGTTTCAAGTCACTTAATTAACTCCCGTTTTTATATACTTCGTTCTATCATTTGGAATTGTTAGTCACATTGTAATCGTGATTTAGTCAAATCACATTAACATTTTTTGTTACATAATACATATATGAGCATTGCATACCAACAAGTTGGAAATAATATAAACTTTTAAGTAATACGGAATGGATAATCACAACTAAAAATAAAATGTACCGTATGTTAAGGTAGCTAGCTAGCAAGTAAGCTATCTCATCAAGTGACAATATATACGTAGTATATTAATTCCCTTTGTCCGGTACATAAATGTAGAGTCGGACCAATTTTATTGGGGTGGCTAGATACCTTTCTTAGCCATTGTTTTCATTCTGCTAAAAAAAAGTGAAAAAAAGTTTCTAAAGATCGATCATCAATATCATATTACACTCAATTTTGGAGGTATATATGTATATTTATTTGTATTAAAAGAGATATAGATAGAAAGTAGCAAAGCCTAAGGTTTTTTTTTTTTTTTTTTAATAAACTTATGATCGAGAAAAATTGTTAATTTAATCATCATTTTAAAATGGTTCTATTTTGTCAAAAAAAAAATAAAAAAATAAAAAGGTTCTAAAAAATGGTCCGTATACCACCTACCTTAAATTTTAAATTTCTAACGTTTAACAAAATTGAACACAATATCACACCATTAGGTTAAACCTATGACCCCTAAGGTTAAACCTATGACCCCTACACATTTTTTTCCTATTTAAAAAAATTGTAATTTTTTTTTTGGCAACTTTAATATATTATCTGTGAGATATAAAATATTTCAAAGTTCAAAAAAATATGAAACGGATGTAGTATATATAAAACCTAACAACTTGTTTTATGTAAAATAAGTTATATATTTTGAATAATTTTTTAAAAAAATTTAAATATGTAAAGCCCGACTGGTCAAGGGTATCCGATCGGTTAGGGGTACCCTTTAATAAGTAACCATGCATCAATGCATGGTTGGTCATGGATTACTCGATTGATCAGGCCAGTCGGCCACAACCACACATAAAACTTTGTGAAAACCTAATTTATATCTTCGTTTGGCATTGCTGTGGTTTTCTGTTTTTTGGTTTTTTTGTTTTCTAAAAGTATATGATATGAGTCATATAATGAATCAAAAATTATATAAACTTATTAAAATTATGATAATTTTGAAAACTGACAACAGAAAAGTAGAAACATTTTTTTCTTGTTTCGTGTTTTTGGTTTTAAAAAAAAAGGAAACTGAAAATCAAAACTGATGCCAAACAAGCCCTTAATTATATTATTCTGCATGCATTGCAGAATTATCAGGGGAGCGATGTAGGAATGATCCACAGCTACAAGAATGGTTCTTCTTCATACCAAAGCAAGAGCGAGAGGCTAATGGAGGACGGCCGAACCGCCTCACCACCCTTGGTTACTGGAAAGCCACCGGGTCTCCTAGTTACGTCTACTCCTCAAATAAAATCATAGGAATTAAGAGGACAATGGTTTTCTACCGTGGCCGAGCTCGCAGTCGATCAGGCTCTAAGACTGACTGGAAGATGAATGAGTACATAGCCATTGATGGTCAATCCTCATCTTCTACTAATCCTGTTCCATCTGTAAGTATATTTCTTTTTTTAAACTATAATAGACTTTTTTTTTTTTTTTTTTTTTTTTTTGTAATAGACTTTTTTTTTTTTTTTTTTTAAAAAAAAAAAAAAAAAAAAAAAAAAAAAAAGACTACGGAGTAATTAACAAGCATATGTCATTTAGATTTCAATTCCTCTCATTAGTCATTAGGGATTTATCACGCCATGATTAGCTCCACAAGTTTTTTTTTTTTTTTTTTTTTTTTTTTTTTTGAGATGTGTCGTTAATTTAAATAATTTGTGTAAGGTCAACTCAAATTAATTTCCATAATTTAAAATACATATAATAATAATAATAATAATAATAATAATAATAATAATTTTTATTATTATTAATTTTATAACTTTTGTAATGTCAAATCCTAATAATTTATAGAAAATTTTAGAAAATAACACCATACTTTTTTCAAAAATGAATTATAATATAACACCATATATTTTCAAACTTTTATAATAACAATAAGTTTTTATTTTCTTTTATTGAAATTAATTAAGTGTCATCCTAGAATATCAGAGAGTACGTACTTAATTATTTTGTAAATTTAATAAGTTAAACATGTCAATAATAATCCTTAAATATAATTCATTATTATTCTTTTGGCGCTATCCTTAGCCTAAAATTTTTAATAGAGAATTTCACTGATGCATGGAACATTTTTTTTCTTCAAATATTGATATATTAATTAGAAAATAATTTTAAAAAATGAAAAATTAGAGAGATAAATTATAGAAGTGAATTTGTTGAAAAATAGATCTCCAAAGTATCATCACATACAAGTCTCCTACATTGGTCAAAAGTTAATCATTTTATAAGCTAAGGCTAAGGGGTTACTTCTCTTATTGTCGTATGGTTTTTGGATGAAACCTCATTTGGACTTCTAATGTTGACTCTCTCTTTTGGTTTGCGGGTGCAACCCAATCTCGTGTTTAATAGAATGTTAAAGTATCCCAAAGATATTGCTCATAAATCATTAGAAATGTGAACAAGCCTAACATCATTACATTCATTAGACAAATATATATCGTTGATGGTTTGTGTTTATATACTGTTGTTAGTTATTTTATTTTTTTAATCAAATTAAGCACAATATAGAATGAAGGTCATTTTCAAAAGTGTAAGATCTTGTTATAGATTAATTTGAATATTTTAGTAATACTTTTGAAATGGTGGTCCGAATATATATTACTGGTATATTATAATCAACCTCTTTAATGAAATAAATTAATCTAATACGAAGTACGTAATTACCTATATTAAAGATAATTTTTGAAGGAGATGGCACATAAAACGTGAAAATTTATAAATTGAATTTTAAATTGCAACATCATAATCATAAGATAAAAATAAATAATTGTTTAAAAGTATAAATTCTATAGGTCTAGTTGTATGAAAAGACAAGCAAAAACAAATTTGCCTACTCTCAGCACGACCGGAAGGCGAGCATAATTTTTTTGTACGAAACTTGAACGTTAGTCGAGATAGAATTATGGAAATTCTATTGAAATCAGTGGCGGATTCAGGATTTCCGACTTGGTGAGTCACTATCAATTATTGATTACTTGTGAAAGTACAAATAATTTTTCCAAATCTTGTTCATAATTAATTTCAATCCAAAAATTATATATATATATAAAAAAAAAATTATATTTCACCAAATCGATTTCAATCTAAAATAGGACACAAAAATCCATAATACAACCAAATACTCCGTACTACTTAAAAATTCAATCTTACAAGTTGAAAATATTACAAATAACATGTTACAAACAAATAGTAATATAAAACTATTACATTAACTTTATGATTTTTTACTTAGATTTGTGGAAAAATATTAAAATTGGTTGTACAAATATAGGATATAAAATTATAAATAGAAGTAAAAATTATTAATAATTGTTAAGTAAAAAAATGAGATAACTTAAGAGACCTGTTATTAAGTATAACCGGTCTCTTTAATGAAGAAAGAAAGCAACTCCAAAATGTGAAATGCAATAGCAGCATCAAAGAGACCACTTACATTAATAGTTGGTCTCTTTGATATTTTTATAAAAGGAAACCTGCGGTAGTCTGTTAGCAGCATCAAAGAGACCGCCTCTCTATAAGAAGAGGTCTCTTTGATATTGTGCTGCGAGTGCACCAACACAGATCCGCCATTGATTGAAATTGGTCGGGGTCGTTTTTGTTTTTATTCGACTTTTAGCAAGAACCCACCTTTGTAATTACTCCAAGATTCCAAATATTTTTTTGGCTTCTTTTGTCAACTTACTAATCTGATTAGTCTCCTACACTTTAGGAGTTGTTCGGTTCACCTATTTTTATTTGTTTCAGTTCTAATAAATTCAGATAAGTTAATATAGGTTCACATAAGTTAAGTTTAGGAAAAATATGTTTAGACAAATTAAGTTCAGGAAAAATAAGTTCTAATAAAGGTTTTTCAAGTTCAAATTACAACTATAATAAGTTTTAATAAAGTTCAGATAAGCTCCTCAAAAAAAAAAAAAAAAAAGTTCAAATAAGTTAAGTTAAATATAGATAAGTGAAAATCAGGTGAATAGAATACACCTTATTCCCTCTATTTATAATAATCACAATACTTTAACCAATATACAAGTCAATATATAAGTTGGACCACTAATGTTTATAATTCTATAATACTCAGAAGCATAAATTAATATAATGAAAAAAAAACTTAAAAACTAATCCAAAAATAATTTAGATGTCAACATGTGTTTTTGTATATTTGTAAAAAAAAATATAGTCAAAGTTAGCATATAAATAGTGTAAAAATCAAAGTATTGTGATTATTCCGAGACGAAAGAAGTAATTTATTTTTGGAAAAAGAATAATCTTCACTTTTTATTTCAAAAATGTATAGTCACAATCTTAATTTTTTTTTTTTTATTGTAATATTTGTATAGTTTTGGAATTTGAGAAGATAAAAAATTGGGAAAAAATATAAGTCATTCTCTTCCAAAGATGACACATGCTGATCAAAAGTGATTTTTTCCCTACATTTTATCTAAAAATTTTATAATGATCATTACGTAACATTTCTGCATAAAAACATGCATTATCTTGCATGCTCATCTTCGAGCTTACATTCGTAATGTGCAATCTCATCATTTTTATTTATATATATATACGAAAAAATAATAACTATCTATTGACAAACAATTGATACATACAGCAAAAGGGAGAGTTTACGGTATGCCGAGTTTACATTAAATCAAAGTGCTTACGAGCATTCGATAGGCGGCCGGCTGCACCACCACCACCACCACCACCACCCATGAATAGACCGGTATTAGGTCATCAAGTTGATAATGACCAACCAAGTTCATCGGAACAAGCTCGATCGAGGGTCGAGAATAGAAGGTGGAGATCAAGTGAGAGTTCTTCATCCTCAGGGGATCATCATCATCATCAAGCTGCAGGCAATAATAACACCAATAATGATCCTTCTCAAGGAATTAATAATCATGAATTCAACATTTTATTGGACATGGAAATTGATGATCAGCATTTGTGGGAATTGGATGATTCATGGATGAACAACTTTTGATCTCAATTAAAGTTACTCCGGCCCACCTGCTAATCTCCGTTTCAAATTATTTGCAATAATTAAACATAATTTAAATAGTTTTTTTTTTTTTTTTTTTTTTTTTTTTTTTTTTTTTTTTTTTTTTTTTTTTTTTTTTTGTGAGTAGAAAGTCAAGAAACGGAGTAGTATCTGATTTGAGCACATTGACATTGGCAATTACTCCGTACTTCACGTGCATTATGGTGGATGAGAACGAAAGATGTGGATCGATTTCTAACCTAAGATTTTAATTAGTAGCATTGTCAAAAAATTCAATTCACTAGTTGGTCTAAATCAATTAATTCAGAATTTTTTTCAACATTCCCTATTTGTATATCCTATGAACTTTTTGTTATATCACTTAGCTAACTAGCTAAGTTTGATTATATATATATATTTTTTTTTTAATCAATTTAAAATTATTTTAATTAATATTTTTATCATTTAAATGGAGAGAACATGGTTTAATTCGTCTTTATTGAAAATTTTTGTTCCTTAAATATTTTGTATTAAAAATTTTTAGGGTAAAAAGAACATAACAGCTAGTTGAATGAATTGAAACTTATTGAGATCGCCTCTTCATTTTTTTTTTCTATACCTCTGATTAAGCAATACAAGGTTAAGGAAAATCATTTACACAAATCTTGGCATAGTATTGGAGCTCTAGCAGCCTAGCAAACCTATACAATCTCAGTTTTTTTTTTCCCCTCTCTGTGGGCATTATACTTCCTCCATTCCTTTTTAATTAACAAATTTAAAATTTTGACACTATTCATAAACTTACTTTGACAGGCTTTATTTTGTGATTATTTGATATAGTAAAACATACTCGTTAATATTTGTTACTTGTTAGAACCTTTTCAAAATGTATTTTTTAATATTATCAACTTTTTTTTTTTAAAAAAAAAAGAGTTTTTCTAAGCTATACCCCTAAGGTATTCGAGTTTCTAAGGTCGGTGTACCCATACTTTTTCAAGTTTTTAAGTTGTGCCCTTCAACTTCTTATCAATACTAAAATGTATCCTTATTAGTTGTTTAAAAGTTATTTGAGAGAGTGATTTCATGGCTTCAGTTTTCATTATTAGGGTTGCGGTGGCTAAGATTTCTTTCTCCTACCATTTCCTTACCTTTTATCATCTTTTTATTAAATTTATAGTTAACTTTAGGTGACATGGAAGTCCCAAGGAGGGTACCATTCATTAATGGTAGTGAGTTGAGGGGCATAACTTAGAAACTTTAAAAAGCATGGGTACACCTTAGAAACTCGAATAGCTTAGGGGTATAGCTTAGAAAACCCCAAAAAAAAATTTATTTATTGGCAAACATAATAATAAAAAAACGTACAATATCAACTAAAAAAAACAAAGAATGTACAGAATACTGTATAAGCTAAAAATCCCGCGCTCCCCCTATCTTCTTCATTGCATGCATTCTCAACCACGCATCATTTAAGAAATGGCTATCCGTTGAAGCCTTGAAGGTGAATTGTCTTTGGTCATAAGGGTGTTCTTGAAGGTGTTCGAAAAAGAAAGAAAAGTAAAACGTGACATTACAGAAGAATTTAGGATAGATTTAGGTATCTAAGTATCTTTTTCATGCATGTGAAAATGAAAACTTGGAGTCTTGGACCATCTATCACTCAAAAGAATAGCCGACAATGTAATCCGAGAAAATCTAACTAAATTCTAGTTCTAGTAAATATTCAAGAGTACACCATTTCTCAATCAAGCGATTATGCATTGTAGAATTGCACAAACATACGGCTTGATCTTTCATTCATTGAGGCAAAAGTATATATACAAAGCTAATTCCTAGAGTTACCTTAATTAGGTTACTAGAAATTAGGAAACACAATAAAAGATAATATCAAATATTCCCAAAATATATCCTACCAAAATATATCCTTAATACCCCCTCTCAAGTTGGAGCACTAGGATCATAAGTGCCCAACTTGGACAGAACATGGTCAAATTGTGACTTTCCAAGAGCCTTCGTGAAAATGTCAGCCAATTGAGTAGTCGTAGGAACATAAGATGGAGAAATCAAGCCTTCAATAATTGCATCTCGAACAAAATGACAATCGACTTCAATATGTTTGGTCCGTTCATGAAAGACCGGATTCTGAGCGATGTGCAAAGCTGATTGCCTGTCACAAAATAACTTGATAGCCTTAGGATGATGCACACCCAAACTCAACAACAAGCCCTTAAGCCATTTGAGCTCACAAGTAGCTGCATACATAGCCCTGTACTCGGCATCACAAGAAGACGTAGCCACAGTTGGTTGCTTTTTAGTCTTCCAAGAGATAGGCGAATAACCTAAAAATACCAACCAACCTGTGACAAAACGGCGAGTTAATGGACAAGCCGCCCAATCCGAATCACACCAACCTTCCAAGGTGAGGTCACTAGTAGCACTCAACAAGCTACCCTGACCCGCAGTACCTTTCAAATAACAGACAACACGAAGAGTTGCTTCCCAATGCTCAATGCGCGGCTCTTGCATAAACTGAGACAAGATATGAACGGAGTATGCTAGATCAGGTCTAGTTACCCCTAGGTAAATCAAACGACCAACCAACCTACGATACCCTTCCGGATCTGCAAGAAACTCACCTGTGGCACGACCAAGCTTGTGGTTTTGCTCCATGGGAAAACCACTTGGCTTAGCCCCTAACAAACCTGCTTCAGAAATAATGTCCAACGTATATTTTCGTTGACATAAAAATAAACCTGAAGCACTACGAGCAACTTCTATGCCCAAAAAATACTTCAAAAAACCTAGATCCTTCATCTTGAAACAATCACTGAGATAAGCCTTGAAACCAACAAGTGCAGCGGAATGATTCCCAGAAATAATAAGATCATCAACATATACTAAGACATTAATTTGAATTGTGCCTTTGGTATACGTGAAAAGAGAATAATCAGAGTAAGATTGAATGAAGTCATACCCTTTTAAAGCCGTAGTTAGCTTTACAAACCAACACCTTGGTGCTTGCTTCAACCCATACAAGAACTTCCTCAAGCGACATACTAAAGAAGGATCTTCACCTTCAAACCCGGGAGGTAATTTCATGTATACCTCCTTAGCAAGATCACCGTGCAAGAAAGCATTATGCACATCCATTTGATGGAGTTCCCAGTTCTTTGATGCTGCAATTGCAAGAAAGGTCCGAACCGTTGTCATCTTTGCAACTGGAGCAAACGTTTCACCATAATCTATGCCTTCCTGCTGATGATTACCAAAAACAACCAATCGAGATTTAAGTCATTCAATATCACCAATAGACAAATATTTTGTCTTATACACCCATTGACTCCCTAGAGCACGTTTACCAGGGGGAAGGTGCTCTAAGGTCCAAGTACCATTATCTTCCAAGGCTCGTATTTCCTCTTGCATGGATTTCCTCCAACCTTCATGTTTCATGGCCTCTTTAAAGGATTTCAGATCATGACCACCAACAATAGCTGCCAGAAACTTACAATAATTCACAGAAAACTTGTCACAATTTATATAATGTGCTAAAGGGTAAGGAGTACCTGAAGGAGTGTTGGAGGACAGAGAGGAGGGAGACGGACTATTAGCAAAAACGGAGTGAGTCACATAATCTCGATGTCGTACATTTGGAATTTTTTCTCGAAAACCGCGCCCCAAGAGATGAGGAGCTGCTGCCCCGGCACTACTGTTGTCATCACGAGAAGGAGACGGCTGCTCTGGACGTTGGCAGCTAGCAGAATCAACCCCAGACTCGGCTGCTGTCCCCGCACTCGCGGGTTCTTCCTGCGGGGAGGCAATAGCTCCGTGCTGCTGGGCTACCTGCGATCCCGTGCCCGCAGGTTTCCCCTGCGTCTCTAACCCCGTGCCACCCTCAATGGCACCATTAGACACCACATCAACTTAAGAGCCCTCAAACTCAACAAAATCATCATGTACATCATAACCCGACTCAAAAACGTAAGGCTCAATGTTAACATCTTCCGGAGTAGCAAATGGAAACACATCCTCAACAAATTTAACATCACGAGACACAAAAAACACCTTAGAGTCAAGGTCATACAAACGCCACCCTTTTTTCCCAAAAGGGTAGCCCACAAAAATACACTTCCGACTTCTACTTGCAAACTTATCTCCGTTAGTCCTCTGATTATGTGCAAAGCATAAACACCCAAAAGTACGAATGGCATTAAACATAGGGGGTTTATTAAAGAGTATTTCAAATGGGGTTTTATTTTGTAGCAACGGAGTAGGAGTACGGTTAATTAGGTGAGCAGCGGCAAGTACACACTCACCCCAAAAATAAATAGGTAACTTGGCTTGGAATCTTAAAGCCCTCCCAACAGACAAAATATGTTTGTGTTTTCTCTCAACCCTCTCGTTTTATTGCGGAGTACCCACAAAAGAGGTTTGGAAAATAATACCCGTAGTATCAAAAAAATCACGCAAACAATTAAACTCCGTACCATTATCGCTTTGCACAATTTTTATGGTTTGTGAAAACTGTCTTTCCACCAAAGCAACAAACATCAAAAATAAACGAAACACCTCCGTTTTATCATTCATTAAATAAATCCAAACGGCTCTAGAATAATCATCAACTATTGTCTAAAAATAACGAGCTCCGCATGACGAAACATGTCTATACGGGCCCCACAAATCACAGTGAATTTTCTCAAAAATTCTAGATGCATTATTGTCACTCAAAGGAAAACTATCTCTAGGATGCTTAGCACGCATACATACTTCACATCCTTTATTTAAACAAGCTTTATTACTAACTGTGGGAAGCAACTTAACTACTTTCTCGGAAGGATGACCCATACGACGATGCCACAACTCCAACTCTGAATCTGCAGTACTCACATGATGTAGAGAACCCGTTTTGCTAAAGTAATACAATATGTCCCTCCTAGTGCCCGTTCCAATCAGCTCCTTCGTTTGGTCCTGTATAGCACAAATATAAGAGTTAAATTGGACAGTGCAATTAATATCATCGTTTAGTTGCGAAACAGAAATCAAGTTGCAACTCAAATTAGGGACATAGAGTACTCCGGTGAGAGTAATCTTGTCCGATAAACAAACAGAGCCAATAAGAGATGCCGACACATTGTCTCCATTAGGCAATCCAACTGGGCACTCAAAGCTTTTTGTGTCAAAAAGCCAATGTTTTTCTCCTGTTACATGATGCGTAGCTCCTGTATCAATAATCCAAGAGGTATCATCGAACTTACCACTCAAACGATTATCAGAAATTGTAGCATTACCCATCAATCCCGTAATCGCCTTCCACTGTTCACTAGAAAATAACCGACCCGAAGCAAAAGAACTTGTGTCGGCTGTACTTGAGCCACTGCCTGTGACCGCATTGGCCTTCACCGGACCACCGCGACCACGGCCTGCCGAAGGTTGCCCCCCCTGACTGCCGGCAGCCCCTTCTGGCCAGCCATATTTGTCATAGCAACGGTTCTCTTCATGCCCCCGTTTTTTACAAAAAGTGCATATTTTATCTGACCAACATTTGGTGGTCTCGTGTCCCACCTTCTTGCACTTCTCACACATCGGAACCTGCTGCCTATCTAAACCGCCACGACCCCTCCCTGCACCAGTCCGTACAGCAAAGCCCAGTGCCGGAGGAAGGTCCTCTTTGAGGCGGGCAATGCCTCGTACTTTCTCATCTTGTGAAACCTGTTGATATGCCCTGTTTAAAGATGGCAGAGGGTCTTGGGATAGCAAAGTAGATCGAAGTGAGGCATAATAGTCAGAGTATAAGCCTAACAAAAATTGTTGGAGACGATCCCCGTCACGTCGATCGGCATGCTGTTTCCCCACATTACAAGAACAATTTCCACACTTGCAAGGAATTAAAGGTTCGAGTCTATCAAGTTCATCCCACAAAACACATAATTTACTATAATACACCGCAACAGATATACTCTTCAATTGCTCACATCGATTTATGTCAGATTTTATTTGTTGAATTCTTGGTCCATTAACAAGACAAAAACGTTCATGTAAATCATCCCAAAGTTTCTTTGCATCATCATATTGAGAAAGCATATATTTTACCTCTAGGTCAATAGTGTTCATTAACCAAGAAACAAGCATACAGTGAATGGTAATCTAATCATCCTTCGTACACGGTGGTGAGAAGGTGGTAATACTGCCATCAAGAAAACCGAATTTCCTTCGAGAAGACAACGCAATACGTACGGCATGAGACCAATCATGAAAGTTATCGAGTTTGAGGCGTTGAGAGGTGATGTAATCCCCGGGCCGATCTTGCGGTCCGAGGTAGAAAGGTGAATTGGGTTCTATTTTTTGAGGTGGCGGAGGTGGTGTCTCATCACCGCCGGCCATTGTTTATCACAGGAAAGAAAAAAAAAATCAAACCTGCTCCGATACCATGTAGAATTGCACAAACATACGGCTTGATCTTTCATTCATTGAGGCAAAAGTATATATACAAAGCTAATTCCTAGAGTTACCTTAATTAGGTTACTAGAAATTAGGAAACACAATAAAAGATAATATCAAATATTCCCAAAATATATCCTACCAAAATATATCCTTAATATGCATGCACTCAAAATTGAATTGGGACCAACAATTTCACTTATTTTCTATCCCTTTTCGTAGAGAGCTGGTAGTCTGGTACGGTATGTTAGTTTCTCCGTTTCACTAAAATTGCAAACATTCTAATTAATTCCATTTTACGTCCTTTGTGTTGGTTTTTGCCTTTTCATTAAGTGTTGGTAGTCTGATATCGTCTGTTATTTTCTCCGTTTCACTAAAATTGCAAACGTTCTAATTAACTTCATTTTACGTCCTTTATGTTGGTTTTTGCCTCTATGGGAACTTTTGTATGCTGATGTTTCAAACTTACATTTTGGATACTTGCATTGAGTCATTGTCAATACTCAACATCATCACTTTACCTCACTAATACACTTTTTTTTTTTTTTACTTCACTAATGCTAGATATAGTAGTTGGTTTCAAAACAAAAAAAAAAAAAAAAAAAAAAAAGTAAAGTAGTTTTTATTTATTATCCCTATCTACTATATTTTGTTATTCTAAAGCTTAGGGCTTGTTCTGTTTATTGAACTGAGCTCAACTAAATTGAATATTTTATGAGAGAAGGAAATTATAAACTGAACAGAACTGCAATAAAAATAAGCCGAAGAGAACAGGCCCTTAGTCTTTATGAAAATTAATTTGTTGGGATTATGAATTTAGAATTTATGAGTAATATTTAGCGTGAATCCTTGTATGAACTTGTAGGATTTGGATAGATCAATAAATTAAATATCACTATGTCAAAAAGATATACTTATATAGAGGTAATTATTGTTTCGTTCATGGTAAAATATATTTTCTCAGTTTTTTTAGTTGACACCGTTTGACTTTTACATTATTCACATAACATGCTTTGACTCACTTTTGTGGTTTATAGATACGATAAAACATATTCATGTGGGATCTTGTTTGAACATCTCCCGCTTATATCGCTAGAAAATACAGCTTTGTTAGAGAGACAATCTAACGATTCTTTGTCGTCGTCAGGATGTGATGATAAGTCGTGTATAATACGTGTTTTTAGAGTCTTTTTAGGTAGTTTTCGAGTCTAGATTAGTTGTTCATGGCTTATTTTGGCTTGATTTGGTTTAGTTGTGATCATACGATGCTTTTATGGGTAGATTCGTTGTTTTTGACGTATTTCAGGATTTAACGAAGATTTTTGGAAGTTTTACGGAGTTGCGGATCGTGATCATATAGCTTGCAATTCACCTAGAAAGCCAAAGTTTGAAGTTGAATTCACTTAAGGGTAATTTCCATCCAGACACGCCCATGTCACTCAAAGACATGGGCATGTCAATGTACGTATTTTGAGAAGGCAGAAAGTTGGAAGTTGAAGTTTCATATGAGGCACGCCCATGTTCATTTGAGGCACGCCCATGTCGAGTCGAGTGTTTCGAGCTAGCAGCAGCTACGTGCTAAGGGAAGCATGGCCATGTTGAATACGGGCATGCCCATGCCTCGTCGAGTGAAGTTGGCCCAGCGAGACATGCCCATGTCAAATTTTGACATGCCCATGTCTCGCTGGAGATTGAAGAAAAATTAATTTTGACTTTAGGCACGGGCATGTCTTGTGTGACATGCCCATGCCTGGACGAATTTAGTCGGTTTTAATCCGATTTCTTTCCTTATTCTATCCTATATTTTAGCCTTCTTATAAATACTCTTTAGCATTATAATTTCATTATCTATCATCTTAGAACCCTAGTTTTCTCTCTAAACTTTATTTTCATTGTAATTCAAGATTATGCACTCAAGTTTCTTCATGTATCTCTCATAATTCAAGATTTGGTATTTTCTTATTCTTTTTAATTCCTTTTATTATCAATTATGTTTTCTGTAATTCTTGTTATTGTTTTCATTAATATGTGCGAGTAGTTTCCCTATTCCAAGATCTAGCAGAACCCGAATATGATTGATGCATGAATTAATTCTTTAAATTCTCTAATGATAATTGCAATTAATTTGCTTAATTGATTGTGCTCATGCCAATACTAGATTAGGGATAATTGATATTGTTATTAATCCATGGTTTTAATCGCAACAAGAGTTGGGTTTTGACGAATTTGAATAAATCAATTAAGGGTTTGAAGTTCATCACGAGAGTAGTTGAATGGATGATTAAGAAGTTAGAGTAATGTGCTTAAGGTTTTTAATTTACATGATTCCACTGAAGTAGGCTTGATTGTAATTAGAGAATTGAAGCCATTGATAACTCGGGAGAGACCATTGGTACTATTCAGGGATTACTTTTCCTCTTTAATCAATTGAATTATGTGTTAGGGGTAGAACGACTATTGCATTAATTGTATTCGTGGTGATGCTTGATCTTGGATGTTTTTAGCATTGATTTGTCATATTGTTTAGATTTAATCGTTTTAATTAGTTCTTTAGAAATTGATTCTTACTTATTTGAATTCGTTACTTGCTTAGTAATTGCTTGAGTTGATTTAATTAGTTGAACCATAGTCTCTTGGGATCCGACTCTTGCTTGCCTGTCTACATAGTAGTGGTATAGTTAGGTTTATTTTTGTTAGGCACGCGACACCCCTATCAGGATGTTTTCCTTCTAATTCATCTATCTGTATTCGAAAACTTGATAACTTTTTCACCAACGAAATAATTTCACGACAATCCATTAGATCTAATATCATGGATTCAAAACTAGGATTTTTTTCCTTCGAAAAGAGGAGATAATCCTTGTCTTTCGAAGGAGGTCGAAAAACCCTTGTCTTTCGAAGGACATCGGAAACTCTTTCTTTCGAGGGAGAAAAGTTCCTCCTTTTTAGGAGGAAGCATTATTATAAACCTAAAAAAAACTTTAAAGAAACAAGAATTGGGGCTTTCCACCGGTTAAAACCGATGGAAGCCCGTTCAAAATTCAATAATGGAGGCTAGGGTTTTGGAGAGAGGGGGAAGGAGAGAGGAGAGAGAATTTTTACTCTATTCTACATCTTGTAGGCGTACTACTTGTTTTTATTGGTTGACTTTATCATAAATTTTAATTTTAAATAATAGATCAAATTTCATTATATACGAGTAATAATCAATGCAAAAGAAGTGGCACGCATATGGTACACAAATGGTAAGAATGAAAATTCACCCTTCAAAATAGGAAAAATGGAAATAAATAATCTCACCTTTGCGTGGTCCGACAATAATATCCTACCTTTTGATTATTACGAGACAATATGTCATTTTCTTTTTACATACCATGACTTGTTGGTAACCGTTTTTTTGTAGGCTATATGCATGCCACGTGACAATTTTTAATAGGTTTATTTCATTTTTTTAATAAAAAAAACAGTCAACAAGCCCCACCGTGAAACCCTTGTCCTACCCCAGCCACCACCAAAACCGGTCGGCCACCCTCTTCAACCTCCGAAAATGGTCGGCCGGCAGCAGGGTTGAGTTTATAGGGTGTTTAAGGGGGGTTTTCGGGGTGGTTAGGGAGGTTGGGATGGAGTTTTCGGCGGCTGGGATGGAGCTTTCGACTGGTTTTCGGCGGCTGGGTGGAGTTTTTGGCGGTTTTTCGACGTCTGGGTGGTGTTTCGGCAGGTTCACGGCTACTAGGTGGGGTTTTCGGGGTGGTGGATTTGGCCTATGGTGGTTATGGTGGTTTTGGGGGTGATTTCGGAGGTGGGTTTTGTTCGAAGGGGTGGTTTTTGATATTAGGGGGTTTCGGCCAACCGTTTTCAGCGGTTTAGGGCGGCCATCAGTCGGTTTTGGGTGGAGCTAAGGTTAGGGTTTCACGATGGCTGGTGGTGGTGGGCTTTTTCTTTTTTAAAAAAAAATTACATGTTTTTTTTATTTTATTTTAAACTTTTTATTTATTTTTACCAATTATTGTGCAACACGTGGCTTTAAAATAATAATTAAAAAAATATATATTTTAACATGTTTAACAGGTTATTAGTAAAAAGGTTTGTTAAAAGAAGATGATGTACAAAGGTGAGATTGTTATTGTTCGACCATGCAAAGGTGGAATTATTTATATTCATTTTTACCTTCAAAATATACAAATCTTAAAAATATTTGACTTGCCTATATCTTGCTTGATTTTTCTAACTATTGTGGATTTATTTTCTGGAGAAAAAAAGTTCCTTTTTTTTTTGGTGTGCTCTCTTCTTGTGTCATTGTTGTAGATTCAAGACCTTATATCTTCCATAACGTCTAATAATAATTAATTGCTCCATATTAAAGATTCAAACTTAGAGCCTGTTCTTTTCAGTTTAATTGCAGTTCGGTTCAGTTTCCAATTTCCTTCTCTCATAAACAATTCATTTCAGCTCTATTCAATTCAATTCAATTCAGTTCAATCCCAATCAGTTCAGTTCAATAAATCAGAACAACCCTTTAATTGCTCCTTATTTAAGATTCAAACTTGTACGTGAAAATAATAAAGCAAGTGAACACTGACTTGTCTCTTAGTTAGTTACTCCCTTCGGCTTTTTTTTTATTATTATTTGCATCTCTTTCCTTTTATGGGTGTTTTTTTATTTGCATCACTTCTATATATAGTAACTTTACACTATATTTTATTATTTCTCTCTCTTATTTTAAACCCTACTCAAATTAATTTATCATTTGTCAATCTCATGGTCCCCACTACTCTCTCACATACTTTTACTTTCATGGTCCCCACATTACTTTTACCATAATAAATTATTCATCTACTTACATTATTAATTCATTCTCCTAAAACTCCGCGCACTTGCAAGTGATGCAAATAAAAAAAAATAATAAAAAAATAAAAAATAAAAAAAAAACAAAACAAAACGGAGGGAGTATTTAATAATCATGATTAATTGATTTTTAATAATTTGCATCTCTTATAGTCACTTATTTTTCTATATTTATTGTGTATGAATTATACTTTGTATGAAATAGTGCAACAATGTCTAAAATAATCTTATTAAAGATTATGAACTAGATAAATACGTCTAAAATAATCTTATCAAAGATTATAAACAAGATAAATATTGTTGGAGATTGTTTGAAACTTTTAATAATGACCCCATTTCTTTAAGAAAAAATTACAGTAGTTTAAATGACGGTATTTCACCAATTTACCTTCACAAATCTTAAATAGAGTTTAACCCCATTTAATTTAAACTTTTGGAAACTACTACCTCCGGTTCATTTTACTTGCAACAATTTTCATTTTGGGGTGGTTCAAATTACTTGCAACAATTTTTTTTTCCTTATTTGGTAACTTGTGGCCTATAAAATGACATATATGCCCTTACTTTTTTTCTTAAACACCCTTATTAAATTACAAATCTGATTTCATTAAATTAAACCCCAACCTTAATTAATTAAACTCTCATCCCATTTAATATTCTCTCTCCTCCCCCAACCCCATTTTCATGGTGGCTTCATGGTGTTACGAGCGGCGGGGGGTTGTAGTGGGTCGGGTAGATCGGCGGGTTTCGTGGGTTAGTTTTGTGGGTTTGGTTTCATGGGTTTGCTGGGTTGGTGAATCGACAGTGCTGGGTTCGTGGTTGCAGATCGGCGGCGGGGGGTTGCAGAGCGGCGGCGTCGTGGGTTTGATTCGTGGGTCAGGTTTCGTGGTTTCAGATCGGCGGGTTTCGTGGGTTGGTTTCGTGGGTTTGGTTTCATTGGTTTGGTGGGTTGGTGGATCGGCAATGCTGGGTGCATGGGGTGGTGGTGGTGGGTCGGCAGGTCGCTGGGTTCGTGGGGTGCTGGGGTTCGTGGGTTGCTGGGTACTGCCTGGGTTCGTGGGGTGGTGGTGGTGCGTCGGCGGGTTGCTGGGTGCGTGAGGTGGTGGGGTGCGTTCAACGGTTTATTGGGTGTGTGAGGTGGTGGTGGTGCGTCGGGGTTTGCTGGGTGATGCTTGATGGTGTTGGTGGTGGTGGGCTATTTAATTTATTTAAGTTTGATTTTTTTTTTTTTTTTTTTTGGTTAGATTAATATTTAATCACATACCCTTATTTTTCCATAATCATGTTTTCAATCTTTTGCCTTGGTTTCCGAAAACTTGTACTTTATTGCAAGTAAAATGAATCGAAGGTAGTATCAGAAAATATGTAAGAACTTCAGAAATTAAGTTAAGTTGACTAGTTCAAAAAAAAAAAAAAAAAAAAAAAAAAAAAGGTTAAGTTGACTAGTTCAATCTTGGTAGAATGAGAAATCTTACTTCAATTAAATACCACAACATTGAATTGATACATTAGTTGAACTTAACAACTGAAAAAGGTAGGAAATAAGTTTATACATGAATTAGTATGTTACTTTAATAAACACCACAACCCAAAATATACATTTGCTTGACATGATAGCGTAAATTACTAAAGCTTTTTATGTACTAGTGTACAGTCATATCACACCATTTTTTCCAACAGCTACCGACGGATACCAAAAGCCTCCTGCTTCTATCAACTCCAGACAGCTCAATATTTCATTCATTCCTACCAATCGTCATCAAGACTAGCACGGTGAAAACACAAGACAGTACAGACAAATAAAAAGAAAGATGCTAATTCAATGAGCATCGCTCCAGTCTCTATCAGATGGGCATGTCTAAGAATCATAGGAATTGCAATGCTTCCCACGGCGGAAGCTCCCGTCAAGAACTTGGCAGCATCTATCCAACTGCAAATAAACACACATAGAGAATAAAAATGGAACTCTAGCAAAGAGTCAAACAATATGCAATATGCTGCCAGGCATCTAGCATGTACCCACATATAGTGAAAACGTAGACAACTGAATAACCAACAATAATTCATGAAATATACATAATGCTCACAAAAACATTTACCTATGGGTCATATAGGCACATAGCAATGTAAAACCTATCATATTTAAGGCTAGCTATAAATTTCATTCCGAGAACAATAAAGGCTAAAGGAAAATAACATTGGCTTCAACATAATTGCGGTAAAATATTACGAAGCTATTCCCTCACTTAATTCTAAATATCGACACCTTAAAGAATAGGGCATGCTTGATTTCTTCTTATCAAAACAAAAATACACATTATTCACCCTCATCATCTTAATTACTCTCCATACATAATTGCAAAGCATCGAATCTTATTGAGTCCAATTCTTCTATTCACAGTGCAAAGGTGTTCTAGGCGGATTATAGTGATACAATTACCAAAGTGTATAACATAACATTTTTTGTAAATATTGTGAAATTGGAAATAATACCATTAAGAAGTCAAAATATAACTTTCCCTCTATCTCTCTCTCTCCTCATGTACCTTTCCGTCAATTGATTTTCTCTCTATCTCTATCTTCCCTATGCCTTTCCTTCTGCCGAGGCGCCAATGAGTCCCATCTTCTCCATTGTCTCACACCCACATAGTTAATAGTGTTTACAAAGTATCTGACATGATTTACTAGTTTGCCCATTGGTTTACATGTGCAAGTAATGAATAACTGTAATCAATCCAGGTTTTTTCATAGTGTAAACTAAATAGGGCTTTACAAGGACAATATACGTTATCAATTTAATTCTGAAAAGGGGACAGACAGACAGCTCATTATAAACACAGCAGACTCAATTTAGTCTTTCATTACAAGATGAAGACATTCAAAAGTTCTGTAAAAGTCATCTTGCACACCATGAAACCACCAATGTCTACAGGCTACAAGGCTCTGGTAAAATATCTACATATCATCAATAACATATTAAGCTATCAAAAACAATATGCTACATGAGCTGAAGTTAGTCAATTCACCATATATTCTAGGCTTGCCATACTTTCACACATACTTTCACCTAACACAGATACAGGTATCCCAAACCACCACTATCTGAGCAGGCATATATTGGACACCATTACTACAAAATGCCAATTGATGATTTGATGTAATATAAAGTGATAGTCAGTCTTACCCTCCACCATCTCGACTTACTAAGAATTGCGTGGAGCCACCTCCAAAGAACATGCATGGCATAGGAACTACCACATACATTAGAGCTACAAGAAACATAACAACCTAGTCATCAAAATGCAATGCAAGTATAATCAAATTCTGTTCTATAATGTACAGACACCAGAACATACCTGACAACAAAGGCCACCAGTTACTGTAAATTGCACAAGCCTGCAACAAATAAACATTAGTCAAAGAATTTTAATATATCAAGCAGAGACTGGACAAAGTGCAGTTGCACAAGACAGATCTGGAAAACGTGTATAAACTATCAGAATAGAGCCGTCCAGTCAAAATTAAAAAGCTTATCAAATCATGACTAGTATCAGTGGAACTGATATAGTAGCTAATCAGCATCCTCTCAATTTATAATACAATGGACCAAACCAAACACCCCACTAATAATATTCCAATTCATCTCGTGATGAAGTGACCTTTTCAACCGAGGGTCAAATAAACTCCCAATAAAAGCTGAATATTTATTAGTAGAAAATCCCAAATAATATGGGATACCTTAATGAAATGGTACTAACACCACAAAAGGGCATCCCTAAAGCACAATTTGGATGGACAAATCTAATGATAAGAATTTGAACACTTTTAAGAACTGCATCATTGTTGAGACTTTGTAACTATCCAGATCGCTGAAATCTAATGATAGAGAAATCACTCTTAGTTTTAAGATAATAATATCATACAATTACAATAACACAGCTAAAGAGGCTTTACAAAATATTCTAAATTGACCTTTATATTTTTTATTTATTAAAAGAATAATGATAAATTGAAAAATATATTCTTAGATCAATCTGTGGCATTCAATAAGATGAATGCAATAGACAGCTCATATTCACTTGTATGGAAATGTTGCTCCCAAATTTGAACACAGAAGATATAAGCATTGTATACTGTAGACGTAGCAAATTCATTTTTCCCTTAAAAACGATCAACGGGGCATAAAAAATGAATCCAAAAGCAGCGACCCCCCCCCCCTCCCACAAGAGAAGAACACGTTCTAGGTGAGGCATAATTGGGGACGTACTATTGATCTTTGAAGATGAAAGATGACCCATTCTGACCTCATGAAGAAGTAATACTTATTTTTCATAGGCACGATGCATCATACCTAAGCGTGTTTAGCATCTTAATGTATTTGGCAAACAATGTTAGATCTAAGTCGAAATATCTAAACTTTATTGTGAACTTCTTAGCAATTCAACAAAAAATTTATTTTTGTTATCTTCAAGGAACACAAGATGTATAGTTGTTCATTTATAAAAATAATAATATATTAAACAGATTCCGCTACATCATCAAACCATACAAAAATGAGCCTTTTATGAAGCTGGACAAGAGTATGTATGTCTCAAGTCAATAAAGAAAAATATACATGAGGATTAAGGGATAAACAAAGTAATAGAATATATGTTTATGGAGATGATATTGGTTGTATAAAGTAAATAAAGGGTATATCACAGGGATAAAACCAAAAACCTATAACAAAAACTCTTGTTCACACATAACTTTCACATAAGACAAACTTCCAATATTTTCAATCAAGTGAATATAGTTAATTAGGTTCATTTCATCAAACTAAGTAATTGGTACAGAAAACTGGGATGTGTCGTCATCATGATCTATGTTAACTTCAAAGGAAATATTATACGTATTTTGCACTCACTAAACTCTTTCCCTTTTCTCTAGACAAAATTTAGGCAATATACAAGAGCATAAAATAGATAATAGCACTTTTTTCCCAGCTATGGCTTTATATCATAAGGTTTTACCTAGCAAGGATTTTAATAAGCAACTAGTTTTAAAGGACCCAATGGTCGGACCACCTAAGCCGCCAATACGCTTCCAATATCAGAGAAAGGGAAAGCACGGCAAGCAAGTCTTTCAAAAAGCCACATCACAAGCAGTGGAGGCAAAAGTGGCGCAACTGCGCAAGAGGACAATCCAATTAATGTCTGATTTTCTGAAATGGGAGGATGAGTGGAGCAGTGTAGTAGCATTGTAATGTTGAATGAGACGAAAACAATCAAATGTAAGTTGCTTTTGGTAGTTTTGCATTGGATATATATTGAAAGTTGGGTAGTAAGAAAGGCATGTGACTAGACTTGTGTATTTGAGATTTGTATCCTCAAGAGTCAAGATACTTAATTAGAGAGTTGTAACCTAAAGTTACTATAAACCATTCAATCAAACTATTATCTTTTGCTAGCTGATTTTCTTTGTTCTATCTTAAACTCGTGTGTTTGTGATGTGGATTGTTGAATCTATCACACCACTAGTACCTTATTAAGGATGGACATTCAAGAGGGAGCACTTTTGATAAATTGGACAGTGAAGTGAATGTCAAATATAGCACAATAGTGTGAGATGTTTTACATAGCATAACAATAATTGAATACGCTAGTGATGCATAGTAGTTTATTTACTTTTTGGAAAACTATTTGAAGAAGGTATACAGCCTACCTAAGATTCATAACTTGAAAAGGCAATCTCCCAAGGATAAGAAATTATATTTAAATCATAAAACTCCTTGTAGCCCTTTCACAAGTACTCCATTCCAAGATAAGATCTCAACAATTGCAACACCTAACCTGACTAAAGTTATTGACATCAAAGGACATTTTTTTTTTCCATTTTTAAAATTAACTTTTAGTTTGCTCATCAATGTCAGTATCTCTTTATCTATATTGCACTAAAAGAAATGAGTCCAAATTCCACACATTCTTCTATATGTCACCAAGAGATTTCCTTAGGATAGGAGTTGCTTTTAATTTAAAAAAGAAAACCTACAATCTCCTATAATATTTCATACTCCTTATGCTTTATTCCCTATGATAATTTCGATGTTCTCAAAGTCTCAAGAGTTTCCTCCCTCCCCTACACACTTCCCTATCTATATAGTCCTTTAGCCATGCTTTTGCTTACCAATCCATAAAGCTCTTCCCATATTTACTTCGTTTCCCTTTTTTTTTTATTATTATTATTTTCTCAAAAAAAAAAAAATATTAGGGATAAACTATTATTTTACCCCGACTTGACCAACCTTGTAAGGGAAAATTTATTATTAAATGCAATCTGTCTCCTCAAAAAGTAGTTACAAGTATTATTTAATATTACTTTTTCCGAGGTATGTGGATCATAGAAGGTGAGAAGAGACTTCATGGTATAGAGGAATACATTTAGAATGCAAAAAAAAAAAAAAAAAAAAAAAATCTTTAAATAATAAATTCCAATATTAAAGAAAGACCTATAAAAGATTTTTTTCTCACTTTTTTTTTTATAGGGACGACTTTTGAAAGTAAAAAAATATAAAGTTGAAGTTGATTTACCCTCCCATTACAAGTAATCGATCTCCCCATGGCTTGCCTACTTAACCCACCTTTGACATCATTTCAACTCACAAAGTTGGTGTCATAACTCAAAACTCAATTTCCAAATCCTGGGAGCACATGCTATTCTCTTTTTACCTTCCAATTTTTCATTGTTTTTCTGATAGGGTTGTATGATAACATAGTTTTTTTTTTAAAAAAAAAAGGCACATCCATATTCCGCTTATTTGTACAAACTAATCAATTTAATCTTCAAAGCACCAAATAATAGCTCTCAAGTCTCAACACGCAGTGGATTTTCATAATACGAAACCACAAAAGAAAAGTACAAAGGTAAAACTATGCGGAAATGATAGTTCAACTCTACATTTTAACTCAAGAACCCTCAAAACTCCTCTCTAGGTATGACACTTAAACACATTATTTTGGACCAAAAACAAGCAAAATTTTATAAATATGGACACACGTGACACTTGGACACAGACATGTGTGATGTGTTGAACTTGTATGGTCGCATACTATTTGCTTACAATATCTTACTAGGATGAGCAATTCTTAAAATTGCAATCTCATATTAGTAAAAAAACTGTGGCATATGCACCAAAGGATACATTGGATCCATCCAAACTGAAAATTGATCACCCAAAACTAGAAGAAATAAAGCAAAATTACTTAAGACAGAAACATCAATTTGAAGCAAGAAGCGAGAACTAAGTAATGTCCACAAAGCACTCATCTAAACCCAAAACACAACTAAATAGAAACTAGTCATGAAGCCATACCAGTATCTGCAACATGATACTGACGGAGAACGTAAAGGCAAGCCCACAAAGCCTGCAATTACGCAAACTAAGTCAAAATCTTCGCTTTAAACAAATACAGATAATACAAAACAAGCTCCTAATAAATTGGCACTTACACTGCAGGAGAACGCAATGATCAATAGCCAGCAAGCCCACAATAATGCACCAAACAAGAAACAGTCAGCACAATAATCATCAGCTTTTTTTTTTTTTGGAAATATCATCAAGATAACATAGTACAGTAGTACAGTACAATATTTCTCTAATTTCAATCGAAACAATCAAGAAAATATATTCAAAATCTACCACCAAACTCTTGAAATTCGATGAAGAAAGAGAAACCCTAACTTTCTTCACCACCAAACTATGAACAATTCACAACTCCAACATTATGGTTCAACAATTCAGAAACGAAATAGCAAGCATATATGACCGAAATTTGAATTAATCATGCAAAAAATTTAAAATTGGATCAAATTCAAAAGAATTAAACAGGAATTTAGGAGATAGAAAACGATTATAAAGGAAAAGAAATGAACCTTCAACTGTCATCGCCATAATTGAAAGAATCTGATCAAATTATCAAATTGAAATTCCGTAAATTGTGAATTAAAAGGAGATCAAATTGTTTCAAGATTGTAATCGGGAAATTGTTGCGGAGTGAACTGTGACATGGAAAGGTAAAGTCACCCCCAGCTTTGTTTGGTTCAATTTTAGTCGTGAAAGGAAAGGGCATGGAGATGGAGAAAATAAAGGTTTAACACTTTAAAGTTTGTTTCTTGAAAGGGTATTCTTGTCTTTTTGGTCAAACAAGTAGGGTTACTTGTGTCATTTCAGTAAAACAGAAGTAGGGGTGTTCATAATTTTGATTAAAACCGAAATTCAATTCAATCCAATCCGAATCATCAATTCATATCGGATTCGAACATTAAATCGAATCGGATTGAATTGAAATTTTTTTGAAAATTTCAAATAATTGATAATTAAATACATGAAAATAATGAATCAAGAAAACATTTATTTATCTCTTAATTACTTAATAATCATGAGTAAATGATTTTTTAATCATTTACATGTCTTTTAGTTACTTATTAGTCTTTATTGTGTTGTTTATATGTGAATTATTGTATGAAGTATAAGTGCAACAATGTGTAATCTTATCAAAGATTAGGAATGAGATGAATATAGTTCATATCTAGGCCTTGCCTGGAATGAGGGTAATGGAGCTGAAAGATTAAAGGAGAAAATGTTACGGGGTTGCAACAGGTGCCTGGAATGGGGTTAAATATTTGGGCCTAGACTTCCCCCCCCCCCCCCCTCCCCCTTTTGGGGGTAATACATTACCCATGAGATTTTTTTCCATGGAGGCGGATGCACAATGCTCCGTGCATTCGTTTTCTTTTAAAAATGCGGAATGAACATTTAATTGTTCAGTAAAGAATATACAGTTATTTTTATAAAGAACACCTTGTTATTTATTTATTTATTTATTTTTTGAAAGAAAGAACACCTAGTTATTTTATAAAGAACATCACATATAGTTGTATTGTAATGATTAATGAACATATAGTTGTTTTGTAAAAAACATATAGCTATTTTGTAAATAAAAAACAAATTTTATATTCTTTATATATATCTAAAGAACATCGGTAATATTAATAAAGAACATGATAATTAGAGGTGGTCAACTTCAGCCCGACCCGATACGACTCGAAAATAAAGCGGATTTGGGCAACCCTAAAAATGCATTTTTAGTTAAAAATCCAAACCCGGCCTAAAAAAAGCCCAAAAAGCCCGCTATATTTTTCGGGTTTGGGCACGAGATATTATGTTAAGGCCCGACTCGACCCGAATTTTTGATTACCTATAGTGATAATTTAATGTAATGAACATTATTTTTTTATTCGACCACCATAATCTAAAGACAAAATTCAAAGAACATTTCAAAATAAACAATTAACATTATGTCACAAATAAAATTACAACAATAAAAGAACATGAAGATAAAGAACATTATTTAACATTGTAAAACATGTTCTTTTCACTTTAACTAAATGTTCTTTACATTTCTATACAATGTTCTTTACAATTCTATAACATGTTCTTTTCACTTTAACTAAATGTTCTTTACATTTCAATACAATGTTTTTTCTAGTAAATAGGTTAGATTTTTCTCAAAACTCTTTGATAACAAAAAAGATGCTTCTCTCTCTAGTTTGCAAAAACGCTCTCAAGGGTCATCAAGGACTCCCCTCCTTGCTTTGGCAAGGGGGCCTTGGGAACCTTTGTTAGTAATTTTGTAAGCTTTCTTTCTCAAATTGTTTTTCTTTTTACAGGTATTCAGTCGTCGAGTTTCGTTCGTTGTCCTGTCCTATTACCATTCTTTTCTTTTCTTTTGTTCTTTTTCCCTTTCATTCTGCAATATGGATGGCTCTATCCATAATGTCCGAATTCAAAGTTCAGATAACCTTGATGTTGAAATATTGGAGGATAAGGGAGAGCAAGGTTCGCTCTCTAATCATGCTATTCTCCCTATGGAGGTGCACGATCCTGTTAATCGTGAAGGTCTCATTAGTGATCTAATGATCCCTACTAACTCAAACTTGAGAGTTTCTCAAGAAGCGTCTCAAGAGGTGTCTCAAAGGGTGTCTCAAGAGGTATCCAAAGACAAAGATGTAGGGACACCTATGGAAGATGTTATTATGCTTGAGGAGGACAAGCTTACCTCTCCTCCTCTTTTGATCAAAAAGTCCTTTTGTGAGGCTGTTACTGCCTCATCTCAATGGTTTTCGGAGGCACAGAAAATTATCATTACTTCTTCTGAATGGGAGGATGAAGATTTACCTCCTCCTGATCCTTTAAAAGTTGTTTCTTTCCAAAAGGATACTTTAGCAAAATTAAGAAAGCCAAGGAAATTAACCTTAATGGGAAAATGCTTGGGCATATCGGTTAGACCTTCATTTATCACACAAAGGGTTCGAGCAATGTGGAGACCAAAAGGTTCTCTTGAAATTATTGATCTCGAAAAGGATGTTTATTTATTTAGATTTTCTATCCAAGATGATTATGAAAGAGCTATGTTAGGAGGTCCTTGGTTTATTCTAGATCATTATCTAATGTTAACCAAGTGGAAACCTAATTTTCGACCTTCGATGAACCCCTTTGATAGAATGACTGTTTGGATACGCTTTCCGGAATTGCCGGTGGAATATTACGACAAGGAAGCTCTCTTTGGCATAGCAAAATTGGCAGGTAATCCTCTCCGTGTTGATTATGCTACAGATCATCTAACTCGTGCTAGATATGCTAGAGTTTGCCTAGATATTGATTTAACAGTTCCTTTAGTTACCAATGTTTGGGTGGGTAATGGATGGCAAGCTATCGAATATGAGAACATACAGTGTTCATGTTTCTCTTGTGGAAAAATTGGGCATACTAAAGAAAAATGTAACCAAAAGGTGATTTTAGTTGATAAAGGGAAAGGGGTTCTTACTACCTCTATTTCTTCAGACAAAGAATTTTTAAGCATTGAAAAGTCTTCATCCCCCATTTCCCATGACAATTCTTTATCTCCCACTACCCATGGAAAGTCTTCTTCTCCCACTAACCATGAATTAGGGGTCTTGGTTCCCCAAACTTCTTCGGAATATGGTCTTTGGACTATTGTCACCAATAAGAAAAAAATCAATCAAGCTAAATCCACATTGAAAAAAAATCAATCTACTTCTCAATCTTCTAAACCAAACCCAATCTCAAAGCCTATTTCTGGCCCTAGGCCCAATCCCATTAAGCCCAATCCGACCTCCTCTATTAAGCCTAGTGCTCTTATTTCTAAAGCCACACCCTCTCAAAGTGTTGGCAATCCAAACAAACAGACTACTTCTCTTAATTCTTTTGCCCTTCTAGATTCCTCTTCTACTAGTGCTCCATTAAATAAATTAGCCATTAAAATAATGAATGGAAATGATGAGCATTTACTCAGAAATAATCAAAATAATCCCAGCAATCTTTCCCCCAAATTTCTATCCCCACACGCTTCACCTTCTTCTTCTATTGATCCAACCAAAATTCAGAATTGCCATTTGGCAACCTTCAACTCGGCTTCAACCATGGAAACACATGCAAACCCTTCGACTTCCCCTATATTAATTCATAACTCAGACTCCATGATCATCACCGAAACACAACTCACTGAAAAACAACACAAAGAAAACAATTCACATGGAGAAGAACAAAGCCAAATTAACCCCAATCCGACCACCCCGACGGACTGTCAAGATCTCACGAAGGGAGAGCTTAACTCCGCCGCCTCAACAACCTTTACCTCCGACTACCCTATCCCTCCCATCGTCAACCACCATAAGTCACTAGAGACTTCCAATCACTCCAACCCAACCAATCTCAATGCGCATTGTAATCCCCCGTATTTTTAAATATTTTATAAATGAAATTTTATTTTATTTATAATATTTATTTGTACTTTTCCGGAATTTAATTACAAAAGTTTCAAATTATTAATATTGGTCAAAAATTATTTTAGCACAAACTATTTTATGAACCTATGTTCTACAATTCATGATCATACAAACAAAGCCTAGTCCATTTCATTTACCTAATTGGCCCAATAATTTTATGAGGCCCAATCTTCTTACTTACCCTACAACATTCTCTCCTATAAATACCCCATTAATCCCCAAAAATTTCCCACACCAAAAGGTTAGTCATATTTTCTCTCTCCTTTGTTTTATTAATTTGTATAATTATAATTATTGATTTATGGATTTTGATTTTATTGTTTGAAAGTAATTTAATTAGTATCAAGTTGTATTTTGATGACTAAACTTTATAATTTCAGATTTTATAAGTATCATAATTTTCAGATTTTGTAAATTTTATAACCTAGGGTTTTTAATTATTGAAAATCATGATTTTAGGGTTTTTATGAACAATTGATTTAGGGCTTTTATAGTAATGATGTTTTGAAATTTTGGTGATTATAACTAATGATTAGTTTAACTTAATTCCAGATTATTTTGAACATGTAAATTCGTGTTTTAGTTTTTAGATTTTCGTTCGTTAATATTAATCACGTTTTAATCCCGATCAGATTCTGAACTCATCCGATTTTGATGAAAAAATAGTGTTTTCCATGTGGAAACAACATTTTAAGAAAGACTCACTACCTTTGGTAGTGAACACCACCCTCTCGTGGCCAAATTCAGCCTCTAAATATGATTTTCGGGCAGTTTTTGATTTTAACGAAGTTTTTTTTTTTACTTAAAATATTATCCTTGAGTTTGATTAATAAAATTAATTATGTTTAAAGTTAATTAAACATAAATATATGTTTTTATTGAAGTTTTAAGTGTTGGAAATAGTTTCTAAGTACTACTTTTAATGTTTTATAAAGAGGGTTTAATCACCCATTAAAAAGGGAGATTTTTAGGGGTTTTTATATAATTTTCAGATTTTTATTAGACTTTGAACTTGCTGTAATTTCATGTATAAGAGTGTATTTTAAGGTTTTTATGAAGAAAATTTAAAGAACTATATATAAGCCTTTAATTTTAACTAAAGGGAAGGTTTTAAAGTGTTGTTTGATTTGGATTTTGAAGGTTTTAAAGTAAGTTAGTATTGCTGTAAATTTGATTGATTGGGTATTGATTGAGATGTTATTATTTGGCTTAGGAGAGGAGTTTATTGAAGGTGATTTCTAGTTAGTAAAGTGGCATACCAATTCGTTTGCTCAAGGTACGTACAAGTTACGAAACCTTTCTTTTAGGTGCATGTTTAAGGACGACGGATCGAGAACTTAGTATCATGTATAGGGATGACTGAGTTAAATTGTTTGGTTATACATTGTGAATTTCGTATAACGTGCACTATTTTATATTGCAAGTATTATTTGTGCTCTAATTATGCAAGGTGCGCTTAGAGGCAAAGGTATATTATTGGTGTAATGATTAATTTATTACTCATTCATGATTATGCAAGCAGGATGAGTAAAGGAAGGATTTAAGTCTTCTAAGACGAGGTTAAGGTTTTGGGGTGCCTTATGCACTCAAGGTGTTTATACACCGAGGTAGTAAAGGAATAAATAATAAATGTTGCTTGCCACTAATAAATCAAGAATTGAAATTGAAAAGTTGTTTTACTTGATTGAATTGATATTGGATTGATTGTATTGTTATGCATATGAGTCATCACCAAGTCTAAACCTGTAAATCACGTAAAGTGCAAGATGGATGAGCAATAAAACTCTGGATTGGTGCACTTCTGGAGTAATGACAATCAGGGGTTGGGGTACATGGGGTATTAGCCGTGTACTTTTCTCGAGGCCGTCTGATCTACGAGTCTCTTATTTCAAATATTTTTCAAAACTAGGAGTTAGGTGAGATCTCATACTAACTACGGTCACGGAGTCGCGCCCGTGGTCGTTGGATGTTTATTGATGTTTCCGAAAGGAGGCATGGGGTTTTTCTTTTATTGATGTTCCAAATGGAGCATGGGTTGGACAACCTTGTCTATTGCGTAATCCAATGAATAAAAATAATGATTTACCTATTATTAATTAATGGAGTCTTAGTAATATAAATAGTTGAGTCGTGTGTTGAGTCTATAATTTAATGATGCATGATGATTGATTATTAGTAGCATGTTATGGATTTCTTAATTTATTTTGCAGCTTGTATGTACTCAGCTTTGCTGATTGCGTGCTTTGTGTGTCTTTCTTTGGTCATGGCCTTCGCCTTTCAATGACCCTGTGACGATCCAATTTTTACACTTGTAATATTGGGGAGCAGAATTACCACAGGTTCTTACACATGCAGCATTCATCGGGTTGGGGGATCTTGAGTAGAGAGTTGATTGTTTGCATTTTATTTCTTTTGCAAGTTTGAATTTATTTTAATTCGATTTTATTTGACACTAATTCTTTTGGGTTTGAATTTATTCGAACACTGGAATTAATCACTTACTACTTTTATTGGGTTTTGAATAAGGGCCTTAATGGTTCCAAGTTGTATGACTTAATTTGGTTTCATTCGTTGGTTTTGAAACTTATTTATAACTGATTTAGTTTTTCCGCTGCTATTTTCTGATAAAGCCTTAACGTTTGAACACGTGGTGGTAGCACGCCAGTAATTCTCTTGAATGTTGTTCAGGGTCCTCACAAATTTAAAGAGAGAATTATTGGGGTGTTACACGCATGCCTTTCCCTCCACTACTTCAAAATCACCACCCATTTCCGACTCAAACACCACCCCAATTTCCATTCCAGCCCACTCTCTCGTCGGCACAAATAACCAGCCTTGTTTTGACTCCTCCAACCCCTCCAATTCCTCTGCTATGGTCATCGATAGAGTCATCTCCGACCCCGGCCAAGATAGAGATGAGTTATAATACCTTACTACAAATTACCAGCCTGATGAATTCTCAATCCCACCCCAACCCTCCACCTCTTCCGCAATCAGCTCGGCCCTGGTTTCGACAGCAAGTGTCGTGGCCGAATTACCTGAATCACGACCTCGTTCCACCTCCTCCCAACCCCTAAATAATCGATCTTTCTTTGGGAAACAACGAGCAAAACCTAGAAAACCCAGAAAACCTTATGAAAATTTTCAAGATGAGAAAAGGGATAGTGGGTTTACAGATAGAGGTGAATTTCTAGGAAACACTGAACACAATCAGGGAGTTGGACTCCATGGTAATTCCGCTGAAAATGCACGACGTAGTTCGGATGACTCGTGCCATGCAATGGAAGGAATGGGATCGTTTTGGTATCCTTTTTTGCAAAGGCAAGCCGGTTCCGGAACTTCCTAGTCTTAACATGAAGATAGTTCTGTGGAATGTAAGGGGAGCAACAAGGAATGAATTTATTCCTCACGCTTGGGAGGTAATTGCAACTCATAAGCCTAGCATTTTTATCATTTTAGAAACTAAGAGTGATGGTTTACGTGCTGATAAAGTTGCTAATTTGCTTGGATTTACTGATTTCCAATTCATTAATCCAAATGGTCTAAGAGGTGGTATTTGGTTAATGTATAACAAAAATGTCGAATTAATTGATTATGTTGAAGGCCACACAAAAAATTATTTCCACGCTTTGTTCAAATTTAGTCCTGACAGTAAAGAAGTGCTCTTAAATGCGGTTCACGCTCCTTCTACTCCTGCTCAAAGGCATAAATTTTGGAATGACTTAAGAGCTTCTCTCCCTCCTAATAATACTCCCTGGTTATTTTTGGGCAAGTCGGGTGGCTTGAAATTTAGGCAAAGTCAGTGTGTCGATCTTAGTAAACTTGCTGAGGCTGCATGCATGGTGGACCTAGGCTTCTCTGGAAACCCTTTCACTTGGCATAATGCTAGGGAAGGTCTCGATCTCATTCAAGAACGGCTGGACAGGGCTTTGGGAAGCCCGAGTTGGCTGAATACCTACCCTAATACTCAGGTATCACATCTTGCTCGAACTTATTCTGATCATTGCCCTATTTTAATATCTATATTTGATAATCGTAAAGGTGGTCCATATCCGTTTAGGTGTAAAGCAGCTTGGTTGGAACATTATGATTTCTCTAAATTTTTTGTTCAAAATTGGGATTTTCCTTAAAGGCAGAACTGAGTTTCTTGGTAATATTAAATCTTGGAATCAAAATATATTTGGAAATATGACCAATAAAAAAAGGAGACTGGTGGCTAGGATTGATGGTATTCAAATTGCTCTATCAAAAAAAATTTCTCCTTTTCTTGTCAACTTGGAAAAAGATTTGCCTTTTGAATTAAATTAAATTTATAAAATTGAACGAATTATTTATGCTCAAAAATCGGGTTTAGATTGGAGGAAAAATGCTGATTGTAATACCAAATACTTTCATTTACTTGCTAATATTAAAAAAACAAGAGGAAAAATTTTAACTTTGCAGGATAGTGATGGTATTTGGATAAAAGATTTGGTTTCTCTTAAAGATATGGCAAGATCTTATTTTCAGAATATTTTTAAAAGTATTAGTATTAATTCTGATATGATGAATAGCTATCATTATCCTAAAAATAATCCAGCTTGTTCTGATCCTAGTTTTAGCCTGCCTCCTTCTAAGGATGAGATTAAATCT
Organism: Chenopodium album; assembly: GCF_948465745.1. Classification (NCBI taxonomy): domain Eukaryota; kingdom Viridiplantae; phylum Streptophyta; class Magnoliopsida; order Caryophyllales; family Amaranthaceae; genus Chenopodium; species Chenopodium album. The sequence goes on along the minus strand of NC_137836.1, from coordinate 4,691,970 downwards.
ATCCTTTTTCAAATGGCCCCATTTAAGTCTCCTGGCCCGGATGGCTTACAGCCTATCTTTCTGCAAAAGCATTGGCATGCTCTTAGTTCCTCTATCACTAATTTCATTTCTGACTGTTTTATTAAGGGCTCTATCCCTAATGCTATTAATGATTCTTATATTTCCCATATCCGTAAGTGTGATTGCCCTAGTACTATGAAAGACTTTAGACCTATAGGATTGTGTAACTCTATTTATAAGCTTATCACCAAATGTATTTCTAATAGATTAAAGCCCATAATGGATAACCTTATAAGTCCCTTTCAAGCCAGTTTCATTCCTAATAGGTCTATTGAGGAAAACATTATTATCATAAAAGAAGTAGCTCATCATTTTAACAAAGCTTCTAATAAAACTAACCTTATGGCTCTTAAGATAGATCTCTCAAAGGCTTTTAATTGCTTGGAATGGGGATTTATTAAGGACACCCTTCTTAGTATTAATCTCCCTCCTAACATGGTCAATCTTATTCTTAGTTGTATTTGCACTCCTAGGATTTCTCTCCTTTGGAATGGGGAAATCACTGAGTCTTTCTCTCCTTCGAGGGGAATAAGACAAGGAGATCCTCTCTCTCCCTAAATTTTTGTTCTTTGCCTTGATCGGCTTTTTAGCATGATTCAAGATAAGGTTGACAATGGCTCTTGGAAACCTATTAGAATTGCTAAAGATATTAATATTTCTCACCTTTTTTATGCCGATGATGTCTTCCTTTTTGGTAAAGCTACCACTTCTAATATTAAAACCATGATGGATGTCCTTGATCACTTTAAAAGTATCTCAGGTCTCTCAATTAATATCCTTAAATCCTCGGCCATTTTCCCTAGGAAAATGAACCATAATGTCAGAAAATCCATTTGTGATGTTTGTAACATTACCAACACTACTAACTTTGGTAAATACTTAGGTATTATTATATCTCACAAAAGGTTAAACAATTTCTTTGGAATAGAGTTAATCGTTCTAAATATATTCCTAGGACCAATTGGAGGGTGGTTTGTGACCCGATGGCTAAAGAGGGCTTAGGTATTAGAGACTTAAAAAGATGGAATATTTCTTTCATGGCTAAGCTTGGATGGAAAATTCTTTCTCAAAATAATAAGTTGTGGATTAATATTCTAAAAAATAAATACCTCAAATATTCTAACTTCCTAGATTACATTCCTAAGGCCTCAGACTCGATTATTTGGAAAGATATTTTGGCGGGAAGAGATGTGCTCAAAAAAGGAATTATTGTGAATATTGGAGATGGTAAAGATACTTCCCTTTGGTATCATCATTGGATAGGTGATTGCCCTCTATATCTCATTCCTAACATTCATATTTCGGATTCTAAAGGTCATTGGCGTGTTTGTGATATTATCAGAAATAATAAATGGTATTTAGACAACATTATTCACATTATTCCCCCTAACCTAATTCCTTTAATTTTAGGATATCACTTGTCTAAGCTTGTGTCTGTTTCGGATAGATTAAAATGGACTTTACACAATTCTGGCCAATTTACTATTAAATCAGCCTATAATTCCACTTCTCCCCCCTTTAACCTTAATACTTCTTTTCTTTCCTCTTTTGGTTGGAAAAACTTGTGGAAACTTAGGGTCCCTTACAAGTATAAAATGCTCCTTTGGAACCTTATTAGAGACATTCTTCCTGTTGCTAGCACCCTTAAAAGAAAAATGAATTTCCTAGATCCCATGTGCATGAGATGTGAAGCTCCTATTGAGGATACTATTCATGTTTTCAGAGATTGTCCTAATTCAACTGCTTTTTGGTCATTGGTTTTTATTAAATTTAAATCTTTGAATATTGATTTGCATCTTTTTTACAACACTAATCTTTTAGATTGGTTGGATTTTAATCTCTCTAATAATACTTCATGGAAAAAGGTTTTCACAGTAGCTATTTGGCACATTTGGAACACTAGAAATATAGCTATTTTCGAACAAAAAATGACCTTTATTCAATCTACTTTTAACAAATTCTATGTTGACTATATTTGTTGTTTGAGAATAAACCAGGCTGCTCCCATCGATTCTCCATCTTCTTCTACTTCTCAGATTCCACGGCTGTGGGCCCCTCCGCAAAAGGGGTATCACAAGCTCAACACAGATGGTTCATGGATTAGTATTGATAATGCTGGTGGAGGAGGGGTAATTAGGTGTGATAAGGGTCTCTGGATTGCTGGTTTTTCTTTGAAATATAATGCTCTTACAGCTGCCTCTGCTGAGCTCTTAGCTATAAGAGAAGGATTGCTACTAGCTTGGGATAAGAATATCAAGTTTGTGGAGCTAGAAACTGATGCGGACAGCCTTAGCAAGATGTTGAAAGACCCCAAGTCCTTTGAGGATGGCGATTTGGGCAACATTATTTGAGATGTTGCTTCACTCTTGGAAAGGGATTGGGAAGTGTGTGTTTTTCATGCTAATAGATGCGTTAATTTTGTTGCAGACAGATTAGCTGTTATGGGCAGGACTAAGTACAAAGTTGGGGAAAAGGTTCCTTTCTCCTACCCACCTCCTGGAGTCTTCCAAACCTATGCTTTGGAAATCCCTGAAATGCAGAATCCATAGTCTTCTTATGCATCTTATCAGTCCCAATGCTGCTCTCAACAAAAACTATCTTTATCTTGCTTTCTTATATTTCATCTTCTTATGTAATAGGATTATCTTTTGATGTAGGATAAACTTGGATAATCTAGTGTGGCTTGCTATGCCCTCTAATTATCAATCTTTTGGTCTGTTGATTTCCTTCGACAGTTACTATCCTACTTTTGTGCTGATAGTTTCTATTAGTAACTTTATCATGATATAATATAAGCTTTTCCCTTTTGTGTAAAAAAAAATACAATGTTTTTTTCGCTTTTTTTTAAGGGTGCACCATGCGGATTGTGCATCCGCCTGTAGAAACCACGCATTGCATTACCCATGCCCCCTAGGGTAACAAATTACCATGTAATTTCTCAATCCTTCCGTCATCACCTTCTTCTACTGTAGCCTCGCCGTCAACCTATGATTCTACTGTTGTTGTCTTTCTCGCCCACCGCCACTGTACCCTCGCCATCAATCATCATGCTTTCGCCATCTATGATTCTATTGTCGTCGTATTTCTCTCACCGGGTATTTGTTTTGCTGCCGTCGATTCAAGTGTTTAGACTACTTTTGACGGTTAAAATTCGGCCCTAGCTAACAACTCCATATCTAGAGCTTTAATGGCAAAATTCCACTATTTTGAGCAAACATATGTGCTTTAACATTCGATTCATAGCATGTCTCTCTCATTCTTTTTATCAAATCTTCTCTTACTTTATTGGAGGTGATGGCTATTGGAAGTTAGTACAATAGAGTTGAGGCAGTTGAGTGTGGTGGTGGTTGGTGGTGGGAACAATCGATTTTAGTGAATGTGAGGTAGTTTGTGGGATTGGAGGTTGTTTCTGAGCTTGTGGTTCGGTTTGGTGGGGATATTTACCCATGATCCAAACCTCAAAATAAATTACTCCTAAAAAATCTCACTCCATGAATTTATGTCATGTAATAGTTTACAACCAAATATCTATCCCTCTAATTATTACACCTATTCCTAGCAAGGCCCTAGTGGCGAATATATCATTTTATACAACAGAGTTCAAGTTAAATCAAAATTAAATAAATTATATTATAAATGTTTATAAATTAACAAATTACATGAAACTGCGTATATATTAGGACATTATTGACATATATATAGTTGTTGACTTTGATAAATTAATCATAATTTTATATCACTTTTCTCTGAACCCCATTATTTAGAAATCAAATACTCGACTATAATAAAAAAGAAAGACAATAAGAATTTTTTTTTAAAAAAGTTATTATGTGGTTTCCATATATATAATGAGATATATAATGAGATTATATAAAACTTTTAATAATTACCTCATTTCTATACAAAAAAAAAAAGTAAAATAAAATAGTTTCAATGACGTATTCAATATTTCACAAAGTTAAAACATGTAAGAACTTAATAAATGAAGTATACAACTTTGGTAAAATGAGAAATTTTGCTTCACGTAAACACCACAACCTTGATTTCATACATTAGATTTAAGAATAAACTCAATAAGAAATCTAGAAAAATAAGTTTATATAAGAATTAGTATGTTGCTTCAATAAATGCCACAACCCAAAATATACATTTGTTGGATACGAGAACATAAATTGCTAAAGCTTCTTATGTACCAGTTGGATGCACACCAATGGAACCAGACTTATGAGGTAATGATGAGTTTCACGTGCTCTAAGCCTAGCCAAGCCCGCGCGAAGATGTTAGAATCCGATTCCTTTTGATATATTAGATTCCCTTTAGATGTTTTCTTATAGTTGTTGAAGCATAATGGTTTTGATGATGAGGAACTTGAACTAAAAGCAAACTCAACTAATAAATATTCTCTAGTGTGTGATTAGTCAAGGTGCAGAATAATCTTGGTGATTGAAGAACCATCTGAATCTAAGAAGACATGAAGAAGATCTTTATTGAAGAAGTTAAACAAATCAGAGGAAGAGTTCTCTAACAAGAACTAAGTTCCCTAACAGGAACGTTCCCTAACAGGAACTTGAAGACTAGCAGTTAAGTTCTTTGGTGGAACTTAATATGCTTGGAGCCCAAGTAATTCATCTGATCAGAGTGCGGCGCAACAATAATAGTTAAGGTTTTATTCTTAGAAATTATTGTTAATATGGTAAGTAGGGTAGTGCACGAAATTTATTAGAAACGTGATAAGTTTGCTTGGTAAATAAAATAAATATGGAAAATAATAAAAGATAGATTTTAGGAAAAGATTTTCTAAAAAGATTATTTTTCTCTAAAGTCGGTTTATTAAGAAAGATAAGTCTTCTTAATAAATATCTTTTATACTTATTTTCGGAAAAGATTTTATTCCACTTGATTTGCTAAAACCGTGTTTAAAAGATAAGTTAAGTTAACATATTTATCTTTTTAGAAAACCTACTGTCTATACAAGTGTTACTTGTATAAATAGTAGAGAGCAAAATGATTTAGGTTTTTGTAAGTTTATGCGTGGAGAAATCACAATGATTTAATTGAGTAAGTTTACCAAACTTTTAACTTATCATATTAGTTTCGGATTTCGTGCATTGCTTACCTATCATAATAGGCGTCTTATATTTGTATTGGTTGGGTTATTTGGGTGATATTTATATTTTGAATTACATACAGTTTTGTGTAAGCTTCTTGGTGAGGCTGTGAGTTTGGTACTGGGGTGGTACGAGTGTTTTGTACTTTGGCAGTACGTGTAGTACTTTGGTGGTACGAGTGAATCTAAGTGTGGTGCTTAGATTGGGTAGGATAGGGTCCTATCAAGTAGCAAGTCCAGTGAGGAACTTGTGAAATAAAGGTCTGTGTCTAATAGGTTGTAACTCGGTATTTGCCCTATTATAGTGAAGTGTTTTGTGTTTGAAATCCCTAAGGTAGGGTCGAGGTTTTACTTCCAGTTGGGCCCTGGAAGGTTTCCTCGTAAAATCTGTGTGCTTTCTTAAGTTCCTATACGCATTGTTTATTTATCCGCAAAAAGTAGTCATTAGGAACTCTATACAATTCACCCCCCCTCTTGTATTAATCGTCTCAACTAACAATAATTTACTTTATGTTTTCTAAACCCGAGGTCCCATTATTGTGTTACTGCCAGTTCAGTGTTCACTAGGGATTCTCTTTGTAATCAAATTAAAGCTCTTTAGAGGGTGAATGATTAATGAAATCTTAAGCCTTCTACCAAGTGTTGCCTTGCTTTTATGCTTGTTTATTGTTAGACCTTTATAGATATTGTGTCTTACTTGCATAATAGCTCCCCTCCAATCCAAACCAACTTAACGCACTAATAACTCGTGGTTTGGACCTGCTTGTGCCCGCCTTGAAGTATCAGCTGTCACAAGCCCCAACCACCCGCACTCCGTCGCCCAAATAGACGAGAGTGTGCTTGTGATTTAATTGCCCGCTTTGTGTTGCTTTGTGCTCACAAGCCCCTCTTCCGCTATCACACAGTTTACTTCCAGCGGCTACCAATAGATACTGAAAGCCTCTTGCTTCTATCAACTCCAAAAACCTCAATACTTAATTCCTTCCAACCATTTGTCATCAAGGCTAGCACAATGAAAGCACAAGACAATACATTTATTTTTATTGAAAATTTGGATTTTCAAATTGGATCAGATTGATCCCAATCGGATCCAAACAAAACCGAAAACTGAATTTTAGAATTAAGCATGTATAATACGGAATTTGATGTTGTCCTAAGCGTTAAACTACTAGAAGTTGTTGCTTCTTATTGATATTTAATGCATGGAGTAATTGTTGTAATGGACTAAGGCCCTGTTCTTTTTAGCTGCTTTGCTATGCTAAGTTTTGCTCTACTCTGCTTAAAAATAATAATAATTAATTATAAAAATAATTAATATTTAATAATAATTATTATTAGTATTTGAAGATAATAATAATAATAATAATAATAATAATAATAATAATAATAATAACAATAATAATAATAATGATAATAATAATAAATATTTAATAATAATAATAATAAAATAATAATAATAATTAATATTAAATAATGATGTTATAATAATTAATATTTAATAATAATAACATTAATTAATATTTAATAATTAATACTACCTCCATTTTTTATTAGTTGACACGTCTTGACTTTAGCACTATTCACACACCTCCCTTTGACCATATTTTTTTTTTATTATATATAAGGAAAAAATATAGTCAAGTGGAATCTTGTTAGATTCGTCACAATGTATATTTCAAAATACCAACTGTTTATAATTTTTGCTTATCGGTAATTAAAGATATTAATGATTTAATTAATGCATTGGAAAACGTAACTAAAGAAACGTGTCAACTAAAAAAACGGAGGAAGTATTTAATAATTAACATTTGATAATATTAATAATAATAATAATAATAATAATAATTTATATTTAATAATTAACATTTAATAAGATAATAATTATTATTAGGAAAAATACACTTTTATAATCCTAACTTTGCCGGATTTACTTTAAATAATCCCAATTTTTGATTATTATGTAATAATCCCAACTTTTACCCGTGTTTTCATTCTTCAATCCTGTTTACCGGTAACTTGGAGAAAAGGTTAAATTTTTTGTTAAAAATATGTTGCCACTTGTTGCTTGTTTATTGGTTAAAAAAATTAATAATTTATTTTTTAAAGGAATAAATAAGTTTTTTTTATTAAAAGAAAGTTATTAAAAACTAAAATAAAAATAGACTCAATGCCCAGCCAGCCATGAACCACCGCCAGTAGCCACGACCTCCCATTCCCAGCCCAATTTCCTACCTCGATTCCCAATTTCCGGCTCTAATCACCAATTTCTGACACCTCACTTGCTTCCCCCCACCCCAACCTAGCCCCAAAACCTAATTCAACGAGAGCTTGGGACCGTTTTCGAAGATGGGAAGGGAAAAGGTCGGTTTTTGGTTGAGGGAAAGGAGGGGGGTCTGTTTCGGCAGTGTTGGAAGGGAGGAGGCGTCGATTTCGGCGGTGTAGGAAGAGAGGGGGCGCCGGTTTCTGCGGTGTAGTAAGGGAGGAGGTCCATTTAAGGGGGTAGCGTTGCAGAGGGGAATGGTACTTTGGCAGCTTTGTGAAGGGTGATGGCGGTTTTTGAGGATGGTTTAGGGTGGAAGAGCCAATTTCCGGTGTAAGGGGTGGTTCGGCGGCGAGAATTGATGGCTGGTGGCTGGTTGGTTCAGGGGTAGAAAGGGGAGAAAGCCACCGTTGGTGGCTAGAGGCGGGTGGTTTAGGATTTTACAATTTTTTTTTTCTTTTTCTCCCTTTTTTTAATTTATTTATTTTCTCTATTTTTGTTTTTTTTTAAATTAAAATTATTTTTTAGCCACTCACATATCAACACGTGTCATGTAACCTACAATAATAGTTTGTTGACTGGTTTGGGATTGTTGGAGAAAAACGGAGTTGAAAGTTGGGATCATTGCAGAATAATCAAAAGTTGGGATTATTTAAAGTAAATCCGGCAAAGTTGGGATTATTAAAGTGTATTTTTCCTTATTATTATTTAATAATAATAATAAATAATATTTAAAGATAAATATATTAATAATTAATATTTATTAATAATGATTATAATTAATATTTAATATTGATAATTAATATTTAAAGATAATAATATTAATTAGTATTGAATAATAATAATATTTAATAATAATAATGTGATAATAATAATAATAATAATAATAATAATAATAATAATAATAATAATAATAATAATAATAATAATAATAATAATAATGTTATTGCGTTGCTGAAGCGGGTACAGGCGTTTGTTAAGACTCAGGATATTGGTGCTCGTGTAGCTGCTCACATTTTCAGCAGGATCAGGTTTGCTATAACTAGAGAGGCGGGGTCCTAGATTGTATCTCGGATTCCCACTAATTTCTTGTAAATTGATTGACTATGTAGGTTTATTGATATAATAATAATAATAATAATAATAATAATAATAATAATAATAATAATAATAATAATAATAATAATAATAATAATAATAATAATAATAATAATAATGAAATTTGCTCTACTATGCTTGAATCTGCTCTGCATTTCTCTCTGATTGAATCTGCTCTGCATTGCTGAAATTTTCTTTGCTTTGCTCTGCTCTGTTGAAATTTGCTCTGCTATACTCTGTTGATCCTTGCTCTGTTGTGCCCAGGAGCTCAAAAGAACAGGGGCTAATGGTGTTGCCTTTTACTACGGAGTAGTTACTTTGAACAATTTATTTTGACTTGATGTTAAACAATTTATGTTAATCATGACGTACTATTTTCAAGATTTGTATTAATCTTAGGATTTTTTAGAAAATAACACCACAAATTATGAAAGTTTTTTTTTATTGTAACACCACATTTTCTCAAAGTTTTATTATAACACCACATAAAAAATTAAACTTTTGATATCACCACTAATTAACAATTTTTATGACGGAAAAAGAGTGTGGGTCCCACAGTTTACTTAACCCTCCAATTTTTTAACTTCTTGAATTCGATTCTCCCTCTCTCTCATTCATTACTCAAACATTCAATACACTCGGATGAGATTCAACCACCAAAATTTGAGATGGAGAATCAAACCCTAGAGTAGTTTGTGTGGTTGGGAAAGTTAATTGGAAGGAGAGGTGTCATTTTTCAGTGAAACAACTCAGCGCTAAGTCGTTAGCCATCTTCATCAAAGCAAAAGCTTGGATTTTTTCTAGGTTACTGACAGCGACAGGATGAAGATTCCAATAGAGGTACCAATAGAACCTTTTTATAGTACTTTTTTATGTCAATTTTGCAATTTTGGTGTTGATATTAGGGTTAGTTTGGGGGTAGTTGTCGCTGACTATAAAGTAGTCAAACTTAATTGCGAAATAATGTGATTTAGGGTTAATTAGGGTTTACTTTGGTAAAATGATGTAGTTAGTGCTTAATTGTTGTTAATTGTTGTGTGATTGTTTTATTAAAAGTATTAGTTTGTGCATTGTTAACTGTATTGTGATGGGAATTGGATGTTTTTTTTATTCTTTGTTAATTGAGTTGGAATTTGTGCTTGGCTGTATGATTTGGGATATAATATGTGCAATTGCAAGTTGTGTTGACTGTTATTCCATTTATTTATTGTCTAGATAATGGCAACCACAGATAGATTGATGGATATAGTTTTTCGAGTGGGGGGGGGGGGGGCTTTTGTTAGAAAGAGAGTGCACAAAAACAGGAGTTTACTTTGCTACTGTGGTGGGATGTGTTACTGGAGAAGGGGAGTGAAAGTACCTAAGCTTAATGTGCATTACATTTGGGAAGCTACTGTTGTAACACCCTAGAAATTCCTTCCTTTTAAAATACCTGTTTTGCCCTGTTTAAAACTTTAAATAGGAATATCTAAGACATTACCGCCACCGTGATAACGGTTAAGGCAACTATAAAAGACACACAATGGAGACTAATTTCAAAACTGTTCAAATCAAGTCAACTTTAAAAAGTCAAACAACGAGAGTAAAGTCAAACCAAAGTCAAACGAAAAGTAAAATAAAATCAACCTACAACTTGGAACCATTGTAGGCCCTTATTAATCAAAACCGAAATCCAAAACCCTTTTCGTTAGTCACAAGAAATAAATAAAGTCATAAACAATTAAAGCAATAACACATTCATATACTTATGGAAACTAGCATGATTCGTTCTTCACTCATGCCCATTCATGAAAATGCTTCATCACCTGAAAAGCTTATCTCTACTTGCTTCCACTACTCTCCATTAAAAATGGGTCATCATATAGGGCCAAGGTAAAGACAAGGCCAACAAACATACAAAACACACAATCAGCAAAGCTAAGTACATTAGCATAATTAACACACTAACATATAATTTTCCTATCAACACACAACTTACCTTGTTGCATCTGTGTTTCAAGCATACAACATTCAATAAAAGTCCTCACTAGACACTACATAATTTATTTAGTATTGACTACGCATCGAACGGGTTTCCCCCTCAATCTCCCCCAAATAAATTTGAGGTTACTAACACGAGAGCTAACCGCACCAGCATCAATAACCACTCGTAAGTGGCGGAATTCTTGCACATAATAATAATAAAAGGAATGTACAACGTCCTATACTCCAGTAGAAGTTATGATCAAATATAAAGTCACATAACTCCTCCCATATGTTCATACTCAAGGTGTATACGTTCCAAGAGTTTTGGTGCGTAATCTATTTCACTTTACGTTATTTATAGATTATTAAACTTGGTGATGACTCTCAAACTATAATTATTCAATCAACCAAATATACCAATTTAATTCTTGAATAATTAGTGACCACATAATATTTAATGTTGAATCCTTTTTAATTCTACCTCGATGCCAATGACACCTTAAACGCATAAAGCGCCACAAAACCTATCCCTCGGTGTTAAGAACACCTTAAGTGCACTAAGGCACCAACATACAATTTATTCCTCGTGTACATAGACACTTATATAGCTCTTTCCTCATGCTTATAGCATTGATAAAAATTATATGAACCATAATAAAATTCCATTTTAATATTCCAAACCAAATTAAACATTTAGTTTAATTAAACTTGCTCTCTAACATGACATAAATAAATATATGGTTCATAAATAATATTCCAAACTATTATTTTCCCTTCATTAATCCATCACAAATAAATCATGCTTCATAATCCAATCACCAATAACATCCAAATCATAATTTCCAATCCAAACCTAGCATGATACTACTTCTAATCAACCAAACACATTTAGCATGCTATTTTATCAACATAATTATGCTAAGTACGCGAACGTACCTTACTACCTTGTATACGATCTTAGAATCGCCACGACTAGTAAAAATCACTCACTTCAAAGTCTCTTACAATTTAAAATTATAGAAAAGTATTAAAATCCACTTTACACAAATTTCCAGCAATATATACTATTATAAAACCCCTCATAATTTAATTAAAACATGTTGAAATTATACTTAACACATCATAATTTAGTCCCAATTAATGGATAATTAAAATTCCTTAAAGAAACTTGATTTTAAGTGTTCTACTAAAAATTCCAACACTATATTTCAATTAAAACTTGTTGTAAATAAGCCTTAAAACACTTTAATCAAAGATCTAAAGCATTATACTACCTCCGTTACATATTATTTGCAACGATTAGACATGTTTCCTCTCTACTTTATGTCAAATCGTTGCAAATAATATGTAACGGAGGTAGTACAACATAACCCTTCAATAATTTACAAATCAAGAACCTAGGGTTTCAAAAATTGGGGCTTTTTAATTAAAAACATAATCTAAAAATTAATTAACATATTGTGTCAAAAAAAAAAAGAACATAATACTTATAATCAAACATCAAAATCAAATCCCAAAATGCATAATTAACAATTTGATTTAGGAATAACTTAGTTTTAAGAAATAAAGATTAATTTTTTTTTATAATCGAAAAAGGGGGAGAGGGAGTGCAGCGGCAGCCACCACGCACCAGCTGCCAGCGCCGGTGGCTGCCTGCTGCTGGCGGTGGCGGCCACTTGCTGCCGACGGCTGGCAGTGGAGGAGGGGGAAGAGCAGCCGAAAAAAAAGGGAAGGGGAAAAAGGAGAAAGAAAAAGAAAGAAAAATAAGGAGAGAGGAGAGAGAAGTTTACCTTGGGTTTTCTCCACTCTAGACAAAGTTTGATTTGCCTCATATGTGGGATATTTATACCCCTTCTCTACAAACCCTTTTTCCCTAACTTTCCTCTTATAATTTTCCTAATCCCATCCCTAATAAAACTTTACTAAATTAAAACTTTCCTTAAATTAAAAGCCAACTTAATTAAATTAATTAATCAAATAAACTTTCTTTTTATAAATATTTTCAACTTATTTTAAATAATTAATTAAACTCTTTAAATAAAGTAATTCAATTTGATTAAATACTTCTCAAAATACTTATTTTATTTAAAATATGTATAAAAATACGAGGTATTACAACTGTGCATGGTTATAATAATTACAATGTGGAAGTGACCACCCCTTTTAGCTGTTTGTATAGGCAAAAAGGAAAAACCTTTAACACCAGGAAGAGGGAAATAGTCGATGAATTTGATATTAGTGGACTTTTAGAGACAATAAATGGGCAAGGGTATGTAGAAGTGTTTGTTAGTGCAAGTGAAACAGTGAGACCCATTATTAATGAGGCCCAACAAACTCCGCAGAGGACTACTTCAATAGAGGGTAAGACTAGAGTGAAGATGGTTTCAGTTAGGAGAAGCCCTAGACTACATAAAATAGAAAAACAGAATAGTCAAAAGGAAGATTCCTCACCCAAACCTAGATCTAGTTTGCATACCAAAAACAACACTGGAAAAGGGAAGATACAGAGTGAGGGGGTTTGTGAAGCTTCTGCAGTATGAAGGACAAGGGGAAGGGAAAAGAGAAAGCAGTTGCAAAGGGGTTGGTGTTTGACTATGATAAAGATGATGATAGATTTGGGCTTGAATTAGGTTATTCAAGTGATGAGCTTAGTATTGATGACATTAACTAGGAACCTACTAAAGAGGAGTATGATGATGGTGATGAGCAGTGGTTTTATTCAAGATTCAGCTGAGATTCTTGAGGAGGTTTATAGGAAACTTAGGAAGGGTTTAAAGAAAGAAGGTGAACCTGGGGTGGAGAAGGAGAACAGTTCAAAGTTGATTGAGAACTTGGATTTATCTGAAGTTCAGATTCAAGAGGAAGTTGAAAGGACATTCAGATGATCTCAGAAGCCTACATGAGTCATCTGATGAAGAGGATAACAGATTAACAACCCTTGGTTTAATGAGAAGGTAGATTTTTCTAAACCTATGTTGTTTGTTCCAAAGCTGCAGTTCAAGAATGCTTTGGTGTTGAGGAAAGCTTTAAGAGTACGTGCCATTGAAAACAGGTATCACTCGTATGAGTATTATTTCTTACACAATGACAGCACTAGGATTACTATTCGGTGTAGGAATAGATGTGCTTGCGAGTTTAGTACAAAGACCAGCAAAATGCCTTCATGTATATGTGTCGGGGGAGTGAAGTGTAACTTTAAGGTGTATGCTAGGAAATTGCTTAGATAAAATACTTGGCAAATTAGGATCGGAGTTTGAGGCTTAAGCATAACTTTATGAGGCAAAAGGGTAACAAAAGGGTTACTGCAGAGTTCATTGCAGATAAATACCTTGAGGATTTCAGGAGCAATCTAGGTTGGAAGGTTAAACAAATTAGGAACAGGGTGCTCAATGACTTAGGAATTCAGGTAACCTATTTCAAATCATGGATGGAAAGATGCATCTTGCTCCATGCTTAACAGATTTATGTATGGCTGCAGACAATGATTTAGCTGATTATGTGACACTTTGGGTAATGAATGAACAAGTTTCTGGTGGGTATTTTTGAACAATGGAACAATGACAGTCTTTTGTATGGTTTTTTTGTTATCCAAACTTTAATGCAAGTTGTGAACAAATTTCCATGATAATAATATTGCAATGTTGCTTTTTGTTATTGTGTATTTGCTTAGCTTATTTAATGAACATAGTCGTTGTTTTGCAAATAAATGGCAAACCATAAACAACAAATGTGGATCAAAATAGGTCCACTTAAGTTACATTTACATAAAAAAAACAAGTGATTCCATGTTTATTACAACTTACATAATTCAACTACTAACCTAAGGATAATACCTAACAAACCACATACTTGAGCATCACACACACTCCCATAACTGCTACAAAGAAACTAATAGCAAGAACAACCCAAATTACAAAGTGATGATCCATGCCTCCCCTGCCTTTAACATCTCTGCTCTTCCTCTTTCTGTCAAATTTGAAAGCCTTGCATTTAAGCATTAAATTATCAACCTCATTCAGCAAACACCTCATTTGCCCACCAAGGACTTCAACTTCCTTTTTGTAGTCACTTCACCCTTTAATAACGTCTTATCCAACAGTAAGTTGTTGATAACCTCAATTTGCCATGTTATTCCATGAGGTTGATCATGTAACACCCTAGAGATTCTTTTCCTTTAAAATACCTATTTTGCTCTTTTAAAATTCAAAGTAGGAAAATTTAAGACATTACCGCCATCGTGAAAACGGCTAAGACAATTATCAAAGACACACAACGGAAGACTATCTTTAAAAACATTCAAAACAAGTCAACTTTAAAATCAACCAAAACAAAAGTAAAGTCAAACCAAAGTCACACAAAGTCAACCTACAACTTGGAACCATTGTAGGACCTTATTAAAACCAAACGATACTTGGAAACCTTGCGTTAGTCTCACAAATAAAATAGTAAAATATTTAAAGCAATAATCCACATTGTAAACTTATGAAAACTAAGCATGATTCGCTCTTCACTCATGCCCCATCATGAAAATGCTTCATCCCCTGAAAAGCTTCTCTTTACTTGTCCCCACTACTCGCCATTAGAAGATTGGTCGTCGTAGGGCCAAAAATTAAAGACAAGGCCAAACACACAATCAGCAAAGCTGAGTACATAAGCGTATTTAAACACACTAACATGCTTGTACCTATCAACACACAACTTACCTCGTTGCACTTGTTTTCAAGCACGCATCATACAACAAAACTTCTCAACTAAGTAACTAAATAATTTATTTAGTTTTGATTACGCATCGAACGGGTTTCCCCCCTAACCTGCCCCAATAAAGGGGTACTAACACGGGAGCTAATTTAACCGTGCCAGTATAAAGGAACCACTCGTAAGTGGCGGAATTCCTGCGCATAATAAAATGGAAAGTACAAAGTCCTGTACCCCCAGTAAAAGTTATGGTTAAATATAAAACCCCATAACTCCCCCCATATGTTCATACTTAAGGTATATACGTTCCAAGAGTTTTGGTGCGTAATCTCTTCCACTTTACGTTATTTACATATTATTAAACTTGGTGATGACTCTCAAACCATAATCATTCAATCATAATAATTATTCAAACAATTAAACATACCAATTTAATTCTTGAATAATTAGTGACCACATAATATTTAATGTTGAACCCTTTATAAATCTACCTCGGTGTCAAAGATACCTTAAACACATAATGCGCCACAAATCCTATCCCTCGATATTGAAAACACCTTAAGTGCACGACACCAAAATATAATTTATTCCTCGTGTACAAAGACACTTAAATAGCCCCTTCCTCATGCTTATAGCATCAATAAAAATTATATGAACCATAATAAAATTCTTTTTCAATATTCCAAACCAAATTAAACATTTAGTTTAATTAAACATGTTTCCTATCATGCCATAAATAAAAGTGTGGTTCATATTCAACATTCCAAACTATTATTTTCCAACCATTAATCCATCACAAATAAATCATGCTTCATAATTCAATCACCAATAACAACCAAATCACAATTTTCATTCCAATTCTAGCATGATACTTCTTGTAATTTATTAATCACATCTAGCATGCTACTACATCATCAAAAATATGCTAAGTACGCGAACATACCTCAAATAAGCTATTAAAATAGTCGAGTACACTACAACAATTTATAAACTAAGTCTCCTACATAAAGGGACAATAATACTATATTAATTACCCTTGTATACACAATTTTCAGTAACTTAAACTCACTTTAAACAACTTTTAATAATCTGAAAATTATTTTAAAACCCTTAATTAGTTTCTCTTTTAATGAGTAATTAAACCCTTTCCTTAAAATAACAATACCACTACTATAACTAAAATTCCAGCAATATTACTTTGTTAAAAACTCCTTAAAAACATAAAAATCATATCTTTATACTTGGTTAATAATCAAAATCAATGGGTATTCAAAACCCCCAAATTAATTGATAAAAGAACCCCTAAAAATCAAGTCTTTATGAACTTTAAAACCCTAACTTAAAGAATTATAAAATCTGAAAATTAAAACCCAACTAAATAATATGAAATTACACTTTTTAATCATTAAAACATGATTTTGATACCAATTAAAACAATTTTGAACAATAAATACCAAGATCAATCTAAATAACAGAGTAAGAGAACAAAGAGGGGATAGAGAAGGAGGGTGTCACGGTGGTGGCCGGTTTGTGGACGCCTGCTGCCGGCTGGAGGTCGCTAGCGTGGTGACGTGGCAGTAGTAGGCGGTGGGGGCGACAAAAACAAGTCCTCCTTGAAATCCACCCTTTGGCTCCTTCACGTAAAATGAAAAAAAGGAAAAGATAAGTAAGGGGAAAAAAATAAGAAAAGAAAAGGAAAAAAATAAGTAGATTTACCTCTTTAACTTTTTGGGTGGCAAATTTTGGGGATTGGAAGAGTATTTATAGTATAGAGTAGGTTTGGATAGGTTTGGGCTTATGGAGTTGAATAATAAAATAGTTAGCCCAATTATAAAAAATAGGATGATTGAGTTTATTATGAAGATGGGCTACAATTGGATTAAATACTTATTGACCTAAGTATTAGTACTTGTTTTATTTATAATCTAATAATTAAAATAGTTTGATCCAAACAAAAAAATATATATTTTACAAATAAATAAATAATTTATAAAATACATTAAAAATACGGGGTATTACAAATCAACCTGTAGACACCCATTTGTGTCTCCCCAAAACAAAACCCAGTGATGAGTACCTTTCGCGTCGAATCATAATCGAATGAAGTGAAAGTGTGGAAAGTCTAGTGTTGCGGATAGTTTTAATTTATTTTCTCTTCTCTCTGTTTTTGAAAACTTATTTTAAGAAAACAGCCAATCCAGTTTGGTTGGTCCATGATATGGGTCCAATAGTAGTGTAGTTGGATGGGGCTTGAAAAGACCTTTCCAACGATATATTATAAGCCCAATTCCGATGAATATTGAGGAAGTTATGGCCAATTTACTAAACTGGGCCCGGTTTGAGCTTTATGTACGACCCAATGATCTAGGGGAGGGCCTAATATGGTTTATCATTCCTAATGTAATTAGCAATGGTTTTAGTCTTCTAGATTCTTTTAGAAGGTTATTTTCATTCCTAATTCAATTAGCATTGATAAATTGACTTTTGTTGACTTTTCAGAGTTTTAATCAAAATCAAATAGCATTTTCAAGGAAATTATATGATTTTATCCTCCAGTACGGCAAACTTATCTGATTTTCGAAAACGCGTTAAAATTAGGCTTGGCGCCTGACCCCAGGCTTTGGCGCCTAGAACCAGGCCTGGCGCTAGCCATTGGCGCCTGGCGCTAGTGTTGGTGCCTAGCGCCAATTAGCCAGGGTTTGCGCCAGATCTGTTTTTGTGCGTCAGACTCTGTTTTGTTTATTTTATCTTTTTGGCTGATTTTCTCTATAAATAACGTATTAAAAACTCCGTTTTCATTCACCAATTCTCACGATCATTCATCTACAATCAATTTTCAAATTCTCTCACCTCTCTCTCTTTCCTTAATTCTAACTTTGCTTTTTCATACAAAATTTCGCATTCGCAAGACTTAGATACACCTAGCCATATTCGAAGTTGCCTTCGCCCTAGACGTGAAAGGTTTAATTTATGAGGGTTTGGTCCCAAATCTCTATTTCAATTATTTAATTTAATTGTTTGTTTATTATTTTCCTTGAAGTTACTAACGTGTGTATTTTGTTATTAGAAAGAGGTACGAGGCATCAAAGTAAGTACTTTAATTGGTTTTAATTGATTTATAATGTAGAAATCATGTTTATATTGTTATTATGATATTCCTAGTATCATGTCTAGGGTATTTTTCATATTTATTATGATTGTTACGATGCTTCCTATGTTCTTCCTAATATTTATGATTGTTAGTATCATGTTAGGGTTAAAGATTTGATTTTTATTGCTTAGTGACATGCTAGAGTTTGTTATTAATCTTGTTAGTATCATGCCTATGATCTTGCTATTATTATTATGCTTTAATATTAACATGAACATGATTATGATTATAATTGTTATAATTGGTGATGATTATGAATATTATGAATATTATTTTATTTATGATAATTATTTTATTATTAATAATATGATGATTATTATTTTTATGATTATTATCATGATATTCATTATTTTTTTTTTGCTTGATATTTATTGTTATTGCTTGATCACGCCTTTATGCATGTTTAAAGGGAATTGGTACTTATAATCACGCTTAATAAGATAATTAATAATCTTGTTAGGGTTAATTTTGATTATAATTCAAGTGATCGCCAATAATAGATTTATTTGTGCATTTATATTCAACCAACATAGATAAACAGGTTTAGGGTTAATCCTAATGATTGCATGTTAATTAGAAAGCGCACATGAATACGATCAGAATAAAGTAGAGGCCTATTATTAGGGCAGGTTCAATCTCTTTTAGGTTGGATTTGTACGTTCATCCCCGAACCCTTATTTGGTTCTAGACCTTATGGAGTTGACGATCTCTCGGATCGTTAAAGATCGTTAAGGGGTGTAACCTTCACCTCGTGAACAGTTTACAAGTTCCTAAAAAACTTGTTGGCGACTCTTTTGCTCTATCTTCTTCCCTTTTGAACGCCACCGTACTTTAGTGTATGATCACAGTGGGGTTCAAGCTAGTGGGATTAAAGCTTGAAATATTCCCTACAGTTTGTGGCGACTCCACTGGGGAGGATTTCTATTTTAATTCCTGAATTTGTTTCGGCAATGATTTAGAATGAGTGGATGAGACTCGAAACGTTCTAAGTATTTCATGTGCATAATTTTGATTAACATTATTGTCATATGCATAAAAAAGATCTCATTGGAAAGACCGTCCGTAATGAGTTTAAAACATAGGATTTTACACGTAGGAAATTTGAGAAATATCTTTCACAACTAGGACCGAAATAACACCGCGCGAAACTGGAAAATTTTATCGAGCACAGAAAGCTGCTGAGGCATGTGGGAAGTAGCGTCGGGGGCTAGAGCTTGGCGCCAGAATTTTAGTCGTAGCGCCAGACGCCAGAATTGGCGCCAGGCGCTACAGTTAAAATCTGGCGCCAGTCCCTGATTGCTGGCGCCAATTTCCCCCAATACCGAGCCAGAAATATGCGTTCTAATTTCGACCGGTTTTTCGTATTGTTTGCTCGATCCTACTTCCTGATTGAATTTTTTCTCACTTTTCTGAAACCCATATGTGTTCTACATATGGACATAACTCTCTGGGAATTCATGCTCCATCTACCCGATTGAACGCTCCGTGCAACAAAGGGTACATCCGAGATTGTTGAATTCACCAAACCATGGAAGCGAGTTTTTTCTAAAACTCGCAGTGTCCCATCCACTCGCGCCAACCCTTCATGGTTAGGCTTCCACGCGGTGCATCCGGACAATTAACCATGGACCCTCTATTGACTAAACCATATCCCAAACTTTAGAGAACTAGAGCCATGGTTAGGTTGCAAACTCATTGCATCATATTGTGCCTACTTAACTAATTGTGCATTGTTGTGATTTTTCCTAACCGTTTGTTTGACTTGTGTTAAGACTAAATAAACTAATTAATGACTAAAGGACTTTGTTTAATTAATTAATTAATTAATTTGAGCTAATAAATAAATAAATATAAAATCGAGTCATAGTTCCTTTAAGTCAACCCGGATTTTTATTCCCGTATACTGCACAAGCGTCAACTTGTTTTGGTCATAGCTGGAGTTCTAGGAAGAACTACGAGTAGTACAACCTATGGATCTGTAGCCCCGAGTTTTATCTTTAATTTGGCGTTGGTTTCATCCAAATCAGAGTCACAGATAAAAAGTTATGACTAAAATACCACAGTCTGTCCAGTTTAATGCATATACGTGAAGTCTTAACTTAGTCTTTGCTTGAGTCTAGTCACATAGTCTAGGCACATGGTCATGACACGAGTCTTAACATGTCACCTACACTCACTAGTCTTAGCACACACTTTGAGTATATGTCACCATGACCATGTCTTAGGTTCATGCATGAGTCGGTCTTTTTCCGTCATTTGAGTTGGGGGGTACATTCTATTCCTAATTCTTCATATCCCTCCATCTACATCATTTTCCTTCACATTCTATTACAATATTTCTTCACATCCTCCTTCCATTGCATGTTGAATAAAGTTTGAGTCAAATAATTAACAATGAATATCCCCAAATTCCTTTTCCACAGTACTTGGTCGAGGATAGAAGGGCTATTAATCAAGGACAACCTCTTTATTCAAGTTTCACTTTTCGATAAACCGATTCGTCAAAAGAGGAAGGCTAAAAAGATAATGGCAACTCAAGAAGAAGTCAATGAGCTTAATTAGGAACCAATTGGTCACCATGACCGAGACACTAAAGCTCCTCACACTTAAGGTCGATGACCCTGTGAAGCAACAACAAATGAACCTCATGCAAGAAAGCTTGAGCAAGCTATCTAGCGATTATAAGTTTCAGGGCATGAGTTCACAAGGGGTCTCGCTGGACAAGGAACTTCTTCCGCATAAGTTCAACGCCACTGGCATCCCTAAATTCAAGGCAACAGATAACCCATACTTCCATCTAAGAGCTTTCGAAACTATAATGAGTATTAAGAGTATCGATAAGAAGGTTTTCCCCTCTCTGTTCTCTCTATCTCTTGAAACCGTTTGCCAACAATGGTACTTCTCCCTTGAAAAGAGAAAATCTCTACCTGGGAATCGATAGTAAACGCTTTCATTGATAGGTACAAGTGCAATATTCAAGTTGAAACCGATCATAGACAACTTGAGATGATAAGACAAAAAGAGAATGAAGGTTTTACTTCTTTCTTTAATAAATGGAGGGAAACTTCCGCTAAGATGATTGAGGTCCCCACCGAAAAGGAGTCTGTGAGGATGTTTATCAAGAATCTTTAAGAGAAGTATTCGAAGCATTTAAAATATCAACACAATCTGAATACTTTCAAGGCCGTCTATGACATTGGAATCGAAATCGAAGATGACCTCGCAAAGCTAAAAGCTACTAACAATAGTAACCACGGTGGCTGGAAAGGAAAAAAGAACGACAATCCTTCTTCTTCCGAAAACGCCCATTCTAGTAATAATGTTAGTACCTTTGACCATAATGGTGTCTTAGCCATGGACAATCAAGGATCTAAAAGGAAACCCAGGCGAGAGTTCACACCCATCGGAATGACCTACGATGCTGCTTTCGACCGTCTTTACGATTGAGGATTAATCAAACCTATTGGCCCTACCGAGGATCCAACACCGGAAAATCGATCTTCGAGATGGAATCCAAACTCCTATTGCAAGTACCATCGAGGAAACGGTCATACTACTGATGAATGCTATAGGTTTCAAAATCTCATTCAAGATCTCATAGAAGCAAACAAGGTCCCATTGCCTCTAGCTAGCGAGAAGACTGGGTGATGATGAAGCGAATGACACCAGACAAGAGGCAAGCTTCAACGACAAGATTTCGTGACCTCTTTTTTCTATTTATTTTTTATTTACTCTTTCCCCAATAAGTCTAGCATAGGCACCTTTTCTTTTCCCTTAGATTAATTTTGTAGATTAATTCTTTTTCTTTTGTAATAAAATGAGCATTTATTTCCTTGCATATGATCATCGCATTGCATTGCATTAAAAAAAAAAAGATTCGAACTAAGCACAAGGCATACCAATGATTTAAGGCACCCCTTGTAGCCACATCATATCTTCTTTCACCTTTCAAATATGCAATTCTTTCTTCATAAACCACTTTGAGCCTCGTCTAACGATAAACCTTTCTTTTTTCAACCTACATCTATCTATCCTTGGGATGGGATGGTGTGCAACTTTTGAAATTCTAAAGAAAGCTTGAGCAAATTCAAAAGATTAAAATAGCAAAAATAGCAAATAAATAAATAAAAGTGTACAAAAGGGCAAGTGTTCCAATGTCTTTGATATGAAAATGTCTTCGATATGAACACGTCTCAGATTGCGTCTCTTATCGAGTGCTCGGTATCGTGCCTGAGAAACATGAATGCCAAGTGAGTGATAGACCGCATGATCGAGATTGCTCACACTTATAAAAATGAAATAAATAGAAAGAGCTAAAAAAAGAGTAGAAAACCTCAAGCATGAAAATACAAATATTCAAAAGCAAGGTTGCACACCTTGGGGGCTTATCTAGGGTCTTGAGCCTTTATCCCCTTCTTCCTCAAACCTTTAGCCTAACCACGTTACAACCCTTAAAAAGACCTTTTTGAGGTATATACACACTTGTGCGAGGTTCGTCTAGAGCTACGTTCGGCCTGATTCCTAACGGATACGTAGGCAACCTCACATCAAGGTGCGGCCGTAATAAAAATGCATTCATATTCACATTCACACACTCACACCATGATCATATCAAGGGATTCCCTATGCTCATCTCTATTCATTTAGAGCTAGACTTGGGGGCTTGATCCCTATATCATTAGCTTACCTAGCCTAAGAGTCACCATCATTTGACTCTTCTAAAAATAATATTTTCCCACACACTTAGCTCTTGCGGCCTAACTTTAGTGTCACTTTCACGCACTGCACAGATACATGACCAAATATACTTCCCTTAGGAACCCTTTGTCATGAAATCTTAACACAACATTGAAGCATGCCTTGTCATATCAACATCATTCATCAATCATAATCGTCATTGCATCACGAAGTATGAAGTACTTAGCCTCCGTGCCTAAGTTACCCAAATACTTTCATCATGGAGTCAACAGTTGAGATAGCCTAGGATGGATTAATCCTTGCACCTTGAGAGATAGTATCAAAAAACATTTGACTAAGCTCATTCAACATGCACCTTCAAAAACTTCGATTCTTTTTTCGCGTCTTTCTTTTTAGGGAGAAAGTCGGTACCCTTCACAAAAATGACGGAAAATTTTTGCTTTTTTGCATTTTCGAGTCACATAATCAACACTATGCACACACGGGTCATGAGTCACACGTGTCATTTCACTTCGAGTCGAGTCAACCTCTAGTCAGTCGATCACGGAGAGTCAATTTTATGCCTTGAGTCGTGTTAAGTCAATGAGTTAAGCAATGCTAAACCTTAGGTCAACCCTAAGATAATTAAAAAGATTAGCAAAGTTCTATAGTCAAAATAAATACAGGTGCAGCAGAATAGGGAGGACCTTACTCCAATTCTTGGCGCCAGAGATATTTCAGCAGCGACAGAGCTCGAAGCCTCTCAGAAAGGTGATTTCGAACTCAAACAACAATTTCGGGTTCCTTGGTACGTCAGTTAGCCCCTATAAGAAATTTGATATGATTAAGTAGTCAGTTTGATTACAACAACAAATAAGTGATCGACCTGATGAAAGATCGTCTCACTTAGCTTAAAGCGCCTAAGCATTGGCTCAAAAGCAGAAAAGGCACCGACGTATAGGTTCAAAGCAACGAAAGCGTCGACGTATAGGCATAGCAGAAGCAAAGTTCGAGCGAACTTTAAAGATCGACAAGTGTTGGTCTTCGGTAATTTTCTTCGGAATATTATCGCAACAACTAAGGATGACTTCAAGTAAAGTTATTTTCGACGGCATTCGCTAAGATTGTGGAAGTTGTCACCAAAGATTTGAGAAGGTAGCACGAGATGGGCGGTCTTCGACGGCATTCGCTAAGATTGTGGAGGTTGTCACCCAAGATTTGAGAAGATAGCACGAGATGGGCGGTCTTCGACGACATTCGCTAAGATTGTGGAGGTTGTCACCCAAGATTTGAGAAGATAGCACGAGATGGGCGGTCTTCGACGGCGTTCGCTAAGATTGTGGAGGTTGTCACCAAGATTTGAGAAGATAGCACGAGATGGGCGGTCTTCGATGACTTTTGCTATGATTGGAAAGGCTATCACTATGATTCAAGAAAAGGCTCGAGATGTAGCAACATTGATCGACGGCGTTCCCTAGATTGCGGAAGATCGTCAAAACAAACAGCAAGATGGCGTTCCCTAGATTGTGGAGGGTTGTCACAAACAACTGAGGATTGTTTCAAGAGAAACAATCTTCGATAGTATTCCCTTGGACGCGGAATATTATCAATGCGGATGGAGATTGTTTCAAGAGAAGCAATCTTCAATAGTATTCCCTTGGACGTGGAATATTATCAATGCGGGTGAGGATTTGTTTCAAGAGAAGCAATCTTCGATAGTATTCCCTTGGACGTGGAATATTATCATAGCGGAGGAGGATAGTTTCAGGCGAAGCAATCTTCTATATTGGAAGCAGTTACGGGCGTAGCGGTTTTCAAAGCGGGATGGCATTCTCTAGCTTGCAGGAGGTCATTAAAACAAGGATACAGCAACAATCGGTTACTTTCAGAGACGTGTGCTCGACGGTGCAAGATACGCGTTTCTTAACTCTTTTATCTGTTTAACTAATGTTAGTTTGCAGGTATCGGCGTTACAAGATTGGTTTAGGATAGCAGAACATTCTGAATCATTCTCCGTCCCTATCGCTACTTTGACTTTTGTTTTCGAAACTCGCGTTTCTCCAAACTCAGTCAAAGTGGGGGCTTCTGTAGACACCCATTTGTGTCTCCCCAAAACCAAACCCAGTGATGAGTACCTTTCGCGTCGAATCATAATCGAATGAAGTGAAAGTGTGGAAAGTCTAGTGTTGCGGATAGTTTTAATTTTATTTTCTCTTCTCTCTGTTTTTGAAAACTTATTTTAAGAAAACAGCCAATCCAGTTTGGTTGGTCCATGATATGGGTCCAATAGTAGTGTAGTTGGATAGGGCTTGCAAAGACCTTTCCAACGATATATTATAAGCCCAATTCCGATGAATATTGAGGAAGTTATGGCCAATTTACTAAACTGGGCCCGGTTTGAGCTTTATGTACGGCCCAATGATCTAGGGGAGGGCCTAATATGGTTTATCATTCCTAATGTAATTAGCAATGGTTTTAGTCTTCTAGATTCTTCTAGAAGGTTATTTTCATTCCTAATTCAATTAGCATTGATAAATTGACTTTTGTTGACTTTTCAGAGTTTTAATCAAAATCAAATAGCATTTTCAAGGAAATTATATGATTTTATCCTCCAGTACGGCAAACTTATCTGATTTTCGAAAACGCGTTAAAATTAGGCTTGGCGCCTGACCCCAGGCTTTGGCGCCTAGAACCAGGCCTGGCGCTAGCCATTGGCGCCTGGCGCTAGTGTTGGTGCCTGGCGCCAGTTAGCCAGGGTTTGCGCCAGATCTGTTTTTGTGCGTCAGACTCTGTTTTGTTTATTTTATCTTTTTGGCTGATTTTCTCTATAAATAACGTATTAAAAACTCCGTTTTCATTCACCAATTCTCACGATCATTCATCTACAATCAGTTTTCTAATTCTCTCACCTCTCTCTCTTTCCTTAACTAGGGTGGCTAGAGCGCGCTTCGCGCGCTTTTGGTTTGTAAATTTATTTGTTCAACGTATATAGAAATGTGGAAATTTCGGGGGTTTTAAAAATTTGATATTTAAGTATGTTGTGAGTTTGAATTGAAATGCAAAATGTCTAATTTAGTTTATGTTGTGTATTGTAATGTAAGAAATGAGTTCTTGTTAGAAAACTAAATATTGTTTGGGTGTTAGTTAAAAATAAATGTATAAAATAAATAATGCTAATACTATTATTCATAATATAATTTAGGTGTTAGGCCCTTTTTTTTTTATAAGTATTAGTTTACTAATGTAGAAGTGGTGTTGTGAGATCAAAGTAAAAAATTGGTTTTACAATTTTTTTGATTAGTAATAATAAAGGATGTTATAATACTTGATTAAGCTAGAGAAATGTCGCGTGTAAAAGGACTTATGTAAAATATTATATATGAGAACTACATACATTGAGGCTATACTTGATATGTGTAGAAGTTTAGGTTATTTTAAGTTATGTTATTTCATATCCCAGATGAAAATTCACTAATCATTAATTCAATGATCCTTAAGTTTAACGACAATCATACTTATTGTGTTGATGCTAAAAGCTCGTGTATTTGATACATAAAAAGCACACTTTAAATTAGTGGAAAAACACCAAAGCCACTTATAATGGCATTGGCTTAAAAAGTGCACGTATTTGATACTTTAAAATCACATCTAAGCTATAGTATTTGATGAATTCAATAAACTAATCATACAAACGGAGGTCTCTCTCTCTCTCTCTCTCTCTCTCTTTCTTTCTCTCTCCTAAGTTAACTGCCTCGATATTTGTATGTGATCTTTCTTAATTGGTGTCTCACCTCTCTTACGCCAATTGACCTTATTTTAATAAATGATTTTCTTTAGTGGATGTTTTCTCTTTTTCTCTCTTAAGATAGTTGCCTTGATTTTCTTAAGTGATCTTTTATGTAGTCTCTTTTTTCTCTAGCATTTTAGTAAATCTTTTTCCTAACCTAATTGTATTTTCATAAGCTAATCGCCCTATCTTTCTTAAGTGATTGACTTTTCTTAAGTTGTCTCTCTAACGCATGGTTTCTTCTCTCCCTTTCCTAGGCTAATTGCCCTAAGTTTTTCTCCTAAACTAATTGTTTATAATTGCCCTAGTTTCTTAAGTTATCTTTCTTTATTTAGTGACCTTTTTTCTTGAGTGATCTTTTTTTTTCTTGAGTCATTTTTCTTTCTTAAGTGGTCTCTCTCACTAATGGTTTCTTTCTTTTACTCTCCTAAGCTAATTGCCCTAAGATTAACACCTAAGCGTACTAAATTCCTGAGTTCTAAGCTATCTTTTGTTCCTTTAGTGATCTTTCTTCTCAAGTCATTTTTCTTTTTATTTGATATTTCTTAAGCGGCTCTCTTACTTTTTAGCAATTTAGTAAAAAAAATTCCTAAGCAAATTTTTCTTATTTTCATAAGTAATCTTTCAAGTGGTTTCCCTCTTTTTGTTAAGAGAGAATTCTAAAGTTGTTGTCCCTCTTAAATGATTTTTCTTAAATGGTCTTTCTCTATCTCTTTCTCTGGTAGGTAAATTCCTAAGCTAATGGCCCTAACTTTAATTTCTTAAGTGTGTTTTCCTTATTGGTCTCTCTCTCTATCTTTTTTTTTTCTCTCTCTCTCTCTCTTTCTCTCTAATTTTAGTAACCCTTTTTCTAAGCTAATTTTTTTTCTTAAGCTAATTGCCTCAATTTTCTCAAGTAATCTTTATTATAAGTGCCCCATTTTTTCTCGCTAAGTTAATTGCCTCGATTTTTGTATGTGGTCTGTCTTAATTGGTGTCTCACCTCTCCAAAGCCAATAGGCATTATTTTCATAAACGATTTTTCTTAAGTGGATGTTTTCTCTTTTACTCTCTTAAGATAGTTGCCTTAATTTTCTTAAGTGATCTTTTATGCAGTCTCTTTTTTCTCTAGCATTTGAGTAAATCTTTTTCCTAAGCTAATCGTATTTTCATAAGCTAATTGCCCCTTTCTTAGGTGATTTTTGTAACACCCCAATAATTCTCCCTTTTCCAAACCACTTACTTTAAATAAAAATAGAGGAGAACCATTGGCATGTTACCGCCACGTGTTAAAACGTTAAGGCTTTGTCAAAGTATTGCAGCGGAAATCCAACTTAAATATTAAAATAATATAATTTAGAAAACCAATAAGTCAAAGCTTACAAATTGGAACCATAAAGGCCCTTATTAAAAACCAAACCAATAATCAAAGTCCCAAAACATAATTAAAGTAGTAAAACATAAATAAGTTCAACACAAAGAACGAATACTCTCAATCACACCAATCCCTTGACAATGCGTATGTCAAATCCCCGAACTTCACATCATCAAGCTAACCTGTGCAATACTGCTCCCCAATAATACAAGTGTAATAATTGGATCATCACAGGGTCATTGAAAGGCGAAGGCCATGACCAAAATAAAACACACAAAAGCACGCAATCAGCAAAGCTGAGTACATACAAGCTACAACGTACCAAGCCTAGCATGCTCAACTAATTAAAGTAAATAAACATACAACATAAATTCATTAATCAAGACTCCACACTTAAACAATTCAATCGACTCAACATACTTGCTAATCAATTCCAAACACTTGACTCTTTATATTTAATTTAATTAATTTAGTTGGACATAAATTATAGAAGGAAGGTTCATAAAAAGTTCTTTGTAATAAAATTGTTTATCAACCCCAAAAATAATTTGAAACTTTTGAAATTAAATTCCGGAAAAATACAAATAAATATTATAAATAATATATAATTTCATTTATCATATATTTAAAAATATGGGGGATTACAATTGACCTTTCTTAAGTTGTCTCTCTAACTCATTGTTTCTTCTCTCCCTTTCCTAGGCTAATTGCCCTATGTTTTTATCATAAACTAATTGTTTATAATTGCCCTAGTTTCTTAAGTTATCATTCTTTATTTAGTGACCTTTTTTCTTGAGTGATCTTTCTTTTTCTTGAGTGATTTTTTTCTTTCTTAAGTGGTCTCTCTCACTAATGATTTCTTTCTTTTACCCTCCTAAGCTAATTGTCCTAAGATTCCCACCTAAACTAATTGCCCTAAGTTCTAAGCTATCTTTTTTTCCTTTAGTGATCTTTCTTCTTGAGTCATTTTTCTTCTTAAGTGGCTCTCTTACTTTTTTGCACTTTATTAACAATTTTTTCCTAAGCTAATTTTTCTTATTTTCATAAGTAATCTTTCAAGTGATTTCCCTCTTTTCGTTAAGTGAGATTTCTAAAGTGGTCTCTCTCAAATGATTTTTCCTAAATGGTCTCTCTCTTAAGTCACTTCCTAAGCTAGTTGCCCTGATTTTAATTTCTTAAGTGGGTTTTCTTTATTGGTCTCGCTCTTTCTCTTTTTCTCTCTCTATCTCTCTCTCTAATTTTAGTAACCCTTTTTCTAAGCTAATTTTTTTTTTCTTAAGCTAAGTGCCTCAATTTTCTCAAGTGATCTTTATTATAAGTGATCTTTTTTTCTCTCTCTCTCCTAAGTTAATTTTACTAAGTGATCTTTATTATAAGTGATCTTTAAGCTAACCTTTTTTTTTCCTAAGCTAATTTTACTTATTTTCATAAGTCATTTATTAAAGTGGTGTCCTCTTTGTTAAGGGATTTTTCTTTTGGTTTCCCTCAAATAATCTTTCTAATGTTCTCTCTCTCTTTCTTTCTAGTAGTATTTCTCTTTCTCACTCTCTCTCATGTGCTATTTCGTAATTAATCTCTCTCTTTCTCTCTCTCAAATGATCTTTCTTCAGAATTTAACTTTAAAAAATGTAATTAGCTAGCTTAAGTGGTCCAATGAGCCTTTTCCCAAGCTAAGTCTTTTTATTTTCTTAAGTGATCTTTCTCCCTTTGATAATAGTAATGATCACGGATTCCCATGCTACAGATGAATATTTAACTCAAAGTTTTACAACAACAACTTCCAAATAAAACAATTAATAAAGAGTTATTATTAATTTGGTGATCGATGCTCAGTGGGGATCACGCAATGTCTTCCCCCGTTTATAAGATTTCAGGTATTCTCCCATCAAGACCATACAATGTCACTACAAACCTTCCCTTGTATTTCATGAGGATATTCCTCAAGCCACACTTGAGTCTTAGTAAAAGTACTACTTAATTTGGCTAGACAATGTGCCACTACATTGCCTTTATATTTAACAAAAGAAAAAGAAACAAAATGGCAAAGTCTAGCTAAGTAGAGGATATTTTTAACAATGCTTCCAAAAGCTGATGGTGGAGTTTTACCATTCTTTAAATCATGAAACAAGCTGATATTGCCCGTATCCAACTCAAAGTTCCAAACCTCAGCTTTCATGGATACAATGAACGCATGCCTTAATAACTTAATTATAGCCAATGTTTCACCAATGACAAACCTGAACTTTAGTAAGACTGAACAGTTTGCACTCCATTGAAGTCAGACGCAATCAATGTATCATTCTCACCTCCTTCCTCGTCAATGGCAGGCCTCCAATTTGGGTCATACTCCAAGAAATTGAGAAAAGTACTCATTGGTCATTCAACTGCCAGAAAAACTTGTAATTACTTGAAAGCTACAGAGAATTATAAATTTATAATATAAATTACAAGGTCAACAATTGTTTTACAGGTTAACGGATGGTTTCCACATAAAATCAAACTCAAAACCTGAAAATCTACATTGCACACTCCATAAGAGGGTGAAGAGCTTGAACTCGTTCCTCCTCCTCAATCTCCTCTTTTGCTCTGAAATTTAACAAAGCATTTAGCAGACCAAAAATACGAATTATGATCATTTTCAATTACAGCTTACCTGTCGAAATCAGCTGTCCTTGCCTCAGGATCAAATCTCATGCCTGAATTTTTTTACTTTACTTTGCTTCAAAATGTCAAGCTAAAATGTAGCCAAACTCATCTTTCCAATTTTGTACATAATTCTAAAAAGGAAAAAAAAAACACAAATTCAGAACAGAATATTTATTTTGATGCCCCATGAGCATTGATTGTGTTCAATCAAAATACAAAGTAGCAAAAATCTTACAAAAATGAGAAAAGCATAAACACAGAAAGCAGCAGCTCATAATCCACGAATACTGTTTAAAGCCCCATGTACCCACACTGGAATTAACCAAAAAAATTAGTGCAGAGAGTACTAAATCATCTTAAAATACTTCTTATTACTACCATTTCCCGGAAGAAAGTCAGACTAATCACATAAAGTATCGATTTAGTGACATTTTTCATAGTGATAAGCTTATGGGTGATCACGTCACTATTGCTCAAGGAGGACAAAGCTAAGCAAGGTTCCTAGTTAATAGAATTTTCGCCAATAATGAACATCAAACACGTCTTAAAAAGCACATGGCTTCCAGTTGGAAGCGCGACCATAAGGATCTTCCCACAGCCCTTTCGGTTCCGGCTTATTCTGTCCCTACAAATTGTGAAGGATTTGAACATTTAACACTGAAAGACTGGATAGAAAATGCACATACTCGCATAGATACAAACACTTAACTAAGTGGTTAATGCAAGAAAGAAGACATAACTCTACTAATGCATGGGCAGCTAACTTCAACAACCTTCCAAATGGTGTCTTTAGAGGCTTATTCACTTTAATTATTTTTCTCAGGTCTTCCTGCATCCAGTGACAAATATCAGTACATATATAAAATTTGCCTTCAAATGGCTCAAGCATTTGTCAGACTTGTCTACACCAACAATGAACAAATAATTGATATTGTTCTGGAATCATCCATTATTTGCAGCCGCTTAAAGAAAGTTACCGTGAATTCACAAAAGATTAAATAAATAAACACAAGCTGAGCCAAACTTCTCCTTCACTACAAGAGAAATATACCTAGTTTGTTTCACAAAAACTAAATTTTCTACTCCCTTGGTTCCAAAATTGAAAAAACAATTCCAAAATCAAAGAACAGCAAAAATCCAAAAATATAAGGATTATAGATGGGTTTAATTATTTGGCAGTTTTATTTCATTTTCTCACTACTTTGGGTAGAATGTACGGTGGGGTTTTTTGATTTCTTTGTTTATGACTTTTTAAATTTACTCAAGGAAATACATGATTAAAATGTGTTAATTAAAAATACTTCGTAGTACATTAATGCAATCTCATGTTCAAGTACTTCAAAAGACAGTAAAATGCTTAATTGTTTGAATTATATGTCATTACTATGCAAATAGTATAATCTAAGTATATTTCCATTCCTATCGGACTAAAAATACATACGCAATGATTTAAATTGCCTCACGCAACATGATCACAACAACCTCGTTTATATTACAAATTCAGCAAGTCTAAGGCATTCATACAATTATGTCAACTAATTGGCAATAAGTGATAAACGTGATAAACAAAGATGACTATAAATGATGTTAGCATAATCAAGGAATTAGGAAGGAATTAGGATTTAGGAAGGATATGAAGTATATAGATTTGCATGAGGATAAGGCATTGGATAGTAAGGGATGGCGAAGGAAGATCCTTGTCGATAACT
Organism: Chenopodium album; assembly: GCF_948465745.1. Classification (NCBI taxonomy): domain Eukaryota; kingdom Viridiplantae; phylum Streptophyta; class Magnoliopsida; order Caryophyllales; family Amaranthaceae; genus Chenopodium; species Chenopodium album. Next base: position 4,659,461 of record NC_137836.1, on the reverse strand, counting down.
CCACGAAATAATCACTTTTGGTTCGTTAAGTCGACCCCACTTATGGGATTAAGACTTTGATTGGTTGACTGATTCCTAACAAGATTAATGGAGCAAGCACTCCAAATTCCAAAAATCTACCCTTGAAACTCTAAAAACATAATCACTTTTAAGAGCCTTGTGCACTACGGTGACTATTTTTATTGTAGAACCATAATGAAATAACAATCACTTTTAAGAGTTTTTATTTTTCGAACTGATAGTAAATTATACCTTAATCCCACTTCCCAAAACTTGAGCAGAAGCTGCAAGAAGAGAAACACTCTTACATTAACAATTCTACAATTAGAGCCATACTTATTTGAGAAATAACAGCCAATTGATTTTGTTTTGATTTGAAACCAAACAGCAGATTAATCTTTTTAAAATTAAAACCTTAACCGTACTTCCCAACACTTGAGCAAACCAAACAGTAGATTAATCTTTTTTAAAACCTTAATCCCACTTCCCAAAACTTGAGCAGAAGCTGTAAAAGAGAAACACTCTTACACAGCATGCAAAAAAATAGATCTACAGATAACTAAGCGGTTCATCATAAAAAGGAACAAACAATTTAGTCCTCCCAAATCCTTATACTACATCTTATATACCACTCCAATAAAACTAAAAACAAAATTTAAACAAGAAAAATCAACGAAAGTGGAGTACCAGATTCATCCAAACGATCGAGAAGTTAGCCCTCTCGAGACGAAGATTTCCATCGGTTGATGAAGTCAGATTTTGATGAGTTACTCCCCTAAAAAACAAAAAGATGATAAAAAAGAAAAAAAAATCAAAATCAGAGGATCTGAGAAAAAGGAATTGAGCAAGTTCTATACAAATTGAGCATGGATACTCAAGGAATCAAAAGGTTTTCGATTGTGTAAAACTCATGTTTTTATTTCCCAATTTACATTTCCCCTGTTTCTTTGATAATTTACATCAGCAAAATCAGCCATGGAAGCACCAACTTTTAGATCAAAATCAACAAAGGAAACAACACTCCTAGCAGCTTACCAATTTAGATACCCCATGATGAATTAGATTCCTGGGTTTCCAATAAATTTCCAGGAAAAAAAAATACAGAAAACATAAGATAAATCCTAAATAAAACAGACAACTTAAAAGAACTCTTAATCGACAAATAAAATTATTGATAACCCAAGATTATATTGTGAAGATGGTATTCAATATTCTCAAAAACATTTTTTTTTTAAAAATCAACACTAAATACCTAATTTGATTCCTAATCAATCACTCAAACCCTAATTTCTGTCCAAATTAATGCATTTTAATTGAGCCGAAAGAGAAATGAAGAGAGATGGTACCTATTTGTGATGAGATTGAACGGTGTAAGAAATCTCATGAAGATTCGAATGGCCAAGAGCTTTCATAACCTGATTGTGATTGGAAGAATAGCTTCAATTTAACACCACATAAATTGTATAATCAAGTTGAGAGAAAGTGAGGTGAGAGAAAAAGATGAGCCAAATTAGCCCATACATTGCCCCAATTATTACTTGTGGTAGTAAAACTGTTAGATAAATAATGTATAATTTAAATATTACTGCCCCAAATTAGCCACTAATTAAGGTATAATTTAAAGATTACTATCCCAACACTAATAAAAATCAGGAAAACAAAGCATGATATTTCTAACAGAAATTTAGAGAAAATGTTAGCATAATTTAACATACATGCATTTTGTGATCAGAAAATGTTGGTCTTTGTCAAGACTTGAAGTTGTGACCTTGAAATTCAAATGCTAACATGCAAGAAAGAATTAAACGTATTTGTGTCTCTTACACGTGTTAATTTAACATCAAAGTTTTCTGATCATATAATAAACTCAGAAAACAGATCAATAAGCAAGCTGTGCATTGATCCCACACATTCATTATGCCTCCATGTATAGCAAAGTAAAGGGAGGTCAAATGTTCACAAAACCACAAATGAAATGACGACTTTCTTAGCAGAGGTGAGTCCACATATAAAAGGGTGTGTACATGTAAATTCGCTTAAATTATTATAACAATTAGGGGTGTCAATTCGGTTAAACAATTCGGGTTTGGGTTGGGTTTATCAGTTTCGGGTTATAATGGGTCGGTTTATAACGGATTGAAATAATAAGCGGGTCGGTTTGGGTCGGTTTTGAAAATTATCGGGTCAGTTCGGTTTGGTTTTTTTAATTGCAGTTTCTATTCGGATCGGGTCCTTATCGGGTCGGGTTCTAGTCGGTTCGGGTCATAATCAATTTGGGTTTAACTGGGTCGGTTTGAAAACGGGTTTAGCCCATTTAATGTGGGTTTCGGTTAAAAACAGTTCGGGTCTTAATCAGGACGGGTCGTAATTGGTTCGGGTCATAATCAGTTTGGGTTTAACTGGGTCGGTTCGAAAATGGGTTTCGGTTCAAAATAGATCGGGTGAAATCGGGCCCAACCATTATTGTTTCGGTTATAATCGGTTTAGATTGAACTTGGTTGGTTTGAAAACGAGTTTACCCAATTTGAAACGGGTTTCTAATCAAAATCATATCGGGTTAAAATTGAGTCGGATGATTATCGAGTCGAATTAGTCAGATAATGGGTAGGAACGAGTCATGTTATAATCAAGTCAAGTCATAAATAAGTTGGGTTTATCGAGTAGTGGGTTGATACAAATTAGATCATAAACATATTGGGTAACAGGTTTGTAAATGACTCAGTCATAACGGGTTACGGGTTTTAAACGGTTTGGTCATAACGGGCTACGGGTCGTAAACGGTTCGGTCACAACGGGTTACGGATTATAACCGGTTCGGTCACAACGGGTTACGGGTTGGAACGATTTAGGTTTATCGGATTTTTATCGGGTTTTAACGGTTTTCGGTTTAAAACGGGTCGGGTTACTATCGGGTTTAAACGTAATCGGTTTGGGTTGCTTTCAGTTTCGGGTTGTAACGGTTTGGCTTGATAACGGGTCGGGTTAGTAACGGTTTGCACAAATTCGGTTTAGTTCAGTTTCGGTTTGGAAAAAATTGGGTCGGGTCAGTTTTCGGTTTCCAAAAAACGGATTTTAAACAGTTCAGTTCCTTTTTGGATCGGTTCAAAACAGTCGGGTTTAACGGTTCGGGTCAGAAACTGACAGCTCTAATAACAATTAAAGACTTCATTGAGGTTACATTGATCGCTAGTGGCCTCATGATTAGTACATGCATTTGAATTTCAAGGTCACAACTTCAAGTCTTGAGAAGCTCATTATTTCTATCTATTCTTTATGCACAAGTAACATTCAAACAACCCCATTTTCACCCCTCGTATCATTTTAGGTTTTTACTACTTAAATTATTATGCACCCCTTGATTCACCATTGTGTCTTAACTAAACCCTTGAATGGAAAGGCATTGTCTTTCTCAACACAAACAGAAAAAAAAAAAAAAAAAAAAAAAAAAAAAACAACCCTCCAGCATTCAACACAATCTACGCGAAAAAATTTCAATAACAATCTCTTTTGATCCGAACATTTGGTAAAATAAATTCTCTCTAAAACCCACAATAAATACAGTAAAACGTTCGAAAAAGCTCGAATTTCATAAGATCACTACAAAATCAGCCCACAATTCAACACCACATTACTCATTAAACCCCATTTCCCAAATCACAACACATAATGCAGCTCAAATTGAACACAAAATCCAACAAAATATACAATTAAAAACACAAAGGGGGCTTACCGCCGCACGATCACGAGGATGATTGTAACGACAACGGGTACCAAATCCACAGAACCCAGTACGCATGTAATAGACACAATCAGATACACCAGGTCGTTATGGGTACGTCTCTCGACCTGAAAGACCCAATCTCCACATAGACTCTACATTTCCATCAACAATATACCACAAATCATTCAATTAACCAACAACATTACAAAACCCTAGAAATAAAATCATCCAAAAATTCAAAAAAACCCAAAAATAAAATCAAAATTAAAAATGAGCGGTTTTATTGTATTATCTTCGAGTCCAGTTTCCCCCCATTCAGCTGTCGGATCAATATCATGCTTTGTTTTCCCAAAACTTGAGCAACAGAGTAATCGAAATTTAGAGAAACTGCCCCAAATTAGCCCATACGTTGTTCTTCAGTTTTACTATCCCAACACTAATAAAAATCAAAATTTTTATTATCCATACATAAATAGAGATCAGCTTAGTTTGTTAAAGTCATAACTCGAATAATACCCGTCACCTAAAATTGAATCTCATTTGCATAACATAACACCTTGATTTTTCGATGAGCTTAGTGAAGGATTTCTCAGCTTGAGCGATTGCGAGTCCGATACTTCTAGGGGTAAAATTGCCATCGCTGATATTAGTTCTGCTGCTCCTGATTTTTGATAATTCATAGAGGCTATTTAGGAGAGAGAAGTGAGGTGAGAAGAAATCTGTAGAAAGAGAAAATGAAATAAGAGAGAGAGTGAGAAGGGAAAAGTGAAGGAATTTGGACCAAATGCTCAGAAGATCATGTGCAAAGATACCACAAGACTTTTTTTAGGGCAAATCAGTCACAACACTGTAGATAAGGAATTGCAAGTACAAATACAGGGGTAATTTGGTCAGTACACTGTTCATAAGGAACCCCAAATTTTTGTGTGTTGGTGCTTTTATAGGATAAGGATTCTAACTTTGCTTTTTCATACAAAATTTCGCATTCGCAAGACTTAGATACACCTAGCCATATTCGAAGTTGCCTTCGCCCTAGACGTGAAAGGTTTAATTTATGAGGGTTTGGTCCCAAATCTCTATTTCAATTATTTAATTTAATTGTTTGTTTATTATTTTCCTTGAAGTTACTAACGTGTGTATTTTGTTATTAGAAAGAGGTACGAGGCATCAAAGTAAGTACTTTAATTGGTTTTAATTGATTTATAATGTAGAAATCATGTTTATATTGTTATTATGATATTCCTAGTATCATGTCTAGGGTATTTTTCATATTTATTATGATTGTTACGATGCTTCCTATGTTCTTCCTAATATTTATGATTGTTAGTATCATGTTAGGGTTAAAGATTTGATTTTTATTGCTTAGTGACATGCTAGAGTTTGTTATTAATCTTGTTAGTATCATGCCTATGATCTTGCTATTATTATTATGCTTTAATATTAACATGAACATGATTATGATTATAATTGTTATAATTGGTGATGATTATGAATATTATGAATATTATTTTATTTATGATAATTATTTTATTATTAATAATATGATGATTATTATTTTTATGATTATTATCATGATATTCATTATTTTTTTTTTGCTTGATATTTATTGTTATTGCTTGATCACGCCTTTATGCATGTTTAAAGGGAATTGGTACTTATAATCACGCTTAATAAGATAATTAATAATCTTGTTAGGGTTAATTTTGATTATAATTCAAGTGATCGCCAATAATAGATTTATTTGTGCATTTATATTCAACCAACATAGATAAACAGGTTTAGGGTTAATCCTAATGATTGCATGTTAATTAGAAAGCGCACATGAATACGATCAGAATAAAGTAGAGGCCTATTATTAGGGCAGGTTCAATCTCTTTTAGGTTGGATTTGTACGTTCATCCCCGAACCCTTATTTGGTTCTAGACCTTATGGAGTTGACGATCTCTCGGATCGTTAAAGATCGTTAAGGGGTGTAACCTTCACCTCGTGAACGGTTTACAAGTTCCTAAAAAACTTGTTGGCGACTCTTTTGCTCTATCTTCTTCCCTTTTGGACGCCACCGTACTTTAGTGTATGATCACAGTGGGGTTCAAGCTAGTGGGATTAAAGCTTGAAATATTCCCTACACAACCCATTCAAATGCTTTACACCCCTTGCTTTCAGTCACAGGATCATGAAACATGCACATTCTGAATTTTCTTTCAGGATTCTCCCTTGTCCAACTAGTCAACTTTGCAAAAGGAACACCACATTGACACTTCTTCTCTTTTGAAGGAGATGAGATTATAAAAGACATGGCCTGCAGCAGTATGACATGCACATTAAACCTTAAACCCTATTCTAATCCAATTGTCTAGCTTTGAAGATGGAATCAAAAATTCAGTCTAGAAATTGAAAACCCCCCAATTGAAAATTCTGATAAACCCTAATTTCAAAATTGGGATAATTTGGGGATAACACAAACAATTACACGATGAATTATACATTAATTGCATGTTGAATCGAGTATAAAGTGGAATTAATCACAAATAACCTTTCAAATTTTCCTTCCATTAGCGAATTAAGAACAATCTAAGTATTGAAGACTTACCTTGTTTCAGCAATATAATCTTCACCAACAAATCTAAAATGGTTGTTGATTCCTTCAATTAGGTTATGTTTGGAGTTTCCTTTCAGCAATTTTCCCCAATTTGATAACCTAAATTTTTCTACAATTGCAAAAATGTTAACGTTTAGGAGGATAATCGAAGATATTTAAAAGGGGTTCCCGAAAGTAGTTGTTACAGTGGGCCCTACTAACACTTCTAGTCTTCTACTAATGGAGTAACAATTTTGGTGGTGATATCAAAAGATTAACTTTTTATGTGGTGTTATAATAAAACTTTGAGATAATGTGGTGTTATAAAAAAAAAAACATAATTTGTGGTGTTATTTTCTAAAAAATCCTCAATCTTAAGGGTTGGACAAAATATTATATTTATAATTGCATTCTTATGTTTATATTATCGTACTAGAATATTAGATGCTATAAATTATGGATTTTAATTCGGATTTTCGGATTGGATTCAATTAATCGTACTTTAATTCAGATTAGATTGAGAGAGTGATTCGAATCGGATCAGATTGACAAATTGAAAACCAAATTATATTTCGGATCGGATTGGATTTGGCCTAAATCCAAATCAAAAATCGAATGAACACCCCTATACAAAAGATTGACAATGTTAACCCACCGTTCTCTCTTCTCAAAAATGGAGCCTCACAATTCTACAACAATAGAGGTCGAGGAAATCAATGAAGGAGGGAAAGTTCACACAACAACACCTACCATTTAGGAGTTAACTATACCATTTTTCTTAAGGTTTTTGATTAAATTTAGCAGCGACAAAGATGGTGGTGGTGGGATAGGAGTTTGTTATGGTGTTGGGCTTGGTGCTTGTTGTGGTGTTAAAGTTTGTTTGATGCCATTGTTGATGAGAAGGGTCAAAGGTTTATACTAACAATGTGAGTAAGCATGTAAAAAAGAGTCAAAGGTTCACCAAATTGCTCATAACTTCCAAAATGCCATTTGAGATGCAGATTTTGTTAGTAAATAGGGCTCGCTTGGGAAATCGGGCTTATTTGACATACTATTGGTTTTTAATTCTTGATTTAATGATTTTGAAAGCCATAAATCTATAGATTTATACTAATAATGTATCTTTTGTAGTTATTATTATTAGGTTTATCTAAAATTTTACAAATCAATTGCTTCTTTATAATTTGTTTCATAATTTTCATTATTTTAAAGAAAACGTAGATGTATTTAAATAGTAAAAACAAAGATCCATTGAGAAGAGTTTCCTATTGATTTGATTTGTCACACTGACATCCCTAGGTGGGATAGAAGATAGTTAGATAGCATAATTTTTTTAATGAATGTGTAAGAAAGAGTGGGACTTGACTTTTTGTAACAAACAGAAAGATGCATTACAATAACGGTGAAACCTTTTTCTAAAAAGGAAGTATAATAACTAATATAATTTGGGACAATTGTAAGTGAAAACTGTAAAACCTAATATAGGACAAAGGTACTTTTTGGAAACAATATACCAAGACAATTTCCTTGCCGCTAGTGAAAATTCTTGATCAAAATATGAGCTCGTTAAATAAGACTACGATCATTAAGAGTATAACTTATAAAATCATATAAAATAAAACAAATGAAAACTTTGGTTTACCTTTTCCTTTCATCCCAAAGTTCTTCAATCTTTGGGAGAAAAGGAAATTACAAGAACAAAGAGCACCTAAAAACTAGACATATTTATATGGAGTACTCCATAACATATTTATATATGGAGTACTCCATACTAATCATGTGTGTAATGAAAATCAACAAAGGGAGTGTGCCACATCTTAGGAACGTTAGTAATTGTTCAAATAAGATACTATCAAGTGACCAAAACATACCAGGGTGAACAACATTTTCAGAGATGACACTAAACCAAAATTAGAGGTTTGTAAGTGTAGACACCCATTTGTGTCTCCCCAAAACCAAACCCAGTGATGAGTACCTTTCACGTCGAATCATAATCGAATGAAGCGAAAGTGTGGAAAGTCTAGTGTTGCGGAAAGTTTTAATTTCTTTTCTCTTCTTTCTGTTTTTGAAAACTTCATTTTAAGAAAACAGCCAATCCAGTTTGGTTGGTCCATGATATGGGTCCAATAGTAGTGTAGTTGGATGGGGCTTGCAAAGACCTTTCCAACGATATATTATAAGCCCAATTCCGATGAATATTGAGGAAGTTATGGCCAATTTACTAAACTGGGCCCGGTTTTGAGCTTTATGTACGGCCCAATGATCTAGGGGAGGGCCTAATATGATTTATCATTCCTAATGCAATTAGGAATGGTTTTAGTCTTCTAGATTCTTCTAGAAGGTTCTTTTCATTCCTAATTCAATTAACATTGATAAATTGACTTTTGTTGACTTTTCAGAGTTTTAATCAAAATCAAATAGCATTTTTGAGGAAATTATATGATTTTATCCTCCAGTACGGCAAACTTATCGGATTTTTGAAAACGCGTTGGTATCAGGCTTGACGCCTAACCCCAGGCTTTGGCGCCTGGAACCAGGCCTGACGCTAGCCATTGGCGCCTGGCGCTGGTGTTGGTGCCTGGCGCCAGCTAGCCAGGGTTGGCGCCAGCTCTGTTTTCTGAGCGTCAGACTCTGTTTTGTCTAATTTATCTTTTTGGCTGATTTTCTCTATAAATATCGTATTAAAAACTCCGTTTTCATTCATCATCTACATTCATTCATTCACCGATTATCTTCATTCATCTATTCTCTCTAATCATTCACCAATTCTCATCATTCACAAGTTCTCATCTACAATCATTAATTCCCTAGCATCCTCTAAATCATTCATCTCTTTCTTCTTTCTTACTTTGCTTTTCATACAAAATTCCGCATTCGCAAGATCTAGAAACACCTAGCCATATTCGAAGTTGCCTTCGCCCTAGACGTGAAAGGTTTAATTTCTGAGGGTTTGGTCCCAAATCTCTATTTCAATTATTTAATTTGATTGTTTTGATTATTATTTTCCTTGAAGTTACTAACGTGTGTATTTTGTAATTAGAAAGAGGTACGAGACATCAAAGTAAGTGCTTTAATGGTTTTAATTGATGTTATGATGTAGAAATCATGTTTACCTTGTCATTATGATATTCCTAGTATCATGTCTAGGGTATTTTTAATATTAAGTATGATTCCTGCGATGCTTCCTATGTTCTTCCTAATATTTATGATTGTTAGTATCATGTTAGAGCTAAAGATTTGATTTTTATTGCTTAGTGACATGCTATGATTTGCTATTAATCTTGTTAGTATCATGCCTAGGATCTTGCTATTATTATTATGCTTTAATGTTAACATGAACATGATTATGGTTATAATTGTTATAATGATTATTAATATTATTATTATTATTTTGATGATGATTTTATTTATTATGATTATTACTATGTTGCTTGATGCTTATTTTATTTATTGCTTGATCACGCCTTTTATTGCATGTTTAAAGGGAATATTGTACTTGTAATCATGCTTAATAAGATATTTAATAATCTTGTTAGGTTTAATTTGATTATAATTCAAGTGATCGCCAATAATAGTTTATTTGAGCATTATATTCAACCAACATAGATTAAACAGGTTTAGGGTTAAACTTATTGATTGCATGTTAATCAGAAATTGCACATGAATACGATCAGAATAAAGTAGAGGCCTATTATTAGGGCAGGTTCAATCTCTTTTAGGTTGGATTTGTACCTTCATCCCCGAACCCTTATTTGGTTCTAGACCTTATGGAGTTGACGATCTCTTGGATCGTTAAGGGGTGTAACTTTCACTTCGTGAACGGTTTACAAGTTCCTAAAAAAACTTGTTGGCGACTCTTTTGCTCTATCTTCTTCCCTTTTGGACGCCACCGTACTTTAGTGTATGATCACAGTGGGGTTCAAGCTAGTGGGATTTTAAAGGCTTGAAATTATTCCCTATAGTAAGCGTAGAAATTTAAAAATGAATCGATATGACTAGACGTATCCAACCTAACTCAAAAGTGACTTGATTCAGGATAATTTTGCATGACTTAAACCCGGTTAGGATTGACTATCTCTAACCCTAGATTACATTCCAAATTAACGCCTCTCTGTAACGGTCAAAACGTGATTATCTCCGACCCGCTTACAATAAATCGAGAATTAAGTTTAAGTGGGTTTGGGTCAAGAACCATTCCCACCAACATGTCATCGCACAATTTACACGCTTCTTTGCCGTTTGCGAAGCCTTTTCTTCCCCAACTGACATTTATTGCCATTTCCCCCTTCCAAAATAGTCCCTTCTCTGTTACTTTTCCAGTTTCTGGGAGTGTTCTTTGAACAAGAGAGAGAAAACAGAGAGGTGGGACCCACTCTTTCCCATCAATTTCTCTCCTATTTTTACCATCACTTTCTCTTTCTCTCTCATCATCAATAATACGGAGTAGTTACACTTGGTTGGGTTGCTTCGAATGTGGTTTTCAAATCCCTAATTTCCCCTTTTCTTCCTCATGTAAGTCTTTCTTTCAATTCTATTTAGCAGTGATTGTTTCCTAATTTGTATTCATTATTTTTGATAATTTAAACGGGAAAAATAACCCCTTTTGATGTTTTTGTTTTTGCCATTGATGGGTTTTGGGTTTTTATTACTATTTTGACACATTTTAGCTGTTTTGTGATTCAGTATGTTACGAAAGTAGGGTTTTTGTGTTTTGTGAAGTGATTTTGGTTAATGGGTTTATAGTGTTTTTTCACAATTCTGTGAATTTTTGTGAAATGTAGCTGATTCTGAAGTATTTATTCTAGTTAAGGATTATTTAGTTAATTGTATGGGTTTGATTGATTGTATATACATAATGCAGCAAAATAATTGACGTTGTTAGTTCTTTCCAGAAATCAGGATTATTTGTATGGCTTGGATGGAAAAGCTGGTTGATAACAGTCCTGAGAAGCAATCACCACCATGTGAGAATGGTTTTCTGAAAACTTCTTGTCCAACAACGGAAAACGGGTCGGGGTCTCCGAATTGTAATGGTAGTTTGAAAAAGGAACTTGATGTGAAGGATAGTCTCTCTTATGCAAACATTCTTCGTACCCGAAATAAATTCGCCGAGGCTTTAGCAATATATGAAGGAATATTGCTAGACAAGGACAAGGAGAATGTAGAAGCTTTTATAGGAAAAGGGATATGCTTGCAAATGCAAAACCAGGGGAGGCTTGCTTTTGAGAGTTTCTCCGAAGCAATAAGACTTGATCCTAACAATGCTTGCGCCCTTACGCATTGTGGTATTTTGTACAAGGATGATGGTCGATTGGTAGATGCTGCTGAGGTATGCTTCTTATGTTGCTTCACTCTGAACAGCTGAGCTGTATTATAGCTATGATTCTATGATATAGTACTATAGCAGGGTGGATCATGCTCATGTATCGGGTGGCTTGTTGGTTGTATAGCAATGATATAACTGTGTGTAGCATAGCTTATAATACAAGGTGTAGGATCAGATAAATGCATCATTAGTTATTTATGAATGAGGGAGCATAATCAGTTAGTCTTCTTTATTTTTGGCTACTTTAGAAGTCTTTATAAACATGAACTGGTCAAACTATGTAAATTAGGTACTCTGAAATGCTAAGAGGACCTCAAAAAAGTAAGGGACTTGAAGTTATGGGATAGCGAATTGTTGAGCATTGACGTGGAGAATAAGATGTTGGCTCCTGCCTCCTAGACAATGGAGATTAATACAATAATGCTTTCCAATCTTTAGTGATGTTGCATAAACCAACAATATGAATTTTTAAGCTTTCTGAGCCCATAGGCCAACCATAAATGATTCTACTCCCATGAGGCCACGAGTGCTTTTGGAATCAGAACACATCTATCCTTGTATACCTTTTGCATTTTTCCTGACCTAATGAACTATGAAAAATAAATTGAGACATTCTCCTGCATTGCTTTTTTTTTTTTTTTTTTTTTTTTTTTTTTTTTGGTTTCATGGGTGACATCCTGCACTTCTCTTTCTCACGGGTGACATAAATTAGTTTCTTTTCTACCTATCTCTTTGTTATGTATCCAAAAAAATGGTTCCTCCTGTATATATTTTTTTGTGTGTTTTTGGATTCCTGAGACCCTGGCTATGTCAAGGGATTATTTGTTGTATTAGAATCTGCTTTTATAAACATATGTTATCCATATGTATAATATGTTAATTGCTACTAAAGTTTTGACCATTGTCTGGTAGATTGTAGATATTGGGTGAATGGCAATTGACCAAAATCAGCATTTGCATGTTGTTTAGTTGCTACAGGCTAGAAGAATTGGAATTTATATGAGTATTATACTTGGATATGAATGCCCTACTTACAAATGTATGTCATTTTTGGCATTTACTAAATGAAGTTGTATTCAAATGAAAAGCAAGCAATTACAAGAGAATTCTCTTTTGGAGGATATTGAAATTTCATTATGAGAACCTGACATTTTAAATTGTCCCATGGAGTGGGCGAAATAGCACGAGAAGGATGTAATATGGTGTAAACCTTATTGTTTACATTTCTACTCCATATTACTTGCTAGAATGGGGAAACATTAGTGGTTGATCGTTATGTTCTAGTTATTCCCAATGTCTATTGGCTGCGAGATTTTCGAACCATTAGAATAGAGTCTTTTCTACGTTGATATGGCAAAACACTTGGAATGAAACACTAGGAGTGGTCCTAACTAAAGCATCTATGTGAAGGATGCCAAGGACCTAGATGCTGCAGGATAGTGATTGTTTGTTGACTCCTATTTTCATCCATTTTCTTTATTTGGAGGGGGGATTTCGTGGTGATGCTACTTGGAATTTTAGGAACTTAGGAACCCCTTTGTGGGAGGGGGGATTTCGTGGTGATGCTACTTGGAATTTTAGGAACTTAGGAACCCCTTTGTGGTAGGGTTTTACTTGTAGTTGTGATTGTTTAGTTAGTTGAGGACTACTTTTGTTGTTTCTCAATTTGACACTTCATTCATCTCTTACTAGGTTTATCTCTTTTTTTGTTTTTATTTTAATTTCCATAAGGATCTTTTTTGCAATTGCAAGGATTGATAGAAGCAACCAATTTAGAGAATAGAATCTGAGGAGGCTAGTAGTAAATCTGGTTCGTTTTGTTATATTTTCATGTTGTGACACTGATTTTTTAGTTAAACCCAATGATGCTTACCCTATAGTAATTATTTTCATTGTCTAATATTTTTACCACGTAACTATGTAGTATGCACTATTTCAATGCTGACATATTCTATTTGGCATATGACCTTTTGTCCAAAATTTATCCTGATAAATTTATTCTAGCATTACTTTTTGCTAGATTCTAATTGTAAGCATTAATAGATCATTTTAGTGTTGTAAGAATTGTATGAGCTGTAACAATAATTTAGAAAGATTTTATACATATACCCGGCTATATGACACTCAGTCTTATCTCTTTCATTTTGGAGCTATGATACTCGTGGAGTCTAGTTAACTGATGATTAGTGGTGACTTTAGGAAATTGTGACAAAAAACATGCAGAATTAAAATTTTCTTATCAATTAATCCAGAATTCTTTGTATTTTAAAAATTGATTCAGTTGGACTATTATGGATGAAATATACATTTGTAGTGTGAATTAGTGAATCCACTGGTTCCACTAACAAGAATATCACTCCTAGATTATGCTTCTCTGCAGGTATCTACAGTTCTGCATTACTAGATCTCTTGCTTGTTTACTAGGAATGATTCTTGGGTGCCTTAAATTTCTCTCTCTTATCTTCAAAATGTTTTTGAATTGAGACAAATTGTTTTAGAAGCCCTAAAATGAACTTTGTATTGTGATTATCAAATCTGAGTCTTACATGTAGCTTCAAATTTAGCTGCATCACTTCCATTTTTCGGAAATGTCATATACATTGCAATCAATCAATTTTAATAAATTTTGAAGCTGTATAACTGTCGCAATGCCCCTTCAATGAATCAACTTACCAAACTTTATTTTCATAATTAATTGTGATCTTAATCTTCTTGCACCTTTTCCTTTTTTCTCTCTTTTATATTAAAATTGTGCCACTTCACTTGGTTTCAACTTCAAAGAAATAGAGGAAGTTTATTTTTTAAAAGGCATGGTAAATTATTGTTATAAAGGTTGTAGCCTGTAAAAGGTTAAACACTGTGGAGGGTGTAACTTAAACAGTTGTACTATGTTTAAGTCTTTTAACAATAGAAAATTTGTTGAGCTTTGGTTTGCCGCCTCGGTCAATCTTGTTTAAGCTTACAATCTTTATGGGGCTGTGCTGGTACACAATGTATGTAGTCGTCTTTAGTGCATAATCTCCTCTGTCACCATCTTTTCTGGATGTAGCATTTCCAAATTGGTTCAACTTGGCCAAAGTTGTATACTCTTTTTTTTTTGGATAGTAGTGTAGTACTGCTGCATATTCTTATAAACCTAGTTAAAGGTTTTTCCACTCAACTACCACTACTAAATATTAGTTGAATAAGTCATTCTCGTTTGCATTGTGTCACAAGATGATGTGGGTGGGAAGTCTACCCTTTCTAATACCTAAAGGGGGGGGGGGGGGGGGATAATATATCCTCATTATATGGTACATTCTTATGTATTGCATTAACTGAATATAGTAAACAATGAAATGTGAAAATCAAATGCATTTTGTTGCGATTGTCGTAAAGTAGATCTGGGTCTTATCTTTGCTCTAATTTGTCGTTGAGATGTTTATTTTGTGCTTTTTACAGTCTTATCAAAAGGCTCTGAGAGCTGATCCAACATATAAGCCAGCGGCAGAATGCTTAGCAATTGTTCTGACTGATATTGGAACCAGCTTAAAGCTTGCTGGAAATACTCAAGAAGGGATTCAGAAATACTATGAAGCTCTTAAAATAGATCCACATTATGCTGTAAGGGTACCTTATTTATTTTCTTAAAGCATATGCAATTTTCAAATGATACCGGTTTAAGCATTTATATGCTATATATGCAGCCAGCATACTATAACCTTGGTGTTGTCTATTCCGAAATGATGCAATATGACACTGCCCTCACATGTTATGAAAAGGCAGCACTAGAAAGGCCTATGTATGCTGAAGCGTTCTGCAACATGGGTGTCATATACAAGAACCGAGGGGATCTAGAGTCTGCTATTACATGTTATGAGAGGTAGCCTTCCTCTGACTCTATGTGCTTGGCTGTCTTTGTGTTTTATCTTCACTTTTTAACTTGCGAGAAGACATGCATTCGCGAGGATTCTTTCCTCTACAAGTTTTAGTGATTTAAGAAGTTATACAGAAGTAGCATCTCTGCAGTAGTTGATCTTCGGCAAGGTCTGCTAATAATAGATGATCTAGGGTAAGGCTGCAAGCAATTGAGCTTCCCAAGGGCAGGATAAATACTAATGGTGATAGGAAATAAACTTTGAGTTGCACTTAAATGTTGTTAGGTTTTTACTACGATAATGTTTCAAAATTGTATTTCTGATCATATTTTCGCAACTGTGTAAATGTTTTAACTGTACCTAATGTAATCTGTATATAATTTGATTTGTTGTACTACTTTGTTTGACTCAGGTGTTTAGCAGTGTCTCCAAATTTTGAGATTGCTAAGAATAATATGGCAATAGCACTGACTGATTTGGGAACAAAGGTATGTTGTGGTTCATCATTTAGCTTATGTTTTATAGTAATTGTTTTTTATCATTGTTTCTTATGTTATATAGTGATTTATCTTGAAGCTTTTATTTCTTGTAGTTATTGACATTTGAGCTCTCTAGTGTTAAATTACATTATTGTTGTTACATAAGGTGCTCTAAGCTTCAATTGAAAGTGAGCTTTACTGTATTCCTGGTCCTGGATTAGATCTTCACATTCTACTCCTTTTGTCCCAAAGATTATATCCCTTCTCTTCAGTCTACTATGTTATCATCCCCTTTAAGCTTTCCTTAAGTTTGAGCATTCTGGAAAGGTTTCAGTATAATATAGTTTTATTTCTCTTGTATATACCTTGCAGCTAACAGGAAAACTTCGCCCTCTATATATATATATTGTAAAAACGTGTTTGTGTTGTACATTTTTGAGAGAGAGGCTGGTGAACCTTGGAGGCAGTTGAAATATGGATTATGGTTTCCTTATCGAACCTATATTAAGAAATAGCTTACCTGTTTATGCTTTTAAGCCTTTTTGAAGATTTTGTAGAGCTGGATCAAGTGTTAGCGTATGAGGATCACTGTTGTTGACTTTGTTGATAATATGCTCCATAATTGCTTGAGGGCATAAGTTTTTTCTGTCCCCGTCTTCCAAATCTAATTCTTATTACTTGTCATAAAAGGTAAAAGGATATTGATGCTGTCTGTTACCTCTTCCTCACAGCTCTCTTGTTCAGCTGTAGGTCTGTAGCTGACCTTCAGTTTAAAAATTATTGATGCATCTTCACTAATCTGTTTTGGTTATTATTTGTATATTCTTGATTCCATGAGTATCTGAAAACCCATTCATTTTTCCCTTCTCTGCATTGTATTTTTATTTTTTTATTTTTTATTTTAAGTTCCTCAAAACATTCACTTTCAGGTTAAACTAGAGGGTGAGATTGAACAAGGTGTAGCATACTATAAAAAAGCTCTGTTCTACAATTGGCATTATGCTGATGCTATGTACAACCTTGGCGTTGCATATGGTGAAATGCTGAAGTTTGACAATGTAAGTTACATTCTGTCTGTGTGTGTGTGTGAAATTGTTATTCCATCTTAAAATGTACTTTATCTTGATAAAACTAGTTCTAACCCCATGTGGTGCACAAGCTTTTGTTTTGTTAAGTGACTTTTTTTTTTAATTAATTAATTAATTTTTTTATAAAAACTTTGTAATATGACCATGCAGAAAAACATTGAAGATGGTAATAAAGTTATAATATGTTATTTCTTCAAAAAAAAAAAAAAAGGAGTTATAAGCTGTTATAAATTTAGAAATTATTAATTTCCCCTATATTACAATTTGCGCTTAGATATCATAGTGAATCATTCAACGGGGAAAGAGAATGAATTGGGAATTGATGATAATATGATATAGTGTGAAATTAGAACATGAAGGGGCATTAGGGTCATTTGAATTGAAGGGAAAGGATTTGGAAAAGGGTGGCGCTTGGAATTGAAATCTGGAAAACTCGTGGTAAAAAGGGAAAACAATGAGGAGACACGTGGCATTCTATTTCTTTCCAATTTTCCTGTCATTAAATAGTACTCTCTCCGATTCTATTTGTTCTTCCCATTTGGAATCTTGTTGTGAGACAAAAAAAAAGTCAAGGTGAACAAAAAAAAGTATAGGAGACATTAATATAGAAGTGGTGTAGCTTTGGAAGGCAAGTAGTTGCTTCTAAGAGTGCTAACAGTATTTGGAGGAGTAGTCTCCTGATTTTGAGGAAACTTATTTTCTTTTTGTTGCAGGCAATTGTTTTCTATGAACTTGCTTTTCATTTCAATCCTCAATGTGCTGAAGCATGCAATAACTTGGGGGTTATCTACAAAGATCGTGAAAATCTTGATAAGGCAGTCGAGTGCTATCAGGTAGCTCCAATATAAAGTGCATCATTTGAAATGGTTTTGTGTTTTGTTATTGGCATAGTGCCAATGATCAATTCCTCAATACAATAAAACATCTTTCATTTCTACTGCATTTCAGATGGCTCTGTCAATTAAACCGAACTTCTCCCAGTCTCTGAATAATCTTGGTGTTGTTTATACAGTTCAGGTATATATTATGTTTAATTCATATTAAATATTTTACCATATAAATACTTTGTATTGAGTCTTTCCTCTTAATGCAGGGTAAAATGGATGCTGCTGCTAGCATGATTGAAAAAGCCATCATAGCAAATCCCACTTATGCTGAAGCGTATAATAATTTAGGTATGTACTGATAAATAGTTGTGCATTCACATTCCATTTAAGATCTCTCAAATTTGTGCCTAATATTGCTGTACCTAAATTTATTGACAATAAATTTGATTATTATACATTAGACCCTGCTGAAATGTTACTGAGAGTGCTTAGGAGTTATGCTGTTTTGTTAGTACATTACCAATAAGAGGGTTGATACAGTTTTTCGGGTTTTAATGATTCTTTTACCTTTCAAAGTAAGGAAAAATATATATTACAAGTTCTCTTTAATTTTGATTAGGTTGGATTTTGATGGTACCTTCAAAAGATTCCATCATAGAAAGCTAAAAGTGGGTAAAGAAAACATGGTGCTTTGTTCTACCTCCATTCCTTTTTATGTGTCTTGTAAGATTGTGCCTGATAGACCTTAAAGTTATAAAATCAGTATTCAAAACTAACTAGCAATATTCCATTGGGACTTTAAAGTAGCAATTCAGTTAAAATTGCATCAGTATTGTAAAACTGGTAATTGATACTTTTTTTTTTTTTTTTATTTATTTATTTATTTTCTTTCCGGGAACGTTACATATTCTTTTGCATTGGTACTTTTAGGAGTTCTATACAGAGATGCTGGTGAGATTTCTCGTGCTATTGAAGCTTATGAGCAATGTTTGAAGATAGATCCTGATTCGCGCAATGCAGGCCAGGTATCTTTCTTCCAGTTGTCTGAAAATGTAACTCGACTGTTAAATGCTTGGGTTGGAGCTATATAATGTAGCTCCTGGTGGGGAAGAACTAGGTTCAATTCTTTCTGTCCAATAAAAGTCTAGTTGTGTATTAGTGACGTCATGCATCTACAATCTGCACGAGACGTCATACATCTACAATCTGCACATATGTTTGTATATAAGATGCCTGGATTAGATATAGGTTTTAATTTGTAATTGCATATTATCCCAACTGCTAAACATGGGACTATGGGAGAATAACACAGGATATTTCTATCGAGAGAAGGCATTTTACTTTTTTCCAATTGTAAAAATTCAGGATGGCTCAGGTACCCGTCTTAAGGTTGTAAGATGTGGTCCCTGGTTCTTAATTTAAGGCTGTTGAGTCTATTTCAGTGAACTATGTACAACTGTGGGGGCTTATGGTGTATTTTTATGTTCTGTGGACATGCTATATCAGTCAGTTTTTCAGCTAATTGTAGTTGTGCTAGAAAATCCAGGGCTCTTGTTTCATGTCTTCTACTGCCTTGTCTTCCATTTAGTTTGAACTTGTTTGCTATTTTGAAAGGATGAGATTCCTAGAACTCATCCTGGAGAAAAGATCAAAGAGGAAGAAATTTCTTAAGAGTGTTATGAGATATCTTATGAGTTGTCTTCTGTTTCATGACTTTAGTATTCAATATCATCTTAAATGTAATCTGATTTTCTTACAGAATCGTTTACTTGCTATGAACTACATCAATGAAGGAGATGATGACAAGCTATACGAGGCTCATAGGTCTGTGCCGATTCTAAGTATTCTTAGCTTTTTTTTTTGAATTAGTTTGATACTCAAGCATCATCACCTCAATACATATTTCTTAAATATAATAGAACTGTGATTATGGAAGATCAAATTCAACTCTCCTCGCCTCCTTAACAACAAATAGGTCGAACTCTTGTGTGTTTTTGTGTGGGACAAGACGCTCTGTACGTATGTGACACATAATTTTTTTGATGTCGTTATTAGAAACCTTTTATCTATGTCTTGGAATTATCACTGTACTATTTTGAATACAAAATCTTCTTATGTCTTACAAGGATTAGTTTATGATCACTCATAGGCTCATAGCATATTTTGGAATTAAGTACCTTTTATTTTTGTATTACTTCTACCTCCATCTGGCAATTATAGTCATACACATTGTTAAGTATGATTACAAATAGTAGTCACCTTTTTGAAAGTAGTAATAATAGGGATTTCTGAAATGGCTGTTTAGAAAGAATGATGGGAAATGCAGGACACGATGTAACTATTGTGAAGCCTCTCCCCCCCCCCCCCCCCCCCCCCCCCCAATCCTGTTACAAAGGATTAAAGGGTTATTTGAGGAAGTTGTCCCACATATTAGGTATTGGGAACAGGGACACTGACCATTATTTCCAATTGAAGGGAATTTTTCGATATTGTGGCTGGAGTAACTCTATCTTCTAGCTAAAAGTAATCTGCTTAGACTTCCAATATATCACCTTTTACCTATCAGTGGTGTAATGGTAAATTGGTAATTATAACTGTCCTCTATGGTCAATGTAAAGCACATCAAATTAAGCACTATAAGTAACTGATATAAAGGATACTTAGTTTTAAAGATATTTTCCTTCTGATTGTGAAGAGGTCAAGGACAAAGTTGGAGATCCTTAGAAATTGAAATCTGACAACCGTCCAAGATTTGAAATAAACACATGCCTCTAAAACCTTAAAATACACGAGTTAGTGAGCACTTGACTCAGCTGCTCAGCATCTGTGTGGGACCACGTGGTGTAGTAAACAGCACT
This sequence comes from Chenopodium album, assembly GCF_948465745.1. Classification (NCBI taxonomy): domain Eukaryota; kingdom Viridiplantae; phylum Streptophyta; class Magnoliopsida; order Caryophyllales; family Amaranthaceae; genus Chenopodium; species Chenopodium album. Next base: position 4,638,727 of record NC_137836.1, on the reverse strand, counting down.
TCAGGCTCATTCATGAGGTTTTCACTGGCATGCCTTTTTTTTTTATTCAGTTTGGGGGTGCTTTATTTCAGTTTCCTTTTTAACCCCCCCCCCCCTCTCCTCCCCTCTGGAATTCTCCTTGTTTCAATGGATTTTTTTCACTTAAAGGGAAAGATACTATGGTAGGGAAGTATCATATGCCAGAATAATTAAGCTTTTGCTTTCAGTTCTGCTTCATCTAAATTGAGCTATGCTTCTGCAGAGACTGGGGTCGGCGGTTCACAAGGCTGTATCCACAGTATACATCATGGGATAATCCAAAGGAACCTGAGAGACCTCTTGTTGTTGGTTATGTTTCCCCTGATTTTTTCACCCACTCCGTATCGTATTTTATTGAAGCACCACTAGCACACCATGACTACTCGAGCTACAAAGTGATTGTTTACTCAGCAGTTGTGAAGGTATGTTTTCATGTTGTTGTTTACTTAAAAAAAATAGGAAAAAAAATATTCTTTGGCTTGACTGTTTTATTTGCAAGGACATCTTGAATTAGTGGTGAAGCATTTTCCCTGGACAAATTCTGATAATTGTTTCCATTGATGTCTTGCCTGATTTCTTTGCTCATGTTGTTTCTGCAGGCAGATGCCAAAACTTTGAGATTTCGAGAGAAAGTCATTAAAAAGGGTGGAGTCTGGAGAGATATTTATGGCATAGATGAGAAAAAGGTTGCTCAAATGGTCAGAGAAGACAAGGTTGATATTTTTGTAGAACTGACTGGGCATACAGCGAATAATAAATTGGGAACAATGGCTTGTCGACCTGCTCCGTTGCAGGTAAGCTTGAGAGAAAGATGCTCTAAGTGCGCCCCATGATGGTTTTTGATTTTCTGATGTTATACGAGGACTTAATATTATGACTTTCTGAAGCTTCTTTCTAATCAATTGATGACTTTATTATTGTTGGAGATAGTAAATGAACTAAATTACACGTTCTTAATGGTTTGCGTTAATCAATCAATCAATCAATCAATCAAAGCCTTAATCCCAAAAGTGGGGTCGGCTAACATGAACCAAATTTGATTATTCCGTGTAGTCATCAACATAAATCTTTCTCCTCCATCCCTTACGATCCAAAACTTCATCCTCACGTAAATCCATGCACTTCATATCCTTCCTCACTCCTTCCAACCAAGTCATCTTTGGTCTCCCTCTTCCTCGTTTAATCCCTCCATGGTCCCACTCTTCCACTCTTCGCACCGGTGCACCCTCGGGTCTCCGTCTTACATGTCCAAACCAACGCAGACGATTTTCCCTTAATTTATCTACAATGCCCGCCACACCTACTTTCTTGCGAATAACCTCATTTCTGATTCTATCTCTTAAAGTGTTTCCACACATCCACCTTAACATGCGCATTTCCGTAACCTCCATCTTTTTAATATGCTCTTTCTTAGAAGCCCAACATTCTGTACCATAGAGCAACACTGGTCTTATGGCAGTCCTGTAGAATTTTCCCTTCAACTTTAAGGGAATGCTGCGGTCGCATAACACTCCCGTGGCCGCTCTCCATTTAAGCCACCCTGACTTAATCCTGTGGGTCACGTCTTGATCAATGTCACCATTCTTCTGGATGATCGACCCTAGGTACTTAAAACATTCACTCATGGTCAAATCCTTTCCATCCAAACTCACCACTTCATTGCTTGTCCCCCTCTGAGTGCCAAAACGACATACCAAATATTCAGTCTTACTCCGACTTAGCTTAAACCCTCTAGATTCCAACCTTTGCCTCCATTGCTCCAACTTGACATTAACCCCATCCTTAGTCTCATCCACCAAAACGATATCATCTGCGAACAACATACACCATGGAACCTCATTTTGAATTGGTCTAGTTACTTCATCTAGAACCGTTGCAAAAAGAAAAGGGCTTAATGCAGACCCTTGATGCAATCCGATTGTAATAGGGAAATCTTTTGTCAACCCTCCGCATGTCCTCACATTTGTTGACACATCCCGATACATATCCTTAACTAGGTCTACATACCTTCGTGGGATACCTTTCTTCAACATTGCCCACCAAAGTATCTCTCTTGGCACCTTGTCATATGCCTTCTCTAAATCAATAAAGACCATATGAAGATCTTTCTTCTTTACCCTATAAAACTCCATCATTTGTCTTATCAAATGGATTGCCTCCATAGTAGATCTCCCAGGCATAAAACCAAATTGGTTATCTGAAATGCTTGTGCATGCCCTCAACCTTTGTTCAATCACCCTTTCCCACAACTTCATAGTATGGCTCATAAGCTTAATTCCTCGATAGTTAGAACAATCTTGAGCGTCTCCTTTGTTTTTATAAACCGGGACCAAGGTGCTCTTCCTCCAATCTTGTGGGATCCTTGTAGCCGTCCATATCTTGTTGAAAAGGTTTGTTAACCAATCAATACCAATCTTACCCAAACACCTCCACACCTCTATCGGTACCCCATCAGGGCCAACCGCCTTCTTAGGTTTCATCTTCCTCAGTGCAATCTCCACCTCTACTCTCCTAATCCTTCGCACATACTCCATGTTGATTTCTTCATCACTCATAGAGGTATCTCCTATCACAACTCCATTACTTCCATTAAATAATTCATCGAAGTACCCCTTCCACCTGTCCTTGATGCCCTCCTCTTGCACTAGGACCATTTGGTTCTTATCTTTGACACACTTCACCATGCCAATATCCTTCCTTGCCTCTTGTCTTCTCTTTGCCATCTTATAAATGATCCTTTACCTAGCAACCCTTACATACTTATCACTGCACCCGGGTCTGGGAAGTGCAGCGCGTCGCTCAGTAGGGAACGCCCCAATGGCACGCCCTTGCTCATTTGACACCACACTCGGGCAATGTGGCGCGTCGCTTCTGGGCGACGACCTAGCAACCCTTGCATACTTATCACTACACCCGGGTCTAGGAAGTGCAGCGCGTCGCTGAGTAGGGAACGCCCCCACGAAAATATCTGTTTGGCTCATGTCATGGGATGTGACGAAGTTTTATACTGGCTGTCACTGGCCTACCGTAACCCTCCTCCTTTATCCAGGCTTGGGACTGGCAGCGGGAAACCCACTGGCGGAGTTTGCGTTAAATAATGTTTATTATTAAAGAACTTTGGGCTGGGGGTAGAAGGATCCTATTATGGTAGGTAGCTGCTATATGTTTGGGGGTTTATTATATAGGCGAAAATTACAGTGTCATAACCTACATTAACGTTAATAGTGATTTTCATCTTCAATTGTTTCATTATCCATCTGGGTTACAGGTGACTTGGATTGGTTACCCAAATACCACTGGCTTACCTACTATTGACTACAGAATTACTGATGCACTGGCTGATCCCCCGGAAACAAAACAGAAGTATGTCTGGCTTAATACTTGCTTTTCTCTGGATGTATTTGTGCTGTATTGTACATGTTACCTTTTCCTTTGGTAGTGGCAAAGCCTGCTACTAAGAACTGTACTTACTAACCTGTCGATGACAGGCATGTTGAGGATTTAGTTCGATTACCAGATTCGTTTCTATGTTACACACCTTCTCCAGAAGCTGGCACTGTTTCTGCGGCTCCAGCACTAAGTAATGGCTTCGTCACTTTTGGTAGCTTTAACAATTTAGCAAAGGTATGTTTTTCTTATCCTTGGAAATGAGTGCGTTCCTGTCTATTTGAACTTGTCAGCCATGTTTCTTGAAATACATCATTAGTAATGCTTCTCTCTGCCTACTTTTCAGATTACACCTAAAGTTTTGCAAGTTTGGGCTAGAATTTTGTGTGATGTACCAAACTCACGTTTAGTGGTGAAATGCAAACCCTTTTGTTGCGACAGTATAAGACATAAATTTCTTTCCACTTTAGAGCAGTTGGGAGTGGATCCTGTTCGTGTTGATTTATTACCCTTGATTCTTCTAAACCATGATCACCTGCAAGCATATGCTCTCATGGACATAAGGTAAGGGCCCAGATTTTCTTGCATATGTTTTACATGATGAAACGTGTCCATGTTTTACCCCATCTTCCAACCTCTGCATAATGTTTTCTATATCATTGATGTGCAGTGTATATATTTAATCCTCTAGTTATCAGAAACAACTTGTTCTTTTTTTCTCTACATGATATGTACGTCACTGGTATTGATTAGGGAGTTATGCTATTTGTTGTGTTTGTGGTATTCAAGGTATTGTTATGCTTCCTTTCCTTTTTTTCATGTGATGCTGAGCTTATTCATCTGGGGAAGAGGGGGGGGGGGGGGGGGGGAACTGCGATCCTTGTACATTCTCGTGGACCATTAGGACAGTACAGACTTTGAGTAATGCTGCTACTTCTAGACAATACATCTGCACAGTAATGACACTGACAGTAAGTTTGATAGTACGGTGATGGTCCTACTAGATATAGATTCCAACTATATATGGTTAAGATAATTATATTAGCATGTCCATCAGCTTATGACTGCCTGTTCACACTAGGTTAAATTGCTATGAGAGGCATTGAAAATATTTCAGTTTCTTAATCAACCTAATGTGGATACTTCCATCCCCTACCCCTATAGACTTTTTTTTTTCTCTCATTCATGCTTGGTTTTTTTTTTTCTTCAAGCATTTGGGTGAAAGTGAAATAATTCATAAATACAAGAAAATACAAGTACACTGTACCAGGGTCAATAGTACTCTAAAAGCAATCACACTAGATGTTAGTCATACCTAATCCCCATATATTGTCATCATAAAGAGTAAAAATTTTATTACACCAAAAATAAAGGTGTAAAATTACAACACTTTTACAAAAACTATCACTCTTTCAGTTTTAAGTTTTATTCCCAGAAATTGTGCCGTCTCTCCATACAATTTCTTAGGAATGGCCGAATGGTGAAATGGTCATGCCTCCTAAAAGTGGCACTTTGGACCTGCAAATGCGAGATTGATACTGCTCTTGCCTTTGCTTTATTCTCCGGTTTCACTTCTTTAGGAGCTTTTGGGCCCAGGATCTTACTTTAAGAAATATGTCAACAACTTTATCTAATTCCTATTCCTATTATCACAAAAAATGAGTTCCACAAAAGAGGAAGCTATATCACAAATTCACAATGGAAGAACAGATGAGTGCAATGTTCCCACTATTTGAATTTTGAGCAAAGACTGGAACATCAGGAGATAAGCCCTTGTTATGCCATGCCTTCAATTTTGCAGATTGTTGTTAGTGTTGAGCCTTTCTGATCATGTTGTCCTATTGATGTCTTAATTTTCTTCGGGACCTTGGTTTTACAAATTTAGTTGAAAGGTTGAAGAAAGGAAGAGTGATGTTTGTCATATGCTTATTATAAGTTACATGGGGAATTTGTGAAAAAATATTGACAGAGTAATCTTATTTGGGGAGCCTGAGATAGCACTATAGAATCCACTATGAGACATCATTTTTTTTGGTAATCAAAGATTAGAGTTTAAGAGTTTTATGTAAAGTGGAGATATGATTTAGATGAGGGTGAAATTATAGATGCAGGATAACTCTTAAAGTCTAGATCTTATTCCTATAATGGAGTCCATGTACTTTATACTGTACCAACTACCAAGTTTAGCTGTTAAGGAATAAAAAAGGTGTCTGAGAGGCATGTGTGCCTGTTGCCATTCCTATGGAGACAGTTTTTTTTTTCCAAACGTGCTTTAAATAATCAGGCATCAAAGTGTTATTATTTCCCAGATCTAGGAAACATCCTTGGGTATCAAATTCCAAGACCTATCTTACCTTCTTTAGAATTATGATTTTTATTTCACCCAACTAAATAGCTATCTCATCTTGATTTAATAATATAACACATAACACACAGAAGACTTTTAGCAACATCGCCTGATCCTTAAACCCTTAATAGAGAAGAGACAAGTGTTATAGAGAAACTTTCAACAAATAGGACTGCATGAGAGTTATGTACTTTCTGTGCCTTTATGAAGAATAGTAAACTACGTCGTTCTCATCTGGTTGGCTTCTTAGAAACTTGTTTCAACACAGAGTTCCAAAAAGAGGTTCTCTCATGGTTTCTCTTATGGGACTCCAAGATAATAACTTAGAATATATTTGGGTCATACAATTAGCAGGGAAAGCAACTGAACCAGCAGAGCAGGGTCTTGATCTATTGTGCAAACAAGGTTGCTAAGTGATGGTTTCTCTTAATTAATCTCGAGCCTAAGAACAACTTTAAACTTCTGAAGAATAGCAAGAACATTTTTAGATTTGTGGAGATCTGCAAACTGCAAAGTGGGAGTGAGAGACAGAACCTACCACTTTGACCCTAAAGTGCTCAAGGTTACTCAACCTCTTGCTTGTAGATTTGAAGGATCATTACCTATATAAACCAAGGAAAGAGGAAGATGGAATCTGCTTCAACCCCTTTTTGCTCCAGTGAATACAGACAGAAACTGAGGCTTGAATCTACTCCCCCTCTCATGCTCAAAACCTTTGCACACGTCACCTTATCCTGGAAATTTTGCATGTACCCTGTCATACGCTTGCTCAAGGCCCACTTCAACAACATTATTTTCCTGGTCATTTCATTGAACACCATTAAATCATCAATCACCTCCTCAGTCACGAGAGCCTCATCTAGAATTTATCAACCTCTATAATCACGCTGAGCTTGCGAGGTCAAAACACCTTTTATCTCAAAACACCATTAAATCTGAGGTAAAAGCTTGGTTCCTTGAAGTTGATTTCAGACCACGGAGGTATGAGCTTAGGGCATGCCTTCGCCAGCCATTATTGTCATCAAATTCGCTCATGCCCTCTCCCTGTGAACACATAATGAACGCATACGATATGTTGAACTGAATTGGACCAGGCACCCTGAGTTTCCAGTTATGTTTACTTAGTTTAACGGACTTGAGCAGTATATTTCACATGTAGCGATAGTGGAACTAAACTATGTTCTAGCCGTCTAGGTACCTCTGGACCAAAGTGAAATGAATGAAAAATGGAGTTTTTTTGTTTATGTTTTAAAATTGGTCATATAGTTATACTCAATGTTCCCATATTTTATTCATTTAATCAAATTCTGATTCCTTTTGGCAACTTTCCTTGCAAATTGAGTGTATCCTGTTATTTCCTTTTGGCAATTCAATGTTCATTGTTTGATCTCTCTTGTTCACCTATATTGAAGCACTGCAAACATAATTAGTTTTTTATCTGATTTGTTTTATGCTGAATGCATTATTTGCTTGTCAAGTTTGTTACCCAAACGTTTTCAATTGAATTGCATTGATTCTCTCTCTTACATGCTGTGCTAATCACTAGCATTTTAAAGCTTCTCTTATAATTGTTCTTTATATCTTTATAATATGTGGCTATACGCTCTTTTTCCCTTTGTGGTACATGTAATTTATCTTATACTTTATACTCTTGTCTTTATGTAGCTTGGACACTTTTCCATACGCTGGAACAACCACGACATGTGAGTCACTCTACATGGGAGTTCCTTGTGTTACCATGGCTGGCAGTGTGCATGCTCATAATGTTGGCGTTAGTCTCCTTAGTAAAGTCGGTAAGAAATTACAGCCTGTACTCCATATTCATTCTCTTTGCAGGTTAATTTACTGCATTTCATCATTTTCATAATTATTACAGCAATTCCAAAATTTTATTCTAATACTGAAGTGGTAATTGATACCTCTACACTTACATTGGCTTTGGGCAAGCTGCAGCCAGCAAATTGTTATATATCTATTTATGCTGATCTGAGTTATCTCTATTGGTTCTGTTGTTGTTTCAGTATCAAATTCTTGATCACAGGTCTGTTGGTTTATTTTATTTATTTTAAGGTATAGAAGTTCCAATTTAACTTCACACGTGTATATTGCTGTTATTGCTTCTAAGCAAGTGCTTCAGCTATTGGTGTTTGACAGATGAAGCTAAACTTTATGGGAAGTGCTTAGAGCTTTTTATTTTATTTTATTTTTATTTTTTATTTTTGGATTAAAGTGCTTTGAGCTGTTCAAGCTATACTTCAATTGCTCATTTGAGTTGTTTGGCTGACCATAGTGAGGATGGAGGAAATGGAATTTCCTTAAGAATAGGAAATTCCCACAACAATCACATCAAAAGTGCCCTTTCCCTCCCTGCACACATAAGTTACTCTTCCTACATGTATACCTAGGAAGTAAGCGTTTTGCAGTTTCAGCAAAGAATGTTAAGGCCATTTCCGAGAAATTGTTCAGGGAATATAAATAACATTCCAAAATTTTGCATTTTCTACTAAAGTATAATTTTTATATAGAAAAGGAACCTCTTTTTGGACATAGGTAAAGTTATCTTTTGGTGTTTAAAATTAAAACTGTTTGCCTCCTTTTTTATGCAGGGTTAGGTAATCTGGTTGCCAAGACTGAAGATCAGTATGTTCAGCTGGCAATTCAGTTGGCTTCAGATGTGACAGCCCTCTCGAATTTAAGGATGACTTTGCGGGATCTTATGGTCAAGTCACCAGTCTGTGACGGAGCGAATTTTACTCTTGGTTTAGAGGAGGTATATCGAAACATTTGGCGCAGGTACTGTAAAGGCGATGCTCCATCTTTGAAACGGTTGGAAATGCTACAGCAGCAGCAGGAAACTGTTTCTCAAGAGGCTAGTGTTGTGCCATTAAAAGTCATAACCTCAAAAGATGATTCTCCTCTCAAAACAAATGTTTTCAACCCAGTCCCCCCACCACCCGTATTGAGTCTTGCTACCTCCGAAGAAAATGGAGCTGTTAGTTGAACAATGGCATAGTTAGGAATTTTGAATATCTTCTCTTCCCCTGGATGGGGCAATGATAAGTCATACAACGACAAAAGGATCATAGCATCATGGACTGTTGGAGATAAGTGATGCGATCTGGGCTACACCCTGTATCAGGGTTTTACTTGGGTTGTGAGGATGATTTATGTGGTATGGCTGAAGTCCTAGTATTATGTCAACCCACAGGTAGTTGACAGATAGTTAATAGGTCCGGTTCTGATTATTCGTTCACCCTTCTGGCTTATTGTGTGTCTTGGGGGTGCATCAAGAAATATCCATACCCTGTTACTAGAATTGTATTAGTGTATTATTGATTTGTCGGTCAACTGGCGATTAGGTTTTTGGAGGATAGTCAGAGTGGTTTTTATGTAAGCAAATGTTACAGAATGTATAGGCATTAAATCAATAGATCAGTGTAGTGCTTGCTTATTGAGATTTTACTTTGGATATCCACTTAAAACGTTGGATACCTCTTGGCTTGATATAGATTTGTATGAAACATTCTTAACGTGTGATTTATTCATCTGTATCTTCAAGCTGCTCAGCTGCTACCTTAACTTTCTTGATCTCAATGTTTTCTTTCCCTTTATTTCGGGTGATAGACTAAGACCCTGTTCTCTTCACCTTAAAAAAATAATATTAAGTAAAATTAATTTCAGTTTAGTAAAAATAAGTTCAGTTCAGTAAAATTAATTTCAGTTCAGTAAAAATAAGTTCAGTTCAATAAAATTTAGTTTTCTTAAAGAAAAATTATAATAGAAAATTAGTAAAATTAATTTCAGTTCAGCAAAAATAATTTCAGTTCAGCAAAATTAAGGTGAAGAGAACGGGGCCTAATTAATGCAGCATTTACAAGCTGTTGCTAATACTGGAACTGTCAAATATTACGTGTACATTATACATAGCATTTATTGTGAAACCTATACTTTGTTACCACTTAATCAAGAATGTCAAACACATGGTAAGTACCTTGTGTTATTCATGGTCTTGTACTCTTATTCATTATAGCCTAAAACAATTTACGGTTTTTACTTAATTAAAATATTCCATGAATTTTAAGGACTTCTACTCTTTTATGACCTTAATTAGACAGGTATTTAAGGTGAAGGAACCTCATCTAAGGGAGGGGGGAAATAACTAAAATTCCTTAAATGAGCCCCATTGCTTACACCATATGAAATATGAGGTAGAGAGCGACACCACTACTCCATCACCTCAACCTCGGTATATAATATGCTGCCTATTTCCCGTCAGTCAGATGACCAGCATTTATATAATTCGACAAATTAATATATTTGCTGCTCATGTCATCATGTACTCCATACTACTTAGCCATTGACCAAGCAACAAAAATGCCCCTTTGTGGAATTAGTTGCAATTTGTTCAAACCTATCATAATCAAAGATATTATACAATATATTTTATTACGTACATTAATCTCCTCGTAGTATAGATCCTGTTTAGATCATTTAAACAAAATCTAAATCTGTTTTGCAATCAGACTGTGATTTTTGTGACTTATGTTATAAGTCCATTTAAAATAATCTTAAATTCATCACTCAACTCAATTTTACGTTCCAAATCTTTGTTTAGATATATTGAGCTCATGCATATATTTCTTGATGATTTGATAAAACAATATCTGATAATTGACAGAGCAGTAACAATTAATCATATCTTATGTTCTCATTTTGTACATTCATTCAATATTGGACTAAATTTTAGCAGGATCTTGTATTGTGTTTACAAATATTGTACAATCCTATTACATTTTTTTTATTTTGTTATAAAAAGGGATATAAACTTCTCTTCCTAAGCAGAATCACAAAAAACAGCAATCAAACTTTCAATACTGTTAATCTTTCTCTACTTTTATTTCTTCATTTAAGAGCTCTTTGAGTTGAAGATGAGTCCTATAATAGCTTTGTTAGCAACTTCCTTTGCTTTGCTGCTTGTTTCGATATCATGGAGGGTACTAAATTGGCTTTGGTTAAGGCCAAGGCAGCTGGAAAAGCAACTAAGGAAGCAAGGCTTTTCTGGTAACCCTTATCGCCTGTTGTATGGAGACATGAAGGAGAGTTCCAAGATGACAAAGGAGGCATTTTCAAGTCCAGTCGGAATCTCTGATGACATTGTGCCACGTGTTCAGCCCTTCACTCATCAGATTGTTAAGAACTTTGGTATTGCTTTTAAGTACTAACAGTTGGTGTCATTACTGTTGCTTAACTGTCACAAAATTTCTGTCTGTTGGATTCTGATACCGATAATTTTGCAGGTAAGAACTCTTTTGTATGGTTTGGGCCTGTACCATGCATAAATATCATGGAACCTCAGATGATAAAAGAAGTGATGACGAAATATGAAGAGTTTCAGAAGCCAAATGCAAACCCTCTTGCCAAAATGATTGTCAAAGGGATTGTTGCATTAGAGGGTCAGAAATGGGCTAAACACCGAAAAATAGTTAACCCTGCATTTCATTTGGAGAAGCTCAAGGTTTATTTTACTTTTTTATTTTTCTCTTATAGATAACTGAAAGATACAAGATATGTTTTTTACTTTTCTAATTCCAATTTTACTGATTTTTTTTCCTGTTTGTTCATTAATTTGATGAAGGCCCTTCAAGGAGAATTCTATGTAAGCTGTAATGAAATGATCAGCAAATGGGAAGAAATGGTGTCATCTACCGGATCATGTGAGCTAGATGTGTGGCCGCACCTTGATGACTTGTCCGGTGATGTTATCTCAAGGGCGGCATTTGGTAGCAGCTATAAGGAGGGAAAGAAGATATTCACACTACAGAAAGAGCAGATCGCAATTGCTATGAAAGTACTGCAGCAAGTTTACATTCCTGGACTGAGGTATGTCTACATACTTTTGGTATTTATCTGCAGTTTCCGAGTTCTGTATAGAATATGGAAGTGTTCATTTTCATGCACTTCTGTGTAGGTTTTTGCCAACTAAGACGAATAAGAGGATGAAGGAAATCAATAATGAAATGCGAGTTTTGATGAACAATATCATCACTAAAAGAGAGAATCAAATGGAGATGGGGGAGGCTTGCAACGATGACTTGCTTGGAATTTTGTTGGACTCTAGTTCAAAGGCAGTTCAAGAACATGGAAACAAGAAGAATGTTGGGCTAACAATTGATGAGGTAGTTGAAGAGTGCAAGGATTTTTACCTAGCAGGGAGGGATACAACTTCTTGCTTGCTGGTGTGGATGATGGTTATGTTAGGCAAGCATGTAGACTGGCAAGCTTGTGCTAGGGAGGAGGTTTTACGCGTTTTTGGGCAGAACAAACCAGATTTCAACAGCTTGAACAACTTGAAAGTTGTAAGTACTAATACTCAGATGATGGCTTTTCTGATTAGTCTCTAGATTTGTACAGAAGTCTGTTAGCATGCAGCATACTGATCTAACTCTTATTTGCTTCTATTTCATCCTAACTCTAGAGTGATTACTTTGAAACAGATGACAATGATAATAAATGAGGTCCTAAGGTTATACCCGCCTGTGATTCTGATGTATCGTATGATCCACAAACCAACCAAAGTCGGGGACAATATGCTGCCACCAGGAGTACAAATCTGTGTACCGACAATGCTTGTACATACTGATCCTGAACTATGGGGTGAGGATGCCACTAAATTCAACCCTGAGAGATTTTCCGAAGGTGTAGCTAAGGTAACCAACGGCCAAGTTTTTTACATCCCCTTTAGTGGGGGTCCAAGGGTATGCGTTGGGCAGAACTTTGCCCTGCTTGAAGTGAAGATGGCTTTTGCAATGATCTTACAACGTTACTCGTTTGAGCTGTCACCATCTTATTCTCATTCGCCATTCCTTCTTACCAGCCTTCAACCTCAACACGGTGTCCCCATGATCTTACGGAAAATATAGAATCTTTGAAGACTCCGTGCCTTCACATTAGTCATATATATATAATTTACAACTATGTAATTCAACAGTGTAAAACTGTAAACGTGTGTTTTTTTCCAGATGTTTGAGATTGTTTGCAAAAATATAATTTTCACTATTTTATCAAATAATACATGATTGATATGCTGAATGATATTTGTGTATGAAAGAATGGTTCAATGTTTTAGCATTGTGTAGCATCTCTGTTAAAGGACCAACTCAACCATAAGGTTAAACTAATGGTTGAGGCCCAGGAATGGCTCCGATACCATGTTAAAGGACCAACTCAACCATAAGCTTAAACTAATGGTTGAGGCCCAGGAATATGTTTTATACTCTATCAATCTCAACTAATCAATGCTCCTTTTGAACTTTTTAGCACAGGCCATGCATGATCATTCATCATTGCTCTACGATTTGGGATCCATATGCTTATTTAGGCAGATGATAGCATAACATGCTACACGTATGAAAGTCGCCTTGGACAAACAACAACAATAATTATAAATGTGGATCTTGTCAAGTGCAAAGTTAATGGTCTATGAACAAATGGATATCATAGTGGATTATTTTAGCCAATACTTTAGAAACTGCTGTTTTATAAGCAGGTCTTATTTCTCTGAATTCATGTTTGTTTCTTGGCTGCATGAAAAACTATATTGTTGTATACGCTTAAATGCCTCCTTTCTCTCTACAAACTTGTCCCAGTTTTTCATTTCTACAATTTTTTACTTATTAACCTTTAAATAACAAAGATGTTGAATTATAAATTATAAAAACACTATGTACAAAATCATTCCATAATGTAATGCATAAGGTTGTACAAAATACTTAAAATGAACTAAAATTTATGTATCCTTGTACACATGAAAGATTGAGAGATATAACTAAAATTTATGAAATATCTGATGTAAAAAACATTCAATAGTTGAAGAATAAAGTTGTATATAGAATAAAAAATAATGTAGGCCTTTACATCCTATAACATATCAGATGTACATGATTCATTCATTTTGTAATACAATATCATGCTCCTTGACTTGGCCATGAGTAATATACAAAGTCAATTCTAAAAGTTGGACAACTTTTAGATGTAAGCCATACAATAGTGTAATGGTAATGCGGCGCTAAAATTATGCATTACATTTGTATATGATTCAATTAGATATAATAACTGTACACTAGCAGGCATGGTGGTAGAGCAAGCTAAACAGCTTTACATGGTTGGAGAATCGACCAACAAACTTCACAAGACGTGCAAATTTTGACCATCAGGAGAATAAAGATGGCCAACTCAACCTCTTGAGGTATATTGAAAGAGAGAGAGCAACGATGATCAGGATTTGCATCTCAATATATAGTATGACTATACCACCGTTGAAGCTGAGTGAGGTAGATATATATTGTAAGACGAATGAAACACGATCCCTGCTAGACCAGGGTGGTTTTTGGCAGACTACTAGAAGACAGCGCAAAGATCTCAATGTGAGGCCTACATGGGTAGTTGAATAAATTAGATACAAAAACATGAAGATCACTGCAGTCCTCGTTCACAACACACCAAAAAGGTATGCACTTTTAATATAAAAGAAGCATTTCTATGCCAAAATTGTAGTAACACTAGAAATGAGATATTTAGATAGATCAAAGATTGAAACACACCTTTCATTTGAAGAGGATGAACATGATATTACAACCAATATCATCCCTCTGAAGACAATGCTTCCTCAATGCTCCTTATTACACTGCTAAGGCTGCCACCACGCTCAAGAGCTTTAACAGCTTCCTTGTGAGCCTGCTTATGCCACTTCAGCAAATTATACGACTGCAAAACTGCCCATCTTGCTTGATTTGACATCTGCATAATATAACAGACAGCAACACTTAAATATATTTGCTTGAAGTTCATTTGCGCTGTGGCCTCAATGGTTACTAATTTATTACAAACCTGCGGAGTACTTAAAGGAGGTTGCAGAAGTACACAGATACTTCTGAATAGATTCTCATCATTTTCTCCACCCTCAGCTTCACCATAGACAAGAGCTTCTGCTGCAATACCAGCGAATAGCACCATGCAGTACCTGAACAGTTTAATCTTCAGAAGCCAAATGCTAAAACTGACAACAAATTGACTTTTTCTTGCTATAACCTGAAGCCCCTATGAAGTAGATAATGCACACATAATTTTTTCATGTTATTAAGATCATTCTATATTAGCATTTCAGTTAAGAGTGAGTCAGCATTGTGTTATAGATGTTACAAGTTTCACTGTCCAGAAAAATATGGAAATGAATATTAAGATACCACATACAACGTCATTTCCACATACCAAAATAAGCAAAGAAGAAATAACAAAGCGGCAGATAGCTGGATTCATCACCACAGAAATCTTTTTGAGACACTGAAAAAAGAATTTACCTAATCCTTTGGAAGAGCGCAGCTTTTATGTAGCAAAAGGTTCTTTAATGGAAAGTAGATTTTAGGTCCCGGTACTATATAATCCGTATAAACTAATTTAATTTTAGGAAATTTTGAGATTACAAACCATCCTTCCACATTGTACATAACAGTGATTCTTAGCCCCGGATATTCTACATGGTTCCCATCTAGTTTTGACGAATATTGTTGGTAGAAATATATATATGAAATTAATATGGTGCCCTTACAATATTGGGCACAATTATGCCTTACACAATATGTAACATCTGTTAATTTCAGCTAATTACTTACATGGTACTAAAATGACTAAAATACCACTCAATTTAAAAGAGAGAAAAATTACAGAATAAGATGTACTTCGTATTAATTGAGCCGAAAGATTAAAAGTGTACCATATGATTTTTTTTAATTCTTCATCCTTTCCAATGGCAGCTTGCCAGTCTGCCACTATAGAAAATTATACTTACATCAAGCATCAATAAAGGGATGATTTGAGTCAAGCATACCCTCCACCAGACCCAAAAACCAAAAAACTTTAATGGGAAAATGATCAACCAGAATCTGGGTAGAACCACCAGATTCTCCACCCAATTTTTGCATATATTATCAGAATTCAGAAATGCATGTTGGCCTTGCAACGCCAAGTGGTAATTTTGTGGTCAACAAACAATTTAAAGGTCTTTATAGGCCCCCCCTCTCTCTCTCTCCCTTTCTCTCCCTCTCCCTCTCTCTCTCCCCCCCTCCCCCTCCCCCCCCCCCCTCTCTCTCTCTCTCTCTCCCTTTCTCTCCCTCTCCCTCTCTCTCTCCCCCCCTCCCCCTCCCCCCCCCCCTCTCTCTCTCCCTCCCCCTCTCTAACAATTATGTGGTCAACAAACAATTTAAAGGTTTATGTGGTCAACGAACAATTTAAAGGTCTTTATTCTCCCTCCCCTCTCTAACAATTATGTGGTCAACGAACAATTTAAAGGTTTATGTGGTCAACGAACAATTTAAAGGTCTTTATAGTTGCAGCGTAAATTGCATTACATATTAAAGGGCAGATATAAATGTAAAGTTTCAGAGTCTCTCATATATTATTGTCAAAACTAAAAGATGACCACGTATAATTCCCCTTGTTTTATATACTTTTACCCTATCATATCCTTTTTTCATAATATCACACTCATTTTCATCTCTTTAGAGCGGGGGAACACAAATATGGCAGTCTCAAACATTACCTGTCAAAAGCAGTACTGCTAAGTCGTCCTCCAGCAAGCTCATTCTCCAATTTCTCATCCCAAAATTGGGTCCCTGCCTGCAATAGAAAACAGCTTTTCTCAACTTCGAAACTCTTGTCCAAAAGTATTTGCAACCAAATAAATGAAATTGCAAACTGGAGAAAAAGAGAATGTACAATTAGATCACCTTTTTTTTTTTTTTTAACCCCAGGATGCGTTACCATTCAAAGTAGAAAGTAAGGGTTTAAATATGCAGCAGCTAATAATGGAAAGAGTTCAGAAAAGTACAGCACATGCTACAAAAAGTAAATCCATAATAACTAGGCAGCAGCAGGAGAGAGCAAGCAGAAGCCAGCTAGTGTCATCCACAGATTTCACACCAACAAAACCGTGTACCAGTCAAAGGCAATCACAGTAGCATTAATGATATCTACCAATAACTCACCAGTGATCCAATTACTAACAAATTTCTGGGTTTATAAGATCATACTCTATTTATCCAACCTATTTTTGGATATCAGGAATGCCAGCAGTTTCTGCTCACAATTAATAAACTACTTCCTCGAATTGAAAACAAATAAATGATGCATTAGGGTTAAGCACAAGCATTAAACAATTATAACATGGAATAACCACACTATCCTTGTTTATACGTAGTACTTCATTAAAAGAGAAAGAGGTGGAGGAATGGAATGTATATACCTTGATAAACTTTATCTTAACTACAAAATAAATCCAATAATAAGGATAGTGAAAAAAAATCTACAATTCAACTGGAGGGGAATATGACCGTTTATAGGTTGAGTCATTTTGGTTCAAGATGGATGCATAAAACTCAAAAAGCTTTAGTTTCCGAGATGACCCAATGGATTGAGAGGATCTATAAACTTTCTAATTTTAAATTTCAGCATGTAATTATGCGGCTTTCTTCCTTGATTGCTAGGTAGGTTTACTCTCATTAGCAAAACACTCGAAATCCCTATG
Source organism: Chenopodium album (assembly GCF_948465745.1). Classification (NCBI taxonomy): domain Eukaryota; kingdom Viridiplantae; phylum Streptophyta; class Magnoliopsida; order Caryophyllales; family Amaranthaceae; genus Chenopodium; species Chenopodium album. The sequence goes on along the minus strand of NC_137836.1, from coordinate 4,621,397 downwards.
CCCCTCCTTATATAAAAACCTACAAACAATCGGGCTAGAAGATCATCCATAATTCTTGGCTGGGAAATTCCCATTTATTGGCTTCATATAGTCGTTTTGGCTATCAGCTTTCCCAAAATCCTTTCGCTTCTCTCCATAATTCCCACTCTTAGATGCACACTTGACTTGTAAAACATACAAGTGTACAGCTGTCCCATACACCTCATCTATTGACTAGAATCTCTTTCCTGCCAAATCTTTCTGTAACTAAGTTTAGCTTAAACCTGGGGAAAACCATGACAAGTTCAAAAGTTTACTGCAGTACTCGTTAATTGATATACTTCCTCCGTTTCTTTTTAGTTGCAACACTTTCCTATTTTAGAAATTTTTAATTACTTGCAACACTTTCCATTGTGACATTTATTTCTCTCTATCTCTCTCATACCCACATGGGTCCCTCTTATTTCTCTCTCTATCTCTCTCATCTTCAAAAATTGCCTAGGAGACCATAAATTTAGAAGTGTTGCGACTAAAAAAACGGAGTAAGTACTATTATACTAATCAAGGCCTCAGATGGTGGGTAAAACTTCTCCCTCAGCACAACAGCTAAAGACCTCCCAAAGTAAGGTGGCTTCACCTCAGCTAGTTTCTTAAACATTTCACCCACAAGATTGGATTGCTTATGGTGGTTTAAGGTCAAATTTTGGGCTAAAAGTCTGATAGCATTGGCCAAAGCATAGTTAGCCATCTCAGTCCAAGATGGCAAGAACAATTCACAATTCCTTTATAGGCTTATACAAAACAAGGAATACTTCACTAATTACAACACATTCACACATCAAACTATCACTTATTTAATGCTTGGTTTGAAAGGTAATTATTTCTCTACTCCTATATTAGTTCATTCTTTGAGAAATAACTTAGTAAATTCTAATCATTTAACATCATTAGGAAATAAACAAAATAAATTAATACTCTAGTTCCCACAAAATTTATGTTTTGAGATTTCAAGGAGTGGGTATAAGAAAAGAATCCATAACATTATTAATATTCATAATCATAGTATGCATTAATGAAAGCAATACTTTATCCTCGTATCAATCCAAAAGTTGTGGACATATATAGCCACTTATTTTATAAATAACTTCAAAAACTAGTCTTTATTTAAATTTCCCTAATGGGATAACAATAAAATTCTTGTCAATCTTCTCATCATCTCCAAAGAATACTCTTTGTCTAGTTTATCTTCTTTGTATTCCTTAACAAACTTATAGTTTGGCTTCTTAGCTTGAGTAGATCTCTTAGAGCAATGCCAACAATGAGCAAAAATATGCTCATGAGCAAAAAATTTGGGTGAAATAAAAAAAATAATAATAATAATAATAAAAAATTAAAAAATTAAAAATTAAAAATTAAAAAAAAAATGACTTACACCAATGAGCAAAAACAAAATTGCTCATGAGCAAAATGAAAAATGCTCATAGGATGAGCATTTTTGGAGATGAATAGTAACTATGTGGGGCCCACAGGGCATGTAAAAAAAAGAGAAAAAAATAATGTAGTGGAGAGAAATGTAAGTGAGTATTAGTAAAAGTAAGAGAGAACGAAGTGGTGGAGAGAGAACACTAAAGAAACTTTTTATGATCATTGGTCGGATTAAAATATGATCATCAAAATGCTAATGAACACGAGAAGTAGAAAGTGAGTAGAAAGAGAATAAGGGTTTTTTTTTTATCATTATTGGCAATGCTCTTATAACTCTCACTCGCTCTTTCCTCATGCGAGCTTTCGGCTACATCTCACTATACTTCTCATGTTGTTGAACCACCCATTTGTAGCTAGTTCATAAATAGGTCTTCAAGTATCATATCTCTAGCTTTAGTCCATCTCTAAATGAATTCCTCACCTTTCGAAGAATCATCCATAGTTAAAATCTTGAGCATCTCTTAATCAATGGTGTCTTAGCGAGAGGAACTAGACTTATCATCACTACTAATGATGATAGGGTTCTCACTCTTCCACACTCGTTTAATTAGTACATGCTCCCTTTTGATCTCCCAATGAAACAAGTCTCATTTACCCTCGACTATTCCTGTAAGCAATGGGGTAAGGTTTTCTATTAGGCAAGGAAATAGGTTGAATGTATTTCCCAATACTCACATTGTCATAAGTAAGATTCTATAGTAAGCACGTATTCTAAGTACAGAGCTGCTAGAAGCAGATGAAGTCATGGAAATAGTACACAATCTAGTAAATGTTCAAGGAACTAGCTCATGTGAAGCCACCTTATTTTAAGGGGCGCCTCCATTAAAACTAGATTAGGGAGCTTGATGAGATTTGTGCAGCCATAAATTTCCCTAGGGATATGAAGGTGAATCAAGCTTCCATGTATAAGCAGGATGAGGCAAACATTAAATCTCCAATTGCCTAAATTCTGAAAATGATAAATATTAAATGTCAAGAGCAAAGAGAAATGGAGGTAGTACATCTTACTACAAGCTAAGAATTTCACAAGTCTTTGTTTAGGTAAAACGTATATCAGCATTAGAACCTTTCGGCTCATAGGCCTCTTCATTTAAAACAAAAAAAAAATAAAAAAAAAATAAAGAAGCAACGTATAAAGGCACGAAGGTGATAGAGATTTCACCTCCTTGTACCACAGTGAGCCTCATTGAAGTGAGGCATTTAAAAGAATGGGGAAAATAAAGCTAGAAAAAAAGTTGCGCCTCCGCAAAATCACCTCATCTACACAAAAAAAAAGGTGCAAGGCCCATGAGCGCGGAAGGAGGGGGGAGGTGGGGAGGATGTTCCATGGATATGCACACTAGTAATATTGCTCAACTCAACAAGGAACTAATAATGTAGCTCCATTGAAAAAAGGTACATGCAATTTGTTATGCGTTTAGGTGTTTAAATTAAGTCCTTGTTTAATGTTTAGAGTACTCAATCAAGGCTAGGAAGTGTTTTGATTTTTTAGAGAGTGGCACCAATTCACTAGGTTGGACTCATCTAACAAGAAACATTAAAATTACAAGCAGGTCCTAGTTGCATATGGCATACATAATTGGTTCATCTCAAGAGCTGAAAGCACAATGTGCATAAAACTTGCGCAGAATTTGGTAAGGTGGGCTTTCTGGACTACATAGATTGAAAGCCAAACTTTTACTCGCAATTGCTTGATCGTCACTTTTGGAGATTATCCAAGCAAGAATTAGATTGTTGAAAGAAAGTTTAATCAAAGATATATGAGCAAATGAAACAATTTTGAAGGACAAACAAGAGCATGGTTGGACCATGCATGTGATTGCGCCATGAAAAGCTTTAGTAAAAACCATGTATATCCATTACCGAGGCATTGATTTATCGTATGGTTGTCTCGCAGATCATTATTCTAATTATCATTGATGTTCCTATTACGACGAGTTTAAATATATCAGCTTGGATACAGTGAAAATGTATCAATTGGACAGCATGTATTTCATATTTATCAAGTGGCATGATCATATGTATACATAGGGATCATGTGTAACCATTTTGGTAGTCAGGTAGGTATGAATTGGGTGAATGTTAAAAGTGAATAATTGTTTTCCTAAACCCTAAAATATCTGTTTTCTACTTGGTTACTTAAAAGCACCAATGTTGATTGGTGCAAACCATTGATAAGGAAATTTTTTGCTGTATTCCAAAGATTGGTTTGGATAAACTGTTGCGCCTGGGAGGTAAGTCGAGTCTTTAGAAGAACAAGTTTTGCATGCGTCAAAGGTTGCATCCTACTCAGCCACCAGTCCTAATTGTAGAGAAAACCCAAAGGATAGTAGAATTAAGGGGATCAGGAGATTCCTCTATGTATAGCGTAGACTAAAGATTTGCGAATCTCCCTAAGCACAGTGAATGTGGCAAAGAAAGAGAAGCACATAAAGGGCTAGACTTAGTCTCCCTTCAGCATATTTTCCATCTCTTATTCAAAATAATATCTAATACAAGACTTATTGCATGAATGTAAAAAGACATAGGATGTGCAAAATTGCATTGATTTTATCTTGCATCATATAAACAGAGATATGAAGATCAGATGACTACTTGGCAAGTCACACCCAAACAAGACTGGACGATAAAGTAGCAAAGATACCTGCCCTTGAATGCCCATCTGCATTGCCACAATTGGTTCTAAAACGACCCCTCGGATGGGGCAGCCCATAAGATACGCTGCAAATGCATCCAATACAAACATAAGAATTATACCACAGAAGCACAGCAAACACATGTTACCCAGACTCGTCTGTAGCCAGACATGCTGATGCTGACACCAAATGATATGGATCCTGACACTAAATCCAGGTCTGACACTTTAGTTTACAGTTGGACAGGACAGTGAATCAGTGAGAAGGAACGTAGTAGGAGTAAAAGGGATAAAAAAATGTATAAAAGTTAGAAATCAAAACTGAAATATATCATTCCTGTTGCTCTACCATTGGATGAAGAGGAAGTAATATACAAATGTTCAGAAAGTAGAAACAGCATAATGAGGGAGTAGCAGTAGCTAATTAAGAAGAACAGATAATGGATTGGTCCATTACTTCCATATCTAGTAGATACAAAATAGTTTTGACACTTTGACCCAGGTGGCAGCCTAGCAGGTAATGCGGAAAGGTTTATAGGTGCTAACTGCTAAGTCTATAGTAGGAGGTTACATGGTGACAACCTAGCAGAGTACCAGGTTACAAATGAAGGACTATGACTTCATCTAACCAGTAAACAGCTAAACACTCCTTATATCTAAGCATCAGTTTAAACAGATAAACACTCCTTATACCCAGTTTTTCTCTTTTTCTGTAATACTCCGTATATTTTTTTTCCCTCATACAATTTGTAGCCTTTTGCTTTAGACAAATCAATTTTCTTTAGAAACATTATTTTGTATCATCAAGGATCTAAGAAAGGTTAGTATTTAATGCCATACAAAAAAAGGAAAAAAAAAAATACTTCGTATATTATTTTGTTTTATATAATTTTGTTTTATGTATGTATGTATTATTTCAATTCATTTTGACTTTGTTGCATTGTCTGAAAATAGAGAAAGGTAATGCCAAGTCCTCATATTGTAATCAAATTTAGAACAATATCTCCATATTTTGAATTTTGGGGCATAGTAACTCAAAGTGTCGAATACCTTTCATACCCATAATCTATGTTACTCGGACTCTTCATTTCACCTCATGTACCCGTGTCAGACCCTCGACAATGGCATGGGTATGACACCCGGACACTTCACTTTTAGTTTAAAATCATGGAATTTTTTCACAAAATAACCGAGTCGGGAACTTGGACACGTACCCGTGTCGGACATGGTTGCCCGAGTCCAAGTAACATAGCCCATAACAACCATATCAATTCTTGGCGATATAGTTGTCAGCCATGTAAATATGACTTCATTGCCCATGTTAGAGATGCTTATGTATCTAAGTGTCAGGTTCATGTTTTAGGCATACATTGGGGTAGGGCTAAGCAAAACTACCCAAAAAACTGATCCGTAACCGTTCCGAAAATTAGGGTACCCGATCCGATAACCATAACGGTTCGGGTACCCGTTCCGATAATTTGTTATCGGGTATGGTTATGGGTATCATTTTAAAATTAACGGTTACCCGATCCGATCCGATAAGCATTTTTTTTTGCTTTTTTTCCCTACTTAAATCTATTAATATAAATCTAAACTTTTACTTTACTTCATAATCACTTTATAATATCAATGATTAGTAATGTTATTAATAATTTGGTCAAGATCATATGGTATTGTTTTTAATTAGTTGTAAATTATATCATAATAACTACATAATTAAGTTCAATTATCATTATTGGGTACCCGATAACCGATCCGAAAATCCGGGTACCCGAACTTATCGGTTCCGGTTATCGGTATCACTTTTAGTGATTTTGGTTATCGGGTACCCGAACCGTTAGTACTAACGGTACGGGTACCCGTCCCATGCTCACCCCTACATTGGGGTGTTAGGGATTCATATCCATGTTGAAGTGTTAAGAGTTCAATTTCAATACTAGTAATTAAAGTAAAATGAAGTGTTAAAATAACATATGTTGCAATCTTCAAACACATCATCAATGCAGAATCTTGAACAGATTGATAACTTGAAGTAGCTTATATGTAATACTTGATTTGTTTCAAAAGAACTTCAAGAACTTACCAGTCAAAAGGTGCCCTGCTTCATGAACAAGGATGCGACGCTTATATGGAGGCCAATAGCTAGAAATCTGTGCAAGACAAGAACCACCAAGAAAAAGAGAGTCTGCTACAGCTAATCCTAAAATCGCTGCTAAATTGGGCCTCAAATCTATTCCTTGGGAGAGCAAAAGAGACACGCCACCAAAAAAGGTAAATAGAACAGCACTGGAAGCTCCACTGATACCCCATTTTTTTGGAGAGAGTTTGGACACTGTAAGATAAAACACAATGATGAAATTGATTAGATAAATAGGTAGACATACAATATTGGAGGCTTGGACACACACCATAGTAAATGACCGTGTTTGACACTTAAACACACTTGAGTCTTGCACTTCTAGCCAAATATAAGTAACATACCTTCAATATAAGCAACTGCTACACAAAACTACAATGATATATGTGAAATTTTAATGAAGTGTGTAGCCTTAGTTGCATTTCCCAAACAGGAAACAAATCAATGAGTGTGATGTTGTAAGCTTATAAGCAAATACTTGAAAAAAAAAAAAAAAAAAATCAAGTTTGCATAGTAGGAAGGCAAGGACAACAGGACAAACCTTCTAAGCCAGTCGAAGACTTCAGAATTGTTGGAGTAACATCTCGCGGTCCTTCTAGAACTGGATGTATAAGATTGTTGAGTAAATTAAGAGTCATAGCTCATCAGAGTTTGACTGTTTCAGAGACTGATTTATAATATGCAGAACACAGTAAACATAAAAGAAATACTATCTAACACAAAGCATAATAATTGCAAATATAAAATATGATATTTTCTGGACCATATATGCCCTGTAGATTAATGTTTAGATTTTTAAATCAGAAGAAATGAGAACTGTTTCAGCCAGTCTTCTTTAGATAAGTAGCATAAGGACAGTTAAGTGCAATTCACAATAGCACAAAAACCATATACTTCGGAACAAGCTGATATTCAAATTTTAAACCAGTACCATAAGCTTTGCTTCCAATGACAGGATCAAACAAGAGTTTCTATTGCACCCAATTTCTTAGATGTAAGAGATAAGTTAACATTTTTGGGAAAGCTCGAGAAGTTCTATGAAAATTAATGTCCAAGACGACCAAGAGTGAAAACACGTTTATTATCAGTTGCCCAACGCCGCAGATTTCGATAAGTGTTAGCACTCAGATTAAAATAGTTCTCACGGTTTGATCGATTTGTTAAATGAGGCAGATTATAAGCTGTAATAAAAACTCTTCCAAAGGGCTTTTCATCAAAACAAAATCAGCTAGATCGACCTATATTACTTGTCTAGCAGCGTCAGGGATTCCACTCAGGCAAGAATAAGTGTAACTTGGCAGCATTTTCTTAAAATCAAACTAATCACACATTTTTAAAAAGGAATTGTATAGTTCCTAATGCCACTTGTAAGTTCCACGCTTTTCTATCTAGTTGCAAAGATATGTTCCACATCATATCCATACATCACTAAATTCACAAAATAAGCACATACACAATATATAAACTCACATTAATACATGTCCATCCTTAAATATCCTTTTCTATTTCTACAATCAATCATGTAATATCTATCAATTGTGATTAGGACTTGTCAAAGTTATGATTGGGGTAAAGTTGCATCACCATAGCCATTTACATACATGACTTCCTCACAAAAATTCCTTACCATACAAGCTATTCAAGAACTTTCATTGATAGCATGCCTTCTTAACCTCATCATGGATATGGGTTTAACAAGATAACCGAATTCGTGATCATCTCAAAACCTTGGTATTTTGGTAACCTGCTATTTGCACAATTAGACCCTATAAAGTTATGATCTAAAGCACAACAAAGTAAGGGGACGCCAACTTAGCCTAATTGGTTAAAGTCTTGGTATCAAATCCCGTCTATATCATTTCTTTACGTGGTTTTCTCTACACTCCAAAAAGCAAAGATTAAGATCACTAATCACAATCCATATAATTCAATAAGATGACCAAAAATACCATTGCATAAACAATCAAAATCAAAATTGAAAATAATTCAGAATTTCCAAACTAACCAAGATTTCTGCATTTCCCAAAATTGGGTAACATCCCTCTATCTTGGAGAAAGACATAAGCACTACTAACAAGCCTCATATCAGTTGCATTCAAGCAAGTATCAAGAACCTCCCAATCTCTGTCCAATAAAGGAAAACCCAATTGGGAACGAGTCGGAATCGAAGCCCCGGAATCAGACTCATTGGATTGAATGCGAATTCCACCATCAATTGACTTTAAGAACTTGAGTGCTTTAGCAAGGTCCTTCTCTTTTACAGCTCGTTCATATTCCTTCCACTCTTTGAAAGCTCGGACAATTGATGATGGTGCAGCGATTCTGTTGAATTGGGGAGCCCCATTAACGCGAATCGGAAAACGGGGTAAGGGAGGATTAATGAAGGGAATTGGAGAGAGGAAGAAAGGGGAGATTGTCAAGTTGAAGGAAAAAGCCATGAGAATCCCTGGTTTATCTCTTTGATATAAACATTGTATGCTTTAATGAATTGGACTCTAATTAGTCCATGTCCCCCAAGTTATTCGATTTCTAAACTATACGGTTGTACATATGCATTTTCAAAGTTATAAACTGTGTCCTCCTTTGACAGTCATATCCATTAACAAAAATTAAGTTATTTTATCAACAATGTATCGTGACTTTATTAATTTGACACATGTCCCGTTCTAATTGGTTTAACACTTAAAAAAATTTAAAAATCAGAAAATAAAATAATAAAAAAATTTATTATTGACGTCAAAGGTTATTGTTAATAAAATTAGTGAGTTTCAGGGCACAGCTTAGACGTTTGAAAAGACATGGGCACAACTTATAAATTGAAGAAGTTTGGGGCATAAATTATAAAAACCCAATAAAATTTCTAAATTTGTTTATTTTTTCATATTAAAATTAAAAACAAAAAACTTTCCAAAACAAACAATGCATCAAATATAAAAATATATAGGAAAAAATTTAAAATACCACCCAAAAATAGAACCATTTTCAAAATAATCACCCGTTAAAAATTTTATTTTAAATTACAACCCCTTAAATTGAATAAATATTAATACTACCAACTTATTTGAAATCCCGGCTGATTTTTGATGTGTGGGACCCTGCTAACGGCTAATAATGGCTAGTTCTTGCTTCCCAATTGAAATCTCCCCCGATTTTTTTCCTATAAAACATATCCCCTACCATAAATTGTGATTTCTACTGCAAATTCTCTCCAAATTCCACAAATTCACCTAATTTGTAATTGCAGACGCATCCTCAAAAAAAGCAATAAAGTGAATTCACATCAGGTATTGTCGATTACTCTATAAATTTAGGGTTCTTATTGTAGTGAATTTGGGGAAAACTGGTTGATTAGTTAATTAGGGTTCTTCTTATTCGCAAATTAGGGTTCTTATAGTATTGTAATTGGGGAAAATTGGGTCAATAGTTAATTAGGGTTCTTGTTCTTCGCCCAATTTTTGTTTTCTATCAATGATTTGCTGCTAATTCTGGTGAAATTGTGTTTGCAATTTGTTTACTTAAGTACTGTTAGAATTGATTGGAGCATGTTGTCAGCTTGTATATTTATTTGTTGTTGAAATTATTGTGGCAGAAATGGAAGAGAACAAGGTGGATCTCAGATTTAAGTATTTGAGTGTTGTTATTGACATTGAATATGAGATTGGCAAAAGTAACTTACAAGATACAGCAATAGCATTTGAAGATCAACTTCGGGATATGGATGATCCAGTAGAAGGATCAATTGACATCATGTACCCCATGTTCCAGTATATTTATAAAGGGAAGTATAGGACTTTAGAAGATGATGGTGATGTGTTCAAGATGATTAGGAGGTTACCTAATCAGGACATTTACATCATACATGTTGGAAGCACAAATGACCCTGGTTTCTTGGCTGACTGCATCATCGAATATAGGATGAAACAAAATGGGACTTGGCCACCCCCTGGTTATCCCCATTTTGGTGGCCAACCACCACAGTGAATAGGTGTGATTGGTTGTTTGTTAATTGGTATTGTTGCTTAATCTAACATGTTTTATGCCAATTTCAGGTTTTCTTCTAACTATCTCAAACCGGTTAACAAAAGTCAATAACCCATTATTGTAGGTTGCTTAACGCGCGTCAACACGTGATAGGTCAAAAATAAATTAAAAAACCATTAATGGGGCGTTTGGTTCAAGAATCTAAGGTATGAGGTATGAGTTTAGCTAGAATGAGTGAAACCAATACCTATCGTTTGTTTTTATAAAATTCAATTTTGAAATTCATACCTTAAATCCCCAAGGTATGGGGTTTTGAAACCTAAGGGGAAGTGGATATGAGCCACATTCATACCTTTAGCTTCAAAATAAAGGAAAAACATACCATTCTCAACTCAAAACCAAACAAATCTATAACCTCTTAAAAGCCAAATTGGTTTGAGGAATTTTTACTTTTTGGGATTTCCTTATGAATAGTGTGCGGACGATCTTGCCCTTAAAAAAAGTCTCTTATTTTTTTTTTACCCATTTTAACCTTTAAAAAGTGCATTTACAAATTTGCCCTTATCAGTTTTGCTGGTGCACTACCCAGGTGTCCACATCTTTCATATTTTTTCTCGTGAGTTACTCTCTACCACTCATTCTCTGTTTCTCTCTCTTCTCTCACCTCAATCCATACTCATCTCTTCTCTCTAAAATGATGAATTGTAGTACTTTCATCCTCTTGTTTTCTCTCTAATTTAATTTCTCCTTTTCTATCTATAATTCAATACGAAGTACTACCTCCGTTACAGGTTATGTGCAACGATTAATGTCAAATCGTTGCACATAACCTGTAACGGAGGTAGTATTATCAATTTTCCCTAAAAAAAAAAAGAATTATCAATTTAGGGTGTTGGAGATCGAGCTGCTACATTTAGTTTTTTCGATGATCCATATGTCAGCGTCCTTGGTCGGAATATCGTTCATGGATGTACATCTGTAAAAAATAATGTGCAGTGTAAAAGCTTGCCTTCATTCATTAGAGATGCCATCAATATATAGTGTACAAAGATATCCTGTTGGACTTAGGAAACAATCTAGATGAGATCAAATATTGCCATAAATCCTAAGCTATGCCAACTATACAATATAAGATAATATCATATATTTCTATCTTAACACCCCCCCCCTCAAGTTGGAGCACGATGCGGATCGAAAGTGTCTAACTTGGACTAGAGGTTATCAAATTGTCGTTTACCAAGTGCCTTGGTAAAAATGTCCGCCAACTGAGAGTCCGTAGAAACATGAAACGACTCAATAATACCATCCGTAAGGGCATCTCGCACAAAGTGACAATCGATCTCAATATGTTTGGTGCATTCATGAAACACCGGATTCTTGGCAATGTGAATGGCCGATTAACTATCACAAAATAATGGAATAGCTTGGGGATGTTGAATGCCAAGACTTAGCAATTAGCCCTTTACCCATTTATGTTTGCAAGTGGCAGCATTCATACAACGATACTTCGCCTCTGAGGACGATGTGGAAACTGTGGGCTGTTTCTTTGTTTTCCACGAAATAGGTGACTTTCCTAAGAAAACCAACCATCCATTCAAGGAACGACGAGTGAGTGGACAAGCTGCCCAATCTGAGTCACACCATCCTTGCAAAGTCAAATCACTATCAGCTCGAAGAAGAATACCTTGACCAGGGGTTCCCTTCAAATATCTGACAACCGGTAAAGCTGCTTCCCAATGCTCCACTCGAGGTTGTTGCATAAATTGAGATAAAATATGCACGGAGTAGGCAAGATCAGGCCAAGTTACTGCAAGATAAACAAGTCGTCCAACTAGACGACGATACATTTCTGGGTCTGAAATAGTAGCACCTTGTGCGTGACCCAAGCGGTGATTTTGCTCCATAGGAATACCGGACGATTTTGCACCAGTCAAACCGGCCTATGAAATGATATCAAGCATATATTTTCGCTGGCATAGAAACAATCCAGTCGCACTCCGAGCAACCTTGATGCCAAGAAAATATTTCAAAACACCTAGGTCTTTCATTTTGAAACAATCTGACAAATAAGCCTTAAAAGCACGCAACGCAGCGGAATTGTTACCCGAAATTATAAGATCATCAACATATAACAAAACATTAATCTGAACAGACCCCTTAGTGAATATAAATAAGGAATAATCAGAGTAAGATTGGAGAAAACCATACCCTTTCAAAGTTGTGACCAGTTTAGCAAACCAATATCTTGGAGCCTGTTCAGACTATATAACGATTTTCTCAATCGACAAACTAAATTCGGATTTTGTGTTTCAAACCCGGGAGGCAATTTCATGTAGACTCCTTCATCAAGATCACTATGAAGAAAGGCATTGCGAACGTCCATCTGGTGAAGTTCCCAATTCTTCGATGCAGCAATAGCTAAGAAAGCTCAGACTGTAGTCATTTTTGCAACAGGAGCAAAAGTTTCATTATAGTCGATGCCCGGATTTTGATGATTACCGAACACCACTAATCTTGACTTGAGACGCTTTATATCTCCATTTGAGAGATATTTTGTTTTGCATACCCACTGGCTACCAAGGGCACGTTTTCCCGGCGACAATTCTTCTAGAGTCCATGTCCCATTATCCTCCAACGCTCTTATTTCCTCTTGCATTGACTTCCTCCACCCTTCATGCTTCATTACCTCTTTAAAAGATTTTGGTTCTTGTCCCAAAATTATTGCTGCAAAAAAATGACGATAATTTGCAGAAAATTTGTCACAATTGATATAATGTGCTATAGAGTAAGGAGTACCTGAGGATCGCTGTGAACATGGAGTAGACGTTGATGGAGATGGACTTTTTGCTAATACTGTATGCGTCACATAATCCCGCAATTTCACCGACGGAGTTTTTTCACGAAAACCTCGACCAAGCTGCTGAGACTGGGCTGCCGTGGACTGTTCAAGATACTAAGCTTGCTCTGGCATTGCTGCCTCGGGCTGGGGGTCAGACCCGAGCTGCTGGTGAACTGGAATAGCAGCAGCAGATTGCCGTTGCGTGCTGGCAGTGCACTCCGCGGCCTCCATGCGGGCAGCAACATATTACAACGGGTTGCCCGTGGAGTGGTCTATGAGGGCAGCTTCATGCTGTTGTGGCGTGGCTGCAGTCTGTTCTTGAGGGGGCTGTTGTACTGTAATGTCTTCCTCAACGACATTCATCTCTTGCGCTTCACCATGTACCAAATTATACTCAAAATCTAGATCAACCACGACATCATCAACCATGGGCATAATGTTCTTTGGCTCAATATTCACCTCATTCGAATCACGGAATGGAAAGACATCCTAAAAAAACTTCACATCCCGGGAAATGAAAAACTCTTTCTTTTCGAGATCATATAATGACCATCCCTTTTTACCAAACGGATATCCCAAAAATACACATTTTCTACTCCGACTCTCAAATTTATCCCCCTTGGTTTTCTGTGTAGGGACTTATAGGTACTACGCAGCGGAATAAACATGAATCATATTCATAAAGCACCTAACCAAGGATCTCATGCATAACACATAAAGAGTAAGAATTATACCTTTGAAGCGTGATTCCACTAGTAATCGAGCAAGAACAAGGAAGACAAAGAACCTCAAACGTGATTCCTCTACTTGGTCCACATGCACGGATTAAGACCTCCACTAATGCTAGTTAGTCGCGATCGAACTCTTCAATCGACTTTCTACGGAGAAGTATGAACAACGAACTAGTCACAAACCACCATGAACCACCGCGAACGCCACTAGGGGTGGCCGGCCACAAGTCCAAAGGAGGGGAGAGGGGTGTCGTGAGAGAGAGAAGGGGAGGTTAGGGTTTTTAGGATTTTGTTTGCCTTGATTCACAATTCACTGTAAGTTAATTGTGACTTAATTTATCAACCCTAGGCATGGATCTTATTTATAGATCACATCTCTAATAAGAGTCCATTACAAAGCCCAATTCCTAATCCCAATCAAACTACACTAGCCCAATCCTATTCATGATTAGTTAAATGCTCATAAGGCCCATTAATGGGCCTCTTACTTGCTTAACCCAATACCTTTGTGTGTGACCTCATAGGATCCATTCTAGCGGGCTTTGGACTATTTTACTAGCCTAAAGATCATCTCTCATAGTCTAGCAACAGATGATGACGCCCCAAGAGAATGAACTTATTATCTCCATAATAGTGATCCTTGATATATCTAGTAATTGCACTTATCGAAGACACAACTCCTTCATTCTGATTATGTGCAAAGAATAAACATCCAAAGGTATGGATTGTATTATATAATGGAGTAAAGCCAAATAAAAACTCAAAGGGTGTTTTGTTGTTTAATAAAGGAGAGGGAGTCCTATTAATCAGATGGGCGACCGCAAGAACACATTCCTCCCAAAAGTAAATAGTTAATTGTGCCTGAAAACGCAAGGCTCTTGCAACATTTAAAATGTGTTTGTGTTTCCGTTCGACTCGACCATTTTGTTGAGGTGTCCCAACACAAAATGTGTAAAACAGAACTCCAGTGGCATTGAAATAGTCACGCAAGCAATTAAATTTCGTACCATTATCACTTTGAACAATTTTAATTGTTTGAGAGAATTGACGTTCAATCATGGCTACAAAATTCATAAAAACACGAAAAACTTCTGTTTCATCATCCAACACATAAACCCACACAGCACGGGAAAAATCATCAATTATAGTAAAAAGATAACGAGCTCCACAAGAAGAAGCATGTCTATAAGAGCCCCACAAATCACAATGTATTTTTTTCAAACATACGGCTTGCCTTATTATCACTAGTAAGAAACTTGTCCCTAGGGTGTTTGGCCTTAAAACAAACTTCACAATTTTTACCTAATCTACCCTTCAAACTATCAAGAGGAAGTAACTTCACTACATTCTCCGAAGGATGACCGAGTCTCTTGTGCCATAGATCTAACTGAGATGTTGGCACATTCACTGAGATTTGTTGCACCGAATGCCCTCCGAAGTAGTAAAGTCCATCTCGTCTAGCTCCCATTCTAATCAGCGTCCCCATTTGGTCCTGTATAGCACACAAAGAGGAATTAAATTTGACAATACATTACAAATCATCATTTAATTGAGAAACCGAAATCAAATTACAAGTCAAGTTTGGAACATAGAGGACATGATTAAGCACAATGGAATTAGATAAGCGCACTGAGCCCTCTTTCTCGGTAAGCACGGTCTCACCATTAGGCAAGCCAACCGGACAATCAAAAATAGGAGTTGTATCAAACAACCACGAAAAATTTCCCGTGACATGATGAGTTGCACCTGTATCGATTATCCACAAATTATCATTGAACTTACCATTCAATCAATTATCCGACATTTTATTATTACTAACAACAGCTGCGATAGCCTTCCATTGATCCGGGGTGAAAATCTGAGTAGCCGTATTATTGTTGCTGCCTGGAACCGAAGTCCTTGTATTGTTGTGCATTGCATTTGCACGAGATGCACCTCGACTATTGCCTGTGTTGCTGCCACGACCCCGACCTGCCCTATCAGACCGTGGCTGATCAAACCATCCTTCGGGATAGCCATTAAGTTCATAGATAGCAGTCACCAACTTTGTGACCCTGCTTCTTACAATGGGTACAAACTTGCAAATACAAGCACCCTGACGCCTCATGTCCTACCCTTTTACAATGAGTGAAGGTGGATTTTTCTCCTCTGCCACGTCCATTACCTGCACTAGGAGCAGCAGCACGCATAGCAAAGCCTACTGACTCCGTTGTTTTATCCCCTGAAGTGGTCTTTGCTTGCCGAACTTGCTCATCTTGAATTGCTAGCAGATAAGCCCGATCAATGGTGGGCAAAGGGTTTTGTGAGAGGATGTTGTCCCTCAATTGAGCGTAATACTTAGAATTCAAACCCATCAAAAAATCGTGTAGCGTCCTTGCCTCACGTCTTTGAGCGTGGAGTTCACCTGCCTTGAAATTGGAGCAATACACACAATTGATTATGGGTTCATGATGAAATAGCTCCTCCCACAGAGCATTTAATTTTCCAAAATAGGTGGAAATAGACATGGATTTCGTCTGCTCGCACTTTGCACTCGAGGATTTCAATTGTTGAATTCTCTGACCATTAACAAGTGCAAAGCGCTGATTTAGATGATCCCATAGCTTCTTTGTCTCTCTATACTTTGTCAGGGTACTCTTAACCTCAGGGTCTATGGTATTCATAATCCACGAAACAAGCATATCATTGATCGTGTTCCAATCCGACTGCGTACAGGGGGGAGTCGGACTTATTATCGTTCCATCTAAAAAATTAAATTTCCGGCGTGCCTCCAATGCCATCTGAATATCCGCAGCCCAATCATCGTAATTGTCTCCACGTAAGCGGGTCGGAGTTATAAAATCACCAGGTCGATCTTGCGACCCAAGGTAAAAAGGGGAATTCGGTTCAATTTTTGAAGGTGGTGGCGGTGGTGGTATATCATCGTCTGCTATTGCTAGGGGTTAAAAAAATCGGCTCTGATACCATGTAAAAAATAATGTGTAGTGTAAAAGCTTGCCTTCATTCATTAGAGATGCCATCAATATATAGTGTACAAAGATATCCTGTTGGACTTAAGAAACAATCTAGATGAGATCAAATATTGCCATAAGTCCTAAGTTATGCCAACTATACAATATAAGATAATATCATATATTTCTATCTTAACAACATCAAAGGGCCTGGAATCATGGGATCACGACCATTAGGAACAATTCTCATATAGCCGGGGTTATCGCGGTGATGTTGTAGCGGTTCAAGCTGAGAAATCTGTTTGCAATTTGGTTCTTCTCTTTCCTCAAGGTGAGTTCTTTGATTTTGATTTAATTAACGAAGTTAGTTTTTGGTTTCAATTTCTTCGATTTATGTGATATTTTTGTAGATGCTGCTTGTTCTTGTTGATTGAATCTGTTTCTGAAGCGGCTTTTAGGTTTTCACCCCTCCATAGAAATAGCTTTTGAGGTTAAATTTTTTTTTTTATTATTATTAAATGATCGAATATGCGACTTTCTTATTTTTTTTTCTCCATTGAAGCAGCTTCCGAGCTTTTTCCGATTAAAGCAAATTCTGAGCTTTCCCCTTTATTGAAGCAGCTTACAAGGTAATGTGTTTTTCAATCATCAAGTTTCCATTTTAAAATCGGATTTACTCTTTGTGAATTATTATCATATTTACTTCGATCTAATTTGAGAAAAAAATGGAAACCAATTTTTATTAATATTTGTGGGTTGAATATTTTAGGGTTCAATTTGATCGAAAATTACCCTTGTCTTCTCTTTTTTATTTTTTTTATTTTTATTTTTACTTTTGATTTTGTTTTTCTTTTTTTTTTTAATAATGTATTTGGTGCTTTTCCCTATATCCTTGCTTCCTGTTCCACCATTCATATGAGGCAGTGGTGCTTTCTTGCTCTGCTTAATACGGGGGAAACTATATAAGTAATCCAACTTAATTTTTGCTCTGCTTCAACCAATGAGCCTGGAATCCTTCACTTGGTTTTTGCAGAAAAATCCAAATTTTAAGTTTTTCTGATGAGAATTTAAGTTTTAAAGCTTGCCTTCTAATCCCTTGTATTTCATCTGGTAAATTGTCTGTTCTCCGTTTTGAATTTGATATTTTTGTTTTCAATTTCTTATGTAATTTTAACCTAATTCTATTTTTGATGTATTATGTTCTGTTCTAGCTTTTCAATTATGTTATTCATTTTAATTGTGTCGTAATCTTGTTGGAATTGACAATATGATTTCAGGATAATTTGGTTGAGTTCATACAAAATAAGTTTTCAATTTTGTTATATTCCTCAATTATATCGCTATTTTGGTCAATAATATGTAGATTTTAATTTGTTTGAGATTAATAGAAAGGAATTTGCTTTTTTTTTTCTTTTTTTTTTGGTTAAAATTGAAAAGGTGGAGACGTTGAGTCAAGGAAAGCAAAAGGAGAAGGTGAACGCAAAATTGATTTTGTTTTTTTTTTTTTTTTTAAAAAAAAAGCTAAATGGATTATAATTTTAAATATTTACTCAATCTTGTATAATGCATATGCTTACATTCTATGATTTAAATTCTTTCTTGTGGCTCTGTGTGTTGTTGGCTTGTTGCTTGCAAATACAGAGTATATATTGTGGGCCATCGGAAATGAAGTACCATAGGCTTTTGTGCTATGACATATAATTCATGGCTGAATTGTGAGCTGATTAGAATAATGGGAACCGAGTAACCAAATATTTCCCAATATAGCAAAACAGAAAACTCTTTTATTTTCAATACAAGGGTTGAGTTCATGAATGGTGATATAAGTCGGTTTTAACTATAAAAAACATAAACATGGACTACATGGTTAATTATTTATCAATTAATTGAGTAAAGTAAGAAGGATTGAAAGATGATGCATAAGGCCTACCTGAGCTTTATATAAACTCATCGTTCCTTCCTGAATTAAGCAAGCTTCTGGATTTTTCCTTCCTGCATTGCATAATGTTTTCATCATATTGCGTGATTTTAAAGAATAATTTAGCAATTGATTAGTTTCGAACACTAAGAATCACTCTCGAATCTGGTTTCAATAAGATTTGCCTTGAAACCGATTGCCTTAAGCTCTACTCTTGCTTGGTGAAGTCGGATGCTAGTCCTTCTGTTTTTGGGTCGATTGTTCATGATATTTTAAAGATTTCTAGTTCTTGTTTATCTTGTTCTTTTTCTTTTGTTAAGAGGGAAGGAAATCGAGTTGCCCATAGTCTAGCTTCTCTATGTAATAGCTATGGGGAGCTTATGGTTTGGATGTAAGATGCTCCTGATGCTGCTTTGGAGCTTGTAATGGCTGATATTAGCTTTCTCTATTCTTAATAAAAGTCTTGCATTTCTTGTCTACTTTTATTAAGAAGAGAGAAAGCTAATATCAGCCATTACAAGCTCCAAAGCAGCAGCAGGAGCATCTTACATCCAAACCATAAGCTCCCCATAGCTATTACATAGAGAAGCTAGACTATGGGCAACTCGATTTCCTTCCTTCTTAACAAAAGAAAAAGAACAAGATAAACAAGAACTAGAAAGCTTTAAAATATCATGAACAATCGACCCAAAAACAGAAGGACTAGCATCCGACTTCACCAAGCAAGAGTAGAGCTTAAGGCAATCGATTTCAAGGCAAAGCTTATTGAAACCAGATTCGAGAGTGATGCTTAGTGTTTGAAACTAATCAATTGCTAAATTATTCTTTAAAATCACGCAATATGATGAAAACATTATGCAATGCAGGAAGGAAAAATCCAGAAGCTTGCTTAATTCAGGAAGGAACGATGAGTTTATATAAAGCTCAGGTAGGCCTTATGCATCATCTTTCAATCCTTCTTACTTTACTCAATTAATTGATAAATAATTAACCATGTAGTCCATGTTTATGTTTTTTATAGTTAAAACCGACTTATATCACCATTCATGAACTCAACCCTTGTATTGAAAATAAAAGAGTTTTCAGTTTTGCTATATTGGGAAATATTTATTTTCACTTTGTTGGACATTAGTCGAAGTATCTAATTTTAACTATTGGGATTCAATAATTCAATTAAAAAGTAAAACTTTTTATTCCCACAATCATTCTAAATTGTTGGGAATTACCTACTTATTTTGCCTCGATGATTAACCTCCCATATTCTTGTTGTTTATTCCTATGGCTCATTGACTTGGTACATATTGTCGGTCATTGGGATTTCAAAATTGAATGACTTTGGGTTTAGGGTACGAGTGGCTGTTGGACATGTAAATATCTATCCATCATGTTTTCTTTTGGCTCTTGATCTTCTTCCATCATGTTTTCTTCCATATTGTCGGACATTGGGATCTTCCACTTTGCTTGCTCACTATATATTTTGATCAAACTAATGATTATTCTATTATTTGTTGTATTATTCTTGCTAGTTCGAAGGATGTCATGGAACTTTCTCCCCAGAAGTTAAGGCTGAAGAGTTAGCTGACTTGAGAGAAAATTGTTTCAATCTAAGCAACGCTGAGATGTTCGGTGTTCTTCCTGACTTACTCGACTTAGCTTCAACAATGCCAAAGGCTTGGATAAATCAAAGATTGATTACATCTCTTCATCATATTATTTGTTGACCCAAATTGAAAAAGTTATTCGTGATGATGACAAAGACAAGTTTGCTGTATTTTTTAACGCAAATCATGAATTAATTCATGACTTCCCCACCGTGGAGGTCTTTGCTTTACTATGATAGAACAATGCTCTAGCGTGTGTCTCCGCATTACTCGAGTCTCCTCTTTGACCTGATGTTGATGTCAACCGTTTTCATATCAGTGAGGCATCTATTCCGTTGGAGGTAGTCGCTTTTAAGTTATCTTTACCCCTAACTCAAACTTTCCTAGCACATAGAGTCGATGCTAATGCTCGTGGTTTCCATACATCCATACTTGGTAGTGCACTCATAACATTAAGGTGTTTCTTTGTCTTCTATATTTTTTCACATGTTTTTTAATAATTATTTTTTATTTCTTAAGATTTCACGTGATATATCACATCACAGGTATCACAAACGTGTCAGAGAATGGACTGTCAAACACGATACAACAACCCTGATTCTCACATTGTGCGATTCAGACATGGTATCAAATATTTTTGTTCATTATAATGATTTGGAGCTAGTTTTTATTTTTTGTTGAAGAAATTTGGTAGCATTTTTCACTATTGTTACCTTCTATTATTTAATACATGTTATTCGTGGTAGAAAGAAGTTGTTGTTGTTACTACTCTGCTGGATTTTCATAAGAAAGACGTTAAAAGTGTTCTATCACTACTTATTGATGGAAGGAACTTCATTGAGATGATCATTTTGTAGTTTGTTGCTCGGAAAAAGCTGTTGATACCATATGATGAGTGGACCTTCAAAGATACTCCAGTGGCTAAGTATATTTTGCAGGAGTTAAAACAACTAGAATTTGAGCATAATGTAATTACCAAAATTAAAAAAAGAAGACATATTTGAATGATGCTTGCAATGTAGCCGAATCTGTATGGGGGACATGTAACTTTTGTTTATCTCATCTGAAGTTTAAGGTACAATTTCTTAACATAGTTGATCTTCCCTCCCCCCCCCCCCCCTCTTTTAAATCAACTAGAATTTGAGCATAATGTAATTACCAAAATAAAAAAAGAAGACATATTTGAATGATGCTTGCAATGTAGCCGAATCTGTATGAGGGGCATGTAACTTTGTTTATCTCATCTGAAGCTTAAGGTACAATTTCTTAGCATAGTTGATCCTCCCCCCCCCCCCCCCCTTTTAAATCCGACTCATTTATTTGTTTTTACTTCTTTTTTCATGACTTGACTAAAGGATGTTGCATCTGATTTTGTTGATTCATGGCACACGGCTTTGATCAAGGGAAATATTCTAATTCAACCATAAAAAAGGGAGGACACTTTTTCTTGAAGGAATTATCTTCTTTTTTGTCTATCTTTCTCTCTCTATTTTTTTGTTTCTTTTTTCGTTTCTCCTTGCGAGGTTATGGTTTGAATGTTTGATTGTTAATTTTCCAGACCTTTCGACAATTGACATAGTTTCATGAGACTAATTCAATTGTGATGGATCAACTCACAACCCCAACTCAAGATAACTCAAGATTGTAATATTAAAGCAATAATATTGTAATTGTGAATGAACTAAAGAATTTGGAAAGGAAATTTGCTTTGATTGATAATAAAATAGCTTCAAGATACTACTCTCTAAGAGTATCTTGAGGATACAAATCTTTGAATTACAAATGACTTCTCACATGACTAGCTCTTCCTTTCTCCCTTCCTAAATACAAACACATACACACCTAAATAGCAAAAAAAAAAAAAAAAAAAAAAAAAAAAAACAGTAAACATACAAGCAAAAGGCACTTACAACAATACTACTTCCATAATACTATTCTAATTATAAGCTGACTTTCTTAACATAAAAATAGAGTTTTGTCTTCATTCCTTAAGTGATGAACCCCTCCTTCCAAGGTTGCAGCACTCTGTCCTCACTTGCTTGTCCTAACGGCTTCCCCCCTCTATGGTATTGTATGAGTGGCTAAGCTTGTAACGGATCATTGGTTTGGTCCATTGCATCAATGCTCTCCAAGAGTTCAACAGCGTGGTCTAAATGAACCATTCATGAGGGCATTGTAAGGGCATTGTAGGTGAAAATTTTAGGTAATAACCAAGCTTACCTTATCAACTAACTGCAACACTAATGATTCTTCAGGGTGAGATCAAGTGCCTCTCCTGTATAGAGGAATAAGAGTGGCAAAAAGGCCGGGATTTTTTTTTTTTTTTTTTTTTTTTTATGTTTGCAACTAAAAGGCATACAAAAATTAAAATACAATGAGAGAATGAAGAGGGTGCAAATAATTCATTGAACGGAAGGGGTACAAGAGATGTTCAAGTGGTTAATTTCATGTTTATTTAAATTTGAAATTGTGTTAGAATAGGTTTGACTTAAATTTCAGGTATATTTCATTGTAATTAGGTGATGTTTCTACATTCATGTCTAATCATACGGAGTAACTAACTATGACATTTCATGTAGGAAATTTTTCTTATGTAGCACCAATAACCAAGTTAAGTGATATTTAATTGAAAGCTATATGCTGCCTGTTGTTGATAATTTATGCCCCGTATAAAAAAAAATGTAGGAGTATAATCTTTTTAGCTGTGAACTATGAAACTCGTATTAGTATTTAATTTAGGTCCAGTTTCCACATATGTTATTAAATTAATGGCATTATATATTCTTATTGTATATATTTGAATGTCAAGTTGTCTATTTTACTCATTATGGCTTTTTTGTTCCAATACACTGGCATTTGGCAGGGTTTTCATCCTTGTTTTGGATTATCTTTGTAGAGCCATAGAAGAAAATTTTCTTATCTCTAGTTACTTTTAGTATGTAATAGTATTAAGCCCTCTTTACCAACTTGGTGTGCTTCTTTCTAGTTAGATTCGATTGGAAGTAATTCTTGTGTGAACAAGGAGAGTATAGTATTCGGTTCCGCTGACTCATCATGTGGGTGTTTCTTTGCCTCTCTATTCTTCCTATTGAGGCTTTTGTATGCAGTCGTTGTGGTGGTTCATGTTGTTGCTTCTTTGTTCTCCTCTATTTGGCTTTCCATTGTTCTTTTCTTTTTTGGGAGGTTTATATAGCATGACCGACTAATATGGATATTGAGCTTAAATTTGTCTTTCTAAATGTTGAAGTATATGAAAATGAAGAGAAAATATATCAAGGGGGCTTCATTTAAGTGGATGAACTTATCTTATTAACAAGAAAGAGCTAATGTTGCATTAGTGTATTTCAAGTTTTAAGTGACATCATTAACAAACTTGACTTGCTTATTCTATTGTATCGTTGCTTGTTCTGCTTTTGTTTTTTTGGCTGGCATGGTATATTTAATTGTCTTTGCATAGGTAAAGAGGGATCATTCAAAAGGCGAAAGGTCATTAACTAGGAGCTATGTTGATGTGGTAAAGGATAATTTAATTTGTCTTGGAGTAGGTAAAGGATCATTCAAAAGGTGAAAAGAGGAGCTACGCTGATGTGTGGAACTAGGACATTTAAAAGCTTCATTACCATGTGAATAGAATCAATTATGATAATAGTGTTAATTGCATATGCTACCTTCAATTTTTGAATCCTCGTTTTAGGTTTGAACGTATTAATCTCATTTTCTTCACATATTATTGACATTGATCATACAACAACATTAATATGGTGTTCAATGTGGAAACTTTTTAGGTGGGAAATGGATTCGATTAAATGTTTTCATTTTTACTTGTTTGGCATTTGTTTATAATGCGATATAAGTAACAAACACCATTTTTAAAGGGTACCAAAAACCACGCATATGTTATTGTTGTTAAATTAATGAAATTAAAATCCGGGCCCCTTATTAAAGAAAACCTTGTCATATTGTTTTCATTTGATTGCTTGTAGAATTATACCAAATGCTCCCTTTTGTATTTGGTAGAACTAGGGTTATGTTGTTAGTAGATAGATTCTGATTTTCTTTGGTCCTATTTAAAGGTTAGAGAATTGTCATAAATTAACGGTTTTATACAAGGAAGTTTGTTAATTACTACCATTTGAAGACACCTTTTCGAAATTATTATTACTTCAAAATTATTACCAATGAAGACACTTTTTCTTCCCATTTATCTATCACTGACCTAAAATTTAACCTTAAAAAGAGCATTTAATGAATGGAAAAATTAATCGCAACATAAATTTCATTACCACGATTAAATTAGTAAACCAAAAACCAAAAAAAAAAAATAATAAAAATCTAATAAAATTCATTCTCATCTCCTTCTCTATCCCCCATCACCATTCACCACCCCAACATCACCACGACAATTGCAAAGACCCCAAATTCAACATTATCACCACAACCACCAATTTGCCTTCACCAGCACCAAAAATTCCGATTTTCACTTGGCTTCAAATTTTGCTAACGATACTATTTGATTATTGTTGTTGTTCGAGTTGTTTATGTTATTGTTGGGCGCGTTTGTGGTGGTGGTAATGTTGGTGATAATCCAAAACCTCTTATTTTCTTGTGTAAAAGATAGAGGTTTGCGATAGTTTTATTTTTGGGTGAAAGAAACTCTTTTTGAAATAGCTGGTTAAAATAGTTTTTTTTAAGGGTTTTTAACAAATCTACATAAAAAAGACTTAAGTATACATAATGAGCAAATAATACTATTAAAGACAAAATAAAAATGTGAATCAAGGAAAAAAGCCTATGAGTAAAATGGTCATTTTACCCAAAAAATTAGCTATTAGCTATCCTCCAAACACTTGTAATAAATAGCTAATTGTAGACACCCATTTGTGTCTCCCCAAAACCAAACCCAGTGATGAGTACCTTTCACGTCGAACCATAATCAAATGAAACGAAAGTGTGGATAGGTCTAGTGTTGCGGAAAGTTTTTATTTCTTTTCTCTTCTCTCTGTTTTGGAAAACTTTATTTTAAGAAAACAGCCAATCCAGTTTGTTTGGTCCATGATATGGGTCCAATGATAGTGTAGTTGGATGGGGCTTGCAAAGACCTTTCCAACGATATATTATAAGCCCAATTCCGATGAATATTGAGGAAGTTATGGCCAATTTACTAAACTGGGCCCGATTTGAGCTTTATATGCGGCCCAATGATCTAGGGGAGGGCCTAATATGATTTATCATTCCTAATGCAATTAGGAATGGTTTTAGTCTTCTAGATTCTTCTAGAAGGTTCTTTTCATTCCTAATTCAATTAGCATTGATAAGTTGACTTTGTTGACTTTTCAGAGTTTTAATCAAAATCAAATAGCATTTTCGAAGGAATTATATTATTTTATCCTCCAGTACGGTAAACTTATCGTATTTTCGAAAACGCGTTAAAATCAAGACTGGCGTCCAACCCCAGGCCTTGGCGCCTGGAACCAGGCTTGGCGCCAGGCGCCTGGCGCTAGCCACTGGTGCCTGGCGCTAGCTAGCCAGGGTTGGCGCCAACCTTGTTTCCTGAGCGTCGGACTCTGTTTTGTTAAATTATCTTTTTTGGCTGATTTTCTCTATAAATATCGTATCAAAAACTCCGTTTTCATTCACGAATTCTCATCAACAATTAGTTTTAATTATCTTTCATCAACAATCATTAATTCTTTAGCATTCTTTCATTCATCTCTTTCTTACCTTGTTTTTCATACAAAATTCCGCATTCACAAGATCTAGAAACACCTAGCCATATTCGAAGTTGCCTTCGCCCTAGACGTGAAAGGTTTTAATTTCTGAGGGTTTGGTCCCAAATCTCTCTTTCAATTATTTAATTTAATTGTTTTGATTATTATTTTCCTTGAAGTTACTAACGTGTGTATTTTGTTATTAGAAAGAGGTACGAAGCATCAAAGTAAGTACTTTAATTGATTAATTGATATTATGATGTAGAAATCATGTTTATATTGTTATTATGATATTCCTAGTATCATGTCTAGGGTAATTTTGATATTAAATATGATTGCTATGATGTCTTTTATTCTCTTCCTAATATTTATGATTGTTAGTATCATGTTGGGGTTAAAGATTTGATTTTTATTGTTTAGTGACATGCTAGGGTTTGTTATTAATCTTGTTAGTATCATGCTTAGGATCTTGCTTTTATGCTTTAACATGAATATTATGATTATTATGATTATTATTAACTATGATTGCTATGATTATGATATTCGTTATTGTTCATGGTCATTATAATTTGTTATAATAATGGTTCATGATTATTTATTATTTATGATTATTATTGTTGCTTGATATTATATTTGTTATTGCTTGATCACCTTTATGCATGCTTAAAGGGAATTTGTACTTGCAATCACGCTTAATAAGATAATTAATAATCTTGTTAGGGTTAATGTGATTATAATTTCAAGTGATCGCCAATAATAGTTTGTTTGTGCATTATATTCAACCAACATAGATAAACAGGTTTAGGGTTACTCCTATTGATTGCATGTTAATCAGAAAGCGCACATGAATACGATCAGAATAAAGTAGAGGCCTATTATTAGGGCAAGTTCAATCTCTTTTAGGTTGGATTTGTACCATCATCCCCGAACCCTTATTTGGTTCATGACCTTATGGAGTTGACGATCTCTTGGATCGTTAAGAGGTGTAACCTTCATCCTATGAACGGTTTACAAGTTCCTAAAAAACTTGTTGGCGACTCTTTTGCTCTATCTTCTTCCCTTTTGGACGCCACCGTACTTTAGTGTATGATCACAGTGGGGTTCGAGCTAGTGGGATTTTTAAAGGCTTGAAATTATTCCCTACAGTTTTTGGCGACTCCACTGGGGAGGATTTCTATTTTAATTTCTGAATTTGTTTCGACAATGATTTAGAATGAGTGGATGAAACTCGAAAAGTTCTAAGTATTTCATGTGCGTAATTTTGATTAACATTATTGTCATATGCATAAAAAGGTTCTCATTGGAAAGACCATCCGTAATGAGTCAAAAACATAGGATTTTACACATTGGAAATTTGAGAAATATCTTTCACAACTAAGACTAAAATAACACCGCGCGAAACTGGAAGATTTTATCGAGCACAAAAAGCTGCTGAGGCATGTGGGAAGTAGCGTCAGGGGCCAGAGCTTGGCGCCAGACTTTTAGCCGTAGCGCCAGACGCCAGCATTGGCGCCAGGCGCTACAGTTAAAATCTGGCGCCAGTCTCTGTTTGCTGGCGCCAATTTCCCCCAATACCGAGCCAGAAATATGCGTTCTGATTTCGACCGGTTTTTCGTATTGTTTGCTCGATCCTACTTCCTGATTGAATTTTTTCTCACTTTTCTGAAACCCATATGTGTTCTACATATGGACATAACCCTCTGGGAATTCATGCTCCATCTACCCGATTGAACGCTCCGTGCAACAAAGGGTACATCCGAGATGTTGAATTCACCAAACCATGGAAGCGAGTTTTCTTAAAACTCGCGGTGTCCTATCCACTCGCGCCAACCCTTCACGGTTAGGCTTCCGCGCGGTGCATCCGGACAATTAACCATGGACCCTCTTTGACTAAACCATATCCCGAACTTTAGAGAACTAGAGCCATGGTTAGGTTGCAAACTCATTGCATCATATTGTGCCTACTTGACTAATTGTGCATTATTTGTTGTGCATATACATTATATGTTTCTCTTAACCGTTTGTTGATTTGTGTTGAGAATAAATAAATTAATGACTTAAAGAACTTTGCCTAATTAATTAATTAATTGATTAATTTGAGTCAATAAAGTCTAATTTTTCAATCGGAATTGACCTAGTACGACTTTAGGCAAACCCCAGTTGACTAATAATACCGAAAACAGTCCCAGACCGAAGCTCCACTATTGGCGCCAAAGTCTGAGCTGTAGCGCCACACTATGGTGTGTAGCGCCAGACGACAGCTAAATTGTCTGGCGCCAAACACCACATTGTGACGCCAGTCCTGTCGCTTGGCCGATAGTTCGGATTATTTGTCGAGTCGTCACCTAAAGTCTAATTAATCAGTCTTCTGTTTAATTCGGTTAATTTTGCTGACAATAATGCTTAATTGAATCAATGATCGAGTTTAGGCACTAAGTCCCATGGTCTTACACAAGAGTTCAAGCATGTCACTTACACTCAATGCACACACCAATACACATGCTTTGACCATGATTAAGAGAGTCTTGTGTGCGCGTTTTTTTTTCCGTCATTTTTTTTAGGGGGGTAAGTCGGATATTAATCCTTCAATATAAATAATAATACTTAATTCTCTAAAAATATGTACATCATTGTTGCCAAAATTGTTGCCAAAAATATGCACCCTTTTTTTAAAATAAACCATAAAGTCAAGTTGACTCGAGTCGAGTAATTAAAACGCAAAATGGTTTAATTTACAGCGCGTGGTCAAGAAAGGAAGGACGATTAATTAAAGATAACCTCTTCGTACAAGTCCAACTTTTCGACAAACCTATAGCCCGCAAAAGGAAAGCAAGAGTTATAATGGCAACTCAATAAGAAGTCAATGATCTTAAGAACCAACTGGCTACTGTGACCGAGACACTGAAGCTTCTCGCACTTAGGATCGATGATCCCGTGAAACAACAACAAATGGACCTCATGCAAGAGAGCCTAAGCAAGTTGTCCAGCGACTACAAGTTTCAAG
Organism: Chenopodium album; assembly: GCF_948465745.1. Lineage (NCBI taxonomy): Eukaryota > Viridiplantae > Streptophyta > Magnoliopsida > Caryophyllales > Amaranthaceae > Chenopodium > Chenopodium album. The sequence continues at coordinate 4,592,428 of NC_137836.1, read as the reverse complement.
AAGTCACATCCCAAGGGGTCTCGGTGGATAAAGATCTTCTTCCGCAGAAGTTCAACGCCAACGACATCCCAAAATTTAGAGCAATTGACAACCCTTACTTCCACTTAAGAGCATTTGAAACAATAATGAGTATCAAGGGTATTGATAAGAAGGTCTTCCCTTCTCTGTTCTCACTATCTCTCGAGACCGTTTGCCAACAATGGTTCTTTTCTCTCGAGAAAGAAAAGACCTCTACCTGGGAGTCTATAGCAAACGCTTTCGTTGATAGGTACAAATGCAACATTCAAGTCGAGACTGACCATAGAGAACTTGAAATCCTCAAACAGAAAGAGAATGAAGGCTTCACTTCTTTCTTTAACAAGTGGAGAGAAACCCCAGCTAAAATGATTGAGGTACCAAGTGAAAAAGAGTATGTGAGACTGTTTATCAAGAATCTCCAAGAAAAATATTCCAAACATCTCAAATATCAAAATAACCTTCATACTTTTAAGGCTGTTTATGACATTGGGATCAATATTGAAGATGACTTGGCTAAGTCAAAAGCTGCTAACAATAACTCCAACAGTGGCTGGAAAGGAAAGAAGAACGACAATCCTTCTTCTTCCAAAACCGCCAACTCAAATAACGTTAGCACCTTTAATCTAGGAGAAGTCCTCGCCATGAACAACCAAGGACAAAGGAAACCATTTAGGAGGAACTTCCCTCCTATTGGCATGAGTTATGACACCGCATTTGATCGATTAAATGCAAAAGGTATTATAACTCCCATTGGACCATTTGGAGACCCACCAGTTGAGTAGAGGTCGGTTAACTGGAACCCCAACGCGCATTGCAAGTATCACCAAGGTAGGGGCCATTCTATTGAAAGCTGTTGGAAGCTTAAGGAAGCTATCCAAGACCTAATTGACAATAACAAACTGTCGTTGCCCCCTGCCAGTAAGAAGCCAAGCATTGACAATGCACCTCTAGCTCATACTTTGGCTATCTCCGATGAAGAAAACGAGGTTGACCCCTCATCTCTCATTAAGCCCATCGAAGAAAAAGAAGAGGAGATCTTTTTCGATGTCAAAGATAACCTTCCAGAACCGGCAAATAAGGAAGACATACAATTGCTCACATTGTCTATGAAGGAGGCATCGCAACTACTACGTGAAGCTCTCAAAGTTATGAACGAACTTCACAAGAAATATGATGAGCTTTCATGTCCAAAGGAAGAACCTAAAAGAGAATTCACACCAGCGAGAACGACTTATGAGGCAAAGTATTTTCCCTTACAAGTCACCAAAAAACCCAAGAAAAGCAATAGGATTTACACTCCAATTGGGATCCCATATGCGCAAATGTTCGAAATGCTCTCCGAGAGTGGCAAGGTCAAACCTCTCGAACCGAGACCATTTGAGTCATTAAAAAGGACAGATAGATATTACTATCAGTACCATCAATCAGGGGGGCACACCATAGAAAACTGTTTCAAATTCAAGGATTTGGTATAGAAAATGATTGATGAAAAGAAATTAGTCCAATTTCAACAAGAAGAGGATATAACCGTTAATGGAGTGTGGGACAGTGATGAAGAAGATGTCTACCTAAAGGACATAGTAGGACCTTCACCTTCTGTATCATACACCACAGACGACATTTGGGCTGAAGAAGATTCATCAATAGACGTCCTCACAAGATCTGGGAGGATGCAACCTCCCGTTTCAACACAACCTATGCCTACCGTACAACAAGTTCCCATACCTATCATCGAAGACAACGACATTGTTAAACAGTTTAAGAAGACAAAAGTTGAGATGAATGTGTGGAAGCTCCTGGCAACATATCGAAAACATAGGTTGGCTGTAATGAATGCCTTGGATAAAATCGGGATAGATTCTGACACTACTCCTGAGGGACTAGCTAACTTCCTCACAAGTGACCTTCCTAGTCCGATTAATCTAATCACCTTCTCTGACAAAGATTTACCCCCGGAAGGTGACAAGCACTACAAAGCATTAAACCTCACAGTAGTCTGCAAAAGGATGAATGTTCCCATGACTCTTGAAGACAACGGATCAACTATCAATGTCTGTCCACTTAGAACTGCGAGGATGCTCGGCATAAGGGACAAGGATTTAACTCCGTCCACACAAGGAATAAGAGCTTACGATAATACTCGCCGTCAAGCTCTTGGCAAAATAACCCTAAATGTGACGGCAGGAGCAATAGAACATGCCACTACTTTTCAAGTAGTAGACATCAAAGCCTCATTCAATTTGTTGTTGGGACGCCCTTGGCTTCATGATCTAAAAGTCGTCTCTTCATCTCTCCACTAACAAGTGAAAGCCATAGTTGGAGGAATTCCAATCACTATTGATGCTTCGCCGATGAGGATCAAATCCATAGAAAATCCAATCATCAATGTGGAGCACGACGAAGATGATGAAGACCTATGGGGCTTTAACGAAGAAGTCTCCTTAATCCAGGAGGATGAAAGGACATCTCTTTGCCATGACCCCCATTCCAACATGATTGTCAACACCATGCTGAAGAAACAAGGACACTTCCCTGGGATGACCCTAAGAAAGAAGAAGGGGATAGCAAAATCGCTGGAGTCACCTGGCCTCCCTAAGTTAGATACTTTCGGACTTGGTTTCGAACCGACTCGGAAAGATCTCAAGCGAGCCCAGGACAATTTGAAAACACGTAGGGACGCTCGCATTCAAAAGAAAGAAATTCCAACGGATCAGTACCCTCTTACACTTAATGGTCAGTTCATAAAAGAAGGAGAGGATTATCCATGTCACGAATTTCCCGAGCCATTTGTTGTAAATGGCATACGACAACCAGGATTCGAGATTTTCTTGGATTGCTACTTCACTGACGAAATCCCAACTCCCGTCCATAAGGAGAAAGCACCCCCATGCTTTGACTTTAACGTCATGGGATTACTGTTTGGGCGAGAAAAGAATGAGCCAGCTTATGAAGAAGATAACTCCTCGCTCATTCAAATAGTCCTACAAAGCGAAAACTTCGACCCCTCGAAGCTAATTACTCCAGCCGAAGGATCATTACAAGGGTGGCGCAAGACTATCAAAGTGACTACTCCAAGTGGAAGGAAGATATCAATCACGACAGGGCAAGGGCCGATGTTCGAAGAGTCGTCTGAGTCAGAGTCTTTCCCTTTAGAGTCTTCTAAGTCTTTAACAATAACACCTCCCCTTCCTATTTCTTCTCCTAGGATAGTTAGTGATCCAGTCCCTGAGGACATATCACTCTTTGATGTAATGATCTCAGAGTATAATAATATTTCTTGTTCTCCTTACTTCTTGTGTTCTTCCCTAACCCAAGATGACGAGCATTGCTTAGCTAACGGTGAAAAAGACAAAGAAATTATTAAAGCAATGGAAACACTCGAAAAGAAAACACCAGTAATTGAAGAAACTGAAATAGTTGACATCTCGAATGATTCAACTCATAAAAGAGAAGTTAAAATCGGACTAACATTGAATAAACAAGAAAGAACCGATTTAATTAACTTGCTTAAAGAATTTATCGATGTATTTGCTTGGTCATATGAAGATAAGCCAGGCATTAATAGAGAAATAGCTCAACACACTATACCACTAATCCCAGGAATGAAACCTGTAAAATAAAAGTTGCGTCGAATGAAACCCGACGTAGCTCTTAAAATAAAAGAAGAAGTTCAAAAACAAATAACTGCAGGTTTCATCAAGGTATCCAAATACCCCGAATGGGTCGCCAACGTCGTCCCAATTCCAAAGAAAGACGGAAGGGTAAGGATGTGTGTCGACTATCGAGATCTAAATAAGGCAAGTCCAAAGGACGACTTCTCTTTGCCACACATTGATATTCTGGTAGACAACACGACAAATCACGCGCTTCTCTCATTCATGGATGGATACGCAGGGTACAATCAGATTCTCATGGCAGAAGAAGACATGGAGAAAACGACCTTCATCACACCATGGGGCACTTACTGCTACACGGTAATGCCATTTGGGTTGAAAAACGCGGGTGCTACTTACCAACGTGCAGCAACTGCCTTACTCCATGACATGATGCATAAAGAAGTCGAAGTATATGTCGACGACATGATTGTGAAATCAAAGGACCGTCCAGGCCATCAAGTAGCCTTAAGGAAATTTTTCGAAAGGCTAAGAAAATATAATATGAGGTTGAATCCATCAAAATGTGCTTTTGGAGTCACCTCGGGCAAGCTCTTGAGATACGTCATAAGATCTAGAGGAATAGAGGTAGATCCAACCAAGATTAAGGCAATCATGTCGATGCCACCGCCCAAGACCGAGAAACAGATTCGAGGGTTTATTGGCCGGTTGCAATACATAAGTAGGTTCATATCAAAATTGACAACGATATGCGAACCAATCTTCAAGAAGCTCAAGAAGAATGTACCAGTAATATGGGATGACGAGTGTCAAAAAGCCTTTGACAGGATCAAAGCCTATCTCGCAAATCCTCCCGTATTAGCGCCAGCACTTCCCGGAATACCTCTTAGGTTATACTTGACGGTTACCAAAGAGACAATGGGAGCCATGCTAGCACAAGAGGTAGAAGGCAAAGAGAACGCAATCTATTACCTAAGTAAAAAGATGCTCGAATACGAAACACGATATACACCGCTCGAGAAATTGTGCCTCGCTTTGGTATGGGCCACAACTAAGTTGAGACATTACATGTTGGTACATACCGTTTTCGTAGTCTCCCGATTGGATCCACTCAAGTATCTGTTCGAGAAATCAACACTCAATGGACGTATTTCAAGATGGATAGTCAATCTAGCCCAGTTTGATGTACGGTTTATGCCACAAAAAGCTATTAAAGGATCCGTGGTGTCAGACTTTCTGGCAGACTTTCCAATAGAAGACTCGACACCAATACAAGACAATGAATTTCCAGATGAAGATTTGATGGTTACCAAAGATGATACTTGGACCTTGTATTTCGATGGAGCCTCAAACCAAAAGGGATGTGGCGTCGGAGTGCTACTAGTATCACCTAAAGAAGAACACGTTCCAATCTCAATAAAGCTTGATTTCGACGTTACCAACAACGCTGCTGAATATGAAGCATGCGTGGTAGGCCTTGAAACAGCCCTGGCATTGGGAGTAAAGAAGTTAATGATATTCAGAGACTCTTCTTTGATCATCAATCAGATATCTAAAAGGTGGAAAGTAAGGAGTGAAAGTCTAGCCCCTTACCAAACCTATCTGGAAACTCTTACCGATCAGTTAGAGAAGGTAGAATACACATATCTACCTAGAGAAGAAAACCAATTTGCTGATGCCTTGGCGAGATTAGCCTCAATGGTTAGGATTCCCACGGAAATCGAGCAAATGCCTCTAACTATCGAAAAAAGGCATAAACCAACGTATATCCAAGCTATAGAAGACGACGACTTAGTCCAAGACAAAGAAGAAGAACAAGAAGAAGAACCATGGTACACAGACATACTCAACTATGCCACCAATGGAGAATACCCTCCTCATGCTGACAAAAGAGCAAAGCGAGCACTGAGACTTTTGGCTTCTCAACATGTACTCATAGACAACGAGCTACATAAAAGGGTACCTAAAGGTCAAGCTCTCCTATGTGTAGGAAAGGTGGATGCACAAAGAATAATGAGAATAGTTCATGAAGGAATCTGTGGAACTCATATAAATGGCAAAATGTTAGTCCAGAAAATAATGCGAGAAGGATATTATTGGACTACAATGAATAGGGATTGCCATCAATACGTAAAAAGATGCCCTAAGTGTCAAATTTATGCCAATTTACAACATGTCCCTCCATCTTTGCTCTACACCTACACATCGCCATGGCCATTCTCTACATGGGGAATTGACATAATTGGCAAAATCACTCCCCCAGGAACAGGAGGCCACGAATTTATTCTAGTAGCAATCGATTACTTCACAAAGTGGGTCGAAGCGCAATCATACGCTAAACTCACTGCAAAACATGTAGCACTCTTTATCGAGAGAAATATTATCTGTCGATACGGAATCCCACATGAAATGATAAGTGACAATGGAACTCACTTTCAGGCCGAATGTGAAGAATTGCTACAAAAATATGGCATCCAACATCATCATTCGTCCCCTTATAGACCTCAAGCAAACGGAGCAGTCGAGGCAGCTAATAAAAATCTAAAGACCATCATCGAGAAAATGACAGAAAATTATAAGGATTGGCTTGACAAACTCCACTTCGCATTGTGGGGTTATCGCATGTCAATCCGTACATCAACAGGAAATACGCCATTTTCCTTGGTATATGGAATGGATGCCGTACAACCTGTCGAACTAGAAATATCATCTCTACGCATTGCGCTAGAGAGTAAACTCGATGAAGTTGAATGGACTAGGGCAAGATATGAAGAATTGATTCTACTCGACGAAAAACGACTAGAAGCTCTACATCACACTCAGTGCTATCAAACTCGTATGGCTAGACATTTTAATAAGAAGGTCAAGACAAGAAATATCATAGTAGGGGATTTGGTATTAAAAGCACTAAGGAAAAATGTTTTAGATCCAAGGGGAAAATTTAGACCTAACTGGTCTGGCCCCTACATTGTCAAAGCAATCCTGTCAGGTGGTGCAGCAAAACTAACTGATAAGGATGGCAATGAATTCTCAAACATGACCAATCTTGACCAACTTAAGAAATACTACCCATAATTACTTGAGTGGGATACTCAAGAGAGCTACGTTCGGCCTGATTCCTTAGGAAAGGATACGTAGGCAACCCTTTACGGGTGCGGCCACTTTATTTTTCGACATCTCCGCATTCCAGAATCAATTAAAAAGTCAACAGAAAATCGGCAAATTATTGGCGTCGCAGAACATAGTCTGGCGCCAGCCAGAAGTCATCAGCGCCAGCCGATAGTATTAGCGCCTGGCGCCAGACCTCAATAGCTGGCGCCAAACCCCAATTACTGGCGCCAATTTGGAAATAAAATCTGGGCAAATTTCGGTGTTTTTCGGAAAATTTTCGACCTCCATACTCGAAGAACTTCTGGAAAATTAATTTTTTTCGATTTTCATTGCTTTAATAAAATAAATTTAAAGTGAACAATTTAATTGAAAGCTGAAATTTCATTAATAAAATAAAATTACATTATTGATGGAATTTAAATAAGGCTGAAATAAATTAACTTTAAATAACAATCTAAGTCTAATAAATCTAAAGCTAGGCAATGCTTTTAATCTTTCTTTTCCTTTTTAGCTCTTTTCCAATTCTTTTCTGCTTCCTCCTCTTCATCCATTACTTTAGCTAGTAGGCATCCTTTAGAGGACCTACATTCAATTTTGGAATAGATTGTCTCCCCTTCAGCTAGCACTCCATGCTTCTTTTCCACCCAAGCCCTTTTGTCTGTGGTGTTAGCTTTCCTTTTTCCTTTGTCTCTAGTAGTATTTTTCTTCCTAGGCATTGTAGGTGTTTTGAATTCAATTCTTGCACCTAAGAGTTCTTTGGCAGGTGTCACCCTGTCACCTAGACGATTCTTCACATCGGTTCTACCCTGATCAATCGAAGATTTCTTCAGCAACCATTTCTTTACATCATTAGGTAAAGAAGGGGGAACCTTTTGGGTAATCACTTCCCATAAAGGTCTAGCGCTCCAGTAAGCATCGAATCTATCTACTTCTTGAGATACAGGGTACTCATAGGGAGGACGAAGATCCCCGGAAGGAATATTTTGAAGTAAGCCGTATTGTCTCTTTACCCTGCAGGGATAATAATATGTTACGCGAGACAAGCTTGGAAGACGGCAGAAAGGTTGCTTGTTAACACCAATCATCCTTTCTATTTTCCACCATGGGATGACCCACTTGATAGAAAAATCACGTGATTCAAATACTTTTCTCCACCCATGGCGCCCAATCTTAGGGATGCGCTTCTTTCTTCTCACGAAGCAATTGGGAGTATATTTTTCAATGTCATCTAGAGGGCTAATTAATCCTAGCCTCTCCATTAGCCACATCTGTAAAAAAATTGCAATGCAAACAAAATTATTATTACAATACAAAAATATATTTTTTTGATTTCTGTAATTAAAAATATTATTTTTCTACCTGTAGTAAAATTGGAGAACCGCGAAAAGGCGCTTTTGGGTCCCTTTTCAATTCATCGAGACTAATCATGGTCTCTCCAACTATTAATGGCATTGGATTCCTCCCTGATTCAATTTGTTCTAGTACAGTGGTGATAATTGATTGACCCTCATTATTTTTGCCACTACTAAGAAAAAATTGATTAAGCATGCAAAATAAAAACGCCCTTCTTCTATATATATGAACGGATTCAGAAAGAGGTTTATCAAAATAATAGCGTGCGAATTCTTTCAAATTCACTATATTGACATCTACTATCTTTGATAAATCCCTTTCCTTTAAATTAAAGAAGCGTTCGAAATCCTTATAGTAATATGCATCTACTCTAGGGATTACTACCAGGTCTGTTGCAGGGAAGCCTAAGATAGCACCAAATTCCTCTGGCAAAGGGCTAATCTCATCATACCCTATTCTGAAACAATGCGTATCAATATTCCAAAATTCTAAAGCGGTATGTATGAAGTCTAGGTCTAGATCTACCCCTTTGATGCCATAAATTCCCCCCAAGTGAAATAAATCTAATTCTTTTCTGTCTCTAGCATTAAGAGATCGACACCATTCATGAGTGTATTGGGTGAAGGTTTTAGTGGCTAAAGACATGATTATTATTTTTTTTTCTTCTAAAGAAGAGAATAATTTTATTCGTTGGAATTATGAGAAGAATCGGCTGAGCAGGGGGCTATTTATGCACAAATTGCAAAGAATTTTAATCTGAATGAAATACGGAGTCAGCGCCAATTGGCGTCAAGGCCTAGAGCTTGGCGCCACACGCTAAGTGTAGCGCCTGGCGCCACGCGCCATAATGTGGCGCCAGTTGGCGCCAAGTCACCATGACAGCCGCGCGTGCTCAGTTTGCGTTTTTGATATTAAACTTGAGTCGGTTAATGACTTTATGGCCCCGTTTAATTTTCTTAAATATCTTTTCTATCTTTTTTTTCTTAATTAATTAAATATAGCAATTATTTTTAATTTATTTCATTCTTTTTTTGGATTTTATTTTAATTTTCAAAAAACCGGCATTTTTCCGTTTTCTTTTCCTTTTTATTTTTTCTTTCTTTTTTGGGGGAGAGAGTCGGATAATATCCTCCATCAATAATAAAAATGACGGAATTTTTGCGCAAAAAATTGTTATCACACTTCTTTTGCACACACTAACATACACTAACATAATAATAAGCAATCAAATAAATTTACGATAACATAAAAATACAAAATGCGTCTGAATAATGAGTCAAAGGCAAAGTTCTATAAAAAGTCAAAATAAAATATATATACAGAAACAGACTACGGCGCTGGAGGACGTAGGCCCATCATGCCATAAAACTGCGTCGTACGAGGAGTCACCTCTCCACCAGCTCCAGCTTCAGCACCAGCTCCAGTCTCCGTAGGAGGAGGAAGACTCAAGATAGGACCGCTCCAGCCAGGATCAACCTGAGGCTGAGACCGTGGAGGCTGCTGCGATGACGAGCTGACCTCGTACATCCCACCACCTCTGAAAGCCGAGGTAGCCTCTCCTACCGGTGCAGCAGGAGCACCCTCAGAAGAAGATCCCGAGCCCTCAGCAACGTCGGCTCGAGCAGCCTCAGAACGACCGCCTCAGAACGACCGCCTCTACCCCCTGACGAAGTACGACGACGTCTCGAGCTAAACCTCGCCGCATCTCTCCGCCCCTCAGGTCTCGTACGGGTGTAAGAAGCGATAGGCTGGCCCTGCAAAAAGAATTAAATCAGAAACAAGGTAAAATTGAAGCCATAATGCAGAAATAATGAGTAAAGAAAGGTTACCTCTCGGACAACGTCATCCCCACGACAGGTGGCCGCGTTCCTCATCCGGACGAGCTGGCTCCGGAAGGCATCTATGCATCGTGCCATAACCGAAACCACCTCGCGTGAAAACTGTCAGAAAAATAAGTCAGTGCAAATACATGATAAATAAACACAAAAAAGTTCTGAATTTAAACTAGGCTTACACTAGTCTGGTGGCGAGGAATCGATCGCTCCACGAAGCGCTCGCCCTCGGGAGCTGGAGAAATCATCTCCTCGATCGGCCCGTATATCCCCTGGTAGTGAATGGACATACGGGGCGACACAAACTCAGCAGGACCATCCTGATAATAAAAAAAATAAAAAAAAATAAAATAAAATAAATCAGTAAAGTATTACTTGGGGGCTACTTAGCGAAAAATAAAAAAGCTAAGAATCTTACCCTCACATCCTCAGCCGGTATAGGGGCTGGAGCTAATAAAGGTAGTAGCTCCTCAGCGTAACACCGCCCGAGGATCACATGGGACCGCCAGAGGGAACCAGCTCCCTCATCCATGCTCGATAACCGTGCCTCGTCGAACATGTGACATGGCGGGGGAGCAGGAACAACGAAGACATCAGAAGAGTGCTGTCTAGCGACCCTCTCTCCTAAGTACGCGACCGCTCCATAGGTCCCCAGAAAATAGCGACGCTCAGCAGAGTACTGTGCGGCTAATCCAAGGACTGTCCAACCGCTCCACGGTCGGTATACCACCTCAGGTCCCTATAAAAAGCATCAATCAGGAAAGAATATATTTAAAACACTGCGGAAGAGCAAGATAAACATTAAAAGTCATACCGAAATGATCCAGCTCCGGACACGTGCAGTAGACATGTCCACGTGTTGGCCGCCCCAAGAGGCGCTCACCGGAAATCCCCTTGGCGATGGTCTCGCCGGCGCAATAGAAGGAAAGTGCTCGTAGAACCAGATCTACAAAGAGTTAGAAGTGTGAATAAATGCTAACTAATATGTAGGGCTAAACTTTATAGGGAATAATGTTTACCCCTACGACCTTCTAAAAAGCAGATAAAGCAACGTTCGTCCTAAAGGACCGATGACGACACGAGTCCCTCAGCGCACGAATGAAATCAGCATAGGCCAAGCTGGCCCAGTCATAAGTCCCGATCCGCTGGAGATCACGGACAGCAAGGAGGTAGTAAAGCAATGCCCTACTACCCTTGTCGGGGGAGAAGGTCCCTGACAACAACATCAGCACAAAGATGCGCACCCGCTGCTCTCGGGTGGTCGCATCGTCATCAAGAGCCGCTGCCAGCGTCGAGCGGCGAATCCCTCTAGCACTAAACTGAGTCGTCTCGACCTTAGCTCGGGCCCGAATAGCAATCAGCCCCAACAACTCCTCGACCTCTGAAGAAAAGACGTCGATCCCACCGTCGAACGGTAGTGGTACAGAAGTGAACTCTACTCCTGTGATGAGACTGAAGTCTGAGGGGGTGACCATCATCTTGCCCCAGGGAAAATGGAAGGTGTTGGTGGTGTCCCAGAAGAACTCCACCAAAGCGCGCACTACGTGATGACCCCCGCTGGAGGCGACCATGGCCTCGGAGGTCTCAAACAGAGTAACTAGCCCGCAGGACTCCCATAGGAGTTTCGTCTCGAGGTCCCTAGCGATGTGCATCCTGTACAAATCGCCTAGACCGTCACAGCCAGAGCCGTGATGCCGTGTCCTCCCGGGCTCGGTTCCCCGTCTCACCCTCTCAGAAATGTGGTGGACAGGGGCAAAGAACAGAGTCTGCTCGTCCCACTCCGGAAGCCGACCAGGCGAAGTGGACGGCGTGGCGTCGTCCTCCACGGGCTCATGCTCCCGTCTAGTGTTTCGGGACCGTGAACCCGAGCCTCGTTGTCTAGCCATGCTACATTGTGCAGAATCATCATAAATTAAGGTTCTATAGTATCTAAGGTTCGCCTAGCCGCATGATACTATGTTCGCAAAAAACAGAGTACGTAGTACTAAAACAGAGTACAAATTCAAATTGTGCATGACAGCATTTTTTCAAGCAATCAAACAATTTCTTGCAACACTATAGTGATTATTGTGACAAATTGAACAAGAATTGCTAGCAAAAATGTCAAGAACAAGCCACATTGTTCTTCACGAGAGGTCCAATAATGGCAGATTGCTCACTTCTTCACCAAATTGAGTCAAACAAGTCTCAAATTACTCCCAAGGCAATATATAAGCATAAACAAGCAATTTCATGGCATAAAACTTGACAAACAAAGCAAATTGTGCATCATAGAATTCGAATTTTCACGAAATTCGTGAATATTCATGCCAAGAATTCATAAAAACTGATGTGATTTTGAGGAAAACTTACATAGATCGGGAAAATAGATGAGAAGAGCTTTGATTTGCAACAAATTTGAGTGAATTCGGTTGAGAAACGAGCAAGCAATGAGCAATTGAAGTTTCGGACTTTCTTTCGAGCAATTTCGCGACGAACAGAGTAGCAAATGAAGAGGAAACGGGCATTTAAAGAAAATCCCGTGCTGGCGCCAGTCCCTAGGCATTGGCGTCACAATCTGGGCTTAGCGTCTGGCGCCAACATCAGCGCCTGGCGCTAACACCAAATGGCTGGCGCTGATAGTTTTTCAGCGACGCCAAAGCACTCAGCCACCTGCTGATGTTGTGCTAGCCTTATACAACATATTTTGGGTTCCTTGGTACGCCAGTTAGCCCCTCTAAGCAATTTGACATGATTAAGTAATCGGCTTGATCACATAAAGTGATCGACCTGATAAGAGATCGTTTCACTTAGCTTAAAGCGCCTAAGCATTGGCTCATTAGCAAAGGGCACCGACATATAGGTTCAAGAGCAAAAGGGCACCGACATATAGGTTCAAGAGCAAAAGGCACCGACATACAGGTTGAAAGCAAAAGAGCGCCGACGTACAGGCATAGCGGAGGTAAAGTTCAGGCGAACTTTTTAAAGATCGACAGGCGTGGATCTTCGGTAATTTCCTTTGGAAAATTATCGCATAAGATGAGGATGACTTCAAGAGAAGATATCTTCGACAATGTTCCCTAGCTTGCGGAAAGTTGTCACGAGCAACTGGAGGTAATTTCGGGCGAAGTTATCTTCGATAATATTCCCTAGGATGTGGAATATTATCAATGCGGATGAGGATTGTTTCAAGAGAAATAATCTTCGATGGTATTCCCTTGGACGCGGAATATCATCATAGCGGAGGAGGATCGTTTCAGGCGAAGCAATCTTCTAATTTGGAAGCAGTTACAGGCGTAGCGGTTTTCAAGCGGGATGACATTCTCTAGCTTGCATGAGGTCATCAAAACAATCGGTTACTTATAGAGACGTGCGCTCGACGGTGCAAGATACGCGTTTCTTAACTCTTTTATCTGTTTAACTAATGTTAGTTTTGCAGGTATCGGCGTTATAAGATTGATTTAGGATCGCAGAACGTTCTGAATCATTCTCCGTCCCTATCGATACTTTGACTTTTGTTTTCGAAACTTGCGTTTCTCCAAACTCAGTCAAAGTGGGGGCTTCTGTAGACACCCATTTATGTCTCCCCAAAACCAAACCCAGTGATGAGTACCTTTCACGTCGAATCATAATCGAATGAAACGAAAGTGTGGAAAGATCTAGTGTTGCGGAAAGTTTTTATTTCTTTTCTCTTCTCTCTGTTTTGGAAAACTTTATTTTAAGAAAACAGCCAATCCAGTTTGGTTGGTCCGTGATATGGGTCCAATGATAGTGTAGTTGGATGGGGCTTGCAAAGACCTTTCCAACGATATATTATAAGCCCAATTCCGATGAATATTGAGGAAGTTATGGCCAATTTACTAAACTGGGCCCGGTTTGAGCTTTATATGCGGCCCAATGATCTAGGGGAGGGCCTAATATGATTTATCATTCCTAATGCAATTAGGAATGGTTTTAGTCTTCTAGATTCTTCTAGAAGGTTCTTTTCATTCCTAATTCAATTAGCATTGATAAGTTGACTTTGTTGACTTTTCAGAGTTTTAATCAAAATCAAATAGCATTTTCGAAGGAATTATATTATTTTATCCTCCAGTACGGTAAACTTATCGTATTTTCGAAAACGCGTTAAAATCAAGACTGGCGTCCAACCCCAGGCCTTGGCGCCTGGAACCAGGCTTGGCGCCAGGCGCCTGGCGCTAGCCACTGGTGCCTGGCGTTAGCTAGCCAGGGTTGGCGCCAACCTTGTTTCCTGAGCGTCGGACTCTGTTTTGTTAAATTATCTTTTTTGGCTGATTTTCTCTATAAATATCGTATCAAAAACTCCGTTTTCATTCACGAATTCTCATCAACAATTAGTTTTAATTAGCTTTCATCAACAATCATTAATTCTTTAGCATTCTTTCATTCATCTCTTTCTTACCTTGTTTTTCATACAAAATTCCGCATTCACAAGATCTAGAAACACCTAGCCATATTCGAAGTTTCCTTTGCCCTAGACGTGAAAGGTTTTAATTTCTGAGGGTTTGGTCCCAAATCTCTCTTTCAATTATTTAATTTAATTGTTTTGATTATTATTTTCCTTGAAGTTACTAACGTGTGTATTTTGTTATTAGAAAGAGGTACGAAGCATAAAAGTAAGTACTTTAATTGATTAATTGATATTATGATGTAGAAATCATGTTTATATTGTTATTATGATATTCCTAGTATCATGTCTAGGGTAATTTTGATATTAAATATGATTGCTATGATGTCTTTTATTCTCTTCCTAATATTTATGATTGTTAGTATCATGTTGGGGTTAAAGATTTGATTTTTATTGTTTAGTGACATGCTAGGGTTTGTTATTAATCTTGTTAGTATCATGCTTAGGATCTTGCTTTTATGCTTTAACATGAATATTATGATTATTATGATTATTATTAACTATGATTGCTATGATTATGATATTCGTTATTGTTCATGGTCATTATAATTTGTTATAATAATGGTTCATGATTATTTATTATTTATGATTATTATTGTTGCTTGATATTATATTTGTTATTGCTTGATCACCTTTATGCATGCTTAAAGGGAATTTGTACTTGCAATCACGCTTAATAAGATAATTAATAATCTTGTTAGGGTTAATGTGACTATAATTTCAAGTGATCGCCAATAATAGTTTGTTTGTGCATTATATTCAACCAACATAGATAAACAGGTTTAGGGTTACTCCTATTGATTGCATGTTAATCAGAAAGCGCACATGAATACGATAAGAATAAAGTAGAGGCCTATTATTAGGGCAGGTTCAATCTCTTTTAGGTTGGATTTGTACCATCATCCCCGAACCCTTATTTGGTTCATGACCTTATGGAGTTGACGATCTCTTGGATCGTTAAGGGGTGTAACCTTCATCCTATGAACGGTTTACAAGTTCCTAAAAAACTTGTTGGCGACTCTTTTGCTCTATCTTCTTCCCTTTTGGACGCCACCGTACTTTAGTGTATGATCACAGTGGGGTTCGAGCTAGTGGGATTTTTAAAGGCTTGAAATTATTCCCTACACTAATGCAATCTAGTCAAATCAACTACTTTCAATTAGCTATGAATACCAACTAAAATTAGCTAACATCTAACTACCAAATAAGGCCTTTAATTTCGCGACTTAATTATTGGCTCACAATCGAACTTTCTATAACAACTTAATTTTTGTTTTTAATTTGCAAATCAAATGTGGTACATAATCTAAGTTGGTGTGCTAGTTTAATTAGTTGGGTTGATTTGATTGATGTATTACTTATATCTTAATTAGTTGGATTGATTCTAGGGAAGAGACACGTATCACCTAATCATATCATTTTTCCCACCTAAATGCTAACGCTTTAAATATAAATAAAATCATTAAAAATTTGTTTTCAGAAATAAAATTAACAATACCTTAACATCTAAATGATTTAGAAAAATTGCTCGCTCTATGGCGAGGCATGATGGACCACTACCAGGTAGGGACTCTCATGCCCAATACCTGGGGGTATATTTGCCATTTAACATATATTGGATAGTAACTTCATTAATAGTTACCACATGAGTTGGCAGTAATAAAAAGTAGTTTCTCTCTCTCATACTTTTGGAAAAGATACCACCACTGTTGTTAATCTGTCATTGCCGCTTTCCTCCATTAACACCACCACCAAAACCAAAGAAAATCACCATTATCATCATCTTCTTCTTCATTAATTACATGATGGTTTAGATTATCGCACCGCCTTACCACCACCACTATCGGATGTCCAATAACAGTATACAAATCAATAGTAGTAGTATACAATCAACAATAACAGTTTATTAATTAACAATAACAGTACAAACTTAACCTAAACCAAGTTATAAAACGATAACATTTAAATCAAACCCATGAAATTTCCAAAAAAACATAAAGCATATAAACCCAGATTCACAGATAAATAAAATAACTTTTTAATTATACTAATCAGCCATTAACAGTATACTAATAAAAATAATAGTATACTAATAAAAAAATAACAGTATAACAATTAACAATAACTGTGTAAAATCAATAATAGTTATGACTGTCAAATAATTTTCGTCGTCGACTTCAACCCCAAACATCCAAAGCTTAGATGAATATTCATCCTACCTGATTTGTATATTATCTACAAAAGTTTGCAAATTCCATGGAAATAGATCAGAGCTTTGCGCTCAATTTCGTTCCACAAGGGAGCTCGACTTTCCCTCGAGATTTTCGATCAATAGCCACCATATTTGGAATCTCCTCCAGATCTCCGGTGAATAGCCACTGGCTATGATGCCATTTTTGAGAACTCCATCTAATCCTCTAGTGTTTTTTCATGGAGAAATGGCTTACCCAACTATTTACCCCGATTAAGGTGGATTTCTATATTTAGGTGGAAGTTCAAGCCAAATTCCCCTCTTTGAGCTACCTTCAGCTACACCGGCGCTGATCGACTGTTTTTTTGCGGGAAGAGCAACAACTAAAGGGGGGAAAGTAGCTTCTCTCTCCTTTTTTTTCACCCAACCCTTTTTCATTTTACCCCCCAATTTTATTTTATCTTTTTTTAATTTGCAAATATTATTTTTTTATTAGGGTATTGGAGAGGGGGAACTATACCTGGTAAGGGGCAATAATTTCTCCTCTATGGCTCCTTTGAGAGGTTTACGATAAGGTGACCCTATATCTTCATACCTCTTTCTTATAGTTGTAGATGCTTTCTCCACCCTTTTATCTAGAGCGGCATTAGAAAAGAAGATTTATGGCTCCTAGAGTCGTAATGTTCTCTACAATTATTTAATAGCGTCTTTTAGAATCATTTTCAACAAAAAAACCATCAAAATAACAATTTAGAAATTTGATATTTAAGGTTTAATAGTCTAATATGATAGAAATTATCAACAAATCATAAAAATATTAAAAAGTTCTTAACCCACCGGGTTGAACTGGGTCGGGTTGAAAATCAACGAATTCTAGCGAGTTTGAAAAACAGGTTTAAACGGGTCAAAAATCTCAAAATTTTTATCAAAACCCACTATTTACTGGTTGGATTACTCGGGTTTTTTTACGTAATACGATCCAACACCTTCTCTAATTCTTTCTTTTTGTTACGGATTACCTGTTTCCCACATTGAAAGAATTTGTTACTTTTTTTTATGGTGTAGACACCCATTTGTGTCTCCCCAAAACCAAACCCGGTGATGAATACCTTTCACGTCGAATCATAATCGAATGAGGTGAAAGTGTGAAAAGTCTAGTGATGAGGATGTTTTTATTAAAATATCTCTTCTTTCTGTTTTTGAAAATATTTCTTTTCTTACCCTATTTTTGAAAAAGTGTTCCAGTTTAGTTTGGTCCATGATATGGGTCCAATAATGGTGTAGTTGGATGGGGTTTGAAAAGACCTTTCCAACAATATATTATAAACCCAATTCCGATGAATAATGAGGAAGTTATGGCCAAAATACTAAACTGGGCCCAAATCGGTTTTTACCTACAGCTCAATGATCATGTGGAGGGTCCAAAGGTCTAATCCTATTCCTAAACTAATTAGGATTAATTATAAGCTTCTATAAGTTTCTAAAAGATCTTAATTATCCTTGTTGAAAAGATAAGATTAAAGAATTTGAGTTAAATAAAAACTTTCCTTTTTTTTAATCCTAATTCTATTCGAATTTAAAGATATTCAAAGACAGTCAGATATTATTTTTTGCCTCATAATATTTATCCAAATTTTATATATTTGGATAGATCTTGAAATTATCTTTCCAATGATATATTATAATATCAATTCCGAGCTATAACGAAAAAGATATGAATGAGATACGAAACTCTATCCAAAACTGACACCCTTTCACTATTTTGGCCATATCTTTTTATCTACAAAATATTTTAATCTGACTCTAATTGGGTTGGAAATTAGACTTCAATATCTTTCCAACGACATATTATATGTCTTATTTGGACTTCTAGATCAAAAGATATGTTAAAAACAAAATTCGTAAAAACTGTCTTGCAACGCCGGACGACAAACTTGTCGCGCGGCGCTGCACTCTGTCGCGCGGCGACAAAGGCTATTGCGGTGACAGAGGCGTTTTTTATTCCTCTTCAAACTCCGATTCTTTTTTATCAAATCCGGCTTATTTTCGTTACAAAAAGTGTCCTTAGGCCTTTGTTTTTTAACATTAATTTCTCCATCCAATTCTCACCAACTCTCATCAAGAAAATCTTGATACTCACTCTCTCTTTTTCTAAACCAACTTTTCACAAACAAAATTCCGCATTCACAAGATCTAGACACACCTAGCCAAATTCGAAGTTGCTTTCGCCCTAGACGTGAAAGGTTTGGTATTTCTGCGGGTTTGGTCTCAAATCTCTATTTCAATTATTTAATTTAATTGTTTTAATTTTCTTGAAGTTACTAACGTGTGTATTTTGTTTTTAGAAAAAGGTACGAGGCATCCAAGTAAGTGCTCTAATTTTATAATTGATATTATGATATAGATTTCATGTTTAGGTCATTATTTTGATTCCTAGTATCATGTTAGGATGTTTTTCTTAGTATGATGTTTAGGGTGTGACGTGGGGAAAACTAGGTCGTTGAACTAATCCTCCCAACGGTCAACAAATTTATAATCACTCAACTAACCTAAATACAAGTATAGAGGTAAGTCAAGGGTCGAACCACTAGGAATGGTTATGTTCAAGTGCTCTCAATTATGTGCCTAAGCTAGGTCGAAGTCTAAGGGTAAAAGGTAAACACTAACCAACTAACTAAGCAAAGAACCAAACAAATAAAGCACGCACTAGGGAATGACGATCAACATGCATTCATAATAACCAAGCTAATTAGGGAATCAAGCCATCCAAGCAATGCAAAGACAAATAGTATGAGCAATTATGAGCATTCAACTAATCATCCTCATACTTTCTAACATAGATTTCTCTAGTGCTAAACAATAAGAAGAAACATAATCAAATACTCAACCAATTATGATCAAATCGATATCAAGTGGTCATGTCAATCAATTCAATCATGCAATCAATGCTAGCAATCATGGTTAGCTATTCCAATTAAATAAGCACCATGCAAACCTCTATGAATCAATTTAATCACAACACAAGAACTACTCAAATTCCCAAATCAATCTCAATTAATCAATCACACATGTCTACCCAAACCCTAGCAAGTAAATTAAACTACTCAAGAAACATCATTATCAAATCAACTATCAACTATAGAAAACAAGAATCAACAAAATATCAAGAAAAGTTACTCTAATCAAACATCAAATATCAAAATCAAACCAAACAAACATCAAATTAAACAAAGCAATTAAATGAGATAGAGTTTAGAAATGCTCATTGATAATAAAGAAGATCTCCAACACAATTGTCACCATTGAATCCTCAATCCCTCAATCACCATTGAAATTCCTCACTTTCTCTCTCTAAAACTACTCCTAATCCAGAGAGAGGAACTCCTAATATAAGATAATCCTCCTTAGAGGGGAGAGAAACTATCCTAAACTAAAGTATTTCATGTATCAAGAATAAAGAAGGTCGTACACTATATATACAAAAGGAGGAAATAAAAGAAATCGCGAGTAAAACCAAGAAAGCCGCGCCCCGTGGAGAAATCGGCCGCGCCCGCGGGGTGCCTGCGGCTAACCCTCTCCAAGTTCCTGGTCGAAAATGGGCAGAAATAGGTTGTGGCAACCCCGCGCCCGCGGGTACTGTATCCCGCGCTCGCGGACAGCCCGCGGCAGATTTGCAGGGCCAACTTTGGAAGGTTGTAACTCACAATATAGGAATTGTATGAAGGCGTGCAACCTATTATTGGAAATATATTCAAGTCTAGTTTCCAACCCAACTTAAATCACCTCAATCTGATCTGTAAAACTCGAGATATGGCTGAAACAATGCACAAAGGTCCTTTTTGATACTTTGCAAGCTCTCATTTTCCTTTGTTTCTTAGATTGGCTTGAATTGCGTGCTTGGCTTCCCTAACTTGGCTCCGTTAAATTCCTTGAATTCACTTGAGCTCCCTCCTTGATTATTAAATCCATGGGAACTCGACGTACCTACAAAACAAGACAAAGAAACGGAGAAGCGAGAGAAATAGCCGAGAAATAAATAAAATGATAAGAAAACCATTAAAAGCACTTCTCTAAACTAACACAAAAACACGCAAATCGAGAATTATTATATAAAAACACGACATAAACGACTAAAAACAAGCATAGAAATATAAAGAAAACATAGCCTAAAGGTGTCATAAATGGCACGGATCAGGGTGACAACAATAAGTTCCTTATATCAATTATGATTTCTATGATGCTTCCTATTTTCTTTCCTAATATTCATGTTAGTATCATGTTAGGGCTAAAGTTTTGATCTTTAATATTTAGTGACATGCTAGGGTTTGTTATTAATCTTGCTGGTATCATGCCTAGGATCTTGCTATTATTATGCTTTAACATGATTATGTTAATTATGATTATTATGATTATAATTTTATGGTGATGATTTATTATTTTAATTATGATTATTATTTTTATGGTTATTATTATGTTGCTTGATATTATTTATTGTTATTGCTTGATCACACCTTTTATGCTTGTTTAAAGGGAATTTGTACTTGTAATCACGCTTAATAAGATAATTAATAATCTTGTTTAGGTTAATATGATTATAATTCACGTGATCGCCAATAATAGATTTGTTTGTGCATTAATATTCAACCAACATACATTAAACAGGTTAAGGGTAAACCTAATGATTACATGTTAGTCAGAAAGCGCACATGAATACGAAAATAATAGAATAAAGTATAGGCCTATTATTAGGGCAGGTTCTTTCTCTTTTAGATTGGATTTGCACCTTCATCCCCGAACTTCCAGTCTTGGTTCCAGACCTATTGGAGTTAACGATCTCCTGGATCGTTAAGGGGTGTAACCGTCACCCTGTGAACGATTTACAAGTTCCTAAAACTTGTTGGCGACTCTTTTGCTCTAGCTTCCTTCCCTTTGGACACCACCACGCTTAAGTGTATGATCACAGTGGGGTTCAAGTTTGGGTAATGCTTGAAATATTCCCTACATATGGCTAAATGGCAAAATAACATATTAATTAAAAGCCAAATGACACTTACAAATTACAACCGCATATACTCGAAAAAGGATCTATTACATATTACTAAAGCAAAAACTAATTAATGAGATACACATGTCACCTCTTGGTTAAAAGTTTTCCTCCAAGACTTTTTTCTTTTTTTTAAAAAAAAATTGTTTTGTAAATCAATAACTATTTACTAAAGCAAAAACCTGAAGTGCCACTTGGCACGTTCTGGTTTAATTTTTTTCTCGCCTTTTTTGCTAAGCTTCAAAAATAGTAAGTTGGAAAAAAAAAAAAAAGGATTTACGTGAACATGCTTTCTAAAAAAAAACATATTTACGTCAACATCCTATTAGCCTATTATAATTAAAGAATCAGTAACTCTTAACCTAGGAATAATAATAGGAGTAACGATTAAGGAATAATAATAAACGATTAATCTCTATTATATAAGTGAAGGGGGGCAATGGTGTCCCTCCTACACAATTACATATCTACCCCTTAACATTAATAATATTACATATTTAGAATTACCCATCAATATAATGACCAAATAAGTAATATGCATAATGTTGCTAAAAATAATTAGTTTCCATACATTAAATGAACATCATTGACCGGCAACAATTCAAAACCAAACACAAATACATAGAAGCCTCAAAAAATTCTCTCTTTCGCCTCTTTCTCTCCCTCGCTCCCACTCTAAAACCCTAAAACTTTTGGTGGCCGCAAGGGGCTACCATCATCATCTGTTTGATGATGGTAAGCCCCAATTTTTCTTTGCCTCCGTAGTTTTTTGCTTTTTAGCCATTAATAATTATCCTTGCTCTCTCTTTATGAGAGATTTATTACCAATTTCTGGGTTTTTTCTCTCTTTTGTGGGAGTTTAGGGTTTGTCTTTCTTTTCTTCCCTTATGAAAGATTGGAATATATTTTTAGGGTTTTGTTTGAAAGATTGGATTCATGGGTTGTAAATCGTACAATTTGCAATTGGTGTCGGAATTGAGGATGTGATCTACATGGTTATCAAGTAATGAGTTTTCTTCCCAAAACTATGTCAAGGAGATGGACTCGCTAACAGAAGGCTGGATAATTCAGCGAACAATCGGCAACTACACTTCAACGTCAAATTTAGTTTCTCATCAGTATAGTTATTTTGAAGTAGAATTTTACTTTATTAATTTAGATTGTATTTTACTTTTATATGATGCTTATTGTAGATGTCGTATGACTTTCAATTAATGAAATTTTATCTTTCCCTTAAAAAAAAAAAAAAAAAAAAAAAAAAAAAAAAAAAAAAAAAATTCAAAACCAAACACACATACATGCAAAAAGTTATTACCCAAAAAAATCATTGTAATTAATTCATAGTCCAATTAACTCAATTTGACTTATATTTTCAAAACCAAAAAATTACAATAAAATAACATAGAAACATTAACAAAAAAATTACAATGCATAAACATAATTAGATACGTAACTAAAAACTGAAATCTAAAGTTGGGGATTTTTGTATTAATGAGAACTTGAATTTTAACCCATGAACAATTTTATTAACATTTCGAATTTCTAATTATAAATTGAATTAAAATTTTAGCCCCAAATTGTCAAATATATAATTCACAACGTTGAATTTTAGCCCCAAAATTATTAACAAAAATCAAATATAATCCCCTTTCAAAAAATCAAATATAAGGAGAACTCGAATTTTAGCCCATAAAAAATTGTCAAAATCTAATATATATATATATATATATATATATATATATATATATAAAGGGGAGTTTTTTCCCGAGTTTTTAGAGAGCCACGTAGGATCTAATTTTCTCAGCGCGCCATGTAGGATTATAAATCTTAGTAGTAGCCAATTAAATAAGAGATTATTAATTTCTTTTAGAATTAAATAATTTAAATGCCATGTAAGCAAAATTGGCGAATGAGATTTTTAAGTTTAAATTAATTAAATATTATATATTATCTTTTAATATTAGGAATTTTATCTAAATATATAACAAATTTTAGGCTCATAAATACAAAAAAAAAAAAACATTATTTAAAAAAAATCAAACAAACCATGCATCGCACGAGCTTCATCTAGTTTTCATATAAATTTCAAAGAAGTAAAGAAAAAATAAATAAATAAAAGTGATTCATAATTAAAGATTCGAAAGCAACCTACAAAGCTTAAAATATTCTAGCACGCATAGCGTGCATATAAAACTAGTAATTACTGTAATTAAGGAATAACCCCACAAGCCTTGAATTAACAAATATATCTCTCTAATCTATTAAATATTACTAAAGCAAAAACCAATGATGGACACATGTCATCTCCTGGTTAAAAGTTTTCCTTCAAAAGTTTTTTTTTTTCTTTTTTTTTAAAAAATTTGTTTTGTAAAATAACTAATATAAACATTGAATCTAAAATTTAGAATATATTTTTATTCTAATTAAAGAGTTTATCAATCTATAGCTTAAAAAGGTTAAATTCTAGAATATTCTACGTATCAATATATAATTACTTAAAAAATTGCAATATCTATCAATATAATTAAACACATTAAACAAAATCTATTTATTTTAAGCAAAATTTTGACTAAGACATATCTAACATTATATCATAATATTATTACTTTGTACTATACAATACAATATTATCATAATTAATTTTATAAAACAAATACAACAATAATAAATCATTTTTATATAGTAAGATTGAATCTAAAAGAGACATTTGTACACAATCGACTTATAATTTTTTTCTCTAATACTTTTTTACAATCTTTTAATTATTGTATTTTTAGTACGAGTAGGAAATTGCACTTCAATATTACTTGAACATCATATTATTAACCTTGGTTACACGAGCATCGTCCGTGATTAAGACTAGTTTAGATCTAAAACAATTATACATATTTCAACTCCAAATTTACTAATAGCATCGCTTCTGCCCGATCGTTGTTGCAAAATCACCGAGTAATTTTTGTTCAATGTCAATGCATCTTTCCCACTGCAACCAACTTTTGTATTATGATGTGGATTGATAGTTGTTATTATTATTATTATTATTATTATTATTATTATTATTATTATTATTATTATTGCCTATAGGTTTTTACCTTTTACTTGAAAGGTTTTCCTATTTTAGGCTTTAGGATTTTTAATATTTTATGTAATTTTACTTATTTTAGTTTTTATAGAATATGGAGTATTTATTAGGGTTTTCTAATTTATTTAGGATTTCTTAAAGATAAAGTTTGCATTAGAGTTAGGGATTGTACGAATGGTTTTATGTAATATAAATATTCAACTCATCATCATAATAATATTATATTCTTTGCATCAAAACTACGATTATTTCCTCTTTGTGAGATTATTCTCCGGGTGAGATTTGCCCTAGCGCTTTCTTAGTGTTTCTTGACCGAGAATCAAGATCCTAAACCATCAACCAAGAATTGATTGGCTATACCCGGGGGTAGTTAGAAAAATGATTGAAGGGGGTCGAATTCATGAATCTAAGAGAATGACTATGAAAATTTTATCAGCTCCTTTTGTGTGGAGCATGCATCATAGCCATAGCTTCCGCAACATCCACATCAAAAGCACCCCTCACCTTTAAGCACTAAGAGACTACCACATCACTAAGACGATCCCGCATCACAGCTCCCAATCCCACGCATTTGTTGCTGAATATAGCCGCGTAGGAATTAACTTTGATTATCCCCGCATTAGCTAGGAGAAGACCACTGATTCAGGTGAGGCTTGGCCGACCCATCGATACCGCTTGCCTCTACCACTTGCACATACTCTCCCACCAAACCCACGACCTTCTGAATAAGCTCACCAACATCTTTTTTTTTTCCTTTGTACACCCAAGCGTTCTTCCTAAGCCAGATCCCCCAAAATGAGACTCCAAAAAATACTCCACCATTGGTGGTCTTTATGCTTACTTCTCACTGATGCACACCAAGTTCTAAAATAATTGCCTTCATACCTATCAACTTCCAAGCGCAAAGGGAAGAGATGCCAAACTAATTTTGCTTTATTGCAGAAAGTCAGCATATGAAGTGTCCTCACTCTTTTCCCCATATAAGCCACACATATTGTCAATGGTCATGCCTCGCTGTTGCAAATTTACTTGAGTAACAACACCATTTTTAAGTTTTAACAGCTCTCCACGCAAAATTCTTCACCTTTAGAGGAACATCCACACTCCAAAGAGCATTCCAGTCAAAGTCATCATCATGGCGACCAGAAGTAGATGCCTTCTCACGCCATTCCTCAATGACAGCATCTTATAGGCACTTTTAACAGTATATCTACCATCATTCGAGAAATTTCATACCCATCCATCTCTCTGATCAAATAGAGGGATAGGAATGGAGCAAATAGCTTCAACCTCCCTATCACTAAACAAAGCATTTAGAGCCTGCATATTCCAGTTTTTCGCCACCCATAAATCACGCACCATGTTGTACTCCTCATTCATAATTTCAGTCTCTGGCATAATCTTGAAGTCAGGTAGATTGGGTATCCATGGGTCCTTCCTTATATCAGTTGTAGCTCCATCACTAATCAGTGTCCTTGCTCCCATTTCTACCACATCACGAGCTCCCAATATTGAGCGCAATGTGTAGCTCATATTCAGAGAATTTTTAGCCTCAAGAAAAGACGAGTTTGGGAAATATTTCCCCTTGAGCACTTTTATCATTATTAAAGAGTCTTCGTTTGTCATGATCCTCCACACTTGCTTAGCAAGAAGAGCTTTATTAAAAGTTCTCATATTTCGGAAACCGAGACCTCCATGAGACTTAGGAGCATATAGTTTGTCCTAAGCCACCCAACTCATCTTCCTTTCATCCTTCCTCTGACCGCAAAAGAAATTCCTACACATTTTCTCAATCTCGTCAAGGATAGTCACCGGCAAAGAAAAACATTGCATTGCATATGTAGGAATTGCTTGCGCGATAGATTTGATCAAACTTCTCGACCGGCTTGAGAAAGAAATTTCTCCTTCCACCCCTTCAGTTTTTTTCCAGACCCGATCCTGAATAATCCGAAACACCTATTTTTTCGAACCCCCAATGTAAGTCGGAAGCCCCAAATATTTCTCATGTCCTTCGACAGCCTTAAAAGCTAACTTCATCTGAAGCGTATTTTACCGTTCTTGTTCAATGTTTCGGCTGAAAGACACCTCGAACTTATCCATATTAAGTTTCTTCCCAGAAGCGACTTCGTAAGTAGAGAGAATTTCAAGCACATTATCAACTTCCTCCTTACTTGCATGAACAAATAAGAGACTGTCATCCGCAAAAAAGAGATGTGAAATAGGAGCAACCCTCCTACCAATTTTAATACCATGGATGAGTCTTTTACTTTCTGCATCCCTCAATAGAATAAAGAGAACGGGGGATAAAGGATCCCCCTGCCGAAGACCTCTACTAGGCTTGAAAATCCTAGAAGGTTGGCCATTTACCAAGACATCGAAAGAGGCAGAGCTAACACATTTCATGACCATACTCACAAAAGTTCCCGGCACACTCAACTTAGTCATCATTTTCTCTAGAAAATCCCACTCCACCCTATCATAGGCTTTACTCATGTCAAGTTTAAGCCCAAGATAACCCTTTTTCCCAGACTTCTTTTTCCGGAGATAATGAAAGCATTCATAAGCAACTAGAATATTTTCAGTAATTAATCTTCCCGGAACAAAACTACTCTGGGACTCATGAATAACATAAGGGAGTACTTTTTTTTTCAACATGTTAGCCAACACTTTGTAACAATTTTATACAGAGCATTACAGAGACTAATAGGTCTATAATCAACAGGAGACTCACAATTTTTTTTTTCCGGAATTAACACAATATGAGTCTGATTAATAGAACCTATATCACCATCATTATTCAAAATATCCAAAACTTTCTCAGTCACATCATTACCAACCACATCCTAAAATTTCTGAAAGAAAAGAGCAGGCATACCATCAGGGCCCGAGGCCTTCGTGGGGTGCATCTGGAAGAGACCGGCACGAACATCCTCCGCATGGAAAGGAGCAGCAAGCGAACAATGTTACTTTCTGTAACTTTCGGCTCCACTTTATTGATCACACTTTCTGAATCGGTAAGGTTGCCCGTGGTAAAAAGCTCCTCGAAGTAGCTCACAAGAACTTTTAAAATCTCTTCTTCATCAATATATTCCTTTCCCGCGACATTCTTGATGATTTTGATACTATTTCTTTCTTTCCGTTGCTCAGCCTTGGTGTGAAAAAAAGTGGTATTTTTGTCACCATTTTTCAACCAATCCTGCCTACTTCTTTGTCTCCAGTAAGCCTCTTCCCTATTCTCCAATTCATCCATCCGGTCGTCAAGAGCCCTCATTTGAGCAATAGTCTCATCAGATTGATATTCACCCATCAAATACTTCATTCGAGCCCTACAATCTTCCATCTCTCAAACAAATTCACCAAAATTTTCTCTACTCCAAGTACTAAGGCGACACATTAGGACTCAAGCTAATTTAAATTGTTTTATGTTGATATTGTAAATCTAGCATTATCTTGGGATTGGATACTATAAATCTAACATAAGTGTTAATACTTATCAATTGTGTGTTATATAAATAATTAATAACGTTAATATATTTAAATATGAAATAATTACATTTTACACATTGATTCCAATAATTAATATTTCATACAAGAATGAATTCATGCACAAACTTACAAAAACTAAACCAAATAACAAAATAATAATGACTAATCCAAATATATTTATCTAGCTCTTCACTAATGACATCCTAATTTGGATAACAATGGTGCACGCACAACGCGCGTTGATTACTCGAGGGGTTATTGGGTCAGGGGTTACTTAAGGGGTTACTCGCACGATCGATCGATTACTCAATAAGAAGTAGCTCAAGTAACCCATGACCAAGTAACTTGAGTAAACTCAGCAACTCGAGTAACCCCGACAACTCGAGTAATCCCATACTGAGAAACTTGAGTAACCCTTGCTGGGGCTGCATACCAAAATTTGTGATTTTTTAATGTAAAGTATAGTTAGTGGGATATATTTATTTGTTCGTAGGAGAGAGACATAATAAAAAAAAAATGTAAATAGGGTTGGTCAGAGAGAAATAATTAAACTGTTGTGGACTCTTACCAAAGAAAGTAGTGTTGCAATTATTATGAAATGGACTGTGGCAAAGGTTACCTGAGTTATTTTGTTAGGGGTTACCCGAGTTATTCAGTCAGGGGTTACTTGAGGGGTTAAGACAAGGGTTATTCAAGGGGTTTACTCGGTCAAGGGTTACTTGAGGGGTTACTCGATTAGAGGTTACTTAAGGTGTTCCGACAGGGGTTATTCGAGGGGTTCACTTGGTCAAGGATTACTTGATGGGTTACTTGGTCAGGGGTTAATCATCTAAGGGTTACTCGGTCATGAGTTACTCGAGCTACTTGGTCAATTGTTACTCGAGTTACTCGGTTAGTGGTTATTTAAGGAGTTCGGTCAGGGGTTGTTTGGGGGGTTCAGTCAGGGGTTACTCAATCAGGGGTTACTTGAGGGGGAGGGGTTACTCGGTTAGGGGTTACTTGAGGGGTTCAGTCATGGATTACTCGAGGGGTTACTCGGTCAGAAGTTACTTGAGGAGTTACTTAATAAGGAGTAACTCAAGTAATCCCTGACCGAGTAACTTGAGTAATCGCAGTAACTCGAGTAACCCCTAACAGAGAAATAATTAACACAAAGCAAGACAAAGCTCTAACATGTGATCCAGTCCAAGCAATGGTATTAACTTTTCTAATTTTCTATACTCCATATCAACATAAGTGTCAATGCTTATCAAATGTTTGTGAAATAAATAATTGCTAACATTAATATATTTCGATATGAAGTAACACTCATTCCAATAATTTATATTTCATACAACTACAACATGAAAACAAAATAACAAAACTTTACCAAATAGATTTATATTCACTAATAGCTTCCTAATTTAGATTAACAAAATGATGTTGAATTCAAGCACAAAATTATAATAACTAATCCACATATATTTATATAGTACATCCTAATTTGGATTAATAAAACGGTGCGTGTCAGTGCGCGCGTGCACAAAAACTAGTGAAATTAAATACAGTGGTCAAATTCCAAACCCATACTACTCTAATTTCATTCCTTATTTCAAATCCATTAGTGGTCTATTTTTTGTATTTAGTAACGTGCCAAATATTATAAAATGGACAAATGGAGGAAAATATTGTATAATGTGTAAGGAAGTATAAGACAAATAATTTATAAGGTTGATCACTTGATCCTCCCCCGCACTCTCATTCTCGGTGTCCCTTATTGTCTCGCTGCTCACTCTCTATTTCCTCGCCGGAAAAAGGCCAACGACCACTATTCCGCAGCCAGGTATCCGCCTCTCTCTCCTTCTCTTTCTCTTGCTTCTGCTGCCGCCGCCGCGTCTCCGGTGGTGCCAGTGGCGGCTCCTCCCCTTCCTCTTCATAAATTATGATGCTACATTTTATATTTTCCCTAATTTACATGCTTTTCATTCTATTTTCCTGTTCAAT
The DNA here is from genome assembly GCF_948465745.1 of Chenopodium album. Taxonomy (NCBI): domain Eukaryota; kingdom Viridiplantae; phylum Streptophyta; class Magnoliopsida; order Caryophyllales; family Amaranthaceae; genus Chenopodium; species Chenopodium album. Next base: position 4,562,309 of record NC_137836.1, on the reverse strand, counting down.
CATATCCTAAACAATTTATTTCAAATTATACTTGGAATTCTGTTTTCTTTTCAACTTTAATCTACGAAGCTATACGAATATGCCCGTGTTTTTTTTTTTTTTTTTTAATTTTTTTTTTTAACTTTTTAAATTGGTTTATACAAGGTTTGGTTTAATGAGATTAGGTTATGTATGAAACTTGATCATATGGTATAAGTAGTTCATGCTGTATAAAATCAATCCCCTAAAAAAATGTATTCGGTAGTGTACAATTTCAAGTTAATTTACTCAGAAATTGGGTGTCTTTTTATAGGTGACTGATTCCGGCATCGCATTTGGCAGCATTTTCATGTAATTTTGTTGATTGGTGTGGCAAACGACATGGATTTGAATAAAGATGGTTTCTTGAGTGTTGAAGCTCAGAACAGTAGCATTTTCTGTCAATTAAAATCTTGTTGTTTAGAGTTGCTTGACCTTCTGCAAAACCCCAAGAAGCAATCACCTGCTGTTTCTCAATTGCTTGCCCTTCTTCGCTCTTTGACTTTGGAGGACGTCGAACCTTTTTTTGAGTATGTTGTCCTGCTTTCGTGTTATTGCGTTTTTGTTTATTGGAATTAAGGCTTCATATTGTTGTTGCTGTTACTGTTGCTAACTGAACAGATGCAATCTTTCATTATGTAAAGGTTTATTTGAATACTGTTCGAAGGAATAAAGTGATGATTGATTTTAAACAGTTATATTGATGATTCAACGTTTATTTGTAATGCTTCAAATATCCTATTGTGTGCTAGTTTCATACTCACTATGTCCGTAATTGTTTGCTCCGTTTTTCTTTTAAGGCCGTCCCTAAAATATTGTTTCTTTTCCATCTCAACAATAAATTAACAAAGTAATCAAATCTTGAGGGCAAACAATTGGGGCAGAGGGCGTATTGCCGTATTCATCGCAAATTATACTTGTTTTTGTGATTATTTTGTTTACTTTGATTCTAATTTTAACCTCTATTTTTCTTTCAGCTATATCTTGTTTCCATTGCTGCTTCTAATGGATGCAGCAGTAGATTGCAGATCTGTTCAAAAACGTAATTGTGATGGAAAATCAGAAATGCTCTTTGACCATCAAACCCTTAAAGTGAGTGATGCTGTTTCAGAAGGCGTGCTTCAATGTTTGGAGGAGCTTTTTACCAAATGTTGTTTAGTTTCTGTAAATCAGGTTTGTGGATTCTTTTTAACACTTTTATTCATACCATAGTTCATAGAGCAACCTTCTATCTTGTGACATTTCTGTATATCTTCACCTTTCCTTTGCCCGCCAAAAATGTATTATCTGTTTTGCATGCCATCAGGGGGTTGTTGTAAACTGCATTTTGTTATACATGTCTTTTCAGCAATGTTTTTGGGATTTAGTTTAGTCCTTATGTTCTTAGTTTTAGGTCGTTTTCGGGTGGGTGACAATATTTATAAGGACAGTTAAAATAATTTGTTGAAAACTTGAAATTTTGAGTTTAATGCGCAAAGCACGCTTGAATCTTTGAAATTACCTAGATTACTCCTAATCTAAGTTTTTTCACTCCTGAATCCTGAGTTTCAGTTTAATGGTTGTTAGTATAAGAATCATGATTGACTATGCAAGAGCACAGAACTGTATAAACTCAGTCAAACCGGCTGTGAGGCTAGGTAAAATTAGCTCACTACTAGACCCCTAATTCCCAAATGAATTAAAAAAGCTAACGCATTCCCGGGTTAGGAAAATTACTCCTGCAGCCTTTGTAGTTACACGCCTTAGTATTCCTATAATAACCACGGGTGCAATAAACTTTAAACAACATTTGAATTGGAATTGATTAAGTAATTCGGTCCATACTGCTTAGCCACATGAATTGGACTCAAACAAATAGATCGCCAATTTACAAATTGCACCATGTAAAGTTCACAGCTTAAGGGTTCATGGATTATCCACAAGCTTATTACTAAATAAAGCAAGTAAATTAAGATATTTTAAGCAAGATTACAAAGCTATTTAGCAAGCCATGTAACATAAGTATGAAATGTTTAACTAGATGCAAAATTGCAAACCAAGGTGATGTGTTCATCTTCTGAGGTTGAATATGAATCCTCATCACTTTTGTTGTTTGATTTCAATGTTAAGCCAGCAAATATGAATGCCAAACATCATGATAACACATAAGGAAAAATATTGTTTGGTTGCTCAAAACAAGTTGGGGAATTAAAAATTCATGTGAATTTGGATATAGGGGGTTTGTTTGGTTGATTCTTAAACGTAAAAATGTAGAAAGTGCAAATTCATGGGAATCAAATTACCAAGCACCCCTCTTGGTAATTCAAAATTCTCATGATTTGCAAATGCCTTCATAACAATCAAACAAGTTTAGCCATTTCCTAGGAAATTTGATTTGGGATTAGATTCCAATGAAATACAAATGCCTATGGGAATTTGATTCCTATGTCAACCAAACAATACCTCACTGTTTCTTTGTTCAATTAGCTGAACATTGTTTAAAGTGCAGTTTTCCATTATCACTATGATGTATGTTCATTATCAATGGCAAAAGCAATGAGGCAGTAATGTGTAGACACCACCGTGGGCCATTGAACTGAGGATCTGGCGATCTGCATAGCCTTGGTCTTCTTTCACACAATTGAAGGGATTGAGTATTCATCCAAAAAAATAGTTTCTACTCCCTCAGTATTATAATTATTGACAGTCAATACCAATTTGTGTGTTTGACCAACAATATGTATAATTACACATTATTAAAAAGTAGTATTAAACTTCACAGTAATATCTATTTAAAAACATTTTATATGATACTAGTTGATTTTCTTATGTTACTCAAAGCTATAGTCAAACTTAGTATATGAAAAGTGAAGAATGTCAAAGTGTGTCAATTATTATGTACCCAAGGGAGTTTTTCTTGTCTTTTCTCCTCTGTTATGTTCCAAACAAAAGAATTTTGAATATCAGTTTTACTGGAAAGTCTGACTCTACCAAATTAACAGAGCTGTAGTTGTCCTTACATTTTTATCATGGTTAAAGTTTGAACATTGGTGCTACATGTGGCCTGAAGCTTTGACTCTACTTTTTGGTAGATGACTGTTGTGCTGAAGACATTGACTCATGGTGCCATGCTATCACCATTAGAGGCTGCAGAAGAGTTCCGAGAAGGAGTAGTCAAGTGCTTTAGGACATTAATTTCCAATATAATTTCTTGCTCCGACACATCTTGCTCCTGCAAACACAGTTTAATTCAACCTCTCCTTCTAGATACTGAAGATTTTAGATCCTCAACTGCTGAACATTTGGAGTGTCATTCTCAACCCAAGGAATGCTTGATTGCATTTCTCCAATCAGAAAGTTCTTCAGCTGCTGTTGGACACTGGCTCTCTCTCCTGCTGAATGTATGTTGAAACCTTGTTTGCTCTGCATATTGAATAATAAGACTATTTTTATTCACATGCTTATACTAGTTGCTAATTTAGCTCTTATCAATTTGCTTGCACCAAGATTGCAGAAGCCGAAAGCTCACGTGGTCTTAGGGGAAGTGCAAAGATTCGGATAGAAGCTCTTTTGACCTTACGCATACTTGTAGCGAAGGTAAAAATGAAGAAGTCTTGTTTCTTATACTTAGAAAACTATGGTGGAAATGCTAATGCTTGGAGAATCTGTTCAACCCAAGCCTTTGGGTTGATCTTAACACTTTTATGTTTCTAATGGTTATGAGTTACTTATAAATTCTGCAGTCAGAATTTTGCTGGAATTGTAGAAATGTAGATTAAGTGGATTCTCGTTGTTGTACAAAACTTCGAGTAATATTTGATATCTTCTTAGTGAATGTTATTTCCCCTTTGGCAGGTTGGTACTCCAGATGCCCTGGCTTTCTTTCTGCCCGGAGTTGTCAGTAAATTGGCTGGAATTTTGAATGTTTCCAAATCTATGATTAGTGGGGCTGCTGGAAGTACTGAAGCTACTGATCATGCAGTTAGAGGCTTGGCGGAATTCCTCATTGTAGTCCTTCAGGATGATGCCAATATATTTGATCCTCGTGTGTCCCGCAACAATTTGCTTGCTTCGCTTTCATATGAGAATGAATCTCCGCAATCTTTTCTGGAGGAGCTACGCCACATGCATGTCAAAGCTCAGGATCGGATTCAAACTCCTGCAAAGAGTTCATGTCTAAAAACACCTAATACCAAGGAGGAGGAGAAGCAAAGCCACAAAATCAGTGGTGGACTAGGGCCTTTGCACGTCAAACGTACGAGAGACTGGCTTGAAAAAACCTCAGTCAATATTGACTGTTTGTTGAGCAAGATTTTTCCACATGTATGTTAATAGATTTGATTTGTTATCTGAATTCAGTTTATACTATATAGAATAAGATTCTTCACAAGCTGATAAATTTTATTTGGATAAGTTGCTTCACTAGAGTTGACTCCTGTCCTACACTGTAAATGTCTGAATTTGAATTGATGGGTAAATCCAAAATCTCTTCATTGCTGGTATTGCCATTTATTGCCAAAGCTGGTTCAGAGCTATCTTCTTTCATTCTCAACTATAATTTACAGCCTGCTAAATCGTGTCTTTGATGTTCTTGTCAGATGTGTGGGCATCCATCTAAGAGAATAAGGCGTGGGCTTGTCTCTGCAGTACAAGGACTCTTATTAAATTGCAGTAATATTTCGAAGGGGAGCAGATTGATGCTTTTGGTAGGATGACAGTAATTGCTGCTGCTTCATTTACCTTTCATTTGATTCTCACTTACTTTTGATTAGCTCTGATAAACATTATGTTTGATTATGGGGCACTTAGGGAAGATGTCAGGAACCCAAACATCTCAAATTCTGAACATGACATGAAAATGTTTTCAAAAAACTAAATAAAAATTGTAGTACTTAGTGGTTTTGAGTTCTGGCTTTGTGCTTATGAATTGTTTTGAGTTCTGGCTTTGTGCTTATGAATTGTTTGAATGTAAGTAGTAAAATCTGATTCTTGGGTCATTTACTATTTATGCCACCAATTCACTTTCAGAAGTACCTGCAGTATTTAGAGACCCTAAGTAACTGGTTGCAAAAACCTATTATATCCACACACACACACCAACCACCTACCCACCTATAGGTTTTGAATCAAGTTATGAGTTCATGCTTACACCAGTGTTGATTGATTTTAAAACTAAAGCTTTATATGCCCTTATAATGCTCTCTTATTTCATTTTTTACTGTATGTCAATGTTTAAGTTCATCATATGTGAGCTGGAGGTTAATTTTTCTGTATATATAAGGATATGGTATAAGTTATCTATTATTTGTTATCTACTGTTAGTTTTACATATCTGCTGTATTAACTATCCAACACATTAATAGAAGGGGAAATTTTTGTTAGGCAACACAAAAGAGTTTATAGGAAATTGAGGAAGAGGAAGAGGATAATTGAGGATAACATATCCTCCAAAAACTGACTAGACATTCTCCAAATAACTGACCAATTTTAATTAATTGAGGTCTCTCATGATCTCTCCAAATATTCTTCAAAAATATGACTATAGACTAGCAAAACTATGATGTTAACCTCTTGTATTACATTAAGTTAGTCAGACCAAAACTGTCAATAATATCACGACCTTGCTGTGCAAGCTGGGCTAAGAAATCCATTATATTCCTGATAGAGACCTGATCAACATCTACCACCTAATAATTTTAATATTTTGTGATTTTCTTCCATGTAAACCAATTGAGTGTTGTTAAGCTACTGATACTTCTTTTCATTGTTCTTTCCAAATGTTGTATGCTACGCTTGGGCACAAACTTTAAGTGTAGCCTAACTGCTAGTCGTCTTGTGACGTAGAAAACCTGTTTGGTGAACAATCTGATTAACTCTAAAGTTTTATCTTTCTAATACATATTTTCAATTAACATGTTGTGTGGGGATTTCGATATTGCAGGTGTGTTGGTGTACCTACTTTATACTGCTTATTACTCCTTACTAAAGCTTTTTGTGTCATGTTTTTAGTTATCACTTGGTATATTTGATGCAGGGCTGATGTTCTTGCGTTAAATTTACTCTTGAAAAGACTGTTATTATTTCATTACATTCACCCCTATTGATATTTAATGCCTAAGAGCAAGATCAGTAAAGTTGTTACATTAGAATAATGAAACAATACTAATTGTGAACCAAAAGATCTTATGAAATAACAGTAGGATTCAACAATATGTTTGCCTAACTGTCTCATGCTGCCTACACATCTGACATCCCAGCATTTGAGGAAATGTTTAGATGGAATGGAACCTTTGGTTTGTTCTTTTTCCAATCTCTTTGATTTATCTGTAGTACAAGAATGCATGATATCTGATGACTTCTTGATACTATATTATTGTATCCTTTTCGAGAGTCTCTGCGAGCTGTCACTACCTCTATGTATACTGGTCATCTTGTAAACATTAATAAAATATTTGGCAGATAAGGTAGATTGTTCAACACACCTAAGAGTGCAGTTGCTGCCCTTGATAGTAATATGTTGGTTGAGCTTTAGAGAAAGAGAAATCAAACTTCAATTTTACCCTTGAAAGCAAAGTGAATGTAAAATGAATAAAAGAGATTGACAATTTAATAGCTTCACAAGTTCACACACACACTCTCTCTCCCCCCCCCCCCCCCCCCCCACCCACCCCCCGTTGACTTACAAATTCCCAATCTCAATGTAGCTAGAGTGTCAACTAAGATGCACCTCAATCTATTTAATTGCTTTTCCATTTTTACTGAAAAATTGGGAGTTCCGGAAATAGGTGAGATTATAGAGCTGAAGGGTTAAGAGTGTAGATGAAGGATTAAAGACCTTTTTATCAAGAGCTTGACACGACATAGCAAGGCAACTCGACATTAACTCGAAAATACTAAGAAAACACTAAGTCACGACACACCACGACACAACCAACCCGTATTAATAATTGGTCAAATTATGCAATTACCCTACTTTTTACTTAGTTTTTGATTGATATTGTGAACAACACGTAATGAACATGAGATCAAACACAAACATGACATGACACAACTATTTGCCACCTTAACTTTTATCCTAAAACATTGGAAATTACAAATTTTTATAAAATTATAACTTTTTGATATAAAGATGAGAAGCATGGCTTAGATTATTCAATTTTTAGGTGATATGTGAAAGATTTTTTACACTATCGTGTCTTTTCGTGTTGCATCTGCATTTCATATATCTGGATGGAACTAGTACCAATTCTATATGATGGAGCATTATTTAGCATCTTTTTTTTTTTTTTTTTTTTTTTTTTTTTTTTTTTTTTTTTTCCCTAAAGATGGTTTTACTATCACTTTTGAATTGTAAGTGGAAGGTGTTTATGTGATGTATATCTGAACTATTATAGTCGATCTTTGTTTCATGTTTGCTAGATTATTCTTATAATTGTTTTTGGCTTTAGGAATGTTTGTGTAATTTGGCTTGTGATGATTCTGAAGATGTTTCCCTGCCTGCTCAAGATGTCCTTGGATTATTGTTCTCATCAAACGGAAAATATACTGTTGAGGATGATTTAGCTGAAATTTTTAGCAGGTCCATATTCACTAGCTCTGAATTTATTGGTTACTTATTCTTGAATTTAACAGAAACTTTCATTTCTGTATTATCTTTTTTCTTAATAACAGGCTACTTGAGAAGCTCCCTAAGTTTATTCTTGGATGTGAGGAATCTTTGGCCCTTGCTTCTGCTCAGCAGATGCTTGCCGTGATCTACTATTCTGGACCTCAACTTGTTGTTGATCACCTTTTACGTTCTCCTGTATGTCCTTTCATCAATATTATGAGACTTCTTTGTAGATATGTCATTTTTTTGCTGTTCCATCAATTTATAGATTACTGGCCCTGCTGGTCTTTGTAGGATGCCTTTTCACTCTTCTTTAGTTGTCATTTCATTGATGTTTATTCTTTCTATCACTTGGAATATGTTTCTGTAGCTGTGTTATTACCTGGTATTTTAAAGTTTGAATAAGTAATGTTAAAATAAAGAAGGATACCTAAGTTTGCAGATAGATGAGGTAACTTTTCTCAAATAATGGAAAACCATCCCAACTAAACAACTGTAGATTCAAATTACACCCAAAGCAAGATACGGGAACTATTTGGCAAGAGCCCAAGAGGGTTGCTCCCTCTTTTAGCTGATCATAAACTATAGCCTTTCCTATAAGCTTTATACTCTGTTTTTTTGTTGGTTACATTTGTTGTAGCTACAAAAACCAGAAGGGTAGGGGAGTGAAGGAAGCAAGTGGGGTGTGTGTTAGAAAAAGTAGGAAAGAGAGTGATGCATTAAAAAAAGTAGGAGATAGAGTGGTGTATGTGAGATATAGGGATTAATAAATGTCTGCAAATTAGGAATTAATTACTAGTATAACCAGTATCACAAAATAAATGGGTGGAGAGAGTATTTTATCTGTTATTGTATGTGGAATTATTTGCACCTTTCACTCTCTCTGCTTATTTATTTATGAGCTAAACATCACAGCTAATTATAAATATATGACCATGCAGATTAAGGCTGCAAAGTTATTTGACGTATTTGCCTTGTGTCTGAGTGAGGAGTCTGTCTTTGCTGGCTCTCTTGGAAAAATAGTCTTATCAAGGCCTTCTTCTACTGGATACTTGCATTCTCTTGCAGAGTTAAAAATTGGAAGTAAGATTTCTGAAGACCAATATCCTGTCAATAATTCCAATACATATGAAGTGTCAAACATGCACACTTTGGTCAAGGAAATGGAGTATTCCGAAGGACAAACTTATGAGAATTATGAACTTCCACGTATGCCTCCTTGGTTTGCCAATGTAAACTTTCATAAATTGTATCAAGCACTTGCAGGAATTCTTAGACTTGTGGGTTTATCCTTAATTTCTGGTAATGTATCTTTCCTCAATTGTATAATTTTCTGATTGGATCCTGATGTTCTTGTCAATATTCTGACTTATGTGTATCTTGTTTCTGTTTTCTATGTGCCAAACAGACTATAGAAATGAAGTGCCGTTATCAAAGATTATCGAGATTCCTTTGGATAATTTGCGTAAATTAGTCTTTGAGATACGTAGGAAGGAGTACAATAGTGAAAGCTGGGAATCTTGGTACGCTAGGACAAATTCAGGTCAATTGTTGCGACAAGCTGGAACTGCTGCATGTATCCTTAATGAAATGTTATTTGGCATGTCAGATCAAGCTATGAATGTCTTTGGAAAAATATTTAAGAAGTCAGGAGTAAGAATTGAAGAGAAGCAAAATAGTGATGCCACTGCTTTTGGTCATTCTTGCCAAGTACGATGCCATGTTGCTCATGGATCACATTGGCAGACTAAAGGAGCTGAGAACGTGAGGCAGCATGTAATTGATTGTGTTGGTACCATTTTACATGAGTACATAACTCAAGAAATTTGGGACCTTCCAGTTATACTTGAAACATCTCTTCTTAAATCTGGCAGTGAAAGTATTGATAAGAACTTCTTACACGATGTTGCCAAACTACACCAGGAAATGACACTTCCATAACTTGTCATTTTAAGCTTCTTTTTATTGTTTTTATATCTTGTCTAGCTCTAACACTTTTCATATTTATTACCAACAGGTGCTCATCGAGGGAATTGGGATCTTCAATACCACACTTCGTGAGCAATTTGCTTCAAGTGGGTTCCTCTGTTCCTCTCTATATCTGTTGCTTGAAAACCTGATGTGCTCAAACTCTGACGTCAGACAAGCATCTGATGTTGTGCTACGTTTAATTTCTGCCACATCTGGATGTTCATCGGTAAGAGTCATACTATGCCTTATCCCTTTTGCCAATTCCTGGTTTACTGACTTTCTGACCCAAACAATCTACAGGTTGGTCACCTAGTTATGCTAAATTCAGACTATGTTATTGATTCATTATGCCATCAATTGCGTCATTTGGATCTGAATCCTCACGTCCCAAACGTGCTTGCCGCAATGCTTTCTTGTGTTGGTGTGACTCATAAAATATTGGCATTGTTGGAGGAGCCGGTATGTTCCAAATTTCGTTAATTGTGAAAACCTGTTCTGCTATCCTTTCACCTTGTTTCTGGTTCTTGAAGTGTTTGGTTATAGCAAAAAAGGGTGATTCTCGGTTTTGAAAATTAAATGACAAATGCTATGTCTTCTAGATGTTATTCATTTCTGCTTTCAAAAAAAAAAAAAAAAAGATATTTATTTCTCTTTTTCCCCGTAATAAAGTCTTTGATTGGTTATTAATTATCATTGAGAATCCAAAAACACCACAATTTAGAAATGGAATCATTATGGGGTAATTATAAATTACCGTGGTCCGAGTCAAACAGTTTCAAATATACTCCAAAAGAATCATATATTGACTTTAATAAGATGTAACAACTAATAATAGTAACAATACTTTAGTCATAATTTGTCGCAATATGTGTGGAATTGTTTGTCTATCATAAGCATTAATTTATTGAATATACTTGGAAATTGTATAATAAGAACATTAATTAAAGCGCTTGCCATTTTTTACTAGATTATATGTTACTCCCTCTGTTCTTGAAACTTTGTTACATTTGGTGATTTTATGCGGTTATTAAGGAAAATAGTATAGTGAATGTGATGGTTAGATGTCACATGTAATAAGTATTAAGGCATTAAGTCAACGTTGGAAATAGAAATTGTTAAATAGGTATAGTCGCTTAATAATAGGAAGACTATCATTTACCACCTCCTCAACAACTGGCAATACACCAACTTCATCTTATTAGCCCCCTTTCTCAATGATATTTTGTTTCTTTGCCTTCCTCTTCCTTGCATTTACTCCATTGTGCTACTCCCTTATATTAGTTACACTCTCAGCAATTCTCAGTCTGATTGATAAAATTTGAAAGTTGGGGGAAGAAACCCTAATATATCAAAAACCTTCAATTCAATGAATTAAGGACAAATTATAGAGGAATTTAAAATTCAATTGGGAAAGTCTTCAATTACAACCACCAACTACCTTAGGGCTGATTTCGACCTTTGATTGAGATTAAATGAGCAAATGGGGATGAAATTAGAGAGAGCAGATTTTAACGAAGGGAAGAGGGTGGAAATAGGAAAAGGTATGGTCATATGACCTGCACACCCCAAGTCAATGCCGGAAATAGGTCGGTAACATTGGAAAATGGGATTAGGCTGTCTCTTACAACAACAACAACAAAAAAAATTTTATGGTTTTTACTTGCCAAAAAAAATTGAAAGGTTTTTTTTCTGATAAAAAAGTTACTTTAATTTTTTTTTTTTTTTAATACAAATTTTCCTTTATATTATTTTTAGCAATTTGTTTGTGCAGTCTGGTCAGCGCATCTGTTTGGGTACAGAGGGCCATAGGTTCGAATCCTGTCACCTTGTTGTGATGGGCTGATGTGCACAGACCCGTAGGCTATAAGGCTGACAAAAAAAAGCAAATTTTTTTTAATCAAAAACTTGGAAAAAGTGCTCAAACCATACCTTGAGGAGAAGGTAGCCGAAAGAGCGCTTCTCCGAGAGACATAGTTCGAAAGGGTGCATCCCGTGCCTTTCTTGGTTGGAAAACCCAACCGGCATCTCAGGTCAAAAACATAATATGAGTTTACCAATGCTTGCTATAAGGGGAATTTAGTTTGCTGCATATTATAGGTTCATAATATACCTTTTTTTTTTAGGATAATAAATCAATATGTTGAAACCTTTTTATTTATTTATTTTTATTTTATTTACGTGGTGGTAAATCAATTAATGTATGTATATCTAGTGCTAATTTGATGCTGATATTAACTTCTTTTTTTTGCACAATAATTAGCTTGGAATAGTATATGAAATACCTATAATAGTATTATGACAAATGATGGGGCCTGCCTATAAACTATTATAGGCATGTACAATAGTTATTAATTAACCTATCATTCCTGCATATATACATATATATAGATTGGCTTTTTGGTCCTCTTACAATTAATTAACCTATCATGCCCGCATATATTTTTTTTTCCCCCAAAATTGGCAAGTTTCAAGCAAATTCTTACATCACACTTTTAAAACGGGGCCGTGATTTTCATTTGTATTTTTGAGACATCTGCTTGGCTTTTTTTTCCTCTTAAAATTATGTAGAATATCAACTATCTTTACCATCCATTATTTATGGTATGTGACTAGTTATGCCTTATTTTAAAATTCTTTTTGTAGATGCGCTCTGTTTCAATGGAACTGGAAATCCTTGGAAGGCATCAGCACCCGGAGTTGACTATTCATTTCTTGAAGGTTTTCATTTTCATTCGAAACTTTGTTTAGAAATGTTTATTGATGATTTTTCGTTGCTGTTTATTGTATTTTATAAGTCATCTGCCTCCTATTTTATAAGTCTTAAACTGTTATTAGCTTATTTTATCATTGAAATATTGCCATATTGGTATTTTCAGGTAATTGAATTTTCTGAGTGCACTGTGTGAATACATTTTATACTCTGTACTTCTGATTTTCAAATCTTAATTAGCTAGTATTTGAAAATTGATCAAGTGTCATGCAGGCATTATGTTCCTCTAAAATTTTTTGGCTTGTGGTTTGCACATACTATTGTGATTATCTGTTCCTAGGAATGAGTAGATAGATTCATTGATAGGTAGCTACTCAGAATAAGCCATACTAGCGAAGTTTAGATCACTAATTAGGTGTTATTTCCTATTTTAAATTGTGTAAACTGGCCAGTTTGCCATCCTTGGGCTGTTTTCGTGGTCAAAATAGTTGCTAAGACTTTATAACGTCTTGTGACTGAGGTTATGCATTTATACTTGTTGTGGTCTTTTAAACACAAACCTTCGAGTGTTAGCTTACAACGTGTGTAAGAAGTTTTCTTGGTCTCTGTGCATTACTAGATTATTAGATTATTTAGCAGGATGATGGAACTTGGAAAAGAGTGGCTAGGTTAATGAATTTTCTATTTGGTCAGCCCTTTTTGAAAAGAAAGTTAATCAGCTCCCCTTCCTCGTCACACAGAGATCACAAAAAGAAATTTGCCACAATACTTGATTAGTAATGTGATGTTGAAGCCTATGTTTCCAATTTTATCACTGGTATGTTTATGATGATGTTTCAATTTTCTGTCAGGCTGTAGCAGAGATGGTTAAGGCAGCTAAGCACGAGGCACAATTGTTGCCTGCTCAAGCTGAATCCTTTTTGGCAGCTGTTAATTCTAAAGTATCTGATGTGAAAATGGAACTCGAACGGGATACTGTTAATGCAGAGGAACCAGGTATATCAGTATGTGAAACACTGTATAATTTCCCTGACTCCCTATCCCTGAAAATCCATTTCTCTGGGTACCCTATCAAGTTTCTTATTCCGTAGCTTTGTAATGCAAAATTTTGGTTCAGGCAGATTTATGGAGTCTTTTATCTTGATTGATCAAAGAGGAATATAGCTTCTAGTGTCCAATCTTTTTGCTTTTGGGAAGTGTTATATTGTAGGGCCAAATGTCCGTCAATGGTAGATATAGGCGTTGTTCCATTGCCAATGTGGACACGCTATTTCTAAACGACTGTACCATGGTTTTTCTTGTCTTCATTGTTTTTCTTTTTGTTGTCCATCTTCCCTCCCCGACCCCCCTTTTTTCAAGCCAATATAACTAGCTTGTCTGCTTGGACAAGCCATGCTATGTATCATGATTATCTCTACTTCAGTTGCTTTACTGGTTTGTAGCCAATTTGTGCTCTTTGCATTTAAATGCAATGAATATCCTTTATTTTGGTGCTTTGCTCTTACTTTTGATCATGCAATTTGCAGAACCATGTGATGTTGCCTTTAGTCGCGACATTGTTGTGAAAGTGGAAGAGTGGGAGAATATTTTGTTTAAATTACATGACAATAAGAGGTATCGTCGGATCGTTGCATCTGTTGCAGTATCCTGTTTGAGAGCTGTTACTCCGTTGCTTGGATCTGAAAAGGAACCGATATGCTTGATTGCATTGAACGTAATTGAGGTATCTCTAGATTTTCATCCAGAAGACTAGAAGTATCATCTTTTGCACTTGCTAATTATTTTTCTCAATTAATGTATAATTTGCTTCCATTTGATTTAAAAACTCTTCTCCTCTACTTTATCTCTAAGTAATACGGTATCATTTGCTATGAAATATGATGGCCCAATACCTCTATATTTAAGACATTTTTTTTTTCCCGTGGTTTTACCTGTCCTAAAGTACATGTGGGTGTGTTGCATATCTAAACTGTAGAGTGGCTACAAAGTTATTTATGCGAGTGTTGTCAGATTGGTGGATTACAGAATAACAGAAAGCTCTGTTTTTTTTTTATTGAATGTATCAAGATGCTGGCTAGACTTCAGTTTAGCCGGGTTCATTTATCTAATGAAGTATGTAATTAGTTATCTGATTCTTTCCTCCCCTCTGTAGGATGGTGTTGTGACACTGGCAAATGTGGAGGAAGCGTTCAGGCATGAGAAAGAAGCTAAAGGAGGCATTGAAGAAGTAGCATCTTTGTGTTCCTTTTATCATCTTAAAGACATTCTTGATGTTGCTGAGGAGGGGAATGATGAGAACAGACTACTTCCAATGATGAACACAGTATGGCCATATTTGGTTGCTTGTGTACGAAATAGGATCCCTGCGGTAAGCATCTTCTCCCTGCGTTTTCTATTAATTGCTACATGTCCCTATTATAGAAGTTTCATATAAATGCTACATATCCATTTTTGGTAATGTGTTTTCTTTCTCTCTCGATATACACGGGTTACCATGTTATCTCTCTTTGTCTCACAACTATTACTTAGTATATGTGCCTCCCTTACATGCAACAGATAATAGCAAATGGAAAAGTAAATTTTTTGGTTCTCCTTTCAGCCACAAACTGTCATTGTGTAATCTGTGGTGTATCACAAATTTTTCCTCGTAGTCCCTATGAATAAGATTGACTGTCGTTCTCTTTAACGGTGAGAGTGGTATCAGATGGAGAGGTTTTCTGCTTGCTTGGTCCCTGTTGTATGTGTTGGAGTATAACAAGGCTACAAGGAAAAAATATAGCAGAGGAATTACTAAAATGATTTAATATTATTGGGTGTTTAGTTAGTAAAAGGCGAATTACAATTTGTTATAACTTATAAACAGCTCATGAATCCAAAAAAGAATCCCAAGATAAGCCATAAAGAGCAATATATCTTATAAACAGCTGTTATTTTATCTATTTAACTTGTTAGAAAGGAAGGTTTTAATTTTAGGTTAAATACTAATTCTGATAGCCTTGTAACTTTTGCTGTAGCATAAGCAATTTTGTCATTTTTTAGTGCTACTTTCTATTTTTTTTTGTTGGTTTTAATTTTTCAATGTGATATTATTTATGTATGTTTTTTTCATGGTTGTTTGCCTTCTTCCCTCCCCCCGCCCCCCTGCTTATTGATTAATTAGTTTTCTTATTGTTGGTTTTAATTTTTCAATGTGATATTATTTATGTTTTTTCCCTGGTTGTTTGCCGTCTCTCAACCCCCCTGCATTTATTCTTCTCCTGAACCTTGCTCGAATTTCACTATTGTTTGTCAACCCCCCCACCCCCACCCCCTCTAAAAAAACCCAAAAAAAAAAGATTAAAATAACTATTGTTTCCATTATTCTACTCCTGTTCCCTGCGGGAATTTCTAGTAACTCCCTCTCTCTTTCCCTTAGCATACCCTGAAAATTTTCTTTATAAGGGTTCAGGCATTCTCTTCCTTGCAGCTCTATCCTGAAACTACGAGCAACAATTTTTAGAAACAGAATAGAAGGGAAGCTATTAGTTATGGGAAGGTAGAAAGATTTAAATGGGATAGAAACAAGACTAGGAAGGTTAGGTCAGACGGTGAATGAGTGTCAGAAAATCTGATAATTCACAAGGTATTTTTTTGAATTTTTTTCTTCATAAACAAGTGGGAATTGGCACTAAATATTGTAAGTTGTACAATCGTTTTTCCTCTTTTTGTGTGGGTTTGGAGGGAATGTGTGGGGCGCAACTGTTGCTCCATTTTGCTTGCATTTCCTGATAATTCTCATGTTTTTGCAGCCTGTTCGTAGATGTGCAGAAGTGATTAGCAATGTGGTGAAAATTTGTGGTGGAGACTTTTTTTCTCGACGTTTCCATACTGACGGGTCCCATTTTTGGAAGCTCTTAAGTACATCACCATTCAAAAGAAAACCTATTTCAAGTGATGAGAAAGCACCACTTCTACCTTATAGAAGTACTTCTCGCACATTGGAAGATCCCATATCTGAATCTTCCAATCTGAAAACCCAAGTAGCAGTTCTCCGCATGATTGCTGAGCTGTCGCGGGATAAAAAGAGTGCTTCAGCTCTTGAAGTAGTACTTAAAAAAGTTAGTGGTCTTGTGGTAGGAATAGCATGTAGTGGTGTGACTGGGCTCCGGGATGCTTCAATAGACGCCCTTTCTGGACTTGCATCAATTGATCCTGATCTCATTTGGCTTCAACTGGCTGATGTGTATTACTCTTCGAAGGAAGAAGATGTGAAACCATCCAGTTCCGGACTCCCTGAGCTTGCAGAAATTCTTCCGCGCCCTATTTCTTCAAAAGACTACCTTTATGCACAGTATGGAGGTCAGAGTTATGGTTTTGATGTTAATTTTTCTTCAGTGGAAAACGCATTCAGAATATTGTACCCTGAAATGTTTCTTATACAAACACAACACTAGCTCTGTAGCAATTATGTATATAAGTCATTTCAAATATTCTGTATTGTACGATTGCTGAAGATGAGGTTTGAATTACCAATCTAAGGCTTTGCCTAGTGATTTTTTTTGTTTTTGCATTTATTAACATGAAGTTTAAGATCAAATCTCATGATATATATTTTTATTTTGAGGTGAGATATTTATTTTTATAATGTCATGATTTGATTGTGTAATCATGCACACAATAGTAAAATATTCACCTTGTCCACTTACAAAATCGAGAAACAAAGGTGATATGACATAAAAAAATTCACGGTAGGGCCATGGTGGAATGAGAACCCTAGGTTTTACACCATGTGGATCTTGGAATCTTGGGTTTTTTCGTGTTTAATAAAATTAATGTTGAAATTAAAAATGTTAATGAAGTTAAGGATAATTCGTGTAATTATTAATTTTTAGTAGTAACTAGTAAGTAATCATATTTGACCCTTTTGTTAATTGTGGATTGTCAACTGTATGAATTTGCCAATTTGGCAATGTTAGAAATGCCTAAACTCTATTGTTCATCATCATAAATTATGATTTTTGTTTTACACTAGTTGTGGACCCGGTGTTGTTTCTCGAGTGATTTTTTTACTTTTTATCATCCATTAAGATTTGTGATTCGTCAAGTTATCAATGTATTTTCTCTACTGAATTTAAGTACCTTGATTATAGCTAGACAAGTTTAAGACTAATTTTTAATCACAACATATGTATGTGTTACAATATTTTCTCGTGATTGCCACTTGCTAGTGATATTGAGTTTTCATAAAAGAAACTACACTCTAATAATTGCTATGACTCTGTTTTTATGGTTTTGCTAATATTATGAAGTAAATTTATAACAACTCCCCCTCATCCTTTTATCACTTGTCTTAAAGTTTATTCATCTCTTTTTCATTCATCATTGTTGTATACACTCTCTTTTATATTGCTCCTTCTCCCTATCTCACTTGCCTTTTCTATCCATCCCTTACTTTCTCCCACCTTATTGTTCCTTCTTCTCCATCTCATCCATTCGAAGGAATTGTAATTGTGGCTGTCTTTCTTAACGTTTTAGTAACATACTAACATTGCATTCCTTGATGAAATAATTAAAATAGTGGTATCTCACGCAGCCAAAGGTCGAGGCTTCTTGCATATAAGGGGAATTTACAACTTGTTGACTTGTCAAAAAATGATTTAGAAGAATTAACAAAATGTAATTTCTTCTCATGATTCAGTTTTCTCACAAGATTGTCAACAAAGGACAAAGGGCAATCTAGTATTCTGGTAAGATAAACAAAAGGCACCCAGATATAAGATGTTCTCCTCACATACATCAGCTAAAATAGATACAAATCATTAAAAAAAAAAAGGTATTTACAAAGCTTGTAGGATTATTCTTTTCAGCCTTCCCAGTGTGGCCATGAGATCCCCCCTCCCCCTGTCAATATTACTTTTGCTAGTTGTCTCTTCATGGCAACCTCTTCATTTTCCTATACTACCTTGGTAACTGCAAAAATAAACAATGCAAAATATCAACTACACAGCAAAAGAGTGAATTAAGAATAATCTTTGAAATTTAAAACACAAATATGTCCTGCGTATTTATTATGAAACATTACAACAAGAATTCCCCATTCAAACTAAACCAATATAAGCAACCATTATCTACACAACATTTACTAATTTTTCAAATTCAGTTATCTCCTCAAATCACCTAGGAGAAAGGCTTGATGATACTCTTGTTTGTACCCAAGTACCATCCTAGAATTATATGCAACAATATAGACAATTTTGTATTCTAAAAGCAAGTAATGAAAACAACAACATATGAAATTGCATCTTTCTTTATAATATTAGGGTTTCCTTCAAATTTTGTAACTAATTCTAGGATTTGAATTATCAGGTCAAAATTTGCACAATAAAAATCCAAAATCCCAAAAAAATTTCACCTAATTTCTAACAAAAAAAGATACCTAACCAAAATTAGAGTTTAATATACCGATTTTTAATTAACATAAAATTATCCAAACAAACCCACATCATATTTTCCACAACAATCGATAAAAACAAATAAAAAAAAATATATAAGAGGGAATCTTGAACACCAGCATGATAGACACCAAGACCCAGCCAAGTAAGTGTATCCATTAATGGGGGAAAGATATACTACATAGTACACGACTACACATTCAAGTAATTAAATTGGCTATAAAAAATGGTACCGCACATGGGAAAACATTAATATAATTACATAATTTTAACATCATATTCAATCCATGGTATAAATTTAATCAAAATAGGTATCAATATTTGTTAGGAATATAGGAAAATATATTATTGTGATATATTTTCCATATAGTTCTTATGATATTATATTTAGGTTAATAATATATCTTAGTGATATTCTAAGATAGATTTATGGAAGTTTATATGATAGAGTTTATATTGTATAGGTTATTTTTTGTAGGCTATAAATATTAGCCAAGATCATCAATCAATACAATTAAAGCTATTCTCTCATAAATAATTTAGCAATATTACAAATAAATTATGATAAATTTAAATTCCTGAAAACTCTTCTAATAAATGGGATTTAATTCCTAGTATATTTGAGTTTCGATAATCGCGACAATATTTATATGTAGTAGAATATTTACAACTTCTTACGACCAAACAAAGGATAATAAAATTTCGAAGAAAAATTATAAAACATACCTCAACAACTCGATCTAGCAATTGATGATGCCTATATATTCTTGAATTCACAAATGAACCGAACAACTTGCAAAATATACGACCTCCGTTAAATGTTATGTGGAACTTTGGGATATTTTATAACTTTGGGATATTATTGTGAGATATAAAATATTCCAAAGTTGCACATAACATTTAATGAATGTAGTATACAATAGTATAAATAAATAAACTAAAGCTATGATTCCAATTTAAAGTATCACAAAATTTTAAAACTACAAAAAAAAAAAAAAAAAAAAAAAAAAAAAAAAAAAAAATTATAACGCAAAATAAAATATAAATCAAGAAGATGGAAGAGATAAAAGAGAAGCCATATTAAGAGGATAATTTTTTTTTTAAAAAATGTATTTAACAAACAAAATTATATTGGCATTATCAAAGGTATATGTATAAAGAGTAGATTAAAAAAATAATAATACGGAGTAATAAATAAATAATTAAAAACCATTAATGACATCACATATTAAATTGGCGGGAAATTTTTTAATGAGGAAGCGACACGTAGGATAAGGAGGGGGTGTATGATGTCAGCATATTTGTGTTTTAGTAATAGTTAATAGATTGTAAATTTTATGTAAAACTACCCGTCAAATACTGTTTTTTTTTTTTTTTTTTTTTTTTTTTTTTTTTTTTTTTTTTTTGTCAAAAACCACCCACTTAAAAATATGTTGCCTAAGACCACCTAAATACAAATTTTTGTCGTCTAAGACCACCCGGATCAACTTTCCGACATTGACTTAATATTCCGGCATTGACCCCAGGCACGTGACCACGCATGTGACTTTAAATGACCCCCCCTTCCCCAAATACCCTTACTATATTTCCAACAGGACGATTATACCCCTGTGAGAGAAACTTGCTTACCCGAAATTTCAAACACCACTCACTCTCAGTCTCTCAGTCTCACTGAGAACCCTAACCGGCAGTTATTCTCCGGCAATTGGACCCCTAATTGGCACTCGGACCCCTCACTCCTCTACTCACCGGTCGCCATGAGTCAACTGTTACTTCAGCCTCGTCGTAGGTGGAGCGAACCTCTCCCCGAAGCGATTAACCCCGCCGGCGTCAAGGAAACCAAAGAGATGCTTGACGCCGTTTCTCATATCTTTTGCTCTCGGTGAATGTTGGGGGCTATTTCGGGGTGATTTTGGCTATATTGAAGCTTGCTGACATCCATTTGAAACTAGTAATTGATTTATTTTTGGTAATGCTGTAATTGATTGTTAATGTTGATGTTGGTGTGTTAGTTTTACATGACAATGCTTGCATGTGTGCTGGTCTTTTCCAAGGTTTTAGTTGTTTTTTTGAGATAATTGAGGATATAATTTGTTGAAAGGATCATATGATGAATTAATATGTTTATGGTTTTTACCCAATTTAAAATAAATAAATTATTATAATTATTTAAAAATTAACAAATTACATGAAATTACGTATATATTATATTGAACATTATTGACTTATATAATATTGATATTGATTAATTAATCATAATTTTATATCACTTTAATAGTATTAAATAATTTAAATGCCCCTGAGTTATTTTTTTATTCACCAAATACCCATCAAAATTTTCAAATTCAACAAATACTCCTGAGTTTAAGAAAAATGTCATCAAATGCCCTTAATGACTAACGACGGTTAACACCGTTAGTCATTAATGACTAATATGCCACGTGGCAGCCTCTAACTGGTTGTTGTAATATTAATTAATTAATTATTAAAAAAAACTTTAAAAATAAATAAAAAAACTTTAAAAATAGAAAAAAAATTATAAAAAAAAAAAATTACCCCAACCACCCAAGACCCACCCCACCCCCAACAGCTGACCACCGGCCACCACCCCCAGACCCTGCGCCGGTGGTCCATTTTCGCCGGCGAGGGCAGCCCCCACCCTCCGACACCCCCCTCCCCTACCCCCAGCCCCTTCTCCCTCCGTTTCCCCTCCCCTTAAACCCCTCCCCCACCTCGAAAAACCCCCCTCCCTTCACGGCCGGCGCCCAAACCCCCACCCCGGCGCCGACGAACCAATTTCGCCCCACCCCCTGCCATCCCCACCCCCTTTCCCCCCTAAACCACCACCCAAAAAACCAAAAAACCCTTTAATCGAAAAAACTCCAAATCGAAATCTAGGGTTTCGATTTGGGGGTTTTTCGGTTTTTAAGGTGGTGGTTTAGGGGGGAAAGGGGGTGGGGATGGCGGGGGGTGGGGCGAAAAAGGTTCGCCGGCGCCGGGGAGAGGGTTTGGACGCGGCCGCGAAGGGGGGGGGGTTTCGAGGGATGGGGAGGGGTTTAAGGGGAGGGGAAACGGAGGGAGAGGGGGCGGGGGTAGGGGAGGGGGTGTCGAGGGTGGGGGGGCTGGCCTCGCCGGCAACCGGCGGCCGGTTCCGGCTGGGAGATGGCGGCCGGCGCCGGTTGCAGGGGTGGTGGGGCGGGGTGGGTCTAGGGGGTGGTGGGGGTATTTTTTAAAAGTTTTTTTTTTTTATTATTTTTAAAGTTTTTTTAATAATTAATTTATTTATTTTACAACAACCAATTGGATGCTGCCACGTGGCGTATTAGTCATTAATGACTAACGGTGTTAACCGCCGTTAGTCATTAAGGGCATTTGGTGAAATTTTTTTAAACTCAGGAGTATTTGGTGAATTTGAAAGTTTTGATGGGTATTTGGTGAATAAAAAAATTACTCAAGGGCATTTCATGAAATTTCCGTTATTATTATTATTATTATTATTATTATTATTATTATTATTATTATTATTATTATTATTATTATTATTATTATTATTATTATTATTATTATTTTATTTTTTTAATTTTAGTTTTATTATTATTATTATTATTATTATTATTATTATTATTATTATTATTATTATTATTATTATTATTATTATTATTATTATTATTATTATTATTATTATTATTATTATTAGTTTTGTTATTATTATTATTTTTATTACTATAAAATTTCAAAAAACCTTCAAAGTCAATCAATTTACAAGAAATTGGTAGGGAGCCGAGATACAATCTGGGCCCCACCACTCTAGCTATAGCGAACTCGATCCTGCTGAAGATGTGAGCAGCTGCACGAGCACCAATATCCTGAGTCTTAGCGAACGCCTGAACCTGCTTCAACAACGCAATAACATCCTTCTCTAATTCCCCCAACGAAGAAAAGGAGAAAGGAAGAAAATCATAGCCAATAGCCCTGCAACGCCCCCCATACTTGTCCCGCTTCCGCTGAGCTGCCGCCGACACAACACGAGCAGGAACAAAGTCAGACAACCCCGATTGCGTTAAAGGTGAAGACCCCGTCAAGTCTACACATACATCAAGGCCTCTATTCCAGGAATAAAGCAACAAATCTGCTGGTCGAAGAGCCCTGTCGTTCCCTCCAGTCAACCCAACGTTAACCTCCTTTCGAACAGAAATCCCAGACCGAAAACAAATATCAACAAGGACACGAACAACGTTGTGCCGATGCTTATTACCCACCATCCCAGCACAAGGCACTGCATGATCCACATAAATATCCCCATCAAAAACCCTTTTGCAAGAAGAACACGGTGTTGAAACGGAGAACAAAGGAACACCCAACCGGTAGCAAAGAACACTACGGTAAGTCTTACCATTCATAGTCTGATCCAAACCCGATATCAGGACCTCCAGCAACCAGGCTGAAGAGTAATCCCCCTGTTGGGACTTCCAATAGGCAACCTGACGCGCAGATAAGGAGAAAGTGGAATCCGCATATGCAATGACCTTCGTGAAATATACATCTGCCAATCTATTCATAAGTCTGGGGGCAGCGATCTCACTAGGGTTACTCATAAGGTCAGTCTCCACAATCCTGTTAAAAAGACTAAGAGCACCATCGGAGGCCGGACTCGGGCCAACAATACCAGAATTGCTAAGAAGCGTAGCCTGAAGACCAGAAGACTGCAGACGCGATACAAAGAAAGCATAGTGCCGAACATCACCCGCCGGATAGACACCCAAACCACCATAAGCAAAAGGTAAGGTGGCAAGTCGACATTGCCAATCACCAAAACCAGGCCCCGAAGCAGTTACAATGCGCTCTAAAGAAGCCCGAAGGGCCACATCAAAAGAAATCTGTGCCGATTCAAAAAGACGAGGAGGACAAGTGCGCATAGCAAAGTACAGTTTCGAAACCCCAGTACATGCACGAAGAAGCAACAACTCGCATTGGGGATCATCGAGCTTAGCAACAACATCCATTAGTACAATGGTCTTCGATACTCTCTGCATAACAAGCTCACCATAGAAAGAGGAATCAGCACTGACAGGACCACCAAGAAACTTAACGCCATGGACAGGACGACCAATATCGGGAGGAAAGACACCCACGAGGGTCCTCTGAGGGCCAGAAAACTTTTGTTTTCTCAACGTTGATATGGAGTCCGAGACGAGGTTTTCACATCCGTCGGTGATTTTTTTTTTTTTATTTTTTTTATTATTATTATTATTATTATTATTATTATTATTATTATTATTATTATTATTATTATTATTATTATTATTATTATTATTATTATTATTATTATTATTATTATTATTATTATTATTATTATACTCAAATTAAAATTGTAATTACCTCAGTGATTTTCACATCCGTGTTGCCATTGCGCCACAGAATGCTCCAATGTCATAAAACAATCCGGCGAGCTGTGAAATGGTTCCAAACGCAGCTTTGGTCTTTCGAATTTGTGTGGCGCTCGGAGGAGGTGGTGCCACCACGGGGAGAATGGGAGAATGAGCTCTCCAGAAGCAAAGACGGGAGGTAAGTGAACAAACTTTAGCTCTAACGTTGCTCAACAACAGCTCTTGAGAAGAATCTCCGGCGCCACTCATTGTTGTTCGGCGACGAAGTTTACTGTACTATAATGGCGGCGAGAGAATAAAAATCACTTTAATTTAGATATTTTTGGAAAAATGGAGTTGTGGGGTCAAGTTTGGTTGGTTTGGGGTCAAGTTTGAGTTTGTTTGGTTTGGGGTTAAGCTTAACCCGACAGGTTCAGATGGTTTTGGGCCCGGGGCTTCCAAACGGAGGTTAATGCATATACACAACCTAGATTACACAAGAACGGGTAGTGACACGGATACAGGTATATATGATATGGATATGAGAAAACGTTTATCTTAATATAAGGGACATGGCTGCGGAATGTTAAAATTCATATCATATATTTTATAAAAAGAATTTTACCATATATTTGTCATTCCGTCATCTTATTTGATCATACTATATATGAAGACACTCATATTATTTAACAATTAGTTTATTTATCTTACTTCACTTTAATTTTCTTATTAAAAAAAGTTGAATAACCCATATAATAG
Source organism: Chenopodium album (assembly GCF_948465745.1). Taxonomy (NCBI): domain Eukaryota; kingdom Viridiplantae; phylum Streptophyta; class Magnoliopsida; order Caryophyllales; family Amaranthaceae; genus Chenopodium; species Chenopodium album. Next base: position 4,537,466 of record NC_137836.1, on the reverse strand, counting down.
TAGGATACAGTCTGAGACGTATCGTCATGTGTCCCACGAGTGTCGGTGTTTAACACGGTGTCCAATGAATACTATTAGCCTATTATTGGAATGGATATTTGTGCGTGACTATTTTGCGTCTTCCTAAAACAAACACTAACTCTATGGATCATTTTTTTTTTGGAAACAATCTCAGGATAAGAATAGCCTACCCATGATTTCTTAGGACAAAATTTGTCAACCCAAAAGTCAAGGGGGATTAGGTTTAAGGAAAACTAAAGCAATCAACTCTGCCTCTTGGTAATTTAAGTTAGGTTGGAAAATAATCTCAGATCATAATAATTTGTGGGTTCGTACTATTCGAGCTAAATATTTAAAACATAACTTTTTTTTTTTTGAATGTAAACCCCATGCTAAGTGATATATCTATTTTATATAGTGATTTACCCTAAACCAAATGAATACAACTGTAATTAGTAAGCAAATTAAGGGCATTAACATTAAAAATTAGCACCTGATTATTATGTTGTCTTGGAATAAAAACCAACAACATACCGATAGAGGCAACTCCAAAAGAAAAGGCCCTTTTGTTATCCCAATATTTGAGATTTGTCAACATTTTCTCCCTACCTCCGTTTGAAATTTTTTCTGTGGAGCCATGCACCATGCAGATCGTGCATCTGCCTCCACGAACAAGCTTTAACCTCCGTTGTGTTACTTTTTACCCTTCAGACCAGATGAAGATTGAGGAATTCATTTTACTACTCCAATTCACTAATTATTTAATCTCCCTCCAGCCCCCTCCTTCCTCCTCCTCCCTCCTCAACCCACAAAGCATGCAATGCATGATGAGAAGAGAATGAGAGGAATATATTTTTTGTATATAAAATTGAATTACAAGGAGCACTATATATACATACAAGAGTATCACATCCTTGATATGATTTTATCTAATGAAGGTAACAAAATATTGCCTAAGAATATTTACAACTAATTAAATCACCTAAAATATTAACATGATAAATTAATGAGATACAAGAATATTGTCAACTAGAATTAAGGGATTGTAATAAGAGATATTTTACGATATTATCTTTATCATGCCCCCGCAAGTTGGACGATCGATTAGTGAGACCAATCTTGGACATCAATGTTTGTAAACGAGCTCGAGGTAGAGGCTTCGTGAGTGCATCAGCTAGTTGGTCGTTGCCAGAAATGTATGAGACCCGAACAACACCACCTTGCACATGTTCACGCACAAAATGATAGTCCAAAGCAAGGTGTTTCATTTTAGAGTGGAATTTTGGGTTTGCGGCAACGTAAGTGTAGACACCCATTTGTGTCTCCCCAAAACCAAACCCAATGATGAGTACCTTTCACGTCGAATCATAATCGAATGAAGTGAAAGTGTGGAAAGTTTAGTGTTGCGGAAAGTTTTAATTTCTTTTCTCTTCTCTCTGTTTTTGAAAACCTATTTTAAGAAGAGAGCCAATCCAGTGTGGTTGGTCCATGATATGGGTCCAATAATGGTGTAGTTGGATAGGGCTTGAAAAGAGCTTTCCAACGATATATTATATTATAAGCCCAATTCCGATGAATATTGAGGAAGTTATGGCCAAATTACTGAACTGGGCCCGGTCTGAGCTTTATATGCGGCCCAATGATCTAGAGGAGGGCCTAATATGAATTTTTCTTCTAGAAGGTTCTTTTCATTCCTAATTCAATTAGCATTGATAAATTGACTTTTGTTGACTTTTCAGAGTTTTAATTAGAATCAAAGAACGTTTTTTTGAGGAAAATACGATTTTATCCTCCTATACGGAAATTTCTATCTTATTTTAAGAAAACGTGTGGATTTCTGAGTCAGCGCCAAACGCCAGCTATAGCGCCTGGCGCTACGCTTGGCGCCTAGCGCTAAGGTCAGAGTCTGGCGCCAAGGTCAGCGTTTGGCGCTAATTCCTATTTTACGCGTCAGAACTCTGTTTCAATTTTTTTATCTTTTTGGCCGATTTTCTCTATAAATAACGTCGTAAAAACTCCGTTTTCAATTATCAGTTTTCACCAACTCTCATCAAGATTTTCTTGATTATTCTCTCTCTCTCTCTTTTAAAAACTAGCTTCTCTCAAATATAAAAATTCCTCATACATTAGCACTAGAAACACCTAGCCATATTCGAAGTTGCCTTCGCCCTAGACGTGAAAGGTTTTAATTTCTGAGGGTTTGGTCCCAAATCTCTCTTTCAATTATTTGATTTAATTGTTTTGTTTATTATTTTCCTTGAAGTTACTAACGTGTGTATTTTGTTATTAGAAAGAGGTACGAGGCATCAAAGTAAGTTCTTTAATGGTTTTTATTGATATTATGATATAGAGTTCATGTTTAGGTTGTTATTATGATATTCCTAGTATCATGTCTAGGGTAAATTTAATACTAAGTATGATTGTTATGATGCCTTTTATTTTCTTCCTAATATATATTCATGTTAGTATCATGTTTGGGTTAAAGCTTTGATTTTTATTGTTTAGTGACATGCTAGGGTTTGTTATTAATCTTGTTACTATCATGCCTAGGATCTTGCTATTATTATGCTTTAACATGATTATTATGATTATTTATTATGTTGCTTGATACATATTTATTGTTATTGCTTGATCACGCCTTTTATGTATGTTTAAAGGGAATTTGTACTTGTAATCACACTTATATAAGATAATTATTAATCTTGTTTAGGGTTAATGTGAATATAATTCAAGTGATCGCTAATAATAGTTTTATTTGTGCATTAATATTCAACCAACATAGATAAACATGTTTAGGGTAAACCTATTGATTGCATGTTAGTCAGAAAGCGCACATGAATACGATCTGAATAAAGTAGAGGCCTATTATTAGGGCAGGTTCAATCTCTTTTAGGTTGGATTTGTACCTTCATCCCCGAGCCCTATTTGGTTCAAGACCTTATGGAGTTGACGATCTCTTGGATCGTTAAGGGGTGTAACCTTCACCTCGTGAACGGTTTACAAGTTCCTAAAACTTGTTGGCGACTCTTTTGCTCTATCTTCTTTCCCTTTGGACACCACCGTACTTTAGTGTATGATCACAGTGGGGTTCAAGCTAGGGGATTAACGCTTGAAATATTCCCTACAGTAAGTAGCACCCATATTATCACTATATATGGCTGGTGGAGATGTAGATGTGAAACCTAGCTCCTTTAGGAGATTAAGGAGCCACAAAACTTCAGCAGTAGTGTTGGCAATAGCTCGGTATTCAGCTTCGATTGATGAGCGAGCAAGTGTGCATTGCTTCTTTGAACTCCATGAAATAGCATTGCAACCAAGATAAACGATATATCCTGTGGTGGAAACATAGTCATCTTTGTCTCCGGCCCAATCGGCATCAGTAAAGGCATGTAGTGAGCTTGGTGAATTTCTTCGAAGTAGGAGACCATGTTGTGAAGTTCCTGCAAGATACCTTAGTAAATGTTTAAGAGCAGCCCAATGTTCATCTGTTGGCTTATGCATGTATTGGCTTAACCTATTTACACTAAAAGAAACATCGGGACGAGTTAATGATAAGTATTGGAGGCTTCCTACAAGTGCCCGATATTCGGTTGGATTTGAGATAAGGGAACCAGATGAGATAGAAAGAGGGGGATGAGTGAGCATAGGGGTTGGTGTTGGCTTAGCACTGTCCATTTTTGCACGTTAGAGAAGGTCAAGGACATATTTTTGTTGACTTAGAAAAATGCCATGGGCATGTGGCAGGACTTCAACACCTAGAAAATATGACAGATTACCAAGATCCTTAAGAGAGAAGCGACTTGATAATTTTGAGATGATAGACTCAAGAGTATTTGAATTGGAGCCGGTAATAATTATATCATCAACATATACTAGAATGTAGTACACATTTTCACCTTGACGAAGGATAAAAAGAGAAGAATCTAAGATGGAGTTTTTAAAACCAAGACTAAGTAAGTATGTCTTGAGCTCATTATACCAAGCACGTGGTGCTTGTTTGAGACCATAAAAGGCTTGACGCAATTTGCAAACATAAGTAGGATGAGTGAGGTCGGTAAAACCCGGAGGTTGAGTCATATATACATCCTCTTTTAGAGAACCTTGGAGGAATGCATTATTAATATCAATTTGGCGAAGAGACCACCCTTGAATGGTAGCAATGGAAAGGATTGTACGAACAGTTGCAGGTTTAACAACCGGGCTAAATGTTTCAGTATAGTCAAGCCCGGGCTGTTGATGAAACCCCTTAGCTACTAGTCTAGCCTTGTGCTTGTCAATGGAGCCATCGGGATTATATTTAGTACGAAAGACCCACTTACATCTAATGAGATTTTGAGAAGGAGAAGGAGGAACTAAATCCCAAGTATGATTTTTAAGAAGAGCGTCATATTCAACTTGCATGGCGGTGCGCCAAATAGGACTTTTGAGTGCTTGAGTTATATTTGTGGGTTCGGTAGTAGGGTCATGAAGAGTGGCAGTGAGATTTAGCTTATTAATTGGCTTTCGAATGTTATTTTGTAGCCGAGTTACCGGCGGTGGTGGGGGAGGAGGCGGGGGAGGAGAGGGAGGAGGAGAAGGTGAAGGTGGAGTAGTAATATTATTTGGTTGCATGGGAACATCATTAATAATAATAGGAAGAGAAAATGAGCACCATGAGGTGGCTTCATAAATGTCTGCATCATGAGTTATATTGGTATAGGAAAAGGGGAAGGTATTATCCACAAATTTGACATGTCTAGAGACAAATACTTTGTTTATACGAGGTTGAAGACAAAAATAAGCACTTTGTGTAGTTGAATATCCAACGAAAACACATGGGTCAGATCGAGGTTCAAGCTTGTTTGAGGCATAAGGTCGTAGCCATGGATAACATAGGCACCCAAAACTGCGTAATTTTAGATAATTAGGTGGAGAGCCATAAATTTTGTGGAATGGAGATAGCATTTGTAATGTTGGAGTACGGCATCCTATTTATTAGATAGACTGCTTTGGTGAATGAAAGAGACCAATATTTGAGGGGCATAGAGGCATGAGTGAGAAGAGTGAGACCGGTTTCGACAATATGACGATGTCGTCGTTCAGAATAACCATTGTGCTCCGGAGTGTGAGGGGGAGAAGTGAGATGAGTTATACCATTTAAGGCTAAAAGTGGGTCAAGGCCTTCATATTCTCCCCCATTATCGGAATACAAAGTAATAATTTGACAATTGAAGAATTTTTCAACAAGAGCCTTAAATCGGATAAATACATCCTTGGCATCGGATTTTCTTTTAAGTGGATAAAACCACACATATTTTGAATAATGGTCAACAAATTTGACATAATACTTATATCCATCAAAGGAATGTAGAGGAGAAGTCCAAACATCACTATATATAACATCTAGTGAGCCATTGGAAGAGATTGTAGACTCATAGAAGGGCAACTTATGGCTTTTAGTACAATCACAAGAATTACATTGGATAGTAGATGACTTTGGAATTGAAAGATTAAAGGAAGAACTAAGATGTTTAAGAATGGGATAAGCTGGATGGCCTAGTCGATGATGCCACTGAATAGTGGAAGCTTTGGTCATGGAGTTGACCTTAGGAGATGATGGTTGCCATTCGTAAATTCCAGATTTAGTTGGGCCTTGTAGGAGGGGTGCCCCGGTTCGAAGATCCTTCACATGAAAAGAATAAGGTAAGAATGTGATAGCAGCATTATTATCATGGCATAATTTTGATATAGAGATAATATTACGGGAAACAGATGGAACATGAAGTATGTTTTTAAGATGAAAATGAGATTTAGGAGTAAGTAGAGAAGTAGAACCAATGTTTAAGATGGCTAAGCCCGAACCATCTCCAATGACAAGTTCATCAGTGCCTTCATAGGGGGAGTGGAGAGCAAGATTGTCAAGATCGTGAGTAACATGATGAGTAGCTCCACTATCAAGTAGCCATCCATTTGAGGACTGCTCATTTGTTGTAGCTGCATATGCACGTGGAGTAGTCTGGGACTGATAGCCCTTAGAAACAAAGCGATTTTGCGGAGGAGGCGGAATGATGGTGGGATGAGAGGAGTTGTTAGGTTGAATGACGTTGGGAAATTGTTGCCGAAATACAGGGCCGTAGAAGAGGGTGTGCAAGGTGCTCTCTTGCACAGGGCCTCTAATTTTAAGAGGGCCCATTTTTTTTAATCCTTTTTTTTAACTATTGATTGTATACGGAGTATTTGTTAGTCTTCTTGTTTATATCGCCGTCAAGTTTCAATGTAGCAAATCACGCTATTATTTTCATCAAAAACATTTTCCTCCCTTTATTCAAGCTTCATATTAATTTCTACAACTTTCCAAATTCCTTCATCAATTTAAATTAGTATTGTAGTATCTTAATTAAATCAATTCAATACCATGGAAAATAATTTCTCCATTCAAGGATTTTTAATGGAAAATTGCATATACTCAGTCAAATTCAAACGTTTTTTCTTCTATCACATTGGCAATGAACAATTAATTATATTTGATTTTCCATGATTATTTCATCTAATTCTCAATTGATACACAATCAAACAAAAACAAAAACAAATTGGAACTTCACTTGGGGGTATTGTTTTGATAGCTTTTTGAATGACTGATTTCATTGATTCCTACTTTGTCTATTGGTTAAAGGTAAAATTTTGATGTTTATTTTATTTCAATTTTTTTAATGTTTCTGGTTTGATAATATCAATTGAAGCAATTTTAATTGATTTTTTTATACGGTCCTAGACTCCTGGCTTCTAATTTTTCTATGAGCATGTATAAATTGTATGAATGCAATTATGCAGTATCTTAATCATTACTATTATTTCACAGTTGGATGAATTTTTAATTTTTAATTTTGCAACTTGTATGTTAAAGATTAGAATCTTAATGGATTGTTTCTAGTTTTCTACGGACCTATAATTGTATATGTGACATTATTATTATAATTATGATGTTATATTTAGTTGATATTATCAAAAATTAACATGAATAAAATATTTGAATTAATTTTGCATAATTGAATATATCATTGTTATAAAAAAGCATTTTCATTTTGTAATGTATATATAGGAAAATTGTGCATTAATTAAATTATAGATAAAAAGTACTTCGTTTTGTAGTATAATTTTTACATTATTAAGGGCCCCTTTTTCGATTTAGAACAGGGCCCCAAAAATCAATGCTACGGCCCTGCCGAAATACTGGGCACTGAGTAACAAAGTGACCTTTAGTTCGACACCACTGACATTTTCCCTCGAAGGGCTTACGAGAAGGCAGGTTGTTGGTTTGGGTAGGTGTAGGTAGTATACCATTTGAAGAAGAGAAGTGATTTTTGGAGGAATTTTTGGCAACATAATGAGCAGAGGCCGGGAAAGGAGTAGTGGAGGCAGCCTTTTGTTTGATAGAAAGCTCTTTAGTAATGAGTTTTTCATGTAACTCATCAAACGAAATAGACGAGTCTCAACTATTGACGGCAATAGCAATACCATCATAATCTGGATCATTGAGTTGCTCTAGAATTTTCTCAACAAAATCATCTGCTTCTAAAGGACGTCCAAGAGAAGCGAGTTGATCGGCACAATTTTTCATCTCTTGCATATACTCGGTGATAGAGCGATTGCCTTCGGTGATGTTACGAAGACGATCTTTAATTTGTTTGATATGGCCTTTGGATGGGTTAGCATAGGTTTTTGCAAGAGTTTGCCAAGCATCATGAGTGGTAGGGCATTGGGAGATAAGAGGAACAAATGAACAATGGATGAAGAGAGTGTTCCGACAAGCGTCCCAAGAATTAACTTATCCTGGCGAAACCAATAAGTATAAGCAGGATTGGTAACACTAGAATTATCAACTGTGATGGTTTGGGGAGGAGCAGGGAAAGATCCATCAATAAATTTGTATAAATCATACCCAAGCATTGTGACCTCAAGTTGGTGTTTTCCATGAAATATAATTTGTATAAATCATACCCAAGCATTGTGGCCTCAAGTTGGGTTTTCCATGAAATATAATTTGTAGGAGTGAGCTTAATTATATGCTGAAGAGATATGAGAATAAAAGGTGTGGAAGGATCATTTGTATTAAGAATGGAGACTTGGGGGTTAGTGGATGCCATATGGGTTGATTGAAGAAGTTGAGAAAGAAAATTAGTCGTGGAAGGAAAAAAAATTGGATCTATGCTACTATCTATTTATATAGAGCATATCATAGTATCATAGGGAGGGAACTCAACGGATAAATTAAAGAAGCGAATCCGATAAGAAAGAGTAAACATGAAACTTATATTTCGTATAGATATAGATACAACAATTGGAGGTATCAAAGAGCACACAATTGTGATATCTAGGCATTTTCATAATATCAAAAACAAATTTATTTATTTTTTTGAGGAAAAATATCAAAAACAATTTATTGAGAGTTAAACGATTTTCATAATATCTAGACTTAAATTATAATTCAATAAAGATATTTATGCTACTTTTTATATCCATTTAAGAGAGCTAAGAAACATAATCATCTTTTATCGATCTTCAGGTTACTATGTAGTAATACCAGGGCGTAACTAAACACTTTGAACAATATTGAAGCTTCCAATTTAAAAAGCCCCGAATTACATTTCACCTATAAAATATTCTAAAATACTCTAAACTCTAAAGAGTCCAATTCATTAACGCATACAAACTTACAAAATACAAATAGCTGTAATTTGTAATTTTTTTTTTTTTTCAATTGCTGCAATTTACAAAATACAAACTTTAAAGGGTTGCGATTGGTAAATTTTCCTTAAATAGGTGATTAAATAAATTTTTTAAAAATAATAAAATTCAAAATTAAAAAAATAATTAAAAAAAAATAATTAAAAAAAAAAAAAAAAAACCAGGCTTGTTAGGGTGGTAAAATCCAAGAAATCCAAAATCAAACAAAGATAACCTTAGCAAAGGCAGTTCAAGAACATGGGAACAGGAAGAATGTTGGGCTATCCTATTCTCATTCACCGTTCCTTTTTACAAGCCTTCAACTACCAACGTGGTGTTTCCCTGATCTTACAGAAATACGGAGTATATATTGTAGCTAGCAGATACAGTAAACTACTAGGAACATTCAGGGCCTGTGCGGATCATTTTTTGTTTCAATTTAAAAAAAAAAAAACAAAAATAGTAAACAAGTAAAAATGATTTCCTCTTTTCTATATTATAACTTTTTAATCTAAGTTAACAATTTAGACAGTTTGCTAAAATTATGCCCCTGCATCAAATATTACATGAAATACTAAATAATTTATTTGAACAGAAGAGGCAACTCTACACATGCCCTGTTGTATTTCTGTTAAAGTAGCAAAACCAGCAACTTCAGGAGGTACATCACATCATATAGCCATCTATGGGAGATGGAGTTTTTTCTGTTTTAAAGTTACAAATATGATATTGTGTTGCCAACAGAGTTTGTATGATAAACTGAAAACGGATAGCTGACATCATGAATAGGTTGCCAAGAAAACTTAACAGCATGTTAGATAATGAGCAGAGAGAAGCATCTTGTTGACAGCTTTTTCTTGATCAATCCTTAACTGTTGCCTTTAGTATCTTGACATCATGAATAGGTCTGCAACAGCAACAACAAATGACGAGTCATCAGGACATAACAAAAGTGGCAGGATGTGAAATTAAGCGGAGTCAAACTTATAAAGGTGTGCTCAATAAAAAAATTAGTGAGCGACATACAAATTGATATAAAGATATCAATGAATGGATAACATAAGTCAGATGAAGCGATTCTAGTATCTCTTATTTCGTGAGGTAGCTTATAGAAGAGTTAAAGGAGTTTAGCAGGAAAAAAGAGGGTAATTAGATATCTTCTTCCCCACCTAAAAGATCTGATAAGCCATGGCGGTTAGTATGGTGAAGGTTTTTTTTTTTTCCTTCCCTCCTAAAGGATGAGTAATGGTGCTTATATGGGTTACAAGATACCTTGTCAACCTTTTCATGTTTTTCCTCACATCTCATTCTACCCTCACAAAACCATTTGTTTTGATCTAAGTTGTTTCACATGAAAATTTCCACAATATAGTGATGTCAATTACTTCAAATCATATAGCAAAATCATCGACCATAATAATCCACAAACTCCAAGAAATATTAATGAGTCAAGGTACTACGCCTACTAGGCTAGTGCAATATGCATAGGCATAACAAAGCATACAGCTTTCGAAAATTTATCCCTAAATAACACGGCTATTGATAAATCTGAAAGAAAGAGAAACAAAAAAAATAAAAATAAAAGACAAACCTATCAGTATTGTCGGTCTGGACACTGCCAAGCCTCTTAATTATCTCCATTCCCTTACAAACCCTTCCAAATATTGTGTGCTTTCCTAAAAAAACCATTACAATATAACAATATTAGAAATTTTAAGTACAAATACGAATGTAAGATGGAACATATAGTCTTTCAATGAGAGCCCTTCGAGAAAACGATTACTCATAGATATCACTTTTTACATGAATGGTGATTTGATATCAGCTATTCAAAAGGAACAAAGGTGAGAAAAGATAATGACAAACTGTCAAAACTTACCACTGAATACAGCAAACAGAAAACAAACCCTCTCCCAAAATAATATACTCAATAAGAATTTCACATAAATTGTGAAAAGCACATATATATGTCCTAATTGCTTCCATGTAAAATAACCAAAAACATACATGGATGTTGCTACGTGTATGGAAATATCTGAACTATGAGTTATGTCTGGAGGTTATTTGGGATCTACATTTTACAGCTAGAAACTCATTTCGAATGAGCTTGAAAACAAATCCTATTAAACTAGGATGTGGCACATTGAAGGTCAAACTGAATATATTGAGATGCAAATATGATCGGCTTGACCCTCAATTTAGATAAAAGCCAAAGACAAACACAAGATACTTTTTTGAAGAGGAAATGGGGTGTTGAATTACCATCAAGAGAGGGAGTAGGAGCTAGAGTTATAAAAAACTGGCTTCCATTTGTATTAGGACCAGCATTTGCCATGGATAAAATGCCAGCGCCAGTATGCTTCAATTCTGGATTTATCTCGTCTTCAAAGCGTTTACTGCAGTACATACAAAATTAGTCAAAACCTGAAAGTGGATTGGTAATCATAAAACTAAAGAGGAGTACCAGTGCACGACCACATTTTTTCTTTATTCATTTATAATCCACCCTCATTTCAGATCAAGGGAATAGCGGTTAGTTAAAGCCTCACTGGCACTATATTATTCTCCAGCAAAAGTGCCATTTAATTGAGAAATTGCCCAAAGAAATAATAAAATATTCTGAATGACCTCCTCCTTTTATATCTACATAATATAACAGCTCAATCATCAAGCAGTATTGCAGTAATGTCAATATGTGGGATTTAAATTATCCTTTTTTAGAGATTTCCCTGATGTGCGCCATAGAATTTTCACATCCACTCCTCTAGGGGAGAGGAATGGCACCATATATTCCTTTAATTATGTGAGTAGTTTGAAATACATTCAAGTGAAAATCCACTTCTCAAATTAACCCACAGATATGACAGAGCATAATGACTTCTTAACTGTTGCATTGGTGGAAAACCCCCAAGATCAAAACTTCTGGTTTTCATCTGAAGTTCAACCACAGATTGCCCCTCTCACCCCCCCTCCCTCCATAAAGCAAATTCTGGTTTTTTTCATGAGTTACAATGAACCCAAACCAAAAGGACTCCTCTAACATGTCTTACACATAGGTATTCATCTGTCATAGAACCAACCAGGCAACCACTATACATGACATATCAAAACAAGGTATTACATGAGAACATTGTTACTTGAACTTCTCAATTTCACCTAAATGCCCACGTAAAATTCTCAAAACTCCAAGATGGGTATGGATATACTGACACTTCATTTCGGACCAAATTCATAATTTTTATTTTTGTAAATTGTAGCAGTCGAACACGTGGAGATGTGCCTGTGTCCGACACAAATAGCTGATTTTAAGTAGCGTACAGGCCGTACACAAAGGTGAAAATGGTCAAGTTTGCAAAAACAGAAACGGGACAAGAAAATCTTGACCAAATCAAAATTACACACAGGATTCAGAGGATTGTAACGCTAACCTACTTGTGTATTGGTACGTGTATGGCACAAGGTATTCTGAATTCCAAATATTTGTATACAACTCATACTAGTTTTTAGTTTGTTAAACTAAACCCTTGTTGGATTTTTGAGAGAAATATGAGGTCTGAAAATGCATTCAAATTAATTATATGTTGAATCAAGGCAAATGTAAGGACATGGTTCAAAACTTCAAAATACCATACTTAGCAAACTCTTCCCTTCCCAGCCACCGCCCGCCCCGCACCACCCCAGTACCCCACCCCGTCCTCGGCCCCCCACCCTCATGTACCCTAGATTATTAGCTTTATCAAGAACAATATACCAAATTGTCAATTCAAACACAAACCCATAAACGAGTAATACAAAAATTAAGAAATTGGAAGAGTAAAGGGCAATACCCATAAATGGATTCACCACCTCTTCCAGTTCCAGTAGGATCTCCTCCTTGAACTATAAACTCCTGCACCCAAAATTATCCCAATTAGAATCTAACCCACCAAAATTAACAGCATAAATCATGAAAATAAATAAGGGTAAGTTTAATACTTTGATGATTCGATGGAATTTGACATTGTCGTAGTAGCCTCGACGGGAAAGTTCCAGAAAATTCCGGCATGTTCTTGGGGCATGCTTGTTGTACAGCTTAATTAACATACAAATTTTGCGATTAAGAAAGTATGTTGTAAAAAAACACAAAAAACCCAGAAAAATTAGCATAAAAATAATAACAAGCAAAGTAATAAGAGAGAGAAAAAGACCTCAATGGTGAAAGGACCCATGGAAGTCTGCAGTGTGACTTCCGGCGGCCCATCGTCGGCGGTTGGTCCCATCGTTTGTTTAATTGTTCTGCTTACAGTAAACAACGGCCTTAAGCTAAAAGAGAAGAAAGTGTATTATTTTTTCGAAAGTGTTTGTGAGAAATAAAAGATGTTTATTATGATGGTCTAATTGAATTGATGTATCATTTCCTGATTTCCCTCGTGAGGAGGGGTAACTATTTAACTAATGCTTTCTTTTGTCTTACCCTTAAAAAAAAAATGAATTGATGTATCATGTATTGGTTCTTAGTTTCAATAAGTCTACTATGGATCCTAATGAGCTACAATAGGTGGACCACTCATATTATGCGGCCCACTCACTACAAACCTCATTTTATGCGGTCCAAACACACGAATTTATATTCTTTCGAAATTTCACTTCAACAACTTCTCACTCCTCTGCACATCCATTTTGAATATTTCCTCTTTCAAATGCTGAACAACTTCTCACTCCTCTTTAAATTCACAAATCACCATGGAAGAAAAACAAGAAAAAGATGAAGAAAGGTAAATTAAATTCATTACAATACTTAAATTCATTTAAATTTCGTATAATGTATATAAATTTATGCAAAATTCTTAAGTTTTTACAAATATAATAAAATTTTAGAGTAGTAATTTGAGTTAAGAATAGTAATTTGTTTATTTTCACTGAAATTTTAAAGAGACTCGATAAATTATTCTACATGTAGTGATGAAGATGAATTGTTGAATCTAACCTGATCGATTTTAAGGCGTGAAGTTGTACATTGCAATTGTTCAGATATTTTTACTAAATGTTCAACTTTTGCGATGTTCGGAATTTTTTACTAAATGTTCAAATTTTGCAATCGTTCAATTTTTTTTTTTTTACTAAATGTTCAAAGTATAGGCGTGGTACATTGCGATTGGTGAAATATTTTTACTAAATGTTCAAAATTTTCGATGTTCAGTTCAGATTTTTTTAAACTAAATGTTCAAAATTTGCAATCATTCAGATTTGTTTACTAGATGTTCAAAAGTATAGGCATGGTACATTGCGATTGTTCATATATTTTTACTAAATGTTCAAAATTTGCAATGTTCAGTTTGGATTTTTTTTTACTAAATGTTCAAAATTTGCAATTGTTCATAATTTTTTACTAAATGTTCAAAATATGCAATGTTTGAATTTTTGTACTAAATTGATCGATCAAATTAATAAGAAAGATAAAAAAAAATATTAATTAATCAATCATAATGCGTTACGAATTGAAATCGATCAGATTAGTTGAAACAAATTCGATAGATATTAAAACAATAATTTCATCTACAAATTTATCTCAAAATAAAAAAAAAAAATTAATATTGATCACAATGAATTCATAATAATTAAGTAACCAGGATTAATGTCTTCAGGAATATCGACAATTTTAACGGGAAACAAAAAAAATCAAATAACAGAGGTGAGAGAAAATAAGAATTTGAAAAAAAAATGAATTAAAATCGAGAAAGAAATAAAAAGAGATCATATTAAAAAAAAAAAGAGAGAGAGAGAGAGATTATGTAAAGAAGGAAACAAAATATTAACCAAAAAGAAAAAAAAAATGAAGAAGTAAAGATGGCAGGAAGTAGTAGAAGGAAGAAGAAGAAGTGAAGAGAGATTTTGCGTGGTGGTCCGTCTATTCTAGATGGACCAGGATGCACATAAGAATTTTTATCTTAGTTTCTTACTCTTAGTTTGTACCAATGGGCAAAATAACCCAATCCAAGTTACGATTTGGCGTAAACTTTAAATAATCTATAATCATTAATCAATGGCCTTTTTAACGATTGAGTTGATTAACCAACGACCATTTTCTTTTTGGTTGAGTGATTAACCTATATAACACCTATATCTACAGCTGTTAATTCGGGTAAACAGGTCGAGTTTGGGTTAGGTAAGTGTGGGTTGGGTCAATTCGGGTTAATGTCGTAAACTATTCGGGTCGGGTTCGGATTGGATCATGCTTGAGTCGGGTCACGTCGGGTCATACATCTTATCGGGTTTGGGTTGGGTTTAGGTCGGGTTAATAACAGACCAGGTAAATAATAGGTCGGGTTTAATTCGGGTTTTCACGAGTTAAAACGGGTTAGGGTCATTCTCAGTTTCGAGTCGGGTTCAATTCAAGTCAATAATTTGATGGTTATAATTGGTTCGGGTCATTCTCAGGTTTGAGTCGGGTTCGGTTAAAACAATAATTTGCGGGTTATAATCAAGTCAGGTCATTTTCAAGTCAGGTAATTCTCGGGTTCAAGTCGGGTTCGATTCAATTCAATAATTTCGGGTTATAATATTTTGCTGGATTGACTTAGTCTCACTACATCCAAGACAAAATACTTAGATCAATATTAACATAGAGTAACTTTACAACTATATTAGAATATATATAGCATATATATATTTAGCTAGTCAATATCTACAATAATAAAGATGTATAAAAAAATAAGTTGAGTTGATTTTGAGTCTGGTCAATAACAAGCAAGTCGAGTTGATTTTAGTCGGGCCAATAGCAAGTCGGGTTGAATTTGGGTCGCGTCAATAACAAGTCGTGTTGATTTTGGGTCGGGTTTGTAACAGATCGGGTTGAATTTTGAGTCAGGTTAGTAACAGGTCGGGTTAAATTCGAGCCGGGTTAGGAACAGGTCGAGTTAAATTCAAGTCAGGTTAGTAACAAGTTGAGTTAAATTCGGGTTTTCACGGGTTAAAACGGATTTGGGTCAATTTCAGTTCAGGTCGGGTTCGATTTAGATCAATAATTTATGGGTTATATTTGAGTCGGGTCATCTCCAGGTCGGTTCATGTTCGGTTTCAGGTCTCAAATACTTGGGTTAACTCGGGGTTAGGGTTGGTTTCAGGTTGGGTCAAATCGGATTCGGGTCACCAATTTTCCGGGTTTAGACGGGTCGGTTAATAATCGGGTTTGGGTCGGGTTAACTTTTGACAGCTCTACCTATATCTCTACCTTATTAAAAGTTTAACCAAATGCTTATGAATAGTATTATGTCAACTATACCCATTAAAATGTTTATTTACATAAATAAACCCATTTATGTATACGAATCACATGTGCGACATTTTTTTTCCTTTTGTTTTTACTAGCGTAGCTCTTTGGTTTTTTTTTAGCCTTTTCTTCTCTACCTTTTAAAAAAATTTGAGATAACTCTTAAAAATAGTGTTTAAAATCGCTTAAAACTAAAGTTATGATATAAAACCAATTAAAAGAGATTTTGTACAAGACTAGATATGATGCGCTCGAGTTAGCCACCTTAATTTACCTTAAAGAACAATCGAACAATGGTTTTTTTAAGTAATAACTAGTTATTAGCCCGGGCGATGCCCCGGGTAATTATAAATTTATTACTTTAATTAAACTATATTTTAGCCTTTTTTTTTAAACCATATTTTAGCCTTGTTTGTCATAGTGACTAAGAGCTTTAGTTTTTTTTTTTTTTTTTTAATTAAGTAATAATTAATTTCTTACAAATTATATTATTGTGCAATTATTAAGAAATTACATTCCAAGGGAAATTAAAAAAGAGTGGTTAGACATATGAAGAGTTTTTCAATTAAAGTAACATTAATATTTGGAGGTTATGAAGAGTTTTTCATGAAGACAAACACATTATTAAGTCTGATTACGTGGCATGTTTCAAATATGACGTGGCAGAATTACATAAGAAAAACGACACATGGCGATATAATACTCCTTGCCTTGGAGTTTTAATAATAACTACCCTTTTGGCCCGTTCGATGCACGGGTTCTTATCTAGGTTATTTTATATGTAGGTATGTTTTTCAATAGTTGAAACTTTTGATATGAAATACGAAGTAATTGTTTCATTGCTAAAACTTAAAAGGAAAAAAAGAATGAGGGTAGAACTGTGGAAAAAGATAAAGGAATTTAGATACGTATATATACATGAAAATTATTGTAGGATATGAAATGACATATTGGTTTAGGTTATATTTTAAGTCTATTAGTTGAAAAGACAATTTTTATATAATTCAATTCATATGTTTATGTGATGTATATCAATTGGTTTAACTTTATTTTATTATGATGAAAATGAAACACTTCATTTTCTTAATTGAATTTGCAAGTTATAGAATGTATAAAGACTTAAACAAAAAGATCAAAAGGAATGACATGTGTCATATGTGGTAGTGAGTAACTTGTGATGACATGTGTCATTTGAAAAATTATGGGTTGTGTTTTTAAATATAGAAGCATAGATTGACGGGTATTGGTGCCAAGTTAAAAATAATTGTCATTTATAATAACCTAACATTGAAGAGTATATGCCTTTCAAATACACTATAATAAAGAAACCAATGTTAATATTTCAAAAAAAGAAACCAATGCTAAAATTGCTAGAATCTCTTTGAATTTCATCCTAGAAAAAATTATGTAGGAGTATATCCTGTTAGATATTCGGGAAAACTCCGCAAATTGGAGTGTGTAGTTCTAGGGGTAAGCGTAGCAGGGTACCCTGTAAAAATATTAGGACCCGGAACCGGAAACAGGTTCCTAAAAATAGGAATCGGAACCGGAACCTGTTGCAACAGGTTCCTAAGAATTGAGAACCGGAACCGGAACCTGCAGGTTCTGGTTCCTAAACAGGGTACTCTGTCTGTCAAAGTAAGTTTAATAGTTACTTGATAAATTGTGACAAATTTATTTTTTTTTAAAATAGATGATCACAATAAAAGCTTACAACTTTAGTATAGTACTTCAAATATAACAAACCAACACTAATTGTCTAGAATTTTTAATACCATATAGGTTCCGGTTTCATGTACCCTATAGGGAACCTGTACTAATAGGGTACCCTACAGGTTCTAGATCCAAAATTTTATTACCCGGAACCGGAACCTGTTGCAACAGGTTCCTAATTTTATTACCCGGAACCGGAACTTGATCAACAGGTTCCGGGTTTGGAACCTACGGTTCCGAACAGGTTCCGGTTCCATATCAGGGTACCCTGAATTTTTGCTCACCCCTAGTGTATACCATTGATCACTTTATATAATGTTACAAGCCTAACCCTAATCACGTTAGGAAACTAATAAGATAATTATACAAACTAATAAGATAATTATACAAAATATATACAAATATATCCGACAAATATTATCTAGAAATAATATTTATCACACCTCCACAGTCGAAGCGGTAGGAGGGCGTACGCAGAGGCTGTATCTGAAGTCTAAAAATAGCTCCCTTGATAATCCCTTAGTTAAGATGTCCGCAAACTGATATCGAGAAGGCACATGAAGAACCCGGACTTCACCCAACGCAACCTTTTCTCGAACAAAGTGGATGTCCAATTCCACATGTTTGGTGCGTTGGTGATGGATCGGGTTACTAGAGAGATAGATTGTGCTGACATTATCACAATAACCGATAGTAGCCTGTCGAAGGGGACAATGAAGCTCCAAAAATAAATTACGAAGCCAACAAGCCTCATAAACCACATTCGCAACGCCTCGATACTCCGCCTCTGCACTTGATTTAGACAATGTAGGCTGACGCTTTGCTGACCAAGAAATGAGGTTGTCCCCGAGAAAACAACAATAACCCGATGTGGAACGACGGGTGTCGGGACAACCTCCCTAGCCAACGTCAGTATAAGTAATCAAGTGAGTAGGATCAGAAGGATATAAATGTAAACCGTGACCAATAGTACCTTGAATATAACGTAGAATGCGTTTTAACGCATCAAAATGTGGCACCCTAAGATCATGCATAAATAAACACACCTGTTGTACCGCATAAGCAATATCTGGACGATTAAAAGTAAGATACTGAAGTGCACCTGCAAGGCTGCGATACAGAGTAGGATCCCGGAATGGAGAACCCAAATTGGCACTAAGTTTAGACTTAGTGTTGACTGGAGTGGCGACAGGTTTACAGGAACTCATACCTGCACGCTCTAATATTTCTTGTGCATATTTCTGTTGAGACAATAACATATAAGAGGGTGTGTGAGTAACTGCAATCCCCAAAAAGTAACTCAGTGGCCCTAGGTCTGACATAGGAAATTCTGTCTATAAGCTAGAAATAATTTCCGCGCGCAACCTATCAGAAGAAGTGACTAGAATAATATCATCAACATAAAGCAGTAAATATGCCAAGTCGTTCCCTTGCCTAAAAGTGAAAAGAGAAGTGTCACTTTTAGCAATGAAGAACCCCAACTTGATCAAAAAATTCGCAAAACGTTGATACCAAGCCCGTGGATCTTGTTTCAAACCATATAGAGCCTTGCAAAGACGGCAGACATAGTCAGGCTTTTTTCGATCATAGAAACTCGGAGTTTGATGCATATAAACTGTTTCTTGTAAGTCACCATGTAGAAAAGCATTTTTAACATCTAACTGATGTATGGACCACTTTTTATCCATAGCTAAATTGAGTACTATGCGAATAGTAGCCGATTTTACGACTGGACTAAATGTCTCATCACAATCAACCCCAATTTCCTGCAACCTGCCATCACAAACAAGACGAGCTTTGTGCCTTTCAAGGTCACCATTAGACTTGTATTTATGCTTAAAAAGCCACATACAATTAACAACATTCACCCCCATAGGTCTAGGTACCAAATCCCAAGTTCCCATTTTAATTAAAGCACTGTATTCATCTAACATCGCGGCATTCCAATTATGGTCTTGGAGAGCTTGTTAGTGATTTTTGGGTAAAGGGGATTTATGGTCAAGGGTCAAGTGGGCATATTTTGGATTTGGTTCAATAATGCCATGACGGGATCTCATCTGCATTTGAGGGGATGTGAGAATGTTGGGTCAAGCGAGGATGGCTGATTGTCGGGCTGGTGGAGTGAAATGGGGTGGGCTAGAAGCTGATGGAGGGGAATTGGGTCTAGCGTGAGGCGAGCCCAAATGGGTAGGGGGTGGAGATCCAGCGCCCAACTGGTGGGCCGCTGGACCTGGGATGTGAAGGAGGTATGTCTTCGTCGTGTGCAATTACTAGATATATAAATGGATCAAATTATGGAGATAATTAAGTTCGTACATTTGGGTCGTCGTTTTTCCATAGCTAGAGGTACTAACAATCTTTGGACTAGTAAAATAGCCCAAAGCCTAATTGGACGGATCCTATAAGGTCACACAAAGGGGCTAGATCAAGCATTAGAGGACGAGGCCCATCATGGGCCTCATCACTCTAGGTGGCCAGCCATATGGAGGATTATAGGTGGTTTTGGGCTTCGTGCCCTAGTCTAATTATAATGAGATTATAATTAGACTAGGTGCCTAGGTTTGCATGAAGAGAAGCAATTAACTGATCAGTTTGATCAAACCCTAATTAGCAAACATGAAACCCAACCCCTCTCAAAGTCCTCTCTCTCACACGGCTCTCTCCTCCTCCTCATTGGCGCCGGTGGTGTCTCGTGGTGGTGGTGGTTCATGCGGTGGTCGGTTGTCCATAAAGGTGGTGATCGCGGTTTTCCTCAATCACTCGACTAATCTAGTATTGGTGGACGGCTCGTTCGAATCTCGTGGACTAAGTAGAGGAGCAACGCTTGGGGCTCTATTCTCTCCCTGATTTGCCTGTCGAATAGCTTTTGTGGAATTCACGCGTCATAGGTATGATTATGTGTCTTGCGTGTTATGCATGCGATTCTGGATTGGTACTTGATTGAATATGATTCATGTTTTTCCGCTGCGTAGTACCTATAAATTCCTACAGGCTGCTGGTGTCTGACCGGGCTGCTGGGTTTCCAGCGCCCAATGGTTCGGCTGCTTCCCCCGGGCTGGTGGCCACTGATTGGGCCGCTGGGTTTCCAGCGCCCAATGGGTTTGGGGTTTGTTGGCCTTGAGGATTGTGAGGTTGGGCTTGAAATTTTGACATGGGCTGCTGCAAAAACATATGGGTTAGTAGCGGTGATTTGTCATCAATGCCCAAAAACTCATAATCTTTTAAGGAAAATTTCTCAATGTCTTTAAAGGGAAAAATAGACTCATTGAAAGTTACGTGCCTAGAAATAATAATTTTGCGGGTTGCAAGGTCTAGATTTGTAACCTCGATGGTTTGAGGGGTACCCTAAGAAGACACAAGGAGTGGACCTAGGAGCAAGTTTATGTGGAGAAATAGCGGAGAGATTAGGGAAACATAGACATCCAAAAATTCGTAAATGATCATATGAAGGGTTTCTACGAAACAAAGCTTGAGCCGGGGTCATGTGCTTAAGAGATTTAGTTGGCAAAATATTAAAAAGATAAGTGGCCGTTTTTAAAGCATGTGACCAATATGAAGGTGGCAAGGAAGCATGAAATAGTAGAGTTTGTTTGACATTATTTATGGATCTAATCATGCGTTCGACTTTCCCATTTGAGATGAAGTGTGAGGGCAAGTATAGGGAATAATTTCAATCCTTTAAAATCCCACTAGCTTGAACCCCACTGTGATCATACACTAAAGTACGGTGGCGTCCAAAAAGGAAGAAGATAGAGCAAAAGAGTCGCCAACAAGTTTTTTTAGGAACTTGTAAACCATTCACGAGGTGAAGGTTACACCCCTTAACGATCCAAGAGATCGTCAACTCCATAAGGTCTTGAACCAAATAAGGGTTCGGGGATGAAGGTACAAATCCAACCTAAAAGAGATTGAACCTGCCCTAATAATAGGCCTCTACTTTATTCTGATCGTATTCATGTGCGCTTTCTGACTAACATGCAATCAATAGGATTACCCTAAACCTGTTTAATCTATGTTGGTTGAATATAATGCACAAATAAACTATTATTGGCGATCACTTGAATTATAATCATAATTAATCCTAACAAGATTATTAATTATCTTATTAAGCGTGATTACAAGTACTAATTCCCTTTAAACATGCATAAAAGGTGATCAAGCAATAAAGAATAAAAATCAAAGCAACATAATAATAATCAATCATGAATAATAATTATAATCATCAAAATAATAATAATAACAACATTCATAATCATCATCAAAATAAATTATAACAATTATAATCATAATCATGTTCATGTTAATATTAAAGCATAATAATAATAGCAAGATCCTAGGCATGATACTAACAAGCTAAGATTAATAACAAACCCTAGCATGTCACTAAGCAATAAAAATCAAATCTTTAACTCTAACATGATACTAACATGAATAAATATTAGGAAGAACGTAGGAAGCATCGCAGGAATCATAATAAGCATACTTGATATTATAACCTTTTCCCTAAACATGATATTAGGAATATCATAATAACAATATAAACATGATTTCTACATCATAATATCAATTAAAACCATTAAAGCACTTACTTTGATGCCTCGTACCTCTTTCTAATAACAAAATACACACGTTAGTAACTTCAAGGAAAATAATAAACAAAACAATTAAATTAAATAATTGAAAGAGAGATTTGGGACCAAACCCTCAGAAATTAAACCTTTCACGTCTAGGGCGAAGGCAACTTCGAATATGGCTAGGTGTTTCTAGATCTTGTGAATGCGGAATTTTGTATGAAAAAGCAAAGTTTGAGAATTGAAAGAAAGAAAGATGAAATAATCAAGAAAACTTGATGAGAATTGGTGAATGATTAGTGAGAATAGGTGAGAATTGATGAATGAAAACGGAGTTTTTAATACGATATTTATAGAGAAAATCAGCCAAAAAGATAAATTAAACAAAACAGAGTCTGACGCACAGAAAACAGAGCTGGCGCCAACCCTGGCTAGCTGGCGCCAGGCACCAACACTAGCGCCAGGCGCCAGGCCTGGTTCCAGGCGCCAAGGCCTGAGGTTAGGCGCCAAGCCTGATTTTAACGCGTTTTCGAAAATCAGATAAATTTGCCGTACTGGAGGATAAAATCATATAATTTCCTCAAAAATGCTATTTGATTTTGATTAAAACTCTGAAAAGTCAACAAAAGTCAATTTATCAATGCTAATTGAATTAGGAATGAAAAGAACCTTCTAGAAGAATCTAGAAGACTAAAACCATTCCTAATTGCATTAGGATTGATAAATCTATATTAGGCCCTCCCCTAGATCATTGGGCCGCATATAAAGCTCAAACCGGGCCCAGTTTAGTAAATTGGCCATAACTTCCTCAATATTCATCGGAATTGGGCTTATAATATATCGTTGGAAAAGTCTTTGCAAGCCCCATCCAACTACACTACTATTGGACCCATATCATGGACCAACCAAACTGGATTGACTATTTTCTTAAAATAAGTTTTCAAAAACAGAGAGAAGAGAAAAGAAATTAAAACTTTCCGCAACACTAGACTTTTCCACATTTTCGCTTCATTTGATTATGATTCGACGTGAAAGGTACTCATCACTGGGTTTGGTTTTGGGGAGACACAAATGGGTGTTTACAGAAGCCCCCACTTTGACTGAGTTTGGAGAAACGCAAGTTTCGAAAACGAAAGTCAAAGTATCGATAGGGACGGAGAATGATTCAGAACGTTCTGCGATCCTAAATCACTCTTGTAACGCCGATACCTGCAAAACTAGCATTAGTTAAACAGATAAAAGAGTTAAGAAACGCGTATCTTGCACCGTCGAGCACACGTCTCTGAAAGTAACCGATCTATTTTGATGACCTCCTGCAAGCTAGAGAATGCCATCCCGCTTGAAAACTGCTACGCCCGTAACTGCTTCCAAATTAGAATACTGCTTCGCCTGAAACGATCCTCCTCCACATTGATAATATTCCACGTCCAAGGGAATACTATAGAAGATTATTTCTCTTGAAACAATCCTCATCCGCATTGACAATATTCCACATCCTAGGGAACACCATCGAAGATTATTTCTCTTGAAACAATCTCCATCCGCATTATGACCATCTTCCATGCCTAAGGGAATATGATCGAAGACAACTTCGCCCGAAATTACCTCCAGTTGTTTGTGACAACTCTCCGCAAGCTAGGGAATGCTGTCGAAGATATCTTCTCCTGAAGTCATCCTCATTTGATGCGATAATTTTCCAAAGGAAATTACCAAAGATCCACGCCTGTCGATCTTTAAAAGTTCGCCTGAACTTTGCTTCCGCTATGCCTGTACGTCGACGCTTCCGTTGCTTTGAACCTGTACTTCGGTGCTCTTTTTCTTTTGAACCTATATGTCAGTGCTTTTTTCTCTTTTTTTTTTTGAACCTATATGTTGGTGCCTTTTGCTAATGAACCTATATGTCGGTGCCTTTTGCTAATGAGCCAATGCTTAGGCGCTTTAAGCTAAGTGAGACGATCTCTTATCAGGTCGATCACTTTACGTAATCAAGCCGATTACTAAATTATGTCAAATTGCTTAGAGGGGCTAACTGGCGTACCAAGGAACCCACAAAAATATGTTGTAGAAGGCTAGCTCAACCTCATCAGGTGGCTGGGTGCTTTGGCGTCGTTGAAAAACCATCAGCGCCACCTTATTAGCTTTAGCACCAGGCGCTGATATTGGCGCCAGACGCCAAGACAAATTTGTGACGCCAATGCATAGGGATTGGCGCCAGCACGGGGATTTCCTTAAATACCCCTTTCCTCTTCATTTTCTGCTTTGCTCGTCGCGATTTTGCTCAAAAAAAGTCCGAAAACTTCAATTGCTCGGTTCTTGCTCGTTTCTCAACCGAATTTGCTCAAATTTGTTGCAAATCAAAGCTCTTTTCATCTATTTTCCCGATCTATGTTAGTTTTCTTCAAACTCACATCAGTTTTTATGAATTCTTGGCATGTTTATTCACGAATTTCATGAAAATTCGAAATTTATAATGCTCAATTTGCTTTGTTTGTCAAGTTTTATGCCATGAAATTGCTTGATTATGTTTATATATTGCCTTGGGAGTAATTTGAGACTTGTTTGACTCAATTTGGTGAAGAAATGAGCAATTTGTCATTGTTGGACCTCTTAAGGTCGTGAAGAACAATGTGGCTTGTTCTTAATATTTTTGCTAGCAATTCTTGTCCAATTTGTCACAATAATCACTATAGTGTTGCAAGAAATTGTTTGATTGCTTGAAAAATGCTGTTACGCTCAATTTGAATTTGTGCTCTGTTTTAGTACTACGTACTCTGTTTTTGCGAACATAGTATCATGCAGATAGGCGAAAATTAGATACTATAGAACCTTAATTCATAATAATTTTGCACAATGTAGCATGGCTAGACAACGAGGCTCGGGTTCACGGTCCCGAAACACTAGACGGGAGCATGAGCCCGTAGTGGATGACATCACGCCTTCCACTTTGCTTGGTCGGCTTCCGGAGTGGGATGAGCGGACCCTGTTCTTCGCCCCTGTCCACCACATTTCTGAGAGGGTGAGACAGGGCATCGCGCCCGGGAGGACACGGCATCACGACTCTGGCTGTGATGGTTTGGGCGATTTGTACAGGATGTACATCGCCAGGGATCTTGAGACGAGGCTCTTATGGGAGTCTTGCGGGCTAGCTACTCTGTTTGAGACCTCTGAGGCTATGATCGCCTCCAGCGGGGGTCATCATGTAGTGCGTGCTTTGGTGGAGTTCTTCTGGGACACCACCAACACCTTCCATTTCCCCTGGGGCGAGATGATGGTCACTCCTACGGACTTCAGTCTCATCACAGGCTTGGAGTTCACTTCTGTGGCACTGCCGTTTGACAGTGGAATCGACGTCTTCTCTTCGGAGGTTGAGGAGCTGTTGGGGCCGATCGCTATTCGGGCCCGAGCTGAGGTCGAGACGACTCAGTTTAGTGCTAGAGGAATTCTCCGCTCGACGCTGGCAGCGGCTCTTGATGACGATGCGACCACCCGAGAGCAGCGGGTGCGCATCTTTGTGCTGATGTTGTTGTCAGGGACATTCTCCCCTGACTAGGGTAGTAGGGCATTGCTTTACTACCTCCCTGCTGTCCGTGATCTCCATCGGATCGGGACTAATGACTGGGCCAGCTTGGCCTATGCTGACTTTGTTCGTGCGCTGAGGGACTCGTGTCGACACCGGTCCTTTGGGACGAACGTTGCTTTATCTGCCTTTTGGAAGGTCGTAGAGGTAAACATTATTCCCTATAAGGTTTAGCTCTACATATCAGTTTAGCATTTACTCACACTTTTGAATCCTTGTAGATCTGGTTCTACGAGTATTTTCCTTCTGTTGCGCCGGCAAGACCATCGCCGCGGGGATTTCCAGTGAGCGCCTCTTGGGGCGGTCATCATGTGGACATGTCCACTACACATGTCCGGAACCGGATCATCGCGGTACGACTTTTATTATTTATTTTGCATTTTTCGCAGTGCTTTAGACGTATTCTTGCTTGATTGATGCTCTTTATAGGGGCCTGAGGTGGTATACCGGCCGTGGGGCGGTTGGACAGTCCCTGGGTTAGCCGCACAGTATTCTACTGAGCGTCGCTATTTCTTGGGGACTTATGGAGTTGTCGCGTACTTAGGAGAGAGGGTCGCTAGACAGCATTCTTCTGATGTCTTCGTCGTTCCTGCTGCTCCACCACGTCATATGTTCGACGAGGCGCGGTTGTCGAGCATGTCTGAGGGAGCTGGTACCCCTTGGCGGTCCCATGTGATCCTCGGGCGGTGTTATGCTGAGGAGCTACTACCTTTGTTAGCTCCAGCCCCTGTACCGGTTGAGGATGTGAGGGTAAGATTTTCTTAGCTTTACTTTCCACTAAGTAGCCCCCAAGTAATGTTTTACTGATTTTTTTCGTTTTATCAGGACGGTGCTGCCGAGTTCGTGCCACCCCGTATGTCCATCCACTACCAGGGGATGTACGGGCCGATCGAGGAGATGATTTCTCCGGCTCCCGAGGGCGAGCGCTTCGTAGAGCGGTCGATTCCTCGCCACCAAACTAGAGTAAGCCTAGTTTTTTCAGAATTTTTGTGTTCATTTATCATGCATTTTTACTGACTTATTATTTCTGACAGTTTTCACGCTAGGTGGTTTCGGCAATGGCATGATGCATAGATGCCTTCCGGAGCCAGCTCGTCCGGATGAGGAATGCGGCCACTTGCCGTCGGGATGACGTCATCCGAGAGGTAGCTTTTCTGTACTCATTATTTTTGCATTGCTGCTTCAATTTTATATTGTTTCTGATTTAATTCTTTTTGCAGGGCCAGCCTATTGCTTCTCACACCCGCGTGAGACCTGAGGGGCGAAGGGATCCGGCGAGGTCTAGCTCGAGACGTCGTCGCACTTCGTCAGGGGGTAGAGGCGGTCGCTCTGAGGCTGCTCGAGCTAATGTTGTAGAGGGCTCGGGATCTTCTTCTGAGGGTGCTCATGCTGCACCGGTAGGAGAGGCTACCTCGGCTTTCAGAGGTGGTGGGATGTACGAGGTTGGCTCGTCATCGCAGCAGCCTCCGCGGCCTCAGCCTCAGGTTGATCCTGGTTGGAGTGGTCCCACATTGAGTCTTCCTCCTCTTACAGAGACTGGAGCTGGAGCTGGAGCTGGTGGAGAGGTGACTCCTCGTACGACGCATTTTTATGATATGATGGGCCTACGTCCTCCAGCGCCGTAGTTTGTTCCCGTGTATATTTTATTTTGACTTTTTTATAGAACTTTGCCTTAGACTCATTATTTATAGACACCTTTTGTATATTTATGCTATTATGAATTTATTTACTGTTATGTGTGTGTTTGTGTGTGCAAGAGAAGTGTGACAATAATTTTGCGCAAAAATTCCGTCATTTTTATTATTGATGGAGGGTATCCGACTCTCTCCCCCAAAAAAGAAAAAATAAAAAGGAAAAAATTGAATAAAATGTCGGGTGTTTGGAATTTAAAATAAAGTCCAAAAAGAATAATATAAATTAAAAATAATAGCTATATTTAATTAATTAAGAAAAAGGATAAAAAAGGATGTTTAGGAAAATTAATTGGAGCCATAAAGTCATTAACCGACTCGAGTTTAATATTAAAAACGCAAGTTGAGCACGCGCGGCTGATCTGGCAGCTTGGCGCCAGCTGGCGCCACACTATGGCGCGTGGCGCCAGGCGCTACACTTAGCGTGTGGCGCCAAGCGCTGGCGGTTGGCGCCAATCACGGGGTTTTGACGCCAATTGACGCTGACTCCGTATTTCATTCTGATTAAAATTCTTCGCGATTTGTGTATAAATATCCCCCTGCCCAGCCGATTCTTCTCATAATTCCAGCGAATAAATAATTCTCTTCTTTAGAAAAACAATAATCATGTCTTTAGTCACCAAAACCTTCACCCAATACACTCATGAATGGTGTCGATCTCTTAATGCGAGGGAGAGAAAAGAATTAGATTTATTTCACCTGGGGGGAATTTATGGCATCAAAGGGGTAGATCTTGACCTAGACTTCATACATACCGCTTTAGAATTTTGGAATGTTGATACTCATTGTTTCAGAATAGGGTATGATGAGATTAGCCCTTTGCCGGAGGAATTTGGTGCTATCTTAGGCTTCCCTGCAATAGACCTTATAGCAATCCCTAGAGTAAATTCATATTATTATAAGGACTTTGAGCGCTTCTTTAATTTGAAAGAAAGGGATTTATCAAAAATAGTAGATGGCAACAGAGTTAATTTGAAAGAATATGCACGCCATTATTTTGATAAACCTCTTTCTGAATCTTTTCATGTATATAGAAGAAGGGCGTTCCTGTTTTGCATGCTTAATCAATTTTTTCTTATTAGTGGAAAAAATAATGAGGGCCAATCAATTATAACCACTGTTTTAGAACAAATTGAATCAGGGAGAAATCCAATGCCATTAATAGTTGGAGAGACTATGATTAGTCTAGATGAATTGAAAAGGGACCCAAAAGCGCCTCTTCGCGGCTCTCCAATTTTATTACAGGTAGAAAAATAATATTTTTAATTACAGAAATCAAAACATATATTTTTGTATTGTAATAATAATTTATTTGTATTGCAATTTTTTTACAGATGTGGCTAATGGAGAGGCTAGGATTAATTAGCCCTCCGGACGACATTGAAAAGTATACTCCCAATTGCTTCGTGAGAAGGAAGAAGCGCATCCCTAAAATTGGGCGCCATGGGTGGAGGAAAGTCTTCGAATCACATGATTTTGCTATCAAGTGGGTCGTCCCATGGTGGAAAATAGAAAGGATGATTGGTGTTAACAAGCAACCTTTCTGCCGTTTTCCCAGCTTGTCTCGTGTAACTTATTATTACCCCTGCAAGGTAAAAAGACAATACGACTTGCTTCAAAATATTCCTTCCGGGGATCTTCGTCCTCCCTATGAGTACCCTGTATCTCAAGAAGTAGATAGATTCGATGCTTACTGGAGCGTTAGACCTTTATGGGAAGTGATTACCCAAAAGGTTCCTCCTTCTTTGCCCAATGATGTAAAGAAGTGGTTGCTGAAGAAATCTTCGATTGATCAGGGTAGAACCGATGTGAAGAATCGTCTAGGTGACAGGGTGATTCCTGCCAAGGAACGCTTAGGTGCAAGAATTGAATTCAAAACACCTGCAATGCCTAGGAAGAAAGGTGCTACCAAAGACAAAGGGAAAAGGAAAGCTAACACCACAGATAAAAAGGCCTAGGTTGAAAAGAAGCATGGAGTGTTAGCTGAAGGGGAGACTATCTACTCCAAAATTGAATGTAGGTCCTCTAAAGGATGCCTACTAGCTAAAGTTATGGATGAAGAGGAGGAAGCAGACAAGAATTGGAAAAGAGCTAGAAAGGAAAAGAAAGATTAAGAGCATTGCTTAGCTTTAAATTTATTAGACTTAGATTGTTATTTTTATTTAAAGTTAATTTATTTCAGCTTTATTTAAATTCCATCAATAATGTAATTTTATTTTATTAATGAAATTTTAGCTTTCAATTAAATTATTTACTTTAAATTTATTAGGAAATTCTCAATGGTACTCTTGAGGTTTCTATTTTTCTCAATGGTAAACACTAAAAAAACAAATTATCAATGGTAATCTTTAATTAGTAAAACTATTCAATGGTAACATTAGTAAAGCATTTTGAGGAAATATTAACCATGGTTAATGTTTTACAAGAAAAATGCCAAAAATACCATTATTGAAAAAAAAAAACAACACCCACTTCTTCCCCACCACCCCCTGCCCGCCCAGCCCCGACCCCTTATCCCGACGGCCGGTGCCGGCCGCGACCACCCAAATCCCCTCCCCGGCGCCGGGTTGAACACTCTCCCCCTTGCCGTGCAACCTCTAAGCCACCCAATCCCCCGCCTTCATCGGCGCCATTTTCAAAACCCTCCTTCCACCTCCTCAACCCAACCTGCATTTCACCGAAACCCTAGAAATACTAAGCCAAAACCCCCAAATTTGAGAAAATTCGAGGCCAAGCCCATTTTTGAGCAACAATCGATGAAAAACCCCCTAAAATACCCTGCATCGGGCAAATAACGACTAAAAAATCAAATCAAAAGCTAAAAATTTCGCCCCCCAAAACCCTATAAATTTCAACCAAAAATCATGGGTTTCCATGTCGAGATTTCTATTAGTGGTTGATGGGATTTGTTCTAGATTTTCATCGGAGGTTTTGTCACTAGTTTCACGAACCCTAGGTCGAGATCGACGAGGTTGTTATGGGATTTGTTGGTGGTGTGGTTTGATTTGGGTGAGTTGGAAATCGAAGGAAGAAGAGAGAATTGGGGGAAGGAGATGGTGGTTAGGCTGGGAATCGAGGGAAGGAGAGGGAATCAAGGAAGGAGACGCTCGTCGCACCGGCGGCCGGAGAAGGGATGGAGAAGGGTCGCCGCCCACGGCCGCCGCTGGTAGGGGAGGAGGGCTAGCAGTGGGTCAGTGGGTTGTGGTTGGGGTGGCAAGGGTTTTTTTTTTTATCTAATTAATAGGGTTATATTAGTCATTATGCCTTTAATTAACTATGGTTAGGCTAATAATTCTGAATTAATGTCATAAATGTTACCACTAAATTAGTTTTACTAATTGAAGATTACCATTGATAATTTTTTTTTTTAGTGTTTACCATTGAGAAAAAAAGAAACCTTGAGAGTACCATTGAGAATTTCCCAAATTTGTTTTATCAAAGCAATGAAAATCGAAAAAAATCAATTTTCCAGAAACTCTTCGAGTACGGAAGTTGAAAATTTTCCGAAAAACACCGAAATTCGCCCAGAGCTTATTTCCAGATTGGCGCCAGTTATTGGCATTTGGCGCCTGCCATTGAAGTCTAGCGCCAGGCGCTAATTCCATCGGCTGGCGCCGATGACTTCTGGCTGGCGCCGATGACTTCTGGCTGGCGCCAAGTTCTTTTCTGCAACACCAATAATTCGCCGATTTTCTGTTGAATTTTTAATTGATTCTGGAACGCGAAGATGTCGAAAAATAAAGTGGCCGCACCCGTAAAGGGTTGCCTACGTATCCTTTCTTAAGGAATCAGGCCGAACGTAGCTCTCTTGAGTATCCTACTCAAGTATTTATGGGTAGTATTTCTTAAGTTGGTCAAGATTTGTCATGTTTGAGAATTCATTGCCATCCATATCAGTTAGTTTTGCCGCACCTCCTGACAGGATTGTTTTGACAATGTAGGGTCCAGACCAATTAGGTCTAAATTTACCCCTTGGGTCTAAAACATTTTTCCTTAGTGCTTTTAATACTAAGTCTCCCACTTTGATATTTCTTGTCTTGACCTTCTTATTAAAAGGCCTAGCCATACGAGTTTGGTAACACTGAGTGTGATGTAGAGCTTCTAGTCGTTTTTCGTCGAGTAGAATCAATTCTTCGTATCTTGCCCTAATACATTCAACTTCATCGAGTTTACTCTCTAGCGCAATGCGTAGAGATGGTATTTCTAGTTCGACAGGTTGTACGGCATCCATTCCATATACCAAGGAAAATGGCGTATTTCCTGTTGATGTGCGGATTGACGTGCGATAACCCCACAATGCGAAGTGAAGTTTGTCAGGCCAATCCTTATAATTTTTCGTCATTTTCTCGATGATAGTCTTTAGATTTTTATTAGCTACCTCGACTGCTCCGTTTGCTTGAGGTCTATAAGGGGAAGAATGATGATGTTGAATGCCATATTTTTGTAGCAATTCTTCACATTCGGCTTGAAAGTGAGTTCCATTGTCACTTATCATTTCATGTGGGACTCCATATCGACAAATAATATTTCTTTCGATAAAGAGTGCTACATGTTTTGCAGTGAGTTTAGCGTACGATTGCACTTCGACCCACTTTGTAAAGTAATCGATTGCTACTAGGATGAATTCGTGGCCTCCTGTTCCTGGGGGAGTGATTTTGCCAATGATGTCAATTCCCCATGTAGAGAATGGCCATGGCGATGTGTAGGTGTAGAGCAAAGATGGTGGGACATGTTGTAAATTGGCGTAAATTTGGCATTTAGGGCATCTTTTTACATATTGATGGCAATCCTTATTCATTGTAGTCCAATAGTATCCTTCTCGCATTATTTTCTGGACTAACATTTTGCCATTTATATGTGTCCCACAGATTCCTTCGTGGATTATTCGCATTTCTCTTTGTGCATCCTTCTTTCCTACGCATAGGAGAGCTCGACCTTTAGGTTCCCTTTTATGTAGCTCGTTGTCTATGAGTACATATTGAGAAGCCAAAAGTCTTAATGCTCGTTTTGCTCTTTTGTCAGCATGAGGAGGGTATCCTCCATTGGTGACATAATTGAGTATGTCAGTGTACCATGGTTCTTCTTCTTCTTCGCCTTGGACTACTTCGTCGTCTTCAATAGCCTGGATATATGCTGGTTTGTGCCTTTTTTCGATAGTTAGAGGCATTTGCTCGATTTCCGTGGGGATCCTAACCATTGAGGCTAATCTTGCCAAGGCATCGGCAAATTGGTTTTCTTCTCTAGGTAGATATGTGTATTCTACCTTCTCTAACTGATCGGTAAGAGTTTCCAGATAGGTTTGGTTAGGGGCTAGGCTTTCGCTCCTTACTTTCCACCTCTTAGATATTTGATTGATGATCAAAGAAGAGTCTCCGAATATTCTTAGCTTTTTTACTCCCAATGCCAAAGCTGTTTCAAGGCCTACCACGCATGCTTCATATTCAGCAGCATTGTTGGTAACGTCGAAATCAAGCTTTATTGAGATTGGAACGTGCTCTTCTTTAGGTGATACTAGCAGTACTCCGACGCCACATCCCTTTTGGTTTGAGGCTCCGTCGAAATACAAGGTCCAAGTATCATCTTCAGTGACCATTAGGTCTTCATCTGGAAATTCATTGTCTTGTATTGGCGTTGAGTCTTCTATTGGAAAGTGCTAGAAATTCTGACACCACGGATCCTTTAATAGCTTTTTGTGGCATAAACCTTACATCGAACTGGGCTAGATTGACTATCCATCTTGAAATGCGGCCATTGAGTGTAGATTTCTCGAATAGATAATTGAGTGGATCTAATCGGGTGACTACGAAAACGGTATGCACCAACATGTAATGTCTTAACTTAGTCGTGGCCCACACCAAGGCGAGGCACAATTTCTCGAGCGGTGTATAGCGTGTTTTGTATTCGAGCATCTTTTTACTTAGGTAATAGATTGCGTTCTCTTTGCCTTCTACTTCTTGTGCTAGCATAGCTCCCATTGTCTCTTTGGTAACGGTCAAATATAACCTAAGAGGTATTCCGGGGAGTGCTGGTGCTAATACGGGAGGATTTGCGAGATAGGCTTTGATCTTTTCAAAGGCTTTTTGACACTCGTCATCCCATATTACCGGTACATTCTTTTTGAGCTTCTTGAAGATTGGTTCACATATTGTCGTCAGTTTTGATATGAACCTACTTATGTATTGCAACCGGCCAATAAATCCTCGAATCTGTTTTTCTCAGTCTTGGGCGGTGGCATTGACATGATTGCTTTAATATTGGTTGGGTCTACCTCTATTCCTCTAGAGCTTATGACGTATCCCAAGAGCTTGCCTGAGGTGAATCCAAAAGCACATTTTGATGGATTCAACCTCATGTTATATTTTCTTAGCCTTTCGAAAAATTTCCTTAAGGCTACTTGATGGCCTGGACGGTCTTTTGATTTTACAATCATGTCGTCGACATATACCTCGACTTCTTTGTGCATCATGTCATGGAGTAAGGCAGTTGTTGCACGTTGGTAAGTAGCACCCGCGTTTTTCAACCCGAATGGCATTACCGTGTAGCAGTAAGTGCCCCATGGTGTTATAAAAGTTGTTTTCTCCATGTCTTCTTCTGCCATGAGAATCTGGTTGTAACCTGCGTATCCATCCATGAACGAGAGAAGCGCATGATTTGCCGTATTATCTACCAGAATGTCGATGTGTGGCAAAGGGAAGTCGTCCTTTGGACTTGCCTTATTTAGATCTCGATAGTCGACACACATCCTTACCCCTCCATCTTTCTTCGGAACTGGGACGACGTTGGCTACCCATTCGGGGTATTTGGATACCTTGATGAAACCTGCAGTTATTTGTTTTTGAACTTCTTCTTTTATTTTAAGTGCTACTTCGGGTTTCATTCGACGTAACTTTTGTTTTACAGGTTTCATTCTTGGAATTAGTGGTGTAGTGTGTTGAGCTATTTCTCTATTAATGCCTGGCATATCTTCATATGACCAAGCAAATACATCGATAAATTCTGTAAGTAAGTTAATTAAATCGGTTCTTTCTTGTTTATTCAATGTTAATCCGATTTTAACTTCTCTTTTATGAGTTGAATCATTCGAGATATCAATTGTTTCAGTTTCTTCAATTACCGGTGTTTTCTTTTCGAGTGTTTCCATTGATTTAATAATTTCTTTGTCTTTTTCATCGTTAGCTAAGCAATGCTCGTCATCTTGGGTTAGAGAAGAACACAAGAAGTAAGAAGAATGAGAAATATTATTGTACTCTGAGATCATTACATCAAAGAGTGATATGTCCTCAGGTGCTGGATCACTAACTATCCTAGGAGAAGCAATAGGAGGGGGAGGTGTTACTACTAAAGACTTAGAAGATTCTAAAGGGAAAGACTCTGACTCGGACTCTGACTCAGACGACTCCTCAAACATCGGTCCTTGCCCTGTCGTGATTGATATCTTCCTTCCGCTTGGAGTAGTCACTTTGATAGTCTTGCGCCACCCTTGTAGTGATCCTTCAGCTGGAGTAATTAGCTTCGAGGGGTCGAAGCTTTCACTTTATAGGACCGTTTGAATGAGCGAGGAGTTATCTTCTTCATAAGTTGGCTCATTCTTTTCTCGCCCAAACAGTAATCCCATGACGTTAAAGTCAAAGCATGGAGGTGCTTTCTCCTTATGGACGGGAGTTGGGATTCATCAGTGAAGTAGCAATCCAAGAAAATCTCGAATCCCGGTTGTCTTATGCCGTTTACAACAAATGGGTCGGGAAATTCATGGCATGGATAGTCCTCTCCTTCTTTTATAAACTGACCATCAAGCGTAAGAGGGTACTGATCCATTGAAATTGCTTTCTTTTGGATGCGAGCGTCCCTACGTGCTTTTGACTTTTCCTGGGCTCGCTTGAGATCCTTCCGAGTCGGTTCAAAACCAAGTCCAAAAGTGTCTAACTTAGGGAGGCCAGGTGACTCCAGTGGTTTTGCCATTCCTTTCTTCTTTCCTAAAGTCATCCCTGGAAAGTGTCCTTGTTTCTTCAGCATGGCGTTGACAATCATGTTGGAATGGGGGTCATGGCAAAGAGGGGTCCATTCATCCTCCTGGATTAAGGAGACTTCTTCGTTAAAGCCCCATAAATCTTCATCATCTTCGTCGTGCTCTACATTAATGATTGGATTCTCTATGGATTTGATTCTCATAGGCGAAGCATCAATGGTGATTGGAATTCCTCCAACTATAGCTTTCAGTTGTTGGTGGAGAGATGAAGGGACGACCTTTAGATCATGAAGCCAAGGGCGTCCCAACAATAAGTTGAATGAAGCTTTGATGTCCACTACTTGGAAAGTAGTAGCATGTTCTATTGCTCCTGCCGTTACATTTAGGGTAACTTTGCCAAGAGCTTGACGACGAGTATTATCGTAGGCTCTTGTTCCTTGTGTGGACGGAGTTAAATCTTCGTCCCTTATGCCGAGCATCCTCGCAGTTTTAAGTGGACAGACATTGATAGCCGATCCATTGTCTACAAGAGTCATAGGAACATTCATCCTTTTGCAAACTACCGTGAGGTTTAATGCCTTGTAATGTTTGTCACCTTCTGGGGGTAAATCTTTATTAGAAAAGGTGATCAAATTAATCGGACTAGGAAGGTCACTTGTGAGGAAGTTGGCTAGTCCCTCAGGAGTAGTGTCAGAGTCTATCCCGATTTTATCCAAGGCATTCATTACAGCCAACCTATGCTCTCGAGATGTTGTCAGAAGTTTCCACACATTCATCTCAACTTTTGTCTTCTTAAACTGTTTAACAATGTCGTTGTCTTCAATTATAGGTATGGGAACTTGATGTACGGTTGGCATAGGTTGTGTTGAAACGGCAGGTTGCATTCTCCCAGATCTTGTGAGGACGTCTATTGATGAATCTTCTTCACCCCAAATGTCATCTGTGGTGTATGACACAGAAGGTGAAGGTCCTACTATGTCCTTTAGATAGACATCAAAGGCATTCATTACAGCCAAATTAATCACAGGAATATTTTTTTCAAGAATCTTTCAACTCTCATCCACTCATCTTAATTAAATACCGATCACTCAAATCGATAAATAATTAAGAATCCTCCCTAGTGGAGTCGCCAAATTGTAGGCGTCGTTTGAAGTGCGCCTACGTTAAAAGCATGTGGGAATATGCTTGGCACTCATAGGAAGTGGGAATTGACATAATACGATTAGGGACAAAGCAAAGTAGGGAGCCGCCAACAAGTTTTTAAGGAACTTGTAAACCGTTCACGGATCATAAAAGGCAACCACGAATAAGGGACAACGAAGGCAACAACGATTGACCCGTGAAGGTTACACCCCATTCATAATCCATGAGATTACTAACTCCATATGGTTCGGAACCACGAAAGGAGGATCGGGGATGATGGTACGAAGTGAGTCATGGAGTCACATTTGCCCGTATTGGCCTCTACTCGATTCTTATAGTGAAAAGTGATTCCTGCGATCTCAAAGGCATACAAACAAAATATTCAATTTGCTCCAAACTATTATTAAGCTAAATTGGTTGAATATTAATGCAACATATAATTCTAAAATATTGGTGATCACTTGATTAAACAACAAGATTAAAAAGGAACCTAAACCGGTTGTCCAAATTATCTTAGTAGGCGTGATTTTCAATTACATATTCCCTTTAAACATGCAATATGGTGATCATAAAAAAATATAACAGAATAAACATTAATATTGGAAGCAATTTGACAATAATAGCGTTAGTCAAATCAAATAATAAAAAACCTAATCATGATACTAGCAACAAGAATAAAAATAAGAGTAATTAAGTGATTAACTACTCACTTTTCACGCTTCCTTGAATTGCTACATCATGAATAAACTGTTAGTAACTTCAATAAAAATATAAAGCAAATGAAAATTAAATTAAATAAAGGTAGATTTGATTTGGTCCAAACCCTCAGTTATTTGTACCTTTCACGCCTTGGTTTAAGGACGGAACCTCGGATTAAGTATAGACTCCTTGGAGTGCTTAGGGGAATTATTATGGAAGAATAAGGAGGGTAGAAATTAGGTTAAAGAGGGAGAAGAGGATGATTTTTGGTGCAAGGTGAG
The DNA here is from genome assembly GCF_948465745.1 of Chenopodium album. NCBI lineage: Eukaryota > Viridiplantae > Streptophyta > Magnoliopsida > Caryophyllales > Amaranthaceae > Chenopodium > Chenopodium album. The sequence continues at coordinate 4,499,873 of NC_137836.1, read as the reverse complement.
AGAGAATGATTATTGCTGCCCCGAACTGCAGAAAGGAGGGGGGTATTTATAGGGAAAATGAGCAGAGGGAACACACGGAACCCTAAAAAGATAAAAACCCTAAAAAAGGCTACCGCGACACGGTCAGACTGTACCGTGACACGGTCAGACTGTACCGTGACACGGTCAGACTGTACCGTGACACGGTCAGACTCTACCGTGTCACGGGGGAAATTAGCGTGACGCGGGAAATATTTGACCTACGGGAGTAAAAACGCGTGAAGGGATTACGCGGAAAAAACACGGAGTTGTCCCGTGTCACAGCACTGGCACCGTGACACGGGAATTCCTACCGTGACACGGCAATAATTCCCGTGTCGCGGCATAGTTCCCCGTGACGCGGGAAAGTTTTAAGCACCGTGACACGGCAGCAACCCACCGTGACACGGCAGAAAACGCCGTGACGCGGCAAAGTCCACCGTGTCACGGCATATGGCGCCGGGTCACGGTAATTATGCCAAGTCACGGGGCACTAAAAAACATGAAAATGCCCTCCAAATTACCGTGTCACGGGAATTTCTCCCGTGCCACGTCAGATCTTACCGCGTCGCGGCATTTTAGCTGCTGCGCGGTAATTCCAGTTTTTTACCCGTTTTTAAAATCATCATAACTTTTGATCCGTAACTTGGAATAAAGCATATAATATATCATTGGAAAGCTTATCAAGTATACTTTTCAACCCAATGGGAATCAGGTCAAAATAATTTGTATATTTTAAGATATGGCTGTTTTAGTAGAAGGGTGTCGGTTTTGGGCCGAGTTTAATGTTTTGCTCATATCTTTTTCGTTATAGCTCGGAATTGGGCTTATGATATATGGTTGGAAAGCTTATTTAAAGGCCTATCCAACAAAATAATAATTGGATCAAAATTTTATATCCATAAAATCAGTTTCTCTCAGTTTTGCGATGTGGACACGAAAAGTGGAAAATAGGTTATGGTTTAGGGAAATGAGCTAGAAATTGGATTGGTTCATGAAATATATTGGATAGAACATGGATTTAAGCACTCCAAAGATTAAATACTCAACTCGACCAATAATGGCGGTGAAAGGTGTTCATCAACGGGTTTGGTTTTGGGGAGACATTTTTAGGTGTCTACAGATCCCAATTGGAGTGTAGATTCTATTGCTCTTCTTGGATTTTTCAGTGACTTGTAAGGGAAAGTGCTTTGCCTCATAAGTCATTCTCACTGGTGTGAATTCTCTTTTAGGTTCTTCTTTTGGAAGTGGAAGCTCATCATATTTCTTATGGAGTTCGTTCATAACTTTGAGAGCTTCACGTAGTAGTTGCGATGCCTCCTTCGTAGAAAGTGTGAGCAATTGTATATCATCTTTATTTGCCAGTTCTGGAAGGCTATCCTTGACATCGAAAAAGATCTCCTCTTCTTTTTCTATGGCACTGATTTCTTTGACAGGTTTAATGAGAGATGAGGGGTCAACCTCGTTTTCCTCATCGGACATAGCCAGGGTATGAGCTAGAGGTGCATTGTCGATGCTTGGCTTCTTACTGGCAGGGGGCAACGACAATTTGTTATTGTCGATTAGGTCTTGGATAGCTTCCTTAAGCTTCCAACAGCTTTCAGTGAGATGGCCCCTACCTTGGTGATACTTGCAGTGTGCATTGGGGTTCTAGTTAACCGACCTCTTCTCAACTGGTGGGTCCCCAAATGGTCCAATAGGAGTTATAAGACCTTTTGCATTTAATCGATCAAATGCGGTGTCATAACTCATGCCAATAGGAGTGAAGTTCCTCCTAAATGGTTTTTTCTGTCCTTGGTTGTTCATGGCAAGAACTGATCCTAAATTAAAGGTGCTAACATTATTTGAGTGGGCGGTTTTGGAAGAAGAACGATTGTCGTTCTTCTTTCCTTTCCAGCCACTGTTGGAGTTATTGTTGGCAGCTTTTGACTTAGCCTAGTCATCTTCAATATTGATCCCAATGTCATAAACGGCCTTGAAAGTATGGAGATTATTTTGATATTTGAGATGCTTGGAATATTTTTCTTGGAGATTCTTGATAAACAGTCTCACAGACTCTTTTTCACTTGGCACCTCAATCATCTTAGCTGAGGTTTCTCTCCACTTGTTAAAGAAAGAGGTGAAGCCTTCATTCTATTTCTGCTTGAGGATTTCAAGTTCTCTATGGTCAGTCTTGACTTGAATGTTGCACTTGCACCTATCAACGAAAGCGTTTGCTATAGACTCCCAGGTAGAGGTCTTTTCTTTCTCGAGAGAAAAGAACAATTGTTGGCAAATGGTCTCGAGAGATAGTGAGAACAGAGAAGGGAAGACCTTCTTATCGATACCCTTGATACTCATTATTATTTCAAATGCTCTTAAATGAAAGTAAGGGTTGTCAATTGCTTTGAATTTTGGGATGTCGTTGGCGTTGAACTTCTGCGGAAGAAGATCTTTGTCCACGAGACTCCTTGTGATGTAAGCTCTTGAAACTTGTAGTCGCTGGACAACTTGCTTAAACTCTCTTGCATGAGGTCCATTTGTTGTTGCTTCACGGGATCATCGATCCTAAGTGCGAGAAGCTTCAATGTCTCAGTCACAGTAGCTAGTTGGTTCTTAAGATCATTGACTTCTTCTTGTGTTTCCATTATAACCTTAGCTTTCCTCTTACGAGCTATGGGTTTGTCGAAAAGTTGGACTTGTACGAAGAGGTTATCTTTGATTAACCGTCCTTCCTTTCTTGAACACGCGCTGTAAATTAAACCATTTTGCGTTTTAATTACTTGACTCGAATCATTTTGACTTTACGGTTTATGTTAAGGAAAAAAGAAAAAGAAAAGGGTGCATATTTTTGGCAAAAATAGTGTACATATTTTTAGGGAACTAAGTATTATTATTTTTTATTGGAGGATTAATATCCGACTTACCCCCCTAAAAAAATGACGGAAAAAACGCGCACACAAGACTCTCTTAATCATGGTCAAAGTATGTGCATTGGTGTGTGCGTTGAATGTAAGTGACATGCTTGGACTCTTGTGTAAGACCATGGGACTTAGTGCCTAAACTCGATCATTGATTCAATTAAATATTATTGACTACAAAATTAACCGAATTAAACAGAAGACTGATTAATTAGACCCTAGGTGATGACTCGACCAATAATCCGAACTGTCGGCCAAGCGACAGGACTGGCGTCACACTGTGGAGGTTGGCGCCAGACAACATAGCTGTCATCAGGCGCTACACTCCATAATGTGGCGCTACAGCTGAGACCTTGGCGCCAATATTGGAGCTTCGGTCTGGGACTGTTTTCGGTGTTATTAGTCAACTGGGGTGTGCCTAAAGTCGTACTAGGTCAATTCCAATTAAAATATTAGACTTTATTGACTCAAATTAATTAATTAATTAATTAATTAATTAGGCAAAGTTCTTTAAGTCATTAATTTATTTAGTCTCAACACAAGTCAACAAATGGTTAAGAGAAACATAGAATATATATGCACAACCAATAATGCACAATTAGTCAAGCAGGCACAATATGATGCAATGCGTTCGCAACTTAACCATGGCTCTAGTTCTCTAAAGTTCGGGATATGGTTTAGTCAAAGAGGGTCCATGGTTAATTGTCCGGATGCACCGCGCGGAAGCCTAACCGTGAAGGGTTGGCGCGAGTGGATGGGACACCGCGAGTTTTAGAAAAACTCGCTTCCATGGTTTGGTGAATTCAACATCTCGGATGTACCCTTTGTTGCACAGAGCGTTCAATCAGGTAGATGGAGCATGAATTCCCAGAGGGTTATGTCCATATGTAGAACACATATGGGTTTCAGAAAAGTGAGAAAAAATTCAATCATGAAGTAGGATCGAGCAAACAATACGAAAAACCGGTCGAAATTAGAATGCATATTTCTGGCTCGGTATTGGGGGAAATTGGCGCCTGCAATCAGAGACTGGCGCCAGCTTTTAACTGTAGCGCCTGGCGCCAATATTGGCGTCTGGCGCTACGACTAAAATGCTGGCGCCAAGCTCTGGCCCCTGACGCTACTTCCCACATGCCTCAGCAGCTTTCTGTGCTCGATAAAATTTTCCAGTTTCGCGCGGTGTTATTTCAGTCCTAGTTGTGAAAGATATTTCTCAAATTTCCTAAGTGTAAAATCCTATGTTTTTAACTCATTACGGATGGTCTTTCCAATGAGATCTTTTTTATGCATATGACAATAATGTTAATCAAAATTACGCACATGAAATACTTAGAACTTGTCGAGTCTCATCCACTCATTCTAAATCATTGCCGAAACAAATTCCGGAATTAAAATAGAAATCCTCCCCAGCGGAGTCGCCAAAAACTGTAGGGAATAATTTCAAGCCTTTAAAATCCCACTAGCTTGAACCCCACTGTGATCATACACTAAAGTACGGTGGCGTCCAAAAAGGAAGAAGATAGAGCAAAAGAGTCGCCAACAAGTTTTTTTAGGAACTTGTAAACCATTCACGAGGTGAAGGTTACACCCCTTAACGATCCAAGAGATCATCAACTCCATAAGGTCTTGAACCAAATAAGGGTTCGGGGATGAAGGTACAAATCCAACCTAAAAGAGATTGAACCTGCCCTAATAATAGGCCTCTACTTTATTCTGATCGTATTCATGTGCGCTTTCTGACTAACATGCAATCAATAGAATTACCCTAAACCTGTTTAATCTATGTTGGTTGAATATAATGCACAAATAAACTATTATTGGAGATCACTTGAATTATAATCATAATTAATCCTAACAAGATTATTAATTATCTTATTAAGCGTGATTACAAGTACTAATTCCCTTTAAACATGCATAAAAGGTGATAAAGCAATAAAGAATAAAAATCAAAGCAACATAATAATAGTCAATCATGAATAATAATTATAATCATCAAAATAATAATAATAATAACATTCGTAATCATCATCAAAATAAATTATAACAATTATAATCATAATCATGTTCATGTTAATATTAAAGCATAATAATAATAGCAAGATCCTAGGCATGATACTAACAAGCTAATATTAATAACAAACCCTAGCATGTCACTAAGCAATAAAAATCAAATCTTTAACCGTAACATGATACTAACATGAATAAATATTAGGAAGAACGTAGGAAGCATCGCAGGAATCATAATAAGCATACTTGATATTATAACCTTTTCCCTAAACATGATACTAGGAATATCATAATAACAATATAAACATGATTTCTACATCATAATATCAATTAAAACCATTAAAACACTTACTTTGATGCCTCGTACCTCTTTCTAATAACAAAATACACACGTTAGTAACTTCAAGGAAAATAATAAACAAAACAATTAAATTAAATAATTGAAAGAGAGATTTGGGACCAAACCCTCAGAAATTAAACCTTTCACGTCTAGGGCGAAGGCAACTTCGAATATGGCTAGGTGTTTCTAGATCTTGTGAATGCGGAATTTTGTATGAAAAAGCAAAGTTTTAGAATTGAAAGAAAGAAAGATGAAATAATCAAGAAAACTTGATGAGAATTGGTGAATGATTAGTGAGAATAGGTGAGAATTGATGAATGAAAACGAAGTTTTTAATACGATATTTATAGAGAAAATCAGCCAAAAAGATAAATTAAACAAAACAGAGTCTGACGCTCAGAAAACAGAGCTGGCGCCAACCCTGGCTAGCTGGTGCCAGGCACCAACACTAGCGCCAGGCGCCAATGGCTAGCGCCAGGCCTGGTTCCAGGCGCCAAGGCCTGGGGTTAGGCACCAAGCCTGATTTTAACGCGTTTTCGAAAATCAGATAAATTTGCCGTACTGGAGGATAAAATCATATAATTTCCTCAAAAATGCTATTTGATTTTGATTAAAACTCTGAAAAGTCAACAAAAGTCAATTTATCAATGCTAATTGAATTAGGAATGAAAAGAACCTTCTAGAAGAATCTAGAAGACTAAAACCATTCCTAATTGCATTAGGAATGATAAATCTATATTAGGCCCTCCCCTAGATCATTGGGCCGCATATAAAGCTCAAACCGGGCCCAGTTTAGTAAATTGGCCATAATTTCCTCAATATTCATCGGAATTGGGCTTATAATATATCGTTGGAAAGGTCTTTGCAAGCCCCATCCAACTACACTACTATTGGAACCATATCATGGACCAACCAAACTGGATTGACTATTTTCTTAAAATAAGTTTTCAAAAACAGAGAGAAGAGAAAAGAAATTAAAACTTTCCGCAACACTAGACTTTTCCACACTTTCGCTTCATTCGATTATGATTCGACGTGAAAGGTACTCATCACTGGGTTTGGTTTTGGGGAGACACAAATGGGTGTCTAAAGCAAGAAAATCTAAAAGCCAAACCATTGTCAAGGCAAAAATTTTTGAAGGGGTCATTGTCAAATTCGCGACCATGGTCACTTTGAAAACATTTAACAGGACGTTCAAATTGGGTTTTCACATATTGTCGAAAGTGTAAGAATGATTGGAAGGCTTGAGATTTATAAGCAAGAGGGATAGCCCAAACATAATGTGTGAAATCATCAAGTAGAACCAAGTAATATTTATGACCATTAATACTCTGAATCGAAGAAGTCCACAAATCAGCATGAATAATGTCAAAAGCAGAAACAGAATTATTATATGAATCATAAAAGGGAAGTCTAACATGTTTTCCTATTTGACAAGAATTGCAAAAAGAGGGGTCGTGCTCCTTATTACAAGAAATAAAATTATTGCTCCTAAGAAACTGTAAAGATGAAGGCCCGGGATGTCCTAGACGATCATGCCACGGGTTGACTGCAGTGAGAGAGGTGGCTAGACATGTGCTTGGAATATTAGGTGTAACTGGATAGAGCTCCCCGACACTATTGCATCTCGTTATTACCCTCCCCGTACGAAGATCCTTCACAGAAAAACCATTAGGGTCAAATTCAATAGACACCGAATTATTAGAAGTGAATTTACGCACAAAAATTAAATTTTTGATAATTTGTGGTGCAAGAAGAACATTATTAAGCCTAAGGTTATTATTTGGAAGGGAGGTATGACCATAACTAGTAATTGGAATGCGATGCCCATTACCAACTAAAATATGATTATTAGTGCTTAAATTAAAAAGGGGAAGAAGAGTACCGGGATTGTTTGTCATATGAGACGTTGCACCCGAATCCATGTACCAACCATTCTCCGGAGTTGATAAGCTCATCGATGAATATGCACTACCTAGCTTAGTCGGGGTCATCGGTGGGCCATAAGTAGTCGGCCCCATGGAGTATGCTTGCGGTGGGGGCCTTCTAAGGATGGGCCGTGGCTGATAATGGCCTGTTGTAGGGAAAGGGGCAGGCGGAGTGGCCCAAGCTTGCTGCTGCCAGGTCTGCTATTGATTGGGCCACTGTGGCTGCTGGGCCCACTGAGGCTGCCCAATTGGATTGGGCTGAGATTGTTTCCATTGTTGATTTTGTTGTTGAACGTTCTGTTGCTGTTTCGGGTTGGCTGAAGCACCACAACCCCCGCCACGACAACGAGCTTTACCACGCCCCTTCCCACCGCCGCCATGTCCTTTTCCGGAGGTACCGCCGCCCCTGCCGGCGGGCTGATATTGCAGCTGCTGCTGTGAGGGCTCGGCTTGCTGTGCGGTTTGTTGTTGAGCAACAAACGAAGATGGGGATGGTGAGGAATCGGAATTCTGGCGGGTTTATTCTAATAAAAGCCGAGAACGGGCTGTGTTGAACGATGGCAAGGGTTCTGACTGAGCTATCATGGTGGCCACTGTATCAAAATCAGTTTTGTTCAACCCTGCGACCAAGCGAAGAACCAATTTCTGATCGGAAACTGGTTGGTCGACGTTGGCTAATTGATCAGCAATGCTTTTCAATTGTTGACAGAACAAAGTACCATTGGCAAAATTATCAAGATGAAGAGTATTAAATTGATTCTCGAGGTATACCGCCCTTGTACTCTTGTTATCTTGAAAAATATCCTTGATACGATCCCAAATTTTCTGTGCCGTAGCTTTCCTAGACAATATATTGTTGAGAAGATCAACAGAAATCGTTCCATAAATCCAGTGCTTTACTGTTGCATCTAAACGAGTCCAAAGAGCATCGGAGATGTCAGTGGGTTTCGGGTCTTGGGATCGATATGGTCAAGAACGTCGCATGCACAAGCATGGTTCTCAAACAATTCAACCCAAGTGAAATAATGGACGTTTGTGTAGTAAAGGGTAATCGGGATCGCATTCTTGATATTATTGACCGCAAGGGCCGGGTGAAATTCATTCACTGGTGGGTTTTTCGGTGGAGGAGGGGATGATTTGCCATCTTCAGTCATAGTTTCAAGCTAGGATAAAGAATCAGTGAAGAAGAAAAGGGTGGGCGGCAGATTAGTTGGATACATTGATTGTATTATGTTCATCTAGAGTTTTTGGGTGCAAAACTTGCAGTAGCGGGTTAGAGTAGAATCAATTTGAGCACTTTCATCCATTTGAGGATGACTAACATTCGCATGAATTTCCTTAATTATGCTCTACTAGTCTACTAATCCATGTTTTTATGTTTGTGTGTGTTAGTGATTCTTAGATATTTTCGTTGGCAATTTGAGAGCTTGTGAATTGAGGATATCTTCAACAAGTCTATGAAGGTTTTGAGTAAATTTTAGACTTTGTAGCTCGTTGAAATTTATTAAGGTTTGAGTGTTAATGTCATGTCATGTTTGTGTTAGGTTCTTTCATTGCCACATCAATATTGTTCTCTCACCTCTCACCTCTCACCTCTCACATCTATGCACACCTATGCAAGTTTGTTACATATATATAATTTTATCGTGATTTAATTATATTAAAATTAGGTCAAATTTTTGTATCGACATCTGTATAAAGTTTTTGTTAGTTATTCTGAAATAGAGAGAGTAAAGCAATTTAGCATAATGAGCGGTTTAATATACTGGTCAATATAAATATTATCTTCGTTAATTATTCTATGCAACAAAGGGATATTATTTATGAGACATAAATATTTCTTTGTTGCGAATAATAATTAACCAAGTTAAACACAATACTTAGCTTCCAAATTCCCCATAAGTTACCTAAATCTCATCTTAGATATTCTCATGTTTTCCTAAAAGATTTATTTTAGGAAATTTTCACATTTGTTACTAGTAAAAGGACCCTAATTCACATTTACTACAGCTTTAATTTTTTATTTTAAATTGCTACCACCTAAATCAGAGTTTTTTAAAAAATCACTACCACCTAACGAAATCCGTTATGATTTCCGTTACCACCACCCAACCACCGTTCAACCACCACTCTTCCCACCCACCACCTGCCAATCCACCGCCACTGTTCAACATCAAACCACCGCAACCACCACTCACCGTCCAGCCAACCGTCGCCTGAGCCCACTCCCTGCCCAAGACTCCTACCACCCACCATGTCGGCGCCGGCGTCGCGTTCCTAGCCCCCTCGAAAACCCGATCCCAGCCTCGATCTCAGCCCCCTCTCCCCCCCTCGAAAAAACCCTCGATCCTATCCCCTCTCCCCTCGAAAACCCCCTGGATCCCATCCCCTCTCCCCTCGAAAACCCGATCCCAACCCCCCCTCGTCCCCCGTTCCCTTTTCTGGTCGCGACGAAGGAATTCCCTGCCACCCAAAACCTCCCTCAGGCAAAACCCTAAAACTCGTTTAGGGTGGTTTCGGGTTTAGGGAGGGTTGTCGGTTTAGGGTGGGGAAGGGGAAGGGTTCGATTCTAACCCAAATCGCCGGCGCCAGCCGCAGCTTTGGGCGTTGGCCGCCGGCAGGGGGAGGGGGGAAGGTGGCTGACGGGGAGGGCTAGGGTTTTTTGGGTGGCTGGTTTTTATTTTTACTTAATTTTTTTTTTATTTTTAATTTTTTTAATAAACTTAAAGGAAATCCTAACAGATTCCGTTAAATGGTAGTGATTTTAAAAATACTCTGATTTAGGTGGTAGCAATTTAAAATAAAAAATTAAACTGGTAGTAAATGTGAAGTAGTGTCCTTTTGCTGGTAGCAAATGTGAAAATTTCCTTTATTTTACTTAATTCCATCATCCTTGGAATATTATAGAATCCAAAACCAGTCCAAATTCGTTTACTTAAACCTAAACAAAAAAATTACTAAAGTTTGCACGCTATAAATACCCCTTGAAAACCATAAGATAAAGATATCCAACCTTACCTCCTTTCAAATTCCAGGTTGATTCTTTTAATGTGTCATCAATGAAGATTGATAACAATAATAATAACTCGGCGGATATTAGCTTAATTCTATCTGTGAAGACGGTGCAATGGTTCTCACATAACAAAGTATTCGAGTCCCTCCGAATGGTACTAGAGTATCGGCATTGGAACATCTCGACGTCTATCAAGCTTGACCCTTTCTATCAAGAGAAAGACCGAAATATTAAATTGAATGTTGGTGTTAAAGATGCACAACTTGAAAACATAGCGGCTAATTTACTCGTTAAGGATTTGGTGACACGTCGTCCTTTGCCCTTTTCCTTGGTCATCGAACGTGAATATTGGGATATTGATTCGGGGAGTAATCATGGATGTCCTATGGAGATTGTTTGTCAAGGTATTATGGTTAAATTTTTACAACCATATAGTTTGGGGAAGGGTTCTATGATCACTACTCCACTCACATGTGACACTACTCATTATGATATAAATTGCTAATAATCTTCCTAAAAGATATACCATATATCCTAACGATATATTCACTAAATATTAGCTTAACATAAATAAACCTATATAGGGGAGGGATCCAGTAAGAACCCATAGTTATATAAGAATCTTAGTTATATAAGAACCAATCTCATCCGTAGGATTAGATTAGGATGAGCGGTCATGATTAAAACAAAAAACTTACCCCTAAACCCTACCAAACCGTACAAAATTTTCTCTATCCTCAAACTTTCAATCCTCTTTACTTTCTCTCTCCACAAATCCCAAAATCTAGCCTAAATTGCTGCAAAAACAACCTAAATTACTCAAATCAGGTACGTTTTCTTCGATTTTGTTCTAATTTTATGAATTTTGCATGATTCTCATTAAATTCTAATATGATTTTCAATAATTTTCGGCGCTTTTATGGTTGATTTTGTTCGGTTTTAGGGTTGATTTTATTTGATTTTCGTTGTTAATTTTGTTCGATATTCGCGATTTCTATACTCGATTTTGTTCGTTTTGTTCACGTTTGATTTATGTTCGATTTCTGATATGAATTTCATTGTTTGATTTATGTTCGATTTTTTTCAATTTTTTAGATCATAAACCATCAGTTCAACATTTTTTTTTCCGATTTCATCAGTTTTCGATTTTCTTTTTTTTTGTTCGATTTTTTTTTTATTTATGTTTAAATTATTTTCCGATTTCATCAGTTTTCGATTTTCTGTTTTTTTTTGTTCGATTTTTTTTTATTTATGTTTAAATTATTTTCCGATTTCATTAGTTTTTGATTTTCCTTTTTTTTTTTTGGTTTGATTTTTTTTTATTTATGTTCAAATTATTTTCCGATTTCATCAGTTTTTGTTTTTCTTTTTTTTTTTTTGTTCGATTTTTTTTTATTTATGTTCAAATTATTTTCACCATGTTGTCGTTTTTGTGAATCTGCAGCATGTTGTTTTGATTAATGTGACCCTTAGTTGTATCATAGGAGCATAATGAGTGTAAGAGTAACTGAGTAAGTATGCATGTAGACTTTCAGGGGGGAAGTGGGTGGATAGAGCATTGTTAGACTTAGTGTTGTAGGTGAAGTGTTCGCTTGAATTTCTTGCCTGTTGGAGCTCTTGTTTATGTTGGCTGAATTGAGACTAGAGAGTAGTGTTTAGTTATTGAAAGATTTCCATTATGTGAGAATGTGAGATGATCACCTACTTTACCCATCTTTCCTGCAATCCATGAATTGGGACACGCAAATTGGTACATGGACCATAGTAAATTGGTAAGCTTGTTTATTAGTTTGATGGAATTGCCCAGCACACGCATTCCCATACCCGTTCCATATACCAAAACTCACCGCATTTCCATGTAGCACTCATGTGAAACTTCATGAATTGTGGCATTAATACGTATTCTTTTCGGCACCATGTCTTTGGAGGTACAATATTTGATAAATCATGTGGAGGGTGAAAAATGTTCTTAGATGTTAAAGGTGTTGGACTCGCTCATGTTAGTCATGTGGGCTCTCTAGAGTTTAGTTTGCCATCTCCCTTTTAATCTTTAGTGAACCAGAAGATTGGTGATGACCAAGAGGTTTAATGCATCTAGCAGGTTGACATTTTGTCCTTTCTTGTGTATTATACAGGTGCTTCTTGTAAATTCAGCATCAAAGGATTTTTGGCATTGTTTTGATGACTGAATCAAAGGAGGTCAAACCATCTAGTGATGACATGCATTTCTGGGTCAGTGAACACTGATCCAAGGTCTTTTCAGCATGTTCTAAACTATTTTTACTATGTTCTAAACTGTTCTTATGTTTAAAATATAGGAAAAATGGAATCCAAAAATCCAACCTTTGGGCGGTCTGACAATAAAAATCCAACCTTTCAGTAATCTCAAAAAAATCCAACCTTTGCCCCCACCTTCTCCAACAGATCCATTACCTGTTGATGACCGTTTTTTGTAAGTTATGTGCCACGTGTCAGTCGTTAATTGGTCAATAATTTTCTAATCATTAAAAAAAAAATTAAAAAAAAAACACCACCAGCCACCTCCCCTACTCCCCGGCAACTTCCCCCCCACCCCAACCAGCCCCACCATCGGGGTCGTCGGATTTCGGCGATCTCCCCCCACCCCCACCCCTTGCCGCAACCTCCCCAACCACCAAAACCCCCTACGATCTAAACCCTAACCACCACACCAAACACCCTATTCGACCCTCCCAAACCAGCCCGACCCCTCCCCGAACCTCCCAACCGCCCGCATACCACAAACCGACAACCCCTGACCCATTTCCACCCATCCCCACCCTAAATCCGACCCCGGTTTTCTAATACCCCTAACCCGTTTTTGGGGTTGTGGGTTCGATTTCAGGGTTCTGGGTTCTGGGTTTGAGTTCAGGGTTGTGGATTTTGGGTTGTGGGTTTGAGTTTGGGTTGTGGGTTTCGGGGTTCTATGTTTAATTTGAGTTGGGGTTGTGGGTTCTAGGTTTTGGGGTTGTAGTGGTGGGTGGTGGGTGGTGTCGTGGTACTAGGTGGTGGTGTTGGGTGATTTTGTGGTGCTAAATGGTGGTGTTGGGTGGTTTCGTGGTGCTAAGGTGGTGGTGATAGATGGTGGTGGTGATAGGTGGTGGTGGTGATAGGTGGTGGTGGTGTTGGGTGGTTTCGTGGTGCTAAGGTGGTGGCAAAAGTGGTGGTGGTGTAGAGAGGAGAGAGAAAGAAGAGGAGTGAGAAGGAAATTAAAAAAAAAATAAAAACTTTTTAACCGATTTAACAAGTTAAAGGTCAAATGGACCTGTCAAAGAAGGTAGGGTGCAAAGGTTGGATTTTTTTTTAGATTAATGGAAGGTTGGATTTTTATTGTCAGACCGGCCAAAGGTTGGATTTTTAGATTCCATTTTTCCTAAAATATATTACTAATGCTGGAATGTTACTAATGTTTTTTATTTTTTAAAATTGCAGCAAAATGCAAGGCCAAAATGAAGAAAAATCAGAAGAAGAAATTACTATTATACCAGATGAAAAAATTACTTATAGAAGAAAAAGGTAATTAAAGTTTAAGTATTATTTTTCCCTTATGTTCTAATGTTTTCCCTTATGTTCAAAAGTATTTATATTATATTCTAATATTTTCTATTATGTTCTAAAGTATTTCTATTATAATCTAAAGTTTTCTATTATGTTCTAAAGTTTTCTATTATGTTCTATTATATTTTTCCCTTATGTTCTAAAGTTTTCCCTTATGTTCTAAAGTATTCCTATCATGTTCTAAGATTTTCTATTATGTTCTAAAGGATATTTCTATTATGTTCTAAAGTTTTCCCTTACGTTCTAAATTTTTCCCTTATGTTCTAAAGTATTTCTATTATGTTCTAAGATTTTCTATCATGTTCTAAAGTATTTCTATTATGATATAAAGTTTTCTATTATGTTCTAAAGATTATCATATATGTTTGAAATTATTTATATTACATGTCAATGTTTTAAAGTACTTTTGATTATATTTTAAAGATTCTTTCATCAAGGATTCAACCAACTAGAAAAATGAAAAAATAGGAAGAAGAAGATGATGACGATGATGAGAATGATGATCAACATGATATTAATGATGAGATGGATGGACCAAAGTTGGAGGAGAAAGATGATAAAAGAGATGACGTGAACGATGATATTAAAAAGGTTCTAATTTATTTGTTGATGTTTTAAATTATATGCTAATGTCATAAATTGCATGTTTATATTCTACATTCATGCTTATGTTCTAAAGTAAATGATTTAATTAATAAGTAATTGATTTTTGTAAGTTACATGCTTACATTTTCAAGTTGATGTTTTAATTATATACATATGTTCTAAACTTTATTTTTTATAACAATAATTTATCTACTAATTCAAATCTTTATGTTGATGGTCTAAAGTTCATGCTTTAAAATACATGTATTCTAAACTATATGCTGATGTTCTAAATTTTATGTTTTTTTTATGTTAAAATTCTTTCTAATGTTCTACTTTTTTCAGGTGGTTTTGAAAAAAAAAATGAAAAGTAAGAAAAGAAAGACTGAAAAAGAAAAGGATGATGAGGATGTCAAAATAATCAAAGAGGAAAAAAAAAAATCAGCTTATCAAAGAGTTACTGCTAAGGAATTGATGAAACAAGTGTAGGTAGATCTTTCTGATAAGCATAAACAAGCAATTAAGAAAATTGGATTTGGAGCTTTTTTGAAATTGGATGCACCACATTATGCGGATTTTTGGTAAGCACTAGCATTAACTTTTATTTTTTGTTTTTATTATTTAAATATCAACTGTTATGTTCTAATTCTTATAAAGTTCTAATTAATGTTCTAAAGTTTAATTATTATGTTAATTTTTATTTTTATTTAAATTCTAATCTATATGTATTTTGTATTCTAAACATTTAATTTAAATCTAGGTTGACAGAACAACTTCTTACGAATTTTGATCCCAAAAGATGTTGCTTGATGCTACCGAGGAGAGAAGAAGAAATACTCTTTGATGAAATTGATGTTCACATGACATATGGATTTCCAATGGGAGATATAGCAATTCGTGATACAATAGAAAACAAGAATGAATGTGCAAACTTTATGCAAAAATGGAGAAAAAACTTTAACCTTAAAGTGGTATGAATATTTTTATGTGTGCTTGTATTCTAAACTTGTTATTTGGCTTATGTTCTAATTTATTTTAATAATGTTCTAAATTATTTCTGATTATGTTCTAAAGTATTTCTGATTATGTTCTAAAGTATTTCTTCTTATGTTCCAAAGTATTTTTGCTTATGTTCTAAAATATTTCTGCTTATGTTCTAAAATATTTTTGCTTATGTTCTAAAGTAATTCTGATTATGTTCAAAAGTATTTTTGATTATGTTCTAAAGTATTTTTTATTATGTTCTAAAGTATTTTGATTATGTTCTAAATTACTTGTCCATGTTCTAAATTACTTATAGGGTGCTCCAACAAATGCACAATTGATTAATAGGATCCAAAAGGTGAAAGAGGTAGATAAAGAACAAAAACAAGTTTCAGATGAATTTGGTTTGTGTGGTTAATAGTTGCATCCGTTCAACTAATAGCAACCAACTATACGTTAATTTTTTGTATAGTTGCAAGGATACAAAGAATATAGTTAAGTTGGGTTGGTGCAAATTTGTTAAGGAGCACTTGATGGAAACTTCTAAAAAATGGCTAGATGGAAAATCTTTCTTCACGGGTCCTTTAATCTTTCTTATGGTAATTTCTAATGATGTTCTAAATTATATATCTATGTTCTAATTTACATATCAATGTTCTAAATTATTTCTAATGATGTTCTTGTAGGTATCCTATTTTGATCGGGTGCAAAGCAAGGGGTTAAAGATACCACGTGAAGTTCCACTAATATCATTGTGGAACCAAGAAAGGTTTCATACAAGATTGAAGTTTGAAAAAGACCTTGGATTTGGAAAAGGAAAAGTACTAGAAAGAATGAAATTGAATGTGGTATGATTTTTGTATATGCTTATGTTCTAAAGTTTATACTATATGTTCTAAACTTTATAATATATGTTCTGAAGTTTATTGTATATGTGTTTTAAAGGTCCATCAATGGTAATTATCGTTTTATATTTATCTATACATTATATTTATGCATGTATTCTAAAATTTATAATTTATATTTAAAAAGGGATTGGAAAAAAGGCAAGGGAATGTCAAAGGCAAGAAGAAAGAGCAACCCTTGACAATTAGAGAAAAACAATGGGAGAAGAAAGTAATAAAAAAACAAAGGAAAGACAAAGGAAAGAAGCAAGTTATGGAAAACCAATCAATGGCTTGTAATTCTATCACGTCTCCAAATGACATGATGGTATAATGTTTTAATATTTTTTTTTATTAATTTATTTACTTATTTCTATAATGTTTTAAATATTCATTATTTTATGTTCTAAATTATTAGGGCTTTTTAAGCAAATTTGGAGATTTGGCAAAAAATCTTGCATCGAATGTGAAAGAGATGTATAGCATCTTTGTTGAGGAAGAAACAACTGGGAAAATGCATCATCTTATAGACAACATTTGTTGCAAGTATACCACAAAGGTATTATAATCATGTTCTAAACTATTTTCAGCCTATGTTCTAAAGTGTAATTTTTATATTTATAGTAGTTTAACATATATAAATGCATGTCTTATTGGACTCTAACTTATGTATTCTTATATATAGCCATTGGTAAATCAAGAAGAAGAAAAGCAACAAAAAAAAAAAAATCCTTCCATACTAAGTCAAGATCAACAAGTCTTCGATGATCCAGCATTCATAGAAGAATTGGATATATTGATGAACATAGCATGGAAGAAATTCAATGATGAAAAGTCACTAAAGACATTGGGACATGGTAATTACATGTTTAATTTCTAAATTATACCTATGTTCTAAATTATGCTCTTAAATCAAGTGTTTATGTTCCAACTCAAATTTTTTATGATATAGTTATGTTCTAAAATTGTGTCTTGTAATTATTATGAAGATTTTCCATCAAATGAAGGAGAAAGAGAAAAGAACAACAACGAGAGGATAGATGATAGTATCTCTTATGATATAAATTATATTATAATATTGTGTTTTATAATTATGTTCTCAAGAACAAGAAGAGAAGCAAGAACAAGGACAAGAGGATAATCAAGAAGAAAGACAAGAGGAGAAGGAAGAAGAAAGACAAGAGGAGCAAGAAGGAGATTTGGCAAAAGGTTATGATCTAAAGTTTTCCCTTATGTTCAAAAGTATTTCTATTATGTTCTAAGATTTTCTATTATATTCTAAAGTTTTCTATGATATTCTAAAGTTTTCTATTATGTTCAATTATATTTTTCCCTTATGTTCTAAAGTTTTTCCTTATATTCTAAAATATTTCTATTATGTTCTATGATTTTCTATTATATCCTAAAGTATTTCTATTATGATATAAAGTTTTCTATTATGTTCTAAAGATTATCATATATGTTTGAAATTATTTATATTACATGCCAATGTTTTAAAGTACTTTTTATTATAAAGTATTTTCTATTATGTTCTAAAGTATTTCTATTATGATCTAAAGTTTTCTATTATGTTCTAAAGTTTTCTATTATGTTCTATTATATTTTCCCCTTATGTTCTAAAGTTTTCCCTTATGTTCTCAAGAACAAGAAGGGAAGCAAGAACAGAGACAAGAGGATAATCAAGAAGAAATACAAGAGGCGAAAGAAGGAGAAAGACAAGAGGAGAAGGAAGGAGAAAAATAGGAAAAAAAGAAAGTTGAAGCAAAGGAAGGGTAATCAATGTAACTTAATAATAGAAATATTTAAAACATTTGTTTTGGTTTAGAACATATGTTGGATGATTTAATAAAACTTTAATATAGAATCAATGGTTTATGTGTTCTAGTTAAATATATTGGTTTTGATTTGGGTTTGTTATTAGTGTTTCTAATATGTTCTAAAGTATTTATGTTTATGTTCAAAAGTATTTCTTATTATGTTCTAAATTACTTGCCCATGTTCTAAAGTAATTTTGATTTTGTTTAGACAAAAGAATAAGCTTAAAATTTTCTTGCATACAACAAAGCAGAAAACGGAAAGTAATGACGACACACCAAAGACATCAATTCCTCCAAAAAAGATGCATAAAGATGTTTCTCCTCCAAGCTTCAATTTGTTGTCGCCCTTACCAATAGTTGGTAAGTTTGACTTATTTTAACTTTATTTTTCTTATATGTATATTGGAAATATATAATATTTATTATGTTAAAAGTTTTTTTAATGTTCTAAATTTTTTGAATCTAGATCATCCACCTACATTGAATAAAGAAAAAGAGGACAACAAAACCAAAAAAGAAAAGAAGAAACATGTTGAAGAAAAGAACAACAAAGAGAATAAGCAGCGGTAATTAGATTTAGGCTATGGCGGTTGTTTGATTATTATTTGATTTTAGTTGTTGATTGGTTTTTTTTCTATTCAATTGAATTGGAAGCAAGAAGAAAAACAAGAAGAAGAAGAAAAAGAAGAGGAAGAAGAAACAAGGAAAAAAAAAGAGGAAAGGATAAGCTTCCAATGTACTTGCGTTCGCCTTTTATGGTTAATCATGAAAAACTCTTCAACAACGTAGATTATAAAATGATAGATGAGTATGCTTTTGCTCAAGGAGATAACGCGCAAGATTTCATCCATCTATATTTATATGCTTATAATAAAAGTATGTGATTATGTCATAAAATATATATACTTATGTTCTAAACATTGTATTTATCTTCTAAGGTAGAAGCTTATGTTCTAAAGTACATGTTTGAAATTCCCATCTTCGTCTTCTAATCAAATTCAATTTCGATAGTTATATTTTTTCTAAGTAAATGTTCTAAATGTTATAAGTTTATGTTCTAAAGTTGTATGTTTATGTTCAAAAATACGTGCTTATGTTCTAAACTATTATGCTAATGTTAAAAATTATGTTTTGATTAATATAGTTTATGTTCTAAAATATTTTTGGTCATGTTCTAAATTACTTGACCTTGTTCTAAAATTTAGTTCTAAAGCACTATGCTTATGTTTAAAATTACGTGCTTATGTTCAAAATGTTGTTTTGATTTAATATAGTTTTTGTTCTCATTTTAGGGAACTTTTGTATGCATACAAAGCGGTAATGGTGATTAGGAGAGATGAGATGGATAGTCTTTCAGGATGTAGTCACATGTTCAACAACATTGCAGATGCTTTTGCTTTCATATTAAATTGTGAAAACAAAAGGCGTGGTGTGGACAAGAAGAGTAGATTTTTTTTTTCTCTACTGAATGTTATGTATGTTCTAATTATCTTACCATATAGATTATACAAGACATATGTGATTAGTTTTTTGTTGTTTAATTTGGTAAAGAAGGTTTTGGTGTTAAGAATTGATTTAATTAATTATTTTTTTTATCATGCTATTATATGACTATGTTCAAAAGTAATTCTGATTATATTCTAAATACATGTCAATATTCTAAAATATTTTTGATTATTTTCTAAATTACATATCTATGTTCTAAAGTAATTTTGGTTATGTTCTAAAGAGTTTATTTTTAATTATGTTCTAAAGTAATTTTGGTTATGTTCTAAAGTATTTTTGGTTCTGTTATAAAGAGTTTATTTCTAAATTACTTGGTTAATTATAATGTTCTTATCATGCTATAAAGAAATTTTAAGTTATTTATTTTTAATTATGTTCTAACTTATATGTCTATTTTCTAAAGTAATTCTGATTATGTTCTAAATTACATATCAATGTTCTAAAGTATTTCAAATGATGTTCTAAAGTAGTTCTGATTTAGTTATAAATCACATGTCCATGTTCTAAATTATTTCTAATTATGTTCTAAATTACATGTCTATGTTTTAATCATATGTCAATGTTCTTATTACTTAAGTTTTATTTTCTTTTTTTTTTCTTGCTCATTCTTTGCACTAAAAAATACATCAAAAATACTGAAAGTTGGGAAGATAGAAAGAAAGCTTTGTTGCATCAAATGAGAAAAGAAATGACAAATGCCGAAGTAACAACATTTAACAAATTTCAATTGGTAACTTTTTTTTTTTTCCTTCATATAGTGTTCTATTTATATTTTTTTATGTTATAAAGTATCTGATTATGTTCTAAACACATGTTTGTTTATGTTCTAAAGTATTTGATTATGTTTTAAACGTAGGTTTTCTTTCCGGATGTTTTACCGGATCATTATTATTTGTTGTGTTTCAACTTTATGGAAGGTACTCTTGATGTCATTGATAACATGATTCTTTCACCAAATGTTTTGGTTGAAGACAAATATGGAGATGATTTTACAATGATGGTAAGGTGTAAAGTTTTGACTTAGTTAATTATAATTTTTTTAATTAAGTAAATGTTCTAAAGTTTTATAAATAAATGTTCTAAAGTTTTCTATTATATATGTTCTATTATATTTTTCCCTTATATTATGTTCTAATGTTTTTGGAACATTAACCTTATTTGGAACATCAGCATAAATTTTTTTATTATGCTATAAAGAAATTTTGGAACATTGATATCATATGGAACATTAATCTTATTTGGAACAGTAACATAATTTTAAGTTATTCTTATTATGTTCTAATGTACATATATATGTTCTAAATTACTAGTCTATGTTCTAAAGTAATTCTAATTATGTTCTAAGTTACATGGGAAATTATAAATCTGTGTTATAATTAAAATATTAATGTTCTACATTAACCTTAATTGGAACATTGACCTAATTTTAAGTTATTCTAATTATGTTCTAGCTAATGTACGTATATATGTTCTAAATTACTTGTCTTTGCTCCAAATTAATTCTGATTATGTTCTAAGATACATGTCTATATTATAAAGTATTTCTAATAATGTTCTAAATTTTATATCTATGTTATAATTTACATATCAATGTTCTAAAGTATTTCTAATGATGTCCTAAATTATATATCTATGTTTTAAAATAATTGTAATTGAGTTCTAAATTACATGTCAAGGTTATAAAGTATTTCTAATTATGTTCTAAATTACATGTATAATTTCTAATTCTAATTATGTTCTAATTATATTATTAATTTTTTAGTTGGAAGCATTTGGTGAATTTTATGAAGAAATTGATAAGAAAAGTGTCATTATTTCCACTTATGAAACAAGAAATGTTGAGATGAAATGGAAAAGCAACGCAAATAAACATGATTGTGGAGTATTTCTGTTGAAGCACATGGAAACCTATGAAGGCCAATGTCAAAAACAATGGAATTCAGGACTAGAGAAGGATAATGTAAGTACAACACATATATGATTAGGTTCTAATTACATGTCAATGTTTTAAAATAATTCTGATTATGATGTTCTAAATATGGAGATGACTATTTTGAACATGTGTATAATTTGGAACATTAACCTGATTTGAAACATTAACCTGATTTGGAACATTAACCTAATATTGTACTCTAAACTTCAACATACACATGACTATATGAGCTTGGTATAACTGTGATTTTGAATTCGTATCAAGTATAACATTAGGATCCTGTGTAGAGTAATTTTTTTGTAATTTGGTTTGTATGCTCTTACCATTAATTGTAGGTAGAAAGACCTTTAAATGCATTGGACTTGAATTAATCTTTTAAATAGTTAAAACTATATAATGCCTACAAAGACAACTATTTTTAGCATGTTCTAAACTATTTTCAGCAAGTTCTAAACTACAAGATATATGATTAGGTTATAATTACATGTCAATGTTCTAAAGTCATTTTTTTTGTTTTTTTTTTTTTGTGTAGTTTGAGCAAATGAAAAGGTTACGAGTGCAGTATTGTGGAAAGATTATAACGTCAGAAGTAAATGAAGACTGGAAAAGAGTATTGAAAATAGCTAGAAAGTGGTCAAAGATCAATAAATTTTGATATATGATTGTGTAAATCTCAAGTATATATCTTTAGAAAGATATTTAAAACAATATAATAGTACATTTTTGTACAAATATGGAGATAACTATTTTGAACATGTGTATAATTTGGAACATTAACCTAATTTAGTTATTTTGATTGTGTTATAATGTATATAAAGTAATTCTTAATATGTTCTAAGTTGCATGTGTATGTTCTAAATTAATTCTTATTATGTTCTAATTTACATAAACTATTTCTAATGATGTTCTAAATTATATATTTATCTTTTAATGTAATTTTGATTGAGTTCTAAATTACATGTCAATGTTCTAAAGTATTTCTAATTATGTTCTAATTTATTATTATAATGTTCTAAAGTATTTAAGCTTATAATCTAAATTACTTGTCCAAAAATATATTATACAAGACATGTTTTGTAGTAATCTTGTTTATATATAAATATATTTTACAAGACATGTTTTTTTTTAATGTATATATAAATATATCGTACAAGACATGTTTTTTTTTAATACTCTTGTTTATGGGATTGATATTTTGGTTTTTAAATGCAGTTGTTACTTGCAAAATTTGCCAAAAATAATTGGTTCACGTTACTTGCAAAAAATTGTGTTATCTCATACTCATCCAACTCCATTCTCATGTTATAATATTGCCAAAAATTGTGTTAATAAAAGAATAAGAGTTACATGTTATAATACACATGATTATGTTTCATGTTATAATATAATTGTTAACATAAGAATCTAGGGAATAATTGGACAAAAAATAATATGCCATTATGTTCTCAAAATAATAAAGAGAATAGAAAAAAATATAAAAAAAAATTTACACAAAATTTTTTCCATGTGTTATTTCCTAAAAATAAAATATCCCATGCGGTTGTACTAATAGGATATCCATCAACCTAAAAAAAATAATTAGAACTTAAACACATTATAAATTTTAGAACATATTTGATGCATTTTAAAATATATACAAAATGATTAAATTCAAAATTCAAAGTATTAAATTAAAAACTCAAAGTATTTATATAATAATAATTTTAATTTATTACTAATTATAACATAAGAAAAAAATGTTTACTTGCAATATCACTTAACTTTCCCTGGACAATTACGACTATCATGATGACCAAGCTCTCCACATGATCTACATAATCTTTTCTTCTTTTGACTTTGTTCAACAACTTTTTCTCTGTCATTCTTCATTCTCTTGTCACTATTTGGAACATGCGTATCATTTGGAACATGGGTGTCATTTGGAACATTAACCTGATTTGGAACATGAACCACTGTACCTTTGTTTTTTGAAATTTTAGGAGCTTTGATCAAAACTTCATAAGGTAAACTAGCTCCAATAAGCATTTCAATGTCTTTAACTTTGCTAGAAAGATTGTTGCTTCCATTTGTTGTTTTCTTCTGTTCCAAATCTATTCTCATGGCTCGAAGTTTTTTGACAAGATCATTTAGATCATCTTCATTGTTTTGCACTAAACTCACACAAACATGAATTTCACACCACAAATCATTTAATAGCATCTTCTTATCTACTGCATTAAGACATTCCTTTAAAACATTACCCTCTAAATAAAAAATCGGCTTCTTATAAGCCATTGTACACCATCTATTTAAAACATAAGTCTTGGAAATTTTTCCTAACATCCTTGCCTTCCACACCCAAATCATATGCCTACAAGGCACACGATCACGTTCAAATTTTTACAAAAACACTTGGTATCTAAGGTAGTTGGATCAAAAACAACATCAAAAGTCCTCCTCCTAAATCTTTCCCTTAATTTGAAAATGTAAATCTCATTGTCCTTCTTCATTTCCTCAACACCACAATTAAAACATCCAATTTCAAGATCATATTGAAAATCATAAAAAATTGTTGTTGTAAACAACTCGGAAGCATTTTTTTCTAAATGAATTGGAGTCTTACACTCTGAACGCTTATTCTTCGAATCATTATCCATTTTATTTTGAGTGTGCCTTTGAGCATCCAATGCACATTCATACCTATAGAAAATAAAAATTAACTTTAGAACATAGAAGATAACTTTAGAGCATAAAGTTAATTACATTAGAACATATTAAAATAATACATATGACATAATTATTATGATCTAAATACTATTAAAACATTAAACTAAAACTTTAAAACATGTAAGACAAAATTTATAAAATAAAAAAAATTGAAAAAATTGGTAAAACTATATAACAAAAAAAAAAAAAAAAAAAAAAAAAAAAAAAAAAAAAAACCTTTAAAGCATTAAAGAAAAACTTTTAAACATAAAGATTAACTTTAGAACATATTTAGACATTTACATATTACCTCATGTAGAACTCAATCAAAGTGAGATGGAGATTTGTGAACATAGTGAAAAAATTATTTTCACTTTCAGATCTAGATGTGGTCCTCATGATGCCACCAAAAAACAAATATCTGAAATAGGCTGGAATCCACATATCACGTATGTTGTACATGTGTGCCAACCATTCATGATCGTTCAAATTGAATTATGAAATAAGTTTGTTCCACTTTTCTTCAAATTCTGCTGGCTCAATCTCTAAATGCCAGACACATGCACAAAGTTTTTTCAAAAAATCAGTTTCTTGGGTAATTGCCCGACCTACTTTTTCAGGCACCTTTTTCATAATATACCACATACAAAACCTATGTTCTGTATTTTGAAAAACATTAAGAACAGCGCGCAACTTTCATTGCAGGGTCTTGATCGGTAATCAAACACACATACTCGTTATTTCCCATTGATTTAAGAAAAGTTTTGAAAACCCATTCAAAAGATGATATATCTTCATGAGCTACAAAAGAAGCCGCAAAAGTAACACATTTCTTATGATGATCAAATCCAGTAAATGGACCAAAGATCATATTATATCTGTAACATACACAAATTATATAGGCAGAAAATATTAGAACATAAGGATTAACTTTAGAACATAAAGGTAAATTGTGGAGCATAAAGGTATACTTTATAACATTAAGGATAAACTTTAGAGCATAGTAATTTATTTTAATTATTAAATTTGCCAATATTATAGTTATTTAAAAAATAATGAATTATCTAAAACATAAACAATAAACTAAGAACATATAGACATAATGTTTAGAACACAACACATAATGTTTAGAATATCATAACATGATGGATATTAGTTTAGAAGACAAGACATAAAGTGTAAAACACAAAAGCATAATGTTTAATACATGATATATATATGTATATATATATATATATATATATATATATATATATATATATATATATATATATATATATATATATATATATATATATATATATATATATATATATATATATGTATGTATTAGAACATAAGGCATGTTTAGAACATAAGACATACATAATTTAGAACATATATATATATGGGTTTTGCTATACATAGCCCTAAGGGCTATGCATAAGAATCAACAATTTCATATCATTAATTCTATTTTTCTTGTTCCAATGGAATCTTATAGTATTATTAATCCAAAATTAATCCATCCCAAAAATGTAACTAATACTTTTCTAGTTTTCTTACCTACACAATTAATTACCATGAAAATGCTTTTTCAAAAAAAAAAAAAAAAAAAAAAAAAAAAAAGATCAATATCATCATCATCTCTCCAGTCCAATCTATCCTAAGATGGATTCAACTGGCTATTTGGGTGCCGAAGATATGCGAGATCGTATGTGGCACTTCTAGTAAAATACCTTTATTTGATATGTATGAATGAAATATTTTGAACCAATGAAGATTGGCTAGGCATGGAAATAGTACTCCATAGTTTTGTTGGATGGGAGTACGTAAAAACAAATTAAAAGCTTGAAAATGATGATAATAACTAAGTTTATCTTCTAATAAACCAAATAAGGCGTATAAATAATTTATTTTAAAATAAATATCTTAGCAGCACACTAATATATTGCAGTATTGTCCACTTAGTATTATCTAATAGATGGTTTGGTTGCTATATGTTGTTTCTTGGAAGAATGTGGGTAAAAGATTGACTTGCACGGTGTTTATTTTGGATTTTAATACTACTAAATTTTTTTCTTTTTTACAGTATATATAATTTTCTATTGGTATGATGTTAGATTGTTAGTGCTTAACTAATTAAATAAAATACAAAAGTTTAATCCTAAAAGGAAAAAAAATAGCTTTAATGGGTTAATAAATGCATTTTGATAATAACTTGTCCCATAAACAATATTACATTAAATTAATAATAATTTAAATTAATAATACTATAAGATTCCATTGGAACAAGAAAAATAGAGTTAATGATATGAAATTGTTGATTCTTATGCATAGCCCTTAGTAGAACATAAGGCATCAATGTTTGGAACATCAGCAATATATGTTTAAAACATAAGACACACATAATTTAGAACATAAGAAATATATGTTTAGAACATCAAAACATGATAGATATTAATTTAAGAACATAAAGAAATCTACATTTAGAACATCAACTGTTTGTTTGGAATGTGGTATCAAAAGAAACCATATCACCAAAAAGTGCATAATTTTTTCGACAAATAGGATCATCCCATAAAGCTCTACAAAGTCTACCTTCTTCATCAACATCATAGTAAAAAAAAAAAGGCATTCCAAAGCATGTGATCCAGCTAATTCTTTCATCATTGTATAAGACCTCACAAGACTAACATTTACCCGTGTACAAAAAAAATAGAGAAAAAAAAAATTACTATGATTAAAGATCTTTAGAACATAGTAAATCATAACAATAAAAACAATATTTTGGCACATAAAAATAAATCACCTTTGAATTATCAACAATCAACTTCTTATACATAATATGCATTTTTCTATTATCCTTTTGAAATTTTGCACAACTTGGAGTATATAAACAATGATTATGTTCTTCTTTGAAATGACTAACAACATACTTTCCGGCATCATATCTTATACATATGTGAGCATTGCATCCTACACGAGTGACTAAACGTTTCCTAGTAATACGAACTTTTCCTTCTTCATCAACGGTTTATTGAGCAATAGGTTTTTTTGTTGCCCTAAAACTTTCCTTATTGCAAACTCCATATTGAAAAGCAATTATAGCTTTGTTATTCTTCTTCCTTGTAGTAGTAGATTTTCTAGAAGTAAACCCAGCGGCATTTGCATATGCTTTATAAAAACTAAGACCCTCTTCGGGATCTTTGAATATCATCCCCAAACGAGGTTTTAACTCCTCAGGAACACTTGGAATCCATTCCTTAGTGGTACCACCAGGGCTAAATGATCCAACAACCTCAGGAGTACGATAAATAACACCAACTGCATTAGAACATAAAAAGTAAAATTTAAAACTAGAAGTTAAACTTTAGAACTTACAATAAAAGTCATAGAATATGAAGAAAATATTAGAACATTAAGAATAAACTTTAGAACATAAAGAGAAAGGGAAACATACATAGAAAACTTTTGAACATACAGAAAAAAGTTTAGAACATTAAGAATAAACTTTAGAACATAGTGAATTACTTTATAACATACATAATAAAATTTAGAATAAAGTGAAAAAATTTAGAACATAACTAGAATTTTTTTTTATTTATTAAACAACTTTTGAACACAATGAATTACTTTAGAACATAACTAGAAAATTTTTTGAATATTAAACAACTTTTGAACATAATCAAAAAATTTACAAAATTACTTTAAAATATGTAAGTAAAGTTTAGAACATGTAAATAAAGTTAAGAACATATAAGTAAATTGAAATACAATAAAGTGCAAAAGTTTAGAATATAATGAATTACTTTAAAACATTACCAGAAATAATTTAGAACATTAAAACAACTTTAAACATAATCCAAAAATTCACAAAATTACTTTAAAACATGCAACTAAGTAAAGTTTAGAACATGTAAGTAAATTGAAATTAAAGTATTAAAACAATGAAAATTACCTGAATGAGTGGAAAAGGAGAATTATCTTCAACATCATCTAAATCCATGAATATGCAAAAACCTAATTATCATAAATACAAGTTGTAGTAAAAAAAAAAACAATCTAAAATTAAAATCCAATAATAGAAAAACTCAAGCAAGAAAAAAATCTGGAAAAAAAATTGAAAATGAAAACAAGACACTAGAAAAAAAAAAGAAAAAAATAAGGAAAAAAAAAAGAAAAAAAAATCAAAAAAAAAAACTTGAAATCGAAAAAAAACGAAAAATAAAAATAAACAAATAAAAAACTTGAAAATAAAAAATCGAAAAAAAAAACCGAAAATCGAAAAAAAAACCTGGAAAATCGAAAAAAAACCGAAAAAAACTGAAAAATTGAAAAAAAAAAAAACTGGAAATAAAAAAAAACCAAAAAATCGAACTTAAAAATCGCAAAAAAAAATCAAAAAAATCGAACCAAAAAATTAAAAAAAAATCGAACTAAAAATCGGAAAAAAAAACGCAAATAACTCTAATGAAAAATGAAACAACAAATCTGGAAATACATTAAAGCAATTGAAAGAGAAAGTGTTGAGGTGAGAGATTTAGGGTATTTTTGTTTAAAGTGTAAAAAAAAGTTGTAAAGAATTACAGAAATGTCATTACTAAAGGAGTATTTTAGATGGTTAGATCAAAATCAATGAACGACTGAGATGGATTCTTATAAATGATTGGGTTCTTACATGAGCCTTCCTCTTATATATATATATATATATATATATATATATATATATATATATATATATATATATATGTTATGGGAAGGCTCTCGTGAGAACCCCTCATTTATGTGAGAACACTTTTTATATTCTAAATTTTTACTCGTATGTTCAAAATTTTGATTCATAGTTCTAAATTTTAAATATGATGTTCCAAACTTTTCCCGAGGTGTTCTAAATTAAATCAGATGTTCTAAATTAGTACTCACATATTCTAAATCATAAATTAGTTAAGTTAGATGTTATAAATTTTGAATGACTTATTCCAAAATTTTTACTTATATGTTTTAAATTTTAAAACATGCGTGTGTTCTAAGATTTTTAGTTATATGTTCTAAATCTGAAAGCATATGTTCCAATTTTAACTCGTATGTTCTAAATTTTTACTCATATATTTTACATTTTTACTCCCATTTTCTATATTTTATACCAGGTGTTCTAAATTTTTTATTCACATGTTCTAAATTTTAAATCAGATTTTCTAAATTTTACTCATATGTTCTAAATTTCATAAAGCAGTTTTTTTTTTAATTTTTACTCACATGTTCTAATTCTTAAATCAGATATTCTAAATTATTACTCACACAGATGTTTTAAATTATTACTCATATGTTCTAAATTTTTACTCATGTGTTCTAAATTATAAATCAGCACTCATATAAGTATAATTCTCACATATGGATCTATTCTCACCGGATCTCTCTCCTATATATATATATATATATATATATATATATATATATATATAACACTTATATTTTCCGATATCTTATATCTCTAACACTCTCCCGCAATCGTAACAACAGTAACACGAACGTTGCGATTGGAAATTCTTCACTTTGTTGAAGTTGATCGAGTTGCACTACTCTCTTGATTGTCGCCTTCAATTTTTTTACTTTATTGAAGTCGACCGAGATATGATGTCGCCTTCAAATTTTTTTTTTCTTTTCACTTTTTGAATGATAAGAAGTATTGGTCTTTTAGATTAAACCACACTCAACAACAGGTCTTAGCTCATAACCCAGACAACATGTTCGCGATCCGCCCAAATCAACACCACACTCTATAAAATGAACATTTAGTTAAAAAATATGAACATTTTAATAACAAAAAATGAATACGTAAAAAAAAAAAGAACATTTAATACTAAAAGTGAACATGTTATAAGAAAATGAACATTTATTAAAAATGAACATGATTATCATATAATCAAAAATTTGCTAGACCACGACCTTAAAAATGAACACATAAAAAAAAATATTCAATAATAAATGAACATCCAGTGATAAAAAGTGAACATGTCAAAAAAAAAAAAAAACAAAAACAACAAAAAATGAACATTTAGTATATTAGAAATGAACCTTTATCATACAACCATAAAATTGGGATCATATACTTTAAAAATTCTCCAACTTTAAGGAAAAACCATTGTACATAGCACATAATTCTTCATCACTTCTTACTTGTTTCTTCACTAATTCAGAGCCTTTGTCTTCCACAAATACATTAATCTGTACTCACTAAAATATAACAAATAACAACAAATAATCAAATTTTTTATAATCATCACAACATATATTCATAATAATTATTTAGAATGTTCACAATATAATCATCAATACATTTTTTTTAAAAATATAAATAATTATCACTCTATATGTCATATGTGTTCATAATCAATAACAGATATGTTCGTAATAAATAACAAAACATATATATTCATAATAAATTGTTCATATTTTCAACACTAAATGTTCAGATAATTTAACTTTCAACGTATTATATTTCACTTTCAATCTAATAAAAAAGAACAGTTCATAAAAATATATTAACACCTTAAAAAATGAACATTTAGTATTAAAAAATGGACACTTAATAAATGAACATGTAACAAAAGGTTATGAACATTTAGGATATTAGAAGTGAATATGATTTTCATGAAGGTTCAAATTCATTGTATATAATTATTAATGAGAAATAAAGATAAAAATAAATTGTTGAAATATGTTCATTTTTTATGTATTAAATGTTCATTTTCGGTGTACTAAATGCTCATTTTGTAATAGATGTTCATTTTTAAATTCCTACGTGTTCATATTTATTAACAAAAATTATATTCAAGATCGATTGTAATTATTTAAACTCTAAAAAATTGAATATACACCTTAAATCTAATCTTGATTAATCATAGAGAAAATAATTATTAATTTGTAAAAGAAAAAAAATCAAAAGAAAGAGATAGAGAGGAGAGAATATGACTACAAATTAAGCAATTCAATTGATATTCATTAACAATTAATCGGTTTAATTGATATTCATCACAAATTCATAATAATTTCAAATAATCATACAATAAATCATTATGCATGATCAAAGAAATCATACAAATTACAATTACAAATTGATAAAATTTAACCTCCATTGTTTTCTTTGACCTTCAACTTTCTCTCTCCTCCATTTTTTTTTCCTCTTTGATAAGCCAATTGATTGAATATGAAACTCATAGATTTAGAAAGAAAGGAGTATACCCATCAAAACACGAATCGCTAACTCAAAAATTTATATAAACGAAGAAAAATTACACGGGAAAAATAATGTTGACAAAGGAACTCAAAGAAACATGTTGAGGAAGAATGGAGGAGGATAAATAAAGCTTGCATTTTGTTACAAAGTTGAAGCTGAAATATCAGGGATGCGTTTCATTAATAGAAGCTTGCGTTTTGGCTTGTTGCAGCCAGCTTGGATGCATTAGAATGCAGCTAAGAAATTGCGTTCAAAGGTAACTAGTTTGATTCAGCGCACTACCTTTTATTTATTGGGATTTTACTCTCCTAATGCCCCAATTATCCACAACCAAAAATACCAACGGAATCTAACCATGAAAGTTTAATCACATCGAGGAAGATGTTGTTTTTTTTTTTGTTTTTTTTTCCAGGGAAGATGTTTACTTCCAAAAGTTGAATATTACTTGTCAAGTTCAATTGCAATTTTTTTAATTAACTTTTTCAACATGTGCTCATCCGAATTATTGTTTGTAATATGTATTAGATATTTGATCTCATTATCATATGAAGTACGTATGTGTTCACTGACAATGAACTAATAAGGAAAAATTTTAGGATTCTCTTTGGTCTCAACTATGGGAGGGGGGTGGTCATTCCCAAAACAACCCTTTTGGGGTAAAAGAGGCTGATTGAAAGAGGTTGTATATGAGTAAATACATTTCTAATTTATTGGAACTTAGAAATAGGGAGAAGTATTGGCGCATAGGCCCTATATATTTCACTTGCAAATAGGATGTCAATTTTGTAAATGATGAGAACTTGAGAAAAAGCGGTGGTGGAAAATATGATGGAAAAAAGGGATGATTCTATGGTGATCAAAGAAAATATGCTCACCATAAGGCCAAAGTGGGCCCAATGAGGTGTCACCCTCATGGCTACAAAAAAAAAAAAACCTCCTTCATTTTTTATTTTCCAAAAATTCATCTATGTAATTTTCAAAAATACTGAAAATCAGTTTCGAATTAGATTTTCTTATTTTAATATATCAGAAAATAAAATTATTAGAAACTTTTAAAAAAATTAATTAGATTTTAAGATTATTGATGTTAATTACTCTCTCTCTCTCTTAGGGTTTATCTAATCCCTTTCTCTCTCTTTTCTCCCGGTCATCTCCGGCGTCCGGCGTTGGTAGAAACCTCTTTAAATAATTGCGAATCGATTTCTGGAAACTTATAGCCCTTGTATGGACTTCGATGGAGTTCATCGTATTCCTTGTGTTTTGGGTGTGATAAATCTCGACAAACAGACTTTTACATCATGATTTCATATGTTGTTCAATCAAATTAGTCTTTTTCGAATAATGAATTAGAATACTTATGGTGTTTTATGTGCAATTTTAATTTTTTTTGCAATTTCAGAAATTTCATTAATGGTGGTCGAATGACCTGAGGGAGATGATGAACAGTAACAGTTCCTCGGTTTGAGCGAGACATATAGTTAACGGAAACTTCCACCTCCGGACTAGGAGAATACCAACACCCTACAATTTAGGGTATAGTAAAAATACTTTAAATTATTTGGACATGTCCAACTTCGTACAAGGTATTTTCCAAACAAACATTATGTAGGATCTATCTATATACTACGCGGTAGTTACCTTACTATATATTACTTCCATAGATCACAATTATCAAAATAGGTGGTATGTCCACAAACCAGAAAAAACAACCCCACCCCTAAGAGGAACATAAAAAAACCAGCAATCACAATAAATCTACATACAAGCAGATAATCACACAAGAAAGAGCTATAGGGAATTGAAACAGGATTATAATGTTGTTTAATCAATTAATTTAAGTGAATATGTCAATGAAGAGTTCATGGTAAACTCTTGTATGTATGTGTAGTAGCCCCAGAAATAGAGGTGTGAAGCATGTGACTGCCATCTTCATGTAATGAAAATACATGTGAACAGCTAAACATATATACCCTAGTAAATTAAATGCAGCAAGTAGACATGACGATGCATGGTTACTTATAAAGCAATAATCATGTCCAAACTGCCATTTGTAATAGCTGGAGTACGTATTATGGCACAGTTCATATGGAATGTGTTAATCAAACATGTTCTATACCAGAGTTCACATCAACTTGAAGAGGTTATTGTTGTTCTAGCATGCGTAACATTTCTGTAGGGAATTTTTTTCAATTACACCACAGAATGAATCATCAGTTTTAATCTTCTCCTCCTCTTAATTTACATGTACTTCGTCACTAAAATGATTCTTGCAAACAACATTTCAATGTAACATGTATCCTTGAGCTAATTAAGTTACAAAATTAACGATGCACGTAAAACTTTGTCACGTCGCTTGACATGAGACACAATGATTGAACCACAAAAAGTCCCCGATCATGTTGGCTCATGTAGCCGACCCCACTAATGGGACTAAGGCGTACAAGCAATAGAAGATTAACAATGCAGGATACTTTTAACAGCCAAAGAATATATTTAAGCTCCCTTAATTCAATTCATTTCTTCTTTCCCTTTTTCATGTCATTAAGGCCCATGCACATCTAGATGTCATTGCTGACTACATGGCAAGGCAGCTTGAGTTCATGACTGTAGGCACTGAACCAGTTCCTACAACACTTGATCAAATCATCACTAAAACTGCGAGCTCTTTTATGAACTATTCCCTATCCCTTTTCTAACAATACTTACTTTGTTAACTCACATTGATTCATTTAGGTTGACAACACTGTCCAAGAAGAAGTTTACACACTCACAACATTTCACCGTCTACAGCTTTGAAAACAACATTTCAATACATTGTAATTATTCTATATGAAAAATTCATTTTGAGAGCTCAGATTACACAAAATAATCCAATTTAATCACTCAAACAATCCCCACAAAATTCACCATCTACGGCTATGAAGACAAAATTTCAATACTCTACAACAAACTAAACCCTAATTATTATAACCAGATTTCACATTAACAACATAATTGGTTACATCTTACCAACTAGTCTACAATTCAAGTAGTTCACAAGGAAAACTACGCTGTAACAGTTTTGCAAATTACCTTGCACCAAGGGGGAGAGGTCAGGGGATGAACGGTTTGGTACGCGTAGCCAAAGGGGGGGCTGGTGGAGGCCCGACCCCCTGTGGCCTAATTGCTAGATCTTATTTTTCAAAAGTTGTCCCCCTTAATATTAGTATAGATATTATTAAAGTGTCACATGTATATTACTATACATGTTATAGCTCAATGGTAGAGTAATTATAATTGCATTTTGGGCTAAAGTGTAGTTCGATCCCTGATACAAGCTTTAATCCTTTCATTTTTGTAAATCTTACCTATTTCTTTTAATCCAATCATTCTTTTATTAATACTTTGGCTTCTTCTTTCTTCTTTCTTTTATTTTTTTTTATTTTTTTTTGCCAAACTACTTTTGCTTCTAATCCAATCTTTCTTTTATAATTTTTTTAATATATGGTTTATGTTATATAGGGAGTAGAATTATACAGTTCAACCATCTTCGACCATTTGTTTATAATCACAACATATTAAATTTTACACTATTTTACGCACTATTTTTTTTTTTTACCTTTTTTTGTGATTTGTATATTGGGAAACAATAGTCATGTAAGACGTTGTTAGAATTTTCTTGATATTAGTAAAAATTACTAATATATAAGTAAGGTAACATATTAACGCCAACGATATATATATAAGATACATTATTGACAATCATGAAATTCCTAAAGAAATTTTTTTATTAAAAAAATTTAAATTTATATATTAGTAAAAAAAATTATGGTCAAAGCTAATTTATAACAGTCTTAAAGTTATTGTGTTGTGAAAAAAAACGTAGGAGATACAATACGAGTATTGTACTATTTTGTTTAATATAAACTTCGGCCCCCCTGAGTCTTAATTCCTGGCTTCGCCCCTTTGGTAGAACATAGAGAGAGAACTGAACGAAGAGTCTAGAGAGAGAAAACGAAAAGGGATTTCTAAGGAGATAGAAAATTTAGGGGTTTTTATACATAGACGTTGGGGAACACCTACAAGGAACCGCAAACCCCAAAACAAGTTGAAATTTTGAATTTTGGGAAGCCGCCCACCGTTGGCTTCAAATCTCTTAAAGGAAATTGGATTTCGAATCCCATGGATACTACCAGGAACACCTTTGGACGGTTCCCAAAACATTTTCTAGCTAAAGTTTTGGGGGTAGACAACCAACTAAATTTACACAAAATTCAAAAGTTTGGTTTATTTATCACATGCCAAGGTTATAGGGTAACGCGTTCTAGGTTATTGATTGTGTACTTCGTCACTGGTGTCGAGGTTATGCATTTCCACTGGATGTTATTCACGTGCAAGATAGCGTTGTTATATTATATGTTAGTGGAAAGGGCATGTTAATGGTATAGCATCATGGTAGCTGTTTATACGTCATTGACATTGGTAATCTTATGAGCCATGACTTACATATAGTACACGTACATGTTCGCAATTATTACGTGTCACATGCCCCTACTACATAAGTATACATGTTGCGTGCAGCGTCGCGGTTATAGTATATATATGTAGTGCATTCACCTATACGTATATGATGTATACGTTAATTATAGCAATATGTAATATAAATTTCAAGTTTATCCAAAACATGCGTGTCATTGATTTTGTTACGGTGATAAAATATAAGTTACTGATGTCATTCTCATTTGAATGACCACCACCACTAATATATTCTGGTAACTACCACTTTTGTTTGCGGATAGTACCTATATATTGTGTATTGGCAAAAGCCTTGTACGCTATTGGATGTATCCACGTAGTTTATATATTCCCATGCCCACCCATCCCATCACATAGACCAATTTTTCGTTGGTGATGTACAAGTGTTTATGTGGCAATCATCAATAATAACAGTTACTATTCATCATCTTCCTCAATTTATTCGACTATCGTCAAAGCAATCTCTGAAGTCTGAACTTCCAGAATTTCAATAAATAAAAATAAAGTGACTCCATCATCACGACAATCTCCGTGGATGACTCCATGAAATGGAATTTTTAAAAGAGAGAGAGGGGTAAAACAAACCCTAAAAAGAGAGATTCCAGAAATCCGTCGGTGACTCCATGAGTACGTACTCCATGTTCTCTGTTTATAAAGGCTATGGAGATGTTTAGCACGGTCGTTTCCGGGAAGCAGTCGGTAGGTCGATACAAGATTCCGGTGACCATGAAGACAAATTCAGAGGAGAGAGAAATAGTGTTAAGCAAACCCTAAGAGAGAGAAAAAAAATGGTAAAAAAAAAAAATAGTGCGTAAAATAGTGTAAAATTTAATATGTTGCGATTATAAAAAAATGGTCGAAGATGGTTGAACTGTATTATTCTACTCCCTATATAACATAAACCATATATTAAAAAAATTATAAAAGAAAGATTGGATTAGAAGCAAAAGTAGTTTGGCAAAAAAAAAAAAAAAAAAAAAAAAAAAAAAAAAAAAAGCCAAAGTATTAATAAAAGAATGATTGGATTAAAAGAAATAGGTAAGATTTACAAAAATGAAAGGATTAAAGCTTGTGTCAGGGATCGAACTACACTCTAGCCCAAAATGCAATTATAATTACTCTACCATTGAGCTATAACATGTATAGTAATATACATGTGACACTTTAATAATATCTATACTAATATTAAGGGGGCCAGCTTTTGAAAAATAAGAGCTAGCAATTGGGCCACAGGGCGCCGGGCCTCCACCAGCCCCCTCTTTGGCTACGCCCTGGCTTGATTAGTAATACCCCTGCATAAATACGGTAGTCAAAGTTAATTAGAGATACGAGTAGATCATACTAGACCCATATAACCCAGACTATACCATATTATTAGACCTTAAAAATTCATTCAGACTAGATTGATCAATGTGCTTATGTGCTTATATGCCATTTATTTTAATTATTTATTTATTTTTGACGTAGTACACGCATGTATACATTCCGATTCAGAAGTCACACATATTGTCTTGTCCTTTGATGGATTAGGAAAGAATTAACATATTCTTTGTCAAGTTGATGAGCAAAAATGGCTGCCTAGCTTTTTAGTATTGAAATTATGCTTTTTAAATAAAATATACAATAGCTTTACAACTTCTCTAATGTAAAAAAAAAAGGTCAACTTTAATTCATATGTCAAAGGTCAACCTACTCTATGACTTATAATTGGTTGTCAAAGCACATAAAATCATATCAGATTACTACCCAATCCATTCATTATTCACCTAAAATTTTATACTATAAAGTAACATTTTAATCATCTAATCCAACACTTAATTATAAAACATACTTAATAAATCATGACCAAACAAAACTACTAAACACATAACTACGTAACAACTCCACCATGCAATTTTATTTAAGAATTATAGAATAAACACCCTATATATGTCTCTAATGTCTCATACAACACCCAACACCTTTACAACTCTCTTAGCAATTATCTCTTGCATAATCTTCTCTATTATTCTTCTTCCTTTCTCTTTACATTTTCAACAACAAACCACCACCAACAACACCGAGATGACAAAGAACGGAGAGCACTACTCGACCCTCGAGGTGGAAGGCGAGAGCAGTAGAACACGCGACGCCAAGGGGAAGAGCCCCGTCATGGAGGCCCCATTGATTGGAAAAGACGTTGGACACGATAGGGATGGTGGCGCCGGGGTTAAGAGAGGGGTTAGTGTTATTGATTTTGTTGTGAGGCTGTTAGCTCTTACAGCTGCTCTTGCTGCTACGATTATTATGGGTACTACTGATCAAACTCTCCCTTTCTTCACCCAATTCTTCCAATTTCGTGCTAGATATTATGATCTCCCTACGTTCACGTAAGTTTTCTTATTTAATAACTCGTTACGTGTTGTCATGTAATGTTATAGGTCTAATAAAGTCTAATACTTTTTAGACCATAAAATTTATGATAACTATACAACTAAATATCTTCGATTATTTCATAATTTAATAACTCGTTACATGTTGTCACGTAATTTTATAGGTCTAATACTTATTAGACCATAAACTTTATGATAACTATACAACTAAATATCTTCGATTATTTCATAATTTAATTGCTTTGATTATTTTATAATTTAATTGAGTATCGTTGCATTGATTCGTTGTTTTGCAGGTATTTCGTGGTAGCTAATGCTATAGTAGCAGCATATCTGGTTCTTTCAATGCCTTTCTCCATTGTCACAATTGTTAGGCCCCTTGTCAAGGCACCAAGGCTTATACTAGTCATCTTTGACACCGTGAGCTTCATTTCTTTTTAATTAATTTCCACTCTTAGCTTTTATTATTCTAATAATTAATTGACATAACATAAGGTTCTTCCTAATGACACAAGTCTAACATTTGTACCCGTATTAAAAAAAATTTATAAAAATTTCCTCAAAATAAAATATCATCAAATGATTAGCCTAGCTTTAAAAAAATTTTGATCCAATGATTTGATTGTTACCATCTAACGAAACAATATTATATACTTCGTATTATATATGGGAACGATTTGCATGAAAAACCCTATTCAATTTATAT
Source organism: Chenopodium album (assembly GCF_948465745.1). Taxonomy (NCBI): domain Eukaryota; kingdom Viridiplantae; phylum Streptophyta; class Magnoliopsida; order Caryophyllales; family Amaranthaceae; genus Chenopodium; species Chenopodium album. The sequence goes on along the minus strand of NC_137836.1, from coordinate 4,460,885 downwards.
ATTTTTTCTGCTACCTCCGTTAATAGTTATCTGCAACTTTAGGGTATTATTTGTGAGGTATAAAAAATTCTAAAGTTGAAGATAATCATTAACGGAGGTAGTAGCTAGTAAACCATAGTTGTGATTATAATCTTGGATGTTGATATTTATGTGTAGATCGCGTTGACTTTGACTATCTCTGCTGCTGCTGCGGCTGCTGCTATAGTATCCTTGGCTCACAAAGGGAACACAAACACAAACTGGATCGCGATTTGCCAACAATTTGACAATTTTTGCTCGAGGTCTAGTGGAGCAGTGGTGGCATCATTTGTTACTGCAGTTTTTTTCGTATTGCTGGTTATTCTCTCTACCGTTGCTCTTAAGAGCCATTAATACAACAATTCAAAAAATGGAAATGTATATGTAAAATGTAATTGGTGGTTTTGCTTTTATTGGGGTTGTTTTATTTAGACTTGTTATTGAGTGTAATCACTAATTAATGTGAATCAGTCATATTTGTGTTGGGAAAAGTTGTACATGGATTGGAGATTTTAAGGTTTAAATATTGTAAGCATGCATGATGAGCTTTTAGCTTGTATCATTTACTGTTGTTATAGTAATGGATAATTATGTGATTGTTTTGCACCTTTGGTATGGTCTTTGTATATCTTTATTTTCAATATACTTTGTAATGAAGGGAAATTGTAGATATCTATATAGCTAAACTAATCTATTAAATTTCCTAACAAAGTCTATGTGCCATGTAGACCACTTAACTTACGCCATGTCACCTATTCAAATCTCATTATGCCACATCACACTCAATCAACCTTCATTATTATGCCACATCACTACTACTCCATATCATATAACTAATATATAAAGTTAAACTTTTAGCCAGATCACGAGACATCATTTTCGCCAAGTGTCGCGCCACGTTGGTTGTATCTTGTATGGTAACAAAATTTCTCAGGCTGGGGCACTTGAAGTATTCCATATAAGTCCTGGGCACTTGAAGAATTATGAGGCTGAGGACAGTTGAACAGACTTGGGGTACTTGACTTAGATGGAATTCTTCAAGCGACACTTAGCTTGGAGTATATATGAAGTTGTTTGGGAACAGAACCAGAAATAGAAATGTTTGGTACTTTGGTATATCACAAGCCTGCTTCGTGGGTAAGGCCAAAAAATTAGATCTCTTAAAGAGGAGGACACTCGTCACACCCCAATACATACTACAGAGCATATATGGAAGAGAAAAACGAACTTTAAAGTATATCATGCATTCATGCAACATTATATTATAAGTTATACTTGGAATTTACAAGGGTACAATAGAGAATTCATTGGTGGAGCTTTTGAGGAGGATAAATGTTGATTATTTATTTTTTTTTTTTTAACAAAAGATACTATTAACGAAAAATAGAATTACAACCTAATACTATCTAAAACAAGAAAACCTAAAAACCTACACACACTAAGAACTATTACAGGAAGATCGAAGAGAATCAAACATTGAAATGGTCTTGCAACAAACCAATAGCTGCAGAGCCCAGACCACCATAAGAACCGAACCACGTCCAAAAAGTGGACCACGAGAAGCCAAATGAACCGAAGCAGTCGAGATGAACTAAAAGCGCAGATTACTAACATTGATGAGAACCCGAGCTGGCACTGAAAGCGAAGGGAACTCTTAGTAGAAAATGTAGGGATACGGACAAACACAAAGTATGCACCCTGTTGCTGAGAAACGGACCTGTGACACATTTCCACTCCTAGGGAACGAAAAACATAACTGCATCCTAGGAGCTCGGGAACAAAACTTGTAGAGTCATATACCTTAATAACTCTATGAGAAACCATGCATCCAAATGCAGTTTCTCCTCTTGCAATTCTACCAACGGAGAATGCAAGAAAATGGAGGACTTTGCTTAACCCAAACGTTAAAGATGGGTAGCCTCCTTCAAGATATCGATTAACAGCGATGACTGACCTCGTCATCACCCAATAACTAACCAAGGGATGATAGCAATTAACTGAATGCCCATATCATCCCACAAACGAGCAACAAGACCTGCAAACCAAACTCCTCCCTCAAAACCACCCTCCTCCTGCACCCTCCATATGCAGGAAAACCTATCTAACTGCGCAAATAACTTCCTTCCCCGCAGAATTAATTCAACTACCAGGGGAGCACAATCACACCCCGACAAGACAACTAGGAGGACCACCCACCTAACGTAAAAGGGGTTGCTTAAACTCACAACCCTCGATACCCACCACCAAGGCTCCAAAGACCATGACCAAACTTCGATAACTTCCATAACTTGAACTACTTTAAGAAACTCTAACTCAAGACTAAACTGAGAAAGAGATTTATTAAGCAACAACAACCCAAGCAACAAAACATACATCTTAAACAAAACCATCATAAATAACCTAAAACAAAACTAATAACAATTAAAAGAAACTAACAAGCAACTTAACGAAAAAAAACAGAGGGAAAAAAACTGAGAAAACCTTGAACCTCAATGGCAACAACCCACCCAACACCACGAACAACCGTCCACGGAAACACAAGAACCCCTCACGGTACCGAACCTTGGATACGCGAGGAAACCCTAACCTTAACTTCTCCTTTACCGTCGGGAATTAATTAACGAAATTCCTTTCGACGGCGGCGTTAACGCTAGCCTTTAGTTCTTGATTTAAAGAAGCCAGCTGCAAAACACTCGACGGAGAACCACTTAAACGCAACCACGACCAACCGAAGAGGACCCCTAAGTCTTCACCAACTGACACAAGAAACAAAAATTAAAGGAAAGAACAGAAAATTAAAAGCAAAAATTGATAAGGATGGCAGGGCTAGGCTCGCCGGCGACGGCTAGGCGGAGCACGCCAATCGCCGGCGAGCAGAGGCTAAGAAATAGGAGGACGGTGGAGGCGGTGGAAGATAAGCTTTATCGTTAGAGAGAGAAAGGGTAAATAAGAAATTGCAACTACTGATGGAGAACTGTGTCAAATAATAATAATAATAATAATAATAATAATAATAATAATAATAATAATAATAATAATAATAATAATAATAATAATAGGAAAATGATAAGTTGATAACATAGCCCTAAAGGCAAGGGCTTAATATAAGAAGCTAAATAAGGAAATATTGAGGATAGCTTAACATTAATTTTATCGATCTGCGTGTGATTTGTCATGAATTTCTAACTTAATTCCATTTTTGGAAGTATATTTAATGCTTATATATATCCCTAAGAAATATAAATATCGTTACCCAATAAATAAAATAAAATAAAAACTATTAATGGAGAACAAATTTACAAAATCGATAACACCTATGTAATTTGAACTAAACTTTAGTGCATAGTATAATCCTTGAGCTTTTTAAATAATTGGGGCCTTCCTCGATAATTTTTTTGGGTAATGTTATGGGAATGAAAAGAAAGGGAGGGACGTGAAGGGAAGGGAAAGGAAGAATGGAGAGTTTTTCTTTCAAATCTCTCCACTGTCCTAGCTAGAGATCATTTTCTTAGAATTTAATCCCTCTAATTCCCTTCATCCCTAATTTGTCATCCAAGTGAAAGATATTCCTTCCCTCCATATTATCCATTCCCTTTCTTTCCCTCAATTTCTTTCAATCCAAACGCACTCTAACTTGGTTATGAACTCTTAGCCCTTAGAAAGCCAAATACTTGAATGACGTACTTCCTCCGTTCTTTATTACTTGATCCGTTTTAACTTTTACACTATTCACCATTCCTTTGATCGTCTTTTGTGAATTATATGTAAGAAAAAAATATATTCCCACTACAAAAATAAGCGATTTTGCAACAGCCAAAATCTGTCGCAAAAAATAACAAAAATTGTCGCTAAAGATAGTTACGACAGCCAACTATTGTAATTGGGTTGTCACAGTCAGCTATGTCGTAAATTTTCATTTTTACGACAGCTTGACTGTCGTAAAAAGTTATTACGACGGTTCTATGAATTTCAACGATAGTTTTATATTTTGTCGGTACATTAACTTTACGACAGTTTAAAACCGTCGCCAAATTAAGACTAAAATTAAAATGTCGTAAATTACGGATTTACCGACGGCTGGCCGTCGCAAAAAAAAAAAAAAAAGAAAGAAAAGAAAATCAACGCCCCATTACCCCTGCCCACTTTACCCAGGCCTCGCTCCCCCATTCCCACCCACCCAGCCCAACTCGCCCTTCCCACCACCACAGTCCACAGACAACCCTCACACATTGCACCAAAAATTACAAAAGTACAATATTTATATCTAAAAACCAAACTCAGAAATTAAACAAAAAAACCAACAGTCGTACATAATAAATAAAGAAAAATGAAAATATAAAACAAAAAAATAAGAATAACAAAACATGAAATACAAATATTATATGCAAAAAAAATTTTAGAAATTAATTAAAAACCAGAAATTTTTAGAAAAATATATTATATGCAAATTCATATAAAAAAAGCCACAACATATAAAAAAAACCACAAAATATTAGGAGTGTCCATTATTCGGATAAAAACCGAAATCTAATCATTCCAAACTGAATTATCAATTCGAATCGGATCCAAACTTTAAATCGGATCGGATTGGATTGAATTTTTTTAAAAATTCGGATTTTCGGATCGTATTGACCTTGTAGGGATCCAAAAAACCAAAATAACCAAATTATGAAAGCGTTATTTTACGAAAAAATATTGTTAATATTAATCATGTAAAACAATTTTTATGATTATAATAATATAAATCATGTAAACCTATATTTTCAATACTTGTATAAATCATGTAATACTTTCAAGAATTGAAATTTTATTATTGCAATTTTATTTTTATAATCGCATCAGACCCAAAAAAATTAGCAAAATATTTAATTTGGAATTTCGGATTGGATCCAAATATCTGTAGACATCCAAATATGTCTCCCCAAAACCAAACCCGGTGATGAGTACCTTTCACGTCGAATCATAATCGAATGAAGAGAAAGTGTGGAAAATTTAGTGTTGCGGAAAGTTTTAATTTCTTTTCTCTTCTCTCTGTTTTTGAAAACTTATTTTAATAAAACAGACAATCCAGTTTGGTTGGTCCATGATATGGGTCCAATAGTAGTGTAGTTGGATAGGGCTTGACAAGATCTTTCCAACGCTATATTATAAGCCCAATTCCGATGAATATTGAGGAAGTTATGGCCAAATTACTAAACTGTGCCCGGTTTGAGCCTTATGTATGGCCCAATGATCTAGGGGAGGGCCTAATATGATTTATCATTCCTAATGCAATTAGGAATGGTTTTAGTCTTCTAGATTCTTCTAGAAGGTTCTTTTCATTCCTAATTCAATTAGCATTGATAAATTGACTTTTGTTGACTTTTCAGAGTTTTAATCAAAATCAAATAGCATTTTCGAGGAAATTATATGATTTTATCCTCCAGTACGGCAAACTTATCTGATTTTCAAAAACGCGTTAAAAACAGGCTTGGCGCCTGACTTCAGGCATTGGCGCCTAGAACCAGGCCTGGCGCCTGACGCTAGTGTTGGCGCCTAGCGCCAGTTAGCCAGGGTTTGCGCCAGCTCTGTTTTTTGTGCGTCAGACTCTGTTTTGTTTATTTTATCTTTTTGGCTGATTTTCTCTATAAATAACGTATTAAAAACTCCGTTTTCATTCACCAATTCACCAATTCTCACGAATTCTCACCTAGAATCAGTTTTCATTCGCAATCATTAATTCTCTCTTAATTCGTTCATCTCTCTCTTTCTTTTTCTAAACTTTGTTTATATACAAAATTCCGCATTCACAAGATCTAGAAACACCTAGCCATATTCGAAGTTGCCTTCGCCCTAGACGTGAAAGGTTTGATTTCTGAGGGTTTGGTCCCAAATCTCTATTTCAATTATTTAATTTGATTGTTTTGATTATTATTTTCCTTGAAGTTACTAACGTGTGTATTTTGTTATTAGAAAGAGGTACGAGGCATCAAAGTAAGTACTTTAATTGATTTATTGATGTTATGATGTAGAAATCATGTTTATATTGTTATTATGATATTCCTAGTATCATGTCTAGGGTCATTTTAATATTAAATATGATTGTTATGATGCCTTTTATTCTCTTCCTAATATTTATTCATGTTAGTATCATTTTAGGGTTAAAGATTTGATTTTTCTATTGCTTAGTGACATGCTAGGGTTTGTTATTAATCTTGTTAGTATCATGCCTAGGATCTTGCTATTTTTATTATGTTTTAACATGATTTATGATTATTTTTATAATTGTTTTGATTATGATTATAATTTTATAATAATTATTATTATGATTAACATGATTATTATTATGATTAATTATGATTTATTGTTATGATGATTATAATTATTATTCATGATATTGATTATTATTATGTTGCTTGATGTTTATTGTTATTGCTTGATCACGCCTTTTATGCATGTTTAAAGGGAATTTGGTACTTGTAATCACGCTTAATAAGATAATTAATAATCTTGTTTAGGGTTAATGTGATTATAATTCAAGTGATCGCCAATAATAGTTTATTTGTGCATTAAATTCAACCAACATAGATAAACAGGTTTAGGGTTAATCCTATTGATTGCATGTTAGTCAAAAAGCGCACATGAATACGATCAGAATAAAGTAGAGGCCTATTATTAGGGCAGGTTCAATCTCTTTTAAGTTGGATTTGTACCTTCATCCCCGAACCCTTATTTGGTTCTAGACCTTATGGAGTTGACGATCTTTTGGATCGTTAAGGGGTGTAACCTTCAGCTCGTGAACGGTTTACAAGTTCCTAAAAAACTTGTTGGCGACTCTTTTGCTCTATCTTCTTCCCTTTTGGACGCCACCGTACTTTAGTGTATGATCACAGTGGGGTTCAAGCTAGGGGGGTTAATACTTGAAATCTATTCCCTACAGTTTTTGGCGACTCCACTGCGGAGGATTTCTATTTTAATTCCTGTATTTGTTTCGGCAATGATTTAGAATGAGTGGATGAGACTCGAAACGTTCTAAGTATTTCATGTGCGTAATTTCGATTAACATTATTGTCATATGCATAAAAAAGATCTCATTGGAAAGACCATCCGTAATGAGTTAAAAACATAGGATTTTACACGTAGGAAATTTGAGAAATACCTTTCACAACTAGGACTGAAATAACACCGCGCGAAACTGGAAAATTTTATCGAGCACAGAAAGCTGTTGAGGCATGTGGGAAGTAGCGTCAGGGGCCAGAGCTTGGCGCCAGCATTTTAGTCGTAGCGCCAGATGCCAGTATTGGCGCCAGGCGCTACAGTTAAAAGCTGGCGCCAATTTCCCCCAATTCCGAGCCAGAAATATGCGTTCTAATTTCGACCGGTTTTTCGTATTGTTTGCTCGATCCTACTTCCTGATTGAATTTTTTCTCACTTTTTTGAAACCCATATGTGTTCTAAATATGGACATAACCCTCTGGGAATTCATGCTCCATCTACCCGATTGAACGCTCCGTGCAACAAAGGGTACATCCGAGATGTTGAATTCACCAAACCATGGAAGCGAGTTTTTCTAAAACTCGCGGTGTCCCATCCACTCGCGCCAACCCTTCATGGTTAGGCTTCCGCGCGGTGCATCCGGACAATTAACCATGGACCCTCTATTGACTAAACCATATCCCGAACTTTAGAGAGCTAGAGCCATGGTTAGGTTGCAAACGCATTGCATCATATTGTGCCTACTTGACTAATTGTGCATTAATTGTCATGCATATATATTATGATTTCTCTTAACCGTTTGTTTGACTTGTGTTGAGATTAAATAAATTAATGACATAAAGAACTTTGCCTAATTAATTAATTAATTTGAGTCAATAAAGTCTAATATTTTAATCGGAATTGACCTAGTACGACTTTAGGCATACCCCAATTGACTAATAACACCGAAAACAGTCCCAGATCAAAGCTCCTATATTGGGGCTAAGGTCTAAGCTGTAGCGCCAAGCTCCACAGTGCGACGCCAGTCCTGTCGTCTGGCCGACAGTTCGGATTATTGGTCGAGTCATCACCTAGAGTCTAATTAATCAGTTTTCTAACTAATTCGGTTAAGTTTTGCTGTCAATAGTACTTATTTGAGTTGATGATCGAGTTTAGGCACTAAGTCCCATGGTCTTACACAAGAGTCCAAGCATGTCACTTACACTCAACGCACACACCAATACACATACTTTGACCATGTTTAAGAGAGTCTTGTGTGCGCATTTTTTCCGTCATTTTTTTAAGGGGGTAAGTCGGATATTAATCCTCCAATAAAAAAAAACTATACTTAGTTTCCTAAAAATATGTACATTATATGTACATTATTTTTGCTAAAAATATGCACCCTTTTTTACTTTTTTCTTCCTTAAAATAAACCGTAAAGTCAAGTTGATTCGAGTCAAGTAATTAAAACGCAAAATGGTTTAATTTACAGCGCGTGGTCAAGAAAGGAAGGACGGTTAATCAAAGACAACCTTTTCGTACAAGTCCAACTTTTCGACAAACTCATAGCTCGTAAGAGGAAAGCTAAGACTATAATGGCAACACAAGAAGAAGTCAATGATCTTAGGAACCAACTGGTTACTGTGGCTGAGACACTGAAGCTTCTCGCACTCAAGATCGATGATCCCGTGAAGCAACAACAAATGGACCTCATGCAAGAGAGTCTAAGCAAGCTATCTATCGATTACAAGTTTCAAGAACTTACATCACAAGGGTCTCGGTGGACAAAGATCTTCTTCCACAGAAGTTCAATGCCAACGACATCCCAAAATTCAGAGCAACTGACAACCCTTACTTTCATTTAAGAGCATTTGAAACAATAATGAGTATTAAGGGTATTGATAAGAAGGTTTTCCCTTCTCTGTTCTCGCTATCTCTCGAGACCGTTTGCCAACAATGGTTCTTTTCTCCCGAGAAAGAAAAGACCTCCACCTGGGAGTCCATAGCAAATTCTTTCGTTGATAGATATAAGTGCAACATTCAAGTCGAGACTGACCATAGGGAACTTGAAATCCTCAAGAAGAAAGAGAATGAAGGCTTCACCTCTTTCTTTAACAAATGGAGGGAAACCTCAGCTAAGATGATTGAGGTGCCAAGTGAAAAAGAATCCGTGAGGTTGTTCATAAAAAATCTTCAAGAAAAATATTCCAAGCATCTCAAGTATCAAAATAATCTCCATACCTTCAAGGCCGTTTATGACATTGGGATCAATATTGAAGACGACTTGGCTAAGTTAAAAACTGCCAACAATAACTCCAACAGTGGCTGGAAAGGAAAGAAGAATGACAATCCTTCTTCTTCCAAAACCGCCCACTCAAACAACGTTAACACTTTTAATTTAGTAGAAGTCCTTGCTATGAACAATCAAGGACAGAAGAAACCATTTAGGAGGAACTTCACTCCTATTGGCATGAGTTATGACACCGCATTTGATCGATTAAATGCAAAAGGTCTTATAACTCCTATTAGACCATTTGGGGACCCACCAGTTGAGAATAGGTCGGCTAATTGGAACCCCAATGCACACAGCAAGTATCACCAAGGTAGGGGCCATCTCACTGAAAACTGTTGGAAGCTTAAGAAAGCTATCCAAGACTTAATCGACAACAACAAGCTGCCATTATATTGCCCCCTGCCAGTAAGAAGCCAAGCATTGACAATGCACCTCTCGCTCATACCCTGGCTATCTCTGATGAGGAAAACGAGGTTGACCCCTCATCTCTTATTAGACCTGTCAAAGAAATCAATGCCACAGAAAAAGAACAGGAAATCTTTTTCGATGTCAAGGATAACCTTCCAGAACCGGCAAGTACGGAAGATATACAATTGCTCACACTATCTATGATGAAGGTATCACATCTACTACGTTAAGCTCTCAAGGCTATAAAGGAATCCCAAAAGAAATGTGATGAGGTTCCATTTCCGAAAGATGAACCTAAAAGGGAATTCACACCAGTGAGAACGATTTATGAGGCAAAGCATTTTCCCTTACAAGTCACTGAAAAACCCAAGAAGAGCAATAGAATTTACACTCCAATCGGGATCCCATACGCACAAATGTTCGAAATGCTCTCCGAGAGCGGCGAGATCAAACCTCTCGAACCGAGACCATTCGAATCTTTGAAAAGAACAGATAGATATTACTGTCAGTATCATCAATCAGGGGGTCACACTATAGAAAACTGTTTCAAATTCAAGGATTTGGTTCAGAAAATGATTGATGAAAAGAGACTAGTCCAAGTTCAACAAGAAGAGGATGCAACCATTAATGGAGTTTAGGACAGTGATGAAGAAGATGTCTATCTAAAGGACATAGTAGGACCTCCACCTTCTGTGTCATACACCACAGATGACATTTGGGCCGAAGAAGACTCATCGATAGACGTCCTCACAAGATCTGGGAGAATACAACCTCCCGCTTCAACACAAGCTATGCCAACCACACAACAAGTTCCCATACCTATCATTGAAGACAATGATATTGTTAAGCAGTTTAAGAAGACAAAAGTTGAGATGAATGTATGGAAACTTCAGGCAACATCTCGAGAACATAGGTTGGCTGTAATGAATGCCTTGGAAAAAATTGGGATAGATTCTGACACTACTCCTGAGGGATTAGCCAACTTCCTCACAAGTGACCTTCCTATTCCGATTAGTTTGATCACTTTTTCTGACAAAGATTTACCCCCAGAAGGTGACAAACATTACAAGGCATTAAACCTCACAGTAGTTTGCAAGAGGATGAATGTTCATATGACTCTTGTAGACAATGGATCGGCCATCAACGTCTGTCCACTTAGAACTACGAGGATGCTCGGCATAAGGGACGAAGATTTAACTCCGTCTACACAAGGAATAAGGGCCTACGACAACACTCGTCGTCAAGCTCTTGGCAAGATTACCCTAAATATAACAGCAGGAGCAATAGAACATGCTACTACTTTCCAAGTAGTAGACATTAAGGCTTCATTCAACTTGTTGTTGGGACGCCCTTGGCTTCATGATCTAAAGGCCGTCCCTTCATCTCTCCACCAACAAGTAAAAGCTATAGTTGGGGGAATTCCAATCACCATCGATGCTTCGCCTATGAGGATCAAATCCATAGAGAATCCAATCATTAATGTGGAGCACGACGAGGATGATGAAGATTTATGGGGCTTTAACGAAGAAGTCTCCTCAATCCAGGAGGATGAAAGGACCCCTCTTTGCCATGACCCCCATTCCAACATGATTGTCAATGCTATGCTGAAGAAACAAGGACATTTTCCTGGGATGACCCTAGGAAAGAAGAAAGGAATGGCAAAACCGCTGGAGTCACCTGGCCTCCCTAAGTTAGACACTTTCGGACTTGGTTTTTAACCGACTCGAAAAGATCTCAAGGGAGCCCAGGAAAAGTCAAAAGCACGTAGGGACGCTCGCATTCAAAAGAAAGCAATCCCAATGGATCAATACCCTCTTACGCTTAATGGTCAATTTATAAAAGAAGGAGAGGACTATCCATGCCATGAATTTCCCGAGCCATTTTGTAAACGGCATAAGACAACCGGGATTCGAGATTTTCTTGGATTGCTACTTCACTGATGAAATCCCAACTCCTGTCTACAAGGAGAAAACACCCCCATGCTTTGACTTTAACGTCATGGGATTACTGTTTGGACGAGAAAAGAATGAGCCAACTTATAAAAAGGATAACTCCTCGCTCATTCAAACAGTCCTACAAAGCGAAAGCTTCGATCCCTCGAAGTTAATCACTCCAGCTAAAGGGTCCCTACAAGGGTGGCGCAAGACTATCAAGGTGACTAATCCAAGCGGAAGGAAGATATCCATCACGACAGGGTAAGGACCGATGTTTGAAGAGTCGTCTGAGTCAGAGTCTAAGTCAGAGTCTTTCCCCCTAGAGTCTTCTAAGTCTTTAGTAGTAACACCTCCCCCTCCTATTTCTTCTCCTAGGATAGTTAGTGATCCAGTTCCTGAGGACATATCACTCTTTGATGTAATGATCTCAGAGTATAATAATATTTCTCATTCTCCTTACTTCTCGTGTTCTTCTCTAACCCAAGATGACGAACATTGCTTAACTAACAATGAAAAAGACAAAGAAATTATTAAAGCAATGGAAACACTCGAAAAGAAAACACCGGTAATTGAAGAAACTAAAACAGTTGATATCTCAAATGATTCAACTCATAAAAGAGAAGTTAAAATCGGATTAACACTGAATAAACAAGAAAGAACCGATTTAGTTAACTTACTTAAAGAATTCATCGATGTATTTGCTTGGTCATATGAAGATATGACAGGCATTAATAGAGAAATAGCTCAACACACTATACCACTAATTCCATAAATGAAACCCGTAAAACAAAAGTTACGTCGAATGAAACCTGACGTAGCTCTTAAAATAAAAGAAGAAGTTCAAAAACAAATAACTGCAGGATTCATCAAGGTATCCAAATACCCCGAATGGGTCGCCAACGTCGTCCCAGTTCCGAAGAAAGACGGAAGGGTAAGAATGTGTGTCGACTATCGAGATCTAAATAAGGCAAGTCCAAAGGACGACTTCACTTTGCCACACATCGATATCCTGGTAGATAACACGGAAAATCACGCGCTTCTTTCATTCATGGATGGATACGCAGGTTACAACCAGATTCTCATGGCAGAAGAAGACATGGAGAAAACAACTTTTATAACACCATGGGGCACTTACTGCTACACGGTAATGCCATTCGGGTTGAAAAACGCGGGTGCTACTTACCAACGTGCAGCAACTGCCTTACTCCATGACATGATGCATAAAGAAGTAGAAGTATATGTCGAAGACATGATTGTAAAGTCAAAAGACCGTCCAGGCCATCAAGTAGCCTTAAGGAAATTTTTCGAAAGGCTAAGAAAATATAATATGAGGTTAAATCCATCTAAGTGTGCTTTCGGAGTCACCTCAGGCAAGCTCTTGGGTTACGTCATAAGCTCTAGAGGAATAGAGGTAGACCCAACCAAGATCAAAGCAATCATGTCGATGCCACCGCCTAAGACCGAGAAACAGATTCGAGGATTTATTGGCCGGTTGCAATACATAAGTAGGTTCATATCAAAACTGACAACAATATGTGAACCAATCTTCAAGAAGCTCAAGAAGAATGTACCAGTAATATGGGATGACGAGTGTCAAAAAGCCTTTGAAAAGATCAAAGCCTATCTCGCAAATCCTCCCGTATTAGCACCAGCACTCCCCGGAATACCTCTTAGGTTATATTTGACGGTTACCAAAGAGACAATGGGAGTTATGCTAGCACAAGAAGTAGAAGGCAAAGAGAACGCAATCTACTACCTAAGCAAGAAGATTCTCCAGTACGAAGCACGCTATACACCGCTCGAGAAGTTGTGCCTCGCCTTGGTGTGGGCCACAACCAAGTTAAGTCATTACATGCTAGTGCATACCGTCTTCGTAGTCTCCCGATTAGATCCACTCAAATATCTATTCAAGAAATCTACACTCAATGGACGCATATCGAGATGGATAGTCAATCTAGCCCAGTTTGATGTAAGGTTCATGCCACAAAAAGCTATCAAAGGATCCGTGGTGTCAGACTTTCTAGCAGATTTTCCAATAGAAGACTCGACGCCAATACAAGACAATGAATTTCCAGATGAAGACTTAATGGTCACTGAAGATGATACTTGGACCTTGAACTTCGACGGAGCCTCGAACCAAAAGGGATGTGGCGTTGGAGTACTACTAGTATCACCTAAAGAAGAGCATGTTCCAATCTCCATAAAGCTTGATTTCGACGTCACCAACAATGCTGCTGAATATGAAGCATGCGTGGTAGGCCTTGAAACAACTTTGGCATTGAGAGTAAAAAAGTTAAGGATATTCGGAGACTCTTCTTTGATCATCAATCAGATATCTAAAAGGTGGAAAGTAAGGAGCGAAAGCCTAGCCCCCTACCTAACCTATTTGGAAACTCTTACCGATCAGTTAGACAAGGTAGAATATACGTATCTACCCAGGGAAGAAAACCAATTAGCTGATGCCCTGGCAAGATTAGCCTCAATGGTTAGGATTCCCTCGGAAATCGATCAAATGCCTCTAACTATAGAAAAAGGCACAAACCAGTATACATCCAGGCTATAGAAGACAACGAAGTAGTCCAAGGCGAAGAAGAAGAAGAAGAAGAAGAAGAAGAAGAAGAAGAAGAAGAAGAAGAACCGTGGTACACGGACATACTCAATTATGTCACCAAAGGAGAATACCCTCCTCATGCTGACAAAAGAGCAAAACGAGCATTAAGACTTTTGGCTTCCCAATATGTACTCATAGACAACGAGCTACATAAAAGGGTACCTAAGGGTCGAGCTCTCTTATGTGTAGGAAATAAAGATGCACAAACAGCAATGAGGATAGTCCACGAAGGAATCTGTGGAACACATATAAATGGCAAAATGTTAGTCCAGAAAATAATGCGAGAAGGATATTATTAGACTACGATGAATAGGAATTTCCATCAATACGTAAAAAGATGCCCTAAGTGCCAAATTTATGCCAACTTACAACATGTTCCTCCATCTTTACTCTACACCTACACATCGCCATGGCCATTCTCTACATGGGGAATTGACATCATTGGCAAAATCACTCCCCCAGGAACAGGAGGCCACGAATATATCCTAGTAGCAATTGATTACTTCACAAAGTGGGTCGAAGCGCAATCATACGCTAAACTCACTGCAAAACATGTAGCACTCTTTATCGAGAGAAATATTATTTGTCGATACGGAGTCCCACATGAAATGATAAGTGACAATGGAACTCACTTTCAAGCCGAATGTGAGGAATTGCTACAAAAATACAACATTCAACATCATCATTCTTCCCCTTATAGACCTCAAGCAAATGGAGCAGTCGAGGAAGCTAATAAAAATTTAAAGACTATCATCGAGAAAATGACGAAAAATTATAAAGATTGGCCTGACAAACTTCACTTCGCATTGTGGGGTTACCGCACGTTAATCTGTACATCAACAGGAAATACGCCATTTTCCTTGGTATATGGAATGGATGTCGTACAACCCGTCGAACTAGAAATATCGTCCCTACGCATTGCGTTAGAGAGTAAACTCGATGAAGTTGAATGGACTAGGGCACAATATGAAGAATTAATTTTACTCGATGAGAAACGACTAGAAGCTCTACATCACACTCAGTGTTACCAGACTCGTATGGATAGGTATTTTAATAAGAAGGTCAAGACAAGAAATATCAAAGTAGGAGACTTGGTGTTAAAAGCACTACGGAAAAATGTTTTAGATCCAAGGGGTAAATTTAGACCTAATTGGTCTGGACCCTACATTGTCAAAACAATCCTGTCAGGAGGTGCAGCAAAACTAACTGATATGGATGGCAATGAATTCTCGAACATGACAAATCTTGACCAACTTAAGAAATACTACCCGTAATAACTTGAGTAGGATACTCAAGAGAGCTACGTTCGGCCTGATTCCTTAAGAAAGGATACGTAGGCAACCCTTTATGGGTGCGGCCACCCTATTTTTCGACATTCTCGTGTCCCAGATTTAAAATTCGACAGAAGATCGGCAAAATATCGGCGTCGCAGAGTAAGCTTTGGCGCCAGCCAACAACCATCAGTGCCAGCCGATGGAATTGGCGCCTGGCGCCAGACTGCACCGGCCGACGCCAATTGCAAATAATCGGCGCCAATTTGAAAATAAATTCTGGGCAAATTTCGGTGTTTTTCGGAAAATTTTTCGACTTCCGTACTCGAAGAAATTTATGGAAAATTAATTTTTCAGTTTTCATTGCTTTAATAAAATAAATTTAAAGTAAATAATTTAATTAAAAGCTGAAATTTCATTAATAAAATAAAATTACATTATTGGTGGAATTTAAATAAAGCTGAAATAAATTAACTTTAAATGAAAAATAAACTAAGTCTAATAATTTGAAAGTTAAGCAATGCTCCTAATCTTTCTTTTCTTTTCTAGCCCTTTTCCAATTTTTGTCTGCTTCCTCCTCCTCATCCATAACTTTAGCTAGTAGGCATCCTTTAGAGGACCTACATTTAATCTTAGAATAGATAGTCTCCCCTTCAGCTAGTACTCCATGTTTCTTTTCCACCAAGTCTTTTTATCTGTGGTGTCAACTTTCCTTTTCCCTTTATCTTTGGTAACACCTTTCTTCCTAGGCATTGCAGGTGTTTTGAATTCAACTCTTGCACCTAGGCGTTCCTTGGCAGGAATCACCCTGTCACCTAGACGACTCTTCACATCAGTTTTACCCTGATCTTTCTTCGAATCCTTTGAAGGCTTCTTCAGCAACCACTTCTTCACGTCATTGGGCAAAGAAAGAGGAACCTTTTGGGTAATCACTTCCCATAAAGGTCTAGCACTCCAGTAAGCATCAAATTTGTCTACTTCTTGAGAAACAGGGTACTCATAGGGAGGATGAAGATCCCCGGAAGGAATATTCTGAAGCAAGCCGTATTGCCTTTTTACCCTGCAGGGGTAATAATAAGTCACACGAGACAAACTTGGAAGACGGCAGAAAGGTTGCTTGTTGACACCAACCATCCTTTCTATTTTCCACTATGGGACGACCCACTTGATAGCAAAATTGCGAGATTCAAAGACCTTTCTCCACCCATGGCGCCCAATCTTAGGGAAGAGTTTCTTCCTCCTCACGAAGCAATTGGGAGTATACTTCTCAATATCGTCCGGAGGGCTAATTAATTCTAGCCTTTCCATTAGCCACATTTGTAAAAATTTGCAATGCAATTAAATTATTATTACAATACAAAAATATATTTTTTGATTTCTGTAATTAAAAATATTATTTTTCTACCTGTAATAAAATTGGAGAACCGCGAAAAGGTGCTTTTGGGTCCCTTTTCAATTCATCAAGACTAATCATAGTCTCTCCCACTATTAATGGCATTGGATTTCTCCCTGATTCAATTTGTTCTAAAACGGTGGTTATAATTGATTGGCCTTCATTATTTTTACCACTACTAAGAAAAAATTGATTAAGCATGCAAAATAAGAAAGCCCTTCTTCTATATATATGAAAAGAATAATGGCATGCAAATTCTTTTAAATTAACTATGTTGTCATCTACTATTTTTGATAAATCCCTTTCTTTTAAATTAAAGAAGCGCTCAAAATCCTTATAATAATATGCATCTACTCTAGGGATTACTATGAGGTCTATTGCAGGGAAGCCTAAAATAGCACCAAATTCTTCTGGCAAAGGGCTAATCTCATCATACCCTATTCTAAAGCAATGAGTATCAACATTCCAAAATTCTAGAGCGGTATGTATGAAATCTAAGTCAAGATCTACCCCTTTGATGCCATAAATTCCCCCCAAGTGGAACAAATCTAATTCTTTTCTTTCTCTAGCATTAAGAGATCGACACCATTCATGGGTATTGATAGGCGTGTCGCGTACCTAACAAAAATAAACCTAACTAGACCACTACTATGTAGACGGGCAAGCAAGGGTCGGATCCCAAGAGACTATGGTTCAACCAATTAAATAGACTCAAGCAATTACCAAGCAAGTAATCAAATCAAGTAAATGAGAATCAATATCTAAGAACTAATTAAAACAATTAAATCAAAACAATATGAAAAATCAATGCTAAAAACATCCAAGATCAAGCATCACCACGAATACAATTAATGCAATAGTCATTCTACCCCTAACACATAATTCAATTGATTAATGAGGAAAAGTAATCCATGAATAATACCAATGGTCTCTCCCGAGTTATCAATGGCTTCTCTAATCATAATCAAGCCTACTTCCGTGGAATCATGTAAATCAAAGACCTTGAACACATTACTCTAACTTCCTAATCATCCATTCAACTACTCCCGTGATGAACTTCAAACCCTTAATTGATTTATTCAAATCCGTCAAAACCCAACTCCCGTTGCGATTAAAACAAAGGATTAATAACAATACCAATCATCCCTAATCTAGTATTGGCATAAGCATAATCAATTAAGCATATCAATTACAATTATTATTAGAGAATTTAAAGAATTAAAACATGCATCAATCATATTCGGGTTCCGCTAGATCTTGGAATAAGAATACTACTCACACATATTAACGAAAACAAAAATAATATTCAATGAAGAAAACATGATTAATAAGTAATAAAAAGTAAAAGAAGAAATAAAGATGAATACAAATTGCTTGAATGAAGAAAAGTACCAATTGTTGATGAACAAAGATCAAAACTTGAAAGTGAAATGTAATCTAGATCTAGAGAGAATATTAGGGTTCTAATGAATGTTTAAAAGCTAGAATATATAATAACTAAGTATGTTTTATCGGGGTTTACAATGGGTATTTATATCCCTTAATTAAGAAATCCCGAAAAATAAGAAAACGGGCTTCGCGAAACTCCGCCCGGTCAGACCGGGCAAAGCCGCCCGGTCGGGCGCGACACACAAACTCGCCTCCTCGCACAATACTTTGCCCGCCCGGTCTGCCAGGGCAATGCCGCCCGGTCCGGGCGGATGGGAGTTGAATTCTTCACTTCTTTTCTTCTTCGCCCTGGCTGCCAGGGCAATGTTGCCCTCCAGGGCGGTGGGGGTAAGATACTTCTATGTACTACTTTGCTCTTCTCTTCTCCTTCCTTTGCACTGGGTAGACCGGACACGGGTATCATCACTCTTCCATCTTAACAAACTCTTGTGACCATCCAAATTAGTCTCGTTCATCCTGAAATACATCAAAAACACCGAAACTACCCATAAAAGCACAACATGATCACAACCAAATCAAAACAAGCTAAAATAAGCTATGAACAATTAATCTAAGCTTGAAAACTACCTAAATGAACTCTAAAAACACGCTCAATATACGACTTATCAGGTATATTGGGTGAAAGTTTTGGTGACTAAAGACATGGTATTATTTTTTCTAAGGCAAAGAATTATGTTACTTGCTGGAATTATGAGAAGAATCGGCTAGGCAGGGGGCTATTTATACACAAATTGCGAGAAGTTTTAATCAGAATGAAATACGGAATTAGCGTCAATTGGCGTCAAACTCCGTAATTGGCGCCAGCCGCCACCGCTTGGCGCCACACGCCATTGCGTGGCGCCAGCTGACGCCAAGTTGGCACATCAGGCGCGCTTACTTAAGTCGCGTTTTTATCCTAAACTCGAGTCGGCTAATGACTTTACGGCTTCTTTTTTATCTTTTTTCTAAAACATCTTCTTTTTAATTAATATAATTATTATATTAATTATATTATTCCTTTTTGGATTTTTTAGCTTAATTTCCAAGTTTCTATACACCCGACATTTTATTTGATTTTTTCCTTTTTTATTTTTTCTTTTTGGGGGAGAGAGTCGGATACCCTCCATCAATAATAAAAATGACGGAATTTTTGCACACATAAACATGCACATAATAATATCAAACAAAATAAACTCATAATAGCATAAATATACAAAATGTGTCTAAAAATAGTGAGTCTAAGGCAAAGTTCTATGAAAAGTCAAAATAAAATATACACAGGAACAAACTACGGCGCCGGAGGACGTATACCCATCATATCGTAAAATTGCGCCGTACGAGGAGTCACCTCTTCACCAGCTCCAGCTCCAGCTCCAGTCTCTGCAGGAGGAGGAAAACTCAATGTAGGTCCACTCCACCCAGGATCAACCTGAGGCTGAAGCTACGGAGGATGCTTCGATGACGAGCCTACCTCAAACATCCCACCACCTCTGAAACATGAGGTAGCCTCTCCCTCGCCTACCAGTGCAGCAGGAGCACCCTCAGAAGAAGATCCCGAGCCCTCTGCAACGTCAGCACGAGCAGCCTCAAAGCGACCGCCTCTACCCCCTGACGTAGTATGACGACGTCTCGAGCTAGACCTCGCCGGATCCCTCCGCACCTCAGGTCTCGTGCGGGTGAGAGAAGCAATAGGCTGGCCCTGTAAAAAGAATGAAATCAGAAATAAGGCAAAATCGAAGCGGTAATGCAAAAAATATATAAAGAAAGACTACCTCTCGTATGACGTCGTCTCGACGGCAGGTGGCCGCATTCCTCATCCAGACGAGCTGGCTCCGGAAGTCATCTATACATCGTGCCATCGCCGAAACCACCTCGTGCGAAAACTGTCAAAGAAATAAGTCAGTAAATATGCATAATATATGGACAAAAATTGCAAATAAACCAAGCTTACTCGAGTCTGGTGGCGAGGAATCGACCGCTCTATGAAGCGCTCACCCTCGGGAGCCGGAGGAATCATCTCCTCGATCGGCCCATATGTCCCCTGGTAATGAATGGACATACGGGGTGGCACGAACTCAGTAGCACCATCCTGATAAAGCAAAAGGTCAGTAAAACAATACTTGGGGGCTACCTAATAGAAAGTAAAAGCTGAATATTTTACCCTCACATCCTCAGCCGATACGGGGGCTGGAGCTAACAACGGCAGTAGCTCCTCAGCATAGCACTGCCAGGGATCGCGTAGGACCTCCAAGGGGTACCAACTCCCTCGGACATGCTCAATAATCGCGCATCGTTGAACATGTGACGTGGTGGAGCAGCAGGAACGACGAAGACATCAGAGGAATGCTTTCTAGCAACCCTCTCTCCTAAGTACGCGATCGCTCCATAAGTCCCCAGGAAATAGCGACGCTCAGCAGAATACTGTACGGCTAACCCAGGGACTGTCCAGCCGCCCCACGGCCGGTACACCACCTCAGGCCTCTGCAAAGAACATCAATCAGGCAAGGACATACCTAAAGCATCGTGAAAAAGCAAATAAATAATAAAAGTCGTACCGCGATGATCCAGTTCCGGACATGTGTAGTAGACATATCCACATGGCGGCCGCCCCAAGAAGCGCTCACTGGAAATCCACGCGGCGATGGTCTCGCCGGCGCAGCAGAGGGGAAGTACTCGTAGAACCAGATCTACAAGGAGTAAAAAGTGTGAGTAAATGCTAGCTAAAATGTAGAGCTAAACTTTATAGGGAATAATGTTTACCTCTACGACCTTCCAAAAGGCAAACAAAGCAACATTCGTCCCAAAGGACCGGTGTCGACACGAGTCCCTCAATGCACGAACGAAGTCAGCGTAGGCCAAGTTGGCCCAATCATAAGCCCCGATCCGGTGAAGATCGTGGACAGCAGGAAGGTAGTAAAGCAACGCCCTACTACCCTTGTCAGGAGAGAATGTCCCTGACAACAACATCAGTGCAAAGATGCGCACCCGCTGCTCTCGGGTAGTCGCATCGTCATCAAAAGCCGTTTCCAGCGTCGAGCGGCGAATTCCCCTAGCACTAAACTGAGTCGTCTCGACCTCAGCTCGGGCCCGAATAGCGATCGGCCCCAACAGCTCCTCGACCTCCGCAGAAAAGACGTCAATTCCACTGTCGAACGGCAGTGGCACAGGATTGAACTCCAGTCCTGTAATGAGACTGAAGTCCGTAAGGGTGACCATCATCTCGCCCCAAGGGAAGTGGAAAGTGTTGGTGGTGTCCCAGAAGAACTCCACCAGAGCGCGCACTATATGGTGACCCCCACTGGAGGCAACCATAGCCTCGGAGGTCTCGAACAGGGTAGCTAGTCCACAAGACTCCCATAGGAGTCTCGTCTCCCGATCCTTGGCGATGTACATCTTGTACAAATCGCCCAAATCATCACAGCCAGAACCATGATAGCGCGTCCTCCCGACCGTGATGCCCCGTCTCACCCTCTCAGAAATGTGGTGGACGGGGGCGAAGAACAGGGTCCGCTCATCCCACTCGGGAAATCGACCAAGTGAAGTGGAAGGTGTGACGTCATCCTCTACGGGCTCATGCTCCCGTCGGGTGTTTCGGGACCGTGAACCCGAACCTCGCTGTCTAGCCATACTACATTGTGCAAAATCATTATAAATTAAGGTTCTATAGTATCTAAGGTTCGCCTAGCCGCATGATACTATGTTCGCAAAAAACAGAGTACGTAGTACTAAAAAGAGCACAAATTCAAAATTGAGCATAACGACATTTTTCAAGCAATCACACAATTTCTTGCAATACTATAGTAATTATTGTAACAAATTGGACAAGAATTGCTAGCAAAAAGCATCAAGAACAAGTCACATTGTTCTTCACGACCTTAGGAGGTCGAACAATGGCAAATTGCTCATTTCTTCACCAAATTGAGTCAAACAAGTCTCAAATTACTCCCAAGGCAATATATAAACATAATCAAGCAATTTCATGGCATAAAATTTAACAAACAAAGCAGATTGATGATTTTTAATTTTGAATTTACATGAAATTCGTGAATAAACATGCCAAAAATTCATAAAAGCTGATGTGAGTT
This sequence comes from Chenopodium album, assembly GCF_948465745.1. Taxonomy (NCBI): domain Eukaryota; kingdom Viridiplantae; phylum Streptophyta; class Magnoliopsida; order Caryophyllales; family Amaranthaceae; genus Chenopodium; species Chenopodium album. The sequence goes on along the minus strand of NC_137836.1, from coordinate 4,438,487 downwards.
TGAAGAAAACTTACATAGATCGGGAAAATAGATGAAAAGAGCTTTGATTTGCAATGAATTTGAGTGAATTCGGTTGAGAAACGAGCAAGAACGAAGCAAATGAAATTTTCTATTTTTTTCGAGCAGTTTCGCGACGAGCAAGCAGCAAAATGAAGAAGAAAGGGGTATTTAAGGAAATCCCCGTGCTAGCTCCAAGCCCTAGGCATTAGCGTCAAAAACTAGGCTTGGCGCCTAGCGCCAATCTCAGCGCCTGGCGCTAAGGCTAATTGTGTGGCGCTGATGGCTTTTCAGCGGCGCCAGAACACCCAGCCACTTGGTGAGGATGTTCTACCTTTCTGCAACATATTTTTGGGTTCCTTGGTACGCCAGTTATCCCCTCTAAGAAATTTGACATGATTTAGTAATCGGCTTGATTACGTAAAGTGATCGACTTGATGAAAGATCGTCTCACTTAGCTTAAAGCGCCTAAGCATGGGCTCATTAACAAAAAAGCACCGACAATATAGGTTCAAAAGAAAAGAAAAAAAAAGCACCGACATAATGGTTCATTCGCAAAAGGCACTGATATATAGGTTCGAAGCAGCAGAAGCACTGACATACAGACATAGCAGGAGCAAAGTTCAGGCGAACTTTTAAAGATCGACAGATGGAGGTCTTCGGTAATTTCCTTAGGAAAATTATCGCATCAAATGAGGATGACTTCAAGCAAGGATATCTTCGACGGCATTCCCTAGCTTGCGGAGAGTTGTCACAAACAACTGAAGGTAATTTTAGGCGAAGTTGTTTTCGATCGTGTTCCCTTAGGCATGGAGGATGGTCATAATGCGGAAGGAGATTGTTTCGAGAGAAGTAATCTTCGATGATATTCCCTTGGACGTGGAATATTATCAATGCGGATGAGGATTGTTTCGAGAGAAGTAATCTTCGATGATATTCCCTTGGACGTGGAATATTATCAATGCGGATGAGGATTGTTTCGAGAGAAATAATCTTGGATGGTATTCCCTTGGACGTGGAATATTATCATAGCGGAGGAGGGTCGTTTCAGGCGAAGCAATCTTCCAAATTGGAAGCAGTTACAGGCGTAGCGGTTTTCAAGCGGGATGGCATTCTCTAGCTTGCAGGAGGTCATCAAAACAACAGTAAAGCGGCAACAAATTGGTTACTTACAGAGACGTGTGCTCGACGGTGTAAGATACGCGTTTCTTAACTCTTTTATCTATTTAACTAACGCTAGTTTTGCAGGTATCGGCGTTACAAGAGTCATTTAGGATCGCAGAACGTTTTGAATCATTCTCCGTCCCTATCGATACTTTGACTTTTGTTTTGGAAACTCGCGATTCTCCAAACTCAGTCAAAGTGGGGGCTTCTGTAGACACCCAAATGTGTCTCCCCAAAACCAAAGCCGGTGAAGAGTACCTTTCACGTCGAATCATAATCGAATGAAGCGAAAGTGTGGAAAATTTAGTGTTGCGGAAAGTTTTAATTTCTTTTCTCTTCTCTCTGTTTTGAAAACTTATTTTAAGAAAACAGCCAATCCAGTTTGGTTGGTCCATGATATGGGTCCAATAGTAGTGTAGTTGGATAGGGCTTGACAAGAGATTTCCAACGATATATTATAAGCCCAATTCCAATGAATATTGAGGAAGTTATGGCCAAATTACTAAACTGGGCCCGGTTTGAGCTTTATGTACGGCCCAATGATATAGGGGAGGGCCTAATATGATTTATCATTCCTAATGAAATTAGGAATGGTTTTAGTCTTCTAGATTCTTCTAGAAGGTTCTTTTCATTCCTAATTCAATTAGCATTGATAAATTGACTTTTGTTGACTTTTCAGAGTTTTAATCAAAATCAAATAGCATTTTCGAGGAAATTATATGATTTTATCCTCCAGTACGGCAAACTTATCTGATTTTCAAAAACGCGTTAAAAACTGGCTTGGCGCCTGGAACCAGGCCTGGCGCCTGGCGCTAGTCATTGGCGCCTGGCGCTAGTATTGGCGCCTAGCGCCAGTTAGCTAGGGTTTGCGCCAGCTCTGTTTTTTGTGCGTCAGACTCTGTTTTGTTTATTTTATCTTTTTGGCTGATTTTCACTATAAATAACGTATTAAAAACTCCGTTTTCATTCACCAATTCTCACCTAGAATCAGTTTTCATTCGCAATCATTAATTCTCTAATTCTCTCTTAATTCATTCATCTCTCTCTTTCTTTTTCTAAACTTTGTTTATATACAAAATTCCGCATTCACAAGATCTAGAAACACCTAGCCATATTCGAAGTTGCCTTCGCCCTAGACGTGAAAGGTTTAATTTCTGAGGGTTTGGTCCCAAATCTCTATTTCAATTATTTAATTTGATTGTTTTGATTATTATTTTCCTTGAAGTTACTAACGTGTGTATTTTGTTATTAGAAAGAGGTACGAGGCATCAAAGTAAGTACTTTAATTGATTTATTGATGTTATGATGTAGAAATCATGTTTATATTGTTATTATGATATTCCTAGTATCATGTCTAGGGTAATTTTAATATTAAATATGATTGTTATGATGCCTTTTATTCTCTTCCTAATATTTATTCATGTTAGTATCATGTTAGGGTTAAAGATTTGATTTTTTATTACTTAGTGACATGCTAGGGTTTGTTATTAATCTTGTTAGTATCATGCCTAGGATCTTGCTATTTTTATTATGTTTTAACATGATTTATGATTATTTTTATAATTGTTTTGATTATGATTATAATTTTATAATAATTATTATTATGATTAACATGATTATTATTATGATTAATTATGATTTATTGTTATGATGATTATAATTATTATTCATGATATTGATTATTATTATGTTGCTTGATGTTTATTGTTATTGCTTGATCACGCCTTTTATGCATGTCTAAAGGGAATTTGGTACTTGTAATCACGCTTAATAAGATAATTAATAATCTTGTTTAGGGTTAATGTGATTATAATTCAAGTGATCGCCAATAATAGTTTATTTGTGCATTAAATTCAACCAACATAGATAAACAGGTTTAGGGTTAATCCTATTGATTGCATGTTAGTCAAAAAGCGCACATGAATACGATCAGAATAAAGTAGAGGCCTATTATTAGGGCAGGTTCAATCTCTTTTAGGTTGGATTTGTACCTTCATCCCCGAACCCTTATTTGGTTCTAGACCTTTTGGAGTTGACGATCTCTTGGATCGTTAAGGGGTGTAATCTTCACCTCGTGAACGGTTTACAAGTTCCTAAAAAACTTGTTGGCGACTCTTTTGCTCTATCTTCTTCCCTTTTGGACGCCACCGTACTTTAGTGTATGATCACAGTGGGGTTCAAGCTAGGGGGGTTAATGCTTGAAATCTATTCCCTACAATACCCGAATTATAATTCGGATTGGATCGAATTGGATTTGGTAAATAATTCCGACCGGATTGGATTTGAAAATTAAAAACCAAAATTTATTTCGGATCGGATTGGATTTGGGCTAAATCCAAACCGAAAACCGAATGGACACCCCTACAAAATATTCATCAAAAAAATCGAACAAAAGTAAATGAAAGTTAACATGTAAAAAATGATAGCCTTTAAATAAGAGAAATTCATCACATAAATCAAAGTTAACTTAAAATAAACACAAATAACTAAGTTACACGAAAACAAACAAAAAATAACAAAATAAACTGGTAATTGAACAAAAAATTATGAATTTGAACTAGAAATTAAACACAAGCCACAGAAGAAATATAAACTAAAAATACAAAAACAAAATTAACAAAATTTTCTTTTCTTTGGGTTTTCATGGTCAAATTCGACCATAAAAACTCCACATCTGGATTTTTATGGTCGAATTTGACCAAATAAACTCCAACATCACGAAATTAGACCTCCAAATATGATGTTTCGAGTTCCACGACCGCAACCACGAAAGAATTAGCCCAGAGAAGTTCGACCATACAGTTTTTTTTTCACACGAGAAAGAAATAGAATAGAGTAGTGCAGATGGTGAATTGAGAAGAGGAGAGAGAAATTGAGATGATGAGAAAGGAGGAAGAGAGAGGAGAGAGAAAACTAAGAGAGAAGGTCGAAACGGCGGATGGAAGAATAGGGTTTGGTGTGGGCTTGTTGGGTTTTTAAATACCCATAATCAAAATAATAAAATTTAATTCTACAACAGCCATAATCTGTCGCAAATTACGATAGCTTTTAAAACCGTCGTAATTTGTGACAGTTTATAGCTGTCGTAAATATTAAAAAAATTACAATTATTTTTAATGTCTATTGCGACAGTTTTATTAGAAAAAATCGTCGTAATCAACGACAGATTAAAAAACCGTTGTAATATTACGACAAAAACCGTCGTAAAATTAAAAAAATTGCGACAGTTTTGCTAGCTGCCGTAGAAAATTTTGTCGCTATTTTCCTGGATTCTAGTAGTGTTCATGTGTGGGTTGTTTTTATATTCGTCTTAATAAGTAGTATCATAATATATGACTTTTATAATTTTTACTTATGTAGATTTAAAGTTATTGATCGTTAAAGTTGTGTATTGGTGTAGGCGTCGTTTGAAGTGCGCCTACGTAAAAGCATGTGGTGAATATGCTTGACACTCTTAGGAAGTGAGAATTGACATATACGATTAGGGACAAGGAAAGTAGGGAGCCGCCAAAAAGTTTTTAAGGAACTTGTAAACCGTTCACGGATCATAAAAAGGCAACCACGATAAGGGACAACGAAAGACAACAACGATTGACCCGTGAAGGTTACACCCCATTCATAATCCATGAGATTACTAACTCCATATGGTTCGGAACCACGAAAGGAGGATCGGGGATGATGGTACGAAGTGAGTCATGGAGTCACATTCGCCCGTATTGGCCTCTACTCGATTCTTATAGTGAAAAGTGATTCCTGCAATCTCAAAGGCATGCAAACAAAGATTCAATTTGCTCCAAACTATTATTAAGCTAAATTGGTTTAATATTAATGCAACACATAATGCTAAAATATTAGTGATCACTTGATTAAAAAACAAGATTAAAAAGGATCCTAAACCGGTTGTCCAAATTATCTTATTAGGCGTGATTTTCAATTACATATTCCCTTTAAACATGCAATATGGTGATCATAAATAATAATAAAATACACATTAATATTGGAAGCAATTTAACAATAATAGCGTTAATCAAATCAAATATAAAATAACCCTAATCATGATACTAGCAATATTAAAATAAAATAAGAGTAATTAAATTAATTAATTACTCACATTCAGCACGTTCCTTTAAATTGCTACATCATGAATAAACTGTTAGTAACTTCAATAAAAAAAAAAATAGAAAGCAAATGAAAATTAAATTAAATAAATATAGATTTGATTTAGTCCAAACCCTCAGTTATTTATACCTTTCACGCCTTGATTTAAGGATGGAACCTCGGGTTTAGTATAGACTCCTTGGAGTGCTTAAGGGAAGAATGGTGTAATTAGGAATATAGGTTTAATAAGGCTTAGAATATGGGAGAGAGAAGAGAATGATTTTTGGTGTAAAAGAGAGGAAGAGAGAAGGATTTGATGATCAAGCTTGTTGATGATTGAAAAAGGGGTGATATGACCTATATTTATAGGGAAAAAAGAGGGTCGAAGAATCAAGAAAAGGTCGAGTTCGAATCAGATTAAAACTCTTGCGATAGACAGCAGTTTTTACGGTTTTTGTTTTTATCATATCTTTTGATCCAGAAATCGAAATAAGATAAATAAGATATTGTTGGAAAGCTCTTGAAGTCTACTTTCTAAAACAATTAAAATCAGATTAAAATATTTTGTAGAAGTAAAGATATGGCCAAAATAGTGGGACGGTGTCAGTTTTGGATAGAGTTTTTTTATTTAATTCATATCTTTTTCGTTATAGCTTGAAATTGATATTATAATATATCATTGGAAAGATAATTTCAAGGGCTATCCAACCATATAAAATTTGGATAAAAACTATGATGCACGAAAATAATATCTGTCTATCTTTGAACGTCTTTCAATTCAGATATAAATAGGATTTTAAAAAAAAAAGGAGTTTTATTCAATTTCAAACTATTTAATCTTATCTTTTCAAAAAGGATAATTAAGATCTTTTAAAAACTTATAGAAGCTTCCAATTAATCCTAATTGGTTTAGGAATGGGATTAAATAATTTGGACCCTCCACATGATCATTGGGTCGTAGGTAAGGTGGGCTTAGGTTCGGTTTGGGCTCGGTTTAATATTTTGGCCATAACTTATTCGTTATAACTCGGATTTGGACTTATAATATATCGTTGGAAAGCTCTTTTCAAGCCCCATCCAACTATTCAATCATTGGACACAGATTATGGACCAAAATAAACTTTATTAAACGTTTTTATAAAAAGGACACGAAATGAATGATTTTAAAGGACACGAAATGAATTATTTTGGGTTTAAAGACACGAAAAGAGGAAAATAAGTTATGGTTTGGGGAAATGGGCTAGAAGTTAGGTTGGTTTATGAAATGGAAATATGGATTTAAGCACTCCAAGATTAAATACTCAACATGACCAATAATGACAGTGAAAGGTTGTTCATCATCGGGTTTGGATTTGGGGAGACATTTTTAGGTGTCTACAATTGGCAAGCGTGATAAAACAAACAAGTTAAGTAAAAAGAACGGAGAAAGTAATAAACTACCCGAAAATAATGAATTAGATCATAGAATTGTATTTTTCCACTATTAAAAAGTTTAGAGCCATACAAAGTATACACAAATTCTTATATGTGGCTGTGTGGCTAATTATTGTAGGAGTTGTTTCATTAATTTTATAGCGGTTATTTCATTAATGTATTAGCTAGGGGTTACTCGGTTAGTATTACAAGAGTTACCCGATCAGTATTATACTAGTTACTTTGTTATTTTAAAAGCGGTTATATGGTGTGGATGGCCAGTCGCGCGCACACAAAATACGTCGTGAATTATAATCCTATTCCTAAAGGCTGGCTAAAGCTCATTATCAATGCTCCCCAAATAAAATATAAAAATTAGTATAATTGTTAATTATCGTTTATTGATGACGAGTAACCAAAGAAAAATGAATTGATGAATATGCATGTAATACAAATAAATTTATTATTGATGATGATATGATCATCTCATTCGATCATGACAAATAAATTAACACATACAAACATTTTTGGAAAATTTGTACAATACCACCCAAATAGCAGACCTGTTTTAAAATTACCATCTGCTAATTTTTTATTTTTATTTTACCCACCCCTTAAATTAAAAATGTATTTAGTTTCCCACCTTTTTCAAAATTTCGGTGGATTTTTCATCTATGGCCCCACCAAACTAACTTTCCTCCCTTTTTTTTTCTTCTTTTCTCTTGACTTAACCCTCTCAGTACTCTATTACACTCAACTTATGACTTCCCTCATTCAATTCCTTCAATAAAATTTTGAACCATCATCAATCTTCTCCCTTTTTCTTCTTAAATTTTCTGTCAAGTGTTCAACTATCCTTGAAATTATTAAAGTAAAACCCTACTGTATTTAATTTGCATGTACCGGTGAAGGGGAAAAAGTGTGAAATGTCTCCATCTTTGGGTGTTCTTTGGGGACCAAAAGCTAGGTGAAATTCCTGACATCAATTGTTGAAAACGCCTAATTCAATTGTCCCAAGAACCCTATTTGTTGAAAACGCCTAATTCAATTATCCCAAGAACCCTAATTGTTGAAAACGTCCAATTCAATTGCATCAAGAACACTATTAATTCCCAAATCTACCCAATTACCCCAATTATAGTTGGCGAAGAACCTAAAGTAAGAACAAATGAAATCTTACCTTAATGTGAATTGAGCGTCTTCAATTGTGGGGATTTGTTCTTCTAACAATAAGTAGCAAAATCTGAGAAAATTTGGTGAAGAAAATATAAATTGAAGTTAAGGGTTATTTTAAAGAAAAAAAATCGAGGGGAAAATTAGTCAAAAGGGTCAACATAGCCGTTTGGTGGGGCCCACAGCCGGAAAAGCCAACCGAATTTTGAAAAAGATGGGAAAATAAACACGTTTTTAATTCAAGGGGTGGTAAAATAAAATTAAAATTTAACGGGTGGTAATTTCAAGGTTTGCTATTTGGGTGATAATTTACAAATTTTTCAACATTTTATTAATCCTTTTTTAATATTACGTTATATAAGCTAGAGTTAAGATTTTCCACTATTCGTATGCTGCCATCATTGACTTAATTTTTTTTACCAGTATAGAACATATAATATGTTGTTGGATTTGTCATGATGTCTACTTTTATAAATTAATTTTTTTCATAATTTTTACTAATTTCTCATTGAAAATATTAATAATCAAAGTTGTGTCTCGACAAATGTGCAAATCTGACTCTAACTTATAAAAAAATGAAGGGAGTAATAAATAGGAAAATGTGTCTCAAAACAACTTTATATATTTAAGAGAAATAACCTACTTTAAATTTTTATTTATTTATTTTTTAACAAATTCACTACTCGTATTTTTTTTTTTTTTTTTTTAATAAGACACAACCTTACCTTACTTTCCATTGACCAATCAATGTGCATGTCAAATGAGTTCATTCCTCTTTTCGTATCATCATTAATGTCAACATTTTAAAATTGTCACAAAGAAAAAAAAAAATTAAAAGTTTGTCTCTCACAATTCAATACCTTGTTAACAAGGTTTTTTCTAATAAAATGTTGCCATTAGTATACTTGTTGTACATCAGTATATCTTGTTCACTCCATTAATTATGTTGATCTTGAAAAGCTCTCAATTCTCCCCCCCCCCCCCACACACATGGAGTAGGTTTGGATGATCTGACCGAATTACGAGAAGTTTGTTAAAATGAGAAGGATGAGAAAGATTTTTTGTGCATAAGTTTTGTATCAAATACGCATATATTTTGAATTAAATGTGCAAAAATACTTATAAAATAACAAAACCAACGCATAAAAAAAATTCTCTTCCATTTTCAACTTCTTATATTTGCCTCTTCTCCTACCACTGTTAGTGCTCATCACTTTCTCTTTCCTCCAAGCTCCAATAATGATGGTCAATCTATTGAAATTCTCACTTTCTCTCTCCACCACTTTTCCCACCAGAACCATCGCTCGCTGCCACTACATTTGTCGATCTCACTGCCTAATTCTCTCTCCTCTTCTTCACAATCCTTATCTCTACAATCGTTGAAACAATAGTTTTATTGCAGCAAGCTAAAGGTTCTTGATGAGATAAATTTTCCAACATCAATATTTAAATTAAATGTTAAGTTCGAGTTTTCATATGATGATCCCCCTCGCTCTAGGAGTAACACGGTTGCATTCGACAACCAACAATGATGTAGTTGTAATAGGAGATTGGTGGTGTTGTTGTTGTATAGTGAATTAACAGGAAGCCAAGTTGATTTTCGAATAGTGAAAAAATAAACGTGCATTTCTTTGGATTAATAAATGTGCATAAACTTTTAATATAATGTGCATAATATTTGTACTAAATGTGCATTTCGTAAAGGTGAAATGTGGATTGTTGAATTCATTTGATTGAACGTTTAAGATTCCTTCTCATTCTTCTCATTTTAAGATCATTCGCATTGGATCTCAACCCTAAATATATAATATAATATAATATAATATAATATAATATATTAATTGGTTTCTCATTATTTATTATTTCATTGATTATTGTTATACAAACATCAAATACATTTCCTATTTTAAAACAAAATTGGTATCAAGTTTCAAATTTTGAGGCTTAGGGTTTAAGGTGTTTACAGGCAATTCAATTTTGACCAACTAAGTCAATGAAATTCAATATTGAGAAATTTGATAGGCAAGTGAATTTTACCTATGACAATTAGATATGAAGGTCATCTTGGTCGAAAATAGTTGTCACAAGGGTCTTGGTGATATGATGTATCCCATAGGCCGGCATACAAGCATGACGAAGGATACATGGGAGGAAAACTTTTTGAAGGCTCTATCGGCAATTCAACTTTGTTTCTCAAATGAAGTTTTAAGAGATGTTGCCAAGGAGATGGCTTCGATAGATTTGTGACTAAATGTGTGACAAACCATCTACTATTCGAAAACAAATAGACATCATGATCTTTGTTTGATTTAGAAGAAGGTAAACCATTTGAGTCGCGTTTAGATGATTACATCTCTATTATTATGGATTTGTAAAACAACAATAATGTAAAATTCGGTGATGAGGATATGGCTATTATCATTGAAAAACAATTAATAATCGACCAATTATTTAACAACTGATAGGCTTAGCGTCTAAATCCACATGAATAGAATTTATGTTTAATTTCTATATTGGAACAAATAAAAATCAATAATTGATCTTTACTGTGTGGATCAACCTATCCGCATCATTATGAGGATAGTATTGGAAGAAAATTTTACCATAGTCCTTCAACCTTTTGTATAATTGGGGTCTATCTACGTTTATCAGTTCCTTTAGAGGCCCTATCTCTTTTTCTGGGTTTGGAATACAAAACATGGCTAAAGATACCCGATCATTATATGGGCTTACAACAACTTTGTGGGCTGGGCTCTTAAATATACCATTACTTGCAATCTGTAAATACATGTAAGTATAAGTTTTAGTAAAGTGAAAGTTGAAAATGGAGTGTAAACTTTAAGAGACGGATGGAGTAATAATGTTAAAACATGAATGACGAATAATAATTACCTCCATTTGATCTCCAATAAAGAGTAAGATAGCCTCAGGGATGATAGGAACCCTAAACCACTTACCATCTTTCAAAATTTGTAGCCCTTCAATCTTATTGTCTTGTAAGACAATGGTAATGGCAGATCCATCTCCATGTGGTTTTAAACCATCGACTTGATTCGAGGTCGGGCATCGAGGATAAAAATTGAACCTTCCAAGTATTGTATCTTCTTCATCAGCCCCCCATAGCTCGAAGAAGTTGTTCTCATTCATTTTCAATGAACGTGCCATAGCTCTTAGGAGTGAGTCAAATAACATCTTTGATTTAGTCGTATAATTCTCTAAAATTGTCCTGTAAGCTCAAATTCATTAGTTCCAATTCAATTACGTTGCATATTAAACTTAAAATATGTAATGCATATATGTATAAAAAAAATTGGATTCAAATTCTTTTTTAAATTCCATTCATATAAGTGATTATGGTTTAAAAAAAAAAAAAAAAATGCTAGTGAGTTAATTTTTCGACTTTTTGGATAGGAAGTATAAATTTTAGTAGAGATTTAAGTATGAGTAATTAAAGGATTTTTTTGTAAGAAATTATCTAATAGAATCCAAAAAATTTTAGAAAACTGCCTAATAATTTTTTTTTTGTAATAAACCACTTATAAAATATCTTTGGCCGCATTTCAATCTTTGACCGACTTTTCCGACATTGACCCACCTTAAAGCACCTCCAACACCACCTCTTTCATCGTCAAAACCAACACAACCCGATTGAAACTACCTCCGCTAAGCTGAAACCACCCTCCAACCCCAAAAACACCCAATTAAGGTGAATTTAAAGGGTTTTTTTTAGTGGGTCAATGCCGAAATAATTGGTCAACATAAAAAATTCGGATAAAAGTAGTATTTTACAATATTTTTCCTTTTATTAGATAGTTTCTTACAACATTTTTTTAATAAGGTAATTTCTTACAAATTTTGGATTTTATCATGTAATTTTTAATAAAAAAATCTTAATTAAATATAGGATTTTTTTACTTTTACCACCAAAAAAAATTACAAAATTGTTTTTTACTACCAAAAATTTTAAAAGTTTTATTTTACCACCAAAAAAAAAAATTAAAATTGTTTTTTACCACATGTCGTCAAAAACCTAACGGAATATTTTAAATTTTTCGTTTTTTGTGCCAAACACGTCATATTTACGGGTTTTGGGGGGCATTTTGGTCCTACGGATCCAATTTGAGGTCGGAACCAACAAAAAAATGATCGGAAATGCTTCTTTTTGTGTGTTTAAAAATACCATTTTCGATCTTTTTTGTCAATTCCGACTTCAAATTGACACCGTAGGCCCAAAATGCCCCCCTAAACCTATGAACAACATGTTTTGCGCACGAAAATCAAAGAGTTTTTCTTTAAACCGTTAAATTTAACGGTTTTCTTGACGGTAGGTGTTAAAAAACAATTTTTAGATATTTTTTGGTGATAAAATACAACTTTTAAAATTTTTGGTAATAAAAAACAATTTCGTGATTTTTTTGTTGATAAAAGTCAAAAAATCCTTAAATATATTAAACATTTGAGTGGATTGTGGACCTATCTGACCATGCAATCACGCATGATAAAAATATCAATTAGATTGTTTGCTCACAATAAAAGGAATCCAAAGTATAATAGAGAGAACGTTTAAAAATCAACCCTATAATGTGCGATCTTTGACATTGAAACTTTTTTGAGTTTGCACACCCGGTCATATTGCACTGCCTGGTTAGACCGAGTGGAGATCTTGTTTCTCTTAAAACATATCAACATTCGCCTCAATTTTAGGTTTCAAAATAATTAATTTTTATTGATATATATGTACTTAGTTAAAGATGTTAATTACGACCAAAATTGCATTGTAAAAACAAAACAAAGCAAAGCAAAATAAAACCTGAATTTGGAAGGTTTTTGAGGCCAAAGCTCAAATTTGCACTTAGCCAATGGAAAAAGTAGGAGGTGCATATTATCATTCCAATTTAAAGTCTTTTGTTGGTATACATCATCGTTCGCATAGCCTTGAAGTGGCGCATCAGATGAACCGGATGCCTCTGTACATTGTAAAACAAGTTAAACGGGTGCAAGATGCATCTAAGGTTAATATTTGCTCATTTAATGATTAAATGAGCAATAAATGTCATGTATAATAGTGTATTACCTTTGCGAAAATATTTTTCCTTTTCGTTTGTAGGCAGTGCAAAAAATTGCTTAATGACTCCTCGTACCTCATCAAGAAATGAACTTGTCATGCCATGATTGACAACCTATGTTCCATACGTACATACATAAATCTACATTTATCTCGATCATGATTCACGTATAAAATTTATTAAAAAAAAAAAAAGTATAAATCTTACTCCGTACTGTTTAGCTATAATTATATAAAAATAGTATATGCGACTGTTATTTTCAAACCTGGACGCAACCCCAAGAGTTAAGGGCAGAGTGAAGCTTTGCAAGCTCTTGAGGAGATGATGATGAAAGGAGCGCGAGATCAATTATTGTACAATCCATCATTGGAAGGAGAACATCACCCTCTTCTTGTGTATGCTCATCCTTGTGTTTAATGTATCTCTCTGGCACAACGCCTTCGCTTTCGAGTACTTCTTGCACAGGCTTGAACGCAGCCGTAGGTAATGCAGCCATGATATATAAAGTTAAGCTTAACTCCTTAGATAACAAACCAGCTATCTTAATTTGCTTGAGAAGCAAATTGTAGAACAAAGAGCAGTGGCTTAAATATGGAAAGGAGGTGTACTTATATTGAGGAAGTCTTGGTACATACACTACATAATTGTCGTTTTCGTTGTATTATTAATGGCTTTAATAGCATTTTTGAAGTTACTCTTGAGATTATTTCTTTGCGGTTATGAGTTTATTAAAATTCCTTGTCACCCTTAATTTATGATGATTTATTATGATGGAGTTTTATTTTTACCTTACTTTGGAGGTTACCAACTATTCATCACATATTCAATCTCTTATTTATTGATTTGATTATAAGACTTGTAACATCAATTTTGTGGTGACACGTATTTATTTAATTTTAAGCCATCTTTTGGTTGTTGATATGACCAAAAAAATGTTATTGTTTCATTTCCTTATATAATTCATCCATTGTGTCAATATATATATATATATATATATATATATATATTCATCCATACAATCTACATTGAGCTTGTGTGACTTGAATTCCTCACCCTCAAGTTCATGACTTCATGAGTAGGGATGGCAATGGGGCGGGTCGGATGCGGATGATGATACTTCCATACTCATACCCGCCTAAAAATCTTATACCCATCCCCGCCCCACCACCCGTGGCGGGTACAATATCCACATCCATACCCGCCCCAAAATCGTCCCAAACCCTTTGCCATGGTGCTCTATTGTATCACATTAATGACGATTATATCAAATTAGGTAGAGAAAATTGGAACTATCACTATTCAAGCTTATTGGGTTTTAGGGGATATCAAGTTTCATAAATTCTCAACTCTTGTAAAAGAAATATGGTGCGGGTATAAGGTGGGTACGGGGCGGGGTGGATATAGGGCAGGTCTACTCTAAAATCCATACCCGCCCCATCACCCATGGCGGGTATACATTTTATACCCATCCCCGCCCCATCACCCGCCAAACCTCCCTCCATCCCTGCCCCACTTGGGCGGGGATGGCGCGGGTCTCCCATTTAACCCGACCCACTGCCATCCCTATTCATGAGTGTACAAGTGATATTAACCTTCATGAAAGAATCAGACCGACAACTAAACATTTGTACGACAGACGAGCCAAATTTCATTTTAAAGGCAATGGTTTTTCAACAATATCACTATTAAATCAAATTTTAGTTGCCGTGCGACGCACTTTTTAAATAAGAAATAAATTATAGACACTTTAGCACATGTTGAGAGAAAACAACTACTTTATCTTTAGTACTTTTCTAATTAAATATGAAAATACAATATCCAAAAATCCATTTTTCATATTTTTTTTACAATCAATTAAACTATATTATTAACTATTTTTAACAACTACTTGTAAATACGGAGTAATAAAATAGCGTAATATGCGCAGAAGACTTAAAATTTAAAATTCAATTTGAATTTAATTTTCAAAACAATGCTAAATAGGGTAGCTCAAAAAGGGAAAAAAAAAAAACAAAACAATACTCCGTATGACAGATTCCTTGCATTTTGGCGGGAAAAAAAATAAATAAGAGAGTGACACGTAAACAGTGATGATGTCAGCAGTTGTTACTTAAGCAATATTTACAGTTTTTTTTTTTTTTTTTTTTTTTTTTTTTTTTTTTTTTTTTTAATGTCAAGTGGGCAGAGATATTTTGTATAACAATTGAATAATATTAATACAATAATGTAAGGTAAGATATGATTCTTGTTGATACAGAATTACAGATCTAAAGTATTGCTATGGATCACTAGAAAACTTTTAAATAATGCATGCTTTCTTGCTATGTATGTTGCCATGCTGGAATGTTGGTGGGTATATTATTATTATTTTTTTTTTTTTGAAAGATGGTGGGTTTATTATTTAATTATAAACAACAACACTTATAACAGCACTAACAAAATGTAAATAAAAAATTTGTATACGTCCCCTCGAAATAGTCACAAATAAATTCAATCCACCAAAATTATATCTATTTAAGTAATTTAATTTATTTTTTTTCCTAACTAAACCCCTTTAAGAAGAAGGCTCCCCAATACTATATAGAAAAGCAAAACTTAAATGTATATCACGTGATATTTAAATAAATTTGGAATTTTCATGGAAATTATAGAGAATTCATTGACAGAGAAGCTAGCTTTGGAGGAGGATAAATGCTGATTATACAAAGGTAAACATTTTATTTTGAAATTCATAATAGTTCACTCGTGAAAGTACGACATCTATATTATAATTGTAGAGTCAATTCACCACAATCACCCAAATCCCCAATCCTAAAATTCTATTGATCACACTTTTTTTAAAAAATTTTTTTTTAAAAAACACCCATAACTACCCTACCCATCCCACTATTTTTTGATTTTATTTTTTGTAATTTTTTTTCAAGGAATACCAATAAGCAATAACCACCAACATTTCACTTTAAATAGATTTCTTTCGCATATAATGTATCCCGTGCAACGCACGGGTATGCTCTAGTTAAAAAAAAATAGGAGAGATGATTCCACCTTATTATAAAGTAGAGGAGTTCTCCTATAGTCCTACAATCTATCACCTAATTATTACTATTATTATTATAAATAACCTGTATTTTTCAAAAAATATAAAATAAAAAATAGTAACATATATTAATTTTTTCAATAAAATATATTTATATAAATGATTAAAGTTATGTGTGTTAATTTTTTTTTGAAATAAAATTGATTCATAAATAAGTCATACGACATCTACAAAGAGATTTAGATCTAACAAATACATAATAATTGAATCAAATAAAAATATTCTGTAAGCAAAGCTACGATCGTTGTTGCAAATCGTACATTCTTTATACCCTCTTTTATATCGTTGTGATTTACAGCCTTCTTCGGCGAGGGGGTCTATCGATCTGTTGTAGCCGTGCAGAAAATGTCCGTATGATCCGTTCGATTGTTGTCGAAATATTAATCTCTTTTTCAATCCCGCACAAAATTTTACCCATGAAACAACTCTATAACAATCCATGAAATAAAAAAGAAAATCCTCCCTCAAAAGAGAGAAGAAAAACCCGGTCTTTCGAAGGAGTCAAATCCTCCTAAAGAGGAAGAAAAACTCTGTCTTTCGAGGGAGAAATATTCCTCCTAGAAGAGGAAGAATTATTATAAACCTAAAGCAAGAGAAAAGGCGCAAAAGAAACAACGATTGGGGCTTTCTACCGGTAAATCCGATGGAAGCCCCTTCAAAATTCAACAATGGAGGCTAGGGTTTTAGAGAGAGAAGATAGGAAAGAGAGGCTAGAGTAAAATAGTTATGTGTGTTAATTAAAGGGATGCACTTGTTTACAAATATTTAAAATTAGAGTCACTATATGCATGTACCATATAGTCCATATTCCATGATGAGGTTGATAACCATTTGTGTCAATTGGACTAAAAAACAGAAGGAAAAGAATTGATCTAATTTGGTTAAAATTCCCACTATGCAAATGGTGTGTCGAAAAGTTGATAGAGAAAAAATCGAAGACAAAAGAAGACTGAACAAATTAATGATCACGCACGTTATTATTGTTCGGTTGATCTATGCATTGGAAGAAATTATAGTGACTTAGGGCCTGTTTTCATTCGTTTATTTTCAGTTTATTTCATCTCTAATCAATTTAGTTCAATTTATGTCTAATGATATTGCTAATGATATAAAGCCAAATTTCATTCTTGTAAGCTCTTATTACAACAATAACAACAACAACAACAACAACAACAACAACAACAACAGTTATTATTATTATTATTATTATTATTATTATTATTATTATTATTATTATTATCTCAAAAACAAAAGTCATACAACCTACAATAAATTAGTGGGAAGCCGAGATACAATCTGGGCCCCCACTCCTCTAGCTATTGCAAATCCTACCCTAGTGAAGATATGAGTTGCAGCACGAGCCCCAATGTCTTGCGCCGTCGAGAACCTCTGAATCCGCTTCAGTAACGCAACAGCCTCTTTCTCCAATTCCCCAAGCGAAGAAAAGGAGAAGGGAATGAAACCATATCCAATCGCTTGACATCGAGCTTCATACTTAACCCGTTTCCGATGAGCTGCATCAGCAACAACCCGCCCAGGAAAGAAGTCAGATAGCCCTGACTGAGTCAAAGGAGAAGACCCTGTCAAATCAACACAGACATCACGACCACGATCCCATGAATAAAGTAACACATCCGCGGGTCTGAGGGCCTCGTCGTTCCCTCCGGCCAACCCAATGTCAACCTCTTTTCTCGCTGAAATCCCAGAACGATAGCAAACATCAACAAGGGTATCCCGAACAATATTATGCCGATGTTTAATACCCACAATACCAGCACAAGACACCGCGTGATCACCAAAAATATCTCCAGCAAAAACCCTCGAACAAGCAGAGCACAACGTCGAGATAGAGAACAATGGAACACCCAACCGATAGGACAACACACAGCGATAAGTCTTGGCATTCATAAATAATAATAATAATAATAATAATAATAGTAATATAATAATAATAATAATAATAATAATAATAATAATAATAATAATAATAATAATAATAATAATAATAATAATAATAATAATAATAATAATAATAATAATAATAATAATAATAATAATTCAATTCATTGTTCAAATGGTTATATGTTTTTGATACATATTTTTATTGTTAAACTCATTGACAAAATGAGCACTACACAACTTAAACTAATTTTATTTTTTAATTAAATAGTATATGTTTTAAAAATGTTTTAGGGTTTCATGTTATTACTATATTTTCCATAAATGTTTTAATTATATAGTATATTTTTCTTAAATATTTTAATATGTATATTTGTATACACACATATGTATAATAATAAATAATCAAAGATCACTAATTCGTAGTTAAAAATCACTAATTAATAAATTCAGTTCAGTTCAGTTCAGCTTAGTTCAATTCAGTCTAGCTCAGTTCAGTTCAGTTCACTTCAGTAAATGAGAACAAACCCTTAATGTAACTGCGTAATACGTAAAACACGATGCCACATTCTTACGACAAATTATACAAAGTGGTATTATATGAAATGAGAATCCCATTTTTTGTTATTTTTATTTTTGGGTCTTATACTCGTAAGTGTTAGGTCATGTTCTGCTCTGCTCTGCCCAGCTCTACTCTACTGAAAACTACGCTGCTCTGTTATGTTTTGTTCTGCATTGTGTTGGAAACCATGCTCTGTTGAAATCTGCTTTGCTCTGCTCTACTGAAATCTGCTTTGCTAATCCCTACTTTGTCCAAAAGCTCAAAAGAACAAGGTCTAAGTTATCTATAGGTAACAATTAAAATTATGTTATGTGTTGCTCATTATTGATATAGAGTTTTCAATATAATTTTATGTGTGGCTCATTATTGATATAGACTTTTCAATATTATGAAGCTAATAAAAAGTTGTATTTGTGAGTACAAATACTTCGTATTAATGTGCGTCAAAGCATCATAATAAGTGAATATAGCTATTTACTATGTACCTGTTATCTGGGACTTTGGGTTATGATTATAAAAACCTACGGAGTACAATTGTAATTTGGGTGTTGGGTAGTTAAGAAGCACAACAATCATATCATTTAACAAAAATTTTTTCTTCCTTCAAAAAAAAAAACAAATTTTTTTCTACACTTTATACTTCCTCAAATCTTTGAATATTGTACATGAACACTTTTGTATTTTATTTTTATTTTTTTCTTTTAATACCCAACATACCCTTACTTTGTCACATTAATATTTAGTTCATGTTTACATCAAATGGACACTTTTGTATTTTTACCTTTTTTTTTTTTTACAGTGTATTTTTACCTTTCTCTATTCCATTTCCTTTTTTTTAAGATGAAATGGGAGTGAAGTGAGTTATGATTTTATAAATGAGTGTCGTGAATATTTATTTACGAGGGGTATATACGGAAGTTCGTATTAATAATGCGAACGGTGCCTAGTAAAATGGGAGCGTTGTTTAATAACTCCTAAAAAAAACTGAGGAGGATGACATTAACTCTAAATTAAAGACATAAATACCGAGCATTTTTACGCTTAATTCGAAAACTCACTCTTATTATTAGTACATCAAGTAATTTCACAGCACAAACTAGGGTATTGTATTTGTACTACTACAAGGTAGGTTACAAGCACAATTCTCTTCTATATTATTAAACGATAAACTAAATAAAAATACATACGACATGATGATGATAAAACCAACATTACAACACATATTATTCATAAGGCAACTCTAATAATTAATTACTCGTATAATTCTAGTAATTAATTTTGACAGCATTAATTTGCCTTTCCATAGAAGCCATATAAGTGAAGTAAACTTGGCCATAATCTTTGAGCCTCTTGAACATTTGGGGCCTATCCTCAGTTATGAGCTCCTTAAGTGGGCCAATCTCTTTCTCTGGGTTTGGAAGAGGAAGCATGGCTAATGAAATACGGTCACATTTTGGGTTTATAACCACTTTGTGGACTGGACTTTTAAATATACCATTACTTGCAATCTGTAATATCAATCAAATTAGCATTAATTAATAGGAGTAGAAATAAATTTGATAAATCTAATAAGTATAAACGTATGTATTTATAGACAATTAAAACTTTAATAAATTGTAAATATGGATGTAATTAGCAATAAAGTAGTCTAACATAATATAGATGTAATTTGATCATAAGTAGTCTAACATACCTACACCTCTACACTTTACTCAATACATAAATTTCGATTCAACATTTTATATAAAAAATCATGTTAGTTTTTTTTTTTTTTTTATGTTGTCCTTAATTAGCAATTAAGTTTTTATTTTTATTTTTTATTTTTTATTTTTTTTTTATTATTATTTTTTTTATTGTGTCATAGGCATACATCATATCTATTAGAAAGTAATTATTTTGTTTTAGTATCACAAACTAATACTCCAAAGTAAATTAAATTTGAGTTCCTGTCTTTAAATATATACACTCCATTATTTGAATTTAGCATATTCACATACATAGTAATAAGTTTGACTTTTATTTTATTAACTATTTATATTTAACACAAATTTTTTAATGTAAAATCTTATTAAATCAATTAGTCTCAATAAATATTTTTGAAAATATTAACTTTTGTTTTTATTATTAGTATGTGATTTTAGATATTGATGGTTAAGTTAAGTATTAAAAAGCGTGGAGTGAGCATCATCAACTATTATACTCTCTAGATTTTCTCTCTCTAGATTTTCTCTCTAGACTTTTTTGTTATTCTATGAGTTCTGATCAGGAGATGAATGATCTTGATAAAAAATCTCCTTCTCCAGTTGTTAGTTTTCGTGAAGTGGTGGCTAGTTCATCTCAATGGTTTGAAGAGGCTAGGAAGATTGTAGCAACATCGACTGAGTGGTCTCAGGATGAGGATATAGGTCCAGTTTCTGGTTTAACTGTCCGATTTGATAAGGATACTTTAGATCGATTGAGGAAGCCTTGGGGTTTAACATTAATGGGAAAGTGTCTGGGAACATCAATCAGGCCGACTTTTATGCTTAATCGAGCACGAATTATGTGGAAAATTAAGGGCGGGTTGGAAGTAATTGACCTTGGTCATAATGTTTTCCTGTTCCGTTTCACTATGGAGGATGAATATGAGAGGGCTTTGTTTGGAGGACCTTGGTTTGTTTTTGACCATTATTTAATGATGGCGAAATGGAGACCGAATTTTAGAGTATCTGAAAATCCTTTTGACAAGATGAATGTTTGGATTAGATTTACTTAATTGCCAGTGGAGTATTACAATAAATCAGCTCTATTCGAGATTGCAAAGCTAGCAGGAACTCCAATTCGAGTGGATTATGCGACGGACAGATTGACTAGGGGGAGATACGCCCGGGTTTGTATTGAAATTGATTTGAGCAAACCTTTGGTGACAAAGGTTTGGATTGGTGGCGCGTGGCAACACATTTCCTATGAAAACATCACTTCTTTGTGCTTTACACGTGGCAAAGTTGGTCATGTTCAATCTCAATGCATGTTGAATAAAAAGCATGAGGTGGAAGTCAAAGGTATAGGTGTTGCTCAAAATGATTCATCAGAAGAGCAAATGAAGTTGGATTCTTCATATACTGAAGTTAGTGGGCCACAGTCTGATATTATAAAGGCTACAAAGCCCACAAGCTTGGTTGGGTCTTCCTCTAAGTCCAACCCATTTCAAGTTCTGGCTGAAAATGATTCTCATGGAGAGTTTTGGCCATGGACTTTGGTGACAAACAAGAAAAAACATTTTAAATCTGTTGATAATAACAATAGAAGAAATGTTACAAAAAATAATGCTCATAATAAGGTTGATAATAACAACCAAAAGTCTGTTAAACAAATTATTGTTGATAATAACAATAATAAGAAGGATCCCAATAATATGAAAAATAATTATGTATATAAAAAAAAGAACAAAGTTTTTGAAAAAGTTAGTTCTATAAATCAGAATCCTAATTTGAAGGGTCCTACTATTAAATCAAGAGGGGAGGATTTTGTTCCTATTTTAAAGGATAATAAGGAGGTTAGTGTGGAAGAGAGTAATAATATTTCTACTCCCAATAAGTCTAATCAAGAGGAGATTACTGAGGCTAATCAGGTTTTAGAGGAAATGTTAGTAGATAATTCTTCAATCAAGGTTTTAGAATCAACAGGTGTCGTGAATGCGCCGCTGTCAAACTCCACTGGACACTTGGAAGAAATGCAATTAGATGTTCCTTCTACACCCTTGATTTTGAATACTCATCAGTCTTATAGTAAGGCCCTCACAGAGGATCCTCTCTCTTCCCCTCTTTTAATAGTCCCTAATTCTGATTTCATTTCAACAAATCAAAACCATCAGACTTCCAACCATGCAAAACCAGAAACATCCTCTGTGCTCCCAAGCTCTACCAATGATAACCTATTAGAGGCGCCGAGTTTCGGATCAGGAAATCAATTCCACCTCTCAGGGGAAGGAGCCGATTCTTCAAGGGATTCCAGTTCACGAATTGCAGCAGGGATCGAGGTCGACCTCGAACACTCTTCAGTTGTTTCCCACTTCCCCAATGATAAAAACATTGTTGATCAAAAAGAGGTCGGGATCCCCGACAGAGATAACCGGTGCAGTGAGGTTGTTAGATGCCTTGAAGAGGAAACATGAGGCATTGTCAATTCTACGGGAGGAGGAGCGAGATCGAACGTTCCCCTTTCAAATTCCAAGAAGAATTCCGGTTTTTCACTTGCGATTAGAAACCAGAGGTCAAAACATGGCAAATCACCTTATCGCAACGTTCATCTCCCAGGAGGCGGTGGTGGGAATGCAATTGCAGGTTCGCTTTTACCGATTTCTTCAAGGTCCGAGGGAAATTGTGGCTCAATTGACCCCATTGTCATTGGAAGATCTAATTCCAATAGGAATGTCGGCCCATTGGAAGGATTGGGAGGTGTACTACCTTCCCCCGAATCTGGGTCCGAATGATCGTCCTTCAGTTACCTTGCAACGCCCTGTTCCTAATTTAAGGATGAAGTTCATTCTCTGGAATGTAAGGGGTGCTTGTAGGGATGAATTTATCCCACATGCACGTCACTTAGTCAATATTCACAAACCGGCTGTGTTTGTTTTTCTGGAAACTAAATATGATGATCTCAGAGCAAGGCAAATCATGTTACAACTTGGTTTTCATGATTTTAAAGCAATTGAGGCTAATGACAAAAGAGGGGGTACATGGCTCCTTTGGAAAAGCACCGTTGATATTGCTGATTATAAGGAGAATTTCTCCTTTTTTCATGCGTTGTTTCACTTTAAAAACACCAACAATGAGGCTTTAATTACTGGTATGCATGCTCCTTCCACGCCTAAAGAAAGGCATGGAATGTGGAGGGAGATGCAATCTGATCTTCCCCCTCCAGGTACCCCGTGGCTCTTATTTGGTGACTTAAATGAGGTTACTTCTCAAAATGAAAAATCTGGAGGTCGAATTTTTAGACATGCTCAATGTAAAGATATGAATAATTTTACTAATGCTGCAGGACTCTTTGATATGGGCTATAATGGTAAGCCATTTACTTGGAGTAACGCTAGAGAGGGAGCTACTCTTATAAGGCAGCGTCTTGATCGTGCTTTGGGGAATGCAGCATGGGTGGATCAATTTCCTCACACCAAGGTTTTTCATCTTCCTTTAACCTACTCTGATCATTCACCTATCTTGATAGATTGTACTAACCCTAGAATTAATGGTCCTTTTCCTTTGCGTTGTAAGGAAGTTTGGCTTTCTCATCCTGAATTTAATAGTTTCTTTGTTAGCAATTGGCTAGAGCCTTGTGATGATTATTTTTTAGGAATGTCAAATTTTCAAAATAAGATAAAGGATTGGAATAATAATATTTTTGGATGTTTAAAATATAGAAAAGATAGACTTTTGGCTAGAATAGGTGGTATTCAGAATTATTTAGCTAATAAACAATCGGTTTTCCTGATGAATTTGGAAAAGGATTTATTATTGGAATTAAAAGATATTTATGATAAAGAGAGAGTAATTTGGGCGCAAAAGGTTGGAATTAATTGGCGTAAAAATGGTGATTTAAATACTAAATATTTCCATATATTAGCCAAAATAAAAAAGAGTAGAGGAAAAATCTTGTGCCTTAAAGACTCGAATGATATTTGGATTACAGATGATATTCTTTAAAAAATATTGCTACTGAATTTTATAAAAATATTTTTCAATCAAAAATTAGGAATAGAGGAGGATTTGGTTGTTTTGAGCCTTCTAATAAGCTCTCGGCTATTGATAATAGTTTGTTAGCCAATTATATTCCTAGTATGATTGAGGTTAAAAATTGTTTGTTTAGTATGGAGCCAATGAAATGTCCAGGGCCTGATGGTGTTCAACCAAGATTTTTCCAAGCTCACTGGGATTCTTTGAGTCATATTTTGTACAAGTTATGTGCTGATAGTTTCTCTAATGCTTCTTTTAATCCGGAGATCAACAAATCTTATATTTCTCTTATTCTTAAGGTTGATAATCCGGTTAATTTAACTCAATTC
Source organism: Chenopodium album (assembly GCF_948465745.1). NCBI lineage: Eukaryota > Viridiplantae > Streptophyta > Magnoliopsida > Caryophyllales > Amaranthaceae > Chenopodium > Chenopodium album. The sequence goes on along the minus strand of NC_137836.1, from coordinate 4,413,978 downwards.
AGACCAATAAGGTTATGTAATACTGCTTATAAGTTGATAACCAAATTTATTTCTTTTAAGCTTAGATCCTTTTTAAATAATTTGGTTAGTCCTCTTCAATCCAGTTTTATTCATGGAAGGGGAATTGAGGATAATGTTATCATAATCAAAGAGATGTCTCATATTTTCCATAAAGCTAGGATAGGAAAAAACATAATGGCTCTCAAACTTGATCTAACTAAGGCTTATGACAGTTTGGAGTGGAATTTTATTAAAGAAACCCTAATTGGTTTTAATTTTCCTATGAACTTTGTTAAATTGATTATGTTTTGCATTACATCTCCTCAAATCTCAGTGTTATGGAATGGAGAGATTACTTCTGAATTTACTCCCTCACGGGGTATTAGGCAAGGAGATCCAATGTCATCTTATATTTTTGTGTTGTGCCTAGAAAGACTTTCTCTCATGATAGAAAACAAGGTGAATCAGAAACTTTGGAAGCCGATTAAGGTAACTAAATCTATTTCCTTGTCACATATTTTTTATGCGGATGATGTGTTCCTTTTTGGATAGGCTTCTAAAAGCAATATAAGAATAATTATGAAGGTTTTGCAGGATTTTGGGGATATTTCTGGTTTAAGGGTCAATCAAAATAAATCAACAGTTATTTTCCCAAAAAAAATGAATTATAATATAAGAAAGGATTTAATAAATGAATTTAGTTTCACTTCTACCTCTTCCTTTGGTAAGTATTTAGGAGTTGAAATTCATCCTAATAAGTTAAAAAAAGGTGATTATTTTGGTTTGCTTGATAAAACTTTTAATCAAATCAAGGGTTGGCAATCCAAGTTGTTAAATATGGCGGGAAGGTGTACCTTGGTTAAATCTGTTCTTTCTTCCTTTCCTGTTTATTTAATGCAAACTAGTATTCTTCCCTTTTCAGTGTGTGAGGATATTGAAAGAAACTGTCGGAAATTTCTTTGAAATAAGGTTGATAAATCCAGATACTCCACGAGATTAGGATGGAATCATATCACTAAGCCTATGGAAATAGGAGGATTAGGGATTAGAAGATTAAAATTGTGGAACATGGCCTTCATGGCTAAGTTAGGGTGGATGATCCTTACTAAACCTGACGAATTATGGGTTAGGATTTTGAGTGAAAAATATTTGAAGAGAGGAGGTCTTTTTGATTGTCATGTTAGCCCTAATCATTCTCAAATTTGGAAAGACATTCTAAAGGGCAGGGAATTATTAGCCTCGGGTTTAAGGGTAGGAATTGGCAATGGGAGTTCTACTTCATTATGGTATCATCATTGGCTAGGTTCCTCAACTTTGAAAGATGTGATGATTTGTGATATTCCTCCTCACATGGATAATTGGAAAGTGTCTAATATAATCAAGGATAGAGCTTGGTATTTGAATGACATCCTTCACCTTTTACCTCAGCATGTTCTCAACATGATCAAAGCCACACCTTTGTCGAAATTTATAGATTTAGAGGACTTTATCACTTGGGATTTAAGCAAGGATGGTATATTTAGTGTTAGATCAGCTTATCATTTTCTTTTGAAAGGAAAATGCCAAGTTTCTTCTAATATTAATTCTTGGAAAGGCTTATGGAAAATTCAAGCTCCCTTTAAATATAGGATGTTCTTATGGAATTGTGCTCATTCGATTTTGCCTATGGCAGAAACTTTGGCTACCTATATGCTGTTAATATCTCCTATATGTTCTAGGTGTAACATTTACTCAGAATCTCATATTCATATTTTTAGGGATTGCTTCTCTTCTTCAATTTTGTGGAATGATATTTTTAACAAAGTTTATCTTCCTAATAATTTTAATTTTGATATTTTTAAAAATTCTTCTTGGAAAATTTGGATAAACTATAATCTTGGTTTAGATAAGAAGTGGAAAATGATTTTTGTTACAGCTTTGTGGCACCTCTGGCTGCATAGGAATAATACGGTTTTTGAAAAAAACAGATTGGTCCGATCTCTTTATTTACTAAATTCCTCTTCGACTATAAAATTTCAAGTTCAATGTTACAGGAATGCAAGAGCAGGAAGGGTAAGGAGCAGATTTCTTCCAATTCCGATTGGAAGGCACATAGAGAAGGATTTTTCAAGATAAATACGGATGGTGCTTGGCTTAATTCTGCTGTCTCTTCTGGAGGAGGGGTAATTAGAAGGTCTGATGGTTCGTGGTATGTGGGATTCTCATGCAAATATGATGCAATTTCACCTTTCCTTACTGAGCTCTATGCTATGAATGATGGCTTATCTATTGCAATAGATTTGGGGATCAAAAAGGTGATTGTTGAAACTGATGCCAAAGTCCTTCGTGATATGCTAATGACACCAGGTCCTAATCCTCATCACGAGTTAGCCGCAACTATTTGTGATGTTGCTGCTGTTCTGTCTAAGTTTGAGGTTGCTGTGGTTACTCAAATCCCAAGAGAAGGGAATGAATTGGCTCATCGTCTTGCTGTATTTGGACGAGAGATGGCTGTTGGCTACAAGACACATTATCTGGTTCTAGAGTGTGTTTCTGATTTGTACGAGTCAGAGAAAGCAAATGTTGCAGAAGCAACAACTCCCTAGAGGTAGAGGTTCTTTCTCTTTGCTTATGGATGTTGATATAGATATTTCTAGCTTTTGGGATCTTCAGATGAATGCTGCCAGTCTTTAGATTTTAGTTATGGAAGTACTTAGCTTTTGGATAATTACTGATGTATATATTGTTCTCTATAGGGGATCAGTTTCGGCCTTACTCTTAGCCCTTTTAGTAGGCTTATTTTGCTGCTACATCAATTTTCCTTGTATATATTATGGGATGTATAATGTAAATATCAAGGCTATAGCCTTTTAATCTATATATATCTTCTATTTGTGTTAAAAAAAAAAGCATTAAAAAGCGTAAAAGTTAAATTGTTGGATGTATTTGGAAATAAAGGAAAAACGGTCGGTTACATATATAAAAGTGTACCTCCAGTTGATCACCAACATGGATGATAATGGCTTCAGGGATGATAGGAACCCTAAACCATTGTCCATCTTTTAAGACTTGAAGCCCTTCAATCTCCTTGTCTTGCAGAAGGACAGTAATGGCGGATCCATCGGTATGTGCTTTCAATCCAACAACTTGATTCGCGCTAGGACATCGAGGATAAAAGTTGAACCTTGCATGTATTATGTCTTCTTTGTCATCTCCCCATAGTTCAAAGAAACGATTCTCATCCAACTTCAATGAACGTGACATGGCTTTGAAGAGTGTCTTGGATACTTCCTTAGTCTTATTTGAATATTCATGTAAAGTTGCCCTACAAACAAAGGCGTATTTAAAATTTTAAGTTTAAACTCTTAATTAATCTGTGATAAAATCGAATGACACTACCACAATTTACTTTTATTACCTAAATTGTTGAGGTTTCTCTGGCCAAAATTCAAGTTGACGCCTATGGTCTGGATGAACTTGAAGATGGAGTTTGTCATTCCAATTGAAATTCCCTTGCCGGATTGTGTTGTCATTGCCATAACCTTCAAGGTTATCACCTTTTGATGAGTACTTCTCCTTTTCTTCTAGGGGCAATTTGAAGAATTCCTTGCTCAATTCTCGTATCTCATCTAGCAATTCACTTGTCATACCATGGTTCACAAGCTGAATACCATAGTAGCACTAGGTTAGACTCATCGTCATAACATACATTAGATGCTAGCTCCTAAATATTTATAAAGTTAACAAAATACTACGTTCTATTGATCATTTTGTTAAGTAACAAAACATTTGACCACCGTACCAATTTTAGAGTTATAAAGTGTGTAGCTAACTTCAAAATATATGCAGTAAGTATTACGCGTACGGAGATAATAGGAATGTAAACAAGAGGTAGCTAGATACGCCATTAAATTTTACTCCCTATAACAGGACATACGACATTTTATAGATTTGGATGCGTAATGTTAATGTATTGGACCACCAACACACGTACTCATGCACATTGGCGGCTCACAGTAGCAATATATATTAATATATGATGTTGCTTTTATACATGATGTGACATAATTAATATTAAGTTAAATTAGTCACTAAAAAAATAACACAACCACCTTCATAGAGGCATTACTGGCATAGTTCATACTAAATTACTTTCTTTTGCCACACGTTGGGTTTTCACTTTTTCAATTCTTCTATGCTTTAGCCAGATTTTTTTTTTTTTTTTTTTTTTTTGTTTTTGTGAAAAGTAAATTATAGAGAAAATTAGGAATGTCTTCTCACAAGACCTTAGTTTTCACAGTTTAATTTAAACCTAGCTGAGAGTGAGGGATTGCTCAAGTGGTTAGAGCTTCCCTCCTGATCCTAGAAGGTCCTGGGATCGATTCTCACCCTCACACTAGTGGCTCTCTAAACAACATCAAAAAAAAAAAAAAAAAAAAAAAAAAAAAAAAAAAAAACAAAAAACAAAACAAAAAACCTAGCTAGCACGCTACATTTCAATAAATAAATACATTTACATAATTATATACTATATGTTTACTTAAATATGTATACTGTATCATATATATATTTAAATAATGTCTAAATAATTTAATGTTAAGAAAATTATAATCCGTAATATACCATCTCATCATCGATGCAATTTAAAAATTCCTAACTAATAATGAAGGTACGTAAAAAATTGTACAAAAATTATACTCGGTACTTAATAGCTTGTTTTTTTTTTTTTGAACGGGATACTTAATAGCTTGTTTGGTATCAACTATCAAGTGCGATAATGATTTTTCTATTTATTTTTAATTTTTATAATAAATCTGATCCAATATTAATGTTTGTTATTACAACTTGATTGTCCACCTTCAACAATTCAAATGTCTTTTTTTTTCTTCATAAATATTCTATATAGCCCATTAATTTGTATATCAATATAGTATTGGCCGGTGAAATTAGGAAATTATTATGAAAACCAAATACTCATTGTCTTATAAAGTCATATATAACACCAAATACTCATTGTCTCATTTATTATCTTATTAGATAATTATATTCCCGAGTTATGCTCAATTTAAAAATATTGATAATTAAAAAATATAGAAGTTTCCAGAGAAATATAACATAGTAGTCAATTATAATAAGTCTTACTACGTATAATAATTAATAAATATTAGGTTAGGTCCCGTACCACGCACGATAATTTCCAATTACTATTTTTTTAACTAATACTATTAAAAAAATTTACTTTCGTATGTTATTCATATCAATGGAATGGAACAACAAGATTTGGTTAGAAAAAAAATGAGACTAAAAATAATAAAGCATGTTCTTGGCAAGTTTTAATGAAGTATACATAGTTAAGTATTGAGTATAATGATTAAAATTCTAAATAACAAAAGTTTCATTAGCTGATATGTGCATTTTATTATTTGTTGAAGTTTATAGGTTCTATTACATATTTTTTTTAAAAAAAAATAAATAAATAATAATAAAAAAAAGCTCTATGTCACAAATATGATAAGAATATATTTTTTCTTAAATTTATAGTTGTTAGTATTTTTTTTTTTTTTTGAAAGATGCATCAAATCTTCTATTATACAATATATATATATATATATATATATATATATATATATATATATATATATATATATATATATATATATATATATATATATATATATATATATATATATATATATATATATATAATTGATGTTTAGAGAGCCACAAGGGCGGGGATGAGAATCAATCCAAGGATCTTCTGGAATCGGCAGGAAAACTCTAACCACTTGAGCTATCCCTCACTCTCACTTTTCTTATATTATATATGTAAATGATTTGTTTTTTCTAAAATACTTTATTTTTTTCCAAAAAAAACTAAGTGCCAATATTGGTGTGGCTTTTAGTATATAGTATTGATTGATTGATAATGAATTTTCTAGGCAAGTTATTACTTCTAGAAAAAAAATAAAGAGTTTAAAAGGGAAAATTTCCTCCAACAAAAAGCTTCAATATAGTATAGATTAATAGATAGATACTTCGTAAAATGTAGACTCTTAAAGACTTCGTATGTAACATCATTCTATTATATAAGTATAAAAAAAAGAGACTCGAGATTGGACGGAAGAGGGTGTAATAGTGTTAAGGCTTAAGGGTGCAAACAAACCTGAAAACAACCCCAAGTGCTAAGAGCGGATCGAAGTTTCGAAAGCTCTTCAGAGTTGAATGATGAAAGGAGCGAAAAGTCGATGATCGGACCGTCCATCAAAGGAAGAGGACCGTCACCAAGTTGATGCTCATCCTTAAGCTGTTGGAGGTACATTTCAGGCACAACCCCACTTTCTAGTAATTCTTGTACTGGTTTCAGCTGATCATGTTTAGCTTCTGGTGCCATTTTTTATGTATGAATATTAAAGAAAAATAACGTAATGTATGTATTTATGTAATGTATAATAGAAAATAACTATATTGGAAATTTGGTCGATATAATTATCAACTTGTATTATGTTGTAGAAATGTTTGTAATGAAAATGAGATGAGAAGTCTGGCTTTTATAATGTGGTTCATCAACTTGCTATTCATAGTTACGTTATGCTCTTGAATTACTTGGTTACGACTCTATTTATTTTTTTTAATAATCTTTTCACCAACCTCTTGATGACTCATTTTATTACTTAGCTGGTTAGCTTCCTTTGAATGCTACTAGAACTCTTGAACAACAATAATAATTTGTGTATGTCAATAGATAATAGTATCCCACATAATTACAATATATTTTAATCATTAACACAATAAAAATAGATAATAATAATATTCCACATGACTGTATTTTGACCAATATAAAAATTGAAAATAATATCTCATATGATTATATTTTACCCAACATATATATTGTGTCCAAAAAAAAAAATAAAAAAAAATAAATAAATAAACCAAACATATTAGGCGAAGTGCCGAAGTGTAAGAATGTGAATCATATACGAGTATTATATTGTAACTAAAAGTGAATAGAGCGATTTAGAAATATATTTTTTTTCTTTAAATGGAAAGAAATGTTTGTTGGGGACATCAAAGAATCAAAGTACAATCTTGATTTTATTGTTTGGACTGATGTCGTATGCATTCAATTTTTTATTGTTCAACGGCTCAACCCATGACCATAAGCTATGGCGTATGACCCCCATCATCAAGTAGCTTTGTTCGGTTAAAAATAAGGGGAAAGCCCAATAATCGTGACAGATAATAGTAGAAGAGGATAGGTAAAAGTCAAAGTTTGTATGAGTCAAATCGTGGCAAATTCTTAGATGCACCCTTCTTAAACAAAAACTAGTACTGTCAAAACGGGTTGACAGTTCGGTTTTGGTTCGATTTGAAAACTAAAATCGTTTCAAGTGCCTTAAGGATTGGTTTCGGTTTGATTTGAAGTGTTATCAGTTTGGTTTGATTTTGGTTAATTCTTGAGCGGTTTTAATTCGGTTCGGGTTGTAAAAGGTTCGGTGCAGACGAGTTGTGGTTTTACTACAAGATATTATATCAAAGAGGGCAATTTAAATCGCCCTCTTAGATTCAAATTTCGCCTATTAGGCAAAGAGGGCAATTCTAAAATCGCCCCCAAGTCGCCCTATTAGCCTCGTCCTATTAGCTTCAAAGGGCATACAAATTTTTCGCCCTTTTTGTTAAATATCAAAGAAGGCAAAATATTTCGCCCTCTTTGATCAAAATCAAATATGGCAAAATTTTCGCCTTCTTTGATCAAAATCAAATAGGGCAAAATTTTCGCCCTCTTTGATTGAATCAAGCAAGACGAAAAGGTTTTTTGCCCTGTGTAATCAACTCAAACAAGTCAATTCATATTGCCCTCCTTGCTCAAAATTCGCCCTATTTGATCATATTTTAAAGGGGCAAAATCAAAGTCGCCCTCTTTGTTCAATTTTTTGTTTTTAAAAAAAAATAATTCTAGGTGCTAATAGGCATAAATTTTCTATAATAGATGCTAATAGGCATAAATTTTAATTTTGTTATTATATATACAAAAGTATTAACCAAGTTTTCTATAATAGCAAATATTTAATAATATTTAATACCAAATATATACAAAAGTATTAACCAAGTTGTCTATCAAGCAATCTTCTCATCCTTGCAACCAGCCTTTTGCTGTCCTCCATCCCCAAAACATTGACTTGATCCCCTAACTGTAAACTTGACAAAAACAAGACTAATGTAAATTAATAAAGAAACACTAGAGTATTACATTGCTACAATACAGATCATTTAAAGCAAAAATCAACTGATGACATACACATCAAGCAGGATGTTGTCGATAAGCAGCTTTTTAAGTTCCAAAGCAATCTTGATCGCTACATGATTAGGTATCTAAGATAGTGTAGCAAAATGCAACATCAAAATAAAGGTTATTAAAACAATTATTCAACATCAAGAGCTCAAACATGGTCTCTAATTACAAACAAAACTGCAAGACTGGTATTTTACGCAATATAACCATAGTGATCCAACAGCTATTAGACAAAACAGAGATGCTTGCAAAAGGTAGTCTGCTACACAAGCACTGAAACATATTATATCATGAGAATTTTATCAATTAAGAGGAACCTACAATTTGAAAATAATACCAGCAAAAGCAACTAAATGCCTGATAACAGTTGTCTTTATAAAATTTGAAAATAAAAGAAATAATATCACTATAGCATACCACTCTTACTAACATCCAACAAGACAGGGCGGCTGTAAAAGTAGGATTAAGGGGTAGACTGAAGTTCTGATGCACAAACCGATATACCATTCCTTAGGAGTGGTAATTATAACCTCAAAAATATATGCCTTCTGGATCAAGCAGTTACTGAATTCACAAGGCTCCTTAACCTCCAATTGTGATACTGGGTGCTTAGTTACCATATATGGTTCAATACACAGAACAGAACCACCTAAAATGGTTCAATACACAAAACAGAACCAAAACAAAAAAAAAAAATCCATTTCAAATTACCAAACATCTATATAGCTATAGTCTTGAACCACCTATTAACAACCATCACCACTTCACATAAACAGAACCAACACAAAATAGCAATTAAAATCCAGCAATCAAGGATAAACAAATATCACACACTCCGGGAAAGCACAAGTCTTAACAAGGTATCACTTGAAAATGCATCCAAAAGGCAATTTTATGCAAAGAGTGAGCTTTAGGACATCATATGCATTGCTCATAATTGCAAGATATGAACAGTAAAGCATCATACTATAGTCCTTTTCATTAATAAGCATGTCAATTATAACATATCTATGAAAACAAGTCATTATTATCACCTAGCTTGATAGAAATTACAAAAACATACAGCTATTCAGAAACTAGAACATTAACTAGAAATACAAAAACAACAATAGTAACTAGAAATGCATGGACGACACAACCAGCATCAATAACAACAACAATAGTAACTAGAATATCTTCAACATCATTCCTGAACAATCAATTTAGAAAATGACAGTAGTGTACTTAACATTATTGAATTGATCCTAATTTCCTGTACAATAATATAAGCTTGGTCGAATGGCCAAATTCAGGTTGAAAATTAATGGAAACTGTTATTACTATAGATACAGAGTAAAAGAATTAAGCTCCAATATTTGCACCAAAACATCATATGATTGTACTCAAAACTGTCATAGATTCTTACTCATAGATGAAAACAACAGGAGCTTCACAAATGTACTGCTCCTAGGCCTCCTACATGTCAAAGATACTACCTACGATTCACTGATATTGTATCAAAAGGCGACGATTCTAAAAGGCAAAGGTTAATCTAAGAAAGCAAAATCTTCAAGTTTGAGCTTGGCCTAGCACTATAGGGAATAAAATCAAGATTTCTTCAGTTGCTTCTTTTTTTATCAGTTTATACATTTGTACTTTGGTTATGTTATGTCGAAAATTCAGAATATACTTTGCATAATTTGTCCTGCAATTCAGCACTTTAGAATGCTCAAGTTTTATTGATTCTATTAACCATATATAATAATCAAATCGAATCACATACCTTATTTTACATTTAAAGAGATTTTCTTAATCCAGATTTCCCAATCAAACTTCAAATTATTTATCGATCCTCTAAATTTCTTATTCTTTACAGTATCAATTAATGCCATTTTGTTTATAATTTTGAGGAAATCTGCCCCATTTCTAAATTAGATAGGAAAAATGCCAATGCTACATCACCGAAAAAATCACAATTTGGCAGAATAATCATAATTTCTTACAATTTTACTGAATCTATAATAAATCAATGAAAAATCGGAATAAAAAAAAAAACATTCACAAAAATTAAAGTACACAAACCTGAAACTTTTGATAGCTCATCACAGATTCACAGCAATTAACACAATTCACGGCAATCAATTGCTCATACAATTTAGCAATTTCGAGCAATTAAGCAATTAAGAAATGTAACAATTTCGAGCAATTAAGCAATAGCTCATACAATTAAGAAATTTCGAGCAATTAAGCAATAGCTCATACAATTAAGTAATTAATCAATGTAACATGCAATGAGGCAATACCTGAAACTTTCGATTTGGGTGAGATTCGAGCAAGAGATTCGATCCGAGCAAATGATTCGAGCAGAAGATTCTTGCAGAAGATTCGAGCAAATGATTTGAGCAAATGATTCGAGCAGAAGATTCGAGCAAGAGATTAGAGCAGAAGAAAATTCGAGCAATCAATTTGGGGGTTTAGGGTTCATCATTTTTTAGAGGAAAGAGAGGGAGAGTTTTTGTTTTTTGAAGGGAAAAGTGAGCCCTGAAGCTACCAGTATTATTTTATTACCACTTTTGTCTTTAGGCGTATTATTTTATTACTATTAGTATTTTCAACGAGGGCAAACTAAAATTTCGCCCTCTTTGCTCTAAAATTAGAGGGCAAAACTAAAATTTCGCCCTCTTTGTTCTGAATTAGAGGACGAAAATGGAATTTGCCCTCTTTGCTCTGATATACAGGACGAAAACTAAATTCGCCCTCCTTGCTTTGAAATAGAAAAACAAAAGTAAATTTCGCCCTCTTTGCTCTGTAATAAAAGGGCAATTATAATTTTGCCCTCCTTTATAGCAACTAACAAGACAAACTATAACTCGCCCTCCTTGATCGATTAAAGTCGCCCTCTTTGACCTTTTTCTTGTAGTGTTTGTTAATGGTTCAGTGTAAATGGTTTTTATCCCAAGTTAAATGGTTTTGTTTTGTGTTAGAAACGATTCGGTTTTTTTCGCTTCGATTTTATTTTAATCCGGTTTAGAACAAGTTTGATTCATTAATGGGTTTGGTTCTTATACAGGTTAACATTATTCGGATCGGTTCGGTTTAGGATTACTAAAATACGATTCAAGTTGATTTTTGGTTTAAAAAATGGGTTTGTAATCAGTTTGTTTTTTCATTTGGGTATATTGATTTCGGGCAGTTAAACGGTTTTGGTTTAAAATTTGATTTATTATAATTGATTAATAGATTAATAACATTCTAAATTATAATTTTTGTATGTGATGATTTCAATTTGTTTTTGAAGGATCAAAGGATGCAATCATCTCTACTAAATATTTTGAGAATTGCAATCATACATTGTAAGAATTTAACTAGGCCAGCTTTGGTTCAATATAATTCCAGCACTACTACAAAAAACCCCTAATAAGTTGGACTTTTAGAGTCACCTGTACATAAGGTGCGTTCGAGTCGGCTCATACTTATTAGGTGACTTGTTAAGTTGGGGTTAAAATCAATAAAGCACCTAACGAGATGCCTAATATATATGAGGCTACTTGATAAGATAACAAATCGCCCCATATATATATGCATGCGACTCTATCACCCGACTTATTAGGTGGTTTAAATTAGATTTTCAAAGTCACCTGTAAATAAGGTGTGACTCTAAAACCTGTCGAGTCGCCTTATACATATTAGGTGACTTAATAGGTGAGTTTTGTTAGCTATGACTCTTGTATGAATTTTAAAGTGTCGGGCTTTTCATCATTTTACCCAATGCTTCAATTTTTTAAGCATGTATGATCCCTTGGATTTAATGATTTGCACGGTTGAGATTGGTGTTGTAAAATAAGTGTTTCAAAGGCTACGAATAATAGAATGAACAATATAATAGTTTGATCAAAAGGAAGATGGTGTGGCGTGACATTGTCACTGCCTTTGAAAACGAATTCTGACGCAACCGAGGTGCACATTGTATCACTGGTACGTTCCCTAAGGTTACATACCACTCTCACTCAAAGACACTTTTGGATGAGAGATGGAGTCATATAAACTCATATTATGCCCAAAGAACAAATGTGTTTAGCTAGTTTTTGTGTATGATCGATGTATATCCAATAAAAAGATAACCAAGCCAAATTTATAAGGATGAAGTTTCAAGCCAGAGGATGAATCTAGACATCAAAAGGTGATTAAATCACCATAAATTAAACATTCACTTCAATGGAAGGTTACAAGAGAATCCAAGAGATGAAGGAAAAATACCAAAAAGTGAATGTACGTAAACATAAAAAGTCTACTCCACAACGCACTTGTGGGCAATCGTTGTTGGCCACAACCTGATTGTGGAGTTGGCTGATTTTTTCTTATAGAATACACATAAAAAGTCTACTCCACAATCCACTTGTGGGCAAATGTTGTAGGCCACAACCTCATTATGGAGTAAACTGATCAACTATCAAAAAGCATGGTTTTTACTCTCTTTAATCCAACTGATAGATATTATAGTTTACGATAATATTTGTCGCAGAGCTAGGATATTTTGTATATATTTTTGATATATTTTGTATACGTATCTTACTAGATTCCTAACGAGATTAGGACTAGGATTGTAACTCTATATATTATGATCAATGGTACACACTCCAATTGGAGGAGTTTTTCCGAAATCTAACATGGTATCACAGCTTAGGTTTTCAATCTCAAATTAATTTTTTTCCAACTTTCTTTGGTTTTTTGTTTTAATTTGGGAGCTCAATTTTAACCTCAGCAGGCCTACACATCTCAATACCCGGTTTATCAAGCTGCACCTCCCTCTTATGGGCCGTTAATGACTCCCACCGAACTGGGTAACTCTTTTGCAACCATGTCTCTTCCACAAGACAATTCTTAATACGTGGATTCCGGTTTGGGTTTTGTCATTACCAAGAGTGACAACTCTCTTTTTACTTTCCGGCAGGGTGATGATATGGAATATTTGCTCTTATATGTTGATGATATTATTTTAACTACTTCATCTGACAGGTTGCGTACAGGAATTATTTCTCAGTTGCAAACTGAGTTCCATATGACTGACTTGGGTCCCTTGAGTTATTTTTTAGGGATTGCGGTGACTCGCAAACCTTCTTATTTGCTACTCTCACGGGAAAAGTACGCACAGGAGATCTTAGAGCGTGCAGGTATGGCCTCTTGTAAACCTACAGCCACTCCAGTTGACACTAAGTCCAAACTTAGTGCAGATGCAGGACCACCTTTTCGGGATCCTACTTTGTATCGCAGTTTAGCAGGTGCTCTTCAGTATCTCACTTTCACCGGGCCAGATATTTCTTATGCGGTACAACAGGTGTGTCTATTTATGCATGATCCCCGGGAACCTCATTATGAGGCATTGAAACGCATTCTGCGTTATGTTCAGGGTACCATTGATCACGGCTTACATTTATATCCGTCTACTTCTCATCGATTGATTACTTACACTGACGCTGACTGGGGAGGTTGTCCCGATACCCGACGTTCCACATCGGGCTATTGTTGTTTCCTTGGGGACAACCTCGTGTCTTGGTCATCTAAGCGTCAACATAATTTGTCTAAATCGAGTGCAGAAGCAGAATATCGAGGCGTCGCAAATGTTGTCTCTGAGGCGTGTTGGCTCCGTAATCTTTTACTTGAGTTACATTGTCCTCTACGGCAGGCTACTATTGTTTATTGTGATAATGTCAGTGCTATCTACCTTTCTGGCAACCCGGTACAACACCAACGCACCAAACATGTGGAGATGGATATTCATTTTGTTCGAGAAAAGGTTGCTTTGGGGCAAGTTCGGGTTCTCCATGTTCCTACTAGATATCAGTTTGCGGACATTTTCACTAAAGGCCTACCGCGAGAATTATTTCTGGAATTTAGGTCCAGTCTTAGCGTACGTCCTCCTCCCGCTACGACTGCGGGGGTGTGATAGATATTATAGTTTACGATAATATTTGTCGCAGAGCTAGGATATTTTGTATATATTTTTGATATATTTTGTATACTTATCTTACTAGATTCCTAACGAGATTAGGACTAGGATTGTAACTCTATATATTATGATCAATGGTACACACTCCAATCGGAGGAGTTTTCCCGAAATCTAACACCAACAACTATTCTTCATCCTTCTCATTTTAAAATTATTCTCATTGGATCACAACTATATTCTCATCCCGCTCGTGTGGCTCTCTAAATACCAATTAAACATGCGTAATGATGAGTCATGTAGTTGTAGCATTTATTTACTAAACCAACGATAATACGCATATAGACTATGAAAGTTTCTGGACAAAGGTTGGTGAACAACGCTTGTCGGAAGCTTGGTGTGCGGGATGTGTCATTATGTTGGAGATGCAATTTGGCAAATGTAGTAAAATTTGATCAAAATTTTTCGGAAGGTGGCATCTTCAAACTTTGAAATTGCTGATTCTTTGGTCATAAGTCGGTGATACTCAAGTCAAGGATAAACGAGCTCATTTGACAAGTTCATCGACATTATTTTTTAGTGACACAGAGAGCAACAGATACAAATGATATAAAACTAGTTCGTGATCTGGTGATGCCCTGAATTTTTTGTTTAAATATAAAATTTAAAAAAAAAATATCTAAAATTTAAATTTTTTTGAAAAAATTACATTAATTTTTAAATAAAATTTAAAAAAAAAAAGAAAGAAAAAAAAAGACATGTGAATAGAAATAGAGATGCATTAGTATACTGGTAAATGTAGAAAATTAGCATTCAAGAAATCAACAACAATTAATTTTTGAATAATTTCTGACAAATTAAATTGCAGTTTATTGTTCAATTACTTAGAGGTTTCATTATTCTAAGGGAAAATTGAATATAAAAGTTACACATATGAAGGAATTTAGAGTGATGACACATAGGGTGACACATAGCAATGATATGGCGGCAAATCATATTGAGAGACTTGTGACACATGGCGGTAGCATGTTGTCCCATTGTGTTTTAATAATATTATAAATACATTTTAGGTTTTTAGTATCATTCCGATCTTAACACCTATCACATATTCTACTAAATAATACTACGGGTTTGTTCACTTCAGCTTAATTTCAGCTCATTTCATTTCAGTTCATTTCAGCTCTTAATTTCCATCTCTCATAAATTATTCATTTCAGCTCTAATCAGTTCAATTTAGTTAAGTTCAGCTCCAATTAGTTCAACTCTGTTCAATTCAGTTTAGTTCAGTAAAGCTACTACTTTTGTTTTTTAAAAAAACGAACGTAGTTACTTATTGATATGTTAGTGTAATATCATGGTTTATGTTTATGTAAGTGTTTTTCTTTAATATAAAAAATTTGATAGTTTTACAAATATATTGTTTAGTTATTTATAAGGAATATAAAGGTTACATGCATGTATAAAATTAAATAAAAACAATTGTCTATTACACAACGATGATTAATCTTGCACTTATAAATTACAGCCTGTCTAGTGTGTGGCCAGTCACATACTGTGACCACTTATAAAATAACAAAGTAACCAATATAAAATTGTCCAATTAATCGTACCCCTGTAATACTAACTGAGTAACCCTATAACACTAACCGAGTAACCATATAGTACTGACGAAGTAAATCCTTTAACACTGATTAAGTAACCCCTATTATACTGACGAATTAACCCCTGCTACACGGTGCGGCCAGCCACATATAAGATTTTGTGTATGATTTAATACTTCTTTCAATTTAACAAATGCATTAATTGATGCTCCGTAGTATTTAGAACAATAGAAGTGTAAGAAAGTGACCCAATCGACCCGACGCAATAAAAATCAAATTCAAATTACAGGTTACATACGGATGCAATAATTTAGCATGACTTAAATAAATAGACCTGACCAGCTCAACCTCACAACTCCCCACCTAGACACGTACACTCATATTATTTGACAACTCTACTCAGTACTCCCTTCATTTGTTTCGTAATAATCACACGCAACGTACACTTTTCTTTTACAATCATTTCATAATAAGTGCAACACTTTTTTATTTGGTAATAACCCACTATTATTTTATTATTTCTTTCCTAGGAACTCCAATTATTATTATTATTATTATTATTATTATTATTATTATTATTATTATTATTATTATTATTATTATTAATTAATTATTATTATTATTATTATTATTATTATTATTATTATTATTATTATTATTATTATTATTATTATTATTATTATTATTATTATTATTATTATTTCTCTTTCCTACTAACAATCAAATACATTATTATTATTTCTCTTTCCTACTAACAATCAAATACATCATCCGTTTTTTAATACTTGCAACATTTCTCTAAAATATAAATGTTACAATACTTGCAACACATCATATTTGGAAAATTATTTTAGAAAAAAAGTTTTACTATTTCCCTTATTTAAAACACATGACTCACTAAATTATGCTCCTAACAACCTCTCCCCCCAATTTAAAATATATTACATTATGTGAACCCCATTTTTCTTATTCACCGTGAAAAAGTGTGTGTTGCAACTATTAAAAACGGAGGAAGTATATCCTAACTAACTATGCTTTATATCTATTAAAAAAAATAATAATATGCTTTAAATTATAAAATTCATATTTTGGTCCCACCCTATAATTTTCCTAAAACTTTGTATAACATCTATTATTACGGTTATTACGAAACGAAAAGCGTAGTATGCAATATTAATTAAAGATATCTTTAAATTGTACTAGGCGAGCTCAAAATTTGAGAAATAAGGTCGAAACACGGCTTAATACATAGTCCTCGAGCAGGATATTCTAAGATGCGCCCTTGTGCATTTAAGCTGGTTGCACCTCTCATCAAATACCCCCTTTTATACACCAAAAACACATATATACGTACTATATAGTATATACTACTGGAGTATTGGTATATATTACTTCATCTCCTTCCTTCAATCTTCTTAGCTTCCTATATTATTTCTTTCCTTATTTCTTAACTTTTACATAAAGTTTTCTCTATTTTTACAAATTCTTTACTTAATTCTTAATTTTGATTGAATTTTTCTCTCTCCACTGTGTGGCATTTTCTTTTTCTTTTCAGATTTTCTCTCTCCTCTATTTTTGTATTTTCGTTGATTCGTGTTGGATTTATTTTGAATCTTGAAGACATTGTTGATATAAGTTAGTTTATATTATTGATTTATAATTTAGTTTAATTGGTTATATTGTTGAAATTTGTGATTGATATTGCATATATAATTTTTGGGTATTTTGTCAAATTGTAATAGGTGATGAACACATATTGATTACAATACTTTTCTCTTCACTTTTCTTTCCTATAATAATATTAATCAAGATTTTCATCAAAATTTAGATCATAATTTTCATTAAAATTTTATTCTCCTTTGTTTTTCCTCTTTTGTTCTTCATTTTCTCTCTCCTCTGTTTTCTTTATTTTTCTCTCATGTTTCACTTTTTCATTGACTTTGTTGCTTAATATGGAATTAGTTGTTATTCTCGAAGAGATCGTCAATGTAGGTTAGTGTTTTATTTTGTTGATTGTAATTAGGTTTTTTTTAGGTTATTCAATTATAATTGTATTTTGTTTAAATTTGGAAAAATGGATACTAATAATCCCACCTTTGCCACTTCTGCTCAACCACCTTTTCGAATTCCCAAAACAATCCCGCCTTTGACCCCCATCTTCTCAAAATGAACCTTTTACCGGTTTGTGAAATTGGTAACTTATTTTAGAAGGTGACTTGCCACATGTCACCTTCTGATTGGTACAATTTTAATTGTTGCAATAAAAAAATTCAATAAAACAAAAAAAAAAACTTTAAAAACCCCGCCCAACCTGGCCTCGTCGGACCCCACGCAACCACCACCCTAGTCGCCGCCAGCCCAGCCACCAGCCTCGTCGAACACCTAACCAACCACCACCCTAGTCACCGCCCCGGTCGCTACCATCTAAACCACCATCCCCTCTCCCCGAAACCCTAGGTAAGCGTATAATTTTTGCTTTTTCGTTCTATTAGTAATGAAAGTATTATTTAATATATTAAATAATTGTACTATGTTCATTTGAATTAGTGTGCTCAACAATGTGGTGGTACCGAATGTGCTTATTATGTGATGAGATATATGTATGAGATAGTATTTTTCCATAGCGATTGCAAGGGTAATTTGAAAGAGGTTAGTGATGAGATGTATTACGAGTTTTGGTTGATGTTTTATTTTTATAAAGTATAATAATATATATACACGTTTTTTTTTCCAGGAGTATTTGGCAAGCTAAGACTTGCAGCCTACAACGATGTAGAATTGGATGAGATTCGAGAACAATGGGCTAAGTTTTTTAGGCTTAATTTTTTGTTGAAGACTAGTTATCTTATTAATCGATGTTATGATTTATCGCATTTAGCTTAATAAAATGATATAACACATTTTTATGTATCTATTTTAATTTTATTTAACCTATTGGTTATTGTTATTACATTTCTAAATTATAAATCAATGCTTTTTTAATTCAAGTTTAATTGTTTTTTGGAAATTAAAGTATAATTAATTGTTTTGTATTGTATGGTTATGGATGAATAATTCGAGTTGTGTGGAACTATTTAGAGTGTTGAATTGTATAGAAGTATGGAAGTATTCGCAGTACGTGTTTTTTTGGTTGAATTGTAACAGGTTATAACCCATTTAACGATGGGTCATTTGGTAGGATATACTACCATTTTTGTATTCGAATCAAATATTTAAAAAAAAAAGGGAAATTCTCACTGGTAATCATAAACTTTTATTTTTTCTCAATGGTAAAGTCCAAATTTTTTTATTATCAGTATTAATCACGAATTAACATAACTAAGCCAATATTAACTTAAGTTAAACAATTTGTTAATTCCTTAACCATGGTTTAACTATTGGATTGCAAAAAGACGTAACTACCCCTACCAATTCTTTCTTCTTCCTTTCTCTTTCCCCCTCCATTCTTGCTCCTTCCGTTCTTTATCCTCCTTCCCCCCACAGTTCCAGCCACCTGCCACAACATCCCCCGTCCCAACAGACCTCGTCCCCCCCACCTATCCAACCACCAGCCACCTCCTCCCCCTGTGGCCTTCATCCTCCCGCACCTCTAGACGACCAACCCAGCAAAACCGAACCCCTGCAAATGCAACATTGAAGCTCCGACCAATTCGACCCAAAACTAACAAATTCGGCCCCAAAATCAACATAATTCGACCATCAATTGAAAACCGGCCCCAGCAAGTCTAAGCCGAAACCCCATCATATTCGAGCAAATTCGAAACAAAACCCCCCATTTTCGAGGCAAAAATTGACCCAAAACCCCCTATAATACCCTGAATTGCGCAAATAACGATGGGGATCGGAATAACTGATAATTTCGCCCCCGAAACCTAGAAATTTCAACCAAAAATCGGGGAAAGAGAGGAAATCGGGGAATTGAAGGAGAGGAAATCAGGGAGGAGATAAGAGGGAATCGGGCAAGCTAGGGACTGATTCCGGCGTCCTCGATAAGTGGTTTTGGTGGTGATGAGAGGAGAGACGTGGGTCGGGAATAGGGGAGGGGTGCTTGTTTCGGGATTGGGGTGTTGGTGGTGGGGTCTCCGATGGGGGAAGGGATTGAGACTAGTGGCAAGGGAGAGGGGCTGGCGATTGACTGGTGGCAGACTGGCAGGGGAGGGTTGGATTTTTTTTTTTTTTTGGTTTTTTAAAATGAAATTTTAAGGGTATTTATGTAAATTTATTGTTATTTACCCAATATTTAACCCTGGTTAATCATTAAATGATGTTTTAATATCATTAAGGTTACCATTTGTTTAATAATATTAATTAGTGATTACCATTGATAAATACAAATTTCAGACTTTACCACTGAGAAAAAATAAAAGTTTGTGATTACAAGTGAAAATTTCCCTAAAAAAATATATATTTATTAGTAACTGGCGTAATCTAATGCTAGTTACTAATAGTATTTTTTTTTAAATAAATAAAAAATATATTCGTAACCGGCGTTATGACTTGCCAGTTATTAATAATACCCTTATTGTAACCGACGTAACTTAATGCCAGTTACAAATAGTGTACTGTTTTACTTGGAAAATAGACTTTTTTTAACTGGCGTTGGGTTATGCTAGTTACGAATATACCCTTATTGTAACCGACGTAACTTAATGCCAGTTACAAATAGTGTGATTTCTTACCTGGAAAATAGAGTTTTTGTAACTGGTGTTGGGTTATGCCAGTTACGAATAATACATTATTTGTAACTAACATGAGCCGGTTACGAATAATTTTCACTAGTTGTAACGGTGGCATTCACAACCAACAATGCCAGTTACAAAAAGTCAATTTCGCCAGTTACAAATAGCACTTTTTCTACTAGTGCCTCACGCAATTCCACCCCAAAAATCACCGCCCTGCCGCTAATTCCCCCTCCCCCTACGCCGCTAATTAATTCCTCCTCCCTACAATGTAATTGCTTGAAAATCGTTGCGAAATTGGGGTTGCGGTTTTGGTTGATGTGTATTTTTCGATTGAAAAAGAGATGGGGTGGCTGAGGATGGGGTAGCTGGGGTGGGTGAGTTTCGTGGGTTGGCTGGAGTTCGTGGGTTGGCTGGGGTTCGTGGCGGGTTTTGTGGGTTGGTGGCTTTCGTGGGTTGGCTAGAGTTCGTGGTGGCTGGGGTTCGTGGGTTGGCTGGAGTTCGTGGGTTGGTGGGGTTCGTGTGGGTTGGTGGGGTTCGTGGTGGCTGGGGTTCGTGGGTTGGTGGGTTTCGTAGTGGCTGGGGTTCGTGGGTTGGCTGGGGTTCGTGGTGGCTGGGCGTGGGTTGCCTGGGCTTTGTGGTGGCTGGGCTTCGTGGGTTGGCTGGGGTTAGGTGGTGATGTGGTGGTTAATGGTGGTGGTGGTTATGGTGGATAGCTGGGAGATGAGAGATTAAAAAAAAAAAAGTTAACCTGTTAAACAAGTTGTGGGTTAAAAGGCTCATTTTGAGAAGATGGGGGTTAAAGGTGGGATTGTTTTGGGAATTCGAAAATGTGGGATTGTTTTGAGCAGAAGTGGAAAAGATGGGATTATTAGTTTTCATTTTTTTCCTAATTTCTATCAATTTAATCTATGTATGAATTTTTATTTTTATTTTTTTTTTGTGTGGTGATTTTGTAATGAATTTTGAATAATTTTATTAGGTTTGTGAACATGTAATTCATATGAATTGAATTTACAGCCTTTAATTATGAACATAAGAAAATAGAAGAAATAAAAAAAAAATGATTATGAAAATATGAACATATGCATTAAAATATGAATATATGCATTTTAGAAAATGAACATACGCATTCAGAATATGAACATATGCATTGGTTCATTTTTGAATGTGTATGAACATAATTAAGCATTTCAGAAGGTGAAATATACATAAATATAATATTATGAACTCATGGATCTAATAAGTGAACATGTGCATTTTAGAAAGTTTACATAAGCATTTCAGAAAGTTTACAAAAAGGATTCAAAATATGAACAGTACATATGCATAAAAATATGAACATATGCATTCAAAAAGTGAACAAGCATTCAAAATATGAACATAAGCATTCAAAACGTGAACATAAGCATTCAAAATATGAACATAAGCACAAACAGACAAAACAGACAAATTGTGAACATTTTATAAACATTAAGAATAATTATCATATGAACAACAAATAATAATATTATGAATATTTCAAAACATTTTATGAACATAATGTATCTGTTTGATTTTTCTAATTTTTTTTTTTAACAATTCCAATAAAAATTTTGAACAACAGAGTATCAAACAATATTCAAACAAAATTAAGTGATATTCATATAAATTCTAACAAATTAAGTGAAATTTACATAAAATTATCTTTTATGGGAGAATTCGGTTGATTTTTTTTATCTCATCTCAATATCCATAGTTGTTTTAGAGGAGAGCGTGAATTGTGTTTGATAATAAGAGAGATCAAATCAAAGAGAGGAGTAATAAATTTCAGAAATTTAAGTCGAGAGACGTTTTTTTTTTAAAAAAAAAATTATATTTAAAAAAAAAATAGATGTTGAAAGTATGGTTTTGGATAAATAATAATTGGGCGGGCTGCATTTTAAAAATTATGTTCAGTTTTTTGGGTGGGCTTGTTTTGGTTTGGGGCTTTTTTGAATGGGTCGCGTTTGAAATTGGGCTTGTGGGCTGGTGTTGCAGCTTAGACCAATTACTCGAGGACTGCATTAGGTTGGCCCATGGGGTGATCCAATAGCCGATTCATGGGTTGGCATGGGGATCTTATTTTATGTTTTTTAAGAAGGAAATGCACTACTAATTTTTTGTTAAATAGTACGCTAATCTATTAGACTGATTTTTTTTTTCTCCATATAAATTGTCACCAGTAATTTTACAAGTAGGGATGCATATAGCGCCTTGACCGGGCCTACATGACCTCTGATTGGTTTCATAACTATCCTAATAGTCGTTTACTCAATCAATTGATTCTCATCTCTGATCATGTTGCTATTTTCTTTGATGACTCCCCGTTGCAAAGACAGTCAAATCGTCCTTATCAATTGGACAATTGGTGTCTCAACTTTCAGGAGATACATGACTTTGTTCTTACTACTTGGCAAAGGAACATCTCTGGCTCACCAATGTTCATTCTCTCAAAGAATCTAGAGCATGTAAAGTCACTAGTTAAGAATTGGTGTCTCAACAATAAGAAATTCTAGGGAGTTGATTGGATGAATTTTTCAAAGGATCTTTCCAATGAGGGGGAGATAAGCTAGTATAGTCAGTTACTGATACCTCTCAATATTGTTACTTTAAAGGACAATATCTTATTGCAGCTGCAACTCTGGAGGCCTAGGCAACGTTGTAAGAAAAACTGGATACTTAATGGCGATAACCCTTCTAAACTTTTGTTCTCTGAGGTCAAGGGTCGACAAAAGAAAAATGAAATTTGTTCTTTACTTGATGACCTTGGAGTTCTTCAACATAGCCAGACGGATGTTCAGCGTGTTGTAGTGCAATCTCTCAAGAAAACCTTTAGATCTGATTGCATACCTCCTTATGATTCAGAAATTGACACGGTACTGCGAAAGCTAGATCTTCCTTGTTTCAATTCCTCCCAACTCTCTAATTTGGATCGTCCCTTCACGACTGCTAAAATTCATACAGCCATGTTTTCCTTAGAGAATTGTAAGTCTCCGGGTCCAGACAGAATTACCGTTGAATTTTTCAAGTCACACTGGGATGTTGTGGGAGATTCGGTGGTACTAGGCATTCAAAGTTTCTTTCAAACGGGGTTTCTCTTGAAGGAGTGGAATCAGTCCCTCCTTGTTATGATTCTTAAGATTGGTACCCCAACAAAGATGCATGGGGCATTTATGACCGATTAGCCTTTGCAATACAGTATAAATGCGCTTCAAAATGCTCGGTGGCCAGATTACGCCAATATCTCCCTCTTCTCATCTCGGACTCTCAACATGCCTTTGTTCAAGGCCGTGTTATGACAGATAATATTTTGCTAAGCCATGAATTGATGGAGAAAATTAATGGCTCGAAAACTAGCACTAATTGGCTTGCTTCGATCAAAATTGATATGAGCACAACTTATGACAGAGTTCATTGGAGTTTTCTTCTATAGGTCTTAAAAGCCTACTGGCTTGATGGTTACAAATTATCCAACAGCGCCTCGCCACGGTTACTTACAAGTCTTTGGTTAACGGTACTACCTCTAACTCCTTTAAACCAGAATGTGGTCTTCGCCAATGTGATCCTATCTCCCTTATATTTTCCTATTCTGTATGGATATTTTCTCTCATATGTTGCATCTGGGACAGGATCTGAGGCTTTTTCAAGGAATCAAGCTTTCCAAAACAAGCCCTACTCGTACTATCTCCCATCTATTCTTTGCGGATGATGCTCTCATCTTTTTTCGGCCTACGTCTGCTTCCTGTACTAATATCCTGCAGATCATTCAAAGGTTCACTAATTAAGATTTCTGGAGAAGAGCTGAACCTATCAAAATTCTTGATTAAGTTTAGCCCGAATATCTATACGCCTTCCCAGGTTGGGTTCAAATCTATATTCGAAATGAAGCATGTTCAGGTGTTCGATTATCACCTGGGAGCTCCAATCGACTCCATTATTGGAAAAAAGAAAGACCACTTCCAATTCATCATCGACAAAATTATTGAAAGATCGAATCCATTGTTTAAATTTAACCCGACTTTCACAATTGCAAAAGTTAATTTTCATTAACTCAATCCTTGTTGCAATGGCTTCCCATGTACTTGCATGCTATGAGATGCCGATCTCTGTTACTGGGAGAATAGATTCCTTGCTCATGCGCTTCTTTTTGGCGCATTCTGAGAATAAAGGCATGCATTGGGTTAATAAGGACGCCATGCATCTTCCTCGCGGGTTGGGGGGCTTGGCCATTCGCTGCTTGTCATCCTTAAACAAGGTGTTGCTAATGAAACAGGTTTGGAAACTCGTTATCGACCCGCAATTGCTAATCTCTAAAGTTTTTGGTGCCCGAACGACCTTTCTTTCCAACAACCCAAGTTCTCGGCCCCTTTATTATGGTCGGCATTCTTATGGCCTTCGGGGGTTACTTAAGGCGGACACTCTTTTGAAATAGGGCTGTAACTGGAAAATTTGGTAATGGCCAGTCCACTCTAGCTGGGTCCGCTAAGTGGGTCAATGGTTGCATTGCTGAGTTCAAACCTGGAATTCACCAGTAAAATTTAGCTCCTCAAACTATCAATTTTTTCATCAATCATCAGATGATGGGGGTGGGACACTACTAAAGTTCTCAATTGGTTTGTTCCTGCAGATGCTTCATCTATCCTAGCAATGGAGGTCCCTGATACGACTCAAGACGATTTCCATTGTTGGCTGGGTACCCCTTCTAGAAAGTACTCGGTTAAAACTGGTCATGCTATGATCCAACAACAACTTTCGCCTGCTTCCACACTTTCCGCGTCTGAATCTTTCGGAAGTTTCTCTGGTCTCTCTAGTTGTAACCTAAATGGAATTTGTTTTTATGGAAACTGCTACACCGCGCTCTTGCGGTCAAGGTGGAACTCAGTCATAGAGGTGTTCCGATTCAAGACGTGTTCTGCTATTCAGAATGTGCGTTAGTGCACGTTTGATTTGGAGGGGTGGATGCCTTGGCATTTGCTCAGAATTTAACGGAGATCGACCTTTATCTCTCAGATTGGATCCAAGATTATATCCGACTTTTTATCAGTCAGGATGGACCTTCTAGCACTCGCTTAGGTACCTTCGTCGGTACGCTTTGGAGCTTGTGTTATGTCGTAATTCCAGAATCTTTAGGGATTCTTTAGCGTCCTGGCCTTTTGATTATCTGTTTGCGGAGGTCATGGATATTAATTCAATCTTTGTCAACTCGGATGCCCCGGCTAGTACCCCTAATAGTGCGGTGGCAGATGGTGGTGCTTCTTCTCCGCCTGGGTTTTACATTGCTCAGCTTGGCCTGACTTCCCATGGGAGTGCTTTACTTTCTCTTCAAATAGATGGCTCTTGGTTCAAGGATTCTCGACAAGCAGGAATGAGATGGTGCTTGGATAATGATGACCCACTAGATGATCGGATCAGTGGAGGTAGTAACTATGGGGTTTGTTCCTTAACTTTACATGTGGAGGCGTTGGCATGCATGTATGGGCTACAGTGGGCCTTTTATCGAGGGTTTCTGTCTCTTACGGTTTTTACAGACTCATATAATCTTGTCACCCTGCTTCGTGGGGAGGGCCAAGGTAATGTCTCTTACATATGGCTCATTCGGAGAATTTTACAACTTAGCTCAAGCTTTCGGGTATGTAGTATTCATACGGCGGATCGCCAGCGCGTTCACAGAGCTCATCTAATTGCAGCAGCAACAGCAGTTAACTCTATTTGCTTTAGTATTAATATATAGTCTGTTTGTATCCTTTGTAAAAAAAAAAAAATTACAAGTACAAAACTAAATACAAATTAATACTACTTCTGGTCCAAATTACTCGCAACTTTTTTTTGACAAAAATTACTCGCAACTTTAGGGTATTATTTGTGAGATATAAAATATTCCAAAGTTGCGAGTAATTTGGACCAGAGGTAATATAATAATTGACATAACGGTAAACGAAACTAAGAATAGTTCAAGTGGGCCTAATTGGGCAAAAGGTTGGGCTGAGCCTAAATAAAAATAAGCTGAAGCCCAGTCCTAACATGAACGGGTGGCTGGGTTAGGTTACAAATTCTTGGCTGCATTCTAGTGTAGCCAAGCTAGCTGCAACACCATTAAATGTGAACATATAGTACGTTAAAATGAACATACGTTTTTTTTCTTCCTTATATCTTAATTCTCTTTCTTCTTCTTCTTCTTTAGCTAAATTATTTTTCTCTCTCTTCAGTTTTCTTCTCAATCTAATATTTTTTTCTCTCCTCTTTACCTCATTTCCTTTCAATCTTTAAAGTTTTCTTCCTAAATTTTTGAGTTACTAATTCGTGTTTTGATGGGTATACTTCTTTCTTTCTAAATCTATGAGTTTCAGATTCAATCATTTGACTTTATCAAAGAGGAAAGAAAAAAAATGGAGGAGAGAGAAAGTTGAAGGTCAAAGAAAACAATGGAGGTTAGATTTTATCAATTTGTAATTGTATTTTGTATGATTTCGTTGACCATGCATGATGATTTATTGTTTGATTGTTTGAAATTATTATGAGTTTGTGATGAATATCAATTAAATTGCTTAATTGTTAATGAATATCAATTGTATTGCTTAATTTGTAGTCATTTTCTCTCTCTCCCCCCCCCTCTCTCTTTTTCTTTTGATTTCTAATCATGTTATAAATCAATAATTAATTTCTCTATGATGAATCAACATTAGATTTAAGGTGTATATTCAATTTTTTAGAGTTTCAATAATTACAATCGATCTTGAATATAATTTCTGTAAAAAAAATGAACACGTAGGAATTTAAAAATGAACAACTTTTACAAAATGAGCATTTAGTACACCGAAAATGAATATTAAATACATAAAAAATGAACATATTTCAACAATTTATTTTATCATTATTTTTCATTAATAATTATATACAATGAATTTGAACCTTTATGAAAATCATGTTCATTTTAATATCCTAAATGTTCATAACTTTTTGTTACATGTTCATTCTATAAGTGTTTATTTTTTAATACTAAATGTTCATTTTTATTAAGTTGAAAGTACAATATAATACGTTGAAAGTTAAATTATCTGAACATTTAGTGTTGAAATTCTGAACAATTTATTATGAATATATATGTTTCGTTATTCATTACGAACATATCTGTTATTGATTATGAACACATATAACATATAGAGTGATAATTATTTATATTTTTAACTTCTGTATTGATGATTATATATTATATATGAACATTCTAAATAATTATTATGAACATATGTTGTGATGGTTATGAATTTTGATTATTTGTTATATTTTAGTGAGTACAGATTAATTGTATTTGTAGAAGACAAAGACTCTGAATTAGTGAAGAAACAAGTAAGAAGTGATGAAGAGGTATATGATATTACAACGAATTTGCATTTAAGTTGGAAAATTTCTGATGTATATGATCCCAATTTTATGGTTGTATGATAAATGTCATTTCTAATATATTAAATGTTCATTTTTTTTTGACATGTTCACTTTTTATTACTAAATGTTCATTTTTTTACGTGTTCATTTTTATTACTGAACATTCTTTTTTTTTTTTTTTTAATTTTTTTATGTGTTCATTTTTCTAACTAAATGTTCATTTTTAAGGTCGTGGTCTAGCAAATTAATGATTATATGATAATCAGATTCATTTTTAATAAATGATCATTTCCTTATAACATATAAACTTTTTAGTATTATATGTTCATTTTTTTACGTGTTTATTTTTTGTTATTAAATATTCATTTTTTTTTTCATGTTCATATTTTTTAACTAAATTTCATTTTTTATTTGGGCCGCGCGTTTTGGGCCTCACTTGTTGTAGACCAATTGGGGTTAGGTGGTCGACAGGGTTTTAGGCTGAAGCTCAGCCCAAAGCTATCTTTTGGGAGATATAGATTGAACAAATTGAAGTTGTTGGAGATTTTTGTAACTTAAACAATGTCACCAACTCTCTTTATTATGGTCGGAGTGTCATTCACTATAGCTAGTTAGCCTAGTATGGACAAATTAGAAAAGTTAATTACTTTATCTACTTATGTTGGTTCTTGTCAAAATAATTTGAGTACAATGCACCAAACATATTTTTTTGACATACGAAGTATATACTTAATGATCGAAATTAAAATTACAAATTAAAGAGTTAACTCGGTAAACTACCTAAAAATATAGAAAAACATATTACTATAATACACTCGTACTATATATTTATTTTGTAGATACAAGAATATCTGCATTCAAATTATTCATAGTTAGAATTATTTGGCCAAGTGCCTTGGAGAGATAGTTATATGCACTCAAGTGTACGGCACACCTATGGGGATTGTGCTTTCATTTTGATGATTGTTTTTCATTTAATCATTAAATGAAGAGCAAAAACTAACTTTAAGTTAGTTAGGTGCACGGTACACCTAGGTGTATAAAATATTTCAAGCGCCTTGTTCGGTGAATTTGATGAAAAACTCAACTTTATTACTTGAGTTATGAATTACTAGTTATAGTTGTTTGTTAAACTAACCAATTAATTAAAGTTGGTTAATTACAGTTGTATGAACGTTGTCGCGGACCGGTATATACATTATTAGGTCTTTCACTATACAAAGTACGGAAAGTATACCTAGATTTATGTTTTTAACATGACTAGATTTTACAAAGATGAACAAAAAACAATTTCCTATTAGCTGAAAATTCAACAGTATGAAGTTTCTTTTCACAAACTTCACAAATCATTATTTCAATAAAGAAAAAAAAAATCATCCAGAAGTTTTACCATGTCAATTTCTTACATTCAAATTAATCAACTCAACTCTCACCAATTATTCTGTCCTTTTTCATTTACAAGTACTCTAAATCATCTAGTATAATTTTCTTGATTTTCATGTAATTCAGGAATTAATCAACTACGAGTACTATATAAAAATAGAAAATGGTCCAACCAAAAAAGTATTCCAGAAATATTCGACCAAGAAAAACACAAGCATTGTTTTTACACTACCAAGTGCCAACCCTAGCTATGTGTTACTCTCTCCGTTTTTAAATACTTGCTCCACTTTTTTTTTTTTCCGGCCGTTTTTAAATACTTGCTCCATTTTTTTATTTGGAAAGTTTTTACAATATTAAATTAATTTCTGTGGACCCAACATATATTCTCTCTCCTTCAATTCTCTCCACTACTTTTAATTATTTATACAACTTTTTATTCTTCTACCCACCTCACTACCTCCATATTTTATTACTTTTTAAAATTTCTCCTAAAACTCCGCGCATGGAGAAATGGAGCAAGTATTTAAAAACGGAGGGAGTACGTTCTTATTTACTCTACTTATTGTATACTATATAGTCAATGTTATCGTAACTAAAGTGGTCTGGAAGCTAAGTAAGATTCTATTACAGAATATATTTGATTACTTAATTATCACTTACGTTCCTTGAGTTTAGCCTTCGTTTTGAAGTATTCGAACTTGTTTTTGCCCGGGCAATGCCTTGGGTCATAATATGTATATTACAACTGATGTTTATAACAAAAATTATGTGATAAAATACAAATATAGACTCAATTAGTTACATTTGTTGTAAATAAAGGAGTAATATAATACATACTAAAATATTTAAGTAAGGTAAAAAAAAGATAATCTCACTAACACTTGAACAATATATATCGGTGTGTCGTGATACAAATCACTGACTTGAAAACGAATTTCCAGCGCAACTAAGGTGCTCAATTGTATTCGCCGGCACGAAGCATATGGTTAACACACCCCACACAAAGACACTTTTGGGTGGAAGGTTTGAGTCGAGTAACTTATGCCTAATAGAGAACGTGTTTAGACTATTATGCTTGATGTATTTTTCAAGTGTAAATATCAGGGGAAAAAAACGGCTTCTATTTATAGAAAAACATGAAATAACATAGTAAAAGAATCCCAAGCATCAAGTGAGGTGAATAATCTCCTTACACAACCTCTTAAATGGGGTTATGAGAGTTACTTATAATTAAGAGAATATTGGTGGTGATTAATCAACTTAAACATCCACTTAATTTTGGGGTTATAAGAATTACTCAAGAAATGCCATGGAGCCACATCATTTAC
Organism: Chenopodium album; assembly: GCF_948465745.1. NCBI lineage: Eukaryota > Viridiplantae > Streptophyta > Magnoliopsida > Caryophyllales > Amaranthaceae > Chenopodium > Chenopodium album. The sequence continues at coordinate 4,383,394 of NC_137836.1, read as the reverse complement.
CTAGTCATGGTGACAAGTGGTAGGCTCATGTCTTTAATATATATTTTTTGATTTGCAAGTATTTAAATTTATGTTGGGTCTACTAGTTGAGAGAAATGAATTAAATATTATAAAAGTTGTCCAAACAAGGAAATGGAACAAATATTTAAAAAGGGCCAAAAAAAAGAAAGTAAAGCAAGTATTTAAAAACAGAGTGAGTATATTCTATGGTGTTTAGGGGTCGTGTGTTGGTGGTGGCTGGTTGATGGTGGCGTGAGGTTAGGGTCGTGGGTTTGGGAGGTGGGTGGGTGCTCAATTGTGGGCTGTGAGGAAGTGTATGAGATGGAGTTAAGGGTGGTGTGAGGAGCCGGAGAAGGAGTGAAGAATTGAGGATGGCGTGAGGATATCTGCTATCAGGAATGAGAAAGGAAGATAGGAAGAGGGGGAAAGAGGATTGAGAAAGAAATACTTTCTAATTTTATATGCTTTGTATATAAGCCAATAAAAATAACATATTAGCCGATTAATGTCTAATACCAATTAACATTAAGGACATATCAGACATTAATAAAACATATGAGCCAGCAAAATATATATATCAGCTAACAAGAGAAATATATCATCCAACAAAAGATACTTATTAGCCAACCGAAGAAACATATCAGCCAACAATTATAATATACATATCAGCCAACAAAATAAATATATTAGCCAATTAAAGAAACATATAAGCCAAATGATGTCTGATATCAGCCAACAAAAGGGGTAAATTTTAAAAAATATCAACCAATAAAAGGAATATATTAGCCATCAAATGAAACATATCAGCCAACACATGAAACATATCGACCAACAAGTAAAATATATCAGCTAAGGCCCTGTTCTCTTCACCTTAAAAAAATAATATTAAGTAAAAATAAGTTCAGTTCAGTAAAAATAATTTCAGTTCAGTAAAAATAAGTTCAGTTCAGTAAAATTCAGCTTTCTTAAAGAAGAATTATAATAGAAAATCAGTAAAAATAATTTCAGTTCAGCAAAAATAATTTCAGTTCAGTAAAATTAATTTAATTTCAGTAAAAATAATTTAAGTTCAGTAAAAATAATTTAAGTTCAGTAAAAATAATCTAAGTTCAGCAAATATAATTTTGTTTCAATAAAAGTAATTTCGGTTCAGCAAAAATAAGGTGAATAGAACGGGGCATAAGTCTCCCGCACAATCATTCCTCAGCACGCAATACCTTGTTTTTTTTTAAATGTTATAATTGCATTTTATTTGGTAAATGGACTACTTTAACCTATTCTGACCAAATATTTGAAACATTCTTTCAGAGAAAATAAAGAAAGAAAGTTTTGGAATGATCACTTAGGGACGAATAATAATTAAACGAACTTCTTTCCACCAAAATTCTATAATGGACGTTGAATTATTGATAATAATACCAGAGTTTTTTTTATACTATTATTTTTTTATATTTTTAGAATTCAGTTGTTTTTATTAGTTGTTTCACTTGGATTGGACTAGTTTTTTAGTTCATCATTAATTTTGACTATATATTAACATTCACTTCATAAATTTTTAGTTCATAATTAAGGGCTAGATATAAATTACCCTTTTTTTTTATTAGTAATTAAATACTTTGCGTAAAATTTTAACATTTTGCAAATTGTGACAAATCAATTGCCGCCGTAGCATATTACTTGATAACAACTTTGTTTTGTAAACAAAGTGCATGCTTTTGTGAGACATACAAAATAATAAAAGAATTAAGGATAATTAAGTAGTAGTCACAATATATTAATAAGCTAAAAGGTTAAAATGAATCAACTATGACGAACTAGGAAATGAATAGGATGATTCTATGCCAGTCGTCTTCAAATTACTTTCATTATACTAATTTTTATTAGCTTATTTTATTCAATTTTTGATGTCAAATTTAATTATTAACAATCTATCTAATTTCAAAAATTCATTTGAAATAAGCTTATTAGTACGTGAACATACCGACCTAGCTGGGGAGGTTACGAGTTCAATCCCCTCAATTACGAAGAGTAAAAGTTTTCATTTCACTAATAGATTAACATACTATGGAAGCTTGAAATGAATGTCAGTTATCCATTGCTTGTTGCATTGTATGAATAATGTATCATATCATCTACGGAAACGTGAAGGAATTAAAAAAGTTGATGATAAAGTCCATTTGGTTAAGTAAACTAATAATTGAAAATGTATGAAATATTGCATCTTTTATTGTGGATAGTTCCATTTTTCATATTTTTGTAGGCGTCACTAAAATTAAGTCGTCTTTTAAAATGAATGATTTATATGTAATTGTTGCTTATTACTTTTTGGGCAGCTTGTCAACACAGCTTATGTACACAGCAGGTTACCAACAAAAGAAAATTTAATCAGAATCGGAAATAGTAAATACAAAATCTCATAATCTTAATCGTCCATCGTCTTAATTTTTTTGATTGTTACATCAATAAATGTTGTACTGTTGTGACATATGCAAGAAAAGTAATTAACGGAAAATAATAAAAACACCGTACCCCACGTACATGGGATATTATTATAATAATTTTTTTTTTTTTGGTAAAATATTATTATAATAATAAAAGAGCATGTCCATGTATATATGAGCTATGTCCAATCTGAACTTGAATGTAGAGTTGTGTAATTCTCCTTGGGTTGGAGTATTCTCATTAGATTAATATATATAGGTGTACAACTCTAATACTATGAGAAATAAATATTTACACAAAATATATCATTTACAGAATATCCTAGAATATTTCATATTCTATCACACCCCCGTAGTCAAAGCAGGAGGAGGACGGACGCTGAGACTGGATCTGAAGTCAAGAAATAGTTGCCGAGGTAAACCCTCAGTGAAAATGTCCACATAAGAATATTTCATATTCTATCATTGAAGTTTACTAATTACTTGCATAATAATATTTTAGCAATGTTCTATAATAACATCATTTTTTTTTTTTTTTTATAATTATCGAAGTAAATTAATCTGCAACTCGATCAATCATTCATGAGCAAGTAAATAAACTTGGTTTAGCAAATTATGATGAGCAAGGATATTCCATTGATGAAGACAATCATAAAGGGAAATTGACAAAAGATATATTAAAAAGAAAAAGCACACTCTTTATTGATGATTTTGATTCACTAATAATTCATGCATAATTAAAATAGGCTAGGTAAAGGACCAGTTGTGTACGTAACTTGTGTCTCTAAGCTATGAACACAAAACACTTTAGAATAGTATAACTTAATTAATCTTCATCATATCAATAGGTCTTTTTCCAGAAGGAATGGATTGAGTGTAAACTTGACCATAGTCCTTGAGCCTTTTGTATAATTGTGGCCTCTCTTCATTGATTAGTTCTTCTAGTGGCCCGATCTCTCTGTCTAGGCTTGGGATGAATAGCATGGCTAAGGACATTCGATCGTATTGTGGGTTTACCACTGCCTTGTGAGTTGGACTCTTAAAAACACCATTGCTCGCTATCTGTAAAAAGTTAAAGTTAATATGACGCCAACCAAATAAATATTTTGAAAACCGTGAATATTAAGTTAATTTTCTAATAATAATCAATGAAGAACGAAGAGAGTATTTGGGGACGAAGGTATATGTAGTTAGTTTATTAACCCTACCTCCATCTGGTCACCAACAAGGATGGTGAGGGCATGAGGGATGACAGGAACACGAAACCAACGATCGTCTTTGACGACTTGAAGGCCTTCAACCTCTTTGTCTTGCAAGAGCATGGTAATGGCGGTTCCATCTCCATGAGGTTTAAGTCCAACAACATGATCCGACATCGGGCATCGAGGGTAGAAGTTGAATCTTGCATGAGTATTATCTTCATTTTCATCCCCCCATAGCTCCAAAAAACGCTCTTCTTCTAAGTTTAGAGAACGCGCCATAGCCTTTAGAAGTGTCCTAAGTATCATTAGGTTCTTCTTTGAATATTCATGTAAGGTTGTCCTACATAATTTTAATTTGACAAAAAAAGTTATTTAGTATATAGTTAAATGATCTAAGTATGAGAGGGTCTGTGTTGCATCCACATTTCAACCATAAGGAGAGTATATAGTCAAAGTTAAATTACCTAAAATGTTGGGGATTTTCTGGCCAAAATAGAAGTTGGCGTTTGTCCTCGGGATAAACTTGGAGATGAAGCTTATCATTCCAATTGAGACTTCCACGTTGAACAGCATTCGTGTTTCCATAACCTTCCAAGTCATCTCCTTTGGATGAGTACTTTTCTTTTTCTTCTAATGGCAGTTTGAAGAATTCCTTGCTCATTTCTCGTACCTCGTCTAGCAATGAAACTGGCATACCATGGTTCACTACCTATAACACACGTACAGTACAATATCATATTATTGTTAGGGTTATGTTATGTTATACGTTACACATTGTATATATAATGCTTATAAATTAAACAAAAAAATATTATTGTAAGGGTGTTAATTTGAGGGTGGCTAACCTGAACACATCCCCAAGAAGTGAGGGCAACGCGAAGCTTAGCAAGCTCATCGGGGGATGATGAAGATAAGAGAGAAAAGTCGATAGTCGGAGCGTCCATCAACGAAGGAGGGCCGTCGTGACCAAGTTGGTAGTCATCCTTGGTAAGTAGGTAACCTTTGGGCACAACACCACTTTGGAGTATTTCTTGAACAGGCATAAGTGTGGGTGCCATTGCTAGTATAAATATGTTTTCTTTCAAACAAAATGTTAATTAATACTGATTTAGTAATTAATCAACTAAGCAAGGCAGTGGTTTGTAAATGGGACGTAGGAGGTCCAGCTTATATAGTATGGCTGATCATAGTAAAGGTCGTAAACTTATATTTGACTAAGATTATTATAATATGATTAGCTTGAAATAACCTAGTTGTCCAAGTTGTAGATGTCGAAACTTCTAGATAAACTAAAATTTTGACTGAAATTAGGGAGTGTTTGTTGTGGTTGACTAGAATTCAGCCCGTATAATTTTCAACCAAAATAAAGCGGAAAATTAAGAAAGTTTCTAGTATGTTGATACGGTAATTAATAATTGGAAGTAAACAAACATTTAGTACTACTATGGTCCATATTATAGCTTAGCTAGATTTAAATTTTGTGTGATAATGTAAAAGGAATACCCCGTATTTTTTTATTGATAGTGTGTCAAACGACAACTACTATATTGTCTACATCAATGCAATTTTTAACTAATTCATTCAACTATTTACGATGACAATTAGTGTGCGGTAAGTTACACCATGTGACCTGTTAAAGAAAAAATTAATCCTTTTAACACTTGTTTTGGGTGTAGTTCCTGAGCTTGGTGGGTGCTTCTGGTCTGGACCCTAGCTGAGAATCCCTGCACAAAGAATGGAGATTAATGTCGTCGGGGTGGTTTCAAAGAACCTCCCTCCGAACATGAAGTTATTATTTTTGGGTAAGATAAAGAAATGTGTGGTATGAAGTGAGTGATGATTTGTGATTGTCTAACCTCTTTTCGTTATATTTGGTTTGCTATAAATAGTTGTACAATTATTTCTGTTTCAGGCAATTAAATATGATTTCCTTCCTTTCTCTTTCTTTTTTATTTGAGGAATTAATAGAAAGAGGCTGTTGTGTTGTTGAAGCGGCTTCAAAAGTTCTAAACGACTCTGAACATCATTGAGGCTCATGCCGTTGTTCATATTTTTCTAAGATAGGCTTTGCTATAACTAGAGGAGTGGGGGCACAAATTATACCTCGGCTTCCCACTAACTTTTTATAGGTCGTATAACTTTGTCTATTTTTGAGATATAATAAGAATAGAGAGAAGATGAATTATTATTTGGGTTATGTAAATAATAAAGTAGTAGTAATAATAATAATAATAATAATAATAATTATTGATATATTGCAATTATGTGATGTGTTGTCGAATCTAACAAACGATATTCAAATTAGTGATAAAAGCTAAGTCAACACGTATGTGTCAATTTGAAAACGAAATAAATATGAACAGCGATTGATTACAATGGCCAGATTTTCTCTAGTTTAAGAGTGATGATTTCCTAAATCAAACAAAATAACTACTACCTCCGGATCGTATTATATGCAATTTTGGGGTATTATTTGTGAGATGTAAAAAATTCCAAAGTTGCATATAATACGATCCGGAGATAGTACTTAAGAATAGAGAAAGGCCCCGAATAAACTGATTAGCAGATCCCGACACCTATAGAGCTCCACAATAATTTTTCCACACAAGAATTTCATGGTACTAAATGGAAAAATTGGTAAAATTCCAACTTTCACGTATTTGGTTTAAATAATTCAAATTTTAATTTATTATTAAACAATCCGTACTTTAATGTGTATTCGCTTTCTTTGATCCCTAACCAGTTACTAACCTGATATAATAAGTTAAGGTGATATCTGTCACCTCGTGATTGGCTGATTGAAAAGAAAATAAAACTTAAAAAAAAATTTAAAAATTGCCCAGCCTTCACCCCACCTTCCCCACCACCCATGAACCACTTTCCCGACCACCAATGCGGCGGCCAAAACCCTCTTCCACGCGCCGGCATGAACCCCCTCCCCCACGTAGGTAGCTCCCCTTCCCCCAAAACCACCAAACCCGCCCACCTAAAACACCCGAAATCCCACCCACGACCACCCAAAACCTTAAATCACCTCCCGCACCGCATAAAAACCCCCAGTCACGCCCCTATCGCGGCTGGGGATTTTTATGCGATGGAAGAGGTAATTTACAGATTTCGAGGGGATTTTGGGCTGCGGGATAGGTGGTATTGGGGGAAGGGGCACCGGCTAGAACGGTGTCGTCAAGGGGGATGGGGTCTGGGCGTAGCTAACAGAGGGCCGGGGACTTGGGCTAGGCTAGTGGGAAGAGGGACACTTGATGCAGTGCGTCTTGTATGTGGCCGGCCACACCATGTAACCATTTATTAAAAAACAAAGTAACCCTTGTAACAATGACCCGATAACCCCTTGTAATACTGACCAAGTAACCCCTATTATACTGACAAAGTAACCCTTGTAAAACTGAACGAGTAACCCCTATAACACTAACAAAGTAACCCTCATAATGGATGGCCACACCGTGTGGCCAGCCATATATAAGACTTTTGTGCACTGGATGTGGGTGTTGGCGTGGTTGTCGTGGGTTGGGGCTGGATTTTCTGTTTTTAGTTTTTTTTTTTTTTTAAATGTATTTTCAACCATTAACGCAAAATTTACCTGTTTAATATAGGTTATCGGTCACTTGGGACCATTTTAAATGAATAAACCCCAAAGTTCGGATTATTTAAAAATAATTTAAAGTTGAGATTATTTAAAGCGAATGAGTAAAGTTGAAACTATTTTTACTCCATATCTCCGCTAAGCTTTACTTTGTATGAGTAAATATATATTCTCATATGTTAAAACGATTGAATATGCTAATGGAAAACATTTTTATAGTATACGAGTATACAAGACTAACAAGAGTGAAGCCAGGGGGTTTTGACAGGGATCCAACCGCCAATATAATGGCCCAATTCCGCCCATCATAGAAGAAGGCAAAGGCCAGGTTGGGATTTTGCTTACCATTAAAGTAAGGGAAAAGGCAACCTCGGCCCCGCCTAGCTTCGCTTCTGCGACTATGCGAGTGTAATATTACGTAACAATAATGTAATTAAGATGAATAACATATAATACGAGTAACGTGAAAAAATTAAGATGAATAACATATAATACGAGTAACGTGAAAGATATCCTCGTGGTATGGACTTGAATAATTGTTCAGTCAGTCCATGCAAAAGAGTAAAAAGAGGCGTCATACTTTTCAATATTTCAATACTAAAGACTTCTTCTGTCACCAATTCAACATATCATACTACGTAGTAGATATTATCATCATAGTTTAATAATTATTTCGATATGTGAAGATTTTATGATCGTAACTAACAATAAAGGTCGTATTTTGTGGGCTAAACTAAATTATTGTAACCCCTAAACCTCATGTAAGAGTAATTAATAATTCTTAATGAGGTAAATTAATTATGTAGCCATAATTTGTAGAAATAGATTTGCACTTGGTAGATGATTAATTGCAACCAAGGATTATTCTCCGCAAAATTTCACCTAATGTGGTGGACTCTGATGTTTAAATAATTAATAATAAGATCTTTAGAAGGTTCTATGTGTTGTCGGGCTATAACCTAGAAACCTGTACACTACTCATCAACTTGATTGTGAACTACTTGTGTTTGTGCTTTCCTCATGCATGCTTCACGATGAACAACATAATATGAAAAAAAAAAAAAATACCTTCCTCTGTTTCTATTTAGTTGACGCGTTTGATTTAGGCTCATATATTAAGAAGAGAAGAGAGAGTGAGAAAGAATAAAAAAAACAAGTGGGGTACCTTGTGAATGCAGGGTAAAAAATTTACCCCAAAAGAAAACGTGTCAACTAAAAAAAGACTTCATAAAAAAGAATACATGTCAAGTTGTCAACTAAAAAGAAACGGAGGTAGTAAAAAATAAAGGCTTCATCCGTTACATAATGTATTTTCCACTTAATACAGATCTAGACACCAAAATAATACTTCGCTACTTACCTCGGTTTTTAAATAATTATAAGTTATCCACGTCTTTATTCTTATAGCCACTTTCATGTTTTTATACTCTCTTGCTTAAACCACTTTTTCCTTACCACCCATTCACCAAATTGTGCTTTTTAGTTATGTTTTAATTAATATTTGTTTTTATTTCCTTTTACAATAGTTATTAATATTTGTGTAAATGTTACAGAGTATAATAATCAAATAGAAAGAGGCATTATAAGTGTGACAAATAAAGCAAGACATGATTTTTTTTTTTGGGTGTTCCACCCGGTTTACCCTTTGAGCTAATCCGGATTCGGGGATCAGTTATGGGTGGTTAGGTTTCAGTCCCCTCCCAATTGTTGTTGCGGGAGATCGAACACAAGTCTTCCCTACCAAGTGTAGTCTCAATCACCACTACACCAACAATCAATTGGTATAAAGCAAGACATGATAACAGATGTGAAATCTTATATAGCGTGGGTCTTGGGTTATTATAATATCTTAGATTTTTTTTTTTTTTTTTTTGACCAAAATGTGATAAAGTAAAAAATTAGAACCATTTTTAGTAAAGACCCAAATTGAAAAGTCAAAAAAAATTATAAAAGGGAGGGATTAGTATTTTCGCTGTTCTCATTTAGTTTTAACCTTATATATTGACTTTTTAGCTACATTCTAATTAATTTTGTTTCATGTGAAAGCTTTTGAAGGTAGGTAGGTTAACGTTAAGAATTTAACAAATAATGTATTTAATTTAGTATGATATTATTTAGAAAGTTTGTAAAAGAGAGTATCGATTTGAGGTATTATACTTAGCATACAAAATGTGTATATATTTTATACTATGTATAATTGTTACAATATGTCTTGAATCTCTTTGTCACCACTGGCGGACCTACGTTGGAACCTGGGGGGACACGTGCTACCCCCAGATTTTTTTTTAAAAAAAAATTATTCTGTTGTGTAAAAAGCCTCCAGTTTAGTATTTTGTATATTTGTTAAACATTACCTTTTGTATAAGATAGTGTTATCTTGCTTCAGTGGTAACAAAGGTCTAAAATAGATGTTCCTTATTCTAGCGGAGGGGGGTTAGTGGTTCGAATCCCATCTTCTTCTTTTTTTTTTTTTTTTTTTTTTTTTTTTTTTTTTTTTTTTTTTTTTTTTTTCCTAAGTACTCGCCACTCAGTACTGCATTTTTCTTTTTTTTGGCTTTTATTCCTAAGTATTGTAATGGTTTTATCTTTCAAAGATTCCACTTCTCTAAATTAGATAAACATAAGTTCCATTAAAAATTGATTAACAATAATAATACAAAATTTGTGGAGAAAATTAGTACTAGCTCACTTTGAACTAATTTTTATTTGATTGTAGTACAGAGTATTTTGATACTTTATCCATTTTTAAATACTTGCTTCACTTTTCTTTTTCGGCCGTTTTTAAATACTTGCTCAATTTTTTTATTTGGAAAGCTTATACAATATTTTATTTATTTATCTGACCTAGTGGACCCAACCTAAATCATATTTTACTAATTTATATTCTCTCTTCTTCAGTTCTCTCGACTACTTTTGTTTTTTTTACAATTTTTTATTCTTCCTCTTACCCATTACCTCCTTGATTTATTATTTTTTTCAATTTCTCTTAAAACTCCACCCATGAAGAAACGAAACAAGTATTTAAAAACGGAGGGATATCTAATATGCACTATTCAGTATATAATTTATCCATGAAATAAATTCATTGCAAAATTTAGGCGAAGTAGATACATAAATTAAATGGTTACTTTTTACAATAACACAAGGAATAATTTAAAAAATGAACCTGATTTATCATTTAACTAAATATGTTAAAATTATCGTAAATTTAATTTGAGTTTCAAGTTATTCGGTACTATATTGGGTTTTTTTCTCTCTCTAGTGTTTAGTGTGCTACCCCTGACTTAGAATCCTGGATCCGCCACTGTTTGTCACGTACGAATGACCCAAATGTACCTTGATTTCATTTATGGAGGTGATACACAATGTACGTTCAATAACAGGTTATTCAAATTTTAATTACGACAGAGATGTTGACCACCATAAAAAGATCTATGGCATGCAATGTTTTCACTCTTGGTTCATAATTCTGATATTAGTTGGAAATTTACTTGGTAACCTACAGTGACATTGTCCATTGTAGAGTGCATGCCATATATGATGGAAGCTAGTAGCAAAAGAGGGAACTTGGTTAATTCGTTGAAAGGATTGGTTAGTGTGTTGGGTTTATTTACATCAAGATCATTTTATGGAGTAATAGTATAATGTCATAGTTTGAGTACAATATATACTATGTTTGACGAAGAATTAACTTCATCATGGGAGGACTAATAATATTATATATATATATATATATATATATATATATATATATATATATATATATATATATGATGATGTGAGATATGTTTAAGTTAATGGTTGAGGCCCAGGAATATGTTACCTAACTTTTAATATTCCACTGTAAAATGAGGAGTAGATGAGATTCGAACCCGTGACCTTTGTGTCACCCAGGCTTCGATACCATGTTAAAGGACCAATTCAACCAAAAGTTTAAGCTAATGGTTGAGGCCTAGGAATATATTATACTCTATCATTTTCCTAAGAAATTAAATGAGAAAGGAAAAATGGAAACTAAATCCAGCCTTTGCTCGGTCTTTTCTTAAAAATTCAACCTTCCATTAATCTCATAAAAATCCAATCTTTATACCCCACTGATAAGTGTTTTATTTGTCTACTTATCATGGCATTTTAAACACGATTTTGTACTCTTTCCCCTACTATAATCCCTTTTCCTAACTCCTTTTTATGGTAATTTGCATCTTTTGGCTTCCCCGTTTCTTTTTATGTGTGTGCTTGTGTTTGTGGGCGCAATGAGAATGTGGCTAAGTGGCTCAAGCTTGAAGACTTTCTTGAGGGAGCTTGCACCAGAAAGGAGCGGGCGTGCACCTAGCAAGGAGCGGCCACTCCTAAATCCAACACTACATTCTGCCTCCATTGCTCCAAGAAGGAGCGGGCGTGCATTCCAGGAGGAGCGGGCGCTAGCTCCTCCCTGCCTCACCACATTCTGCCTCTCCTGCACCACTTGGAGCGGGCGCGCAGAGAAGCCAGGAGCAGGCGCTCCTTATGTAGGAGCGGGCGCTCCTACTCAATGGAGCGGGCGCTCCTCCTGTTCTGAAGCCCGATTTTGACGGATTCTACAATGTAATTTTGGGGCATATAAATAGGACGCTTGACTTCAGTTTTTGGGATCTTATTTCCCTTTAGTTTTCTTAGGCCCTTAGTTTCTCTAAACCCTCATTAATTAGCTTAGATCTTCTCAAACTCAATCATTGTAGTAGATTAATTGAAAATTGTTATCTTGAATTCAACAATTTCTCAACCTTGAAGCATTTTAAGTAATCTCTTTCCTCTATCTCTTACTCTTTAATTTTAGTGTTTATTTACTTTGAATTGTTAATTTCTCTCTTGATCTTGTTTAATTGTTGTTGCATGTCCAATCTACCTCATTCCTACTACTTCTCTCAACTTGTTAACTTAATGCTAGAATTAGAACTTGTTGTTATGATGTCCTTCACCGTGTTTAGTGAGTAGTTAATTAGCTAGGGGTTGGGTGAAGACCCAACCAAGCCATGGGTTGATTGATGTTTGTGCTTGCATGTTTATTTTGGGTTGATGATTGATTGTTAAAGAATTGGTTAATTGCATGTGTAATTGGATGGCCACTTATTGCTCATGTATTCACTTCTATGCTTACATTGAGAGATGGAGTCTAGTTGTGAGCCTTTTGTCATATGATTATGCTAAATTCTTCTTGATTACGGTTCCTTGTTTGAATGATGTAGTAGTCTTAGTTGCAACAATTAGGTGAGAAATCCCAATTGTTTGTGCCTTATTACTATCTCGGACCGATCGAAAGACAAACCCGAGTTAGTAGTCTACTTCCCGTTGTTAAGACTTGGTTGGCCTATCTTGTTAGTTGAGTTTGGTTTAGGAATGCTTAGTGTTGTAACTTTGAAAGAAGGCAATGTTGAGTGCCCTCTCTATCACCCAATTTGTGTTCATGTTTGCCTATTGGTTTGATCCTTTGGTTTGGTTGGTGTCGATTCCCATCTCCCCCTAGTGTTTGTCTCCATAATAGTTATCTAATCAAAACCCCCAAATTTGTGACCGAACTAGATTGCAATCGTTTCATACTCTCGGTGTACTTACCCATTCCCTGTGGATACGATCCTTTACTTACCCTAGACTTGTCTTAGGTTGGTTTAGGTAGAAATATTGTGTGGTTTTAGGGTGATTTCCAACGACCGATTATCCCTCTATCACCCACCTTCACCAAAAGATCTATTACTTGTTGATGACCGTTTTTTATAAGTTACATGCCACATGTCAGCTATTAATAGGTCCATTATTTTTTTAATTATTAAAAAAAAAAATTTTAAAAAAAAATCCAAAAATTCCTGCCCCACCCTCCTTCCCTGACCACCTCATCCCCACTGGCCACTGGCCAACGAAACCCAGCAACCCCATTCCCCTCTCCACCAGAAAACCCACACCGTGTACTCCTTCCACCGACCAGCCGCCCCTACACTCTATTTTCCATCTCCATTTCAGCAGCCCCGCAATAATCACAATCGCAACCGCACCAGGCACCACCCTCTAGCTCCAACTTCAAACTCACGCTGCAGCGATCCCACCAATAATCCATCCACCTAGCTCTCCACCATACGACACCAGCAACACACTACACAAATCTCCCCTTTCAGCCCACCAATTTACCTTCACTAACAACATCAACTCGCCAACAACAGCAGCAATTGATACAATTGCAGCAACAAACCACCAATTTTAGCCTGATATTAGCCAACATTCGACCACCAAATTGCTGCCCCAAAGTATATCCACCAATCACAACTCATATCACTCCAAACCACCATTACCTCACGAATGTTGGTTTTAGCGAAAGCTTAGAGGATTTGAGGGTCGTAATTGAAAAGTTTGATCGATGTGAGGGTAGCTTGGGAAGTGAAGTTAGCGACGAAGGAAGGTGGTGGGAGGTTGTCGGCGATACGACCGAAGTTGACGCCGATGAAGAAGGAAGTAGCGGTGGAAAGGAGGAGGAGGAGGAGAGAAAATGAGGAGGAAGTGGATGTGGCTTGTCATTTTTTATTGGGGTAAGTGGTGGCAGAGGTTATGGTGGTGGAGGTGGTGGCGGCAGAGGTGGTGACGGCGGCTGTGTTATTTCAGTTGTTGAGGAGAGAGGAGAGAGAAAGAGGAGTAGTCAGAAGGGAAAATAAGAATATTAAAAAAAAAAAACCCTTAACCTATTAAACAGGTTCAAGGTCAAATGGATCTGTTGGTAAAGGTGGGGTATAAAGGTTGGATTTTTATGACATTAATGGAAGGTTTGATTTTTAAGAGAAAACCGAGAAAAGGTTAGATTTTTAATGTCCAATTTTCCAATGAGAAAAGGATTAAGGCGAGCAAAGTTGGGTATTGCTGATAATCGTCCTGCTAACTTGTTCACCAAGCTCTAGTTCATTCCAAAAACAAAGTTTCAATATTATTTGGACTAGATTAATTATATTAGTTAAGTGTTAGATGTTGTTAAGTGCCTTTAGGGGCAATACCTACTTAAGTTGAGGTAGGGGAGCGTTTATCATATATACAATATTTGGTAACTGAGAGAACTCAAGTCAATTTAGGTGAGATTTATTTGAATTGGTTTGCCCCCCTACAACTCAACACGAGGGTCTCGTTGCAATTTCGTGTATTAGGCTTCGTTTCTACGGCTTTTTTAATTTATATTTGGGAGTATTATGTACGCTCTTTAAGTTTCAACCTATCATTATTGTGTAGCATTGGGAGTTGCATGTTCTTTGTTGGTTAATTTTTTATTATGTTTTTACTTGGGGAAAGGTTTTCTACACTATATATACCTCCTTTTATCCCCTCTGCATATTCACAACTCATTCTCTTACAATCTTTTAGTTTCTCTTGTCTACTACCTGTGCTATTCTAGTATTTGTGCGTTTTTACTCTTAATGTCTGATATTCCCCCTCCCCTAGTTATGCATCTGCTCTTACAAGCATGCATGCTTCGTCTTCCCTTCCTCCTACCCAATCTAGACCTTCTAAGTGTGGAATTACCCCTATGGATAATCATTCGAGTGGAACCAGTTCAAACACAATTGTTGAACTCGAACTCCCTTTGGGAAGTGACGGTGATGCTCATCCTGCCCCTCCCTCCCATTCAGTCAGTGCATGTGCTTCTTCTTCATCAATTCTAGATCCAATTCACGCCAATGTAGATGTTCAAGCCCGTCCTCTCTCTGAAACCATTAAGTCTGAGCTAAGGGGTACTGTCTTATTTGCTAAAATTTGGGGTGAGTTTGTTCCTTCATCTGCTGTCATATCTAGGCTTAGAAGGGACTGGGAGTTTATCCATGGTGAGATGTCTATTAGATATCTAGCAAATGGGTGGTTCATTATTAAGTTTTCCAATCCTATGGATAGAGAAGATATTTGGAACCGTAGACCCTGGTTTGTCCAAGGCCTTAATCTTGTTCTCACACCTTAGAAACCTAATTTTAGGCCTTTTCTAATGAAATTACCCATGTTGATCAATGGGTTAAAATCTCTTTCCTTCCTAATGAATACTGGTCTTGGGATCATATTGCCTCTCTCACTTCTTGCATTGGGACCCTGATTAAGCTAGATAACTACACCTTGCAAAATAAGGATAAGGCTCAGTTTGCTAGAGCTTGCATCAATATTAATATCTCAAAACCTGTGCCTTGTACCATTACTATGAGAAATGAGGAGGATTCTATTGTTTTTTTATTTATCCTATGAGGGTGTGCATGAGGTGTGTCCTTTGTGTGGAAAAAAAGATCATACCCTAATAAGTTCCTGCCCTAGCAAACCTAAACCATGCATTGATCTTGTGGTTGCTCAACTTGAGGCTAGTAACTTAGAAACCAACTGTGCTCAACTTTCTTCTGCTGGTTTGGATTGGGTTAGAGTTAAACTTGAGCGTAGGGGTAGACCTAGGCTCATGGGAAGAGGGTTTATAGAAAGAAGGGGTTCTTTCTACAGACCTGCCCCTCGTTCAACTACTGTTTCTACTCCTGCAGTGCCTAATGCTGGTGCTACTGAGCATTTTTCTCCTATCCATAGTGCTGTTCATTCTCCCACCATTAATGAGATCCATGACTTTGTTGTTGTTCCTGTGTCTAATGCTTTTGCTACCCTTGGTGATTATCAAGTAATGTCGGGTGATACTATCACTCTTAACCCTCTTGGCAGTAATGAGCTACGAGATCCTTCTTGTTTAAACATGGATACAGATGATCTGGATGATGCTTTTCTAAGTGCATTGGGTGTGATTCATCATGATCCTAACATTAATTTGGATGCTGAGATGTCTAGCTCTGGTATTTCTGATGGTCTCAAGCGCAGGAGAAGGGAAGAGGGAGACTCAAGCTCCCCTAACTCTGCTCACTATCCATGATTAGTTTTCCCTATGTAGTGTGCCATATTTTTTGTCTGAGATTCAGTTGTTTTTATTTTGCTTATGCTTTCTTATTACTTTTAATTTTAATATGGCACCTTTTAAGGAGTAATCTTTTGTCAACGGGCTTATTTTGTAATACTCCTTACTTTTGTAATCACTACCATGCTAATGAACTAATTAATATGTTGTTTTCTTTGTGCTTCTGCTGGCTGCTTGCTGTTTTAACCTACTACTAGCATAGTGCCCGTGCGATGCACGATTTATAAATCAAATTCTTAAACCCGTAGGAAAAAAATAAATAAAAACAAAGGTAATTCATTTACTATTAAAGGACTTGGTTACTAATGGTCAATAAAAAAAAATAAAGGAATGTTATTTGAATAGTATTTTATGTTATTTTAATTTCTTTTAATTTTTTATAATGTTATTTTATTAATTGAAAAATAATTGAATAATACTCCACATAGCTATATAAGAAGTGGACTAATTTATTTATATCCCCGTTGAGAAAAAACTGAAATTTTCTTATCATACCATCTGCATCAGTAGCTACAATCAATCTAATATATACATGTTTTATTTACCCGTCGCACTCATTAAATCTATAGACACAATAATAACCTTATATTTGACCTACCAGAACATATATTTTCCTAAGTTAACCATTATGCTAAAAACTATATATTATATAATAGTCACATATATAACCAACAACTGATTAAATATAATATACAACACAAATACTTCGTATACAGGTATGTATACTGATAATTTTATATAAATAAAATATGCGGAGTATATATTACTAAGATTTATCCCTGCCTTAATTATAAAAAGGTTAACAAAATTCTTATAATAGTGCATGGACATTTATATATCTAAAAATGTTCTTTTTACATATATTTTCCCCCATTTAATTTTAAAATAAAGCCTTAAACTTGTCTCTTGAATTCGCTAAATTGATTTAAAAGGTTATGTTTATTTCAACATTTAAAGTCATTTACTATTTTCATTTCCTTTTGTTTTAATTTTTCTATTTAGAATTTATTAGACTATTAGGTTTCAAGATCGAAGTCAATATCTTTTTACCGTACAATCACTAAATCAAAGTCGCTCAACTAAAGTTTTGGACATTGCATAGCTACACAACATCCAACACATTTAATGATTACATGCAAATAATTTTAATAAAACTACGCATTCGATATAAGTTATTATACAATTTAACTATATATACATTTTGATAGGTTTATATCTTTCATGTTAACAAAAATTTACAAATGTTATTATTATATTTTGAAAAAAAATTTAGACTTTGGAGTTTTGTATAAGATAGATAAAGGATAAGTTAATTCCCGTCATATATGCATTGAGTTTTGGGTGTTCTATCCGGTTTGCCCTTTGGGCTAATCCAGATTTGAGGATCAGTTCTAGGTTATTAGGTTCCATTCCCCTTCCGATTGTTGTTGCAGGGGAGCGAACACAAGTCCTCCCTACCTAGTGTAGTCTCAATTACCACTACACCAACAACCAATTGGTGTAGTGGTGATTGGGACTACACTTGGTATGGAGGACACGTGTTATAAAATATTACATTATATACATATACATATACTTTTTTATATTATAAAAAATATTATATTATATACACACACTATTATAGTTAAAAGTATTATTATGTATAAAACAACATAAATTATTGCACATGATTGTTGTATATCTAGTATAGTACATGAGCAATGCACGATTTTTAAATAAAAATGTTAGTTTTTCTAAAAAAAATTCATAAGTAATAGCATTGTTAATACGCATATTACAATTTAAAACACGAGTAATAGTTATAATACATTTTATATCTATCCCTTTTCCGTCAAATGTCTAATTCAATTTAACTTTTATTCTTCTTGTTTAGATTGCTTATTGGTTCAGTTTTTTTTTTTTTTTTTTTTTTTTTTTTTTTTTTTTTTTTTAAATGCAAGAAAAACAAAAGGTCATTGTAAAAGACATTTTGTAGAAAATGAAAGGCCGATTAAAATTAAATTTATGTTAAGATTATGTATTTTTTTCCAAGACAACATTTCGGCTCAGCATTCAGTATTTGTCAAGGAGTGCAACAAACGATAAAAGTAATTTTTACACTATTTTGTATCTTTATCAAAAACTTTTGTATTCATCCGATTACTTGAATTGAATTTAGGATAACTTGTAGACTATTTTGGATAACTTTTATCAATAAAGCATAAATAACTTTCATTCATTACAGCGTAGCTTTTATAATAGGTGCACAATATTTTATTGTACATCTGATTTTTTTTTTAAATGTTTGTATTGATTTCATAATTGACGTCAAACTAAATTCTATCGATTTTATTTAATTTTCATAAAAAAAAAACAATATTAGCCTTTCAAAATACGAAATATTTGTTTCCTTAATTATGCCACTTTAATCATATTGCTTCAAATTAGTTATTATTCTTTAACTTGACTATAAATAAAGATTGGAAAGACTTTATGGATTATTTGTAGTATTGGAAAGTATATATTTATTATAAAAAAATTAAATCAATATTTATGTTAGGAAATCATGAAAATCTTATGCATAAATAGAAACTTGCTTTTATTGTTTGAAGTTTAACAAAAATAACTATGCTTGAATATGTAAACAGTAATTATATATGTATATTTTATACATAAGATAAGCCAATGAGAGTGACATTTGTCATCCTCACATTGAGACGCTTGTCTTTTAGTATAATATATAGATAGATTCCTCACCCTCCAATTTTCTTTTTTCTTTGAATTGTACCTTATGTACTCAGGTTAGCTTCCATATTGAATGCATGCAGCCTTTATTTCCCTCTGCTATGGTCTGGTTGTGTTATGCTTCTGGTAGTTCTGGTTGTTTTTTACGATCTTATATCAATTGCTCCTGGTCCCTTTATTTGGTTTGTTGCTATTTTTTAATTATTGTTCGTTATTTCTGCAGGAAAACTCGTTTTTCTTTTCCTTTTGTGGTTAGCTTATTCTGGGAACATTACTTGATGTTGAGAAGGGAAACAAGGGGGTCATTGGTTACTCTTTTTGGGTTTCTTGTAGTACCTCTGTTTTCAGTGATTCTTTTTTTTCAAGGTTTTTTTTTTTTTTTTTTTTTTTTTTTTTTTTTTTTTTTAGTTTGCATATCATTTATTCAAAAGAAAAAAGGGTCCTCAAACCCTCCTGGAACCGAGTGCTTGACACTCGCTGTGACTACTATGTGACATTGTCAAATCAAAATGGTTACGCCATATTAAGATGAGAATTCTATGTTGGAATATTCAAGTGGGGAAAAAGCCCGAGGCTCTTGCTGAATTGATTCACTTAAAGTATAAGCATAACCCTGATATAATTTTTGTCTTAGAAACTATGACTAATACTATTAATATAGCAAAAAAATCTTAAAGGCCTTATACTTTGAGAATAAACTTGTAATTGATCCTGTAAATCATTCGGGTGGGTTATGGATATGTTGGAATAGTGATAATGTTATTGTGAAAAGCATGGACCTCAAAGATAGATGTGCTCATCTCTTTGTAAATTTCAAACCTTTAAATAAAGATATAGCTATAACTGGGGTGTATTGCCCAGCACAAGGGGTAGATAAAGACCCCTTTTGGGATTACTTAACTTCATTTAGCAACAATATTCACTTGCCTTGGCTTGTTTTAGGTGATTTTAACGAAATGTTAACTTATTCTGATAAAATTGGAGGAAGGCCAATTGCTAGTAACCAACTCCGCCGGCTTCCGAAATTCCTTACAGACACTCATGCGGTAGATGTTCCTTGTGTTCAAAATACTTTCTCTTGGAAACAATGTATTAATAATAGAGTAATTTATGAAAGATTAGATAGGGCTATAAGCAATCAATATTTCAACCATATGTTTCCTAATAACTTGATATCTTATGGTACCTTCACGGTGTCGGACCATGCACCTCTTTTATTTGATTCTCGCTTCAACAATGCTAATTTTGTGCCACGATTGTTTCGGTTCCAAAATTATTGGACTCTAGAGGAGGAATCTCATTCTATAGTAAAAAAAATATGGCCGCACCCTATTAAAGGTTCGCGATTTTATCGTATCCAACAAAAAATGTCTAGAATAAAGACCGAGCTTAAGACATGGGCACGTAAAAGGTATGGAAACAATAATAATAAATTATTGGCAAATGAAGAAAAAATAAAAGAACTTCATCATGCCCTTCGATCACAACCTTTTAATCCTATTTTAGTAAATCATATTAATAGAATGATTCGTCAGCGTGAAAAACTCCTCCTTTTTGGACAGCGACATTATGGCTCTCTAAATCGAAAGAAATGGTTATTTCAAGGAGATAGGAACACTCGTTTTTCCCATAACAAAATGAGGAAAAAAATAGTCTCAACGACTATTCATAGGCTAAAAAATGAAAATAATGATTGGGTTGATACTAGTGATGAGATTAAAACCCTTTTTTTAGACTCTTTTCGCTCAAGATTTAAGTCAAATCGTAATACTATAAGACAATTAGACTTATCCTTTATAGACCCTATAACGTCAACTGAAGATTGCAACTCTCTTCTTGCTCCGGTCTCTAAAGAAGAAATTAAAGACGTTTTTTTAACATGAACCCAAACAAAGCCCCTGGCTCTGACGGGTTTGGAGCTAAGTTCTTTCAATCCTATTGGCAAATTATTGAAAAAGGCATCACCTTGGCAATCCAAAGTTTCTTTTCACATGTATGTCTTCCACCAGCATTACACCATCATTACTCTTATTCCTAAGACAGAAATGCCCGAGAATCCTAACCATTTTCGTCCGATCAGCCTAGTGAACACAGTGTAAAAAGCAATTTCCAAGATATTGGTCAATCGTTTATGCCCTATTCTTCAAAAAACAGTGAGTCCGCTACAAAACGCTTTTACTCCGGACCGTTCTATTCACAGTAATATCCTCGTTGTCCAAGAAATTTTAAACACGTTCCAGAAATCTAAAAACAAAACAGGTTGGTGCGCCTTAAAACTTGACATGGAAAAGGCATATGATAGAATAGAATGGATTTCTTGGATCCAAGAATGTGTTACTAAAGTTTCATACACTTTAAAAATTAATGGTGAAACAACCGAATGGTTTAAACCCTCTAGAGGTCTTAGACAAGAGGACCCATTATCCCCCTACTTATTCATCCTTTGCATGGAAGTTCTAATTAGGAAACTTTGTTTAGAAAGTTCTAACCGCAAATTTGGGATAGGCTTCAAAATTTGTCCTAGGTCCTTTTCTATTCCTTGTTTGATATTTGCAGATGATAGCTTACTTTTCTGTAAAGCTACCGCTTCAGCTTGTACTAATCTTAAGAAGATCCTAGATTCTTTTTGTGACATCTCTGGCCAGCTAGTAAATTTTCACAAATCTTCAATTATTTTCTCAAGAAACATCCCTAATGGCCGAAGAACATTCTTAGCTGCACATTTTAACATGACCCCTAAAGCCTCACTTGGTAGATATTTAGGCGTGTTCTTTAGTTCTTATTATCTGCCGAAGAAAGATTATAAACATGTCATGGAAAAAACTGAACAACGTATCCAACATTGGGAAGCGGATTTCTTATCAAAGGCAGGAAGACATACGCTTATCCAAAGCAATTTAGAAGCTTTACCTAGTTACCTATGCTCATCTTCCCTCCTTCCTAATAATGTAGCTAAAGAATTAGACTCCCTCCACAGGAAGTTCTTTTGGAGACAAGAGAAAGATAAAAACAGCATCCCCCTTATTGCTTGGGATAAGATTTGTAGACCAAAGGATGCAGGTGGGCTAGGTCTCCGGCGAACACTGCCTCTTAACAAGGAATTCATTGCAAAGTTAGGGTGGAAAATTATCTCCGAACCTAATAGTCTATATATGGGTTAAAATCATTAGAGATAAATATCTATGTAATAAATCCTTCTTTGAATGTACTCCAAATGTTAAAGATTCTCATATTTGGAGGAAAATCCTTGCCCAACGGGAAATTTTAAGAAAAGGAATTCGATGGAATATTGGAAATGGAATGGATATATACTTTTAGATTGATAATTGGGTAACCAACCAAAGCTTAATTGAACTACTTCGTATGGATCCTAATCAAGTTGAGTTAGACACAAAAGTTTCAGACTTCATTCTCCCCAACAAACAATGGGATAGACAGAAGCTATGCTACTTTCTCCCAGACAATATCGTTTCTCAAATATTAAGAATTCCATTACCTAGCAGCACGATGCTAGATATGCCGGTGTGGGGTCTTACTTCGTCTGGCACATTTACAGTAAAATCCGCCACATGGCTTGCCCATAATCTTGACCTTGATGATAAATGGGAACATTACTGGATATGGAAATTAGATATCCCTCCTAAGCTCCAAATCTTCTTGTGGCAAATTCTTCATAATAGTCTAAGCGTTCGTGATACCCTTTACAAAAGAAACGTAATTCCTTTTAGTGATTGTGGTCTATGTAATATTCATAGCGAAACAGTGAACCATCTCTTTCTCACTTGCATTCATTCTAAAGATGTTTGGAACCATACCTTAGTTAAGAATTGGTTGGATTGTAGAGTTCCCTACACTGATTTAGTTGAAGCACTTTTATGTTTAAAAAAACACAAACTATCTATTAGGAAATTTATCTTCCTTATTTGGAGTATTTGGAAAGAGCGAAATTCTATAATTTTTCGCCAAGAATCCTTTGATATTCCTAGAATTTTCCACCGAGCGCAATTTGCGTTCAATGAGTGGCACTACAGAATTCTCACCGATACCTTTTCTTCATCGGGATCTCCTATTCGGAGATCCTCATCTTCTCCTTCTCATTCTCCAACAAACACTATCATGGTTGCCTAGGAGGCGCCTCCAACAAATTTCTACAAACTCAATTTTGATGGTTCGGTACTCAACAAATCAGCAACAACAGGGATTCTCATAAGAGACAGTAGTGGGGCAGTTTCAGGAGCTCGCGCTTTCAACCTCGGCACCACCAAGGTTTTCATAACAGAGGCCATGGCTCTTCATAAAGGCATTCTTCTTGCTCTTGAGCGTGGGATAAAAAATATCATAATTGAAGGTGATAATCTTTTAGTAATCAACTCCGTTAATGGCATCTGGTCAGCACCATGGCAAATTGATCATATTATTCAAGACATTTGTTCACTTCTTAGCAATTTCGATAACTATAGCATTCGTCACATCTTTCGAGAGGCAAATCAAGCAGCGGACTGGATAGAAAATGTTGGTCATTTATTTAGTGATAGTATGGATATAGTCCCTTGTAATAATTCTTCTTTATTTCCCATCCTTTCTTCCGACGCATTAGGAATTCTCCTCGTGAGGAGGGTTTCCTAATGTTTTCTTTTTTTTTTTCTTACCATTGTAAAAAAAAAAAAAAAAAAAAAAAAAGATCAATATTTACAACCCTCTTTGGACGTAGTAGCTTACTCATTGATAGTGAACCACGCACATAAATTAAATCAGTGTGTTCTAGCTTGCTGACTCACTCTTTGTGGATGTTCATCAAACACCGCCCTACATAGTTAGCATTAGAGGAGGAAGTAGTGAGGGAGGTTAGTTATGCATTTGCAAATGCATAACAAATACTAAAATATTAAAAAGCACATGGGGGTAAGAGAAAGGAGGAGAGAAATGGGTAAGTGGGGCCACTTTTTAAATGTACCGTTGAAAGCTTAAATAGTACCATTGACTATATAGTGATACTATTTCTACACGTAGTGAGTACCACTGAATGATTATATAGTACCACTACATACATAAATAGTACCACTGAAATGTTCAATGATATCATTTAATCATCTAGTGATACAATTGATCACCCAGTGGTACTACTCTAAATTCATAAATGCATTTACGTGAAATGACCCTCATACCGCTCGTGCATTTACTCATACATAACTAGCCTCCCTTTGGAAGGTCTCGCATTAGTGTACTAAACTAGCTAGCTAGTATTTCGGGGAAGCCGATGGAGGAACCACGAATTGAAGGTAAGTAGACATATATAGAATTTTTGCACAATTTTGCACGTACTATTTGGGCTAGGTATGCAAACCTAATATATAAAGCTAAACTTTTTGTCAGGTCACGAGGCTGCGACACTTGGCATTCTAACTGTAGACACCCATTTGTGACTCCCCAAAACCAAAACCGGTGATGAGTGCCTTTCACGTCGAATCATAATCGAATGAAACGAAGTGTGGAAAGGTCTAGTGTTGCGGAAAGTTTTATTTCTTTTCTCTTCTTCCTGTTTTTGAAAACTTTATTTTAAGAAAACAGCCAATCCAGTTTGGTTGGTCCATGTTATGGGTCCAATAGTGGTGTAGTTGGATGGGGCTTGCAAAGACCTTTCCAACGATATATTATAAGCCTAATTCCGATGAATATTGAGGAAGTTATGGCCAATTTACTAAACTGGGCCTGGTTTGAGCTTTATGTACGGCCCAATGATCTAGGGGAGGGCCTAATATAATTTATCATTCCTAATGCAATTAGGAATGGTTTAGTCTTCTAAAACATTCTAGAAGGTTCTTTTCATTCCTAATTCAATTAGGACTCTTCAGAGTTTTAATCAAGATCAAATAACATTTTCGTTTGGAATTATATTATTTTATCTTCCAGTACAGGAAATTTATCAGATTTTCGAAAACGCGTGGAAAATCAGTTTCGCGTCCAACCCCAGGCCTTGGCGCCTGGAACCAGGATTGGCGCCAGGCGCTAGGGTATTTTTAATATTAAATATGATTGTTATGATGCTTCCTATATTCTTTCTAATGTTAATTCATGTTAGTATCATGTTAGGGCTAAAGCTTTGATTTTTATTGCTTAGTGACATGCTAGGGTTTGTTATTAATCTTGTTAGTATCATGCCTAGGATCTTGCTATGTTTATTATGCCTTAATATTAACATGAACATGATAATTATTATAATTGTTATATTTATGGTTATTATTTTGATCATGATTATTATGATTATTATTATTATTCATGATATTGATTATTTATTATGTTGCTTGATATGCATATTATTTTATTCTTTATTGCTTGATCACCTTTTATTGCATGTTAAAGGGAATTGGTATCTGCAATCACGCTTAATAAGATAATTAATAATCTTGTTAGGGTTAATCATCGTGATTATAATTCAAGTGATCGCCAATAATAGTTTATTTGTGCATTAATATTCAACCAACATAGATTAAACAGGTTTAGGGTTAACCTATTGATTGTATGTTAATCAGAAAGCGCACATGAATACGAGCAGAATAAAGTAGAGGCCTATTATTAGGGCAGGTTCAATCTCTTTTAGGTTGGATTTGTACCTTCATCCCCGAACCCTTATTTGGTTCATGACCTTATGGAGTTGACGATCTCTTGGATCGTTAAGGGGTGTAACCTTCACCTCGTGATGGTTTACAAGTTCCTTAAAAACTTGTTGGCGACTCTTTTGCTCTATCTTCTTCCCTTTTGGACGCCACTATACTTTAGTGTATGATCACAGTGGGGTTCAAGCTAGTGGGATTTTAAAGGCTTGAAATTATTCCCTACAGTTTTTGGCGACTCCGCTGGGGAGGATTTCTATTTTAATTCCTGAATTTGTTTCGGCAATGATCTAGAATGAGTGGATGAGACTCGAAAAGTTTTAAGTATTTCATGTGCGTAATTTTGATTAACATTATTGTCATATGCATAAAAAGGTTCTCATTGGAAAGACCATCCGTAATGAGTCAAAAACATAGGATTTTACACGTAGGAAATTTGAGAAATGTCTTTCATAACTAGGACTGAAATAACACCACGCGAAACTGGAAGATTTTATCGAGCACAGAAAGCTGCTGAGGCATGTGGGAAGTAGCGTCAGGGGCCAGAGCTTGGCGCCAAACTTTTAGCCGTAGCGCCAGACGCCAGTATTGGCTCCAGGCGCTACAGTTAAAAGTTGGCGCCAGTCTCTGTTTGCTGGCGCCAATTTCCCCCAATACCGAGCTAGAAATATGCGTTCTAATTTCGACCGGTTTTTCGTATTGTTTGCTCGATCCTGCTTCCTGATTGAATTTTTTCTCACTTTTCTGAAACCCATATACGTTCTACATATGGACATAACCTTCTGGGAATTCATGCTCTATCTACCCGATTGAACGCTCCTGGCAACAAAGGGTACATCTGAGAGGTTGAATTCACCAAACCATGGAAGTGAGTTTTTTTCTAAAAACTCGCGGTGTTCTATCCACACGCGTTAACCCTTCACGGTTAGGCTTCTACGCGGTGCATCTGGACAATTAACCATGGACCCTATTTGACTAAACCATATCCCAAACTTTAGAGAACTAGAGCCATGGTTAGGTTGCGAACTCATTGCATCATATTGTGCCTACTTGACTAATTGTGCATTATTTGTTGTGCATATATATTCTATGTTTCTCTTAACCGTTTGTTGATTTGTTTTGAGATTAAAATTAATGACTTAAAGAACTTTGCCTAATTAATTAATTAATTAATTAATTTGAGTCAATAAAGTTTCCTTTTAATCGGAATTGACCTAGTACGACTTTAGGCATACCCCAGTTGACTAACAATACCGAAAACAGTCCTAGACCAAAGCTCCAATGTTGGCGCCAAAGTCTGAGCTGTAGCGCCACTGTATGGTGTGTAGCGCCAGACATTTACTAAAAAGTCTGGCGCCAATCACTATGTTGTGACGCCAGTCCTGTCGCTTGGCCGACAGTTTGGATTATTTGTCGAGTCATCACCTAATATCTAATTAGCTAGTTTACTAATTAATTCGGTTAATTTTCGCTGTCAATAACACCTTATCAAGTCATTAATCGAGTCTTGGTCACATAGTTTAGCCACATGGTCATGACACGAGTCTTAACATGTCACCTACACTCACTAGTCTTAGCACACACTTAGAGTACACATCACCATGACCATGTCGTAGATCCATGCATGAGTCGGTCTTTCTGTCATTTGAGTTGGGGGGTACATTCTATTCCTAATTCCTCATATCCCTCCATCATTCTTCTCTACATTCTTCCATCTCTCGTCACTTCCTCCTTCCATTGCATGTCGAATAGAGTTCGAGTTAAATAATTAATAATGAATATCCCCAAATTCCTTTCCCACAGTACTTGGTCGAGGAGAGAAGGGCGATTAATCAAAGACAACCTCTTTATTCAAGTCTCGCTTTTTGATAAACCGATTCGTCAAAAAAGGAAGGCTAAGAAGATAATGGCAACTCAAGAAGAAGTCAATGAGCTTAGGAACCAATTGGTTACCATGACTGAAACACTGAAGCTACTTACCCTCAAGGTTGATGATCCCGTGAAGCAACAACAAATGAACCTCATGCAAGAAAGCTTGAGCAAGCTATCTAGTGACTACAAATTTCAGGGCATGAGTTCGCAAGGGGTCTCGCTGGACAAAGAACTTCTTCCGCATAAGTTCAACGCCACTGACATCCCTAAATTCAAGGCAACAGATAACCCTTACTTCCATCTAAGAGCTTTTGAAACTATAATGAGCATTAAGGGTATCGATAAGAAGATTTTCCCCTCTCTGTTCCCACTATCTCTCAAAACCGTTTGTCAACAATGGTTCTTTTCTCTCGAGAAAGAAAAAACCTCTTCTTGGGAGTCGATAACAAACGCTTTCATAGATAGATATAAGTGCAACATCCAAGACGAGACAGACCACAGACAACTTGAGATGTTAAAACAAAAGGAAAACGAAGGGTTCACTTCTTTCTTCAACAAATGGAGGGAAACTTCTGCTAATATGGTCAAGGCTCCTACCGAAAAAGAATCTGTGAGGATGTTTATCAAGAATCTCCAAGGGAAGTATTCAAAGCACTTAAAGTACCAACACAACTTGAATACTTTCAAAGTTGTTTATAATATAGGCATTGACATTGAAGATGACCTTTTGAAAGATAATAGTGCAAGAGGAAAGAAGAGCGACCATCCTTCTTCTTCCTCTAGTGAGGTACATGTTACAAACACCTCTAAACCACGAATCCAAAGATCAAAAAGGGTGTTCACTCCACTTGGTATAAGTTATGAAACGGCTTTCGAGAAGCTACATCACAAAGGACTAGTCATGCCCATAGGGCCCATCAAAGATCCGGTTCCAGACACCTAAGTGGGACCCTAATAAGCACTGCAAATATCATCAAAGCAAGGGTCACGACACTGAAGAGTGTTGGAAACTCAAAGAGGCTATTCAAGATCTGATCGATAACAATGAAACTTCCGAGATTCTAGCCATCGAAGATGACCAAGCATCCTTTGATCCATCACTTCTTATCACACCTGTAGGAGAGCCTATGATCGAGACAGCTTATATGACCTCTCTCGATGAAGTGGCCATAATTGAGGAGGATGAAAGTCTTTTCTTAGATAATACCAAGGAAGACTTGTCAAGTCTAAAAGAGGAAATTCAAAAACTGCAAGATGTCATTGCCATGCTTTTGAATGTGGTAGAAGGATTAGCAAATCGGGTGATGGCCATCGAACAAAATTCTCGCCAAGAGTTTAATGAAGAACTCAATGCTCCTAAGCCACAGGCAAAACGAACCATTGAAGAATACACACCAATAGGAATGACTTACAATGAAGCTTTTGACTGCCTTCACGAACAAGGTCTCATTCACTCCATTGGTCCTAGTCAAGACCCTCCATCTGAAAAACGTTCTCCTAATTGGGACCCAAATTCCTATTGTCGATATCATAAAGGTCGCGGTCACACTACTGAAAAGTGTCTTGCCTTCAAGGATCGTGTTCAAGACTTCATTGATTCAAATATCCTTCATGTTCCTCCGCGCGACAAGAAGGCCAAGATTAGTAACAATGGTAATAGTGGATGTAAAGGGAAGAAGAACGACTATCCTTCTTCTTCCGAAAACACCTACTCTAGTAATAGTGTTGCTACTTTCGACCTTAGTGAGATCCTAGCCATGGATAATCGAAAACAACCGAAAAGGGAATTTACCCCTATTGGAATTAGCTACGATGATGCCTTCGATCGACTCCATGCCAAGGGAATCATTACTCCCATAGGACCTACTAAAGATCCCCCACTTAAGAAAAGATCGCCTAGTTGGAATCCAGACGAACTTTGCAAGTACCACCAAGGTAGGGGTCATACTACTAAGAGCTGTTGGAAGCTAAAGGAGGCTATCCAACATTTGATTGATAATAACAAGCTTCCCATACCTCCAGTTAACAAGAAGAACGAGTGATGATAAAGGAAACAATACAACACAAGAGGCGAGCTTCGACGACAAGATTTCATGACCTCTTTTTCTATTTCTTTTTCATTTTCTACTTTCCCCAATAAGTCTAGCATAGGCACCTTTTATTTTCTTTTAGATTAATTTT
Organism: Chenopodium album; assembly: GCF_948465745.1. NCBI lineage: Eukaryota > Viridiplantae > Streptophyta > Magnoliopsida > Caryophyllales > Amaranthaceae > Chenopodium > Chenopodium album. Next base: position 4,353,827 of record NC_137836.1, on the reverse strand, counting down.
GTAGCTTTTTTCTTTTCCCTTTTTAATAAAATGAGCATCTATTTCCTTGCATATGATCATTTCATTACATTGCATTCAAAAAAAAAAAAAAAAAAAAAAACCATGTCGAATCAAGTACAAGATATACCAATGATTTAAGGCACCCCTTTGTAGCCACATCATATATCCTTTCACCTTTCTAATTTACAAATCCTTTCTTCATAAACCACTTTGAGCCTCGTCTAACGATAGACCCTTCTTTTTTCAACCTACATCTACCTAACTTTGGGATGGGATGGTGTACAACTTATGCAATTTTCAAAGAACAAAGCTTGAGTGATTTCAGAAATTCAAAAAATAGCAAAAAATAAGCAATAATAAAAAAAACGAAAACAAGTGTACAAAAGGGTAAGTGTTCCAATGTCTTTGATATGAAAATATCTTTGATATGAGCACGTCTCAGATTGCGTCTTTTATCGAGTGCTCGGTACCGTGCCTGAGAAACATGAATGCCAAGTGAGTAATAGACCGCATGATCGGGATTGCCCACACTTATTAAAATAAAATAAATGCTAAAGCAAAAGAAAAGAGCTAAAAAAGAGTAGAAACTCAAGCATAAAATTATAAAGATTCAAAAGCGAGGTTGCACACCTTGGGGGCTTATCTAGGGTCTTGAGCCTTTATCCCCTTCCTTCTTCTTTAAACCTTTAGCCTAACCACGTTACAACCCTTAAAAAGACCTTTTTGAGGTATACACACTTGTGCGAGGTTTGGCTAGAGCTACGTTCGGCCTGATTCCTAACGGATACGTAGGCAACCTCACATCGAGGTGCGACCGTAATAAACATGCATTCATATTCACATTCACACACTTACACCATGATCATATCAAGGGATCTCCTATGCTCATCCCTATTCACTTAGAGCTAGACTTGGGGGCTTGATCCCTACATCATTAGCTTACCTAGCCTAAGAGTCACCACCATTTGACTCTTTTCAATAATATATTTTTCCACACACTTTGCTCTTGCGGCCTAACTTTAGTGTCACTTTCACACACTGTACACATACATGACCAAATATATTTCCCTTAGGAACCCTTTGTCATGAAATCTTAACGCTGAAGCATGCTTCGTCAAAATCACTCATCAATCATAATCATCATTGCATCACAAAGTACGAAGTGCTTAGCCTCCGTGCCTAAGTTACCCAAATACTTTCATCATGGAGTCAACCATTGAGATAGCCTAGGATAGATTAATCCTTGCACCTTGAGAGACGGAATCAAATGACATTTGACTAAGCTCATTCAACATGCATCTTCAAACTTTTAATTTTCTTTTTCACGTCTTTCTTTTTCGGGAGAAAGTCGGTACCCTCCACAAAATTGACGGAAAATTTTTGCTTTTTTGCATTTTTCGAATCGCACCATCACATTACAATGCACACACGAGTCATGTACACATTGAGTCATGTCGTGCCATATCACTTTGATTTGAGTCTAACACATGTGTCATTACACTTCGAGTCGAGTCAACCTCGAGTCAGTCAAACATACCGAGTCCAGTTTATACCTTGAGTCGTGTCAAGTCGATGAGTCAAACAATGCTAAACCTTAGGTCAACCCTAAGATGATTAAAGAAATTGCCAAATTTCTTAGTCAAAAATAAATACAGGTGCAGCAGAACAGGGAAGACCCTATCACAGCGTTCGGCGACAGAATCAATTCTTTGCGCCAGAGATATTTCAGCAACGACGGAGCTCGAAGCCTCTCAGAAAGGTGATTTCGACCTCATACTACAATTTCGGGTTCCTTGGTACGCCAATTAGCCCCTATAAGCAATTTGACATGATTAAGTAGTCTGTTTGATTACAATTGCAATAAGTGATCGACCTGATGAAAGATCGTCTCACTTAGCTTAAAGCGCCTAATCACGGAGACACCGACATACTGGTTTTAGCGAAAGCAAAGTTCAGGCGAGCTTTAGAGATCGACAAACGTTGGTCTTCGGAAATTTTTCTTCAGAACATTATCGCAACAAACATTCAAGCACCGAAGCTCTATTGTTCAGAGACGCGTGGACATTTCATTGAAGCTCTTTTGCTCAGAGACGCGTGGGCATATCATTCAAAATATCTATTGTTCAGAGACGCGTGAACATTTCCATCAAAGCTCTTTGTTCAGAGACGCGTGGACATTTCTTTCAAGCTCTTTTGTTTAGAGACGCGTGGACATTTCTTTCAAATCTCTTTTGTTCAGAGACGCGTGGACATTTCTTTCAAAAGCTCTATTGTTCAGAGACGCGTGAACATTTCCATCAAAGCTCTTTGCTCCAAAGACGCGTGTACATTTCCTTTCAAAGCTCTTTTGTTCAGAGACGCGTGGACATTTCTTTCAAAACTCTTTTGTTCAGAGACGCGTGGACATATCATCAAACATTTCTTACAGGCTCTTTTGCTCAGAGACGCGTGGGCATCATATTATCAAGCTCTTTGTTCAGAGACGCGTGAACATATCAAAAAGAAGCTCTTTGTTCAGAGACGAGTGAACATCGAAACATCAAGATGGCGTTCTCTAGCTTGTAGGAGGTCATCAAAACAACAGCAGCAACAAATCGGTTACTTTCAGAGACGTGTGCTCGACGGTGCAAGATACGCATTTCTTAACTCTTTTATCTGTTTAACTAATTCTAGTTTTGCAGGTATCGGCGTTACAAGAGTGATTTAGGATTGCAGAACGTTCTGAATCATTCTCCGTCCCTATCGTTACTTTGGCTTTCGTTTTCGAAACTTGCGTTTCTCCAAACTCAGTCAAAGTGGGGGCTTCTGTAGACACCCATTTGTGTCTCCCCAAAACCAAACCCGGTGATGAGTGCCTTTCACGTCGAATCATAATCGAATGAAACGAAGTGTGGAAAGGTCTAGTGTTGCGGAAAGTTTTATTTCTTTTCTCTTCTCCCTGTTTTTGAAAACTTTATTTTAAGAAAACAGCCAATCCAGTTTGGTTGGTCCATGGTATGGGTCCAATAGTGGTGTAGTTGGATGGGGCTTGCAAAGACCTTTCCAACGATATATTATAAGCCTAATTCCGATGAATATTGAGGAAGTTATGGCCAATTTACTAAACTGGGCCTGGTTTGAGCTTTATGTACGGCCCAATGATCTAGGGGAGGGCCTAATATAATTTATCATTCCTAATGCAATTAGGAATGGTTTAGTCTTCTAAAACATTCTAGAAGGTTCTTTTCATTCCTAATTCAATTAGGACTCTTCAGAGTTTTAATCAAGATCAAATAACATTTTCGTTTGGAATTATATTATTTTATCTTCCAGTACAGGAAATTTATCAGATTTTCGAAAACGCGTGGAAAATCAGTTTCGCGTCCAACCCCAGGCCTTGGCGCCTGGAACCAGGATTGGCGCCAGGCGCTAGCCGTTGGTGCCAGTGGCTAGCGCCAACTAGCCAGGGCTGGCGCCAATGTGTTTTTCCGATCTTCAAACTCTGTTTTGTTAAATTATCTTTTTTGGATGATTTTCTCTATAAATATCGTATCTAAAACTCCGTTTTCATGGACCAAGAATCACCAGCTATCTTCATCATTCATCAACAAGCATCATCGATCACCAACTCTCTTCAAGATTTTCTTGATTATTTATTCAACTCTTTTCTAAACTTTGCTTCACATACAAAATTCCGCATTCGCAAGATCTAGAAACACTTAGCCATATTCGAATTTGCCTTCGCCCTAGACGTGAAAGGTTTTAATTTCTGAGGGTTTGGTCCCAAACCTCTATTTCAATTATTTAATTTAATTGCTTTGATTATTATTTTCCTTGAAGTTACTAACGTGTGTATTTTGTTATTAGAAAGAGGTACGAGGCATCCAAGTAAGTACTTTAATTGATTTATTGATTTTATGATGTAGACATCATGTTTATATTGTTATTATGATTCCTAGTATCATGTCTAGGGTATTTTTAATATTAAATATGATTGTTATGATGCTTCCTATATTCTTTCTAATGTTAATTCATGTTAATATCATGTTAGGGCTAAAGCTTTGATTTTTATTGCTTAGTGACATGCTAGGGTTTGTTATTAATCTTGTTAGTATCATGCCTAGGATCTTGCTATGTTTATTATGCCTTAATATTAACATGAACATGATAATTATTATAATTGTTATATTTATGGTTATTATGTTGATCATGATTATTATGATTATTATTATTATTCATGATATTGATTATTTATTATGTTGCTTGATATGCATATTATTTTATTCTTTATTGCTTGATCACCTTTTATTGCATGTTAAAGGGAATTGGTATCTGCAATCACGCTTAATAAGATAATTAATAATCTTGTTAGGGTTAATCATCGTGATTATAATTCAAGTGATCGCCAATAATAGTTTATTTGTGCATTAATATTCAACCAACATAGATTAAACAGGTTTAGGGTTAACCTATTGATTGTATGTTAATCAGAAAGCGCACATGAATACGAGCAGAATAAAGTAGAGGCCTATTATTAGGGCAGGTTCAATCTCTTTTAGGTTGGATTTGTACCTTCATCCCCGAACCCTTATTTGGTTCATGACCTTATGGAGTTGACGATCTCTTGGATCGTTAAGGGGTGTAACCTTCACCTCGTGATGGTTTACAAGTTCCTTAAAAACTTGTTGGCGACTCTTTTGCTCTATCTTCTTCCCTTTTGGACGCCACCGTACTTTAGTGTATGATCACAGTGGGGTTCAAGCTAGTGGGATTTTAAAGGCTTGAAATTATTCCCTACACTAACTTTTTGTCAAGTGTCGCGCCACGTTGGATAGATTTAAATAGACCTCATAAGATTATAAAAAAAAGTTAATTTAAAATTCTGTTTGGATAGAATTTTAGGATTAAATTAGTTTTATTTTCGATAAAATACCAATATTTCAAATGTACAAATTCAATTATAATTTTATTAAAAAAATTATTAGATTATAATTCTTAAAAATTATCAAATAAATTATTTTTTGTATCATAATATTTTTCGGACTAAGGAAATAGTTCAAAGCGTTAAACATACATTTATAATATATACTAATCGGCTAAAATAATATACTTTACATTCTAGCAAATCGTATAAAGATTAAAATTTTATTTTATAATTCAATAAACAACCCGGGCATCGCACGGGGCACAAAATTAGTATACATATAAAGGGGAGTTTTTTCCCGAGTTTTTAGAAAGCCACGTAGGATTTAATTTTCTTAGAGCGCCACGTAGGATTATAAATTTTTGTTGTAGACAATCAAATAAGAGATTATTAATTTCTTGTATAATTAAATAATTCAAATGCCACGTAAGTAAAATTGGCGAATGAAATTTTTAAGTTTAAACTAATTAAATATTATATATTATCTTTTGATATTAGGATTTTTATCCAAATATATAACAAATTTTACCACATTAATACAAAAAAAAAAAAAAAAAAAAAAAAAAAAAAAACAAACAAACCAACCAACCGTGCATCGCACGGGCTTCATCTAGTATTTTTATTATTTGCCTCCCCACGATTAACCACGACCTCAAGATGATGTATAATAGAGTAGGACTAATCCATTATTACAAAAGGAGGATAAAGTAGAACATACCGATTACAATTAATAGCAAGAAAACAATAATATAAAAACCAAATAAAAATAAGACGCACTCATAAAACAATTTAAAATAAAGTAGCTCATCGTTGTGACCAAATCAACACACAATGATCCAACATTCCAACGTGATTAATCTAGAAAATTTTAGTGATTAATCTTCACAATACTGATAGGCCTTTCTCCTGAAGGAATAGATTGTGTGTAAACTTGGCCATAATCCTTGAGCCTTTTGTATAACTGCGGCCTCTCTTCATTGATAAGTTCATCTAATGGTCCAATCTCTTTATCCGCGCTTGGAATGAACAGCATGGCTAAGGAGATCCGATCATATTGTGGGTTTACCACCGCCTTGTGGGTTGGACTCTCGAAGATGCCGTTACTTGTTATCTGCAAATAAATATAAATATTTGGTAATAGCTAGTCAAACGTCATACTGTGTGTTTTGGAAAATGTAAATAATTAATGTTTCAATTGATAATGAAGTCAAATAGGTCAAGTCTCATCACCTTAAAATAAAAAAAAATAAAAAATAAAAAAAAAACTGTAAAAATAATATTTAATAAAAATGATTTCAGTTTAGTAAAAGTAATTTAATTTCGGCAAGATAATTTCAGTTCAGTAAAAGTAATCTTAGGTGAGTGAAAATGAGATGGGGTGAAATAGGCCTTACGTTATAAATACAATCAATACTAAACACTTAGAAGTTGTTTTATAATCCTTACCTCCATCTGATCACCAACAAGGATGGTGATGGCTTGAGGGATGACGGGAACACGAAACCAACGATTGTCTTTGAGAACTTGAAGACCTTCAACCTCGTTATCTTGCAAGAGCATGGTAATGGCAGTTCCATCTCCATGAGGTTTGAGTCCAACAACTTGATCCGACATCGGACATCGAGGGTAAAAGTTGAACCTTGCAAATGTCATATCTTCATTTTCATCTCCCCATAATGCAAGAAAACGGTCTTCTTCTAGATTCAAGGAACGTGCCATAGCTTTTAAGAACGTCCCAAGTATCATTCGGTTCATCTTTGAATATTCATGCAATGTTGTCCTGTGATTTATTATATATTTGATTAATTTTCAATGTTATTAATTGTTAGTTGCTTCATATCTTTAGTACAATCAAACATATAAGCAATTTGATTAAAGATTAGAGTAACATGAATAGTAATTTAGTTATCAAAAGAAAAAAATTGTAAAAAAAGGATCTTTTAAGTGGTCGACTTTTTGAAAAAGAACCTAAGTGAAAATTTGTAAAAAAAAAAAAAAAAAAAAAAAAAAAAAAAGGAGGACCTTTTAAGTTGTATTTTGTTTGTATGGGGTACTTGGGTGGGCTTGCATGGTGGTCAATACCGGAGTTTCGGGGTTGACTATCACGTATTAGTCACTGCACGTGTTTTTAAATAAAAAAATTTCCCCAAATTTCCATTATTTCTCGACCTAACCCTCTCATATAATATTCTCACGGAGGTCGGAAAAGGGGGTAATTTTTTTTTTTTAAATAAGTCATGTGACTAATATGTGATAGTGAACGCTGGAGCTCCGAGATTGACAACCTCGCAAGCTCACACAAGTATCCCATACAAACAAAATATAACTTAAAAGGTCCTTTTCACAAGTTTTCACTTAAAGGTCATTTTTAAAAAAGTCGATCATTTAAAAGGTCCTTTTCCACAATTTTCTCTTATCAAAATTCTTATAATATCTTCCAGTATAGCTTGAAAAATGACCATCAAAAGATTTCATTATATTTTCCACATAAGCATTTCTTTAGCTTCTTGTCCTCAATATGTATCCTCAATCGTTGTAATTAATGCTAATTTATCCTCAATATTTTCTTTTTTAGCTTTTTAGCCCTAAGGGTTATGTTTAGCATTTTCCTTTTCTTAATGTTCAAAATATATAAAATTCATTTATCTTAGATTTTTAAAGTCTCAATCCCGTCAAAAAAAGCAACGAACTAAAAATTGTGGGTCCATTTAAAATTACCTAAAATTTTCGGGATTTTTAGGCCAAAATTGAAGTTGTCGTTTGTTCTCGGGATAAACTTGGAGATGAAGCTTGTCATTCCAATTGAGACTTCCACGTTGAACAGCATTTGTATTTCCATAACCTTCCAAATCTTCTCCCTTTGAGGAGTACTTTTCCTTTTCTTCAAGAGGTAGTTTGAAGAATTGTTTGCTCATTTCTCGTACCTCGTCTAGTGTCGAAAGTGGCATACCATGATTCACTAGCTATAACACACAAAATTAAACTCATAAATTTCATATATATTGTTTCACATATATAGATAGTGAGCTTATTGATATAAAAAGTCATTCTACTTTCTAATGCAAGGAACCTTTTTTTTTATTTAAATTATGGAAATTAAAAACTTACAATGATAACCAATAAATCCTTACTAAGTGTGACGTTAATCATATTACGAAGTACGGAGTACTTCTTAATACAACAAAATTGTGAATACCTATTTTTTTCTAAAAATCATCAACTACATAATGTTTCCTTTATGGTAGTACGTATTATAAAAGTGGCTATTACGTTGAAAACGTTGATGAGAACATTTAGTATCATAAATACCGTATACGAAATAATATATGCTTAATAATTAATGATGAACTAAAACTAGAATGAGCAAGTGCTCAATTCAAGCATATATTAATGGCAGGCCAATTATCAATTAGGGTACGTATATAAATGGCAAACCTGAACACAGCCCCATGAACTGAGAGCGGAGCAAAGCTTGGCAAGCTCATCAGGAGACGACGATGAGAGGAGAGAAAAATCAATCATCGGAGCATCCATCAACGGAGGAGGGCCATTGCCAACTTGGTAGTCATCTTCGGGCTGTATGTAGCCCTTAGGCACCACGCCGCTTTGGAGTATCTCTTGCACAGGCATAAGAGTAGGAGCCATTTTACGTTAAAATTGGAACAAAAAGTTTACGCAAATGAATTTTATTTATAGGACTATGATTTTGAAAGCTAAGGCTGTGATATATGCAAATGAGATGTAAGAGGCTCAGTTTATATAATATGGTTGATTATATACTGTAGCAGTTAAAGTGAAAAAAAAAAAAAAAAAAAAAAAAAAAAAAAAAAAAAAAAAAAAAAAAACTTAGATTAGGTAGTATGAATTCTTTGATCATAAAAATTCCATTTGATGACCAATTATAAATTAATTATATGGTGGTATGCAAAAATTAACTACTGTAATTTATGTTGCCCTTAGGAAGCTAAGTTGTCACTTTTTTTTGCATATATTTGTATTTTTTAGGACAAATAATATTAATAGCCATAACTCACATTTTTCTCTTACTATCCAGACCTATCAGCTCTAAGGACAATAATGCATATAGATTGTTCATAAGGAGAAACTCTCAAAGTTAACAACTTATCTTAAGAATTTCTCAAGCTATTAGCATACGCACCCATGCTATATTTTTTTTTTTTAATGGTAAGAAGAAGGACCCTATTGAGCCGGCACTTCTCACAGGTTTAGCCAGCCCAACTCCTCAGGTCATCGCTTGAGACTAGAGGGGGGAGGTTAGGGAATCCCCCTACTCCCAGGTATAAAATGCTATTGGACATGTACAATATGTACGTAGAAAGACAACCTTAATAGTTAATGGGGGTAAGCTAGTAGAGTAGATATTTTAATTCTACGCCAGTGATGTATCCATGTAGTGTTATTTAATTTCTATCATCTCGTTACTAGATTAAGTTAAAAGAATGTACCTATATAATTCTACTGATATATATATATATGGTGTCATTTCTATCTTCTCGTTACTCAATTAATTTAAACATGTATTGTTATACTATGAAACATCCTAATCTAATATGGATACTATTACTATTCTTTAAAATGTTGTGTGTATTGTACATCTAAAATAGTACGTACTTCATATCTCATCAATTTCAATCCAAACATAATATAGGGAGTACAACTATACTAGTGTACATCACTACTACAGCTTTAATTTATCATACGTTAATACGTAATTAGGCCATCTTTCGCTTCCATGTTTTAGTGTTCATAAATAAATACTTGTATATTGTTGCAATGCCAACAAGAAGAAAAAATGTACGTCGAAACAAAGAGTATGTTTTGGTAGATCGGAGAAGAATTCAACTCGTATAGTTTTCAGGAGGAGGAAATCAAAAGGCTAGCATTTGCGTAAGTAAAAAGTGGAAATCGTCTCTTATGGTATACTTGCTACTGTAATTTGTATTAGCTTAATTTCAATTCAAACTTAATTGAGTTATGACTTCTTTTTTTTTTTTTTTCTTTTTTTGAAGCCTTTTTGTGCTATTACTTTAACCCCTTTATTAATCTAAAACTACTTCAATTCCCTCAACCTTTATTAAACATTTTATATTATTTTGTTATAAAGTAAATTGGAAATGTCAATGATTAATGTATCCTCGTGACATAGATTTGAATTAATTACATACGTAGTATTTTTCAAGAAAGATTTGTTCAGGCACCAACTCAGCATGACATAGCGCTTTCGATAAAGTAAGGATTTTAATGAGTGTTAAAAGGTCGTATTTAGTGTGCTAAAACTGCTAATTGCTAAACTAAATAGTTTGTCATTATTGTCAACCCTTAAAACCTCATGCATGAGTAAATACTTCTTAAATTGGCAAAATTTTCTTACAAATTCTTAAATGGACCTAGTTCACACTAATTTATTGTGGACCACTAACATTAGAAAAAGTATGGTTGTTTTATTAACAAAAAAAAAGGGTCACTATAATTTTAAAAAAGGTCACTATGTTGAAATAAAAATCATTTTGGTAATATATAGGCCTAAGTGGTTATTTTTGTAATGAAATATTTTATATACTGATCAATATGAATAATAAAGGCCACTATCCTAAAATTAGGGTAATAGCGTCGTATTTCAAGTTCACAATATTATTAAACGTTGTAGTAGTTTTAATAAAGGTTACTATGTTAAAAATAAGGTTACTATGTTAAAAATAATGGTCACTATATTCAAAATAATGTCAGTTGCGTGTGTATATACCTCGGGTCCACAATAATATTATTGTGGACCAGGTCCACGCAAGTGTTTTTGAAATTTTCTAGCCACAAATTGTAGAATAATTATTCATTCCATGATTTTCCATCCTCCGCAAAACTGAACCTAATACGTTTGACTTACAATTTTTTTTTTAAACTTCGGTTTCATTCATAATACTCTATTTTTGTGGAATTACTATGGAACAAATTAAATAAGATACTGGTAATATTTTTGACTTTTTGTTACGTCTGTTTCATAATAATTGTAACATTTTTTTATTTGCTAAGGATACACCACTCTTATATTATTTCTCTCTCACACTAACCTCACTTTTGCAAATATTTTATTATTTTTCTCTCCAACAAATTCTGCTAACAATATATTATTGTATAATTTCTCTCACCAACTAACATTGAAATGTATATCAACTAGCTAAACTTTATATATAGTGAGCTTATTGATATTAGTCATTCTACTTTCTAATGCAAGGAACCTAAAATCTTTTTCTTTTTTTAATTTAAATTATGGAAATTATTGAAAACTTACAATGATAACCAATAAACCCTTAGTAGGTGTGACGTTAATCATATTACGAAATACTTCTTAAATCTTAAGACAACATAATGTTTCCTTTATGGTACGTATTATAAAGTGGCTATTACGTAGACATTGTCAATGAAAACATCTAGTATCATTAATACGTATACGAAAGGTATGCTTAATGAAATTAATGATGAGCTAAAACTAAAATGAGCATGTGTTAAACTATATATTAAAGGCATGCCAATTATTAATTAGGGTACGTAAATAAATGGAAAACCTAAACACAACCCCATGAACTGAGAGCGGAGCAAAGCTTGGCAAGCTCATCAGGAGACGACGATGAGAGGAGAGAAAAATCAATCGTCAGAGCATCCATCAACGGAGGAGGACAATTACCAACTTGGTAGTCATCCTCGAGTTGTATGTAGCCTTTAGGCACCACGCCGCTTTGGAGTATCTCTTGCACAGGCATAAGAGTAGGAGCCATTTTACGTTAAAATTGGAACAAAAAGTTTACGCAAATGAATTTTATTTGTGTTAAACACAATGAATCCACTGTGAGTCACAGCAAGCCTCTCATCACAGTCAGTCACAGCAAGGCAACTTAGCAGAGCTCTTAATTCTATTATAACAGAATAGCCTAGTCAGCAGAGTTTGTTACGAACTCCTCCAAGCTCAGCAGCTGTATTAGAAGCTTCTAGTATTCTTTAGCTTTATAATGACAACATATATATATATATATATATATATATATATATATATATATATATATATATGCTTCTTCCTATTGTAATAATTCATTCACTCAAATACATAAGAAATGAAAATCTGTTTTCTCCTAATTTTCTCTCTAAATTCTTGAATTCATATTTATTGATTGTTCTTCATTTTTCCTTTAATTCTTCAATAAATCGATTCTATCAAGTTGTAACATGGTATCAGAGCTTGCACAATTCGATTTCTGATTCGTTTCTTCACAAATTTGTTGCTGCATTCAACCAGTTATATGCTTTTAGTAAGATCTTCTGTTTCAAGTTTTTCTTCATTCTGAAAAATACTGTGAGATTGTTGTTGAGCTGAATTGTTGATTGAAAACTATTGTTTCTGCTCTTTGTTGTAATTCAAGTGCTTAATTCTCGATTATGGCTGCACATAATGATTCATTGACTGATCCTGCACTAGATCCAACTTCACCTTATTATCTGCGTCCTAGTGATTCACAGTATAAACTGGTTTCTGAAAATTTCAATAATGGCAGTGCTTAAAATGACTGGAAAAGGTCTGTTATGATTGGTTTATCAGCTAAGAATAAGCTTGGATTCATTGATGGATCAATTGAGAAACCAGATCCTTCTAATTCTGCTTTGCACAAAGCTTGGTACAGATGCAATAGTACTCTTATTTCCTAGTTTATTCAAATTCTTGATGTCACAATTGCTCGTAGTGTTCTTTAATTTGATACTGCTAGAGAAATCTGGATAAACTTGGAAGAACGATTTGGTCAAACTTCTGGTGCACAAATCTACTCTATACAACAATAGTTGGCTGATATTCATCAAGGATCTGAGAACATCTCTACTTTCTTCACTAAGATGAAGATGTTGTGGGATGAATATGATGCACAGAATCCATTGCCTGTTTGTACTTGTACTAATTGCACATGCCAAATCACAAAGAAGATTCTAAAAGCTCAGGAAGATCAAAGGCTTACACAGTTCCTAATGAAACTCAGAGAAGAATTTAGTCAAGTCAGAGCTAATATCTTGATGATATATCCTCTTCCTACAATCTCTCATGCATACAGATTGTTGATTCAAGAGGAGAGACATAAAGAAGTGTATACTGCTTCTCATTCAGCACAGGGAATGGCATTTGCGGCAGCAAACAAGAGAAGGTTCTATGAGCCTAATTTACAACAGAAGAATAGATTTGATGGAAACAACAATACTGGAACAAATAGAGTTGGTGGCTCACAAAGTTTCCATCCATGGAACCAGTCACAAAGAAGACAGCCCAACTATTTTTGTGATCACTACAAAATCTCAGGACATTCTATTAATAGATCCTGGAAGGTCAATGGTTATCCAGCTCACTTTAAGGAAAATTGGAAAGGAAAGGGAATTGCAGCAACAATTCTTGGAGATTTTGATATAGAAGAGTTCTAGAACAACACTGACAGTACAAACACAGCAAAAATCTTTGTGGAACAATACAATCATCTCATTGCTCTCTTAGACAAGAAATCAGATGATGAGAAGACCAAAATAGCTGCATTGGTAGCAGGTATTTTCTGTCTTTTATCATTCAGCACTTCTCAATGGATTATAGATAGTGGTGCAACTGACCATATGAGTCATGATATTAGTTTGTGTCATGAATATTCAAGATTAGATAATTCTGCAAGCAATATAACTATACCAGATGGAAGAAAATTATCAATTCAAAATAAGGGAACAATTAAGTTTGGTGATACTCTTTTACTGAAGGATGTGATGCATGTGCCTGGATTTCAGTTCAATCTGATTTCAATTCCTAAATTGTGCAAAGACATGAATTGTGTGGCTTATTTCTCATGTATGAATGTTATATCCAGGGCCCTACTCTGACCAAGACACTGTTGCTTGGTAGACTAAGAGATGGTTTATATTGCTTGGCGAAGTCCTTCTTTCAAGATACACAATAGTCAAGCTGTGCTGCAGTCCATAGTCAGTCAGAATCACAATAGTCAAGTTGTGCTGCAGTCCATAGTCAGTCAGAATCATGTTTAGATTCTCATTCTATTAATAATGTGAAGCTTTGGCATCTAAAATTAGGACATATGCCTATAGCTCATTTGAATAAGGTCAAGCCAAACTTAGATACTAAGGATTATTTGGTATCTTGTACTTGTCATGTCTGCCATTTTGCTAGGCAACATAGACTGTCTTTTGGTAATAGTTGTATAAAGACATCTAAGGTGTTTGATCTATTACATTTAAATGTTTGGGGTCCAAATAAAGTGGCCGCTCACAATGGTTGTAATATTTTCCTGGCTATAGTGGATGATTTACAAGATTTTCTTGAATATTTCTATTGAAATATAGATCAGATGTTGTCCAAGTTCTTTGTGATTTTGTAGTGTTCATTGCAAACCAATTTGGGGCTAGGATAAAAGGTGTAAGAACTGATAATGCACCAGAACTATGTGACGGTGATATGAGGAGGTTTTATACTAAGGAAAGGATTTGTTATCAGTCTAGATGTACTGAAACTCTACAACAAAATGGAGTTGCTGAAAGAAAGCAAAAATATCTACTGGAAACAGCAAGAGCCCTTTATTTTTAGTCTAAAGTGCCAACTAGATTTTGGGGTGATTGTGTCATGACTGCAGCTCACTTAATTAACAGAATTCCTCTGCAATGTCTTGGATTTATTTCTCCCTTTAAAAAATTTTCAATAAAAAACCAGATATTGACTACCTTAGAGTTTTTGGCTGCCTTTGCTACATGTCTACTATTAAACAAGGAAGAACTAAATTTGATGCAAGAGCAAACCCATGTGTCTTTATTGGATATCCTACATCACATAAAGGATATAGGGTTCTAGATTTGACTATTGGTAAAATTCATGTTACCAGAGATGTTACTTTCTATGAGAAACACTTCCCATATACAATTCCTAAACATAACCCTTCTCCAGTCTCCCAGTTACCTTTTCAAATATTCCTTCCTATTTCTACACTAGTTACAGCCTCATATGATGATGAAAATCCTAATATTTTACACCCTACACCACACAACATCCTAAACACATCACAAAATTTCCCAAACACACCTTACAGTATCCCAAACACTTCACCTAATACCCAAAACACATAAACTCAAAGTTATCCTGTTCCTGTTCTAGACCAGAACACAGTGGACTCTTCTGCAGATACTGAACTCAGAAGATCAGATCAATTCGACCTAGAAACCCTTCTAAACAGCACAAGGATTATGTCTCTCATGCTGCAGGGAATAATTCAAGCTTTAATCCCACTAGCTCAAACCCCACTATGATCATACACTAAAGTACGGTGGCGTCCAAAAGGGAAGAAGATAGAGCAAAAGAGTCGCCAACAAGTTTTTTTTAGGAACTTGTAAACCGTTCATAGGATGAAGGTTACACCCCTTAACGATCCAAGAGATCGTCAACTCCATAAGGTCTAGAACCAAATAAGGGTTCGGGGATGAAGGTACAAATCCAACCTAAAAGAGATTGAACCTGCCCTAATAATAGGCCTCTACTTTATTCTGATCGTATTCATGTGCGCTTTCTGATTAACATGCAATCAATAGGATTAACCCTAAACCTGTTTAACCTATGTTGGTTGAATTTAATGCACACATAAACTATTATTGGCGATCACTTGAATTATAATCATATTAACCCTAACAAGATTATTAATTATCTTATTAAGCGTGATTACAAGTACAAATTCCCTTTAAGCATGCATAAAAGGCTTGATCAAGCAATAAATATAAATAAATATCAAGCAACATAATAATAATCATCATAATAAAATTATAATCATAATAAATAATCCATCATTAAAATAAACATGAATAATAATAATCATCATTAAAATAATAATAATAATAATATTCATAATCATCATAAATAAAATAATCATCATCAAAATAATAATAAATTATAACAATTATAATCATAATCATGTTCATGTTAATATTAAAGCATAATAATAGCAAGATCCTAGGCATGATACCCTAGCATGTCACTAAGCAATAAAAATCAAATCTTTAACCCTAACATGATACTAACATGAATAAATATTAGGAAGAACATAGGAAGCATCATAACAATCATATTTGATATTAAAAATACCCTAGACATGATACTAGGAATATCATAATAACAACGTAAACATGATTTCTACATCATAACATCAATAAATCAATAAAGTACTTACTTTGATGCCTCGTACCTCTTTCTAATAACAAAATACACACGTTAATAACTTCAAGGAAAATAATAAACAAACAATTAAATTAAATAATTGAAAGAGAGATTTGGGACCAAACCCTCAGAAATTAAACCTTTCACGTCTAGGGCGAAGGCAACTTCGAATATGGCTAGGTATTTCTAGATCTTGCGAATGCGGAATTATTTATTTGAGAAAAGGCTAGTTTAGAAAAGAGAGAGAGAATAATTAAGAAAATCTTGATGAGAGTTGGTGAATTGAAATAAGAATTGATGAAATCTGGTTATCGAAAACGGAGTTTTAATACGTTATTTATAGTGAAAATAAGCCAAAAAGATAAAATTAACAAAACAGAGTATGGCGCACGCAAAACGAGGTTGGCGCCAGGCGCCAATGGCTAGCACCAGGCGCCAATGGTTGGCGCCAGGCATGGTTCCAGGCGCCAATGCCTGGAGTCAGGCGCCAAGCCCGTTTTTAACGCGTTTTTGTTTTTATCATATATTTTGATCCGGAAGTCCAAATCAGGCATATAATATGTCGTTGGAAAGCTCTTAAAGTCTACTTTCCAACCCAATTAGAATAAGATTAAAATATTTTGTAGATAAAAAGATATGGTCAAAATAGTGGAAGGGTGTCAGTTTTGGATAAAGTTTCGTGTCTCATTCATATCTTTTTCGTTATAACTCGGATTTAATATTATAATATATCATTGGAAAGATAATTTAAAGATCTATCCAACCATATAAAATTTGGATAAATATTATGAGGCACGGAAATAAAATCTGAATATATTCCACTTCGTACAAAAGAAGGATTCTTAAAATGAGTAGTTTTATTCAATTTCAAACTCTTTAAAACATAATTATCAATCCTAACTCCATTAGGATTTAAAAGAACCTTCTAGAGTATTCTAGAAGACTATAATCAATCCTAATAGCTTTAGGAATGATAATTAATAACATGCTCTCCTCTAGATCATTGGGCCGCATATTAGGCTCAAATCGGGCCCAGTTTGGTAAATTGGCCATAACTTCCTCAATATTTATCGGAATTGGGCTTATAATATATCGTTGGAAAGGTCTTTGCAAGCCCTACCCAACTACACTACTATTGGACCCATATCATGGACCAACCAAATTGGATTGGCTGTTTTCTTAAAATAAGTTTTCAAAAACAGAGAGAAAAGAAAAGAAATTAAAACTATCCGCAACGCTAGACTTTCCACACTTTCACTTCATTCGATTATGATTCGACGCGAAAGGTACTCATTACTGGGTTTGGTTTTGGGGAGACACAAATGGATGTCTACACATGCCAAACACATTTCTAAAACAACTGCTCTTGAATCACAACATTGGTGCAACGCGCGCATATCGGACTCAATTCAATTCTAAACAGAGAAAGTCATAGTAGAGAAAGTCAAACTTAATTTTGACTTTCAAGATTTTCTCGGAGTTTGACTTTCTCTGCTATAATTTCAATTCAAACTTAATTGTGCTATGACCTTTTTTTTTTTTTTTTTTTTTTTTTTTTGTTTTTTTTAAGCCTTTCTCTGCTATGACTTTAACATTAATCAAAGAGGTATCTTTTAAAAAACATATACTTTCCTTAACCTTATTAAACATATAGCTAATTTATCAATGTGTTTTATGCCGAGTAATATTTTGACATAAAGTTATTCTGGATTCAATAAAGTAAATTGAAAATGTCAATGGTTAATGTATCCTCGTGACATAGACTTGGATAACGTATTTGATATTATTCAAGAATTAAAGATTTCTTCAGAGCAAGGCCAGCAACTCAGCATGACATAGCGCTTTCGATAAGTAAGGAATCTAAGGATTTATTGATTTGATGAGTGTAACAAGGTCGTATTTAGTGTCCCTCAAAAAAAAAAAAGGTCGTATTTAGTATGCTAAACTATATTGCTTTTCATTATTGTCAACCCCTAAAACCTTATGCACGAGTAATTACTTCTTAATATGGCAAAATTTTCTAAGTTGTAGAAATAATTTTTCTTATTCACTCCATGATTTTTCCAATTTCCATCCTCCGCAAAACTGAACCTAATATGTCCGATTTATAATAATTTTTTTTGGAATTATTATGAAATTGACTTAAATAGTCAATACGATTCATTTTTTACACCCATTTCATAATAATTACAACATTTTTTAGGATAATTTGCCAATTACTACTGCAAGTTAATAACACTTTGTAAATTACTACCACAAATTAAAAAAGTTGTGAATTACTACCGTAAAACTTTTTAAGATGTTGCGATTATTACTACCAAACCCCCATTAAACCCAACTATGAGGTCATTATAGCTCTTTAACCAATGGCTAAAGCCCTTAACCATGGTCAAACATGGGTTAAATCTCTTAACCATGACATCATTATATCCCTAACCCATTTTTTTTGGCTGGTTAAAGCCCTTAACCATGGTCAAACATGGGTTAATGTGATATAATGACGTCATAGTTGGGTTTAATGGGGGTTTGGTAGTAATTGCAACATCTTAAAATTTTTTGCGGTAGTAATTCACAACTTTTTTAATTTGCGTTTTTTAATTTGCGGTAGTAATTTACAAAGTGGTATTAACTTGCAGTAGTAATTGGCAAATTTCCCATTTTTTATTGGAAAAATTAGAAAAAATAATCCTAACTTTCCTCAATTTTTGTAGAATAATCCTAACTTTCATTTATTCTGGAATAATCCGAACTTTTGGGGGTATTCTTTTTCTTCAATCCCAAATACCGGCTACCGGTAGAATGAGTTTTTTTCTTTTTTTTTTTTTGTTAAAGTGACACGTGTCAAAAATTAATTGGTTAAAAAACATTAAAAAAAAACAAAATTAAAAAAGAAAAACCACCGAGCCAAACCCCAACCACCCTTAAAATCCGGCAACCCGCCAATCCAACCACCTCCCTCGTCCCCGGTCGTCTCTCCCCCACCACCAGCCCAGCCATTAGGGTCGCCGCTCCGACCAAACCACCATCCACCACTAGCCCCAATCCCGAAAACCCTTTCCCCCGCTCTCGAAAAATCCGTCTGAACCAGCAGCCCCACTCGAAAACCCCTCTAAACCACCTTGCCCACTCTCGAAAACCACCAAAAACCACTTCCCCCCACCATCGAAAACCCTAGCCGCTAGGGTTTCGGGGTGGGGGAGGAGTAATTGGGGTTTTTCGGGAGTGGGAAAGGTCCGTTTCTTTGGTGGTTGCGTGGGGGGGGGGGGGGTTGAAGGAGATTTCGGGAAAGGGGGAAAATGATGAAGGAAGGACGCGGTCCGCTGAGCTTCGAGGAAAGAACGGCGGCTCCCGGCGATGGCGAGGCGGCGGATTTCTGTGGTGGGGGAGGGGAGGCTGCTGGCTGGGGTTTTTCTTTTTAAAAAAAAAAAATTTTGTTTTTTTTTTTAATTTTTATTTTTTTGGACCAATCAGGACTTGACACGTGTCAAGTGACCTGATATAATAGGTCATTGACTTTGGTTGACCGGTTAGGGATTGAAGAAAAAGAATGACCCATAAAGTTCGGATTATTTCAGAATAATCCAAAGTTGGGATTATTCTAGCAAAATTGATGAAAGTTGGGATTATTATTTCTAATTTTTCCTTTTTTATTTAGTAAGAATCCACTACTCAGTACTCACTCTTTTATTATTTCCCTCTCCAACTAACTTTACTTTTACAAATATTTTACTCTGTATTATTCTCTATCATTTTTCTCTCGCGTCAATCCCACATACACTATTATTGTATTATTTTCTCTCTTTTACAAACGTTTAAATATATCTTCATTAACTATACTTTATACTCCCTCCGTCCCATAATATAAAGCTTCTTTTGGTTTTTGCGTGGGAATTAAGAAAGTTATAAATTCCTTAAAACTAATGATTAAAAGTAGATATGTGCATGTAGGGCTAGAGAGAGATAGAGAGAAAGAAAAAGTAGTTGGGATAATTAAAGAGGTAGAGAGAGAAAGTGTTGGAAATAGATGTTAAAAGTACAAAAAAAGTAAAGGAAAAAAGATGACAACTCTTCAAATAGAAGGTAATAATGTCAACAAATAGAACCTTTAAATAGAAAGAGGCATTGTATTTTGGTTTACCCAAAAAGGAAATGAGGCTTTGTATTAAGGGACGGATGGAGTATTATAAAATTCTCCTTATAGTTCTTATCCTATAATCTTCCTAAAAATTTACTCTTTGACTATTGTTTCGGCAAAAAATGAGCTAACCGGGCCTTGGAGGGCTATTTGTGGACCTCAGATTTGGACCTTGAAAGGACCTGCAAAATGAACCTCGAGCTCGGGGTGGAGCCTCCGACGCCCAAGTTAGTTGTCAAACAAAGCATATGAGAGGAGTTTAGGGGAGAGAAAGTGGAGGAGTATGGTCATCTTAGGGCCTGTTCTCATACGTTTATTTTCAGTTCAGTTCAGTTCAGTTCAGCTCCTAATTTCCTTCTCTTATAAAATATTCTATTCATTTCAGTTCAATTCAGCTGATTTTAGTCTATTAGAACAGGCCCTTAGTGTAAGAGTGACCTCCTTTTACCTTTGGCTCCTTGAGGGGTGTACATGAGTGGGTTTTGGGAACCCTAGTAGTACATATGCTAGTCATGATGGGCCATATTAGTGCATTTGGCTTATTTAGGACCTCTTGGACCTTTTTATGCCCTTTGGGATTATATTATATGAGAATTACCCTTAAATAAAAGGAAAAATTGAAAAGAATAATCTCACCTTTGGCTCCTCTTCTTAAAATAATTCTACCTTTGCATATTTCAGAAATAATCCCACCTTAACACCGCATCTGCTCAAAATAGTCCTTTTTACCTTCAACCTGTTTTACAGGTTAATTTTTTTTTTTAATTTTTCTTTCGTTCCTCTACTCTCACTTCACCCCCTTCATCCCTGACAACCACCATCTCCACCACGACACCACCTATCCATCACCACCACCATAGCACCACCCACTCCCATCCATCACCACCACCACAACACCATCCACGCCCATCCATCACCATCGAATTGACCTCCACCCCGAAACCTACTAGAATTGGGAAAGAGGGAAGGGGATGCACTCTGCCATATCCAATCCCCACACATGAATCCCCTCCTAACCCCCAACTCGAAACCTCACGAGGAAAGGTGGCTGAGTTTCGGTCTTGGATCTTTGACCGAAAAAGGTGTGTGAAGAAAGTGGGATCATTTACATAATCACCGGAGATAAAGGCGGTGGCGTGTTTAACAGTTCGAAGTAGAGGTCTCAGGTGTGGTGGGGTTTGTGTTTCAGGCTCAGAACTCGATCAACGCACCACCTGGGCGGCGGATCGAACCGAGTTTTTGATGGGTTGGTAGAGGATGGAATCGGGGAAGTGGAAGGGGGAACGGGAAAGGGGAGGGAATCAGAGAAGGGGAGGCAATCAAGGAGGGAGGAACGGGGAAGGGGAAGGACGGGAATCAAGGAGGCAGCATTTCTGACGGCGGCTGGGTTTGGCGACGAGGGAGCATCGGCAGACTAAGGAAGATGACAGGGTAAAGTCGTATCCCCTAATCAAAAATAATTACCTAAATCACTAACTACAATAGATAGGGAAGTAGGGTCGAACTCCACAGGGAAAAACGTCTTTTTAATTCTAATTAATTATTATAATCTAAATTGTCCAAGTAACCAATATTTTTAGGTATGAATTCTATACTACGAAGAATAAGTTTAGGGAGAAAAGAATCAATAATAAGGAAACCTAGGGTCACAGGTTCACCAGTAATTAATATTCCGGGATAGAATGAAGTAATTAATAATTAACAATGCATAGATAATATGATTAACAGGCTCTCGCAATTTATTAACCAACATAGATTTAACATGCTCTCGCAATTTATTAGACCTAAGTTCCTATTAAAAATAGCCTTTAATATTAAATCAACATCTGCTCGATTCATCAATTCAATATTGCTAAACATTCACAATCAAATTACATCTGCTCGATTCATAATCTAATTGCAAAGAATTAGAACAATTTAATAGGAAATTATCATGCAATATCAACAATCAATAATAACAAACTATCCCTTCATATTAATTATGGATCCCCATAAACCCTAGAATTAAACTACTCACTAATCATCATAACTAATCCAATCAAATAAACAATTAAAAACATAAACAAGAAAATAATTAAAATGGCTGAAATTAAAAAGGGAAGAAATTGTACCAAAACAAATCTGGAATTAATGAAGGAATTATGAACAAGAGTTTAGAGAGAATTTAAGAGAGAGAAATAATACTAAGTAGAGAGAGAAAGTCTAAAAGAAAAGAAGGTAAGTAAATAATCCGTACAAAACGTATATATACTTCTCCTAAAACAAGAATTAACTAAACTTAATCAGACACTAGGAAAAACACGCGCCCGATCGGGCGAAGGGGCGCCCGATCGGGCCCGCCTTTTTTACCATGCCCGGTCTAATATGCCGCGCCCGATCGAGCCTACACTCACCCGATCGGGCGCGCCTTTCCTTGATAGCATTCATGCGCGCAGCTGCCCGATCGGGCGTATGCTTGCCCGATCGGGCCCGGTCTTCATCTTCAAGGCTTGGACTTCGATTGGGCTAGATTTCTCGGCCCAATCCATATTTCCTCTCGGGTCTCGAATACATGGTCCAATTGCCTCGTGATCCAAATAACCGAGCCCTTAATCACCGGCTCGATGGCTCTAGCCGGCCTTGGGCTCCAAAAGTGGTCGTGTTCCTCCAATGCTCGTAGTCGCTTCATAAAAATCCCGGGAAAATGCTCCAAAGGTGCAATTCCCTGCAAAACTTAACCAAAACTACGAAAACACTAGAAAACACATATTAGTAATAAAAGTGGCCCGAAAGAGCCAAAAACACTACTAATAATGACCACGGGACTGGGGTAAAACACTATATAAAATAGACATATCAAACTCCCCCAAGCCAAACCCTTTGCTTGTCCCTAAGCAAAGAGCTCGTCAATGAACTTATAAAACATACTTCACCCCAATAAACAAATCAAAAGCCAACGATTCAAGGTAAAATTAAATGAACATGCTTCAACATCAATCAATCTTATTCATCTAATCACCCTTCCTCCCCAACAATTGTCAAGTAGAGCAAACCACAAGAGCATATAGAATTCAAGACTAGTGCCCACACACTCGACTCTCATTTATGTGGCGAGTAAAGAATGTACTCGATCGCTCTCCACCCAACCCCTTTAATGTGAACAATGCCCTCCCAACTCACACTCTCGTGTGTATAAAAACGTTGAACGCTCATCCTACTAGTCGACTCGAATTATGCCAAGTCATAACTTGCATTGAAAAGCAACACTTTCACATTTACATAACTTCTATGCACAAGGTCGGAAGGTCTTTTAGGCTTGTAATGTAAGGCTAGGGTAAAGGTAGGATAAATTTGGGATTATGTGAGAGAAAAGCTATGCATTAAGGGAGCCAAATCCTAATAAATCCATGATAAAAAATAATGATCATACACATCTCCAACATAACCAACTTCAAACAATAAAAACAATCCCAACACTCACAATTTCACTCATAAAAATATGATAATGTAGAACTTGAGTGAAAAACAAACCCTTTAACTCATAACTTGAAATATTTACATTGAAACTCAACCCCTTTTTTTCTTTCTTTTGATTGACCTTCACTTAGAACATTTGAACATCAAGCATTTTTTCCTTTTTTTTTTCTTAGAAGTTCACTTTTTTTTTTTTCAAATTTCTCACTTTTTTCTTTGAACTTCCTTTTTTTCATCACACTTTTATTTTTCTCAAATATTTACAACTTTCAACCTCATAAAAACAAAAATATGATCAAAACAAATTACTTCTCAAAACCCACCCA
The DNA here is from genome assembly GCF_948465745.1 of Chenopodium album. Taxonomy (NCBI): domain Eukaryota; kingdom Viridiplantae; phylum Streptophyta; class Magnoliopsida; order Caryophyllales; family Amaranthaceae; genus Chenopodium; species Chenopodium album. The sequence continues at coordinate 4,329,771 of NC_137836.1, read as the reverse complement.
AATTGTGCAAATAAAGTGCACACTACAAACTGCCTCACCTCACTCACTAATAGCTCCCCCAAGCCAAGCTTGGGACTAGTAACCAATGGGGCAATTAAGGCTTGTAATGTGGCTATAAACAATAAAAGGGCACAAGCAACAACATGGGTGACAAGAAGGGAACAAATGTATCTAAATACTCTGAAGGCTACCTAAAAGAATGAATGCCTTCGTCCTCCTCATGTGCATAATAAAAAGTCATGAAACACTACTCATAGTTGCAAATCAATACTCAAATTCATTGACATACCAGGAATTATGGAACTATCACACATTTCCTAACCAAATCAACTAGTCAAGCACTATATTCGCAAGTAGTTGGAAAAAATTGACGCATGTTTAGGAATCCAAACAATTAGACTTCAAATCATGACCAACAAATCCACAATATTCATCATCAAATACCAAGAATCAAAAGAATTTTCTCAAGTATGGGGCACAGGGAAGTATGATTTACAATTCATTGGAACGTATTTTTGAATTTTTTATTTTTTCAATTTTTTTGTATTTTTCAAATATAAGAAAGCAATAAAAAACTACACTAGGAAAGCAAATAAAAACTATACTAGAAAGCAAATAAAGAGAGAAAAGGAAGAGAATTTCCAAGTGAAAGAACACCCCCCCAAGCCAAATCAAGCAATGCCCTCATTGACTTGGGAGAGTAGCCTACTCTTCATCCTCATCCATCCTAGAGTACCCCCCACCGTGGCTAGAGCCAGCTCCTCCATGGCTAGAGCCACCACCACCATACCCCGAACCACCGGCATAGTAGTTAGGGTCTACATTCCCACCCATACCCCCATATCCGTGGACCGAAGAGTAGTCCACATAAGTACCATAAGCACCGGAGTGAGAATACCCTCCTTGGGGGTATTGGAACCAATCGGGAGTAAGGGAATCGGGAGGAATAGCCCCCCGACGGGCATAATCATCATACATTGGGTAAAGGCCCCTCCCAAGGTTCCTCTCAATAAGACCAACCCGCCCATCTAGGGTGCTTAACCTAGAGTCTAGGTTTTTCATCATGCCCTCAACCCTCCCTTGCCCCGTCTTAATGCGGTCTAATTGGCTCCTAAAAGCCGAAAAGTCATATGGGGCATTTGGGTCGACATTGTAATCGACCGAGGAAGTGGGCATGCCGTAGGTGAAAGGTGGGGGTGGTGGGTAGTGGGGTGAGTGGTGAATGGGGGATTAGTGAGGTTGTGGTGAGGGGTGAGGTGGTTGAACCTCACCTTGACCATCTAACTCGAAAGTATAAGAGGGCTTCCCCCTCTCAAATTTGGTCAAGGCGGGGTTGGGTAAGGTAAAGGCTTGGTCCCTCCTACCCGATTGTCGGTGGACAATCCACCAAGTATCACTCCCCACCGGTTGTACCCAATTCAAGCTCCCTAAATAGGGTAGGTCCATTAGGTTCGATCCCACAACTTTCCTATGGCCATCGGGGTTCCAACCTAAGTGTTTCCTAGCTATATGGGTCACTAACCCCCAAAAGTAAATAGGCGCTCTAGACCTACTAGCCTCGGCTGCATTGGCCGCCCTTTGGAAATGGTTGGCTATCCTATGGGGTAAATTTAATTTTTCAGCATTAGGAATTATATAGGAAGCCAATAATTCCAATTCATCCCTCCGAACATTTGCCGGTTCATGCCTCCTAAAAATAGTGAGGCCGGCAAATCTTTGCCAAAGTTTGGGGACGGGATGTTGAATCCACGTCCCTTTGGCATGTTGGAGGTTCACCAAATCCTCCCCTGTTAACCTCTTATAGACCACGGCGGTGTGGTCTTGAGAGGGTTCAATATGCTTGTCCGATTTCAAGTCAAACAACTTACCAAATTCTTTTAAAGTTAGTCTCACATTGTTGTTTAACAATCGAAATTGGACATGAGTGATAAGTGCATTCATTTTGATAACATTAAAACTTGATATAAATTCCAATGTTAAATAATCATAAGTATCGTGGCACATTTGAAAAAACCCACTCATGCCTATGCCCTTGAACAATTTTTCTACGTATTTATCAAGACCTAGCCTAGCTAAAGTAGGATGATGAATGAAACGGGTAAAAATTACCTGACGATCGATGAGGTTGATCATCCAAACCCGTTGCTCCTCCGAGGTGATTACAACCTCCTCCCATCCCGGAATTTGAAGGTCCGGGTTGATTGTTGGTTGTGGTGCACTAAAGCTCTCACCCCTTTGATTTCTCGAACGCTTGGAGGCCATTATCTTTGAAAATAGTAGAAAATTTAAGGTTTCTCTCTCTTAGGGTTTGGGAAAAGTTGAGAGAAAATTGGGGAAAATTAGTATAGAGTGTAGAGGAAGGTGAGGGGAGATGGAATATGTAAAAAATATTGATTTTGGATGGAAGAATTGGAGAAGATCTTGGATTGAAGTGTAAGTTTAAGGTTTGAAAATGGAGGGTTTAGAGAGAGAAAGTGAATGAAGAAGATGAAATAAGGAGGAAATGAGGAAAGAAAGAAGAGAAAAGAAAATAAAGGGGGGTCGGCCTGAAGGCGCGCCCGATCGGGCAAGCCTCGCCCGATCGGGCGAAAGTGCGAACATTCAAAACTCAAGTGGCGCGCCCGATCTGGCGAGCTCCGCCCGATCGGGCGCGAACGCGAACGAATTTTTGCCCTTTTTCTCGCCCGATCGGGTGAGCTTCGCCCGACATTTCTTTTTCTTTTACACGATTTTCCTAAAAAATTCCCCGATCGGGCGAAAATAGCCCCTGAATCCAACTGAGCTTGCGCGCCCGATCAGGCTGTTTCGCCCGAACGGGCGAAATTTGTTCCGATTTTTAGCTCACTTACGCGCCCGATCAGGCAACGTCGCCCGATCGGGCGAAATTGCTGCTGAATTTTGGGTGGCTTGCGCGCCCGATCGGGCGAACCTCGCCCGATCGGGCCCGAGAGAGCCTTATTCCCCGATTTCGTTTCTTCTTCAAATTTTTTTCTAAGTCTTTATACCTGTCAAATTCATACCTGTACAACAACACTTAAAACTGGTGAAATATCACTCTCCTCGCCTCTCTAAAAAAATAAAAGTAAAAATAAAAATAAAATAAGAAAAAGGAAGTTCAAAGGAAAACTAGCCTAGAAAGCATGAAATACGAGTTGCCTCCCGCAAAGCGCTGGTTTATCTAGGTCCCGCACGACCTTCTCACCACCTTGAAACTCATGTTGGAAGTGGATTTAGGACAGTCTCCTCCACATCTCTAATGGTAGCACCTTCATGATACAATTTCAACCTTTGGCCATTCACCTTGAATTCTTCACCTTTGTCATTCACCAACTCTACCGAACCAAATTTGTTCACCTTTGTGACAGTGAAGGGACCGGACCATCTAGACTTGAACTTTCCTGGGAAAATCTTCAATCTAGAATTAAAGAGAAGAACCTTATCGCCCGGTGCAAACTCTCTTGGTAAGATCCTCTTGTCATGCCACTTCTTGGTCTTCTCCTTGTAGATCCGCGCACTATCATATGCCGACAATCTAAACTCATCCAACTCATTGAGTTGGAGGAGTCTCTTCTTATCCGCGGCCTTAGAATCCATATTAAGCTCTTTGATCGCCCAAAAAGCTTTGTACTCCAATTCTACGGGAAGATGACATGCCTTACCATAGACCAATCTATAAGGTGAAGTACCGATCGGTGTCTTAAATGCTGTTCGGTATGCCCAAAGTGTGTCATCAAGCTTCATGCTCCAATCTTTCCTTGACTTGGCTACTACCTTTTCTAGGATCGCCTTGATTTCCCTATTAGAGACCTCAACTTGACCACTAGTTTGAGGGTGGTAACTAAGCCCTGTTCTGTGATATACGCCATACTTCTTGAGGAGGTTATCCAATTGTCTTTCATGGAAGTGGGTACCCCCATCACTAATAATAGCTCGTGGAACACCAAACCTGGGAAATATGATCTTCTTGAAGAGCTTAATGACTACCTTGGAGTCATTTGTTGGTGAAGCTATGGCTTCTACCCACTTGGACACATAATCGACGGCTACAAGTATGTAAAAATTCCCATTGGAAGATGGGAACGGCCCCATATAATCAATACCCCAAACATCGAATATTTCAACTTCGAGAATCCCAGTTTGGGGCATCTCATGCCTCCGCGAAATGTTGCCAGTCCTCTGGCAAGAGTCACAAGCCTGCACAAAAGTGTTAGCATCCTTAAACATAGTAGGCCAAAAGAAGCCTGACTCATTAATCTTAGCCACCGTTTTAGTGGGGCCATGATGTCCACCATAGGGTGAAGTATGGCAACTGGTAAGGACGCCGTGAACCTCCCATTCGGGAACACACCTGCGAAATAATCCATCTGCACACTCACGAAACAAAAAAGGGTCATCCCAAAAATAATGTTTAACATCATAAAGGAATTTCTTTTTCTGTTGGTAGGACAAGTCAGGAGGTAGAGTACCACCCACTATATAATTAGCAAAATCGGCATACCAAGGGTGATGGTCTACAACTGCATACAGGTTGTCATCAGGGAAAGAATCATCTATAGGTAAAGAATCCTTACCCTCATCATACCTGATACGTGACAAGTGGTCTGCCACTACGTTCTCTGCTCCCTTTTTATCTTTTATTTCAATGTTGAAATCTTGGAGCAAGAGAACCCAACGGAGTAGCCTTGGCTTTGATTCCGCCTTGGCTATCAAGTATTTCAATGCTACATGATCGGTAAAAACAATAACTTTAGAACCAACTAGATATGATCTAAATTTTTCTAAAGCATAAATAACAGCAAGAAACTCCTTTTCTGTGGTGGCATAGTTGACTTGGGCTTCATCTAAGGTTTTGCTAGCATAATAAATAGCATGCAAAACCTTATCCTTCCTCTGTCCGAGCACGGCTCCTAGTGCAAAGTCACTTGCATCACACATGATCTCGAAAGGGAGGTTCCAATCGGGAGCACATATGATGGGTGCCGATATCAAAGCCTGCTTAATCCTGTGAAAAGCCTCAAGACACTCGTCAGTAAAAATAAATGGGGCATCCTTGAGCAAAAGATGTGTCAGTGGTTTAGCAATTTTAGAAAAATCTTTGATAAAGCGGCGATAAAACCCCGCATGACCCAAGAAGCTTCTAACTCCCTTAACATTGACTGGGGGAGGTAATTGCTCAATCACTGATATTTTAGCTTTTTCTACTTGTATGCCCTTATCAGATATAATATGGCCAAGGACTACTCGCTCTGTCACCATAAAGTGACATTTCTCCCAATTAAGTACTAAGTTGCATTCTTCACATCTTTTCAAAATTTTAGCGAGATTAATTAAGCATGAATCAAATGAAGAACCATATACGCTAAAATCGTCCATAAAGACCTCCATAATAAACTCTATGAAATCAGAAAAAATGCTCATCATGCAACGTTGAAAGGTAGCAGGTGCATTACATAAACCAAAGGGCATTCTACGATATGCAAAAGTGCCATAAGGGCATGTAAAGGTGGTCTTTTCCTGATCTTCAGGGTGGATCGGAATTTGGAAAAATCCCGAATACCCGTCCAAATAGCAAAAGAATTTGTGATTAGCTAACCTCTCAAGCATTTGATCAATAAAGGGGAGAGGGAAGTGATCCTTTTTAGTGGCGATATTTAGTCTACGATAGTCTATGCACATACGCCACCCTGTTACAGTTCTAGTGGGAATTAATTCATTTTTATCATTAGTTATCACAGTCATCCCACCCTTCTTCGGTACTACCTGCACAGGACTTACCCACTTGGAGTCAGAAATAGGATAGATGATACCTGCATCAAGTAATTTCATCACCTCTTTCTTGACTACTTCCTGCATGTTTGGATTTAATCTTTGTTGGGGTTGAATGCAGGGCTTGTAATTTTCCTCTAGATGAATCCTGTGCATGCAAAAATCAGGGCTAATATCCTTGAGATCATCAATACTGTACCCTATAGCCTTCTTATGGGTTTTGAGAACCCCTAGAAGTTGGGAAGATTGTAGGTCAGTGAGTGCAGTACTGATGATTACAGGGTGTAGTTCCTGCTCATCTAGAAAAACATATTTTAAATGAGAAGGGAGAGGTTTTAGGTCAGGTTTCTTGACCTCTGCAGGTGTTGATTCCTGAACTAAGTTTACTACCTTCATTGTCTCCTTGGGGCTTAACTCTTCGAAGGAAAGAGCATTTTCAATATCCTGTATCTCATTACCCCAAATGCTTGCATTGTCGCTAGATAAATTCCCGCAGAGAACTTCCTCCAAGGGATCCTTCGCAAGGACCTGTGGCAAGCTATCAACACAAATATCGTCCATTATATCAATTGTATCAATATAACAACAATTTTCCTCTAACATAGGCCCTTTCAAAACCTTCCCTAAATTAAAGGTAACGTTATCGTCACCTACAGAAAGGGTTAGTTTACCATTTTTCACATCAATAATAGCTCCTGCAGTGTGGAGGAAAGGCCTACCTAATATAATGGGTATTTGTGTGTCCTCTGCCATGTCTAAAACAACAAAATCAACAGGAATAAAAAATTTACCAACTCTGACAGGTACGTCCTCTAAAATACCTAAGGGATATTTTACCGAACGATCTGCCATTTGCAAAGTTATATTAGTAATTTTTAATTCCCCCATATTTAATTTAGCACATATAGATGATGGTAGGACACTGACACTAGCACCCAAATCACATAAAGCTTTATCAATAAAAACATTCCCAATGTGACAAGGGATAGAAAAACTACCAGGATCCTTTAATTTAGGAGGGGATTTATTTTGAAAATAAGCGCTACACTCCTCTGTGAAAGCTACAGTTTCTACTTCATTAAAGACCCTTTTCCTAGTCAGAATGTCTTTCATGAATTTAGCATAAGCAGGTACTTGAGTGATTAAATCAGTGAAAGGAACTGTTACCTGCAGGTTTTTCACAACCTCTAAAAACTTACCGAATTGTTTATCAAGCTTACTCTTCAGTTGTCTATTAGGGAATGGAAGCTTGATAACTGGGCTCTGCACAACTCCTCCCTTAACATTAGTAGGGTTAGTATCTTTTTGTAGCCCTGCAGGGCTAGCAGGATTACCGTTTGGTATAGAGGAATCTAGATCAGGAACTGGTCCATCTTCCTTTGGCATAGGAGGTCCATCATAATGTGAACCACTCCTTAGAGTGATTGCATTAGCATGATCTGTAGGATGGATAGGTTGTGATGGTAGAGCTCCCTGCTGACGGGATTGTAGGGTAGATGAAAGTTGTGCAATTTTATTGTCCATGATTTTATTATGGGCTAGAATAGAATCAATTTGCGCATCCCTACTCTCCATGTGCTTTTGCATATTAGCTAGCATCGCTCTAATTTATTTCATGGCAGGGTCGGAAGATGATGAGGGTGATGCTTGGCTTTTCTGGCCGGCATTAGGATGATAATATTTTTGCTGTGGTGGGGGTTGCTGCTGTGGTTGTTGTGGAGGTGGAGGGTTTTGTACATTGGTACTCCAGTATGAAAGATAAGGATGGTTTTTATAACCGGCATTGTAGGAATTGGAATAGGGGTTATTTTGCCTATAGGTTTGGAAGGCATTAACTTGTTCCATAGAGCTCCTACAATCTTGCTCCCAATGACCTACAATTCCACAATTTTCACAAAACCCCCTCGGATTCCCATATTGGGAATTGTGTATTGCCATGTCTTCAATAACCTGTCCTGCATCATCCACATTTAAATTCATAAACCTCCCACTAGCTGCCGAATCTAGTACTGATCTAGAAGAATTTCCAAGTCCATTATAGAATGCTTGGATCAATTGCCATTGTGCTAGATTGTGGTGGGGGCACTCTCTCTGTAGATCCTTGAACCTCTCCCAAGCCTTATATAACGTTTCGTCGGCCTCTTGAGCGAAGTTCTGAATAGCACTTCTTAGCACCGCTGTTCTCTCTGCAGGATAATATTTATTATAGAAATTCAAAGCAAGAGTTTCCCAGTCAGTAATACCAAGTGCAATTCTATTCAAACCATTAAACCATAATTTTGCTTTGCCACATAATGAAAAGGGAAAGAGAATCTCCCTGATTTGGTCCTGCGTAACCCCGGTTTTTCTAATGGTGTTACAATATTGGCAGAAATCTGCGATGTGAAGATTAGGATCTTCACCCTTAGCTCCGCTGAACTGCTTCCTCTCTATCATAGTGATAAATTGGGGCTTGATCTCAAATTGAACTCCATCTAGAGCCGGAGTAGGAGTAAGGTGCGGGAAATCTGTGAGCTTTGGTTGCGAATAATCACTTATTTTCTTCTGGGCCGTCATCTCTGATTCTGAATCTGAAGGAATATCTGTATCACTAGAATCAGGGGGAGGATCTCTTCGATCGTTGTCCTCCTCAGAACCCGCCAGAATTTGTCTATAGAGTCTCCTTTGCCTATGAAAAGAACGCTCGATCTCAGGATCAAAAGGGATGTCACCTGATCTAGAACACCTGGGCATAAACAAAGAACTAAAGACAAATATGAGATTTGCCTCAAAGAACTAATGTTCTCTGAGGCAAAAAGGGGATAATCTAGACTACAAAAATATAATCAGAAAATAAAAATAAAACCGTTTCCCCGGCAACGGCGCCAAATTTTGACAGGGTAAAGTCGTATCCCCTAATAAAAAATAATTACCTAAATCACTAACTACAGTAGATAGGGAAGTAGGGTCGAACTCCACAGGAAAACAAGTCTTTTTAATTCTAATTAATTATTATAATCTAAATTGTCCAAGTAACCAATATTTTTAGGTATGAATTCTATACTACGAAGAATAAGTTTAGGGAGAAAAGAATCAATAATAAGGAAACCTAGGGTCACAGGTTCACCAATAATTAATATTCCGGGATAGAACGAAGTAATTAATAATTAACAATGCATTGATTATATGATTAACAGGCTCTCGCAATTTATTAACCAACATAGATCTAACAGGCTCTCGCAATTTATTAGACCTAAGTTCCTATTAAAAATAGCCTTTAATATTAAATCAACATCTGCTCGATTCATCAATTCAATATTGCTAAACATTCACAATCAAATTACATCTGCTCGATTCATAATCTTATTGCAAAGAATTAGAACAATTCAATAGGAAATTATCATGCAATATCAACAATCAATAATAACAAACTATCCCTTCATATTAATTATGGATCCCCATAAACCCTAGAATTAAACTACTCACTAATCATCATAACTAATCCAATCAAATAAACAATTAAAAACATAAACAAGAAAATAATTAAAATGGCTGAAATTAAAAAGGGAAGAAATTGTACCAAAACAAATCTGGAATTAATGAAGGAATTAAGAACAAGAGTTTAGAGAGAAATAATACTAAGTAGAGAGAGAAAGTCTAAGAGAAAAGAAGGTAAGTAAATAATTCGTACAAAACGTATATATACTTCTCCTAAAACATGAATTAACTAAACTTAATCAGACACTAGGAAAAACACGCGCCCGATCGGGCGAAGGGGCGCCCGATCGAGCCCGCCTTTTTTACCACGCCCAGTCTAATATGCCGCGCCCGATCGAGCCTACACTCACCCGATCGGGCGCGCCTTTCCTTGATAGCATTCATGCGCGCAGCCGCCCGATCGGGCGTATGCTTGCCCGATCGGGCCCGGTCTTCATCTTTAAGGCTTGGACTTCGATTGGGCTAGATTTCTCGGCCCAATCCATATTTCCTCTCGGGTCTCGAATACATGGTCCAATTGCCTCGTGATCCAAATAACCGAGCCCTTAATCACCGGCTCGATGGCTCTAGCCGGCCTTGGTCTCCAAAAGTGGTCGTGTTCCTCCAATGCTCGTAGTCGCTTCATAAAAATCCCGGGAAAATGCTCCAAAGGTGCAATTCCCTGCAAAACTTAACCAAAACTACGAAAACACTAGAAAACACATATTAGTAATAAAAGTGGCCCGAAAGAGCCAAAAACACTACTAATAATGACCACGGGACGGGGATAAAACACTATATAAAATAGACATATCAGAAGAAGAAGCTAAGGATTTTTTTTTAATTTCTTCATTAATTAAAAAAATAACAAGAACCAATTAGAAGGTGACACGTGGCACAAGTCACCTTCTAAAAACAGTTACCAACTTCACAAACCGGTAAATGGACTATTTTGAGCAGATGGAATGTTAAGGTGGGATTATTTCTGAAATTCGCAAAGGTGGGATTGTTTTGAGAAAATGTGCCAAATGTGGGATTATTCTTTTCAAATTTTCTAACTAAAATGAGTATGACTATTTTAGCACCCAAACAACTATTATTATAGGTATGGACCTATATATTGGATTATTGGATGAATTAACATGTACTTATTATTTTTTATTTTCAAATTTTGCACTACAAGAAAAATCTCTTTTCGTAGCGATTATTTCGTAGCGATTGTACATTCGCTACAATATGCAATTATGTTTGTGAAATAATTAAGGATGTCGTATCATTTTTACAATCGACATGGTTTTCCCATATAAAATCGATACGGAAAACATAATAATACATATCAACACTATTTTTACACATTTATATAATTTTGAGAAATCGTATCATTTACAATCGCCACTAAATCCTAAATATCGATACGAAAGTCTTTTCAACACTAGATATATAAATATTGTATTGACAAAGAATACATAAAATATGTCATAGCTTATTGGTGAAACATTTAATTATAAGAGTTTGAGGTTGCATGTTCGAATCTTGTAAAGATCATACGCATGTTCTTTTTTTTTTTTTTTTTTTTTTTTGAAGAAAATGAGTTAAACATTTATAGCGATTGTAATCGTTACAATAATCACCACGATTGGATGTAGTTTTTCGTATCGATTATTGAGGCCAACCCCAACGATATTGAAAACCACTACTAAAGGCTAAGACAACGGGGGATATTGTATCGAATGACCATTCGTTGGGAAAGCTTTTTGTTGCAATTACAATCGATACTAAAGGTTAAAATAATCGTTACGAAAAGGTTATTTTCTTGTAGTGTTGAAATTTTATGTTATTCACACATGCATATGACTTTAATTGTCTTTTATGATTTACACTTTAGAAAAGAGATAATCATATAAGATATTAAATTATTAGTGGTATACAAAGTTTCATATGTGGCTGGCCACACCATGTGGCCAGCCACAATTTTTTTAAAAAAATTCTTTTTCTCTCTTCTCTCTCTCTCCTCTTTTCTTCTTTTTCAAGCCAAAACCTTCATCTCATTTTCTCAGAGAATGTAACACAAATTTCGCAATCGTCGTCTTCATGGTTCGTTCGTCGGAAGTAGTGGTTTCGTTGGGAGGGTAGTGGTGGTTTGGTGACTCCGTCGCCGGAAAACAAGTTTAAGGTTTTTAAGGCCAAATTCAGCCATGAAAACTCTAGGTCTAGAATTTTCATGGTCGAATTTGGCCTTTTTAGCCATATTTGAAGTGATATTCGAAACCATTGTTAACATTTTAAGGTATTTGTTTGATTTGATTTTTTTAATGGTTTGGTTGGATCGGGGTTTGTTTGTGGGTTAGGGGCTAGTGGCAAGGCGTTTAGGTTGGTAGTGGTTCGTTGGTGGTGGTTGTTGGTGGTAGTTTTTTGTTGGTGGTGGGTAAGGGGTTACTAGATCCGGTCAGGGGTTACTAGGTGGTCCGGTTAGGGGTTACTAGGTCGGCGGTCAGGGGTTACTTCAGGTTACTAGGTCGGTTAGGGGTTACTTCGGGTTATTAGGTCAGCAGTCAGGGGTTACTTGGGGGTACTAGGGGTTATAGGTCGGTTAGGGGTTACTTGGGATTACTAGGGGTTACTAGGTCGGGGGTTACTAGGTCGGTTAGGGGTTACTTGGGGGAACTAGGGGTTACTTGGTCAAGGGTTACTAAGTCAGTCAGGAGTTACTTTTGTCTTGGGGTTACTTTGCCTGGGGGATACTTTGTCATTTGCTGATTTGATAACCTGCCGCATGGTGCGGCCACCAGAAACCCACTGTTAATGGTATGATATTTGTATCAAAAGGCATGTTCGTATGTGAACTCCAAATGTCAAGGTTGAAAAGAGACAGTGGAAGTCGAAGTATATATGTATGTTGCAATTCTTTGGAAAAGCATATCAAATACAGAATTTTAACTTTTTCCTTCTCCACACTACATCACTTCAAAATTACACTTCCAAAAAAAAAAAAGAAAGAAAAAATACCCAAGACATATAAGGGGGTGGGCCGTGATGGTGGGTGAAATTGATAAATTGACTAGTATTCATTAGGCCCATTGCCCCATTACAATGTATTTGGATCCACTAAAAATCTACTGTCTACTTTTGGTAAAAGCCCAAAATACAAGCACACAACTCATCTAGAAAATTTTAGTGATTATTAATCTTGACTTTACTGATAGGCCTTTCACCTAATGGAGGAATGCATTGACTGTAAAATTGGCTATAATCCTTAAGCCTCTTATATAATTGAGGCCTCTCTTCATCAATAAGTTTATCTAGTGGCCCAATTTCTTTGTCCCTACTTGGCTTGAAGAGCATGGCTAAAGAGATCCGATCATATTGTGGGTTTACCACTGCCTTGTGGGTCGGACTTTTGAAAATACCATTACTTGTTATCTGCAAATATAGACAACATACTTGAATCTCATATCACACATATATTTTCCGATATTTTATATCTCTAACAGACATGCAGTGTGTCAGTGTGTCTTATAAATGAATAAAGTAAATTAATACGAAGTAAGAGATTATTACCTCCATTTGATCACCAACAAGAATGGTGAGGGCTTGAGGAATTATAGGAACACGAAACCAAGTATTGTCTTTGTTGACTTGAAGGCCTTCAACCTCATTGTCTAGCAAGAGCATGGTAATGTATGTTCCATCTCCATGAGGTTTAAGTCCAACAACTTGATCCGACAACGGGCATTTAGGGTAGAAGTTGAATCTCGCAAATGCCAGATCTTCATTTTCATCTCTCCAGAATTGAAGAAAATTGTTTTCTTCCAAATTCAAGGAACGTGCCATGGCTTTTAAGAGCATCTCTAGTATCATCCGGTTCCTTTTTGAATATTCATGCAAGATTGTCCTGTAATTTATTACTACGAAGTATTAGTTATCATTTTTTTTTTTTTTTTGTGTGTGTGTTGATAGAGCCACAAAGGTAGGGGAGACAATCGATCTCACATCTCCTGAAATCGAAAGGGAAGCTCTAACCACTTGAGTTATCCCTCACTCTCAAAGTTATCAAATTATGAAATTGTTACAAATAATTCATACAAATTATTTGCATAATTTCTTTGGCATATGATAACACCACTTACATACAAACTTGGTCATGTTCACTTCATCTTATTTTTGCTAATTATAAATTATATTTGTTGAATTGAAATTGTTTTACTGATATTCTATTATAATTTCTACTTTGAAGTTACTCATTTTTAATGAACTGAAATTATTTTTATTGAACTGTTCTTATTTTTACAAAACTGTATTTATTTTTATTTAATCGGAATTATTTACTAAATATTTTTGTTTAAGATGAAGTGAACAAGGTCTTAACCATACCAAATTCATTCAAAAAATTCCTCAAAAAATTAAAAATCCAATCATATAATAATGTTACCTAAATTGTTGGGGGTTTTCAGGCCAAAATTGAAGTTTGCGCTTGTCCTCGGGATAGACTTGGAGATGAAGCTTATCATTCCAATTGAGACTTCCACGTTGAACAGCATTTGTATTTCCATAACCTTCCAATAAGTCATCTTCTTTGGAGGAGTACTTTTCCTTTTCTTCAAGAGGCAGTTTGAAGAATTGCTTGCTCATTTCTCGTACCTCGTCTAGCAATGAAAGTGGCATACCATGATTCACTAGCTATGTCACACACAAAAATATACTATTAAGGTAAGTAAAGTTGGAATTGGAATAAAAGTCACCTGAAGGGTTCTAAACATAAATAAAAAAATCGACTAATGAAAATTAATTGGGTTTTTCTAAACTATGCCCCAAGTTATTGAATTTCTAAGTTGTACCCATGTTTTTTCAAAGTTATAAGTTGCGCTCTCCACCTCACGATATTTTATCAACAATACTCTTTGACGGTCATATTTTTTAAATATGGGTCTGGGCCGCACCCGTCACGAGAGAGCGTAAGGCCACCACTTACTAGACAAAAAAGGTTCCACCTCAAAAACATATGCCAATGAGGGGAGTAGCTCCTTGGTATTATATAGTGGTGGTAACTCTTGAGTTTTTTCAATGTGGAATTTCATTACCACTACACTCCCTTTAGTGTTTTAGTGTGGGAGAAGAGAATGCTGACACATGGGTTGTTCACGGGCTCAACAATATCCGTTAACAAAAGTTAAGTGGTGTTATTAATTTGACATGTGTCCCGTTCTAATTTGTTTAATAATTTAATAAAATTTTAAAAATTAGAAAATAAAATTAAAAAAAAAAAAAAAAAGTTTTGTTAATAAACAAAAATTAAAAAAAAAAAAGTGAGGTTGAGAGCACAGAGTAAACGTTTGAAAAAGCATGGGATCAACTTAAAATTCAAAGAATTTGGGGGTATAACTTAGAAAAACCCAAATTAATTATAGTGGTATATATATATATATATATATATATATATATATATATATATATATATATATATATATATATATATATATATATATTGTTGGGTGAGCAAAAATTCTAGGTACCCGGAATTGGAACCGAAACTGGTTAGGAACCGGCGGGTCCGAAATCGGAATTGGACCCAGTGGTTCTAATTTCGGGTAATAAATTAAGGACCCGGTCATAACCAATTTTAATTCCAATTCTCAACTTTTTGGAACCGGAACCAGTTGGGTACCCGGTTACCTAATATATGTTAAACTAAATAAATTTTAAATAATAAAAATATGTTGAATATATCTAATTTGTAAATTAAAAAAGTATTATTAATACCTAACATAAATGCAAATAGCTTAATGCATATAGAAATATAAGTATTAAATGCTAAAAATAAACCTAACTAAAATACGAATTATAATTTGTATTATGTTTTAACAATTACATACATAAGTGGGTATCCGGAACCGGAACTGGTACCCGGTGGTTCCAATACCAATTTCTAAATTTTAGGATTTGGTTGAACCAATTCCAATTTTGGATCAGAATTTTAGGACCCGGTTCCAACCAATTCCAAGTCCGGGTCCTAAAATTTTGACTAGGTATCCGGTTAGCTATATATATTTCAGTATATAGCGAAAGTGCAGGGTATGAGATTGAAGGACAAACAAACCTGAACACAACCCCAAGAACTAAGAGCAGAGCGAAGGTTTGCAAGCTCGTCGTGAGGGTAAGACGATGAAGAGAGGAGAGAGAAATCGATCGTCGGAGCATCCATCAAAGGTGGAGGGCCATTGCTAATAGCAGCTTGGTAGTCATCCTCGTGCTGTATGTAGCATTTTGGCACAACACCACTTTGTATTATATCCTGCACCGGCTTATGAGTAGGTGCCATTATATTGCTTCAACGTTTATAATTTGATAGTTGGAGGCTGATCTCAATTTAAGTATGATATATTAGCTAAAATGGGCATCATGTTAGCTAAAAAATGCCCATTCTTCAACCCATGATTGTTTTAATAATCGAACCCAAAATAAGACAATTATTTAAAAAACATAACTATATCAATTATTCACATCAATCACGTAAAATGAAAACAATAGAATATTACAAATAATAAAATAAAAAGCCAAAAAACACTAGTCTAGAGATTCAACTAATTCTACAAAAACAATAGTATTATTGGTAGGGCTAGGGCAGTACGTCCCTACCACATTTTGTTAGGTTGTAATAATTGCAATTAAATCTCCATGTGCGTAAACTGAAGGGATAAAGCAGATGAGTACTCCTATATGGCAAGTGAATGGATAAAGCAGATGAGTACTCCAATATGGCAAGGGCCTATAATCCTATATTAAGGGATAATAAAAATCAAACTTAAAAAAACATAAGTAATAGATGAATTGTTGTAGGAGGTATGATGTTTGCAAATGATATTATGTTGTTGTTCCTTAAGGAAAAGAGAGATATGAAGGAATTATTACCCTCATAATGAGAATAATAAGGAGAGCGGTCACAGGAGTGTTATGTGACCGAAGCATTTTCTTACAGTTGAAGGGAATATTCTACAGGCTGCCATAAAACCTGTGTTGCTCTATGGTACAAAATGTTAGGCTTCTAAGAAGGAGCACATTAAAAAGAATAAGGAAGTTACGGAAATGCACATGTTAAGGTGGATGTGTGGGAAGACTCTAAGAGATAGAATCAGAAATGAGGTTATTCGTAAGAAAGTAGGTGTGACAGGCATTGCAGATAAACTAAAGGAAAATCGCTTGCGTTGGTTTGGGCATGTCAGACGGAGACCCAGGGGTGTATCGGTTCGAAGAGTGGAAGAGTGGGATTATGGGGTGAAACGAGGGAGAGGGAGACTGAAAATAACTTAGTTGGAAGGAGTTAGGAAGGATATGAAGTATATGGATTTGAATGAGGATAAAACATTGGATCGTAAGGGGTGGATGGAGAAGGAAGATTTATGTCGTCGATGACTACACGGAATAATCAAATTTGATTCATGTTACCTGACCCCACTTATGGGATTAAGGCTTTGATCGATTGATTGATTGATTCTCCCCCTAGTGTAACTACTACCCCTAAAATGAGCCTCTTTCTTCATAGTTTGACTTTTATAACCATAGTAATACATTTCCCTTAATCCAAACATGCCCTAAGGAGTAAAATTTACCATACAAATTCAATAAATCATTCAAATAAAATTAGGCTATTTTGTCAAAAAAAAAAAAAAAAAAATGTTACGGGAAGTAAGAGAATCTCTACCCTCTAAGCACCCTCACTTGGTAAGATTCGAACCCCAAAGCTCTAAGATGTGAGGTTAGAACCTTACTAGTGATCCAACACTTTATTGGTGTCAATTTTATCATTACTCATTAACTACATTATACCTTCATAAACCATACTTCCTCCCTTTTTTTATTATTGCACCATAAGAGTTGAGTACAAATATTTTGGGTAGTGGAAAAAAGTAAGAGAGAGAAAGGTAAAAATACAAAATTGCCCATGTGACATATTGATAAACTAAAAAGTAAGTGTGAAAAAGCAAGGGTATGTTGAGTATTTGTAGTGTGAACACAAATAATTTTTTTCCTAAAAAAGGAAATGATGCAATATTTGTGAAACTTCCTAAAAAGACAAGTGGTGCAATTATAAAAGCACGGAGGAAGTATAACATATAAGAGTATAATGTTTTTCAATTAACTACCTATTGTTATTTTTAATTATATAATTACCTTTTCAATGGAAAATACTTATACGAAGTATTAGTTATATACTCCCTCCTTTTTATATATTTGCTTCATTTTTCCATGCACAGACTTTTAGGATAAATTGGAGAAAGTAATAAAATATAGAGGTAGTTGAGTTGGTGGAAGAATTAAAAAAAAAAAAAAAAAGTTTAGAGAATTGGAAGAAAAAGAATATGAATTTAATAAAATACTTCCTCTGTTTCTTCATAGTTGCAACACAAACTTTATCACGGTATTTAAAAAAAGTGGACCTCACATGATATAATACACTTAAAATGAGGTTTAGAGATTGTTAGGAGTATAATCAAGTGGGTCATGTGCTTTGAATAAAGGTAATAGTATAATTTTCACCTTAAAAACCTTCCTTTTATGGTGTGTTGCAACTATTGTAACATTTTTATTTTAGAGAAGTATTGCAACTATAAAGAAACGGAGGAAGTATGATTTATGTTGGGTCCAATAGTTGAGATAAATAAATTAAATATTATAAAGCTTTCCAAATAAGGAAATAGAGCAAGTATTTAAAACGGCCAAAAATGAAAAATGGAGCAAGTATTTATAAACGGAGTGAATATATTTTGTGCATTACCTAATAAGAAATTCATTTCCTTTTATATGCTTGGTAAGGGCTGCAATCTCGATGCATTTCACAAAGCCTTTGTGGATATATGGAAGTTGGACGTATCTCCGAAAGTGCACCATTTGTTGTGGAGGTTGTGTACCAACATACTGCCTGTTAGAGACCTTTGGTGCAGGCGTCACTTGATTGAATATGCTAGGTGCCCTTGGTGTCAGTCCGCAGGTGAGTCTACAGCCCACTTTATCTTTGAATGTGTGCGAGTTCGTGACTTATAGTTTAAGTGTGGATTAATGTGAGGCCATGCTAAACGGTGTAGCTAAAGGTGACATGTGCAACATGGTCGTGCAACGGGGTGCTTTGGATAAAATGATTGTGCAACGGGGGGCCTTTTTGGCTAGGTGTATTTGGGGTAGAACAAGTGTGGGAGAACTTTTACGCACATGTAATAACCCCTTATGTACTGATGGATAATCTTGTTTCTTAATTAATGCTAGCTTGTTTTCCTCGGAAATAATAATATAAAGTATTGTATCTATCGACACTAACGCCTAAATTCTAATTAGTACTAATTACAAATCAAATGTTAAAGTACTAATTATTTGAGCAACTAAGCATTACTTTAGTACCACTTAATATTGCTTTCGTGCTTTTGTGCAGGAAGATGCTTCGTTGATTGCTAGTTTGGAATTACCGAACCAATGATGTTGATGACTTTTTGTACTGGGGTTTCCACAAGTCTGGCTGTTATACAGTCAAAACGGGGTATGCGTTCCTTAAACAGTCTACTGCACCACAAACACACGACAATATTCTGGATATATATAAAACACTGTGGTCACTTGATATTCTGCCAAAATGAAAGTTGTTTATGTGGAAACTCCTTAGGAATGGAATTGCAACACGGTGTAATCTGGGTAGAAGAGGATTGGAGATTAATATTCAGGGGCCATTTGGTTTGGTTAATCATCAAAGGGAAAGGGTATCATTCCCTTTGTTGTTGTTTGCTTGTTTGTTTTTGTCATTCCCTTTCCCTATTTTTATTTTTGAGTTTACGCATTTTTATTCCAAATTGATTCCCCACCCCCTACCCTTTTGCATTCCCTTTCCCTACCCACCACTTCACCACCAGCCACAATCTTCTAACCTACCTCCACCACCCAGCCGCCCACCACCGCCTCTCTCTATCCCACTGTCGCCTCTCCCCTTCCCACCGTCGCCTCTCCCCTGCCCCCGACGCCCCTCTTCAGCCCACCGACACCACTGATAAACCCCCTTACCATTCCCGAAATTATTCCCCCACCACAACCACCCCATAGCTGAGCCACCCCACCTCTCGTCGCCCCTCCTCCTGCTGCACCTCCCCCTCGCCGCCCCTCCTCTCCATCCATCCCCCAAAAATTAATTCATGAAAAAAAACCCTAAAACCCCTCCAGCCCACGATAAAGTCATCCACCCCTCCTCCCACCCTCGAAACCCTCGCCCGAGGGTTTTGAGAGTGAAGGGAGGGGTGGCCGACTATTTTCCGTGGAGGTGGAGGGGTTTTTAGGGTTTTTTCGTTGGTGGGGGATGGTTTTTCAGGAAAGAAGATGGGTTTTTGGGGAGAGAGGGGGCGGTAAGGGGCCGGAGAGGGGCAGCGATGGGTGGGGGAGGAGCGGCGAAGGTGGTGGTGGGGTTGTAACACCCTAGAAATTTCTTTATTTTAAAATACCTGTTTTTCCCTGTATAAAACTTTAAATAGGAATATCTAAGACATTACCGCCACCGTGGAAACGGTTAAGGCAAACATCAAAGATACACAGCGGAAGACTAATTTTTAAAACCTTTCCAAAACAAACCAACTTGATAAGTTATCCAAATGAAAGTAAAGTTAAAACCAAAATAAACGAAGTAAAATGAAAATCAACCTACAACTTGGAACCATAAAAGGCCCTTATTAAAAACCAAACCAAATCCAAAACTCGATGTTAGCTCCACATATAATTAATAGCATAAATAATTAAAGCAGAAACACATTGTAAACTAATAGAAACTAGCATGATTCGCTCTTTACTCATGCCCCGTCATGAATATGCTTCAATACCTAAAAAGCTTATCTCTACTTGTCTCTACTACTCTCCATTAAAAATGGGTCATCATAGGGTCAAGATAAAGACATGGCCAAAACACATAAACACACACAATCAGCAAAGCTGAGTACATAAGCGTAAATAAACACACTAACCTACTTTCACCTATCAACACACACTTACCTCAATGCACCTGTTTACAAGCACACACAACATTCAACAAGACTTTTTAACTAGACCACTAAATAATTTATTTAGCGTTGATTACGCATCGAACGGGTTTCCAACTCTACCTCCCCCAAATAAATTGAGGTTAACTGACACGGGAGCTAACCGTGCCAGCGACAAAACCACACATAGGTGGCGGAATTCCAGCGCATAATAATAAATAAAAAGGAATGTACATCGTCCTGTACTCCATTAGAAGTTATGGTTAAATATAAAACCCCATAACTCCCCCCCATACGTTCATACTCAAAGTATATACGTTCCAAGAGTTTTGATGCGTAATCTCTTTCACTTTACGTTATTTACATATTATTAGACTTGGCGATGACTCTCAAATCATAATAATTCAATCAACAATAATTATTCAATCAAACAAACATACCAATTTAATTCTTGAATAATTAGTGACCACATAATATTTAATGTTGAACCCTTTTTAATTCTACCTCAGTGTCAAAGATACCTTAAACGCATAAAGCGCCAAAAATCCTATCCCTCGGTGTTAAAAACACCTTAAGTGCACTAAGGAACCAACATACAATTTATTCCTCGTGTACATAGACACTTATATAGCTCTTTCCTCATGCTTAAAGTATCAATAAAAATTATATTCCTTTCCAATATTCCAGGCCAAATTAAACATGTAGTTTAATTAAACATGCACTCCAACATGCCATAAATAAAAGTGTAGTCCATATAATCATGCCAAAATATAATTTTCCAAATCCATAAACAATCACAAATAAATCATGCTTCACAATTCAATCACCAACACCAATAATTCACAATTTCAATCATAGACCTTAGCATGATACTACTTGTAATTGATTTAAATCAAGCCTAGCATGAAAGTACATCACCAAAATATACTAAGTATGCGAACGTACCTCAAATAAGCTCTTTAAATAACCGAGTACTCTACAACAATTCTCAAACCAAGTCTCCTACATAAAGGGACAATAATACTAGATTAATTACCCTTGTATACACAATTTCCAGCAACTTAAACTCACTTTAAATAAATTATAATAATCTGAAATTATTTAAAAACCCCTAATTAAACTTCTTTTTAATGGGTAATCATACCCTTTTATTAAAATCACAATTATACTACTTTAATTAAAATTCCAGCATTTTAAACTAATCAAAAACCCTTTAGAACTTCATCAAAATACATCTTTATACTTAAATTATCCATAGAAAAATTAAATTATCTCTTACCCTTTAAACTCAAGGATAAAATTTAAAACATAAAAAAAAAAACTTCGTTAAAAATAAAAAATTGCCCGAAAATCATATTTAGAGGCTGAATTTGGCCACGAGAGGGTGATGCATACTACCAAAGGTAGTGATTCTGTCTTAGAACGTTATTTCCACATGAAAAACACTATTTTTTTTTTATCAAAATCGGATGAGTTCAAAACCTGATCGGGATTAAAACATGATCAATATTAACGAACGGAAATCTAATAATTAAAACACGAATTTACGTGTTCAAAATAATCTGGAATTAAGTTAAACTAATCAGTAGTTATAATCACCAAATTTTCAAAACATCATTACTACAAAAGCCCTAAATCAACTGTTCATAAAAACCCTAAAATCATGATTTTCAATAACTAAAAACCCTAGGTTATAAAATTTACAAAATTTAAAAATTATAAAGTTTAATCATCAAAAATACAATTTGATACTAATTAAATTAATTTCAAACAATAAAATCAAAACCCATAAATCAATAATTATAATTACACAAATTAATAAAACAAAAGAGAAAGACAATAAGACTAACCTTTTTGTGTGGGAAATTTTGGAGATTCATGGGGTATTTATAGAGTAGAAAGTGTAGGGTTAAATTTGGGCTTATAAAAATGTGGGCTTAAGTTATGGGTTTTGGAATGGGTTATTCCAATAAGAGTATGTAAGAATAATTTACATTGTTCAATAATTAATAAACGTTTGACCCAAAATATATTTTACTTTTATAAAACCTTATATTTAAAATATTTTAACACTTTAAAATATTTAATTAAAATACTTGAGCCCTTAACAATACATTTTATTAATACTTAAATACTTTATAAAAATACATAAAAAAAATACGGGGTATTACAGGGGTGGGGTGGCTGGAAAAGTGAAAAAAGGGAAGGTGTTGTGTTTGTAGTAGTGGTGGTGGGGTGGTGGTGTAGTGTTTAGAATGGTGGTTGGATTCTCTTTGTTTTTTTTTGTAAACAAACAACATAGCAATTGGAATGGTTTTTCAATTGGAATGGTTTTTCATTCCATTCTCTTTCATTCCATTTTGTTTACCCTGTGTGAACCAAACGACCCCTCGGTGTGACCTTTGTGGGTCTCATGAGGAGGATTTACAACACTTGTTCAGATTTTGCACTTCTGCTCAAGATGCTTGGAGGGATGGAATTTTACAAATCCACTCACAATCTAATGCAGACCAATCCTTTGAAGATTGGATCCTGTACTATATCCGGCTTTTCATATGCCAGGATGGTTACCATGGTCATAGAACCACGTTTTTTATTGCAACTATGTAGGGGTTGTGGATTTCGAGGAATAATAGGGTCTTTAGCGTCCCGGGTACAATCGGCATTTCTATACCATCCATTATTTGCGAGGGTCTTTGCCAGCAGGGCATTTTTATTACAGGGACAGATAATATGCTTAGATCCTTACACCCACCGGAACAGATCGCTGACCACCCTCCCGGGTTTCTACGAGCTATTTTACAAGACTCGGGTGAAGGGTTGAGGCCAATGATCATACTGGTCGATGGATCTTGGAATAGGCACACTCATAGATAAGGAATGGGGTGGTGCCCATAGTTTGGGGAGTACAGGGAACAGGGGTCATTGGGTGGAGCTTCCCATGGGTTGGCACAATCAGCATTACACGCGAAAATGAATGCTTGCTTGGAGGGGCTTCGGTGGGCTATTATAGGGAATATTTCAAGCGTTATCCCTAGCTTGAACCCCACTGTGATCATACACTAAAGTACAGTGGCGTCCAAAGGGGAAGAAGATAGAGCAAAAGAGTCGCCAACAAGTTTTTTAGGAACTTGTTAACAGTTCACGAGGTGAAGGTTACACCCCTTAACGATCCAAGAGATCGTCAACTCCAATAGGTCTTGAACCATGACTGGTAGTTCGGGGATGAAGGTACAAATCCAACCTAAAAGAGATTGAACCTGCCCTAATAATAGGTCTCTACTTTATTCTAATCATATTCATGTACGCTTTCTGACTAACATGCAATCAATAGGATTAACCCTAAACCTGTTTATCTATGTTGGTTGGATATTAATGCACAAATAAATCTATTATTGGCGATCACTTGAATTATAATCAAATTAACCCTAAACAAGATTATTAATTATCTCATTAAGCGTGATTACAAGTACCAATTCCCTTTAAACATGCATAAAAAGCGTGATCAAGCAATAACAATAAACAAGCATCAACCAACATAATAATAATCATCAAAATAATAATTAAAACCATAATAATAATAATAATCAAAATGATCATAAATTATAACAATTATAATCTTAATTAACATTATCATGTTAAATAATAATAATAATAATAATAATAATAATAATAATAATAATAATAATAATAATAATAATAATAATAATAATAATAATAATAATAATAATAATAATAATAATAATAATAATAGCAAGATCCCAGGCATGATACTAACAAAATTAATAACAAATCCTAGCATGTCACTAAGCAATAAAAATCAAATATTTAGCCCTAACATGATACATACTAACATGCTATTAGGAAAGAATATAAAAGGCATCATACTTTTAATCATACTTGATATTAAAGTTACCCTAGACATGATACTAGGAATCATAATAACAGCCTAAGCATGATTTCTACATAATAACATCAATAAAAACCATTAAAGTACTTACTTAGATGCCTCGTATCTCTTTCTAATAACAAAATACACACGTTAGTAACTTCAAGGAAAATAATAAAACAAACAATTAAATTAAATAATAATTGAAAAAGAGATTTGAGACCAAACCCTCAGAAATTAAACCTTTCACGTCTAGGACGAAGGCAACTTCGAAAATGGCTAGGTGTATCTAAGTCTTGTGAATGCGGAATTTTGTATTTTGAGAAAAGCTAGTTTAGAAAAGAGAGAGAGAGAGAGAAAATAATCAAGAATTTCTTGATGAGAGTTGGTGAGAATTTGAAAGAACAAGAATTCATGAGAATCGATGATTGAAAACGGAGTTTTTAGGAGGCTATTTATAGAGAAAATCAACCAAAAAGATAAAAAATCGAAACAGAGTTCTGACGCAAATAGAACTTGATTAGCGCCGACACTGGCAATTAGCGCCAGACGCTAACATTAGCGCAGGCGCTAATGTCTGGCGTTAGGCGCTAATCCCGTTTTTGACGCGTTTTCTAAAATTAGATAGAATTTAACCGTACAGGAGGATAAAATCGTATTTTCCTCAAAAACACTCTTTTATTCTGATTAAAACTCTAAAAAGTCAACAAAAGTCAATTTATTTATGCTAATTGAATTAGGAATGAAAAGAACCTTCTAGAAAAATCTAGAAGACTAAAATCATTCCTAATTGCATTAGGAATGATAAATCCATATTAGGACCTCCTCTAGATCATTGGGCCGCATATAAGGCTCAAACCAGGCCCAGTTCAGTAATTTGGCCATAACTTCCTCAATATTATTCATCGGAATTGGGCTTATAATATATCGTCGGAAAGGTCTTTTCAAGCCCTGTCCAACTACACTACTATTGGACCCATACCATGGACCAACCAAACTGGATTGGCTGTTTTCTTAAAATAGGTTTTCAAAAACAAAGAGAAGAGAAAAGAAATTAAAACTACCCGCAACACTAAACTTTCCACACTTTCACTTCATTCGATTATGATTCGACGTGAAAGGTACTCATCACTGGGTTTGGTTTTGGGGAGACACAAATGGGTGTCTACAGCTATCAAACGGATGTTACGTGTTGTTACTATTAATACCGATTTATGTTCTTTAGTTTACTCACTCAGGAATTTAAAGGATCAGGATATTACTCTTAAATGGACGATGGATCGTATCCGTCAGCTCAGTCGATAATTTAATTGGTGCGGCGTTCACAAAGTGCAACGGGATATGGTCCAGAAGGCCCACAACCTTGCTACAACTGCAAACTCTAGTCTTACTTCTTTTAATTATTTTATGTAGTGTGTCGTTTAAGCTTATGTCAAAAAAAAAAATACCACTTAATATTTGTTGGCACCAAATTATAATGAATCCAATGAATTTAGTGTGTAGGCAGGAGCTAGCCCAAGTTTATCATCTAGATAAACTTTAGGCATTTATTTAATGGCAATCTTGTAAATAAAGTGTTATGATATCTATGCTACATCAATAAAAGATTTTTACCCTCTTTTTAAAAGCAAAAAATTGCTTTTAATAAGGAAAATTGATAATTGATAATCCCATCTTTGTTATTTCTGCTCAAAACAATCTCAACTTTTCGAAATCTGAAAATAATAATTCCACCTTTGATCTTCAGCTACTCAAAATAGTCCCTTTTACCTACAACCTGTTTAATAGGTTAAATTTTATTTTCCTTTTATCACTCTCCTCCGTCCAACATCCCCCTCTCTTCTATGGTTGTTCACCATGAGCACTACCCCACCATTACTTGCACCACCTCATCACAACCACCACCACACCACCACTTGACCCACCTTACCTCACCTTCAAACACCCTCTCATCACCAGATCCCAAGATGACCCTACATAGTGCGACCACCAAACCTCACCCCTGGCCTTCTCACCTAAACTCCCCCCCCCCCCCCACTAGGCCACAAAGACCACAATTGATATTTCAATGAAGGGGAAGTGGGAGGCAACTATTCACCGACAAGGGTAGGGGGATGTCGTTAGTCTACGAAAGGGTTGGGGGACTTTATTGTCGACAAGGACAGGGTGTGGTCGGGGTTACAATCATCGACGGGGAAAGAAGTGGGGTCAGGCTGCTATCATTGCCCAGGAAAGGCACGGGCTTGGGCTTTTCCGATAGGGTTGGAGGGTAGTGTTACTTTGATAGGGAAGGGAAAGGCAATGGACCAATGGGGGGGTAGTCTGATTCAGACTTTTAGGTGGGAGGTTTGGGAAGGTGGTTGATTAGACCCCAAAGTTGAGATTATTCTAAAATAATCTGTTGAGATTATTTAAAGTAAATTGACAAAAAGTAAAGATAAGAAAAGTGGTCTCAACACACTGAACAATTGCTTAAGTGCACCTAGCACCTTATACCTTGCGTAGTAGGAAAAACACCACAAACTAATGACTTGGGTACAGTGCAAAGCGCACCTTTAGCGAGTTTTCCAGCCACCATTCTTGTCAGAGCCGGTGAATTAAATTTTTATTTTTCGATTTAGCGAGTCAAAAGAGTAATACAAATTAATAATTAATTAAAATCATCTAACTCAAAAAACTCGACGCTTTGGTAACCAGCATCTACATCCACAAATCACTCCAAAATCTATCCCAGCAACCATTGCGACAACAAATTCTGCCCAATTCTTTAGTAAAAATTAGATTAAATAAGCATATTTTCAATTTAATCAAATTGATACATTAATTAAACTTATACCGTTGATCTTAATGTTGTCAAGATAGAGTATAGTAGCTATGGTGCCGACGAAATCTCCAAACCCGACGAACATGTCAAATAGTTGGGTGAATGCATGTTATTAAACATTAACTATTTCAATTTACGTCAATCACATGGAATTAAAAAAATGTTACAAATAATAAAATAAAATCCCAAAAACACTTGTCTAGTTATTTAGAGATTCATGTTAAATATGGAAGAGAAAATACAGAGAGATGAGGGAAGATTATTACGTTGTATTTCATATTCCATCTAGTACGGGATATATATAATTTACATTACCTAGGGTTCCATCAATGGATAAGACCAAATACCCAACTCTAGAATATTCTAAATTGTACATGGGATAATAGTCATCCATATTTAGATATTATCATAACACTCCCCCTTGGATGACTATATATTGAATAAAACAATAACTAACATTTACTACAAAACCCGTACAAAATAATACACTATAATGCGCATAAGATGCTGCCTCGTTAAAAACCTTACTAGGAAAACCCAGTGGGAAAAAACCATGGTTAAGGAAAAAAGAGTGCAGCGCGCATTAACTCCCCCTCATGACTACATCACTTGAGATCTTTAAGACGACGCAATCCATTGCCGTAAGCTAACTTTTTGAATGTTGCTGTCGGAAGAGCCTTAGTAAATAAGTCTGCTAAATTCTCACTTGAACGAATCTGCAATACATTTATATCTCCAGTCTTCTGAAGATCATGAGAGAAGAAAAATTTGGGTAAGATGTGCTTTGTTCTGTCGCCTTTAATGTATCCTTCCTTAAGTTGAGCAATACAAGCAGCGTTATCCTCATATAAAGTTGTCGGTGCCTCTTTCCCAGATGATAAACCACAAACTTCTTTTATATGTTGAACTACCGACCTTAACCATACACATTCACGACTAGCCTCGTGAATTGCTAAAATCTCATAATGATTGGAAGAAGTAGCTGCAATGGTTTGTTTCATGGAACGCCAAGAAATGGCAGTACCACCATATGTGAACACATATCCAGTTTGTGACCGACCATTATGAGGATCAGATAAATAACCTGCATCTGCAAAACCAATCAAATTTTCTTTGGACAACTTTGGGAAAAATAAACCCAAATCCTTCGTACCTTGAAGGTAACGAAGTAAATGTTTAATCCCATTCCAATGCCTTCGGGTTGGACATGAACTAAACCTTGCTAATAAATTAACTGAAAATGATATGTCAGGTCGTGTATGACTTGCAAGGTACATTAGTGCTCCAATTGCACTAAGATACGGTACTTCAGGACCAAGAATTTCTTCATCATTTTCCCGAGGTCGGAATGGATCTTTCTCTACTTCAAGTGATCTTACAACCATAGGGCTGCTCAATGGATGTGATGTATCCAAAGAAAATCTCTTAAGAACCTTTTCTATGTATGTTGATTGATGCACAAGGATTCCATTCTCTAGGTGCTCTATTTGTAACCCCAAGAAGAATTTGGTCTTTCCTAGATCTTTCATTTCGAACTCTTTCTTTAAATAATTGACAGTCACTGAAATCTCGTCAGGAGTTCCAATGATATTCAAATCATCAACATACACTGCAATTATAACAAATCCTAATCCAAATTTCTTTATAAAAATACATGGGCTGATAGGATCATTCTTATAACCTTCTTTCAACAAATACTCACTTAGACGATTATACCACATACGCTCAAATTGTTTCAATCTATAAAGAGATTTGTTCAATTTAATACAGAAATGTTCTCGAGAACTAGATTTTGCTGCTTCTGGCAGTTTGAATCCTTCTGGGAGCTTCATGTAAATGTCATTATCCAGTGGGCCATATAAATAAGCTGTGACTACATCCATCAAACGTAAGTCAAGTTCTCTTATTTCCAGACTAATCAAAAATCTAAAAGTTGTTGCATCCACCACAGGAGAATATGTCTCCTCATAATCAATACCAGGTCTTTGTGAGAATCCTTGTGCAACTAAGCGTGCCTTATATCTTACAACTTCACCCTTTTCATTTCTCTTTCGCACAAAGACCCATTTATATCCCACTGCCTTTACACCTTCAGGTGTACGGACTACAGGTCCGAATACTTCTCTTTTTCCAAGAGATTTTAATTCTGCTTCAATTGCTTCTTTCCATTTTGGCCAATCATTTCTTTGTATACATTCTTCAATGGATTTTGGTTCATGATCCTCATTATTATCCATAACATCTAATGCTACATTGCATGCAAAAACATCATTGACGTCGATTTGATTTCGATTCCATGTAATTCCAGACATGATATAATTTATTAAAATTTCTTCATTATCAGGTACCTGAATTTCTTCTTGTATCATGTCTAAAGTCTCTTCTAGAGATCCTTCGGAAATTGTTTCTTCAATTTGACCATCATCAATCAATGCTCCTTTTCTTTTTCGAGGATTCTTATCTTTGGAACCTATTGGTCTTCCACGTTTCTGGCGTGGTTTAGACTCATCAGCAATTTTATTTTGTCCTTCCGGGACATCTATTTTAAATGGAGCATTTACAGCTGGAATATGTGACTTGGTCACCCTTTTTGGGTCAGCAAACGAGTCTGGCAATTGATTCGCTAAACTTTGTAAATGAATTATCTTTTGAACTTCCAGTTCACATTGTTTAGTTCGAGGATCAAGATAGGATAATGATAATTCATTCCATTTAATTTCCTTTTCCAGCTCTCTCTTTTCTCCCCCTAATGTTGGGAAAAGTGACTCGTTAAAATGACAATCTGCAAAACGAGCCGTAAATAAATCCCCTGTTGTAGGCTCAAGATATTTAATTATTGACGGGGATTCAAACCCAACATATATCCCCAACCTCCTTTGAGGGCCCATCTTAGTGCGTTGTGGTGGAGCTATTAGAACATAAACCGCACATCCAAAAATTCTTAGATGGGAAATATTTGGTTCCTGACCATAAACCAATTGTAATGGGGAGAACTTGTGATAACTTGTTGGCCTAATGCGAATTAGTGATGTTGCATGTAATATAGCATGTCCCCAAGCAGAAATTGGGAGATAGGATTTCATAAGCAATGGTCTAGCAATTAACTGAATACGTTTTATTAATGACTCTGCCAGACCGTTTTGTGTATGAACATGTGCTACAGGATGTTCAACATTTATCCCAATAGACATGCAATAATCATTAAAAGCTTGAGATGTAAATTCACCGGCATTGTCAAGCCGAATAGTCTTAATGGGAGTATCTGGAAAATGTGCCCGTAACTTAATCAATTGGGCAAGTAATCTCGCAAACGCCAGGTTACGAGTTGATAACAAAGACACATGTGACCATCTAGTTGATGCATCAATTAAAACCATAAAATATCTAAATGGTCCACATGGGGGATGTATGGGCCCACAAATATCTCCTTGTATACGTTCCATAAAACTAATTGATTCAAAATTAATTTTAGCTGGTGATGGGCGAATAATCAACTTGCCTTCCGAGCAAGCAGCACATGAAAAATTATTATGAAGAATCTGATGGCTCTTCAAAGAATGTCCACATGAATTCGTAATTATTTTTCGCATCATTATTGAACCGGGATGGCCTAACCGGTCATGCCAAACAAAAAAATCATCAGTAAACTTCTTGTTTACTATAGCATGAGCTTCAATAGCATTGATTTTTGTGTAGTACAAACCACTAGAGAATGTAGGTAGTTTTTCCAAAACATGTTTTGAGCCTTGAGTTATATTTGTGATTTGAAGGAATTCTTTATTTTCTTCATTGATTGTCTCAATATGATAACCACTGTTGCGAATATCCTTAAAACTTAATAAATTTCTTTGAGACAATGGGGAGTATAAAGCATCAATTATTTTAATTTCTATTCCCCAAGGCAACTTTATAGTGGCTCTTCCGGAGCCCTCAATGATATTTGTACTACTCGATATGGTACTCACATTAGTCCTTTTCATCATCAAATGAAAGAAATATTTTTTATTTTTAAGTATTGTATGAGTAGTTGCACTGTCAGCAAGACATAATTCTTCACCATTCATAGCAAATCGAACTTGAGTTATATCCATGTTCTTCATGAAATAAAATACACGTCAAAAATATTAAGCATAAAAATAAAGATGATAAAATACATAAATCAATAAAAACACTCAAATAGTTCTTAAATTTATAAAGCAAAAGTCCTTATTACAACGAACAAAAAAAAAAAAAAAAAAAAAAAAAACTTAAGTAAATCACTAGAATGAGCAAACATAAGTCTAATACTTAAAACTGACACAAAACAATATAATATTAATTATTCCCTTCTGGGGCAGTGAAGAAATCAGCAACTTCTAAATGAGTTGTATTGCCAAAATCAAAATTATTCCCTTCCAGGGAAGTAAGGAAATTAGCAACATCGAAATGATTTGCATTGCCAAAATCAAAATCACCTTCACCATCTTCAAGAACAAGGTTTGCCTCAACTTTCTTTCCTTTCTTCAAGGATTCTTGGTAAAGTTCAATAAGATGTTTTGGAGTTCTACAAACCCGAGACCAATGACCTTTTACTCCACAACGGTAACATATATTGTTATCACTTTTCTCTTTTTCATCCCTACGTTCCCACTTCTGGTGGGAATGTGAGTTTGTGAAATGACCTCCACGACCTCTACCATATCCACGTCCACGACCCCGGCCGCGCCATTGGCCACGACCACGACCTCTACCTCGACCACTGATGCTGGAATGGTCTCTGTTTTTAGTTTCTTTCCCGTTATGGGTTGTCACATTCGCTTCAAGGAATGGAGTAGAGCCAGTAGGACGTGATTCATGATTTTTCATTAACAGCTCGTTATTTTGCTCACTCACAAGAAGACAAGATATTAATTCAGAATATTTTTTAAAACCTTTTTATCTATATTGTGTCTGCAAGACAATATTATTAGCATGGAAAGTGGAGTATGTCTTTTCAAGCATTTCTGCATCAGTAATATTTTCTCCACATAATTTCAATTGAGAAGTTATTTTAAACATAGCTGAGTTATATTCACTAACAGATTTAAAATCTTGCAATCTCAAATTCAACCATTCATAACGAGCTCTAGGGAGTATCACTGTTTTTTGGTGGTCATACCTTTCCTTTAGATTACTCCAAAGGATTTGTGGGTCTTTCACAATTAAATATTCATTTTTAAGCCCTTCATGGAGGTGATGGCGAAGAAAAATCATGGCTTTAGCCTTATCTTGAGGTGTTGCCTTATTAGCCTCTTTTATTGTTTCACCAAGCCCTTTAGCATTTAGGTGTATTTCAGCATCTAACACCCATGATAAATAATTCTTTCCGGTAATATCAAGGGCCACAAATTCGAGCTTGGCAAGGTTCGACATTTTTCACTATACAAAATAATATTAAAAGATAAGTATATATAAATAGTATCCAAAATATGTACTAAACGTTATAATCATGCATAAATAAACCTGATACAAGTCATGCATAAATAAGAACGAAATAGAAGAAGAGAACGTTAGCATGGAGAAAAATAAGAATGGAACCTTAAATTATATATCATGCTCTGTATTCGTTATATATGTTGATATTCCAATAAATAAGCATCAAAAGTAGATAAATGTTAAATTATAATTGTTATGGGTTGCGATCATACTTACATGATTATATTAATATGGGATTCTAGATAAATGTTTGGTAATCCTACTCAGTTGACTAGCAATGGTGCTAATAACGTGTTAAATATGGAAGAGAAAATACAGAGAGATGAGGGAAGATTGTTACGTTGTATTTCATATTCCATCTAGTACGGGATATATATAATGTACATTACCTAGGGTTTCATCAATGGATAAGACCAAATATCCAACTCTAGAATATTCTAGATTGTACATGGGATAATAGTCATCCATGTTTAGATATTATCATAACAATTCAATTATTTTTACAAAAATAATAGTAGTACTGGCAGGATTAAGACAGCATATCCCAACCACTTTTTGTTAAGTTGTAATGATTGAATTGCAATTGGTAAAACTTAACCTTACAAATTTAATGATTCATTAAAGTAACCTTAGGCTATTTTCTATTTTGTCATTACTCATTAACTAATTTGCATATTCATAAATCATACATGATTATAATTTTTTCAATTAGCTCCATATTATAATTTTTAATAAAATTATCACCTTTTCAATGGCGAATAATATTAGTTATATATATACATCGTTATTTTATGCATTACCTAATAATGACATACATTTCCTTTTGATATTTATAAAGGATTGTATTGGTACTTTGCTTGGTACCAACACCCCTAAATTCAAATTAGTACTTGTTATAACAAATGGGAGAAAACATAATTACACAAGGGAGAGAAATTAAATCTAGCAAGATTCCATCTTAAAATCAATTTGTTATAGATGGAATATCTCGCTTGGATAATAAAATGAAAGCCCTTTACTTTCTTTTTTTAATGTGGACTGTACATACACTCCCCTTGAATCGACACTCACAACGTCTAAAAGCTAATTCCAAATTAGACCCAAAAGCAATTTATTGACAAAAAAAAAAAACCATTAAATTTTCAAAAAAAAAATAAAAAAATTGAAATTATCGGTTGCAACTGTGGACATTCTTCTTTAAAAGGTCTCACCATCAATTAACTCATAATGATCCCAATTTTGGGGGTGTTCTTCTTAAAACAGTCTCTGTCTTTTTATGACCAGGTAAAGCAGTTAAAATTGTCATGTGCTAGATTTTAGTAGTTTTTTTTTTTCAAAAAAAAAATAAAGATGGTGAAAGTTGGTGTTTAGTGTGATAAAGAATTAACTTTTTTTAACTATGTCCAATGAAAATAATAGACGTGGCACTATTAACCGGTCAACAATAACAACTATTAATCGATCAAACCGGTTAAAAATACGTTAGGGGTCATTTTAAGAAGGATCTCCCCCCTTAAATTAGGTTTACCTAAGTTAATCAAGAGTTGAGACTTTTTAAAAAAGATCGACCATAATTGGGACTAGTGGTGTTAATTAAAAAAAAATAGCCATAAAACTATTGCGATAAGTTCTTTAGTTTGATTACAATTCCAATTAGTGGTTCGTGGAGGCGGATGTATCATGCGCACGGTACATCCGTTCCAAAAAAAAAAAAAAAAAAAAAAAAAAAAAAAGCGGAAAGAACATTGCATAGAGTTGTAAAGAGCATTTAGCTAAAATGAAAAGAACATTTAGTTAAAGTGAAAGGAACATATTGTTAAAATGTAATGAACGTAATATTTTATGAGCGTCTATTTTAAAACAACATGAAGAATATATATATATATATATATATATATATATATATATATATATATATATATATATATATATATATATATATATATATATATATATATATATATATATATATATATATATATATATAAAGAGAATATTGAGCTATTAATAACAGTGAAGATAACACTATCTTATAAAGAACATCCTCTTCAACATTTGTCACATTATTCTCAAATTCAACATCCAGATTCATCAAATTTCAAAAAGAAAAATAAACAACGAAATTTATGATTACCAAATATTTTAATTCAAATCTAAAATAACACAATTAATGAAAAATAAATACAAAATTTCATTCAAAATTACCTTCTTTGAAATCACTCCATTAACAAAACAATGATCAAAAGCACCACGAAACTCGATCTAAATGCGCAGCCATCGTCTTTCATCAGTAAAAATTTCTTTTTCTTTATAAATTTTCAATTTCTCTCTCTAAAATTTTAAACCCTCTCTCTAAAGAATTCAAACAAGTGAATTTAAATATGAAGAAATAATATACAAATTTCTAAATCGAGATTGGGAAATAATTATAAAACTTTTTAATTATGGAACAAATAATTAATTTAAAGATTGAAATTTTTCATTTAAAGATTGAAAAGCTAGATGTTCTTTAAACTATACTATTACTAGGTTAGGTCCCGTGCCATGCACGGTATATCGTAATTTTCATCATTAAATAACATTATTTTTAATTAAAAAATTTCTAAAACTATTGTGAGCAATTTTTTACCAAAAAAATAGTTATTTTCTTCTTATATCATGTCTTTACAAAAATATTTAAATACTTGTATTAATATCACGTTAAAGAGTTGTTTAGTACTTTAGTCGAATGAGTATATTAAAATTATGTTGAATGACTGATTTTAAAAACGGTCGGTAATTAGCAACCGTTTTTATAATCATTTGCTAACATTCATTTTATCGACTAATTTGATGCTCGTCATTTTAATTTTTCAAAGACAAAATTGATGTGTCCTTTATCAAAGAAGTATGTATAAATTATATAGGTTTTTTTTTTCTTCCTGATTTAGTAATTATTCTTGTCCAGTATATTCTTAAGATTATATATTCTTAAAAAAAATTCACAAAGATAGCATTTTCAAAATAATTATATGGTAATGTTGCCAAAACTCATACCTATTATAGTTGTGAACCCATCTATAGAATGTAAAAGATCTTTAATTATTTTATATGGTTAATTATGACAATTATTATTGTATATAATAATTTCCTTAAATATAAAAGTTTTATAAAAGGATTGTTTTTTTTTTTTAAAAAAAAAAAAATACTAAGGACACACCAGAAATTGACACGTGTCATTGCTGGTGTGTCTTTTAGTATATAGTTATTGATTGATTGATGTTCTTTCTATGTTTTTTTTTTTTTTTGTTGAATAAAATAATATTCATTATATTATATTATCATGTTCTTTAGATATATATAAATAATATAAAGTTGATTGTTTTTTTTACAAAATAACTATATGTTCTTTACAAAACAACTATATGTACATTACAAAACAATTATATGTGATGTTCTTTATAAAATAGCTATACGTTATTTACAAAACAACTATATATTCTTTACTGGACAACTATATATTCATTCCACCTTTTTTAAAAGAAATCCGGATACAAGAGCATGGTGTATCCACCTCCAGAGAAAAAATTTCGTTACAATTCTATTATTGTGCTTTACTAAAGTAAAAGATATCATCCCCTTACAAAAAAAAATAAAAAAAAAATAATAAAAAAAAAGATTTCATTTAGAAAAATAAAAGTTGCTTGATTTGTGTTGGTCCACCAGTAAAATTAGTGTTGAGTGTAGGTCCAATTTCCTATTGTTGATAGCAAAATAATACAATTATAACTTTAACATATCAACCTTTTTCTTTTTGTTTCGACAAATTTACCTTTGATTTTTTGCATTACATTCTTCACTTCTGCCCCAAGAAAATAAAATGTAATCATATTCTGAACTTGTACATGTCTAACAAGAAAGAATATGATATAACTTTGATATATATAAGGTGTAAATCTATGTATGTTGAATACAACAATATATATTTTCTCATACTACCAAGAGTGTGTACTTGAAGTGTAAAAGAGAGTTACTGAAAAAATGGCAGAGGGAATTCTATTTGGAATCATTAGGAAAATCAGCATTCCAAGAGGTTTCGTTGTGGTGGGGGACAAGGAGTGACTTGAAGAAGCTCGAGCAAACCCTCAAGATGATCAAAGCTCAGGTTATAGATGTTGAGAAGCGCAATGAGGAAGAGCGTAGTGCTGTTATCAAAGAGTGGCTTCGTAGACTCAGGGCTGTATTCTTCAAGGCAGATGATCTGTTTGATGATGTCTTCACTGCTCAACAGAGAAAGTGTTATTTCGGATGATATACTACAAGAAGGGGGGTGAATTATAGTATGTTCCTAGTGCCTACTTTTCGCGGAATATAAAACTGATTGTTGTTAGGAACTTGGACAATGCAAAGCGGATTTTACGAGGAAACCATCCAGGGCCCAACTGGAAGTAAAACCTCGACCCTCCAAGGGATTTCAAGCCAAACCAATCCACTATAATAGGGCAAACACACAAGTTACAACCTATTATACTCAGACCTTTACTCACAAGTTCCTGACTGAACTTGCTACTTGATAGGACCCTATCCTACCCAATCTAAGTCTCTCACTTTCACTCGTACTCCCTAAGTACTGCTCACTCAGCCTCTCACTAGAAGCTCAATCGGTTTCACCCTAAAAGCTCACACATTGCACTCTTACAATTATGATAACGAGACTTCTCACGAACGCTCACACCCTAATACATAACATACTCAAAACCCTTTTTCCCTTTACAAGATCTCAAAGAATAACTCAAAATGCATATCAATGAATAAAGAGATAAAACTAGTATGATGGACACTCAAGATCTGTCTAGAACTGACTCGACAAACTGAAACCAAAACCTGACTGGAACTTTGACCTGTAGGTTTGACTTAACTTCGTGGTGAAGGATGAAACCATTAAGCACGACCACTAAGCTTCGTCAGCCTCAACATTGAATGAAAACAAATGAGCATATTTATAGTACACCCAAATTATTCTTTTCGTAAAAAATAAGTTTTATTAAAAGATATTTTCCAAAAATAAGTTTTCCAAAAATATATCTTTTGTTAAGAATATATTATGTCAATAATAATAAGATATATTTATCATAAAATCATATTTTATTCAAATCTTATATTTTCCAAATATACTAGCATATTTTTGTACAAAGATATATTTACCATAAAATTAAATTTTGCTTAAAACTTATTTTGCTAAAAATACTTTCCAAAAAAAATAAGTTATCTTTTTCCAAAAGGGATTTATTAGAAAATTAATATCTTTATTTTGTAAAAATCAAATCCCTAAAAGATATGCACGTATTAGGTAAATATATATATCATTAAAACCAACCTTTAACGACGTGCAGACTTAAGTTCCGATTAGGTTCTAGAACTCTGACAGTCTCTGAGTTCCTGACAAGTCAGTAACTCTAATTTCATTGATTTTCTGGAGTTCACCTTGGTTCTATACAGACTTATTCCAGATCGACTTTTATGTCCAACATACTTACATGAATCCTAGAGCGATATACTTTGATTTCTCCGTCTTCATGTTGTTTCTTTGAAACTCTTGTTCTTGAATCTTGTAGTATTGATGTATTCTAGATCTCGGGACAACGTTCCACTTCTGGAACCGCAGGACAAGTTCCTAACTGGAACTTGCTGTCACTCTTTTTCATTCCTTATTGGAGCTCGCAGACCAGGTGCCTTTCTGGAACTTGCTGTCATCTTCGCAGTCCAAGCTTCACTCTTTAGCTTGTTGTCATGCTTCTGTTAGGAAGCTCCTTGTGTGTACCTGTTAGGGAACACCTCATGTACCTGTTACGAAACATGCTCCGGCTCTCGTGGGAAAGCTTGCCGAAGGTTCCTTTTGCATCTTATTAGAGAATATCTTCAGTTTCCTTCGTGGTTTGGTTCTCATGAGAGAACCTACTTTAGGTTCATTCATTCTCTCTTGTTTCTCTTGAAGTCTACTATGTTCCAACCCATTGACTTCACCAAAGTCAGTTCTTGTCTTCACATAAACACTTAAGAGAACATTAGATTGAAGTTTGTTTGTCATAAACAAACTTCAAGTGAGAGAACCAATTAAACTTACAGCTTATGTAAATATTGATACACATATACGACTCATGTATGCATAGTGTACTTACCTCATGAAGCTAACATATATATGCAAACACCTATTTACATAGTTACCTTCATGGTTCCTTAGCCATCATCATGCTTATCAACCATAACACTCATCATTGTTCTTGTTCTTCTATTGTTCTTGTTCTTCTATTGATTATCATACATTGTACTCCCTCCATATTGTAATAATCACAACACTTTGACTTTTACACTATTCATATGCTTACTTTGACTATATATATATATTTCCTCCGTTTTTTTATTATTGCGCCATAGGGGTTGGGTGTAAATATTTTGGTAGTGGAAAAAAGTAAGAAAGAGAAAGGTAAAATACAAAATTACCCATGTAACATATTGATAAACAAAAAAGTAAGTGTGAAAAAGCAAGGGTATGTTAGTGTAGGGATTAATTTCAAGAATTAATCCCCTAGCTTGAACCCCACTGTGATCATACACTAAAGTACGGTGGCGTCCAAACGGGAAGAAGATAGAGCAAAAGAGTCGCCAACAAGTTTTTTAGGAACTTGTAAACCGTTCACAGGGTGAAGGTTACACCCCTTAACGATCCAAGAGATCGTCAACTCCATAAGGTCTTGAACCAAATAGGGTTCGGGGATGAAGGTACAAATCCAACTAAAAGAGATTGAACCTACCCTAATAATAGGCCTCTACTTTATTCTGATCGTATTCATGTGTGCTTTCCGATTAACATGCAATCAATAGGGTTAACCCTAAACCTGTTTATCTATGTTGGTTGAATATTAATGCACAAATAAACTATTATTGGCGATCACTTGAATTATAATCAAATTAACCCTAAATAAGATTATTAATTATCTCATTAAGCGTGATTACAAGTACCAAATTCCCTTTAAATATGCATAAAAAGGTGTGATCAAGCAATAACAATAAATATAATATCAAGCAACATAATAATAATAATAATAATAATAATAATAATAATAATAATAATAAAAATAATCATAATAATAATTAAAAATAATCATCATAACAATAATTATAACAATTATAATCATAAATCATAAAAAATAATCATAATAACGTTAAAGCATAATAATAGCAAGATCTTAGGCATGATACTAACAAGATTAATAACAAACCCTAGCACGTCACTAAACAATAAAATCAAACCTTTAATTCTAACATGATACTAACAATCATAAATATTAGAAAGAACATAAGAAGCACCATAACAATCATATTTGATATTAAAGTTACCCTAGACATGATACTAGGAATCAAACTAACAATCTAAGCGTGAACTCTATATCACAACATCAATAAAAATCATTAAAGTACTTACTTCGATGTCTCGTACCTCTTTCTAATAACAAAATACACACGTTAGTAACTTCAAGGAAAATAATAAACAAACAATTAAATTAAATAATTGAAAGAGAGATTTGGGACCAAACCCTCATAAATTAAAACCTTTCACGTCTAGGGCGATGGCAACTTCGAATATGGCTAGGTGTATCTAAATCTAATGAATGCGGAATTTTTATATTTAAGATAAGCTAGTTTAGAAAAAGAGAGAGAGAGTAATCAAGAGAATCTTGATGAGAGTTGGTGAATGAAAGAATTAATGATTGTAGATGAAAATTGGTTATCCAAAACGGAGTTTTTAGCACGTTATTTATAGAGAAAATCAGCCAAAAAGATAAAATATCAAAACAGAGTCTGGCGCACAAAAAATTGAACCAGCGCCAACGCCGGCTATTGGCGCCAGGCGCCAACATTAGCGCCAGGCGCTACAGCTGGCGTTTAGCGCTGATCTGGAAATTCACGCTTAAAATCAGATAAAAATTGTCGTACATGAGGATAAAATCATATTTCCCTCAAAAATGCTCTTTGATTTTAATTAAAACTCTGAAAAGTCAACAAAAGTCAATTTATCAATGCTAATAGAATTAGGAATGAAAAGAACCTTCTAGAAGAATCTAGAAGACTAAAATCATTACTAATTGCATTAGGAATGATAAATCATATTAGGCCCTCCCCTAGATCATTGGGCCGCATATAAGGCTCAAACCGGGCCCAGTTTAGTAAATTGGCCATAACTTCCTCAATATTCATAGGAATTGGGCTTATAATATATCGTTGGAAAGCTCTTGTCAAGACCCATCCAACTACACTACTATTGGACCCATATCATGGACCAACCAAACTGGATTGACTGTTTTCTAAAAATAAGTTTTAAAAAATAGAGAGAAGAGAAAAGAATTAAAACTATCTGCAACACTAAACTTTCCACACTTTCACTTCATTCGATTATGGTTCGACGTGAAAGGTACTCATCACCGGGTTTGGTTTTGGGGAGACACAAATGGGTGTCTGCAGTTGGGTATTTGTAGTGTGAACACAAATAATTTTTTTCCTAAAAAGGAAATGGTGCAATATTTGTGAAACTTCCTAAAAAGGCAAGTGGTGCAATAATAAAAGAACGGAGGAAGTATGTATATATATATATATATATATATATATATATATATATATATATATATATATATATATATATATATATATATATATATATATATATATATATATACTTGCTATTCCTCAGGTTCCTTGTATCCTGTTCCAAGCATAACTTGTTCTTTCTATGCACAACTTAACAAACACGTTAGATAGATAACCATCATTAGTTTACAATCATCAAAACCTTATTAATCAACAGAAAGCGGCGTATCAAAGGAAACATGGCAATGAAGGTACACTTGTTGTTCTTTGATTCAAGTCCCCTTTTGTTTAGTATAAAAGTGGCTCGAGAGATCAAGTCTATCAGGCAAGAACTCGATGCCATCAAGTCGGATATGGATGGCCTGAACCCGAGTGTTTGTGATCATAGGGATGATTTTCACATTCCTTTTGCTTATCTGATGAGCAAAAGAGAAACCACCTCTTTTGTTCAACCAGATAATATAATTGGTAGGCATGATGATAAAATTGCAATAATTAGTATGCTCTTTGAACCAATGTTTACTGAGGAAAGAGTTTTTGTCATCCTAATTGTCGGGTTTGGGGGTATAGGCAAAACAGCTCTAGCTCAATTGTTTTTAATTATGAGAAGGTAAAGACCCATTTCGACCTCATGAAATGGGCATGTGTACCTGAGGTAGATAATTAGAATGAAGTGATGCACAAACTTTGCAACTCCTTGACAGGTTTGAACTGTCATGGTCTCTCATTGGAACAAGTTCAGTCAAAAATCCGAGAATGAATTAGTAACAAGAGGTATCTACTTATGTTGGATGACATATGGGATGAGAGTCGGGATAGATGGCTTAAGCTTAAGAGCTTGTTGGATTGTGGTAGCAAGGGAAGCAAGATAATTGTGACTACACGTTCTAATGTAGTAGCAAATGTTGTTGGGACGTGTCCAGCCTACGATTTGGGACTGCTAACAGATGAGGAGTCTTGGGAGCTTTTCAAAATATTAGAATTGAAAGAAGGGCAAGAGGAGAGCAGTCCTAGTTTTACTAGGATTGGAAAAGATATTGTTGGTAGATGTGGAAGAGTACCACTTGCTATTAGAGTTATTGGAAGCCTCCTTTACTCTAAAGACACTAATCAAGAGTGGTTGTTGTTTCGTGATGGCCACCTTGCAAAGACAAAGGTGATCGAAGATGACAACATTATGCCCGTTTTAAAGTTGAGTTAAGATTTTCTACCATCACCGTTGAAACAATGCTTTGCTTACTGTTCGTTGTTTGAAAAAGATTACGAATTTGAGAAGAACGAGCTCGTTCATCTTTGGATGGCCCAAGGGTACATTGAGGCATCCGTAGAGAGTATCGGCCTTGAGGAAGTTGGGGATCCGAAGAGAGGATTTGACACGGACGATTTCCAGATTGGTTTCCTTACGTGCCTTAAAATTTGTAGTATTTGGTAAGACACAGCCAGGGTGTATAGGAAGGTTGAGACATCTGAGATACCTTAATCTTAGATACAGCTCCATTAAGTGTCTTCCCGATGCCATCACAAAGTTAGAGAACCTGCAAACATTAAACCTGTATGAATGCAGTAATCTTGAACAATTGCCAAATGGTTTTTCCAAATTGGCTAACCTTAGACGCTTGGGAATTTCGAAATGCTTCATTTTAAGAGAGATGCCTTCAGGATTTGAGAAGATGAGATCTCTCCAAGAATTGAACACATTTATGGTCGGGAAAAATAACAGTGTAGACGCACTGGCTACTTTGGAGCTTAGGGGAAATCTAGCAATTAGATTTCATGTATGGCGCAGAAATACAGTGTTAGAAGCCAGAAGGGTGAAATTGGACAGACAAGAACAGCTAAATGGTCTCCCGTTGGATTTCAATACAGTGTTAGAAGCCAGAAGGGTGACTCCTACGTCTAATGATATGGAGTTGTTGTTCGAATGCCTGATGTTTCCTCCAAACCTTAGATCTTTGGAGGTTATAGGCTTCGGGGAGAGAGGTTTCCAATTAGGATGGCAGAGGGATTACATTGCTTACTCCCTAGACTTGTTTATTTTACTATTCAAGGCTGTGAATATTGCCGGCAAATTCCATGCTTCAGTAATCTACCTCATCTCAAAAGTCTCTGTCTTGATATCATTGCAGTGGAGTACATAGAAGAATATCATTGGGGTGATGATG
Source organism: Chenopodium album (assembly GCF_948465745.1). Classification (NCBI taxonomy): domain Eukaryota; kingdom Viridiplantae; phylum Streptophyta; class Magnoliopsida; order Caryophyllales; family Amaranthaceae; genus Chenopodium; species Chenopodium album. The sequence continues at coordinate 4,286,601 of NC_137836.1, read as the reverse complement.
CAGAGCCTTGTTCTGCAACATACTTCCCTGTCTTAGAGTATTTGTATTTGTCAACATTGTTCAAATTAAAGGGTTGGTGATCAAGACCAAGAGTGATGGACGAAGTTCAACCTCAGCAACAAGAGATGATAATATCGAGCAGTAACAAAAACTTAACTTCTCAGCAGCTGCCATTAATACTCTTCCCCTGCCTTTCTCGAGTTAGAATTCGTGATTGTTTACTGTTGATGTCGAAACCTGTTATACTGCCAAGGGTTGAGCACTTAAGTTTTGAAATGATTGAAGAGAAGCTGCTGGAATCCCTTCTGGCATCACATCGAGAAGCACCATCGACATCATCTTCTTCAGTTACTCCTACACTCAAGATTTTGGCGATAAACCAAATATATAATCTAGTTTCCTTTTCTATTAATTTTTGTAGTTTAGAGTCTTTATCAATCAGGTCTTGCGATGAGCCCACCAATTTGATCATGGTATCTCCAAGGTCTTCCATTCGAGTTCTTAATATAGATAACTGTGGAAGCTTGAGAAACACATATGATGCACTGCAACATCTCCCAGCCCTCGAGGAATTGAGCATCTCCAACGGCTTGTAATTTACCGTTGCCAGAAATTGGCCTCACTTCCACAATCATTGCGCAGCCTTTCTTCTCTACAACAACTTAATATTAGTAAATGTCCAGAGTTGGAAACAAGATGTAAGCAACCAAATGGTGAAGATTGGCCCCTTATTCAGCAAATTCCAATATTTTAATCTTCTGATATAGTTGTGTTTTTTATACTTATATTATTGGGTTAATCTGGCAAGGATTAGAATTACAATCTTATATTGTATGTAATCCTTTGATTTACATAGATTATTTATTTATTTTGCATAGCTTACAAACGTGTATTCGTAACATTTCATAGTAAATTAAATTGGGCGTTTTATTTTGTGTCTGAAGGTTATCTTCAACTTCAGGCCATGTATGAAAACCAATTGCATACCATGCATTTTTTCTGACTTCAGGTTATCAAATAGTATTTCCGCAAATTATATAATCTGTATGCTTTAGTTCATACTTCATAGTACTAGTAGTAATACAGTCATAAATAGAATTTGTACTAGTTTGAGGAGCTTTCGTCAAATAAAACTAGTAGTTTGAGGAGCTTTCTTTGAGCTCACTCTGCACTTCTGTAGTCCTAACTTTGAAGATTAAGTTATTTTCATAGTTCATAGAGTAGTAGTAGTGAATGTTTTGTACAGATTCAAGTATTTTATGGCTTTAATGCAGCTAGCCTGCTACGGTTTTTTATTTTACAAAACTTACCTAAGAAATTTACTACTAAAGCATGTAAATCCTGATCTTTTCAACAAACATATGTCAAGTTTACAATGGATGCTCAAATACAAAAGATGGAGCCGTTAACACAATTCCACACAATGGAAGTAGAATTTTGGTATAAATATTTAGAAACGGTCTCACAAGGTTTAAGAATATGGGAGAAGTCAAAAAACTCCAATCACAGATTGTTTCCAATACATATCAAACACCTTAAGAACCTCTAAAACATATTGACCCTCGACACAGTCACAACATGGACCAAAGAATTGCCAATGACAAGTCCACCTTAAGGACCTCTGAAACATCGAGTGCATCACTAAGGGATCAAAAACAAAAGATTATCAGATTTGATACCTAAGTAATGACCACGCGACACTCATTAAGATATCCACACGACACAAGACTCGGAGCTTCATCCTGGTAAGTAACTAAGTACACCCCATTTGTGCAAATTAAAAAATAAAATAAAAAATTGATTTGCTTGCTTAGTGTCAATTAGGTAAGAGTACTTTGGTTAGCAAATTGAATGTCATAAAATAAAGATGCATTTAACTTGAATAAACATAAGGATTCCAACACAAACTAAATGCCTTCATAGTGACAAAAATTACCAAGACATGCAAGCAAATCTCCTGAGTCCTTTGAGAGCACTTACTAAGGAAAAACAAAATTTCTAATCATAATTTTAAACGATATTATACTGGTTGTAGAAGTCCATACAGCAAATTGGAACACAACGTGCCCAGCCTGAATATAACATTTCTTCTACTTCAATGGATCCAAAACAAAACAGATGCTTAAGCCACGAGAGTACTGGCGGTTGTAGACTCGCTGCAGAGAAAATTCATAAATGCAATTAGTTAATTTCAAGGCATACTAACAACAATATCAAATTTACAGAGAAACTGTATAAAAAGGTACAATTAACATGTAAACTTACTATTTCCAGACTGGTGGGAGCTTCTTAGTCTTCTTGTAGTAACGAGCAAGTCTGTGGATCCTGCTCTCGACCAAAATCAACCTGAATTTGGAATCCTTATCCTTTCTGTTCCTCTCCAAATGCTTCCTGATAGCCACTGCCTTCTTGATAAGATGGTAGAGATCCTCTGGAATTTCAGGGGCCAGACCTAAGCAACATAACCAGTTAACAGTAAGCAAAAATCTTCAGTCGATACTAAAACTGATATTGAGAATAAATAGCAGTCAAGCAATGACAAGTCAAGGACAAAAGCTGAATACACTACATCCATGTGAAATAGTACCGACCAAAACATATGATACAGTTAACAAGGTTATTGTTGATTTCCATATCAGTTTACAAGAGCAAATTTAATTTCTTCTAGATGAGTTCAGTACCTTAGTGATTATAATATAGTATATTTCTATGGCATGGCATGACATGACAACAATACCTCTTGGCACAACCGCAGAACAAACAAAGTTTATAAATCAAATATAGATAAATAATAAGGGGAGAGGAGTTATGTGATTGTATGGCTAGACAAGACAACAATACCTCTTAGCAAAACTAATAAAGTTCATAAATCCAATATAGTTAAAGTAATTAGGGAAGAAAATGGTCTTAGTCCCACCGAATGACCCTAATCCAAACAAGACAATATTAATAACAGGTTTCATGAGCCCAAGGCAACTATTTTAAACAAATAAGATTCAAACAACTATCAATGGACATGATTCATTTTCTTGCAAAGTAAGATTTAAACAAATGATCAATGGATATGATTTTTTTTCTTACAAGGTAAGCTTCACTTACTCGTATATTTTATGTCTAACAGAATTAAACATGTCAAGAATGCGTGACTTAAGAGCTTATAAAACCCAACTACAGCTTGGACTCAAATTTAAAGGCCGTGCATACTCATGTAAATCAAGTCATAGCTCATCTAAAAACTCAAAAGTTCCATAAGCAGATTCAACTCATAGAAGTTAAAACATAACAAATGGTTTCCTGTTTCCATATCCTTAAAGCTAAAGGAAAACAAATTCTAAGATCTCATGTAATTATCATGCCCATCTTTCTATTTCCAGCCACTCTCAAAACCACAGAAATAATATGTACGGGTCAAAAAAACCATATTTAAGTAATTAAACCAAGCCAAACAAGTAAACAAAACACTAAACAAAAACAAAACTAAAACCTTCCAATATCAATTCCAATACCCCATTGCGGTATTTCACTAAACACATCGAAAACACATCCAACTTTCCGGAATCAATAGTTTAAATGAGCTTCCATTATAGAAATTGAGAAACAAATTGTATACAAACTGCCCGGCCACACTCCCTATTCTTCCCAATATACATCAGTTTTTCTACCACAATTTCAACACTCAATTTCACAAAAACAAATCTAAAGCAAACATTTAAGAGAGGTTGGAGGACCAGAGGATATAAATTTACCGTGAGCCTTGAGGATACGAAGGATCTTGTTACCGGTAACACTCTTAACTTGAGCAATACCATGAGAATCCCTCAATATCACACCAATCTGAGAAGGTGTCAAACCCTTCTTTGCAAACTTGCAAATGTTGTCATCAACCTACAAGAAAAAACACCCAAATAATTATCAATACTTGTAATCAGCTAAATTAATCAGATTAAAATAAACATGAGTTCAATCAATTTTTAATTCACACGGAAAAAAAATTTATAAATTTTAGGTAAAAAAAAATAAATAAATAAACATTTACGTAATGGAGATAATACCCAAAAAAAACAATTGTAAATGTTATCTGAGTCCTATTAAAATTCTGAAGTTCCAGCAACTCATGCGCCCAAACATCCAAATTCAAACAGATTCTATAAATCAAAACTTCTGATTTTAAATGCAAATTGATGAATAAAAACATGAGTTTATACCATCAAATTCAAAATCAACTAAAAACATGAAAATATACAAATTAATAGGAACAATCAACAAAATCGATTGAAAATAAACACAAGTTGAATCAAAAATCAACAAAAAACTTACATCTTGAGCAGAGATCTTGAGCCAGGAAGGAGGAGTCCGCTTGTATGGAATGGAAGAAGCGGACATACCCTTACTGTAAGAACATCAGAGAAATGGGAAGAATGAGAAATCGACACCATTAAAGAGAGAGAAAAAACAGAGAAGAAGAAGAAGTACCCTTTACTGTGCATACGACCCATGGTGACGGCGTAGGAAGAGGATGTTCTTCGGCGGCGGCGGCTGGTTCTTCTTCTCCTTGCTGCTGATGAAGCTCACTCTAACAAAAAAAACCCTAGAATTTAACCAGCATTTCAGTGGTTTTATGTGATGGAGTTGGATAAATATACTCCAAATGGTTTTAGGGTTTTTGGGCTTTGTTTTTCAGGGTTTAATTTTCATACTTGTGGATAGGCCCATATACGTAAAAAAAGGTTTTTTATTTTTTTTTTATTTTTTTTTTAAGGTTGTTTTCTGTAACTAAGGACTTGTTCTCTTCACCTGATTTTGTGCAACTTAATTGTGCTATCTCATTGAAGGATGAAGGTTGGATTGGCTTGGGTGCTGTGGACAGGAAGGAATATGGTGAGGTCTTGTTTGCGGGAGTTCGTCGCACTAGAGGGTATTGGTCACCAAAAATTGCCAAGTGTAAGGTCGTTCACTTTGGGATCAAGCTCGCACGCCGCTGTGGTTACAAGAAGATTGTGGTGGAATCGGATAGTGAAGTGATTGTTTCTCGTCTCTCTAAAGCAACTACTTTCCTCATTGTTCTTGATTCAATTCTAGATGATATCTTTTATTTTTGTGTTGATTTTGATTTTATTTCGTGGTCTCATGTGAAAATGGATGGGAATAATGTAGCTCATCGTCTTGCTAGTTTATAGTACCTTTTAGAACTAAACAAGTGTGGGAAAACTTTTGTAATTGTTTCGTATGTAACTATGGACACATTGTCAATTAATATTTAATAAAGCTACTAACTTGGTTTTTTTTTTTTTTAAAAAAAAAAAAAAAAAAAAAAAAAAAAAAAAAAAAAAAAACTCTTAGGATGTAATACGCAATTAACGATATTTAACAATAAGTAAATGATAATTAAAAGTTCTGATCTGGGCTGATCTAAATGATTCTGGCTTAATTTGATAGTACGCCTATAAATAGAGGGTAAAGTACAATGGAAAGGAGGTTAGACACTCAAATTATTACACTTTCTATATCCCTCTAAGTACACTTTCTCTCTCTAAACACTCTTTGACTTAACCTTCGGAGGGGGGTTCCTCGAGCCACCCCCGAGGGCAGTTTACGTGTGCTGCCGTGTGTAGGTTGTTGACGGGACCCAGCTTACCCAGCAGAACCCTTGGATCCATACCTGGAACAATTGGCGCTAGAAGGAGGGGTCTGGATCACCTAACCTGAGGTTCGCCAACTGAGCTAGGGACTAGTTAACTTACCACCATGGCCGGAGAAGAAACTGTGCAAACACCCACGTCTAAAGCTAATGAGACCAACCAAACACCACAAAAAGCACCCCCAGTAACTAACGATCCAAAAGGATCCACCGGAAACCCCAAATCGACCATCTCATAGAAAGCGAACCCCGTCGGATCAACGTCAGCTACTGCTAAAGCAGTGGCGAAACCAGTAGATCCGGTAGGATCCAGCTCTATTTTCAGGTACAGAATGCCGTTAACTGATGCGAACAATGAACTTATTGTTTCAGCACCTGTAACCCAGAAACCGCAGCCCGTGAATATGCCAACCATTCTGCAGAACCTCTCTACATGCAGTAAGGAGCAACTGGCTGCAATGACGACGATCCTTACCAACATGGGTAAGGGAGCCGATCCATCATCGGCAACGGCAGCTGTGCAGCCCGCAGCAAAAAAGCCGGAGGCCTCGACTCTCACCCCTGAGCAGAAGGAGCTCATTCAACTGAGAAAAAAAATATTGGAGCTGGAGGCTCGCAACCTGAACCGAGAATGGAGCGTGGAGGAAATAACCCCCACTCAGATCAGCCCGGAGAAGCGGGTCCCGCGTAGCAGGTCACCGGCCGCAGAGCGGGGACCTAGCCCGGAGAGAGACAAACGAGCGCGAATCCAGGTTGTTCCAGATGATTCCCCATTTTGCCGGGAGATTCTGGAGGAACCCATGGAGAAGGTGAAGATGCCGAGCTGCAAATACAATGGGACTACAACACCCAAAAGCCACATATCAGCTTTCGAGAATCATATAGTACTCTACACCATGACAGACTCAGTCTGGTGTAAGGCTTTCCCACCAACTCTGGAGGGGCTGGCAACGGAATGGTACGGCGCCATCCCTAAATGTTCTGTATACTCGTACAACCAGCTGAAAAGGATGTTCATGGAGCACTTCATAACCCTGGTGGACAGGACCAAGATGACAACCGAGCTGATGTCCTTGGTTCAAGGAAAAGACGAGCCCCTGAGGGATTTTATTACCAGATTCAACAAAGAGGCAACAACCATTCCAAACAAGAGCCAGGAGGTAGCACTGTTGGCAATGCAGAGCGATCTACTGCCAGGGTCACCCTTCAGAGCGTATATGGGGCGTAAGAGCCTCAAAACGCTCGCGGAAGCGCTGGGTAAAGCGCATGAGTTCATCAAGGCAGATGAGACTGACAGGGCAATGCTGGGGAGGAAAGCAGCAGGAGACCCAGTCAGGTGAGCCGAGGTCACCCGGACAGATAACGCGCCCAGGGTGGACCAGCCAAGCAGGGGAGAGCAAATCCGTCGTAGGGCTGAGAAGATCTGATCCGCGGAGAGGGCCAAGGCCTGGGAAGTTTGATCAATACACCCCACTGACCCATTCAAGATCTCACATATTCAGCGTGAACAAAGCTGATGATAAGTGGCAGAGGCCCCCAAGGATGATAAACAGAAGTCGTGATACCATTAAGTGGTGTGACTTCCATAGGGACCATGGCCACACCACTGAGGAGTGCACACACTTGAAGTACAACATAGAGGACTTAATCAGGAGAGGATACCTGACCCAATTTAAGCAGCGTGATGATCCTCCCAGAAGGAGGGAGGAGGATAGAGCGGGCCGAGCTGACCGCAGAGGAGGTCATAGGGGTCCAGCATGAGATAGGGACAGAGATAGCAAGCCAGAGGGCAGGGTGTATGTGATCAGTGGAGGACCAGTACATGGGGGGACAGTCAACAGAGCGCGGGCTGACCTAAGGGCAATGATACATCAGATTAATGACAATGACAAGCGTAGATGGCCACCCCTTCCCCCGCAGCCACGAGCCATGTTTGATGAGTATGACCAGAAGGGCATAATTTACCCTCATGACGACCCGCTGGTGGTAACAATGAGAATTGCAAACTGGGAGGTGGATAGAATACTGATAGACGGAGGCAGCTCAGCCAACATCATCTACATCAGTGCGTTCAACGAGCTGAAGTTGGACAAAAAGGATCTAAAGAGAGTAAACTACGAGGTCACCGGGTTTAATGGCTCGGGGCTTACCTTAGAGGGCATAATCGAGCTCTCAGTCCGGGTAGGAGAGAGGTCAAGAAGGCGTGATGTCCGAGCAGAATTTCTCGTGATAAACTCTCCCTCACCCTACAATGTAATCATGGGAAGACCGCTCATCCACAAGATAGGCGGGGTGGTATCCACTTACCACCTGGCGATGGCTTACACAACCAATGAGAGGCGATCAGCAATGCTCAGGGGAAGTCAGAAGACAGCCCAACAATGTTACATAACTGCCTTGAAGCAGCCCGCCAAAACCAGACAGCAGTCAGGTTCTGATAGAAGACTCCCTGAGCAGCCTGAGAGGAAGTCACGGAAGAGAAAGCGTGAAGAGTATCACAGGGAGAAGGATAAACAAAAGTTGGCAATGGAAAACTTCGAGCCTGCAAAAGAAGAAGTGGCCAGACCACTTCCCAGCGAGGAGCATGTCACGGTCGATCTCACAGAAGGTGACCCCTCGAGAGTAGTGAAAATCGGAAAAGACATTGATCCAGGAGTGGGGGTCCACCTCATAGAGCTGCTGCAAAAGAATAAAGACATTTTTGCATTTTTTGCAGATGAGATGTTGTAGGCGTCGCTCGAAGTGCGCCTACATTAAAAAGCATGTGGTGAATATGCTTGGCACTCATAGGAAGTGGGAATTGAAATAATACGATAAGGGACACGATTAGGGACAAGGAAAGTAGGGAGCCGCCAACAAGTTTTTAAGGAACTTGTAAACCGTTCACGGATCATAAAAGGCAACCACGATAAAGGGACAACGATAGGCAACAACGATTGACCCGTGAAGGTTACACCCCATTCATAATCCATGAGATTACTAACTCCATATGGTTCGGAACCACGAAAGGAGGATCGGGGATGATGGTACGAAGTGAGTCATGGATTCACATTCGCCCGTATTGGCCTCTACTCGATTCTTATAATGAAAAGTGATTCATGCGATCTCAAAGGCATAAAAACAAAATATTCAATTTGCTCCAATCTATTATTAAGCTAAATTGGTTGAATATTAATGCACACATTATTCTAAAATATTTGTGATCACTTGAATTAAATAACAAGATTAAAAAGGATCCTAAACCGGTTGTCCAAATTATCTTATTAGGCGTGATTTTCAATTACATATTCCCTTTAAACATGCAATATGGTGATCATAAAAAATATAATAGAACAACATTAATATTAGAACCAATTTAATCACAATTCCAACAACATAAAATCGTTAGAAAAATAATAGAAATAAAAGGAACATGACTCTTACTTTGATTTTGTTTGTTTGCAACTACAAAATAATAAACGAGTTAGTAACTTCAAGGAAATAATAAAATAATAATTAAATTAAATTAAGTAGAGTTGATTTTGGGGCCAAACCCTCAAACAATTCTACCTTTCACGCCTTGGCTTAAGGACAGAACCACGAGTAAAGTATGGACTCCTTTGAGTACTTGAAGAAGGAATTTTGAAGTAGAAAAGGGGTAGGCTATTGTTTAGGCTAAAGCATAGAAGAGAGAAAAATAAATCAGAGAATTACTCGGTGCCCCGTACATTAGAAATGAGGGGGTATTTATAGGGAAAATGTGCAGAGGGAGCACACGGAACCCTAAAATGATAAAAAAAACCCTAAAAAAGTATCCCGTGACACGACAAACCATTTTTAGTGTGACGCGGGAAATTTTCAGAAAACGGGAAAGAAAACGCGTTAAGGGTTTACGCGGAAAAGACACGGAATGTCCCGTGTCACGGGAAATCCCACCGTCAGACGGGAAGGATTCCCGTGACACGGTGGGTACCTGCCGTGGCGCGGGAATTTCCAGGCTGTTTTTCCGTCTAAATACATTTTTAACCCTAATTTCATTCGGCATTTTAAGTGCTGTAGACACCCAAATGTGTCTCCCCAAAACCAAACCCAGTGATGAGTGCCTTTCACGTCGAATCATAATCGAATGAAACGAAAGTGTGGAAAGGTCTAGTGTTGCGGAAAGTTTTATTTCTTTTCTTTTCTCTTCTCCCTGTTTTTGAAAACTTTATTTTAATAAAACAGCCAATCCAGTTTGGTTGGTCCATGATATGGGTCCAATAGTGGTGTAGTTGGATGGGGTTTGCAAAGACCTTTCTAACGATATATTATAAGCCCAATTCCGATGAATATTGAGGAATTTATGGCCAATTTACTAAACTGGGCCCGGTTTGAGCTTTAAGTACGGCCCAATGATCTAGGGGAGGGCCTAATATGATTTATCATTCCTAATTACATTAGGAATGGTTTTGGTCTTCTAGAACATTCTAGAAGGTCTTATCATTCTTAATTCAATTAGGATTCTTCAGAGTTTTAATTAGATCAAATAGCATTTTCGACTGAAATTATATTATTTTATCTTCCAGTACGGGAAATTTATCAGATTTTCGAAAACGCGTTGAAAGCCGGTTTGGCGTCCAACCCCATGCCTTGGCGCCTGGAATCAGGATTGGCGCCAGACGCCAGCATTGGCGTCTGGCGCTAGCCACTGGTCCTGGCGCCAATGAGCCAGGGCTGGCGCCAAGTTAGTTTTGTGGTCTTCAGACTCTGTTTTGATAAATTATCTTTTTTGGATGATTTTCTCTATAAATATCGTATCAAAAACTCCGTTTTCATTCATCAACAAGCATCAACAATCACCAATTACCAACTATCTTCATTATTCATCATCAAGAGTCACCAATTCTCTTTATTCTTAAGTTTTCATCAACTATCTTCATCATCGATCATCAACTCTCTTCAATTCTTTTCATTAACATTCATTCATTCATGCATTCTTTCTTCTTTGCTTTTTAATACAAAATTCCGCATTCACAAGATCTAGAAACACCTAGCCATATTCGAAGTTGCCTTCGCCCTAGACGTGAAAGGTTTTAATTTCTGAGGGTTTGGTCCCAAATCTCTATTTCAATTATTTAATTTAATTTTTTTGTTTATTATTTTCCTTGAAGTTACTAACGTTTGTATTTTGTTATTAGAAAGAGGTACGAGGCATCCAAGTAAGTACTTTATTGGTTTTTATTGATATTATGATGTAGATATCATGTTTACATTGTTGTTATGATATTCCTAGTATCATGTCTAGGGTATTTTTAATATTAAATATGATTGCTATGATGCCTATTATTCTCTTCCTAATATTTATGATTGTTAGTATCATGTTAGGGCTAAAGATTTGATTTTTATTGCTTAGTGACATGCTAGGGTTTGTTATTAATCTTGTTAGTATCATGCCTAGGATCTTGCTATGCTTTAACATGATTATGATTATTTCAATTATAATTTATTTTTATGATGATGATATATTTATTATGTTGCTTGATATTTATTGTTATTGCTTGATCACCTTTATTGTGTATTTAAAGGGAATTGGTATTTGCAATCACGCTTAATAAGATATTAATAATCTTGTTAGGTTAATTGTGATTATAATTTCAAGTGATCGCCAATAATAGATTTATTTGTGCATTAAATTCAACCAACATAGATAAACAGGTTTAGGGTTAATCCTATTGATTGTATGTTAATCAGAAAGCGCACATGAATACGAGCAGAATAAAGTAGAGGCCTATTATTAGGGCATGTTCAATCTCTTTTAGGTTGGATTTGTACCATCATCCCCGAACCCTTATTTGGTTCATGACCTTATGGAGTTGACGATCTCTTGGATCGTTAAGGGGTGTAACCTTCACCTCGTGAACGGTTTACAAGTTCCTTAAAAACTTGTTGGCGACTCTTTTGCTCTATCTTCTTCCCTTTTGGACGCCACCGTACTTTAGTGTATGATCACAGTGGGGTTCAAGCTAGTGGGATTTTTAAAGGCTTGAAACTATTCCCTACAAGTGCCGATTGATAATTTCGGGCCTTTTTTGACTTATTATTATTTGGGCTAAAATAAGAAAATAATTAAATAAAAATAAGTAAAAGGTTTGGGCCAAAAATAAATAATAAAACAATAAAATAAAAAAGGTTTGGGCTAAAATTAAATAATAAAACAATAAAATAAAAAAGGTTTGGGCTAAAATTAAATAATAAGTTTGGGCTGAAATTAAAACTATGCTTTTACCAAACATCAAGACTAATCCATGGACCGTTCAAAAATATGAATTTAATCAAATACAATTTTTTTAAGCACTCTCGGGATTAAATACTGAACCCGACCAATAGTGGCGGTGAAAGGTTGTTCATCATCGGGTTTGGTTTTGGGGAGACATTTTTAGGTGTCTACAGAAGCCCCCACTTTGACTGAGTTTGTAGAAACGTCAGTTTCGAAAACGATAGTCAAAGTAGCCGATAGGGACGGAGAATGATTTAAGACGTTCTGCGATCCTAAATCACTCTGTATACGCCGATACCTGTAGAAAAATGTTAATTCCATAGATAAAAGAGTAAAAGGATATAATACGTATCTGGCACCAGTGTATCGGTGACAAATGAATTTGGCAGCTTCCTATGCTTGAAGGAATCCACCGGATGACATTTGTTGAAACGCTTTCCATGCTTGAGGAAAGCCGACTGAAGAGTTTGGTAGTTTTCTAAGCCTGAAGAAACCTACCGGATGACACTTTCCATGCTTGAGGAAAGTCGACGTATGAATTTGGTGTCATTCTATGCTTGAAGAATTCCACCGATAATGCCTTCCATGCTTGAGGAAAGCCGACGTGGCGGTTTTCTATACTTGAAGAAAAATCCACCGATAATGCTTTCCAAGCCTGAGGAAAGCCGACTTGGCGGTTTTCTATACTTGAAGAAAAATCCACCGATAACGCTTTCCAAGCCTGAGGAAAGCCGACGATTGCTGAAATTTGTAAGTGTATGATGGTTCGATTATCCCCGAACGTGGGCCGCAGATGATTCACACCTTTAAGTCAATTATCCGACCATGCAGAAAAATAGACTTTGATGCTTGCTAGGGGTAAAATGGTAATTTTAGTCCCCTTTTAGTATCAATTACAATTTTCCGCGTAATTCCAGCGAAAAATAACTGTCCAATTTATGCAAAAAAAAATCGTGCAACCTTAGTCAAAATGTCAGGAATATTCGCAAATAACTGTACAAAAACCACCGTGTCACAAAAAACATTCCCGTGACACGGCAAGGGTCTCCCGTCACGCGGAGCTGCTTCCCGTGACACGGCAAGGGGGTCCCGTGGCGCGGGAAACAAGTGGCTGAAAAAAAGTCAAATGGCATATTTGACCGGTCAAAGCTTGTGCACCACACAAAAATCTGACCGTTACGTGGGAACGGGGTCCGTTGCACGGGATTTTTATGTTTTAAATATCAAACATTTTTCTCAACCTCTTTCTCGTCCGATTTTCACCCAAAAGCTCGAATTTTTTTTTTTGGTTTGTCGTGTCTCGACTGCTTCTCACCGGCGCTCGGTTTTCTTTGCCGCCGGCCGGCGTTCATCACCGTGTCACAGCAGTTTGCTTCCTCTCTCTCTTTTTTTTTTTAATTTTTGGTGCGACTTGCTGCTGCAGTTGTTCGTTGCTGCCCACTGCTGTCGCTGTTGCTGTTTACTGCCTGAAGTTGTCGTCGGAGTCACCGGAGTTCCGTCTCCTCTCAAGCTCACCGTGACACGAGACAGACTCACCGTGTCACGGCGTTATTTGTCCGTGTCGCGGCGGCCTGCTGGGTTGCCGGAGTTTTCTCGAGCCTTTGTTGCTCGATTTTCCACCAAACTTACTCCAAATTCTTGCCATACTCCTCATATTCGAACCTCTACAAGGATCTATGTAAATTCTTCTTAATTTGTGTCTCAAATTTTCTTCAAATAAGTAATTTCATGAAAAACCCTTAAAAATCAATTTGGGGATTTTTGATTTTGAGGTTTTATGTTGAAATTCTTGCCATGATTTTACTTGTATATGTATGTATGTGTGTTTGTGAGAAATTTGAGACAAAAATTGCATGATTTGATGGAGAATTGAGCAAATCACCATTTTTGGGTACTACTTTTGTGAAATGATGTTCATGTTACTTCTTTGCTCTTGAAATGGTCAAGATATGGTGGTAGACTTTGTAAAATATTTCATGATGTGTTGATTCATTGTTTTTGTGCAACTTCGAAACATATTTTGCGTATGTACTATATTGTCATTGAGAACATAGTATCATGCGGCTAGGAGAACCGTAGTATTAGTTTGTCATGAAGAAACTAAATACCATAATTTTGCCAATTTTTAGCTTGGAGGTAAAAATTTAGCGTATAATTTGATAAATAACTAAATAACTTAGGAAATGATGCTAAGTATTTAGATCTTTATTTTTATAAAAATGAAACTTGAATTAAATGTCTTAGGAAATGATGCTAAGCATTTAAATCTTTATAATAGCATGCCTAGGCGACGGGATTGCGATCTTTCTACCCATGGCCGGCGTCGAGCTTTTTGGGAGGACACTCCCACTATTCCTGAGGGTATGGACGACGATGCCTTAGAGTCCGAGCCTCGGGCTTCTACGAGTAGAGGTAGGTGGGTTCCACCTCCGTGGACTCCAGACCAGTTGGTTTTCTACCGTGAAAACCATGTTTCTCATCGCCTACTCTCCAGCATTGTCGACGGCACGCTTCGCCACCATGGTTCTGGAGCCGGCGATTTGATTCCTCGACTTCAACAGATCATTACGAGGGATCCTGCTACGAACTCCCTGTGGGAATCGGCTGGTTTAGTAGATTTCTATACGGCAGTTGTAGGGTTTCGCAGCCCCCGGGGTTGTGGTGCGACGGTCGTTCGCACATTGTTGGAGTATTTTTGGGATACTACCAACACTTTTCATTTTGCTTGGGGAGAGATGACGGTGACCCCTCTAGACTTCAGTATGATTAGCGGGCTGCGCTTCACCGACCGGGCTGTAGCTCAGATGTCTGATCTGTCTTGGGGATCGGCTGAGGCAGCTGATTTGTTAGGTCCGATCGTTCAGCATATCAGGACCCGACCAGTGTCTCAAGGTGGTCCTAGGAGCGGGCGATCGGAGCTGGCTTCAGTTTTAGCTCGTGGCTTCGACATGGAGGATACATCGGCTGAGCATCGGGTGCGGATCTTCATCCTGATTCTGGTCTCCATGACCCTTTCTCCTGATAGGAGTTCACGCGTACTCCTTTGCTACCTCCCCTCTTTGGCCAGGATCCATGAGATAGGATCCTATAGCTGGGCCAGCCTTGGATACGCCGATCTTCTCTTATCGCTACGTCATGGCTGTCGGAAACTGAATGAAGAGTCTCCCATCACCGTCTATGGTCTGTGGAGAGTCGTAGAGGTGATGATCTTTTCCCCTTTTTGTTTCACTTTAACTTGTTCGACTCATGTGCTAAAGATTACTTTTCATTGCAGCTATGGTTCTACGAGTACTTCCCAGGTTTGGCTCCTCGCCGGCGTCGTGGAGCGGTCCATGATTTCCCTGTCGGGGCCAGCTGGCGTGATCGAGGAGAGTCGCGGGTGGAGTCCGTCCCTGCACTGCGTGGACTACTACGCCGAGGCACCTCTTCTATTGGCGTAAGGATTAGTTTTGTTGCCTGTTATTTTCCCTCTGACGTTGTTTCTGTTGTTTCACGCTAACTTTTTATGGTTTTTAGGTTGCCATTGATGTCCAGTATCGTCCTTGGGCCGGGATGATTGATCTACCTAAGGCCTTGCGTCTTTCAGCGCACCGCACCATTTTGGTTGGTACCGGACGCTTTGTCTGGTATTTGGGGGAGCGAGTCGTTCGTCAGCATAGCGGCGATCGCTTTGTGGTGCCCTCATCTCCACCAGAGTCGATGTTGGACTCACGCTTGATCAGAGAGTTGATAAACAGGGGAGAACGCTATACTTTTCCATGGCAGGAGCTTGTACACATGAAGAGTGACTATGCGCGGGACTTGCTTCCCTCTCTGGCTCCTCCACCCCGTCTTCCTGAGGTATGATTTCTTTTGAGGATCTTCTTTACTAGTCTCTGTTTTAAATAGTCGAATAACTTGATTATTCGATCATATTTTCAGACGACTATTCGCCCTGTGGGGAGGATCGAGATTCCTGCTCAGTCTGTCCGCTATCCAGGGCCGATTGGTATCACCGAGGACCATATTGCTGACGCGCCAGAGGGTTACAGACAGGCGCAGGAGTCTCTGCCCGAGGTCTTTGAGCCGGTAAGTTTTTTTTTGATGCATTATTCATCCTTTTAACACTGTTTGTTACTGACTTTTCTTTGTTTTATCCTCATCCTAACCGCCCGGAGATGATGGAACTCATGAAGCTGGTTGACGCCCTGAAGTATTGCATCATCAAGCTTCGGCGTGGTGCAAGTTGTCGGAGCTCTAGCGACGTTCTTGAGGTATCATTCATTTTTTTTTCACTTCTACCATTTGTTTTATTTTGCATTGTTGACACCTTTTGATTTTGTATCTTTCAGGAGCAACGGAGGTCCCGCTCACGCTCGAGGCATAGAGGCTCGGACGAGGAGGAGCTTGGTCGTGGTAGACGATCTCCTGAGATTCACCGGCGTTCTCACTCTCATCGAGAGCCTCAGGTTACTCAGCCGTTTCAGGAGGCTCAGTGGCAGCAGCCTCAGTCTTCCCAGTGCTTTCCGGGCCAGAGTCAGGGGTAGCGGCAGTCGTTTTCACAGCCTCCATAGCCTGAGCTTGGGTCTGTTTTGACTCCCTTGGATCTTGGTTCATTTTCAGCTCCATTTTCCGGGATTCCTCCACCGGTGTCGGGCTTTTTCTTAGTTCCGATGTATGGGACGATGCCTTCACCGACGATTCCCGTGTCTTTGAGCCAGTCTACACCGTTTTCCGGCTGGACGGGTCATGCCTTGAGTTTGACTACTGCTGGGGTCACAGGGACTAGTAGGGACACTACTCCCCGTACTCGGATGATGGAGGGACTCTTTGGCTCACCGTTCCCATATTCGCAGGGTGGAGATGATACTAATTCTGGCTCTAGAGACTTTTGACCGAGGGTTTTTATTTGTACATACTATGATGACACTTGACATGTACATTATTCATAGTTTATGTATTTATTATTGTGTGTTAGTGTGTGCTTGAAACTCATTGTGTGTGATCGTGTATTTATTAATGACGCGACAAAAAAAAGTAAGTGGAGTAATGGAGGGTACTGACCTTCCCCAAAAGAAAAAGAAATAAAAAGACAAGCAAAAATAAATAAAATGATAAAGAAATAAAATATTAAAGTGATGAATAAATAAATAAATAAAATTACCTTCCCCAAAAGAAAAAGAAATAAAAAGACAAGCAAAAATAAATAAAATGATAAGAAATAAAATATTAAAGTGATGAATAAATAAATAAATAAAATAAAGATAGTAAAAATAATAATAATAGAGATAAAAAAGTTGAGAATTTTATTAGAAATAAAACTCACAGAAAACTGAAAGATAAAGGGTGAAGATAAAATACTATAAAAAATCCGGATAGATACGGGAAAAGATGAAAAAAGAAAACGCGTGAGGTGCCGTGACACGGCACTATGAACCGTGTCACGGCAGAACTTGCCGTGTCGCGGCAAAAGTTCCCGTGTCACGGTACGCGTATTACTCAGCGGTGTGTTTTACGCGTATGAAAAGATAATTTCTGGGCAGTTTCGAGCGCTTTTGCTATAAAATAAGACCAGTTTATTCATGATATGCATAAGTACGAAACACAAAATAATTTAGAATTTCATATTTCAATAATCATGTCTCAGAATTTTGATAATACATTGCGCGACTGGTCTTATTCTTTGACCAATGCTGAAAAAAGAGAGTTAGAATTATTTCATGTCAGGGGTTTGCTAGCCCTGCGACATGTAGCTATTGAACATGATTTTTTTAGGGCAGCATTAGATTATTGGAGTCCAGAAACACACTGTTTTAAATTTGATTATGATGAAATATGTCCCCTGCCGGAGGAATTCGGTGCAATCTTTGGATTTCCTGCTAGAAATCTTATTGCCATGCCTACCCTACGTGAATATTATTACCAAGATTTTGAACGCCATCTGAATTTAACAGATCCAGATTTAAATAGAATTGTGTGTGGTAATGAGGTAGACTTAGAAAAACTTGCAAACTTATATTTTAATCGCCCTATCTCTGAGTCTTATCATGTATATCGTAGAAGGGCATATATTTTTTGCATGTTTAACAAGCTTTTATTTGCAAACGGTAGGGTAGGACATGCTTGTCTAGCGTCTGTGCTTGAACATGTCGAATATGGAAGATCTCCTATGCCGACGTGCCTTGGAGAAACATTTTGTGGCCTTGACGAAGCAAAAGCTGACCGGAAAGCCATCAGGAAGGGCTCTCTGGTACTGCTGCAGGTAAAAATACGCTCCGAGTAGCCCCCGTGACACAAAACAGGCACCGTGTCACGGTGGGTGTCTGCCATGACACGGTGAAACCTGCCGTGTCACGGGAATCTGCAATTTTTTTTATTTTTTTTTTTTTATTTTTTTTTGCAGATTTGGTTGATGGAGCGTTTAGAATTATTTGAAGCCCCCGACGATGTTGAAAAATATGGCCCTAACGACCTAGTCCGCAGGAAAAAGAATTACTCTGCGAACATGTCGTATGAAGATTGGAAAAATTTCTTTGCAAAGAGAGAATTTTCCATTCGTTGGGTGGTGCCTTGGTGGAGGCTTACTAGGATGGTTGGCACAAATGATACTCCATATTGCTGTGTTCCTAGTATCTCAAAACTGACCTTTTATTGCCCTTCTCGACTGATGCGGCAGTATGGACTTGAACAAGTAGTTCCACGCTATAACGATAGTCCTCGTGAAGTATCGTTGCATGAAAGTAACGTTCATAAGTACGAGACTTATTGGGTTGGAAGACCTTTGTGGATCGTTTCTGCAAGTGACCAAGCTCCTCATCCTTTATCTAGTGCATACAAGGCATGGTTGAACCCTAGAAGTAGGAGGGAACGATTCGGATCACGCAAGTCTGATGTGAAGAGTCGTCTTGGAGATAAGAAAGCCCCTCCTAAAGATCGTCTAGGTCCGAGAACACAAGGGATTGAGTTTAAGACTCCTATAATGCCAAGAAAGAAGAATTATGTGAAAGGGTAGGGTAAAGAAAAGATGGTCTATAGGGAAAAACAACCGAAAAAATTCAAGAAATGTGAAAGGGGTGAAAGTTCGACTAGGGGTGTGACGGTTCGGGCTACGAAAGACACAATAATGGTGAAGGCCGACCTAATTGACCAAGAGAAGGATGTTCCTAAAGTGAAGAGAGATTAGATCAATAGTGTTTTGCTTTTTTATGATTTATGATTTATATTTAAAATAAGGCATATGATGCCAATAATTGTAGTCGCATTTATTTCAATTATAACGACATATTTATTTCAGCCTTAAAAATAAAAAATAACAATGACTTTTATTTATAATTAATTTATCCGAGTCAAGGAGTCGGACGCAATGGAAGAACGAAAATAAAAAAACCTCGAACAAACACTGAATTCGCAACGAATGCGTCGGAAAACCTGAAATTCCACCGTGTAACGGTGAAAAATCCCGTGACACGGTACAAATTCCCGCGTCACGACAATTCCTTTTTTTTTTTTTTTTTTTTTGCACTCAGGTCCACCGCGCCACGGTGAACTGTACCGTGACACGGTGGAATGTCCCGTGTCGCGGCAAACCCCCCCCCCCTTTTTTTTTTTTTTGCACTCAGGTCCACCGCGCCACGGTGAACTGTACCGTGACACGGTGGAATGTCCCGTGTCGCGGCAAACCCCCCCCCCCCTTTTTTTTTCGTGACGCAATGCTGATCTGACGCGCATATTTGATCGACTGAGGGAGGATTTTTATACGTATCCTAAGAAGGAATCAGGCCAAACGTAGCTCTATTGGGTCATGAACCCATGCGGCTAGGCATAGAATTTCTTGAGTTGATCCAAGTTGGTTAAATTGTGGAAGTCGTTACCGTCCATGTCTACTAATTGTGCCGCTTCGCCAGACAGGATGGCTTTAACAATGTACGGGCCTGACCAATTCGGTCTGAATTTTCCTCTTGGATCTAACACATTTTTACGAAGTGCCTTAAGCACTAGGTCACCCTCTTTGATGTTCCTGGTCTTGACTTTTTTATTAAAATGTCGCGCCATACGCTGTTGGTAGGTTTGGACATGATGCAAAGCTGCCAAGCGTTTTTCATCAAGTAAGACCAGTTCATCGTATCTTGCTCTAATCCAGTCGACTTCATCTAGTTGGCTTTCCAATGCGATTCGAAGAGAAGGGATTTCGAGTTCGATTGGTTGTACAGCTTCAACTCCATAAACCAAAGAGAAAGGGGTAGCCCCCGTTGATGTACGAACAGAGGTTCGATAACCCCAAAGGGCGAAATGTAGCTTATTTGGCCAATCCTTGTAATTTTCTGTCATCTTTTCGATGATATTTTTCACATTTTTGTTGGCTGATTCGACTGCACCATTTGTTTGTGGTCTGTAAGGTGATGATCTGTGATGCTTGATATGATATTTCTGTAATAATTCCGCGCATTCGGCTTGGAAATGTGTTCCATTATCACTGATCATCTCATGTGGTACCCCATAGCGGCATATGATATTTTTCTCAATGAATTAAGCTACATGTTTCGCCGTCAGCTTAGCATATGAGGCAGCTTCGACCCATTTGGTGAAATAGTCGATTGCTACGAGAATGAATTCATGCCCCCCTTGTCCTAATGGTGTTATTTTTCCAATGATGTCGATGCCCCAAGTGGAGAAAGGCCATGGAGAAGTATATGTGTAGAGAAGCGAAGGTGGAACATGCTGTAAATTTGCGTAGACTTAGCACTTCATACATTTCTTGACGTATTCGTGACAATCTCTCTCCATAGTAGTCCAATAGTAACCTCGTCGTTGAATCTTTTGGAGTAACATCTTTGCATTCATGTGTGTTCCACATATACCGGCATGCAGATTTTCCATGGTTTTATGTGCTTCTTTCTTGGCTATGCATAAGAGATTTCTTCCCATTGCCGTTCTCTTGTGGAGTTCTCCCCTGATGAGCACATACTGTGAGGCCAGTAGCCTCAAAGCATAGCGTGCCCTTTTATCAGTATTAGGAGGATATTCTCCTCTTGTCACATAATTAAGGATATATGTATACCATGGCTCTTCATCTTCTTCTTGTGATTCTTGTTCATCGTCGAGTGCGTGAACATAAGCCGGCTCATATCTTCTTTCTATGGTCAGTGGCATTCTGATTGTATCAGTTGGAATTCGCACCATTGATGCTAATTTAGCTAGTGCGTCGGCGAATTGGTTTTCTTCTCTTGGCAAATACGTATATTCCACTTCATCTAGTTGCTTCGTGAGAGTTTCTAAATGAGCTTGATACGTAGCGAGACTTTCACTTCTCACTTTCCATCTCTTGGAGATTTGGTTAATGATTAGTGAAGAATCACCATAGATTCTGAGTTTCTTAATTCCCAAGGCGACAGCTATTTCTAACCCCAAAATGCATGCTTCATATTCTGCGGCATTGTTGGTGACATCAAAGTCGAGCTTCATGGAAATTGGGATGTGCTCTTCATTGGGTGATACAAGCAAGACTCCTACACCACATCCTTTTTGGTTTGAAGCTCCATCGAAATAGAGTGTCCAGCTATCATCTTCAGTCATGAGTAAATCTTCGTCAGGGAAATCGTACTCATCTTCTTCTAGCGGAAAGTCTGCTAAGAAGTCAGAAACCGCAGAACCTTTGATGGCTTTTTGTGGCACAAATCTCAAGTCAAACTGAGCAAGATTGACTATCCACCTTGATAATCTGCCATTGAGTGTTGCTTTTTCGAACAAGTATTTGAGAGGATCCATCTTGGACACGACATGCACTGTATGAGTGAGCATATAATGTCTTAGTTTCTGTGCGGCCCATACAAGTGCGAGACACAACTTCTCAAGTGGTGTGTATCGCATCTCATATCCTTGAAGTTTCTTACTCAATTAATAGATTGCATTCTCCTTGCTTTCGATCTCTTGTGCTAGCATTGCCCCCATCGTTTCTCTTGTGACCGTAAGGTAGAGTCGAAGAGGAAAGTCAGGTATTGCTGGCGCTAGCACGGGTGGGTTTGCCAAATACTCTTTGATTTTGTCAAAAGCCTTTTGGCAATCGTCATCCCATGTGATTGGGACATTTTTCTTGAGCTTCTTGAATATAGGTTCACATATCGCTGTGAGCTTTGATATGAACCTACTTATATACTGCAACCTTCCAATGAAACCTCGAATCTCCTTCTCATTTTTGGGTGGTGGCATGGCCATGATTGCCTTTACTTTTGTAGGATCTATTTCAATCCCTCGAGAACTAATCACGTATCCAAGTAATTTTCCTGACGTGACTCCGAATGTACATTTTGCTGGATTTAATCTCATGTTGTACTTGCGGAGTCTTTCAAAGAACTTGCAAAGTGCAATAATGTGGCCTGGGCGATCTTTAGACTTAACGATCATATCATCGACATAGACCTCCACCTCTTTGTGCATCATGTCATGTAACAATGCTGTAGCTGCTCTTTGGTAGGTGGCACCCGTGTTTTTCAACCCGAATAGCATTACCGTATAGCAATATGTACCCCATTGCGTGATGAATGTGGTTTTCTCCATGTCTTCTTCGGCCATCAATACCTGATTATATCCGGCGTAACCATCCACGAATGACAGGAGTGCATGGTTCGCTGTATTATCGACCAGAATGTCAATGTGAGGTAGAGGGAACCCATCTTTTGGGCTTGCTGTATTGAGATCCCTGTAATCGACACACATTCTGACCCTTCCATCCTTCTTTGGAACAGGAACCACATTTGCTATCCATTCTGGATATTTGGATACTCTGATGAAACCTGCGACCAACTGCTTCCTGATTTCTTCCTTGATTTTGAGAGCCACATCGGGTTTCATACGGCGCGGCTTTTGTTTGACAGGCTTCATACCTGGAATGAGTGGTATCGTATGCTGAGCTATATCCCTGTCAATTCCTTGCATATCTTGGTATGACCAAGCAAATACATCAACAAATTCACTAAGCAAGTTAATTAGCTCTTTGCGTTCATCTTGACTTAGTGTTAATCCAATTTTTACTTCTTTAACAGTCGTATCATTGGAAATGTTAACTGTTTCTGTATCTTCGATAACTGCTGTTTTATTTTCGTGTTCTTCCATTTCTTTTATTATTTCTTTGTCATTTTTATCATTAGCAAAGCAATATTGATCAGGGCTAGGGGAATGGCACGCATCGTAAGCAAAGGTACTCATTTTATTGAATTCATTGGCTAATACATCAAGAGAGGCAAGGTCGGCTGCGACCTCACCGGAATTATTTGGACTAGAAAGAGAGGACTCAACAAGAGACTCAGGATTGAACTCTATAGCAGAAAGAGGGTCGGCCTCAGACTCTAAGGACTCGTCTACAGACTTAGACTCAGACTCGGACTCGGACCCAGACGACTCAGACTCATCAAACATAGGACCCTCGCCAGCGGTTATTTCCAAATTCTCTCCACTTGGCGTAGTGATCCTCAATGTCTTGCGCCATCCCCTTGAAATGTTGTCAGCTTGGACGATTAACTCGGAGGGGTCAAAATCCTTGTTTGCTATGACAACTTGAACGAGTTCGGAGTTATCATTGCGGACCGTCTTAGACTCATTCTTCTCCATTCCAAAAAGCAGGTTGATTCCTAGATCATCAGAGTTCGGGCTAGCTGGCTTCTCGGTTGTGAAGAGCTCTTCGTCTTCATCAACAAAGTCACAATTGAGGAACATCTCGAATCCTGGTTCACGGATCCCATCGTGGACGAATGGCTCAGGGAATTCATAGCATGGGAAGTCTTCCCCTTCTTTGATGTACTGGCCATTGAGGGTGAACGGATATGGATCCATGGCCATTTCCGTCTTCGTGATTCGAGCATTATTGCGAGCCTTCATCTTCAATAAAGATTGTTTCACATCTTCTTTTGTTAGCTTGAATCCCAAGCCAAAAGTATCCTTCTTGAGTGCACCAGGATGGCCCCAAGATTCAGCCATTTTCTTCTTGAGTCCAAGGGTCATTCCAGGGAAATGACCTTGCTTCTTCAGAATGGCATTGATACTGGTGTTTGAATAGGGATCGAAGTCGAGATGGCACTTTTCCTCCTCTTCAATCACGAGAACATCATCAAGTGAAAACCCCCAAAGATCTTCATCTTCTTCGTCATGTTCAACATGGACGATAGGAGTATCAATAACTTGAATGCGCATAGGAGAAGCATCAATAGTAATCGGAACCCCTCCAACTATGGCTTTCACTTTCTGGTGCAGCGATGATGGAATCGCCTTTAGCTCATGAAGCCAAGGGCATCCTAACAACAAATTGAAAGAGGCCTTAATGTCCACCACCTGAAATTTGGTGCGACGTTCAATGGCCCCAGTAGTTATATTCAGTATGATAGTACCCACGGCTTGACAGCGAGTATTATCATAAGCGCGAATCCCTTGAGTGGAGGGAGTCAATTCTTCATTCTTTATGCCCAACTTCTTTGCAGTACGGAGAGGGAACACATTGATTGCAGAGCCATTATCAACCAGGCTCATAGGAACATTCATCTGCCTACACACCACAGTGAGGTGTAAGGCCTTATTATGTTGGTCCCCTTCCGGGGGCAGATCCTTATCAGAAAACGAAATCAGATTGCTAGTACTTGGCAATTCAGTAGTGAGAAAGTTGACCAGTCCTTGAGGAGTCATGTCATCATCAACTCCTATCTTTACCAGAGCATTCATCACATCCTTTCGATGCTCGTGGGAAGTGGCCAAAAGCTTCCATACATTCATCTCCACCTTGGTCTTTTGTAGTTGTTTGACCACATCGCTGTTCACAGGGTCGATGGGATCAACTATCGGATGTGATTGTGGTGGAGGTGGAGGTGGATTAGGTTGTTGCAACCGTCCACTTCTAGTGAGAACCTTGACCTCAAAGTCCCCCCAAACATCTTCACTTGTGCCAAGAGATGAACAAGCTATATCCTTGAGATAGACGTCTTCATCATCACTATCCCAAATCCCATTCACTTCTTCAATACTTGAGATAAATACAACTTCCGGCAGAGGTTCATTCACAGGTTGAATGAGTATCGACGGATCAAAGGAGACTTCATCTCCCATGATAGCCAAAGCATCAGAAAGAGGACCTGTTTGAATGTTAGGCTTCTTGCCCCCTGGAGGGACAGGAAGTTGATTAGCATCGATCAGGTCTTGGATTGCATCCTTCATCCTCCAACACTTCTTAGTGTTATGACCCTTACCTTGATGAAACTTGCAATAAGCATTGGGGTCATAGCTAGCGGTCCTATTCTCAGGTCGAGGTTCTGGAAATGGTCCGATTGGCATAATCAGTCCTTGACCATGCAGACGGTCATAAGCAGCATCATAAGTCATTCCCAAAGGCGTGTAAACCCTCCTTTGCCTTTGGAATCTTTGAGGAGGAGCATTAAGGGCCAGCACATCATTGATATTGATATTGTTGGTAGCATTATTGGGCTTAAAAGACGAAGAAGAAGGATTGTCGTTCTTCTTGTTTTTCCAAGTGCTGTTATTATTGTTGCTACCAACAGATTTCATTAGTTCGTCTTCGATATTGATTCCAATATCGTATACAGCTTCAAAGGTACTCAGAGGCAGAAACTTCAAGTGTTTCTTGTACTTATGAGTCAGATTGGCAATGAACAAGCGAACCATTTCTTTCTCCTTGGGGGGATCCACCAGGAGCGCAGCTGTTTCCCTCCACCTGTTTAAGTAAGTGGTGAAGCCTTCATTCTCTTTCTGTTTGAGAATGGAGAGTTCACGTTCAGAAGTCTTGGCCTGAATGTTACATTTGTAACGATTCATAAAGCTTTCAGCAACATCCTCCCAGGTCGCGACATGTTTGGATTCCAAAGAATAGAACCACTGTTGACAGGCATGCTCCAAGGAAAGAGGGAACACCGTAGGGAAGAGTGTCACATCTACTCCCTTTAGAGCCATGGTTGCAGAAAAAGCCTTCAAATGGGAATGTCAGCAGTGGAAAATTTCTTAGGAAGCTTGTCTCTTATGGACGAAGAGGTGACAGGCTGTTCCACATAAGTGAATTCTTCAGAAATTTTGCTCATCTGTTCCTTAATCTTGTCAATTGCAGCGGTAGTGACATTGTTTTGATTGTCTTGTTCTACTGTGCTTACTCTAGTGGTGAGTGTAAGCATCATGTCAGACAATTTTTCAATTGTCTTGTTGAGGTTCTCGATGTCTTCCTTGGTGGCCATTGGTTGAAAGTAGACTGGAGATGGATCTTGTGGAGATGATTAAGGTGGTTTCCTTGTACGCCTCTTTGGTATAAGAGGTTGTTGAGGTATGGACTCGAACCGTAACAATCTACCCCTGCTTCTTGACCAAGTGCTGTGACACCGAAACAAACACACCTTTAATGACCAAACTTAACCTTAACCCATCCGGATTAAAAAGAATTTTTTTTTTATCAAAAATCTATAATTTTGAAATTCTACTTGTTTATTTTTTTAAAAAAAAAAACAAAAATGGGAGGATATCATCCGACTTACTCCGAAAAAAAAAACGACACAAAAACAAGACTTCCCTAAAATACGGTCAAAAAGTGGTGCATGTGTAGGCGTCGTTCGAAGTGCGCCTACATAAAAGCATGTGGTGAATATGCTTGGCACTCATAGGAAGTGGGAATTGACATTACGATTAGGGACAACGATTAGGGACAAATAAAGTAGGGAGCCGCCAACAAGTTTTTAAGGAACTTGTAAACCGTTCACGGATCATAAAAGGCAACCACGATAAAGGGACAACGAAGGCAACAACGATTGACCCGTGAAGGTTACACCCCATTCATAATCCATGAGATTACTAACTCCATATGGTTCGGAACCACGAAAGGAGGATCGGGGATGATGGTACGAAGTGAGTCATGGAGTCACATTCGCCCGTATTGGCCTCTACTCGATTCTTATAGTGAAAAGCATTCATGTGATCTCAAAGGCATACAAACAAAGATTCAACTCGCTCCAAACTATTATTTAACTAAATCGGTTTAATATTAATGCACACATAATTCTAAAATATTGGTGATCACTTCAATTAATAATAAGATTAAAAAGGATCCTAAACCGGTTGTCCAAATTATCTTATTAGGCGTGATTTTCAATTACATATTCCCTTTAAACATGCAATATGGTGATCAATAAAAAAATAATAGAACAACATTAATATTAAAACCAATTTAATCACAATTCCAACAACATAAAACCGTTAGAAAAATAATAAAAATAAAAGGAGCATGATCCTTACTTTGATTCTGTTTGTTTGCAACTACAAAATAATAAAAGAGTTAGTAACTTCAAGGAAATAATAAAACAATAATTAAATTAAATTAAATTAAATAAAGTTGATTTTGGGACCAAACCCTCAAACAATTCTACCTTTCACGCCTTGGCTTAAGGATAGAACCACGAGTAAAGTATGGACTCCTTTGAGTACTTGAAGAAGGAATTTTGAAGTGAAAAGGGTAGGCTAGTGTTTAGGCTAATAGCATAGAAGAGAGAAAATAAAATAATAAAATTACTCTGTGCCCCGTACATCAGAAATGAGGGGGTATTTATAGGGAAAATGTGCTGAGGGAGCACATGGAACCCTAAAATGATAAAAACCCTAAAAACGTACTCCGTGACACGGTCAGACTGTACCGTGACACGGGAAGCTCTACCGTCAGACGGTACACTTTCCCGTGACACGGTACACTTTTGGAGTGACGAGGGAAATTTTCAGAAAAAGGGATGAAAAACGCGTTAAGGGTTTACGCGGAAAGGACACGGAATGTCCCGTGTCACGGCAGACCTCCCGTGTCACGGGAAGTCCCACCGTCAGACGGGAAGGATTCCCGTGACACGGTGGCAGTCTGCCGTGGCGCGGGAATTTCCAGTCCATTTTCCGTCTAAATACATTTTTAACCCTAATTTCCTTCGGCTTTTTAAGTGCCGATTGATAATTTCGGGCCTTTTCTGACTTTTATTATTCGGGCTAAAATAAGAAAATAATTAAAATAAAAATAAATAAAAGGTTTGGGCCAAAAATAAATAATAAGATAATAAAATAAAAAAAGGTTTGGGCTTAAAATTAATTAATAAGTTTGGGCTGAAATTAAAACTATGCCTTTACCAAACATCAAGACTAATCCATGGACCATTCAAAAGTATGAATTTAATAAAATACGATTTTTTAAGCACTCTCGGGATTAAATACTAAACCCGACCAATAGTGGCGGTGAAAGGTTATTTATCATCGGGTTTGGTTTTGGGGAGACATTTTTAGGTGTCTACAGAAGCCCCCACTTTGACTGAGTTTATAGAAACGTCAGTTTCGAAAACGATAGTCAAAGTAGCCGATAGGGACAGAGAATGATTTAAGACGTTCTGCGATCCTAAATCACTCTGCATACGCCGATACCTGTAGAAAGATGTTAATTCCACAGATAAAAGAATAAAGGGATAGAATACGTATCTGGCACCAGTGTATTGGTGACAAACGAATTTGGCAGCTTCCTAAGCTTGAAGGAATCCACCGAGTGACATTTGTTGAAGCGCTTTCCATGCTTAAGGAAAGCCGACTGAAGAGTTTGGTACCTTTCTAAGCCTGAAGAAAGCTACCAGATAATACTTTCCATGCCTTAGGAAAGTCGACGAATGAATTTGGTGTCATTCTATGCTTGAAGAAATCCACCGATGATGCTTTCCATGCTTGAGGAAAGCCGACAAAGGAATTTGGCGGTTTTCTATGCTTGAAGAAAAATCCACCGATAACGCTTTCCAAGCTTGAGGAAAGCCGACTTGGTGGTTTTCTATACTTGAAGAAAAATCCACCGATAACGCTTTCCAAGCCCGAGGAAAGCCGACTTGGCGGTTTTCTATACTTGAAGAAAAATCCACCGATAACGCTTTCCAAGCCTGAGGAAAGCCGACTTGGCGGTTTTCTATACTTGAAGAAAAATCCACCGATAACGCTTTCCAAGCCTGAGGAAAGCCGACTTGGCGGTTTTCTATACTTGAAAAAAAATCCACTGATAACGCTTTCCAAGCCTGAGGAAAGCCGACTGATGAATATGGTGTCATTCTATGCTTGAAGAATTCCACCGATAATGCCTTCCATGCTTGAGGAAAGCCGATTTGGCGGTTTTCTATACTTGAAGAAAAATCCACCGGATAATACTTTCCATGCTTGAGGAAAGTCAAAAGATGATGAGATTGCAAGTCTCTGTGTATCGAGAACCTTGCGTCATGAAATGATGGTGGTCCGCTTGTCCCCGGACGTGGGTTGTAGATGGTCCGCTTGTCCCCAGACGTGGGCTGTAGATAAGACCTGCAAAAATAAATTTGCCAATGGACTCGTATATACTGTGATTGACTTGACCACTAACTTGACCAAGTTTGACTTGATGTGACATGACATGTGTATGACTTGTGAGTGTGTGTGTGTGTGTATATGTGTGTGTGTAAACACAAGCAAACGAAGATGCAAAAGCAAAAATTTTCCGTCAATTTTTGTCATGAGTGGAGGGTACCGACTTTCTCCCGAAAAAGAAAGATGTGAAAACTGAACTTTTATTTTCGAACTTCCTTCGATGAAAACTTGGAAAAAGTTTTTTGAACGTCCCCAAAATAATATAATGAAAAGGGAGAGAAGTTTTGAACTTCCTCCTTGAGCAAGACGAAATGAATCATATGGATTGAATTGTTTGTCCTGAAAATAATGTATGCATGATGCATGTTCTTAGGCCAGGAGACTAAGGACAATTACATCATGTGACACGATAGATGAATGAACTTAAGTCATGGAGCTAAGCATCATATATGGTGTAAAGAAGCGATTTTGAACGTCACTTAGGTCTAGAAGCTAAGCACGTATAGTGATTATTGCATAATGAACGTTGCTTAGGTCAAGGGGCTAAGCACGATATGCTTTGTATGATTAAAAATCATTGATATATAAATGTTTCTTAGCACATTATGCGAAACAATGAACATTTCTCAGGTCAGGAAGCTAAGCAAGTATGCAATGTTTCTTCTACTGAATGTTGTCTTTAAATATGATGAAGCATGCACAGTATGAAACAAGATTTCATGATAAAGGGCTCTTAAAGGGAAGGATGATTGATATGGATATGGATGTGTGAGTGAAGTGTGTGAATGTGATACTAAGGCTGGCTGCAAGGGTTATAGCGATGGAAAGAGATGTGAGAAGAGTTAAAGATGATGACTCTTCAGGCTGGGTAAGCTAATGTGATTTGGGTTCAAGACCCCAAGTCTAGCTCTAAATGGGTAGGGATAAGCATTGGATATTCTTTGACTCGATCATGCATGGATATGAATATGAATGTGGCCGCACCTCGATGTGAGGTTGCCTACGTATCCGTTAGGAATCAGGCCGAACGTAGCTCTAACCGAACTTTGCACAAGTGTACGTACACCTCAAAGAGGTCTTTCAAGGGTTGTAATGTGGTTAAGTTGATGGTTTAAGGAAGAAAGAGGTAAAAGGCTCAAGACCCGAGAGAAGCCCCCAAGATGTGTAATTGTGAATTTGAAAATTTTGAATTTTGCAAGTTTATTTTCAACACATTTTTTTTTTTGCTTTGAACTTTTTTTTTTTTTCATTCTTTTGAATCAATGTAGGCAATCTCAGATCATGCGGTCCATCACTCACTTAACATTCATGTTTCTCAGGCACGATACCGAGCACTCGATGAGAGACGCAATTTGAGACGTGTTCATATCAAAGACATTGGAACACTTGCCTTTAGACATTGTTTTATTGTTGCTTTTCTGCTTTCTTTTTTTTTACTTGCTTTTTGAATGTTATACAATTACACATCTTCCAATCCCAGGGTTAAGTGAATGTGGGTTGAAGAAATGAAGGCCAAACGTTAGACGAGGCTCAAAATGGTTGATGAAGAAATGGAATGTGATTGAACGGTTAACAGGGAATGACATGGTTGCAAAGGTGCCTCAAGTCATTGGTGTACCTTGGGTTTAGTTCAGTAATTGATTTTTTTTTTTTTTTTAATTTTGCAAATGAATTCGATGATCGATTGCAAAGGAAAGGAATGCTCATTGATGGAAAAGGTAAGAAATATGACACATAGACAGTACACATGGATAACGGGAATCTATGCTAGACTTATTGGGGGAGAGGGTTGAAACAAAAGAATAAAAAAAGCATGAAATCTTGCACGAAGGATCTGTGTGCCTTGTATTCATTACTTCTTGCCGCCTGGAGGGACAGGAAGTTTATTTGCATCCATCAAGTCTTGAATGACGTCCTTCAAATTCCAACATTGCTCCGTAGTGTGGCCCCTTCCTTGATGGTACTTGCAATGGGCATTGGGATTGCATTTGGCGCTCCTTTCTTCAGGTTTTGGCTTTGGAAATGGCCCAATAGGTGTGATCAAGCCTTAACTGTAAAGGCGATCAAAGGCCGCATCATAAGTCATTCCTAAAGGAGTGTAAGTTCTTTTCTTCTTGGGCAATGGAGTATCAAGAGCTAACACTTCATTGAGATCAACTTGGCTTATATTGTTGGTAGTATTTTCGTGCTTAGAAGACGAAGAAGAAGGATGGTCGTTCTTCTTGTTTTTCCAAGTGTTATTATTGTTACTACCAGCAGTCTTTATTAGCTCATCCTCGATATTGATGCCGATGTCGTATACAGCTTCGAAAGTGTTCAGTGGAAGAAATTTGAGATGTTCCCTATATTTATGAGTCAGATTTTGAATAAAGAGGCGAACCATCTCTCTTTCTTTGGGGGGATCTACCAAGAGTGAAGTTGTTTCCCTCCACCTGTTCAGGTAAGCGGTGAAGCCTTCATTCTCTTTCTGTTTGAGAATGGAGAGTTCACGTTTAGAAGTTTTAGTTTGAATGTTACACTTGTAACGATTCATGAAAATTTCGGTGACATCTTGCCAAGTCGCAGTATGCTTGGCATCTAAGGAAGGAAAAAAATAGACATTTGAAAACAGGTGAGAAAACTCCACTCATTTTTTATTATGACGAAAAAAAGGGTGCATGAATCTAATATACGATCATAAACGACCTGGTGCACGACTCGAGTCGGAACATAAAGAAAGTGTGTGGACTATACTTGACTCGTGAGTGACTAAGTGATGTTATAAGACTCGTGGTATGATCGTATGGCTAGACATGTGAACAATAACCAAAATGACTGACGCGAGGACCAAATTAACACGGAAGACTTGACTGACGCTTTCTTTGTTTTTTTTTTTTGAAAATTCCACCGTGTCACGGTGGAAATTTGTCGTGACACGGTAGAGTTTCCCGTGGCGCGGCAGCCATTCCCGTGCCACGGTAGATGCTGACGTGGCCAGGATTTTTTTTTTGTTGCCGTGACACGGGAACTTCTCCCGTCAGACGGGATAAAATCCCGTGTCACGGGAATATTTTACATGTTTTTTTTTTGTTTGTCGTGACGCGGGAACTTCTCCCGTCAGACGGGATAAAATCCCGTGTCACGGGAATATTTTACATTTTTTTTTACAGGTCCACCGTGCCACGGTGGACTGTGCCGTGACACGGTGGACAGTCCCGTGTCGCGGCAATTATTCCCCTGCCACGGTGGATGCTGACGTGGCACAGGATTTTTTTTTTTTTTTTTTTTTTTTTTTTTTTTTTTAAAAAACAATAATTTTGAAATTCTACTTGTTTATTTTGAAAGGGAGGATACCATCCGACTTACTCTAAAAAAAAAGACACAAAAACAAGACTTCCCTAAAATACGGTCAAAAAAGTGGTGCACGACTTAAAGCAAAAAAGTGTGTCAAAACGATATGTGAGTGATTAAGTGAGGTTATGGACGCGTGTTTTGACCGTAAAACTAGACACGACACAAAACTGGACACAGCATTCGCACAAAAATCGAAAAAAGGACTAACAGGACACTTTTCTGGGCACCGTGTCACGGTACAGATTGTCGTGACACGGTGCAGTCTGCCGTCAGACGGTAGACAGCCCCGTGTCACGGTACTGTTCACCGTGGCGCGGCAGAACATGCCGTGACACGGTGCGCAGTTCCAGGTCAGTTTTGTGATTTTTTCCAGATTTTAACCGATTTTAGATCCGTACTAATTACTATGTGAGAATAAGAACCCTCGGTCATGGGTTAAACAAAAGAGAAAACACATGAAGGTTAGCACCAAACAACCACATAGCATTTAGGCACGATGATGTAAAAAAAAGTTCGCAACCTAGAGTCAAGATCTATGTTCAACTATTGGTCAAGCTTTGGGTGTCAAAAGGGTACCATGGTTAAGAGTTTGGACGCGTTAGCAAGGCAGCCTCCCTTGAGCGTGTATGCCAACGGGCGGCTCCGCGAGTTCGTGATGAAATCGAACTCGACTCCATGGTTTGGGTGGATTTAATAACTCGGATGAACCCTTATTGCCATGAGCGTTTTTGGGTCGATAGAGCTTAAATCCCCCGGGGCTAAGACGCATGTAGAACACATACGTTTTT
Source organism: Chenopodium album (assembly GCF_948465745.1). Taxonomy (NCBI): domain Eukaryota; kingdom Viridiplantae; phylum Streptophyta; class Magnoliopsida; order Caryophyllales; family Amaranthaceae; genus Chenopodium; species Chenopodium album. Next base: position 4,253,255 of record NC_137836.1, on the reverse strand, counting down.
TCAGAAAAATCGAAGGAAGTCGACTGTGAGGAAAGAAAATAAGCCACCGGACTGATTTTAGGACTGCCGTGACACGGCAAAAATTCCCGTGTCACGGTACTGTGCACCGTCAGACGGTGCACTGTACCGTGACACGGCAGATTCTGCCGTGGCACGGCAGTCAGAAGATCTGACTGGTGCCCTGTTTTCCTTCGCGCGCAACCAAGTTATCCAATTTTTCCTACGGGACAGAACTGAATGCGACGTTAAAACGTCTATGAAGATGCAAAAATGCCAAATTAATCACAGGAATATTTTTTCAAGAATCTTTCAAGTCTCATCCACTCATTTTAATTAAATATCGATCACTCAAATCGATAAATAATTAAGAATCCTTCCCAGTGGAGTCGCCAAATTGTAGGCGTCGTTCGAAGTGCGCCTACATAAAAGCATGTGGTGAATATGCTTGGCACTCATAGGAAGTGGGAATTGACATTACGATTAGGGACAACGATTAGGGACAAATAAAGTAGGGAGCCGCCAACAAGTTTTTAAGGAACTTGTAAACCATTCACGGATCATAAAAGGCAACCACGATAAAGGGAAAACGAAGGCAACAACGATTGACCCGTGAAGGTTACACCCCATTCATAATCCATGAGATTACTAACTCCATATGGTTCGGAACCACGAAAGGAGGATCGGGGATGATGGTACGAAGTGAGTCATGGAGTCACATTCGCCCGTATTGGCCTCTACTCGATTCTTATAGTGAAAATCTTTCCTGTGATCTCAAAGGCATACAAACAAAGATTCAATTCGCTCCAAACTATTATTTAACTAAATCGGTTTAATATTAATGCACACATAATTCTAAAATATTGGTGATCACTTCAATTAATAATAAGATTAAAAAGGATCCTAAACCGGTTGTCCAAATTATCTTATTAGGCGTGATTTTCAATTACATATTCCCTTTAAACATGCAATATGGTGATCAATAAAAAAATAATAGAACAACATTAATATTAAAACCAATTTAATCACAATTCCAACAACATAAAACCGTTAGAAAAATAATAAAAATAAAAGGAGCATGATCCTTACTTTGATTCTGTTTGTTTGCAACTAAAAAATAATAAACGAGTTAGTAACTTCAAGGAAATAATAAAACAATAATTAAATTAAATTAAATTAAATAAAGTTGATTTTGGGACCAAACCCTCAAACAATTCTACCTTTCACGCCTTGGCTTAAGGATAGAACCACGAGTAAAGTATGGACTCCTTTGAGTACTTGAAGAAGGAATTTTGAAGTGAAAAGGGTAGGCTAGTGTTTAGGCTAATAGCATAGAAGAGAGAAAATAAAATAATAAAATTACTCTGTGCCCCGTACATCAGAAATGAGGGGGTATTTATAGGGAAAATGTGCTGAGGGAGCACATGGAACCCTAAAATGATAAAAACCCTAAAAACGTACCCCGTGACACGGTCAGACTGTACCGTGACACGGGAAGCTCTACCGTCAGACGGTACATTTTCCCGTGACACGGTACACCTTTGGAGTGACGCGGGAAATTTTCAGAAAAAGGGATGAAAAACGCGTTAAGGGTTTACGCGGAAAGGACATGGAATTTCCCGTGTCACGGCAGACCTCCCGTGTCACAAGAAGTCCCACCGTCAGACGGGAAGGATTCCCGTGACATGGTGGCAGTCTGCCGTGGCGCGGGAATTTCTAGTCCATTTTCCGTCTAAATACATTTTTAACCCTAATTTCCTTCGGCTTTTTAAGTGCCGATTGATAATTTCGGGCCTTTTCTGACTTTTATTATTCGGGCTAAAATAAGAAAATAATTAAAATAAAAATAAATAAAAGGTTTGGGCCAAAAATAAATAATAAGACAATAAAATAAAAAAGGTTTGGGCTTAAAATTAATTAATAAGTTTGGGCTGAAATTAAAACTATGCCTTTACCAAACATCAAGACTAATCCATGGACCATTCAAAAGTATGAATTTAATAAAATACGACTTTTTAAGCACTCTCGGGATTAAATACTAAACCCGACCAATAGTGGCGGTGAAAGGTTATTTATCATCGGGTTTGGTTTTGGGGAGACATTTTTAGGTTCATCAGTAAGTCAGCAGACAAAGCCTTACCATTCTATCAGTTATTGAAAGGAAACAGGGAATTCAAGTGGGGAGCCAAGGAGAAAGAAGCCTTTGAGGGCATCAAGGAGCATCTGACTAAGCTCCCGACAATGATTAGCCCGGAGCTGAGGGAAAAGCTGCAGTTATACATCTCAGCATCAATACAAACAATCGCAGCCGTTCTGCTGGTAGAAAGACAGAAACAACAAAGGCCAATATATTTCGTGAGTCACGTGCTGACTGACGCAGAGCAAAGATATCCCCTGGTAGAAAAGCTAGCCTTCGCAGTGGTCACGACAGCAAGAAAGCTAAAACCATACTTCGACGCGCATATAATAGAGGTCCTCACAAACCACCCGCTAGAAAAAGAATTACAACAGATGGATGCACCAGGCAGACTCTTGAAATGGGCAATTGAACTTTCCGAGTATGAATTCGAGGTCAAGCCTAGAGCAGCCATCAAGGCACAAGCTCTAGCAGACTTCATAGTGGAAGCCTCTTATGAGGAGAAGGAAGACGACATTGGAGTCTGGAAGGTGGAAGTGGATGGGTCCTCAGCCCAAACGGGGAGTGGAGCAGGAGTCATAATGACGTCTCCTGAAGGAAACGTATTCGAGTATGCCATCAAGTTCAAGTTCAAAGCGTCTAACAATGAAGCAGAGTACGAGGCGACGCTAGCAGGCTTGCGTATGAGCCTCGCAGCCGGAGCTCGCAAAGTACACCTGCAGACTGACTCTCAGCTCGTTGCCATCCAGCTGCAGGGGGCATACGAGATAAGGGAAGCCACTATGATTAGGGATGGAAATTTAATCTGAGTTCGATTCGAATCCGATCCGATCCGAAGGAAAAAATCCGATTCGAATCCGTTTAAAATTAGTCCGAATCCGAATCCGATAAAATAGATCCGAATCCGAATAGGAGGTGGATTGGACTTGGACCCTACGCAAAGTCCGACGGAGTCCGATCCGAGTCCGAATCCGAGAGTATAAGCATATGCTCTATAACTTGGGACAATTATTTGCTTGTTTTGTAGCAAAATTTTGTTATGTAACTTAGTTTATAATTTAAATATGTTATGTTTATCCTTTAATTGGTATGACAATACAAGCAATTATAGGTATATGAAATTACAAAAAATAAATAAATAAAAAAATATTCGGACCATTTCGGAGGTCCGAATAAACGGACCGAATTCAGATCCGGAAATTACGAGTCGGATCGGATTCGGACTCAGATTTTTCGGATTCGGACTCGGATTCGGATCCAAGTCCAGGGTCCGTTTACTAAACGGATCGGATTTGGATTTAGCCACATCCGACCCGAATCCGATCCATTGCCATTCCTAACTATGATGAAATATGTGACCAAAGTGAAAGAACTGGCAGCCCAGCTAGTCCATTTCCAGATAGACTTAGTCCCCCAAGCAGGAAACTCTCAGGCTGATGCCTTATCTAAGTTGGCCAGCTCCACCTTGCAAAGCCTCACAAGAACAGTGATGGTCGAAGTGTTAGAAGAAAGTAGCATTGCTGAAAAGGAGCCGTTAAACTGCATTGGGAGTCGGAGAGCCTGGTTCTCTAACATCTTGGCATACAAGCTTCATGGCTCGCTGCCCGATGACGAAGTACAGGCTAAAAAGGTGAAGAAAGATGCAAATTGGTATGTGGTGATGAATGGAGAGCTCAACAAGAAAGGCTTTTCAAAGCCACTGCTGCGGTGCATCCCAGAATGGGAGCAAGAGGGTATCATGGAAGAAGCCCACTCCGGGATATGTGCCAATCACATTGGCGGGAAAGCATTGGGAGTGGAGGTCCTTAGAAGAGGGGCATATTGGCCAACTCTCACACAGGACACACTGGCGTACGTTAAAAAATGTGACAAGTGTCAGAAATATTCACCAGTCATAAATCAGCCAGCAAACGATCTGACTCCGATCCTCAGCCCGATCCCGTTCGCTTAGTGGGGAATGGACATATTAGGACCCTTCACCACTGGGTCGGCGGGCAGGAAGTATCTTATTGTGGCAGTTGATTACTTTACGAAGTGGATAGAGGCTAAGCCCACCAAATACATAAAGGCAACCCAGGTTAGAACATTTATATGGAAGAACATCATCACCAGATTCGGGGTGCCACAGTGCATAGTCTTCGATCATGGGTGTCAGTTTGACTGCGACACCATAAAGGATTACTTGGGAGACATGGGCACCAAGTATGCAAGTGCCTCAGTCTGCCACCCGCAGAGCAACGGCCAAGCAGAAGCAGCAAACAAGCTGATCCTGACAGCCCTACAGAAGAAGTTGGAAGAAAACAAAGGTCTGTGGGCAGACTTAGTCCCAAAAATCTTGTGGGTAAATAGGACCACAGAGAAGGAGGCAACTGGTAAAAGCCCCTTCACTTTGACCTACGGGGTCGATGCAGTTGTCCCTGTGGAAGTACAAATACCCAGCCTGAGGATACAACACTATGAGCAGCAGGGGAATGAAAAGCGCATGCTGGAGGAGCTAGATTTCCTGCCGGAAGTAAGACTAAAAGCGGCCCTTAAGCTGGCAGCCCAGAAGAGCAGGATCTCAAAAGCTTTCAACAAGAGGGTCAAGCACAGGGAGCTCCTGCCTGGAGACCTAGTCCTCAGGAGGACAGCAGCAGTTGGAAGAGGAAATCAGCATGGAAAGCTGTCAGCAAACTGGGAAGGCCCTTTCATCATCCATGAGCAGGTTGGCCCTGGAGCGTTCCTCCTTGCAAATCAAGAAGGTCAGGTCTTAAGAAACAGTTTCAATGCTGATGTGTTAAAGAAATACTTTGTTTAATTAGCTCGAAATATAGCTGCTTTAAGCTTGATGCACTTTTACTCAGTCTATGTCATGTTAACTAAGGCATTTAAGCCATTTCTATTCAATGAAATACAAGCCTCTACGTGAGGAGTATGTTGCATAAATCTGTTTAATATAGTATGCCCAAGCATCATATACTAACATGCAGAAGTCAAACAAGAATAATAGTAAAGCGTTAGAGGCAAGAAGCACCCTAGCACAAAATAACAAAACAAAGGCATCCCTCCTTAAAACCTCACCTCACTTGCGAAAAGCAAAACAGGGCACTTCCTCGGGGACGCCTGAGGAGGAGCCTGACACGTTCAGCTTGAGCAGGGGAGAGAGGAGGAAAAGAAGAGATGAGCTACATGGGCAACACTAAGGTCCTCTTAGTCCCATTTAGCACATCTCTTCGAGGGGGGGGGGGAGAGTAGGAGAGAACAGCCAGGCAATAAGCCCTTATAAAAAAAAAAGTAAGCAGGCAGCGTAAACAAGCTGATTGACATAAATAAGTCTCAGCACGAACAAGTTGATTGACATAAATAAGTCTCAGCACGAACAAGCTGATTGACATAAATAAGTCTCAGCACGAACAAGCTGATTGACATAAATAAGTCTCAGCACGAACAAGCTGATTGACATAAATAAGTCCCAGCACGAACAAGCTGATTGACATAAATAAGTCTCAGCACGAACAAGCTGATTGACATAAATAAGTCTCAGCACGAACAAGCTGATTGACATAAATAAGTCCCAGCACGAACAAGCTGATTGACATAAATAAGTCCCAGCACAAACAAGCTGATTGACATAAATAAGTCTCAGCACGAATAAGCTGATTGACATAAATAAGCCTCAGCACAAATAAGCTGAACGACATAAACAAGTCTCAGCATAAGCAAGCCGCAACATATGCAAGCTGACTGACATAGATAAGTCGCAGCAAAATAAGCCGGTGACACAGGCAAAATAGATAAAAAAGCTGATTGACACAAACAAGTCTCATCAAGGGTAAGCCAAACAGCGCTAAACTAAGTGTACCAACCAGCACGCAGACGAAACCTTTGGCCAAAGCCAAATGAAGTATGCAATGCACAAACACTTGAAGCAGGCGGAAAAGGGAGGATAAAATATAACAAAACCCCTGCTGAAACGCAGCGGAACGCAAAAGGAACATGAAAGCGCTAAACAACCAAATCGAAAGGATAGGGAGGCCCAACCTACGAGGCCCCACCAAATATAGCAAAAATGCTGCAACGAGACCTGGATACTGCTAAGAGATATTAGATTGTGGGCAAATGTGCAAACAACGAAATAAGTAACAAAACAAGGCAGCAGGAGAAGATCATAAAGAGCATACATTATAAGGTTGAACCCCTGCCCACCAAGGCAGAGTAAACATTCAGCAAGTAAGATACAAGGCAAATAGAGCTGAGACCTCGTCCACCAGGACAAGGAAACACTCAGCAAACAAAGTTGGTAAATCACAAATTCAGGTTAAGCTGGGCAGACCCAGCAACAAAAGACAAAGTATTCTGAAAATACACAGAGAAATATAAATCTTTGGCAGCTATACACCCCAAAGATAGTAACAAAAACTACCTAGTTACAACAAATCTGGGTGAGGGAAACTCAAAGGAACCACTGGAGTAGGAGGGTGATAGCCGCCATAACCTTTATTGATCATCGGTCAGAGACTCCACTCCAATAGCTGCAGCAACGTCAGGACAGAGAGGCACCTCTAAGTTCAGCACAGCCTGATTGGGAATCTTGCAGCCCGCAGCGCGAGGGTGATCAGCAGGGAGATCGAACAAACCAGCTTCACCTGTAGCTTTAACCTTGGCCCAAAAGGCGTTAAAGCGAGCCTGCTTCTCTTCACCCTCACTATACAAACTGCTAACGCATCGAGCCGCAGCTTCCCACCCTCCATCATGGCGATCAGCAAGGAGTTTGGCAAAAGCAGGAGAAAGCGCAAAAGACTTGAGCGCCTCCCTCCTAGCAACCTCCAGCGCAGTAGCGTGCGCAGCCTGCAAGTCCGCCACCTCCGCCTCTAACGTCTTCACCCTGGCCTGAGAAGTCCCCAACTGCTCTTGGCAGCCCTTCAGCTTGGTCTGAGTGAGCTGAAATTCTCCCAATTGGAGCTGCAAGGCATCCGCCTTCTCTCTCAGAGGAGTCACCTCATTGGCCATAGCGTCCTTCTCAGCCTGAGCCCGCTGAGCCTCCAGAGTCTTCTGAGAAAGGGTTATGCCTTGGTTCTGGTACTCCTTCTCCACTGACAGCAAAGCATTAGACAAATCACCCACAGATATAACAAGCTGCAGTAAAGGCAGAGAGGAAGAGTTAGCCAAAGTAGGAGCTAACAGAAGAAGTTAACAATGAAAAGTAAAGCATGATAATAAGTAAGACAAGACAACAGCTGCAACATAAGCAAAGAAAAGCTGAAACAAGAAAAAGAAAAACTAAAAGCAGAGACTAACCCTCTACAAGTCATTGCAGGCAGTGGCCACTGGAAGGCTGACTGAGCTGCGCGTAGAATCCGCAGGGAGACGAACCCCCTGAGTCAGACGGTATCCCAGAGTACCACCCTTCTGAGGGTCGTCTACATATAAAGACTCATCAACCCTCACATTCATCAAAGGCCGAAAAGGAGTGTTCTCAGCTCCAGAAGGGCAGAGTATAGGGCGCAGATGGATGTCGATTGGGACTTCAGCAAACTCAATGGCCCCAGTAGGGCGGAAAGTCCCTCCAGCAGAAAGAGAGGACGCAGAAAGAGGATTCTCAAAGGCATCACCCAAGAACTGGTGAACGCAATGGTTAAGCTCACTGGAATTCTAAGTGTCTCCCCCACCTACATTCCCATCTGGGTGCCCAGTGTTGGAAAAAGTGGAAGCAAAAGGGTCTGGGCCAGGAGAGGTGCGAGCCTTTTTCGCCTCAGGCTCATCCCTAGCAGGAAGAGAAGACACAGGATCATCCTCCAGGTCAATCACTGGACGATCCTGCTGGAGAGAACCCGCAGCCCGAGAGAGCCCACCCCGGGTGGCACTTCGGAGCCGCCCCCTCAGCCCGTAGGGACGTGGCGGGATCCTTGGAAACTCCATGGCAGATTCATCATGGAGCTGAAAATCAGTAGCTGCAGCAGAAGGGACTGCAACGTCCTTCGCATCAGTGGTATCAACAGTAGAAGTAGGATAGAGCATAACATGCTCAACAAAGGAGACGGGTTTTTCACTCGCAACAGTGGTCTCAATCCCCTCAGAGGGAAATTGGAGAACACTATCAGCAAAATCATCGGCAGCAGCCTTTGGTTCTTCAGAAGCTTGTTCACATTGCCTCTTGGCAGCAGAAGTCTGAGGTGCCACCCGGCCGGAAGCGGCGACAGACTGCTTCTCAAGGGAAGCAGTAGGCGCCACTAACGCCTCAGAATATGTAGCCACCTTTCGAGGAGCAGGGTGAGTCTCACGCCTGCTCCCAACAGTAGAAGACGAGGGCTCTGGCTCAGCGCGGCTGGACCCAGCACGCTCACCAGTGGCCGCGGTACCAACAACAGCCCGCAGCTCAGCGGGAGCTAAACGCACCTCACCCTTCAGGGAGCCCGCATACACCTCCAGCGTATCAAAGAGCTGAGGAGGGTTCTCAAGAGTGGCAGTCAAGGGGTCCTTCCAGTTATCAGCCAGCCCGAGCATGCTTTTGTCCAACTTGTCATAGCCTAAAAACATAAAATGACAAAAAGTCAAGAATATAAAAAAAAAGGGGGGGAAGAAAAAAAGAAAAGAAGGAAATCAGGAGAAAAACAAAAGACAGAAAGAGCTTACCAGACTCATGTGTACGGCACAAACGCATGGCAGAAAGCTGCTCATTACCCACAATGTAAATGGAGTTAGGCAGCCAGACCTTGGGAAACTTGGAGTCACCTGTCCCCGCTCCCTGCAGAGCCTCAAATGCCTCTGTCTCACGAGCAGGTTCAGAAGGAGAAGCTGTGACCCCAGCCATGTTGGTGCGAATCTCTCTGAAGTTGCGAGGAGCAGCAAAGTTGGAAGGCACCTTCACCCAGAAAAACTTACCAGTCCAGTCCCTGAAACGCCCAAGTTTTGGGTAGGACAAGACTCTACTCTCTTTGGGAGCAACATAGTACCACCCTGACTCAGTCCCAGAGGCTGATCTCTTCAGACTCATGAGAGACTTGAATAAATGGAGAGACTCAGGGTACCTCCGAAACCTCAGGAACCATATCAAGCAAATCAGAGTGTGTAGGGAGGCAGGATGAATCAGAGATATACAGATGTTAAAAGCACGCAGAAACTTCTCTAAAGTAGGGTCTAAAGGGAACCTCAGACCCAAGTCAAGCTGCGAGGCAAACACAGCAATGTGACCTGCAGGGGGGGCCGATAACTTAGCACCATTAGCAGGCAGAACCAGCTCGTAGCTGACAGGGTAAAGTCGTATCCCCTAATAAAAAATAATTCCTAAATCCTTTAACTAACGTAGATAGGGAAGTAGGGTCGAATCCACAGAGAAACGAGTCTTTCTATTCCTAATTAATTAATATAATCCAGATTATAAAGTAACCAATATATTGTAATCAAAGGAAACTAAACTACGAAGATTAAGAGTAGGGAGGAAAACAATGAATAAAAGGATCTAGGGCATAGGTTCACCAATAAATAATACTCCAGGGTAAAACATAGTAATCAATCATTGACATTGCATAAATAACACGATTAACAGGCTCTCGCAATTTATTAATCAACATAGATCTAACAGGCTCTCGCAATTTACTAGATCTAAGTTCTTATTGAAAATAACCTTTAATATCAAATTAACATCTGCTCGATTCATCAATTCAATATTGTTATACTTTTACAAGCCGCAATTGTAAAACGTTAAAACAATTCAATAAGAAATTATCATGCAATACCAATAATCAATAATAGTCAATCATCAATGCATCAATTAACCAGATTGTAAAGGGCTTTCGCTACGTATTACAATCATAGAATTAATCTACCGGTATTAAATCTCATCTCTCGAATCTCGACTTAACCATTTATAAATTAACCTGCCTATTGAAACTAGACCTAAACATCAATTCTCATCTGTCGAATCTCGAATCAATATTGTTAAACTCATGCATAAAAGATCTGCGCAAATCTAGTCACAGAGCATTAAATCAATCAATAGAAAATTAATCTAGCATTGATAATTAACAACAACAATTTACCCCTTCATATTATTTATGGATCCCCATAAACCCTAGAAATAGAACTACTCACACATATTAAAAACTAAACAAATCAAAGCAATAAAATAAGTCATGATGAAGGGAAATAAGATTAAGAGAAGAGAAATCGTTACCAAACTAATCTGTACTAATGGAAATAATCAAGAACAAGAGTTGAGAGAAGAGTTAAGAGAGAGAAAAGATCCTAAGTAGAGAGAGAAAGTCTAATAATGAAGATAATCTAATAATTCCGTACAAAATCGTATTTAAACGTTTTCTAAAACAAGAATTAAAACTAAACATCATCAGGTCTTCTAAAAACGCGCGCCCGATCGGGCGAAGGGCCGCCCGATCGGGCGCGCCTTTTTCTTCGCGTTCTTCCCAAGCAGCATCGCCCGATTGTGCTAGATGCTCGCACGATCGGGCACGCCTCAGCACGCTCAGCCTAATAGTCTTGCCACGCCCGATCGTGCTAGAGGTAGCCCGATCGGGCGGTTGCTTCTCCTTGAGGCTTGGACTTCGATTGGGCTAGATTTCTCGGCCCAATTCGAATTTCCTCTCGGGTCTCGAATACTTGGTCCAAAAGCCTCGGGATCCCAATTACCGAGCCCTTAATCACCGGCTCTCACCGATCCTGGGCTCCAAAAGTGGTCGCGTCCTTCTAGCTTCCGTAGTTGATCCATAAAGCCCGGGAAAATGCTCCAAGAGTGCAATTTCCTGTAAAATACAACTAAAACTACGAAAATACTAGAACACACAAATTAGTAATAAAAGTGGCCCGAAAGAGCCAAAAACACTACTAATAACGACCAAGGGACGGGGGTAAAACACTATATAAAATGGACATATCAAACTCCCCCAAGCCAAACCTTTGCTTGTCCCTAAGCAAAGTTCTCATCAATGAATCAATAAATATGCTTCACCCAAATCCATAAAAATCAAGCACAAACGATTCAGGGTAAATCAAATAAACATGCTTCAGAGTCTACCAATCAAGTCCATCCAATTACCTTTCTTCCCTAACAATTGTCAAATAGAGCTAACCACAAGAGCATATAGAATTCAAGACTAGTGCTCACACACTCAACTCTCATTTTTGTGGCGAGTAAAAGATGTACTCGATCGCTCTCTATCCAACCCCTTTATGTGAACAATGCCCTCCCAACTCACACTCTCGTGTGTATAAAACAATGAACGCTCAATCCTACTAGTCGACTCGAAATATGCCAAATTATAACTTGCATTGATAAACAACACTTTCGCATTCATACAATTCTATGCACAAAGGTCAAAAGGTCTTTAAAGCTTGTAATGTAAGGCTAGGGTAAAGGGTAGGATAAATTTGGGAATAAGTGAGAGAAAAGTTATGCTTAAAGGAGCCATATCCTAATAAAACCCATGATCAAAATAAATAATAATCATACATCTCCAACATAACCAACTCTAACATCAACCAAATATACTCCAATCATAATAAATAATCCCAACTCTTACAATTTCACTCATAAGATATAATAATGAAGAAGTAGAGTGAATAAACAAACTTATTTTCCAAACTTGAATTTTTTTCATTGAGGCTCTTATTTTTTTTTCTTTTGATCAACCTCCAACTAGAACATTTGAACATTTTTTTTTCTTTGAACTTTTATTTTTTTTCATAATATCACGCTTTATTTTTTTCAAGAAAATATAACTCTCAAACTCATCAAAAATAAACATGAATAACAACAAAACAACTTCTCAAATCCCACCCAAATTGTGCTAATAATAAGCACACTACAAACTCCCTCACCTCACTCACTAATAGCTCCCCCAAGCCAAGCTTAGGACTAGTAACCAATGGGGCAAAATAGGCTTGTAATGTGGCTTATAAACAATAAAAAAGTCAAGGCAACAACATGGGTAGCAAGAAGGGAACAAATGTATCTAAAATATCTGGAGGCTACCTAAAAGAACAAATGTCTTCGTCCTCCTCAATGTGCATAATAATAAGTCATGAAACACTACTCATAGTTGCAAATCAATACTCAAATTCATTGACATACCAGGAATTATGGAACTATCACACATTCCTTAACCAAATCAACTAGTCAAGCACTATATTCACAAGTAGTTGGGCAAGAATGACTCATGTTTAGGAATCCAAGCAATTAAACTTCAAATCATGACCAACAAATCCACAATGCTCATTATCAATTACCAAGAATCAAAACAATTTTCTCAAGTAAGGGGCACAGGGAAGCATAATTTACAATTCATTGGAACGTATTTTTGGATTTTTTATTTTTCAATTTTTTTTTGTATTTTTCAATATATAAGAAAGAAATAAAACTAACCTAGAAAGCAAGAAATCTAACCAAAAATAAAAGAAAAGAGAAAAATAAATATACCAAACCAAAATCTCCCCCAAGCCAGAATCAGACAATGTCCTCATTGGCTTGGAAACTAGCCCATCATAGCTAGTCCTCATCATCATCCATCCTCTCATATCCTCCTCCATGACTCGAACCGGCACCGCCCTGGCTTGGTCCAGCACCACCATAACACGAACCACCTGCAAAGTAGTTAGGGTCCACATTCCCACCCATACCCCCAAAAGGAGCATCACCCCCATATCCGTGGACTGAAGAGTAGTCCACATAAGTACCATATGCACCGGGGTAAGTGAATCGGGAGGAATAGCCCCCCGACGGGCATAATCGTCATACATGGGGTATAGGCCCCTCCCGAGGTTCCTCCTTATGTAACCAACCCGCCCATCTAAGGAGCTTAACCTAGAATCTAGGTTTTGCATCATACCCTCAACTCTCCCTTGCCCCCTCTCGATGCGGTCTAATTGGCTCCTAAAAGCCGAAAAGTCATAAGGGGCATTGGGGTCGACGTTGTAGTCGACCGAGGAAGTGGGCATGCCATAGGTGAAGGGTGGAGGTGGTTGGTAATGTGGTGAATGGTGAGTGGGGGAATGGTCTAGGGGGGATTGGTGGGGTTGTGGTGAAGGGTGAGGTGGTAGAACCTCACCTTGACCATTAATCTCGAAAGTATAAGAAGGCTTCCCCTTCTCGAATTTGGTCAAGGCGGGGTTGGGTAAGGTAAAGGCTTGGTCTCTCCTACCCGATTGTCGGTGGACTATCCACCAAGTATCACTCCCCATGGGTTGCACCCAGTTCAAACTCCCTAAATAGGGTAGGTCCATGAGGTTTGATCCTACAACTTTCCTATGCCCATCCGGGTTCCAACCTAGGTGTTTCCTAGCAATGTGGGTCACTAACCCCCCAAAATAAATAGGTGCCCTAGACCTACTAGCCTCGGCCGCATTGGCCTCCCTTTGGAAGTGATTAGTTATCCTATGGGGTATGTTCAATTTTTTGGTGGTAGGAATTACATAGGATGCCAAAAGTTCCAATTCATCTCTCCTAACATTTGCCGGTTCATGCCTCCCAAAAATAGTGAGGCCGGCAAATCTTTGCCAAAGTTTTGGGATGGGATGTTGAATCCACGTCCCTTTGGCATGCTGGAGGTTAACTAAATCCTCCCCTGTTAGCCTCTTATAGACCACGGCGGTGTGGTCTTGAGAGGGTTCAATCGGTTTATCCGATTTTAAATCAAACAACTTTCCGAATTCTTTAAGAGTTAGTCTCACATCGTTGTTTAATAATCGGAATTGTACATGAGTAATTAGTGCATTCATTTTAATAACATTAAAACTTGAAATAAATTCTAATGTTAAGTAGTCATACGTATCATGGCACATTTGAAAGAAACCACTCATGCCTATACCTTTGAATAATTATTCCAAATATTTATCTAGGCCTAACCTAACTAGTGTGGGATGATGAATAAAATGGGTAGAGATTACCTGGCGATCGATGAGGTTTAACATCCTAGCCCGTTGCTCCTCCGAGGTAATGACAACCTCCTCCCATCCCGGAACTTAAAGATCCGGGTTGACCGTTGGTTGTGGTGCCATCGAACTCTCACCCCTTTGTGTCCTTGAACGTTTTGAGGCCATTATATGAGGAAAAATTTGATGCTTGGAGCTTTCTCTCTCTAGGGGTTTGAAGGAAGTATGAGAGAAAGTGGGAGAAAATAGGTGGGAAATGTGGAGGAAGATGTAAGGATTAATAATATGTAAAAAATTTGAGGTTTTGATGGATGAATTTGAGGAGATCTTGTAAAAGAAGTGAGTTTGAAGGTGTAAAAATGGAGGTTTTAGAGAGAGAAAGTAATGGAGAAGAAGATGAAATAAGAAGAAAGTGAGGAAAGAAAGAAGAAGAAAAATATAAGGGGACGGCCAAAAATAGGCGTGCCAGATCGGGCGAGCCTCGCCCGATCGGGCGGATCATTTGAATTTCCAGAATTGAAGTTGCGCGCCCGATCGGGCGCGAACACGAACGAAAAATTCGCCCTATGGCTCGCCCGATCGGGCGAGCTTCGTCCGACATATCTTTTCCTCCACTCGATTTGCGCCCGATCGGGCGAAATTTTCTCGAGTTTCTGACTCTCTTTACGCGCCCGATCGGGCAAAGTTTGCTCGACTATCCAACTCTCCATGCGCGCCCGATCGGGCAGCCACGCCCGATCTAGCGGAATTAAAGCTGGAATTTGCCTTGCGTGCGCGCCCGATCGGGCGAGCTTCGCCCGATCGGGCCCGTGCCCGGTCAGATTTCCGTAGCTTTTCTTCGTCTTCAAATTTTTCTAAGTCTTTCGACCTCTTAAACCTATACCTGTTCAAAAACACTTATAAACGGTAAAATTTCACTCTCCTCGCCTCTCAAAATAAAAATAAAAATAAATGAAAAGGAAAAAAAGGTATAGAAAGCAAGAAATACGGGTTGCCTCTCGCAAAGCGCTGGTTTATCTAGGTCCCGCACGACCTTCTTACCAAGTACAATGTCTAGGACCCTCGGCCTAACGCTTGATCGGGTGGTTTCTCACCCGGTCTAGCGGTGTTCAGGTTGCGATGCGGCTTCCTGACATACCCTGTAGGACGCCAAATCACCTTATCCGGTGGATCCTCCTTGACTTGGACTGGGGGATCTTCAATGCTACGCACTAAAAATCCTTCTTCGGTCGAAGGTTGCTTCAAATTGTCATTGCGTTCAACACTTGCAACTCGATCCGGCGGAACACTTACCATGGGCTCGATTCGCACAACTTGCTCGATCGGTTCCACCTGTTCATCCTCGAAACCAAGACCAACAGTGTAAAGCGCTCTTTCTATTGCATCGACTTCCTTCTGCCATTTGTCTATCTCATCTGAAAAGGACGCAACACAAGATACCGCCTCCAAGGGATCTTTTTTAAGAGCTTGGGGCTTGTTAGAGTAATTTTCAACCACATTAACACTGAAACATTTCTCCTCAGTCATGGAGCTTTTAGGGACATTATTAAGATTAAAAACAACTTTATCATCCCCTACTGATAGTGTTAACTTACCACTTCTTACATCTATGACTACTCCTGCAGTGTTAAGGAATGGTCTACCCAAAATAATTGGGGTTTGCATATCCTCAGCCATATCAAGAACAACAAAATCTACAGGTATATAAAATTTACCTACTCTAACGGGGACATCCTCTAAAACACCTAAGGGGTATTTGAAAGAACGGTCGGCCATTTGTAGAGTTATATTGGTAGTTTTTAATTTACCCATATTCAACTTAGAACACACAGATAATGGCATGACGCTAACACTAGCACCCAAATCACATAATGCATTATCAATCAAGAGATTGCTAATATGACAAGGGATAGAAAAACTACCCGGATCTTTTAACTTAGGTGGAGACTTATTTTGAAGTACGGCACTGCATTCTGCAGTGAAAGCTACCGTCTCTACCTCACTAATAGACCTTTTTCTCGTCAATATTTCTTTCATAAATTTTTCATACGAGGGGATTTGTGTGATCAATTCAGTAAAGGGAACTGTTACCTTCAAATCTTTTACTACCTCCAAGAACTTACCAAACTGCTTATCCAAGTTTGTCTTCGATTGACGATTGGGGAATGGAAGTTTGATAATTGGCTTTGGAGCATTATTAATCTTGTCTGGAGTAGCCACCTTCTCTGGAGTTGTACCCTGCAATGTAGAGTTAGATATGTTAGTATTATCTTTTAGCCCTGCAGGGCTATCAACTACATTGTTTGGTTTAACGGAATTAAGATTAGCATTATTTAATAAAACAGGTTCATCAACTCTGGGCATAGAGGGCCCTTCATAGTTTGAACCACTCCTCAGAGTAATTGCAAATTCTTGATCCGTAGGTCGGGTTGGCTGCGCCGGCAGAGCTCCCTGTTGGCGGGCTTGTAGAGTAGCGGAGAGTTGCGCAATTTGATTATCTACAATTTTATTATGCGCTAGAATTTGATCAATTGTCGCATCTCTGCTCTCCATGTGCTTTTGCATATTAACCAACATTGCTCTTATTTCCGCCAGAGAAGGGTCGGAAGATGAGGGGGTTTGTTGTGGTTGGTTCTTCTGGCTAGCATTGGGATGATAATATTTCTGCTGCTGTGGCGTCTGTGGTTCTTGTGGTGGTGGATTTTGAACATTAGTGCTCCGGTAGGAAAGGTACGGATGATTCCGATACCCAGGATTGTAGGTGTTGGAGTATGGGTTATTCTGTCTATAAGCTTGGAAGGCATTAACTTGCTCCACGAAACTCCTGCAATCTTGCTCCCAATGACTCCTCCCTCGGCGCCAGTGTGGTGGTTCGTGGTGGTCGGTTAGTCCATTAAAGGTGTTGATCGCGGTTTTCCTCAATCACTCGACCAATCTAGTATTGGTGGACGACTCGTTCGAAGCTCGTGGACTAAGTAGAGGAGCAACGCTTGGGGCTCTATTCTCTCCCTGATTTGTCAATCAACTGTTACGTGGAATTCACGCTTCAAAGGTATGATTATGTGTCTTGTGTGTTATGCATGTGATCTTGGGATTAGGTACTTGATTGAATATGATTCATGTCTTTTCGCTGCGTAGTACCTATAAACACTTACAACAACCTCTAAAGAAAGGAAAAAAAGAATGTTGAAAAAAGCTTGAAAATTTACGCTTTAAAGGTTAATTCTAAAATACTACTTGTATGTGATTGGTAAAAAATTGTTAATGGTTGACTGTTATAGTGTATGTAATTACCAATAAGCTTATTGTTGAATAAACTACTTTAAAAAAGCTCTTATTATGTGGTTTTTCTAAAAGAGTTTTTTTTATTTTATTTTTATTTTTTTAGCCTTAATAGAAATTGTGCTTGCCTTGTTTTAAAGTCTTTCCTCCAAACCAAGAGAACCTCTAAAGAGACCTTCTTTGTAGTCTGATCCACTTGTGCCTGCTTTGAAATATCGACCGTCACAAACACCGACTCTGCACTAGTCTCTTTAAAACTCGTGCAACCTTTGAGATACCCTTGGCCCATGTTGCTTTGTGCTCATGAGCCCTCTTCCACACTAGGCTTGCGTTTTCGTCGCCACAAGACAAGAGCTCGCCACATGATTCAGTGTCAAAACGCTTAGACCGTGACAATAATAAGATACATACACTCCAAAAAAGAAAATGAGAATAAAGGATAATTCAAGTAGTTAGAAATTCCCCCTCCAGCTTATGGGAAGTAGAGATGGAAATATCTAGTGAACCACCCGCTCACCCGCTCCACTCGCCTTATAGCCCTTATTGGACGGGTGAAAACCCCGGTTTAAATGGATGATAGGCGGGTGATGGATCGGATTCGGGTGGACAATTTTCACCCATCACCCGATCCGTTGACCCGACCCATCACCCGGATATTTTAAATTTTTTTTTTATATTTTTATTTCTGAAATTCATTAATAACCGAATATTTCAATATTGTGATTCCTAAGCTAATGTCCTAAATGATAAAATGTTATTACCTAGGCTCCTTTGAATTGATAAATGGCAATTTCTTCATGAGGGACATAATCAGTCTTAATTCTGATGGGTTGCGAAGACCCACTAATCTCACTGCTTGCCATTTTTCATCAATTTCCCCCCTTTTTCTTCCCAAAAACAATTTTTTTTAAAAAATAATTTAATAATTTAAATGCTCACATTATACATCCGATTATCACCTGAACCATCCACTTCACCCGTGGGTGATGGATGGATGTAGAGCTGTCAATTTGGGTAAACGGGTAGGGTAAGAGTTGGTCGGATCAACTCGGGTCGGGTCAATGCCGTAACCTATGCGGGTCGGGTTCGGGTTGGGTCATGCTTGAGTCAAGTCACGTCGGGTCATACGTCCTATTGGGTTTGGGTCGGATTAATAACAGGTCGGGTTACATTTGGGTCGGGTGAACAATAGGTCGGGTTTAATTCGGGTTTTCACGGGTTAGGGTAATTCTCGGGTTCGGTTCAAGTCAATAATTTGCGGGTTTGTCGGGTCATTCTCGGGTTTGAGTCGGGTTCGGTTCAAGTCAATAATTTGCGGGTTATAATCAGGTCGGGTCATTTTCAAGTTGGGTCATTCTTGGGTTCAAGTCGGGTTCGGTTTAAGTCAATAATTTGTTGGTTATAATCAAGTTGGGTCATTTCCAAGTCGGGTCATTCTCGGGTTCAAGTTGGGTTATGTTCAAGTCAATAATTTGCGGGTTACAATCAGGTCGAATCATTTTCAAGTCGGGTCATATTCGGGTTCAACTAACTGTAAATAGATAATTATCATTTTTATCAAGCTAATTATTTCCTTTGAATATAATATATATGGCAACATATTAGGGAACTATAGTCTATAATTTAGGAAGATAATTATCTCCTTTGACCATACAACAAATATATACTATATTTTTCTCTTAAATTTGGGGATGATGCTCCTTTCTTTTGCTGGCCTGGACCAACTTGGTCTCCCTGTACAAAATACTTTGATCAACAATAATAAGGTGGTCTAAATTGAATTTATGGTCTATTTGGTATCAAGGATTTCATTTGAAATTCTGATTTGGGCCAAATCCAAGCCATTAAATATTATATCCAAATCAATGAATTCAAATTCTATCCTCATAAGATGTCATTTCAAATTCTCACATGTAAAAAAAATTACCCCCATTTCTCTCTCCTAGGTCTTTTTAGGTTGTTGTAAGAAAAAAAGGTCTTTTTAGGTTTCCCCCTTTTTTTTTTCTCTCTGCTCTATTGAAGCAACTTCTTAGCTCTCTCTCCTCCATTGATGTACTCTGTATTACTGAAGATTATATCCTCCATTAAAGCAGCTTGTGTGCGTTCTCCTCGATCGAAAAGTTTCAAAGGTACATTCACAATTTTCTGACCACCGACCACCATTGACATGTTAATTTGAATGCCAATTTGGGTTGATTGATGTCATAATTTAAATAATGATTGTAGATTTTGGTTGATCGACTCTGATTTCTCATCGAATTGGGTCAACAATTTGGGGATTTAGATGAACATGAGGAGGAGAGAGATTTGGATGAACAATTTGGGGGATTTGAATGTCAGGGAGAGTAAAGCAACGAAGAGATAATTTTGATAAATTTGAAATTCTAATCTTTTTTTCCAAACAGAGTATTTGGAATTGAATGTCATTAATTCAAATTCCAAATTTGAAAATCTAGATTTCAAATGAAATGCTTGAATCCAAACACAACCTTAAGGTGATTTGAAATCGGGTCAGGAACAATTTGGGATGAATTTAGGTTAGGTCAATAACAAGTCGTGTTGATTTCGAGTCGGGTTAGTAACAGATCGGGTTGAATTTTTGGGACGGTTAGTAATAGATCGGGTAAAATTCGGGTCGGGTTGAATTTGAGTCGAGTCAATAACAAGTCGGGTTGATTTTGGTTGGGTTTGTAACTGGTCGGGTTAAATTAGGGTCGGGTTAGGAACGGGTCGAGTTGAATTCAGATCGGGTTAGTAACAAGTCGGGGCTAATTCGGGTTTTGACGGGTTAAAACGGGTTTGGGTCAATTTCGGTTCAAGTCGGGTTCGATTCAGGTCAATAATTTACGGGTTACATTTGGGTCGGTCATCTCCAGGTCGGTTCATATTCGGGTTCGGGTCTCACATACTCGGGTCAACTCGGGTCTAGGGTTGGTTTCAGGTCGGGTCGGGTCGAGTTTGGGTCACCATTTTTTCGGGTTCAGATGAGTTGGTTAATAATCGGGTCCAAGTCGGTATTTCAGGTAAAGTCATCTTTTAAAAGCTTTAGATGGATGAATTCAGGTGGATGTTTTGGCGGGTGGTGGATGGATCGGGTGGGGAGGATGGAGGCGGGTGATGATCCACCCGCCCGAACCCGATCCATTTCCATCTCTAAAGACTCTAATGGGGGAGGACTATGGGATCGGTCAGTTGATTCATTTAATCGAAAAACCCAAATGAATATTTTAACCCTTAATTAAGTTGAAAGCATCGAACCGGACCGATACAAAAACGAAGAAATTGAAAATAATCGTGAGAAAGCTCGCTCATTGGAAACAGACGACTGCCATCTTTCTGCCATTTCCAGATCTTCTTCCTCTATTTTCTCTCTCCTCTCCTCTTTCACCTGTACTTAAATTAAGGTTTAATTTAGGGTTTGTCCCCAAATCAATTTCAATTTACGATGCCTCAATCTGGAAAATTGATGCCAAATTTAGATCAACAAAGCACTAAACTCCTCAATCTCACTGTTCTTCAGCGATTCGATCCTTGTATTCAAGATATTCTCTTCACTGCTGCTCATGTCGCTTTGTACGAATTCAGCATGGGTTCTAATCAATGGGTTCGTAATTCGTAATCTCAATCCTTTTTTTGTTTTTATCTTCTTCAGATTTCTCTCTCCTAATTTTGTTTTGCAATATTTCGTTGATTTCAGAGTCGCAAGGATGTTCAAGGCTCCCTTTTTGTTGTTAAAAGGTATCTGAATTTGTTTCATTTGCTTCGATTTAGTGTTGAATTAGAAATTTTACGACTCGTTTAGTAGGCGGTAATAAATGGTGGTAATGTTAATGGATTTGTAGTGTAATTTTGTTTTGAGAACATCATGGCGATTTCCATGGTGATGTTTGTTTTATGAATTAAAGAATTACAGGTTAATTATTCAATAGTGATGGATAATTGAACTCTTTTGATTGCTAATGTTGCAGGAGTAAGGATCCTTGGCATCAGTTTATTGTTATGAATCAAAGAAATACAGGTTAGATTATTCATCAAATTTCGAATTATGATTTTCAAATTCTATAGTTTGAATAGAACCTACTTGTAATACATGTTAATGTTGTGCCAATGTTTTTATTGAATTTTAATGCATCATGAGTGTGATGGTCTGCAATGTTAAAGAGATAGGGATGATAATGATTTGACACTAAATTTAGAAAATTGAACATTTCCCTAGAGTCTAGGGCAATGTTCAATTTGGCCTAGAGGCTAGAGCTCATCTAGGAATGATAATGATTTGATATTGACTTTATAAAATTGAAAATTGCCCTAGAGGCTAGAGCTCATCTGGTTTCTCTTCTCGAAATGAGTTAAACAAAACCAATGAAAAGTAGAGCAAACAATTAGCCTTAATTGAACTTCAAATGCTACATCTTGTTGAGTCAGGATTTTGTATCTCGTCAAAGTAAATCCCCTCTGCAATGTTAAGCCATGTTTACGCTGAACCTGCACATTGTTGTCGCTGCTTATAGATGTTAGTGTGAGTTGTTTTCTTTTTATTCACTTTTGATATTGTCTTTGTGCTGTCAAGAAATAATGTCCAAAGAATAAAATAAGCTAAAAGCACTGACCCTTACAATGCGAAAAGGCTCCATTGTCAGAGGAGAATTTGAAAAAGATTGGACAGGTCCTTGGTTATGTGATGCATAATACCAATGTGCTGGTGGGGAAGACTTGGCACTTCCTTTTGAATTTCTTTTTGAAACAATATGATCTATGATAGTGAGGATGTATGTGTAGGCTATCACTTGGTCTTGTTAGGGGTACTTAATATGTGTGCATTAAGTTTCCATATATATCAAGGATCATGCACACATACTATTATTTTGAGTATCAAATGTGTTTGACTCAGGTATATTATGTTGTACATTTTGTCATCTTTTCTTTCCTTTATTGGACGTAAATGTGTTCTCACATGATAAAATTGTAGCTTATGGTTGTACTAGGGTGGATGATTTCCAATTGCTTTGCCACTGTAACCTTTGTTATTGTTAGCCCCCAAGTTCAATTACTCCCCCCCCCCCCCCCCCCCTTTTTTTTTTCTTTTTTTTGTGTGCACACTTTATGCATGTTTTTTCGGAGCTTGAGATTCATGAGATGTTATGTTTAAATGGAAGAGAGATGTATGACCTATCAATTCTAGATGATTTTCTTTACTCGTACTCTTTCTCTTAGACATGGCAGGGAGCTTAGCTTTCAACACCTTAATTCTTTTCTTTTTATGCAACTTCTATAAGACCAAGAAACCAAGTTTCGTCTTAAGATCCGAGCTTGAATTTGATTGATTTCCTTTGAATTGTTAATTCGGAGTAGACAAACATACAAGTTTAGGTATCTTAGTGGAATTTTAGAGGAAGAAATTAATCAACAGTAACACACATTATCACAAACAATAGTTTTGGGCAATTTTTATTACCCTTTATCACTAATCAAAAGAGTAAATTGCAAGAATAATACCCTCACATATATTTATTATCAAGATCTTTAGATAACCAAGCTTAGCTACTTGTGGTTATTAGTCTTGTATTTTCCTCACTAAACATAATTACCACTATTAGCTCTCGCTTAATTACTAATTCTCCTATTAGTGATCTTCTCTCTTTCGATCTTGATATGAGGCTTGTTTAATCATGATGTCAAACCTTCCCTGAATGGCCTTTATATATAGGGCTACTAATCTATTACTTCCTCCAATCCAAAGTACTAGTAGATGACTTGTTTATTTTTAGGACATATGAAGCCAATTAAGAAGTGAGATAGAATGACAGAAGGCCATAATACCCTTACCCAATTACCCCTCTACTTGGCCCTTTATCTACTAACTAACTAGTCAACCACACAAAATTTATCCATTATACTATGAAATGCGTGAACTAAAAAGAAAATTCCCAAAAAGGAATATGTGTTTGCTAATTTGGATAAAGGAAGTACAATCTTTTTAATAGTGTTCCTAACTCTTTGGGATATAGCTTTTAACCTTCCATAAGTATGACACCTAGCATACTTAACCCTTAAGTAAATTGATCAATGGTCAATTACATTTCAGCATGTAACCTGACTTCCACACATAAATCTAAATTGTACGCGTGGGCGATTGGCCAAAATCCATGGAGTAGCTACAAAGCCAAATAATATGTGAGGGCATTTCTTTTCTTCTTGTTCTTGCTTCTTTGTTGTGGTCTTGCTCCACCAACACATGATCTTTGACGTTTGTAATTCTAGCCTTCTAGGTTGGGAGTAGGGTACTAATGAGTGTCTGATCCTTCCCCCGTATTTTCATAAGTGAAACGTTTTGACTTTTGCACTGTTCACCTAATCTACTTTGACTAGTGTTAATGTTTTAAAAATAAGAAAGAATATTGTTTTGTGGGTACTTGTTGGAATTGTCTCAGTGAATAGATTATTTTATATTCAAATGTTATAATTTTTACTTATTGATAATTAGAGATAATATTGGCTAAAGTTTAGAATTGACATACATGCTAAGGATAAATGTTTTACATAAAATATACAGAGGGAGTATATAGCGAAGGCCATGCCAATGAATTGTTATAATTGTTACCTAGGTTGCACTGATACGGATACGGGTAAAAAAACGGGTACGGATACGGGTACGAGATACGGAAAAATTAAAATTCCCCAAAACGGGTATGGCTAGGATACGGCAAATAAAAATTCAGCAAAATGTAAATCCATAAAAAGTATTTTTTTTTAAAAAAAAAAAATCCATAAACTCATAGCAACAATTCATAACACATGAAATTCATAATCAAAGTACCATAATCATAATCATAATCATAATCACATTGCCATTTAAAATGAAATATGGGGGTTTAAAAAAAACAAAAAAACAAAATATGGGAAAGAAAAAGCACCATGTGATTTCTACCTACTGCCATCTATATTCTCAGTAACTTCAAATTTAAAAAAAAAAAAATCAAGTAATCACATGCTTTACCGAAAACATCACTCCATTATTCACATAAAGAAAAAAAATAGTTCGAAGAAAGAGAAAAAAGGAAATCAGAAGCAGAAATGTTGAATCAGGCCGGTTGCCGGTGTCGGAGGGGTCGCAAGTAGTCTCCGATCGCCGCAGACGGTTAAATCAGGCCGCACAATCAACGTTCGCAATTTTAGGGTTTTTGATAATTGGGGGAAATCGACATTCTGATGAGTAATTTTGGGATTTTTTTTTTTTTTAAAAAAAAAAAAAAAGGGCTGGGCTTTAATGGAAACGTCAGAAAATGAGCTTCCCCGTCCCTGATACGTTTCCAAGCAAGAGGTTAAACGTCCCCATAATTGCTTGCCGTACCACTTTCGACGGGGACAGCTTGGGGATGTTTCCATGGCGTATCTGTACCGTACCCGTCCGGAGACGGCAACCAGATGGCGTATCCGTGCAACATTGATTGTTACTGATAATTAAAGATAATATTGGCTAAAGTTTAGAAATTGACATACATGCTAAGGATAAATGTTTTACATAAAATATACAGAGGGAATATATCGTGATATCGTGAAAGCCGTGCCAGTGACTTTTTCTTTTTACTTTTTTTTTTTTTTGGAATACCTTCTAATATTTGGCCTTTTAAAGAAATAATGTTGATTCAATTTGATTTCTGGATTTGGCTATCAAGATGCTTATAATTAATGGCTATAGTTTAGGGGTTTGCCTTTTCTCCTATTGTAGTTTGGAGCAAACATAGTCATAGATTTTCTATTAATAAGAAATAATGCCCTCACCAAAGCATTGGTTTAGAGCAAATTTGTCTTCCTACCTTAGCTTTGGGGTTTTGCTGGATAATAACTTTGCATATCATATCTTTGACTTATATTATTTTTGTTTGAGCAATTGAACAAGTGCTTTGCTCTTTTAGTCAAGGCAAACTAGAAAACAAGCTAACAGTGCAGGTTCAAATGAGCTCTAAATTTTTTCATGTTGAATGACACTATGTGCTTTTATGTGTTTAAACACCTAGGTCATGACCTTTTAAAGTGTTATATAATTATATGTGAGAGTTTTGTCACTGTATATATAAGGTTCTTGATCTGTTCTGTTGCAGAAAATCTTGTGGAGAATCTCTCAGGCAGTTTCGAATTTGATGTTCAAGTTCCTTATCTTCTATACAAAAATGTTGTCCAAGAAGTTAATGGCATATGGTTTTATAATACTCCTGAATGCGAGGAGGTTGCTGATCTCTTTAACAGGTGATATATTATGGTGGCAATAAATTTACGAAATCATTATTGATAAAGAGCAATATATTTTTTTTTCATTTCTTTCTTAGTGTTTGTTATCATGTCTGTTATCTATTCTTCCTTTGTTTCCATTCTCAGAAATGTCCCTTTTTCTGCATATGGTATTGGTTGTGTGCAGAGTCTACCCCATATGATACTATAACTTGATATTGTTCAGTAACCATTGTTAGTTGATCCTAATGTATTTTGTATAATTTTCTTGGTAATTTTTTGTTTTTCTCAATTTTGTGTCCTGCAGGATCATTGACTCATATGGAAGGAGTGCTCCGGAGCCATCAGAATTTAACCAAAGGTAGTAATTTACTTTTAGTATTTCTGTAAAGCAGCAATAGGTTTTAATGAAGAAGATGAAAGTTGACCTTTAATCTTTTTGAATCATTTCCATAGTTTATCATATTTTGAATTTAATGTAGTTCAATAAGTGAGCTGTCAATGAAAGATGTAATGTGCAATTGGAAACCATTTGAGGTCTCTCGGTGTGCATTAATGACTAGTGTTAAAGCTTGTTTTGGTGGTATGATTTAGGACTCTTTTTATTATGTACTGAAAAAGGGTATTGCCTTCCTTTTTCTTTGGTTAATATTTTGGTCCTAGTATCAGGTAAAAGTTTTGTTGATGATTGTGTGAAAAGTATTGTGGTGCAAATCTGTTTGCACAAAGCATCAATAGTTTCAGAGTAACACTTTAATATTGGCCTTTTATTATGCAGCGAGTTCAAGGAGCTTGAACCTGTCCCATCCACGGCAATAATTGAAAGCCCATTGGAGCCATCACCTGGGATATCATCAGCTTCCATTAATGCCTCTGGTGTTACTGAGATTAATTCTATCTCAAATTTGTTCAATGTCTGTACTTGGAAAATCTTGAGATATAATTTTGTTAATTAGTATCACTACTTCAGCTTAGTTTTTTTTATTTGTTTTTGTTTTGTTTTGTTTTTTTTTTTTTTTTTAAAAAAAAAAAAAAAAAAAAAAAATTGATTGTGAACTTCATTTGTGTGTGTGTGTGCTAGTGTGAGCTCTGTGACCTTCTTTGTCTCTAGCATGTTAAATGTTGATGTGAGATGTTAGTTCATCATTATTTGTTCTTTAATAATTTTGTGATGTTTTGATCATCTAGCATCTCGAATTCTGCTTGACATTTCTAATTGAAGCCGGGAGGGTATTTTGTAATTGATCATCTAGCATCTCGATTTCTGCTTGACATTTCTAGTTAAAGAAGGGAGAATATTTGTATACTCTTTCTTTTTCACACTTAACACACTTTTTTTTAATCAAAATTATTTCAACCAGTTATCTTGTTATGTTTGTTCTTTTTTTATTTATTTATTTATTTATTTATTTTTACAAATCAGACGGTTCCTTCTGACAATTCATGTTAGTCGACCCCACATCATTTTGAGACTTAAGGCTTTGTTGTTGTTAGTCCATGCTTCATGAGAAATGGCCTCTTCCATGGGCTTGTATCTCTGATACATTAATCACTCACCCTGCTTATGATAATATACGCCTGAGATCCAGGCTTTGGAAAAAGAGTTCCCTCTGATATCTTAAGTAGCTCTAAATTAACAGACTTTTAGCTGATTTTTTTTTTTTTTTTTTTTTTTTAATATTGAATCATCTATGCTTCGTCCATTTTTTTCCTTTTCATTGATTAAACTTTTCCTTATCTTTAAAGAAAATATTTCAGATACTTTGATTTTTAAAATGTGAAATACCTTGAAACTTATTCTCCGTTGAGGCTGTAACTTAGTTTACTTGCTACTGAGGGGCTTTTGCATAATATATGGCCTTTGGTTGCATGAGTTTTTACATAATCCTTCAAATATTACGAGTTTGACCATATATGATTGGCAATTTTTACTGGTCTGTCGAAAGATGTTTTTTTTAGTATTTTGCTTAAAGATTTTAGAATGCTGTAATACTGTAACACCCTGTGATAGCAAGTAAATTTGTCCAACTGTTGTGATGTGTTTTTTGCTATAATTTCAGGCGGCAACTAATATTTCTAATTCAGGGAAGCCAGTGCAAACTTATCATCATTCCAGTGAACATTTGACATCGATAGGCAGTTCTGGTCTGATACCTGCACCTACTGGACTTCTTCAAGTACCTGCTGTGGCAACATCAGCTCAAACCTTTCATCTAATTCACCACCATGAAGGTTCTGATTCAACTTACAGAGGCAATCAGATAGCAAATCTTGTCACACCTGCTATCTTTCACAACCCCCATTCTTCATCTGCCATGTCACAGCCACCCGTTCCATCATCCTTGCCACACACTGCTCTGCAGCCTTCATTGACTCTCCAGCGCCCATATGGAGCCCCATTTCTCCAACCTTACCCTCCACCAGCACCATCTCCATTTCTTACACCGCAAAATATTGCTGCACCAACCCACGGACCTGTTATTGACCGAGGCAAAGTTCGTGAAGCTCTTATGACGCTTGTCCAGGTTAACATCCCCCCTCCTCTCCTCCCCGGGCATTTTTTCCGTTTGACTGATGTGGTTTTCTAGCCTGCTATAGAACTTTGTTACTTTGATTATGTTTCATTTATCAATGAAAATTGCTGGTCAATGGGAGAGTATGAGACCAAACTAACACAAGTAAATGAAGTTATATATGACACATAAATTCTTAACTTATGAAGTTTATATATATAAAAAAAAAAAGCACAGATCTCTGGGAGTGGATAGAATGAGTTTTGTGTAGAGTGGAATTCACATGTGTTACTTTTGACATTATTCAGGGATAGGGATGATGCTAAAAACAAGCATATCTGTTAGTTTTACAACTTGTACTGCCTCCATTCTCCCTCTATTTTGTCCACATTTAGCTAAACAGGATTGACTTAACCACATCCTCAGAGTTTGATTAAGCATGTTAGGGGTCATGCGCCTTTTTGTGGTCTAGCCATCTAGGCGAAGCCGCGAAGCAATTTCGATGAACTGCAGCTACGATGCAGCTGACACAAGACGCACAACGGTTTTTTTTTTTTTATAATTTTTTTATCATATACGCCTCACTTCAACAAGGCGCAGGGAACTCTGAAATGCCTTGCATGCCTTCTAATATTTGGACTTTGTTGTCACGTGTTTTATTTTGTAGAAATTTGAACAAAATTATTTACTGTGGTAGATTGGATGTTCTGTATCCTTTGTGTTAATACTGCAATAACCAGTACTGCAAATCGTATGGTCCTTATGATCACGAAACATGATTGTATGGTCCTTGTGTTCCCACCAACGTAGTGAATAAATCACATAAATGAAGCACTCATATTTTATGGTCAAATACTGTCAGTATTTTGTTGCTGAGCAGTTTGGTGCATGTACCAAACCTTCAATTTCTTGATATACAAAACTAGTATTTTGCCTTGGATATTATACCCCATTATAAATCATATCCAGTTTTTCGCATGATAGATCAACTTGTTGTAGTTTAATGGTAAGGTTTGCTCTTGCAACTTTGATGTCATAGGATCAAAATCCACTTAGAGATATTGGAGTTGGAATTCCCTTTCCTCCCCCAATATCTAGAGCGTGTACTTTGACAGTTTGACTTTTCTGATGGGGCTTCCTGTGATAGGGTTTCTTTCTGGCCTAGGCCTACTACATTACATTAACAAAAAAAAAAAAAAATGAGTTATGAACTCAAGTGCTTGTTTGTTGCTTAGTGCTCAAGATTGTAAGGGGTGCAGTTGTTTAAATACTCCATTTATACTTGTGTTTAGGCTGATATTATCTCTGTTTTCTTTTCCAGGACAATCAATTCATCGATATGTTCTGCAAAGCTTTACAGCAGGTGCACCAAGTGTAAACATAATGTAGAAGTGACCAAGTGTTCTAAGGACTAAGGATGCATGTACAGGACGTGTATTTTCCATTCACATTTTGGGTGCAAAATACTAAAACAGGAAACTAATCCTACAAGGGATTCCAGCATCTCGTTGCATGTTAGGGGCTGAAATTCGCCATCCGATCTTCTGTGGGAGTTTGTTTCCGGCTTGAATTGCCACCTTTGGAAAAAGCAGTGCATAATCTTGTCAGTATGGTAACAGTTTGTGGCTGTTGAAGAGATTGTCAATAACCTAGTTCGGTCCATCTTAGCATTGTTATGGGATTAGTGTTATCATATGGGTTTGTGGTCTATGTAATCGATTTTACTTCTGAACTCCTTAGGTATACGGATAGCCGAAGCTAGCTCAAAGAAGAATACAGGACAATGGACTAGTCCTTGTAGACAGTTAACTTTCTCTTATTATGTGCACAAAAAGAGAAATAAAAATTAAAAAAAAAAACATTTGCAGCACGTTTTGCAAAGCTATAAAATTGCTCTAATTTTATTGTTGATACTTGATAAGAGAAATGGGAAATTTGACTATACTTTTTTTTTTTTTTTTTTTTTTGGACAAAGATCAACACAAAAACAAACAAAGAACTAGAAAGAAAGAAAAAGAGAATGACGATTCCTAGCTGAAACAGCTAACTCGTGAGTAGGCCTAATAAAATCCCTGGAAGCCTTCTGAATAGAACAGGCCGAAAAGAGAGGTATGGTATCCTCAATCTGCTGAAAAATCCAACTAGCAAAGATGTCTTTTGAGCAATGATCCCGAAGACTAAACAGGACACCCAAACAGTCCGTATGAATTCGAAGCTGAGCAAAACCACGATTTTGCGCCATCCTCAAAGCTAGGAGACAGGCAAACAACTCTGCTTGAATAGCCGAAAGAGCAAAACATGCCTGAGCTCCACCCCTAAGACACTGAAGAGATCCAGCCTGATAAAAACACCAACCTGTACCAGCTCTGCAATCTGTAGACTCCCAAGCCCCGTCAAAGAGTAAATCAACAACAGCCTGATCAGTAAAAGAACCTCGTAGAATAACCAAAAGTGGTCGATGATGAAACCCAGGAGGAGGAGAAATAACCCCAGCATCCAAATCCCTAACCGAAGAACTTCGAGACCTCCAGTCATGAGCAATCTTGAATACACAAAGGGGATCAGGAACTAATCCCCGAAATCGAACACCATTCCTACAGGACCAAATAGCCCAGGTAAAGGCTAAAATAGAATCCAGAGTACTCCAACCTCCATGAGCCAAAGAGTGAGTAATCAGCGTGGAAAACCAATGGCTAAACGAGGAGAAATTCTCCGGAGGAAGGAGAATACCCAAAGGACCACAACTCCAAAGGCGACGAGTAAACGGACAGTGTAAAAATAAATGATCAATCGTCTCTTGAGAAGTATGACAAAAGGCACACAAAGGATCAACAGGAATACCTTTGGTACATAATAAGGCTGCCACAGGAGTGACTCCATGTAACAGCTTCCAAACAAACATCTTCCACTTAGGTAAAATGGGAAAGGCCCAGAATTTTTTCCACCACGAGGACAGAATAGAATCCCCATCATAAGTTACAGGGAACGATCCCTGAATGAGAGCAGCATAGGCGGACTTAGTAGAGAAATTCCCATCCCTAGTAAATTTCCAGTAGACGAAATCATCCATTAACTGAGTCGGCCGCTCCAAACTCAGAATTTTAGCCGCAGTAAAGGAATCAAACAAACTATGAACCTGAGAGGAATCCCAAGTGTTAGAGCTTGAATTGATAAGAGAGGACACCAGAATCGGATGAACCGTTCCAGCAAGAGAATTCTTAGGGGACACAACAGAATCCGGAACCCAAGAATCCTCAAAAATTCGAACCTTGGAACCATTCCCAATTTTCCAAGTAAGATCAGACTGAAGAGAGCGGAACCCATGCATCAAACTATTACCCGCCCAAGAAGGACGAGAGAGCCTCGAACTAGAATGACGATCCAAGATAGAAGGATACCGCGCTTGAAAAATACGAGAAATAAGAAGTTGAGGATTATGCATGACCCGCCAAGCCTGCTTTGCCAACATCGCAGAGTTGAAAACACCCAGATGACGAAGACCAAGACCCCCAAGACCCTTAGGCCTATAAAGGAGAGAAGAGGGAGCCATAGCAATACCTCTGGAGTGGGAAGAAGATTTCCACCAAAACCGAAGCAGAAGATTGTTGATTTTGTCTATGACTGTAGAAGGAATCTTAAACACAGACAAGATATGATTGAAGGAAGCCACAAGCACAGAATTGATAATGACCAATTTCGCAGCAGACGATAGATGAAGAGAAGTGAGTCCACTCAACCGATTAACAACTTTGTCTATTAAAGGCTGAAAAGCTTTACATTTGTGTCTGCCAATATCAACCGGAAGACCCAGATAAGAGCCAATAGAAGATTCCACCCGCACATGCATAGAAGCAGCTAAGTAATCCCGATAATCATCCGGAACATTAGAACTAAAGCGAATGAAGGACTTTTGAAGATTGATCATCTGTCCAGAAATATCACAAAAATTGTGAAGCACTTTATTAACCTCTAAACAGGTAACAGGAGAAGGCTGGAAAAAGATAAGGGCATCATCCGCAAAAAACAAATGCGAGACCGAAGGAGAACGCCTGCAAACCTTAATACCTCGAAACAAACGATCAGATTCTGCTTTACGAATCATGGCTGAAAACACCTCCATACACAGAACAAATAAATATGAAGATAAAGGATCACCCTGCCGCAACCCCCTAACTGGACGAAAAGCTTTCGTAGGATTACCATTGACCAAAACCTGATAAGAAACTGTGGAAACACACTGTTGAATTATGTGAATCCAACTCGGGGGAATCCCAAAGGCCTTGAGAACTTGCCACAGAAAATCCCAACTGATCCTATCATAGGCTTTATTCATATCGACTTTCAGCGCTGCTCCCATAGTACGAAATTTGACTATACTTGTAATGCGTTTATGTGTCATAAATTGATGTTTGGAAAATTGTTAGTCAAGAAAATTGCCATGTTTTTAACATCAAAATTTGATTTTGGAATTCCAATAATTCTAAGGCTGTGTTTTTTCCGATTGACATAAGTGAATTATTTCATACTTCCTCCATTCTCAACCAATTGTTCCGTTTCTATTTACACTATTCAACATATTTGTTAAAAAATATTTTTCTTTGTGCTTTATATATGGGATATGTATTTACTAATTGTGTGCCCGAGCGATGTCTAGATGGTTGATAAAATAATATGATAACATTTTTACTTTATTTTTTTTTTGAACGTGTGATAACATTTTTACTTGAATGTTAAATACGATCAAATAATTCGTTATGAAAATGAAGGATATTTACACATACGATATCATATGGAGTGTACTTTATGTAATTTAGTTTGTAAATAAATATTTGTCATTATTGACTTGAAATTGTTTTTATTAAACTTAAATTATTTATACTGAACTGAAAGTAATTTTCAAAATTAAAATTATTTTTACTAATTAAAAATTATTTTCTGTAATATTTTTTTAATAAATTAAATAACAATACATTTTACATATGGCTAGCCACACCAAAGTAACCCCTCTAAAATTGACCGAGTAACCCATGTAATACTAAGTGAGTAACCTCTAATAGTGACTAAGTAACCCCTAACTATAATACTGATTGAGTAACCATTATATATAGCACTTACCAAGCAACCCCTATATCACTAACGAAGTAACTCTTGTAATAATTGGTGATATATATTAGACATACAAAGTAACCCCTAGGTTGAGTAACTCTTGTACTAACGGAGTTTGTAATTACATATATTATAAATGGATGTTATTTTAAAGAACATTTAAACCGAATTTGATAATGGAAATAGAATTAAGTTATAGGATATTTATTAAAAGTTATGATTAATTTTGTACTTAATAAAATAAATAAAAGGAATGTAAAACTTTCCTAATAAGTGAATTTAAAATTCTTAGGATAATTGGATAATCTATTTTTTTTTCTTTATTAATACTAACATATTTTATTATCAAAAAAAAATCTAAAAACTTTCCTATTATTAAAAAAATTAAAATCTAACAATTTCCAAAAAAGAAAATGAATCTTAACTTTCCTAAAATAATTATATATATATATATATATATATATATATATATATATATATATATTATAATGGATAGTTGTAGACACCCATTTGTGTTTCCCTAAAACCAAACTCAGTGATGAGTACCTTTCACGTCTAATCATAATCGAATGAAGTGAAAGTGTGGAAAGTCTAGTGTTGCAATTAGTTTTAATTCTTTTCTTTCTCTCTGTTTTTGAAAACCTATTTTGTGAAAATAGCCAACCCAGTTTAGTTTGGTCCATGGCAAGGGTCCAATAATAGTGTAGTTGGGTCAGGTTCGAAAAGAGCTTTCCAACGATATATTATAAGCCCAATTCCGATGAGTAATGAGGAAGTTATGGCCAAATTACTAAACTGGGCTCAGTTTGATTTCTATATGCATGCGGCCCAATGATCTAGAGGAGGGCCTATTATGGTTTATCATTCCTAATGCGAATAGGATTGATTATAGTCTTCTAAAATCTTCTAGAAGGTTCTTTTGAATCCTAATTTGATTAGCATTGATAAATTGACTTTAAAGAGTTTTAATTAGAATAAAAGAAGTGTTTTTAAGGAAATTACAGTTTTGCCCTCTCGTATGCTTAAATTTTATCAAAATAAAAAAACGCGTAGAAAAACTGATTGCAGCGTCGTACGACACGTCTGGCGTTGTATTTTATTCTTTTCGAAACCCTGATTCGTTTTTTATCATATCCGGCTGATTT
Source organism: Chenopodium album (assembly GCF_948465745.1). Classification (NCBI taxonomy): domain Eukaryota; kingdom Viridiplantae; phylum Streptophyta; class Magnoliopsida; order Caryophyllales; family Amaranthaceae; genus Chenopodium; species Chenopodium album. Next base: position 4,218,987 of record NC_137836.1, on the reverse strand, counting down.
TCTTTATAAATAGCCTCCTAAAATCTCCGTTTTCAATGACCAACTATCTTCAAGAAATTCTTGATTACTCTCTCTCTCTCTCTCTCTCTCTCTTCTAAACTAGCCTTTTACAAACAAAATTCCTCATACATTATCACTAGACACACCTAGCCAAGTTGGAAGTTGTCTTCGCCCTAGACGTGAAAGGTTTTAATTTCTGAGGGTTTCTCTATTTCAATTATTTAATTTAATTCTTTGATTTTATTATTTCCTTTGAAGTTACTAACATGTGTATTTTTGTTATTAGAAAGAGATACGAGGCATCCAAGTAAGTGCTTTAATTGTTTAATTGATATTATGATATAGAAATCATGTCTAGGTTGTTATTTTGATTCCTAGTATCATGTTAGGATGTTTTCTTTAATTTGATGTTTAGGGTGACAACAATAAGTTCCTAGTATCATGTTTAGGGTAAAGTTATAATATCAAATAAGCTTATTATGATTTCTATGATTCCTTTTATTATCTTTCCTAATATTCATGTTAGTATCATGTTAGGGTTAAAACTTTGATTTTTATTGTTTAGTAACATGCTAGGGTTTGTTATTAATCTTGTTAGTATCATGCCTAGGATCTTGCTACTATTATGCTTTAACATAATTATGATTGTTATGATTATTATGTTGCTTGATGCTTATATTTATTGTTATTTCTTGATCACGTCTTTTATGCATGTTTAAAGGGAATTGGTACTTGTAATCACGCTTAATAAGATGATTAATAATCTTGTTTAGGGTTAATTTGATTATAATTCAAAAGATCACCAATAATAGATTTATTTTTGCATTGATATTCAACCAACATAGATTAAACAGGTTTAGGTTAAACCCGGCCTATTGGTTGCATGTTAGTCAGAAAATGCACATGAATACGAGAAGAATAAAGTAGATGCCTATTATTAGGGCAGATTCAATCTCTTTTAGGTTGGATTTGTACCTTCATCCCCGAACACCAGTCTTGGTTCTAGACCTATTGGAGTTAACGATCTCTTGGATAGTTAAGGAGTGTAACCTTCACCCTGTGAACGGTTTACAAGTTCCTAAAACTTGTTGGTGACTCTTTTTCTCTAGCTTCCTTCCCTTTGGACGCTACCGTACTTTAGTGTATGATTACAATGGGGTTCAAGTTTGGGGTAATTCTTGAAATATTCCCTACAATAGTATCTAAACTTTTATTGCCCGGTTAAGGAATCACATTTTACACTTCAAAAAAAATGTCAACCTTATTTCTTCTACCTCCATATTGTCCTCAATTCCACCCATCATCATATTGTCCTCGACTTCTCCCGCAACCTTTCATTCCATTTATTCCGCCTCGAGAGTTTATTAATTGACTTCCTCCAATTCCCGGCTTCATAAAAGTTAATAATGATGCAAGCATTAGGAGTGATGAGAAGGTTGGTTATGGAGTAATTGCAAGAGATGAACAAGGTGTTTGGATTACCTGATGTTGCGGGTATTATCTTGACGATCAATTTGACAAACATGTTGCTCCAAAAGCTGGAAAAGTTGTTAAAGGAGAGATAAAAGCTATATTGGTTGGTCTCTTAATATCAAAAGAAAAGGGTTTCAAACAAGTAATCATCAAATCGAACTCAAAAAAAGCCATTGATATGATGAATGCAGTAAACAATAAAAACATGTACAAGTATTCATGGTTAGATAAAGAAGCTGTGGATATGGTATTCGAGTGTAGGGAATTGGCGAATGAACTACGTTATTGTTGCTTTCAACACAAGAAAAGGGAAGGTAACTTTTGTACCGATAAAATGGTTGAACTTGGCGCTCAAGAAAGTGAAGTTGAGAAGAAGTTTGAGCATCCTACGGATGAAGTGGTTCCGTTTCTAACCGCGGACTATTGTAGGTTTCCGTTTCCAAGGGGTATAAGGATGACAAAAAAATAAATAAATATTTGTGATTACTTAACAAAGTAGTCAGTTGCATAGTTGTAAAATGTATGTAATTAATGAAAATCATTGTATAGTAATGATTAATTAGGAGGGGGTTTACTTCGAACTTAGGGGTTGTGAGCTTCTGATCTTAGAAGATCATCATATGAAGTATTTGTTTTGTATTCTTTAAGTTTCAAAGAATTAATGTCGTCGTACATACTCGATCATAGTGGTGTGCGTTGCGATTGCTAATTTACAGTTGTAATATTATTATACTCCCTCCCTTTTTTTATATATGCATCACTTGGGGATGCACATAGTTTTAGGAGATAAATATAATATTGTGAGTGGGTGAATAAGTTATTATAATAAAAGTATGATGGGACCATGAAAGAGAAAGTATGTGAAAGATAATAGATAATTTATTATTTAAGTGGGGACATAGAAGAGAGAGAAATCATAAAATAATTTGAGTGGGGTTTAAAGTAAGAGAGAGAAATAATAAAATATAGTATAACTTTACCAAATATAGAAGTGATGCATATAAAAAAAAACATCCATAAAAGGAAAGTGATGCATATAAAAAAAACGGAGGGAGTATATGATATGACCAAGACTGTTCATTATTGTTTAATTTCCAATCTAAAGTTGGAGTATTATACTTATGGTATGATTAAGATTGCCGGTCTTTAATTTGTTAATCGTTTATTTTTCAATCTTAGAAACAATTATTAGATAAGATATATTAAGTAGAGGTTCTTTTGTGTAGATACGAGTCATACTACAACATATAGTACAAGTATTCCGATACATTTTACCTTTCAATATTAAGAAATTTATAAAATTAACACTTTAACTTGGTGATGTGCGATTGCTACTTTATTTTATGATTGGAGTAGTATTATGTATGATTTGATCAAGAGTTCAAGACTATTAATTGTTTATTTTCCAATCTAAAATCAGAGTATAACTTATAATTTGATTAAAATTGCCCGTCTTTAATTTAATTATTGTTTATTTTTTAATCTTAAAAACAATTTTTTTTTTTGAAACAATCTTAAAAACAATTATTAGATATATGGAGTAGAGGTTTTTTCGTGTAAATACAACAACATATAGTACAAGTACTCAATATAGTGTATATAAGTGTTTTTGGGTGTTACTCCGTACAAGTTATCTGAAAAAAAAAGTGTCATTGTTCTCCGAACATATTATACAACTCTCCAAAGAAAAGTGTCATTGTATTAATGTTAGTCCTACCATAATCTAGCAACTGCTAGAGAATAAGAGATTAAGAGGTACGTTTACTACTATTGGGTATTATTATCTTGTTTATCCTTCTGCCAAAAAAGAAAATAAATAAATAAAGATGGATTTTAGGTGAATTGGAAGATGTACATTTGTTAGTGATGGTCCGTAAATGCCTTGTTGTGGGTAGCTAGGTTTGTTTTAGTTTGATTATGGGATATGCTCATAATCAAAGTTTTTAATGTGGAAAAAAAATGTAAAATTACAGGCTTGATCAAGACTCATGTAGTCACGTTATAATGATTTAAAAATATATACGTCGTAAAGATACCACGTATAGTCTTAACAACTGTTTTTTTTTTTTTTTAGGAAAACCTAATCGATCAAGGTCTTAACAATATGTTTTCTGTGCGTTTGACTGTATGGCCACACCGTATTACCAGGTTACTTATTCAAGGGTTACTTAGTTAGGGATTACTTGGTCGTCACACAAAGGTTATTACTTGATCGGTCAAGGATTACTCGATCGGTCAAGAGTTATTCAGTTAGGGGTTACTCAATCAGTTTACTTGATCGGCCAAGAATTACCCCTAAATAAGTAACCACAACTACACAATGTGTCCAGCAACATATAAAATTTTGCGAGGTCTTAATTACTAGTAAAAATAAATAAATAAAATTCAATTTACGAAGAGAAAATAGTCCTAATTAACATTGGTCTAGATTTTGTTTTTATCTAGAGTAATATATGTTCGTAATTATTATCTTATGATGATAGTGTAATTTCGTAATGACTAATTGACTACACTAATTTTGGAGACACTACACACTTTTGAATTTTAATAATAACCACTTATTTTTAGTGTTAAGTCTATCACCGTCTGTCTATGTTATTGCCTTTACTAGAGTGTTGCTTGATTCCTAACTGTGATAATGTAATAGCGTACATCAAGGGGTAAATTGGTAAATGTATATACCACTTCTGTTTCATATTATTTGCAATGATTTGACATGAAATAGAGAGGAAAAATGTCTAATCATCACGAGTTAAGATCACAAAAGGGGTCCAACTTTTTGGAAAATATTGTGTGGGGTCTAACCTTTTTTTTTTTTACTTTGAGTTTGGGGTCTAGAATAGTTTTTTCGGTGATATTTAATTAATTTTGTGCAAAAAAGTTGACCCTTAGTTAATAAACTTGAACCCTTCTAGTCTATAATCTATAACTAATAGTAAAGTAATTACCGCTGACATCACCACTTTACATGTGTACCTTGTTATAAAATTAACAATTTGTGACATCACTCTCTCTTTTTTTTTTCTTTTTAAATTAAAGCTAATATTTGAAAATTATTGATTAATTATACATTTTTCTAAAAGTTTTTATGAATAAAATGACTAATTACACAATTTATTGGTGATAGTAGAGTTTGGATTATTTTTCTCTCTTTCTTAATTCTTCAAATTTTTATAATGAATAAAAAATGAATGCTTTTTTAGAAATTTTAGTATAACTATGAAGTTAATTAGAATATTTTTTAGCTTAATTAATCTAACTAAAGGGATCGATCACGATTTAATATGTTTTGCTAAAAATATTTATATTACACACATACAAGTAAGTTTTTAATTTTTTAAACCGTGCATCTTACGTGATTAACCTAGTTAACCAATAAAGAAATTTCTTTTTTTAAAAAAATAAAAAAATAAACAACAACAATAAAATTTTATCGATAATAAAACTCTATACAACAATTTTATCTTAAAAAATCTATCCGAAAATCGCTTACTTAGCATCATATGTTTCACAATAATACCTATTTATCTCCTATGTGGCGCAACACTTGGCGAAAAACTAGAATGTCAAATGTCGATGTCTCGTGGCGTGGTTGCAAGACCAACTTTATATATTAGTGGTATGATATGATATGATATGATGTGAGAATTTGTTAAATTCATTTAAACATGTACTTTTAAAAAAAAAAAAACTTGTACTAAAAATTGTAAATTGAGAAGAGTAAAACCCTATGGAGCAATAATCTAAGTACCGACTATTGAGGGCTAAGTATGGCAGAGGTGTGAAATTTCTGTGTTTCGAACTACCTAGGAATGAGGAAGATAGTGTTATTCTATGGACTCTTGCTATTGCATTGGAATGAAATCTTGCCTCCTTAGTCATCGAGCTTGATGATACAATGCTAAGGCTCTTTCAAAAGAGCTTTAGCAGAGATCAAGATAAACTAATTGGAAGATGCTTATGAGGACCTTAGCAAGGCTGCTAGGTCAAAGCCTAAAAATGAGGACATTCTCCGTGAACTAAAGAGGATGAAGAGCATAAGGTGTGAGGTGAGTAAGATCGTTGGCAAGAGGGGTGCTGAAAATTCCGTCATGACTCACTGTAACAAAAAAGGGAAAATTAGTGAGTCATCATTTATCCTAGCGCGAGATGTAGAATGAATCTTGCAGTGGTAATCAAAGTGGTGTGACAAAGCTGACTTTACTAATCGTGTTGGTGAGATGGAAGTAGAGAAACCTATCCATACCCACAATGCTTATGCTGCATTGGAGAATGAGGAGCATGGTGCAACCTGCCCCCTATACAACCAGGAATCGTCACATGTAAAGGCCACGGATACCAAGAAAATCCATTATTTCTCCAACGGAACAAAAAAAAACCAATTCCTTAAGATTTCCTTCTTGTCCTATTCAAATCTCAAGTAAGAAAGGACTTTGTGTTTATTAAACAAATTTGCTAATTCGTGGATGCATGTACGAATGAAAGATAAGACTACTATGGATAGACATTATAAAATTTATAAGGATACGAAATCAAAAGGTCCAGTAGTCTTGTTCATGCCTACACGAAGAATGAGTCCGGGTGAGAGGAGTAGACGCGACAAAAAAGCAAAAAAAGAAAAGGGTCACACTTTCTCTTGTGGTCGTTGTTAGATCTGGAAAACCCTAAATTAATGGCATTTAGAAGTTAGATGATCCAATGCCCTTATGCCTAACTAATAACAACAATGATGGTTCACATGTCGAGGATGGGAGTGAAGGTCTAGACTATCCTACCACTGACTTTGTTGAAGTGGAATTCGTTAGATCTAATGAAGATGAGCCCATGCCTTTTGAACCTGAGTAGGTGCTATCATCCCACATCTACTACCTTTAAATTCTCTGCCTCGACAAGGAAACATGAAAGGCCGCACATGTCAAGGGTAAATAACAAGAAAGGTAAAATTTATCCCAGGTTTTATTTTTACAAGTCCAAGAAGCATAAAGGAACAAGCTTGATTTGAGAATCTTATGGCTAGCATTAGAGGTGATAAAAAATCGGGCCGGGTCGGGCCAGGCCTTAACACAATTTCTCGTGTCCAAACTCGTAAAAAAGTAGCGTCCTTTGATATGTCCATTTTATATAATGTTTTACCCCCGTCCCTTGGTTGTTATTAGTAGTGTTTTTGGCTCTTTTGGGCCACTTTTATTACTAATTTGTGTTTTCTAGTGTTTTCGTAGTTTTAGTTGTATTTTACAGGAAATTGCACTCTTGGATCATTTTCCCGGGCTTTATGGATCAACTACGGAAGCTAGAAGGACACGACCACTTTTGGAGCCCAGGATCGGTGAGAGCCGGTGATTAAGGGCTCGGTAATTGGGATCCCGAGGTATTCGGACCGAGTGTTCAAGACCCGAGGAGGAAATCCGGATTGGGCCGAGAAATCAAGCCCAATCGAAGTCCAAGCCTCAAAGTGGAGCAAGGGCCCGATCGGGCAAGAGGTCGCCCGATCGGGCGCGGCAAGGCCAGGTGCTGTGCGTGCATAAGCGCGCCCGATCGTGCGAGCATCTAGCACGATCGGGCGGCCCTTTGCCCGATGGGGCGCGCGTTTTTAAAAGACCTGATTAGATTAGTTTTAATTTTTGTTTTAGAAAACGTTTATATACGTTTTTGTACGGATTTTTGTGGATCTTCTTTCTTAGACTTTCTCTCTCTACTTAGGATTTTTCTCTCTCTTAACTTTTCTCTAAAACCTTGTTCTTGATTATTTCCATTAATATAGATTAGTTTGGTAACGATTTCTCTTCTCTTAATCTTATCTCCTTTCATCATGACTTATTTTATTGCTTTGATTAGTTTAGTTTTTAATATGTGTGAGTAGTTTTATTTCTAGGGTTCATGGGGATCCATAAATAATATGAAGGGGTAATTTATTGTTGTTGATTGTCAATGCTAGATTAATTTCCTATTGATTGATTTAATGCTCTGTGACTAGATTTGCGCAGATCTTTTATGCATGAGTTTGACAACATTGATTCGAGATTTGACAGATGAGAATTAATGTTTAGGTCTAGTTTCAATAGGTAGATTAATTTATAAATGGTTAAGTCGAGATTCGAGAGATGAGATTTAATACCGGTAGATTAATTCTGTGATTGTAATACGTAGCGAAAGCCCTTTACAATCTGGTTAATTGATGCATTGATGATTGACTATTATTAATTCTTGATATTGCATGATAATTTCTTATTGAATTGTTTTAACGTTTTACAATTGCGGCTTGTAAAAGTATAGCAATATTAAATTGATGAATCGAGCAGATGTTAATTTGATATTAAAGGCTATTTTCAATAAGAACTTAGATCTAGTAAATTGCGAGAGCCTGTTAGATCTATGGTGATTAGTAAATTGCGAGAGCCTGTTAATCGTGTTATTTATGCAATGTAAATGATTGATTACTATGTTTTACCCTGGAGTATTATTTATTGGTGAACCTATACCCTAGATCCTTTCATATATTGCTTTCTCTCTATTCTCAATCTTAGTAGTTTAGTTTCTTATTCGAATATAAATATTGGTTACTTAGATAATTTAGATTATAATAATTAATTAGGAGTAAAAAGACTTGTTTCCCTGTGGAGATCGACCCTACTTCCCTATCTACTTTAGTTATAGGACTTATGAATTATTTTTGATTAGGGGATACGACTTTACCCTGTCAGCCTTGTCGGGCCAAAACGGGGTTTTCGGGCTTTCTCGGGCCGGGCTCGGGCTTTTCAACTAAAAATGTGTTTTTATGCTTGCCCAAACCCGCCTTATTTTCGGGCCGGGCTAGCGAGTCGGGCCAATGTTGATCACCTCTAGCTAGCATCTATGATGGAATTATTAATCCCCATACTTGTATCGCTTAGCATGTTATGAAAGTTGTACCCCCATCCTCAGTATACTTCTTGTGTTAGTATGGTTAAGAGTAGGGGTGAACATGGTCTGGTTTGGTGCGGTTTGAGTATAAACCAAACCAAACCGCAAAATACGGTTTGGTCAATTTTCCAAACAAAACCAAACCAAACCATATTAATATTGAAACCAAACCAAACCAAACCGTAATAATGCGGTTTGGTGCGGTTTGGTTTGCGGTTTATGATAAGACGACATTTTTTCCTAAAAATTGTCAAATATTAATAAATTTATAATAAAGTTCAAATAATTAGCCCAAACGGATTAAATTATACTACAAAGTTTTAATAAAAATAACAACCAACTAATCAAGTGCTAACACAATAACACAAAATAAAAATAATACATAACAAATTAACAGTGGAAAAAAACATAATACATTTGTCCAAAAAAAAATAAATTCATACTACATTATAGTTTTTAATAATTGGCAGCAACTTGACAACATCAGGGGCTACATTATGCGATATCAATGATTGCCGAACCTAAACTGATCTTGGAGTATAGTATTATACTGAATTACTGACCGTCTTCTAATGATTTTTCATGTTTTTTATTATTTTTTTTCTTTTTAAAAATATATAATAATTATTTTAATTTTTATAAATATTATATAAATATTAAAATGCGGTTTACTGGTTTACGGTTTGGTTTGGTTTATAATTTTTGAAAAACCAAACCAAACCGCAAACCGTATTTCCCAAAAAATCAAAACCAAACCTTATTTTTCTAAACTGTAAACCAAGTTACGGTCCAGACCAAACTCTGTACAGCCCTAGTTAAGAGAGTTAAACCCTCTCCTTGTTGGGAACAAACCTCATATTAAACATGAGATGCAAAAAGAAATCTAGAGAGAGAAAGAGAAAGAAAAACCCAACCCCACCCAAAAGAAAACCCCAGAAACACCACGAAAATGGAAATCCCCTACCGCTGCCGTTTTGCTTCCCAAAGGCTCATACTTTTGCTCGATCTTCCCCCCTGCTTTTCCTAATTAGCACTAGCAATTATTATCCTATTAGCCCTTCAATTGGTCAACTATGGATCTCCTATATCCTTGTTCCAAAAGATTATCTACTTTATGAGATAAATTACCCTATTAAGCTTTTTAATTACAAGATCGGTGAACCCAAAAGGCCTCTAAGCATCGAGATCTTGCAGATCTTGGGTAATACGCTACTCGTCTCCGCCTATGGAGTAGATGTGATGATTATTTTTCTGGGGAAATTCGCAAATATACAACAAGCAATCTCAAGCGATACTTTCAAGAATAAAAAAAATTGGATCTCAGGGAAGTCTCTCCACCTTCTTTTACTTAATTATGTGGCTTTGCTTGCATGTTTAAATTACTTGCTTTTTTTTCTATATTTTCTGAATTTTTTAATCGAACCTTTGCTCTTCCCAATTTTTGTTTCTGTTCTTCTCTCTTTTTCGAAAAATTTGTGTGATCTCCGTTCTGTTTTTTATTATTATTTTTATCATGGTTTGTTACTGTCCCTTCAATTCTCTGGTGGTTTTGCTTGGGGAACGGTTTTTCCTGTCTATTTATATCCTTGCTTGTGTTTAGTTGTAGCATCTCTCTTTAGTGTTTCTTTCATCCTCTTTGCTTATTGTTTCTGTTGTGCTTTATTTCTTCTACACTTTCATCTTCCTACTACTTATAGTATAGATTTCATGTCAGACGTTCCCCCTCCTCCTAGTTATGCCTCTATTCTTACAACACGACATCCTTCTCCTGCCATTTGCCCTTCCGAATCTCAACTTGTTGAATGTGGAATTAATAGTATGGATAGCCTTAATTGTGAAACCAGTCAATCCCACCCATCCAGTGACACCCTCAACTCTCTGGGAGGTCACAGTCCTAGTATTCCTGCCCCTCCCTCTTCTTCAGATGGTGCATGTCCTCCTTCATCGCCAATTTCAAATTCAGTTCACTCCAGTATAACTGTCAATGCACCTACACTTTCTGAAGCTACCATAGCCGATCATAAATCAAAAATCTTTTATGCTAAAATTTGGGGAGAGTTTGTGCCTTATGCTGCTGTCACCTCTAGGTTGGTTAAAGAGTGGAATTTCATTCATGGGGAAGTCTCTATTAGATACCTAGCCAATAGTTGGTACATCATCAAATTCACCAACCCTATTGATAAAGATGAAGTTTGGTCCCGCGGACCTTGGTTTGTTCAGGGGCTTAATCTGGTACTCATTCCTTGGGAGCCAAACTTTTTCGCCTTCGATAATGAGATTACTCATGTTGATCAGTGGGTTAAAATCCCTTTTCTTCCCACTGAGTATTGGACTTGGGATCATTGTGTTTCTCTGACTTCTAGCATAGGTACTCTAATCAAGCTTGATGAGTATACTCTAAGAAATGATGATAAAGCTCAGTTTGCTAGGGTTTGTCTTAATATAGATATTTCTAAACCTGTCCCTTGTACTCTCTCTATGCATATCGGTGAGAGAAACAAAATTTTTATCTTTCTTATGAGGGTGTTCATGAAGTCTGCCCCCTGTGTGGAAATAAAGACCAAACCTTGAAGGCTTGTCCTAAAAAGCCTACTCCTTCTCTTGAACTCATAGTGGCTCAGCTTGAGGCTAGCAATCTGGACCACCAGGGTGAACAAGCCCCTCTACCTCACTCTGACTGGATACATGTCAAGCCACAACGTCGTGCTAGACCTAGATTTTTCAGCAAGGGTGGGAAAAGTGGGATAAGTGCTTTTACTAGCTATTTCTCTAGGTTCAACAACACTGTCTACTCTCCTAATCCTAACCCTACCAACTTCAATCAGTCCCCTTCTTCTTCTTCAAATCATGGAGAGGTAGCTACTGTTCCCATCAGTAATGCTTTTGCTTCTTTGGGTGAGTTTCAAGTTTCAACAGGAGAAAAAATCACTCTTAATCCTCCTGTTCCAGAAAAAGAGTCTTTTGTTGATGATGAGGATGATCTAGATGAGGCTTTCTTCAATGCTTTAGGGGTTATCCACCATAGCCCCGAGATAAATTTCGATGCTGACATGACTGCTTCTCCTTCCTGTGACACTAACAAGTCTGAAAATTCTAAAAGGAGGAAACATGATGATGGGGATGTGGGTTCCCCTACTTCTGTTATGAATTATGATTAAGTCTCTAGGCTATGTGTGCTGCTTTTTGGGTCTGAGATTCCAGCTACTAGCTCTTTATTTTACTAATTTCGTATGTAATGTTTATTTTCTTTTCATTATCTATTTCCTATTAAGGTTCAGCCTACGCTATCTTGCTAATTATCATGCTGATCCTTTCTTTTGTAATTTCATTTTCTTTAAGCTAATGCAACGTCTCTATTTAGTTTACCCTCTCTTGCATTACCGGATTATGTGTTCAGTCCTTTTGCAATTTACTTTTACTGCTACTATGGTACTATTAAGTGTTTTCCATTGGAATATTATTTATTCAGCATTATTTTTGCTCTTATTTCTTCTGTATAATAATGAGTTGCTCCCTTGGGGTTTGTGGTTTTATAATTCTCAAACCTTACACCCTCATTTAATATGTTGAGCTGGTCTTCCTATGTTGGGTTTGGTTATAGGTTGTATTAAGTCTTATTGTTGCTATGCTATGCTTCCTTGCTGGCAGCAGCAAAGGACCCTTTTTCTCTTTACTCCCCTTCATTGTCACACCATGTTATCTTGGTTCAGGAGACTGATTGCAGGAGTTTTGAGGGGGGCGGCTCTTTGTAGTTACCCTTGGATGCCTTGTCCCAAGGATGAGCCATGGAATAATTTTTTCCATGGGACCGAGGGTCTATCTTTATGTTGTTTCTCTTATACTAACACTGATTATTCTAGTAATTTTTTATATGAATTGTGTATACAGTGGTGCACTTATGTATTTTGCTCTTTTTGGCACAGGTCATGCCAAAATATAGAGGTGGATTGTTGCAAATTTCTACTGGAAAGAAGCTTTCGACTTAATGATCTTATTTCCTGTAAAAATTTCCTGGAAATTTTTATTGTGTCTTATATTAATTTTTCTCACGAAAATGTATCCTTGTAATAGTTTATATTATAGAATCGGGGCTGCAAACCCCCAATGGAATCAAGTGCTTGACACTCGCGATGAATCTAATGCGGCAAAGGCCCTCTTACATGATCATACATTATCATTATGAAAATTCTATGCTGGAATATACGAGGTGGGAAAAGACCCGAGGCTTTGGCCGAACTAATATTTTTAAAAAATAAACATAAGCCAGACATAATATTTGTCTTGGAAACAATGACGAATACTGCTAATAGTAAGAGAATATTAAAATCTTTACATTTTGATCACACGTTTGTTATTGAACCAAATGGTCATTCGGGTGGCATTTGGGTCTGTTGGAATATTGATAAAATCAGTATTAATCAAACTACCTTGACAGAAAGGTGTGCCCACTTAAATATTATTTTTAAACCTTTAAACTGCGAATTGTTAATAAGTGGCATTTACGGTCCAGCTCAAGAGTCTGATAAAAATGATTTTTTGGATTACCTTAATTCATTTAGCTCAAATATTACTATGCCTTGGATTATTATAGGAGACTTTAATGAAATGTTGTGTGTAAATGATAAAATTGGTGGAAGACCATTTCTTCCACACCAATTACAACGCCTACCTAATTTTATAGCAAATACCATGCAACAGACATTCCTAGTACCCAAAATTCTTTTTCATGGAAGCAATGTGTCAATAACAGAGTTATATATGAAAAATTTGATAGAGCAGTCTGTAGTAATGATCTCCTTCGAATTTTCCCGCGGAGTCAAATAAAATTTGATGTCTTTACAATATCAGATCATGCCCCTCTAATTTATGATTCTCATTATAATGATCAAATTGTGCCCCATCGACCCTTTCGATTCCAAAACCATTGGACTCTTGAGGCCGATGCTCTTGCAATCGTAAAAAAAAACGTGGCCATCACCAATTCAAGGATCAAGGTTCTACAGAATTCAACAAAAATTGTCTCGTACAAAGGTCGAATTAAAACAATGGGCACAAAAAAGATATGGGAACAATAATAATAATAAGCTCATACTTAATTCAGAAAAAATAAAGGACCTCGAAAAAGCGTTACACATACAACCTTTTAACCCGATCTTAGTAAGTCATATGAATAGAATGTTGCGCCAAAGAGAGAAACTTCTACTTTTTGGACAACGACATTGGGGTGCCATTTCTAGGAAAAATTGGCTTACGCAAGGTGATAGGAATACAAGATTATTTCATAATAAAATACGTTAAAGGATAGCTCTTAATACAATTTATAGATTAAAAAATACAGATGACAGTTGGGTAGAATCTAAGGAGGAAATCCACAATCTTCTCCTAGAATCCTTCAAATACAGATTCAGTTCTAACTCACCAACTATTTGACAAATTGATCTTTCGTTTATTGAACCAATCGTTTCATCAGATGATTGCAACACCCTCATAAGCCCAATCTCTAAAGAAGAAATAAAAAGAGCCTTTTTTGATATGAACCCCAATAAATCCCCCGGATCAGATGGCTTTGGGGCAAGGTTTTTCCAAGCCTACTGGCCAATAGTTGAGAATGACATCACTATAGCGATTCAGAGTTTTTTCTCGCATGGGCAGCTTCCTCCCTTTGTGAACCACACTATTATTACCTTAATACCGAAGGTAGATATCCCAGAAACCCAAATCATTTCCGGCCAATTAGCCTGGTAAATAACATCTACAAAGCCATATCAAAAATCATGGTTAGTCGTCTATGTCCGATTCTAAAAAAGTCGGTCAGCCCCTTACAAAATGCTTTTACCCCCGATCGCTCGATACATGACAACATCCTTATAGTACAAGAAATACTTAACACCTTCCATAAATCAAAAAATAAGACGGGTTGGTGTGCACTAAAACTAGACATGGAAAAAGCATATGATAGGATTGAATGAGATTTTTTGTGGGAAACCCTTAAATGTTTTGGATTTCCTTTGAAATGGATTCATTGGATCCAGAAATGTGTCACCAAAGTGTCATATTCTCTCAAAATCAATGGAGAAACTACAGAATGGTTCAAGCCTTCAAGAGGGCTAAGACAAGGGGACCCTCTCTCTCCGTATCTGTTTATCTTATGCATGGAAGTTCTAATCAGAAAATTATCCCTAGAAAGCCAAAAAAAATAAATCAGGGATCGGGTTCAAAATTGCTCCTCGCTCTTTTAATATTCCATGCCTCCTTTTTGCAGATGACAACTTAGTTTTATGTAAAGCTACAACGTCAGCTTGTAATAACTTAAAGAGAATACTAGATGAATTTTGCTCCTCCTCTGGTCAACTAATTAACTTCCATAAATCGTCAATCATTTTTTCACGTCAAATTACAAATAGTCGTCGCACTGCCCTTGCAGCCCATTTCAACATGACTCCCAAGTCCTCTCTCGGAAGATATTTAGGGGTCTTTTTTAGCTCTCATTACCCTATGAAAAAAGATTTTAAGAGAGTGCTTGATAGCACCAAACAACGAATAAACTCTTGGGAAGCCAATTACCTCTCTAAAGCAGGTCGCCATACTTTAATCCAAAGTAATCTAGAAGCCCTTCCATCCTACATTTGCTCTTCTTCTCTTCTTCCCAGTGATATGGCGAAAAATCTAGACTCTCTCCATAGAAATTTCTTTTGGAGGCAGCAAAAAGAAAAAAATGGTACCCCTCTAGTAGCATGGAATAAAGTTTGCAAACCCAAGAACCATGGCGGCCTAGGTTTAAGGCGAAACCTTCCCTTAAATCAAGCATTCCTCGCTAAGTTAGGTTGGAAGATTCTTTCAGACCCTACTAATCTTTGGGTTAAACTTATAAAAGAGAAATATCTCCATAGCTCCTCTTTTTTTTTACTATCATCTTCAACCTAAAGACTCACATATATGGAAAACCATTCTTGCACAGAGGGAAATTCTGCGCAAAGGCATTCGTTGGAAAATTGGCAATGGCAATGACATTTATTTCTGGCTAGACAACTGGGTGATGAACAAGAGTCTCCTAAAAGCCTTAGAGTTACAAGGCCACCAAGTCAACATTAACTTAAAGGTTGCAGACTTTATTCTCCCCGACCGAACTTGGAATAAACAAAAGCTTTGTTCTTTATTATCGAATTATATTGTACAGCTAATCATCGGCATTCCCTTACCTAACTCTCAAATGTCTGACACACCAGTATGGGGCCCTACGCCTTCGGGAAATTTTTCAGTGAAGTCGGCTACATGGATAGCACATGATTAGAGCCAAATTCTGTAAAATGGCCCCATCGTTGGATATGGAAATTGGACATCCCACCTAAACTCCAAATTTTCTTATGGCAAATAATGCATAATAGTCTTGGAGTTAGAGACATCCTTTATAAAAGAAAGATTATTCCTTTCAATCATTGCACCTTTTGTTCCGCCTATCCGGAATCTCACGACCACTTATTTCTTACTTGTGATAAGGCCAAAGAAATTTGGAACAACACTTTAACTCAAAACTGGTTTCCTGGTACACTCCCACCCACAGACTTGATAACGACATTATCTACGCTTCGGAAAAACAACTCCGCCCTCCGAAGATTTATTTTCCTTTTATGGAGTATCTGGAAGGAACGAAACTCTATTATTTTCAAGAATGAGATTTTTAGCATCTCTAGAACCTTCCACCGAGCGCAATTTGTGTTTGAAGAGTGGAATTATCGTATTCTCATAGATACCTCTTTAAGCTCGGGGTCTCCAATGCAGAGATCCCAAACCTATCATCTACCTCACCCAAACCACCCAAACACTCAGTTGGTTGCATGGGAGGCACCTCCTCTCAATTCTTTCAAACTTAACTTCGACGGTTCGGTAAAAAACAACTCAGCAGCAGCAGGAGTCATCATCAGAGATAGTGAAGGTACACCCATTGCAGCACAAGCTTTCAACCTTGGAACCACCAACGTTTTCGTCGCTGAAGCTTTTGGCCTCCACAAGGGAATCATTCTCGCCCTCCAACAAGGAATACAAAATCTTCACATTGAAGGGGACAACCTCCTAGTTGTCAACGCAGTAAACGGTATTTGGTCGACCCCATGGCAAATTGATCACATTATAGAAGATATCAAGATCTTACTTCACAGATTCCCCCATTGGGAACTCCGGCATGTCTACAGAGAAGCAAATAGAGCAGCAGATTGGATAGCAAATGTTGAGCATATTGTCACTGACAAATTGGATATTCCATTCTGTACCTCTTCAGCTTTATACCCTATTCTCACCTCAGATGCTTTAGGATCACCCCTCGTGAGGAGGGGGTCCTAATTTTTTTTTTTTCTTACCATAAAAAAAAAAAAAAAAAAAAAAAAAAAAAAAAAAAGGCTATACAGTACAAAATAAGTTCACATAAATTCATTCCGAAAATTAAACCTAACAAAAAAAAAAAAAAAAATGATCTACTCCTTGTTGAATTGTTTTTGCCCATCTCTAAAACACAGTGGTGAATAATAGAGATGTGAAAATGGCGGTGGCGCTAATTAGAAGAGTGACCAGCAACTCCGTCGGAAACCCTAATTCCTTGCCTTGTTCTCTCCTCTCTCGCAGAGGCATCGCTTCCAGACTCTTCTTCGGAGGTATCTCACTCTCTCTTCTTTCTCTTCTATTGATTCAATCGTCTTCCTTTGCAATTTTTTTTTCGTATTTTGATACTGTCTTCTTTCGAAGCATCAATTTATTTAGTTTTGATCATATGAACAAAATTATACAATTTTGAGGAAATTTGTTTAGGAATGTGTTGGTGTTGAAGCTTAACTTGTGTGAGATCATATTGTATACCTGATTTTATTTTAGCAAATTCAGGATATTTGCAAGGTGTTGAGTGAATTGGTGATTTTTTTTAGCGAAATTCAATTAGCTCTTTATTGTTGAATGATACAGTATTCTATGCATTCCGTCTCACTTTAATTGGTCACATTTTAATCTAATATCGAGTATTATTCGAGTTTGTTGAATTATGAAGTGTATCCTGATGAGGTGCTTGTTCTTGACAATTGTATAAATAATCATAGATATTCGTGGTATTTCAAGCAAATTTCTTAAAAATGATCACCTACGATTATTTCTTCAATGAGTGTAGTTGTTCTAATCTTTTAAAGTAAAAGATTATTACCCTGTAATTCATTTCTCGACAAGATCAATGACCAAATATAGATTGAAAATGCATTACTAACTAATATCTTTGTTCTAATTTTCTAAAGTAAAAGATTATTACCCTGTAGTACATTTCTCGACAAGATCATTGATCAAATATAGATTGAAAACGCATTACTAACTATTATCTACTAAAATTTAAGGATGAGAATTATACAAAAGTAACAAAACTACACTCTGCATAATATAAGATTAGGACTATATCGGCAATCCTTTGGGTGTTATAGATTGACAAGCATGGACCTTTTGTAACAAGCTTTTCTCAATTTATGGTGTTGAAAGAGCAATAATTTTAATGTTCGTCTTGGTGACAACAAACTCAGCTCCTTTGTACATCATAATAACACGTCTGTGGTTTCTCTTTTTGTCACCTTGATCTTCTGGCATTTTACCACACAAACTTGATCTTTCTGCCTTTATCCAAAGCACAATATTTGAATCATGCAAATAACATCAGATTATTCAGATACTCCAATCACCCAATTTCAGTTTAAGTGTAATCCATATATACCTTGGGGTGTGGAGGAGCAACTCAAACTCTAAACTTAACTTAGTTAAACTCAAGTCTATGCTCGAGCTTATAGTCAATCTTAAAAATTCTTTTCAGTTTTGTTAGGAATTGTTGTGTTTGTGCTTGTCTTGTTTATCAATCAAGCTGAGCTCAGAACAAGTAATTTAAGCTTGATGACAAGATTTAATAGTTAGAACTTATTGAATCATAAAGCTGAAAATCACTTGCAAAATGATTTTCCCAGAAATATAACATTATAAGTCAATAACTGAACTAGTTAAGAAATCTTCCTAAACAAAAAAATGAGCTTTTAGTTCATGAACACTAATAAAAAGAGTGTCCATGAATAACTAAATAAGTTGTTCATTAAGATACATGAACAAGTATCCCTATGTTTGTCTTCAAGCTTATTTATCAAATGAGTTTTAAATTCTGTTCAGACTTGGTCTATATATTGATTAAACCAACAAAATGAGTTCTAGCATACTTGATTAGTGAGTTTGGCATGTTCTGAAATTTGAAATGAATGAACATTACATTACTTCTACCCAAGGAAGTAATGTATCAAACCATGCCTAGTCTTTTGACTCTAATATCATAGACAACTTGACTTCTCACATTCAACACTATTGGTTTCAGTATACACAAACAAGACTGATCAAATAGTATACGTGCTTTTGAAATAATAGCTGATGGCTTTTGATAGTACAGAGAAGATGAAACTGTAAAGTAACAGTTGAGCTAAGAAATTGGACAAATGAACTACTTTTGACACTCTTCAGTTCTTAGGCAAAAGATCAGAGGGGTAAGAGTCAAAAACAAGTTGAAAGTCCATTCATTCTAAAAGGAAGAAAAGACAAACATTTTTTAGGGAAGTAAGAACTCTAGGCTTTTTTTCAAAGGTATGCTTCATATTGATGTTCTAGAGAAGGGCGTTTTGTGACAACTTTATGACCACTTTGTTGATAACCTTTTGCCAATCAAGTATGGAAATTGCCTGCTTAATTTGTGCGTACTTGTATATTTCTCTTTTCTTGGCTGACTAGACGCCTACTTCTGATTTCTGTTCCAGGACTTTCATTTTATACTACAGAGAAGACACTGGTAGAAGCATTCTCACAGTATGGACAAGTGATACAAGGTAACTGAGTTTGAAGCCCCTTCCCCTCCCCCCACCAAAAAAAAAGAAAAAAAAAAAAAAAGAAAGACAGTTATAGAATAAAAATCAGAAATGTAGAATTGGGGAGAAAGAAATAAATTTGGGAATGTTTGATAGATGATTGTAAATTTGTATTGCTGACGCAATTAAAACACCAAATTATATCATAGTATGGGTGGGCACTACTGCACTATCCAAAATTAAACAAGTAGATTAATCTCATCAATGTATATCGTATTTTCTATCTCCCTAGTATTCTCTATTTTTATAATATTCTTTTCCTAATAAACTTACCTGTCTTCCTCCTCAAGATACTAGTCAGATTGTACTGCCTTTCTGATGTCTTACTCATAAACACCACCCACAACCCCCCACCCCACAAAAAAAAGGTGTGTTATGGTCATTTTCTGTTTAATGATGCTAATGTGGTCTCTTTTTGACAGCAAAAATTGTACATGATCGTGTCTCAGACAGATCTAAGGGTTTCGGATTTGTAACTTATGCATCAGAAGATGAAGCTGATAAAGCCTTGACAGAGATGAATGGAAAAGTATGTGTGTAATGTATGTTATGCTGCTCTGTTTTTCATTATTTACGACTGCAGTGGAAATAAGAACTGTTGAAAACTTGCAGCAAGTACATGGGCGCGTTATATTTGTTGATTATGCGAAGCAAGATTCTGGATTTCGTAGGGAAATGCCCATAGCACGAGGACCACCTGCTGCTTGATGCTGAATCTGTTGGCATAAATACATCAAGTAATGATAACATGAGTCCATCAATTTGGCTAACATGCTGATGCTGGGTACCTACACCCGATCCATAATATACCTTTGACAAAGCTACCAACCCGTATAATATAGTGGTGGGATATTCTAGTAATTTCAGGGCTGTTAGGTCCTGGGCTTGTTTATTCCTTTATCTCTATCCAGTGTACTATTCATTTATCATTGAAAGGCTCAACTGCTTCATGTCAATGGAAGTTTGTTAATGTCGACTAGCAGCCAGCACTTTACATCAAAAAGCTGCAATGCGGCTAAGTTGAGAGATTGATGAAATTTCATCTTTCAAAGCGCCTGTAGTTATTGTGTCAGCTGTCAGTATAGATTAATAGATGAATAAGCTGAAGCTGATCAAGCTTCCATATCTTTAAGTCCAGGTAAGAGAGTTGTATATACAGTTTCTCTGCTGATTGATTAATTATAGTCAAAGTTATTTCCTGAATTCAATGATATTATTCCTGCTGAACTAGCCAATGGTAGCAAGAAAAGGCAATCGAAGCTTGCTTGATATAAAATTGTGAAGCAAATGATTAGAAGTATAATATGCCATTTAACACAATATACACATGTATTGCACAGTTATGTAGCTGTTTAGCTACCTATCTGCTGGGGGCTCCATCGACGTTTTCTTTGAGAAGAGTCTGGGTTAGATGGCTGTGTTTTTCTCCTTGTTATATGTTGTTTCATGCCTTTGTCATTCATCAGAAATGACTTACACCTACTTTTGATTCCAAGGAAATTTAAAACATTTTAAAGGCATACCTTTTTTTTATTATTTTTTTATTATTTTTATTTATTTATTTATTTATTTATTGACAGAAAAGGCATACCTTGCAAACTGCATGAGCAAATTATAACTTACAACCTGCCCCTGCCCATGATATGGGGCAGTGCAATTTGCATGGATTTTTTGTTGAAAGAATCACTGATAACTTATAACTAGTAATACTTAAAATTTTCTCATGCAAAATTTTAACCTTAAAAAAAAGTTACTTGTTACCTGTATGCCGTAGGTATGAGTGTTGGGTTCTTGGATGTGTGTATTATTCAATTATCTAGCAGGTTAATGTTGAAATTTTAGATACGGGGATGCTGCCCTAAAATTGGACAAGGATAACGAGGCATAAACGGAACAAATTTTTGTTTAAGAAGACGCTTTGTATACATTTATAATGACTTGATTCTTAATGCTTGTATTTGAAGCCTATGATTGAGCTCATGTCGCAAGTCTTATTCTTTTCCGTCTATCTTTACATTTTCTTGCAAGGATTTTATATGCTTATTTGAATATCGAAAATCCAACACGAGTATGAAAGACAAATTGCAATTCCATAACTACCAATGTATGGAGTAAAATATATGTGATATATGAGGCTAGAGAATTGGCTAGAGAATTGACATTCAATCGTGAGATCAGGGGTCGAATTTCACGTAAGAAAGAAAGGTAAAAATACAAATTATCCATGTGACATATTGATAAATTAAAAAGTAAGTGTGAAAAAGCAACCATATGTTTGGTATTTGTAGTGTGAACACAAATAATTTTTTAAGGAAATATTGCTCCCGTTAATCTGAACTTTGCCTCGTCCGCCGAAATTAATCGCAACTTTCGTTTATTATCTATTGCACCGAACTTTGGGGGGTATTAATTTCTATTGCACCCAAATGACTTGAAACCGGTTGAAGAGGTAAATTTTGCTGACTTGTGATTAATTGCACACGTGTCGCAACCAGATTGGTTCAAAAGTAAATAAAAAAAATAAAATAAAAAAATCAAAACTTAAAAATTAACTTAAAAAAAAACAAAACCATCCCGTTTCCCCCGGAGCACCGGCCATCCCCGTTTTCCCCCGAGCACCGGCCACCAAAGCAGCAACCGGAAAACAGAGGGGAAGGGCGAAAATCGGAGGGTAAAGCTCCCGTATGGCCGACGAGAAGAAGTCGATCGAGGTCGGAAATCGAAGAGGAAGGGGGTGGATGGAAACGAAGGGGAAGAGGGCGGAATCGGAGGGAGGATGGGAGGAAGGGAGGAAGGGGGTGATCTGAGGAAGGGGACGAATCGGAGGGGGCGGAAACGACCACCCTCCTGCCATAAACGGAAGTTGCTGGGGAGGGGTTTTCGAGGGGGATGAGGGGTTTTCGAGGGTGGCTGGGCTGCTGGGGAGGGGTTTTCGGGGGTAGGGAAAGGGAAGGGGTGGCTGGGCGGCGGTTTCCGGCGGCGGGGGAGGGGTTTCGGGGGTGGGCGCGACTTTCCGGCGGGGTTAGGGGTGGTGATGTAGTGTTTTCCGAGATAGGGGTGGGGGTTGGGTTTGGCAGGTTTTTTTTTTAAAAAAATTTTGTTTTTTTTTTTCTTTTTTTTTTAAATTTTTTTATTGACCTATCACGTGTTGACACGTGTCTAGGTAACCTGCTACATCAGGTTGGATGACCTGTTGGGTGCAATAGAAATTAATACCCCCTAAAGTTCGGTGCAATAGATAATAAACAAAAGTTGGGATTAATTTCGGCGGACAAGGCAAAGTTCATATTAATGGGAGCAATTTTTCCATTTTTTTAAAGAGGAAATAGTGCAATATTTGTGAAACTTGTTAAAAAGGCAAGTGATGCAATAATAAAAAAATAGACAAAGTATTATTTATGCATATTATTAGAGCAGAAATACAAGTGTAGAACGAGCTGACTTCACGATCATAATTTGATCGTAACACCTTAAAGGGCGTGCCCTATCTTTTTGGAAATATTGCGATTATATGTGGTGCCTTAAAGTGCGAACAAGACAAATAAACAATGTTTGAATACGGTCTAAATCGTACTGGTATTTTTTTAAGGTAATGCTATACATAGCCCTTAGGGCTATATATAAGCATTGAATTTACTCTTGGAAAATGTATAAAGTTAGGAATTCATGACAAAAACACGCACAAATCGGTGTAATTAGTGTGTTTTTGTCATGATTTTTTAAATTTAAACAATTTTCAAGAGTAAATTAAATACTTATATGTAGCCCTTAGGGCTATGTATAGCATTTTCCTTTTTTTAATTGGGAAGGTGCAAATCTGAAATATACTGATAACTGCGTCTTTGATTTGCGGCAATTTTTTAGAATTTTCTGATGCATTTCAATGATCTAATCATATAGTCATATACCAAGTATTTGGTTTACGTAGTTGGTTTTGGAATAGCATGCCAATCTGGTTAAAATGATTCGTCATAAAATTAAAAATTGCTACCTTGTAATTTATGTCCCTAAAATTTTGTCCCATATAATCTTTGACTGTAAAATACTCTTAATCTATAAGAATTAAGAAATAATATAGTCATGTGGGATCTTGTTGGTTTCGTGTCATTGTATATTTTATTAATATCTATTTTTATAATTTTTACGCGTATAAAAATGAAAATAAAATCATAATGGAATGCATCTTGGAGACCACAAAAATCAAATAGAGCAAAAATTTAGGGACGAATGAAATATTATTTATCTCACTAAATAATTGAATGATGTTAGCAAAATTAACAAAATATTTTGGATACTTCTATATAATGTGATTGATGAATGACGGATTGACCTTGTCTTTTGAAGCTTTGCGCCTTGGTAACTTTGTGATTGGTTTGTTCCATAATTTGTAGACAATTACATGTTTCCATAAATTATTATTAGACAATTAATCTATCAAAATGTACCTATATTTCAATAATGTTATTTTACCCTATTCCTACTTTATAAGATCAAAGTACAAGTATTTAAAGAAAATATATTCCGAAGGGAGGAATAAAACAAAATTTGAGCACCCTAATACAATTCCTCAAATTTGCTAAAAACGTCATTAACTAGTTTATTTTTTTCATTTGTATGTATATTCTCATTTTTCATCGTATGTCCTTATATAGCCCCAAGGTCTCCAAATAGACCTTAAAAATAAGGGTGACAAAACATGTACAAAACAAAACAAATTAGCAATTTGGCTGATTTTCAGCGATTACAATTCTTTATGATATTATGGGATGAACTTTAACTTTTATGATATCTTTTTTACATTGTAGGTAGCATAGGAAACCACAACATGACGAGAAAAGTGATGTAGACAGTATGCAGCTAAAATTCGTGTTTAATGAGCCAGTCTGATTGAGGCAAAGACTAAGAAAAACAAAGCATGTAAAGAAAACTAACAAATAAACACACACTAATTCCTACACACATGCTATCTAATCTACCTTCTCTTTTTATCATGTTCTCTCTCCTTTGTCTCTTTCTTTCCAAAAACTCCAAGTATCTCTTCCTACCTTCATCTACTCTCCCCTTCATACCTCCTTTACCATACAAATTCCCCCTTTTACCCTCCAACACCCTTTGCAAAATTACCAAACTATCCTTTCCCTTCAAATGGGCCCCATCAATCCCTTCCATTTTTAGACAAGCCTCAGTCACGTGTAACACGAGGCCGCCAGGACCACCTCCCACGCACGTGACCTCCACACTACACATCACTTGACCTCCTACCACGGTGGCGTACCTCACGTGCACCTCCCCGCTCAGCCAGTGTCGCTCCACCGACACGGGGCGTAAACTCGACAAATTAACCGCCCTTTTTGACGTGGGGTCCACCACGATCCAACTCAGCTCCAGGTCAGCATATAGATCTTGACACGTGTCATCATGACTCGGCCTTCTTATAGGCGTAGGAACAGACTCCTTAGGTCCCACCAGGTCAACTCTCAAGGGCGAACACCGGAACCACCCGGTCACGGTTTCCGTCTCTTGAACCTTAGAAAGAATGCAATTTCCACGGTAGAAAACATCAACGGCTGAGATTAACTGCTCAGGGAGCTTACACGATGATAATGGAGGGTGAGGATTAGGAGAGAGAGTGGAGGGAAAAAGCGGGAATGAGAGGGAGAAGAAGCTTCTAGAACCGCCACCTGGAAACGAGGAGATGAGGTGGCGTAGACGTGGAGTAGTAGTAGACGGCCACGTGGAATGACAAATGTGAGACCAAAGTTCTTCATCGTAGGAAAGAGAGCGGAGTTCCGGTGTAGCGCATCCTACCGCAGCTAAGGTACACCCGTCTAAGCCAGGGAGTATGTGGGACCGGATGACGTCCGCCGGGAGGAGAGAGAATGGAGAAGAAGGTTTAGTCAGTGTATCTACGTTGCTTGTGGTGGAGACGGTGGCGGCGGCGAGGGGTGGTGGAGACATGGTGTTATAAGTGTGAGTTTGTGTACGATGAGAGAAAATGGGTTGAATGGAAATATTTGTGAGTTGAGAGGTTTATATAGGTGAAGTATTTAAGGAGTGAAAGTTTGTTTATTTGCTTAATTATTTTAATTAGATGGGATAATAAAATATAATATATGATTATTTTATTATTTTATGAGATGATATCACATTGTTTGACTAATGTGGGATATTAAGTTGAATTACTCGGTGTATCGGTGTAATTAAAATGTTAATGAATACATAATGATTAAATAATGTAGGTTTAGATATGAGTACAGAATGAGCAAATATTTTATTCATGTGATAATGCAACTATACAAGCAAGTAGCACAGCATAAATGTAAGGGTTTTTTTTTTTTTTCGACAGGATAAAAAAAATGTAATATAATGTACGTAGTATGCATGTACTCCGTATTAAATGTATTATCATGTTGGATATTTTCAGAACATTTGGAGTTCGATGAGGAATCATGACATACTCAAATCCTAGTGGTGATTTGTAAATGATTTTGTGGATTTGGAAGGTCGATCTCTGTTAAATGCTCAAGATTTTATTGAACAAATCTCAAAATATTCCTTTAATTTGTATCAAATATTCTGTAATTTTTTTAATTTTACTGATATATGAAATAATACAAGGTGTCAATATATCTTTGTGTGACCCTACATGCTTAGGTAGGGGTTTTACTGCTTTATTTAATACCCCCTCTGTCTCTAAATTACATTCCTGCTTCTAGCATTTATTCCTCACATAATAGAGAGAAATAGGAATATAATTTAGGGACGAAGGAAGTACTTTAAATAGTTTTTGGCTCGTAGGATGTCCTTTTTTTTTTTTGAAACAGGCCCGTAGGATGTCCTAGATTTCTTCTATTTTGATTATTTCAATTTTTATTAAAAAAAAAAACAACTTGTCAATTTGATTATTAGATGAAGGAAGCTAAGAAATTTATGGTGGGAATATTTGATGTACATTAACGGTTCTGTAATGAAATAAAGTTGAAATAAAAAAATGAATTTATTGTTGCTTATTAATTGATATAATATATTTAGTACTGTAGTTAATACAAAGTTGCAAAATAAAGAGCGTCACGGACAAATTAGAAAGCTGCAACGTGTAGTTTAATCCATTCTATTAAGCACAATAAGTATTAAGAGAGATGTGATGGTAAATGTTGTTCTTAAATTTTAGTACAAATTATAACTCAATCATACAATTGCATTATTGCATTGATTATTTTTGGTGTTTAATATAGATGAATAGGTGTTGACATATCATTGTTCACTTGGCGCCAAGTACACTAAAGGAATGGTGACACGACATGACAATATTATACTATATATTCCTTTGAGTTTTAATGATATTATAGATTTGTGAAATTTTAATACTCACAATATAAGGTATGGGCATAAGGCAACATAGGTTTCGAATGAGTATTCATCACACTCTATTTAGACAAAAAATTATTTTAAATAACACATGCCACTTGTATAACCAACAAGCGCAATCCATGAACCATTTAATTTATTTTTAAATTGACAAATCTTCCTCCTTTTGGCTTCATCTATCCTCTTACCTCCGCTTGGTTCAACTGCTCCGTCCCTTCCTGCACATGATCTAATCAATGCCCTATATTATCTCAAATAAATATTTGTCCACCCAATGAAAATTCATTTTCTTACTTTGGAGCATTTGAAAAGAACGGAATGCTATTATCTTCCAAAGTAATGATAATTTTGATCTCATTAGAATGTATCACAGAGCGTTGTTTGTGTTCAATGAGTAGGAACAAAGAAGCCTTATCGATATCTTTTACTCTTCAGGATCTCCTATCACGATGAGATCCCCCCTTCTTCTCTCCCTTACCAACAGAGGTAACATCATCATCATCTATCCTCTATATTTCCTCCGTTTCTATTTAGTTGACGCGTTTGATTTAAGCACATATATTAAGGAGAGGAGATAGAGTGAGAGAAAATGAAAAGGCAAGTTGGTAGCTTGTAAATGCAAAGTAAAAAAGTTACCCCAAAAGGAAACGTGTCAACTAAAAAAAACTTCCTAAAAAGGAATACGTGTCAACTAAAATGAAACGAAGGTAGTATATTCTAGTCGTGTGGGAACCCCCTCCAAATTTTTACAAACTAAATTTTGATGGGTCGATTTGAAACAATTCAGTAACATTAAACATCATCATTAGGGACTATAAATGGTAGAGGTGATCAACATTGGATCGGCTCGAAAAATAGGGCGGGTTTGGACAAGCATAAAAACACATTTTTTTGTTTAAAAAGCCCGAACCCGGCCCGAAAAACCCAAAAAACCCGTTTTGGCTCGACAAGCCCGCTATTTTTTACGGGTTTGGGCACGAGAAATTGTGTTAAGACCCAGCCCGACCCGATTTTTTTATCACCTCTAATAAATGGCGCCCTAATTTCGGCGGCAACCTGAAACCTCGGGAATACAAAGGCATTTGACACAGAGGCAACTTCTCTTAACAAAGGCATAATACTAGTACTTCATTAGGGTGCTATGAACATCTATCGAAATGAAGGTGACAACTTACTCATTGTCAATACAATTACAGGCAAGTGGTTTACCCCTTGGCAAATCCAAAACATCATCGGAGACTCTCGCATTCTATTGACAAAGTTCGACAAATGGAGCATCAGGCACATATATAGAGAGGCAACCTAAGCAGTAGATTAGATAGCAAATGTAGGTCATTTAGTAGCAGAT
Source organism: Chenopodium album (assembly GCF_948465745.1). Taxonomy (NCBI): domain Eukaryota; kingdom Viridiplantae; phylum Streptophyta; class Magnoliopsida; order Caryophyllales; family Amaranthaceae; genus Chenopodium; species Chenopodium album. The sequence goes on along the minus strand of NC_137836.1, from coordinate 4,190,985 downwards.
TTCATGTTAATTAATGATTGTACTAGCTCTAATCTAGCTTCCATACTTCAAACTGACACATTAGGGATTTCCCTTGTGAAGAGGGTTTCCTAATGTTATTTCTTCTTACCTTTTCAAAAACACACAAAAAAACTATTTTTATTTGATGAAATAATTTTAAACTTATAGTTTACACCCATAAGATGTTCTTGTTAGGATTTAAAATCCTATCCGTTAGAGAGGAGGATTTCATTTCTTTAGGGTTCGTTTGGCATCATTGTGGTTTTCTGTTTTTTGGTTTTTCGTTTTTTTAAATCATATGATATATATCACATAATGAATAAAAAATTAGTTAAACTTATTAAAATCATAATTGTTTAGGGTAAAAATACCCCATATATGTGGACTAGTCCCGTAGCGACATGTGGCCCAGTGAGAGGGTGACACGTGTCACTATGAGAAGGTGCCACACATTCAGGTTAAAAGCACTCAAGAGCACGGGCCAATCCTGTAGCGACACGTGGTCTAATGAGAGGGTGACACGTGTCACTATAGGAAGATGCCACGTGTTTAGGGCATATAAAACCCATGAAATCAGCACAAAAAGGGGCCTCATTGCATCATGGCCCAAATCCCGAGAGATATCCCTAAAAGTCGTAAAACGGCGCCCCCATGTTACACATGGCATCGCGTGATTGCGCAGCCAATCACGTTACATAATTATAGGGTACAAACCCTAAAAGGGGCACAAGTTTCCACCCCTATAAGTACCCCAATCATTTATGATGGGAGGGGTGGATTACGATATTACAAAGAAAAGAGCATTAAATAGCTCCAACTTCTCTCTACTTTCTCTCTCTAGCCTTTTCCGTTTCCAATCACTAACTTGATCGTCGGAGGCGAATATTCCGACAAAGGAATATTCGTTGTTTTGCAGGTGTCTCAGTCTCGTAGCCAGGAGAACACGACCAGTATCCGAGGAAATCCAAAAAACACCCGAAACATTTGGCGTCATCTGTGGGGATACTCGTCCGTTATGGCAATAGACGGTCAGACACCTAATCCCGGCCCTCGTCTAGGCGAAGACGGGCATGTAGAGGATATAATCCATACCAGCGATCCGCTAATCGCCTCATTTCAAGAGGCCGATGACCCTCCTGTTACTGCAGCCTCTTTGAAGGCCGCACTCAACAAGCTCCGGAAGGAGTTTGAGAGCAACAGGGGGAGAGGGCTCCAAAGAAAGCAACCAATGCAACAGATGCTGGGAACACCCCATTTCGCCGAACGAATGGTAGGTCTCCAAGGGTGCCGCGGACGAATTTCTCTGATCTGTTGGCGAAAACCCAGTCGGCTGGGGGGAGAGGTAGGCGGGCACAAAGAGAGGAGCCTGAGCCGTCTAGAAGATGGAAGGATGCAAGGGACTACCTCCGGCATAAGCAGCGGGAACGTGCCGCATACTCAGACACGACCTCAACCCGCACTATGCCGGATGAATTTTCCAACCACTCTTTTTCTCAGCATAGCAACACGACCATCTCTAGCAGGAGTCAAGATGTGCGTACTCTAACCCCCATTCCAGTACAACCACCGCAGTATACTGATATGTCCATTTTATATAGTAATTTACCCCCGTCCCTTGGTCATAATTAGTAGTGTTTTTGGCTCTTTCGAGCCACTTTTATTACTAATTGGTGTTTTCTAGTGTTTTCGTAGTCTTTGTTGAGTTTTGTAGGAAATTGCACCTTTGGAGCATTTTCTCGGGTTTTTCATGGAGCGACTACGGAAATTAGAAGAGCACAGCCATCTTTGAAGCCCAAGGCCGGTTAGAGTCATCGAGCCGGTGATTAAGGGCTCGGTAATCGGGATACCGAGGTATTTGGACCGAGTATTCAAGATCCGAAGAGGAAATCCGGATTGGGCCGAGGAATCAAGCCCAATCGAAGTCCAAGCCTCGAAGAGAAGCAAGGGCCCGATCGGGCAAGCATTAGCTCGATCGGGCGCGACGTGCAACTTTGGTGCTGGTGCGTAGCCTAAGGCGCGCCCGATCGTGCGAGCATTTAGCTCGATCGGGCGTTGCTGCTGAGAAGAGGCGCGAGGAAAAAGGCGGGCCCGATCGGGCGGCCCTTCGCCCGATCAGGCGCGTGTTTTTCTCAGAGCTGATTAGATTGGTTTTAATTTTTGTTTTGAGGAATGTTTAAGTACGAATTATGTACGTAATTTTGGATTACCTTCTTTTTTAGATTTTCTCTCTCTACTAAGGATATTTCTCTCTCTATTACTTTCATTAATCCAGATTTCTTTTGGTAACAATTTCTTCTATTTTAATTTCAGCTATTTCATTTACTTCTTTGATTATGTTTTGTTTTATTTATTTGATTAGTTTAGTTATGATTATGTCTGAGTAGTTTAATTCTAGGGTTTACGGGGATCCATAATTAATATGAAGGGATAATTTGTTATTATTGATTATTGGTATTTCATGATAATTTCTTATTGAATTGTTTTAATTATTTGCAATTAGATTATGAATCGAGCAGATGTAATTTGATTGTGAATGTTTAGCAATATTGAATTGATGAATCGAGCAGATGTTAATTTAATATTAAAGGCTATTTTTAATAGGAACTTAGATCTAGTAAATTGCGAGAGCCTGTTAGATCTATGTTGATTAATAAATTGCGAGAGCCTGTTAATCATGTTATTTGTGCAATGTTAATTATTAATTATTATGTTTTATCCCGGAATATTAATTATTGGTGAACCTGTGACCCTAGGCCTTCTTATTATTGTTTTTCTCCCTAAACTTATTCTTCGTAGTATAGAATTTATTCCCAAAAATATTGGTTACTTAGATAATTTAGATTATAATAATTAATTAGGAGTAAAAAGACTTGTTTCCCTGTGGAGTTCGACCCTACTTCCCTATCTACTTTAGTTAGAGGACTTTGGTAATTACTTTTGATTAGGGGATACGACTTTACCCTGTCATATACGCCCTCTCAAGGTCTTAATGGCATTGTGCAGCCGAGCCCCCAGGTTTTCGGACAATATGGGCCGTTCGGTCAGACTCCTTATATGGCCGGACAGCCTGTGCAGCCCCAGCCAATTGATTGGCAGATGCGGTTGTTGAATCTTGGGGATAAGCCGCCTCCGTTTTAGCAAGATATTTTAACTGCCCCTCAGACGCCGAAGGTGAAGAGTGTACTCGTGGGAGCCTATGATGGCACGGGCAACCCAGAGGAACACATCACCTAGTACAAGAACCTGATGTACTTGCAAAGTGTAGATGATGCTACTTGGTGCAAATGTTTCCCGGCAACTTTGAAGGTTGTGGCACAGGATTGGTTCAACATCCTCCCGGCTGGATGTATCAATTGCTTTACTACTCTTAGTTTGATGTTCGTGGGAAATTTTTCTTACAACATACCACCTCGAAAGACAAGCCTTAATTTGGTAACCATTGTTCAAGGAAAAAATGAGGGCCTATGGTCAAGACGTACGAGCCTTAGTATGAGTTCAACAAGGACTGTTATTCCATCCTGATGGAAATCAAAGATAAGTTTGAGTTTGAAATGCCGCAGCCGCTGAGAGGCCCGGCTCAGTACAGGAACAAGAACAAGTACTGTCATTATCACAAGGACGTGGGACATGACACAAACGACTGCATCAATTTGAAGAGATTGTTGGACAAACTAGCCGAGAAGGGCATGCTGAACTCTTATGTGATGAAGTCCAAGTTCACTTACACACGGACAGATAACACGTCCGAGAAAAAGAAGAAAAATGATAAAGATGATGGGAATAGTACCTGTAGGGAATAATTTCAAGCCTTTAAAATCCCACTAGCTTGAACCCCACTGTGATCATACACTAAAGTACGGTGGCGTCCAAAAGGGAAGAAGATAGAGCAAAAGAGTCGCCAACAAGTTTTTAGGAACTTGTAAACCGTTCACGAGGTGAAGGTTACACCCCTTAACGATCCAAGAGATCGTCAATTCCATAAGGTCTAGAACCAAATAAGGGTTCGGGGATGAAGGTACAAATCCAACCTAAAAGAGATTGAACCTGCCCTAATAATAGGCCTCTACTTTATTCTGATCGTATTCATGTGCGCTTTCTAATTAACATGCAATCAATAGGATTAACCCTAAACCTGTTTAATCTATGTTGGTTGAGTTTAATGCACAAACAAACTATTATTGGCGATCACTTGAATTATAATCACATTAACCCTAAACAAGATTATTAATTATCTTATTAAGCGTGATTACAAGTACCAATTCCCTTTAAACATGCAATAAAAGGTGTGATCAATCAATAAAAATAAATAATCAAGCAACATAATAAATAATAAATATCATGAATAAAATAAATTATAATAACAATCATCATAATAATAATAATATTAATAATCATCATAAATTATAACAATTATAATCATAATCATGTTCATGTTAATATTTAAGCATAATAAAAATAGCAAGATCCTAGACATGATACTAACAAGATTAATAACAAACCCTAGCATGTCACTAAGCAATAAAAATCAAATCTTTAACCCTAACATGATACTAACAATCATAAATATTAGGAAGAACATAGGAAGCATCATAGGAATCATATTTAATATTAAAAATACCCTAGACATGATACTAGGAATATCATAATAACAATGTAAACATGATTTCTACATCATAATATCAATTAATCAATAAAGTACTTACTTTGATGCTTCGTACCTCTTTCTAATAACAAAATACACACGTTAGTAACTTCAAGGAAAATAATAATCAAACAATTAAATTAAATAATTGAAAGAGAGATTTGGGACCAAACCCTCAGAAATTAAACCTTTCACGTCTAGGGCGAAGGCAACTTCGAATATGGCTAGGTGTTTCTAGATCTTGTGAATGCGGAATTTTGTATGAGAAAACCAAGTTTAGAGAAGAAAGATGAATGAGAGAGATGAATGATTAAGAGAAAATTAAAAGAATTGGTGTAAATCGGTGAATGATAGATGTAGATGATGAATGAAAACGGAGTTTTTAATACGATATTTATAGAGAAAATCAGCCAAAAAAGATAAATTAACAAAACAGAGTCTGACGCTCTGGAAACAGAGCTGGCGCCAACCCTGGCTAGCTGGCGCCAGGCACCAGCCTTAGCGCCAGGCGCCAGGCCTGGTTCCAGGCGCCTAGGCCTGGGGTTGGACGCCAAGCTTGATTTTAACGCGTTTTCGAAAATCCGATAAGTTTACCGTACTGGAGGATAAAATAATATAATTTCTTCGAAAATGCTATTTGATTTTGATTAAAACTCTGAAAAGTCAACAAAGTCAACTTATCAATGCTAATTGAATTAGGAATGAAAAGAACCTTCTAGAAGAATCTAGAAGACTAAAACCATCCCTAATTGCATTAGGAATGATAAATCATGTTAGGCCATCCCCTAGATCATTGGGCCGCATATAAAGCTCAAACTGGGCCCTGTTTAGTAAATTGGCCATAACTTCCTCAATATTCATCGGAATTGGGCTTATAATATATCGTTGGAAAGGTCTTTGCAAGCCTCATCCAAATACACTACTATTGGACCCATATCATGGACCAACCAAACTGGATTGACTGTTTTCTTAAAATAAAGTTTTCAAAAACAGAGAGAAGAGAAAAGAAATAAAAAAACTTTCCGCAACACTAGACCTTTCCACACTTTCGTTTCATTCGACTATGATTCGACGTGAAAGGTACTCATCACAGGGTTTGGTTTTGGGGAGACACAAATGGGTGTCTACAGTACCGATTCGGGCTTTGTGGCCGTGATATCGGGGGGTTTTGCCTCAGGCGGCCCAACCATGAAGGGAATTAAGCAGAATGCCTGGAATTTGGGGAAAGTGATGTAGGCGGATGCTGAAAAAGCTGAGCCCTTTCCCGAGGTAACCGTGTCTGAGGCTGACCGGGGGGAAGTCAAAGCCCTGCACAATGACCCAATGGTGTTTATCATGAAGATAGTTGTAGACACCCATTTGTGTCTCCCCAAAACCAAACCCAGTGATGAGTACCTTTCACGTCAAATCATAATCGAATGAAACAAAAGTGTGGAAAGGTCTAGTGTTGCGGAAAGTTTTATTTCTTTTCTCTTCTTTCTGTTTTTGAAAACTTATTTTAAGTAAACAGCCAATCCAGTTTGGTTGGTCCATGATATGGTTCCAATAGTAGTGTAGTTGGATGGGGCTTGCAAAGACCTTTCCAACGATATATTATAAGCCCAATTCCGATGAATATTGAGGAAGTTATGGCCAATTTACCGAACTGGGCCCGGTTTGAGCTTTATGTACGGCCCAATGATCTAGGGGTGGGCCTAATATGATTTATCATTCCTAATGAAATTAGGAATTGTAGACACCCATTTGTGTCTCCCCAAAACCAAACCCAGTGATGAGTACTTTTCACGTCGAATCATGATCGAATGAAACGAAAGTGTGGAAAGGTCTAGTGTTGTGGAAAGTTTTATTTCTTTTCTTTTCTCTTCTCCCTGTTTTTGAAAACTTTATTTTTAAGAAAACAGCCAATCCAGTTTGGTTGGTCCATAATATGGGTCCAATAGTGGTGTAGTTGGATGGGGCTTGCAAAGACCTTTCCAACGATATATTATAAGCCCAATTCCGATGAATATTGAGGAATTTATGGCCAATTTACTAAACTGGGCCCGGTTTGAGTTTTAAGTACGGCCCAATGATCTAGGGGAGGGCCTAATATGATTTATCATTCCTAATGTAATTAGGAATGGTTTTGGTCTTCTAGAACATTCTAGAAGGTTTTATCATTTTTAATTCAATTAGGATTCTTTAGAGTTTTAATTAGATCAAATAGCATTTTCGACTGAAATTATATTATTTTATCTTCCAGTACGGTAAATTATCAGATTTTCGAAAACGCGTTAAAATCCGGTTTGGCGTCCAACCCCAGGCCTTGGCGCCTGGAATCAAGATTAGCGCCAGACGCCAGAATTGGCGCCTGGCGCTAGCCACAGTTCCTGGCGCCAATGAGCCAAGTCTGGCGCCAAGGTGGATTTGTGGTCTTCATACTCTGTTTTGATAAATTATCTTTTTTGGATGATTTTCTCTATAAATATCGTATCAAAAACTCCGTTTTCATTCACGGATTCTCCTTATTCTTAAGTCTTAACCAACTGTCATCAAGATTTTCTTGATTATTCTCTCTCTCTCTTTTCTAAACTAGCCTTTTCTCAAACACAAAATTCCGCATTCACAAGATCTAGAAACACCTAGCCATATTCGAAGTTGCCTTCGCCCTAGACGTGAAAGGTTTTAATTTCTGAGGGTTTGGTCCCAAATCTCTCTTTCAATTATTTAATTTAATTGTTTTGATTATTATTTTCCTTGAAGTTACTAACGTGTGTATTTTGTTATTAGAAAGAGGTACGAGGCATCCAAGTAAGTACTTTATTGATTAATTGATATTATGATGTAGAAATCATGCTTATATCATTATGATGTTCCTAGTATCATGTCTAGGGTAATTTTAATATTAAATATGATTGTTGCGATGCTTCCTATGTTATTCATAATATTTATGATTGTTAGTATCATGTTAGGGCTAAAGCTTTGATTTTTATTGCTTAGTGACATGCTAGGGTTTGTTATTAATCTTGTTAGTATCATGCCTAGGATCTTGCTATTATTATTATGCTTTAATATTAACATGAATATGATTATAATTATAATTGTTATAATGATTATGAATACTGTTATTTTGATGATTATTTTATTTATGATAATTATTTCAATTATTATTAATATGATGATTATTTTCTTTTATGATTATTATCATGATTATTTCAATTATAATTTATTTTTATGATGATGATATTCATTATTATGTTGCTTGGTATATTTTTTATTGTTATTGCTTGATCACCTTTTATGCATGTTAAAGGGAACTTGGTACTTGCAATCACGCTTGATAAGATAATTAATAATCTTGTTTAGGGTTTATTGTGATTATAATTTCAAGTGATCGCCAATAATAGTTTATTTGTGCATTAAATTCAACCAACATAGATTAAACAGGTTTAGGGTTAATCCTATTGATTGTATGTTAGTCAGAAAGCGCACATGAATACGAGCAGAATAAAGTAGAGGCCTATTATTAGGGCAGGTTCAATCTCTTTTAGGTTGGATTTGTACCATCATCCCCGAACCCTTATTTGGTTCATGACCTTATGGAGTTGACGATCTCTTGGATCGTTAAGGGGTGTAACCTTCACCTCGTGAACGGTTTACAAGTTCCTTAAAAACTTGTTGGCGACTCTTTTGCTCTATCTTCTTCCCTTTTGGACGCCACCGTACTTTAGTGTATGATCACAGTGGGGTTCAAGCTAGTGGGATTTTTAAGGCTTGAAATTATTCCCTACAGGAATGGTTTTAGTCTTCTAGAAGGTTCTTTTCATTCCTAATTCAATTAGCATTGATAAATTGACTTTTGTTGACTTTTCAGAGTTTTAATCAAAATCAAATAGCATTTTTGAGGAAATTATATTATTTTATCCTCCAGTACGGTAAACTTATCGGATTTTCGAAAACGCGTTGGAATCAGGCTTGGCGCCTAACCCTAGGCCTGCCGCCTGACGCTAGTGGTGGTGCCTGGCGCCAGCTAGCCAGGGTTGGCGCCAGCCCTGTTTTCTGAGCGTCAGACTCTGTTTTGTTAATTTATCTTTTTTGGCTGATTTTCTCTATAAATATCGTATTAAAAACTTCGTTTTCATTCACCATTATTCATCTACATCTATCATTCACCAATTCTCACCAATGGTTTTCAATCATCAACAATCATTAATTCTTTAGCATTCTCTAAATCATTCATCTTTCAATTCTTTCTTTCTAAACCTTCGTTTTAATACAAAATTCCGCATTCACAAGATCTAGAAACACCTAGCCATATTCGAAGTTGCCTTCGCCCTAGACGTGAAAGGTTTTAATTTCTGAGGGTTTGGTCCCAAATCTCTATTTCCATTATTTGATTTAATTCTTTGATTATTATTTTCCTTGAAGTTACTAACGTGTGTATTTTGTTATTAGAAAGAGGTACGAGGCATCAAAGTAAGTACTTTAATTGTCTTAATTGATGTTATGATGTAGAAATCATGTTTATATTGTTATAATGATATTCCTAGTATCATGTCTAGGACAATTTTAATATTAAATATGATTGTTGTGATGCTTCCTATGTCCTTCCTAATATTTATGATTGTTAGTATTATGTTAGGGCTAAAGATTTGACTTTTATTGCTTAGTGACATGCTAGGGTTTGTTACTAATCTTGTTAGTATCATGCCTAGGATCTTGCTATTTTTATTATGCTTTAACATGATTATGAATATTATTATTGTTATTATGATGATTATTATTTTAATTATGATTTATGATTGTCATGATTATTGTGATTATGATTATTATTATTATGATTATTATTCATGATTATGATTATTAATTATGTTGCTTGATGATATTTATTGTTATTGCTTGATCACATCTTTTATTGCATGTTTAAAGGGAATTTGTACTTGCAATCACGCTTAATAAGATAATTAATAATCTTGTTAGGGTTAATTGTGATTATAATTTCAAGTGATCGCCAATAATAGATTTATTTGTGCATTAAATTCAACCAACATAGATAAACAGGTTTAGGGTTAACCTATTGATTGCATGTTAATTAAAAAGCGCACATGAATACGATCAGAATAAAGTAGAGGCCTATTATTAGGGCAGGTTCAATCTCTTTTAGGTTGGATTTGTACCTTCATCCCCGAACCCTTATTTGGTTCTAGACCTTATGGAGTTGACGATCTCTTGGATCGTTAAGGGGTGTAACCTTCACCCTGTGAACGGTTTACAAGTTCCTAAAACTTGTTGGCGACTCTTTTGCTCTATCTTCTTCCCTTTTGGACGCCACCGTACTTTAGTGTATGATCACAGTGGGGTTCAAGCTAGTGGGATTAACGCTTGAAATTATTCCCTACAATAGCCAATTTAAAGGTGGGTCGAATATTGATAGATACCGGCAGCTCATCCGATATCATCAGTTTGACCGCTCTGAAAAATTTGAAGTTCCCAGAAGACGCTCTGAAGGATATCACGCACCCTTTGGTGGGATTTGGGGGAAATATCATTCACCCAGTCGGACAGATAGATCTGCCAGTCCGATTTGGGCAGAAAGGAGAAGGAAGAGACATGGTTGTTTGATTCCTGGTGGTAAAAGAGTTGACTGGCTACAATGTCATACTCGGCCATCCCACCTTAAATGCTGCAAAGGCTGTGATTGTTCCCCATTTAATGTTGTTAAAGTTTGAACGATCGGACGGAAAGATTGGTTCGATTTAGGGAAGTCAGAAAATGGCAAAAGAGTGCAACCAGATAGCTGTTAAGCCAACAATTCACGGACAAGGAAAACCGTCCGAGTTGAAAGGGGAAGAACCCCCACTCCAAGCATACTAGGTCGGCCAGAAGCGAAAGCAGATCATGGTTGACCAAGCATAGCAACTAATGGCTGTCGGCCGGCCAGAAGAGTTGAGACCCCAGCCGGCCGACAACCAGCAAAATGTAGTGCTTGATCCCAATCAGCCAGAACGGATGGTCAGTGTCGGCACTAAGCTATGGGTCTGCTTGGAGATGAGTTAATTCAACTAATGAGATAATTCAAGGATGTTTTTGCGTTTGAAGTTAGTGAAATGCCAGGTATAAGCCCTAACTTGGCCATGCACAAGCTGGCTGTGAACCCAGCCGTTAAACCTGTCCGTCAGAAGAAGAGAAATCATGGAGAAGAGTGGAATCAGGCGGCCGCAGCTGAGGTTAAAAAGCTTCTGGACGCCAGTTTCATTCGGCAATGCTATTACCCTGATTGGGTGGCTAATGTGGTACTTGTAAAGAAGCCGAATCGAACTTGGAGAATGTGCGTGGACTATACTGATTTGAACAAGGCATGCCCTAAGGATAGCTTTCCCTTGATAAAGATTGACCGTTTGGTTGATTCTACGGCCGGGTACGCCCTCATGAGCTTTATGGACACAAACTCCGGTTTCCATCAGATTCCTCTATGGGAAGAAGATCAAGAGAAGACCGCATTTGTGACCGAGCAGGGGCTGTATTGCTACAAGGTAATGTCGTTCGGCCTCAAAAATGCCTCTACAACATTTCAGCGACTTGTCAACACGGTCTTTAGAGATCAGCTTGGCCGGAACATGGAGGCATACATTGACGACATGATTGTCAAGTCAAAGGAGTCGGCCGACCATCTGAAAGATCTACGAGAAACATTTACCGAACTCAGGCGGCACAAGATGATGTTAAACCCGAAGAAATATGTTTTCGGTGTTGAGTCCGGTAAATTTCTCGGATTTTTAATTGATCAACGTGGAATTGAGGCTAACCCTGAAAAAATTCAAGCTGTCTTGGACATGAAGTCTCCAAGAACGATTAAAGAAGTGCAAAGACTGACTGGCTGTTTGGCAGCACTGGGTCGGTTTCTGTCAAGATCAGGGGACAAGTACCGATATTTCTTTCAGACCATAAAAAATAAAGCTATGTTTGAGTGGACGGAGGAGGCAGAGGAGGCATTCGTACAGTTAAAAAGTCATCTACACACCCTGCCTCGACTCGTCAGTCCACTCAAGGATGAGAAGTTAAACATCTACCTTGCTATCTCAGAGCATTCTTTAAGTGTCGTCCTGCTGGTTGAAAGGGACGGCCACCAGATCCCAGTCTACTTTATTAGCCATGTGCTACATAATGCCGAGCTAAGGTACCCCCCTATTGAAAAATTTTGGTTAGCACTGTATATGGCATCTAAAAAGCTGCGGCTGTATTTCCTAGCACACTCAATAGTGGTTTACACTAATCAACCACTTAAAAAGCCGTTTGCAACCTTAGAAGCTAGTGGCCGCATGCTTAAGTGGGCATTAGATCTAAGGGGTTTGGATATTGCGTTCAAACCCAGAAAGGCCATAAAAGGGCAAGCCTTTGCTGATTTTTTGGCTAAGATGACTCGACCGGATTTACAACCGGCCGGAGACCAGATCTGGAAGGTGTTTGTTGATGGTAGTGCAACGGCGACCGGTTGTGGTGATGGAGTCATTTGTCAATCACCTGAGGGGGATAAGTTTGAATATAATTTGAGATTTCAGTTCCAAGCCTCTAATAACGAGGCCGAATATGAAGCTCTCCTGGCCGGCCTTAGAATGTGTAAGGCGGAGGAGCAACAAAAGTGGATGTAAGCTCGGACTCTCTGCTTGTAGTCGGCCAGTTGAATGGAGATTTTGAGGCAAGTGAGTCGGCTATGATGAAATACTTGAAGATTGTCAAAGAGGAGGCCAAGGGCCTAGATCATTTTACTCTGCAACAAGTTCCTCGTTCGTCTAATCATCAGGCGGACACCCTCTCTAAATTAGCATCCTCAGCATGGTGTGATACTCCCATATCAGTATTGTGGGAAGTGAAAGAAATAAGGAGTATTGATGCCGAGCCAGTACAAATTATTGATAGAAGCTCCACTTGGATGGACATGATCATTTCTTACTTAAGGGATGGATTACTTCCGGCCGATCCTAAAGAGAGCTGGCTGATGAGGAAGAGATCGGCCTAGTTCGAAATGAAGCAGGGGGAGTTGTTTAAAAAGGCATTTGTGAAGCCGTACTTGAAATGTATTACCCCTGAGAAGGGGCACGATGTCCTGGACGACCTCCACCAGGGGCAGTGTGGCTCTCATATTGGAGGGTGAGCCTTGGCTAAAAAGGATACCCGTCTGGGGTACTACTGGCCGAGCTTAAAGTCGGACGCCATGAAAATGGTGAAAAAATGTGACAAGTGCCAGAGATTTGCAACCTTGATCAATCGTCAAGCTAACAGTTTATCGGCCATAAATAGTCCGCTCCCCTTTGCCAAATGGGGGATGGATATCTTAGGTCCGTACACGCCAGCATCTGGCCAAAGGCGTTATGTGTTTGTAGCAGTAGACTACTTCACAAAATGGGTAGAGGCCGAGGCTGTCCAAGGCATCAAGTGGACGGATGTTTCAGCCTTCATATGGAAGAGTATCATTACACGTTTTGGTGTACCTCAGTCTATGGTATTCGACAATGGACCCCAGTTCGAAACACCTCAACTCAAGGAATGGTTGGGAGACTAGGGCATAGATCATTTCTTTGCTTCGGTCGGCCGACCACAAGCCAATGGCCAGGTAGAAGCATACAACAAGTTGGTCTCCAATGGTATCAAGAGCAAGCTTGAAAAGACAAGCGCCCTATGGGCTGATGAGTTGGTTAATGTACTTTGGTCTATACGAACAACCGCCAAGAGTTCTATAGGGGAAACACCATTCTTTTTGGTCTACGGCGCTGAGGCTGTTCTCCCAATTGAGATGTATGAGCCTACTCTTAGAGTGATGTTATATGATGAAGCGGCCACTTGGGAGGCCATGAAGACCGCCCTAGACTTCCTTCCAGAAGCTAGGGGCAATGCGGCGCTTAGGCACGAAATTTATCGCTTAAGGATGACAAGGGCATATAATCGCCGAGTGTCAAAGCGTCCGCTAAAAATGGGAGATCTGGTTCTAAGAAAAATGGAGGCTGTAGGCCGGGCAAATGAGGATGGAAAGTTGACCCCAAACTGGGAGGGACCGTATAGAGTTAGTGAAGAAGTCCAAGATGGTACTTACCGTCTCGAAGCCATGAACGGTCGTCCGATTCCACGTACATGGAACACTGACAATCTGAAGAAATATTATGTTTAAATCTTTTCTTAGTACTTAGCCAAAAAGCTGTGTATACAGCTAGGTTTATTGACCGAGCAATGTAATTAAAGTCGTACAACCACAACAATGTAATTTTGACAAAATTAATGAAAAGTCAAACATTGTTATATTATTTTTCCATTCTACATATGCTTATTTGAACTTTCATAGTCTAAGCTAAAACGCCGCATGAAACCTGTAACTAGGTTGCTTGCAACACAGCAACCCGGTCCAAAAAAAAAAAAAAAAAAAAAAAAAAAAAAAAAAAAAAAAAACTTGACTTTAAGTCACGGATATACGTCCGTCCCTCATTTGGACGGACGGTAGAAGCAAGGTATCCCAAGTTAGCCAAACGCAATTAACCCCTTTAATGGGGCAAGGGAATACCTAGGCATTCTAGCCCAGCCAAACTTAGAAATTTTAAGTAGAGATAATACTTGAAATTTCTTGAGTATGTCCGAGCGATAGTTTCAACGGACAACTCGCATACAGCCAATCAAACGGACGAATAATTTGTTGATTCGGCGTATCACCTAGTCCAAGGGCAATCATTACTATGATTTGATTAACTTTCTAGTATTCATACCCTTTAAGGTATAAACCCTACCAAGTCAATCAAACCATTCAAAATATGGACTAGGCGAACGCCAAATAAAGGGGCATACCCCCCCCATCGTACGAAGTGATAACGCGTACGAAAACCTAAAAACATGCAAAAAGTACGCGTAAGAAAACGCAAAAACATGCAAAAAGTATGTAAAATTTGCTAAGTACGAAATAAATGAAAAGAAGAGCTTGAATTCATTAAAAACCGCTCAAAGGGCGGCAAAATATCTTACAGAAACCGCTCAAAAAAGGCGGCACTTAAAATAAAAAAATTGTTCAATAAAGGCAGAAAAACAAAAAGCTGATATCATGGGGTGGCTGGGGCTCTAAGAAGCTGGGTCCTGGCCTTGGACGGGCTCTTCAGAGGCAGGAAGGGACGCGTCATTTGCAGGCGTTTCCTTGCTCTCCTCCTCGCCTTCATCGCCGTCCGCCACCTCTTCATTCTCCTCATCTTCTGAGGTATAGTAGTTGGTGTGACGTCCAGCTCAGGAGAAGGCTTCCCGGCCTTCTTAGCCTCTTCCCTTAGGCAGATGAAGTTGAGGCGTTTGGTGAAGCGCTCTTGGTAAAAGACAGCCTCGCCCTCGTCCACCATAAGCTCGAATGCCTCGAAGAAGTGGCTCTTCAGCCTATCCTCAGCATTCTGTTCAATGCGGACGACCTCGTCTGCGCTAGGGGCCCGAGGTGTTTTCAGCTGTAGGGTTAACTCCTCAACGGACTTCTTTAAAGTTTCCACCTCGGCCCGAAGAGCGTCCGCCTCATCCAAGGCCTCCTTCAAGTGCTTTTGGGCTATGACCACCTCGCTCTTAAGCTTTTCGGAGGTCTCGAACCCTTCCCTCCAGCGGTGGCCGTCCAGGATGGCCTGATCCCTTTCTTGCCTCATGGCGTCCCTAGCCATGGACTCTTGCTCAAGGGCCTGACCCAGTTTCACCAGATCTTCAGCTTGCCGCGCTACCTTGTCGGACAGCGCGTTAATCTGGGTTTCAAAGTATCGGCGCTGGACGGCCGTTTCCCCGGTAATGGCATCCCGGGTCTTTTGAATCTTATCCCAGGCATGCTTCAACTTCTCATTTTCCTTGTCCTTCCATTCAAGGAAGGCAGTAAACCGCAGGAAGAGCAGCGTACAAGAGAAAACAAGTTAGCAAAATGAGAGTGAAAAATTAACTAAGTGTGGAAGTTGAAAAAACTACCTCAGCGCTGCAATTGATCATTGGGCCGAGGAAGCCCTCATGAATTCCCCGCAGCTTGTCTCGCTGCTCAGCGAGGACGGCCCTGGCCATGGCTTCCCTCATGGCCTTCCTGTCCGCGCCAGTAAGAGACTGGCCGGGCAGCATCATATTTAGCTCCTCTGCAATATCTGCACGCGGGCGCGAAGAGTTTAGTTTTAGCTCAAGCGGACTTAAAAGGAAAAAGTGCAAAGTTACTTAAAATGACCGTCAGAGAAGCTCGGAGCATTAAGAGGATTGAAGGTGAATGAAGGAGGCGGTGCAGGCTCGTCACCTTCCTCACCCGTGCGGCCAGGCTGGTCGCCGGCCGACTGAGAGGCCTCAAGCCAATCAGATTCTTGGACTCTTTGTACGGGCGGAGTCACTTCTGGTCCGGTCGGTTTTACCAGGGTCGACTTACCCCTATCGTCCGATTTCTCGGACTTATCATGGACCAGCGTGGCGGCCGGATCCATGGACTTGGAGGCTCCGCTATCACCCAGCCGGGGTTGTTCTCCTTTGGACTGCTTGGAAACAGTCTGCGACGTAGTCCTTTGCCGTAGTGGTGGAAGTGGTCTTAGATGCGACCGTCTTCCGTTGCTTGGACGTCTTCCCGTCCTTGTCCATTTTAAAAGCAGGGGACGACTGCTTTTGTTTGGCCCTTGGGGTTGGAGTCGACAGCTGAAAAGAGGCAAAAGTTAGTGAAAAATAAGCAGAATAATACATCAGTGTCCGTGTTAAGCTGGGAAGGAGGTCCCTTCCATCATGCCAACACGGACGCAACGTTACGTCTGTGAGAACCCAGAAAGGAGGACCTTCCAAGCATTCCAACACGGACAAAAGGGAGAAATTGAGGAGGAAAAACGTTCTTACCCCCTTCGTTTGCTTGTACAACTTTTGACGAGCCTTGTAGCGAGCTAAGTTGATTTCTGACATGTTCACCTCCCTCTTTTGTTCTGAATCCAACATCTTGAACGCCTCAGCTGTAAAAGAAAAATAAGAAAGTGTTAGAAAATTTTTCAATTTCAAAAAACCTATGTACGTACGAAAACTATATATATGTCCAAGCGTCCACCTTGGGGCAAGTTCTTGTATAGGCCGTAGGCCAACATGAACGTAGGGTCCCAGAGCCAACTGGATAAAGGGACCCAGTTACTCGGAACGCGCTCAGTTTTGTCGTCCCTCTTCACCCTCTTGACTTTGAAGTATTCAAGCTGATGCTCTTGGTTGGGGTGGACGGGTGGCTTATCAGGCTTGAGATCCCCGCATCCAAGCTGAATCGGCTCGGCGTTAAACCGATTCATCCGCAAATTGAACTCAACATCCTTAGTTTTGATGCGGTAGAATCGGTGCTTCCAATCACGCCATTTGGAGACGCGGTCGACTATCACCACGTAGTCTCTATTGGAACTCCAAAGGAGCCAGCCGTCTGTGTCAGCATCCAGCTTGGTCAGCGAGTGCATCTCATAGAAAACCGCAAAGTCCGGCTTGAAGCCTTTGTAGATGCATGTCGCCAAATGCCCAAATATGTTCAACCAGCCGTTTGACATCAGCTGGAAGAGAGCGATGTCATACTCGTCCAAAATAGTACGGACGAAAGGGTGGAGAGGGAAGCACAGTCCAACGTCCAAAGCTGCCCTATAGATGCTGAAGGCCCTTTGGCACGGCCTCTTAACCTCCCAGGCGGCCACATTATGTGACTTCCTTGGAGGTTGGATCTCAAATCCCTCCCCAAGTTGGAGGAATGCCTTGTATGTTTTGAACTTGTCATTTAGGTAGCCCAAGGCCGTGCTACCTACCGTACAGGCGTACGGGTCTTTTAAGTTATCAATATTGGCGACGACCTCCTCGGCCGCCGCCTCGCCCTCGGCTGTCTCACCTTCGGCCGCCTTCTCAACTTCTTCCTCTCCCTCTTGGTTAGGAGCACTCCCAAGCTCAGAGGACAGCACTCTGTCCAGATCTGCTGCCTCGGCCGTGCTGCAGCTCCTAGAGCTACGGCCGCCTCTGGTGGAGGGAAAGTCCTCGGGGATTAAGGGGCTCTTGCCCTTGTCTTTAGAAGTGGCCGCCTGATTTCCAGAAGGAGGGGCACCACGAGGAGGCAGGTCGGACGGTTCATTAATCGCAACCCTAGTCATTGGTCTGTCCGACCTGCTATATCGGAGATAGAGTTAAGAGGGAGTTGGGACGGACAGATCAGCGTCCGCCCGAGAAGAAGAAGGAGGTCCTTCACGAAGTAGCAACTCGTCCGCATCCATGACCGAGTTGGCATATTGGGGGAACATAAGTTCCTGAGTTCGCCCGGACGTTCCCACCACAGTAGAAACGCCTTCAGTTCTTTGGCGCTCCTCGAAGGAACAAGTAACCTCCACGGTCGAATGATGAGAACCCGTGGAGGCGGTTGTCCGGGTAGTACACCCGGTCTCGATATCGGTATTATTTAGGTCATAAGGGACCCTAGGATTCACCAGACTGCCGTCTGGATTTCTGCCGCGTGACGATCATGCGTCTGCATGGTCCTTGCCATGTTCGACTGCAGGGACAGAGAAGAATAGGTGGAAGTGAGCTGGTACGCACTAGAAATGGACCCACTCCATGAAGGAGACAACTCATCTCCGTCCACTCTAGACTCCATAGTCTCAGGCGAACGGCCGGCCTCATGAGGAAAAACGGACAAAGCCGAGTGATATGTCTAGTTTATATAGTGTTTTATCCCCGTCCCTTGGTCGTTATTAGTAGTGTTTTTGGCTCTTTCGGGCCACTTTTATTACTAATTTGTGTGTTCTAGTGTTTTCGTAGTTTTAGTTGTATTTTACAGGAAATTGCACTCTTGGAGCATTTTCTCGGGCCTTATTGGATCGACTACGGAAGCTAGAAGGACACGACCACTTTTGGAGCCCAAGATCGGTGAGAGCCGGTGATTAAGGGCTCGGTAATTGGGATCACGAGGCATTTGGACCAAGTATTCGAGACCCGAGAGGAAATATGGATTGTGTCCTTTCCATCATCTCGCCCCAAGGAAGATGGAAAGTGTTGGTGGTGTCCCAAAAGAACTCCACCAAAGCGCGTACTACGTGGTGACCCCCGCTGGAGGCGACCATAGCCTCGGAGGTCTCGAACAGAGTAACTAGCCCGTAGGACTCCTATAAGAGTCTCGTCTCACGATCTCTGGCGATGTGCATCCTGTACAAATCGCCTAGGCCATCACAGCCAGAGCCGTGATGCCGTGTCCTCCCAGGCTCGGTTCCCCGTCTCACCCTCTCAGAAATGTGGTGGACAGGGGCAAAGAACAAAGTTTGTTTGTCCCACTCCGGGAGCCGACCAAGCGAAGTGGATGGCGTGGCGTCGTCCTCCACGGGCTCATGCTCCCGTCTAGTGTTTCGGGACCGTGAACCTGAGCCTCGTTGTCTAGCCATGCTACATTGTGCAGAATCATCATAAATTAAGGTTCTATAGTATCTAAGGTTCTCCTAGCCGCATGATGCTATGTTCGTAAAATACAGAGTACGTAGTACTAAAACAGAGCACAAATTCAAGTTGAGCATGACAGTATTTTTTCAAGCAATCAAACAATTTCTTGCAACACTATAGTGATTATTGTGACAAATTGAACAAGAATTGCTAGCAAAAACGTCAAGAACAAACCACATTGTTCTTCACGACCTTAAGAGGTCCAACAATGGCAGATTGCTCATTTCTTCACCAAATTGAGTCAAACAAGTCTCAAATTACTCCCAAGGCAATATATAAACATAAACAAGCAATTTCATGGCATAAAACTTGATAAACAAAGCAAATTGAGCATCATAGAATTCGAATTTCCATAAAATTCGTGAATAAACATGCCAAGAATTCATAAAAACCGGTGTGAGTTTGAGGAAAACTTACATAGATCGGGAAAATAGATGAAAAGAGCTTTGATTTGCAACAAATTTGAGCGAATTCGGTTGAGAAACGAGTGAGCAATGAGCAATTGAAGCTTTCGGTTTCTTCGAGCAGCTTTCGCGACGAACAGAGCCAAGAAATGAACTGAAAACGGGAATTTAAAGAGAATCCCGTGCTGGCGCCAGTCCCTAGGCATTGGCGTCACCATCTGGGCTTGGCGCCTGGCGCCAACATCAGCGCCTGGCGCTAACATCAAATGGCTGGCGCTGATGGTTTTTTAGCGACGCCAAAGCACCCAGCCACTTGCTGGGGTTGTGCTAGCATTCTGCAATATATTTTTGGGTTCCTTGGTGCGCCAGTTAGCCCCTCCGAGCAAATTTACATGATTAAGTAATCGGCTTGATTACGTAAAGTGATCGACCTGCTAAAGGATCGTTTCACTTAGCTTGAAGCGCCTAAGCATTGGCTCATTAGCAAAAGGCACCGACATATAGGTTCAAGAGCAAAGGGCACCGACATACAGGTTCAAAGCAAAAGAGCGCCGACGTACAGGCATAGCGGAGGCAAAGTTCAGGCGAACTTTTAAAGATCGACGGGCGTGGATCTTCGGTAATTTCCTTTGGAAAATTATCGTATCAATGCAACTGAAGATTGTTTCGAGAGAAATAATTTTCGATAGTATTCCCTTGGACGTGGGATATTATCAATGCGGATGAGAATTATTTCAAGAGAAATAATTTTCGATAGTGTTCCCTTGGACGTGGAATATTATCAATGCGGATGGGGATTGTTTCGAGAGAAATAATCTTCGATGATGTTCCCTTGGACGTGGAATGTTATCATTGCGGGGAGGATAGTTTCAGGCGAAGCAATCTTCTAATTTGGAAGCAGTTACGGGCGTAGCAGTTTTCAAGCGGGATGGCATTCTCTAGCTTGCAAGAGGTCATCAAAACAGTGAAGCAGCAACAATCGGTTACTTTCAGAGACATGTGCTCGACGGTGCAAGATACGCGTTTCTTAACTCTTTTATCTGTTTAACTAACGCTAGTTTTGCAGGTATCGGCGTTACAAGAGTGATTTAGGATCGCAGAACGTTCTGAATCATTCTCCGTCCCTATCGATACTTTGACTTTTGTTTTCGAAACTTGCGTTTCTCCAAACTCAGTCAAAGTGGGGGCTTCTGTAGACACCCATTTGTGTCTCCCCAAAACCAAACCCAGTGATGAGTACCTTTCACGTCGAATCGAATGAAACGAAAGTGTGGAAAGGTCTAGTGTTGCGGAAAGTTTTATTTCTTTTCTTTTCTCCTTGTTTTGGAAAACTTTATTTTAAGAAAACAGCCAATCCGGTTTGGTTGGTCCATGATATGGGTCCAATAATAGTGTAGTTGGATGGGGCTTGCAAAGACCTTTCCAACGATATATTATAAGCCCAATTCCGATGAATATTGAGGAAATTATGGCCAATTACTGAACTGGGTCCGGTTTGAGCTTTATGTACGGCCCAATGATCTAGGGGAGGGCCTAATATGATTTATCATTCCTAATGCAATTAGGAATGGTTTTGGTCTTCTAGAATCTTCTAGAAGGTTATTTTCATTCCTAATTCAATTAGCATTGATAAGTTCACTTGGTTGACTTTTCAGAGTTTTAATCAAGATCAAATAGCATTTTCGAAGAAATTATATTATTTTATCCTCCAGTACGGTAAACTTATCGGATTTTCGAAAACGCGTTAGAATCAAGACTGGCGTCCAACCCCAGGCCTTGGCGCCTGGAACCAGGCTTGGCGCCAGGTGTCTGGCGCCAGCTAGCCAGGGTTGGCGCCAATCCTATTTTGCGATCTTCAGACTCTGTTTTGTTAAATTATCTTTTTTGGCTGATTTTCTCTATAAATATCGTATCAAAAACTCCGTTTTCATGGATCATTCATCATCTACATCTATCATTCATCAATTCTCTCATTCTCAAGTATTCTTTAGCATTCAATTCTTTTTTGCTTTTTCATACAAAATTCCGCATTCACAAGATCTAGAAACACCTAGCCATATTCGAAGTTGCCTTCGCCCTAGACGTGAAAGGTTTTAATTTCGGAGGGTTTGGTCCCAAATCTCTCTTTTAATTGTTTAATTTAATTGTTTTGATTATTATTTTTCCTTGAAGTTACTAACGTGTGTATTTTGTTATTAGAAAGAGGTACGAGGCATCCAAGTAAGTGCTTTAATTGATTAATTGATATTATGATGTAGATATCATGTTTAGATTGTTATTATGATTCCTAGTATCATATCTAGGGTAATTTTAATATCAAGTATGATTGCTACGATGCTTCCTATATTCTTCCTAATACTTATGATTGTTAGTATCATGTTAGGACTAAAGCTTTGATTTTTATTGTTTAGTGACATGCTAGGGTTTTGTTATTAATCTTGTTAGTATCATGCCTAGGATCTTGCTATGCTTTAACATGAACATAATTATGATTATAATTGTTATAATTTATGATGATGATTATTATTATTATTATTATTTTGATGATGATTATTTTATTTATGATGATTATTATTATTATCACGATTATTTATTATGTTCCTTGATATGTATTATATTTTATATTGTTATTGCTTGATCACCTTTATTGCATGTTTAAAGGGAATTGGTACTTGCAACCACGTTTAATAAGATAATTAATAATCTTGTTAGGTTAATTGTGATTATAATTCAAGTGATCGCCAATGATAGTTTGTTTGTGCATTAATATTCAACCAACATAGATTAAACAGGTTTAGGGTTAACCTATTGATTGTATGTTAATCAGAAAGCGCACATGAATACGAGCAGAATAAAGTAGAGGCCTATTATTAGGGCAGGTTCAATCTCTTTTAGGTTGGATTTGTACCATCATCCCCGAACCCTTATTTGGTTCATGACCTTATGGAGTTGACGATCTCTTGGATCGTTAAGGGGTGTAACCTTCACCTCGTGAACGGTTTACAAGTTCCTTAAAAACTTGTTGGCGACTCTTTTGCTCTATCTTCTTCCCTTTTGGACGCCACCGTACTTTAGTGTATGATCACAGTGGGGTTCAAGCTAGTGGGATTTTAAAGGCTTGAAATTATTCCCTACATTTTTTGGCGACTCCACTGGGGAGGATTTCTATTTTAATTCCTGAATTTGTTTCGGCAATGATTTAGAATGAGTGGATGAGACTCGAAAAGTTCTAAGTATTTCATGTGCGTAATTCTGATTAACATTGTGGCATATGCATAAAAAGGTTCTCATTGGAAAGACCATCCGTAATGAGTCAAAAATATGAGGATTTTACACGTAGGAAATTTGAGAAATGTCTTTCACAACTAGGACTGAAATAACACCGCGCGAAACAGGATGATTTTATTGAGCACAGAAAGCTGCTGAGGCATGTGGGAAGTAGCGTCAGGGGCCAGAGCTTGGCGCCAAACTTTTAGCTGTAGCGCCAGACGCCCGTATTGGCGCCAGGCGCTACAGTTAAAAGTTGGCGCCAGTCTCTGTTTGCTGGCGCCAATTTCCCCCAATACCGAGCCAGAAATATGCGTTCTAATTTTGACCGGTTTTTCGTATTGTTTGCTCGATCCTACTTCCTGATTGAATTTTTTCTCACTTTTCTGTAACCCATATGTGTTCTACATATGGACATAACCCTCTGGGAATTCATGCTCTATCTACCTGATTGAACGCTCCTGGCAACAAAGGGTACATCTGAGAGGTTGAATTCACCAAACCATGGAAGTGAGTTTTTTCTAAAAACTCGCGGTGTCCTATCCACACGCGTTAACCCTTCACGGTTAGGCTTCTACGCGGTGCATCTGGACAATTAACCATGGACCCTATTTTACTAAACCATATCCCGAACTTTAGAGAACTAGAGCCATGGTTAGGTTGCGAACTCATTGCATCATATTGTGCCTACTTGACTAATTGTGCATTATTTGTTTTGCATATATATCCTATGCTCCTCTTAACCGTTTGTTGATTTGTGTTGAGATTATAATTGATGACTTAAATAACTTTTCCTAATTAATTAATTAATTAATTTGAATCAACAAAGTTTTTTATTTTAATCGGAATTGACCTAGTACGACTTTAGGCATACCCCAGTTGACTAATAATACCGAAAACAGTCCCAAACCGAGGCTCCAATATTGGTGCCAAAATCTGAGCTGTAGCGCCACTGTATGGTGTGTAGCGCCAGACATTTACTAAAAAGTCTGGCGCCAACCACCATATTATGACGCCAGTCCTGTCGCTTGGCCGACAATTTGGTTTATTTGTCGAATCATCACTTAATGTCTAATTAGTCAGTTTTCTGTTTAAATTCGGTTAATTTTGCCGACAATAATGCTTAATTAAATCATTAATCGAGTCTTGGTCACATAGTCTAGCCACATGGTCATGACACGAGTCTTGACATGTCACCTACACTCACTAGTCTTAGCACACACTTTGAGTACACATCACCATGACCATGTCGTAGGTCCATGCTTGAGTCGGTCTTTCCGTCATTTGAGTTGGGGGGTACATTCTATTCCTAATTCTTCATATCCCTCCATCTAAATCTTTATTAAAATTCTTCCATCTTTCTTCACCTCCTCCATACATTACATGTTGAATAAAGTTTGAGTCAAATAATTAACAATAAGTAACCCCAAATTCCTTTCCCACAGTACTTGGTCGAGGAGAGAAGGGCGATTAATCAAGGACAACTTCTTTATTCAAGTCTCGCTTTTTGATAAACCGATTCGTCAAAAGAGGAAGGCTAAGAAGATAACGGCAACTCAAGAAGAAGTCAATGAGCTTAGGAACCAATTGGTTACCATGGCTGAAACACTGAAACTACTCACCCTCAAAGTTGATGATCCCGTGAAGCAACAACGGATGGACCTCATGCAAGAAAGCTTGAGCAAGCTATCTAGTGACTACAAATTTCAGGGCATGAGTTCGCAAGGGGTCTCGCTGGACAAGGAACTTCTTCCGCATAAGTTCAACGCCACTGACATCCCTAAATTCAAGGCAACAGATAACCCTTACTTCCATCTAAGAGCTTTTGAAACTATAATGAGCATTAAGGGTATCGATAAGAAGGTTTTACTCTATCTGTTCCCACTATCTCTTGAAACCGTTTGCCAACAATGGTTCTTCTCCCTTGACAAGGAGAAAACCTCTACCTGGGAATTGATAGTGAACGCTTTCGTCGGTAGGTACAAGTGCAATACCCAAGTTGAAACCGACCATAGACAACTTGAGATGCTAAGACAAAAAGAGAATGAAGGCTTTACTTCTTTCTTTAATAAGTGGAGGGAAACTTCCGCCAAGATGATCGAGGTCCCCACTGAAAAAGAATCCGTGAGGATGTTTATCAAGAATCTCCAAGAAAAGTATTCAAAGCACTTAAAATATCAACACAACTTGAATACTTTCAAGGCCGTCTATGACATAGGTATCGAGATCGAAGATGACCTCGCAAAGCAAAAAGCTACTAACAATAGCAACCACGGTGGCTGGAAAGGAAAGAAGAGCGACAATCCTTCTTCTTCCGAAAACGCCCACTCTAGTAATAATGTTAGTACCTTTGACCATAATGATGTCTTAGCCATGGACAATCAAGGATCTAAAAGGAAACCCAGGCGAGAGTTCACACCCATTGGAATGACCTACGATGCTGCTTTCGATCGTCTTTATGATCGAGGATTAATCAAACCTATTGGCCCTACCGAGGATCCAACACCAGAAAATCGATCTTCGAGATGGAATCCAAATTCCTATTGCAAGTACCATAGAGGAAACGGTCATACCACTGATGAATGCTACAGGTTTCAAAATCTCATTCAAGACCTCATAGAAGCAAACAAGGTCCCATTGCCTCTAGCTAGCGAGAAGACTGGGTGATGATGAAGCGAATGACACAAGACAAGAGGCGAGCTGCAACGACAAGATTTCATGGCCTCTTTTTCTATTTCTTTTTTTCATCTTTTCTTTCCCCAATAAGTCTAGCATAGGCACCTTTCTTTTCCCTTAGATTAATTTTTGTAGATTCTTTATTTATTTTCTTTTAATAAAAATGAGCATTTATTTCCTTGCATATGATCATCACTTTACATTGCATCAAAAAAAAAAAAAAAAAAAAAAAACATGTCGAATTAAGCACAAGGTAAACTAATGATTTGAGGCACCCCTTGTAGCCACGTCATATCTCCTTTCGCCTTTCTAATTTACAAATCCTTTCTTCATAAACCACTTTGAGCCTCGTCTAACGATAGACCCTTCTTTTTTCAACCTACATCTACCTAACCTTGGGATAGGATGGTGTGCAGCTTATGCAATTCTAAAGAAAGCTTGAGCAAATTCAAAAGATAGCAAAAGCAAAAAATAAATAAAAGTGTACAAAAGGGCAAGTGTTCCAATGTCTTTGATATGAAAATATCTTCGATATGAACACGTCTCAGATTGCGTCTCTTATCGAGTGCTCGGTACCGTGCCTGAGAAATATGAATGCCAAGTGAGTGATAGACCGCATGATCGGGATTGCCCACACTTATTAAAATAAAATAAATGCTAAAGCAAAAGAAAGAGCTAAAAAAGAGTAGAAAACCTTTAGCATGAAAATACAAATATTCAAAAGCGAGGTTGCACACCTTGGGGGCTTATCTAGGGTCTTGAGCCTTTATCCCCTTCTTCTTTAAACCTTTAGCCTAACCACGTTACAACCCATAAAAAGACCTTTTTGAGGTATACACACTTGTGCGAGGTTTGGCTAGAGCTACGTTCGGCCTGATTCCTAACGGATACGTAGGCAACCTCACATCGAGGTGCGGCCGTAATAAACATGCATTCATATTCACATTCACACACTTGCACCATGATCATATCAAGGGATCTCCAATGCTCATCCCTATTCATTTAGAGCTAGACTTGGGGGCTTGATCCCTATATTATTAGCTTACCTAGCCTAAGAGTCACCACCATTTGACTCTTTTCAATAATATATTTTTCCACACACTTAGCTCTTGCGGCCTAGCTTTAGTGTCACTATCACACAGTGCACAGATACATGACCAAATATACTTCCCTTAGGAACCCTTTGTCATGAAATCTTAATACAACGCTGAAGCATGCCTTGTCATATCAAAATCACTCATAATTGTCATTACATAGAAGTATGAAGTGCTTAGCCTCCGTGCCTAAGTTACCCAAATACTTTCATCATGGAGTCAACAGTTGAGATAGCCTAGGATGGATTAATCCTTGAACCTTGAGATAGTATCAAACAACATTTGACTAAGCTCATTCAACATGCATTCGAAAACTTCGATTCTTTCTTCGCGTCTTTCTTTTTCGGGAGAAAGTCGGTACCCTCCACAAAATTGACGGAAAATTTTTGCTTTTTCATTTTTCGAGTCGTACGATCACATTACAATGCACACACGAGTCATGTACACATTGAGTCATGTCGTGTCATATCACTTTGATTTGAGTCTAACACATGTGTCATTACACTTTGAGTCGAGTCAACCTCGAGTCAGTCAATCATATTGAGTCAAGTTTATACCTTGAGTCGTGTCAAGTCGATGAGTCAAGCAACATTAAGCCTTAGGTCAACCCTAAGATGGTTAAATAAATTGGCAAAGTTCTATAGTCAAAAAATAAATACAGGTGCAGCAGAACAGGGAAGACCCTACTCCAATTCCTAGCGCCAGAGATATCTCAGCAACGACAGAGCTCGAAGCCTCTCAGATTGGTGATTTCGACCTCATACAGCGATTTCGGGTTCCTTGGTACGCCAGTTAGCCCCTATAAGCAATTTGACATGATTAAGTAGTCGGCTTGATTACAATTGCAATAAGTGATTGACCTGACGAAAGATCGTCTCACTTAGCTTAAGCGCCTAAGTATT
Organism: Chenopodium album; assembly: GCF_948465745.1. Classification (NCBI taxonomy): domain Eukaryota; kingdom Viridiplantae; phylum Streptophyta; class Magnoliopsida; order Caryophyllales; family Amaranthaceae; genus Chenopodium; species Chenopodium album. The sequence goes on along the minus strand of NC_137836.1, from coordinate 4,163,582 downwards.
GGCTCATTACAAACACCAAAGCATCGGTTCAAAAGCAAGCACTTAAACGACAATATTTTCAAATATGGATTGTCGCGCATTCTTCTTAAACGACAATTTTTCCAAGATTGGATTGTCATCTCTGGCAAAGTTTCCAAGCGTGGATTGTCGTGCTCCTTCTTTGTTTGACAAGTTTTTCCAAGTTTGGATTGTCATACATTCATAGATCGCTGGCAAGTTTTCCGAGATTGGATTGTCATACACCCAGTTCCCTATGGCAAAATTTCCCAAAGGATTGTTTTAGGTTTCTATTCATCATAAATATCGGCAAAAGTTCCTCAACGTGGATTGTCATTCATTTCATGGCAATATTTTCCCAAAAGGATTGTCGCATAGCGTTGGCAAATTTCCAAGGTGGATTGCTTTCAAGAGTTATATTCCAAGATGTGGATTGTCGATCGTAGCAAGTTCTTATGAAAGATTGTTACGAAGCATTGGAAACTTTTCCAAAAATTGGATTTTGGCAAATTTTCCGAGGTACGGATTGTCGCTTCATCGTGACAACATTTCCAAGGATGGATTGTTACGTGGCATTGACAACTTTCCCTAAATCGGATTGTCATACATCATACAAGAGTTGTGTTGGCAACTATTCCCAAAGAAAAGAGGATTGTCATCACAGCAAAAGCACCGACATACTGGTTCACAAGCAGCAAAGCGTCGACGTACTGGCATAGCAAAAATTAAAAAGCAGTGATCTTTTCGAAGACTATCACAGCGGAAAAAAAAGGCTCTTTGTTCAAAGACAAGTGAACATCGAAACAACAAGGTGGCGTTCTCTAGATTGTGGAGAGTTGTCACAAACAACTGAAGGTAATTTCAGGGCGAAATTGTCTTCGATCATAGTTCTTGAGGCATGGAAGATGATCATAACGCGGATGAGAATTATTTCAAGAGAAATAATTTTCGATGATGTTCCCTTGGACGTGGAATATTATCACAGCGGAGGAGGATAGTTTCAGGCGAAGCAATCTTCTAATTTGGAAGCAGTTACAAGGCGTAGCGGTTTTCAAGCGGGATGGCATTCTCTAGCTTGCAGGAGGTCATCAAAACAACAGCAACAGCGACAATCGGTTACTTTCAGAGACGTGTGCTCGACGGTGCAAGATACGCGTTTCTTAAACTCTTTTATCTGTTTAACTAATGCTAGTGTTGCAGGTATCGGCGTTACAAGGTTGATTTAGGATCGCAGAACGTTCTGAATCATTCTCCGTCCCTATCGTTACTTTGGCTTTCGTTTTCAAAACTCGCGTTTCTCCAAACTCAGTCAAAGTGGGGGCTTCTGTAGACACCCATTTGTGTCTCCCCAAAACCAAACCCGGTGATGAGTGCCTTTCACGTTGAATCATAATCGAATGAAACGAAAGTGTGGAAAGGTCTAGTGTTGCGGAAAGTTTTATTTCTTTTTCTCTTCTCTCTGTTTTTGAAAACTTTATTTTAAGAAAACAGCCAATCCAGTTTGGTTGGTCCATGATATGGGTCCAATAATGGTATAGTTGGATGGGGCTTGCAAAGACCTTTCTAACGATATATTATAAGCCCAATTCCGATGAATATTGAGGAAGTTATGGCTAATTTACTAAACTAGGCCTGGTTTGAGTTTTAAGTACGGCCCTATGATCTAGGGGAGGGCCTAATATAATTTATCATTCCTAATGCAATTAGGAATGGTTTTAGTCTTCTAGAACATTCTAGAAGGTTCTTTTTCATTCTTAGTTTAATTAGGACTCTTCAGAGTTTTAATCAGATCAAATAGCATTTTCGATTGAAATTATATTATTTTATCTTCCCGTACAGTAAAATTATCAGATTTTTGAAAACGCGTTAAAATCCGATTTGGCGTCCAACCCCAGGCCTTGGCGCCTGGAATCAGGATTGGCGCCAGACGCCAACATTGGCGCCTGGCGCTAGCCACTGGTCCTGGCGCCAAGGTGGTTTTGTGGTCTTCAGACTCTGTTTTGATAAATTATCTTTTTTGGATGATTTTTCTTTATAAATATCGTATCAAAAACTCCGGTTTCATTCATCAACAATCACCGATTACCAATATTCTTCCCATCATTCACCAAGATTCACCAATTCTCTTCTTCATCATCTCTCTTCATTCACAAATCATTCACCAATTCTCTTCATCAAGCTTCCAATCTTTTCTTTTCTAAACTTTGTTTTTTTTAATACAAAATTCCGCATTCACAAGATCTAGATACACCTAGCCATATTCGAAGTTGTCTTCGCCCTAGACGTGAAAGGTTTTAATTTCTGAGGGTTTGGTCCCAAATCTCTATTTCAATTATTTAATTTAATTGTTTGATTATTATTTTCCTTGAAGTTACTAACGCGTGTATTTTGTTATTAGAAAGAGGTACGAGGCATCCAAGTAAGTGCTTTAATTGATTAATTGATATTATGATGTAGATATCATGTTTAGATTGTTATTATGATTCCTAGTATCATGTCTAGGGTAATTTTAATATCAAGTATGATTGCTACGATGCTTCCTATATTCTTCCTAATACTTATGATTGTTAGTATCATGTTAGGACTAAAGCTTTGATTTTTATTGTTTAGTGACATGCTAGGGTTTTGTTATTAATCTTGTTAGTATCATGCCTAGGATCTTGCTATGCTTTAACATGAACATAATTATGATTATAATTGTTATAATTTATGATGATGATTATTATTATTATTATTATTTTGATGATGATTATTTTATTTATGATGATTATTATTATTATCACGATTATTTATTATGTTGCTTGATATGTATTATATTTTATATTGTTATTGCTTGATCACCTTTATTGCATGTTTAAAGGGAATTGGTACTTGCAACCACGCTTAATAAGATAATTAATAATCTTGTTAGGTTAATTGTGATTATAATTCAAGTGATCGCCAATGATAGTTTGTTTGTGCATTAATATTCAACCAACATAGATTAAACAGGTTTAGGGTTAACCTATTGATTGTATGTTAATCAGAAAGCGCACATGAATACGAGCAGAATAAAGTAGAGGCCTATTATTAGGGCAGGTTCAATCTCTTTTAGGTTGGATTTGTACCATCATCCCCGAACCCTTATTTGGTTCATGACCTTATGGAGTTGACGATCTCTTGGATCGTTAAGGGGTGTAACCTTCACCTCGTGAACGGTTTACAAGTTCCTTAAAAACTTGTTGGCGACTCTTTTGCTCTATCTTCTTCCCTTTTGGATGCCACCGTACTTTAGTGTATGATCACAGTGGGGTTCAAGCTAGTGGGATTTTAAAGGCTTGAAATTATTCCCTTGGACGTGGAATATTATCACAGCGGAGGAGGATAGTTTCAGGCGAAGCAATCTTCTAATTTGGAAGCAGTTACAAGGCGTAGCGGTTTTCAAGCGGGATGGCATTCTCTAGCTTGCAGGAGGTCATCAAAACAACAGCAACAGCGACAATCGGTTACTTTCAGAGACGTGTGCTCGACGGTGCAAGATACGCGTTTCTTAACTCTTTTATCTGTTTAACTAACGCTAGTTTTGCAGCTATCGGCGTTACAAGAGTGATTTAGGATCGCAGAACGTTCTGAATCATTCTCCGTCCCTATCGATACTTTGACTTTTGTTTTCGAAACTTGCGTTTCTCCAAACTCAGTCAAAGTGGGGGCTTCTGTAGACACCCATTTGTGTCTCCCCAAAACCAAACCCAGTGATGAGTAACTTTCACGTCGAATCGAATAAAACGAAAGTGTGGAAAGGTCTAGTGTTGCGGAAAGTTTTATTTCTTTTCTTTTCTCCCTGTTTTGGAAAACTTTATTTTAAGAAAACAGCCAATCCGGTTTGGTTGGTCCATGATATGGGTCCAATAATAGTGTAGTTGGATGGGGCTTGCAAAGACCTTTCAAACAATATATTATAAGCCCAATTCCGATGAATATTGAGGAAATTATGGCCAATTACTGAACTGGGTCCGGTTTGAGCTTTATGTACGGCCCAATGATCTAGGGGAGGGCCTAATATGATTTATCATTCCTAATGAAATTAGGAATGGTTTTGGTCTTCTAGAAGGTTCTTTTCATTCCTAATTCAATTAGAATTGATAAGTTGACTTTGTTGACTTTTCAGAGTTTTAATCAAGATCAAATAGCATTTTCGAAGAAATTATATTATTTTATCCTCCAGTACGGTAAACTTATCGGATTTTCGAAAACACGTTAGAATCAAGACTGGCGTCCAACCCCAGGCCTTGCCGCCTGGAACCAGGCTTGGCGCCAGGCGCTAGCCATTGACGCCTGGCGCTAGCCACTGGTGTCTGGCGCCAGCTAGCCAGGGTTGGCGCCAATCCTGTTTTGTGATCTTCTGACTCTGTTTTGTTAAATTATCTTTTTTGGCTGATTTTCTCTATAAATATCGTATCAAAAACTCCGTTTTCAGGGATCATTCATCATCTACATCTATCATTCACCAATTCTCTCATTCTCAAGTATTCTTTAGCATTCAATTCTTTCTTGCTTTTTCATACAAAATTCCGCATTCACAAGATCTAGAAACACCTAGCCATATTCGAAGTTGCCTTCCCCCTAGACGTGAAAGGTTTTAATTTCTGAGGGTTTGGTCCCAAATCTCTCTTTTAATTGTTTAATTTAATTGTTTTGATTATTATTTTTCCTTGAAGTTACTAACGTGTGTATTTTGTTATTAGAAAGAGGTACGAGGCATCAAAGTAAGTGCTTTAATCGATTTTATTAATATTATGATGTAGATATCATGTTTATATTGTTATAATATTCCTAGTATCATGTCTAGGGTATTTTAATATTAAATATGATTGTTATGATGCTTCCCATGTTCTTCCTAATGTTAATTCATGTTAGTATCATGTTAGGGCTAAAGATTTGATTTTTATTGCTTAGTGACATGCTAGGGTTTGTTATTAATCTTGTTAGTATCATGCCTAGGATCTTGCTATTTTTATTATGCTTGAACATGATTATGATTATAATTTTATTGTCATGATATTTATTGTTCTTTATCATGTTGGTTGATATTTATATTTATTGCTTGATCACGCTTAATAAGATAATTAATAATCTTGTTAGGTTAACTTTGATTATAATTCAAGTGATCGCCAATAATAGATTTGTTTGTGCATTAAATTCAACCAACATAGATAAACAGGTTTAGGGTTAATCTATTGATTGCATGTTAGTTAGAAAGCGCACATGAATACGATCAGAATAAAGTAGAGGCCTATTATTAGGGCAGGTTCAATCTCTTTTAGGTTGGATTTGTACCTTCATCCCCGAACCCTTATTTGGTTCATGACCTTATGGAATTGACGATCTCTTGGATCGTTAAGGGGTGTAACCTTCATCCTATGAACGGTTTACAAGTTCCTTAAAAACTTGTTGGCGACTCTTTTGCTCTATCTTCTTCCCTTTTGGACGCCACCGTACTTTAGTGTATGATCACAGTGGGGTTCAAGCTAGTGGGATTTAAAGGCTTGAAATTATTCCCTACAGTTTTTGGCGACTCCACTGGGGAGGATTTCTATTTTAATTCCTGAATTTGTTTCGGCAATGATTTAGAATGAGTGGATGAGACTCGAAAAGTTCTAAGTATTTCATGTGCGTAATTTTGATTAACATTATTGTCATATGCATAAAAAGGTTCTCATTGGAAAGACCATCCGTAATGAGTCAAAAAAATAGGATTTTACACGTAGAAAATTTGAGAAATGTCTTTCACAACTAGGACTGAAATAACACCGCGCGAAACTTGAAGATTCTATCGAGCACAGAAAGCTGCTGAGGCATGTGGGAAGTAGCGTCAGGGGCCAGAGCTTGGCGCCAAACTTTTAGCCGTAGCGCCAGACGCCAGTATTGGCGCCAGGCGCTACAGTTAAAAGTTGGCGCCCGTCTCTGTTTGCTGGCGCCAATTTCCCCCAATACCGAGCCAGAAATATGCGTTCTAATTTCGACCGGTTTTTCGTATTGTTTGCTCGATCCTACTTCCTGATTGAATTTTTTCTCACTTTTCTGAAACCCATATGTGTTCTACACATGGACATAACCCTCTGGGAATTCATGCTCCATCTACCCGATTGAACGCTCATGGCAACAAAGGGTACATCCGAGATATTGAATTCACCAAACCATGGAAGCGAGTTTTTTCTAAAACTCGCGGTGTCCCATCCACTCGCGCCAACCCTTCACGATTAGGCTTCCGCGTGGTGCATCCGGACAATTAACCATGGACCCTATTTGACTAAACCATATCCCGAACTTTAGAGAACTAGAGCCATGGTTAGGTTGCGAACTCATTGCATCATATTGTGCCTACTTGACTAATTGTGCATTATTTGTTGTGCATATATATTCTATGTCTCTCTTAACCGTTTGTTGATTTGTGTTGAGACTAAAATTAATGACTTAAAGAACTTTGCCTATTTAATTAATTAATTAATTAATTTGAGTCAATAAAGTTTTTTTTTTTAATCGGAATTGACCTAGTACGACTTTAGGCATACCCCAGTTGACTAATAATACCGAAAACAGTCCCAGACCGATGCTCCAATATTGGCGCCAAAGTCTGAGCTGTAGCGTCACATTATAGTTTGTAGCGCCAGACATTTACTATATTGTCTGGCGCCAATCACCATAATGCGACGCTAGTCCTGTCGCTTGGCCGACAGTTCGGAATATTTGTCGAGTCATCACCTAAAGTCTAATTAATCAGTTTTCTATTTAATTCGGTTAATTTTGCTGACAATAATACTTAATTGAATCAATGTCCGAGTTTAGGCACTAAGTCCCATGGTCTTACACAAGAGTCCAAACATGTCACTTACACTCAATGCACACACCAATACACATGTTTTGACCATGATTAAGAGAGTCTTGTGTGCGCGTTTTTTTTCGTCATTTTTTTTAAGGGGGTAAGTCGGATATTAATCCTCCAGTAAATAATAATACTTAGTTCCCTAAAAAAAAACATAAAGTCAAGTTGATTCGAGTCAAGTAATTAAAACGCAAATTGGCTTAATTTACAGTGCGTGGTCAAGAAAGGAAGGACGATTAATCAAAGATAACCTCTTCGTACAAGTCCAACTTTTCGACAAACCTATAGCTCGCAAGAGGAAAGCAAGAGTTATAATGGCAACTCAAGAAGAAGTCAATGATCTCAAGAACCAACTGGCTACTGTAACTGAGACACTGAAGCTTCTCGCACTTAAGATCGATGATCCCATGAAGCAACAACAAATGGACCTCATGCAAGAGATCCTGAGAAAGTTGTCTAGCGACTACAAGTTTCAAGAACTCACATCCCAAGGGGTCTCGGTGGATAAAGATCTTCTTCCACGGAAGTTCAGCGCCAACGACATCCCAAAATTTAGGGCAATTGACAACCCTTACTTCCATTTAAGAGCATTTGAAACAATAATGAGTATCAAGGGTATCGATAAGAAAGTCTTCCCTTCTCTGTTCTCACTATCTCTCGAGACCGTTTGCCAACAATGGTTCTTTTCTCTCGAAAAAGAAAAGACCTCTACCTGGGAATCCATAGCAAACGCTTTCGTTGATAGGTACAAATGCAACATTCAAGTCTAAACTGACCATAGAGAACTTGAAATCCTCAAACAGAAAGACAATGAAGGCTTCACTTCTTTCTTTAACAAGTGGAGAGAAACCTCAGCTAAAATGATCGAGGTACCAAGTGAAAAAGAGTCCGTAAGACTGTTCATTAAAAATCTCCAAGACAAATATTCCAAACATCTTAAATATCAAAATAACCTTCATACCTTTAAGGCTGTTTATGATATTGGGATCAATATTGAAAATGACTTGGTTAAATCTAAAGCTGCCAACAATAACTCCAACAGTGGCTGGAAAGGAAAGAAGAACGACAATCCTTCTTCTTCCAAAACCGCCCACTCAAATAATGTTAGCACCTTTAATCTAGGAGAAGTCCTCGCCATGAACAATCAAGGACAAAAGAAACCATTTAGGAGGAACTTCACTCCTATTGGCATGAGTTATGACACCGCATTTGATCGATTGAATGCAAAAGGTCTTATAACTCCCATTGGACCATTCGGAGATCCACCAGTTGAGAAGAGGTCGCCTAACTGGAACCCCAACGCACATTGCAAATATCACCAAGGTAGGGGCCATTCTACTGAAAGCTGTTGGAAGCTTAAGGAAGCTATCCAAGACCTAATTGACAATAACAAACTGCCATTGCCCCCTGCCAGTAAGAAGCCAAGTATTGACAATGCACCTCTAGCTCATACTTTGGCTATCTCTGATGAAGAAAGCGAAGTTGACCCCTCATCTCTCATTAAGCCTGTCAAAGCAACCAATGTCGAAGAAGGAGAAGAAGAGATCTTTTTCGATGTCAGAGATAACCTTCCAGAACCAACAAACAAGGAAGACATACAATTGCTCACACTGTTTATGAGGGAGACATCGCAACTATTACGTGAAACTCTCAAAGTTGTGAACGAACTTCACAAGAAATATGATGAACTTCCATGTCCAAAGGAAGAACCTAAAAGAGAATTCACACTGGTGAAAACGACTTATGAAGCAAAGTATTTTCCCTTACAAGTCACCGAAAAACCCAAGAAGAGCAATAGAGTTTACACTCCAATTGGGATCCCATATACGCAAATGTTCGAAATGCTCTCCGAGGGTGGCAAGGTCAAACCTCTCGAACCGAGACCATTTGAATCATTAAAAAGGACAGATAGATATTACTGTCAGTACCATCAGTCAGGGGGGCACACCATAGAAAACTGTTTCAAATTCAAGGATTTGGTGCAGAAAATGATTGATGAAAAGGAATTAATCCAAGTTCAACAAGAAGAGGACATAACTGTTAATGGAGTATGGGACAGTGATGAAGAAGATGTCTACCTAAAGGACATAGTAGGACCTTCACCTTCTGTATCATACACCACAGACGACATTTGGGCTGAAGAAGATTCATCAATAGACGTCCTCACAAGATCCGGGAGAATGCAACCTCCCGTTTCAACACAACCTATGCCTACTGTACAACAAGTTCCCATACCTATCATCGAAGACAACGACATCGTTAAACAGTTTAAGAAGACAAAAGTTGAGATGAATGTATGGAAGCTCCTGGCAACATCTCGAGAACATAGGTTGGCTGTAATGAATGCCTTGGATAAAATCGGGATATATTCTGACACCACTCATGAGGGACTAGCTAACTTCCTCACAAGTGACCTCCCTAGGCCGATTAATCTAATCACCTTCTCTGATAAAGATTTACCCCCAGAAGGTGACAAACACTACAAGGCGTTAAACCTCACGGTAGTCTGCAAAAGGATGAATGTTCCCATGACTCTTGTAGACAACAGATCAGCTATCAATGTCTGTCCACTTAGGACTGCGAGGATGCTCGGCATAAGGGATGAGGATTTAACTCCATCCACACAAGGAATAAGAGCTTACGATAATACTCGCCGTCAAGCTCTTGGCAAAATAACCCTAAATGTGACGGCAGGAGCAATAGAACATGCTACTACTTTTCAAGTGGTAGACATCAAAGCCTCATTCAATCTGTTGTTAGGACGCCCTTGGCTCCATGATCTAAAGGCCGTCCCTTCATCTCTCCACCAACAAGTGAAATCCATAGTTGGAGGAATTCCAATCACTATTGACGCTTCGCCGATGAGAATCAAATCAATAGAAAATCCAATCATCAATGTGGAGCACGACGAAGATGACGAAGACCTATGGGGCTTTAACGAAGAAGTCTCCTTAATCCAAGAGGATGAAAGGACATCTCCTTGCCACGACCCCCATTCCAACATGATTATCAACACCATGCTGAAGAAACAAGGACACTTCCCTGGGATGATCTTAGGGAAGAAGAAGGAGATAGCAAAATCGATAGAGTCACCTGGCCTCCCTAAACTAGATACTTTCGGACTTGGTTTCGAACCGACTCGGAAAGATCTCAAGCGAGCCCAGGACAAGTTGAAAGCACGTAGGGACGCTCGCATTCAAAAGAAAGCAATTCCAATGGATCAGTACCCTCTTACGCTTAATGGTCAGTTTATAAAAGAAGGAGAGGACTATCCATGCTATGAATTTCCCGAGCCATTTGTTGTAAATGGCATACGACAACCAGGATTCGAGATTTTCTTGGATTGCTAATTCACTGACGAAATCCCAACTCTCGTCCGTAAGGAGAAAGCACCCCCATGCTTTGACTTTAACGTCATGGGATTACTGTTTGGGCGAGAAAAGAATGAGCCAGCTTATGAGGAAGATAACTCCTCACTCATTCAAACGGTCCTACAAAGCGAAAACTTCGACCCCTCGAAGCTAATTACTCCAGCCGAAGGATCATTGCAAGGGTGGCGCAAGACTATCAAGGTGACTACTCCGAGTGGAAGGAAGATATCAATCACGACAGGGCAAGGGCCGATGTTCGAAGAGTCGTCGGAGTCAGAGTCTCTCCCTTTAGAATCTTCTAGTTCTTTAGCAATAATGCCTCCCCTTCCTATTTCTTCTCCTAGGATAGTTAGTGATCCAGTCCCTGAGGACATATCACTCTTTTATGTAATGATCTCAGAGTATAATAATACTTCTCGTTCTCCTTATTTCTCGTGTTCTTCCCTAACCCAAGATGACGAACATTGCTTAGCTAACGATGAAAAAGATAAAGAAATTATTAAAGCAATGGAAACACTTGAAAAGAAAACACCAGTAATTGAAGAGACTGAAACAGTCGACATCTCGAATGATTCAACTCATAAAAGAGAAGTTAAAATCGGACTAACGTTGAATAAACAAGAAAGAACCGATTTAATTAACTTACTTAAAGAATTTATCTATGTATTTGCTTGGTCATATGAAGATATGCCGAGCATTGACAGAAAAATAGCTCAACACACTATACCATTAATCCCAGGAATGAAACCTGTAAAACAAAAGTTGCGTCGAATGAAACCCGACGTAGCACTTAAAATAAAAGAAGAAGTTCAAAAACAAATAACTGCAGGTTTCATCAAGGTATCCAAATACCCCGAATGGGTCGCCAACGTCGTCCCAGTTCCAAAGAAAGACGGAAGGGTAAGGATGTGTGTCGACTACCAAGATCTAAATAAGGCAAGTCCAAAGGACGACTTCCCTTTGCCACACATCGATATTCTGGTAGACAACACGGCAAATCACGCGCTTCTCTCATTCATGGACGGATATGCAGGGTACAATCAGATTCTCATGGCAGAAGAAGACATGGAGAAAACGACCTTTATCACACCGTGGGGCACTTACTGTTACACGGTAATGCCATTTGGGTTGAAAAACGCAGGTGCTACTTACCAACGTGCAACAACTGCCTTACTCCATGACATGATGCACAAAGAAGTTGAAGTATATGTCGACGACATGATTGTGAAATCAAAGGACCGTCCAGGCCATCAAGTAGCCTTAAGGAAATTTTTCGAAAGGCTAAGAAAATACAATATGAGGTTGAATCCATCAAAATGTGCTTTTGGAGTCACCTCAGGCAAACTCTTGGGATATGTCATAAGCTCTAGAGGAATAGAGATAGATCCAACCAAGATTAAAGCAATCATGTCGATGTCACCGCCTAAGACCGAGAAACAAATTCGAGGATTTATTGGCCGGTTGCAATACATAAGTAGGTTCATATCAAAACTGACAACGATATGTGAACCAATCTTCAAAAAGCTCAAGAAGAATGTACCAGTAATATGGGATGATGAGTGTCAAAAAGCCTTTGACAGGATCAAAGCCTATCTCACAAATCCTCCCGTATTAGCGCCAGCACTTCCCGGAATAGCTCTTAGGTTATATTTGACGGTTACCAAGGAGACTATGGGAGCCATGCTAGCACAAGAGGTAGAAAGAAAAGAGAATGCAATCTATTACCTAAGTAAGAAGATGCTCGAATACGAAACACGCTATACACCACTCGAGAAATTGTGCCTCGCTTTGGTGTGGGCCACAACTAAGTTGAGACATTGCATGTTGGTGCATACCGTTTTCGTAGTGTCCCGATTGGATCCACTCAAATATTTGTTCGAGAAGTCAACACTCAATGGACGTATTTCAAGATGGATAGTCAACTTAGGCCAATTTGATGTGCAGTTTATGCCACAAAAGGCTATTAAAGGATCTGTGGTGTCAGACTTTCTGGCAGACTTTCCAATAGAAGACTCGACACCAATACAGGACAATGAATTTCCAGATGAAGATTTGATGGTCACAAAAGATGATACTTGGACCTTGTACTTCGACGGAGCCTCAAACCAAAAGGGATGTGGCGTCGGAGTGCTACTAGTATCACCTAAAGAAGAACACGTCCCAATCTCAATAAAGCTTGATTTCGACGTTACCAACAATGCTGCTGAATATGAAGCATGCGTGGTAGGCCTTGAACAGCCCTGGCATTGGGAGTAAAGAAGCTAAGGATATTCGGAGATTCTTCTTTGATTATCAATCAGATATCTAAAAGGTGGAAAGTAAGGAGCGAAAGCCTAGCTCCTTACCAAACTTATCTGGAAACTCTTACCGATCAGTTAGAGAAGGTAGAATACACATATCTACCTAGAGAAGAAAACCAATTTGCTGATGCCTTGGCAAGATTAGCCTCAATGGTTAGGATTCCCACGGAAATCGAGCAAATGCCTCTAACTATCGAAAAAAGGCACAAACCAGCATATATACAGACCATAGAAGATGACGACTCAGTCCAAGACGAAGAAGAAGAACAAGAAGAAGAACCATGGTACACAGACATACTCAACTATGTCACCAATGGAGAATACCCTCCTCATGCTGACAAAAGAGCAAAGCGAGCATTGAGACTTTTGGCTTCTCAATATGTACTCATAGACAACGAGCTACATAAAAGGGTACCTAAAGTTCGAGCTCTCCTATGCGTAGGAAAGGTGGATGCACAAAGAATAATGAGAATGGTTCACGAAGGAATCTGTGGAACTCACGTAAATGGCAAAATGTTAGTCCAGAAAATAATGCGAGAAGGGTATTATTGGACTACAATGAATAGGGACTGCCATCAATACGTGAAAAGATGCCCTAAATGTCAAATTTATGCCAATTTACAATATGTTCCTCCATCTTTGCTCTACACCTACACATCACCATGGCCATTCTCTACATGGGGAATTGACATAATTGGCAAAATCACTCCCCCAGGGACAGGAGGCCACGAATTTATTCTAGTAGCAATTTATTACTTTACAAAGTGGGTCGAAGCGCAATCATACGCTAAACTCACTGCAAAACATGTAGCACTCTTTATCTGTGGAACTCACGTAAATGGAAAAATGTTAGTCCAGAAAATAATGCGAGAAGGGTATTATTGGACTACAATGAATAGGGACTGCCATCAATACGTGAAAAGATGCTCTAAATGTCAAATTTATGCCAATTTACAATATGTTCCTCCATCTTTGCTCTACACCTACACATCACCATGGCCAATCTCTACATGGGGAATTGACATAATTGGCAAAATCACTCCCCCAGGGACAAGAGGCCACGAATTTATTCTAGTAGCAATTTATTACTTTACAAAGTGGGTCGAAGCGCAATCATACGCTAAACTCACTGCAAAACATGTAGCACTCTTTATCGAGAGAAATGTCATTTGTCGATATGGAGTCCCACATGAAATGATAAGTGACAATGGAACTCACTTCCAAGCCGAATGTGAAGAATTGTTACACAAATATGGTATCCAACATCATCATTTGTCCCCTTATAGACCTCAAGCAAACGGAGCAGTTGAGGCAGCTAATAAGAATATAAAGACTATCATCGAGAAAATGACAGAAAATTATAAGGATTGGCCTGACAAGCTCCACTTCGCACTGTGGGGTTATCGCACGTCAATCCGTACATCAACGGGAAATACACCATTTTCTTTGGTATACGGAATGGATGTCGTACAACCTGTTGAACTAGAAATACCATCTCTACGCATTGCGCTAGAGAGTAAACTTGATGAAGTTGAATGGATTAGGGCACGATATGAAGAATTGATCCTACTCGACGAAAAACGATTAGAAGCTCTACATCACACTCAGTGCTATCAAACTCGTATGGCTAGACATTTTAATAAGAAGGTCAAGACAAGAAATATCAAAGTAGGAGATTTGGTATTAAAAGCACTAAGGAAAAATGTTTTAGATCCAAGGGGAAAGTTTAGACCTAATTGGTCTGGCCCCTACATTGTCAAAACAATCCTGTCAGGTGGTGCAGCAAAATTAACTGATATGGATGGCAATGAATTCTCAAACATGACCAATCTTGATCAACTTAAAAAATACTACCCATAATTACTTGAGTAGGATACTCAAGAGAGCTACGTTCGGCCTGATTCCTTAGGAAAGGATACGTAGGCAACCCTTTACGGGTGCCGCCACTTTATTTTTTGACATCTCTGCGTTCCAGAATTAACTAAAAGACAACAAAAAGTCGGCAAATTATTGGCGTCGCAGAACAGAGTCTGGCGCCAGCCATAAGCCATTAGCGCCAGCCGATGGTATTAGCGCCTGGCGCTAGACCTCAATAGCCGGCGCCAAACTACAATTACTGGTGCCAATTCAGAAATAAAATCTGGACGAATTTCGGTGTTTTTTCGGAAAATTTTCGACTTCCGTACTCGAAGAGTTTCTGGAAAATTAATTTTTTTCGATTTTCATTGCTTTAATAAAATAAATTTAAAGTAACAATTTAATTGAAAGCTGAAATTTCATTAATAAAATAAAATTACATTGTTAATGGAATTTAAATAAGGCTGAAATAAATTAACTTTAAATAAAAATTAACAATGTAATAAATCTAAAGCTAAGCAATGTTTTTAATCTTTCTTCTCCTTTTTCGCCCTTTTCCAATTCTTTTCTGTTTCCTTCTCTTCATCCATCACTTTAGCTAGTAGGCATCCTTTAGAGGACCTACATTCAATTTTGGAATAGATTGTTTCCCCTTCAGCTAGCACACCATGTTTCTTTTCCACCCAAGCCTTTTTGTCCGTGGTGTTAGCTTTCCTTTTCCCTTTGTCTTTTGTAGTATTCTTCTTCCTAGGCATTGTAGGTGTTTTGAATTAAATTCTTGCACCTAAGCGTTCTTTGGCCGGTGTCACCCTGTCACCTAGACGATTCTTCACATCGGTTCTACCCTGATCAATTGAAGATTTCTTCAGCAACCACTTCTTTACATCATTAGGTAAAGAAGGGGGAACCTTTTGGGTAATCACTTCCCATAAAGGTCTAGCGCTCCAGTAAGTGTCGAATCTATCTGCTTCTTGAGATACGGGATACTCATAGGGAGGACGAAGATCCCCGGAAGGAATATTTTGAAGTAAGCCGTATTGTCTCTTTACCCTTCAAGGATAATAATATGTTACGCGAGACAAGCTTGGAAGAAGGCAGAAAGGTTGCTTGTTAACACCAACCATCCTTTCTATTTTCCACCATGGGATGACCCACTTGATAGCAAAATCACGTGATTCAAAGACTTTTCTCCACCCATGGCGCCCAATTTTGGGGATGCGCTTCTTCCTTCTCACAAAGCAATTGGGAGTATATTTTTCGATGTCATCCGGAGGGCTAATTAATCCTAGCCTCTCCATTAGCCACATCTGTAAAAAATTTTGCAATGCAAATAAATTATTATTACAATACAAAAATATATTTTTTGATTTCTGTAATTAAAAATATTATTTTTCTACCTGTAATAAAGTTGGAGAGCCGCGAAGAGGCGCTTTTGGGTCCCTTTTCAATTCATCTAGACTAATCATAGTCTCTCCAACTATCAATGGCATAGGATTTCTCCCTGATTCAATTTGTTCTAGTACAGTGGTTATAATCGATTGACCCTCGTTATTTTTACCACTACTAAGAATAAATTGATTAAGCATGCAAAATAAGAACGCCCTTCTTCTATATATATGAGAGGATTCAGAAACAGGTTTATCAAAATAATAGCGCACGAATTCTTTCAAATTAACTATATTCCCATCTACTATTTTTGATAAATCTCTCTCCTTCAAATTAAAGAAGCGTTCGAAAGCCTTATAGTAATATGCATCTACTCTAGGGATTACTACCAGGTCTATTGCAGGGAAGCCTAAGATAGCACCAAATTCCTCTGGCAAAGGGCTAATTTCATCATACCCTATTCTAAAACAATGTGTATCGATATTCCAAAATTCTAAAGCGGTATGTATGAAGTCTATGTCTAAATCTACCCCTTTGATGCCATAAATTCCCCCCAAGTGAAATAAATCTAATTCTTTTCTTTCTCTAGCATTAAGAGATCGACACCATTCATGAGTGTATTGGGTGAAGGTTTTAGTGGCTAAAGACATGATTATTATTTTTCTGATGAGGAGAATAATTTTTTCACTGGAATTATGAGAAAAATCGGCCGAGCAGAGGGCTATTTATGTACAAATTGCGAAGAATTTTAATCTGAATGAAATACGGAGTCAGCGTCAATTGGCGTCAAAACCCCGACATTGGCGCCACCCTCCAGAGCCTGGCGCCATACGCTAAGTGTAGCGCTTGGCGCCACGCGCCATACTATGGCGCCAGCTGGCGCCAAGTCAGCAGGACAGCCGCGCGTGCTCAGTTTGCGTTTTTTATTAAACTTGAGTCGGTTAATGACTTTATGGCCCCGTTTGATTTTTTCTAAATATCTTTTCTATCTTTTTTTTCCTTAATTAATTAAATATAGCAATTATTTTTAATTAATTTTATTTCTTTTTTTTTGGATTTTATATTAATTTTCAAAATAAACCAACGGCTTTTTTCCGTTTTCTTTTCCTTTTTATTTTTTCTTTTTGGGGGAGAGAGTCGGATAATATCCTCCATCAATAATAAAAATGACGGAATTTTTGCGCAAAATTGGTATCACACTTTTTTTGCACACACTAACATAATAATAAACAGTCAAATGAATTTACGATAACATAAAAATACACAAGTGTCTAAATGATGAGTCAAAGGCAAAAGTTCTATAAGTCAAAATAAAATACATATACAGAAACAGACTACGGCGCCGGAGGAGATAGACCCATCATGCCGTAAAACTGCGCCGTACGAGGAGTTACCTCAGCACCAGCTCCAGTCTCCGTAGGAGGAGGAAGACTCAAGACAGGACCGCTCCAGCCAAGATCAACCTGAGGCTGAGACCGCGGAGGCTGCTGTGATGACGAGCCAACCTCGTACATCCCACCACCTCTGAAAGCCGAGGTAGCCTCTCCTACCGGTGCGGCAGGAGCACCCTCAGAAGAAGATCCTGAGCCCTCAGCAACGTCGGCTCGAGCAGCCTCGGAACGACCACCTCTACCTCCTGACGAAGTACGACGACGTCTCGAGCTAGACCTTGCCGGATCTCTCCGCCCCTCAGGTCTCGTACGGGTGTGAGAAGCGATGGGCTGACCCTGCAAAAAGAATTAAATCAGAAACAAGGTAAAACGGAAGCCATAATGCAGAAATAATAAGTGAAGAAAGGTTACCTCTCGGACAACGTCGTCCCGACGACAGGTAGCCGCGTTCCTCATCCGGACGAGCTGGCTCTGGAAGGCATCTATACATCGTCCCATAGCCGAAACCACCTCGCGTGAGAACTGTCAGAAAAATAAGTCAGTGAAAATACATGATAACTGAATACAAAATTCTGAATTAAAACTAGGCTTACACTTGTCTGGTGGCGAGGAATCGACCGCTCCACGAAGCGCTCGCCCTCGGGAGCCGGAGAAACCATCTCCTCGATCGGCCCGTATGTCCCCTGGTAGTGAATGGACATACGGGGCGGCATGAACTCAGCAGGACCGTCCTGATAAAATAGAAGAAATCAGTAAGGTATTACTTGGGGGCTACTTAGCGAAAAATAAAAAGCTAAGACTCTAACCCTCACATCCTCAGCCGGTACAGGGGCTGGAGCTAATAAAGGTAGTAGCTCCTCAGTGTAACACCGCCCAAGGATCACATGAGACCGCCAGAGGGAACCAGATCCCTCGGCCATGCTCGACAACTGTCTCTCGTCGAACATATGACGTGGCGGAGGAACAGGAATGACGAAAACATCGGAAGAGTGCTGTCTAGAAACTCTCTCTCCTAAATACACAACTGCTCCGTAGGTCCCCAGAAAATAGCGACGCTCAGCGGAGTACTGTGCGGCTAATCCAGGGACTGTCCAACCGCCCCACGGTCGGTATACTACCTCAGGTCCCTATAAAAAGCACCAATCAGGCAAGAATATGTCTAAAACACTATAGAACAGCAAGATAAACACTAAAAGTCGTACCGAGATGATCCGGCTCCGGACACGTGCAGTAGACATGTCCACATGGTGGCCGACCCAAGAGGCGCTCACAGGATGTCCCCTCGGCGATGGTCTCGCCGGCGCAACGGAAGGAAAGTACTCGTAGAACCAGATCTACAAAAAGTTAAAAGCGTGAGTAAATGCTAACTAATATGTAGGGTTAAACTTTATAGGGAATAATGTTTACCTCTACGACCTTCCAGAAAGCAGACAAAGCGACATTCGTCCTAAAGGACCAGTGACGACACGAGTCCCTCAGCGCACGAACGAAATCAGTGTAGGCCAAGCTGGCCCAGTCATAAGTCCCGATCCGCTGGAGATCACGGACAGCAGGGAGGTAGTAAAGCAATGCCCTACTACCTTTGTCAGGGGAGAATGTCCCTGACAATAACATCAACACAAAGATGCGCACCCGCTGCTCTCGGGTGGTCGCATCATCATCAAGAGTCACTGCCAGCGTCGAGCGGCGAATCCCTCTAGCACTGAACTGAGTCGTCTCGACCTCAGCTCGGGCCCGAATAGCAATCGGCCCCAACAACTCCTCGACCTCTGAAGAAAAGACGTCGATCCCACCGTCAAACGGCAGCGGCACAGAAGTGAACTCCAGTCCTGTGATGAGACTGAAGTCTGTAGGGGTGACCATCATCTCGCCCCAAGGAAGATGGAAAGTGTTGGTGGTGTCCCAAAAGAACTCCACCAAAGCGCGTACTACGTGGTGACCCCCGCTGGAGGCAACCATAGCCTCGGAGGTCTCGAACAGAGTAACTAGCCCGCAGGACTCCCATAAGAGTCTCGTCTCACGATCTCTGGCGATGTGCATCCTGTACAAATCGCCTAGGCCATCACAGCCAGAGCCGTGATGCCGTGTCCTCCCAGGCTCGGTTCCCCGTCTCACCCTCTCAGAAATGTGGTGGACAGGGGCAAAGAACAAAGTTTGTTCGTCCCACTCCGGGAGCCGACCAAGCGAAGTGGACGGCGTGGCGTCGTCCTCCACGGGCTCATGCTCTCGTCTAGTGTTTCGGGACCGTGAACCTGAGCCTCGTTGTCTAGCCATGCTACATTGTGCAGAATTATCATAAATTAAGGTTCTATAGTATCTAAGGTTCGCCTAGCCGCATGATGCTATGTTCGTAAAATACAGAGTACGTAGTACTAAAACAGAGCACAAATTCAAGTTGAGCATGACAGTATTTTTTCAAGCAATCAAACAATTTCTTGCAACACTATAGTGATTATTGTGACAAATTGAACAAGAATTGCTAGCAAAAACGTCAAGAACAAACCACATTCTTCTTCACGACCTTAAGAGGTCCAACAATGGCAGATTGCTCATTTCTTCACCAAATTGAGTCAAACAAGTCTCGAATTACTCCCAAGGCAATATATAAACATAAACAAGCAATTTCATGGCATAAAACTTGATAAACAAAGCAAATTGAGCATCATAGAATTCGAATTTCCATAAAATTCGTGAATAAACATGCCAAGAATTCATAAAAACCGGTGTGAGTTTGAGGAAAACTTACATAGATCAGGAAAATAGATGAAAAGAGCTTTGATTTGCAACAAATTTGAGCGAATTCGGTTGAGAAACGAGTGAGCAATGAGCAATTGAAACTTTCGGTTTCTTCGAGCAGCTTTCGCGACGAACAGAGCCAAGAAATGAACTGAAAACGGGAATTTAAAGAGAATCTCGTGCTGGCGCCAGTCCTTAGGCATTGGCGTCACCATCTGAGCTTGGCGCCTGGCGCTAACATCAAATGGCTGGCGCTGATGGTTTTTTAGCGACGCCAAAGCACCCAGCCACTTGCTGGGGTTGTGCTAGCATTCTGCAATATATTTTTGGGTTCCTTGGTGCGCCAGTTAGCCCCTCCGAGCAATTTGACATGATTAAGTAATCGGCTTGATTACGTAAAGTGATCGACCTGCTAAAGGATCGTTTCACTTAGCTTGAAGCGCCTAAGCATTGGCTCATTAGCAAAAGGCACCGACATATAGGTTCAAGAGCAAAGGGCACCGACATACAGGTTCAAAGCAAAAGAGCGCCGACGTACAGGCATAGCGGAGGCAAAGTTCAGGCGAACTTTTAAAGATCGACGGGCGTGGATCTTCGGTAATTTCCTTTGGAAAATTATCGTATCAATGCAATTGAAGATTGTTTCGAGAGAAATAATTTTCGATAGTATTCCCTTGGAAGTGGGATATTATCAATGCGGATGAGAATTATTTCAAGAGAAATAATTTTCGATAGTGTTCCCTTGGACGTGGAATATTATTAATGCGGATGGGGATTGTTTCGAGAGAAATAATCTTCGATTATGTTCCCTTGGACGTGGAATGTTATCATTGCGGGGAGGATAGTTTCAGGCGAAGAAATCTTCTAATTTGGAAGCAATTACGGGCGTAGCAATTTTCAAGCGGGATGGCATTCTCTAGCTTGCAAGAGGTCATCAAAACAGTGAAGCAGCAACAATCGGTTACTTTCAGAGACGTGTGCTCGACGGTGCAAGATACGCGTTTCTTAACTCTTTTATCTGTTTAACTAACGCTAGTTTTGCAGGTATCGACGTTACAAGAGTGATTTAGGATCGCAGAACGTTATGAATCATTCTCCGTCCCTATCGATACTTTGACTTTTGTTTTCGAAACTTGCGTTTCTCCAAACTCAGTCAAAGTGGGGGCTTCTGTAGACACCCATTTGTGTCTCCCCAAAACCAAACCCAGTGATGAGTACCTTTCACGTCGAATCGAATGAAACGAAAGTGTGGAAAGGTCTAGTGTTGCGGAAAGTTTTATTTCTTTTCTTTTCTCCCTGTTTTGGAAAACTTTATTTTATGAAAACAGCCAATCCGGTTTGGTTGGTCCATGATATGGGTCCAATAATAGTGTATTTGGATGGGGCTTGCAAAGACCTTTCCAACGATATATTATAAGCCCAATTCCGATGAATATTGAGGAAATTATGGCCAATTACTGAACTGGGTCCGGTTTGAGCTTTATGTACGGCCCAATGATCTAGGGGAGGGCCTAATATGATTTATCATTCCTAATGCAATTAGGAATGGTTTTGGTCTTCTAGAATCTTCTAGAAGGTTCTTTTCATTCCTAATTCAATTAGCATTGATAAGTTCACTTGGTTGACTTTTCAGAGTTTTAATCAAGATCAAATAGCATTTTCGAAGAAATTATATTATTTTATCCTCCAGTACGGTAAACTTATCAAATTTTCGAAAACGCGTTAGAATCAAGACTGGCGTCCAACCCCAGGCCTTGGCGCCTGGAACCAGGCTTGGCGCCAGGTGTCTGGCGCCAGCTAGCCAGGGTTGGCGCCAATCCTATTTTGCGATCTTCAGACTCTGTTTTGTTAAATTATCTTTTTTGGCTGATTTTCTCTATAAATATCGTATCAAAAACTCCGTTTTCATGGATCATTCATCATCTACATCTATCATTCACCAATTCTCTCATTCTCAAGTATTCTTTAGCATTCAATTCTTTTTTGCTTTTTCATACAAAATTCCGCATTCACAAGATCTAGAAACACCTAGCCATATTCGAAGTTGCCTTCGCCCTAGACGTGAAAGGTTTTAATTTCTGAGGGTTTGGTCCCAAATCTCTCTTTTAATTGTTTAATTTAATTGTTTTGATTATTATTTTTCCTTGAAGTTACTAACGTGTGTATTTTGTTATTAGAAAGAGGTACGAGGCATCAAAGTAAGTGTTTTAATGATTTTATTAATATTATGATGTAGATATCATGTTTATATTGTTATTAATATTCCTAGTATCATGTCTAGGGTATTTTAATATTAAATATGATTGTTATGATACTTCCTATGTTCTTCCTAATGTTAATTCATGTTAGTATCATGTTAGGGCTAAAGATTTGATTTTTATTACTTAGTGACATGCTAGGGTTGTTATTAATCTTGTTAGTATCATGCCTAGGATCTTGCTATTTTTATTATGCTTTAATATTAACATGAACATGATTATGATTATAATTTTATTGTCATGATTATTATTGATTATGTTGCTTAATATTTATATTTATTGCTTGATCACACCTTTTATTGCATGTTTAAAGGGAATTTAATACTTGTAATCACGCTTAATAAGATAATTAATAATCTTGTTAGGTTAAATTTGATTATAATTCAAGTGATCGCCAATAATAGATTTGTTTGTGCATTAAATTCAACCAACATAGATAAACAGGTTTAGGGTTAATCTATTGATTGCATGTTAGTTAGAAAGCGCACATGAATACGATCAGAATAAAGTAGAGGCTTATTATTAGGGCAGGTTCAATCTCTTTTAGGTTGGATTTGTACCTTCATCCCCGAACCCTTATTTGGTTCATGAACTTATGGAGTTGACGATCTCTTGGATCGTTAAGGGGTGTAACCTTCATCCTATGAACGGTTTACAAGTTCCTTAAAAACTTGTTGGCGACTCTTTTGCTCTATCTTCTTCCCTTTTGGACGCCACCGTACTTTAGTGTATGATCACAGTGGGGTTCAAGCTAGTGGGATTTAAAGGCTTGAAATTATTCCCTACAGGCCGAGAAATCTAGCCCAATCGAAGTTCAAGCCTCGAAGAAGAAGACCGGGCCCGATCGGGCAAGCATACGCCCGATCGGGCGGATGCGCGCAAAGGCACCCTCAAGGAAGAGGCGCGCCCGATCGGGTGAGCTAAGCTCGATCGGGCGCGGCACGTCAGTAGAGGCACTGTAAAAAAAGGCGGGCCCGATCGGGCGGCCCTTCGCCCGATTGGGCGCGTGTTTTCCTAGAATCTGATTAGTTTAGTTTTAATTCTTGTTTTAGGAGAGGTTTAAATACGATTTGTACGGAATTATTACTTACCTTTTTCCTTAGACTTTCTCTCTCTACTTAGTATTTTTCTCTCTCTAAAATTCTCTCTAAACTCTTGTTCTTAATACTTCCTTTAATTCCAGATTTATTTTTGGTACAATTTCTTCCCTTTTTAATTTCATCTATTTTAATTGTTTTCTTGATTATGCTTTTAATTATTTACTTGATTAGCTTAGTTATGATGATTAGTGAGTAGTTCCATTCTAGGGTTTATGGGGATCCATAATTAATATGAAGGGATAGTTTGTTATTGTTGATTATTGATATTGCTTGATAATTTCCTATTGAACTGTTTTAATTCTTTGCAATTAGATTATGAATCGAGCAGATGTAATTTGATTGTGAATGTTTAGCAATATTGAATTGATGAATCGAGCAGATGTTGATTTAATATTAAAGGCTATTTTTAATAGGAACTTAGGTCTAGTAAATTGCGAGAGCCTGTTAGATCTATGTTGATTAATAAATTGCGAGAGCCTGTTAATCATGTTATCTATGCATTGTTAATTATTAATTACTTCGTTCTATCCCGGAATATTAATTATTGGTGAACCTGTGACCCTAGGTTTCCTTATTATTGATTCTTTTCTCCCTAAACTTATTCTTCGTAGTATAGAATTCTTACCTAAAAATATTGGTTACTTAGATAATTTAGAGTATAATAATTAATTAGAATTAAAAAGACCTGTTTCCCTTGGAGTTCGACCCTACTTCCCTATCTACCTTAGTTAGTGATTTAGGTAATTATTTTTTATGAATTTAAATGTGGATGATGCAGGACAGGTTATCGAAGACATGGCAATACACAATTCCCAACATGGGAATCCGAGGGGGTTTGCAAATAAAGGAAAACATAATGTCGATTCCGTATCCTTTTTGCAAGCTCAACTAACATCTATTTGTCAAAAATTAGATAATCTTACTACTACTCCTAACTCTGTAGCTAATGTTTCTGTTGTTGCTAACCATGAAGCTTTTTGTGAAAATTGTGGAATTGTAGGTCATTGGGAGCAAGATTGTAGGAGATCTATGGAACAAGTTAATGCCTTTCAAACTTATAGGCAAAATAACCCCTATTCCAATTCTTACAATGCCGGTTATAAAAATCATCCTTATCTTTCATACCGGAGTACCAATGTACAAAATCCTCCACCTCCACAACAACCACAACAGCAAACACCACCACAGCAAAAATATTATCATCCTAATGCCGGCCAGAAAAGCCAAGCATCACCCTCATCATCTTCTGACCCTGCCATGAAAGAAATTAGAGCAATGCTTGCCAACATGCAAAAGCATATGGAGAGTAGGGATGCGCAAATTGATTCTATCCTAGCCCATAATAAAATCATGGACAATCAAATTGCACAACTTTCATCTACCCTACAATCCCGTCAGCAGGGAGCTCTACCATCACAACCTATCCATCCTACAGATCATGCTAATGCAATCACTCTAAGGAGTGGTTCACATTATGATGGACCTCCTATGCCAAAGGAAGATAGACCAGTTCCTGATCTAGATTCCTCTATACCAAACGGTAATCCTGCTAGCCCCGCGGGGCTACAAATAGATACTAACCCTACTAATGTTTCTGTGCAGGGTAAATCGCAGGATAAGGGAGGAGATGTGTAGAGCCCAATTATCAAGCTTCCATTCCCTAATAGACAACTGAAGAGTAAGCTTGATAAACAATTCGGTAAGTTTTTAGAGGTTGTGAAAAACCTGCAGGTAACAGTTCCTTTCACTGACTTAATCACTCAAGTACCTGCTTATGCTAAATTCATGAAAGACATTCTGACTAGGAAAAGAGCCTTTAATGAGGTAGAAACTGTAGCTTTCACAGAGGAGTGTAGCGCTTATTTGCAAAATAAATCCCCTCCTAAATTAAAGGATCCCGATAGTTTTTCTATCCCTTGTCACATTGGGAATGTTTTTATTGATAAAGCTCTGTGTGATTTGGGTGCTAGTGTCAGTGTCATGCCATCATCTATCTGCGCTAAATTAAATATGGGAGAATTATAAATTACTAATATAACTTTGCAAATGGCGGATCGTTCGGTAAAATACCCCTTAGGTATTTTAGAGGACGTACCTGTCAGAGTTGGTAAATTTTTTATTCCTGTTGATTTCGTTGTTTTAGACATGGCAGAGGACACACAAATACCCATTATATTAGGTAGGCCTTTCCTCCATACTGCAGGAGCGATTATTGATGTAAAAAATGGTAAACTAACCCTTTCTGTAGGTGACGATAATGTTACCTTTAATTTAGGGAAGGTTTTGAAAGGGCCTATGTTAGAGGAAAATTGTTGCTACATTGATACAATTGATATAATGGACGATATTTGTGATGATAGCTTGCCACAGGTTCTTGCGAAGGATCCCTTAGAGGAAGTTCTCTGCGGGAATTTATCTAGCGACAATGCAAGCGTTTGGGGTAATGAGGTACAGGATATTGAAAAGGCTCTTTCCTTAGAAGAGTTAAGCCCCAAGGAGACAATGAAGTTAGTAAATTTAGTTCAGGAATCAAAACCTGCAGAGGTCAAGAAACCTGAGCTAAAACCTCTCCCTTCTCATTTAAAATATGTTTTTCTTGATGAACAGGAACTAC
This sequence comes from Chenopodium album, assembly GCF_948465745.1. Taxonomy (NCBI): domain Eukaryota; kingdom Viridiplantae; phylum Streptophyta; class Magnoliopsida; order Caryophyllales; family Amaranthaceae; genus Chenopodium; species Chenopodium album. The sequence continues at coordinate 4,137,710 of NC_137836.1, read as the reverse complement.
ACCCCGTGATCATCAGTACTGCACTCACTGACCTACAATCTTCCCAACTTCTAGGGGTCCTCAAAACCCATAAGAAGGCTATAGGGTACAGTATTGATGATCTCAAGGGTATTAGCCCTGATTTTTGCATGCACAGGATTCATCTAGAGGAAAATTACAAGCCCTGCATTCAACCCCAACGAAGATTAAATCCCAACATGCAGGAAGTAGTCAAGAAGGAGGTGATGAAATTACTTGATGCAGGTATTATCTATCCTATTTCTGACTCCAAGTGGGTAAGTCCTGTGTAGGTAGTACCGAAGAAGGGTGGGATGACTGTGATAACAAATGAAAAAAATGAATTAATTCCCACTAGAACTGTAACAGGGTGGCGTATGTGCATAGACTATCGTAGATTAAATATCGCCACTAAAAAGGATCACTTTCCTCTTCCCTTTATAGATCAAATGCTTGAGAGGTTAGCCAATCACAAATTCTTTTGCTATTTGGACGGGTATTCGGGATTTTTCCAAATTTCGATTCACCCTGATGATCAGGAAAAGACTACCTTTACATGCCCTTATGGCACTTTTGCATATCGTAGAATGCCCTTTGGTTTATGTAATGCACCCGCTACCTTTCAACGTTGCATGATGAGTATTTTTTCTGATTTCATACAGTCTATTATGGAGGTCTTTATGGATGATTTTAGCATATATGGTTCTTCATTTGATTCATGCTTAACTAATCTCGCTAAAATTTTGAAAAGATGTGAAGAGTGCAACTTGGTCCTTAATTGGGAAAAATGTCACTTTATGGTGACAGAGGGAGTAGTCCTTGGCCATATTGTATCTGATAAGGGCATACAAGTAGACAGGGCTAAAATATCAGTGATTGAGCAATTACCTCCCCCAGTCAATGTTAAGGGAGTTAGAAACTTCTTGGGTCATGCGGGGTTTTATCGCCGCTTTATCAAAGATTTTTCTAAAATTGCTAAACCACTGACACAGCTTTTGCTCAAGGATGCCCCATTTATTTTTACTGACGAGTGTCTTGAGGCTTTTAACAGGATTAAGCAGGCTTTGATATCGGCACCCATCATATGTGCTCCCGATTGGAACCTTCCTTTCGAGATCATGTGTGATGCAAGTGACTTTGCACTAGGAGCCATGCTCGGATAGAGGAAGGACAAGGTTTTGCATGCTATTTATTATGCTAGCAAAACCTTGGATGAAGCCCAAGTCAACTATGCCACCACAGAAAAGGAGTTTCTCGCTATTATTTATGCTTTAGAAAAATTTAGATCATATCTAATTGGTTCTAAAGTTATTGTTTTTAGTGATCATGCAGCACTAAAATATTTGATAGCCAAGGCGGAATCAAAGCCAAGGCTACTCCGGTGGGTTCTCTTGCTCCAAGATTTCAACATAGAAATAAAAGATAAAAAGGGAGCAGAGAACGTAGTGGCAGACCACTTGTCACGTATCAGGTATGATGAGGGTAAGGATTCTTTACCTATAGATGATTCTTTCCCTGATGACAACCTGTATGCAGTTGTAGAGCATCACCCTTGGTATGCTGATTTTGCTAATTATATAGTGGGTGGTACTCTACCTCCTAACGTGTCCTACCAACTAGAAAAAGAAATTCCTTTATGATGTTAAACATTATTTTTGGGATGATCCTTTTTTGTTTTGTGAGTGTGCAGATGGATTATTTCGCAGGTGTGTTCCTGAATGGGAGGTTCACGGCGTCCTTACCAGTTGTCATACTTCACCCTATGGTGGACATCATGGCCCCGCTAAAACGGTGGCTAAGATTAATGAGTCAGGCTTCTTTTGGCCTACTATGTTTAAAGATGCTAACACCTTTGTGCAGGCTTGTGACTCTTGCCAGAGGACTGGCAACATTTCGCGGAGGCATGAGATGCCCCAAACTGGGATTCTCGAAGTTGAAATATTTGATGTTTGGGGTATCGATTATATGGGGTCGTTCCCATCTTCCAATGGGAATTGTTTCATACTTGTAGCCGTAGATTATGTGTCCAAGTGGGTAGAAGCCATAGCTTCACCAACAAACGATTCTAAGGTAGTCATCAAGCTCTTCAAGAAGATCATATTTCCCAGGTTTGGTGTTCCACGAGCTATTATTAGTGATGGGGGTACCCACTTCCATGAAAAACAATTGGATAACCTCCTTAAGAAGTATGACGTATATCACAGAACAGGGCTTAGTTACCACCCTCAAACTAGTGGTCAAGTTGAGGTCTCTAATAGGGAAATCAAGGCGATCCTAGAAAAGGTAGTAGCCAAGTCAAGGAAAGATTGGAGCATGAAGCTTGATGACACACTTTGGGCATACCGAACAGCATTTAAGACACCGATTGGTACTTCACCTTATAGATTGGTTTATGGTAAGGCATGTCATCTTCCCGTAGAATTAGAGTACAAAGCCTTTTGGGCGATCAAAGAGCTTAATATGGATTCTAAGGCCGCGGGCAAGAAGAGACTTCTTCAACTCAATGAGTTGGATGAGTTTAGATTGTCGGCATATGATAGTGCGCGGATCTACAAGGAGATGACCGAGAAGTGGCATGACAAGAGGATCTTACCAAGAGAGTTTGCACCGGGTGATAAGGTTCTTCTCTTTAATTCTAGATTGGAGATTTTCCCAAGAAAGTTGAAGTCTAGGTGGTCCGGTCCCTTCACTGTCACAAAGGTGAACAAATTTGGTTCGGTGGAGTTGGTGAATGACAAAGGTGAAGAGTTCAAGGTAAATGGCCAAAGGTTGAAAGTGTATCATGAAGGTGTGATGTATTCATTTTATATAGTATTTTACCCCCGTCCCTTGGTCATAATTAGTAGTGTTTTTGGCTCTTTGGAGCCACTTTTATTACTAATTGGTGTTTTCTAGTGTTTTCGTAGATTTGGTTGACTTTTGCAGGGATTTATGCTTTTGGAGTATTTTCCCGAGATATTTAGGAGCAATCACGAGCACTGGAGAAGCACGACCAGATTTTATAGCCCAGGGCCGGTTGGAGCCATCGAACCGGTGATTAAGGGCTCGGTAGAGGTGATACCGGGGCGTTTGGACCGAGTATTCAAGACCCAAAGAGGAAACCCAGATTGGCCCGAAGAATTGGAGCCCAATCGAAGTCCAAATATTGGCCCAAATGATCCGCCCGGCCAAAAAGGCTGGCGCCCGGAGGCGCGCCCGGCCGGGCGGGAGGAGCGCCCGGTGACGCGCCCGGCCGGGCGCGAGATAGCTATTAAAGATAAAAAGGCGCGCCCGATCGGGCGGTGGGCGCGTGTTTATTTAGGAGACAATTAGAGTCGTATTAATTTGTTTTAGTTTAGGATTTTTGTACGGAGTATAAATACTCCTTCGGAATACGATTTTAGGACGACTTCTTCTTCTCTTAATCCTTTCTCTTAGACTTTCTCTTTCTACTTAGTTTTCTCTCTCTAACCCTTTGTTATTTTATTTTCTTTAGTTAATTTCAGATTTATTTTGGTAACGATTTCTCTTCCCTTAATCTTAGTTATTTATTTTATTCCTTTGATCATGATTTATTTATTTGCTTTGCTTAGTTTATATTTAATTATGTGTGAGTAGTTTAATTTCTAGGGTTTGTGGGGATCCATAAATAATATGAAGGGGTAAATTTATTGTTGTTATTTATCAATGCTAGATTAATTTCCTATTGATTGATTTAATGCTCTGTGACTAGATTAGGCCTATCTTTTATGCATGAGTTTGACAATATTGATTCAAGATTCGAGAGATGAGATTTAATACCGGTAATTTAATTGTGTGATTGTAATAAGTAGCGAGAGCCCTTTACAATCTGGTTAATTGATGCATTGATGATTGACTATTATTGATTGTTGGTATTGCATGATGATTTCTTATTGGATTGTTTTAATGTTTTACAATTGCGGCTTGTAAAAGTATAGCAATATTAAATTGATGAATCGAGCAGATGTTAATTTGATATTAAAGGCTATTTTCAATAAGAACTTAGATCTAGTAAATTGCGAGAGCCTGTTAGATCTATGTTGGTTAATAAATTGCGAGAGCCTGTTAATCATGTTATTTATGCAATGTCAATGATTGATTACCCTATTTTGCCCCGGAATATTATTTATTGGTGAACCTATGCCCTAGATCCTTTTATATATTATTTTCTCCCTTTTCCTACTCTTTTTAGTTTAGTTTCATATTCAACTTTTAATATTGGTTACTTAAATAATTTAGATTATAATATTTAATTAGGAGTAAAAAGACTTGTTTCCCTGTGGAGATCGACCCTACTTCCCTATCTACTTTAGTTAGTGAATTATGTAATTATTTTTGATTAGGGGATACGACTTTACCCTGTCAAGGTGCTACCATTAGAGATGTGGAGGAGACTCTCCTAACTCCACTTCCAACATGAGCTTCAAGGTGGTAAGAAGGTCGTGCGGGACCTAGATAAACCAGCGCTTTGCGGGAGGCAACCCGTATTTCATGCTTTCTAGGCTAGTTTTTCTTTTCCTTATTTTTGTTTTTTTTTTTATAGAGAGGCGAGGAGAGTGATATTTCACCAGTTTTAAGTGTTGTTGTAAAAGACTTAGAAATATTTGAAGAAGAAAAGAAATCGGAGAAAAATGGCTGCTCGGGCCCGATCGGGCGAGGCTCGCCCGATCGGGCGCGCAAGCAACCCAGATTTCAGCAGCAAATTCGCCCGATCAGGCGACGCAGCCCGATCGGGCGCGCAAGCAAGCTTGAAATCGGACCTATTTTCGCCCGATCAGGCGAAACAGCCCGATCGGGCGCGCAAGCAAGGTTGAATTCAGAGGCTATTTACGCCCGATCGGGCGAAGCTTGCCCGATCGGGCGCTTTTTGTTGAAAATCGAGTGAAAGAGAAAAGATATGTCGAGCGAGCAAAGGGCGAAAATTTTCTTCGCGTTCGCGCCCGATCGGGCGCGCAACTTGAGTTCTGGAAAACCCCACCTTCGCCCGATCGGGCGCGCCATCAGCCCGTCCCCCTGTTACTTTCTTTTCTCTTCTTTCTTTCCTCACTTTCTCCTTATTTCATCTTCTTCATTTCACTTTCTCTCTCTAAAACCTCCATTTTCAAACCAAAAAGCTTCACTTCAATCCAAGATCTCCTCCAATTCTTCCATCCAAACTAAAAAATTCTTACATATTCCATCTCCCCTCATCCTCCTCTACAATTTACACTAATTTTCCCCTATTTTCTCTCAAATTTTCTCAAACCCTAAGAGAGAGAAACCTATTCAACATCCCGTCTCAAAACTTTGGCAAAGATTTGCCGGCCTCACTATTTTTGGGAGGCATGAACCGGAAAATGTTAGGAGAGATGAATTGGAACTATTGGCATCCTATATAATTCCCACTGCTGAAATATTGAACATACCCCATAGGATAGCCAATCACTTCCAAAGGGCGGCCAATGCGGCCGAGGCTAGTAGGTCTAGGGCACCTATTTACTTTGGGGGGTTAGTGACCCACATTGCTAGGAAACACCTAGGTTGGAACCCGGATGGGCATAGGAAAGTTGTGGGATCGAACCTCATGGACCTACCCTATTTATGGAGTTTGAACTGGGTGCGACCTGTGGGGAGTGATACTTGGTGGATAGTCCACCGACAATCGGGTAGGAGAGACCAAGCCTTTACCTTACCCAACCCCGCCTTGACCAAATTTGAGAGGGGGAAGCCCTCTTATACTTTCGAGATAAATGGTCAAGGTGAGGTTCAACCACCTCACCCCTCACCACAACCCCACCATTCCCCCATTCACCACTCACCACACTACCAACCACCTCCACCCTTCACCTATGGCATTCCCACTTCCTCGGTCGATTACAACGTCGACCCCAATGCCCCATACAACTTTTCGGCTTTTAGGAGCCAATTAGACCGCATCGAGATGGGGCAAGGGAGAGTTGAGGGTATGATACAAAACCTAGACTCTAGGTTAAGCACCTTAGATGGGCGGGTTGGTCATATAGAGAGGAACCTAGGGAGGGGTCTTTATCCCATGTATGATGATTACGCCCGTCGGGGGGTTATTCCTCCCGATTCACTTACTCCCGATTGGTTCCAATACCCCCAAGAAGGGTATTCTCACCCCGGTGCGTATGGTACTTACGTGGACTACTCTTCGGTCCACGGTTATGGGGGTGATGCTCCTTTTGGGGGTATGGGTGGGAATGTGGACCCTAACTACTATGCAGGTGGTTCGGGGTATGGAGGTGGTGGCTCTAGCCATGGAGGAGCCGGTTCTAGCCACGGCGGGGGCTATTCGAGGATGGATGAGGATGAGGAGTAGGCTACTCTCCCAAGTCAATGAGGGCATTGCTTGATTTGGCTTGGGGGGGTGTTCTTTCACTTGGTAATTCTCTTCCTTTTCTCTCTTTATTTGCTTTCTAGTATAGTTTTATTTGCTTTCCTAGTGTAGTTTTTATTGCTTTCTTATATATGAAAAATACAAAAAAAATTGAAAAATAAAAAAAATTCAAAAATACGTTCTAATGAATTGTAAATCATGCTTCCCTATGCCCCGTACTTGAAAAAATTGTTTTGATTCTTGGTATTCGATGATGAATATTGTGGATTCGTTGGTCATGATTTGAAGTCTAATTGTTTGGATTCCTAAACATGCGCCAATTTTGCCCAACTACTTGTGAATATAGTGCTTGACTAGTTGATTTGGTTAGGAAATGTGTGATAGTTCCATAATTCCTGGTATGTCAATGAATTTGAGTATTGATTTGCAACTATGAGTAGTGTTTCATGACTTATTATTATGCACATGAGGAGGACGAAGGCGTTCATTCTTTTATGTAGCCTTCAGAGTATTAGATACATTTGTTCCCTTCTTGTTACCCATGTTATTGCTTGTGCCCTTTTATTGTTTATTTAGCCACATTACAAGCCTACATGAGCCCCATTGGTTACTAGTCCCAAGCTTGGCTTGGGGGAGCTATTAGTGAGTGAGGTGAGGGAGTTTGTAGTGTGCACATTATTTGCACAATTTGGGTGGGTTTTGAGAAGTAATTCATTCTTGATCATATTTTTGTTTTGTTGAGTTTAAAAGTTGTATATTTTTGAGAAAAATAAAAGTGTGATGAAAAAAAAAGAAGTTCAAAATAAAAAAAAGTGAGAAATTTGAAAAAAGGTGAACTTCTAAGAAAGAAAAAAATGTTTGATGTTCAAATGTTCTACTTGAAGGTTGTTCTAAGAAAAAAAAATAAGAAAAAAAAAAGAATGAGTTCAAAGTTTGTTTTTCACTCAAAGTTCTACATTATCATATTTTTATGAGTGATTGTTGTGAGTGTTAGGATTATTTATGATGATTAGAGTTGTATTTGGTGGTTTTTGTTGGAGTTGGTTATGTTTATGGAGATGTATGATCATTATTTTTTATCATGGGTTTATTAGGATTTGGCTCCCTTTTAGCATAGCTTTTCTCTCTCATAATCCCAAATTTATCCTACCTTTACCCTAGCCTTACATTACAAGCTTAAAGGACCTTCCGACCTTGTGCATAGAAGTTATGTAAATATGAAAGTATTGTTTATCAATGCAAGTTATGACTTGGCATATTTCGAGTCGACTAGTAGGATGAGCGTTCAATGTTTTTATACACACAAGAGTGTGAGTTGGGAGGGCATTGTTCACATCAAAGGGGTTGGTTGGAGAGCGATCGAGTACATTCTTTACTCGCCACATAAATGAGAGTTGAGTGTGTGAGCACTAGTCTTGAATTCTATATGCTCTTGTGGTTTGCTCTATTTGATAATTGTTGGGGAGGAAGGGTGATTAGATGAATAAGATTGATTGATGTTGAAGCGTGTTCATTAGATTTGCCTTGAGTTGTTGGTTTTTGATTTGATTATTGGGGTGAAGTATGTTTTATATGTTCATTGATGAGCTCTTTGCTTAGGGACAAGCAAAGGTTTGGCTTGGGGGAGTTTGATATGTCTAGTTTATATAGTGTTTTATCCCCGTCCCTTGGTCGTTATTAGTAGTGTTTTTGGCTCTTTCGGGCCACTTTTATTACTAATTTGTGTTTTCGTAGTTTTAGTTGTATTTTACAGAAAATTGCACTCTTGGAGCATTTTCCCGGGCCTTATTGGATCGACTACGGAAGCTAGAAGGACACGACCACTTTTGGAGCCCAAGATCGGTGAGAGCCGGTGATTAAGGGCTCGGTAATTGGGATCACGAGGCATTTGAACCAAGTATTCGAACCCCGAGAGGAAATATGGATTGGGTCGAGAAATCTAGCCCAATCGAAGTTCAAGCCTCGAAGAAGAAGACCGGGCCCGATCGGGCAAGCATACGCCCGATCGGGCGGATGCGCGCAAAGGCACCCTCAAGGAAGAGGCGCGCCCGATCGGGTGAGCTAAGCTCGATCGGGCGCGGCACGTCAGTAGAGGCACTGTAAAAAAAGGCGGGCCCGATCGGGCGGCCCTTCGCCCGATCGGGCGCGTGTTTTCCTAGAATCTGATTAGTTTAGTTTTAATTCTTGTTTTAGGAGAGGTTTAAATACGATTTGTACGGAATTATTACTTACCTTTTTCCTTAGACTTTCTCTCTCTACTTAGTATTTTTCTCTCTCTAAAATTCTCTCTAAACTCTTGTTCTTAATACTTCCTTTAATTCCAGATTTATTTTTGGTACAATTTCTTCCCTTTTTAATTTCATCTATTTTAATTGTTTTCTTGATTATGCTTTTAATTATTTACTTGATTAGCTTAGTTATGATGATTAGTGAGTAGTTCCATTCTAGGGTTTATGGGGATCCATAATTAATATGAAGGGATAGTTTGTTATTGTTGATTATTGATATTGCTTGATAATTTCCTATTGAATTGTTTTAATTCTTTGCAATTAGATTATGAATCGAGCAGATGTAATTTGATTGTGAATGTTTAGCAATATTGAATTGATGAATCGAGCAGATGTTGATTTAATATTAAAGGCTATTTTTAATAGGAACTTAGGTCTAGTAAATTGCGAGAGCCTGTTAGATCTATGTTGATTAATAAATTTCGAGAGCCTGTTAATCATGTTATCTATGCATTGTTAATTATTAATTACTTCGTTCTATCCCGGAATATTAATTATTGGTGAACCTGTGACCCTAGGTTTCCTTATTATTGATTCTTTTCTCCCTAAACTTATTCTTCGTAGTATAGAATTCTTACCTAAAAATATTGGTTACTTAGATAATTTAGAGTATAATAATTAATTAGAATTAAAAAGACCTGTTTCCCTGTGGAGTTCGACCCTACTTCCCTATCTACCTTAGTTAGTGATTTAGGTAATTATTTTTGATTAGGGGATACGACTTTACCCTGTCACCGAGTGTTGAGCCAGATTTAAAAAATGAAAAGTAAAAATAATAATGATACAAGTAAAGGGAAAGAAAGCAGGCGTCCTACCTCTGTACGTGTAGAAAACTTAAAAAGTCTTGAGGGCTAACCGGAAAACTCAAAAATGTACCCAGAAAACTCAAAGGCACGGCGGAGCTCTTGAAGATTCAAAGAAAATGGCACTTTCTCTCTCTAAAAGCTCTGACTTCTCTCTAGAAAATGCAAAGTTCCAAAGTGTGAGAATGAGGTCAAACCCTTTGTATATATAGGCAAAATTTATGGGGGTAAGATGGTAAATTCATCTTTCACGCCTAAAAAAGTTGAACGGTTATAATTGAAAATTTTAACCTAGAATTTGAAGGGGCAAAGGACAACGCCGTTAGAATAAGCGGAAAAGAAGACAACCTAATAACAGCACGTCAAAAAATAAACAGACGAGAAGACGGAGCTAACGCTCCCTTCTCAAAAGATAGACGTCCGCTTTTCTCCCAAAAATGAGACAGCCTACCGTTGTCCGCTCCCTCCGCAAAGATAGGCATTCGCTTGAAATTTTTAGGCCGACAAAAGCCGTCCGTCAAAATCATAATGCACCCGTACGCACTAAAGCCAGTAAAAGTCAGAGGAGGCGACCGATATCGTTTGAGACACCCCTTTTGAGGGGCAAATGTTTAGGGTAAAAATACCCCATATACGTGGACCAGTCCTGTAGCGACACGTGGCCCAGTGAGAGGGTGACACATGTCACTATGAGAAGGTGCCACACATTCAGGTTAAAAGCACTCAAGAGCACGGGCCAATCCTGTAGCGACACGTGGCCCAATGAGAGGGTGACACGTGTCACTACAAGAAGATGCCACGTGTTTAGGGCATATAAAACCCATGAAATCAGCACAAAAAGGGGCCTCATTGCATCATGGCCCAAATCCCGAGAGATATCCCTAAAAGCCGTAAAACGGCGCCCCCATGTTACACGTGGCATCGCGTGATTGCGCAGCCAATCACGTCACGTAATTTTAGGATACAAACCCTAAAAGGGGCACAAGTTTCCACCCCTATAAATACCCCAATCATTTATGATGGGAGGGGTGGATTACGACATTACAAAGAAAAGAGCATTAAATAGCTCCAACTTCTCTCTACTTTCTCTCTCTAGCCTTTTCCGTTTCCAATCACTAACTTGATCGTCGGAGGCGAATATTCCGACAAAGGAATATTCGTTGTTTTGCAGTTGTCTCAGTCTCGTAGCCAGGAGAACACGACCAGTATCCGAGGAAATCTAAAAAACACCCGAAATAATAATAATTTTGAAAACTGACAACTAAAAAGTGGAAACACTTTTTTCTTGTTTCTTTTTTTGGGTTTTCGTTTTCAAAAATACAAAAAACTGAAAACAAAAAACGATATAAAACAAGCCCTTAGGTGTCAAAATTAAAGGCATATTCATTCTCAAAACCAAATTAAATACAAGAAATTACGTATTGATTTTCCATCCATAATCCATATTACCTTCATACCTTGGTATTTATTTCGATATAAAGGCAATACGGAGTATCAATTAGCAAATTAAACTCCCACGAAGTAAAATTAAAATACTTCATTATACGTATATATATCAACTGTAAAAAAATTTAGATTTATATTCCTTTGCTTTTTATTAGTTGCAACACTTTTTATTGATAGAGTATAAAACATATTTTTGGGCTTCAACCATTAGTTTAATCTTTTGGTTGACTTGGTCCTTTAATATGGTGTCGGCGCCAGCGTGGCACAAAGTTTATGGGTTCAAATCTTATTCACCCCACACTTACAAGTGTAATAATTTGCGCAAAGTATGTGGATGACTCCTGTTGCATCCACATTTCAAGCCAAAGGGCTCTCATGTGAAAGGACGTGATAGAATGAAAAAATGTATGGTACAATATATTTTAGTAAGCTTAAATAACTTTCGCTTTCCTCTGTTCTATTTTCCTTGTTTCTTTCTCCTGTTTAGAACCTTCATTGGTAGATATGTCTCAGTTCATTAATTCAGTCACCTTCGTTTATCCGCACTATATAGGGGCAGAAGTTGAGTCCCCTCCTCCTTTACGAGACGACTCGTTTATCAATTGGGATTGTTGTGTCATAGGTCGCTTTTGGGATGAACGAGTATTTTCTGTTACTTTGGTTCAGAGGCTAGTTTCCAGGTTTTGGTACTTACGAGCTCCGGTTTTCGTTTTCCCATATGGTCAGCAAGAGATAGTGTTTTGCTGTGGAACTCTTGAGGATGCGGAGGAGTTAGCGGCTCGCGCCTGGGTTCACTTTAAAGGCAGTTTGGTGGTACTTCAACGCCTACTTCCTCACTCGGTTCCCCTGAATATGAATTTGCACCTAGCAGAATTATGGGTGTAGGTGGAAGGCCTCCCAATAAGAGCTTCCACATCTCGTACTACAGCCGGAGTTCTCTCACATGTCGGTGAAATAATCATGGAAGAAGATACGAATGGTCAGTTTCATGTTCCTTACCCTCGTGTTAAAATTTTGGTTGATTTGTCGTTACCTTTAATTCCTGGTTGTTATTTCCCCACGAGGGAAAATCAAGTCACGTGGGTTCGTTTTAAATACGAGGGTATATTTAGATTTTGTAAAAAGTGTGGTTTTGTCGGACTTGGTCGGGAAACGTGTACTCATTCTCAAAAATTTGTTAATTATCATTTGGAGAATCGTTTCCGACGTTTTCATGATCGAGGTTTACGTGTGTTATATGGCCCTACCGATACCAATTTATATTCTAATGCTATTCGTGGCATACGACCATATCCTACAAATTGGAATTTAGAATTGTGGTTTGGGTATCATGACGAGGATAATCCTTCGGAGTACTCGGCAGACTCCCACCCGTCTGACTATGACAGTGATGGCATGGGTTTGCCTCGATCTCGGATGTGCGTTCTGGTTCCTCGGGCTACAGTGGTCATGATCCTCCTATAGCAATTCCTGGGTTGTTTCCTCCATCATCTCCTGCGGCGTACTGGAGTACGGCTAATGAGGTTTTACGCCGAGATTTAGGAATTAATCGTGCAATTAGGGAGCAATTAGAGGTTCCTTCTCAACAAAAAAGAACTATGCCACGTGTCACACATGCAAGTGACACCGAACCCCCCTGGCAATTTATGGGGGGATGGAATGTTAATTCGTCAAATGCTATTAATGCTCCACGTGACTATCATAAGCCGGGTTAGCGGTCGTATTTGGCAGGTAATGCTTTTAGGGAAGGTGATCCTTATCGAGTTTTCTAGCAATTATCCAGAGACTCGGTGGATCAGAGTCAAGTGGGCCGAAATTCTGAAACTTGGGCCTTAAGTTCTAGAATTGTTTCTGAGGATCTTAACTCCGCCTCCTTCCCACATATCAATGAATATGGGTCGGCATATATTTCTGGACTGGGCCAACCCAATGTTCCTCAAGTTCAGCCTTACTTGTTTGATTTGAATATTTCGAATACTTCAGAACAGAGGGTGCCAGCTATTCCGTCGTCGATGCCATTCTTCTCTCCACCTCCGCTCGGGCCTCAGGGACCAATATTTGCAGACCCTTTTGGTGCCGGACCGAGCAACTGGGGTTCGTCGGCGGTTAATTCTCCCTCTCCGATTCAGTTTCTGTCGGAATCTTTCCCGGTAGATCAGTCTGAAGAATCGGGCTGTGTAGCCGACTCTTCTTTAGAGGCTTTCTCTTTTCACTCGCTGGAGGTGGTAGTGACAGCTGAGCAGCAGAATTCGGGTGTTCAGGAAATGACAGATGGTGCGGATTCGATGGAGGTTGTTCCCATGGATTGTTTGCCGCCTTATTCTCCGCCGACTTTGGACATCTTAGTCAATCATTCAGATTCTTCTGATCGAACTAGAAGTGATTTGGATTTTCAGAAAAAGGATTCTGGCTGTTCCCAGGGTTTGATAGGCAAAGGTAAGAACAAAGTATGTCAATGGATCAAGAATTCGTGCCCTGGAAAGCGTTCTTCAGGGGCTTTGGAACCGTCTGCTCCACCTCTTCCACCTTTACACATTGCTTCTTCTAGTGATATAGGGTGCCTATCATGTTTGCTTTCATATAAGAACAGGCGCAGGTCTTCTAGCATGGATTCGGTTTCTTCTTCGACTGAGGGTTCGGTGGCTGCCCGTGATAAGCCACCAGGTTCGGGATGAGAGTTGGTGCTTGGAATTGTAGGGGATTAGGACAGGCGGACACCCCTAAAATTCCTTACATTTTGTCACTAGTCCGCTCTTTCGGCTTGGATGTTGTTTTTCTTATGGAAACTTTACTTCCTGTAGATATTGTAGCTAGGAAGTTAGCATCTTTATCATTTTTGGGTAGTGTTGGTATATATGCAGTAGGTTCAAGTGGTAGTCTGTTTGTTTTTTGGTTTGCTCCGATGGCGTTGGTTCCTGTGTACATTTCCTCCAGTGTCATACTTTGTAAAAACGTAGTAGGTGATGCAATAAAATATTATATATTTGTGTATGGTGCACCTCACATTGCTGATAGATTAGAGGTTTGGATGTTAATTTCGAATTTGTTAACTGATTATCCAACCGCAGTTTAGTTGGTGACTTTAATCAAGTTGAATATCTGTCGGATAAGATCGGAGGAAGTTTGGATATTCCGGGGAGATGGGATTTTTTACAATGGAAAATGGACGTAGGTTTGATAGATGTTCCCTTTTCTGGACCTAGGTTTACTTGGACAAATAATATATCTGAGTCCGATCCAATTCTTGAAAGATTGGATAAGGCCTATGCCACGTCCTCTTGGTATGACATACATCCTCAAGCAACTGTTTTCCACCAGCCCATTTTATTTTCAGATCATGCAGCAATCATTCTATCAGACACACATTTCAAGAAGAAGTCTAAGCGACCGTATCGAGTTGAAAACTGGTGTTTGACAGCACCAGAAGTCTCTTCTCTGGTTTTCTCAGCCTTCTCGTTGTTCTTTGCGGGCTCACCTTTGTTTTCGTTGTCCAAAAAGCTTCTTTGGCTTAGGGATCGTTTGTTAGTCTGGTGTACTACTAATAAGAAACTCTGGGGAATTAATTGGAAGTCCTTGGTCATGGAGGTTAATCAGGAGACTTTTAGTCTAGATAGTAGGCTAGATCGTTGTCTCTTTATTTCAACTAAAAATGAGAAGCTTGCAGCGGCTCAGATAGCGTTTCAATTAGGGTTGTGCGCGGTGCGGTTTCGATCTCAAACCGCACCAAACCGCAAAATTACGGTTTGTGATTTTTTCAAACCGCACCAAACCGCAATTCTATACAAACCGCACCAAACCGCACCACAAAATACGGTTTGGTGCGGTGCGGTTTGCGGTTTTTCCATAATATCTTCAAAACTTGCATCTTCATAACTTCGATTCTTTTTCGGGAGAAAGTCGGTACCCTCCACAAAAATGACGGAAAATTTTTGCTTTTCTGCATTTTCGAGTCGCACGATCACATTACAATGCACACACGAGTCATGAGTCACACGTGTCATTTCACTTCGAGTCGAGTCAACCTCGAGTCAATCACATCGAGTCAAGTTTATACCTTGAGTCGTGTTAAGTTATTGAGTCAAGCAACATTAAACCTTAGGTCAACCCTAAGATAATTAAGCCTTAGGTCAACCCTAAGATAATTAAAGAGATTGGCAAAGTTTTATAATCAAAATAAATACAGGTGCAGCAGAACAGGGAAGACCCTATCACAGCGTTCGGCGACAGAATCAATTCTTTGCGCCAGAGATATTTCAGCAACGACAGAGCTCGAAGCCTCTCAGAAAGGTGATTTCGACTTCATACAGCAATTTTGGGTTCCTTGGTACGCCAGTTAGCCCCTATAAGCAATTTGACATGATTAAGTAGTCAGTTTGATTACAATTGCAATAAGTGATCGACCTGATGAAAGATCGTCTCGCTTAGCTTAAAGCGCCTAAGATATGGTTCATTACGGAAACACCGACATACTGGTTTTAGCGGAATAAAGTTCAGGCGAGCTTTAGAGATCGACAAACGTTGGCCTTCGGAAATTTTTTCTTCAAGACGTTATCGCAACAAACGTTCAAGTACTGAAGCTCTATTGTTCAGAGACGCGTGGACATTTCCTATTTTCAAGCTCTTCGTTCAGAGACGCGTGGACATTTCATTCAAGCTCTTTTGTTCAGAGACGCGTGGACATTTCCTTTTCAAGCTCTTTTGTTCAGAGACGCGTGGACATTTCCTATTTTCAAGCTCTTTTGCTCAGAGACGCGTGGGCATCCTATTATCAAGCTCTTCGTTCAGAGACGCGTGGACACATCATTCAGAAGATCATATCTCAAAGAAGCTCTTTGTTCAGAGACGAGTGAACATCGAAACAGCAAGGTGGCGTTCCCTGGATTATGGAGAGTTGTCACAAACAGCTGAGGATTGTTTCAAGAGAAGCAATCTTCGAAAGTATTCCCTTGGACGCGGAATATTATCAATGCGGATGGAGATTGTTTCAAGAGAAGCAATCTTCGAAGGTATTCCCTTGGACGTGGAATGTTATCATAGCGGGGAGTATAGTTTCAGGAGAAGCAATCTTCTATATTTGGAAGCAGTTACAGGCGTAGCGGTTTTCAAGCGGGATGGCATTCTCTAGCTTGCAGGAGGTCATCAAAACAAAAAGCAGCAACAATCGGTTACTTTCAGAGACGTGTGCTCGACGGTGCAAGATACGCGTTTCTTAACTCTCTTATCTGTTCAACTAACATTGGTTTGCAGGTATCGGCGTTACAAGATTGATTTAGGATCGCAGAACGCCCTAAATCATTCTCCGTCCCTATCGATACTTTGGCTTTCGTTTTTTCGAAACTTGCGTTTCTCCAAACTCAGTCAAAGTGGGGGCTTCTGTAGACACCCATTTGTGTCTCCCCAAAACCAAACCCGGTGATGAGTGCCTTTCACGTCGAATCATAATCGAATGAAACGAAAGTGTGGAAAGGTCTAGTGTTGCGGAAAGTTTTATTTCTTTTCTCTTCTCCCTGTTTTTGAAAACTTTATTTTAAGAAAACAGTCAATCCAGTTTGGTTGGTCCATGATATGGGTCCAATAGTGGTGTAGTTGGATAGGACTTTCAAAGACCTTTCCAACGATATATTATAAGCCCAATTCCGATGAATATTGAGGAAGTTATGGCCAATTTACTAAACTGGGCCTGGTTTGAGCTTTAAGTACGGCCCAATGATCTAGGGGAGGGCCTAATATAATTTATCATTCCTAATGTAATTAGGAATGGTTTTAGTCTTCTAGAAAATTCTAGAAGGTTCTTTTCATTCCTAATTCAATTAGGACTCTTCAGAGTTTTAATCAAGATCAAATAGCATTTTCGTTTGGAATTATATTATTTTATCTTCCAGTACAGGAAATTTATCAGATTTTCGAAAACGCGTGGAAAATCAGTTTGGCGTCCAACCCCAGGCCTTGGCGCCTGGAACCAAGATTGGCGCCAGGCGCTAGCCATTGGCGCCTGGCGCTAGCCATTGGTCCTGGCGCCAACTAGCCAGGGCTGGCGCCAAAGTGTTTTTGCGATCTCCAGACTCTGTTTTGTTAAATTATCTTTTTTGGATGATTTTCTCTATAAATATCGTATCTAAAACTCCGTTTTCATGGACCAAGAATCACCAGCTATCTTCATCATTCATCAACAAGCATCATCGATCACCAACTCTCTTCAAGATTTTCTTGATTATTTATTCAACTCTTTTCTAAACTTTGCTTCACATACAAAATTCCGCATTCGCAAGATCTAGAAACACCTAGCCATATTCGAAGTTGCCTTCGCCCTAGACGTGAAAGGTTTTAATTTCTGAGGGTTTGGTCCCAAACCTCTATTTCAATTATTTAATTTAATTGCTTTGATTATTATTTTCCTTGAAGTTACTAACGTGTGTATTTTGTTATTAGAAAGAGGTACGAGGCATCCAAGTAAGTACTTTAATTGATTTATTGATTTTATGATGTAGACATCATGTTTATATTGTTATTATGATTCCTAGTATCATGTCTAGGGTATTTTTAATATTGAATATGATTGTTATGATGCTTCCTATATTCTTTCTAATGTTAATTCATGTTAGTATCATGTTAGGGTTAAAGATTTGATTTTTATTTCTTAGTGACATGCTAGGGTTTGTTATTAATCTTGTTAGTATCATGCCTAGGATCTTGCTATTTTTATTATGCTTTAACATGGTCATGAATATTGTTATGATTATTATTTATGATGATTATTATTGATTATTTATTATGTTGCTTGATATGCATATTATTTATATTTATTGCTTGATCACCTTTTATTGCATGTTAAAAGGGAATTGGTATCTGCAATCACGCTTAATAAGATAATTAATAATCTTGTTAGGGTTAATGTGATTATAATTCAAGTGATCGCCAATAATAGATTTGTTTGTGCATTAAATTCAACCAACATAGATTAAACAGGTTTAGGGTTAATCTATTGATTGTATGTTAATTAAAAAGCGCACATGAATACGAGCAGAATAAAGTAGAGGCCTATTATTAGGGCAGGTTCAATCTCTTTTAGGTTGGATTTGTACCATCATCCCCGGACCCTTATTTGGTTCATGACCTTATGGAGTTGACGATCTCTTGGATCGTTAAGGGGTGTAACCTTCACCTCGTGATGGTTTACAAGTTCCTCAAAAAACTTGTTGGCGACTCTTTTGCTCTATCTTCTTCCCTTTTGGACGCCACCGTACTTTAGTGTATGATCACAGTGGGGTTCAAGCTAGTGGGATTTTAAAGGCTTGAAACTATTCCCTACACTAATCTTTCGGTTGATTTGCCTGATGATTCTTGGTGGGATCGACTTAATCTCCCTTCTCTGTCGGTTTCTCAGCGGCAGTTTCTTTTGGTTCCTTTTTCAGCAGAAGAAATACGGGTTGCCATGTTTTCGATCGCTGATAATAAAACTCCAGGTCCTGGCGGTTTTTATTCTGCTTTCTTTAAATTGCATTGGCCAGTGGTTGGGCCATTTGTGATCCAGGCAGTCCAGTATTTCTTTGCTCATGGCTACATGTTGAAGGACTGGAACCGCACATTTCTAGTTCTTCTTTCTAAGGTGGATAGTTCGGAGTTAGTCTCTCAATTCCGTCCTATATATTGTCTTGTGCAATGTTATTTATAAGTGTATAGCCAAATGTCTTACAGGACGCCTTCGTCAGATTTTGCCCTGTTTGGTCTCAGATTATCAGAATGCCTTTGCTCCAGGTAGATTGATTACAGATAACGGTTTTCTAGCCCACGAGGTTCTTTCTTACATGAATGCTTCAAAGGCTAAGAAACGCTGCTTTGCTGCTCTTAAGCTGGACATGAATAAGGCCTATGACAGAGTAAACTGGTCTTTCTTGTTACGCGCTCTCCAGGCTTTCGGGTTTCCTGCATACTGGGTTCATATAATTCATCAGTGCATCTCCACTGTTTCGTTTCAAGTTTTGGTGAATGGCAGTCCATCCCCGACTTTTCATCCTCAGTGTGGTTTGAGCCAAGGGGATCCTTTGTCGTCGTATCTATTTGTCCTTTGTATGGAAATTTTCTCGGCTATGTTACGGCAGGGTGAGAACTTGGATTTGTTCCGGGGTATCCAAATCTCAAGAGGTGACCCCTCCATTTCTCATTTGTTTTTTGCGGATGACTCTTTATTATTCTTCTAGGTGTCTCCGACAGCTTGTGATAATCTACGACAGGTTGTGCATCAGTTCTGTTCGGTGTCAGGTCAGATGATTAATCTCCAGAAATCTTTTATTAACTTTAGTCCCAGTACTCCTCCGGATTATAAGGATTTCTTGGCCCATAGTATGCGTCTGCAGCCTCACTCGACCCTTGGTACCTATTTGGGTCTTCCAGTGGACTTGGGTCGTAGTAAGGTGTTGGAGTTTGGTTTTTTGCTCGACAAGGTTTCGGCCCGTCTTTCCCAGTTTGCTTCTCTGGGCCTTTCAGCCGCCACTAAGTTGGTCCTTATTAATTCAGTGTTGGTGGCTTCTTTCAACCATGTTCTGTCGGTTTTTAAGGTCCCGTCTTCTATCTGCAGCCGCATTGACAGGTTACTTGCCAGCTTCTGGTGGCGCTCTTCCTCCTCGGTTAAGGGCATGGCGTTTCGGTCTGCAACTCTGTTGCATCTTCCGAAAGGTCTGGGGGGTCTTGGCCTTCGTAGCTTTTCTCATGTGAATACGGCTCTTCTGGCAAAGCAAAGTTGGAGAACTATTCATCACCCTCAACTCCTTCTTTCGAGGGTTCTTAATGCCAAGTACCCTTTCTTGGGTTCTGCTACAGTTCGTTCTTCTCGGATGTCCTGGGGTTGTAGGAGTTTATTGGAAGGGAGGGATGTTTTGAAGAAGGGTTTGGTTTGGAAGGTTGGCTCGAGTTCCCGGATCCGTATCCTGGAGGATGATTGGGTTCTTGGGGGAGTTCGGTTTAAGTCTTC
Organism: Chenopodium album; assembly: GCF_948465745.1. Taxonomy (NCBI): domain Eukaryota; kingdom Viridiplantae; phylum Streptophyta; class Magnoliopsida; order Caryophyllales; family Amaranthaceae; genus Chenopodium; species Chenopodium album. The sequence continues at coordinate 4,117,868 of NC_137836.1, read as the reverse complement.
GATTTCTGAGTCGGAAGTTCCGACTCAAGTTTCTTCTATTATTATTCCGCGCTCAGGCGTGTGGGACACTTCCAAGATTCATAGGCTCTTTGATAGTGTTTCGGCTCAGCGTATTCTTGCGTTGGAAAGGCCGCACAGACCTATGGATGACTTTGTTTACTGGAAGTTTTCGCGAGATGGCCGGTTTTCAACAAAGTCCGCGTATTCCTTGTTGGTCTAGCAGTCAGTCATCTCGATTGCTGGTACACCAGATACGGAGTAGTGGTGGAAGAAATTATGGGGTCTCTCCCTTCTTCCACGTTTCAAACTGTTTCTACGGAAGTTGCTTCATGATGCTCTGCCGCTTAAGGATCACTTGAATTCCCGCGGCATTCCAGTGGATCCAACATGTATTTTCTGTCGTCGGTCGGCCGAGACAACCTCTCATCTTTTTCGTGATTGTCAGGTCATTGAGTCTATCTGGCCTCCTCACTTGTTATCTCTGACTGGGGCTCAAGGAGGCCACATTCCTTGCAAGGACTGGATGATAAATGTGGTTTCCTATTACAGGCATTCCAAGGATTTGGTGGGTCTTGTTTCGTTTGTCTCGTTCCTTTGGGCAATCTGGATGGTTCAAAACAGTTGTGTTTTTCGGCAAGCGGTGTGGTCTCCTGCTTTGATTCACCATCTTGCTCAGGAATGGACGACTCGTGCCTCTCAAGCTCATGCTTATCCGCAGTCTCTGGTTTCAGCTTCGAGCCGTTCATATTTGCCTAAGCTTGATTGTACGCAGGTTGTTCTTCGGGGTGATGGTGCAGCCTGCCTGGATCACTGTCTTATTTTTTATGGCGTTTGGCTGTCTCATGATAACAGCGCTGGTGTTGGGTGGATTTTCCGAGAGATATCATCTGCATTGGTTCTCGGCGGAGGTGCGAAGGCTGCACATGCCACTTCCGCGTTTCAGGCAAAGTTGCAGGCTTGTTTAAGTGCTCTTCGTAATGCCAATCATCTGGGGTATCGTAGTCTCCTTATCTACACGGACTGCGCAGATTTAGTTTCGGCTTTCCGCCATCCTGGGACTATTGATATATCTTGTTTATATCTATTTACAGAGATTCAAGAAATGCTCCACAGTTTTTTGGCTTGCCGTCTGTGTAAGGTTCCGCGTGGTTGGGTCACACCTGCGCATTGGCTTGCAATTCGGGCTCGGAAGCGTGATTGTCTTTGTTGGTCTTTTTAGTTAGTTTTCGTTTTGATTCCTTGTTTGTTTGTTTGTGTTGCTTTTGTAGTGCTCTTTGTTAAAAAAAAAAAAAAAGGTTAAATAACTGACAATAAGCTAGAGTTACACAAATTGAATCACAGTTACAAACTTACACTAGGTTCATATAAATCCAGTAAATTTGTATAAATAAATTATGTAGGTTAGGTACTTAGGTAGGTGATAACATATTGTTTAAAAATCAATAATTTATGTAATTTATTGTTGAACTATTTTGATAGCGAAAATGTTTTCAAGATTGTAGCTTTGAAGATGAATGAAGATTGCGTATATTCTACTACTTGATTGATTTCTCATTTGCGAGCTCAAATTATAAGTCTTAAAACTATGCATTATTTGATTATACAGAGTAATATAATCAAATTAAACTAGTAATCTACGCACTTTGTGTACTCCATATATATATACTTCCTCCGTTGTCTTTTAGATACAACACACACTTTTTCACGGTATTTAAGAAATGTGAGGTTCACATGATATAATACACTTTAAAATGGGATGAGTGGTTGTTAGGAGTGTAATTTAGTGGGCCATGTGCTTTAAATAAGGAAAATAGTATAGTTTTTCCCTAAAGTAACTTTCCTTTTATAGTGTGTTGCAAGTATTGTGACATTTCCTTTTTAGGGAAGTGTTGCAAGTAAAAGAAAACGGAGGAAGTATAAAAAAAAAAATAAAAAAAAAAAACCTCTAAAATCATCTGGTGGACTTTGATCCCACAATCTTGTGGGTTTGACCAAGCCATTTTGGCATTTTGCAATCTTGCTTGATATCACAATTATTTGTTGACCATTCATACTATGAAGTACGAAGTATTTTTTTTCAATTAGCAGCCTAAATAAATCATAACCAATTTTGGAGAAAAACACCATTTATTTCCCAAAAAAATAAAAAAAATACAATTACACCATTTTGGTCTTTTATGTTTTTTATTGAGCATTAGTACGTGGAGGCAATTTTTAAGATTTGATGAATATGAGATTATCATTCCCCTTAAAGCGAAAATGAAAGTTTTAATATAACTGGCGCATCTAATGAGTGTGTTAAAACAATTAAAGTATGAAAATATTGAGAGTGAGGAAGAACTCAAGTGGTTAAAACTTCCCTTCTGATTGCAGGAGATTCTGGGATCATTTCTCATCCCCGTCCTTATGGCTCTCTAAACACCAAAAAAGTATAAAAATATTTAAATTATTTAGTTATTTATCATATTTTTCTTACTTATAAAGTACTCGGTATGATTATTAAATCGAAAATTTTGTGTCATAACGGAAAATTATGGTGCATCACCAATAATCTCTTGCAAAATCTCTAATTGTTTACAAAACTCAGCCAAGAAACATGATTGGAAAGCTATAAAACATTAAAATAACAAATAGGAGCATTAAATTTGATTATTTTTCTTTAGATTCTTCAGACCTTTCTCTGAATCTTCCACGGTTCCACATGTTGTCTCATTATCTTTTTTGTATATTTGTATAACGTAATATGATATGCCAAAGATATTTTGTTCTAATCTTAATACTAATATACTTCATATAATGTTGTCGTATAAAGAAAATGGACAGAACGATAGATATGTAACCTCGTGGTGCACGAGCTCCATTTGCGCATATGTTACTCGAGTAAGGCCTGGACTATTAAACCCAAACCATGAATTAATAATCCTATCATTTCATAAAGTCAACTTTTAATTTAAGGAAGAACATGGTCACTTGTTGGCTGGGATATATGTTTACAATAGTATTCTCTCGATTTCACAATGATTGTTCCATTTAAAAGTTAGCATGATTTACAAACTTCTCTTTGACCTATGCTTATACGAGTTTTATGGGCGTTTGTATCAGTGAAATGTTAATTTTAAATTGCAATTATAGACAAAGTAAATTATGCCGGATATATATTTCATTATTAGAGGGCGTTTTTTGTTTTAGTTACAAGTGATTATTCTATTTGACACATTATTATAAATGTCTATTTCATGTTAGAATTTTTTTTCTATTATTAATAAGAATAACTGATCAATTATGAAGATTCAAGAAAAAATTCAGTTATTATAGCATACATTTAAAAGAGCAATACCCAGTCAATTCCCCAAATAAACAAAATAAACAAAATTTGTTTATCTGGGGGTATAATTGTCTTTTCAAGTAACAGTAGAGGGGTATATGCGTCTTTTCATGTACTAATTGAGGGGTACATGTGTAATTTCCTTACCAAACAGTAAAAGCAAAAGGCAAATAGTAATTGGACAGCTCACCAAAAGTACTGAATAAATGACTCTGTTTTTTCAATATATTTACAAAAATGCCATCAAATTAACAAAAAATCGTTTATTTGGCATATTAACTTGTATTTTCCCCATTTCTAAAATACATTGTGTGCAACGGATTACTTTTACGTTTATATTTGGTTGCATCATTGGTTCTAATAACACTATCAATGTCTTTAACATTGGGTGAGTCCGTTTTCACCCATCCATTACATATAATTCTAAAAATTGATATAATATAAATGCTCAGTATTAATAACTTATATAAATTTTAAAAACTTATATGCAACATCCAAAAACTTATATTTAAATTTTATAAATCAAAACGTTCAAAATAAATTTATATCCGTCTCATCATAAGTCCGAACTCATACGATATACTCTTACAAACATTTTAATTTTGAATAGTACTTTCTCTATAATATGACTATTATCAACTTCAAAAAGAACATGTAATTTTAAATAGACTTCCATACCGTCAAATCTTACCAATTTTTAAAAGTTGTCTAATTGTCTTCCTTCTCTTGGTCGTGCTACGCCACTCAGTTTATAGAGTTTAATTTTCTTGGAAAATGCTATACATAGCCCTAAGGGCTACATATAAGCATTTAATTTACTCTTGAAAATTGTTTAAATTTAGAAAATCATGATAAAAACACACTAATTGCACCGATCTGCGCGTGTTTTTGTCATGAATTCCTAACTTTATACATTTTTCAAGAGTAAATTCAATGCTTATATATAGCCCTAAGGGCTATGTATAGCATTACCCTAATTTCTTTAATACCAGCCGTACTTCTAAAAAATTTTATAGGTGCACATTAAACCATGTGAGATTTGCTTGCTTATTAAAGTGTTGATTAGCTTAGAGAAATTCCAAAACAAATAAAGGAGCTTTATGTTGAGTTGGATACTCAATCCAATCATCAATAAGTTAAATTATAGGCACAAATTACAATAAGTTAGTATAAAGAAAATACATAATCCGTGCCTAATAAAAGATTTTTCATGGTATTTTTTTTTTTTTTAATTTTATTAATGTGGATATATATATTACGGAGTTGTAAAAAAGTAAAACAATGAATTGAAATACATCCGTCAAATAAAAAACTATAATATACATAATAGTAGAATAGTAAGAGTTGGATGAAATCGTAAAAGTTATTTATTATCGTTTTCTAAAGGAAATTTTGCATATAACCACCTTTTAAATTTTTTTTTTTTTTTTTTTTGCAAAAAATCATCTTTTACAAAAAATGTTGTTAAAGACCATCAATTTATAAAAAAAAATGTTGCAATTACCACCAACTGCCGAAAAGTGAATGTTGACCACTTTTTCCGGCGTTGACCCAGTCATGTGCCACCCCTCCCCCCCCCCCCCCTTCTTCTTTCCTTTTCTCTTCTGATTCCCCCTTTCTCCTTCAATGGTTCTCCTTTTTTTTTCCTGTTCTTTAGATTTCCCTCTTCTCCTCTGTTTCTTTTTCTTTTTATTCCTCCATTGTTGATTGTTGTTGTTGCTGCTTCAACTCTTATTGTTAGAAACCCTAATTATGGTTAATTGTTGCCGCTTCAATTCTTCTACCAACCATGAGTCACCCCCCACCCACAATCTCATCTCATAGGTCGCCCACCACTCATCACCCACTTACCCCGCCTCCGTAGCAAAACCCACCCACCCAACCGCAAGAACCATCCATTAAGAACAACCCACCATCATAACACACCCCCTTCTGAAACCCCAGATCTAAGCGGCGATTCAATGAGGGAGAAAAGGGGCGTTGACTTAAGGGAAGGAAGGGAATTAGAACTAAGGAGGAAAAGAGGGAAATTGAAAGATAAATTGTCATTCTTTGGGGGAGAATTAGGGTTCATTAAGGAGAAAATTGAATTCGTTTTCAATTACACGAATTCAATTACCAGAGAAGAGATCGATAAAGAAGAAGATGAACAGAGAAGAAAGAGAAAGAGAGAAAAAAAAAACTTTCTTGAGCTGTTAAGACGTAGCAGCAATAATCTACCATGGAGGAGGAACAAAGAAGAGAAAGAAAAAGGAACCACAAGAGGAGAAAGGGGAAATCATAAGAGAAAAGGAATAAAAAGATCGAAGGCGGGGGGGGGGGGGGGGGGGGGGGTTCATGTGCCACACACATGACTAGGTCAACGCCAAAATAGTTGGTCAAACATCCACTTTCCGGTAGTTGGTGGTAAGTTGCAACAATTTTTATAAAAAATGGTGGTTTTTAACAACAATTTTTTTAAAAGATGGTTTTTTTACAAAAAAAAAACAAGATTTAAAAGGTGGTTAAATGCAAAATTTCCTTTTTTTTAAAAAGTAACTATTGAAAGTTAAAAGTAAATGGTATGGAGTGATGGAGTAGTATCATTTTAGGTAGCTGTCTAATAAGAGAAGATAAAACTTAACTTATTTGTGTATGTTTTAATCAATAAAAAATAATTGAATTGTTATACTTTAGTTTTCAGTTGATAATCTATGAAAAACTTTTGAAATTATTAGGCGTGATTTATATTAATATATTTTCTCAATTTCCACAGATTTTCCATTTGAAGGGAAAACTATGAAAAGACTATTAAATGACAAAATTACTGTTGAAGCTTAAAGGTTTTGATGATGATTGACTTAAACTCAAGCCAACTTAACTAAAGATTTCTTTAAGTGTTTAACTAAGAACAGGTGAAGTGGACCTTGGTGGTGGAAGAGTAACCATGACTAAGAAGAACATGAAGGGAATACTTTAAGAAGGTCAAACAAGATAAAAGAAGAGTTCCCTACAGGAACTTAGTTCTCTAACAAGAACTATTTAAGTTCCCTAACAGGAATGTTTCTTAACAAGAACTTGAAGACAGCAGGAACTTGATCCTGGCATGCGTGAAGCCCAAACAATCTTCGAGTGCAGAATAAAACGGCGCAACAACTTATTTTAGTTAAGATTTTATCTTCTAGATTTGTTGTTAATTAAATATGTTAAGTAGGGTTTACACGAAACTTATTAGAAGCGTGACAAAGAGCTTGACAAATCTAATAAAAAGGGAAAATATAAAAAAATAGATTTTAGGAAAAGATTTTCTAAAAAGATAGTATTTCTTAAAATCAGAATATTAAAAAGATATTATTCTTTTTAATAATCTTTCTTTATCTTATATTTTCGAAAAGATTTTCTTTAAATAAAATTTACATAAAACCGTGTTTTTGAGATTTAGTTGAATTTAACATAATTATCTTTTTGAAAACCCTACTTGCTATACAAGTTAATCTTGTATAAATAGTAGAGATCTCATTCCATAGTTTTTGTGAGTTTATGCTTGAAGAAATCATTCGTACTTAATTGTGTAAGTTTGCCAAGCTTATCATTTTGTCATATTAGTTTCGGGTTTCGTGCATAACTTGCCTAGCATATTATAGGGTCATATATATTGTACTGCTTGGGTTCTTGGGTGAGTGTGTAATTTATATTTTGCATACAGTGTGTAAGCTTCTAGTGTAAGGATGAGAGTGTACTTTGGGAGTACAAGTGAATCTGAGTTTGGGACTTAGATTGGGTAGGATAGGGTCCTACTGTGTAGCAAGTTCATTGTGGAACTTGTGAGTAAAGGTCCGTGCATAATAGGTTGTAATTCGGTATTGCCCTATTTAGTGGAGTAACTTGGTTTTTGAAATCCCTTAGAAAGGGTCGAAATTTTACTTCCTGTTGGGCCCTGGAAGGTTTCCTCGTAAAATCAGTGTGCATTTATAAGTTCCTTTAAAGTTTATTTATATTCCGCAAAAATTAGCAGTAGAAACTCACATACAATTCACCCCCCTCTTGTAGTGTTCGTCTCAACTAACAACTACAATTACATAATATGGAGTATAAAGGATTTCCTTACACGTACAATTTTATGTTTAATTTGAGGATATATACAATTTTACACTTTTACTTACTTTTGCTAATTAGTGTTAACAAATCTTAACATGTTAAGTTAGCAAACACGTTCAATGTTTGTTATTAGGGAGCTGAGCAAGGAGCCTACATAGACACATAATATAATACATTGAATTTAAACCTAATCAAAACTACAATGATAGTTTAATTAGAATTTCAAGCTCAATAACTCCACATTTTTTGTTCTATACGTACACTTACGTTTAATGATTTAAATAGATTAAGAGATCGAGTACGAGATAACATAAAATAATTACTCATATTAGCCCCTAGTACGTACTTGCCTTGGACCAAGCAAATACATAACCTCAAGACATTGAAGAACATTGGACAATCATATTTGTTTATGTACACCTTTTCCAAGCCATTTGCTATTGTTTGTTTGTAAAAAGCTTGATTAAGCTTAAAATAAATTAAAGATGACATAAATGGTAACGGCCTTAGCCGACCCTTAGCTTTGCATTAACGTAATTAAACCTAATTTAGAGCAATTAGCCAATTATATACTAGTGTTATATTATAGTTATATTTTAAGTTTTAGGTAAACAATTAAGTCATTTATGTTGAAAAAGGGAGTTAACTAGTGGATCATACACTAGCTAGCTAGTAGCTAGAAACAACTTGGTACAAAATTACGCTCTAATTAAACAATTAGTTACTTAATTTTCAACATAGATAAGATATTATAAGTATGTTAGTCAATAGTTAGTATGTAGTATTGTGCATGATTATAAAAATACCAAGCAATGTGACGTGATTTTTAATCTGTCTGAAAAGGACTTAGCATGGTGATGACGGTGCTAAGATGTGATGTTAGTTGTCATTTGTTAATTTGGTGATGACGGTGCTGAAGTGCATTTTTGAGTATGCAAGAAAACTTAATCGGATTGTGGCATGGGATGTTGTCTCACGTAGATATATTTTTTTTTAATAGCAAAAATATTTCATTAATTAAAAGTCATACATCTACAATATAGATTCGACGTTAACAAATACATATAATATTGAATCAAATATAAGTTTCTTTCATAAAAACTACGATCGTCGAGTAGATCTTGCACTGTGGAACATCTCCCGTTTATATCGCTGGAAAATATAGCCTTGTTGAATAGACAATCTAACGATTCTTTGTAGCCGTGAGGATGTTTTTCTACTGATTCATCTGTCTGCATTCGAAAACTTGATAACTTTTTCACCAACGAAATAATTTCACGACAATCCATTAGATCTAATATCATGGATTCAAAACTAAGAAATTTATGGATTCAAAACTAAGAAATTTCTCGCGAAAAGAGGAGATAAACCTTGTCTTTCGAAGGAGGTTGAATAACCCTTGTCTTTCGAAGGAGGTCGGAAACCCTTTCTTTCGAGGGAGAAAAGTTCCTCCCAAAAGGAGGAATCATTATTATAAAACCTAAAAAAGCTTTAAAAAAAATAGGATTGGGGCTTTCCACCGGTTAAAACCGATGGAAGCCCCTTTAAAATTCAACAATAATGGAGGCTAGGATTTTGGAGAGAGGAAGGAGGATAGAGGAGAGAACGACTTTTTAATTTAAGAAATAAATTACTACTTCCTTGATTAAATCAAACAAACACCATGTCTCACATTGATATTAGGATGACATTTTATTGGGAAAAAAAAATTGTCAGAAACTACTCGTTTAACAGGTCAATTTGTAAACAACTTCTCGCTAAAAAAATTTTATCTTAAAACTCCAAATTTAAAAAGTTTGTATATAGCACTACCTGACCTATTTCATTTTCCAGCAACTAATTTCGGTGAGTGAGACCCATTTGTTATTTTCCTTAAAAATATATCACCGTCCTCGTATATATTAACCAATCTTCTTCCTCTTTACAAAAACTCAATCCAAAAAACCAAATATTTGTGAAAATAATTCAAATAAACCAACTATATGCTTTGTTTCGATAGAAAAATAAGTAAGGAGAGAAAGAGGAGGGAAAGAGGAGGAAGGGAGAAAAGAAAGGGAGGGGGATGTGAGCTCCATTTTCCCTCCAAATTTGCTTATTAAAGAGAAAGGGAAAATGGATCTCTCTCTTTCCTTCCCCCAATCCTTTACTCAAACAAGAGATTTTGTCCCAACTTCTTTTTTTCTTCTCTTCTTTTTCTTCTATTTCCTTCTTAAATGTTAGGTTAAAAAATAATTACAAAAACACAAGCTGATGATCCACATTATTATTAGAAAAAATGAAAACTAATAATCCCACATTTGCTCCATTTTCCATAAACAATCCCACCTTTTGAAATTTCAGAAACAATCCCACCTTTAATAGCGATCTTCCATTAACTCCTTGATCGTTTGGGTTGTTTTGTTAACCTATTTTCTTAGGTTGTTTGCCACGTGTCGGATTTTAATAGGTTTATTATAATTTTTAATAATAATAAAAATAAAAAACCCCGCCACCCCCACTGCCTTCCCGGCTCTTCCCCATCTTCACTTCTGCTTTCCCCGGCAACCTATCCCAACCTCTACTTTCCCCGGCAACCCATCCCAACCCCAGTCTTTCTCTCCCATCTCCAATCTTCAATATTAAGCTCACTTTCTCAAACATTATTTATCTCAATTTTGCTGAAAAATCATCACAATTACTAATATTAGTAACACCAAAATCAACGTGAACTTTCTGAGTTTAATTCAACTTCTGACGCTTTAACAATTATTAAAACACTAGAATTTGAAGATTGTTCTCCCAAAATGTCCGATGATTTAAATAGTTTTATTTTCAACTTTCTAAACGAAGCACCACTAGTATCATTCGTCCAAGTTATCGCGGTTTCAGGTGGGGTTTGTGTTTCGTTGATGGGATTGGGTGGTGTTAGGTATGTGGTGCTAGTTCAGGTGAGGGTGATGTTCATTTCAGGCGGGGTTAGGGGGTTTGATTTCGCTGATGGAGGTTGGGTGATGTCAGGTCTGTGGTGGAGCATTGGGTGAGGGAGGTTTAGGTGAGGGTGGTGTTTGGTTTAGGTGGGGTTGGGGGCTTTGGTTCGTTGATGGAGGTTTGCAGGCGTCAGGTCTTGGTGGAGATTTTGGGTGATAGTTTCGAGTTGGAGTGAAGGTGAGGGGGTGGTGGCGTGGTTTAATTTGGTGAGAGGGTGGTGGCGTGATTTAATTTGGTGGGTTTGTAGTTCGGTGGTGCTATGGTGCCATGGAAGTGAGGTGGGAGGAGATGAATTCAATTAAAAAAATTGATCGGTTTAACTGGTTACAGGTAAAAGGGATTGTTAGAAAAAGATTAGGGAAAAGGTGGAATTAAATCTGGAATTTTAAAAAGTTGGGTTGTTTATGGAAGATGGAGCAAAGCTAAGGTGTGATTATTAGTTTCCATTTTTCCTTATTATTATCCACATGCCTTTTTATGAACGTTTACTGTAACACTTTTCTAAATAATTTCATTTGAATTTTTTTTACACAAACTTTTAAAAAAATCCGTGATATTATTGTGGTTAGCAATGCATACTATGATAGCCAAGTCAACAGAAGAAATCAAGTTAAATAATCCAGATTTCATGAAATATTCTAATGCTTACTTTTAAACAAACCAAATCCATAGGATTTTAAGCTCTTATTAGATTCTTTAAAGCCTGATGGTTACATGGTAGAATTTAATGAATTTTGTGAGAGATTAGGGTATTTTTAGCTAATTTTATTACACATTCTAAAGATTATGTTATTATTTAGTTTATTTTAAATAATACAATCTCTAAGGGCCTGTTCTCTTCCGTAGAAATTCAGTTTAGTTCAGTTCAGTTCAGTTCAGCTCTTAATTTATGTCTAATGATATTGCTAATGATATAAAGCCAAATTTCATTCTTTTAAGCTCTTATTACAACGGCAACAACAACAACAACGACAACAACAACAACAACAACAACAACAACAACAACAACAACAACAACAACAACAACAACAACAACAACAACAACAACAACAACAACAACAATAACAATAATAATAATAATAATAATAATAATAATAATAATAATAATAATAATCAATAAGTAATAAATAATAATAATAATCATCAATAAATAATAATAACAATAACAATAATAATTGAAATAATAATACTAATAATAATAATCAATGAATAATAATAATAATAATCAATAAATAATAATAATAATCATCAATAAATAATAATAATAACAATAATAATAATAATACTAATAATAATAATCAATAAATAATTATAATAATAATAATCAACAATAATTAATTAATTAATTAATAATAATAATAATAATAATAATAATAATAATAATAATAATAATATTGATACAATTCATTGTTAAAGTATATTTTTCGTAAATATTTTAATATGTACATTTGTATATACACATATGTATAGTAATAAATAATCAATAAATAATCAAAGATCACTAATCCGTAGTTAAAAATCACTAATTAATAAGTTCAGTTCAGTTCAGCTCACTTCAGTCAATCGGAACAGGCCCTAAATCAATTTAAATATTGTGATTTATGCTCTACAGTTTGTTTGTTTTGCGTGCAGAATGACGACTAAAATTTTTGATAGAGCTAAGAAATGCATTTTGACATATTTTGTGAATAATGATGATTCATATGGAGTATATAATTTAAATACAATTATAAAAATTGATGGTCTAATTGTTTACCCTACTTTTTACAATACATCCGATTCATATTATTTGCAACTTTGAAATTTTTTATATTTCGCAAATATTACACCAAAGTTGCATAAAATAATACGAACCAGAGTTAGTAAATTGGATAAACATAGTTAGTTGAAGACATAGTAAACTCTTTCTTGATTATTATTGTTTCAATTTCAATCTTGATGAGTGCAATTAAATTAACCAATATGAATGATGAGAAGCAATGGTGGATTTTCAAAGGTCTTCTACCTAGTCTTGAAACTTAGAATAATTAGAAGTAGTGGTGGGAAAAAGAGCTAGATAAAATGTTTAGTTTGAGCTTTGGTGATTTACCAATAGTTTTATATCTATGATCCTCTCCTCTCTTTCCTCTTATCATCTTGTGCAAGTTGGGAGCAAGAAGATTATTAGCAACTAACAAGGAGACTTGAGCTAATGTTTTTTTTTTGTTTTTGTTTTGTTTTTTTTTTTTTTTTTTTTGACAGGGAGCTAATCTCAATGAGAAAGCCCCAGTTAATCAATTTGATATACAAATTTGTTTATCAAATGGCAAAATGGTAAATAAAATAACATAAATGCCCAGTCATCATGGCATTTCAGTAAATATATCAACAACAGTGGGGCCCATATTTAATAAAAACTAGATAAGCCTCGTGCGATGCACGACATAAAAAATTCTTTGAAATAAATATTTATTTTACATATGTCCCTCGTATGAGATAAAGTATTAAAACATAACCATTAATTGCTATGCTATTTAGATCTAACTAATCTTGAATAAGAGTATAAATTTAAGTAAATTATGCAATACAAATTAAAGTACTCTTTAACCGAGAGTAATTATATTTTGAAACCAATATATATATATATATATATATATATATATATATATATATATATATATATATATATATATATATATATATATATATATATATATATATATATATATATATATATATATATATTTTGAAACCATATAGTAACTCATAAATTCATCATAATATAATATATGGAATATAATATAATATATTAATTATTTTTTTTTAAAAAATATTATAATAATTTAAGGTAAAAAATAAAAATAAAAATATGATGTCAGCAATTAATTTAGACGGGAAAATTTATAACCACAACTTGACATGTGTACAATTTGAACAAATGATGATGTCAGCGGTTGTAGTTTTAGTTTATTTATAGATTTGTTGATTTATTTACAATTTTTCCATTTGATGAACAAATTTTGTTTATCATATTGATAAACTCGTATTTTCTCAATGTTAATAAGCAACCAATGAGATATTGTGATCATAATGAGCAAGCATTAATTTGCATGTATTGCAAATACTAGGACAATTCGTGAAGGTTGGTATGAAACTATGAACTATATAATTGTGTTTGGTAGTGGATGGAAACTATGTAATTGATCAATTCTCTCCAACAAACGAAATAGATCAATGTGATTATATCATAGATAATTAGATATCCCACGATCTCCTAAGGAAAATATACTACCTATATGATAATATCAACCACCAAGCCACATACACCGAATCAACTATAACAACATAAACTTATAACCACATATCATTATTGACTTCAAAGGTAATATAGCTTGGGCCTTTTGTGTCTTTGGGTTTTAAGTAAGTGCTTCGGTTTCCCTAACTCAATTCTGAGCATATAGAGATCTCAACCTTGATTACATTTAAACAAAGTGTGATACTCCCTATGTTCTTTTATTATCTTCCTATTTATTATTCATGTGTTCAAACTTATAAAATTTCATAAGCCAAGAGGGAAACAACCCAGATCGTGCGTTTAGGTCTCTAACCTCTTAGGTTTGAAAAAAAGACTCGATTATTAATGCTTAAAGTTGTACATGAAAAACCACTCAAATTCAAATGGTAAGATAAAATAGAATGAAGAGAGTATAAACTGTTTTATAGCAGCGTTGATCCCTTTTCTACTCTACTCCATCATTAGATTCATCACTATCCTTTGTAGTTCGTCTCGATCCACAATTCCATACACACACAAAAAAAAAAAAAGGGTACAAATGGAACATCCACATTTCCAAGGCCCAATCCATTGGCTTAACATACAATATTCCAATTCAAGGGGCATAATAAGAAAAGAAGTTCCTTATTCTAAGAGCCCAAATAAAGCAATCTAACATCTACCCAAAAAAAAAAAAAAAAAGGCTTAAACTTGACAAAACTCATCAAATTTACTGCTTTACAAAAATGAAGACATGTCAATTGCCTCGCCACTCAGCCAAAATTCCTGATTTTTAGGCTTCATCTTCATCTTCTCGAACACGCCATTTATTGTATTACAACCTCATCTTCTTCTTCACTGCTGTCACTTCGCGCGCTTACTCACTCACTCCATGTCTCTACTTCTCCCAAGGTTAGTCTCTTTGTTATGTACTTGATTAATCTTTTGTTTTGATTAGCTTTTCCTTTAATTTTTTATAATTCCATTATTTTTGGGGATTAATGATTTTGAATTTTGGTTTAATTTTTGTGAATTTTGGTAAAAATGATGATGATTTTGGGATATTTCGATGTTTATATTTTGTGGTTGTGTTTCGCAATTTGTTATGTAGAATTGTGGAGTTAATAATTTCGAATTTAGTGCTGTTGTATGATTTTTTCTGAATTTAAAAGAGAATTTGAAAATTTGTACTGTATTTCATTTTAATTGTTATCTTCGTGTTTGGCTGGTTTAAGTTGTTGTCGGATTTCTGAAAAAAAAAAAAAAGGAAAAAAAAAAAAGCGGAGTAATCAGTAATTTGTTGTCGGATTTCTGGAAAAAAAAAAAAGATAATCAATAAGTTATTGTCGGATGTCTCGAGCTTATTTTTTGGGTTCGGGCCTTGGAAACGAGCGGTTAAATTAGAAGAGGTGAATAGGTGATTGAAAGATCAGAGAATGTTAAAGCATTTCTGGATCATTGTTTAGTTATATCATATACTTATATTGTTTAGCTACTTAGATAGTTAGATCATATATTCTTTTTGATCATTATTTGGTGACATGAATGAGGATGCATTGATAGTACTAGTTAGTCTTTTAGTTCGTTACTTTACTGGATAGAAAAATGTATGTTGTGCTTGTTATGGCTTTGGTCGGAATCAAGACTTTGAGGCTTGATTGTGATAGACGAAAACAAATAAATTAGGGGTTGGCTTTTCCTAGTTGTTTGTTTATAATTGGCAATTATAATAATGACCACTTACTTAGAGTCAAAGTACAGGTGAAGATACTGATATAACATGTTTATATGATAATGTTTGCACTCACATAGTCACGTACTCACGTGTGCAAAGATGTGTACAGTCCATATGATGGTGGGTGTACTTAGTAATGGGTGCATAATATAATTTTTAAAAGATAAGGTAACCTTGGATTTTGCAAGTAGTACCATGCACAGGCTGGTAGGCAAACACACTTTTGCGCGCGGGGGGTGGGGGGTGGGGGGGGGGGGGGAGGGGTAGAAGCTGAGAAATTATATCAACTTTTTGATAACTTGTTTTTCCATTTAGGCTCCGTTTGTTTTGAAGGAAAACAATTGTCAGGGAAAATCACTTTTCAAGGAAAATAATTTTCAATGGAAAACATGATTTGAAAGAAAGTTTTCCTTTATTTGTCTGATTAGAGGAAAAATGAAGTAAAAGGAAAGGAAGGATGGGAGGAGAGTATAAGGAGAAGTAATGAGTGAAGAGGAAAATGTGGCATACCTTATTTTTCAAAGGAAAATGGTTTTCCTTTGCTAAAGTGCAATTTTCCACCTTTAGAAAATTTGTTTTCCATCTCTTATCAAAACAAACGAAGGAAAATGAAAAGATGAAGGAAAATAATTTTCCATGAAAATGTTTTCGACCAAAACAAACTGGGCCTTAATGAGTTTTGGTTGTGGAACATAAACTTCATTTTTTTTTCATTAGAGAAAGAGGAGTAAAAGAAACAAATAATATTTACAAAACTAGCAAGAGAACTAGTATTCACAAGATAATAGATTTAGATTAAGAGCATGACTCCCCCTATGCTATCATAAACATTGTCTCCAATGTTAAAAACAATAAAAGCGCATAAGAGGGGGAGAAAGAAAACAAACTCATGGAGGGTCACCTTGGGAGCTTGAATCTCATTTTCGGAAGTCAACTAACTCTGTATGAAGACTTTCGAATAAGTGTTCATTGTGGTGAAGGTCTCCGTTATGTCCTCATAAGACTTTTGGACGATGAGTCGGAGTTGAGTTGACCAAAGCCGGTTTGCAAACTGGCTATTTGTTGCTCAAAGGTGATGTATCTTTCACCTTTGTTCTTCTTGATGAGGTTGTGGTCGAGGATGAAGGTCTCCTTCTTCTTCTTGCCAACCATAAGTACGTGAGAAAGAGGAGTAAAGAAGCAAACAATATTCACAAAACTAGCATAAGGTGAACTAATATTCACAAGATAAGAGGTTTGGATTGCAAAAGGAGCAAACTTGGATTCAAGGGTTTTGGATATTAGGGAAGCACAAACAATGGAACATAGCATGTGAAATGACTCCCTTATGTCTCACTCAATTGTACAATTTCATATCTGATGCTCCGTGTAATGTGGTGGTTCTCTGAGTGCCTGTAGAGGATAGTGATATAGTAATTGTGCAGGCCAGAGGATTTGGGCTATGTTGCAGGGTGATGACATTGGGAAGCCGGGAGCAGGTTTGAATGAGTTATTAATATATTGGGTTGAGTTTATTTTTCGACGCAGTTATGTGAAAACTTCTTACAATAGGGATTGGACTAGAGTGGAAAAAGGATTAACACTGCTTCTTACCTTTGCTCTTGTATGATTTGCATAAATTCACATAACAAGTTTCTTGTATGATTTGCATAAGTTCACATAACAAGTTGGAGAGAGAGAGAGAGGGAGGGGGAGAGGGAGGGGGGGGGGGAGGGAGAGGGAGGGAGGGAGGGAGGGAGAGGGAGAGAGAGAGAGAGAGAGAGAGAGAGAGAGAGGTGATCGGAGCAAAGATTTTTAGGAGAGTTGATGAGAAAGAGGCTTTAAGGTAAAACAATTTTATCTCAATTTCACAAATGATACAATGAGAGCAAAAGTAATAAACAATTTCTAATAAGAAATACAAGGGGCTAAAACTCTAGAAAATATAATTTGTACAATCCTGAAACAGTATAGTACTGTTTTTGTTTCTCAAAACAGCAAAAGTGCATCCAAACCTATAGGCCAAAGCCATTCATAATTTCTCATGAAATGATATATGGAAAAGTATTTCTAGGAAACAAAAAACGATCTTCATTAGTGCCTAACTGTATAACATTCTTTTGGATTTTGCAAGTTGTGTCGTTTTGATTTCCTTTGTTATCTAGTGCTTATTAGTATTGTGTAGGCAGGTCACTTTATGTGGGAGCTCTATTATATAGTATTTGAAATGATGATGATTATTAATTAGTATGTCATTCCATATACATTCGTTTGTGATTTAAGTATGGCCCTTTTAACTGTTTCTCATTATTGAAAACCTACCGAATTTCTACTGTCAAAGATCATTAACATTTGGTAGCAACTTTAGTGGTTCCTTGAGTAAGAGCATCTCTTTCTTCCAAATATTTATTTAGAATCTTGGTCCACTTGAACCGAGAGTAATGTGTCGTGTCACCCTTGAAATAAATAATGCTTAACTTTGCATGTGTTCTTCATGAATTTACTGAATTTTGCCAATGGAAAAACAAGTAGAAGAGAGAGGGGGGATATTCAAGTATATGACGAAAAAAGTATCATGTCATGACCTCATGAGTCATAAACAAGTCTTTTGTCTAAGAGTGAACTAATGGAAATATAAAGGAAACTTTTACTCATTGGTAGGAATAATGGGATACATATACCTACCTGATAATTTAAGTGCCACTCATGAACAAATTATTGGTGATTGTAGATGACGTAATCAGAACTCTAAAGGATTGTTGACTGTGGAGGATTTTTTTTTCCTTAACATTTTTCTCATATATATCCATTGTTTCAATCAAGAAAGGAAACTGTTCTTTCTTGGAAATTTCCTGCACGTGACTCCCTTAAGAGTGAGAGTTAGGCGAGGATGTGAGGTGACTAATTGGTTATGGTTATAAGAGAGGTTTTTCTTTTTGAATTTTGTTGATAGGTTGGTGTGAGTGACATGATTTTCACTGTAACTTCTTTGCAAAAGGTTTTGAGCTTATTTTGACTGAGATAGAGGCCAGAATAACTGCAACCCATCTGCGTTGGTTGTGAATGCGGTTTTGCATTGTTACTGTATCCTGGATTTTATACCATGGGGAGTGGAGGATACATGTCTATTTCCGCTACTGCATTTCCTCTGTCTTTCTTTAGTTAGATAGCCAAGGCCCCGTAGATGAATATGACAAACCCTTTTTCCTAGATAGCATGTTTGTGTACGGTAAATACTAATGATAGTTTGCAATCTTTGACGACCAGTTTAGTGTATTGCCCTTGATAATTATTATTATATGTATTGTAGACGAGCTATTATCTCCTTTTGCAATATGAGGTACCTTGTTATGAAATTATTTGTTTCTATATATGGTAATTTAGTGGGGTTCTTCATCATTTCTTTCGGTATAATAATTTCTTGTACAAACTAATTCTTTCCAGATCTTACAACTGCAGGAGGGATTCTTGGTTGTTGTTACCATGTTCATTTTGCAATCTTATTGATACTATTGGATACAGTTGAATCTTTCTCATTTTCTTTCAGTGTTATTTCTATGTTCTGTAAATTAAAAACACATGCCCAGATGTGGAACTGGTTATGAATGATAATTTATATTAGTAGGTGTTAATCTCCTATATAAACGTATTGGACCTGTTGGCTAACTGTTGCCTTTTTTCAAGTTGTCATTCTATTTAAAGATCAACCAAAAAAGTTCTTTGTTTCTTTTCAAATTTAGGTTGGAAACTCATGCTTTTTTGTTCCTCTTACAATTGCAGCACTTCAGCTCAATGGGCTGCAAACAAATCAAGTAAAGTTCAATGTTTGTACAGAGTGGTAGACACAGATCACACAATATCTGAATGGGCTGGTTTTAGGAAGACTTTTTTGCAATGTACAGAGTTTGAAAATAGAAATAGTAGTCATAGTTGTAGGTATTTAAAGGTTCGAAACCATAGTTTATTTTCTCATAAACCAAAAAAGGCTCGGAACATCTTTCTATTCGCATCTGCTGATGATGGTGTGACAGTTAATGGGAGCCCTAAAGCTAGCACAAGTAAAGATGTCGAGGCAATGAGAATTAGTCTAGATCAAGCCCTAAAGAATGAGGACTACAAAGATGGGCTTGTCCAATCTTTATACGATGCAGCAAGATTTTTTGAGCTATCAATCAAGGAGCAAAGCTCACTATCTAAAATGTCCTGGTTTTCAGCAGCCTGGCTTGGTGTTGACAAAAATGCTTGGGCAAAGACACTATCATATCAGGTTATAATGAAATCTTCTTTAGATGCTAATTTCTTCTGCATTCTTAACATCTTTTAAGGTGATAGATTAGAACACATTACACACATTGGTTTTGAGCCTTATATCATGTTTAATTGACTTTGCCCTTGCTATGATCATTGTTGTTGCTGAAGTGATATACTCTTGTTTACGCCCCAAGATAGGCATAAGGATGCTTATTTCACTATTTTTGTTGTGAATATACAACAATACCAAAGCCTTAGTCCCAAATTAATTTGGGGTCGGCTAACAAGAATCTTTAGAAGGAACCATTCATGAAATAGAAAGGAACATAAGTACATAACAAGATAACCTTCTTGTTATGAATATACAGAGAAAGGAACATAACAAGATAAACTTCTTGTTATGAATATACTCAAGTAAATTGTGAGAGTGATGACAGTGTTATAATTTCTTCACCAATTGTTTCAGCTACATTTCTTATGAGAAAGTAACTGACCATACTTGTTTAGATGATACGGCTGGGATATGGAACTTGCTGTTGAACTCATGTTCTGTTTTATTTTTTTAGGCTATAACTTGCCAAATCAATTACTACCTCCGGTTTGTATTATATGCAACTTTGGTGTATTATTTGTGAGACATAAAAAAATCCAAAGTTGCATATAATACGAACCGGAGGTAACACTTTTTTCTGATCCAATGTTGTCCCTAAGTCCTTTCTTGCTTCTATGCTCTCTCTTATGCACTGGCTTTTCCACAACAAAGTTTAAAAAAAAAATAAAAATGTTGCTGAATCTGTATATCTATTGCCGCTGAATCATGTGACTTTTGCTAGAATGCCTAGTAAAGTAGCAATAAAGGTTTCTGAAGTACATGTGAACTTTAAGCAATATAGTTTAGAATTAACTATATTTAGTCTTATTAATTTTATTGATTACACATCTTTTACTTAAGTGTTCCCAAAACTTTCAAGGTCGCGTAGAATATAATCAATCATTTAATTTTCTCCGTAATTTCCCCAGGCTTCTGTATATGCTTTGCTGCAAGCTGCTAATGAGATCTCATCACGCAGGGATGGGAGGGACAGGGAAATAAATGCTGCTGTTCAGAGAAGGTAGATGTCTTTTGGCATAAAATGTTTGATGGTCGAAGTTGTATGTTCCCATTTGTTTTCAGCAAATCCTTTAAAAGTAAATATGCAATTATTGCAACAATAGTCTTTCCTGCACTATTTGGGCTCTATGTGGTTTAACTTTTCTGAGTATCACCAATGTGCATAAGTAAAACTTGTTATTGACTTTATTTTTATTCTCCTATCAGAGGAGAACGGTTACCTATTTTAGTTTTGCATTTTTCCCCATCTTCAAATCCTCTAGTTATAATTGCTGTCTTGTATTTTGTTTATTCTTGGTACTTTTTTTTTTTGGTAAGTTATTCTTGGTACATTATGCAAAAAGGGTAAAATTCAAATTTGTAAATTGTCAAAGATTGATCTACTCCCGTGTGATTTTATTGTATCTCAACTTGATTTTTTATCAATGAAGAGGAGAAAATACTTGTCAGATGAATATCCAAGGGCTTGCAGCACCATTCTTATTAGACGCTTTCATAAGTTATCACTTTCATCTAACTAAGACCTTGCTCTCTTCATCTTTTTTTGGCTGAAGTGAAATTATTTTTGCCAAATTTAAATTATTTTCTCTGTTGAAAAATTACTTTTATTGAACTTATTTTAACTGAACTTAACTTATTTTTACTGAATTGATATTATTTTTATTGATTATTATTATTATTTGATAAGGTTAAGAGAACTAGGCCTTAGTTGAATTTAGTTTTGGATACTGCCGCAATACTCAAAATGATATGGCATTGACATTTGTTGTAGAATTATATGTCATGTGTCTGAAACGCGCCATCCTGCCTTGAACCATCTTAATGTGTGGTAATTTCCAAGGACTCCATATGTAGCAACATCCTTTATGAGATATCTTGTTCATTTTATTGATTTTTTTTTTTTTGTTCATTTCCTTTTTTATTTATTTATTTTTTAATATATACTTTGGAGTTTGGACACTGTGTCAGCTGATGAAAATTGCCTGAACCTTTTTATGGAGTGTAAAAGGTACTTTGTACAATGTACACTTGATGTCAAAATGACAATCTTGCTTGGCACTTGCAATATGTGCTTGTTCCTAGCTAATTGAAGGCCTATCATATTTCTAATTGAAAAATCATGTTTGATTAAAAGGAATAGAAGTCTGTTCAATATGATCTCACCTAGGGAGAACTTAGCCCCTCCTCTCTTCTGGGAGAGGAATTCAGATAGCTCTGTGGTCAATGTGACTACAGTAGTGAATCTAAGGTCAAAGTGACTACTGTAGTGAAACTGTGGGTCAAAGACAGGTAGAATCTAAATCGGGTGATCTAGGTCACCAGGATCAGAGGGG
This sequence comes from Chenopodium album, assembly GCF_948465745.1. Lineage (NCBI taxonomy): Eukaryota > Viridiplantae > Streptophyta > Magnoliopsida > Caryophyllales > Amaranthaceae > Chenopodium > Chenopodium album. The sequence continues at coordinate 4,095,836 of NC_137836.1, read as the reverse complement.
ATCAAAGAGAAAAAGGCTCAAGAAGATGAGGTCAGCCTCAATTCATTTTTTTCTGATCAGACTTCCATTGCAACAGATCTGTATCTGTTACAATCATGTAAAACTGAATGATCTTATTTGAGCATCAATATTACCATAGGGAACAATAGTCACCATTCTCATGATCTTATCACTCACCTGGTGACCCGGGGGATTGGCTCTCACCACTAATTTTTTGGTTTTATGTCTTTGAATGTTTAACTTAATCAAAATTGGGTGAACCGGTGAACCCTCAAAGATTTCTGATGTTGTGACTGGCCAGCATCCATTTTAAAAGTGGAGCTATATCACAGAGCCAAATAAAATTAATCCTAAAGAGCTACTGCCTTAGTTTGTTGAAGAAATCTTTCTTGAAGATCTCCATTATTGAATTTGCTATTCACTCTCCTAGTTTCGTTGTTAAATGTTCAATAAACCATTGATTTGAAACAGGTTTCTTGTAAAGCTGGTTTCATTACCCCGTGAGGTACTAAACAGCCACCAATTTCTAATTATTTCTAGTTGGATTTACCTCAATGTTCTGGTCACTGACATCTATAACAGAAAACGTCTAAACTCCTGTACAAGCTTTTATAGCTGTTTGCTGTCATAATTGCATCATTCATACGGAATAACTTCATATTTTAAGAATCCTACTGTTTTTTTTTTGTTTTTTGTTTTTTTTTTTTTTTTTTTTTTTTTTGGGAGAAAGAGGGGTGGGGTGGGGGGGGGGGTTCCCATCCCTATACCAGTGTTCAAGTAAAACACTTTGTTCTTATTTTATTGCTGCACTTAACTGTTTGCTTTCTGGTGATGCAGTTTGTTACGTCTTTCAGCTCCTTTGGAGAGTGCAATCAGGGAGAAGTTATCTGGCAAGCAGTCTGTACTTTTTGAATGGTTTTGGTCTCAAAAAATTCCTGTTGTGGTAGCAACTTTTGTCGATCATTTTGAGAGGGACCCACGCTTTAGAGCTGTTACCTTGTATGTATTTGTAATATTTTGGATGCTAATTTATTTGTCTATAACTACTTTTGTGTTCTAATCAAAACCCTAAATAAAATAAGTTCTCTTTTATTTCAGGTCTGGCGATAGAACGACACCAGGATCAGGTAATGCCAGTGATATATCACTCCTTGTGTTGGCTTTGGTATGTACTGCTGCAATATTAAAGCTTGGACCAGCCAAGATTTCTTGCTCACCGTTCTACTCCATGATCCCTGATATAACTGGTAGTTTGATGGATGTGCTAGTTGGTACCATTTCTATACATGAAGCTTACCATGCAGTAAAGGAAATTGGTCTGCCTAAAGAATTCTTGGTGCATTTTGGACCTCGAGCCGCATTCTGTGGAGTAACAGATGATTGCGAAACAGATGAAATGGTGTTTTGGGTGGATCTTGTGCAGAAGAAGTTACAAAGAGCTATAAGTAGAGAAAAACTGTGGTCAAGACTCACCACATCCGAAAGCATTGAGGTGAGAACTAATCAGACTCGTAATTATCTTTGAGTTTTGACCTCACTTAAAGTATATTTAATTGCTGCACATCTGGTCGAACGGTTTATATCTTCCTTTCAATCCTGTGGAGGAATAGTTTCATATTTTCCTTTCGTATATTTCCTTATGGGATGGAAAAAAAGGGCATGGAGTGTGGTAAAGAAGTAAACACAGTGCAGAAATAGGAGTAGAGAATGTTGAATTCTCTGTTTGTTTGGTTTTTGCATTTGCATCTAGTACACTGAAGGACATCAAAGATAACAGGAAAGCTATTTGTTTGTGTTCATTTTATATGTTTATCTTTTTACTCTCAAAACACTTGCAACAAAGACCTTGTTAAGATGGGATTTGTGAGGGTAAATGTTTTGCTGCTTGCTACTTTCCCTTCTTTATTTTGCTTCTGAAGACCCTTTGCAGATTTACTTTTTTTTTGGTAAGAAGCAAAAAGTATGAGTGAAGGGATGCAAGGAATCACTATTAAGAAGAGGGCATGTTAGTCATAGTCTATTATTAGTGACTTGGGGAATAAGTTAGAGGTTTGTTAGGAGAAATTTTCTACAAATAAGCCTCATTAGGAGGAATAAGGAAATGTGGAATGTTGTGAGGATTGTTATTGGGAGAGAGTGAGCCTCTCGAAAGCTCATACTTGGGAGAGAATCCACCTCTCGAAAGTGGAATTATCATCCAAACTAGTGTAATTCTCATGTTATCAATATCATTATCATTTTTATCCCCTAATTTCTACCATTGTTAGAGCTTTAATGATGTCAGTTCCTAGCAAGGGAGTAGTTTGCACACAGAAAATAGCAATAATATGTCGTGTTCAAAGCAATGTTTATGAATTAATAGAATATGAGCATTGCATCTGCACTCTATTTGTTTGATCTTTGATTGATAAATAACTATTTAATTAATTATTGTCTAAAACAAATTAATGATTAATACTGTACCAAACAGCTAATAGAAAAGTCCTGATGATTACATGAATCACAAATGTAATAAGTGAGGCAAATTTTCACAATGGGCTCTTAATGACTAAAATAAATAGAAATATTGGGTGTACTTTGCTGCAATATTCGTTGAGAAAATGGTTCTGGCCAGGGTTGCTGACAATGGCTCATGAGCAAGTGATTTAGTACAGGGATCCATGAATCTAATTGAAGCACCATTATTCCAGCTATTTTTGCAAATTTAATAGATTATTTTACTTGGTTCAAACAAAATTAAATTTTTATAAAAAATAATTCACAGTTGTAGCTGCAATCATGATGAACAGTCACATTGTCATGAAAGCAGTATCAGATGGGTGTTACATTTCACTTAATGTCATGTTAAGTCACATGGTTGTATCTGCAAAATGACTTAGCTTAAGCTTGACTTAAAATGTTGACGAGTCAAATTGAGCTACCCCAAACGCAGACTTGACTCGTATCATAATGCAAGGAATCGATATTTAGGGAGGGGCATGTTAGTCATAATCTTTTAGTAGTAACTTGGGAAATAAGCTAGAGGTTTTTTAGGGGGGATTTTCTATAAAAAGGCCTCATTAGGAAGAATAAGGAAATGTTGAATATTGTGAGGCTTGTTATTGGGAGAGAGTGAGCCTCTCGAAAGCTCATACTTGGAGAGCATCCACCTCTCGAAAGTGGAATTATCATTCAGTCTAGTGTGATCTTCATTTTAATGTATAATCGTCATTGTACTTGGTTGTGCTGATGTATCAATGTCCATGGTTACATTCATATATCATGGGGCATGGAACATAAGGATTGAGACATTAGTTTTGTAAGGGTAGGCTTCCAGAGGTAGATGATATGTAAAGCTCTCTGTTATAGGGAGACTAGGCAGCACTAGATGAGGGATTGTGATTGGCATTGTCAATTGTACATGCATGGTTGAATGTATGCGTAAGTGCAGAGAACTTAGGCTGGTTATTGAGGAGGAAACAGTCACTCACTTGTGGAGATTTAAGTTAACAACCTGTAGACGTAGTGAAAAGTGAAATTTAACATAGGAATATTGTGTCTTTTAAACAGAAATGAAAACCATATAACTTTATGTTAGATTTAAGCAGAAACTTGTATGCTTTAATTTTTTAGTACTCTTAAGAGTATACGGTTTGTTATTATTTTGAAATTCCAGTGCACTCAAGTGTAACACTGCTCAAGTCTTTGGCATAAATAAGCATCTTTTGCAATTCTCATACTTGATGGAGACAAACTAATAATATAAAAAAGGAAAGAGCTATTTGTGACGAAGTTGGTGGAAATGTTATTTATTGGGAAAGATGGTGCAAAGGTTTCTATATGATATTTAAGAGTATAAATGAAAAGAAGTGGATTCATAAGCAATTTTAACTAATTCAAAGAGGACTTGATAGATATTGAGATTTTATCAAATATTTTTGCTGAAGTAGTTTAGATTTGTTGATTGGTTTATTTATTTTCATTGTTGCAACATTGCAGGTATTGGAGAAGGACCTAGCAATTTTTGGATTTTTTGTTGCCCTAGGTAGAAGTACAAAATCTTTCCTGGCAGCAAATGGTTTTGATAAAATTCCTGTACCAATTGAGGGCTTCATCAGGTAGTTCTTTTAAAATACGTAGTGTGTTGCATGAATCTCTACCAGTTTCTTTTTGTGGTTAACTTTTCCTCTGTACTTAGTATCTATTAATTTCTTGCTCACATATGTAGATACCTTGTTGGGGGTTGTGTGCTGTATTATCCACAGTTCTCTTCAATAAGCTCTTATGAACTTTTTGTTGAGGTAAGAACGTTGTGATCTTATAAAATATATATATCTAGTGAGTAAAAGTTGTATTTATGTAGGTAATGATTTGACAGGTAGTCTGTGAAGAGTTGGATTGGCTTCCTTTCTATCCTGGTTACAGTAACACCATCAAAGGCTCACTTGGGCATAATAACAAGTCTGAATTGCCTCCAAATCCAGAGGCTGTACCACAAGCACTAGATGTTTGCTCACGTTGGATCCGAGTGTTTATTAAACACAGTAAGTGGGTTGAGAACCCTTCCAATGTGAAAGCAGCATGGTTTCTTTCAAAAGGGTAAGCATTGTTTGGCCTTTTTTTGGAGGCCTTCCTGCTGTATTGCTATACTTCTTCATTTCTGCTCGCTAGTGTTGACATATCAGTTTTCTAACAGACTTCACAAGCTTGGGAGTTCCATGGAGGAACTGGGGCTGCTAAAGTAAGTTCTCTCTTTTTTCTTGAATATACAAAAAGGTTGCAAGGGTTCATGGGAAGTTAAAATGAACTGATATAAATCTAGAGTACCTTTGCATGGCCTGGAATCTTCTAATTCCATTGTGGGTTTCCTATGCTGAAACATCATTTAGGTCTTACTGTTTCTGTAGAGTAATAAAAGTAAGCGTGCAAGAGTTGTCCCTGTGGCTTGATATTAAATGTGCATTTAGGATGTCCATATCAAAGATACCAATCAAGATTTAAAGAGCTTGTGCTTTTGTCAAGCCAAAACTGGTCTAAAATTCACCAAAATTACAAAGCGCAGACTTGTATCTACTAGGGTGATTTGTTGATGTGTGGTCAATGTGTTGATGTAACTTGAATGGTTCAAATTTCCAGTATGATCCCCTGCACCCCTGAAATTACTTATTAAATTAATTTGTTTCATACTTTGACTCAGGGATGAATTATCCAGGAGTAAGATTAAGAGATCTGTTGAGAGAGTTGAAGCTAATTCTAGCTTTAATTCTAGGGAGGACCCCTATTCTTTTGACCAGGTATTCATTTTTGTTTTTCTTTTTTTTTTTTTGTGTGTATATATTTTGCATAAAGAAACCATGATTACAAAGGCCACTGGAAATTTCTGTCTCTCTTCATGGAAAGGTTGTCTTTTCAATTACATACTCAGCTCCATAATAATGGCAACACTTCTCTTTTATAAAAGTTTGAACTATATCACAAATTCACAACAGTACTTTGTTTGGTAACTGACTCTCTCTCTCTCTCTCTCCTCATCAATCAATCAAAGCCTTAATCCCATAAGTGGGGTTGGCTACATGAACCCAAAAATTATTATTCCGTATAGTCATCCACAAAAATGTTCCTCCTCCATCCCTTACGATCAAATGCCTCGTGCTCATGTTAATCCATGTTCTTCATAACTCCTTTCAACCATGACATTTTTCGATCTCCCTCTCCCTCGTTTAACCCCTCCATGGTCCCACTCCTCCACTCCTCGTACCGGTGCACCCTTGGGTCTCCGTGTTACATGTTTGAACCAACGTAGGCGGCTTTCCCTTAGTTTGTCTGCAATGCCTGCCACACCCACTTTCTTGCGAATAACCTCATTTCTAATTGTCTCTTACCGTGTTCTTGCACATCCATCTTAACATGCGCATTTTCGTAACCTCCATCTTTTTAATGTGCTCCTACTTAGAAGTCACCATAGAGCAACACTGGTCTTATGGCAATCCTGTAGAATTTCCCTTTCAATTGTAGGGGAATGCTTCGGTCACATAATACTCCCGTGGCCCCTCTCCATTTAAGCCAACCCGATTTAATCTTGTGGGCTATGTCTTGATCAATCTCTCCTGGTCAAATGAGTCCTATTTAATTTCTCTTCTCATCACGTGAGTTCCTGAAGTTTTGGCCTCCCTTCATCTTGCAATTAATATGGGATGAAGTATTATTATTTCATTTTCGTCGATAAGAAAATTTAGTTGCTTTCTTCGGATGGCTGATATTGGGGGTTTGTGTCAGGCACTGGAAAATGTTGAAGAGGCTTTAGTCAGATTGGAAACATTGATCCAAGAGATGCATGTATCCAGTTCTGGTTCCGGAAAAGAACACCTAAAAGCCGCTTGCTCTGATCTTGAAAAAATTAGGAAACTTAAGAAAGAAGCGGAATTTCTTGAGGCATCTTTTAGAGCTAAGGCGGCTTCTCTCCAGGAGGTATCTTTTATTATCTTTCTTATATCCTTATCTCCTTCCTTTCATTTTGTCTTGAAATGATCTATGTAACAATGGACATCAATCTAAGATTCCTTTAATGGGTCACAGAATTTTTCTGCCATATTCTTACTGAATAGTATAATTGTCCTCTCATGTGATTAAGTGGAAATTATATCATAACTAACCCCTACATCTACACCTCTGTACTTGGTATAGAAGTATATAAGGGTCACCTACTCAGGGAACGGGATAAGTCAGTCAAATCAAGAACTGAAGTTTCACAAGCTCAAAAATAAGCTAGTTCTAAGAGAATGATTGGTGATTAGCTATTAGATTACTAAACTACCAATATAACAATTAAAACAAGTTTGTTGATTTAGATCTCAACAATAAAAAGGCACTAGGGAGCTAGAAATTAGACTTTAACAGCACACAAATGAGTAACAACAGGGATTAAGGAAATTAAGGGGATGAAATTAAATTGGGACTTAGGTTTTTACCTCTATCAAGCATGCAAATTCAAGCAATAACATATTATCCAAAGCGAGTAGGATTTTTATCTTGATTTTGTTTCCTAACTACTCTCAAGATTAATAAGCACCTACTAACGGGATCTCTCTCCTAGTCAAGATTCAGATAGTCTCACTTGAAATAGGCTCAAGAGATAGGTAGAGAGGCAACAAAGCAGCCATTCATGTGGCCACAGTATATGCAAACAGTTTTCCAACCTGCAATGAATCAATCATCAATCTTATTCTACCTTAGGCCTTCAACATTAGGTCAAATAGAGCATTGATCTAGTTTTTAACCAAGCCCCCTAGCTAACAAGACTACTCATGATGCATGTTATCAATTTCTGCTAATAATTGAATAAAATCAAGCTTGATGGCCTTAAACATATTAATCATGGAAGGTTTAACACGATTACTTTAACCAAAAATATGAAGTTTTATGTTCAAAATATGAAAATCTACAAACCTGAAGTAAGAAATGAATAGATGAAAATGATAAATTTACAAACCCATATCAAACTCCTTACAACTAATAAGAACATAATTAAACTAAAAATAAAATCTAAAAACAAGTTACCACTTACCAAGTAAAATTAAAAATAATAACCAAATCAAAAAAGCTTGTAATTGCTTGCTGATCTGTGTAGTCTAGAGGGCTAAAATAATTTTAAAAAAAATTAAAGACTCGGAGTAAAACAACACTGTCAGGAAAAAATTCTGAAGCTGTAATTGAATTGAAGTGTAACAATGACTTCTTAAACCCTGAAGCTCAAATAAGAAAAATTGAAAAAAAAAAAAAAAAAATGAAGTGCAACAATGACTTCTTAAACCCTGAAGCTGAAATAAGAAAACTCAGAGTAAAACAACACTGTCAGGAAAAAAATCCAGGTTGCAGGACCATGCAAGGATTGCACTACCGGTCATGCAACCTGTAATTGCTTGCTGATCTGTAGTCTAGAGGGCCAGAACAACCTTTCGCATTTTGCCCGACAATATCGCTTGCTGGGGAAGGGCTCTGGAACTACTGCATGACAGTGCTAATTGCTAAAAGCTGCACAGTTGGACATGCAACAGTTGTTCAGAACAACCCTTGGGTATACATGGTCCAAAAACTTGAAAAAAGTATATGGGAGGTCTACATGACCGTGCAGAATGTTGCACAGCCAGTCGTGCCTAGTACAGACCTTTTGTTAATTTTAAATTTTAAGCTCCAATGTTTTTTCGAGGTGCTGCTACCTTCCCCAGGCTTTTCAAATCTTTCTTTGGAAACTCCATTTCTTTAAGCTTTTGCACCTTGTCTTCATTTCACTCAATATAGGAGCCATCCAACATGACTCTAAGGCCTTGAACCGGAAATTAAAAGACAAAACACAACCCATCCACCCAACAAAACGCACACAAAAAAGTGCAAAACTAAGCTAAAAAACGCCAAGTTTTGAGGTGATTTTGAATAATATTATTATGAGAAGTCAAATGTGTTGAGCTTTTAAATGATAAATATAGGGTGGAAGGACCCTACTTATACCTGAGTTAAGAATTTATTGGACATAAATGTTACTCATTATTATGCAGGTTGGTTCCTTGTATTTGACTTCTAAGAAAGGGTAGATATGCATGCTTATTGCTCGATCTCCACTTTAGAGTCTCTGCCCCTAGTCTCATGAGTTCATCTCTTATTTTATTTTTATACAATTAATTTGAGTCCATTGAAGCAGACGACTACTTTAAGTTACATGGATTGATTACAAAGTCAAATGAGCAATATTGTATCCTTTGGTGTTTCGATGCCTCAACTTATATACTCTTTGTTGTGTAGTCCCTCTGCTCCATTATGATGGTTCCAATTTTTTCACAATTTCCAGTGCACATCTTTAACTATCAATATCTTTAGTTACATATGAGTATTGATTATGAAAGTCGATTATTTGAAATTACACACTATGGTGAATCTAACAAGATCCCACATGATAATATTTTTTCTTGTATATTGATTAGAATGCATGGTCTATGTTTTGTCTCTATGACCAAGACATTCCAAATGGAAACATTAAAAGGTAACAGAGGGAGCATCCTACCAAAGGGGGGGGGGGGGGTTATTGAATCGAAACAAAATAGTAACCCAGTATTGAACTCTATGAGGGATTGGGAACATTTTGGGCCTTTTTGAATAATTCAATATTTCTCTTTCTTTACACTAAAATGCCATGCTCATCAATCAGGAAAACGATGATGTTAAATCAACTTCCACTGGCGATGGAAGCAGATCTATGAAAGGCAAAGATGGTGCTCTTGTGCTGGACAAGAACAACAGGTATGCATATAAACAGTTGGGAAAGCTTCCTGTTGCCAAATGTTTCATTATGATACTTATTGCTGTCATCAAATTTCTCCAACATATATGATGTGAGACTAATCTGCAAAACTACAGTTTTGGAGCTTTCAGTAATCTTCTTGGTTTATGGAACAGTTTATGGAACTTCCTGTTCCCACCTTCGGTGAAGAAGCCTGGCCTTGAATCTTCCAAGACTGCTGATACTACTGTATGCATCATCTTTACATAATTTTTCATCTGGAATTTCTTATGCTATTTCTTCATTCTTCTGTATACCAAGCTATGTTTCTTTGTGAGGAATTAAATACTGAGAGATAATTTGTTTATCTGTAGAGCTGTGTTTTACTAATTATGAATACGTCCCAGTATTGTATGCTATTAATTTAAGTCAATATCTACATGAACATTTGAAACATTAGAAACAAGTCATGATCTGGGCTGTTAAATTATTTTTATCAAAAAGACTGAAATTGTAGGTTGTGGCCATATCTTCTAGCTTTGGGGTCTATCTTTTGTTTTTTTTTTTGAGAAAATTGGGCTCTGTCTATCTAGCTAATGATCAGATGTAAAAATTGAGTAAAGTGCTAAACTAGGGTCTATCATTACATTCTCGATTTTGGTTATCAATCGTAATTAGGAAGACAGGGAAAACTCTGTTGCTATTGAGAAGAGCACATAGCGTGCCTCAAGCCTTCTAGGCGTTGTCATCTTAGCACCTCGGTAAGGTGGCTCGTGACTTGAGTTATGAAGGAGTGGGTCTTAAGAAGGGTTTTCTCGATAGGATTTGATTTATTGGTTAGTCATTAATTGTCAATCGTGTGGACATGTCTGCTGATTGTATTCTTTTTTCTTTTATGAAATTTCTTTTTTTTTATCTAAAAAAACCCAAAGTGTCCATGAAGTAATTTGTATCTTTCTATATTCTTCTTTATCTGAGCCTCAGGATGTTATCTTTGTTGTCTTGATTCTTATTTACCTTAGAAAATGCAGGGTAACAGATCCTTGGGTTTATCCAGCTTGTCAAGTGCAGACACTGGAAAGTCAGATTCTAATGAAATTTATCGTTTTGAAATCTTGAGGAGTGAACTCATGGAGCTAGAAAAACGAGTTCAAAGCAGCACTACAGACTCTGAAAGTGAAGAGGTACTATTATTTTCCCTTATTTTTGTGTGTGGTTGGGAAAAGAGGGGGGGTGGGTTTACAAAATAATATCTCAGATCCATATCTCTCGTGATTGGTGTTTAAAGCTATAAACAGACTTCATGTCTTTTTCCAGTAATACTGTTGCTTCAATGCCCTGTGATATCTCAGATCCATATTTTTTAAGAATGCTTTTTTTTTAAGTTTACTATATGTGATCTCTGGAGCGGTTTCTAGTATGTTTTGTCAGGAATATACTGAGGAGTTCATTCTTTGGCCAAACAAGAGAAGAGGCAAAAATCCAAAACCCCATTCTATCCATCAGTCTACCCAAATACCTGTCACAAAACCTTTTAGAATAGAGAGGATAAATCTAGCTTTTGTTACCCTTCCAAGCTCTAGCATATTCAGCATACATATAGTTTTCCATTATATAGTTTTCAAGAAGTTGTATTTACGTGCTAAATTAATTTGGCTTTAACATACTTTCTAGTTTTTGGGGTAGGTATAGAAATATAAAGCCAGAGGGAGAAGGAATAGCACCTTGAAGTTTAAATGTGCTACAGCAATCACATTTGTCTTTGACTCTTTGTAAACAAAATTAACTTGCTAAAGCAGTTATTTTATATACTTCTTAGTGCTTTTCCATAAGTAAGAATTACATCAAAAAATAATGAAGCTTTGTTTCAATTATCTCTATTCAGGAAACTGAGTATCCCATTGCAATAAGAGGTACTGAATTAATACAAGTGCAAAAGGATGAGAGCTTAATTGGAAAGTCATTTGAAAAGCTGAAAGAGACGAGCACGGTATGCACACTTACCCTATTAATGTATGTTTTGTCATTGTGAATAGTACAGTGATCCTGCATTAAAGTTGATGGTGTTAAGAGAAATGAAGACTAAGGCCCTGTTCTCTTCACCTTAAAAAAATAATTTCAATTCGGTAAAAAGAAAAAAAATCAGTTCAGTAAAAACAAGTTAAGTTTAGTAAAAAATAATTTCAGTTCAGTAAAAATCATTAACTATAAAGAAGAAATATAACAAAGAGTCGGTAAAAATAATTTCATTTCAACAAAAATAATTTCATTTCAGTAAAAATAATTTAAGTCTAACAAAAATAATTTCAATTTAGTAAAATTAATTTCAGTTCAGCAAAAATAAGGTGAAGTGAACAGGGCTAAGTGATTAATATAACACTGACTTGTTATATTCCATTGTTCTTTTTTGGAATTTATATTTATAGATCTGTTCTGCCCATAGAAATTGCATTAGGTGGTAAGATGTAATTGAAACTTTTACTTTCTCTGACTTAAGTTGATGCAAATTATTTTCACGATATGGTTTAATACATGGTTGGCCACTTTAAGTTCTGTGTGTAAACTGAGAATGATAGCTGGTAATACTGATCATTGAGCTTTCTTTTGATAAATCAACAAGACTACTGTTCTTTTCAGTAGTTGGGGCAAAATTTTTACTTTCCATTATTCCCTCTGCTAAGAAAAAATTTTGCATTTAAAATTGTGTGTCTACAGCCTTTTCCAAAAGGAAAATTTGTAAATAATAATCTCAACTTTGCTCCATTTTCATTTAATAATCCCAACTTTGGATTATTCTAGAATAATCCCAACTTATGAGGGTATTAACTTTCTTCAATCCCATTGACCGGTTACCTGTTGAATGGTTTTTTTTTCCTTTAACTGCCACGTGGCGCAATTTTATTGGATTAAAAAAATTCAAAAACAAAAAAGAAATTAAAAAAAGAGCAAAACAAACAAAAAAAACCCACCCAAACTTCACGCCCAACCAGAACCTTGACGCCACCAGAATCTTGATGCTGGCTGGCTGCCGCCATTCCCCCTTCCCTACGCTGGTTCCTCTCTCCGCGCCAATTTCCCCTTTCCCTCCGTGCTGGTGAGTCGATTCACCCACTCACCGGTGCCTTTCTTCCCTCGTTTCCGCCCTCCCCCCCCCCCACCACCAAATCTCCCTTGAAACACTCAAAACGCATAAAAACCACCTTCCTCACTTTCAAAAACCCCCATACACCCTTCCCCAGACCCCCACCATCGAAAACTCTAGCCACTAAGGTTTCGGGAGTGGAGGGGCAGATTGGAGTTTTTGGGAGTGGAGGGGTTTGCTTGGTGTTGCGTGGGAGAATAGGAGGGAGTTTCGGGGAAGGGGGAAATCGCCGGCGACGCCGGCAAGGGATGCAGTGGCCGCCGGAGGACTGGGCACTGGTGGGATTAAGGTGGGCCTGTGGGGGAAAGGGAGGAGTGTAGGTGGACGTGGTGGTTTTTTTTTTCTTTTTTTCTTTTTTTTTTTTTTTTTAAAAAAAAATGGACCAATTAGGACTTGACACGTGTCAAGTTACCTATATAATAGGTCATTGACTTTTATTGATTGGTTTGGGATTGAAGAAAGAAAACAACCCCCAAAGTTGGGATTATTAAAAGAAAATGGAACAAAGTTAGGATTATTATTTACAAATTTTCCTTTCTAAATAGGGGAAGCATATTTAATTAGTTATATGGCTGTCTTTGATTGCCTTCCATATTGGTCTTGTCTTTTTTTCTTTTCTTTTTTTTTTTTTTTTTTTTTTCAAAGGAGGTACAAACTGAAAGAAAGAAAAAGCAAAATAAAACCAAACAAATACCTACGGATGGACTAAATGTGGTATAGCCACACCCCTAGAATCCTCCTTTAAAATATGACTAAGCTCAACTGGAACATTATAAATATACTCTAAAGGAGAGTCATGATTCATGAACAACTTTGCGGTTGGCCAAACAATCCGCCGCTCTATTTTCTTCTTTAAACACATGTGCTACCTTAGTTGACCAGCTTGGATCATTGAGCAGCTTCTGACAGTAGGTGATATCATCGATGTTTTCTCCCCTTGGTACTTCCTTCTTGCTTAAGGCCTGAACACACGCAATATTGTCCATCTGGACTTCTAGCTTATCAATCTGCAGATTACAAGCTAACTCCAATCCTCTAGTCAAGGCCAGTACTTCAGCTCTGAATGCTGTGCTGTAGCCAAAATTCGAATGAAATGCTGCAACAAATTGCCATTATAATCTCGAATAATAGCACCTCCTACCGCTGGACCTGGCAACCTTTCACAGCACCATCACAATTTAGCGTATACCAGCCATAATCAGGAGCTTGCCAAGCCACAAATATATGTTTCTTCCTAATACCAGCCACCTGCTCTTCACCTAGCACCCCTCTTAGCGCTCTTTTGGCCTCTTCATATCGAACTTGTAAGAAAGCTACAAAATCGATGGGAAATTCATCCCGCTTGTTAAAGGTGAAACAATTTCTCCACCTCCAAATCCACCAAATGGCAATCCCAAAATAAGTGACCCAACGTTCTTCCTCATCTTGGTCCGGATTTTTCATATTTTGTACAATCCATTCCTATGTTGCCTTGAAAAATTTGTAGGCTTATCGAAGGGGTGAGGGTCTTCCTCCAAACTAATCTCGCGGTTGGGCAAGTCTTGGAGAATATTCAGTGCGCCACATATGTAGCACTTTGGATCGTCTGTGAGCTTCCTCTTGAACCTATTTAAATTCCCAAGCACCCTATCATGGCATGCCAACCATAAAAATGCTCGGATTCGTTCGTTGTTGGACCGGAGCTTTCCAAACTATATCCCGGCACTCATCATCATGATACAAAGTGGCTGATCGAATGGTGAATTTCCCTTTATTTCCATCTTTCCAATACACCAAATCACCCAAACTTGAATCTTTTCTTACCTCGTGGTTTTGGATTTTCTTGAGAGAAATCTCATCAAGGTACAGGCTGAAGATGTTCCATCTCTAGCCAATATCTTCTTCCCATATCACTTGGACCGTAACCTTTACAATCTCTTCTCGTGTGACAAGGTCTCTTAGGGGTTCGTCAGTGCACCATCTATGCTCCCAAAATAAGGTGTTCATGCCATCCCTTATTGTTGTTCGAACTCCTTCTTCTATAAACTTGGCATTTTCAGCTATACCACTCCAAACGTTGGACATTCCAGCCTTTGGTTTGAACATCTCTACATCGTAACGGCCTTTACAATACTTAGCTCGAAGCACTCTAGCCCAAAGGCGGATAGGACTCGCCACCCTAGCTTTGTGAGAAAGGCAGCATTCGCTTGCATAGCCGAATAAATCCCAATTCCACCTTGATCTCTAGGCCTTTGTAGAGTTTCCCAAGCTAGCAAATGCTTCTTTGTTCATCATTGCCACCCCAAATAAATTGGCAGGTTTTTTTATCAATGGACTCGCAAATGGACTTGGGTATCTTGGCCATCTGCATTGAATACATCGCCATCGTCGATAGAGTAGAAGTAGCAAGAGTTATTCTCCCACCAAGAGATAAATACTTTGACTTCTATCTCGACAATCTCCTATCTATATTTTCACAAAGATGTTGAAACGTTTCCTTTGTGGCCCTGCTTGTAAATGTTGGCATCCCCAAGTACATCCCAAGGTCTTCGGTGGGTTCCATTTGTAAAGCCGAGCTAATGCCAATTGGCTGCCAAATCCACATTCTTCGAAAAATAAACTCGTGACTTGGCTAAGCTCACTTTTTGACCCAAGGCATCACAAAATCTACGAAGACAATCATGAATTGCTTCGGGTTGATAGACACATGCCTCCGCAAATAATATGATATCATCCGCAAAGAAAAGATTAGAAAGCAATGGTCCATCCCTACTAGCTTCGATGGGCTTCCACTTCTTGAGAATGATTGCTTCTTCAATCGTTTGATAGAACCTTTCCATGCACATAACAAACAAATAAGGTGAAAGTGGATCCCCTTGTCTCACCCCTCTTAAAGGTTTTGAAACTTTGGGATGGGTCTCTGTTCCATAGCACTTGGAGTGAAGCCAAAGGGATACACTCCATAATTAATTCTGCCATAAAAATAGGTAGATTCATTTAAACCATCGTATCTCGGATGAAAGACCATCTCAACCTATCATAGGCTTTTTCAAAATCGATTTCAATTGCCATGTATCCTTTCTCTCCTTGTTTTCTTCTCATGGTATGGATGACTTCCTGGACAATTACAATGTTGTCTGTAATTTGACGCCCCGGAACAAAACTTGCTTGCGTATTTGATATTAGATGAGGGACAGAGGGAGGACAAGTTTCAACCGATTCACAATCACTTTTGTGATTACTTTGTATGCCACATTACATAACCCAATGGGTCGGAATTGGGATGCTAGTTCTGGATTTTCAGTTTTCGGAATCAAGGAAATGAATGTGTCATTTAGGTGTTCAGGCAACCCTTTTCCTTCAAGAATACATATTGAAGACCATGAAAAGTTTAATTGGTCTTGTCCTTGATTGGCTTCCATATTGGTCTTGTCTTTGATTGGCTTCTATATTGCTCTGCGATAAAATAGTATTCCATCCACAAATAACAGCCATATTAAACTTTTTATGGTCTTCAATATGTATTTTTTTACCTTACCTAGGTCTGATTGTAAGTGTTTTCAATTTACAGACTTAACTACTTTCTGAAATATATGTAATAATTTCTATTTTAAGTTTTATACCAATATATATTACGGAGTTGTTCCAAGTATGGCTAATTTTACAAAGCTTAATTCCAAAAGTCAAACATGAACTATATGTGGACAACATATTGTCCAATTGTTTTTGTTCCAATTAATGATCTGCTGAATTCTACTCAGCAACTGTGGTACTTCAAAAAAAAGTATTATGTTAATTATAATTATTACTTTTCGGTAGGATGTTTGGCAAGGCACTCAACTTCTAGCTATTGATGTTGCTGCTGCTGCGGGGCTCCTTAGAAGAGCAATAATAGGCGATGAACTAACTGAAAAGGAGAAGAAGTATCTTCGTAGAACCTGTACTGACATGGCGTCAGTGGTTCCAATTGGAGTTCTCATGCTTCTTCCTGTGAGTTTCTTAGCCCAATGTTATGCATGTTTCTCATGCTTCGTTTGACAGATTACAATGACTTGGGATCAAAATTTTGGCCCATATAGTATAAAAGACAAATAGTAATCATGTCTTTTACTTCCCATAATTGACAGGTCACTGCAGTTGGACATGCAGCAATGTTGGCAGCCATCCAAAGATATGTTCCAGCCTTGGTGTGTTTTCTGGATCTGTACTCCCAAATTTGAATTTTGTGTTGCAAAAAACCTTAATTATCGGTGTCCACTAAACTACATATATCTTGCAGATACCGTCACCATATGGGTCAGAACGGCTGGATCTACTAAGGCAGCTTGATAAAGTGAAGCAGACCAGTGCTGAGGATTCAAAGCTGGAGAACAATAATGTTGAGGATTCAACCTGAAGCTGAATTAGATCAATTCATCCTTCTGACTGCTGATACAAAAGGCAACTACATATGATTGACCTTAGTTTCTCTTGGTTCTAAAATCTTTTGCCAGCAGCTGCGAGTAAAGAAGTTCATTCCATATGTCTGGAACCCCGGGAAGACACCAATGGCTACAGTCTTCTATGAAGTGCTGTTCAGAAAGTGGCTCGCGATGGATCGATGGGTGGCCATCCATTCTAAACTCAGACAGATATGTAATATTCAAAAAATTGACCTTCATCTCATTGCCTTCCATTTCTTTGACCACATCTAGAACATATTGGTTGAATGGCGGATCTGCCTGCAGATTCTTTTTGCTCGTCTCAGGTGCCAGGCTATCTCTACAAGTACCTCCTGTATACCATGTTCCATTCCTGAGACACACATTCTTGTAAATTCAGAAACATAGCTTCATTATATTTATTCATGATAGTGTTGTCAAAAGTGTTACAGTAACAATAAAGAATTAAGTGCAGTGCCTGTAATGAACTGGAGCATAGCTTCGGAAAAAAATGTGGCTTCTTTGTGAATTTAACTTCTCTTCTGCCCATGACTTTAGTGTCCTCATCGACCTTCGAAAAGCTTCCGTGTAATCCATTGTCATATTTACAACCCCTCCTTCCTGAAAGTAAATGCCCCTGAAAATGAAGAATAGGTAACATGATCTTGTTTGCCAGTTTGTTTTTGTGTTTTTTTTTTTTTTTTAGTTTTATTAAAACAGATTAGTTATGAAAAAGAATGTTAGTGACTGCAATTATAGTGAAAAACAAATATATCAGTACATACGACCCAATAGTTTTCGCCTCATTCCACCAGTGACCATTATTGAAGACGAAAACATCTGCTCCTGGCCATTTCTCCGACCACCAGTGGAGCTTGTCAACCTTAATAGCTCCATGTACTTGTCCTGGCGAGTTAGGTGGTGGACGGCTTAGTCGTACAAGGAAGGGGACACGGTAATACTCAACACTCAAGTTGAAGTCTTGAAATATCATTGAGAAATAGCCTTTGTGCTTGGTTATAGGAACTCCATTTGCTTCATATATTAATGATTTGTTTGAAACTCCGGTTGATAGCATGCATAATAGTGACTCCCATTGGTTTCTACCTATCGAATCTCCGGCGAATATTATCCTTCCATTCCTGCTTCTCTCTAGAAAATCACTTGCATTGAATCTGAGACGCATAAATTTTAAGCACCTTAGCATACATATGCTTCATACATTGAATGACATAGCATGTTTTTTGTCAAAAAAAAAAAAAACATCATTTATTAGTGGATTAGAGGTACTTCTAATTGACCTTTACAAGAATAATGTGACATTCATAAACGTAATAGAGCTAAAGGATAAACTTCCGTCCTGAAAGAATTTTTATTTGTTCGTCTGAATGAGCCACAAGGACAATCCGGGCACATATCAAAATCGAACTAGTAAAAAAAAAATGGGAGAAAAAATCATTGATAATAAAAATAAGGAAAATTTGCGAGGAAGGTCCTTTTAAGTGGTCGACCTTATGAGAAAGACCCTTTTATAAAAAAGGTGGCACAAAAGGTCCTTATATCATGTTTGGATTGTGAGAAGGGTCCTTTGACCATTTTTCGGCATTGACTTTTTTATTTTCCGGCCAAAAAAAGCCACGTGTAAAGTACGTGACTCACGTGTAAAGCACGTACGTGACTTATTAAATTCCCTTTTTTCCCTATTTTCTCTCATTGTGGGGAGGATTAGCCTTGAATTACTTTGAATAGCCTTCAATTTTAATTTACGGGATTACAATTGAAGTTTTGGTGTTAATTGTTTTCACAAATTAGGGTTTAATAGGGAAAAAAGGGGAAAACGAGGGAAAAGAGGAGGGAGAAAAAAGAGAACTTAGATGTGACTTTTTTTGGCCGGAAAATAAAAAAGTCAACGCCGAAAAATGGTCAAAGGACCCTCCTCACAACCCAAACATGATATAAGGACCTTTTGTGCCACCTTTTTTATAAAAGGGCCTTTCTTATAAGGTCGGCCACTTAAAAGACCCTCCTCGCAAATTTTCCTAAAAATAAAGAGTACGTACCTAGGAAGATCACACCCATGAGGTTGCCATCGCCAATGACGGAAGCTTGTATTAGCACGTCCATTCTGATGACACCGGAACCCAGGATCGAGAAACCGGCAACTCTCGTCGTAGCTATCAAAAGGGTAGTTCTCATCCCACACCCATTCTCCATTGGAATAGTCACAAGTTTGTAGTTTTTGTTGAAAAGGAGAATAGTAACGAAGGTATTGGAGATCAAAAGGGTTTATGATATTTGATATTGCAAAAATTATTATGGCAATTAAAGTGAAAAATGACAAAATATAGGCATGTTTTTTTATGGTGATAGAATTAGTTGGTGTATATAGGCTTATGATTCTCTGTGTTTGAGTTTGGAGATCCATATCAAAAGGAGCAAATTATTCTAACTGTTTTTTTGGAGAGCTCACGTCGGTTAGGTTATTAACGAAAATAAAAAAAAATAAAAAATATTTTGGGAGAAAGATGAATTGTTTAATATTTAGCTGGTTAAATTCATATTCATCTGTATCAAAAATTAAAATTAAAAAAATTAAAATAAAATAAAAACAGCTTATTAATTTCATTAAAACTACTAGTAATAATTTTTGATAAGTAATGCCGTGGATTATCGGGCAGAAATTAAGCCATGAATAGTTTAATGATTTATGTATTTAATAATAGTTTGATCCAATGCATTTTTATCTTTATATGCACTCAATAATAAAGATGAACCAATATCTATTTTTATAAAATGCATGTTGGTTGTGCCCGCACTATCTCTATCATTGGTTGATTAATTCGTAAGTTAGGAAATAAAGAATGAGTTAATTGAATTGAAATGGTCTTGCATAGTTGCATGCACGCGTTTTGAGATTAAGCAAAATTTGGATCTAATTAATTGAAAATTTGGATCTAATTAACAAGATAGATCCTAAAAAAAAAAAAAAAAAAAAAAAAAAAAAACCAAAGGGTATTAATAAGAAATTATTTTTTCTTTTTTTTTTAAATAGAACTAGTATAAAAATGGGGGATGTTAAATACCGCCAACATTATTTATCAAAACCGCCAACATTTGATGTAAAGAGACAATAGTACCCTTACTATTTCTTTTTTTTTCCCTCCCTTTGACCATCCACGACCAACATTACTGTCACCAACTACCCACACAACCACATTGGGCAGAGGTGAAGGACAGCGGCAGCACAACAATGTAGGGAGGCGGTGGCGGTGGTTAAAGTTTTGTGACAGTGAAGGGGTTGGCGAGTACAAGACAGCGACGACCGCCAATACGATGGTGAATGTATTGACGTGATGGTGGGAAAGGGGATACTTTTTTTTTAATTATTCCGGCGTCATCAATCGGTAGTCAAAACTGGTGGACATCGCCGGTAACCGTGTAGGTTGTCCGGTTTTGGCCTTCGGTTGACCACAGTTACCGGCGTCCAAAACTAGTCAACCAGTACAGTAACCGGTTTTGAACGCCGATTACCATGTCGGTTGATCGGTTTTGCGCGCCGGTTGTGTTGGTCACCGGATTTAAAAAAACACCACCTTCCTGCCGACGAAGGAAGGTGGTGGGTCGTCGTTTTATTGATGGATGTTGACTACTTCTCTTGGGTAATATAAAAAAATATAAGACAATACCTCTTTGTGGTTGTGGACCTTGATGGTGGGTGCTGGTGGTGGACTGGTGGTCATGGACTTTTTTTTTTTTATTGATGGATGTTGACTACTTCTATTGGGCAATATAAAAAAAATAATAAAAATTAAAAAAAAAAAAAAAAAAAATACAATACTCAAGGAGGGGGCTTTTTTTTTTGGAAAAATAATCGGTACATAATACTAGTACTCCCTAAGGGAGTAAAAGATACATTTTCTTTTTAAATTTTTTGTGTTGTAATTATCGTTTAGATTTTTCAGTTAATATGATACAATCGGTACATATACTAATTTTTCCAATATCCAAAATCATCCATTGCATAACGGTTAAAATAATTATATATGCCCTACACTTGACTTGGATTTCTTTTTTTGAAAGAAACTTGACTTGGATTTCTTATTTTCCAATAAATTGATCTTAGAGCAAAAAAAATGAGAAACTTGAAAGGAACTTGCTGCAATCAGGGCCGTTTATGAAATTTCATTCGGAGGCCCTTGGGCGAACTAATATGTTAGGGCCAAATTTAATTTTTAGATTTTGTAATATAGGAAATCATTCTTTCTATTATATGGTAATTAAGGACAATATTTTATTATAGCTTCTGTGAAATAATTTAACAAAAAATCAAATTGCATGCAATGTAAAATTAATAAATAATATATTATACGATAGCATATAACATTAGTAAAAAAAATACTGAAATACTATTTCATACTTAATATAGAACTTTGGAAAATTTGTCAGAAACAACCTTTTAAAGTGTCCAATTATTTAAAACAACCTTTTAATTTTTTTTTTACAATTTCAGACCACATTATAAAAAAAAATTTATCAAAGACAACCAAATGCTACTTTCCGGCGTTGACTCTATTTTTCCCGATGTTGACCACAAGTGTGCAACGCACATGAACTCGTATATTGCTTAATACACCAATTTTCCCTCCAATTCACTCGTACTAAAAGAGGGATGAAAGAGAAGCAGGGGTTTTAATTGGAGGGAAAAGGGGTGCATTAAGCAATATAGGAGGTCACGTGACTCGCACACTCGTAGTCAACATCGAAAAAATAGAGTCAACGCCGGAAAGTAACATTTGGTTGTCTTTGATAAAAAAAATTATAATGTGGTCTGAAATTGCAAAAAAAAAAATTTAAAAGGTTGTTTTAAATAAAGTGGACACTTTAAAAAGTTCTTTTTCACAAATTTTCCTAGAACTTTTAAAAATTATGTATAAAAGATAATAACAATGACTCTATGTAGATCCAAATGTCTCATCTACCAAAACTAAAACAATACTATGATTAATTCTCTCCAACAAATGAAATTGATCACTAAGTTGCCCATAATCTATTACATCATTTTTACTATATTATGAAAAAAATTTGGATGCAACTATATTATTTTATAATATGAATATAATTACATATTGATCGAAATATGAATTAAGATTTCTTCCAATTGGATAAAAGTTCAAATACTTCGTAGCTAGATAGTATGTTGTACCCATTTTTTCTTTTTTTTTTTTTTTTTTTTAATAGATGTATCTAATTTCAATGGGTTGTTTTGTAGATTGGGATTTTAATTACAGTAAATAATGGAAGGAAATCTAATGGAGGGATATCATCATGAACTTCATATCTTTTTTAAGATATTGAAAAAAAAAATTATTAACAAAAATCCTATTTTAAGATACTGATCAAGAACCTGTCAGAAACGGTCTTGAGTCAAAACGGGTTTTGGGTCACAACTTGACAACAACTCTAGCCCCCCGGAATATTTGGTCGCATATCAGTCGTTCTTTTCACACAAAAAAATCAATCGTTCTCCCCACACACATACACAAAAAAAAAACAAAAAAAAAAAAAAAAAAAAAACTAAACTAATCTTTCTTCTCATCAAAAACTCAGTCGTTCTTCTCCCATTGCGAAACTAACCCAGCGTAAAAAAGTTTTTGAGAAATTAGAACCTGCATGCGTTAAGATTGATGTACCTTCTTCGGCAAACCATCAACTTGGTTCTGGAACGATCTGTAAAATCCGGGCTTTACTTCTTGATTTTGACATGTGGGCATGTCGTGATTTCTAGGTCTATTGAGCAGAAAAAAGGAAGTGGGATTGGTTTTGGTTATGACGAATTATTGGGAGACATGGCTTTTAGTTAAATAAATTCATTTTCAAAATCCGAAGAATTTGGGAAAGTTTATAGTTGTTCGTTTCCGTATGGGGTGGACCATACATTCATGATGGATGGAGCTATATCCAATTACAAAGTTATCAGTGTTGTTTCTGATTATGACATTGTTTATTATTTATAGATAGCGGAAGGATCTCGTGGGACATCCATTGTAAATGACAATTGAAATTGTAGGTATACATATTTCTGAGGATAAATTAGCGGTAACAAAGGATGACGTACTTGTATAATATATGACAACTTGTAGGGTTTGATATTTATTTAGTGGCATAGTAGGCTTTGTTATTAATCCGTTTAGTATCATACCTAGGATCTTTCTAATATCATACTTTGAGGATTTTATTATGATGATTATTGTGTCAATATATATATTCCCTCCGTATTTTTTTTTAGTGTTACAGTTTGACCGGCACATAGTTTTAGGCAATTGACTTAAATAAAATAAGAGGTAAGTGGGGTAGTTAGAGTATTAAAAAATTGTAAAATAAAGACAGTGATGTTAATAATTTATTGAAAAATAATGAATGTGAGAAGAAAGATATATTAAAAAAAAAGATACTAATGGGTTTGGGTGGGGACCATGAGAGGAGAGAGATACAAAATTTTATTGTAATTTTTTTTCCAAAAAAGGAAGTGTAACACTTATTAAAACACGACCCGGATTTGATAAGTGTAACATTTATTAAAACACGGAGGGAGTATAGTTTTACGCAGGCCCATATTTGACCCAGGACAGCCGGGGTGGCCGCCCAAGGCCCACGGACAGAAGGCCCTGATTCTGTTAGTACATTAGGCCTCTTTCATCTTTATAGAATGATTATTGGGAAATGTGAGCAATTGCTTACCATTATTTCGTGTGGCTTAGTGTGGTTTGTTACGTCGGATAATTTTTACCTCCTTAATGGGAGGGAATCGTACCTTAAAATAAGATTTTTGTTAATAATTTTTTTCCAATATCTTAAAAAAATATGAAGTTCATGATATCCCTCCATTATTTACTGTAATTAAAATCCCAATCTACAAAACAGCCCATTGAAATTAGATACATCTATTAAAAAATACAATAAAATAAAATAAAAATGGGTACAGCATACTATCTAGCTACGAAATATTTGAACTTTTATCCATTTGGAAGAAATCTTAATCCATTTTACATATTATAAAATAACTGAATAATCATCCTTTTAATGAACCATAATCATTTTTCATTTTTCTGTTTTTATGTAATATAATTGCATTCAAATTTTTTTCATAATATAGTAAAAATGATATAATAAATTACGAGTAACTTAGTGATCAATTTCATTTGTTAGAAACAATTGATCATAGTATTGTTTTAGTTTTGGCAGATGAGACATTTGGATCTAGAGTCATTGTTATTATCTTTTATACATAATTTTTAAAAGTTCTATATTAAGTATGGAGTAGTATTTCAGTATTTTTTTTTTTTTACTAATGTTATATGTTATCATATAATATATTATTTATTAATTTTACATTTTATGCAATTTGATTTTTTTGTTAAATTATTTCACAGAAGTTATAATCAAATATTGTCTATACCATATAATAAAAAGAATGGTTTCCTATATTACAAAATCTAAAAATTAAATTTTGGGTCCCAACATATTAGTTCGCCCAAGGGTCTCCGAAATCTCATAAACGGTCCTGGTTTTACGTATTTGTTAATTTACAAAGAATTTATATATAATTTGTTAATATGTCATTTTACTCTTATATGTGCTTGATTATTCACGATTTATTGCTATTGCGTGCTTGATCACGCCCTTTTTTGCAGGTTTAATGGGAATTTGTACTTGAAATCATACTTAATAAGATAATTAATAATTTGATTTAGGTTAATATGCAGGGCCGTATCTGGGGTGGGGAAGGTGGGGCAACCGCCCTGGGCCCATCTTTGTAAAGCCCAAAATTTGTTCAAAAAGGGCCTTAAAATTACAGAAAAATAATACCCATAATATGAAATAAGTTGATTAGTGCAATTTGACAGTTTTCAATGCAAATTAAATAAGTCAATTCCCTTGATTTTCGCTTCCCCTTTTGATGATGTATAAAAGTTAATTATCTCTTTTAATTTTTCCAAAGTCTATCCAAATTCTATTATTCCATATTTATCAAAAGAAATCTCTGGTAAAATCAATTAAAGATGGAAATTATTTTAAACGTTTATATACCTTTTTAGTTTTCAACGCTTGGCATATTAACTGTATCAAATACGAGTATTAATTATATTTAATCACCGGTGAAGTCCATAATTCATCGAGCCCTTTCCCTAAATAATGCTAGCAAAACACCCAATTCCCAAATTACGGTCTCTTTTACAAATATTCCCACTTTACCGTCCACGTCACAGGTTCAAGGGAATTTTATTATTTAATTGGAAAGTCGCTACTTGAAGTAGCGGTTTATAGTAACTAAAAACCGCTACCTCAAGTAGCGGTTTCTTGTTTAATAAAAATCCACTACCATAGTACCCTTTCTGGTGGTGCTCCTCCCCTACCGCCGCTGGCTTCTTGCCACCCTAATGCCGTCGTTTTAGCCCCCCCCCCCCCCCCCAACCCCGTATTGGTGCTGCTGTAAATTAGGGGTCATATGAAGACTTATTTTATATACCCTAATTTTGTTTTCACCTAATTAACTTGTTAATTTTGTTCTTATTTTCATTTTACATATAATAAATTTGACAAATAATAAGCATTGATTTTGGAGATTGTATATAATGGTGAGCTTATAAGAACAACAAGAATAAAGCTTGCGAGTTGCGACTGGTTTTCTTGTTGAAACCCACTACTTTGTTTTGACATAAACCGCTACTTCAAGTAGCGGTTTCTATTTTGAAAACCGCTACTTCAAGTGGCGGTTTTCTAATATATACCGCTACTTCAAGTAGCGGTTTATAGCTGAACCAACAAAAAAAAAGGTTAATTTATTTTTTCTTACGTGGACGGTATAATGGGAATTAATAAAAGATTGGCCGTAATTTGGGAATTGGGTGTTTTGCTAGCATTATTTAGGGAAAAGGCTCTAATTCATCTATATAATTTTCTTCTTCTTATTTATTTTACAAAATCTACTTAATTTATTGAATTTGAGTAGTTCTGCTCAACCATGACATTGTCTAATATTGCAAGGTTTGTAATCTTCTTCATATTATGTATTAAATTTTATTTATTTATTTTTTTTTTTTAAAAAAATAGATGTAAAACAAACTGAATTTATTACGGAGTAAGGTTTATGCTCTACGGTCTAAACTTTGATTAAGATTTTAACAATGAAACAAGAAAAGCATTTTTTTTAATAGACAAAAGCATTTAATTAAGATAAATGTGATGTTGCACTTATTTAGAAGTTGATTACACAAATTAAGGGTTTATTTTACTAGTAATTTTTTGAGCTTATCATACTCACGGTGTAATGAGTACCGCGTAGTAAATTAGTAGTTCGTTGTAATTTAGATATTTTTAAAAATTTAATTATTTTTGTAGTTAAACAAGCAATCTGATTTTTTGATTATTTTTTATTTTTCATATCGTTTACAACTAAATACTTTTTCGTAATTTAAAGATCGAAATATAGGCGAATTTTGTTTAAGATTAACA
This sequence comes from Chenopodium album, assembly GCF_948465745.1. Classification (NCBI taxonomy): domain Eukaryota; kingdom Viridiplantae; phylum Streptophyta; class Magnoliopsida; order Caryophyllales; family Amaranthaceae; genus Chenopodium; species Chenopodium album. Next base: position 4,069,531 of record NC_137836.1, on the reverse strand, counting down.
ACATATAACTAATATGTTTTCATATTTGAAATGTAAACTTGAATTTAGAATTGCGGAAGCGAATATTTCATTTGCATACCCTTGAAACTAATAAAACAAAATTTGTGTCATTCATTAGGGCCCCAATCTATATGTTTGCCCTAGGCCACCAAAATCTCAAAAACGGCCCTGTTAATATGATTTTAATTCAAGTGATCACAAATAATATATTTATTTGTGCATTAACTTATTTTATTTGCAAGTGGGGTGTTTGGCTAAACTTGCCCCATGCTAAGTTTGTACCTGTATTTCATTACAAACTCTTTAATCTTCTTTCCAACAAAAAGTAGCAGAGTAAATAGGTCTTTACCAATTACTATATTTTTTGTTTTAAGGTGTTTCATGAACTAAATTCCTTAGTGTTTAAATGTTTCTTGACAACGATCGTGCAATATTGTGTGTAATGTACATCAATATTGTACGTAGAAATTCAAATGTTTATATTTGTAAAAAAAAAACGATAATACATGCAAAATTGTGTCTAATGTACAGCAACGATTTGAATTATCGGGTGCGCACAAGATTGTGTGTCTAGAATAGTTGTCCAAGCTCCAAAACACAAGGACAAGAACATTTTTTTTTTTTTTTTGGTATTTTTGGTGTTTAAAGAGCACACAGGCGGGGTGGGAATCGATCTTGAATCTTCGAAAATCGGAAGAGAAACTCTAACCACTTGAGCTATTGTAACAAGTTAATAACGACATTATATAGTTCGCTTTCGTAAGTGTTCTTAAACTTCTTACTCATGATAGATTGCTACTCATGCTTAAATTAAATTGCTATTCACAGAATATAAAGAAAAAATTATCAGGAATAATTCGACCTTTGGCTCATCCGCCCAAAATAATCCCCTTTAGAATATTTTTTAATAATCCGATCTTATTACTCAAACCGCTCCCAATGGTCCTAAGTGACTGGTTACCTTTAAAAAAAGGTTTTTTTTAAAAAAGTACACGTGTCATCAACTCACCATACAATTTGTCTGTAATTAAAAATCAAAAAATAAATTTTAAAAAAAAAATAAAAGAAATGGCAGGCAGCCGCCACCTCCTACACAGGTCCCAGCCACCTTGTCATTATCGTCCACCAGCCCCAACTATCAGATCGAAGCTCACGTCGTTATCGTCGTTAATATGGGTGGTATGGGCGACCGAAAGCGACGCAGGGGTGATTGAGGGAGGCCGAAATCGTGGCGGAGGAATGTGAGGAAGGTCGAACGCGAGCCGGGGAAAAGGGTGGAGGCTGAAATCGGGACGGGGGAAAGGGTTATCTACCGAAATCGGAACGGGGGAAGGGGAAGGAGCCGGGATCGGGGCGGAGCTGGGGTTTTCGAGGGTTTGGAATGGTTTTAATGGATGTTCGTGGGTTGATGGGTGATTTAATGGAGAAGGGGTTGAAATCGTGACGGTGGGAGGGGGGTTAGTGGTTCGGTGGAGGATGAAGGAGGGTGTTGGCGTTGAGGGAGGGAGTTTGGGCAGGGGAGTCCGTCACCTTGGCCGACGAGAACGGGCGGCGAGGAGGTGGCATGGGCTGGTGGGGGGCTTTTTCAATAATCAATTTTTTTTAAAAAAAAAACTTATTTGACTAATCACATGCCAACACGTGTCAAGTAACTTATAATAACCAGTCAGTTGACCGGTTGGGACCATTGGGAGCCGATAGGGTATAAAGGAATGATTAATCAAAAGTAATCGAAAGGTAAGTTTATTTTGGGCGGATGAGCCGATGATTGGATTATTTCCGACAATTTTTACAAATCTTAAACCCTCGACTATGCAAAATTATTAAGTGAACCCCTCTTTGTTTATCCTTCGTAATCATTTTTTTTTTTTAAGATCGCCATTAACTAATTCTTGCAAGAGTTGCAACAAGAGTAGAAATAAGTCAGATTATTGGGTCGGTCTTAATTACCATTTATCCATAATCATGGTTGAGCGTGAGTGATGAACATCATTTCTCCCAGAATTCATCCTTTTGCGCCTCAATTTGATAATTCAAAGAGGAATTTTACAAGGTTAAACCCATTTTATTTTATTTTGACTATTTCTTACTTTCCAGTTTTAATTTCAGTGATTATTCTGTTAGTAATCTAAATGGGGCTTCAATGATTTGATCTCACTTAGTTAGAGTAAAACCCAGTAATCATATTGTGGTTTGTATGTCTTCTGTGAACGATTGCATGCTAAATTGTTGTCTATATTATCAAGATTATGAAATGCCCACCACCTGTTTGTTGAAATGCTTGTCACAGTATCTATATATTTTTGTGCTGCTTTCATTCTGTGGCCTTTTTGGTTTGATGGTAGGTAGGGTAGATAATTTTTAGAAGATACAAATATATAGTTAATTGCGTTGCAATTGGAAAAACAAACAAGCAAAAGATTATATAGTAATTGAATTTGGTCAATAGCTAATAAGTACTCAATAGTCAATATTGTTATATTGATCCGGGTGTATCGTACACCCATGAGTATTTGTACTCATTTTGATGATGGTTTTTCATTTTATCATCAAATGAAGAGCAAAAACTAACCTTAGGTTAGTTGGGTGTATGATACACCCGAGTGTATATAACAAATTCTAACTCAATATCATGAATGGTCAAGATTGAGTATATTAAGAATAAATTGTATTAGTACCATGGCTACAAATTTTCACTAGATATTTTAAAAGTAGTCAATTACATGGATTAATCTTTATATCTTAAAAAAACCAATTACATGTTACATCGAGTTGATATAAAATGAAGTTAATTCGATGTTATGGTTAATGACTCAGTGATTGATGTAAGAAAGTGCTTGAATATCTTGGGAAGCTCTTTGATACTCAAGTTATGCTACTGTTTTCATTAGCATTACTGTAGAGTGTAATTACATATTGTGCTCTACTTCAGCTTAACAAAAGCTTGCAAATTCATGAGAACTGTACCTAATGGTGTGGTAGATAAAAAGTTGAATGTTAAGTTTTTGAAGAAATTATGTGTCTTTTTGTTTTTTGAAGAACTCATATGGTAACTTTCTATTCTTTTCAGGTCAATGTGTTAATATTCTTCAAATTTGAATATGAAGTTCAAGGTCGTGTGCAGGAAAATTAAAGATTATGTTCGTTATGATTTGAAAGAAATAGCATTTCCTTCCTCATTACCTGATCCGCCTCACATTAAAAAGCGGCGTAAATTGACTTGGAAGGAATCATATTATGTAAGATTTCTGTTGCTTCATATAGATCCTACTTTCATTATGGTGTCACTTATCTAATTGTTTCTTTAGCCGCTGCTAAATTCACAGAGAATGTGAGTATTCTCAGACACAATCTGTGAGTTTCAACTTCCAGTTTTCTTTCTGAAAATCGTTATTCAACTCCGTTTTACCTTGCTTTTTTATTTCTCTGAACTGTTTGATATTGACATATTGTCACCATGCGTAATTCAACTTTAAACCCTCTCTCTCCTATATATGTCTCCGCCCTCTTTTGTAGATAAACACTTTTAATTAGTTTGACTGCCAGAGAGTGTTGATCTATTCAATTTTGTACTGATTTGTACAATAAAATTTTACTAGAAATTGTCACCATGAATTAGCGTTAGATGTCTGAACATCTTAAGTTTGACACATCTGCAATATCTAAGACTTAAAATTACAAATTACTAGTACGTTAGCTTATTCTCTCAATCAAGTGCTATATATTATTATGCAACTCACTAGGTGGTTCAAAATTCTGAGCTGCTTCATAGCTTTTCATGAAATGTTTTGCAAATAGTATTATAGAAGTACTCGAACTGTCACCATTTTCACTTTCCTCCATCCCAAATCAGAATTCTTAAATCTATTAACTTCTGAATTTCCTATGCAGTTGTAATTAATATCAAATCATATGCTGGATAGACCATGTACACTGTACAGTGTATATATTTGATCTCCTACTTTCATTTTTTCGTATGGTTGGGAAGGTGGGGTTGGGGGTTTGAGTTCCTAATTGCTGGAACTAGCCTATTCCAGAAATTCAAATACACTTATGTAATTTTGTGTCCTCTCTCTCATGAGTAGCTAAGTAGCTTCCTCTTTATCGTCAATTTTTATGAATCTTTTTTAATAGCTACTGAGAAATGGTAGAGTAACTCTGTCTTAAAGACAAGTTTCTGCTATTCATCCTACCCTTGATCTTTCTTGTAAATTCTCCAGGTCCTGAAGGAGGCCTCCCGTCTTTATGCAGCAAGCTGGGTACGAGACATTGGTCCTGAACTCCGCCCAAATGATTACAAGAAGGAAGAAAGTGCAGATAAGAATGGATCAAATGAAAATAAGGAGAAAGAACCAACAACATTAGAGGATCTTGGTAATAAACCTTGTCTAAAAATAGATCATTTGGATATAGTAGTAGTGATGATCCTAGATCTGCCATTACATGCTCTATGGTATAAATTAGTTTTTTCTGCAATTTTGATTCACTGTGCATATCACTTTATGATTTAAAAATAATTGATGAGTAGTTTCTATTTGGTATGGTCTTTGTCTAAGCACAATTTTTCATGATAGGAAGAATTACTGCAATACAATAAATATATGTTATGGGCTTTATGGCTGTCGTTCATATAGTTTAGCACTTACTAAGTACTAACTTCATCACTTTGTAGGTTGTCAACTGTCTTTGACTGGAAAATTATACATAATACTTGAGCAAGTAACATCTATCTTTATAAAACTGCCTTGGAACTTTGGAAGTGCTTTGGTAACTAATTACAGAAGCTGGCAAATGCTTTGTTTATTCATATCAATTTGTAAAATGTCACTCTAGTTTAGAGCACTACCTTATTGTTGCATTCTCTATTGCTAAGTGTTAATAACTGAAGCAAACCATTCTATCAACACAAGAGTACATATTGTTTGCTAGAGTCGAAGTACTTGATAATGTTTGGAATAATGTCACTTTTATTTAAAATTGTTGGCAAATGTATATTTTTATCTTATCCATTTGTACTAATTTCTAAACAAAATATGGTAAGATTCTAACTGACTTTTCATCTAAAGGAAGAATATAGAATCCAAATGATAGGAAGCATGCTATGCTACTAATAATTTGGAAGCAATATTAGTCTTTTTTGTTTTTGCTATACACTAGCATAAGAGCTAATTATATAGTATACAAGTTCTTCAAATAAACCAGCATATACCCTATCTTTTAGTTCTGTTCTGATGTACTTTGCTTCTGGATTTCGTTGTCTTGATCTTGGAATTTGGTGGAAATAGCGGTTGCTGCTAGAGGAGGGATGGAGACTTTAAGACCTGCTCTGCAACGGTTGTACATGACCAGAGCTTCTGCCTACAAGGATGCTATGAAGAGTTTCATCGCTGGGTACCAAGAGGGTATCCAACAAGTTGTGGACAAGAAAGAAAAGTACGAATCTCAAAATCCCGAAGATGATTCAAAAAAGCCGTTCTAACCACAATGAATGTGAGTTCTGGTGCCGTTCTCCAATTTTGATGTTTTCTTGTACAGCATTTATATAGTTTAGACTCTTATCACTTATACAAAGTATACATATCTCAAGCATTAGTACTGCTAGTTGTTGATTTGATCTTTTTTTTTGGGACAACGAAATTGACCTTCTTGAAAAGAAATACTTGTTGCATTTTTCGAATTGCCAGGGACCCAGGGTTGAATGGATGCTCACACCCAGCACCCCAACTTCATAGCCTTATCATGTTCTGATTTGAACCCTTCAGAAATAAAATTATGAGGCTTAATACTTTTAGCAAACATGTACCCATTATATAAATTGTTCAGTGCCCTCGTTAGTTAAAAGACTACATATGACTTTGCTGTGATTTCCAACGAAAGCTCAATATACTAATTTTTTTTGTCTTAGCTGTTAATTCCTATATGAATAAAAAAAGAGTTTTCATTTTTTATTCTTGCTCGTTTTAATTACAGTAACCATCACTTAGCTTCTCTTTTCAAATTAGTAACGCAACATTCATTATATTTTTTACATGAAATTTTTTCACTCGATTTGATTCTAGTAACTCGCACCAATTAAAATCCTCGGCTCTCTCTACAAAGTTTTCCTAATAAAAGCCCCATTTCTAATTTAGAAGGATTCATCATTTGGAAACTTCTTTCACATTTGATGAACATGTTCCTTGAATCAGATGGTATTTGTTATTTAGGCTATGGGATTCTGTTTGGGACTAATTTTCAGCTTATTTTGTTTCAGTTTCCTCGGTGCTATATAAACACCCTATGTTTTATAGTAGCCATTCCCATTATTTTGTAATCTGTAATATCCTCGAGGTCAATAAAACTCTCATCTTACTTCATCATTAGCTAACCATGTAAAATATGGGTTCCTTTTATTTTTTTATTTTTTTTTTTGGTTGATTTCACTTATTTATCTTGTGTCTGTCATAACCTAACAAAACCATTTTTAAGCCCATTATTTTATCTTAGTTTTCCTATTAACAATTAACTGTTGCCGGGGCTTCTTTCTTTCTTTTTTTCTTTTTTTTTTTTTTTACCTAAATCAACACTACCCTACTACAAAACCTCTCAAAAAACTGTGTGCATACAAGAAGTAGGGCTTATTTTAATTAGGGACTGGGGAAGTTTTTTAAAAAAATCTAAACTCTACAGTTAGCTAGATTTATGGTTGTCTTGTGTAGATAACATGCCTGTTGTGATAAGTGACTTACTGCTTCGCATCAAATATTAACTGATCTATAGATCTGGGTTATTGTACAGAAATAGTGAGTGACTGAGAACAATGACTACTGATGTAATGGAACTGCTCTATATACGAAGACTGGAAACAACTCGAGGTATCATGTTTACAATTTTGTATCGCGGGAGTCAGCTGTCGGAACATAGTTCTAGACTTCTAGTGATTATTATTATCAAGTTTTCTAAGGCAGAAAAGAGTAGACATGTAGAAAGCAGAACCTAAGGTAGCATGCTTTGATGATTTTACTTGTTGGATATAGATACTAAGATGACACTTGAGGAAGGAAATGATATTTGAAGTTATTTTTTTAGGTTGGGCTGTATTAGTTATTGGGCCTTCAATCGGTTGAGCTATATGAGTATTGGGCTTTTGGTTATCAGGTACATTAAATTTTGATAGTATTGGGCTTTGCATTTGCCAAAAAAAAAAAAGGGGAAGGGGGGGGGGGGGCATACCGCATACTAGATGTAACAGACATGTAGCTATTTTTTTTTTTTTTTTTCGAAAAAACAATACGGAGTATGAAGTAATAATGATTAGTAAAAATGAAAAAGAAAAAATAAAGGTAATAATGATAATTAAAAGTCTTTACAATTTTTATTACAGTACGTAGTAAAATGTTTTTTTTTTTTTAAAAAATATGTAAAGACAATTTTACAAACATTAATACTTATTGATTTACTTAAATATTGTACTTTGTATATAGTAATTGATGATTTAAGACTTGACAACTTTTTACTATTCTCTAAACCTCACTATTACCGAATGTATCCGTCTCATTAATCTTCCTCCTATAGTCCTATATATGCTTACAAAATTTCACCTAGCAAGCCTTTGGTGGAATGGTTTATATCTCACAAGAGTCACAACTAAGGGCGAAACCAAGAATAAAAATCTATGGGGGTTAAGAAACGATAAAGTTAACCCAAATAAAAAAAAAAACAAAAATGAATAAACACTTAAAGTGGGGAATTGTACTTGAGACCTCTTCTGACCCAGCAAAGCTCCAACAAACCAATTGGGCTATCACTAACAACATGATATGTAGGACAAATATTAGCTATTTATTAGTTATTCTAGGGGGGGGCAAACTATATTTACATATATTACCAGTTGGGCCACGGGAGGCCGGGCCTCCACCAAGCCCCTGGCTCCGCCACTGGTCACAACCATAAAATTGTGAGATCTTGAGACCAAAATCTATAAGGGGAGTATTAGGTACTTATTGTTTTCCCTCACTCCCAAGTCCCAAGGGCTAACTCAAGCTAGGTTCATCTTACCTACCAAAAAAAACAAATCTCAAACCCTCACTATGAATAAAGGCAAAATTGATTATTTCTTTTTTAATTTCATTGAAAAAAAAATTGTCCTAGATAAATGGTATTGGTGTGAGTTCATTAATGTAGATGTCCATTCCATCAACACAATTCTAGCAAATTGTTAATGTAGATGACTCTCCATATGACAACATTTATGTCTCTAAAAAAAATTCTTTTCTACCACAAAAGTTATTAAATGGACTAATTTTCCACTTATTCTCTTATTTCTTGGTTTATGATAGACATACTCTGTAATAAATAGTGTGATATTTAAATAATGGAGGTAGTTATCATCTGGATGGTTTGAAATTAGTTGACTTGACAAGTCCTTTATTTTTCATAAATATTGATCTTCCTCACATTTCAAAATTAAACAAAATAATTCCTCATCCTCCCATTTGTCTTGTCATGCTAACCAGTCAAGTCAGCTAAATTTAAAACATCAAATTGATGGTTTAAAATTCATTGAGTTCTAAAAAGGGAATGCTATATATTAGACTTATTATTCCCTTGTGAAATCAATCAAATTTTTAGAAAAACATTGTTCAGTGAGAAGACCCTTGACCCCATCATCTTAGTTAATGGTCTACTTGAGTAGTAACATTACTGTGAGGATTGAGAAGATCAGATGGTGGCCTTGTGGAGAGGATATCTTGCTCAAATTGCTGATACAAACAGTGTCTTAAATCGATTAAGCGGAACATGACTACTCAACTTTTTAAGTAAATACTCCGTATTATTTAAGACTTGGAATCAAATACCGCGTAGGGTGTACATTAATGTCTTTTGTGGCTCTCTACTTCTCCAAATTGAAAAAAGGAAGCTTTTTTAATACAATGGTGTACAATAATAGTCCAGAGTCTTGAACTTTTAAGTGCTCTATCCAATGAATTTAATGGAGAATAGGGTAAAGTGAACTTACTTTATCCTATTACTCTCTAGGCCCTTTATTTATTCTTCCAACCCATTAAACTTTAGCTTCCCTAAATAGACAATCACCCATCTTTTTTCAACCTTATTCTACTTCACCCATTTTCACCCTTTCAAGAAAATCAGATAAGCTCAGTATGAATGAGTATACTATACACTCGGGCATGCCTAACTTTCAATGATCCTTAAAACGATTTTCTGCTCCATTGTGCAGTTAGAGCTCGTCAATAAGCAAATGAGCCAAAATATAATTTCAGGCGTACTTAAAACTTAGTTAAAACGGTGAATGGTATGCTTATGTCTGAATTTCATAGTCACATTATTAGTTCAATTACGCTGTTATTGAACTACAACGATTACATTCGAACGGGAGTACAAAATAATTACTGTTCTCCATATCCATATAATAATCCAAGATAAAGTAATCTCAGGAGAGGGGTGAAAAAAAAGAACTAAGAGTGAGACTGTGTTCACAAGTCAGTGTAAAACTAAATCAGGAGAATGCTAGTATACCCCTACAAAAAGTACTGCACATATTTACTTACCTAGTTACTTGATCAGATGATCAACATTGTACTGCTAAAGTATCCTAGTAACTGCACAAAATTGATGGAAAAACTTTGTATTTTACCTCAAAACTCTCAGTCTAACTCACAGTAAAATACAGAGTACTTTCCTCTTTTTACCCCACTTTTTTTACTTTGTTTGTGGAAGGGGGCAAAACAGGTTTACTATGATAACAAATGATACACTTCCTTAAAGATACTGAGAGTTTTTCATGTATTTCAGCTAACTGCATATTTTTACTTTTCTGACTATCAATCTTTGTTTGGTCATCATAGTATAAAAATAACTGTTCATTTTTGTCTAAACTTGTACAACAAATTCCTGCATATTTCTAAGTTACTTGAACAAACAGTTAACTGTACCAGAATTCAGGTAAAATAGATTTTTTTTTTTTTTTTTTTTTTTTTTGGGGGGGGGGGGGGGGTAATATTGTGAGGAGATTTTGTTGTAGTAGTAGTACAGTAGTGGCAGTTTAAGTGGGTGTTTTAGAAGTGCTAGTGCAGAACCGCAGCTGCTTTACTTGTGATCAGAATTTCTCCAAAGTCTTTTCAAAATCACAAGAAATTCAGTCTTTTTCTTTTAAATAAAAGTATATTATCTTCAGATTCCCCTTCAACAGTGACTCAGATCCTGTTTGTTACAATTACTACCCATCCCATGTTGATTTTCTACATTTCGTTTACCCTGGTCTATTAAATTGTTACTCCATCCGTCTGTTCTCGGCTGAACTGATGAGCTGAGCTGAACTGAACTGAACTGAATATCTTATAAGAGAAGGAAATTATGAGCTGAATTGAACTGAATTGAACTAAAAATAAATGTATGAGAACAGGTCTTAAGTCTTATACGACATTGGTTTTTATTTACGCCTTTAACACATTAGATCATTAGTTCGAATAATGGTATTTTTAACAAAAGAATCATTTGATGATTGAAGTATAGTGTGGACTGTGGTGTATATTTAGCATTTTGGTCATAGTTTGCAAGTTAAGTTTGACAACTAAAAGTCAAATTAGACAAACTTCTTTTGATTGAGGAGTATATAATATGGAGTCAACAAACATAAAAAGTGAAATTTGACTTTCTTGATGAAGCACTGGGAATTGTAAGGCAGATGTCTAAAACAAGGACAAACAAAAACTTTGATTCATTCAAAAGTCCAATTAGCACTTTATAAACAAAAAATTCATTTTGAATTGCTTTGTCAAAACATTTATTTCATAGTACTAATGTTATCAGCTGTCTCACTTTAGATACTATGAATTTTTTAATAGTAAATAACTAAATATAGGTTAATTTGAAAAAGCTTTAAATTTGAATACCAAGTTATAGCCAATAGATCATGATAAAAACATCCTATAATAATTTGAAGAACAATTATTTATTATGCTATTTGCACAAAAACATAACATGAGAAACTAAGACCATGCGTCCACGCTCTTTTGAATTGAATTATCTGATTAAATTTTAATTGTCTAAACTAAACTATAAACATAGGTCCAAAAAAGAGGGCTTAAGTAATTGTTTGTTCCCCTTTTAAAGTGTCCCTTAGCTTCGAAAAAAAAAAAAAAATCCGGACAAGTTTTTTGCAAATTTAAAATTGAACTTATTTAACATAAATCAAACATTAATAACCATGACTGATGTACATTTTTGTCATGCATCGTACTAATTAGGAAATATATTTAATTTTTATTGACGAAATATTTAAGCATTAGACATGTTGCATTATTCAATCCATACACATTTAAGGCTAAATTTTTTTTCCCCTATCTTATCCAATACAGTACTTACATTATTAATTATATCCAATCAAATTATAAAGTGTACAAATAATCAAGATATTAGGATAAAATGTACTACTAAATTAAACAAAATACACGTTTGTGAAGTGTAGACAAAATTAAAGGACAAAAAAGTCCATGTTGTTTGCGTCTAGGTTGAAATTGAGTAACGTGAAAGGACACCAGAAAACTAATTAAGCAATAAGAAGAAATCTATTTGTCTGAAACTATATAAAGTACTAAAGCCCTATTCTGATACAATTATTTTCAGTTCAGTTCAGCTCTAATAAGTACAGTTCAGTTCAACTCCTAATTTCCTTCTCTTATAAAATATTCAGTTTAGTTCAGTTCAGGTCAGCTCAGTTCAGTTCAGCTTGACTCTAATAAGTTCAGTTCAGGTGAGTCAATAAGAACAGGCCCTAAGAAATGGTGAAGACAGTAATCAATGAGTCATATTGTAAATTACCCTATTTATGCATTAGTGCTTGGGACATTGCACATAATTTATGAGGCCTTTGGCTTAGGTAGAAGAAAGCAAAATTAAAGGGCATCAATCTATACTTAGTATTTAAAAAAACAAACCATAAACTTTTCATATGACACATGGTATCACAATTCACAAGTCACTCATCACCCCATATGCCACATATTATTTCTCTTAATATTTATATTTAAGTCTTTATGCATTATACAACTAAGAAAATGAAGTGTTTAATTTCCACCATAATAAAAAAATATTTTAATTAATACATATTACATAAACATATAAATTATAATAAAAATTGTTTTTTCAACTCCTAGACTTTAAATATAATTTAAAATAATACTTCCTCCGTTATTTTTTTTATTGCACCATGAGGGATTTCACACTTCCCAACGCATTACTTTAGCTATTAATATCTTCAATTTTACTTTTGTAAAAATTATAAAAAATTGATATTTGAAAAGTAAATTTCGAGACGAATCTAACTAGATCCCATATGATTATGTTTTTCCTAATGAATAAATCACAAATGATGGTCAAAGAAATTAAGTGAATAGTGTAAAAGTTCTTATGGTGCAATAAAAGAAAAACGGAGGAAGTATGTCATTTTATATCCCACAATTTTTCACGTGTATATATCTAATAACGAACTAAATTCCTTCATCTTCTTTCACGGTTCTACCCTCTCTCTTTTTTTCTTTTAAGTTTTAGAAATGAAACAATCTTCCTACATATGAAAATAATTAATCCAAGTATTAACCCGTGCATTGAACGGGCCAAAAAGCTAGTTTTATTTTAAGCACCCCACCAACGGCTCCAACTTGTATGAACAGCATTTTTAGTTTCATGTAAATATGTAATTACACTCCGTTTCAAGTTAAATGCAACAATATCTTCTAGGTTCTAGGTTGTTGTCACTAATTTTTTTTTTTTTTTTAAATATCGCATTTAATTATTAACACATTCAGATTATGGAGTATAATTCAAATTATGAAGTATTTGATTAAGCAATGAGTATATATTTCATTTCATTTCAGTCTACTTTAGTTTAGTTCAACTCCTAATTTCGCTATCTCATAAAATATTCATTTCAGCTTTATTCAGTTCATCTCCAATCAGTTCAGTTTGGTTCAACTCCAATCAGTTTAACTCAGTTCATTAAATGTGAACAAATCCTTAGAGTCTGTTCACATTTACTGAACTGAGCTGAACTGAACTGAGTTGAAATGAATATTTTATGAGAGAGGGAAATTAGGAGGTTAACTGAACTGAACTGGTTTAAGCTGAACTAAACTAAACTAAACTGAACTGAAATTACGCTGAAGTGAACAGGCCCTTAATTGGCATCATAGTAGTTATACCATGTACTTTGTATTAATTTTGCCAACTCAAGGTCAAAATAACGTTTTTAATTCACCACTGTAAATGGCATCCTTAATCAAAATGGGCCCTCGTAATCACATGGCACTTTGGTTGTTGAACATTACCAACCAAGACACTAACTCAACACAGCTCAGGTTGTATGTGATTTAATGATTTTACAAGGAATTGACGTCTCTTTTTTATGACAAGATTATATATTACATGAAAATGACAATACCTATGGTTTTTCAAGTTTAACTTTGTTATTCATAGGACTTGAATGATTATCTTAAACTACTAGAACTACCATTTTTGTTATCACTACCAACTTGGTTTTTGTTTCCTCTTACTCCATTCACATCATTGCAGGTACATTTTTAGCCATCGACAAAAAGAAGGGAGGTGGAGGGTTTTGAAGGGGATACTACGTATCAATTATTAGTTGGTTCAAAACTAGTACGACATTTACGGTTTATGACACGTATATATACGTGATTGATATTTTGGGATCTCAGTAATAGCAATTGTCACCTGACACATCCAAGTAAATTATAATATACGGCAATAATTTTATTAATGGTCAAGGTTATTAATGATACAATGAATTAATTTCTTTTTTTTAATCATTGTCTATTTCAAAAATATATTGATAATCATAACTCAATACACAAGAGTTAAAAAAAAAAAAAAAAAAAAAAAAAGTCAATACACAATAATTTAGTACTTTTTGGGTGGTTAAAATGACATGCATAAGAATTGAATCAGAGTTTAAGATAAGTTTCTAAGTGATAGAATGGCTTTTAAGATAAGTTTCTAACTTTTCTTGTTTACGCAACATAACCAAATGATTGATAGGATAGAAGAACTCGCCAATTATCTGTAAAAGATAGCTTTTGGATTTAGAAGTATTTGTTTGAAAAGTACAATGCCCCACAGATTAAGAAATTGAAGTTTATAATACCATTGATCACGTTTTAGTTTTAATTTTGATAATTCAAACCATATTAAAAATTATGTAAAACATAATAATAAGATCATCAAATAGGATCAGACAACCAAACTTTAATTAAAAGGTCTAATCATGTTATTTCAAGTTTAGATATACCTCAATACATATCCCATTAAAATCCGATTCATTTAAGATAGTAACAATTTAAATAACGTAAATAATCCCGATCTGGTCAAACATTAGACAATCATCAACATAAATATATGTACACAAGTTACTTCTCCTGCAAAAACCATTGGTTTAGGATTCTTAAATCTTACAAATAACTTACAAAAAATGAATAAATCAACAAAAATTAATAAAAACATTGGTATTATAAAAACAAGAACAAAGTGAATCTACAAGATTACATCTCTTCTCAGTTCTGACTTCTCACTAACTAGATCAAGTTAGAAACTAAATAAAGGGCCTTGTAACAATTTTTTTTGGGCCTGAAATATTCTCTCCATTTTTTTTTCATCTCCTTAATAAAAAAAAATAATACAAGTAATAATAATTTGGAGAGCATAGAATATGTAAATATCTGACTTTTCTGTCATCAGCCAAATAGATTCTTTGGAAGGTATTGACCCAAAATGCCACGTGTTGGAAATGGGCAAATTGTACTTATAACAGCCCAAATACCCAAAAAACACAAAAGTAGGGCCCACATTTGGGTTGCCATACCTCTTCACCTCACCTGTGCTGTCCAGTCTATTTCTCCTCCATTCCTTTGCCTTTGGGACTCTCTTTTTCAGACTTAAATCATGAGCACTACTACCAATTGTACATCATTTTTAATTGATTTTTGGTAAAATATAAATATAATACTGTATGAGAGAATAATGCCTGAACTTATGGGATTTTCTACTCCCTCATTTAGTTTCATCATACAGTAATTAAACATGTCATCACCCTTCCTCAGTTTTGGGGTGCTTTTCAAAATCCCGGGATTAAATTTTGTTTACATCAGTGCCTTGTAAGGATCTACGACTCTCTTTACACCAAAAAAAATAAATTATCGCCCCGGATCTTTTTGGGTTTAATGTAATGTTGGTGTAGTAAGTTTGACCTCTAACAAGTTGGGGGGGGTTGGATAGAGGGCACGTCACATCTTGTGATCTTATCTTAGCCGATTATTACTCATTTGGTTGACATCTTGAGGGAAATTCATGTCCTGTTACAGCCCACATGGTGCAATTATTATTATTAGTGCCAAAAAATAGTAAAAAATAAATACATATAGCAATTAAAAAATTTCACATCATATAGTATATTAGTAGAAATTTTAATAAAGTATAAACAGGGAAAAACAGAGTGAAGCATAACATTTTGTCTATTCCAAAAGTTATGGCAAATCCAATCAAATATCATTTCAAAGTGTTAAAATATATACCCCCACTTGTATGCATGTATGAATATTCACCACTCCTAATTTTCAACTCTATATATATTTAAACAAGTCATGCATGTGCCAAACAATTCTCATAGGTCCACAAAGAAATTATAGGTATCTCATCTTGGTGCAATTCGAAATTTCAACTATCATTTAGGTAGTCCATTTCAAAATATTAGGCCACTTTCTATTAATAAGCCGAATGGCCTGAGTCGATATTATGATCATATCATTTCGTTAGACAAGACTAGTACACCGGAGTACGATGAAGTTAAACCTTCAAAACTAAGATCCGTGGAGTACTATAGTCGGAAAAGGACTAGGTTTTATCATGACAAACAACATGGTTTTCACAAAGGTTATCAAAGTTTCGAAGTTAAAGTAAGAAATTTTATTTGGCAAAGGAGTGGAAAATTCAAAGAATAAGCTAGAGAGAAAGATGTTGGGGCAATTTGGTGTTATATTAAGGTGTTAAAGTGACGTATCAACGAAAACAATCCCATAGATAATTACAGATGAGGTATGGAACATGTATAACCTACACAAATGTAGTTAGTGGACCACCTGGGACCAAGATGCTATACACACAAAAGTTGAAAACAATAATAATGATAATAATTTTAAATACTTCCTCCGTTTCTTAATATACGCAACAAGTTGACTTTTAATGAGCGTATTAAAAAAGTCAACTTGTTACATATAAAGTCAACTTGTTGCGTGTATTAAGAAACGGAGGCAGTATTATACAAATAGGACGTCAAATTAAATGAAATAATATTATCATTAATTGTGTAATAAACCAACCCCACTACATAAACTAGGGGCCATCTATGTATATGGTTCGTGGTCCATGGCTAAGCTGTACAAAAGAGGCACATGATTATGTAACCCCGCCATTGGTACGCGTGAATTTATAATGTCAACATTATCGCACCTCCCATTTTACTTGGAATTTCACATGCTTACAAAACTAATCCCCCTCACCTCCCTTACAACAAAACAAATGTTTTTAATTTGTTTTGTTTTCCCTCTATCAAGGGAAATTTGGCCCATCATCTATAACTACTAACAACTTGGATGCAAGAAAATAAAATATCACCTGAGATGTCATGCGAATGCAACCCTACAAGAATCCTATACAATTCATGGTTACATGTCTTTTTACTGCGTCTCGTTAATCTCTCAAAATTCTAATCGTGTTCTAATGTCATGAAGTATGAGTACTTGGCGAGGGTCAAGGTCAGAGAAAGATGAGAAGTTTATTATTAGATCCCTCTTTAAATACTACTCTAATGTTTACAAGGATAAAGATTGAGCGTTCAATTCACACTGATTGCCCTAAAAATCTTAAAAGGATCCCGAAAGATCCAACCCACCTCTTAACGGAATAATAGTACACTCTTAGATACCCAACAAAAAAAATAAAAGAGGGTAGGAAAATGCAAAAAAAAAAGCCAAGAAATGGAAAACATTAATTTCCTATCCCAAAAACACACTACACTCACTCCCATCCAATCTTAATCCTGTAATCTGAGGATGGACCCTGTAAAATGAGAGGCAAAGCCCCACAACCCTGACCATTCCCCCATCTCACCCATTGAAAATGACACCCCTCGATTCTTCCTTAATGTAGGAAACTCATACACGGCAGATATAATTGACACTTTCAAGTCCAACCAATGACTCACTATATACCCCCTTTCATACAAAAAACAAAATGTAAAATTAAACTCCATTTACTCCTTTGGTCCATCCCACACAAATCTCCTTATTCCGGCAAAAAAATACATAAAAAGTTGATATTTTAAAAACTTACATTCAATACTCAATACTATTCGTGTCAATAGAAGTAATCCGGTCAAAATAAACACACAGATTATACGAAAATTCAATAATACGAAATTTTCTTAAGGAACAGAAGGAGTATTTAATTTCGAGCGTGTATAGTAATAGTAAGATTAGTACTAGTAGTTGTATTCAAAGTTGAAAACCCTTGAAAACATTTGTGGCAAAATTCTCCTCGTTCAACGTGATAGCTCACCGTCCTTGACCCCTCCTTCCTTTCCCTTTTTCTTTTCCTACCTCTAATTTTATTCTATTTATATTTATTTTCTCTTTATCTCTCTAGAAAATACATATATTTGGTCCGCAAAGCAAGACAATGACAAATCCTCGTGCTAATCATACTAGTCCTAATCTTCAATCACGTATTCACGTTCTACCTTTGTTATTTGCAAAAATCTTTGCATGTAAGTCCATCCTTTTCAATTTGGGACCCTTTAAACTCACACTGCTATACTATTCTTCTACTCTAATCAATTAGTATCTTAACCATTTGTTTAATCAAATCATAACCACCTCGATAATTATTAATTAAATCTCCTTAATTTTCCGTTAACACGAGGATACGTACAAACACCCTTGCCCGCCCAGCATGTGGGATTAGATTTGGCTACGTACGTATACCTAACAACTCATGATTAAATAACTAGTAAGAGTAGTAATTTTCTTTTTCTTATTATCTGTCGACTTAAATTATGAGAATATTGTATTGACACGGAATATTTATTTCTGAGTCCAGAAAGGATATATTATTAAAACTATACTTGTCTAGAGTCTGAACAGTGATTGTATATTATTTAATGATTTCGCGATATTCAAGAGATTACGTAGACAGGTGCAGAGATAATGAAGACAGCAATACAACATTAGTCTACGAATAAAGTCAATAAATACATCCCCTAATGCACAGTATTAGTATTAGCAGTATTAGATTCTACATTATAGTAATACCATCTGGATTTTGTCTCATTAGTGGAAGCAAATAAATAGGGATTTGGGTGGGAAGATTCCAGGTTAATCAACATTATTTAAAATGACAGATTAATTAATTAATTAAATTAGAAAGCAACGTACCATGTGAGAAGGGTAATGTTGATTAGGTTGATAACCCATGTAGTCAAAGTAATTGTAGGTTGTAGGGCCCGTCGCCCCATAACCTGAACCGAAACCGGAACCTGGGTGAAGTTGAGCTTGACCTTGGCTAGATAAAGATGAGCCATCAGAAGTTTGAGGCTCTTCATCTTCTTCTAAATCATCATCAATTTGGCATTCCAAATTAACTCCAAATAATCTCACCCTTTTTGAATTACCACCGCCTGATTTTCTTCCCTTTTGCCTAACTTCTGTCCCTACAAAATCATCATCATTATTTATACTATAATTATATTTAATTAATGGCTTTAACTAACTTTTTGAAACTTAGACAAAATCATATTATTATTATTATTATTATTATTATTATTATAATCGTGTAACTGAATTTAATTCATTAATTAATGTTATCCCACGTGCCTGATTAATTAGTCCTTTTTTTCCCTGATATAATTATGTAGGTGCGTAGTACTTTAATAATTATACGTCACCATCTAACTATAAAAGTCTCATAGTATCATATAATTATGATTAAGATTAAGAGTATTATTAGAGTGATTATTATCTAGATTATTATACTTGTCAAACGAATTAGTTAGGCTGATTTCAGTGATTGAGTTTAGTCAAAAACAACTTTTCAGATATTTTTAACAAATAAAAATACATATAACTAATTTATCAGATCAGATTATTTTTGCCTGACTTTCAACATAACAAGTCAGAAAAATGTCAAGAATTTGTACTCTTTGACAGTACAACAACAGCAAAGTGGTTTACTCTTTCTCATTTACTCACTATCAATTTTTCCACATAATCTCTAATGAACAAATAGTTTAAACAAAACTCCGGAATAAATCGTTTAAAAGACGTGGAATGAACCACATTCCTCCTAAGTAATTGGATGGTGTCAGTCACGCACTCCAATGAGCGTAACCGTACATCTTCTTCTCATTTACTTCATAGTATTATTTTATTTAATTCAGAAAATATTTGGATATAAACGGATTTTTCGGGAAATAAACATAAAAGGGAAGAAATCATGATTTTATTTTATTTTTAAATAAAAATAAAAGGAAACACATGAAACAAAAATAAGGGAACAAAGAAACAAAAGAAGTCGAAACATCAACTTGATGATGAGTTTACGATTACGAGACGATATTTTTCTTTTTCAATTTTATTTTCATTTAAAATTGAGATTTTTTTATTTTTTATTTGGGGTGTTTATTTTGTTAATAACGAAAAAGTAAAGGAATAGTTTGTTTACCTGCATGAAGAGAGTCAGGACGGTAAGACGGAAATGAAGCAATTTGGTGTTGATGAGTCGCACCATTATTATAACCGTGCGACGGCGCAACGCTATAATTACTCTGATGATTGTTGTAACGAATTGGATTATTAGTTTGGGCCGGATGATGGTGATGAGGCGACGGGGCGGAACCGCGCCGTCGCCAACCGATAAAAAAGCGGTCGGATTCAAAGCGATGACGCTGAAACAAAACGACGTCGCCGGCGTCAAGTTTCTTCTCTTTAACGTAACGACTCCAACCTTTAGTCAACACATAGCTTTGACTACTATTCCAGTAAGAGTACCGAAACTTCCAGCACTTTCCAGACTCATCTTCGAACCCTAGTAGGACACCGCCGCCGCCTGCGACGGCGCCGGTGGTTTTATCTCCGGAAGAATCTGCGACGGCGGTGGCGGTGGCGTTGGCGAGGGGGAAGTATTTTTCAGCGTGCTGTTTCGGGATGACGAGACGGTTTAATTTACCGACGTCGGAAGGGGTTAAGGGTTTTTCGAACATGTATTCTTGGTCGGCGGAGGATGGGGAGGAGGAAGTTGTTTCGGATCGATCAATGGCGGCGGTGGCGGTGGAGGTGCTGTTGTTATCGGAATCGACATCGTCGAGTTTTGATGAGAGTGAAAGGGAGGAATGGTAGAAGAAGGGGAGGGGTTTTTGGTGGTGGTGGTCCATTGTAGTTGGGGTGTACCAGAGTGTATCGGATGAAGGGAGGTTTAAGGAGAAATGGCTCATTTGGGATTTGGGATTTGAGAGAGAGAGAGAGAGTGAAAATGAATGTGTTTAGGAGTTGAAAATGAATGAGTGTTTTTTGTGGGATGAGAAGGGGAGAATATATCTAAGGGGTGAGGAGAGAGAAAGTGAGAGAGATCAAATGGTGATTTTGTGTTTGATTTTGATTTTGAAAGGAAATGGGTGAAAATAAAGAACGATTTCTCATAATATTGTTGAAATAAAAATCAATTCCCATAATACATTGATTTAAAAATAAATTCCCTACATAGTGTCCATGTAGGATCGTTTTTTTTTTGCTTTTGGTTCAACTTAAAACCACTAATGGTAATAGCGGTTTTAAAAAAGAGACCGCCTCTAACAATAACAGGTCTCTTTGCGTCCTTGGTTAATTCACAAGGCATAGTCTACAGGAAAATTATTTCAAAGAGACCGCCTTTCAAAACGACAGGTCTCTTTGTGTCCTTGTTAATTCTTAACCCACAACAAGAAAAGAGAGCGCTGACAATTACACTTATAACTTCAAAGAGACCGCCTTTCAATAAAAACAGGTCTCTTTGACTTTATTTTACAAAAATTGCAAAACCGCTAATACCGTTAGCGGTTTTAAGTTGAACCGAAAACCAATCCTACGTGGACACTACTTTGGAAATTTGTTTTTAAAACGAAGCATAATGGGAATTAATTTCTATTTTAACAATATTAAGGGAAATCGTTCGAAAATAAATGTTAATTCAAGAGAGAGAGAATGAGTAAGAAAGAGAAACAATTTAAGGTTTTGGTGTAATCATCTCAAGTATCCTCCCTTTCCTTTTTTTTTTTTTTATAAAGTGTTTTATTGGGACTTTTTACGCTATTTATTTAACCAACGTTTGTAAATTATACACTTATGAATACATGTGGAAATTATTTCAATGAAATAGATTATTAATATTCCATTGTTATACTCTATATTATTTTTAGTAGTTAAACGTATTATTGGCCAAGGTTTCTGCATCTGCGCGTGTCTAAACTCTAATAAAAACACTTAAAAAAAGCGGAGGGGTTAATTTTTTTATTAAGAAGAATTGGCCTGATCTGACTAATTTTTATTTACTCACTAGCATTAGGTTTTTTTTGTTTGTTTTTTTTTTTTTTACGTTTTTTGTTTTTTTTTTAACGTTTTTTGTTTTTTTTTTTAAAAAAATTTGGTGATGTTATAGGATCTTTAGTAGGGTTGCGAAGAAGGTTGGAGTGATCTAAAATGAAGAAGTTGGTTAGAGTCAGATCTGTACAGATAAGAGTTATAACATAAGATATGATTAATTTGTTATATAAACATGCAATCGGATGAGATGATTTGCGATTTGTGGAGAATCCTTGGTGATACAAAATATTACTCTGATATGTTACATAATTTTAAATGTATCATTTTAGATCAGATTATATATTATAAATAAATAGGAGATTCGAGGTTTTTGAATAATCATCTCAAATCTTCCTTTTCTTTATGTATTTATCTTTAATTATGATTGTGTGGATAACTTATGTAAATATGTAATGATAAAGTTAGACAGTTGAGCTTGGTACCCTAACTAACAATGTAGATTGTATGAGTTTGATTGACAGTAGTTCGTGTCGACATATGAACATCATTACTAATGCGGAACAATATCAAATTTACTAATATACAATCATAATTTAAATTAATAATTTATGAAAGATAATAATTTTAATTGTATAAATTCGATGAAAATTACATAATTATGTTTTAATTGATCGATTTCATAGACAAAATAAATAATGTACTACTTATTTATTTCGGACTTAATTCAATTAATTGATATTTAATTTATGTAATTCTTTGCTGATTGATTAATTTTTTATTTTTCTTAGTTGATTGATTGATTTTTTTTTTATTATTTTTTATTTTTTACAAAAATTATCTTTATTTCAATTTCAAATGAAGAGGGGTGTTGTAATCTTTTATAGTGGACATTACAATCTCTCCCCTTTACTTATATAATAGAGATATGTATTACACATAGTCATGTTGAATAATTATTTTTATTAATAATAAGATGTTATATTATTTTTTAAATTAATATAGAGCTAAAGATAATTATGGTCAAAATTATGCATTTTTGACAAATTTGCACAGCCAAAATTGGAAGAACAAATAGGATCGAGTGGGGAAGTATTAATGAAAAATGGTTCAGCCTTAGTCTGTATTTAGTTCACCTTATTTTTCCTTTTATTTTTCTGACCCGAGATTTTATTTTTTAAAAAAATTTGATTTAATCTAAAATTTTTTGGATCTAATCTGATGGATTTGACTAAACTTTAATCTTATATCCACGCTAATCCATAACAAAATTAAAACATATACCACACAAAGTCTTATTAGATTTATATGAATGTGTATTTTCAAATTTATCATTTTTTCATTACGAAATTAAAGATATTAAATGATAAAAAAATTGCACATATACAATAAAGAATAATATGATTTTTTTTTTTTTCTGATATGATCTGAAATAAAAGTTTTAAGATGTTTAGATAATAAGATGAAGTAAACATATATGCCCTAAGTAAGAAGTTCGAGAGTCGATATAATTAACAGTATACTACCTCCGTTTTTTTTTTTAAAAAAAATTTATCATGCTTGTCAACGCACAATTTTAACGATTAATATCTCTTTTTGACATTGTAAAATTATAAAAAGTGGATATTAATAAAATATACATTTAGACAGTTCAAACACGATCTCACTTGACTATGTTTCGCTGTAGCTATAAATCACAAAAGCTAGTCAAAGTATAGTTTGTGAATAGTGTAAAAGTCAAATGGTGTCAACTAAAAAAAACGGAGGAATGATTCATTTTGAATTTTATTCATGTGTTAGGAGTAAACATTCAAATCTTGATTTAAATTTAAGAGGTTATCATGATTATTGATTGATTACTTAGATTAGGAGCTACACCCTCTGTCCTTAATTTTATGCCCCATTTGAGTATTTGACTTTTCACCGTCTATAAGATGGACGGAGAAAGTAGTTATCTAAGGAGTCAAAACCCTAATCAAATCACCAGTAGCGAGTGTTTGATTGGTTTTCTATCGAGGCATATTCATCATATATACTATGTGAGTAACCTTTGATATTACTTTCTCAGTTTTAGAGCTTCAAATCTTAAATTTTGATCGAGCTACAACTAAGGGCCTGTTCTGATCATTGACTGAACTCAGCTGAACTGAACTGAACTGAACTGAATTGAGCTGAACTAAACTGAACTGAACTGAAATGAATATTTTATAAGAGAAGGAAATTAAGAGTTGAACTGAATTGAACTGAACTGAGCTGAACTGAACTAAACTGAATTTCAACATAAGAGAACATGCCTTAATTTATCATGGACTCATGGTGAGACTCATGCTCATGTTATTTCCATTTTTTGTCTTCTCTCGTTTATGCTACGTTATCTTTCGAACATAATAGCCACAAAATTTAATCAATTAATTAAAAAAGTGAGAATGGCATTGCATTATCTTAAACAACTTATAAAATGGATTTTTCAAGATCAAGTGCACATTCCCCATAATAACATGAATATCAACTAGTTAGGTTGATTTAAAACGTAAATGCACATCAAAGCAATTAAATGGTTGCTATAAACGGCTAAACATGTATGCTCCTCTAGTATATATCATATTAAAAGAAATTAAAAAGATTGTTCATGAAATTTAAAGGGGTTAAAATTTGCTTTATCCTATCTAGGAAGCAACCCATGTTACTTCAAAAAGATCCTCACCTTCTTAAGCTAAGCTAAGGTCATTATTTTTAAGATCATTATTTATGTGATTGGTATTGTATTATATCAATGTATCTTGTCCATTCGTTTCGCATTGTTACATTAATTAATATTTTAACTTGATGTCATCCAACCGTTTGATATTTCCATGTAGTTAGATAAACCTATTATTAAATCCTAAAAGTTTTTTTTTTCTTTTCATTTATTTATTTTTTTAAGGAAAATGTTATACATAGTTTTAGGGCTACATATAAACATTATAAAGACTCTTGAAAATTGTTAAAATTTAGAAAATCATTACAAAAACACACTAATTACACTGATCTATGCGTGTTTTGTCATGAATTTCTAATTTTATACAATTTTCAAGACTGTTTTTTTTTTTTTTTTTTTAATGCTAATAGCCTTTTTTGGAAAATATAAGTATATAACTCATGTTGCATGTAATAATTAAGGTGAAGGAGAATTCACACATGACAAAAATAATTGCATTTTGTTTGCTCAACATTATTTGATTATTCTTGTGATATTTCAGGTTAGTTTTCCCTAATAGAAATTTCCTACCAAAAAATGAGCTAAATTAAGATAAAGGGACAATTTCATTATTCCATAATACATGCAAAATAAGCAAAATTGTAGAGAATTCATTACATTCATAATCCAAATGGTAGGTAGTAATTAATGTGATGATATTCTGTATATGTTTCTATATGTAGGTTCCATGTGAACTTGTTTATATCAGTATATGACATTGTAATTATATGTGGATTAGACCACTAAATTTGTCATATGTAAGTTCTTTTAATCAAACCCTATCTATTTTTTTACATTTGAGTCATATTTAAGTGTAATTAGGAAAAAAAAAAATTGCAACTTTCTCGTCAATATTGGACTTATTTGGTCAACATGAGGTCAAATGACCACTTCAGGAAACAATTATTACCATGGCTCTTTCATGCTCAATATAGTTATTTTCATTCCCTACCTATATAAGCAATATTCAAATTTATGAAATTTGCAACTAATAATGAGCCAAGAGCTTAAGAACTTCAATTGCTTTGTTACAATGTTTGAGTAATTGCAACTCTTTAATCAGTAAGATACGAAAGAGGGGGGTCCCCCACCCTATCACAGGAATGGAAGAGATCGATGGGGATCGAACCCCAACCATTTCGGAAGATATGGAGGAATTAACCATCTCTCCATAACCTTGCGAGGAAATTTATAAACAATCAAACCTATTTATCTTTACCTATAATAAAAGGTTTTCAATTTAATTAACTTTTATTCCAAAAAGTTATAATAAAAATAAACTCAATAATTCTATGTAAATCGCAAATGCATGCAATAGTCTAGTAAACCAGTATAACTAAGTTTCAATTAGAAAAAATAAATTTGAATTTGAATTTGAAAAATATTTGTAAATGTTATTTATTTCAGTTCAACAAAAGTCTATCAGATGTAAAGGACATGACCTACCGTAATCACTTAGCTTTAAAAAAATTTAATAAATTTAGCATATGCACAATATCATTATTCAAATTACTATTTACTTGTTCCTAGGATATTATAATTGACATGAAAATGTACTATCAATAAGCATATAATTTCTTTCATATTGAAATTTGAAGAAAGGTGGGATCACAATAATTATTGGTAGAAACTTAACTTAAAGGTCTACCAAAATATATTAGAAAATAGAATTAATTTCTCATAGCTAAGAGGTAGTAGCATTATTGTTGTTTGTCCATTTGTAGATGAAAAATGAATTAAACAAAATGGGTAGTATTGAATTATAATTTAATTTTTATCCCACACGTTATGGAATCACTCCCACCTCTTTCCCCCTTTCCCATAAGCAAATGTAATATAGAGAAAGAGATGAGATAAGATTTGTCCAATTGAGGGCTTTTTTTTTGGGGGGTCCAAACTTCAATCTGTCGTGTTTGAATTTCATCCCTATAAATAAATAAAACTATATACTTGTATTATAATTTATACTTCATATAATTATATATATATATATATATATATATATATATATATATATATATATATATATATATATATATATATATATATATATATATATATATATATATTTTCCAATTTGTTGGCCCTTTTTTAATCACTTGGAAGTCTTATCCCCTGCCTCATCTGGGTTATTTATGTCTCAAGGGCATATTCTTTTTATAAATGTAACTTAGAAATAAAATTGAATAAAAAATTCTAGATATTTTTACTATTTTATTACATAATGTATTTTTTTATGAGTATGATATGATCATGTTGTTTGCTATGAAGTTTGAATTGGGGACAAAAGCCCACCTCAAATTTTTTATTTTTTAATTATATATTATTTTTTTTCTTTTATCCAGGTAGATTCAGATACCCTTTTTTCCATGCAAAAAGGTGGACTAGTAATATTTATCTAAATAAATATCAGGTTGATAAAAAAAATGAAGAATAACATGCAAGTAGTATATATAATTGTAGGTTGTTCAATGTTGGATGCTTAATGTCATAACTCAAATAAGCTAAGGCACAAATGTACGGAAGAGTATTTGATTATGTCATCTATTTTAGTATCCTTCTAGATAGATCCTCCATTTGCACTAGTTTCTATGATAACTTTCTATAGATTATGTAAATTAAATGAGTTAAATATCTTGTTAGTTGAGTTGATCATTGATGGATTATGACAACAACGGTCTTATTAATTTGAACCTCAAACCACATCTACAAGCACATAATAAAATCATATCTAAATATGAAATACATGTTTTCAGTCTTTAAATTTAGTTTTATTTTCACATAGAATACAATTTAGTTACTTTGTTGTTTTAAAGAGACCTTTACACTAACTTTATTGTTCAATAAGCACATAGTGTAATTTTGGAGATTTGTAAAGCCGCCCTAGCCCTATAATCTCACATTGGTGCCTCAAATATGTTTGATTATGGTAAAATAAAGAATCTAATTATCAATTATCACAATTTGAGTTTAATGATTTGCGACTTCATGAGGCCATTATTATTCCGGCCTCTTGTAACAACTTGGTACATCATATCACATTGCATAGATTCAAAGCTCACTAATAGCTAAATTGTCACGCAATATATATATCAACGTAACAACTAATTTTGAAGAGAATACTTATTGCGAGGAGCCACATATGTATATAAGAGCATGCTTAATAACAGGGTAAGAGCTGAAAATTTCTAAAATCTGATCTTCTGCAAGGATGTTTTTGGGAGGGTGGGACTAGGATCAGAATTGCTTGAGTATTAAATAATTACTTAATCAGGTTAGATGAACAATCTGACAGGGGGTAATATAATTTGGATGTGTAAAATTCAGTGAAGAAAAATTGGTGACTTCTTGTTATTTATTGACCAATTCAAATACATATACATGTGGTAGATTGTAGGGGACCAATTGTATGTATGTATGTATGACTCTATTACTAGCCTGCCAGAAATTAAACAACTTTTATTTAATTAAAATAATAATTACATTAAATATAGGGGAGTATATGTATGTAATGCTTTGCATTATCAAACAACTTGGATTAGGTTTTTTTTTTAATTTTTATTTTTTTTGAAAGGAACTTGGATTAGGTTATTGTAGTTTATTTCAAGTAGGTTGTTTTTTTTTTTTTTTTTTTTTTTTTTTTTTTTTTTTTTTTTTTTTTAAATTTTTAGTAGAGTAAATTGTTGGAAATGAATTTATGATATCAAAATGTTTTAAATTCGATTAACTTTGTGATTGTTTTTATATACGTATTGGGTAGTTTCGGAATTCTATAATGACTTTCAAATTTTTTCAAAGGAATTGATTAAAGTTAAAGTAAACTAGTTTCTAGATATTTATGATTTTTTTTTTCTATCAACAAAAAATTAAATATTTAGAGTGATGATTTTACTCAAATTATTGAGTATGATCATTGTATATTGTTAACATAAACATGTAGTTGCTTCTTATATCCAAATCAAGCTTGGTTCAAGAGTAGTTATGCATGTACACTTCAACAAATAAAAATCAGTACATAATATAAATAATTAAATTATTCTTCATACAATACACTAGAAGATAAAATGCACCTATTGAAGGTCTAAAATAGAACATGGATAGGCTTTGAGTATCAATATATTTTTTTTTTTTGACATCAGCATATATAACACAATAAAATTACAAGTCTAAAGTAAAGCTAATTAAACTAGTCCTATTGTTGTTGGCCAGAAGTGTGCATAAAATGTCGATAATGAATCTTATCACTGTTTATTCCTTAAAATGCGCGATTTAATTCTACTTATGATGAATAATTTGTTTAGATCTAACACAATTTTAATAAGTTAGGTACAATGAATTGTTAGGTAAAGATTTGATTCAATTTTGCTCAATTTCAAACTAAGGTCATGTTCAGATTTGTCGTCAATTAGTTTATCTATCCATAATCATTATTTAATACAGAGTATTATGATTAATAAATAATCATATAACTTTTAATGTCTAAATCGATATTTAAATTAGTTTGAGTCGGTCCAGTTTAATTTAGTTGATTATTCGATATTTATTTTATATTTCTTCTGATAAAGTATATGAATACAATAATAAAAGAAAAGTGGGTCTTTTTTTGCTCTGATCATTAGATTCATATCTGGATTTTGCTCATTTCCCAAGTTAAAAAGGCCACACCTGGTATTTGTATGACCAAAAATCATGAAACGGATCACCATTTTAGTCCACAAATTCCATTTAAAAAACCCATTATTATAATTATAAAATAATTATTCAACAATCAACATTCAAAGCAATTAAAAAGATGAGGAGACAAGAAAGATTAAATAATCATATCATGACCAGATTAATTATTAATAACAGGTAAAAGTTCCCAAGAATGATCGTATTATATGATTGGAGGTATAAAAACATTGGGAAATTGCAAAACACCCTAAAATTAAAATGATTTTAGGCATTATATCTGAATTGTGATGCAGTGCAATGAAAGGGGTCCAATCAAAGAGAAGACCTGATCTGATAAACATTGTTAAGCGGTGGACCAAAAACAATGCACCCCTACCAATCTCAAAATGTGTTTTGATACGGCATCTAATTATAAAGTTATAAACTTACTCCCTCTTTTTCACATTAGTTCAATTTGGTGTCAGATATATTATTTTTTTTTTGAGATTTAACGATAAAAGCTAAAACCTTACAATAATACATAGAGTTTTTCTAAATAAAAAGTTAAATTCTTGTAATAGCATAGAGAATTTTCCATATAAATCACTCAATCAATTATTATAGTTTTAAAATATTATTCTCTTCATTTCATAATATTAGTAATATACATTTTTATTTTGTAACTATTTTTGCAATAGTTTTAACGAATTTAACATGATATGATAGACATATGAATCAATCATTTATTACACTCCGTAATTAAGAATTCATTCGTCATATAAAACAAAAGATTACATAATCATATAAAGTAAGGAATAAGGTTTCACTTAAGGTATTTTTTAACCTATTCAAAGTTGACACAAACACATTGAAATGATTATCATACATAGACTTACAGTCATCAAATTCAATCAAAAGTAAAAGAGGACCTTCACACCTCCCAAGTGGTTAGGGATTCGATCCTCATCCCTCAATTTCTGTGATAGGATGGGAGAACCCGTATCTTGCCGTATTAAATCAAAAATAAAATAAAGTAAAAAGTAAAAATTGAATAGATTAAACATTTCAAGTAAATGGGGGATTATGTTTAGAAGTTGATGGGTAATCAAATCAAAAACATTAAAAGTGAGGTGGGTATTTGTTAAACTTGTTCAATATACTGTATAAATTCAGGTAGAAAAGTAAAATAAAGATATTTTTAATTTATTTAAAAAAAAAAAAAAAAAAAAAAAAAAAAAAAAAAGGAGGTACTGAAAGAAAGATACAGCAGTACTAGACAGACAGATAGAGAAGAGAGAGAAAATTAAATAAAAATATATAAGTAAAAGAAGAAGGTAATGAAAGAGTAGAATAGTGTATGATTGAAAGAAAGGGTGACAATGCAAAGCTAAGGTTCACTGAATTTCCTGAAATATATTTGCATTTTGTAATTGGAGTTTGCACAAGCGGCACCTTTCTAAAATCTTTCTCGTTAGTCACGCCGTATCGTGTTTCATTTGCTTACTCTTTTTTTCCTTTACCCGCAAATAGTCACACATTTCGCTAACTTTGCTCCTCTATTTTATCTTTCCTCTTTTATCTTTGTTTTTCCAATTATTGTGCCCGACTCACCGGCCAAATATATTTTTGATCTTTACGGATTCATAAGGGTAGCTGATGAGATACGATCTCAAAATTCTCTAAAATTAAAAGTACAGCTTTAATTATTCGAATTATTCTTTATGGGTGTGATAGTATATGAGAAAAGTTTGTAAGAGGATGTGATTTCACTAAAATATTTAGGGTTTAAGTTTTTGTAAACTCAATTAGTTACAGTAAATCCGTACCTTAAAAAATGCTCTCTTGATTGGATTCAAAACTTAGATTAAGGCCCTAATCTTTAGAGCTGCTCTGTTCCGCTATGTCCTGCCATGCTCTGCTCTGTTGAAATCTGCTCTGCCCTGCTCTGCTCCACAATGTGTGGAAGCTTAGTCCTGCTTTGCTCTGCTCTGTCCTGTTCTGATCTGCTTTGCTCTGCCCAAAAACTCAAAAGAATAAGGTCTAAGTGAGTAAACACTTTGTTGATTTTCGAATAGTGTATCATACAAAGTATATAATTGTTAAAGTAGTCGATCGTATATTCGTATACCATGCAAACTAGCTAGTCAAAGTTCTACGACTACTGTAACCGGTGGCGGAGCCACAGTATGTCCTGGTAGGGCACGTGCCCTGCCAGGTTTTTTCAAAAAAAAAAAAATTGTCTAAATTTTGTTTAAATAGAATATAAAATGCAATATTATGTTACAACTTACTAGTAGCCTAGTGGTTAGAGCTTTACCTTTTCAATCAAAGGTCATGGGTTCTAATCTCTTGCCCAACATTTTTGTTATTTTTTATAATATGCTTTCAAAACTTGAAAACTAGTCAAGTTTAGTTTTAACATTTCTTTTTACATATACGAGTATACTTGAATTATTAGTTATAAATCCTTATAATTAGTATTTTGGATAATCCTATTTGATACGAAAGATCTATCTGATTCCAAAACTATTATAAAAAATCTTAAAAATATATGAGCGAGGTTATTGTTTAAAGCCTTGAATAGGGGTAATATTTTATGTATTTTTGAATAATAAAGGTTTGACAAATACGATTGCTAGGTAATTTTGAGTCTTGATATTATGAACATTCTTTGATAAAAGGGTTTTAGATGATACAGTGCCCCACCATCGTAAAAATCCTGGCTCCGCCACTGACTGTAACGGATAAAACTAAACTTACAAAATATTAGGTATGTTGAATTTTATATTTTAGTAGTATGTAGATCAAACTATATTCTTCTAATGGAAAGGAATTATATTAAATAGGTAACTTGGAAGGTACATACTAGTTCTTACAACGCATGTTACTCTAGGTAATTCAATTCAATTTGACACTTTCATAGTTTGATACTTTCATAGTATCTATTGCACTTTCAGAGAGTGAGGGGTAGCTCAAGTGGTTAGAGCTTCGCTCCTGATTTCAAGAGATCTTGGGATCGATTTTCACCCCCACCCTTGTGGCTTTCTAAACACCAAAATCTATTGCACTTTCAAATGTTATTAAAACTTAAATCGCATACTTATACAAGCCATCTATATGTAAGCCTGTAGTATCGTACCCATTCATCCTATTAAGATTGTCTCATACTTTGCAATTCTCAATTTTTTATTTTTTTAAGAGATGGTTCAATTATTATTGAAAGTAAATTTGATCTTTTTTTACAAAAAAATAAAATAAAATAATAAATAAATAAATAAATAAAAATAAATAAATGTAACATGAGTCTTTAAAAATTAAGCACAGAAAATATATCATTCTTAAAATACAACATATACTTAATTATTAGTACAATCAAAATTAGAATATGGGGCAATTTTACTATAGTAGTATCATATTCGTTTAATGATGTGAATGTGTTAGGGCTGAGCAAAACTACCCGAAAAACCCGATCCGTAACCATTCCAAAAATTAGGGTACCCGATCCGATAACCATAACGCTTCGTGTACCCGTTCCGATAATTTGTTATCGGGTATGGTTATTGGGTATCATTTTAAAATTAACGGTTACCCGATCCGATCCGCTAAACAATTTTTAGTTTTTTTTCCTACTTAAATCTATCTTTCCAAACTCTAAACTCTTACTTTAATTTATAACCACTTTATAATATCAAGGAAAATTTGCCAATTGCATCCATTTAAAGTTGTATTTTGTAAATTGCAGTCAATTAAAAAAAAAATCCAAATTGTAGCAAAAAGTTCTTATAAATTATAAATTGCAACTCAATTTAACTTTTTCATCGATTTGCATATCAAAAAAAATTGCAAATGGCTGCTAAAATCTTAATCGAACATTTTTTGACAAGCAAATCGATGAAAAAATTGAATTAGGTTGCAATTTACAATTTATAACAACTTTTGGGTTGTAATTTGCATTTTTTTTAAATAGCTGCAATTTGCAAATTTTCCAAATATCAATGATTAGTAATATATTATTAATAATTAGGTTAAGATCATGTGATATTATTGTTAATTAGTGTTAAATGATATTATAATAACTACGATATTTAGTTTAATTATCATTATTGGATATCTTAGGGCCTGTTCTCTTACGTTGAAATTCAGTTCAGTTCAGTTCAGCTCCGTTCAGTTCAGTTCAGTTCAATTCAGTTCAGCTCAGCTCCTAATTTCCTTCTCTTATAAAATATTCAGTTCAGTTCAGTTCAGCTCAGCTCAGTTCTGTTCAATTCAGTTCAGCTCAGTTCACTTCAGTTCAGTTCAGTTCAGTTCAGCTGAGTTCAGTCAATGAGAACAGACCCTTATTGTGTATCCGATAACCGATCCGAAAATCCGAGTACCTCAAGTCCGGTTACCTGACCTTATTGGTTTGGTTTATAAATATCAGTTTTAGTGATATTGGTTATTGATTAGCCGAATCATTAATACTAACGGTAACATCATTAGTACTCATCCCATGCTCACCCCTAGAAATGTGTAACTTCACCAAACGATAACATTATTATAAAAGTACGAATATTGGACCACCTTTTAGTCTAATTTTATGTTGCTAATCTCATGATCTGGTAATTAATTATATTGATGGCCTATTAGCTATAGCTAGCGATCACTACTAGCAGCTAACAAGTTTCTAAGCCGCTAAACATGCAATCCGTTAGGCCATTACATCGTGCTCTATATAAGCTGCCAAACTCATATTAATTTATTCCATAATAATGTACTTTTAGCATATTATCCTAATTCAAAAAAAAAAAAAAAAAAAAACATATTACATGTGCAATGATTTGACATAAAGTAAAGAGGAAAAAACCATATTACTATCTCCGTTACAAGTTATCTGTAACGGAGGTACGTAGTATTAATTTATGTATACTATCTATGTAAAAACGTAGCAACAAAAATTCAACCTTTTTCCATGATATGTGAAAGTTTTTGTTTTTCCTCTTCGGCCTGTTCACATTTACTAAAATGAGTTGAACTGAACTGATTGGAGTTAACTGAACTGAGCTGAAATGAATATTTTATGAGAGAGAAAAATTAGAAGCTGAACTGAACTGATTGGAGCTGAACTGAACTGGAATTAGGTAAATGTGAACATGCCCTTATTTGGCTAAATTAGGATAGAAAATCCAATATAATCATAGTTACATGTTACAACGTGTGCATGCTAATTACCTCTAGCATACCTCCTTTCTAACATGTCAATCACAACCAAAAGACTCTAGGATTTAGAAAATAGATTCCACAAATCCATCTTTACTTCTTAAAGTATAAGGATACTTAAGATAAGTTTTGGTATGGCTTAATAAAGGATATAAAGTGATACAATAACCATAATATCAAGCTAAATTGAAATGAAGCCAACCTAAGACACCAAAATATAATTTCATTAGCTAGATTGCCACACTACTCAATAGTACCGACTACCGAGTAAAAACAATGTCACACTAGGGATGTCAGTGGGGCGGGTCAAGTAGGAGACCCGCCCCATCCCCGCCCCAGTGGGGCGGGGATGGGTCTTGGTTTGGTGGGTGGTGGGGCGGGGATGGGGATGAAAACGATACCCGCCATGGGTGATGGGGCGGGGGTGGATTTTAAGTTGTACCCGCCCCACCCGCCCCACTTCGTACCCGCCCCATCCCCACCTCATACCCACATATACTTTTATATTATTTTATAAAAATAATTACGTGAAATAAATATTAATTATAATATTTTGTACTACACTTATGTTATAAACAAAAATGTGTGTAATATTAAGAATATTTTTTTTAATATTATAATCCGTATTAATTATGTAGGATTGTGTATTTGAGACACGGAAATTTGGTGGGTCTTGGGTGGGGATTAGGCGGGTATTTGGTGGGGATTAGGCGGGGATGGATATCCAAGTGGGGGGTGGGGCGGGGATGGTTTTGGAGTTGTACCCGCCGGGGCGGGGATGGGGATGAATATTAGACCCGCCGCGGGGATGGGGATGGGGATGGGGATGAAAATGATAGGTGGGGATGGGGATGGGAAGGCCAACATCCGCCCCGCCCCGCCCCATTGACATCCCTATGTCACACTACCAATTATCATACAATAAAAGTCTACTAAATTGCATAAAACTTCAAACTAGTCAAAATATGTCAATTATCGAATATATATATATATATATATATATATATATATATATATATATATATATATATATATATATATATATATATATATATATATATATATATATATATATGTGGAGGACTTCGTAGTATTTATTTAAATTTTATATTTAATGGGAGGGAGAATTTCTTTAATTTGCTTTCCATCGATTAGGATTTAGGACCATTATATGCAGGCGTGCTCTATTGATGAGTTGGGCTATTGGGGTCCATAAAGAATAAATCCTGTGGATCAATTGGGGCCCAGTCAACCTTCCCAAAATTCGCCCACAACAATATTTCTGGTAAACTTGCCCTTTTCATACTAAACACTGACCAAATTTCCTAATATACCCTTCATATTATCCCTAATTTGCTTACTAATATAAAATATATGGATTATGAAACGCCTTAATTAAATTGGGTTAATCTCCAAATTTCACATGTGATTGTTATTTTTGTAATTTAACAATTATTGGGCCGACTTGTCATGTGTTAATGTACCTTTTATACACTGTTAAATTAGTGTTAATTTTCCAAAAAATGAGCACAAACATGGAGATCCTTCTAATAAAAATTGCTATGTTTATTTGGTAATGAAACAATAATCTATACCTAGTCTATACCTACTCTAACCACAAATTCATACTAAGCCACATGTCACCAATCACTCATATGCCACATGCCACCTCCCTTAATCTTTCAATAGAGTAAAATAAATAATGTTTTAAGTCTTTATGCATTCCAAGACTTGCAAATTTAAGTAATAAGAAAATGAAGAGTTTCATTTCTACCATGATAAACTAAAGTTAAACTAATTACATAGACAATAAAATAAAATTTTCATCTCCTAAACTTAAAATATAACTTAAATCAATAAGTCATTTCATACCACGCAATATCTATGTATATATATACCTAACTAAAATCCAAAACAACATCGACACATATAACACAAATATATATGCAACACATTTCAACAAAAATAACCAGCCCGTGCATCGAACGGGCTAAAATACTAGTTCAATTGAATTTAACAAACAAACTTCTTGTTTCTTCCTGGATTATTTGACATTAAATTAGATCACATACAAATGGATGCCGACTACATTAATTGAATAAATTAATAAGCGTGACACTTAATAAATGAGATGAAATCTCATTTATATATAATTAGATCATTCAACAAAAATTATTACGAAATTGGAGAATAAACGTACTTGTCCAGGAGGTTATATGCTAAGAATAAATCTCAACTTCAAAATTATTGCCCTGGTAATTAAGCCATTTGTAAAATTGCTTAAACATTATTGATACTTCATAGGGACATGGATAACTCAAATACATTAATTAAAGTACGTAACATTCTCTCAAACGAAATATTCAAATATATATATCCTTGATCCTTCTCTACGTGTTTTGAGCATTATTTTGATCGAGCTTCAGTGAATATTGAAAAGATAGATTGCGATAGAACATGAAAATATAAGTGAAAACTACATAATATATAGGCTATGACAACGAAGAATAATTCAAAGAAAAACCTTTTTTCAAGTTATAGATCGATGTTCCTCACCTTGAAATATCCAAATCTACGAACTTCGATAAAAAGAAGTCAAAGTAAAACAATCGTTAGTGCACATATACTATCTATGAAGTATTTTTTAAAACAATTCTTATGATATATGGATCTATGGTGATTGAAATGCCATGGGTGACAACTTTACGAGTAAATTGAATAATTTGAAAAAGGAAAGTGCACAACTTTTGCCGTCTTATGATACCAAGACCTTATCATACTAGAATTTGATACTTAAAAATGTGTACCATCATACAAATTAAAGCAAACTATCTGAAATTCTCAATTTCTCACACTTGGAAACCAAATAGAGTAATAGAATCTTGGTTGCACAAAATGGTGAGAAATTAGAATTTTTAAAGTCAAAAAGCGTGATTCAATTATATGAAGCCCATTTGAGAAATAATGGGCAAACTTAGCTTAAAAGGGACTAGTGGACCGACCTCGATCACTTGTCATATTCTTTGCCTAACTTTGAAAAATAAAAATTAGACTTTAATAAATATAAATAAATATAATTATAATGATTAATACTCGTAATACGTATATAAATAAATTCTCCAAAGTTATTGCCAATTTGACAATGTTTACAAGTAATAAGACATACCTCCTAAGCGCCAACAAAATACGAATTCATTACGCTATCCTTATCTTCATATCTTCCATACTTCTATTGTCTTTTTTCTGTGTAATTTTGACATTGATCTAACATTGCATTCTTGTTGAAATGTATTTTCAATTGATTTTGACAATCGAGTTTTGATATTTTTATGTAAACAAAATATCTCCTTTTCCCATCATTTTGTTTTTCTAATTATACAATATTTAATAGAGTAACAAGAAAAGCGACAACAAGAAGAATACCAATAGAGATTAAATATTAGTGGATATTTATTGATTAGCTTGAAAAGCTAATAAGATATCGTGATATAATATATATGTACATCTGTAACAATTAGCTATTACCTCTTTTCAAACCTAGAAAAAAATAAGCTAGAAAGTACATATCTTTAATTAATTTCCCTATCTTGCATGATTGTTAATTCCATGAATATGCAATTTTACATGGCATAACACAAGTGTTTACATAATAAAAATAAAAAATACGAGTACTACTTATGCATAGTGTGTTTTTATACTTTATCACTGATGAATTTCGAAACAATATGAAATGGGCCTGGGCAACCCGAATAAGGAGGAGGAGAGTTTGGTCCACAAACAAGGCTTTGGAGCTTCCATACTAAAACCAATTGGCAATAGTAGGAATAACTCCTCTACCTTATAAAGTGGAACCACCTCTCCTTTTTCTCCAATGTGGGACACTCACAAGTGGATTACAATGGGTTTCAACAATCACTAATGAATTAAATGGATATGATTAAAATCATAGTAATTTTGAGAAAGCCACTTATTGATGTAGCCAATCTCCGTTTTCCTTACTTCTTTCAACCAATTTGGATCTTCCTTCGTCGAGAATCTCAAGTCCACATGATGGGCACCTAATTTTATTATAAGAATGCAAAAGAATTAAATGGTTACAATATAATTAGCATGTATCTCTAGCCTCGAATCTTAACTGTAAGTGTAATTTATAAAGTGATGCATGTTATGTATTCGGGTGTTTCAATTCACCTTATTTGAACTTATTGAAACTTAACTGAACTTATTTAGTTGTAATTTGAATTTAGATAACTTTTATCATATCTTAATTTAACTAAGTGAAAATAAGGTGAACGGCCCGTGCTACTCTGTGTTAGTTAAATTTTTGCAACAAAATCACATATCGATCCGTGTCATTAATCATTAATACTTTTTATTTAAATTATTTATCACGTAATAAATCTTATACATTTATGCGTAACATTAGGAGTTGTACTTGCTTGCTATGTGTTTCATGGTACTGCTAATGCACAAGTTTAATCATAATAATTAAATATATGCAATTAAGTATTAGTAAAACTATTATTGATATTTGTATTAAAAAATTGATATTTGTAAAATGCACATGAAGAATAATCTAACAATATATTATTGCACAATAACATTCAATTATTATATATAGTCCTTTTGTCACATTCACTTCTTATTTATTTTTATTTATTTTTAAGAAAAACAAGTCCAATTCTAACCCTTTTTAGTACTATGTATAACCAAAGTCCTTTTAATTTTCTTGTTTATATTTAATATTACGTACGGATTATAAAACATAAGTGATCTGAATTGGTCACATCTCTTCACTTAACACAATTTGCATTTTAAAGAGCTAAAAGTCAACAAATTTACATCAAATTTAAATTTAAAAACATATTAAAATGGTTTAATGGTAATTAAGATGAAGTTACCAACCTTCTTTTGCAATAATGGCTACCAAACTGTTTGAGATACTCTTCAAAACTCTGCAATTACACAGAGAGACGTTAGAAATGGGATTATTATGTTTGGAGCAGAGAAGTAAATTTTAGTATTGGTGGAGTTGAGTGTTGGTTATTTAAAGGTATGTTTTAAGGTTGCTCCAATTTCAACCATTGAATCAAGAGTAGTAATAATTCTCTTCATTAGATTAAGAGTAAAAATAGACATTTAAGATTCAAATGTTTATTAATATGTATTGATACATTAGACAGCTAGACCTGGTATTCCAGTAAGCCCGACTCATATTGTGATTGAATTGTGTTAATACTTTCTTTGTTTCTTTTAAATGTAACACAACTTTAAAA
Organism: Chenopodium album; assembly: GCF_948465745.1. Classification (NCBI taxonomy): domain Eukaryota; kingdom Viridiplantae; phylum Streptophyta; class Magnoliopsida; order Caryophyllales; family Amaranthaceae; genus Chenopodium; species Chenopodium album. Next base: position 4,030,028 of record NC_137836.1, on the reverse strand, counting down.
CATTTTTAATTAAAGAGTTGATAAGAGTAACATAGGTAAACGAGCAACTTTATTAAAATAATTTTAGCATCAGGAATAGAGAAGGGCTAGATATCATGTGTATAAATATACGGAGTATTGATTAATTTGTCCATTTACAATACCTACGGAGTAATATTTTTCTTAATGTTTGTATCATGAAAGTGTGTTAGGAATAAAATAAAAAGGAAAAAAGAAAATTAGAAATTGGTTTATGAGACCTCTGTCTTCATATTTCTGGAGTTGAAAACTCCACCACGCCAACCAAAATTATATTAAAAATTACAATTAGGAGAAAAGTTGTACGGAGTACCAAGTATTTTTTAAAACATAGTTTAAATACTGTAGTACTTACCAATCTATACCAATGTATTTAAAATATAATCTAAATAGATATAGCCCATATAGTGATATAGGTGTTATGTGACACACTCTCACTCATCTATGCATATTTGCTCACTAAATGCGGATACATTTAGATAAGATAAGTTAAAATAAGTTATGATAAATATAATGTTTTGAGCTCGAGTTTATAACAAATGAAGATATATTAAGTCCAAGGCAACACTCGATTTAATAAATAATTAATTTTATTAATAAGGTTAATTGAAGATGGAGCTAATAAAACTAGATATTTCAGAATGTCAAGAATAAGATGAAGTGTATGAGTAATGACTAATGATAGAGCGAAAAAAAGGGACGTACCCTCCACCACTCCATGGGTCTCTGATGCCATTAAAAAACAGGATGTTGCTGCCGTACCTTCTTAACACCCTGTGTATATCCTGTTTCCAACAATGTTTTCATTCATTCATTCATTCATTATTATTATTATTATTATTATTATTATTATTATTATTATGCTACAATTCTTAAAATGTTATACGGAGTACTTGTATATCATATACCATACCAATAATGACAAATTTTATATAGTCATAATAATGACTTATAAATAGAGGTGACGACGTATAAAGACCTGGTGTATAACAATGTTAAATAGATCACTTTTTAAATTTTGGATATTCAATTATAAATTCCTCCATATTATAGTTAAGGACATGGACAATTGACCAAATTGGTAAATAAAAAAGACCCTTAGCGACAATTTGGTAAAAAAAATAATTTCGGCGACAATTTGGTAAAAAAAATTAACCCTAAGTGACAATTTGGTAAATAAAATTATCTCAAGCGACATTTTACCCAAAAAATACAAAAATTTCCAACAAATTACTCGTGAATACCTAATTTAGTTCGTTTTTCGTGGTTATTTATCAATCCTTTTTTTTTTTTTATAGATATAACAATTTCAAGAAATTACATGTTTAGTATCAATTTTCACTTAAGTTTCATACCTCCTATTAACGAAATGTTTTTAAAAAGGGGTAGGAAATAAATTTGGTATCAAGATTTAGCAAAATAAAAAAGAAATGGCATAGGTATTCAAAATTTATAAAAGGAAAAATAAATTTAAAATCACAAAAACAAATTAAATTATGATTTTTAAAGAGTTTGTCGAAAAAAATAGATTTTTTTGGTCTAAATGTCGCCGGAGTTTATTGTTTTTACCAAATTGTCGCATATGGTTAGATTTTTTTACCAAATTGTCGTCGGATCAAGTTTTTTTACCAAATTGTCGCTAGGGGTCTTTTTTATTTACCAATTTGGTCAATTGGCCTTAAGGACATTTTGTAAGAAACTACCTTTTAAAGCATTTTTTTTTGCGAGAAACTACCTTATAAAAAAAAATGTTGTAAAAACTACCTTATAAAAGCTAAATGTTGTAAGATACTACCCTTGGTCGGAAAGTGAGAGTTGACTTAATTTTTCCGGCGTTGACCTAGTCATGTGCCGGTCACGTGACGTTTAATTCATCTTTCCCTATTTTTTCCCCTAATTTTCCCCGAGCCTATCCATATAATACCCAAGATGAATTAAATGTCATGTGACCGGCACATGACTTGGTCAACGCCGGAAAAATTTAGTCAACTCTTACTTTCCGACCAAGGGTAGTATCTTACAACATTTAGCTTTTATAAGGTAGTTTTTTACAACATTTTTTATATAAGGTAGTTTCTCGCAAAAAAATTGCTTTAAAAAGTAGTTTCTTACAAAATTTTAATGATACCGTACAAGGTTGCATACATTTGTATGGTGCATGTGTGAAACTTTGTTTAGAGACGGACTATACTTATGTACCTTAAAATGCACCACAATCAATGGTACGTGGCTCTTTAAATACCAAATATCAATTGTTATAGGCTTATTATTACTAGTGTGAGTTAGGAACGAAGGGAGTATTAACTACATATTGGCTGATACTTCATATATTACGGCCGGAATTTAAGGAGTTAGAGATTATTGTACTTTATGTATAAAGTACTACCTTTGTTTCTTATTTATGCAACATTGAAGTATTATTTGTGAAAAAAGTAAAATATTTCTGTAAAATATTTCTTTGTTGCACATATTACAAAACAGAGGTAGTACTCGTATATAAGTAGAAGGTGGTAGACTCACAGTTCCACCAAATTCAGTAGTGATCCAGTGAGGGCGAGGTTGAACACCATAAAGAGAGGTGCAGTAGGATTCTCGGTCATTGTAGCTGTAGTTGGAAGCGGGGAATATGCTCTCTTTGTTGTTTCCGTCTGTTGGCAGTATCATCTCTGTACATGCCTGAATGTAACATTGTTATAGATTAGAGTGACCAATGAAAATAGTATAGTGCACCCGGGTGCACCATGCGCATGGTGCATCCGGAAAGAACATTAGACATATTTTAAAGAACATGGGCAAAAAAAAGAACATGGTAGTGTTAGAAAAAGAACATACCTATGTTTGACTTAAGAACATGTTTGTGTTTGACAAGAACATGACATTACAAAGAACATAAAGTCTTTACAAAAAAAAATGTTATTTTTCATGGTTATTTAGGTGTTGAACGTGTTTGAAAAAGAACATTATATTTGACAAAAAAGAACATGTTTGTGTTTGACAAAGATGTAGATGATCATTGGGTGGGCCGGGCCAAGGTTAAAAAGTCAGCTCACTTCTCGGGTCGGGCCAAATTTTGGGACGAAGTTTATGTGCCCAAAATTGTCCGGCCATGCGGGCTTTTCGGGTCGAGTAAAAAAATCAATTAAAATGTATAAAACGCATTCCCAAACCTGCCCAACAAATTAAATTTAAGGGCCGGGTCCGACTCGATTTTGGGGGCGAAAAAATTCCGCCTAAAACCCGTCCAAAATCGGGTCAGGCCGTTCTAACTTTGATCACCTCTAGCCAAAGAACATAAAGTCTTTACAAAAAGAACATGATAATACATTAAAGAACATGTTCTTTTTTCTGGTTACTCGAGTGATTGATTTTTTTTTTTTTTTTTTTTAATGTACATACATTAAAGAATATATTGTATAATATAAAGAACATATTGTATAATATAAAAAACATATAGTTCAAACTCAAAGAACATAATCATCAAACTTAAAGAACATATTATGCTCATGTTCTTTATAAATATATATAATGTTCTTTTTTTGCCCATGTTCTTTTAAATATACCTTATGTTCTTTTCGGGTGCACCATGCGCATGGTGCACCCGGGTGCACCATGCGCATGGTGCACCCGGGTGCACCAACCATGCATTGAGTGACCAACGAGAAGATTCTACTTCCTTCGTCTCTTTTATTTGCAACACTTTAGCTTATGTACTATTCACATAAGTTACTTTGCCTAATTATGAGTCTATGATAATTAATATTTAAGAAAAAATGTAGTCATATGAAATCTTGATTCAACTTTTTTCTAAAAATTTTACTTAGTACAGAGTAATTAAGATATTTGTAATTGTAATTTTTTAATTTATCACTACAAGAAAAATCACTTTTCGTAACGATTATTTCGTAGCGATTGTACATTCGCTACAATATGCAAGTATGTTTGTGAAATAACTAAGAATGTCGTATCATTTTTACAATCGCCATGGTTTTCCCATATAAAATCGATACGGAAAACATAATAATACATATCCACACTATTTTTACACATTTATATAATTTTGAGAAATCGTATCATTTACAATCGCCACTAAATCCTAAAAATCGATACGAAAATCCTTTTCAACACTCGATATATAAATATTGTTTGACAAAGAATACATAAAATATGTCATAGCTTATTGGTGAAACATTTAATATAAGAGTTTGAGGTTGCATGTTCGAATCTTGTAAAGATCATACGCATGTTTTTTTTTTTTTGAAGAAAATTAGTTAAACATTTATAGCGATTGTAATCGCTACAATAATCACCACGATTGGATGTAGTTTTTCGTATCAATTATTGAGGCCAACCCCAGCGATATTGAAAACCACTACTAAAGGCTAAGACAACGGGGGATATTGTATCGAATGACTATTCGTTGGGAAAGCTTTTTGTTGCAATTACAATCGATACTAAAGATTAAAATAATCGCTACGAAAAGGTTATTTTCTTGTAGTAAGCATAAAATGAGAAGTTGTTGTAGCTATTTAAACAAAAGAGTAAGTATATGCAACAATTTGTAAAATATTGTCCACTTTATAAATGATAGATAGACTTGACAAAACCAACCAAAATCGCCATGAAATAACTTGATCCAACATTGAATTTTTCCAATAATGGATGACCCAAACTAAATTAAATTGATCCGACCAAAATAAAACAAAGGGAACATGAGCTTTTTTTTTGCTTCACTATTTTTGGATTGTGTGGCATCTTAGCCTCTTAGGAGACTCAATGGGCTGACGCTTTGAGCGCTGGAATGCTAGATGTTGGTGGGCTTCATTGTGTCTTTTGTTTATGCTGGGCTTATATTCTTGTATCATGAGAGTTGTGGCGATTACTTATTACAGGGTATCCATTTATCCAAGGTATATTAACGACCCACAATATATGCTAACTTAAGGCTTGTTTCGATTTACTGAAAATAACTGAGTTGAACTGAACTAAATTGATTGGGACTAAACTGAATTGAACTGAAATGAATTATATACGAGAGAAAGAAATTATGAAGTAAAGTTAACTGAATTAATCAGAGTTGAACTGAACTAAAATTAAGTTGAACAGAACAGACCTTTAGAATCAAATCTTGTTTATTATTTACAGAATATTATTTATGACTCTCTACACATAATCAAGACATAAGTAATGGGTATGCATCATATTGCCGGTAAGTTCACCCAATCGTTAAAATACATGTTATTTAGCCAACATATTATGAACACCTAAATCCTTTTTTTTTTCTTTCTTTTGTACATGAAAAAACAATCAACTTTTAGTTTGTTTTACTATAAAAGCTACATCAACCTTTTGGTGCAGCAGGAGTTACTCGAGTTATTTTGTTAGAAGTTATCCGAGGTATTCAGTCGGGGCTTATTCGAGTTACTCGATCATGGGTTATTTGAGGAGTTCGGACAGGGGTTACTCGAGGGGTTCACTCGGTCAAGGGTTACTTGAGGGGTTACTCGGTTAGGGGTTACTAAGTCATGGGTTACTCGAGTTACCTTGGTTAGGGGTTATTTAAGGAGTTCGGTTAGAGATTGTTCGAGTAATTAGTTAAGGGGTTGCTTAAGGAGTTCGGTCAAGGTTATTTGAGGGTTCAATTAGGGGTTACTTAAGGGGTTACTCGATCAGGGTTACTCAGTCAGGGGTTACTCGAGGGGTTCGGCCCGATCATGGATTACTCGAGGGGTTTCTCGGTCAAGGAAGAGTAACTCAAGTAACCCCTGACCGAGTAACGCAACTTGAGTAACCCTGGCAACTCGAGTAACCTCAACAACTCGAGAACCCATGACCAAGTAGCTCAATTAACCTGTGTCGCACGGTACAACATATCGCACACAAAAAATTGTGTAAAAGCTTATGAATTACATTTGAAATTAGTTATCATGAAAAAAACATAGGAGTTATTCCCCATTTCCTCTTATGCAACTTTTAGGAATTATCTTGACATAATTTGGTTGAAAATCTTTATTTTCCATAAAGTTTTAATTTCTTTATTTTAGTCTTTTACTCCCTCCATCTCCAAATCTTCGACCCTTTTGGGTTGATTTTGCGGTTATTAAGAAACTTTAATACCCGAGTAAAAAATAAATAAAAATATATTGAAAAGATAAATTTACACGGGGTTTATGAAAGAGTAGAGAGATAAATTTCCTACTTTAATAATTGAGTTGTAGCTTTCTATATATGGTCATTCTCAACTTCTCATGATCATCAGCATTCAGCACAAACTTTATGTTGATTTCATCACTTAGACAAGCTTTGATTGGGTTGTTCTACTGAATAATTTGAATAATTTGTGTTATTTTTCTATTAAAAGACACTAAAATGGAATTTGTTATACAATGAATGAACAATAAATAAGCATGATAATTTTTTGGGCCCATACTTTTTCTAAAAATTGTATGATAACCTGGCCCATTTCATGCAATCTTTGCATGATTTATAAAATTGCATCATGTCAACCGAAAAATTTCCCACTTTATGAGGTTACGAATTTATGATGGATTGAGGACCTAGAACGATTATTTTTTCCTTTGAATCATTTTGTTTTATTTTTGTGAAAGACCTTCATACTTTATTCATGAGAATGACAACATTTTATTCAAGACGGTGGATGTCTTACATTTAATCATAGGTAGAAATAGAAAAAATAAATGCTTTTTTTATGGCACATTCTTAATTCTTATATCAAGCAAAGAGTGTTTATTTTATTTTATTTTTATTTTTATTATTTTTTTTTAATAATAAATGAGTAAAAGGGTAACCTTACACTTCTAACTAGTTATTCCCTCCTTAGGGTGTTTCTTTCTTTTTTCGCTTTGTTTTTTTGTCCGGTCGACCTAGCAATTTGCGCCGCTCCCCCTTTTCGACCGCCGCTATTCCTCACCGGCCTTGTTGCCGGCTTGCCGCCACTCTTATTTTCCGCTTCCCCGCCGTGTCTCTGCTCCACCGCCTTGGCCGTCGTTGCGACGTTTTGCAGGAGAACGAGGAGGGAGAGTTATCTCCTTCTGAGTCCCTCGCGTAGGGCCGTTCTCAGTCTGGTGTTTCCAGCCGTCGTTGCCGCGGTTCAGGGGTGTGTGGGGTTTGGGCTTCTCGGGCGGGTCCCTGCAAGTCGGGCTTTCCTGTACGGTGGTATGTGGGTTGGGTTGGGTTGGTGAACCTCGGTGCTTGGATGGTGGTACTCGGATTGGCTGCGGAGTCGTTTGCTACGGTTTCGTTTGTAGTTCTCGTTTCTAACTTTCTTTCTGTTTTTTATTTTAGTCGTTGTGTGTGTTGTTCTTTCGGGTTTGTTATTTTTTCTTCTTGTGTGGTGCGTTTGTGTGCTATGGGGTGTGCAGATCGGTGTGCCGATCTTCTGGTGCAGGATTTGAATCGGGTTTTTTGGCTATGGGGCTTTGGTTTGATCTTCTTTTGGTTTGGGCTGAAGGGTTATGCTTCCAAGTTGGAGTCCGTGTTTGAATCGGAGATTGTATTGTCAATGGTGAAGTGTACGACGCCAAGTTTGATTTCTGGTCGAGGAGTACAGGATTCTGAGTCAATGAAGGTTCACGTCAGAAACTACAGCTTATTGCCAGACCCCCTTGCAAGAGGCTGCATAGGACAACGTTATATGAGTCAAGGGTATTTAAGAAAGTCATTTTGTGTGTGCAATTGTAGTTTATTTTATTCCGAACTTGAAATTGTTTCATTGGTCTTTGTATTGTTCGATTACGATTTCTCATGTAAGTGCCGTATGGCTTATTATTAATGAATTTTAATCTCCCCCCCTCAAAAAAAAAAAAAAAAACTAGTTATTCCCTCTTCCTTAAAAAAAAAAAAAAAAAAAAAAAACTAGTTTTTCCCTCTGTCTCTATTTTTTTGTCCCATTGCAAATAAATAGGTCAAATTTCAAAAATTTTAACCATAAATTCTCATTAATCAATAAAGATAATATAATCGTATAGGGTATTGTTAGATTCGTCTTGTTGTATATTTTATTAATATCAAGTTTTTATAATCTTTACCCGTATGAAATTGGAGTTATATACGTTTTAAGAGGAATCTTTGAGATCGTGAAATGTCAAAAAGAGCAAATAATTAATTAGGGACAGATGGAGTATTTAGAAATAACTCTTAAAATCTTAATTAGTTAAAAATATAATCACAAGTAAAGAAAAAGATTTAAAATTAATAAACCTAATAAAAAATCTAATCAATAAAAATAATAGGGAAATTATCATTGATACACCTGTGGTTTTGGCTTTTATCAATGATACACTTACTTATGTTTTAGTTATCAACGGTACCTTATAGTTTGTACTAATTAACAGTTGTGACATTTCCGTTAAATAAAAGTTAAATTTTTTTTATAATAGTATTATTTAAAAAAAACTAAAAGTAAAAAAATTACTTAAATCTATTAAAAAAATACTTAAATCTATTTTTAAAAAAATCTATTGAATTAAAACTAATTTTTTTTATAAAAAAACCTCCCCTACCCATCCCATGGCTGCCGGTAGCTACCCCCATCCACCACCCCTCCCCGTCCCCCTCCCCCACCCTAGCAGCAACGCCCTTTCCTCCTCCCCACCAACGGCCGACACCCCAAACACCTTCACTTCCGTCGGACGATCCACCCCAGCTCACCCTCGCCACCCCTATACCCTCCCTTTCCCCAAACCCACGTTGTCTCCACCGCCGCCGCAACAACTCTTCGCGTACTCTGATATCACTACCGGTAAAGCTTATCCCAACGCGAAGCTATTCCTTGCGACCAATTCGAAGTCGCTTTTCAAGCGATCGAGCTTTGGATCGCTAATCATTCTGTTCTTCCGGTGGAAAACTCTCTCGGTAGTTCGAATCATCAAACTATGACCTTTTGCTCCGACATCGGCTTTATATAGTAGGTGAGCGATGTTCAGCTTTCAGTTTGCAGGGGTGCGCAGGGTTAGGTCGGCCGGAGCGAGTTAGGGTGTTCGGGCACCGGTCGAGGGGAGGGAGGGGATGGTGGGAGGGGTGGCTACCGGCAGCCAAGGGTGAGAAAGGGAGTTATTTTTTTAATTTTACTTTTATTTTAACATATTTAAGGTTAATATTAGTTTTTCTTTTTAAATAAAACTATTAAAAATTAAATTTAACATTTATTTAACAGAGTGATTACAACAGTTTATTTGTACAAACTACAAGGGTATCATTGATAAGTAAAACTAGATTGAGTGTATCAATGAGAAAAGTCAAAACCATAGGTGTATCATTGATAATATCCCAAAATAATATTATTTCTTAAGTGATGAAAACAAGGTTAAATATAATTTTCAATTACTTGAGATAAGAGTTTAGAGCAGTTGACTAGCTCTATGACTTTCAGAAGGTAAGACCTAAGGTCCTAAGGTCAACTCTCATGGTCTCACCTAACTTATTATACAACCTCCGGTCCAAATTACTCGCAACTTTGGGGTATTATTTGTGAGATATAAAATATTCCAAAGTTGCGAGTAATTTGGACCGGAGGTAGTAATATACTTGTAGGACAAATTTCCCTAAAGGCTAAAACCTCCCCTCCAAGGAATTGGCCCTAATAATTATTAGTCGATCTCTTGTATCATGGTAGTTTGGTTTAAGCCCTGAATATTCTAGGCAAGTCATAAGATTAACCTAATAGTATTTATTATAATACGTCCTACTAATTGTATAATATGATTATGTGTAGAGATGATAATTCAGCAAGTGAGATGCAACTACGTTACCCAATATCCAATGAAGCCAACTCTACCCATACTAATTGTTGTACCAATACTAATTGCTTTAACTAACTAAAACAAGTACGGTATAAAGTCCACCAAAAATTACACCCATTTGTCACCCCTAATTTAACGTGCTGATTGATATGTAGATCGATGCTATTCTTATTAAGAATAAATCTTTTTTTGTTTTTTATAACATAATAAGAATAAATCTATAATATTGTATAAGTCTTGCTAAGAAAGACCACCATTACTCGGATATGCGCAACATATCCTAATCACTTTTGTTGATTTAAGGAGCCCACCACCTACCACATTAGTTGATTATTCATTTCAATGGTGTAGTTCCTTTCACAAATCCTAATCCTAGAATGAAGCCCAAATTTCTAAACTTAACAAAAGTACAAATAGGCCAAAGTTTTATAGTTGTATAGGTATTTATATATCGGCCTACCAGAAAAGATACCTTAGCCTTTGTTTACTTCTTTATTTGGAATCTTTGATGTGATTGGATACCTTATCATCTACATTCTATACCCTACTTCCTACTAAATTATCTTGGCCTTACAATGCATATACCTCCATAATCAAGATGATATGAGAGAATTTGTACCTCATAACATCTATCATGTCCACTTTAATTTTGGGAAAATTCCAAAACTATCTTATGACAGTTTTATTTTATTTATTAAGAATATATATATATATATATATATATATATATATATATATATATATATATATATATATATATATATATATATATATATATATATAAATAAAACTTGTAAACCATATGCCACAAGCCTACAATCATATACTTTCTCCATTCTTTTATTATTGCATAATAAGGGTGACACAAATTTTTTGGTAGTGGAAAAAAGAATGAGAGAGAAAGGTAGAAATACCAAGTTGCTCATGTGATTGTATGCACAAAATAAAAGTAAGGGTTGAAAAGCAAGGGTATATTAGGTATTTATAGTGTGAACACAAAAAATTCTTTTCCTAAAATTGATATGGTGCAATAAATGTGAAACTTCCTTAAAAGGTAAGTGGTGCAATATTAAAAAAAACGGAGGAAGTACTATACTTTGATCTGAGAGTGAGGGATAACTCAAGTGGTTAGAGCTCCCCTCCTAGTCTCAGGTGATCTTGAGATCGATTCTCATCACTTGCCTTTGTGGCTCTTTAAACACCAAAATAAAAAAATATACTATACTTTGATCTAGTAATTAAATTTTAAATTGACACATAGTTGATGAGTTAATTCAACTAATTTTATAACTTGGATTGGTTGTATTTAAAACATTAATAACTCTAGTCCTGGTAATACCAAAATAATAGACTCAAATTAGATCTGATAGATTTAAACATCTTTTGTTTCTTCACCATATTAAACGTATCCTATTTAGATTGTACTTAGCTTGTATATGAAATTAAGGAATATGCTTGAGTACAATTGTTTTAAACAAGTGAATGATAAAAGGTTCAAAACTTGGTCCCTTCAATTTGATTTAAATACAAGATTTTTTACTCACCTCTAAATTGTACATGAATTAATCGATTATATTTATTTATTATACAAAGTATGTTGGGGACCTATCGATGTATTAAGTAATAAATAGTTAATAAAATGTTTCTCAAAAATAAAAGTAAAAAAAGTTTATAAAATGAGGAGATTAGAGGAAAAAATATTAAACCTGCCATGTCCATTCTTGAAGACCATGCTTATCATTATCACCTGCTATATCAAAGCAATTCAAGTTTCCTGAGTAATTGTAGTAAATGTTGGCTGCTCCATATAACTTGGCAAATGTATCATTCCCTAATAATGGGTTGTCGATTGCTTTACACATCTGCAATGTTAAGAAATTAGAAAGCATGCCAAAATAATACCAAGTTTAAAATAAGGGGAAAAAAAAATTAATTATGCAACAAACATGTCATGTTGGACAAAAAAACATAACATATGGTTTGAACTAGAGTTGTTAAGTTCAAATAGAGTCTCAACGAAATATTACTTGTTTAACAGGAAATGCAGGTAAGGGGTTGAGAAAGTTAGAGGGAGTAGGATAGTCCGTCATAGCAGTATAAATATAAGCCGTGCTCAACCAACTCTCAATATCATCTGCAGAAATAGTAATGTTCCTGTATATAATCAAAATTATTAATTAAATAGTGAATTTTCTCAAGATATTATTTCGTCGTAAATTTTAATGGTTCTTTCAAAGTCATCTTACTTGCAAATGTTGAATGAAGACCTAAGCTTTTCCAACCCTCCGTTTTGCTTCGCGGTTTCTTCAATTTGTGTCCATGATTCTTTGATCACTTCATAACAATTTTCACTTTCACTCTGAAATTTGTGCAAGAACAATGTTACTTATAGTTACTAGTCAAAGCAAAATCTAATTAGCATACTACGGAGTAATTAATTATCATTCTAACCTTTCTGTTCTTATAAATATAAAAAAGAAAATGAATTATTCTAGATTCTCATATAAGTAAAAAAAAAAAAAAAAAAACACAATAATACAAAATTCCATATATTATGCAAGATTCCTCACAAATTTAAGCATACTTTTTTAGAAGAATAATTCTACCAAATGATTAGCCAATTGAATGCTTTTGACGTATGGGTCCAATGGGACCATTGTACCAATAGATTCATGTCAAATGTTTTTGTTTTTGCCTTTATTAGGTGGCTTTCACTAACTTGATGTAATTACCATTTTCTCGTATCATATAATAATAATAATATAAAAATATCAAACAATAATAATTGTAATGTACTAATATTGCTTGGTGATTTATTCTATCATTTGAGACGGAAGATTCCTTAGTTTGTATCATTATATCATTATATGTGCATTTGTGAAGCAAATGTTGATTTATATAATTTTCTCTCTATTATTTCCTTTCACCATTGTTAACGTGACTTATTTTATGATTGACATAAATTACAACAATCATATTCTATTGTATAAATTTGTGGTATTATATTATTTTCTTTAATCATTCGTAAGGATATGAGTTAGGTTGGTCCATTGCTAGGAATTAACTTAGTTAATTACTTTATAAAACTTGTATGCTTACATACACTTTATTTTTTATTGTTACCTAACCATATATCTAGCTATTTTTAAATATCATTTCAAATTATATGCTATACATATTACCTAAACCATGTATGTGGTAATTTAAAAATAGCACGTAATGTTATATAATTTGTCAGTTGACGAATCAATACCAATACATAAATGAATATTATATGGAGAATATAAGACAAGTATAACATTGAAATTTGGAGATGCACTTCTAAGTAATAAGGAGTAATTAATAAAATAATTAGAAGTTATTATATATAGAAAAGGAGAAACCCTGAAATCTTGAGTAACAATGTTGTTGAAGCTGAAAGGAGAAGTGAGGTTTCCAAAATTGAGGATTGGAGAAGAAGAAGCCAATGCTCCAATTGCTACATGTGGGTACTTCAGTCTAAACCAAGCAGCTAGCACTGCAATTAACAACATAACAGAAATTATATTCTTTGAAACCAGAAATTATATTCTTGAATTTATCACAATTTTCAATAATAACTACTCCTTAACTATATTCCTAGATAGTAACAACAACCAGAGGAATAGAGTGTCAAATTACTAACAAACTAACAAAGAAAAAAAAAAACCTTTCTCTTTCACACCTTTTTCCTATTAATTTCAATTTTTTATAAATTATAATAAATGATATAATATGAATGTTTTAAAAGTATATAAGGGTCTGTTCACTTCAGCTTAATTTCAGTTCAGCTAAGCTCCAATCAGTTCATCTCAGTTCAGTAAATGTAAACAGACCCTAAGTCCAAACGTTGTATTATTATAAAAAAAAAAAAAAAAAAAAACAGAGGAAGCATTAAGTACTGACTATCTTTCAAGATTAACTATACATAAGTTTTACAGATATAAATTAGAGTTAGTTATTGAGTTAGAATTTAAAATAATAAGCAAGCATGCATTAATATAAATGTATTTTAAACAAACAAAAACAGTATATCGATATGAGATAAGAAATTTAACAAAAAGTCGTTAAGTGGTAAGATAAGATGAAAGGATGGACGAAAATAGTTGGATCTGAAAAATAGTTGGATCTAAAAAAAAAAAAAGATGTGATTAAAAAAAGAAACATACTTCCTCCATAAGATCCTCCAAAGACTACTACAGGAGACTCAGAAGCAGTGAGATTGTTTTTAAGGTCAAGTATAAGAGTTGCATAATCAGCCAATGCTTGAGTTGAGCTAAGATAGCCTTGTGTAGTTGCATTTTTATATGCAACCTCTTTGTCTCCTCCATATGGTATTGATTTTCCATAGTATCTATGCTACAACCACACCAATAATATATCATTGTTAGTAGCATGCAGATTTTTCATCGATTTAGACTTCATTTCTCTTATCATTTTCTTAAGTTCGCCAGCACATATTGATTATTATTAAAATTTTAAAAAACTTTAATTAATAAAATCTATAAAGAATTATTGAATTAAGACAAATTTAGTAACATTTATATAATACGGAGTATATAATAGTTACGTCTTTATATATTTAGTAAAAAAATATTATCAAGTTATATAATCAAAGAAAGCTAGATTAAAAAAATGGGTTAATGATTTTATAAAAATAAATGAATACTTCTACAAAATATTAAATAATTACTAGTTATACATGTATTTATTAAGCAAACCTTGAAATATAAACACACAAATTGGAAAAAAAAAAAAAAATAGTTATTACATACTAATCTCATCTTCAAGTCATATTTATTTCCTTTCCGAATTCTTGTTTATATTTTACAACTTTACACTTAAAATTTTCTTATATGGAAGAAACATATCATTTATGTTATTAAGACACAATTTTTTTATGTACACCTGGATGTATCTATAACATTTGGTTATGTAGATTTTATTTCGAAAGATCCTCGCTAACTCCGTAAATCCGTAATAACGTAAAAAATATATAGGAAGAAGATTATGTACCTCAATGAAAACAAGAAGAGCATTAAAATGGGGAGCATTCTCATACATAAAACCAGTATTATGCGCAAACCATTCGATATCTCCTTCATTACCCATATAAACAAATATTGGGGCATTCTTTTTAGCTCCACCCCAATATTTTTCATTGATCAAATACCTCTGTTGAAAAGTCTGATAACTTTGTGGATTAAAGTTGAAATGATCAAGTATTTGTGTAAAATACCTTGTTTCATAAGGCTTTGCTTCATCATTAATGTTTGTAATTTGAGCTAGCTGCTCGGGTCGAACGATCGAGGAGGGAAACCTAGGACTAAACTTGGCTAATGCAGGGGAGGTTAACAAGAAAAGAAACAGAACAATGCATTGAAAACCCATGAATATGATTAGTATTATAAAATAAACACAAAATAAATTTGAAGGTTTAATTAAGTTATTGGGTTATTTTGTGTGATAAGAAATTAGGTAGAATGAAGAGTTTTGGAGTTGAGTAGAAGAAGAGTAGTAGGAAACTAATTAAAGATCTTTTCTTGAATTTATGTGATTTTATTTAGGAATTGGGAAACACAAAAATTTTAACAAATTATAAGATTAAATTTTTTCTGGGAAAATGGTGCCGTTTTTTGTGCAAGAATTATAAGTATTTTATACCGGAGATTCTGGCAGTAGACTAAAATTACCAATTTGGCAACATGGATTTGGCTGGTGTGTTTGTTTTGTGGGACATGTCACCTATGAGTTGAATCTTCTGTATTGTGCCACTCTATCTTATTGGTCAATATTATCGTTTTTAAGGATCATTTTACGGATAATTAATTTTTTAAATTACCACTTTTTCTTGAAATGTGATAAATTTGTATAAATTTAATATTAACATCGTTAATCCCAGCTATTAGTGATATTTTACAGAATAAAAATAATAAAAAAAAAACCTAGGTGGAGATAAATGGCCCCTTATATTGTATGATGTTTTATCTACGAGTATATAAAAATTAAATAGAGGTCAATTAGAAAACCGAAAAAAATTTATAATGTGATTAACGGTACTAGGCCAATGGGTTGGGCCTTGCAACAAGTTGAGGCAACTCTTTTTTTTTATTTTTTTTTTATTTTTTAATTATTATTTTTTATTATTTTAACAATGGAAACACAAAACAAACCACAACTAAAACGAAAAACAAAGTAAATCTCTACGCCAAGCCGCTCAGGCAACAACTAACAACTCATATTAAATTGTTAAAGAATGGTTCTGAACTTTTGGTAGACACCTCACCTCATATTTTACTCATAGAGTGAGGACTTGTTCTATTCATCTTTATTTCAATTTAATTCACTTTCTAATTTTCTTCTCTCATAAACAATTTAGTTTCTTTCATTAAAAAAAAAAAAAAAAAAACCAATTCAGTTCAGTTGAGTAAATCAAAACAGGCCCTCATAACCCGTTGTCAATTAATGGTTATTGATAATTTTGTGAAATATATTTGTGACTAGTATAGTTTCCAATTTTTCACTATGATACTCCCTTTAGTAACTCATACTTTTGTATTGATTTAACATTTGAGATTAACTTTCTCCCAAACAAGTTAATTTTTCACTATGATACTTTGTTTTGTTTTACGGCTATTTCACCAAATGTCACTGAGTACTTAAAAAATTCACCAAATGCCATCAAGGTTTTCAAAATTTACCAAATGCCATTATTAATGACTAACGGCAGTTAACTCTGTTAGTTATTAAGATTAAATCTTGACACGTGTCATAATATGATTGGTTTATTTTAATTATTTATTTTAATTAATAAAAATAATATTTTTTTTCTTCATTTTCGTGGAAAAAATTGTTCGGGTATAATTTTGGGGGTCATTTTGATCCTTTATGGAGACAAATTAAGCTTGGAATTGACAAAAAATAACGTAAATAATCCGTTTTGTGTGTTGAAAAATATTTCGCTTTGCGTGTCGTTATTTTTTAACCATCAAAATTGATCGGGTAAGGTTTAGGAGGTCATTTTGAGCCTTTATGGAAACAAATTAAGCTCAGAATTAACAAAAAAAATAACGTAAATGCTACGTTTTGTGTATTAAAAATATTTCGATTAGCGTGTCGTTATTTTTTAACCATCAAAATTGATCGGGTAAAGTTTTGGGGGTCATTTTGATCCTTTATGATAACAAATTAATTAAGCTCGGAAATGACTAAAAAAATAACATATATGCCCCGTTTTGTATGTCGATATCGTAATTTTTTTCGGAAAAAATGCAAAACGGGGTATTTACTTTTTTTTTTTTTGTTGCCAATTTCAAGTTAAATTTGTTCCCATAAAGGATCAAAATGACCCCCAAAACCTTACTCGAATAATATTTGGCACGAAAGTCGAAAATTTTTATTCATTAAAATAAATAATTATTGTGTATTAATTTTAAAAAGTAATGGTATTTGGTGAAATAATTTTCCAAAGCAATGACATTTGGTGAAATAAGAATTGCATTAACGGAAAACTAAGGTCCATATGCTATTAGTGGCACGAGGTGTCATTGTATTGTTTGTCAATAGCATTTGGTGCATTTTGAAAACTTTGATGGCATTTGGTGAATTTTTTAAGTACTCAGTGGCATTTGGTGAAATAGCCGTTTGTTTTAACATTTAAGATTAGCCTTTGAAATATGTACTGTCTTGGATCACACACTCGCAGCAAAGAATGAAGTCCGCTTCTGGCAAGAGTAATACACATTGTCCAAAAGAATGCGTTGTTTATGTCCAATTCGACTATGGATAGGATAACAACATTCGTACTCATATTTGTTGGAAAAAATACCTGTTGATTCCATGAATAAAAATAGACAAATCAAGAACTTCCTTGGAACAAATTCAATCGCCATACTCGAACCAAATACCTGTTCTCCTTCAGTTGTGCCATGGTTTGGAACCCACTGACCACCACCGGTACAAGTATCCTAGTGACGCACGCCCCCCAAGTTTTACACAACGACCTCCATAATTCGTGTACCCGAATTTGAAGGTTGGAATTGCTCAAGAACTGTTCAGATATCAAAGGGGTAGGCTTGTGTTTATGTGTTTAGGGTTCAATAATACTGTGTTATTAATTATTAAAAGAAGTAGACAATACTCGTAATATGTATCCCAAAAATAGGAGATAAATAAACAAACCCACTCAAGCAAATTAGGTGGGCCCAGTCGGGCAATGGCCCACCCAGTCGGCCACGAGTATTCCTTGGAACGTTTAATCCCCCACGAGTGCGGATCGTCAGGCCTTACAATTAACCGATTGCATTACCATTTCCAACAATCCCCCACTAATGCAAGCGGATTAACAACATGAAATCTGAACAGTAAATGAAAGTCTCAGTACTTTAATGCTAGTATCCGAAGATTTGAACTAACACATTAGTGCACAAGGTTTTCAACACTTCACTAGTGAGTATCCAAAGGTTTGAACTCCTAGGAGCGAGGAAGGGACCTTGGGAACACATACCTTGACTTTAGAGCTCGAGCAACTCCGCGATTCTTGGCTACACTTGGGATCTTATAAGTACTTCAAAAGGATCACGCCCAATCCTTCCTAGAAGAGCGCCACTCTTCGTACTCACGCAGGTGTCTCCGTGTGATATTCATCACACACTCCTGCAAATCCAAGAACTATTCATGCAAATATGTGCAACTCACAATACTTTACGAATTCAAGGACTATTCATGCATCGGAATTTCGACATTAAGAACACTTAAGTTCATCCTCTTTCAACATTTAATAGTGCACCATCTAGCCGCAGCTCAACGAGCTTTCGGGCAAGATGCACTCAACACTTCGGTGTCTCTATCGGTCCCTGCTCAAGTAGTATCTGGGCTAATAGTTCCTGATCACTTAAGACCACTATAACTCCCTACTCTTGAGCCATTAAGATCTACGCTCAACCTATCTCTTCGGTACCTCTCACTGCACATTCCCTACTCAAGCAGTCTTAGAGATGACAGTCCAGGTCACTTAAGACCACCATCACTCCTCACTCTTGATTACCGGGATATAGGTATTAAGAATATGCTCAACCTCTACGTCGGCGTCATTATCAGTCCTATTCAAAGAATATCTGGACAAATGACATTGAGAGCCACACTCAGCCTGTCTCTGAATCACCTGGTCAAAAAATCACTCAAAAGAGTTAGATTTAACATACACCAACAGTGTAAAACAACAACGTGTCAACCAAACTAGGCTCCAGACTCAATCTGAACAAAAGTTCAAGTTAGAAGCATATCGGTGCATCTATGTAAGCTGTCTCATCTGACCTCCCAACCTGGGTCATGGACACATTAAGAATACTAAAACTTAACTTGTTAATATCAAGCAATATGTCTAGCAAGACACCTCATAACCATAAAAATTAGAGGGTTCACTACAACAAATTGACCCTTGTGCCACGAGTAAAATCGTGGCACAAGTTTATAATTCCCATGACTGCGCAATTTAGCCACGGGAATTTTGAAATTTACTCCTGTGGCACAAGAGGGCGTGGCTAGAATTTTGCCACAGGAAAATGGATGTCGTGGCTAATTTTGAAATTTATGCCACGAGTATTCACGTGGCAAAAAAATTCTCTTGCTACGAATTTTAACGTGACTAACAAATTATTTGCCACAAACTTTACCATTGCTGCAAACATTGTTGCCACAAGTATTAACGTAACTAATAAGTTTCTTTGCCTACAATTCTTCCGTGTTTAACAAACTTTGTTGTCTTATTACTGTTGCTAATAATGTTCAGAAAAAATTGCATTTTTATAAGCAAAAGTAGTGCAGACACTTAATACGTATACATAAAAGTTGAAAATTTTGTACATCATTTGTGATCATGATACACTATTAAATAGATTATTACAATATACGAAGTATAATTTTGTTGTACTTTATAATAAAAATTATCTGCTGAGTTGAAATCGATAAGGCAAGAACGCATCAGTTTGTTGTTGCTATTCGGAGCGTCAAATCAGTCTAGCATAAATAGGGGATCCTTTCTAACTCTTGACCGACGTCCCAATAAATCATTGATCCCTTCTAACTCTTCACCGATATCCTAAAATATCAAACATAAAAAGTGTTAGCCCATTCGGATAACAATTGTAACTCTTAAATCAACCAACAAATACTATGCAAGGGACCTAGAACAATGACAACAACATTTATAGCAACAATAAAGATGCAGCATCGGCATCGGATGCATTAGCAAAAATAGCTGCAGTGGCCGGCCTTGCTACATTAGCTGTGGAAATGGTATGCATTAGCAACCATTGAATTAGTAATGAAGGGAGAAGGAAAAAAAATCACTAAAATAAGTCTAGCTCAAGTAGCAGCAGGCAGGCAGAAGACTGTAGGGTAGCAAGAAGCAAAGAGAGAAAGGCATCAACAACCAATAACAGAAAGAGAGAGGGGGGAACACTAGGCAGAACTCGCAACAGGAAGGGGAGGAGGAAAGGCAATGGCAGCCAGTAGGGAAGAAAGAAAAAAATGAAAAAAAAGGATTAAAGTTCAAGACTCTAAGTGAAACTAAACTTCATTAATCACAGGGCAACAGACAGGGGAGGGGGAAAGGCAATGGCAGCCAGCAGGGGGGACAGAAAAAATGGAAATAAATAAATAAATAAAATTAAAGATAAAAATTGGTTAAACTAGAATTTGAAAAGTTTCATTACTCATCTATAGTTCATTACCTGATTGATAGGAAAGAAAGTGGGATTAACACCATTTTAACACCAAGGTGCTCTGAAGGGAATGGATAATAATAATTTGCTGGCAGTCCCGGCCCGTTGCTGCTTGAACCAAGTTCTGATCCTAAAAACACAATTCATGGCACCGTTCAAAATAATTAAAAGAAATTTAACACTTATGAAATAAATTGAAATGATCCAATACATGCCATTGCTCTCATCTAATTTAACCTACTATTTTGGCCTTGCAAAAAAGGATAGCTGCCAGCACTATAAGTTTTCTTCTCTCTATCAGCAAAAAAGGGCTAGCTATCCTCAAGTTCAAATGATCGATATTAATTCATATAATTGATCACTAGATAAAAATACATAAATTATGATTTTAAACAGTTACTACCTCCATCATTGGCTCCAGAGATCAACCCTTTTCCATATATGCTTGGATCAAAATAAGTAACAACTTCCTATACCACTTTACCCTAGTAATGTTAATTTACTAATTTAAATTATCATTAGATAGATCATTTGAACAACTAGCTTTACCACTTTACCATTGTAATGTTAATATGTTACAATAACGAGTAATAAATATAAAAAATGATTTATCTAATAATAAATTAAATTAATCACAAATGAGCCAAAACCATGAGATACTACAATCCAATAATTTTAACAAAATGGAGAGAGCTAATTTATCAAGAACTTTACCTCTATCTGTTTTATTCATGGTTTTCCCTTTATTTGAAACTAAATTCCCTTACCCATGCAATATATCGATTCATGAAGCACTCTAAAGTTCAAATCCTAAACAATCATCAAAAGTTAGGGATGATTTTACCGTTGTTATTACTAAGGTATATGTCTATGATGCAACTTGAATATATGAGTGTTGACTATTGAGAGAGATAATTTCATAAGGTACAATCTAAAGAATAATAGATGGATCAATAAAAGTGATAAAATGTACTCTACATCTCCATAGTATAGTTTGATGATATAAAGTCAGGGTATATATTAAATGGAATAAAAGTAAAGGAATAAAGAGCTTCACTTGTCCCTAAATGCATATATTGGTGACATTTCCACCAGTATACTTAGTAGAATACACATACAACCTACAACGACAATCCAAATTTATTATAGGCTTATTATATACAGTATCTTGTTAAATAAACTAACAATTTACATGCATTGATTTTCTAATAAACATCATGCATAATTTCAATAGCTATAACAAACTCGGACCCTACAGTACATACCCCTCCATTTCCAATGAGTTTCATGATTTCTATATCAAATTCGGACCAACAAACAGAAATAATACTCCACATTGTTGCAAAATGTTACCAAAATAATTGAAACCCAAAAAAATTTCAATAAATCTAACAACTAATTCAACTAATCACTTGAAAAATCTAAAACTGATTCAACCATGAATTAGTTAAATAATCCATTAATCCAACGAGTAGATGATCATGATATACAAATTAAAAATTGAAACTTGAAAAAAGTAGAATGATATGGATGAAACATTGAAAAATTAAAATTTTTTACAAAACTAGAACTTATCGTGAAAGGCGTGAAACTGAATAACTGAGACAGGATCGCCAGGTCGTGTGGCGCCGTGCGTTCTCGATTGCTCGGTGTGCCAGCCTGGCGGAGCTATGAACCTTTTTTTTTCCCAATTTCCCCCAAGTTCATCCTGATATAGACCCTAATTTCCCTATTTCAACTCAAAGTATCGAATTTCACTCTGATTCTTCATCGCTTTGAAATAAGGCAACGTGGAGTTGGCCTTGTTACAAGGGACATCAGTGGAGTAGACGACGCGGTGGAGTGGGCGGTGCGGTGGATTGAGAGGTTGTACGTGGTGAAATGAGGGAATTTGGGGATTGCTTATTATTTTGTACTCCGTAAAATATAATCAAGAATTCACAAGCAGGAAACTTGGTTTTTTTTTTCTGGGACAGAAGACTTGGTTTTTTTTTAAAATTTTCTTTATTTTTTTTAAGGTCATTACTTTTTTTTTTTTTTGAGGAACTTTAATGGTCATTACTTAAATAGAGGAAAGACTTGGAAAATAAAATTAGATAAAAAAACATTAACATGTCTCTAATCATATGAGTTTAATGTAATTTTATATCCCCGTCAATAAAAATATAATTTTATATTATAGGAATTGCGATTTTTATATAACTAGTGCAATTCCATAAGAGTTAAAATATTTTAAAAAAAGACAGATAAATAAAAGCACATATTGGCATTGCATTGAACAAAAAAAAAACATAAATTTAGCATTTATATATTAAGAAAAATAAGTGTGTATTAGAAATAGATTATTTGTAAAGCAAATTTTTTTAAAAATATTATTGCACCTCTTATAATGAGATTTTACATTATTTTATTTTTAAAATAGGGACAGAGTAAAACTATTGTAATTTATCGGTGTTTTTTAATATTTTACTTTGTATTAATCAGTGCTTATGGTATTTGAAGTTTAGAAGTAAAGAAAAAAGGAAATAACATGGTTAATTCATGGTATCTAGTTTGATATTCATGTAATTATATATTCTTAATAAAGTTATTGTATGCTATGATTCTTATTCCATTGCATGAGCAGATTTAAGCTAGATACAAATTTATTTGTTGTAGTCAAAACCGTGGCATAAGTGTATGTTTGTCGTGGGAAAATTCTTACATGTGACACTAGTGCAAAGTTTTCACTCAAGGCACAAATATAGGTTTTTCCACGAAAAGACAGATACTCGTGGCACAGATGTAAAGTTTGCCATGGGATATGCACTACTCGTGGCTCAAGTGATACATTTTCCACTGGAAAATAAATACCCGTGGCATAAATAATTCTTCTTATTTAGGTTTTTGTATCATATTCATTTTCTAGTGGCTAGATAAAATTATGCCACGAATTTTGAATTCCCGTGGCATAATTCGTGGCACAAGTAATGATTTGTTGTAGTGGTTACTGAACCAGATAACTTAATTGCGTAGACTCATTATTTGACACTTCGTCACTGGAATGAAACACCACATGAGATTTTTTTTTTAAAATACATTCCCTTAGACGATCAAGCACTTACTTGTGCTCCATCCTTTTGTAAGGAACTGCTTGATTCTTCTTGCTTTTACATACTCTCACCGGAGTACCATTTCCACAAACTTTGTCTTACTTTGTCACTACCTTCGTAATTCCTGACAACACACACAAAGACACTTGAGAAAGTAATGTAGAGAACATGAGGATCAACTTACCCCCACAATGGAAAAACTTCCAGAGTTCACTTTGCAATAACTCATATTCTTGACACTTATCATCCCTAGATAGCAATGATCTTTGCTTCCTACCGGATAGTGTGTCACACTTGCTTTGCAATTAACTCAAACAAAGTACAACCCATCAACTTGTAAATGCATACACTGGCAGGGTAATCATAATATTTGTTGTTTACTTAACTTTAGCATTGTCCACTGCATCACTCCAACTCCAACAACGATTGGACAATGCTATCTAGACAAATTAAGTGAACGAACAAATTCCTGTATGCAAAGCCACATCATGTCAAGAATAAAATGTTAAACCAAATTATTTGTAAATCATTAGCATATTGAATCAAACATCAAAGCTAATCCACACCCATCAACTCTGGTTTTAAGATAATCAGCATATTCACCATATTAAATTCTCTACATAGTGAGAATGAGTTCAAGACATACCTTGGTCGATTCAATGATCTTACCATCTAGAATCACACCACCCATCTCATCATCTCATACTTTCATCTTGGCATAGATAAAAATTAAGACCTTCAATCTCAATCAACCAGTACATGGTAATCAACAACATATGATTAATCTAGCAGCTGACTAACATCAATGTTTATCATAATAAACACACGCATGCATTACATCAATACATTAGAATGCCAAGAATGAAACATTTAACATAGTTTGGGTACTTACACTTGACCCCCCCACATGACTTGTCTAGTCCACTCACCATATTAACTGCAAAAGTTGATTTAATATATGAAGGTTATACCTTATGAAGGTTATACCTTATGAAGGTTATACATCATACCTTGAGTTGTCTCATATGATTGTATCACTAACAAATCCTATGATCATTAGTCAATCATGCTAGGAAGCTTACACAACCTTACTGCAAAACAGACAAACTCATAACACTGGTGAGCAACAAAATTGGGTCAATACCAAACTTACATACATAGCTCATATTTCAACATATATATCACCCACACATTTACATACTGGTTACTCATGCCATATGAGATGTACTTTACAAAATATACTTCAAAGTTAGAAACCCCCATATCAGATCACACACCTTGTGATAATAAAACATGACTCTTGTCAAAGTTTCAGGGAAAGACAACTAACAATTTGGGTGAACAACACTTTAAAAGCATAACAACATGAACTATAAGGCTACCCCCACATAGCAAATATTCACTGAATAAATAATCTACAATTAAGACATAGAAAATTTACTTTCTATTCTTACCTCATGTGGAGTCCATAACATTTAAACTAGTATAACTTTACTAGTCCTTGTCAAATTATACCTTTCACTTCTGCTCTCAAGCATGGAGGAAAGACCGGTCATACCTAGACCTTCAACAAGAAAGGTTAAATGCTAGTCTTCTAGCAATTATGCACAATTCAAGTTCAAAAATAAGCTAAACAAAAACACAAGAATTAATAACAATAATTCTAAATCCCCTTTTCAATTTAAAAGGGAACATCACAAGCTTATCACATACTCCATGCTCAACAAAATAATTTTTCCAAGATTAGGAAAATAACTCAACATTATGACTATCAAAAGATAGAAAAAATAACATCCCTAATCAACTAGGAAAATAACAAAGTTCATAATCATACATGATTAAACAAAGCACACATCAAAAGGCAGAAGTAAGGTACGTGCAACTCATAAAACCAGTAAAAAGCCATAGATAAAATGATCACTCATGGAAAACTTCATCCTCAATACCACTCACTAATATGAGTAAGACCAACTTACTAGTTAGTCACAAACATCTAACTCAAATTACCCCCACATTGCAAAGAAATACTTCAAAAGTACAAACAAATTATGCATACTTGGGGCACATATAATAGACATATTATATTAAGTAGAGTTAGAAATAACCTAAATAAATTGAGAAGGGACTTATCTGGTATCGTGCAAATATTTTGGTCAAGATTGGCATCATATCAATAATCAATGAGATTTCCCTCGACTTGATCATCACTTCTTCCAAATTACCTTTTACTGACTTTGAGCTCCAATGCACTGTTGGTGTCCATTAAATAACTTCCTTCACGTTGCATTGGTTGTTAGCAATAATAATAATATATTTTACACCAAATTGTAGAATATCCGACTTGACGAAGGAACTTCCAGTACATAATATGAATCACTTGTCAATCTTGGAGTACAATTTTGACGCCCATTGTCAAACAACAAGAAACCAGTTGATCACACTCCATGACCATTAATATAATTGCATTACTCAAAAATTTGCAGCAAGCCTTTATACACAATAAAGTTCCCCAATATTGATGCAAGATTTCACTATAAAATTCCACTAGATGTGATTATAGGAGTTGAATGCTTGCAATATTAGTTTCCAGCAAGTGGAATAATCCCAAAACCAAATTAAAGCCACCGACTTCAATCAAATTAATAAAGTCCAACACATATGGACAAATCGAATTCGATCGTGCAAGAAGCTCACAAAGGCTCTGACAATCAAACCCTCAAATTAAAAATAAAGGGATCACAACATGACCGATCTTGATTTATTCAATCGATCAAATATACATAACCCAAATAAAGCTCCAACGTACAAAATATAATTTCTTGCGGCAAACGAAATCCCATATTCGAAACAAGAACGATTCCAAATCATGGCAATAAATGATAATATTTCGCTTCTAAATTGTTGGAAAAAATACCTGTTGATTCCATGAATAAAAATAGACAAATCAAGAATTTCCCTGGAACAAATTCATTCGCCATACTCGAACCAAATACATGTTCTCCTTCAGTTGAACCATGGTTTGGAACCCACTGACTTAGACGCGAAATACGCCACCACCGGTACAAGTATCCTAGTGACGCACGCCCCTCAAGTTTTACACAACGACCTCCATAATTCGTGTACCCGAATTTGAAGGTTGGAATTGCTCAAGAACAGTTCAGATATCAAAGGGGTAGGCTTGTGTTTATGTGTTTAGGGTTCAATAATACTGTGTTATTAATTATTAAAAGAAGTAGACAATACTCGTATTTTATATGTATCCCTAAAATAGAAGACAAATAAACAAACCCACTCAAGCAAATTAGGTGGGCCCAGTCAGGCAATGGCCCACCCAGTCGGCCACGAGTATTCCTTGGAACGTTTAATCCCCCACGAGTGCGGATCGTCAAGCCTTGCAATTAACCGATTGCATTACCATTTCCAACAATATTAAGATAGATTTACACCTCTTACTGTAAAAATTTCTTAAGCAGGTGGATATGAAGAGGGCTGCACGTACTGCTGCAGCTTCTTCCGTTCTTTCTAGGCTATTGTTGCACGATGTTAGCTTCAGTACTTGAATTTGTACTACTATTAAACAAGCAAAATACTAGAAGAATAAGAAAGCAGACAGTACGCAAAATTGAAGTAATCTTGCAGGGGAGGGATTAGTTTTTAACATATAAACATCAAGATGTACTCGTAGTAAATATATATAGTGACATCAATCATCTTGAATTCACCGTGTCTAGGTTATAGTGGTTTAATTCGAGTGAAATTTTTTCCATATATATATATATATATATATATATATATATATATATATATATATATATATATATATATATATATAACTATATGTTCATTCTGCCTTTAAAATATATATATATATATATATATATATATATATATATATATATATATATATATATATATATATATATTATAAAGAACATCAGAACATATAGTTATTTTATAAAAAAAAAAAAATCCAATTTTATATTCTTTATACATATCTAAAGAACATCCGTAATATTAATAAAGAACGTATAATTAGAAGTGATCAAATTCGACCCGACCTAATCCAGCCCGAAAATAGGGCGGGTTTGGACAAACCTAAAAATTAATTTTTTGTTAAAAATCCATACCCCTTTGAAAAACCCGTTACATTTTCCGGGTTTAGGCACGAGATATTATGTTAAGTAGGCTCGGCCCGACCCAAATTTTTTATCACCTCTACTGATAATATAATGTTAGAGGTGGTGGTTTTTGGGATTGGAAGGTGGTTTCGGCTTGGTGAAGGCAATTTTAAATAGGTTGTGTTGGTTTTGGGGTAAGAAGCGGTGGTTTTGGGGTGTTTTGAGGTAGGTCAATGGTGGATTTCCGGCGGAGGTAGTATTTTACAACAATTAACTATTTTATTAGGTATTTTCTTACAATGTTTTACCTTTTATTAGGTAGTTTTTTATAACATTTTTTTATTAGGTAGTTTCTCACTAAATCTGGGCTTTATTAGGTAGTTTTTGACAAAAAAATCCTACCTTTAATTATCAATTACCAAATATTATAAAAAAAATCGATATTTTTAAAATATACATTGTGACGAATCTAACAAGACCCTGCATGACTATAATTTTCATTACATAATTCACAAAACACGATCAAAGGGAAGTGTGTGAATAGTGCTAAAGTCAAAACGTGTCAACTTAAAAAAAGGAAGTAGTATTTTTTGTTTTAATAGTTAATTTCTTACAATATTTTTTATTTTATTTTATTACTTCATAACTAGTTTTCCACAAAAATTGCTTTTAAAAGATAGTTTATGACAAAAAGTCCTTAAATTTCCAATAATAAAGTATATAACTTGGGATTATCCCCTGGCATCCTAATGGCTAATACTAGTACATTAATTTTTCAACCAATTGTTAGAAATAATTTATTTTGGTCATAATTCCTCCTTGTACCTAATCTTCTTTTTTTTTTTTTTTTTTTTTTTTTTTTTTTTTTTTGTTGTTGAAATGAAATATAGATACGTAAGTACGTAGGATAAATTTGTACTATTTAAGCTTTTTTATGAAATTAAGAGCCTGTTCACTTCAGCTTAATTTCAGTTCAATTCAGTTCAGCTCTAATCAGTTCAGATCCTAATTTCCTTATCTTATAAAAAATTCATTTCATTTCTATTTAGTTAAGTTCAGTTTAGTTTAGTTCAGTTCAGTTTTATTCAGTTCAGATCAACTTTTCAATCAGTTCAGTTCATTTCAGCTCAGTTAAGTAAATATGAACATGCCCTAAGTATAGATTTGTAAGTAGGATATAAACTTGCAATTTTATTGGGATTTTTATTTTTTTCATGTAATTAGAAAATTCAATTATGAAAAGTCTAGATACATGAATGTATAAATACTTCATAACTTTCTAGTTTCTACTACTCTATTGCGTTAAAACATGATTCTTTAACCTACTTGGGAAAAATTATCTAATTTAGCAAATTGTATGAAAACATCCTCCTTGACTGTGTCAAGATAGACAAAGTCATTACCTGCTAAGTGAAGAAGTTCATTACATTAATTAACTACTCTTATTGAAAAACTAAACTACATTAGAGAAGAACGTTTCATGATTAACGACCAATTCTACGTATTTACGTACGTCTTTGAACCATATCATAGCTTCCCAAATCTCAACTATATATAGGGATCATTTAGCATGCAAAGATCACAACTTGAATTATTCGAAATAAACATTCACAAACATTAAGTAATACACCAATTTCATAAGAAAAAAAAAAAAAAAAAGAGATGGAAGCTCGTCATTTTCTTGCTTGCCTTATGTTCTTTGCCATGTCCTCCTACGTGGCCTACGCGACAGATCCTACTCAACTACAAGACTTCTGTGTTGCGGTTAATAATCCAAACAAAGAGCGTATGTTTTTTGTCCCAATAGATCCCAAATAATTTTTATATTCATCATTTAGTACTTTAATTTTCAAATTGATATTAACGGTTTTAACTAATTTGCAGTGTTTGTGAATGGATTGTTCTGTAAGAATCCAATGGACGCCAAACCCGAGGATTTCTTTTTTGATGGACTAGACAAGCCAGGATTCACTGGCAACATGTTACGTTCTAATGTCACACTAGTCTCCGCGTTACAACTTCCAGGGCTCAACACCCTCGGCATATCTTTGGCTAGGATAGACTACGCGCCCTATGGCCTAAACCCTCCTCACACTCATCCACGCGCAAGTGAAATCCTTACCGTTATGGAAGGAACCCTCTACGTTGGTTTCGTAACCTCTAACCTTGCAAACGGCGATAACAAGTTGTTCGCTAAGGTGCTTAACAAAGGAGATGTTTTTGTTTTTCCACAAGGCCTCATTCATTTCCAATTTAATGCTGGAAAAACTCCTGCTGTTGCTATTGCCGGATTAAGCAGCCAAAACCCTGGTACGGTCACTATTGCTAAGGCCGTGTTCGGGGCTGAGCCACCTATCTCCGTCGATGTTCTAAGCAAGGCCTTCCAGCTAGATGAATACATGGTAAAGAAGCTCCAATCACAATTTTGGATGAGCACATAATTCTTCCACGACTTTGGAGTTTGAACTAATTATACAAATTGTTTATGTGGTGTTTGATATGTAGAACACTACAATATATATTTATTTTTTTGCTTATATTTTGATTTGAATAATAACCAAGTGATCGATATGGGCTTGGTTCGTCAACGTTGATTGACATCATGTTATAAATATATCCTACTATGTATGGGATATTATTTTATTTCCTTATTTTTACTTGTTACAAAATTGAATTATTATGGAAAAGTTTTATCATTTACTAGTTTGGTCCTAAAATGTGTGATGAACGCATATACATAGTTTTGGTGCGTATTGTGTGCAGCTGGCCACACCATGTGGTCACTTGTAAAAGAAAAAAATAACCCCTATAACACTGATCTAGTAACCCAATAATACTGATCAAGTAACTCTACAATATTGACGAAGTAACCCCTGTAAAACTGAACGAGTAACTCTTATAACACTAACAAAGTAACCTTTATGATGGATGGCCACACCGTATGGCGAGCCACATATAACACTTTGTGATATAGTTTAGAGTATTTATACGAAATAGTAAACATGCATTAGTGTATCGAGGTTAAAAAAAAATGTCTTAACATAGTAGGAGAGTTATGGAGCTTTTAAAAATAAAATAAGAAGAGTCAATGTTCAACATTTCAACTAACATTACAGCGTACATTTGTGGATTTGGGCAAGTAATTAATAACTAAAAAATCATGGTGAATTACAAATGATCGAAGAGTTCAAGTAGTGGATAAGAATTGGAGCATAATTCCCCAATTAAGTAACAAATACATTCAAAGTCCAAGTCCTAACATCTGTGATTGGGCGTCAATGTAGAGTTGGAGATTTTGTGGAAGACATTCGAGTTTTTTTTTTTTTTTTTTTTTTTTTGAGTTGTAAAACTTTCTTTTCACTTGTTGACTTCTTGTTCCTAATGTTAAATTGTTAATTAATTAGACACTTCTTCCTTTCCTACAACACGTTTCTTTTATCACATTTGTCAATGTAAAAGTTTAATCAAATATATATGTTTTTAATTACTTCCTATATTATTGTATGTAACTGATTGGCTGTTGGTGTAGTGGTGATTGGGACTACACTTGGTAGGCAGGACCCATGTTCGATCCCCGCAACAACAATTGGAAGGGACTGAAACCTAACCATCTAGAACTGATCCCCGAATCCGGATTATATTAGCCCAAAGGGTGAACCGGGTGGAACAAAAAAAATATAATTTTGTAAAAAAAAAAAATAAATTTGAATTTTCATTAAATATACATTGAAATAAATCTAAGAATATCTTACATGAATAAATTTCTGTATACCTACAAGTCACAAATGTTAGTTAAAACAAAGTTAGTGAATTGTGACAAAAGTGTGTCAATCGGAAACGGATGAAGTACAAAATTAACATGGGGAAGTTCTGCCTATGAAATATATATTCATTTTTTCACGAACCATTAGATTATAGTAGAATCAGTAAATGACAAAATGAGAGAACTATTGGCTATTTCATTTGCCTTTTGAACCTTCAAAATAATGCAATCTTTAAACTTCATCCCTACCAGTTGATTTCTTGTATATTACAAATTATAGTAATGTCCAAATAAAGGAGTTGGCTTTTAAGGGAATGAATTTGGTTTCAATTGAGTGTTTCTTTTAAGGGAATGAATTTGGTTTCAATTTGGCTTTATATTGGTGAGTTTTCTATTAAGAAAATACAGAGTATTAAAACTTCCTTTATCTAATTGCTTTTAATATTTAAAAAAAATTATGAATCTAATTTAAGCAGTTGTATGTAGCCATAATTTTACTTTATTGTAGGTCGTGTTGGTAACAATAAGTCATAATATATAATCAAGGTTAAACCAAACTTGGGGTTAGGTTTAAAGATGTCGTGTTTGGACCGTGTTTGCATTTGGGGTGAGAGTGGTGGTGATCGAGTACGAGAAATGGGAGTGTGACCTCGTAGAGGTGGAGGTGTGTAAGATACTTTTGTGTTGCTAGAGGGTGAAATGGTGCTTGCGGCTGGGCTGGCTGGGCTGTGATGTGATAGCATGCCAGCACTAGGGGGCTGTGTGGGGAGCCATCAAGTGCTGTGCTCTAGTGGGCAGTGTTGCTCGCACAGTCGCACCTGGGCTCTTCTGGGCAGTTTTGCTCGCTGCGTGGCTGTCAGCCTGCCAACATGGGCTTGGCCTAGCCTTGGCAACATTTCTTGGGGCGATGGCATTCTAGCATTCGATGGGTCTGCCTGCTTGGGTAGTGTGCTCCGCAGGTGGGTTGCGGCTGCTTGCTGGGTACCGTAGCCTGCCTGCGGCTGCCTAGAGGGTATGTGTGGCGTATGGGGAGAGCAAGGAGTGTGCAAAAATTGTTGATTTGGATCTATGGCGATGGATCATCGTTCCCCAAAAATTATAATCCGAGTGTTTAAAAGCTAAAATATTTCGATAAGGAAGGGTATGCTCATCGAAGGTAATGTGACAGGAAATTATGATATTATTATTGGTGGAGATATCAAGACATTTGTAACCCCTACGCTCGGAAGAATATCCTAAGAACATGTATGGTGTAGATCGCGGAGCTAGCTTATGATCTGAGTAGCAGTCACGGATAGGTTTGGAAAAAAAAAAAACATCCAAAGACTCGGAGATGAGTGTAGGATGCAACAACCCCAAACTTGAGCGGAAGTAATTTGATTGAGTGCTTTTGTAGGTAAAATATTAATGAGGTAGGTTGTCGTAAGGGCATGATGCCAAAAAGATGTTAGGGAGAAGAGAGGCATGATGAAATAATAGTGTATGCTTAACATTGTTAATCGTACAAATCATACGTTCGGTTTTGCCATTTTTGAATGATGTGTGTGGGCAAGAGAAGCGAAAACCTAATCAACAAAATAATTTGAACGTGTCAATGTCGAATTCACGACCATGATCACTTTGAAAAGACTTGAGAGGACGTTCAAAATGAGTGAGAACATATTGTCGAAAATTAAGAAAAGTTTGAAACGCTTGAGACTTTTAAACAAGAGGAATGGTCCACACATGATAAGTGTAATCATCTAACAGAACTAAATAGTATTTATGACATTTTTCACTACGAATGGGAGAACTAAACAAATCACCATGTACAATATCAAACGCAGAAAAGGTTTTACTATTAAAATTATGAAAAGGCAAACAAACATGTTTTCCCAATTAACAACCTACGTAAATATCGGAGTCAAGTTCCTTATTACATTAAATCAAACTTCGACTCTTAAGAAAATTTAAAGTTGGGGCTACGGGATGTCCTAAATGATTGTGACATGTTTATGTAGAGAAAGATGTGAGAGATGTAGCTAGACAAGATGACGGAGTTGTGAGTGGATATAGATCCCCCGTACTATTGCATCTGGTTATTACCTTCCCCGTTCGAAGATCCTTCACAGAATAATCACTAGGATCAAACTCTATGGCCACAGAATTATCAAAAGTAAATTTTCTGACATAAATTAGATTTTTGATGATTTGTGGAGCTAAATAAACACCACACAAATTTAGGGATTTATTAGCAATAGTATATGACCATAACCCATAATTGGAATGAGTTGACCGTTACCCACTTGAATATAACTATATGTACTTAAATATAAAAGGGGTAAAAGGTAGTCATGTGAGAAGTTACACTGAAATCCATGCACCAAGATGGTTCATAATTATGGAAACCCATGGTTGCGTGCAAACACATTGCCTAGCTCCGTCGGAGTCATAGTCGGACCATACTCTAAACCTTGGGACTGGTAGTGTTGTTGCTGTTGCGGGGGCCCCGAGTATAGTTGTAGGCTTGAGCGGCTAGGCGTGCTGCTGTTCTAGATTAGGCCTAGGTGCGGTAGCCCACTGTTACTGTAGGTGCGGGTAAGGTGCGTAGCCCCACTGAAGGGCCTGTTGTTGCGGACCCCGATCACGGCCTCGACCACCTACATGTTGGGAAATTGATTCAAAAGTAGTTATTATTTAGAATTTTTAGTGTACGTGGGTTTATCATATTTCAATAATTTTAGGAGTCTAGTTGAGTGGATTATTATGAATTAGTCAAAGATTACATTGTGGGTGTTAGTGGGTCAGTTTGTTAGTACTTTGTTATTGGAGAATGGCATTAGCCGTTAGTGGAGTATGAGTTCCTATTATTTAGGAGTTTAAGTTATCAATTTGTTAGTATTAGGCCTATATATATCTTTTGTATTTTCCGTGAATTAGTGCGTGTGAAATGAATCATATTTAGTTGCTTTCTATTATCTTCTCTTTATAAAATATGTCTTCGACCTTTTCATATTATTAAGTTTTAGCTTCAACATGGTATCCAAGCTGATGGTTCAATCCTAGGCCTTATTAAAAAAAGTCATGAGTCGTGAGTGAAACAAAGAAGAGTCGTGAGTAAAAAAAATCAGTCGTGAGGAAAAAAAGTGTTGTGAGTTTCAAATAATAGTCGTTCATTTTTTGTGAGTCAGTAATCATGTCAAATGGTGATATAAACTCGTCGTCGCCGGCCTTAATTCCAATGTTTAAGGGTGAGAATTATCACCTATGGAGTCTCAAGATGAAGACCTTGTTTAAGTCTCAAGAGTTATGGGACTTGGTGGAGAACGGTTATAGTGAGCCGAACCCAGCACCGGCTATTCCTGATCAACAATTGCGTGAAAATCGTAAGAAGGACGCAAAGGCTTTATTGTACATCCAATCGGCAATGGATGATAAGGTTTTCCCAAGAATTTCCGTTGCGTCAACATCTAAACAAGCGTGGGATATTTTGAAGAAAGAGTATTTTGGTGATAAGAAGGTAATTGCCGTTAAACTACAAACTTTACATAGTAGTTTTGAGAATATGACAATGCAAGACAAAGAAACAATCCAAAGTTTCTTGTCTAGAGTATCTGATATTGTTAGTCAGATGAGAATCTATGGTGATACTATTACTAACGAGACTATTGTTAGTAAGGTATTAAGATGTCTTCACAAGATGAAAGACTATAAGCATGTTGTTACCGCAATTTTAGAGTCAAAGGATTTATCAACCTATACATTTGATGAGTTGATGAGTTCTTTGATGGCTCATGAAGAGAGGATGGATAAGTCTACGGATGAAGATGTCGAGGAAAAAGCTTTTCAAGTTAAAGGGCAAATGTCGGATGGTCGTTATAATGATGGAGGTCGTGGTCGAGGTCAAGGTCGTGAAGAAAGTGGTGGTCGTGGTAGTGGTCGGGGTCGTTCATCAATGAGTAGTGTTCAATGCTACTATTGCAAGAGGTATGGGCATAAAGAAGACCGTTGTTGGGATAAACAAAGAGATGAGCAAGTTGGTGATCAAAGCAAGCAAAGCAACTATGCTCAAAAGGTCGTAGAGGAAGAGACTAAGCTCTTCTAAACATAGTGTCGTGGTCGGGTTGTGAAAGTCGGGGTTGATCGAGGTACCTTGCAATGTCGAGTTCATTAAAAGTGTCGAGTTAAGATATGTCGAGTTCATTAAAAGTTTCGAGTT
This sequence comes from Chenopodium album, assembly GCF_948465745.1. Taxonomy (NCBI): domain Eukaryota; kingdom Viridiplantae; phylum Streptophyta; class Magnoliopsida; order Caryophyllales; family Amaranthaceae; genus Chenopodium; species Chenopodium album. Next base: position 3,994,339 of record NC_137836.1, on the reverse strand, counting down.
CAAGTTATTGTAATGTGTCGTTGGAGTTAGTTGCAATGTTTAACAATTGTCTGCCACTTTTGAATCAAGGGGGAATGTTGGGAAATTGATTCAAAAGTAGTTATTATTTAGAATTGTTAGTGTATGTGGGTTTATCATATTTCAATAATTTTAGGAGTCTAGTTGAGTGGATTATTATGAATTAGTCAAAGATTACATTGTGGGTGTTAGTGGGTCAGTTTGTTAGTACTTTGTTATTGGAGAATGACATTAGCCGTTAGTGGAGTATGAGTTCCTATTATTTAGGAGTTTAAGTTATCAATTTGTTAGTATTAGGCCTATATATATCTTTTGTATTTTCCGTGAATTAGTGCGTGTGAAATGAATCATATTTAGTTACTTTCTATTATCTTCTCTTTATAAAATATGTCTTCGACCTTTTCATATTATTAAGTTTTAGCTTCAACACTGCACCACCACCCTTGCCTGCCGGTGTAGGTAACTGTTGTGCTAGATCCGTGGTGGTGCTAGATGACGAGTCGTTGGATTGAGCAACAAACGATGATCCTAAATCATTAGAGTCATTGTTGCCTCTCAATTCCTTAAGCAATAAGAGAGACCTGGTAGTCTCAAAATTCGGCAAGGGTTTTGTTTGTTGTATCATTGCAGCAACGATGTCGAAATTTGTACTTACAAGACCAGAAACCAAGCGAACAACAAGTTTTTGTTCCGACACAGGATGATCAACATTGGTAAGTTGATCCTTCTTCAATTCCCGACAATATGAGGATCTGTTAAAAAATTTCAAAAGATGCAATTGATTAAATTGATTTTCAAGGTAATATATCGCTTTATTAGTCTTGTTGTCTTGAAAAATCGCTTTGAGTTTATCCCAAATTTGTTGCACCATATCCCATTTGCACAATACGGTTTCTAGTAAATTGGTAGAAATTGTGCCATAGATCTAGTTTTTGAAAACTGAATCAAGTCTATTCCGCATAGCATCAGATAAATCAGCAGGCTTTTTAGTTTTGGAGTCAATGTGATCAAGAACGTTGAACGCATGGACATGACATTCAAATAATTCAACCCAATTGGAGTATTGAACCTTCTCATGATAAAGAGTTAAAGGGATTGAAATTCTGATATTGTTAACTTCGAAAGCAGGATGAAAATCAGTCGAAGAAGAGTCTCCATTCTTAGTCATGGTGGCTGGCTAGGGGGTGTTAGGGAAGTATGATAGTGGCGGCTAGGGTTTAGAAAAACAAAGGAAAAAATATTGCGGAAGCTAGGTTGGATCTAAAACCTAGATTGTGATACCATGTCAGATAATCTCAAACTCCTTGAATTGGAGTGTATTCCATTGATTCATATAGGGTTACAAGAATGAGCCCTAATCACATTAGATTGGTTAGAATATCTCAAAAGATATTTTCTGAATTTTCACAAACTATATCCTTCTATACAGAATAATATCTAGAGAATAATATCTAGAATATTTATCATATATTCTATCAGTACTCATATTTATACTGTACACCTCGTACTATATAAATTTCTTAAGCAAGTGGATATGAAGATGTACGATGTTAGCAAGTGGATACAGCTGCCGCTTCTTCCCTTCTTTCTAAGCTATTGTTGCACGAATGCACGATGTTAGCTTCAGTACTTGAATTTGTACTACGGCTAAACAACCAAAATACTAGAAGAATAAGAAGGCAGACAGTACACAAATGTTTTTAACGTCTAAACATCAAGATGTACTTGTAGTAAATATAGTGACATCATTACATCAATAATCTTGAAATCACGAGGTCTAGGCTATTGTTTTAATCCGAGCCTAGTTAGTACAATATACATTAACAACCTATTTGGTAGCTTGTAAAAAATAACAACACAAGTTTGAATAAAATTTTCAACCATCATCACTGCCACCCCCCGGCCTAATAATACATTAATTTTGCAAGCAAAAACTACTACTCCATAATAACTTGTGATTTAAACTTTCAATAATGAAGTATACTCCGTATAACTTGCTTGGGATTATTGCTCCTCCCTCTTAATGGCTAATGCATTAATTTTTAAATTTTCCATCAAACATTTGTTAGAAAATAATTGTTTTTTTTTTTTAAAACACCAGAAATAATTAATTTTGCTCATAATTACTTCTTGTATAATTGTATTGTTCCAGCTTTTTCATGAAATGAAAAATAGATACGTAAGTAGGACAAACTCGTACTGTTTAAGCTATTTTTTTGAAATGAACTATAGATACGTAAGTAGAATAAACTTGCAACTTTATTGGGGTTTTTTTTAATTTTTTCATATAATTAGAAAATTCAAGTATGAAAAGTCTATTGCATTAAAATGTCATTCTTTAACCTAATTGGAAATAGTTATTTAATTATCCTACTTGACTGTGCCATGATATATAGACAAAGTCATTACCTGTTAAGTGAAGAAGTTCATTACATTAAATTACTACTCTTATTGAAAAACTAAACTATTAGCTAGAGAAGAAAATTTCATGAATAACGACCAATTATACATATTTACGTACGTCTTTGAGCCATATTCGAGCTTCCCTGAGGCCTAGCCCCTCGTGTGCACCAAAAAAAAAAAAAAAAAAAAAAAAAAACTAGCTTCCCCAACAACCTCAATTATATAAAGGGATCATTTAGCATGCAAAGATCACAACTTGAATTTGAAATAAACCTTCACATATATTGAGTGTAATATACAAATTTCATAAGAAATAAAAAAAAAAAAACAAAATGGAAGCTCGTCATTTTCTTGCTTGCCTTGTTTTCTTTGCCATGTCTTCTTATGTGGCCTATGCGACGGATCCTAATCAACTACAAGACTTCTGTGTTGCGATTATTAATCCAAACAAAGAACGTATGTTTTTAGTGTTTTTTTTTTTTTTTTTTTTTTTTTTTTTTGTCACAATAGATCCCAAACGATTTGAATAATTTTTATTTTCATCAATTAGTACTTCTAACAACTTTTTCATTGTTATGCGCTCCACAATTGAATAAAGTTGTTGGTTTATTTACGAAAATGCCATGTGAGAAACAAGTTTTGTACTGTTTCTTACTATGAGAAACTCCCTTTTTTTTCAAATTAATGTTAACGGTTTTAACTAATTTGCAGTGTTTGTGAATGGATTTTTCTGTAAGAATCCAATGGATGCCAAACCCGAAGATTTCTTTTTCGAAGGGCTAGACAAGCCAGGAAACACTAACAACATGCTAGGTTTCAATGTTACACCAGTCTCCGTGTTACAACTTCCAGGGCTCAACACCCTCGGCATATCTTTGGCTAGGATTGACTTCGCGCCCTATGGCCTTAATCCCCCTCACACTCATCCTCGTGCAAGTGAAATCCTTACCGTATTGGAAGGAACCCTCTATGTTGGTTTCGTAACCTCCAACCTCCCAAACGGCGATAACAAGTTGTTCGCTAAGGTGCTTAACAAAGGTGATGTTTTTGTTTTTCCACAAGGGCTCATTCATTTCCAATTCAATGTTGGAAAAACTCCTGCTGTTGCTATTGCCGGGTTAAGCAGCCAAAACCCTGGTGTGGTCACTATTGCTAACGCCGTGTTTGGGGCTGAGCCACCTATCTCCGTCGATGTTCTAAGCAAGGCCTTCCAGCTAGATGAACGCATTGTGAAGAAGCTCCAATCACTGTTTAGCTCCTAATTCTTTCACTAATTTGGAAGATTTATACAAATTGCTAATTATGTGGTGTTTCATATGTAGACACTTCTATATTTACTATTATTTGCTTATCTTTTAACTTTTGAATAAATAACCAAGTGTTCGATATGGCCTTATTGGTTTGTCAACGTTGCTTCATAATGTTATAAATATATCCTACTTTACATGGGATATTAATTTCCATATTTTAATATTTACTTGTTACAAATTTGAATTATTATATGGAAAAGTATTACTACAATTACTACGTTGTTTGGTCCTATAATGTGTGATGAATGCATATACGATGTAACATATAAAAAATTAAAAAAAAAAAAAAAAAAAATTACAAAAAATCACAAAAAAAAAAAAAAAAAAAAAAAAAAAAAAAAAAAAAACTATGTCTTTACCTAGTAGGGGAGATATGGAGCTTATAAAAATAAAATGAGAAGAGTCAATGTTATCAACACTTGAACTAACATTATAATTTTGTGAAATATGTTAGTTAGTAACTCATGTTGTTTAACATTTAAGAATAAAATTTTCCCAAATAAATTAATGAACTGTCCTGGATCACACACTCACAGCAAAGAAGTCTGTTTCTGACTTAGCTTGAGGGGCGATAGGCCTGATGGCTTAGACTTGATACGGTTGCGAACAAAACTAGCACCGCGCCAGGCCACTTATAGAGAGCCCTGTATCATACTGAATGTAGACTCATAGTCCTTGTTAATCTTGACTATCAAGCATGACACGAGCACCAAAGGATTCAAAACCCTACAGTACTTGAATTTGTACTACGATTAAACAAGCAAAATACTACGAGTAGAAGAATAAGAAGGCAAATAGTACGAAAAATTGAACTACGCACTTTTACCAGGGGATCGGAGGGGGTTTTTTAATGTATAAACATCAATAATCTTGAATTCACAAGTTCTAGACTATTGGTTAAATCTTAAATCCGATCCTAGTTATATAGGAAGTACAAAATACATTAACAACGTTACGTAACCCATTTGGTAGCATGTAAAAAATGACAAATAAAATTGAATAAAATTTTCTACCATCACTAATGAAGTATACTCCGTACGTATAACTTGCTTGGGCTTATTGCCCCTGCCCCCCAATGGCTAACACATTAATTTTCCATCCAAGATTTGTTAGAAATAATTGATTTTGCTCATAATTCCTACTTGTATTGTTTCAGCTTTTTTATGAAATGAAATATTGATAGGTAAGTAGGATAATTAACTTGCAACTTTATTTGGGTTTTTAATTTTTTCATATAATTAGAAAATTCACCTATGAAAAGTCTATTGCATTAAAACGTCATTCTTTAACCTAATTGGAAATCTATACTTATCTATACTTCTATACTTATATATTAAAAAGTGTTCCTAAAACAAAATATGTTCTACATGTCAGCAATATGTGCCACATGTCACTATAAACATGACATGTCACCTTCACAACATAATGCTTATGACAAGACTTGAAATCAAGACCAACAAGTCTTAAGTTACAACTTACCATCTTAGCCATTTACTAATTGTGGTTTTTTATCCAACAAAATTATAGTTAATTTAGATAAGTTAATTCGTGTTTTATTATACCATTTGTTTTCATTATGTAATAATGGAATTTGACAACTAAAACATATTTTTAGCAAGAATTAAACTCGAAACCAACAAGTACAAACTAGCAACCCAGGGCATCCGGGCCACACACTCGTAGTTATTTGATTAAGTATCCTACTTGTCTGTGTCAAGATAGACAAAGTCATAACCTGTTAAGTGAAGAAGTTCATTACATTAATTAACTACACTAGTTTCATGATTAACGACCAATTATACGTATTTACGTACGTCTTTGAACCATATTCTAGCTTTCCTGGGGCCTACCCCCCTCGTGTGCACCCAAAAAAAAAAAAAAAAAAAAAAAAAAAAAAAAAAAAACTAGCTTCCCTAACCACAACTATATAACGGGATCACAACTTGAATTTGAATTATATATCGAGTGTATTATACAAATTTCATAAGAAAAAAAAATGATGGAAGCTCGTCATTTTCTTGCTTGCCTTATTTTCTTTGCCATGTCTTCCTATATGGCCTACGCAACGGATCCTACGCAATTACAAGATTTCTGTGTTGCGGTTAATAATCCATACAAAGAACGTATGTTTTTTTTTTTTTTTTTTTTTTTTTTCAATAGATCCAAACGATTTGAATAATTTTTATTTTCATCAATTAATACTTTATTTTTTAAATCGATGTTAACGATTTTTACTAATTTGCAGTGTTTGTGAATGGATTATTTTGTAAGAATCCAATGGATGCCACACCCGAGGATTTCTGTTAGAGATAATATCGAAAAATATATGTGTGATATATTTTCTGTATTGATCTTATTAGGAGAATAATATATTTAGGTTATAAGATATTATTAAAGTATATCTTTTAGGAGATTGTTTCCTATCTTATGTTCTTAGGTTTTGTATAAATACTCTACCCATTGATAATAATAATAATAAAGCCATTCTATTCTCTTCTCCATAATTTGTCATGGTATCAAGACCAGGTTAAAGTTTGGGACCGCTCACAAAAATTTTTCCCCCTGTCGGTGGGTTAGAAAGTTAAACCCACCGGTGGGATTCAAAATTTTGCTTCCGCTATGCAATATTAATACTCTTTAAATTTTTATTTTTTTTTGGGTTGGTACACGTTAATCATATGTGTATGTGAATTTTTTATTTTTTGGGAGAATTTTTTTTTGTGTGGGAGTATGTGAGTGGACTTCCTCCACTATAACACATCTTTGGAGATGAAGACATTAAATAGCATTATGCTTCTTGTGTCGTGAGACAAGATATATTTGGTTCTCTGATGTGTCCGTTTTATATAGTATTTTACCCTCGTCCCTTGGTCATAATTAGTAGTGTTTTTGGCTCTTTAGAGCCACTTTTATTACTAATTGGTGTTTTCCAGTGTTTTCGTAGATTTGGTTGACTTTTGCAGGGATTTATGCTTTTGGAGTATTTTCCCGAGTTATTTTGGAGCAATCACGAGCATTGGAGAAGCACGACCAGAGTTTATAGCCCAGGGCCGGTTAGAGACATCGAACCGGTGATTAAGGGCTCGGTATAAGTGATACCGGGGCATTTGGACCGAGTATTCAAGACCCAAAGAGGAAACCCAGATTGGCCCGAAGAATTGGAGCCCAATCGAAGTCCAAATAGTGGCCCAAATGATCTGCCCGGCCAAAAAGGCTGGCGCCCGGAGGCGCGCCCGGTGACGCGCCCGGCCGGGCGCGAGATTGTTATTAGAGATAAAAAGGCGCGCCCGATCGGGCGGTGCCTCGCCCGATCGGGCGCGTGTATTTTTAGGGGACGATTAGCGTCGTTTTAATTTGTTTTAGTTTAGGATTTTTGTACGGAGTATAAATACTCCTCCGTAATACGTTTTTAGGTCGTCTCTTCTCTGGGACCACTTCTTCTTCTCTCAATCTTCTCTCTTAGACTTTCTCTCTCTACTTAGACTTCTCTCTCTAAACCTTTATTCTTAATTATTTATTTAATTCCAGATTTATTTTGGTAACGATTTCTCTTCCCTTAATCTTAGTTATCTATTTTATTCCTCTCACCATGATTTATTTTATTACTTTGATTAGTTTAGTTTTTAATATGTGTGAGTAGTTTAATTTCTAGGGTTTATGGGGATCTAATAAATAATATGAAGGGGTAAATTATTGTTGTTGATTATCAATGCTAGATTAATTTCCTATTGATTGATTTAATGCTCTGTGACTAGATTAGGCCTATCTTTTATGCATGAGTTTGACAATATTGATTCAAGAATCGAGAGATGAGAATTGATGTTTAGGTCTAGTTTCAATAGGCAAGTTAATTTATAAATGGTTAAGTCAAGATTCGAGAGATGAGATTTAATACCGGTAAATTAATTGTGTGATTGTAATAAGTAGCGAGAGCCCTTTACAATCTGGTTAATTGATGCATTGATGATTGATTATTATTGATTATTGGTATTGCATGATAATTTCTTATTGGATTGTTTTAATGTTTTAAATTGCGGCTTGTAAAAGTATAGCAATATTAAATTGATGAATCGAGCAGATGTTAATTTGATATTAAAGGCTATTTTCAATGAGGACTTAGATCTAGTAAATTGCGAGAGCCTGTTAGATCTATGTTGATTAATAAATTGCGAGAGCCTGTTAATCATGTTATTTATGCAATGTCAATGATTGATTACTATGTTTTACCTTGGAGTTTTATTTATTGGTGAACCTATACCCTAGATCCCTTTATATATTGTTTTCTCCCTACTCTTATTCTTTGTAGTTTAGTCTCATACTTAATTATAAATATTGGTTACTTAAATAATTTAGATTATAATAATTAATTGGAAGTAAAAAGACTTGTTTCCCTGTGGAGATCGACCCTACTTCCCTATCTACCTTAGTTAGTGATTTAGGTATTTATTTTTTATTAGGGGATACGACTTTACCCTGTAAAAATTTGGCGCCGTTGCCGGGGAAACGGTTTTATTTTTATTTCTGATTGTTTTTGTAGTCTAGATTATTTCTCTTTTGTCTCAGAGAGCGTTAGTTCTCTGAGACAAATCTCATATTTGCTTCTAGTTTTTGTTTATGCCCAGGTGTTCCAGATCAGGTTATATCCCATTCGATCCTGAGATCGAACGTTCCTTCCATAGACAGAAAAACTTCTACAAGCAAATCCTGGCGGATTCTGGTGATACTAATAATAATCACCGCGATCCTCCAACTGATTCTAGCGATTTAGAGGTATCATCAGACACAGAATCAGAGATGACGGCTCCAAAGAAGCTTAGTGATTATTCACAACCAAAGCTTGCGGATTTTCCACATCTCACCCCTATTCCGGCTCTTGATGGGGTTCAATTTGAAATCAAACCCCAATTTATAACGATGATAGAGAGGAAGCAATTCAGTGGAGCCAAGGGTGAAGACCCGAATCTTCACATTGCCGACTATTGTCAATATTGCAACACCATAAGGCAAGCCGGGGTCACTCAAGACCAAATCAGGGAGATTCTCTTTCCCTTTTCTTTAACTGGAAAAGCTAAATTGTGGTTTAATGGCTTAAATAGAACTACACTTGGTATAACTGACTGGGAAACTCTTGTTTTGAATTTCTATAACAAGTATTATCCTGCAGAGAGAACAGCAGTACTACGGAGTGCGATTCAGAATTTCGCCCAAGAAGCCGACGAGTCCTTATATGAAGCTTGGGAGAGGTTCAAGGACTTACAAAGAGAATGCCCCCACCATAATTTAGCACAATGGCAGTTAATCCAAGCCTTTTATAACGGCATTGGAAATTCTTCCAGAATAATTTTAGACTCTGCAGCTAGTGGGAGATTTATGAATCTTAATGTTGATGATGCAGGTCAATTGAAGATATGGCGATACACAATTCCCAATATGGGAATCCCAGAGGATTTGCTAACAAGGGGAAACATAGTGTCGACTCTGTATCCTTCTTGCAAGCTCAACTGACCTCTATTTGCCAAAAATTAGATAATCTGAGCACTGTTAATGTAGCTAATGTTTCTGCAATTAATAATAATTCTAATGAGGCTTTCTGTGAAAATTGTGGTATTGTAGGTCATTGGGAGCAGGATTGCAGGAGTTCCGTGGAGCAAGTTAATGCCTTTCAAGCTTATAGGCAGAATAACCCATACTCCAACACTTACAATCCTGGGTATCGGAATCATCCATACCTTTCCTACCGGAGCACTAATGTTTAGAATCGAACCACCACAAGAACCACAGGTGCCACAGCAACAGCAGCAGAAGTATTATCACCCAAATGCTAGCCAGAAGAATCAACCACAACAACTCCCCTCATCTTCCGACCCTTCTTTGGGGGAAATTAGAGCAATGTTGGTCAATATGCAAAAGCACATGGAGAGCAAAGATGCGACAATTGATCAAATTTTAGCGCATAATAAAATTGTAGATAATCAAATTGCGCAACTCTCCGCTACTCTACAAGCACGCCAACAGGGAGCCCTTCCGGCACAGCCGACTAGGCCTACGGATCAAGCATTTGCAATTACTCTAAGGAGTGGTTCAAACTATGAAGGGCCCTCTATGCCCAGATTTGATGAAACTATTTTATTAAATAATGCTAATCTTGATTCCATTAAACCAAACAATGTAGTTGCTAGCCCTGCAGGGCTAGAGGATAATACTAACACATCTAATTCTACATTGCAGGGTAAAACTCCAGAGAAGATGGCTACTCCAGACAAAGAGAAGAATGCTTCAAAGCCAATTATCAAACTTCCTTTCCCCAATCGTCAATTGAAGACAAACTTGGATAAGCAGTTTGGTAAGTTTCTGGAGGTGGTAAAAAATTTGAAGGTAACAGTTCATTTTACTGAATTGATCACACAAATCCCCTCATATGCAAAATTTATGAAGGAAATATTGACGAGAAAAATGTCTATTAGTGAGGTAGAGACAGTAGCTTTCACTGCAGAGTGTAGTGCCGTACTTCAAAATAAGTCTCCACCTAAGTTAAAAGATCCGGGTAGTTTTTCTATCCCCTGTCATATTGGTAATCTCTTGATTGATAATGCATTATGTGATTTGGGTGCTACTGTTAGCGTCATGCCATTATCTGTGTGTTCTAAGTTGAATATGGGTAAGTTAAAAGCTACCAATATAACTCTGCAAATGGCCGACCGTTCTTTCAAATACCCCCTAGGTGTTTTAGAGGATGTCCCCGTTAGAGTAGGTAAATTTTATATACCTGTAGATTTTGTTGTTCTTGATATGGCTGAAGATAGGCAAACCCCAATTATTTTGGGTAGACCATTCCTTAACACCGCAGGAGCAGTCATAGATGTAAGAAGTGGTAAGCTAACACTATCAGTAGGGGACGATAAAGTGGTTTTTAATCTGAATAATGCCCCCAAAAGCTCCATGACTGAGGAGAAATGTTTCAGTGTCAATGTGGTTGTAAATTATTCTAACAAGCCCCAAGCTCTTGAAAAAGATCCCTTGGAGGCGGTATCTTGTGTTGCATCCTTTTCAGATGAGATAGAAAGATGGCAAAAGGAAGTTGATGCAATACAAAGAGCACTCTACAATGTTGGTCTTGGTTTCGAGGATGAACAAGTGGAACCGATCGAGCAAGTTGTGCGAATCGAGCCTACAGTATGTGTTCCGCCAGATCGAGTTGCAAGTGTTGAACGCAATGACAATTTGAAGCAACATTCGATCGAAGAAGGGTTTTTAGTGCGTAGCATTGAAGATCCCCCATTCCAAGTCAAGGAGGATCCACCAGATAAGGCAACTTGGCGTCCCACAGGTTATGTCAGGAAGCCGCATCGCAGCCTAAACATCGCTAGACCGGGTGAGAAACCACCCGATCAAGCGTTAGGCCAAGGGTCCTAGGAATTGTACTTGGTAAGAAGGTCGTGCGGGACCTAGATAAACCAGCGCTTTGCGGGAGGCAACCCGTATTTTTAATGCTTTTTAGACTAGTTTTTCTTTTCGTTTTCTTATGTGAGGAGAGATGAGGGAATTTAATGAGTTTTATGAGTATTTGTACAGGTTCGAAGGAAAAGAGTTAGACAACTTTTTGAGAACAGAAGGAAATTAGCATTCCCCGATTTAGTCTCGGGCCCGACCGGGCGAAGATCGCCCGATCGGGCGCGAGAGCAGGGTTCCAAAAATAAGAAATTTCGCACGACCGGGCGCGAATTTTGACGTTTACGGACTAATTTATCCGCCCGATCGGGCAAGCCTCGCCCGACCGGGCGCGAGAAGTGAAGAAATTCTGGGCGAAATTTCGCCCGATCGGGCGAATGGCGCCCGACCGGGCGCGAGAACAAGGTAGAAAATCATGGTAAGATCGCCCGACCGGGCGCGAACACGAGACAAATTAGATCGCCCGATCGGGCGAAGCCCGCCCGACCGGGCGCGAGAATCAGCCCAACATTTCTCCAGATCGCCCGACCGGGCGACCCACCGCCCGACCGGGCGCGAGCAAGGTTCCGCGTCTTTATTCCGTCTTTTCTTCTTCTTTTTTCATTTCTTCTTTCCTCTATACTTTCTCTCTCTAAAAACTCAAATTTTTTTTTAACTTCTCTCTAAGATTTCTCCTCCATTACCAATCCAAATTCAAAACTTTTTATATATTTGTGATCCTCTCTTCATTCTCTTCACTCTCATACAAAAATTTTTCAGTTTTAATTCAAAATATTTTTGACCCATTTCGTCTACATGGCTTCAAAGAGGGCAAGATCCATTTTTGGTAGGAGCTCCAGCTCGAGGGAGGAGTACGACCCAGACTTGCAGCTCCCGTATTGGCCGACGATCCGGATCGTGAGCCGGGAACAGAAAGAACGATTGGAGCATTTGGTCGGTCGTGAGGTAATCCCTTCTCGGTGGTTACACCGCCCTACCCTAGAATCATATGGTTTGTTTGATTATGTTAAACGATTTTTGAATGATATTGGCATGAGAAAATTTGTTGACATGCATTATCCTACATACCGAGAACTTACCTTTGAATTTTTGTCCACTTTTCATGTTGTTAGTAGTAGGAATGGGCCTAATTTTTTTTTCAGGTTAAATAATAGAAATATTAGTTTAACTTTTGTTGAATTTTGTAAAATTTTTGAACTAAATTCTGAATTATCTCACCAGTGGCATGCAGATTATAAAATGGGTGATTTATATTATTCTTTGACTGGTTTACCTGCCCCCGACCCCTAACATGCTAGTACCAAACCCATTCACCACCCCGTCCCGAAAATCTGGCAAAGATTTGCAGGATTGTGTTTTTTGGGTAGGGCTGAGCCTCATAATGCTCAAACCAACGAACTAGCTATCATTGGACACTATGTATACGGGTTCGGGAAATTGAACATAGGCAGGTTTATAGTTCCCCACCTGAGTCGGCATGCCACAACCAGCACCACTTCCAAGTCCCCTATCCGTTTAGGTGGCCTTATCACTCGATTAGCGGTGAAAAAGGTCGGTTTTGTAGTAGACGGACCCCACCAGCTGACTAACTGTGGACCAGATACCTACATGACTGCTAGGTATTTTGAGGATGTGGGGTGGGTTAGGCCGGATAGCGAGCAGACACCCTTTTGGTGTATTCGGACTGGGAACGAGCAACCTTTGCCCATTTTTCCCCTTCCCAGTCCAGACTTGACCGCCTTTCCCCCAGGGCAACTTTCTTACACCTATGATGCTTTAGTTGCCAACGCTAGGGGACAGGCACCACCACCACCAGTTCCACCACCCCAGCCTCAGCCCGAGGTGGATTTCTCTCCACCTCGTATGTCCCATTCCGTCCCTCATGTTGACTCTGACCCAGTTTGGGATTTTCAGAGTATAGGTCAGGCCCTAGGACGTATTGAGCATTCTCAGACTGACCTTAGGAGGATGGTAGGCTCTATTGACCAGAGGTTAGGGTACCTGGAGAGGAACTAGGGTAGAGCTCTCTACCCTATGTACGATGATTATGCTCGTCGGGGCAACATTCCCGACGACGCTATTCACCCTGACTGGTTTCACCCTCCACCCCAGGGATACGATAGGGATCCCACTGCCCGTGGTATTTACTCTGACTATTCTTCCTTTTTCGGGTACGGGCAGGACATTCCTTTCGGGGGACCGGCGGGGGGGAGTTTTCACGCTGACTATTTTGGTGGTAGCTCTTCTGGTGCAGGTGGTGCAGGTGGCAGTGGAGGTGCGGGCTTCGGCTCGATGGACGAGGATGATGAGGACTAGCTATGCTGGGCTAGTTTCCGAGCCAATGAGGACATTGTCTGATTCTGGCTTGGGGGAGATTTTGGTTTGGTATTTCTATTTTCTCTTTTCTTTTATTTTTGGTGTGTTTTCTTAGGTTAGATTTTTTCGCTTTCTAGGTTAGTTTTATTGCTTTATTTATATATAAAAAAAAATCCAAAAAAATTGAAAAATAAAAAAAAATCCAAAAATACGTTCCAATGAATTATAAATTATGCTTCCCTGTGCCCCTTACTTGAAAAATCTGTTTTTGATTCTTGGTATTTGATGATAGGCATTGTGGATTAGTTGATCATGATTTGATGTTTGATTGCCTTGAAACCTTAACATGCGTCAATTTTGTCCAACTACTTGTGAATATAGTGCTTGACTAGTTGATTTGGTTAGGAAATGTGTGATAGTTCCATAATTCCTGGTATGTCAATGAATTTGAGTATTGGTTTGCAACTACTAGTAATGTTTATATGATTCATTATTATGCACATTGTGGAGGACGAAGACATTTGTTCTTTTAGGTAGCCTCCAGATATTGTAGATACATTTGTTCCCTTCTTGCTACCCATGTTGTTGCCTTGACTTTTTGTTGTTTATTAGCCATATTACAAGCCTATTTTGCCCCATTGGTTACTAGTCCCAAGATTGGCTTGGGGGAGCTATTAGTGAGTGAGGTGAGGGAGTTTGTAGTGTGCTTATTATTTGCACAATTTGGGTGGGGTTTGAGAAGTTGTTTTGTTGTTATTCATGTTTATTTTTGATGAGTTTGAGAGTTATATTTTCTTGAAAAAAATAAAGTATGATATTATGAAAAAAAAAAAAGAGAAGTTCAAAGAAAAAAAATGTGAAAAAATAAGTGAACTTCAAGAGAAAAAAAATGTTCAAATGTTCTAGTTGGAGGGTGATCAAAAGAAAAATAATTTTGAGCCTCAATGAAATATTCAAGTTTGGAAAATAAAGTTTGTTTATTCACTCTACTTCTTCATTATTATATCTTATGAGTGAAATTGTAAGAGTTGGGATTATTTATTATGATTGGAGTATATTTGGTTGATGTTAGAGTCGGTTATGTAGGAGATGTTGATCTTTATTTATTTTTATCATGGGCTTTATTAGGATTTGCTCCCTTAAGCATAGCTTTACTCTCACTTGTTCCCAAAAGATTCCTACCCTTTACCCTAGCCTTACATTACAAGCTTTAAAGACCTTCCGACCTTTGTGCATAGAATTGTATGAATGTGAAAGTGTTGTTTATCAATGCAAGTTATGATTTGACATATTTCGAGTCGACTAGTAGGTTGGGCGTTCATTGTTTTAAACACACGAGAGTGTGAGTTGGGAGGGCATTGTTCACATAAAGGGGTTGGATGGAGAGCGATCGAGTACATCTTTTACTCGCCACAAAAATGAGAGTTGAGTGCGTGAGCACTAGTCTTGAATTCTATATGCTCTTGTGGTTTGCTTTGTTTGACAATTGTTAGGGAAGATTGGTAGTTAGAGGGATTTGATTGGTTGACTCTGAAGCATGTTTATTTGATTTACCCTGGATCGTTTGTGCTTGATTTTTACTTTTTGGGGTGAAGTGTATTTATTGATTCATTGATGAGATCTTTGCTTAGGGACAAGCAAAGGTTTGGCTTGGGGGAGTTTGATGTGTCCGTTTTATATAGTATTTTACCCCCGTCCCTTGGTCATAATTAGTAGTGTTTTTGGCTCTTTAGAGCCACTTTTATTACTAATTGGTGTTTTCCAGTGTTTTCGTAGATTTGGTTGACTTTAGCAGGGATTTATGCTTTTGGAGTATTTTCCCGAGTTATTTTGGAGCAATCACGAGCATTGGAGAAGCACGACCAGAGTTTATAGCCCAGGGCCGGTTAGAGACATCGAACCGATGATTAAGGGCTCGGTATAAGTGATACCGGGGCATTTGGACCGAGTATTCAAGACCCAAAGAGGAAACCCAGATTGGCCCGAAGAATTGGAGCCCAATCGAAGTCCAAATAGTGGCCCAAATGATCTGCCCGGCCAAAAAGGCTGGCGCCCGGAGGCGCGCCCGGCTGGGCGGGAGAAGCGCCCGGTGACGCGCCCGGCCGGGCGCGAGATTGTTATTAGAGATAAAAAGGCGCGCCCGATCGGGCGGTGCCTCGCCCGATCGGGCGCGTGTATTTTTAGGGGACGATTAGCGTCGTTTTAATTTGTTTTAGTTTAGGATTTTTGTACGGAGTATAAATACTCCTCCGTAATACGTTTTTAGGTCGTCTCTTCTCTGGGACCACTTCTTCTTCTCTCAATCTTCTCTCTTAGACTTTCTCTCTCTACTTAGACTTCTCTCTCTAAACCTTTATTCTTAATTATTTATTTAATTCCAGATTTATTTTGGTAACGATTTCTCTTCCCTTAATCTTAGTTATCTATTTTATTCCTCTCACCATGATTTATTTTATTACTTTGATTAGTTTAGTTTTTAATATGTGTGAGTAGTTTAATTTCTAGGGTTTATGGGGATCTAATAAATAATATGAAGGGGTAAATTATTGTTGTTGATTATCAATGCTAGATTAATTTCCTATTGATTGATTTAATGCTCTGTGACTAGATTAGGCCTATCTTTTATGCATGAGTTTGACAATATTGATTCAAGAATCGAGAGATGAGAATTGATGTTTAGGTCTAGTTTCAATAGGCAAGTTAATTTATAAATTGTTAAGTCAAGATTCGAGAGATGAGATTTAATACCGGTAAATTAATTGTGTGATTGTAATAAGTAGCGAGAGCCCTTTACAATCTGGTTAATTGATGCATTGATGATCGATTATTATTGATTATTGGTATTGCATGATAATTTCTTATTGGATTGTTTTAATGTTTTACAATTGCGGCTTGTAAAAGTATAGCAATATTAAATTGATGAATCGAGCAGATGTTAATTTGATATTAAAGGCTATTTTCAATGAGGAATTAGATCTAGTAAATTGCGAGAGCCTGTTAGATCTATGTTGATTAATAAATTGCGAGAGCCTGTTAATCATGTTATTTATGCAATGTCAATGATTGATTACTATGTTTTACCCTGGAGTATTATTTATTGGTGAACCTATACTCTAGATCCCTTTATATATTGTTTTCTCCCTACTCTTATTCTTTGTAGTTTAGTCTCATACTTAATTATAAATATTGGTTACTTAAATAATTTACATTATAATAATTAATTGGAAGTAAAAAGACTTGTTTCCCTGTGGAGATCGACCCTACTTCCCTATCTACCTTAGTTAGTGATTTAGGTATTTTTTTTTTATTAGGGGATACGACTTTACCCTGTCATTCTCCTTGTGCCGTGAGACAAGGTTTGTGACTTGATTCGAGCATGATTTTGCTCCTTTGGATATGAGCGTGGTTTACTCTGAAAAACCAATAAGAAATTTGAGTGTGGTTTACTCTGACAAACCAATATTTGATTGGAGCTCGGTTTTGCTCTGGAAAAACCAAAATTATTATATTTGCAGGTTCGAAAAGAATGACGTTACTGTTTGATTGATTGATGACTGATGAGTTCAAAAAGATGAACGTTCTCATCGTTGAAAAAGAAGAAAAAAAAAATTGAAGGCGACATCACAACAGTGTGCATCTCGGCTTCAACAATTTGAAGTATTTCCAATCGTAACATTCGTGTTATTGCCGTTACGATTGCGGGAGGGTGTTAGAGATAATATCGGAAAATATATGTGTGATACATTTTCTGTATTGATCTTATTAGGAGAATAATATATTTAGGTTATAAGATATTATTAAAGTATATCTTTTAGGAGATTGTTTCCTATCTTATGTTCTTAGGTTTTGTATAAATACTCTACCCATTGATAATAATAATAATAAAGCCATTCTATTCTCTTCTCCCTAATTTGTCAATTTCTTTTTGGAAGGGCTAGACAAGCCAGGAAACACTAACAACATGTTAGGTTTCAGTTTTACACCGGCCTCCGTGTTACAACTTCCAGGGCTCAACACCCTCGGCATAACTTTGGTTAGGTTTGACTACGCGCCCTATGGCCTAAACCCCCCTCACACTAATCCTCGTGCAAGTGAAATCCTTACCGTTTTGGAAGGGACCCTCTACGTTGGTTTCGTAACCTCCAACCTTCCAAATGGCGATAACAAATTGTTCGCGAAGGTGCTTAACAAAGGTGATGTTTTTGTTTTTCCACAAGGTCTCATTCATATTCAATTCAATGCTGGAAAAAAACCTGTTGTTGCTATTGCCGTGTTAAGCAGCCAAAACCCTGACAAGGTCACTATTGCTAACGCCGTGTTCGGGGCTGAGCCACCTATCTCTGTGGATGTTCTAAGCAAGGCCTTCCAGCTAGATGAATACATTGTGAAGAAGCTCCAATCAAAGTTTAGCTCCTAATTCTTCCACGACTTTGGACTATTTGTACAAATTGCTTAATTATGTGGTGTTTCGATTCATACGTAGACACTAGTATATTTATTATTATTATTTGCTTATCTTTTAATTTTTGAATAAAATAACTAAGGCCCTGTTTGGGAGAAAGCTGAAAGCTGAAAGCTGAAGCTGATTGAGTTAGCTGATTTTGACTAGCTGATTTTATTAACTGATTTGACTAACTTATTGTATTAACTGATTATATAAAAGTGTTTGGTAAATAGCTGATAGCTTAAAGGTGAATGAGTATGTAAAATGACCAATAAGCTAATTGTGGGGTAGGTAGTTTAGATAGGATTTTAAATTAAATGAGGTTATAAGTGTAATTTCACAATAATTAATGAATAAGTTAATTGAAAAAGCTCCTAAAATGAGCTTTTTCAAAAAGAGCTTATTTAGTGGAATAAGCTCTTTCAATAAGCTTAGTACCAAACACTTGTATTAGCTTGTTTGACTAGTCAATCAGCTAAAGTTAGTCAAATAAGCTAATATACCCCCAATAAGCTAACTACCAAACAGGGCCTAAGTGTTCGATATGGCCTTGGTTTGTCAACGTGCTTCATAATGTTATAAATATATCCTACTATGCATGGGATATTAATTTAAGAAAATTGTAAAAAAAAGGACCTTTTAAGTGTCCGACTTTTTGAAAAAGGACCTTTTAAGTGAAAACTTGTGAAAAATGACCTTTTAAATTGTATTTTGTTTGTATGGGGTATTTGAGTGAGCTTGCGTGATGGTTAACGCCGGGACTATCACATGTTAGTCACGTGACTTATTTTTTTATAAAAAATTCCCCAAATTTCCCTCATTTCCTGACTTAACCCAAATTGAAGACAGAGCATTCAATGAAAGGGTTCGGTCGAGAAAGGAGGGAAATTTGGGGAAATTTTTTATTTTTAAATAAGTCTTATGACTAACACGTAATAGTCAACCCTAAAACTCCGGTGTTGACCACCACTGACTACCATGCAAGCTCATCTAAGTACTCCATACAAACAAAATACAACTTAAAAGGTCCTTTTTCAAAAAATCAACCGCTTAAAAGGTCTTTTTTCACACTTTTCTCTATTAATTTCCATATTTACTTGTTACAAAATTGAATTATTATATGGAAAAGTATTACTACAATTACTGCGTACTTTGGTCCTAAAATGTGTGATGAATGTATATATGTCAAGATAATCTCAAAGTCTTGTTCTTCTCATTCATCATCAATTAAATATTTATACACATCTCTTAGAAACCTAATCAAAGTAGGAATCTAATTCATATTTATCTTAGGAAATATTTAGTAAATATTATCCTACCTAAATATAACACAATATAAATACAAATATATCAAATATATTCCCTAAGATATTCTTCCTTATCTTAACATCCCTCCTCAAGTTGGAGCATGGAGGTCACGAATGCCCAACTTGGAAAGTAGTGTCTCGAACTGAGCCTTCCCCAAGGCTTTGGTAAAAATGTCTGCTAGCTGCTCCTTCGTAGGTACATACGAAGGTGAAATCAGTCCCTCCTGAATTGCATCTCTTACAAAATGCAAATCAATTTCAATATGTTTCGTCCTTTCATGAAATACTGGATTTTTAGCAATGTACAAAGCTGACTGGCTATCACAAAATAATTTCATACCCTGCGGATGTTGTACACCCAAAGCTTTTAGTAGTTGTTTCAACCACTTTAGTTCACATGTTGTAGCCGCCATTGACCTGTATTCCGCATCCGCAGATGATGTAGCAACTGTGGGTTGTTTCTTGGTCCGCCATGATATTGGGGAAAAACCAAGCAACACAAACCAACCCGTCAAAGACCTCCTAGACAAAGGACAACTAGCCCAATCAAAATCACACCAACCTTCAAGTTGCAATTCACTATCCGAGCAAAGAAGTATTCCTTGCCCTGGATGTTTCTTCAAATAACGCACCACTCTAAGTGCGGCCTCCCAATGTGCTTCCTTTGGATTCTGCATAAACTGAGATAATATGAACAAAATATGCTAGATCCGGCCTAGTTACACATAAATAAATCAGACGACCAACAAGCCGTCTATATTTCTCCACATCCTCCAAAACTCTGCCTTCCGCAAGAGCTAATTTATTATTTTGTTCCATCAGGAAATCTGCAGGCTTAGCTCCCAACAAACCAGTTTCAGAAATAATGTCTAATGCTTATTTCCGTTGACAAATATAGATTCCCTGCTTACTTCTCGCAACCTTAAGTCCTAGGAAGTATTTTAATACTCCCAAGTCCTTCATCTTAAAACAATCTCCTAAGTATGCCTTAAATTTTGACAAAGCTTCTTTATTGTTCCCTGCAACAATCAAGTCATCAACATATATCAACACATTCAACTGCAATTTTCCTTTGGTAAATGTGAACAAAGAATAATCTGAGTAGGATTGCTTACATCCGTACTTCTTCAAAGCTGCAATTAATTTTGCAAACCAACATCTGGGAGCCTGTTTCAAACCATACAATGAATTTTTCATCCTGCACACATAATCAGAGTTATTTTTATTGAAACCTAGAGGAATTTTCATGTAAATTTCCTCCTCCAAATCTCCATGTAAAAAGGCATTGTGCACATCCATCTGATGTACTTCCCAATTCTTCACTGCTGCTACTACTAGGAATGTTCGAACTGTAGTCATCTTTGCAACTGGCGCAAATGTCTCATTGTAATCAAGACCTTCCACTTGATGATTGCCTAATATCACCAATCGTGCTTTCAATCTTAACAAGTTCCAATGCTCATCACGTTTCTCTGTATACACCCACTTACTTCCCAAGGCTTTCTTCCCTGGTGGAAGTTTCTGAAGTACCCAAGTGCCTTGCTCTTCTAGAGCTCTTATCTCTGCAGCCATTGCATCTCGCCAACCTGCATGTTTCATTACCTCTTTGAAAGAACTAGGCTCATTCCCTGCTGTTATAGCTGCAATATACTTTTTATGTTTCTTAGAAAAACGCGAGCAATCAACAAAATATGTGAGAGGATAAGGAGTAACTGAGGAAGATGATATAGGAGTCGATGTACTTGAAGATGAACTGTATTTCCGTATTGTGTGAGTGACAAAATCTTGATATTTAGTGTTTGGTATCTTCAGTCGTTTACCTTTCCCCAAGGCCTCAACATTCCCCTCCACACGCTGCTGCAGAGGCTCGGCATCCCCTTCGACACCCTGCTGCTCACCCCTTGGTTGCTGCCCCGCAAGCGCACACCCCCTGCCAGCGTCCGCTGGGTTTGCTGCGGGCTGGACAGGGAATGTTCGGGGCTGTGCAGCGTCTTCAGCACCACCTGGCTGCTGCTGGGCTACGGGTTGTTGTTGGTGCTGCATCCCGGGCTCCTCATATGCAACACCCCACCCCTCATCATCACTATAAGCTTCATCTACCACCCCCAACCGAGGCTGCTCATGTACCCCCGTATTTGCCTTCACCGATTCTTCAATAAATGGGAAAGTACTCTCAAAAAATCGCACATCACGGGACACAAATAACTCCCCGGTCTCTAAATCAAGAACTCTCCAACCCTTTTTCCCAAACTGATATCCCAAAAAAACACACCTTCTGCTACGACTTGCAAATTTATCCCCCTTGCTCCTTTGATTGTGAGCATAGCACAAACAACCAAACACTCTAATATACTCATAAGACGGTGGTTTATTGAATAATATTTCAAAAGGAGTTTTGTTGTCAAGTAAAGGAGTTGGAGTTCTATTAATGAAATGACATGCTCCTAAAACACACTCACCCTAAAATTTTAATGGCAAAGTCCATTAAAATCTCAAAGCCCGGGCTACATTTAAAATATGTTGATGTTTTCTCTCTACTCTCCCATTTTGTTGAGGGGTTCCCACACATGATGTTTCAAAAATCATGCCATTAGAATGAAAATATTCCTTCAAATTATTAAATTCTATGCCATTGTCACTCCTAACAATTTTAATAACATGATCAAATTGTCTTTTCACCATTGCAACAAAATTCAAAAACATTAATTCAACCACTGTTTTATTTTTCAATAAATAAATCCACACTCCTCTAGAAAAATCATCAACTATTGTTAAAAAATAACGGGCACCACATGAAGAAGGGGTTTTATATGAACCCCATAGATCTATATGCACAAGTTCAAATATACGACTTGCTTTATTCTCACTAATTGGAAAACTACTTCTAGAATGTTTTGCACGAGGACAAACATCACAAACTTTATTATTTTTCCTAAAAGAACTACTCACATTCGGAATCATTCGCAACACTGACTCTGAGGGATGTCCCATCCGTTGATGCCATAATTCAAACGAAGAATCTCCTTCCACTGCTAGAACCTTCACTTGAGGAACACCACGGAATATATACAGTCCATCCTCGCGTTCACCCACACCAATCACCTTCCTCGTCTGTGAGTCCTGCATAACACATATTTTGTTAGTAAATTGCATCATACACTTGGATTCATCATTTAATTGAGTCGCAGAAATTAAATTGCAAGTTAATTGAGGAACATAAAGCACATTCTCGAGTTTTAAACCGCCCGGCAATATTACTGTCCCTAATACATCCGCATTCGCCGACTTTCCGTCTGGAAAACCTACGGGACAATTTTGTATTTTCTTCACGTTTTCAAGCAACGCCAAATCACATGTAACATGATTTGAGGCACTTGTATCCACAATCCAAGGTATATTATTTATCTTACCATGCAACTGCTTATTTTTCAAGATGTCCAAAATTTGTTGGACTTGAGTGACACTCACGCTAACCAAATTAGTTGATGCATTGTCAGTCGAGGAAGCTTGTGATTGTTGCTGTGAGGAGCCGCCAACTTTGTTTGCTCGCACGGGCTGCTGTTGGGACGAGGGTGCTGCTGAGTTGCTGCCATGGGTGCGAGCTCCTCCACGGCCAACCCCTCATCCTCCTCCACCGCGACCCCTGCCTCTTCCGCCACACTAGTAGAAAAATGCTCATTTACGTCGCCTTATTTGCGTCATTCATAGAAACAAATGACGCAAATAAGATATTTTGGCTTCGTTATAAGTAATTTGCGTCGCACATTTGTTATAGAGCGAAACAAAAGTTTGACATATTACAACTTACTTATATTTGCGTCGATTTTATATATAGGAATGACGCATATAATAATGGTATTTGCGTCGCTCGTTCATTGAGAATTGATGCAAATAACTTTGTGAGTCAATTGCGTCATTTCTTTCTTTACTGAGTGACGCAAATGACCATTACAATTTATAATAAATCTCGCTGCCTTCTGCCATTCAAACTTCAAAACTCCAAACCCTAGCAAATTTAACCCCAAAATTCCCAGAAATTCAACATCAAAACCCCAAAAATTCGATCAATAAAACCCCAAAATTCCCCTTTGCTGTTGTTCGACCACCAAAATATCAACGAATTAATAGCAATACCGCCAGAAATTCGACCACTGCTCGAAAATCCAAGATAATGTGAGGAAAAATCCCCTATATTCGAGCAAATCCAAGGCGAAATTCAATATTTTCGAGCAAAAAATCGACCCAAAACCCTCACAAAATACAACTGCAGAATATTGAGCAAAATTACCCTAAATTCCCGAGCATAATTGTGAGAAAATTTAAGTTTGAGTTTCGAATTTAGGGTTCATTTTTTGTTCTACGATTGCAGATTTTACACACAGATCTAAGCAAGAAGGTTAGATTTTCGTTCAAATTAGTGGCAATTTGTTATGATTCATATGGAATTTTTGCTCTATTGTTGGTGAAGTTGCAAAATTGATTTCAAGCAAGGTAAGACCTCTTCATCTCTTTTCTTATTTTTCAACACTTCAATCCACATAGATATTTACTTTGGAGTTAAATTTTAAATTAACTTAGTTTAATCTACTATTTAGTTGCTATTATTTGCACAAATTTTAAATTTACAAGCAAATGTCTAAATAACGGTTTTTTGGGGTTCATATTCGAATTTAGGGTTCATCAGTTGCAATATATATTGCGCACAAATCAAAGAAATCTATAATATATACTCGATTCTACGGAATTTTGATTCTGTTTTGGTAAATTTATGTAGTCAATTTCAACTAAGGTAAGATCTGTTCTGTGTTCTTACTGTTTTCATACTAGATGGAATTTAGAGTTCAATTTTGGATGAACTTAGTTTAATTTCACTATTTTGTTGTATTTTTTGCACGAATTTTAGATTTGCGGATGAATTTTTGGGTTTCATTAAGTTTTGATTTTACTATTTTATTGATTTTTCTTCAATTGACTGTATTTTTTTTTTTTTTTTTTTTTTTTTTTATGTTTTGCTGCTCATTTTACTGTTTTTTAAAGGGGTGAAAATTATTTCTAGTGAACATTGAATATATAAGAGGATGGTCATGTATGCAATTTTTGTAGCTCTTTGTTCCCCTGCTACTACTAAGCCCCTGCTTCTACTAAGAGAAGCTCTTTCCCATCTTTTTTGTAGCTCAAAAATGTTCCATGATATACTTAGTTGTGAATAGATAAACTATGATATAGTGTTTGTATTCAAATAATTTTACCATGTCGTTTTGTTAAAATTAAATGTATATATTTTGTGGTTTTTGTATCGAGAGATTTTGCAAAAGATACCCTTTAATTGAGATGAAGATGAAGACTTAGTTTAATTAGGGGAACAACTATTAGTATTTTTCTTGGAAAGGTAATGTAGTTGTTTAAATAATTGTAGAATTTTATTTTTTTTGCACCTTTGATGCTTAATTCTCATCTCTGATTGTTTATTGTTTATTGATCCATTATATTTGATTTCAGGAGCTGGTGACTTTAAACTGTTTATTTGCAAGAGAAAAATGAATTGGACTTCCATTATGGACTTGTTCGTGTTAGAGAAAATGAAAATTTTGTCCCTAAATTGATTTCTGCTGGCTTCAAATTCCATTTATTTATTGGATTATTTTGTTTTAGTTTCTAGGCTTGAAATGAACGCATTTGGTTTATCAACATTTGGGTTGGTCTGGCTTGTGTTGTTGATGATGAAAATGTCAAAATTGTCGAGTTGTAAACTTATTTGACAGGTTGCTAATACAAGGTGCCATCATTCCCAAATTAATGGGCAGACCAAAATACAAAGGAAATTCTGTCGAAATTAGTACTTGAACTTATTATTTTTATTATGATATTTGTATATTTGTATTATATGAAGAGATACAATTCAAAAAATATAATGTTTTTTTTTAATGTGTGGATTTAAAAAAATATTGTCATTTAAATCACTCTTTAAGAAGCAACGCAAATAGCTCATTTCCTTCCTCAAACCAGTCATTTGCGTCACTCGTTTATTAAAGAAGTGACACAAATAACAGAATATACTTTATGAAAAAAGTCATTTGCGTCACTCATTTAACAAACGAGTGTAGGGAATAATTTCAAGCCTTAATCCCACTAGCTTGAACCCCACTGTGATCATACACTAAAGTACGGTGGCGTCCAAAAGGGAAGAAGATAGAGCAAAAGAGTCGCCAACAAGTTTTTTAGAAACTTGTAAACCGTTCACGAGGTGAAGGTTACACCCCTTAACGATCCAAGAGATCGTCAACTCCATAAGGTCTTGAACCAAATAAGGGTTCGGGGATAAAGGTACAAATCCAACCTAAAAGAGATTGAACCTGCCCTAATAATAGGCCTACCCATAATCATCATAAATTATAACAATTATAACCATAATCATTTTCATGTTAATATTAAAGCATAATAAAAATAGTAAAATCCTAGGCATGATACTAACAAGATTAATAGCAAACCCTAGCATGTCACTAAGCAATAAAAATCAAATATTTAACCCTAACATGATACTAACATGAATAAATATTAGGAAGAACATAGGAAGCATCATACTTTTAATCGTACTTGATATTAAAGTTATCCTAGACATGATACTAGGGAGATCAAAACACCCTAACATAACATTAGGAACCATAATAACAACCTAAGCATGATTTCTACATAATAACATCAATAAAAACCATTAAAGTACTTACTTTGATGCCTCGTACCTCTTTCTAATAACAAAATACACATGTTAGTAACTTCAAGGAAAATAATAAACAAACAATTAAATTAAATAATTGAAATAGAGATTTGGGACCAAACCCTCAGAAATTAAACCTTTCACGTCTAGGGCGAAGGCAACTTCGAATATGGCTAGGTGTTTCTAAGTCTTGCAAATGCGGAATTTTGTATGTGAGAAAAGGCTAGTTTAGAAAAAGAGAGAGAGGGAGAATAATCAAGAAAATCTTGACGAGAGTTGGTGAATTGAAATAAGAATTGATGAAATCTGGTTGTAGGTGAATATTCGTGAGAATTGGTGAATGAAAACGGAGTTTTTAATACGATATTTATAGAGAAAATCAGCCAAAAAGATAAAATAAACAAAACAGAGTCTGACGCACAGAAAACAGAGCTGGCGCCACCCTTGGCTAACTGGCGCCAGGCACCAACACTAGCGCCAGGCGCCAATGGCTAGCGCCAGGCGCCAATGGCTAGCGCTAGGCGCCAGGCCTGGTTCCAGGCGCCAAGGTCTGGGGTTAGGCGCCAAGCCTGATTTTAACGCGTTTTCGAAAATCAGATAAATTTGCCGTAATGGAGGATAAAATCATATGATTTCCTCGAAAATGCTATTTGATTTTGATTAAAACTCTGAAAAGTCAAAAGTCAATTTATCAATGCTAATTGAATTAGGAATGAAAATAACCTTCTAGAAGATTCTAGAAGACCAAAACCATTCCTAATTGCATTAGGAATGATAAATCATATTAGGCCCTCCCCTAGATCATTGGGCCGTATATAAAGCTCATACCGGGCCCAGTTTAGTAAATTGGCCATAACTTCCTCAATATTCATCGGAATTGAGCTTATAATATATCGTTGGGAAGGTCTTTGCAAGCCCCATCCAACTACGCTACTATTGGACCCATATCATGGACCAACCAAATTGGATTGGCTATTTTCTTAAAATAAGTTTTCAAAAACAGAGAGAAGAGAAAAGAATTAAAACTTTCCGCAACACTAGACTTTCCACACTTTCGCTTCATTCGATTATGGTTCGACGTGAAAGGTACTCATCACTGGGTTTGGTTTTGGGGAGACACAAATGGGTGTCTACAGAAGCCCCCACTTTGACTGAGTTTGGAGAAACGTAAGTTTCGAAAACGAAAGTCAAAGTAGCGATAGGGACGGAGAATGATTCAGAACGTTCTGCGATCCTAAATCAATCTTGTAACTCCGATACCTGCAAACTAACGTTAGTTAAACAGATAAAAGAGTTAAGAAACGCGTATCTTGCACCGTCGAGCACACGTCTCTGAAAGTAACCGATTTGCTGCCGGTTTACTGTTTTGATGACCTTCTGCAAGCTAGAGAACGCCATCCCGCTTGAAAACCGCTACGCCTGTAACTGCTTCCAATTTGGAAAATTGCTTCGCCTGAAACGACCCTCCTCCGCATTGACAATATTCCACGTCCAAGGGAATATCATCGAAGATTGCTTCTCTTGAAACAAATCCTCATCTGTATTGATAATATTCCACGTCCAAGGGAATACTATCGAAGATTATTTCTCTTGAAACAATCCTCATCTGCATTGGTAATATTCCACGTCCAAGGGAATACTATCGAAGATTGCTTCTCTTGAAACAATCCTCAGTTGCTTTTTGACAACTTTCCACAATCTATGGAATGCCATCTTGCTGCTTGTTTTAACGATCTTCCGCAATCTAGGGAACGCTGTCGATCAATGTTGCTACATCTTGAGCCTTTTCTTGAGTCATAGTGACAACCTTTCCAATCATAGCAAAAGTCATCGAAGACCGCCTCATCATGAACCGCTCTTCTCATATCAACCTCCACAATCTTATTGAACGCCGTCGAAGACCGCCCATCTCGTGCTATCTTCTCAAATCTTGGGTGACAACCCTCCACAATCTTAGCGAATGCCGTCGAAGACCGCCCATCTCGTGCTATCTCCTCAAATCTTGGGTGACAACTTCCACAATCTTAGCGAACGCTATCGAAGACCGCCCATCTCGTGCTATCTTCTCAAATCTTTAGTGACAACTTCCACAATCTTAGCGAATGTCGTCGAAGACCACCCATCTCGTGCTATCTTCTCAAATCTTTAGTGACAACTTCCACAATCTTAGCGAATGTCGTCGAAAATAACTTTACTTGAAGTCATCCTCAGTTGTTGCGATAATATTCCGAAGAAAATTACAGAAGACCAACACTTGTCGATCTTTAAAGCTCGCTTTGCTTCTGCTAAAACCAGTATGTCGGTGTCGTGATGAGCCAATTCTTAGGCGCTTTAAGCTAAGTGAGACGATCTTTCATCAGGTCGACCACTTATTGTGATTGTAATCAAACTGACTACTTAATCATGTCAAAATTGCTTATAGGGGCTAACTGGCGTACCAAGGAACCCGAAATTGCTGTATGAGGTCGAAATCACCTTTTTGAGAGGCTTCGAGCTCTGTCGCTGCTGGAATATCTCTGGCGCCAAGAATTGACTCTGTCGCCGAACGCTGTGATAGGGTCTTCCCTATTCTGCTGCACCTGTATTTATTTTGACTATAGAACTTTGCCAATCCCTTTAATTATCTTAGGGTTGACCTAAGGTTTAGCATTTCTTGACTCATTGACTTGACACGACTCAAGGCATAAACTTGACTCAATATGATTGACTGACTCGAGGTTGACTCGTCTCAAACTGTTTGACACATGTGTTAGACTCAAATCAAAGTGAAATGACACGTGTGACTCATGACCCGTGTGTGCATAGTGTTGACTCAAAAAAGCAAAAATTTTCCGTTATTTTTGTGGAGGGTACCGACTTTCTCCCGAAAAAGAAAGACGCGAAAAGAAGAATTGAAGTGTGAAGGTGCATGTTGAATGAGCTTAGTCAAATTTTATTTGATACTATCTCTCAAGGTGCAAGGATTAACCCATCCTAGGCTATCTCAATGGTTGACTCAATGATGAAAGCATTTAGGTAACTTAGGCACGGAGGCTAAGCACTTCATACTTTGTGATGCAATGATGATTATGATTGATGAGTGATGTTGATAAGGCATGCTTCAGCGTTGTGTTAAGATTTCATGACAAAGGGTTCCTAAAGGGAAAGTATATGGTCATGTATCTGTGCGGTGTGTGATAGTGACACTAAAGTTAGGCCGCAAGAGCTAAGTGTGTGGAGAAAATGTTAAAAAGAGTCAAATGATGGTGACTCTTAGGCTAGGTAAGCTAATGATGTAGGGATCAAGCCCCCAAGTCTAGCTCTAAGTGAATAGGGATGAGCATTGGAGATCCCTTGATATGATCATGGTGTAAGTGTGTGAATATGAATGCATTTTTATTACGGCCGCACCTCAATGTGAGGTTGCCTACGTATCCGCTAGGAATCAGGCCGAACGTAGCTCTAGCCGAATCTCGCACAAGTGTGTGTATATCTCAATAAGGTATTTTAAGGGTTGTAACGTGGTTAGGCTAAAGGTTTAAAGAAGAAGGGGATAAAGGCTCAAGACCCTCGATAAGCCTCCAAGGTGTGCAACCTTGCTATTGAATATTTGTATTTTCATGCTTGAGGTTTTCCACTCTTTTTTAGCTCTTTCTTTTGCTTTAGCATTTATTTTATTTTAATAAGTGTGGGCAATCCCGATCATGCGGTCTATCACTCACTTGGCATTCATGTTTCTCAGGCACGGTACCGAGCACTCGATAAGAGCCGCAATGTAAGACGTGTTCTTATCAAAGATATTTTCACATCAAAGACATTGGAACACTTGCCCTTTTGTACACTTTTATTATTTTTTGCTTATTTTAATATTTTGAATTCACTCAAGCCTTCTTTAGAATTGCAAAAGTTGCACACCATCCAATCCCAAGGTTAGGTAAATGTAGGTTGAAAAAAGAAAGGTCTATCGTTAGACGAGGCTCAAAGTGGTTTATGAAGAAAGGATGTATAATTGAAGGGTGAAAGGAGAATGATGTAGCTACAAGGGTTGCCTCAAATCATTGGTATACCTTGTGCTTAGTTTGACATGGATTTTTTTTTTTTAATGCAATATAATGAAATGATCATATATAAGGAAATAAATGCTCATTTTTATTAAAGGAAAAGAAAGAATCTACAAAAATTAATCTATGGGAAAAGAAAAGGTGCCTATGCTATACTTATTGGGGAAAGAGTAAATAAAAAAAAAATAGAAAAAAGAGGTCACGAAATCTTGTCGTTGAAGCTCGCCTCTTGTCTTGTGTTGTTTCCTTTATCATCACTCGCTCTTCTTGTTAACTGGAGGCATTGGAAGCTTGTTATCATCAATCAAATGTTGGATAACTGACAGGGTAAAGTCGTATCCCCTAATAAAAAATAATTACCTAAATCACTAACTACAGTAGATAGGGAAGTAGGGTCGATCTCCACAGGGAAACATGTCTTTTTAATTCTAATTAATTATTATAATCTAAATTATTTAAGTAACCAATATTTATAATTAAGTAAGAAACTAAACTACTAAGGTTGAGAATAGGAAGAAAACAATATATGAAAGGATCTAGGGCATAGGTTCACCAATAAATAATACTCCAGGGTAAAACATAGTAACCAATCATTGACATTGCATAAATAACATGATTAACAGGCTCTCGCAATTTATTGATCAACATAGATCTAACAGGCTCTCGCAATTTACTAGATCTAAGTTCTTATTGAAAATAGCCTTTAATATCAAATTAACATCTGCTCGATTCATCAATTTAATATTGCTATACTTTTACAAGCCGCAATTGTAAAACATTAAAACAATCCAATAAGAAATTATCATGCAATACCAATAATCAATAATAGTCAATCATCAATGCATCAATTAACCAGATTGTAAAGGGCTCTCGCTACGTATTACAATCACACAATTAATTTACCGGTATTAAATCTCATCTCTCGAATCTTGACTTAACCATTTATAAATTAACTTGCCTATTGAAACTAGACCTAAACATTAATTCTCATCTCTCGATTCTTAAATCAATATTGTCAAACTCATGCATAAAAGATAGGCCTAATCTAGTCACAGAGCATTAAATCAATCAATAGGAAATTAATCTAACATTGATAATCAACAACAATAATTTACCCCTTCATATTATTTATTAGATCCCCATAAACCTAGAAATTAAACTACTCACACATATTAAAAATTAAACAAATCAAATCAATAAAATAAGACATGATTAAAGGAATAGAATAAATAACTAAGATTAAGAGAAGTGGAATCGTTACCAAAATAAATCCGGAATTAAAGGAAGAATTAAGAACAAAAGTTTAGAGAGAATTTAGGAGAGAGAAAAATACTAAGTAGAGAGAGAAAGTCTAAGAAAGAAGGTCCCCTAAAAATTCCGTACATAATCGTATTTAAACCTTTTCTAAAACAAGAATTAAAACTAAACTTAATCAGGTCCTAAGAAAACACGCGCCCGATCGGGCGAAGGGCCGCCCGATCGGGCCCGCCTTTTTGTCTTGCCCGCTACTGATGTGTCGCGCCCGATCGAGCCTACGCTCACCCGATCGGGCCCGGTCTTCTTCTTCGAGGCTTGGACTTCGATTGGGCTAGATTTCTCGGCCCAATCCGGATTTCCTCTCGGGTCTCGAATACTTGGTCCAAATGCCTCGTGATCCCAATTACCGAGCCCTTAATCACCGGCTCTCACCGATCCTGGGCTCCAAAAGTGGTCGTGTCCTTCTAGCTTCCGTAGTCGATCCAATAAAGCCCGGGAAAATGCTCCAAGAGTGCAATTTCCTGTAAAATACAACTAAAACTACGAAAACACTAGAACACACAAATTAGTAATAAAAGTGGCCCGAAAGAGCCAAAAACACTACTAATAACGACCAAGGGACGGGGGTAAAACATTATATAAAATGGACATATCAATAACCTCCTTTAGCTTCCAACAACTCTCAGTAGTATGACCCCTACCTTGATGGTACTTGCAGTGTTTGTCTGGATTCCAACTAGGCAATCTCTTTTCAGGTGCGGGATCTTGAATAGGTCCAATGGGAGTAATGAGTCCTTTGGCATGGAGTCGATCGAAGGCAGTATCGTAGCTCATCCCAATGGGGGTGAAGTCTTTCCTTAGTTGCTTCTTAGATCCTTGGTTATCTATGGCTAAAACTTCACTGAGATCAAAGGTACTAACATTGTTACTAGAGTGGGCGTTTTCGGAAGAAGAAGGATTGTCGTTCTTCTTTCCTTTCCAGCCACCGTGGTTACTATTGTTAGTAGCTTTTTGCTTTGCGAGGTCGTCTTCGATTTCAATTCCGATGTCATAAACGGCCTTGAAAGTATTCAGATTGTGTTGATATTTTAAATGCTTCGAATACTTCTCTTGAAGATTCTTGATAAACATCCTCACAGACTCCTTTTCGGTGGGGACCTCAATCATCTTGGCGGAAGTTTCCCTCCATTTATTAAAGAAACAAGTAAAGCCTTCATTCTCTTTTTGTCTTAGAATCTCAAGTTGTCTATGGTCGGTTTCAACTTGAATATTGCACTTGTACCTATCAACGAAAGCGTTTACTATCGATTCCCAGGTAGAGGTTTTCTTCTTGTCAAGGGAGAAGTACCATTGTTGGCAAACGGTTTCAAGAGATAGTGAGAACAGAGAGGGGAAAACCTTCTTATCGATACCCTTAATGTTCATTATAGTTTCGAAAGCTCTTAGATGAAAATAAGGATTATCTGTTGCCTTGAATTTAGGGATTTCAGTGGCGTTGAACTTATGTGGAAGAAGTTTCTTGTCCAGCGAGACCCCTTGTGAACTCATGCCCTGAAATTTATAGTCACTAGATAGCTTCCTCAAACTTTCTTGCATGAGGTTCATTTGTTGTTGCTTCACCGGATCATCGACCTTGAGGGTGAGGAGCTTCAGTGTTTCAGTCATGGTAACTAGTTGGTTCCTAAGCTCATTGACTTCTTCTTGAGTTGCCATTATCCTTTTAGCCTTCCTCTTTTGACAAATCGGTTTATCGAAAAGTGAGACTTGAATAAAGAGGTTGTCCTTGATTAATCGCCCTTCTCTCCTCGACCAAGTATTATGGAAAAGGAAATTGGGGATATTTATTGTTAATTATTTGACTCAAACTTTATTCAACATGCAATGGATGGAGGAAGTGAAGAAATATTAGAATAGAATGTGAAAAAAGAAAAAGATAATGGAGGTGGAGGGATATGAAGAATTAGGAATAGAATGTACCCCCCAACTCAAATGACGGAAAAAGAACCGACTCATGCATGAACCTAAGACATGGTCATGGTGATGTGTACTCAAAGTGTGTGCTAAGACTAGTGAGTGTAGATGGTGCGTTAAGACTCGTGTCATGACCATGTGACTAGACTCGATTAAAGACTAAGTTAAGACCTCGCGTATATGCATTAAACTGGACAGACTGTGGTATTTTAGTCATAACTTTTGATCTGCGACTCTGATTGGGATGAAACCAACGCCAAATTAAAGAAAAAACTCGGGGCTACAGATCCACAGGTTGTAAGATTCGTAACTCTTCCTAGAACTCCGGCTATGACCAAAACAAGTTGACGCTTGTGCAGTATACGGGAATAAAAATCCGAGTTGACTTAAAGGAACTATGACTCGATTTTATGTTTATTTATTAGCTCAAATTAATTAATTAATTAATTAAACAAAGTCCTTTAGTCATTAATTAGTTTATTTAGTCTTAACACAAGTCAAACAAACGGTTAGGAAAAATTACATAGAGTATGCACAACAAATAATGCACAATTAGTCAAGTAGGCACAATATGATGCAATGAGTTTGCAACCTAACCATGGCTCTAGTTCTCTAAAGTTCGGGATATGGTTTAGTCAATAGAGGGTCCATGGTTAATTGTCCGGATGCACCGCGCGGAAGCCTAACCGTGAAGGGTTGGCGCGAGTGGATG
The DNA here is from genome assembly GCF_948465745.1 of Chenopodium album. Taxonomy (NCBI): domain Eukaryota; kingdom Viridiplantae; phylum Streptophyta; class Magnoliopsida; order Caryophyllales; family Amaranthaceae; genus Chenopodium; species Chenopodium album. Next base: position 3,960,397 of record NC_137836.1, on the reverse strand, counting down.
GGACACCGCGAGCTTTAGAAAAAAACTCGCTTCCATGGTTTGGTGAATTCAACATTCTCGGATGTACCCTTTGTTGCACAGAGCGTTCAATCGGGTAGATGGAGCATGAATTCCCAGAGGGTTATGTCCATATGTAGAACACATATGGGTTTCAGAAAAGTGAGAAAAAATTCAATCAGGAAGTAGGATCGAGCAAACAATACGAAAAACCGGTCAAAATTAGAACGCATATTTCTAGCTCGGTATTGGGGGAAATTGGCGCCAGCAAACAGAAACTGGCGCCAGCTTTTAATTGTAGCGCCTGGCGCCAATACTGGCGTCTGGCACTACGACTATGGCTAGGAAAATAATAAACAAACAATTAAATTAAATAATTGAAATAGAGATTTGGGACCAAACCCTCAGAAATTAAACCTTTCACGTCTAGGGCGAAGGCAACTTCGAATATGGCTAGGTGTTTCTAAGTCTTGCGAATGTGGAATTTTGTATGTGAGAAAAGGCTAGTTTAGAAAAAGAGAGAGAGGGAGAATAATCAAGAAAATCTTGATGAGAGTTGGTGAATTGAAATAAGAATTGATGAAATCTGGTTGTAGGTGAATATTCGTGAGAATTGGTGAATGAAAACGGAGTTTTTAATACGATATTTATAGAGAAAATCAGCCAAACAGATAAAATAAACAAAACAGAGTCTGACGCACAGAAAACAGAGTTGGCGCCACCCTTGGCTAACTGGCGCCAGGCACCAACACTAGCGCCAGGCGCCAATGGCTAGCGCCAGGCGCCAAGGTCTAGGGTTAGGCGCTAAGCCTGATTTTAACGCGTTTTCGAAAATCAGATAAATTTGCCGTACTGGAGGATAAAATCATATAATTTCCTCGAAAATGCTATTTGATTTTGATTAAAACTCTGAAAAGTCAAAAGTCAATTTATCAATGCTAATTGAATTAGGAATGAAAAGAACCTTCTAGAAGATTCTAGAAGACCAAAACCATTCCTAATTGCATTAGGAATGATAAATCATATTAGGCCCTCCCCTAGATCATTGGGCCGTATATAAAGCTCAAACCGGGCCCAGTTTAGTAAATTGGCCATAACTTCCTCAATATTCATCGGAATTGGGCTTATAATATATCGTTGGAAAGGTCTTTGCAAGCCCCATCCAACTACACTACTATTGGACCCATATCATGGACCAACCAAATTGGATTGGCTATTTTCTTAAAATAAGTTTTCAAAAACAGAGAGAAGAGAAAAGAATTAAAACTTTCCGCAACACTAGACTTTCCACACTTTCGCTTCATTCGATTATGGTTCGACGTGAAAGTTACTCATCACCGGGTTTGGTTTTGGGGAAACACAAATGGGTGTCTACAACGAGTGACACAAATGACTATTATTTGCGTCGCTCCTATGAGCGACGCAAATGACTCAAAAGTTATTTGCGTCGCGAGCAGTTGCGTCGCTCATAGAAGCGACGCAAATACACCCTAAATGAGCGACACAAATGAATGTTTTTTTACTAGTGCCACAACCACGTTCCCCCCACCACTCGGGGTAACCAATGAGCTGAAAACACCCACTCTCGTCATGGCCTACACGATTACAATGGTTGCAAAACTTGTCACTATTATCCTCATACTTCGGTTTTGCCTTTGAATGCACCTTAAATGCTACTGCATTCTCCACCTTCATACTACCTTCCCGCAATCTCTCGGCCATTGCTATATTTTGGTAAGCAACGTCCACACTCGGCAAGGGTAATTGCGCAAGAAGTTGAGTTCGAATCGCTGCATAGTGAGCATCCAAGCCAATTAAAAAATAATGCAGGTAGTCTTCTTCTCTAATACTCTCTACTTGTGTAACAATATTACACTCACACTTCCCACAACCACACTTAGGAACCCGAACATAATTCAAGAGCTCCTTCCATATCTTCGATAATCTGCCAAAATAATCCGCCACGGACTCCGTAGAAGCTTGTTGGCACGCTCCCAAAGCAGTCTTCAATTGACATACTCTTGTGCCACTGACCACACAAAATCTGTTTTTAAGATTAAGCCATAAGACACTAGCATTATCATAATCATCAATGGTCGATCGAACCTTTGGGTCAAGCGTATTTGTGATCCATGAAACTAACATGGATTGTACAACACTATAAGAAAACAGGTAAATAGTGACGGACTAGTTGGGACGGACACTTTATATATTCCGTCGGAAAAGTTAAAATTTCCGACGGATTTTTATTCCCTCAGATATTTCCGACGAAGTCAATAATTCCGTCGGAAATCTGTCGGAAATTTCCGACGGAATATAAATCCATCGAAATATTTGTGCTTTCTGACGGATATTTCCGTCGGAACTTACATTTTCGACGGATAATTATTCCGTTGGAAATTTCCGACGGAATATAATAATTTTTTTATTTAAAAAAAAAACCCTTAAGAAAACCCTAAAATCCTACTCTTCCGCCTAGGGGTGTTCAAAAAAACCCGACCTGGTTGTCCCGACCCAATTTTCCGACGACTCGGAAAATATCCGGTGGGAATTTTTGGCAAAAAGTTGTTTTTTCGGGTCGGGTACCCGTCCTGGGAAAATGGACTTCTATCCGGGTCGGGACATGGGGCGGATTTTATTATTATCGGGTACCCGAATACCCGATAATAAATAAATAAAAAAAAATTCGCCCCCATTCCCTCAAAGGCCCAGCCCATACTGATTCCACATTTCCACTCTACCATTTCAGTAGTTGGATTAGGGCTAAAAAAAACATTCGTCTCTCTCTCTCTCTCTCTCTCCGCCGCTCTCTCTTCCCTTCTCTCTCTCTCTTAGATCTGCTTTCCTTCTTCTCCTGTTCACTCGAGTTCACGGAGTTTAAGCCTTCAATCTCAGGTAATTTCTATTCTCATGCAAGTTTAATTTCGTTGTAATTTGTGGTAATCCAATTGATAGTGTATTTCGTGCTAATTGTGCTAATTGTGGAAACAATTTGTCGTGGTATTGCGTTTGTACAAAATTTGTAGTGTATTTCGTGCTCAAATTCATGGTATTGCGTTTGTTCATGGAAAATTGACTGTTGAATGTTGATTTGTGTCTTGAATTTGCTATGTGCGTGAGGATTTGTCACCACTCACCAGGTTATATGTGCGTGAGGATTTGTCTTGAATCTTTATTAAAATGTATGGCTTGAGGATTTGTCTCACTGTCTTTATTTGCTTCTCTTATAATCTTTCTATATGGAGTATATTCCTTGTATATTAACATGTATGGACTGGTAGTATAATCTGTAAGTTTTTTATGTATATCAGCATGTAATGTATGGACTGATTTGTCTCACAGTATATGTCTTGAATTGATGTATATATGTTTGTTTTTTTACCAGAAAATGTAAGTTTTTTTGTTTTTTGATGTATATTTTTTTGCATTAGTTGGTTTTATAGGAATTAAAGACTTGGTTTTGGAGCAACCAACAATTATTATTGATGAGACAATTGAAGTTTCGGATCTCACAAGTGAATGAAACGCGACCTCCAATCCCATTTTAATTTGCATTGTGGCTTTGTTATATTATTGTACTTTGTAATTTGTATGTTTTTAATTATGTAACTAAAGAATTCCCCTAAACTTTAGCTTTTACTAGTACTTTAATATGTTAAAACATGTAGTTTAATATGTTAAAACAGGTTATAAACAACAGGTTTTTACTAAAATATAGCAGGTACTCAAGGGCTACATTTTACAGAATAGTATTTCTGGAAATACTTGAAATAGGTTTTACACTTCACAAGATTTCTAGCAGAACAAGGTTTTTTTTTTTTTTTTTTTTTTTGTAAATATATAGTAAGACAGTCAGTCACTATAAATCTGGAAATCTGGAATTTTTACAAAAAAAAAAATGCAGCAGGTTTTTTTATTAAAATAAATCAAATTACAGCAGGTATTAATACGTAAAATTAAGTAAAAGTTAATAAAAAAAAAAAAAAACCAAAAAAAGATCCGGGTACCCATGTCCCGACCCGAATAATCCGGGTATTGTTCCGGGTGCCCGGATTATTCGGGTCGGGACATGGGACAACTTATAAAGTACCCGAAAACCCGGGTACCCGAATTTGAACACCCCTACTTCCGCCCCTTCTCCCTTTGTATTTCCTCTTTACCCTTCTCTCTCCTCTCTCCTGTCCCCTCTCCCCTCTCCTTCTCTATCCGTTCTCTGCTCTCTCCTCTTCTTTCTTCTTCTCTTTCCTTCTCTTTCGTCTTCGTTCTCCTTCGCCTCTTCGTTCTCCTTCCCCCTTCTTTATCCTATTCTTTCCCCTCTTTATCTCCCACCACCGCCGCCAACTCTAACCAACGTCGCACCACCAGCACCGACATCAACAACAACACCAACATCAACAATAACACCAACATAGACTATGAATCAACAACAATTTCCTCCAATTTCGCCCTTTCTCTCTCCTCATGAAGAAAACAAAGGTTTTCAGGCCAAATTCGACCATGAAAACTCTAGATCTAGAGTTTTTGTGGTCGAATTTGGCCTCCTAAACCCAATTTCAAGGTTTTATTATGTCGAATTAAGGTATGTGTAATTTTTTTTGATTTTTTTTGTTGATTTATCAGATTATTTTTGAATTTTGGTGTTCGAATTTTGGGGGTTGGGTCGGGATTCTATTTTTTTTTTTTAATTTTTGGGTTGTGGTTGGCTTGTTTCGGTGGCGGTAGTGGTGGTTTTAGGTGGGTGGTTGATTGTAGTTCGACGGAAGTGGTGGTTTTAGGTGGGTTTCGGCGGCAGTGGTAGTTTAGGTTGGTGGTGGTTAGGGTTGTAGATCTGGGTTTATTTGGGTGGTAAATTTGTATTTGGGTGGGTTAGGGTTAGGTGGGTAGGGGTTATGGTATAGGTTTTGGTGGTTGGATGGTGGGTGGTGGGTGGTGGTGCAGGCTGGTGGTGCGATTTAGGTGGGTGGTGGTGCAGGTTGGTGGTGCGATTTAGGTGGGTGGTGGGGGGGGTGGAAGGCGTTTTTTTTTTTGTTTTTTTTAAAAGCATTTTCCGACGGAATTTCCGTCGAAGATTTCCGGCGGAATAGTTCGTCGGAAATTTCCGGCGAAATACAGTTCGTCGGAAATTTCCGACGGACTTTCCCGAACCTGGAATTCACTTCCGGCGGACAGAGTTCCATCGGAATTTCCGTCAGAAAACACGTTTCCGACAGAAATTCCGTCGGAAAAGGCCCTTTTTCCGATAACATGTATTGCGACAACCGGTTCCGACGGAATTCCGTCGGAAACCAGTTTTCCAACGGAAAACAAGGTGTTTCCGACGGGAATTTCCCGTCGTAATTCGCCTGTTTTCTAGTAGTGCAGCAATCCAATCCTCCATCTTCTTTGCATCCGTCTTCGGTATGGCAATAGTGCCATCTACAAAGCCAAACTTACGCTTAGTCATTAAAGACCTTCGCATAGCTTGAGCCCATTCATAATAATTTTCACCACGCAATTGTATAGACGTAATGATATTACCCGGACCATCACTCGATCCTAGATAATACGTCAAGTCTACAGTTTTTTCACCCATCTTCTTTCTTCTTAATATGTGTTTTAATTATTTTGTGTTTGTGTTTAAATTTTCAGATTTTTCTCACGGCAAAAAAAATTGAATCTTGCCTTTGGCTCATGATACCATGTCAAGATAATCTCAAAGTCTTGTTCTTCTCATTCATCATCAATTAAATATTTATACACATCTCTTAGAAACCTAATCAACGTAGGAATCTAATTCATATCTATCTTAGGGAAATATTTAGTATCCCTAAGATATTCTTCCTTATCTTAACAATATAAGATGTATATAATTTAGAGTTTTAGTTATATGGAATAGTAAACAATAGTGTATGGAGTGTAAAAAATAAATAAATAAATAAATAAATAAATTGTAGCTTAACATTGTAGGGGAGATATGGAGCTTATAAAAATAAAATGAGAAGAGTCAATGTTCAACACTTATACTAACGTTATAATTTTGTGAAATATGTTAGTGACTCGTACAGTTTTTGACAGAGTAAAACATATTTTTGGACATCAACCATCATCTTAAGCTTTTGGTTGAGTTGGTCCTCTAATATGGTATCACATTTTTAGGTTATAATCTAGCTTCCGCAAATTTTTTATTTTTTCTTTTTGCCCGCATCTCTGTCTTCTTTGCTTCCCTTTATTTTTCCACAGCAATTTCTGTTTGGTGCTCCTGTCGTTTATGTATTCACTCCATTAATTGATTTGTTTATCAATTAATTCTTTGTTCTCAATTCTTTTTTTGATTATGTATTAAATCCGATCTAGTTATAATATGAAATACAAAATACATTAACAACGTAACCCATTTGGTAGCATGTAAAAAATGACAAATAAAGTCGAATAAAATTTTCAACCATCACAAATGAAGTATACTCCGTATAACTTGAAATTACTGCCACCTCCCGGCTAATACATTAATTTTGCAAGTAAAAACTACTAATAACTTGTGATTTAAACTTTCGATAATGAAGTATACTCCGTATAACTTGTTTGGGGTTATTGCCCCTGCCCCCTAATGGCTAATACATTAATTTTCCATCCAAGATTTGTTAGAAATAATTGGTTTTGCTCCTAATTCCTACTTGTATTGTTTCAGCTTTTTTATGAAATTGAATATAGATAGGTTAGTAGGATAAACTCTTATTGTTTTAGCTTTTTTCTGAAATGAAATATTGATACGTAAGTAGGATAAACTCGCAACTTTATTGGGGATTATAACTTTTTCATATAATTAGAAAATTCACCTATGAAAAGTCTATTGCATTAAAACGTCATTTTTAACCTAATTGGAAATAGTTATTTAATTATGTATCTATGATAAACAGGTTTGGGTCACACCCGACACAACTGTCCACTTTATACAATCAAAGAGGTTCCACCTCAAAACCACATGACAATTAGGAGAGTAGCCCTTTAGCCTTATAAAGTGGACACAACTTTCTTATTCCTTCAATGTGAGATACACTTTAATTTCTACACTTTTCAATGTGGGACAATACATCACTCACAAGTGGGTTTTCTCATGGACTCAAGTGCTCAACATCCTACATTCCTACTTGACTGTGTCAAGAAAGACAAAGTCATGACCTATTAAGTGAAATTAAAAGTTCATTACATTAATTAACTACTCTAGTTTCATGATTAACAACCAATTCTACGTATTTACGTACGTCTTTGAAACATATTCTAGCTTCCCTGGGGCCTAGCCCCTCGCGTGCACCAAAAAAAAATATATCTAGCTTTCCTAACCTCAACTGTATAAAGGGATCATTTAGCATGCAAAGATCACAACTTGAATTTGAATTATATATCGAGTGTAATATACAAATTTCATAAGAAAAAAAAAAAAGATGGAAGCTCCTCATTTTCTTGCTTGCCTTATTTTCTTTGCCATGTCTTCCTATATGGCCTACGCGACAGATCCTACACAATTACAAGATTTCTGTGTTGCGGTTAATAATCCATACAAAGAATGTATGCTTTTTTTTCCCCCCTTTTGTCACAATAGATCCAAATGATTTGAATATTTTTTTTTAATCGATCAGTACTTTATTTTTCAAATTGATGTTAACTGTTTTAACTAATTTGCAGTGTTTGTGAATGGATTTTTCTGTAAGAATCCAATGAATGTCAAACCCGAGGATTTCTTTTTTGAAGGGCTAGACAAGCCAGGAAACACTAACAACATGTTAGGTTTCAATGTTACACCAGTCTCCACGTTACAACTTCCAGGGCTCAACACCCTCGGCATAACTTTGGTTAGGATTGACTACGCGCCCTATGGCCTAAACCCCCCTCACACTCATCCTCGTGCAAGTGAAATCCTTACCGTTTTGGAAGGAACCCTCTACGTTGGTTTCGTAACCTCCAACCTCCCAAATGGCGATAACAAATTGTTCGCGAAGGTGCTTAACAAAGGTGATGTTTTTGTTTTTCCACAAGGTCTCATTCATTTTCAATTCAATGCTGGAAAAAAACCTATTGTTGCTATTGCCGGGTTTAGCAGCCAAAACCCTGACAAGGTGACTATTGCTAAAGCCGTGTTCGGGGCTGAGCCACCTATCTCCGTCGATGTTCTAAGCAAGGCCTTCCAGCTAGATGAACACATTGTGAAGAAGCTCCAATCACTGTTTAGCTCCTAATTCTCCACAAATTCGGAATAATTATACAAATTGCTTATTATGTGGTGTTTTATATGTAGACATTTCTATATTGAGTATTATTTGCTTACCTTTTAATTTTTGAATAAAGGAAAATTTGTCTAGAAGGGACTTATATGTTCACTATTTTGTCTGGAAGGACCTTATATGTTCAAAGTGGTCTAAAAGGACCTTATAAGTTTGTTTTCTTGACTCATATAGTATGAAGTGATTTGATTTGATTTATTGTACATAAGAAATTGAATCACATAAACACTACTAGAAAAAGAGCGTTTTCCGATGGAAATTTTTCGTTGGAAACACCCTGTTTTCCGTCGGAATACTTGTTTCCGTCGGAAGCTGTCGTCGGAAAAGCGGTTGTAGGATCCAAAAATGACATTTTCCGACGAAAATTCCGTCTGAAACACTTTTCCGACGGATTTTTTCCTCGAAAAATGCTTTCCGGCACCGTCAAAATCCGTTGGAAACTTCCGACAGGAACAAAATCCGTCAAAATTTTACGACGGAAATTCCGTCGAAAACCGCTGCCAAAAAAAGTAAAAAAGGCACCCCACCACCCACAACTGCTATCATCCCCCATCCACCAATTTTGCCACCACCACCACCACCACACCACTATCATCCCCCACCACTTCCTTAACCCACCAGCCCCTAACTAACCCCCCCACCACCAGCCCCCTAACCCGTATCAACAGTCCCGAACCACCCCACCACCCACAACCACCAGAACCTCTACCCACCTAACCAAAACCCACACAAACGCCACCACCACCACACCGCTATCATCCCCCACCACTTCCTTAACCCACCACCCTAAATCTACCACAAAACCCACACAAACCACCCCACGAGCCACCTTAAACCACCACCGCCATCGCCGAAACAACCATCACTACCTAAAAATTAACAAAAAAAAAACTTAAAATCCCAACACTCTAAACCCGAACTCCAACAGCCACCATAACCACATATATTTGATCTAGTTAACTTAAAACCCGAAAAAAAAAAATACAGAACAAAAAAAGTTGAAATTCAGAACAAAAAACTTACCACAACGATTCAACCATGGTTAGTCTTGAAATTGGTCTAAAAATTGGTTATATAAGGCCAAATTCGACCATGAAAACGCTAGATCTAGCATTTCCATGGTCGAACTTGACCTTAAAACCATAACACGCCGGGAATGTGGTCGGGAATATGGTCGGAAAAGCTTCGTGGGCTAGCATCGGTAATCAACAGCAAATTAAAGGAGATCGAGAGAGGAGAAATAAAGAGTAGAGAAGGAGTAGCAAAGGAGATCGAGAGAGGAGAGATAAAGAATGAAGAGAAAGAGGGAGTGCGGCGATGAGGGAAAGAGGAGAAAGAGGGAGAAAGGGGAACTGAAATGGGGGGTTGGTTTTAGGGTTAGCTATTTATACGAAATTTTCTACCTTTTAAAATAAATATGGTCAGATGTCTTTTCGACGGAAAATTCCGTCGGAAATTATTTTATTTCTGACGGATTTTTCCGTCGGAACATACTTTCCTACGAAATTTCCGTCGGAACTGTTTGAAATCCGTCGGAAAGTTCCGACGGAATAAAATTCTGTCGGAAATTTTCGACGGAATTTTTTTCCGTCGGAAATTTTGTGATTTGCGACGGATTTTCGTGTCTGTCGGAACATTTCCGTCAGAATTCGGCCTATTTCTAGTAGTGAAACAATTATTTATCAAAACAATTGGAACTAGTAAACTAACAGTTAAATTCTTTTAGTTTATACTAAATTCTAATATGGTCTTTTTAATCACACGCGGTAAGTAATAATAATTCCTAAAATGTGTGATGGCCACATATAATTTAAATTTTAAAACGAAATAGTATTGAGTAAAAAATAAAATTTAAAAAAAAAATAAAAAAAAAAAAAGCTATTTTAACATAGTAGAAGAGATATGGAGCATTTTTTAAAAAAAAAATAGTAGGAGAGATATGGAGCATTTTTTTTTAAAAAAAATAGTAGGAGAGATATGGAGCATTTAAAAATAAAATGAGAAGAGTCAATGTTCAACACTTCAACTAACAATACAACGTACATTTGTGGATTTGGGTTAGTAATTAGGGGTGTTTATAAATCAGTATGGACCGAAAAAATGGACCGAACCACCTCGGACCGACCCCGGAATCGGTCTGGTCTTTGGGTCTAGAAATTAATTTTTTGGTCTCCGGTCCGGTCTAAAACCCTATAAAAACCGGTCTTGGACCGGACCGATTTTTTGTATTAAAAATATGCGTGAAACCTTAAATAATGGTTAAGATTATTCTCAATAAGCTTAGAAACTTTAAATTTATAGGCTTTTTTGTACTAAATATACAAAAAAAAAAACGTTAAAGTGTAGATTTTCCTTTACTTTTTTCGAGTTATTCATAAAATTAGTAAAAAATTAGAATTCTTTTTAAAAAAAATTCTTAAATCAGTCCATAGCGATCCGGTCCGGGTCTTGAACCGATTCTTTCAGTCCGGTCCGGGTCTTGAACCGATTCTTTCAGTCCGGTCCGGGTTTAGTCCTAACTTAATCGGTCCAGTTTTTGGTTCATAAAATTCTAATTTTCGATCCGGTCCGGTCTTGGACCGATAAACAGCCCTAAAGTAATAACTAAAAAAATCATGGTGAATTTACAAATGATAAAGCATAATTTTCTAATTGAGTAACAAATACAATCAAAGTCCTAACATCTGTGATTGGGCGTCAATGTTGAGTTGGAGATTTTGTGGAAGACTTTCTGCCGACACCCTCTTTTTTTTTTTTTTTTTTTTTTTTTTTTTTTTTTTTTTTTTTGCAAAACATTCTTTTCACTTGTTGACTTCTTGTTCCTGATGTTACTTATTTAGATACGTACTTCGTATTTAACATGGGGGAAGCCTGCCCTTTATTATTATTATTATTATTATTATTATTATTATTATTATTTATTTATTTATTTTTTTTACTACAACATGAACCATTGAGGGATTTTAAAGGAAGAAATGTTAGGCATGTAAAAATGCAAAATAAGGGGTATTCATGTAATTATAAACATGTACAAACGAATGCATATTCTGGTATCATTGGATGATCAAATGGTACCAACTGAATATATAGTGATACTATATATGCACATAATGGTATTATATATGCATTCAGTTGTACAAAATTTATGAATAAATAGTACCACTGAGGATTCAATGGTTCCATATAAACTTTCAGTGGAACAATCAGCATGTGGTCTCCTATCACGTGATATAATCTGGCCAAAAAATAGGTGGAGTCCTCCTACAAAACTCTCTCTTCCTATCTCCCTCCTGTTTTCTCTCTCTACCATGTGTTTTTAAACTATTTTAAGCAATATTATGTATTTACAAATGCATAACATTCCTCTATTTCCACTGCCTCCCATTAGATTAGGAGTAGTAGAACGTAGGAGCAGTAAATGAAAAAATGCGAGAACTATTGGCTATTACGGAGTACAAATCATAGTGAAGTTTTCCCAAAAAAAAACCAAAAATAAACAAATTATAGTGATGTCCAAAGGAGTTGGCTTTAAATGGAATGAATTTAGTTTCAATTGAGTTTGCCATCAATCCACCGTTTATTATTGGTGAGGATTTTTTTTTTAATAAAGAAAAAAAAAACAAAAATACTTAAATTTCCTTTATCTAATTGGCTTTTTTTATAACTAGGGTATCCTACGCGCGCGATGCGCGCGAAAGAGTTAGCTGTTGCATAGAAGTTGTATTTGCGCGTAGTTACACCTTTGGTTTGGGTGGTAGATCTGGTAGTTTTAATACGTACTTGCTAAATTATTTATGAGAGAGAATAGCTTAAATTGTATTGATGATCTTGGCTATTATTTATAACCTACAAAAGATAACCTACACAATATAAACTCTATCATATAAACTTCCATAAATCTATCTTAGAATATCACTAAGATATATTATTATACTAAATATAATATTATAAGATCTATATGGAAAATATATCACAATAATATATTTTTCTATATTCCTAACACCCTCCCGCAATCGTAACGACAGTAACATGAACGTTACGATTGGAAATTCGCACTTTGTTGAAGTCGATCGAGTTGCACTTACTCTGTTGATGTCGCCTTCAATTTTTATTTATTTATTTTTTATTTAAAAAAAACGAACTTTTGCTACCACGGCCCTTTGCTGGTGTCCATGGTCTTCTGTCACGGCCCTTTGCTGGTGTCCGTGGTCTTTTGTCACGGCCCTTTGCTGGTGTCCGTGGTCTTCTTTGCCACGGCCCTTTGCTGGTGTCCGTAATCTTCTTTGCCAGGCCCTTCGCTGGTGTCCGTGGTCTTTTGCAATTTTTTTTTTTTTTTTGAATAAAAAAACGCCAAACGTGGCTTTTCTTCATCTCCATGGAGATGCAAAAATGGAGGAAGCACACTCAAACACTTCAACCTAACCAAATCACATATGATCATTCATATTGATCACATACACCAATAATAACCCACGTATCACATGGTTATTCCATAAAAAAAAAATATTAAATAAAAAAATTGAAATTTCAAAGAGCACTACTATTGCATAGCGGAAGCAAATTTATGAATCCCACCGGTGGGTTTAATATTCTAACCCACCGACAGGGAGGGAAATTTTGTGAACACTCCCAAGATCTAACCTGCTCTTGATACCATGCTAAATTATTTATGAGAGAGAATAGCTTAAATTGTATTGATGATCTTGGCTATTATTTATAGCCTACAAAAGATAACCTACACAATATAAACTCTATCATATAAACTTCCATAAATCTATCTTAGAATATCACTAAGATATATTATTATCCTAAATATAATATTATAAGATCTATATGGAAAATATATCACAATAATATATTTTCCTATATTCCTAACTATTTGGTTTATGTCCCTATATAGTGGTTTTGTAGAAATATAAAAAAACCACCAAAATCTTTAATGATAATTATTTTTTAAAACCCTCAAAAGTTTGACAGTGTTATTTCAAAATTATTATTAAATAATATTTTGGGAAATTCTACATAATACCCCTGAGGTATTGACTATTCCACGTTGTGCCCCTACCTTTGAAAAGTTCCACACTATAACCTCAAGGTCCCAAAAGTGATTAAGTTGTACCCCTGCCGTTATCCCTCTGTTACATGTTGTCGTTAGTGGGGCCCACTTTACAACTATTTATTTATTTTTTTTCTCGATTTACGTGCTAAAAATGTCCCATTAAAGATTTTAGGGGTAATTTTAGCCTTAAAGGGTCCAAATTGAGCTCGGATTTTGCAAAAAAGTAACGTAAAAGCCCCGATTTATGAATTCTAAATTTAACTATGAGAATTCAAATTCACAAAACGAGGCTTTTACTTTTTTTTTTTTTTGCAAAATCCAAACTCAATTTGGAATCTTTAGGAATAAAATGACCCCTAAAACCTTAAAAGGAACATTTTTTTAGCACGAAAATCGAGAAAAAAATTAAATAGGTGTAAAGTGGGCCCCAGTAACGGCAACATGTAACAGAAGGATAACGGTAGGGGTACAGCTTAATCACTTTTGGAACCTTGAGGTTACAGCGTGGAACTTTTCAAAGGGAGGGGCACAACGTGGAATAGTCAATATCTCAGGGGTATTATGTAGAATTTAATTGATTTGCATCCCTTCATATCTTAAGCTAGTTTAGAACTCTTAATTGATTTCATGATTCAATAATACTTAACGTATTTTTCTTCAAACGAATTTTTTGTGAGCTTTGTCATACAGAGTAATAATATGTGAAATGTTCGTTGTAGCTAAAAACTTAATAATGTAAGTTCAATGTTCTACGACCATCTAATATCTATATCTGTATCTAATACTAAAGCAGTAATCACTTACTTATATTTTTCTTCTTAAATTCGCTCCATAATTAAATACATTTTTTCATCTATCATCGATTTCCTTCGATTTTAGGATTTTAAAGTTATTTATACCTCTTGATAACATCTGCTCAAATATCATTATTTAATATGAATGTCATTTAAATTCCACATTGTTTATGTGCGTGCCATCAAATAATGTACAATTAAAAAGCTAATAAACCTTAACAATATTTGTAATAATTAAAGGACAACAAAATTGTAAATAAGAAGAGCAACCGCGAATGAGTAAAAAATAAATCATCTTGTGGTAATAAACAAAGTCTTCGTACATACAATTTTTTTTCCTTCTTAAATAACAATAATAACATATGAAGTACAAAACATTATAATTTTTTTATTTAAAAAAAAAAAAAGATATTACAAGTTTTTGTTAAAAAAAAATTGTATTAATTGATGGTATGTTTAATGAAAAAAAACCCAATTAAATATATTAATGAGAGTAAACATATTAATGAGGGTAAAAAAGTAAATATACATTTTTGTACACAATTTTGTACATATTTTTGAGGGTATAGTTGGTAGCACATTATTCCTAAGAGTTATTTTCTACTTTTTATAAGGTAGGGATAACATTTAAGACACCCATTTAATATTTTGATAATACTAGAGTGGCATCGCGCGCGCCACAGCTAGCCATGTTTAAAGATCCTTTTTTGTTGTTGGTAACATTTTTTGGGGTATAAATTTGTTTGTTTAGATGAACTACTACAAGAGGGGGTGAATTGTAGTAGGTTCCAATAAGGTCAATTTTTTGCAGAATTTAAAAATAAAACATAAAAGGAACTTAAAGAACACATCAAGCTTTTACGAGGAAACTTTTCAGGGCCCAACTAGAAGTAAAACCTCGACCCTTCTCGGGATTTTCACTACACAAATTCCACTATAATAGGGCAACTCTTAGTTACAACCTATTAACAAAGACATTTCTCGCAAGTTCCTCAGTAGACTACTTGCTACCGAATAGGACTCTATCCTACCCAACCTAAGTCCCACTTAGATTCACTCAGCACTCCCGGAGTGCCTACACTCGGCTTCACAGTAGAAGCTTACTCACTATTTCCTCACAGCTACCACACGAAATTTAGAGACTTTCAAACTCCTAGACTTATACGAATTTTAGAGAATACAAACTCCTAAACTCAAATGTGAATTATCAAGAATTCACAAACATCCCAAAACCAATTACAGCACAAAGACTCACTCTCATACATAAATGGAAAGCTACACATGAAACCCGAAATCAAAATGATAAAGCTTAAACCTTTGGCAAACTTACTCTTAAGCACTAAGTGATTTTCACGCTTAAAACTCTCACTTTGATTCGAAGTACTTATGAATCCCCAACCAACCATGGACATTTTCTTTTAGTACGTAGCCCGCTTCCCATTACTCATCAATAGACCAATTTCTCCCACATAATTAAGGGAGCCATTGAAAGGTGACAAAAGCACCAGAAACGGCGACTGCCCGAGCTAATGATAGAGGCAAGAAAACTTTCCGGCCAAGTCCCATTAATTGATCATAATGATATCGTGGAAATCTTCTTTATTTATAGAAGTTTTGCGCGCAGCTCGCAAAGTAGGTTTTTTACTAAACTGATAAGCCAAATAGAAATTCGGACTTATCATTTCAAAACCGAAACTAAAATAAACTTAATTTCATTTTTAGGAAAACCTTTTCAGTCAAATTCGTTTTATCAAAAGATATAATTTTATATGAAAAAGATAAATCAAGTAAATCAGATTTTAAAAAATAAAATAAAAAAAAAAAAAAAACTTTTTCATAAATTCAAGAATATCTTTTACAAATAAAGTAGCTTGCCAAGCTTTATCCGATTTCTAATAAATCTCATGCATATCTTCCAATTATATATTTACATCAACCTAGAAAACAAACTTATCTTTAATAAAACCTAAGTTATGAAGTTCATCTTTTTCAGTTGATATCTCGAACTCTGCACTAGTCCTTGATTGTTGAGGTTGTGTTCCAGCATTACATTGGAATCAGGTCGTTATAACCCGTTGATATATATGTTCCTATCAAGGAACACCTTAAAGTTCCATCCAGCAATGTTTTGAGAACTGAACTCTTCTTCTAACTTCACTTGTCATCCTGGATCTTCTAAGGTTCCTTTGTTTCAATCCTTACTTCAACTCCCAGAGTTTACTTATCCTACAAACATCACAACACTAGAAAATTCTTATTAGATAGAAGTTTGCTCAATCATTACCATTAAGGGTCAACAAAATGTTTGCACATTGTTCTTAACAGTTTAATAATAAAAAATAAAAAATAAAAAACATTTTACATTAATGTGGGAAAATAAAAGTAAATAAACACGGTAGAAGGTAAAATTGTCTAAATAATATCCATAAAAGTCAAATCATTTAAACATTTTTAGAGGTATAAATGTCTACACTTTTTTTTTTAATGTCTACAAATTGTTCTTAACAGTATAAAAAAAAAAAAAAAAAAAAAAAAAAAAAAAAAAAAAAAAAAAAGCAATTTACATTAATGTGGGCAAATAAAAGTAAATAAACACTGTATAAGGTAAAGTTGTATTGTCCAAACAATATCCATAAAAGTTAAATCGTTTAATCAAAAAAAAAAAACTTAGGGCATGTTCACATTTACTAAACTTAACTTAACTGATTGGAGCTAAACTGAACTCAATTGATTAGAGCTGAACTGAACTGAACTAAATTGAACTAAGCTGAAATGAATATTTTATGAGAGAGGAAGATTAGGAGCTGAACTAAATTGAACTGATTGGAGCTGAACTGAACTGAACTGATTGGAGCTGAACTGAACTGAACTGAACTGAAATTAAGTAAATGTGAACATGCCCTTAGATGCAACTAACATCATTTCAATAGGAGCATATATAAACAAACATTTTAAGGATATAATTTTCCTCACAATAAATCTGACAAGATTACAAATATAATTTAAGTAGTTGTATGCGGTCTTAATTTGAATATGTTCTACCTAAGCTAGGTCGTGCTGGTCTTATAATCAAGGTTATTATGATCGAAATATCACGTTTGATTGGTGGTCAGGAGAAGGATCGAATTGGTAAATTGGATTCTAAGATCCTAAAATATTGAGAAACGAGTAATAAAAATGATACACATCTACGCAATAAAAATGCAAAACTTCATGTGTAATAAATAATGTAGTTGAGTTGTCATTTATTAGGCTTAGGGAAAGATTAGTTGTTTTCAGGCTCATTTTATTAATGAGCAGTAAGTTTGATTGTACAATCCTATTTGATCCTACATTATTCCGTACTATCCCATCTAATCTTGAATAATTTATACGATCCTAAATATTCTACTCCCTCCGTGTTTTTTTAAGTGATACATTTTGACCGGCACATAGTTTTAGGCAATTTAATTGACTTAAATAAAATAAGAGGTAAGTGGGGTAATAGAGTATTAAAAAATTGTTAAAGAAAGATAGTGGGGTTAATAGTTTATTGAAAAGTAATGAATGTGAGAGGAAAGATATAATAAAAAAAAGTAGTAGTCGGTTTGGGTGGGGATATGAGAGGAGAGAGATATAATATTTTAATGTATTTTTTGCCAAAAAATGAAATGTAACACTTAAAAAAACACGGTCGGAAATGGAAAGTGTATCACTTAAAAAAACACGGAGGGAGTAACAATGATCCAACTGTAAAATCAAGATCGCAATTGTAAGATCATACATGATTTTATAGGATCAAACACAATTATGTACAATCTTGACCGATCTTACAATTATCCTATCTTCAATGTGATTTCGCTTCTGACCCAAATCATTTGACTAATAAAATTAAATCAATGTACTATCCGGATCGCAATTGGTTATAAAAGCTTATTAACTAGTAAATGTTATTTGTCTAAACATTAGTATAAGATAAAATTAGGTGTTGAAATAGTTTAATTAAAAAAACTATATAAAAAAAAACCCTTCGAAAGTTTTTTTTTTTTTTTTTTCCTCTAGCTTTTCCAAAACATAACCTCAACTAGTAGTAATTATCCTAGAAAATTTCACTAAACACCACATTTTTTTCAAAATTTCAACCTAGTTTCTTTAAAAAACACTGAAAAATGCCTAGTTCAGAAAGTAATTAGACAATACCAGTACATTAACTATAGCATGACCGACCTACAACTTATAACAATCGTTCATGGAAGATGATGATTGAACCTAAGGTCAAATCCAAAAGGGGGGCTTGGGACCCTTGGTGGCTTGTCTTTTAGGTGGGTCTTGAGGTAGTCCACAACAAGTCCAACTAATGGATGGGGTTGTAACAAACTACCACCTCTACTAATACAATACTACCAAAAGCTGTCCAAAACAAACACAATTTAGCATAGCCCTATTCATTCTCAAGCTACACAAGGAATGTGCCAAAATAATTCAAAAATAAAGAAAAAAAAGTTAAAGTCTTTAAGTCCAAAAAAGGGAATTTTGACTTTTCATTCTAGCCATACACAAATTTACATGTCATCTTTCTCACATGACATTATACACTCAACCTCCCACCACCATCATATGCTCTTTTTTCTTTCTTTTTCTCTTTCCTTCTTCATTACGCCCTCTTAATCGCCAGCTCTAATCACGTTTTCCCCCTTATTATCTTCATTTTGTGATACCCATTATCTTTTTCTCATCATTTCCTCAACCTCCCCCAATTAAAAAGATCAGATTTTGATCCAAAAATTCCTGTCTTTTTTAACTAAATTTCACATTCCCAAAAAACCCACTTCCCAAATCTCCCAAAAACCAGTAAAATTACTAAACTTTACTCCAATTTAAGTTCAAAAATGGCTTAAATTAACCAATTTAAGCTCATAATTTTCCTGGGTAAGTTGCATTAAAATGGATGGGTTAATGGGGGATGTTACTAAGATCAGGAAAAGGGGTTGTTCACCATCTTCCTCAACATCATCTGTGATCCAGAATTACAAATTCAAAAGGGCAATTTTGGTAAGAAAAAAAGGAAGTGGCGGTAGTGGCGGCGGTAGAAGCGGCGGCGGAGGCGGCGGAGGTGGCGGCGGATCCACTACGCCAGTACCAAGTTGGAGAATGGTGGGGTCAAGGTCACCATCAGTCGTTTTAAGAGTAGCCGCCGCATCGCCGCGGTATCCGCCGAGCCTCTCCGGCAGGTCAAGGTCAGGGCAGGGGCATGGGCAAGGTCATGGGAATCCGCCGGTATCGGCACGGAAATTGGCAGCCACATTGTGGGAGATGAATGAGGTACCATCTCCAAGTTTGAGGGAGGATGGAAGTTGTAAAGAAAAGAGAGTTGGGAGGAGGGATAAATTGAGGAGGTCTTTGAATAATTCAGGTTCTCTTCCTCCTCACTTGTCTGATCCTTCTCATAGTCCTGTTTCTGAGGTGGGTTCTTTTTTTTTTTTCATCTTATTTTGTATATATAATTTGGTGATTTGGTTTTCTTTGTTATGCATTGTACATGAATTGGGTTAAATTTGTATTGGTTATAGATTGATTTGGAAATTCATATTCAAAGTTTGTGTGTCATGCATTATGTCAATGAACAGCTTGGTTTGGGTTTTTCTTGAATTGATAGTGAGTCAGATTGGCTGTTAATGTGAGTTTGGCTTGGTCAAAGCTCGGTTCGAGCTCAGGAATTTGGTTTTGTTTATAATCAGAAGAAAATTGATTGTTGAGTTCTTAGGTAGTATGTTGTCTGCTTGCTAAAATTGTTTTTTTGCTATTTTTTTTTTTGATAAAAATGTTTGCTTCTTCAGGCAGAAGTCATGTTTCTTGTCAATCCATGTATATACTTCCTCCGGTCCAAATTACTCGCAACTTTGGGGTATTATTGTGAGATATAAAAAGTTACGAGTAATTTGGACCGGAGGTAGTATGTGAATTGTTTCCCTGAGGCTGTTCCTATAATGTAGTCCATTTTGAGTTGATATTTTAGAAGTTTTAGTGATGCTTGTGTCTGACATTATGAATTGGTCTTATAGAGAACGGAGCGGCCTGGAAGTGGTAATCACCGGAGAAGAGAGTCGTCTATCACTAGGAGGCTAAAGATTGAGCATTTTGATTCCGTTAGTAACGCCAGCTTTATGGAGGTATAATGTGGTTTCCTTTCATTTTCACAAATGTGGATGTCCATTTGAATTCATAGCTCTGATGCCTGTTTGAGATGACACATTGTCTGCTTATTATCATAACTTGTCTGCCTGTTATGTGTATTGGATAAGCTATCTGAATGTATAACTGACAGCATGTGGAAGTCTGTGGATATCAAGATTAAATGTTTTATTGTACATGATGCAGTTCATTGCTGCTCAATATTAGTGTAAAAATATCCAGTCCAAGATTGTCGGACAGTGAAATATTGCGTTTATAGACTGAAATGTCATGTATCTATATATGGTGATGCACCACACTGGAGCACGATAAATTATTATTTATATTTCAAAGCAGGGTTTGTCATAAAAGGTGGAAGGTTTTCTGAAGTTCGTCTTCTTTTTTTGTCTACCCCTCTTACTATGTAGATAGAGACTAGATCTCGATGCCAGACCCCTTCTGGATCAACAGCGGGGGGAAGACCCCGTTTAAAGGATGTGAGTAATGCTTTGACCACTTCGAAGGAGCTGCTGAAAATCATAAGTCGCATGAGGGGTCATGAAGATCAACCTTCATCGAGTATGTCCCTTATCTCTGCCTTACATGCTGAGCTTGAGAGGGCGCGCTTGCAGGTCAATCAGATGATACAGGAAGATCGGTCTGATAGCAAAGAGATCAATTACCTTCTGAAGCGCTTTGCTGAAGAAAAAGAAGCATGGAAGAACAAAGAGCAGGAAGCAGTTGAGGCTGCAGTTGAATCCATAGCAGGAGAGCTTGAGGTGGAACGGAAACTTAGGAGGCGACTTGAGAGCCTGAATAAAAAGCTTGGTAAAGAGCTTTCTGAGACTAAGTTGTCATTGCTGAAGTCAGTGAAGGAACTTCAGAGTGAGAAGAGAGCTAGAGGAATTATTGAGCAGGTCTGTGATGAGCTAGCTGGGAATATCGGCGAAGATAAAGCTCAAGTAGCAGAGATTAAAAGAGAAACATTGAGAATGCAAGAAGAAATTCAAAAGGAAAGAGAAATGCTTCAAATAGCAGAGGCATTGCGTGAGGAGAGAGCTCAAATGAAACTCTCAGATGCTAAACTTCAGTATGAGGAAAAAAATGCAGCGGTTGATAAGCTGAGAATTGAGCTTGAATCATTCCTTAGAACCAATAGTAAAGAAAATGGATGTGGGTCTGTGTATCAGAGAAGAGATGTAGATTTGGCCTTTTGTCGAAGTGAAGCTAAGGAGAGTGATGAGGGGGAAGTCGAAAATACAACTGACGACGATGGTGAAAACTCTGGTGAAAGTGATCTTCATTCCATAGATTTGAATGTAGCCGATCCTTACAAGAACAACTACAAGTTGACTAGTTCACCCATGATACCTAAAACTTCCAAAAGACACTCAGTTGATGAGCAACTCAAAGGAAGGAAATCAATATTTAATCAAGTAGCTAGAAGAAGCACTTCTTTACTTCGAAGTGTATCTAACATTGTTGAGTGGGGTAATGGCTCAAGTCATGAAATTGATAAGCAAACTCCTAGAAAAAGTTGTGGTGATGAGATACAGAAGCATAAATCAGGAAGAGGTTTACGGGACCATGGTTTGCCTAATTCTAGGCTGGGGTTGGAAAGAGAATGTGCAAGTCCATCCAGCCTACGAGGTCCACCATGGCCTTCTCGGGAGCCATGCAATGTCGCAATGCAGAGACCAATGACGATGGAAGGAAGTGGAACTAGGGGAAGGCTTGAAGAAGGCAGAGTTGAAGGGCACAACTCAAGGAGATCAAGAAGATAATTCTTAGATTTGAATTTTAGGGCAACTGTCTTGTTGCCTGTGGTGGTAAACCTTAATTAATATATTTGTCGTGGTTGCCAATGCTACCACACTTTCACCATTTTTATCTTAGCCCTTTGTGACAATGTGGGTTTTTGTAAAGTAGGAAGCATGTTTAATATTTTTTCTTGGAACATCTCCTCTGTTTTCGGAGGAAGACTTGATTAGTGTAGGGGGGCGTTTGAAATTTGCCAAAATTGTCAGATTTACCCATGTACATTATAAAAGAGGATGGCCTTCCCTGTTCAGATTGGTATGTGTTCAGCATTTTATGCGTTAAATTATCTAAGATGGCAGCAATCGATGTTGTCTTCTTTCTTGTTGCTTGTTTAATATCCTATATTTGTAACCATCTTCAGAGAGTTTGCCTGATAGATTCCATTTTGTTAGAAAATATAATGCTCAACTGTTACAGACAACTTATAACAATGAGCGTTTATGTAATCAGATTTCTACACCAGAAGCCTGTCATACTAGTGCACTTCTAAGTATGCCTTAACTGCAATAATGCAATTGAAATTTCTGTTTGTTGGTTGTGGAAGATAAAAGTGACTTCTTGGTTAATACGTAGGGGCAACCCGTGCCCCTATGAGGCTACGATACATCTGGTTCTTCCCAGCCAATCAACGAAGGCACTCATCTAAAGTGAAGCCGAATGCCATGATAGCAGCAGTAGTTAGACATTCAAGAATTTTGCCATGTGGGAGTTGTTACTCTATAATCTCTCTATAAATAAAGTTTTGATGAATTATTTTTCTCCCTAAAAGTGAGACTAAAATGATTAAGAGTTCCTGATTGAAATGATGAGTTTTGAGCTGAAAGTTTAAAGGGCTTGATTACTATTCCGGCTTACTGTTGTGTTCAATTGAAATTTGCCACTTGAGGCGACTTGCTAACATGAGGAATCCCAGGTTCATATTTCTTACAAACGTTTTGCTATTGAGCATCGTACAAATATATATATCCATGATCTAAGGGCCTGTTTTGATTTACTAAACTGAACTGAAAATAAGCCGAAGAAAACAGGTCCTAATTCAAGCCGAACTCAAGTTAATCTCAAAATCATCAGCAACAATGCCTAAATAAATATAATTTTCTCATAACATTACCAAATTCAGAAAGAAACTCACCATTAAGTTATTACACAACTCAGCTAGATAAATTGAAAAACATAAAGTGATTAATCATACAATAACACTGCCTTGATTAAATAAAATAAAAAAGCATAGAATAAAAAGATAGATGGTGTAGAATTAATAATCAATCGTCTAAGAATTTGCGAAGACGTTGTCTGACGAATTCGCTACGAGCTTGAGTGCGGGCTTGTTGAGGGGCGATGTTGGCGAAGGAGAGATAAGCTCCGACTGCAATCATAGTTACTCCGATGCCAACTCCCGCCGCTGTCGCCGCCATCTGCCGCCGTGTAGGAGGATACGCCCACAACATTTGCCCTTCTTTTTTCTATTTTCTCCGATTTTTAATTTTTTTAAAACCTTATTATTATTTCGTCAAAAAAAAAAAAAAAAAAAAAAACCTTATTATTGTCTATTGAGTTAAGTTGGGTCATGGCACAATTGATATAGTGGGTGGATTAGGGTAGGGGGGTCGTACTAAAACCCAAGTCCAATTGGGTCAATTTTGGCTAATCTCATTTGCAATAAACACTAAATTATTAAAATGGCTATTTAATTAAGGTTTTTATTTTTATTTTTTTTATTTTATTAAAGGTAAGAAAAATAAACATAAGGTTTTTATTTTTATTTTTTTTATTTTATTAAAGGTAAGAAAAATAAACATTAAGAAGTTCTCTTCCTGAGGGTAATTCCTAATGGATCAGAAGAAAGAATAGACATTAGCCATACTAACATCAATATCCATACCATTAGTATTAGATACTAAATAAACCACATTAGCTATCCAATCTGTTGCCCGATTCGTCTTTCGGTAGACGTGCTGGATACTCTGATTGCCAAAGCGAAAAAGGAGAGAACGAGTGTCTTCGATAATATGCTCAATCTGCCAAGGTAATGCCCAAATGCCTTCTATTGAGTTAACTCTTCGATAATATGCTCGATTTGCTAAGGTACTGCCCAAATGCCTTTTAATAAATTAGCTGATAAAAGGTTACCCAAGTTTATTTTAACAATTAAAATACTATGTATGTTCTAATAACGTCTAACAAGTTCAAAAAAATCAATTGAATAGATTTTTTTTTTTTTTTTTTTTTTGGGGACGAGAATGCAACCGTAATTAAATTATATACAAGTAAGAACTTGTCTCAAAAAAAAAAAAAAAAAAAAAAAAAAAAAAAAGAAATTGTACAATCTATGTTTAAGACATTAAGGGGAAAAATCAGTATATTTTCTCTTTTAGTTAGAATCACTAATTCACATTAGGAATGTCATAAGAGTATATCCTCTTCATGTGCTTTTTACTCATTCAAACTTATTTTCTTTGGACTTTCATTTAATTGAAATTCCTTTTAACTTATATGCATAAACCTTTTATAGTTATGAATTTAGATTAAGTAGCTTAGTTTTTGCATTAATTTTTATTTCAAAACATATTTTCACAAAATTAAGCTAATTTTATTTGAAAACTTTAGGAAATAAGTAGGAAAGTGTAGCACACACCCAATCACCAATGAACATAACATTGAAACTTCGAAAGTGTAATACACACCCATAAACATTACAATCTTGTTTATTTTTTTGGTAAATTTTTGTAGTTTGGTTTAGCGTTATTGAACTGTCAGTATGTGAGCAATTTCTCACAATAATGCTAGAATAAAAATAAATTCCCTTTATGCATTGATTTGGAAACTAATTCCCTAGATACCGTCCATGTAGAATCGGTGTTGGGTGTGATTTTTTTTCAACTTAAAACCGCTAATGACTATAGCGGTTATAGCTTTAAAACCGATACTGTCATTAGCGGTTTCAGAAAAGAGACCGCCTATTTCAATAAACAGGTCTCTTTTCTTTCTTTTACTTTTTTTAAAAAAAAGTAAGGAGGCAAAGAGACCTAACAATAAAAAGGAGGTCTCTTTTCTGAAACCATGTCTTAGCCAATACTTATTACTGTTAAGTTCAAAGAGACCTAATTTCATTAATAATGGGTCTCTTTGATTTTTTAAAAAAAAACCAAAACCGCTAATATGGCTAGCGGTTTTATCCAAACCAAATACCAATCCTACATGGACGGTATTTTGGGAATTTGTTTTTAAATGGGTGTATAGTGGGAATTTGTTTTTGTTTTAACATTATTGAGGGAAATCACTCGTCAGTATGTAGTTGGACATATGCAGTAGATTAATTTTATATTATTGGATTTAATTGTGCGGCAAATTAATCATTACACGCTCATTTGTTCATTATTCATACAAAAATCAGATTTAATTTGCTGTACAACACAGATCAAGGACATTTCTCAACTACACAGTCTACGATCTACAGGCTCTCATTGTGCTTACTCTTAGACACACTCACTAGAACCACCATGCTTCTCCAAGTAAGAAATCGCGAATGCAGCATGGAAAGCAGCCCCAACAGAAAAAGCTTCCTCATCAACAAAGAAGTATGGGGAGTGCACTGGCTTATCCGATTTCAGGGTCTCATTCTTTATTCCGAGAACAAATATAGCAGCTGGCATTTTTGAGGAAAAGAAGCTGAAATCCTCTGATCCCATGGTCAAGTGAAAGACTTCCAACTTGGACCTGCCAATCAGCGCCTCCACAACCTGTGTCCCGTGCTCATGGAGTACCTGATCATTAATCATCACAGGCCAAGGCATAGGCGTGTCTTCCAAGAAGTCTACCTCACCATGGCACTGATGTACAGAAGATTGCATCTCCACAATCTGCAATTATGTATTATTAATTTCATTTCTAACTCTATCTTGTTGACAATATTAGGAAATACTGGACGCACAGAGTGTTACCTCCTTAATCCTGTCTCTCAAGTAGGTGAGACCTTCAGAGGTCAAGCTTCTAAATGTTCCTCCGAATTCTACCTTCTCAGGGATCACATTTCCTGCTTGGCCTCCTTTAAAGTAACCAACAGTCACCACCTGTATGATCCATGAAACAAACAAATTAGGCAAAGTCAGCACGTATCTTCTGAAACAAGAAGCAAATGCCACAATATTCAGATTAAAGGAATTTAATATGCATCTCTAATCTCTATGACTATTACCTCCTAACTTTTGTTGAAATTTATTCTCTAGTTAATATTGGAAAGTTTTAATTATTATTTTCAGACAATCAAAATAGAAATGTGGCCTTTGATTTAAAGACACAGTATTATATATGTCTCCCTGAGGTTGCAATTAATTGTCAGGTAATGGTAATCATCAAACTATGTCATAAAGAGCTGTTTTCTGGATCAAGACATCCTCAAATTAGGGCTACTAATCTATCAATAGCTCCTCCGTAGGTAAACAGTCCTATTCAGTGTTAAAAAATCAGTAATTTAATATTATTGTAGATGCAGAGATTCATTATGATCTAAAAAGCACGAGGACACGACCTTGAGGCCTGAGTTATGAATTTTGAAGGTCTGATCAAGGACTTCACTCTTTCTTCAATCAATCAATCAAAGCCTTAATCCCATAAGTGGGGTCGGCTACATGAACCAAATTTGATTATTTCGTGTAATCATCGACAAAGATCCTCCTCCTCCATCCCTTACGATACAATGCCTCATCCTCATGAAAATCCCAAAACTTCATATCCTTCCTAACTCCTTCCAACCAAGACATTTTCAGTCTCCCTCTCCCTCGTTTAACCCCTCCATGGTCCAAAAATTTCACCCTTTCTTCAGCTCAGTAAAAAATATTTCTAGAAGGATAGAGTAACAATGATGATTTGACAAATTAGGACAGAGGCAATGAGCATGCAATGACTCCCATTGTGCTTATTCTGAAAGTTAATACGCACAGAAGTAAAAAATGAGACTTACCCCTGACTCAATAGGATTTATTTCTCTAGAAATGATATGCTGGAGTGCAATAATAGTTGATGAAGCAGCAACGATGGGGTCTTTACTGAGATGGGGATGTGCTCCATGTCCACCATTTCCTGTAATTGTTGCCTTAAACAGCCCAATACCAGCAAGAACTGGGCCTGCCTTAGAACCAATACTACCTGTGGGCATTGTTGGCAGGACATGTAGGCTGATGATGGCATCGACATCATCTAGAGCACCTTCTTTGATCATATGGTATGCACCCGCATGACCTTCTTCACCGGGTTGGAAAACCAACTTGACTGTACCCTTTTTTGTATTTACAATGAAAAAAATCAGCCTGCGGAAGCATAATCAGCTACTATTGTGAAAATTTAGCTAAAATTTTACAACTGACCTTTAGCTGATCTTTCCTGCCTTGGAGTAGCTTGGCTGCCCCGAGTAGCATTGCCACATGAGTATCATGGCCACAAGCGTGCATCTTCCCATCATTTTTGCTTTTAAACTCCCAATCAACCAGTTCCTTCAAATTCCAAGTTAAACTTTAAATGCCAATTTCAAATTCAGAAATCAGAAACAAAGAGTTATTAAGTACTAAGAACTTGGTACTACATATAAGAGTCCTACAGCCCCCAAAAACCTCAAAACAGGATGCACAAAATTCCAGCACTTGGATTGCCGGTGCATGACAGTTCTTTTGCAAGCAATTGTGCTACTGAAAGTGGCTGCAGCCCCTACATGCTTACAGTCGGGATTAGACATAAAAATAGTTTGATTCCGTAAAGCTTCTAGATGTTGCTAATCACCGAATTTTGTCTGGCTCTGCATGTGTTAAGGATTGCCCATCTATACAGAAAAATTAGGGGGATACAGCAGTTTTTTATTTCTATCATGGGCCAATGAGGCAATGATTTCTTAATCTTTCTGCACCTTTCCTAGCCTTCTCCTTCTCAATGAGAATATATATGGAGATTGGAATGTTCTTTTTACTTGGCAAGATGAAGTCTAGTAGATAAAAGCACTATCCAAAAACTAAGGTATTCAAACTAAGCCCAAGCCTCAAATGGCTAATTTTGAAGATGTTATAAACAGTATTCAGTTGGTTTCACCCTAGGAATCAGCAAATTTATGAAAAGTTTCTTTAGTAGTTGTAACTATCACTATCCTACCAACTACCGGTGTACTTTGATGTAGGGCCTGTTCTGATTTACAGAACTAAACTGAATAGAG
Organism: Chenopodium album; assembly: GCF_948465745.1. Classification (NCBI taxonomy): domain Eukaryota; kingdom Viridiplantae; phylum Streptophyta; class Magnoliopsida; order Caryophyllales; family Amaranthaceae; genus Chenopodium; species Chenopodium album. The sequence continues at coordinate 3,932,125 of NC_137836.1, read as the reverse complement.
CTGAAATGAATTGTTTATGAGAGAAAGAAATTAAGAGCTGAACTAAAAAGAATTGAAATTAAGTTAAAGAGAACAAGCCCGTAGTCTAAGCTGGGTGCCACTTTGTACCTAAAACTTCCACGGGAAAGTCATTTTTATGAGTGTGTAGCAACTCAAGAAAAGTATTCTTCTCTTATACTTTGTACATAATCAGATTTGGCAAAATGAAACCTTATTTTTCCAAGAAAAGAGAAACAAAAGCGTCTGGTACTGCACACAAGCATAATCATCACAAGCAACTGTCGTAAACAATAGCAGCAAAACAAAAACACAATTAAATTGCTAGAAAACTTATGGAAAATAATACACAATGAGACTGATTTGCCTAAGGTGTAATAGATGAAAATTCTAACTAGCTGGAGTAGAATAAACTGAAGTAGTAAGATATCTGAAACATCATATCATGTCAAACTTTGTAAAAATAAAAGTTGGACTATGTTTGCACTCAAGTACATATAGAGACAGAGCACTGAATGCAATTTGTTATGCTCATTAAATTTTCCATTTAAGATTTTATGTTGAGCAATAAAAATATCAAATTAGCTTCTATGTACACACCCAGCCATTCAGGCGCGTATAAGGTTTTCTACAGTACCACTGTACGAGTAGTATTATTTAGGGGCGAAGGCTGCGAAGCTAAAGCTAGAGGAGGATAGCAGATTTTTGTACTAGAATATAGACGAAGAGATTGCGGCAATTATATGTTAATTAGTGGCGTGGGAGTCCGGGTTTCTTGAAAAACATGTGATTGTGTCATTGTGTGTTATCAAGGACATCTTAAATACTCTTCGGTGTACTTTTTTCTTTTCATTTGATGATTAAATGAAAAATAATCGTTAAAATGAAAACGAAATAATTATAAGTGTATTGATAGAGTGTATAACATATTCCTGAATCTTAACCATCAGCTTTTGGTTGAGATGGTCCTCTAACATGATATCAGAGCTAACGTGACATAGAGGTCACGGGTTCGAATCTCATCCACCCCTCTGTTAAAGTGGAATTAATTCGCGCCAGGTATGGGATGGCCTGTGCTAGATATAATTTCAAAATCGTATCAAATTGGAAAAAAAAATAAAAAAACAAAACAAAACCTGCATAGCAAGAGCATCCATGTCAGCCCTGAGAGCAAAAACGGGCTTCTGACCCGACCCGATAGAAGCGATGATACCAGTCTTGGCTACAGGCCATGCATACTGAATTCCCAGCGAGTCAAGCTCGGACCGAATGAGTCGACTCGTCTCGTGTTCTTCGAACCCCAATTCTGGGTTCTGATGAATCGTCCTCCGAATCCGGTTCATCCATTCGAACAATTCCGGTTGTCTCGCCGCTTCCAAGAGCTCCCGACTCAGCGATTCCATGTCCGAGTTCGCCCATTTGGTGTGGGTCGAGATTACAAGAACAGCCGTCAGTAGCAGTTTCAGTAACATTTTTACCACAATTTGAGGATTTGTAAGCAGCTTTTTGAATCGTTTGATACTTGATAGTGCAAAAGGACAGTTAAATAGGTGGGTGTAATTTTGTGATTTTCGTTCATTCCGTTTATAAGGAAATAAAATAGCGTTACGTCTTCGGCAGTAGTTGGCTAGTTGCATTATGGGATGGTGATGGTCTTACACTCTCACTCACCGGCGCATCCAAAATAACTTTATTAAAAAGTTGTAAAAAAATACATGTAAAAAAATACATGTGGAATTGTGGAGTATAAGAGACCTGTTATTTATATAATGATATATTTGAACAAAAGTACTAATCTGCAACTTTTAAAATAGGCGGCCTCTTTGAATTTAATACAAAATTAACAAAAACGCGGGCTAATTTGTTATGTTTGTAAACTACTACCTCCGTTTTTTTTATTAGTTAACACGTTTGATTATTCACTATTCATGCACCTCCCTTCAATCATGTTTTGTGATTTATACGTAAGAAAAAATAGAGTCAAGTGGAATCTTATTAGATTCGTCACAATGTATATTTTCAAAATAATTTTTACTTATCAATAATTAAAGATATTAATAATTTAATTTGTATATTGGCAAACGTGACTAAAAAAACATGTCAACTAAAATAAACGGAAGAAGTACATAACAGTACCTAAGATACCGGAACAGCTTAGATCCGACAATAGTGATGGTGAATTGGTGATGCAATAATATTATTGTAGCCCTGAAAATCCATATGTGCTAGTTACCTTTATCAAAACTTATGCGGTTTTTAATATTACTATATACCTGAATCATATACATGTCATATGACATTAGGTTGGAGGAAATACAAGTCAATCAGGCTGATTTACAGTTTGTGTAAATCAGGGGTCAATTTCGTCTTTTCAGTCATTTCGTCTTTTCAGTCATATTAGTAAGGGTAGTTTGGTCAGCTTGTGCAAACGTTGATATTCATTGTCGTTACCACAAATCCACCTCACTCTCTCTCTCTCACTCTTACTCCCTGCAAATCCACCCCACTCCCTTCAAATCCACCTCCTCCTCCTTCCATTAAAATCAATCAACAAGCACTCCAACAAAAACCCAAAAAATTAAATAAAAATGCGAATGGGAGTAATCGGTCACTCAAAACCCAAAATTTCAGCTTCCAATCCTAACAAGTAACAACCACCATGAAAGCTTGATTAACCTCATCATCATCATCATCTTCATTCTCACTCCCTCAATTACCACAATTACCACTCAATTCAACCCCCAATTTCTCTCAACCTCCATTTCTATGGAACTCAAGCTCCAAAACCCATCACCCAATTATGAAATTCCGCAAAAACCCACCTTATATGGCAGTTTAAAATGTCACCGCAAATGAAATGCTTTCCCTAAAGGGTTGATATGGCCCTAATTTACACTCTATTCAAGTAGGGTGTCTTTTGGTTTCGCCGCGAAGCTGCCATTGTTGGGAAGAAAAGGACGACGGGAAGAATTGAAGAAGAGGACGAAGATCTCAGGCTTTCTGGGTTCGTTCGGCGGAAGGCGTAAAGATGGTGGTGGCTGTGATGGGTTTCGGATGGTGGTCGGAGTGATGGTGACTATGACGGTGTTGGGGTGGAAGATTGGAGAAGATGTTAATAAATTATTTTTTTTAAAAAAAAAACAGACGTTAGAGTTACTAACGTCTTCAAAACCGAATAGTAGTATAAAATTAATTTATTTGGCAAGAGGGGCCCACAAAAAGCAACTGATTGACAAAATTCATCAATTAGGCTGATTGCCTGGGTTTGCCTCATTAGGTTGGACATAGTATCAAATTTTAACATACCTTTATTATTCTTACTGACTAGTATATTAAAACTTTAACTAAAAAAAATAGCCTCTTAAGGGAACAATCGTCGGTATGATAAGGCGTGTGGCTCAAATCGTTGTTAAGCCTAAAGCATCACCATTCACCCAAGAAATTTTGGAGTAACCAATGGAAAAAATTAAAATACCGTCATGCAAATATGATGGAAAAGACGGCCCGAAGAGATATGTAGCATCATTCGAAGGGCACATGTTATACACCAATTCAGATGTCGTTTGGTGTAAGGCCTTCCCAACAACCCTTCTGAAGCACCATTGATAGTTTTGAGAAACTGGTGCAGGTGTTTGCTGGCCAGTATTTAAACAATAGTGCCTGTAAGATAGTGTAATTCTCCTTGGTTGGAGTATTCTCATTCAACAATATATATAGTTGTTTACAAACCTAATTATGAGAAACCTAATTACACAAGATATATCTTTACAGAATATTAACAAGATAATATAAACCTATTATCTATCAGTGCCAGTATGTAAGCAATAGTGCTATGCATGCAGTGAACGTTTAGGAGAATTGAAGGCAGTGGTGCAAAGGAAAGATGAGTCTCCAACAGTCTAAGGGACTACGTCAATAGATTTAACAATGAAGAAAATACTATTCGAAAGTTCAGCAAGAAATAGTCGTTATGGCACTAATGAATGGATTGAATGACTGAATTCAAAAGATATTTAACTCGGAAAAGTTTCCCAAATCTGGAGGCTGTGTTCGGCAAAGCGCACCTGTGTTTTAAGGGTGGGTAACTCTTAAAAACGAGCAGCAGAGTGGCTCCAATAGAAGTAAGTCGACGTTAGTCTGATAAAATCGTACATGAGAACAGTAAACACAGTAAGCAAACTCAGCTGATAGGAAGTGAGAGCCGACAAGAGAATAAATCCAGTAAAGGACTGGGCGATACAGCAATTATACTTTAATTTGGGTTTAGATTTATTGAACTATATGCAGTAGATTAATTTTATATTACCCGAGTTAATTGTGCAGTTAATCATTACACATTTCACATTTGTTTGTTATTCATACGAGTATCAGATTTGCTGTACAACATCAAACACTTGCAAGGACATTCTCTGAGAGCCAACATGCACACATCAAGGACATTTGACAACTACAGTCTACATGATCTCATCATGCTTGCTCTTACACACTCTCGATAGAACCACCAAGCTTCTCCAAGTAAGAAATAGCAAGTGCAGCATGGAAAGCAGCCCCAACAGGAAAAGCTTCCTCATCAACGAAGAAGTATGGGGAGTGCAATGGCTTATCCGATTTCAGGGTCTCATTCTTTATTCCGAGAACAAATATAGCAGCTGGCATTTTTGAGGAAAAGAAACTAAAGTCCTCTGATCCCATGGTCAAGTGAAAGACTTCCAACTTGGACCTGCCAATCAACGCCTCCACAACCTGTGTCCCGTGCTCATGGAGTGCCTGATCGTTAATCATCACAGGACACGGCATAGGCATGTCTTCAAAGAAGTCTACCTCACCATGGCACTGATGCACTGAAGATTGCATCTCCACAATCTGCAATTATGTAATATTAATTTTATTTCTAATTCTATCTTTGTTGACAATATTAGGACATACTGGAGTACTGGACGCACAAAGCGTTACCTCCTTAATCCTGTCTCTTAAGTAGGTGAGACCTTCAGAAGTCAAGCTTCTAAATGTTCCTCCGAATTCTACCTGCTCAGGGATCACATTTCTTGCCTGGCCTCCTTTTAAGTACCCAACAGTCACCACCTGTATGATCCATGAAACAGACAAATTAGGAAAAATCAGCATGTATTTTCTGAAACAAGAAGCAATTTCTAGATTAGAAGAATTTAATATGCATCTCTATGACTATTACCTCCCTACTTTTATAGAAATTTATTCCATCTAGTTAATATTGGAAAGTTGTAACTTATTATTTTCGGACAGTATAAATAGAAATGTGGCCTTTGGTTTAGGGACACAATATTATATATGTCTCCCTATGAGCTGTTAAACGGAGACCCGATGGTGCATTGGTACGAAGAGTGGAAGAGTGAGACCATGGAGAGGTTAAACGAGGGAAAGAGACACTACAAGAAAATAACCTTTTCGTAGCGATTATTTTAACCTTTAGTATCGATTGTAATTGCAACAAAAGGCTTTCCCAACGAATAACCATTCGATACAATATCCCCCGTTGCCTTAGCCTATAGTAGTGGTTTTCAATATCGCTGGGGTTGGCCTCAATAATCAATACGAAAAACTACATCCAATTGTGGTGATTATTGTAGCGATTACAATCGCTATAAATGTTTAACTCATTTTCTTCAAAAAACCAAAAAAAAAAAAAAAAAAAAAAAAAAAAAAAACATGCGTATGATCTTTACAAGATTCGAACATGCAACCTCAAACTCTTATATTAAATGTTTCACCAATAAGCTATGACATATTTTATGTATTCTTTGTCAAACAACATATATAATTAAATTTAGTGTTGAAAAGGCTTTTCGTATCGATTTTTCGGATTTAGTGGCGATTGTAAATGATACGATTTCTCAAAATGATATAAATGTGTAAAAATAGTGTGGATATGTATTATTATGTTTTCCGTATCGATTTTACATGGGAAAACCATGACGATTGTAAAAATGATACGACATTCTTAATTATTTCACAAACATACTTGCATATTGTAGCGAATGTACAATCGCTACGAAATAATCGCTACGAAAAGAGATTTTTCATGTAGTGAGAGACAAAAAATGACTTGGTTGAAAGGAGTTATTAGGAAGGATATAAAGTATATGGATTTGCATGAGCATGAGGCATTTGATCGTAAGGGGTGGAGGAGGAAGATTTTTGTGGATGACCATATGGAATAATCATTTTTGGTTCATGTAGCCGACCCCTTATGGGATAAGGCTTTGATTGATCGATTGATTAATTGTGAGTTGTAAAGAACTATGCAGGTTTCAATTATTATCATGTAATGGTAATAATCAAACTATGTCATAGCTTTTTTTGGATCAAGACATCCTCAAATTAGGGCTACTAATCTATCAATAGCTCCTCTGCAGGTAAACAGTCCTATTCAGTGTTGAAAAATCAGTAATTTAATATTACTGTAGATGCAGAAATTCCATATGATCTAAAAAACATGAGGCCACGACCTTGAGGCTTGACTTATGCATCTTAAAGGTCTGATTGAGGACTTCCCACTTTCTTCAGCTCATTAGAAACGATATTTATAAGGATAGAGTAGCAATAATGATTGATAGACCAGGACAGAGAAAATGAGCATGCAATGACTCTCATTGTGCTTATTCTGAAAGTTAACATGCACAGAAGTAAAAATGAGACTTACCCCTGACTCAATAGGATCTGTTTCTCTAGAAATGATATGCTGGAGTGCTACAATAGCTGATGAAGCTGCAACGATGGGGTCTCTACTCAGATGGGGCTGTGCTCCATGTGCACCTTCTCCTCTAATTGTTGCTGTAAACAGCCCGGTACCAGCAAGAACTGGGCCTGCCTTGGAACCAATACTACCAGTGGGCACTGTTGGCAGGACATGTAGGCTGATTATGGCATCGACATCATCTACAGCACCCTCTTTGATCATATGGTGTGCACCAGCATAACCTTCTTCACCGGGTTGAAAAACCAACTTGACTGTGCCCTTTTTTGTATTTGCAATGAAAAAAATCAGCCTACGGAAGCATAATCAGCTAATAAATATTGTGTAAATTTAGTTAAAATTTCACAATTGACCTTTAGCTGATCTTTCCTGCCCTGGAGTAACTTGGCTGCCCCAAGTAGCATTGCCACATGAGTATCATGACCACAAGCATGCATCTTCCCATCTTTTTTGCTTTTAAACTCCCAATTAACCAGTTCCTTCAAATTCCAAGTTAAATTTCAAATACCAATTTTGAATTCAGAAACATCAAAAGTCATTAAGTAATTAGAACTTATTCATTAAAAATAAAATGTAATCCTATCCCCAAAAAATCCTCAAGCTGGATGCACAATATTCCAGCACTTGGATTGGTGGTGCATGACAGTTTTTTGCAACCTATTGTGCTACAGAAAGTGGCTGCAACCCCTACATGCTAACAGTTGGGATTACATATTTCTTTTTTTTTTTTTTAATTTATTTTTAAAAAAGGTTGATCCCGTAAAAGCTTATATTTATTGCTAGTCATCATTTATTGTCTAGCTCTACTAGTATTAAGGATTGCCTTACAAGAATTAGGGGAATTCAGGCTTGCTTGTTTCTTTTCGTTGCTCGGGCCAATGACTCCTGAATCTTTCTGCTTCTTTCTTAGCCTGCTCATTCTCAATGAGAATATGGAAAGTTCTCTTTACTAGGCAGCAAGTGAATTGGTAGTTTTAACCTTGGCAAAATGAAGTCTACTAGATGAAAGCACTATCTAATGCTATGTTTGGATAACAAATTAGAAGGAAAATGGAAGGGAGGGAAATGGAAGGGAGGGAAAGGAAGGGAAAATGGAGGAAATGATGAGCTTCATTTTCCCTCCAAATCTCTCCAATTTTGAAGGGATGGTCTTTATTAAAGGAGGAGGGAAAATGGATCCCTCCCTCCCCCTCCCCTTCCCTTCCCCAACATATTATCCAAACAAGGAAGTTTGTCTCCCTCCCTTTCCCTTCTCTTCCTTTCCTTCCATATTTTGTTATCCAAACATAGCCTAAAAGTCATACCTGTCGCAATTTAAATAGTTCACTATGCAACTGATCTCTCTCTCTAAGGTGTAGTAGAATAAACTAAGTTAACATCTGAAACTCCATAACAGACACTTTGCTGATTTGTAAATTGCGACAGGTATGACTTTTTAATCATTTTGTAAATAGTTTCTTACAAGGGTATCATAAATGAAGGTTTAGTGCAACACATTGCACGCACACAAAAAAAAAAAAAAAAAAATTAGTACTTTTTTTTTTTAATTTTTTGCTTTGAGGATCATAGCACACCCAGTTTTTTAAATCTTAATAATAACTATTTTGTCATGAATTAAGTTCATATTCCTTTTGGTTTCCTCACTTAGACACCAAATGTTCATAATGTTTAAAAATAAAGTTTTAACTGCATTTTAAGAAAATATCTTACATATATACCCGAGTACACACAAGAGGCCGCTAAGCAGGTGCACTAGAGACATTTGTTTTTACTACGTAGCTCATTTGATTTTATTATTTGTCCATTTAAAGATTTTTAAACTTTTAGTGTGCAATAAAAATATCAAATTAGCTTTTACGGAAATTTCACCAAATTTCCATGAGTTATTTTTTTATTCACCAAATACCCGTCAAAACTTTCAAATTCACCAAATATTCCTGAGTTAAAGAAAAATGTCACCAAATACCCTTAATGACTAACGGCGGTTAACACGTGGCAGCCTCGAATTGGTTGTAGTAATATTAGTTAATTACTTATTAAAAAAAATTAAAAAATTAAAAACTTTTTAAAATTAAAAAAAAAATTAAAAAAAAATACCCAAACCACCCCAGACCCACCCCTACCCCAAACGGCCGACCGCAATCCCACCCCTCCCCCTGCGCCGCTGGTCCCTTTTCACTGATGAGGGCAGCCCCCCCCCCCCACCCTCCGACACCCCCTCCCCTACCCCCAGCCCCTTCTCCCTCCGTTTCCCCTCCCCTTAAACCTCCTGCCCAACCTCGAAAACACCCCCCTTCCTTCTCCCCGGCGCCAGAGAACCACTTTTGCCCCACCCCCCGCCATCCCCACCCCCTTTCCCCCCTAAACCACCACCCAAAAAACCGAAAAACCCTTTAATCGAAAAAACCCCAAATCAAAATCTAGAGTTTTGATTTGGGGGTTTTTTCGATTTTTAGGGTGGTGGTTTAAGGGGGAAAGGGGGTGGGGCGAAAGTGGTTCGCCGGCGCCGGGGAGGAGGTTTGGGCGCCGGCAGCGAAGGAAAGGGGGTGTTTTCGGGGTTTAAGGGGAGGGGAAACGGAGGGAGAAGGAGCTCGGGGTAGGGGAGGGGGTGTCGGAGGGTGGGGGGCTGCCCTCGCCGGCGAAAAGGGACCACCGGCGCAGGGGGAGGGGTGGGATCTGGGTGGTGGTGGGGCGTTGGGGTGGGGTGGGTCTTGGGGTGGGTTTTTTTTTTTTTTTTTTAAAGTTTTTTTTAATAATTAATTAACAAATATTACAACAACCAATTAGAGGCTGTCACGTGACATATTAGTCATTAATGACTAGTCATTAAGGGCATTTGGTGACATTTTTCTTAAAATCGGGAGTATTTAGCAAATTCAAAAGTTTTGATGGATATTTGGTGAATAAAAAAATAACTCAGGGGCATTTGATGAAATTTTCGTAGCTTTTATGTATACTAGGTGCTTATTAAATTTTTAGTATTTTTGTACTCCTTAAGAAAAATTATGCCAATAATATTTTTATAAGTGGTGTGCGAGCCAAGTTTATCACCTTGAAACAATTATTAGCGGCTTTACCGCAAACTTGAAAAACAACCCCTGATTATGTTGTATTTTCTGATGAAGTTGCTAATTCCATAAAATTGGCCAAAAATAGAAAGAAAAGAAGAAAACCTGCAAAGCAAGAGCATCCATATCAGCCCTGAGAGCAAAAACGGGCTTTTGACCCGACCCGATTAAAGCGATGACCCCAGTGTTGGCAACAGGCCATACATACTGAATTCCCAGCGAGTCAAGCTCGGACCGAATGATTCGACTCGTTTCGTACTCTTCGAATCCCAATTCTGGGTTCTGATGAATCGTCCTCCGAATCCGGTTCATCCATTGGACCAATTCCGGTTGTCTCGCCGCTTCCAAGAGCTCCCGACTCAGCGATTGCAAGTCAGAGTTCGCCCATTTGGTGTGGGTTGAGATTACAAGAACAGCCGTCAGTAGCAGTTTCAGTAACATTTTCACCATTATTTGAGGATTTGTAAGCACCGTTTATTTTGAATGGTTTGATAGTGCAAAATTAAAGGACAATTGTCAATTATGTAGGTGAGTGTAATTTTGTGATTTTCATTCATTCCGTTTTTAAGGAAACAAAAATAATACTAGCGTTACGTCTTCGCCAGTAGTTGTATTTGTGAGTTGTGATGCATTTGCATTATTAGTAATGTACGGAGTAGTATGTAGTTGATTTAAAACATGGCTATTACATTAGCGAATTATTAGGACGAATTCACATTATTTAACGCACCATTTTAACAGTTTTTAGGGTCTATTCTCTTCGCCTTATTTTCAGTTGAGTTCAGTTTTAATAAGTTTAGTTTAGTTTGGTTTAGTTCAGTTCAGTTCTTATCTTAATTTCTTTCTCTCAAGAAATTCAGTTTAGTTCACTTCAGCTTTAATAAGTTCACTTCAGCTCAGTTCACTTCAGCTCAGCTCACTTAAGTCAATCAGAACATGCCCTTAGTTTTAACTATTTATTGGGTTTTTTTTATACTTTAAAAAACTTAAAAAGTACACATTGAGACCGTTTTAACAACCATTTACCCAGGGCACCACCGAATCTATAAGCTTATTATTGTTATTGAAGACAAGAGTAATAATTGGCGAGAAATTTTAATTTATCCAAGCTGACATGACCTAAAACAACTCTTTTAGTCGATAATTAGTGTTTAACCCAGGCGATACCCCAGAATACGGATCAATACTTTTAATGTTATTATTGTATTATAGTTTTAATGTATTATATTTGGCCAATTGACCAAAAATTAACATCCTTGTGACACATTGGTATAAAAGTTAACACTGGCGACAAATTATGAAAATAGTATAGTGTACCCGGATTTTTACTTCACCGGCCCCGTTCTTAAGAGCTCTGCTCTGCTGAAATCTGCTTTGCTCTACTCTGCTTTGCTGAAATCTGCCCTGCTGTGCTCTACTTAAAATTAATACTTAATATTGAATTATTATAATAATAATATTTAATATTTAATAAAAATTATAAATAATTAATTTTTAATATTTAATAATAATTAATATTTAATAAGAATAATAAATAATTAATATTTAATAATAATAAATAATTAATATTTAATAATAATAAATAATTAATATTTAATAATAATTAATACTTAATAATAACAATAATTTATTATTGATATTTAATAGAAATAATAATAATATTTAATTATTAATATTTAATAATAATAATAATAAATTATTAATAATTAATAATAATAATATTATTAATAATAATAATAATAATTAATATTTAATAATAATAGTAATTGTACTAATAGTAATAATAATACTTATAACTAATAATATTAATCATAATAACAATAATTGATTATTATAATAAAAATTAATATTAAGATAATAACTAATATTTAAAGATAGTACTAATTATTAATTTTTAATAATAATAATAATTAAATAATATTTAATAATAATTATTATTATAATTAATATAATAATAATAATAATTAATATTTAACTTTAAAAATTTAATGATTATAATAATAATGCGATAATATTAGTAGTAGTAGTAGTAGTAGTAATAATAATAATAATAATAATAATAATAATAATAATAATAATAATAATAATAATAATAATAGTAATAATAATAATAATAATAATAGTAATAATAGTAATAATAATAATAATAATAATAATAATAATAATGAGTATAATAATAATACGATAATATTAGTAGTAATAATAGTAATAATAATAATAATAATAATAATAATAATAATAATAATAATAATAATAATAATAATAATATCTGCTCTGCTCTGCTCTGCTCAGCTCGGCTCTGCTCAGCTCGGCTCTGCTTTGCTCTACTAAAATCTGCTCTGCTATGCTCTGCTGAAATCTGCTCTGCTATGCTCTGCTGAAATCTGCTCTGCTCTGCCCAAAAGCTCAAAAGAACAAAACCTCCCTCAACTCTTACTAAAAAAAGAGAAAATATATAAGTAGTATCTATTAACTATTACTAAATGTAGAAACCCAAATGTGTCTCTCCAAAACCAAACCCGATGATGAGTACCTTTTACGTCGAATCATAATCGAATGAAGTGAAAGTGTGGAAAGTCTAGTGTTGCGGAAAGTTTTTATTTTCTTTTCTCTTCTCTCTGTTTTTGAAAACTTATTTTAAGAAAACAGTCAATCCAGTTTGGTTGGTCCATGATATGGGTCCAATAGTAGTGTAGTTGGATGGGGCTTGCAAAGACCTTTCCAACGATATATTATGAGCCCAATTCCGATGAATATTGAGGAAGTTATGGCCAATTTACTAAACTGGGCTCGGTTTAAGCTTTATGTACGGCCTAATGATCTAGGGGAGGACCTAATATGATTTATCATTCCTAATGCAATTAGAAATGGTTTTAGTCTTCTAGATTCTTCTAGAAGGTTCTTTTCATTCCTAATTCAATTAGCATTGATAAATTGACTTTTGTTGACTTTTCAGAGTTTTAATCAAAATCAAATAGCATTTTCGAGGAAATTATATGATTTTATCCTCCAGTACGGCAAACTTATCGGATTTTTGAAAACGCGTTAAAATTAGTCTTGGCGCCTGACCCCAGGCCTTGGCGCCTAGAACCAAGCCTGGCGCCAGCTAGCCAGGGTTGGCGCCAGCTCTGTTTTTTGCGTGCGACAAGTGCTCTGTTTTGATATTCTATCTTTTTGGCTGATTTTCTCTATAAATATCGTAGTAAAAACTCCGTTTTCATTAACCAATTCTCACCAACTCTCATCAAGATTTTCTTGATTATTCTCTCTCTCTCTCTCTTAATTCAAACTTTGTTTTCATATACAAAATTCCGCATTCACAAGATCTAGAAACACCTATCCATATTCGAAGTTGCCTTCACCCTAGACGTGAAAGGTTTAATTTCTGAGGGTTTGGTCCCAAATCTCTATTTCAATTATTTAAATTAATTGTTTGATTATTACTTTCCTTGAAGTTACTAACGTGTGTATTTTGTTATTAGAAAGAGGTACGAGGCATCAAAGTAAGTGCTTTAATGGTTTTGATTGATATTATGATGTAGAAATCATGTTTATATTGTTCTCATGATATTCCTAGTATCATGTCTAGGGTAACTTTAATATTAAATATGATTGTTACGATGCTTCCTACGTTCTTCCTAATATTTATGATTGTTAGTATCATGTTAGGGTTAAAGATTTGATTTTTATTGCTTAGTGACATGCTAGGGTTTGTTATTAATCTTGTTAGTATCATGCCTAGGATCTTGCTATTATTATTATGCTTTAATATTAACATGAACATGATTATGATTATAATATTCATAATTGTTGTTGTGATGATCATTATTATTATTGATATTATGATTATTATGATTGTTTTAATTATAATTTATTATTATTATTATGATTATTATAATGATTGATTATTATTATGTTGCTCGATGATATTTATTGTTTGATCACACCTTTATTGCATGTTTAAAGGGAATTTGGTACTTGTAATCACGCTTAATAAGATAATTAATAATCTTGTTTAGGGTTAATGTGATTATAATTTCAAGTGATCACCAATAATAGTTTATTTGTGCATTATATTCAACCAACATAGATTAAACAGGTTTAGGGTTAATTATATTAATTGCATGTTAATTAAAAAGCGCACATGAATACGATCAGAATAAAGTAGAGGTCTATTATTAGGGCAGGTTCAATCTCTTTTAGGTTGGATTTGTACCTTCATCCCCGAACCCTTATTTGGTTCTAGACCTTATGGAGTTGATGATCTCTTGGATCGTTAAGGGGTGTAACCTTCACCCTGTGAACGGTTTACAAGTTCCTAAAACTTGTTGGCGACTCTTTTGCTCTATCTTCTTCCCTTTTGGATGCCACCGTACTTTAGTGTATGATCACAGTGGGGTTCAAGCTAGTGGGATTAAAGCTTGAAATTATTCCCTACACTAAAACAAAATATTGATGATGTCATCAATTTCTTAAAGTACTTACGTGTCAAACTCTCATAAAAAAATTTCCCTCCAAATTTTACATATGATGTCATCAATTTTTTTTTTTTTTTTTTTTTTTTTTTTTTTTTTTTTTTTTTTTTTTGCTAGAAACTAGGACCAATTAGGTGTGAAACTTGAATTTGACATAAATATTGTTGTATATACTCCACACTACTTTTGGATATTCATAATAGACATAGATATTGGTAGCTAATTATACATTTTTTTTTAACAAATCAATAATACACATTTTTTTTTAAAAATAAATAATAGTAAACACACATTTATTTAGCTTCCACTCTAAACGTATAAGCTTAATAAATTATACATTTATACAACATTAATATATTTAATCTAACCATCATTTTAGTATATTTTTAATAACATAGTAAATATTACATTATGATACAGTATTAAATAATAACCATTTTTATGTACATGTTTTTTTTAAATATTTATTTAACAAATTTTTTTAAAAAAAATAACGAGTCAAATCATATTAGAAAATTATCAACAACAAAAGATAAAAAAATATACTCCGTAGAAAAATTACTAAAACCACCGTGCAACGCACGGGTACTAATCTAATATTATATAATTCTAATTCTAATTTATATTCAAAAGTCGTTCTTTTTTTTTTTAATAGAAAAGTCGTTCTTTTTTTTTAACAAGCATGATATAATTCTTTTTTTTTTTTTTTTGAAAATATAAAATAATTTTATTAGGTATATTATTTCCATAACCGAAATTCTAATGTTGGCCTTTATGGTGCAATGAATAATATCGTGTAGCTGCTAGTCTACCCAAATGTGAATGAGGTTGTATGCATTAAATTTGAAATATACTAGGTTATTTCCCGTGCCATGCACGGTAATCTTCAATAATCATTATTAAACTATCATTATATGAGATTTTTTATAAACAAAAAAATCTAAAAATTTAGTTGAAAATTTTTGATATAAAAAAAGTATTGCGAAAGACATGTTACATATAAAATAAAGTAGAAAATGACAAAGTTATGTTAAGAATGTTTTTTTTAAAAAAATAGCTATTTAAATATCTGTGTTAAAAATATGTCAATTTTTTTTATTTTAAGTAATAATATCATTAGGGAATTATTTTTGAATAACATTTGTTTCTTTAATAAAATTTTATTTAGAAAAAAAATAAAAATAAAAAAATCTGATGACACACCAGGAGATGACACGTGTCATTGCTGGTGTGTCTTTTAGTATATAGTTATTGATTGATTGTTCAAGCGGATACAATTGGTCATCCCTCTCTAAAATAGCATTAAAAATATCAGGTGCGAGAAGGACTAATATATGTAACCAAATTCAAGGACATAATTAGTATTGTGGGATATATTTTGAGAGTATCATAGGATTATTAGGATATATTTTGGGGGGTTACTAAATGCCACAATAGAATTACTTAGGGTGCGGTATTAAATGACTCATCTACCCTTATAAATTCCATGTTTGACATCATTCAATTTTTCTCACCAACCATACTCCTTCCACCATCATCACCCTAAACACCATCACCACCACCACCCTAAGGTCGCCGGAATCACCATCACCCTAAACACCATCACCACCACCACCTTAAGGTCGCCGAAATCATCCAATTTTCTCACTATCTATCACACCAAATCAACCACTTATCATACCAAATCAACCGAAAAAAGGAAGAGGCTGACGACAATGAAATCGCGGCGTGGGAAGGGGGTTCGTTTGCCAGGAAACGTGGAGAAAACGCCGGCCAATTCGTCGGTTAGTTTGTTTTTTCGCATAGATTCGCATAGTCGCGTGCTATATGCCACTCCACCACGGCATAGTCGCATATAGCATGCGATTACACCGTGGTGGAGTCGCATATAGCGTGCGATTATGCTGTGGTGGAGTCGCATATAGCACGCGACTATGGTTTTTGTTTATTGAATTTTGAATTTGAATTTAAAGTTCGAATTATGGTTGTAATTTGTTTTTTTTTTTTAATTTCGAATTAGCATCAGTAAATTAATTTTGAATCCGTGATTAAATTAGTAATGTAATTTGAATTATGGTAATCTTTTTTTTTTTTTAATTCGAAATTGAATTTAATTTTGTCAAGGTGGAGACGTGGTGTATGATGGTCAAGTTGGAGTCGTGGTGGACCAGTCAAGGTGGAGACGTGATGGTGGACCAGTTAAGGTGAGTGGGTGGCCTGGTATGGTGGTGGAGCTAATGGTCAAGGTGGAGCTAAGGCTTGACTAAGGTCAAGGTAGGACAAAGTTGGTAGTTAATAATGATTGGATTGTTATGTAATTTTCAAAATTATAAGGGGCATGAAAGTCTTTTAATACTATTGAGTAATTTCATTGTGGCAAATAGCAATTCACATATTTTATGCCTAAAATATCTTGTGAGTATATTTTAGGTAATTTCCTAATTCTATCAAATTAGGGAATATCTTGTATTATATAGTTTATGAGAGTAATCAATGGATATCAAGCCTTTACGTTTATTCAATTTATCATGGTATTTGAGCCTAGGTTATTTTAATTTTAAATATTTTTTTTCGATAAACATGGTGGACGAATCAAGTACTCCACCACCATCAATTAGAGTGCAATAGTAGTTGTGGGGTTGCAGTTACATTGACCAATCAAGGTCTTGGTTTGAGTTCTAATTGTCAGTTATTTATACATGATAAATCAAAATATATTACAGGTTTGGTGGGCTATACCACAATTGTCGAGAATCGTGTGAATTACAAATTTGATGATACATCTTGGATTATTGACACCGGAGCTACACACCACGTTACAAGAGAAAAATCTTGTCTTTTTTACACAAAGAGTCTTACATGTGTCTAGTAAGGTTACCAAACGGTGAAATAGTGTTGACTTCTCTTATTGGTTCCGTTCGTTTGTCGGACAAAATTACTCTAATTGGAGTGCTTTATGTTCCTAATATGTGTTGTAATTTACTTTCTGTTTCACATCTTAATGATGAGCTTAATTTTACTATCCAATGTAACTCTTATATGTGTGCTATACAGGATCAAACGAAGGAGTTGATTAGAACGGGTTCTAGGAGGGACAGATTGTACTGCTTTAGCAAATCAGATTCGGTGCATCATGTGGGTGTTATCGACGCAAGGTCTAATTTGGAGCTATGGCATCGTCGTATGGGTCATCCTTCCGAGAAAGTAGTTAAGTTACTTCCTACTGTTAATTGCAAAGATAGTCTAAATGTATGTGTGCTAAACATCCTAGAGATAGACATAGTTTTCCTTTGAGTGATAATAAGGCATCTAGAATATTTGAGAAGGTTCATTGTGATTTATGGGGTCTATATCGTCATGTTTCGTCGTGTGGAGCTCGTTATTTTTTAACTATTGTTGATAACTATTCTAGAGAAGTGTGGATATACTTGTTGATTGATAAAACTGAGGTGTTACGTATGTTTTTTTTTTTTTTATGTTTGTTGCTATGGTAGAAATACAATTTTCCCAAACAATTAAAGTCGTGCAAAGTGACAATGGTGCCGAGTTTAATTGTTTACTTGATATTTTTGCTGCAACCGGAATTATTTTTCAAACCTCTTGTGTGGGTACACCGCAACAAAACGGGAGGGCTGAGAGGAAACATAAACACATTTTGGAAGTAGGGAGAGCTTTGAGATTTCAAGCTAAGCTGTCAATTTATTTTTGGGGTGAGTGTGTTCTTGCTGCAGCTCATTCAATTAGCTGAAACCCTACTCCTTTGCTTTACAACAAAACCCCCTTTGAAATACTTTTTGATAAACCAACTTTATTTGATGCTATTTGTACTTTTGGGTGTTTATGTTTTGCTCATAATCAGAAAACAAATGGAGACAAATTTGCAAGTGGGAGTCAAAAGTGTGTTTTTGTGGGTTATCCGCTTGGTAAGAAAGGGTGGAGATTGTATGATCTTGATTCTAAGGCTTTCTTTGTGTCAAGGGATGTTAAGTTTGTGGAAGATGTGTTTTCGTTTGATACTCCGGAAGATGTTAATATTGGGTCATCAGTCACCTTATTATATTCATGATAATTTTTTTTTAGTATGATTTGTGGGATAATAGTGATGGCAATGATGATTCTTTATTGGGCAATAATACGGGGGAATATAATGAAAATGTGCAAGCCACCCCTACTCACACAGAGCCCACGCATCAGGTCCCTGCTCAACAGCCCACCAGTGGGGACCCTGCGGGCGCTGGCCCTGCAAGGCAGTAGCACAACCACGCCACTGGTCAGCCCGATGGAAAACCAATGGGCGCTGGCGTGCCTAGCAGCCCAGCAGGAGCGGCTAGCTAGGACTGCCGAGACTAGCAGCCCAGCAGCAGTTGGCTGGGACTGCCAAGGCTAGCAGTCCGGCACAGCAGCAGCAAGCCACGGTCCAACCGCCCTTGGGTCATGGTCTTCGTGATAAAATTTCGTCGGTCAAGCTTCGGGATTATGTGACTCATTCAATTTTTTTTCTAATAATCCGTCTCCGTCCTCTCCGTCATCCAACACTCCTTTAGGTACTCCTTATCCTTTGGCACACTATATAAATTGTGACATGTTTTATGTGAATTATCGTAAATTCCTTGCAGCGATTGTTCAAGAAAAGGAACCAAAATCCTTTAAAGAGGCCATGAAATCTGAAAGTTGGTGCTGTTATATGAAAGAGGAAATACGAGCATTGGAAGACAATGGGACTTGGACATTAGAGCATCTTTCTCTCGGGAAGAAGGCTCTAGGTAGTCAATGGGTGTACAAGATAAAGTTTTTGTCTAATGGTGATATTGAACGTCTCAAGTCTCGGTTGGTTGTCTTTGGTAATCATCAGCAAGAGGTTACGGTGAGACTTTTGCTCCGGTTGCGGAAATGACTACAGTGCATGCCTTTCTTGCTATTGCTATTTCTAAGAATTGTGAACTTCAGCAAATGGATGTCAATATTGCCTTTTTACATGGTGATTTGGATGATGAGGTATACATGAAATTACCTCCTGGTTTTGAGAGCTCGGATTCGAGCTTGGTTTGTCGTTTGAGAAAGTCTTTGTGTGGGTTGAAACAAGCTCCAAGGTGTTGGTTTGCAAAACTGACTACGACTCTGAAAGGGTATGGTTTTCTACAATTTTACTATGATAACTCTCTTTTTACATACACTAAAGGCAATGTTCAAATTAATGTCTTAGTCTATGTTGATGATCTTATTATTTATGGGAATGATTCCGCTGCATTGACTGTATTCAAGGCTTATCTTGGTGATTGTTTTAAGATAAAGGACCTTGGTCCTTTGAAATATTTTTTGGGCATTAAAGTTTCTCGTAGTAAATCAGGTTTGTTTTTTGTGTCAACGAAAATACACCTTGGATATTATTTCTAGAGCAAGGTTATTAGGTGCGAAACCAAGTGGTTTTCCGATTAAGCAAAACCACAAACTTAGCTTTGCTAATGGTGAGTTACATGCGAATCCTGAGTCTTATCGCAGACTGGTAGGGCGGTTGATTTAATTTATCTCTCGATGACTAGACCAAATTTGGCATATTCGGTTCATATTCTTTCACAGTTTATGCACGTACCTCGGATTGAGCACTGGGAAGCAGCTCTCAGGGTGGTTCGTTATTTAAAGGGTACCCCGGGACAGGGTATTTTGTTGAGTGCAGATAGTGACCTGAGTTTGCAGGGTTGGTGTGATTCAGATTGGGCGGCGTGTCCTCTTACTCGTCGTTCGTTGACAGGTTAGCTTGTGTTTCTTGGTAAATTCCCTATTTCTTGGAAGACCAAGAAATTAAACAATCCAGAGTTTCCACATCTTCTTCTGAGGCTGAGTATTGTTCTATGGCTTCAATCACACATGAGTCGAAGTGGTTGAAGGCCTTGCTTTTGAGTTTGGGTGTCCAACACCCTAAGGCGATCAAGTTGTTTTGTGATAGTCAATCTGCTTTACATATAGCTCAAAATCCAGTTTTTCATGAATGTACGTACAAAGCACATTGAGATTGATTGTCACATTGTTCGTGATGCCATTACAGATGGCTATTTTGCTCCTTCTTATGTTTCCACTAAGGAGCAACTGGCATATATTTTTACTAAGGCACTTAGGAAGACTCAGTTTGATCATCTTCTTTCCAAGTTGGGCATTTACGATCCCCATGCTCCAACTTGAGGGGGAGTATTGTGGGATATATTTTGAGAGTATCATAGGATATATTTTGTTCCCTATTTTATGCCTAAAATATCTTGTGAATATATTTTAGGTAGTTTCCTAATTCTATCAAATTAGTGAATAACTTGTATTATATAATTGATAAGAGTAGTAAATGGATACCAAGCCTTTACGTTTATTCAATTTATCAATTAGCAATTAAAAAACTTTTATTAATTAAGTAAATATTAAGGAGTAGTTTATAAAATTCATTACCACCTTCCATTCTAAGATATGACACTATAGAAGTGTGGACAGTGGCTGAACCAAGGGAGGCTGGCGTGGGCCATGGCCTCCCCTTGGTTTTGTTTATTTGTTATATGTAGCAGTATTTTATGTTAAATGTACAATGATTGAGTTGGTAATAGAGTAGGGAATTTATTTTGGAGGTCTTTCAGTCTTAGGTTCAAAACTTGTCCCCGACATTTTTTTTAGATTTTTTTTTTTATTTTGCAAAACTTAAGTGTACTAAGTTTCCTTTTTTTTGTATAGTAAGGTTTTAGCATAAGCACAAAACTCTAGGCATTAAATTTGCTTTCTATTTTTTTTATAATACTTGAACTTATTATTTTTTCACATATCAACATGTTATATATATATATATATATATATATATATATATATATATATATATATATATATATATATATATATATATATATATATATATATATATATATATATATATATATATATATATATATAAGTCACAAGTGATAGATCGATAGACTTGAACAATACTCATGTTTTTCCATTCGTAACTCCAAAAATCAATGTTTCTTTGGGATAGTTTTGCCAATATGCATGTGACCATGTCGTTTATTTAATTTGCAAGAAACTAATTGTATTACTTAGAAATAATTTAGAAAATATCATTTTATTATTATGTATAATAATGCATGCTGCATTTGCATGATTGCATCATAAGGTTTTGAGGCGCATTTCAAATTTGAGTATTCGCTTCATAGTCCAACCCCAATGCAAATAGAATCTCTTACCGACCATTGGAGCACTTTTGCATGTTGTAGGGGTGTGGCTGGAGTTTGGTGTGATCACTTTCTTAATTAATTAGATAAACCTATGCAAAAAAAAAAAAAAAAAAAAAAAAAAAAAAGATCTACAACAAACAACTTCCTAATTTTGCAGTAGTGGTTTGATTTTGTCACACTAGTATAAATGTTGTTCATATGATTTTGCTACAAGTGGCCTAACAAGCTAAGTGACAACACTGGGTAACAAATTTTGATCAAACTAAAGCTTTATATATACCCAATTTTAATAGTTTGAGTCAAGTTTATACTATTTTAAAAATAAGTCACAAGTGATAAGTCTGAACAAGACTCATGTTTTCTCCATTCGTAATTCCAAAAGTTAATGGTACCTTAGGTTGAAAGTGCAAATATGTATCATGTAGCTTTGTCATTCGCAAGAAATTACATTACACGAGATATAAAAAAAATTATAATCTATAATTATAACATTTTGTATTATTTATAAATAAAAAATATCATATTATATGTATGTAACGCATTTGTATTATTGGATCCTGATATGCAACTTAACTTGGAATGACCAGTAATATTCATATTATAAGAAGAATTCATATTTGATTGTTGGGACCTTATTGCATGTTGTGGTCCTGCATAGTCCATTGGGCCATTGTAACACCAAAATAGCAAAATTTAAAATTGGTGGAATTGGAGAAGGTCAACAATTAGAAAAGGTAAATTATATAATAATTATTTAGGTTAGTCATTAGTGGATTAGGTTTAGTTTAAACATACAAATGTATTTTATGTGAAATATGCAAAAATCATAATTGTGTAGTGACAAACATAATTTACATAAATTGATAAATTGTTAAAAGAGAGGAAAGAGAATTTAAGTGAATTTTGGTTTGTCATTATAGTGAATAATGTGTTACATATGTATTTGTTTAAAAGAGTTTCAAACCAAAAAAATATTGAATTTCATAGTTGTACGGCATATTAAATAAGTGAAAAAAATCGAATTTCATAGTTGTACAAAGTATTAAATTTGTATTATATTTGTACGGAGTATTAAATTTGTATTTTTTTAATAATTAATGTTATATTTTTCAAATGTAGCTAAATTTGTACGGAGCATTGAATTTGTAATTTTTTTATAATTAATGGTTGTAGTTTTCAAATGTAGCTAAATTTAGGGTCTGTTCTTTTCAGCTTATTAAGTGCAGTTTAGTTCAGTTCAGTTCAACTCCAATCAGTTCAATTCATCTCTAATAAGTTCAGTTCAGTTCAGTTTATCATTATATCTGATGATATTGCTAATGATAATTTAAGCCAAATTTTATACTTTACAGCATATATTACAACAAAGATAATAATAATAATAATAAAAATATTATTATTATTATTATATTATTATTATTATTATTCATAAATATTATAATATGTATTTTTGTATATACACTTATATATAATAATAATAAATAATCAAAGATCATTAATCAGTAATTAAAAATCACTAATCAATAGTCAAATAGTTCAGCTCTAATAAGTTCAGTTCAGTTCAGCTCTAATAAGTTCGGTTCAGGTCAGTAAATCAGAACAGGCCCTTAGCTTTACAATTACTCTCTCCGTCCCTTATTGATTGTCACCTATGGGCAAGTTTTACGGGAATTAATAACATAAATAAAAGTAATAAAAGTACATTGAAAAGGTAAGTTTACATTGGGTATGCAAAAAAGTAGAGAGAGAAAATAATAAAATACATGGAAAAGCAAAATTTACATGAGAAAGTTAAATTTGCACAAAAATTGTTGCAAATTGGAGGGAATTTTGGTTAAAAAAAAATGATATTAATGCCTTAATGTATGGTACTTGAAAAAAGTAAATGGGTGTAGGGAATAATTTCAAGCCTTTAAAATCCCACTAGCTTGAACCCCACTGTGATCATACACTAAAGTACGGTGGCGTCCAAAAGGGAAGAAGATAGAGCAAAAGAGTCGCCAACAAGTTTTTTTAGGAACTTGTAAACCGTTCACAGGGTGAAGGTTACACCCCTTAACGATCCAAGAGATCGTCAACTCCATAAGGTCTTGAACCAAATAAGGGTTCGGGGATGAAGGTAAAAATCCAACCTAAAAGAGATTGAACCTGCCCTAATAATAGGCCTCTACTTTATTCTGATCGTATTCATGTGCGCTTTTCAATTAACATGCAATCAATAGGATTAACCCTAAACCTATTTATCTATGTTGGTTGAATATTAATGCACAAATAAACCTATTATTGACGATCACTTGAATTATAATCACAATAACCCTAAACAAGATTATTAATTATCTTATTAAGCGTGATTACAAATATCAATTCCCTTTAACATGCATAAAAAGATGTGATCAAGCAATAAATAAAATAAGCATCAAGCAACATAATAACTAACAATAAATATCATGACAATAAAATAATAATCATAAAATAAATAATCATCATCAAAATAATAATAATCATAAATTATAACAATTATAATCATAATCATGTTCATGTTAACATTAAAGCATAATAAAAATAGCAAGATCCTAGGCCTGATACTAACAAGATTAATAACAAACCCTAGCATGTCACTAAGAAATAAAAATCAAATCTTTAACCCTAACATGATACTAGCAATCATAAATATTAGGAAGAACATAGGAAGCATCGCAGGAATCATAATTAATATTAAAAATACCCTAGACATGATACTAGGAATATCATAATAACAATATAAACATGATTTCTACATCATAAATCAATTAAAACCAATTAAAGTACTTACTTTGATGTCTCGTACCTCTTTCTAATAACAAAATACACACGTTAGTAACTTCAAGGAAAATAATAAACAAACAATTAAATTAAGTAATTGAAATAGAGATTTGGGACCAAACCCTCAGAAATTAAACCTTTCACGTATAGGGCGAAGGCAACTTCGAATATGGCTAGGTGTTTCTAGATCTTGTGAATGCGGAATTTTGTATGAAAAGCAAAGTAAGAAGAACGAATTGAATGAATGCTAATTAAAACAGATTATAGAACTTGAAAATTGGTGAATGATTAGTGAATGAATGAATGAAACCAATTGGTGAATGAATGAAGATCCTGAATGAATGAAAACGGAGTTTTTAATACGATATTTATAGAGAAAATAAGCCAAAAAGATAAATTAGAAAAAACAGAGTCTGACGCTCAGAAAACAGAGCTGGCGCCAGGCACCAGCGCCAGCGCCAGGCGCCAAGGCCTGAGGTTAGGCGCCAAGACTGATTCCAACGCGTTTTCGAAAATCCGATAAGTTTACCGTACTGGAGGATAAAATAATATAATTTCTTCGAAAATGCTATTTGATTTTGATTAAAACTCTGAAAAGTAAACAAAAGTCAATTTATCAATGCTAATTGAATTAGGAATGAAAAGAACCTTCTAGAAGAATCTAGAAAACTAAAACCATTCCTAATTGCATTAGTAATGATAAATCATATTAGGCCCTCCCCTAGATCATTGGGCCGTACATAAAGCTCAAACCGGGCCCAGTTTAGTAAATTGGTCATAACTTCCTCAATATTCATCGGAATTGGGCTTATAATATATCGTTGGAAAGGTCTTTGCAAGCCCCATCCAACTACACTACTATTGGACCCATATCATGGACCAACCAAAATGGATTGGCTGTTTTCTTAAAATAAGTTTTCAAAAACAGAGAGAAGAGAAAAGAAATAAAAACTTTCCGCAACACTAGACTTTCCACACTTTCGTTTCATTCGATTATGATTCGACGTGAAAGGTACTCATCACTGGGTTTGGTTTTGGGGAGACACAAATGGGTGTCTACAATGGGACTATTAATTTGGGACTTTAAATTGGTCATCATAAGGGACAATCAATAAGGACGGAGGGAGTAACAAAATATTTCATACTCTTTTGAATAAGGATTGAGAGGGTCGAACCCCCGATGTGCGGCATAATAACCCAAGCTTAGCTAAATGTCCATTTACACTGCAGCAAGATTGAGATTAGTTTTTACTAAGCAATTTTAAAATATTATACCAAATTAGGGCATGTTCTCTTACGTTGAAATTCAGTTCAGTTCAGTTCAGCTCAGTTCAGTTCAGCTCAGCTCAGTTCAGTTCAGTTCAACTCAGTTCAGTTCAGCTCAGTTCAGTTCAGTTCAGTTCAGTTTAGTTTAGTTAGCTCCTAATTTCCTTCTCTCATAAAATATTCATTTCAGTTCAGCTCTGTTCAATTCAGTTCAGTTTAGCTCCTAATTTCCTTCTCTCATAAAATATCCATTTCAATTCAGTTCAGTTCAGCTCAGTTCAATTCAGTTCAGTTCAGTTTAGCTGAGTTCAGTCAATGAGAACAGACCCTTACTAGGGGTAGCATGTGCTACCCCTAGTAATAACTTCGTAGATCCGACAGTGATCACACATAAAACTCTTCCTAAAATATGATTTTGTGAAGTATGAATGTTACTCCTTCAGTTTTTTTTTTTTTTTTTTTTTTTATTTTTTATTTTTTTATTTATATTTTTTATAGGCTAGAGTTGGGAATTTCCACTATTCACATGCCATCATTGACTTAATTTTTTCACCAATATATAATATATAAATATAATTTTTTACTAACCTCTAATTAAAGATATTATAATATTAATATATATATATATATATATATATATATATATATATATATATATCAGTGGCGGAGCCAGAAATTTCCAACCGGGGGGACAAATGGGCGGACATCACTTACTTTGACAGAAATGAGTTTTCAAAAAAAAAATTGACAGAAATGATGTAACACACAAATATTTAAATAGCTAAATTTTACAACTTTTTTTTATTTAAAAAAAAAAAACCAAAATACGGATCACTTAGTAAAAGAAGCCAACATCGTATTACTATTTCTTGGCTAATGGGTCATTGAAGAATTTAAACATTAAATAATTGAATGCACTTTTCATAATAAAATGCAAATCTACAATTAAAATTAGTGAAGGAATACTATCTTATACTCGTAAATTAAAAATTAATAATAGTAAGATGCAAATATATGGACTAATTGTTAAGAAAAAAAAAAAGGAAAGGATACTAATAGGGGGTTGAATTTATTAAAAAGAAAAAAGCCAGCAATGGGGTTTGATCCCGCATCAACAGTTTTGGCTAACAACTCTTTAACCGCTACTCCAACTAGTACATATGATAATATTATCACAGCATTATGTATTTAAACCAATTTTTCTTTTAACAAAAGTGGGGGGACAGTTGTCCCCCATGTCCCCCTCTAGCTCCGTGTGTATATATATATATATATAGAGGGAGAATAAGAATAAGAATGTGATTGAGGGAGGAAAATGATGTGTGCCAAATTAGTGATGTAGTAGGTGCATCACTGTTAATGAGGTGCGGCAAAGTTGCAATATTACAATTAAATTAAGGTAAGGCTTGTTGTGTAGCACAATATTTTTTTTTTTTTACTATTTATTTATTTATTTATTTGAAGTGAAGAAAAAGGATTTCATTAATAAAAGATAGTCAAATGACACTTACAAACAATTCCTATGAGATCCAAAATTTCAACACTAGTACAAATCACCTTAGAACTAGTTACATCGCAGATTCATCAACAATCTCCTTATTAAAAAACTTCATCCGAAGCAATACAATCTGTGAGTTAGCACTAATTTGGCTTAAGATCCACGAATGAGTAGTTGTTTGGGTGAAAAAACTCATATGACCTTCAAGATATTTTCGGAGACGATGAAACCTAAATCTTCAATTTTTAGCAAACCAACAAACAAAGAAAACAAGCCTAATTGAATAAACACCATCATAAAGATGGGATTCATTTATTGAAAGCAATTAAAAAGTTTTTTGGGCTTACCACCGGTGGAAGCCCCCAAGGAAAACCTTCAAAAAAGCAGAAAAAAAATCTAGCAATGGAGGCTAAAAAAACCATCCCAAGGAAAACCCTAGAGGGAACCAAAAAATCCTCCCAAGGAGAAAAACCTAGAGGGAACTAAATGCGGTTTATGAATGAACTAAGTATGAGTATTCATGTTATTTTTTTCACTATTTATTTTATTTTTTTTAAAATAAAAACTCATTCACTTAAATCGAAACAAAAAAAGAATTTGGTATGGACCATACCAGGTATGGGTCTATACTTACTCTTCACTTAAACTATTTAAACTTAGGGTTTTTTTTAGGAAATTATTTAAATGGGAATCACCACTGATTATGATGATAATTATTTTGAAATTAATTCTTCAATTAAATTTCATAGTTTAAAAACTTTAATTTACTAGTGTGTTAGTCTCGAACTTTTTTTTTTTTCTTTTTTTCAATAAACTAGGGGTCCGACGCGCGCGATGCGCGCGAAACGGCTAGCCTTGTTTGTGTGGGTGTTATGGGTAGTTATAACGCTCTTAAGGCTCGTGATAATTTGTATTATAATGTTTAAAATCCTTATTAATTGGAGTTCTATTTGACTAATTCGAAGTGTATGTCAGTAAAAGCCTCACAAAAGAACATTAGTTAGAATGAAAGTAGAATATACTTGTGTTCCATTAATATATGAGATTGATGTGCTTGACATATATATGGGCTTGAAAAAAATGCAAAACAATTCATAATCAGAAAAGAAAATGACTGAAATGATCTTGTGTACAACATAAATATATGACTCCCTCCCTATTTCCTACTCATTTTTTAACAACTAAAGAATAATGTTCCATAAAATTTGTTTAGCGCCTGGTTTTCGTCAATGAGATTTGCCGCCTTCAACCATCAAAATACTTAGCTTGTTGATCACTCTTTTGTATGTAGCTAGGCTTCTGTTGTACCATCTTTTGTTAAGATGAGCTTAGAATATTTCATGGTAAACTCTTCTCCAATAAGTAAGAAGTATTGTTCAATTGTGTTATCTATTTCATCAAGAAACAATAATACCATGAGTACCAGCTGTTATTTCTGCAGATACGTCCACAAATATATATGTATAAGATAGCCAATCCACAAGACCAATACCATGAGTACCAGATAAAAATTAAGTTATTTTTATATATTGACTCTTAATCTTATTGTCACAACATATTTTTTCAGAAATAATGTTTTACAAAACTAAAAAGACTTGTAAAAAATAAACAAAATTATACCAATAAAGAGCAAATTATTGATAAGGGAGATCAGAGCCAAAGTTCCATGAGCTTCATATCCCACCTTTTCCATTGAGGCATCCCACAAGTCATTGACAATTTACTTGTTGACCAAAGAGCATTATCGTGGCAGGGGAAGTTAAAACCAGTCCATATTCACAGTACAAAAAAAAAATCTCACATAATTACACTAATTTTACTCTGAACAAGTATAATAATTTCCATTTCAGTGTTAACCGTGAGGTTTTAGGAGGTTTGAGCATGCTGATCGTCTGAGAATTTCGGCAACCATACTTTCTTCTATTGCTCTTCAGTTCAATCTGCTGATTTAGGAGTCTACCAAATAAAATCACTAAAACAATCAAATTCTATACAAAAACATCAAAATTGAGCCCAAAAAAAAAACGTAATTTTTTTTTTTGAGAAAAAACATAAATAAATTATAAAGGTAATAGAATTAAAATATTACAGGATAAGAGAGGAGGTTTTGTCATGGGACTGAATTCTTCCATATATTTTCATCCTTTTCAAAGAAACATCTCTTTCCAATGCAAATGCTATGTAAGATTAAGCTGTATGAATTGTTGATAAACATCATATTAGGATTATTAGGTGCTATATGGACTGTTGATAAACATCATATTGGGAACTATTATTGTGCTATTTGACACGGAGTATTACATAATAATTGTGTTTTATACGCACCAAGTCCGGTGATTTGTATGGACATCTACTTTGGCACTACTTAATTGTAGAATTGCTAGAATGATTATTGCTTTATTAGCCTCTTCTATTGACTAATCGAATTGGCTGGCAATTACGTTCTTTGTTCTTGGGGAGCCTTCTCTTGGCTATATCTCATGTATCCATATTAGATAACAATGGTAGTCTCCTAATCAAACTCCTTTCTACAATTAATTCGTATCAATTCAATAATTGATCGAGGGTTGTAAAATTCAATCAAACCAAAAGCAAGAGAAAGTGAAAAAAAAACAGAAATTATGGAATTTAAATTGCGATTGCCAATATACTTAAACATCAATTTCAAAATACATGCTACAATTTATTCAGATGCATGTGTATCAGTGTTCTTTGCTACTAAAATTGATGAGAAAAAAAAACGTAGACAATAAACTTAACAAACCTAAATTGTGAACTTGATATTCAATAATTTAAATAAAAAAAATTGAATAAACAAATTTGCCTCACCACATGAACTATTTCAATGGAGGAGAGAAAACTCGCTAAGTGCTTCAATAGAGTACTCACAAGTCACTTCAATAGAGGAGGCAGAGGAGGAAGGAGGAGCGTTTTTTTTTTTTTTTTTTTTTTTTTTTTTTTAAAAAAAAAAAATTGAATGCAAGAGGAGCGTTTAAGAGAAAGAAAAGAGCAAATAATAAAAGGGTAATTAATCTAATATCAATTGAGGGCATATATGTAAAATAACATTTTGAGGATATTATTGTCTTGACACTATTCATAAGAGATTTTTCCCACTTTTTATAAGGTAGGGAAATGCCATAAATTTAGTAATTTATAATCAGAAGTCATACTTTCTAAGTTTTGAATACTATAATTTTTTTTAAAAGGTTTTTATGTATAATAACCCTCTTAATTTTACTTTTTCACGTTGCGTCCCTTCATATAACACTTTCCACACTATAACCCTAAAATATATTTAATTTTCACACGATAACCTTGGCGTTATCCTGCCAATAATAAATTCCGTTAGTGAAGCCCACTTTCCACTTATTAATATTTTTTTATTGATTTGCATGATGAAAAAAAACTTAGGGCCTGTTCTGTTCGGCTTAATTCCCGTTTAGTTTAGTTTAGCTCTGATCAGTTCAGTTCAGTTCTTTTGCTGATTTATTTATTTTATATGATTTAGCTAATGATATTCTTAATGACAATTAGTTTAGGCATGCTTTAGGCCGATATTTTTAAGTTCATCTTTATGTCTAATGATATTGCTAATGATAATTAAAGCCAAATTTCATACTTTTTAGTGTATATTACAACAACAACGACAATAATAATAATAATAATAATAATAATAATAATAATAATAATAATAATAATAATAATAATAATAATAATAATAATAATAATGAAAAATTGACAGGAATATTATGACTGGGGTTGGGTAGTAATTGCTGATTGGTGAAGGGTATTTCTTTTTCAAAATATTAAAATAAATTTTATTAATTTAAAAAAAGTATGAAAAAACTAATCTACCAATTACAAAACGACACATGTCACACATAACCTATTAAACAGGTTACCAACCGGTTTTGTCCTATTTTTGGAAAATGCTTGTCAAAGTACGTTTTATTGGGGGATTATCAAAAGGTGGTTTTTATATTTGGTGGATGGAGAAAAGGTTATAATATTCCTGTCAATTTTTCCTAATAATAATAATAGTAATAATTATTAGTGGATTAATTGTGAACTTCATTTTATTTTTCATAATTATTAGTGGATTAATATCATTACTAATCCACAGTTAAAAATCATTAATCAATAGTCATATATTTCATTTAGTTTATTTTAGTTCAGCCCCAATATGTTCAACCCCAGTCAGTTCAGTTTAATTCAGGTCCAATCATTTCAATTCAATTATTTTCAGTAAATTAGCACAAGACCTTAATTGGTTCTTGTTTTCAAAAAGTGTAAAGTAAATAATAGTGATTTTGTTGTAAAATAAGGGGAAAGATGAGAGATTGAAAGAGAATAAATCTGTGTATATTATTCCATATGATAAGATGTATATATACATACAATATATTAGGGTTTGATTGGATAAGAATATAAACCCTAGATCTTGATTGTTCCGGAAAGATACAAAGGAGGATAATGGATATCCACAAATATTTCATAACACTCCTCCTTGGATGTCCATTATCGAAGACTGTGCCTCATTAAAACCTTACTATGAAAAACCCTATGGGATAAAAACATAGTGAAGGAAAAAGAGTACATTATTCTTCGTAATACGCTCGAGATGTTGCCTCATTAAAAACCTTACCAGGAAAACCCAATTTGGGACAAAACCATGATCAAGGGAAAAAGAGTGCAGCGATTATTTTCTTCCCCTGATGAATACATAACTTGAGATCTTCTAGTGCCGCAACGATGAATCCAATATGTTTGGATATCTTCTCATATGTAGTAAGTAAAGTATCATTCGTTGATCTTCGACTCTCCTAGGCTGAAGTTGCATCTTCAATTCTTCAAGTCTTCACGTGAACATGTGAAGTGTCTTCATTTCACCATACATGTGTTTATCTCTAATATCATTATATCAAATCTCTGTTTAATAGTTGATTTAAAAATTAAACTTATGCGGTTATGACTTCTTCTGGAAGTCGTTAATAATAGAAATTGATAATCATTATTCGATCAAACATTCATTAATAATCATTTGATGACAAAACTTGACATTATTAATGTCGTTCTTCAATTTTATATGAATTATAATATAACATATGCAATTATATACATTAATCATGGTTCTTCTGGACCATAAGAAACAGTCTCACGCATAAGTATCCCGTTTCTTTAGAAGTTTCATAATTAACTACACGATAATTTTTCTACGAATTGAATACAAATAGTAAATCTCACTAACTCTTATATACTCAAACTTCAGGTTGAGATGTCAATGATGTAGTTACATAAAATTTTCAAGAGTTTGATAATTGTAATATTCAAAAATTTGTAGGGCTGGTTATTTAAATATGTCGTATATAAGTTTTTCAGGAACTCTTCTTACATGATTCATAACATGTTATTAAATCGACGTTTTCAATAATTTCATCACAACTATAAGCCCATTGGAATATAAATATTTCTTTGTAATTTTTCTTCAAAGTTACAAATACGCCATACTATACATATTTTGAACAGACATTCACATATGCCACAATTATTGTATAGAACTAATGCATCAATATGAGATATAGAAAACAAAATATATAATGAGTAATGCATCTAACAACTTTCAATATATGCAATGAATAATCCATTAACCTATGACTCACACATGTATATGAACATACATAAGACTCTAAATAATGTAAGACACTACACAGTGTGGATTTTAAAATCCATATTTCATTGGACTTCTGGTCCACGATAAACTTTAATTATTATTGTAATACTCCGTATTTTTATACGTATTTTATTTAAAATATGTATTTTATAAGGGTATTTAAATAATTTTAGTATTTTAATTATGATGTTTTAATTATTCATCCCATGTAAGTTAGGAATATTTTACTAAAGGAAAGTTTGTTTAATTAATTATTTAATAGAAGTTGGGGTTTTATTTTAAGAAATTATGATTTTAACAAGTTTTAGTAGGGAAGGGATTAGGAAAAACTAAAGGAGGAAAGTTTAGGGTAAAAGGGGGTGATAGAGAAGGGGTATAAATATCCCTCTTATGAGGCAATTCAACTTTGCCAGAGTGGAGAAAACCCAAGGTAAACTTCTCTCCTTTTTCTCTTTATTTTCTTCTTTCTTTTTCTTTTTCTCCCTCCTTCCCTTCCCCTTCTTGTTGCGCACCACCACCACCGGTGGGCCGCCGACCACCAGCATCAGCCGGCAGCAGCGACGACCACCGGCGCTGGCAGCAGCCGGCAGTGGCGCCGGCCTGCTGTCGGCAGTCACCTCCTTCGAAAAAAAAAAGTTTTAAAAATCAAATCTTTCTTACCCAAATCTAATCTAGGCTTTAATCTAATTGTAAATTATGAGTTTGGAGATTTAATTTTGATGTTTGGGTATTGTAATTATGTTAATTAATTTTCAGATTTGGTTTTTAATTAAAAAGCCCCAATTTTTGAAACTGTAGGTTCTTGATTCATGAGTTATTGAAGGATTATGATGTATAATGGGGTAGACCTTTGTTTTAAGTGTTTTAAAGCTTAATTACAGCAAGTTTTAATTATAATAAAGTGCTGGAATTTTATGTAGAACACTTAATATTATGTTTCTTGAAGAGATTTTAATTACCCATTAATTGAGACTTAATTTTGGTGTTTTAAATATAATTTCAGCTTACTTTAATTAAATTATGAGGGGTTTTAAAATAGTATATATTGCTGGAAATTTGTTTAGAGTGGATATTAATACTCTATTATGAATTTAATGTGTAGGAGACTTTGAAGTAAGCAATTTCTACTAGTCGTGGCAATTTTAAAATCGTACTCAAGGTACGTACGCGTACTTAGCATATTTTGATGATGTAGAATCATACTAGGCTTTATTTCAATCAATTACAAGTAGTGTCATGCTAAGGTTTATGTATGGAATTGTGAATTAATGGTGTTGGTGATTGAATTGTGAAGCATGAATTATTTGTGATGGTTATGGATTGGAAAATTATATTTTGGGCATGTTGTGTTTGAACCACACTTTTATTTATGGCATGTTAGAAGGCATGATTAATTAAACGACATGTTTAATTATGTTTGGAATATTGAAAAGGAATTTTATTATGGTTCAAATAATTTTTATTGATGCTTTAAGCATGAGGAAGGAGCTATATAAGTGTCTATGTACACAAAGAATAAATTGTATGTTGGTGCCTTTGTGCACTTAAGGTGTTTTTAACACCGAGGGATAGGATTTTTGGCACATTATGCGTTTAAGGTGTCTTTGACACTGAGGTAGAATTAAAAAAGGGTTTAACATTAAATAATATGTGGTCACTAATTATTCAAGAATTAATTTGGTATGTTTGGTTGATTGAATAATTATTGTTGATTGTTTTATGATGATTTGAGAGTCATCACCAAGTCCAATAAAAGGTAAATAACGTAAAGTGAAAGAGATTACGCACCAAAACTCTTGGAACGTATATACCTTGAGTATGAACAATGGGGGGAGTTATGGGGTTTTATATTTAACCATAACTTCTAATGGAGTACAGGACGCTGTACATTCCTTTTTATTTATCATTATGCGCAGGAATTCCGCCACCTTTGAGTGGTTTTGTCGCTGGCACGGTTAGCTCCCGTGTCAGTTAACCTCAATTTATTTGGGGGAGGATAGTTGGAAACCTGTTCGATGCGTAATCAACGCTAAATGAATTATTTAGTGTCTAGTCATTGTGTTTTGTTGGTTGATGTGTGTGCTTGTAAACAGGTGCAATGAGGTAAGTGTGTTGATAGGTGAAAGCATGTTAGTGTGTTTAATTTACGCTTATGTACTCAGCTTTGCTGATTGTGTGTGTTTGTGTGTTTGGCCATGTCTTTACCTTGGCCCTATGATGACCCATTTTTAATGGAGAGTAGTGGAAACAAGTGGAGATAAACTTTTCAGGTATTGAAGCATAATCATGATGGGGCATGAGAGAAGAGTGAATCTTGCTAGCTTTCATTAGGTTACGATGTGTTTTATGCTTTATTTGTTTATGACATATTTTATGTGGACTAACACAAAGGTTTGGTTTTGGAACGGTTTTGAATAAGGGCCTTTAATGGTTCCAAGTTGTAGTTTGATTTTGTTTGACTTTGTTTGTTTGGTTTTAAACTTTACTTTCGTTTGGTTGACCTTTGAGTTGACTTGTTTAAACGGTTTTTAATTTTGAGTCTTCCGCTGTGTATCTTTGATAATTGCCTTAGCCGTTTTCACGGTGGCGGTAATGTCTTAGATATTCCTAAATCGTATTTTAAAGAGTAGAATGGATATTTAAAGGAAAGGAATTTCTAGGGTGTTACAATTATCATTATTGAAATGGACATATATTCTAGATCCCTTATTCACTAGTCCATTATATCATGCATATACATTATTTATCAGTTCCATCATATACCGGTATCATCATATAATTCCTCAAGGCACAATTTTAATTTGCATGCTATTTTGACAATGATATCTGAATACATTTTTCATTGGTACCAACATAATTTTTCTTACATCATAGGCCATCTATTGTAATAATTCAGATATCTACACAACTTCAAAGGTATTTCATACACCTGGTATTAATATACTATTACACTATTAAAAGTGCCAACTGCACTATCTTGCCATATATCACATCTTTATTTTGGAACCGATTATACAATCTACACTTCAGGTGTAGTGATTCAAGTATATACAATTGACAAACTTTATCTCAATGTGCGACATATCTTGATAGCATATGGACGAAAGTTGGCTAGAAAACATTTCAAATTACCATTATTTATATAGGGATCATCAGTTTAATTAATTTTTGCCAAGTTACTCCAATTCTCCCCCTAAGTTGGTAAAATATCTCATATATAGGGGCATCACAGTTCTTCACCAACTTAGTACTTTGCAATAAAATTCATTTCATGGGAGGATCATAATCAACCAAATTTATCTCTCAATATAGTATAATTATATTAAAACAAGCTTTTATCTCTTCTAGAAAGCAATTTTAAATTATTTCTTCATTAACTATACATTGCATAACACGTATGTATTTATTATTAAATCTTTCACAATTTGTTCTCTTCGGGAGATCAATAATTCAACATCAATGGGGAGACATATATTGTGCAGTTGAATTTCCTTCTTTTCCTTTTTCTTATGCGCTGACATATTATAGCCCCAATCAAAAGAATTGTTATACAAGCATAAATCACTTGCTTGTAATTTTACTACTTGGTGATCTTCTAGTTCTTTAAAGACTTAAATAGTGTATTTGGTGAGCTTCTAGTCACTTGATAGTTGACAATAATATATAAGTTATTTTGGTGAATTTCTGGTCACCCATTACTTTTTTTTTTTTTTTTTTTTTTTTTATATATAAGAAATCAAAACTTATTAACCCTTGAAAATTTTCATATATACAAATTATTATGAATCACAATCCAAATATGGCTCAATCTCAATGTTATGTCTTGTCATTCAATTCATTTCATATATTTAACATTAAGAGAGCGTCAACACATTATCAAATGAAACTTCGGGTTTCCATAACGAGTAATTATTAAACCCGGATGGCCTAATTTATTTATCACATCCAATCACTTCTCTAAATTTGAACTTTGGTCAGTTTTCCAACACTGATGATCACTTTATTTAACTTACTTTATGCATGCCCATGAATGTGATGTGATATTAGAGCATCAACATGTGTTTCTTTATACAATTGACAAGACAATCAACTAATAATATTTTATACAATAATTACTTATATATACTCTGCTGGAGTTTTGACTATAATCTTGATACATGTTAATATTGTTGGATATTTCATACTCTTTTAGAGTCTTTTATATAATCATGAGACATAATGATATTACTAAAAATGATTTTATTCTAGAAATGTAATGGGATTTATCATTTCCTCAAATTTGTCATTGTCAATAGTTGTTCCATTCCTTTTTCCGAAGGTTTTTATTTTTATTTTTATTTTTATTTTTAATCTATTGGACTATAACGCTTCAGCCGTGCTTTAGGTTTCATTAGTAACCGATGTTGTCCTTCTGGATGGGACAATAATTTTAATTGGAGCATTTACAACTAGTAATGATCAATGACATTCATTTATTTACATCCATCTTCAGGATGGTGTCATTTGTAAATATGTAAATTATGTGGTCGCTTTTATTAAATAAATTATTGACATTGATATTAATGTTAATGTATGCACTACTGACCATCAATATATCATACAATTCATGTGCAAGGATTACATATAATAACAATATCTCCCCCTAATCCTTGCATGTGGGGATATGAAATAAATTAAGTTATCCAACAAGCTTGAAATCCCTTGCACTTAAACCATAAATTCTTTTGGTAATGTCATTTATCAAGGAAAGAAAAATATTCTTATAAAACTCTTACTTGTTCCTCTTGCCCAATTATATTAATCTTTATGTTGAAAATTCTGTAAACTATGGGCATAATACATTCTTCAAGTAATTTGCTCAAAATAGCATGTTTAATATCTTGAACTCATAACACTATTCTTTTCTCAAATAGATACTTTTATAAATTTTCCATAAATTATATATAATCAAGAGAACAACATGCAAATATACTTCATAATTCTTCAATAATCATGAGATTTCTCATTCATTTACGAGAATGAGCTA
Organism: Chenopodium album; assembly: GCF_948465745.1. Taxonomy (NCBI): domain Eukaryota; kingdom Viridiplantae; phylum Streptophyta; class Magnoliopsida; order Caryophyllales; family Amaranthaceae; genus Chenopodium; species Chenopodium album. The sequence goes on along the minus strand of NC_137836.1, from coordinate 3,894,381 downwards.
ATAAGTCTCGCATGACATATATAGGAACACATACTTTCAAAACTATTAGACACTTCTAAATTATTCTGGAAGGTTTTCAGCCCATTTATAAATTTAAGAAACTTCAGGTCTATATTTACGAAACTTCTATCATTCAATTTACACATCATTAATAATCTATCTTCATGTAGGAGTATGTATAAGGTCACATATAATTGAATGAAATCACACAATCTAATTTTAATATAAAAATCAAGAAAGTATGCTTCATAATAATATAAATTTAACTAATAATATGATCATGGTAACAAGTTTAGGTCAATTAGACGGTGTGTACATGAAACTAGCTCAGAAGTGGAGAAGAATATGCAATTATAGAGTATAGTCTTGCAGATTACTAGTAGTACTTGTCTTCCTTATTTCACAGGAAACTATATGTATTCACCAATAATAATTTACTAATTTCTTTCATATCTAATTATAAAAAAAAAATAGATGATTTTTCTCAAATTCATTTTGAAACAAATTTTAACATAATTTGGGCTCGTCAAGAATAAACATTCAATAAGGTTACGACATCATCCATGTATAAGCAATCTCACTAATTAAATCATTCTCGATAATCTTACTTTAAAACAATACAGAGAAATTGTTAAACATAATTATGCAAACAATACTTAATTAAATTGTACAGTAATTAACAAACTTCACAAATTTATCGAGTATGGAAGTCCTAGAGTACGAGTAAAGTACCTTAGTAAAGTATATATGTATAGTTGTATACAAGTATACAACAAAATATATTACAATCAGTATGGGTTGAATTATTAAATGCACCCCATGAAGAAACCAAATCCAATACGGAATAATCAATAATCAATAATAATAATAATAATATATAATATATAATCTTCTATACTATATACTAAAGTAATCACCAGAGTTATCCCTTAAGTACACATGTCACATTCACAACAAAAATTTTCCCGCCCAAATATTTTTTAGCTTTTTTTTTTTAAATTTCTTTTTTTTCCCTTAAAAAATAACATGATAAAAAAAATTTAATGAAAAAAAACTTACAATAATTTATAAAATATTTTAAATAATATATCTAACATGAGAATTTTAAGGATAGACATGATATGAATTCAAATTCTAAAATAAAAAATGTTACATATAAGCCATTTCATTTAAACTAACTCCATTTTAATTGAATTTTATTAATTAATTTATTTATTTTTATTTTCAAGTCTTATTATTATAAATTCGTGCATTTGCACGGGGATAAAACTATATATATATACTAAAAGACACACCAGCAATGACACGTGTCATCGCCTGGTGTGTCCTAAAAAATATACTACGTATATATTTTTTTTATTTCTTTGGATCTTCTTTTAAATAAAGTTATAAAAAATGTAAGTAACTGTAATTGTAAAAAATTAATTATCATCTAGATTTTTAATTATAGAAAGAATAAATAAACAATAATTTTTTTAGGAAAAAAAAATATCATATAGATTATCAACATAAGATTTTTCATTACTTATTTTTGTCAAGCAACTTCTCTAGATAATCAATATCTATGTAAAAATATCAATAAATAACTTAATAACTTATTGATTGATAACTATTAATTATTATATAATGTATATATAGTACCAAAATATAATTTCAAATACATTGATATTTGAATTAGAGTTGATAGTAGGAGAAAAGTTGAATAGGAAATAAGATGTTATTGTTAGTGCAATTAAAAGATACTAGTAGTAATTTGACGCATAAAGTTTTTGAATGTTAAACAAAGAAAAACTGAAAAATACAACATCAACCTAATTTGGATTGGTATGGTGTTATACAAAGTATAAAACTTTTAAATTCTAATATGTAAATGCAATTCCGATCCTCACAAAAATAATGGTTGGTATCATAATCAATTTAACATTGATAACAAGAAACAATATTTATAATTCAACAAAATTAAGGATTAGACATGATAATTTAATATCACATTGAGAAACATTGCAACTCTTAAATTACACAACCATCATATGCACATCCAAAATTAAGGTTTTAAGAACGATGATACCTACCTCAATATATGTAATATCATATTCCTTTAACTTTTGCATGCTCAGTCGGCTAGGGTTGGTGCTGATAACGTGTTGTAAAATAAGGGGAAAGATGAGAGATTGAAAGAGAATAAATCTGTGTATATTATTCCATATGATAAGGTGTATATATACATACAATATATTAGAGTTTGATTGGATAAGAATATAAACCCTAGATCTTGATTGTTCCGGAATGATACAAAGGAGGATAATGGATATCCACAAATATTTCATAACAGATTTACAAATTTTCCAGTATAATTTCCCAAAAATAATTCGTACCGGTTAAAACAAATAACATTTCATAGCATTTGCACATTGGATTGCATATTGCAGTCGAGCTTCAAACAAGCCACACCAACGCCTGTGCTGTGGCGGTTCAAAATTCCATCTTCCTCCTCTCTCTCCAACCTTCGAAAATTAGGGTTTCTACTTTTCCTTCTTTTCAATTCAATTTCATCTAACCCTAATTTCCGCAGAAAAACACAAATCAATCTCTAGAATCAAGAGCTTGGGATTGCTCCACTTATAGAGCTGGGGCATGTTGGGTTATCCGTGACCTTTATTCTTCGGAGATTCTGGGTGGAAGAAGTAGGGCCTTATTGTCTGAGTCGGCATTACAGTTTGAGCTACAAGCTTGTTTATGGGGACTTCAGGCGGCGGTTCAAAAAAAATTCTTGAAGATGATTGCGCGACTCTTCTATCTTTGATTCCGAATTTAGGTTCAATGGACATTTCAGTTTGGTGGCCGCTCATTTTGGAATTGCGGGCGACTGTTAAGTCTTTTTTGGTGTGTCAAATTCGTAATGTTCCTCGGTCCTGGGTTTCTCCGACTCAGTGTTTAGCTGGTTGTGCTCGGCGACGACAATTGTTGTTTTATCAGTTTTAGTTTTTTTCTTACTATTGCAGTTTGTTTTTTTCTTTGATAGCTTGTTTTTTTTTTTTTTTTTTTTTAAAAAATAAAAATAAAATTAACTAGTACGAGTACATTAATAAAACAAAAACATTTCACAGCATTTGCACATCGGATTGCATATTGCAGTCGAGCTTCAAACAAGCCACACCAACGCCTGTGCTGTGGCGGTTCAAAACTCCACTTCCTTCCTCCACATTCACGTCCTCTCTCTCCACCCTTCCAAAATTAGGGTTTCTACTTTCCCCTCTTTTCATTTCAATTTCATCTAACCCTAATTTCCGCAGAAAAACACAAATCAATCTCTAGAATCAAGAGCTTGAAGAATTAACCTCCGACAACAATGGCGGAACACTTGGCATCCATTTTCGGCACAGAGAAAGACCGTGTGAACTGCCCTTTCTACTTCAAGATCGGCGCATGCCGCCATGGAGATCGCTGCTCTCGACTCCATAATCGCCCCACTATCTCTCCTACTCTCCTTCTCTCCAACATGTACCAGCGCCCCGACATGATTACTCCAGGCGTCGACGCTCAAGGTCAGCCAATTTCCGCCGAAACTCTGCAATCTCATTTTGAGGATTTTTTTGAGGATATATTTGAGGAATTGAGCAAATTCGGCGAAATTGAAACCCTAAATGTGTGTGATAATCTTGCTGATCATATGATTGGGAATGTTTATGTGCAATTTCGTGAGGAGGATCAAGCGGCGGCTGCGTTGGGAGCTCTTCAGGGGAGGTTTTACTCAGGGAGGCCGATTATTGCTGATTTTTCGCCGGTGACGGATTTTCGTGAGGCGACTTGCCGGCAATTTGAGGAGGAGAGCTGTAATAGAGGTGGTTATTGTAATTTTATGCATGTTAAGATGATAGGGAGGGAGCTGAGGAGGAAGTTGTTTGGGAAGTTTCATAATTCTAGGCGTCGAAGGAGCCGGAGCAGGAGCCGGAGTAGGAGCCCGAGGCCGGTTAGGAGGGAGAAGGAAAGGGAAAGGGAAAGGGAGAGGGACAGGGAGAGGGATTTTGAGCCCCGGGTTCGCGATAGGAGGAGTGAGGATGGAGGAGGGAGAGGTGGGAGGAGGAGGAGTAGGAGTCCTCCGCCGGCAAGAGAAGGTAGTGAGGAGAGGAGAGCTAGGATTGAGCAATGGAATCGGGAGCGCGAGGGGAATATTTGATTTTTTTGGTTAATTTTGCTCTTTTGCTTGATTGATTATGAATTTATGATTGAAGTTAAATTTGGAAGAATTTAGTGTAGTTATGCTGATGCTTATTCTAGGGATTATGTTCAGGCTTTGAAGTTTGATCATGTTTATTTTTCTGTGATTTTTAAATTTGTAGGTTATTGTTTTACAAAATTGAGTAAAATAATTTTGTTCTTTGTTAAATTTATGTTAAGTTAATGCAGTAACATTTCTAATTTCTAATATACTTGCTTATCAATCTTCTTATGTTTGTGGTGTTGCAATTATAATTTTTTATTTTTTTATTTTTGGATACTATTGTTATGGCATGCATAAGTATTTAATAAATAGATTTACACCAGTAATAGACATGAATGGACATTTTTTTTTTGGTGTTTAAAAGCTCTAACCACTTGAGCTATCCCTCACTCTCATAGACATGAATGAACATGAATAATTAAAAGCTTGCTTATGTCAACATGAATTAACATCTTAGAATAAGGATAGGGTGTAGCTGTAGTCTTAGATGAGCTAGATATCTCATCATACACAGACGGGTACTCGTCTAAATTTCAGAATTCGCTAAATTAAGAAATTTTTTAATGCATTTGATCCAAAATAAGGTCTCAAGTGTCCATATCATGTGAGAACGTTAAGATAGGGAAATTCTCCATGCTGCCACCTGTTTTTGCTACCCTGATTTGGTTTTTTTTTTTTTTTTTGTTTTTTTTTTTTTTTTTTTTTAAAAAAAGAAGCATAAAATAGGAATTTTGGGTGAAATGAAGAGTCCAAGTAACATAGGGGGCTAGTGAGGAAAGGATGGAACTATTTTGCGGAATTTTGAAGGCCACAGTTCTTTTGTTTATTTTTCAGAATGTTCTTTAGGTTTTATATACCTAAAGTTTATTTATATATTTATTTGACAAAATGTATACCTGTAATATTGAGATTTGAATTTAGCTTTATGTCTTGATGCATGCACTGATGTTCAATTGTTTATACTGATTGCTTTTGAATTTTTGATGTGGTGTGTTATCTGGGGTTACCTTATTCCTGTTTGGTATATGTTTCCTTCTTTGTTTGCAAATTTATTTAGCTCTTAAGGTAATCCGATACATATAAACTTGACTAGTTAGAGTCAATCATTTTGGTGATGTAACAGTAAGTGAAGCAGGAGGATTCTGAAGGATGTGTAAGGTAGGCTCTCTTGCAATATGATTAGTTTCTTTCTAGCTGCCAAGATAACTTTAAATCAGCAGGTACATGTGCATTTGTCACTGCATTATTTGCATGAGCTGGTTTTTCTGAGGTAACCTTATATACTATAAAATGAACTAATAATGCAACATAATGTGGTGTGGTAACTGATTGATTAGGAAGAAAATTATCTAATTTGAATTATGGTAATTTTCTGTCTCTCATTTTACTTGTTGTGCTATTAATTATTGAAATAGTAGCTTTGTACAATGAAGCTGGATGTTGTGATTTAACCATTGATATAAGTCATTGCACATGTGAGTCGTTATTGCAATTTTCTAGGCTTTGTATTAAAACAATATAGTTCTCTGTCATTTTAAATATTCTTAGCAGGGTGGGTTTTGTCTTTCAGTGTTTGATAATGTCCAATCGGTATGAGGTTGTTTTGCTTCTGTCATCTGTCAACTAAACCATTTTCACTTGGGTTTTTTTTTTGCATGTAACACAAGTTTTCCTTCTTGTTGATGTTACTGATTTTTTTCTTCTTGTTGAATTATTTTCTACTTAGGATTCTTGGCATGGAATGCAATATCTCTTCTTTTTGTTGCTTTAATTGTGCATTTAATTTTGAGAGGATAGTGGGTTTTTAGTTTTGCTGAATTTTTCCTTCGTGCTGAACTATTATTTACTTGGGCTTCTTGGCATGGAACCACAATATTTTCTTCTTTTCGATGCATTAATGTAGCAATTAATTTTGAGAGGATAATGGATTTTAATTTTACTGAAGCTTACACATTTAAGAAGCAGAGAGGCAGTATTGGTGTAATGGTGTTAAAGCAAGGCTTAAATGATGTCAATCTGCATCATTGATTGGGTAATTATCTTCTTTGTCTTACCTCTATCTCATCCTTTTATGTGATTTACATTAATATTCTTGGGTATCTATCCTTTTCATGTAAGTTTCATTAATACCTCTCAACTTTTGGCGAGTAATTGAACCTATGAAGCAAATGATGAATAATGACAGCATATAAGGAAGGATTAGATTGAATACTAAATTATAAAGGCTGGATTGTGGTGAGAAACAACATGAAATCCCATACGATGTAATGTTTTGAAAGTAGAGTAATGTTTGAATTGAAGTTGGTTCTTGGGGAGGATACAAGATTTTGCATCAGAAGCTAAAATGACTTGAGTTTAAAGGCCGTAGTGGCCATAGACCTTTGTCCCACAATGATGAAGCTTCAATGTTTCCTTCTGAAGTTCTGATAGTATTTATGCTATCGAATTACATGTTACGGTCATTATGAATTGGAGATACCAATTTGTGGATGAGAACTTGGTCTTGTATAGTTGTGTTTACTTTGTATTTTTTTTGTTTTTCCTTGACATTCATACTATTTGGAACTTAAACAACACTTGTGAAGAATAAGCAGCCTAGAAATGTATATTATGTTCTAAATTAAGTATGTTATAAAGTGGTTGTGCAAACATCTATCCATTATCTTGATTAGGATAGGGTGTTTCTAGGGGTAGCTCGTAATGTAGAAACTTCTTTTATACCTGATATGTTACAACCCCCATATGTACCTACAAAATTTGTATCATCATCCTTTTCTTCCTAGACCTATGTTTTCTAATTCCTACTCCTGGGTAACCTGCGCACATTCTAGTGCCAATCCTAGTGATTTTTTTTATTTGTATATTATTTTTCCTGGTAATATGCTAACAAGAGCATATCTGGCTGATCTGCTCATGGGTATGCCAAATCACGTGTTTGGCAAGGAACTTAAGCAGTGTCATGTTTGGTTTTCAGCAGGCACAAGCTAGTGTCTATATCGGAAAATTTTGACTTCATATGATGTTGGATAGTTTACTGGCATTTAAGGGGTCAGCTTAGATTTCGCAGGGTTGCATCTGACAAGTTCACTATTGTGTGCTTGTGGCTATGTTTTGGCTTGTTGCCTTTTACCATCCATTGCTAGAAGCTGTAGTAAAAAGTGAATTGATGTCTATTTGTTGTTTTTTAATTCTTTTTTTGCGTGTGTTGTGTAACTGAATGATGATGGTTTAGCTCTTTCACAGTTTCTCTTGTTCTGCATACTTCTCTGTGTTGTTGCTCCAATTCTGGCTATTGCTGTTTAATTCATGTTGTTTATTTAATTAATACTCACTCTCCTTTTGAGGTTTAGGTTTCTTTATGATACTTAACCTATGTTCTCTGACAAAGGGAAAAGTCCTATCTGCATCTATTCAAATTAGACCTGGAACAGTTTTTATTTATTGCTATATGTTGTTATGTGATTTGTGTCATCTCATCCTACCCAAAGCATAAGCTCATAGCTTTTCCCTACTTTCATAAATTCCATTTATTTGATATGGAATAAGGTCTACCCGTTTCAGTTGTTTCTATTACCACAACTCATCTTCAAACCTTTCTGTTGAGTTGTAGAACTCCTCAAGAAGTATGCACATTCCCATTTATCCCATCCTTTGATATTTGGAGCCTTTGATTCTAAATACAATGAAAGACACCTCAAAGAGATTGGAATTTGTTCAAATTCATCTATCTACAATTCACAATATACACAGTTGGATACCCCTGAACGCTAGCTCATTAATTTTAGAAGTTGAGGACATTTCTTTATGCTGCTCTTCTGGTTGTTTTATATTTAAGGTGTGAGCCTCCAAATGTTATATATGCTATAAGCACATTGTTTATTGTCTCTACCAGGTTGTTAAAGTTGCTTCTCTAAAAACAGAGCAACTTTTTCTAGGAAAGTACTGGGCTAGGAGAGGACTGGAGGTGTGCATAGGATTGCTCAACTTAGATATCTTTCATCTGATCAGTAAAATGACGTTTGAACCTAAAGTTTCTTTGACTATGCTTCTGCCAACAGCAATGCATAAACCTTTGTGTTTCAATTTTGATGCCCTTTTCCTTTCAAATGCTGGCTGCATTTTGCACACCCATTTCCTACTGCCGAATAGCTTCTGAACACTTGAAAAGTCCTGGTAACTTTCTGCAAAAACTCTTCTTTATGGTGATAGGAAAACACAGACGTGGCAAAGTTTCAGATTCTTGCCCATACGAACCACAGGTAGGATGGACTTGAATTTGCCAATTTAAGAGCCGAGTTTATCTTAAGTTGCTAACTGACCTTGTAAAGATAGCCAATCTATGAAGTGAGATATAGGGCTTGCTTTACATCTTTCTGATGAATGATACTTCCCATTTTCAGTTATTGCTTACCATATTAGGAGTATGGACCTTAATAGACATACTTTTTCACGGATATGCAAGCTATGGAATCTTCAAACTTTTACTTAAACTAGGGATATGCAGCTAATCTGGGCATCTTTTTTATGAAAGGTTTTTATCTGAACTGCACACTTTTTACCAGGGAATATTTACACTCACTTATTAACATTACACAGGAGCCAATCAGTTCCCCCCCCCCCCCCCCCCCCTGATAATCAGCTATTTCATTGTTAATTGGATGTCAATATTGGAAGCTTTCTAAGGTTAAGGATGGCCAGATTTAGGAGCATTTGCCTTGAAACTAAAATGATTGCAAGCCAAAGTGTTCCTCTTCTGGGGGAGTGTGCTTATGCAAGCTTATCAGAGAGATATGGGAACCTGCTAACTGCTTGTAACTCAGGTAGGTATTTTATTTAAATCTTTGGCAATCAGAAATTGCAGTGGTCAGGACTTGTTACTCACACACCCACACACACACGAATAAAAGCCTGAGGCTATTACAGGTTTTTTTGGTTTGTTTTGTTTTTTTGTTTTTGTTTTTTGTTTTTTTGTTTTTTTGTTTTTTTGTTTTTTTTTTAAAAATTTTTAACATGCTGTTTACCAAGAAGCTACTTGTTAAGTTGTTTCAGGGTTTTTATTTAGGTTCTGAATGTTTATTCATCCGCTTCCCGATTCTGAGGTTTGCCTTGTCACTGTTGCTTTGCATTATATGTGATTGGAAAATGAAGGATCTTTCTGCTTCGTGGTGAATTTTCTTTCTAGTTTTTTTGCCCTGTCCATCAACTATTTCATCTTTTGGAGCACTAGAAGGCTGTGAATGTAATGTTATTAACACCCTTACCTATGCGATGTTGATGCTCCTTGCTTTTGGTAGATCTAGTTCCAGAAACAGGGAAAATAGCTGCTGTAATGAGTAACTTTCCTTTCCTTGTGAGCTGGTTTTTACTACATATTTCATGTCCCAGATCTGTTTTCTTTCATTTTCTTTTGATCTGTATTGGTTGTTGGTGACAGTTGAATAAATATTTACCAGCATTCTGGCTTGCAGTGCCTTGAGTTTATTATGAAGTTCTCTTTAGATTTCGACATTCAGGCAGTCACCATTTCTCGTACTTGTATTTCTTGATTGAGGTCTTTGATAACTTGGAATTATATGATTTCTTTTCTGGCATCTATTTTCTTCCCAAAAAACTTACTGGATAGCTGAGAAGCAGTTGACTTATGCAGTGGAGTTCTCTATTTGGCAATGCATCAGCAAGTGAAGCTAACCAGTGATGTTTGACAGATTTGTCAAAAGCATATTTCCTCCTGATGCAATGTAAATATGTAATATAGCATCTGCTCCTGGTTTTTCGGTCAGCTTCTTTACCTGCCTGATGCAACTTGTAATTGGTGAAGTCATGTAAGATGACTGTAACATGTTATTCTCCGATTCTCTCTCCTTTTAATTATAGGTAAAATCATTATATTGATATGTAAAAGTAGGGATTTGCCCCCATTATATACAATACAAGCTTTTCACATTTTTTTTTTCTAAATTTGAATAGAGCAAAAAAGTGAGATGTACAATTTGATGAATAGTTTAAGGAAATGTGGAGAAAGCTGAATCTAGTATTCCATAATTATCAAATCGGATTCTTAATGTGGCCTATAGGGAGCCACGATTCCTCTTCTTCCTCTATAATCTGGTAAAATTAACAGATACTTGATACAAAAATACTGCCTGCTGTATTGCAGGCTTGTTTTGCACCATCTTGACTCCACCTACCACCACCATTGGCATGGTTGAACCACCGCTCATTGCCACTATCCGTCATCTACTTCTGTTGATTCAAAGAATGCTCCATCTCCCTGTTTCTGTCTGATCAACTTATCAGCTACAATAATTACCTTGGGTATTGATTTCTGTAGCCACTGTAGCTTTGATGTAAAGGTTCTGGAGGTTTGGTTTTCATTTGCATCGCGACAGTTTGGCTGGTGATGGTGAAGTTGATTTCCTTTTGATTTTCTTTTAGCACATTGTACTCTATTATCTCCTCATGCTTTCGTGTGGAGGTGGTGTTGTAATTGCTGCTTGATTTTGTCTATCAATATTGGCTTGCCATCCTAAACACATGCAGCAAAGGGCACTAAGAATCCATGAATAAACTCCATATAAAGCAGATTGCATAATTAAGGGTGATATTGATGATTATTACCTAAACCCAAGTTGAATCCTCGCAAATGAAGCTCGCGGTATTCCTGGGAAAGAGCACAGATCTCACAGAATGAATGAATACAACAATCCCCTAAAGTGCTGCCCTTCAAATTGAACTGAAGCCTCATCCTTCGACGATAGATAGCGGAATAGAAGCATGCACATCCCAAAACTATAGCCAGCACAGCGTATACTGTTCCATTGACAGCACAAGCTGTATGCATCCAGGAAAAAAAATGGAAAATTAAAAATTTTCTTGAAGTTCATAATTTACATGACTAATAATAGGACTATTCTCCTTTTTCTGGAAGATATCTTACATGATGTGCCTTTATCAACAATGTCTGTAATCTGCCCAAATGTGATGCATGGACAACAGAATGTGATACAACCTGCCAAAATATATAGATTTAACTCCAATTTCTGTATAAAGTTGAAGAAAATTAGTGCTTTATAATGTTACGTTGTAATATATTCACCTTATGAATACTTACCTGGCTTAGATAATTTACGATATACGAAGTATTATTTATTCCAGGAGAAAACTGGTATATTGTGAATAAATTACAAGGGCACATTATGATTCATGTTGAAATTTAGCTTTTTGGGTTTCCTCAAAAAAAAAAAAAAAAAAAAAAAAAAAAAGGCTTTTTAGGAGTATATGATGAAGAATTGGTAATCGTTATTGAGTTTGATTGTGGTCATTTCGACGAAAAATTTGTTATACTACCTCCGTTTCTAATTATGTGCAACAAAGGGATATTATTTGTGAGACATAAAATATTCCTTTGTTGCACATAATAAGAAACGGAGGTAGTATATAAATTCATGACATGTTTTGATTCAAAGTTAATTGAGACATTTAGTTCGGAACACAAGCACATTATTAATCGTTGTGAAGAGTAGGTAAGTTTATGTTGTAGAACTTACAATTTGTGATGTCCGAGTGGCATGCACAAAGTCCGGTAGACCATTCAACCGTTGTCGTAGCGTTTATGGGAGTTTGGGTTGGGGGTGGTGGGTAGCTCAAAGGAACATTCCCTGGAGATGGAGTTGATTGTGCCGATGATGAGGATCTCTGCCGCATTTGTTTACCCGAACGTGGAGATTCTTGTGGTGTTTGTGTAATTGAATGAGGAGATCCTTGTGGAATGTTCGTTGAAAATGACAATTGTGCATGTGAAATTCGCGAGGGAGACAATGATGGTGATGTTCTGTGTGAAATTTTCGAGGGAGACAATGGTGGTGATGCTTGTGACGTTTGTATGGGTCTCGGCGTCATTGGTACTTCAGGTGGTGAGCCTGGAGGCTGCATTGTGTTACTTGCATCACGTGAAATTTCCGAGGGAGACGATGGTGGTGATGCTTGTGACGTTTGTATGGGTCTCGGCGTCATTGGCTCTTGTGGTGGCGAGTCTGGAGGCTGCATTTTGTTGGACTAAGGTATTGATGCAGCTACAATACAAATTGAAATCGGAAAGTTCAATATGATTATACACCAAAAATTACAAGGCAAATTAATCCAAGTACAATTTTTAGCAACAAGAAACAAGGGCTGTCAATAAAGTTTCAAAGGCCGTCATTTACACACTGAGTGGTTTAAATTTTATGCATTTTCCACAATCCAAGTATTTAGGTGTTTATTTTTTTTTTAAAACCAAGTATTTAGGTGTTTTAATAGCCATTTATTATCGGATATTAGGGAGCTAAATGTTCACTAATTACAACAAATATCTGAAAAATTACGCTAAAAGGGCTTCCTTAGGTCTACTTTTAATCTTTACTCCTAAACATACTGATTTTCTAGTCGTTAATTAGTCTACTTGATTTCTTGTATGCTAAGAGGAGTCGAGTTATATTTTTAGCCATGCAAATCATTTTCGTGTTAAATAAAAGATTCGATATGTTCTAATACACATTTCAAACACCTTAAACAACAAGTGTATAAAATTTAAGGCACCCGATCAATAAAATAAAAGATATGAAATTTTAATATAAAATATTCGATTACTAGACAAGTAGACATCCATAACTTTATAATTAGACGTGCACAAGTAATGTCATGACCATACCAATTAACTTTCAATTCGACCATTTGTATGAACCAAACATTTTTCTTGTATTTTTGAGTACCTATAGGTCTCTTTTTGACATAAGCTTAAAAAAAAAAAGTGTTCATAATATCTATTCCAAAAGAAACGCAAATTATGCCTACAAATATTAACAACACTTGAAACAAATTTGCCAGAATCTTGATGTCTTAGATTGCCCACTTGTAATGAATCTCTCCTATATCAGGCTCCTTTGACAATATTAACCAAACAAGTCTATATAGTAGCAAGAAGTGGAAGGTCGAGAAAGCGAGGCAACTGAAGTCTGTAAACAGGCCAACAATTAGTATAGTATCAAGAGAGGAAAAGAAGAGAAAGAGTGGGAAACACATTTATCAAATGATCAAATTGAACTACTAAACCTATAATATGCAACAATAAGCATCCCTCAGTCTTGAATTAGTTGTCCTGTTGATAATGTGGTTAGCTATTATTGTGACAGCTAAATTTGGACGGGGGTAGTAAGAACATACAATACACAGATACTAAACAGACCGAGCAAGTTACCTGAATTCAATTAGCCACCATTTTTCATGTCATGGAGTTATCAGAACATATCCTGTACACTGAACGTCTTACAGCAAATAAAGGCCAGCTTCACAAAGCTCCTTATTGACTCTGCATTGCTGCATTGTCATTCAAGTAGGACATTGCAACAGCAGCATGAAGTGCAGCTCCAATTGGGAGAGCATCCTCATCTACAAAAAAGTGTGCCGAGTGTAATGGCTTGTCTGAATTCAATGTTTTGTTCGCTATCCCAATGTTGAAAAATGCAGCTGGAATTTTCTGCGTATAGAAGCCAAAATCTTCTGATGCCATGAGAAATGGAGAAACAAGCACATTTGATTCCCCAAGCAACATTGTTCCTATGCCCTTCACATGGTCATACATCATTTTGTCATTGACGGTTGGAGGATAATGCCTTGCTGTTTCTTCCATAAAATCAACAGTAGCAGTGCACCGATGCACAGCTGCTTGCAGCACTATGACCTTTAAACAGAGAAACTTTCATTAGCATATTGTCAACTTATCATCCCAGTCAAGCAAATCACATATCTGACGGAGTCTATACGTCAACTTAATATTAGCACCATGGAGGATACAAGAATAAGGACCATAAGTGAGAAAGTGTAACCAAAAAAAAAAAAAACGACCGTCATGCAAACGGTTCAACTTAAAAGTACGAACTACAGGAAAATCTTAATCTCAACTACTTTAGCCAATCTTGAATTCATAGATGTTCATCACATGATGAGATTCAAATATCATACAAAAGACCTTTTAATTAGTAAATTGACCCTAGTGAAACAAGGAAACAATTATGAAGTAACAATTATCCTAAGGTGAACCTTTTCATAATAAATGGTGCATATCTTGAATACGTGTTAAACACTTGAGAGGAAAATTGTCTTTCAAAATTGAGCAGAGAGGCACTCAGGCCATTGAAATTTGCATAATAATAAGTGATAAAAGGGCTTTAAGGCATGACATACAGAAAAAAGGAGATCTAATTTGAAATCAGAAACCACATTCTCAGTAATCAGAAAATCAATAGTTTTTTTAAAGTTGGTGGAAAGATTTGTGTTCAAGTATAGTTTGACTTACCTCTCTAATCCTTCTTTGAAGATTGGACAACCCCTCTGCAGTTGTACTCCTAAAACTCCCCCCAAACTTAACAGTCTCGGGGATATCTCTCTGTTGGCTGCCTTCGACCATGGTCACTGTTACCACCTATGTCAGTTTAAAGGTCACACATGAATACATGATTAATGGGCCCTTATTTTGATAATTATCAGTGTTAGAAAAGTAGACAAGTAGGACAGAACTGAGCACAATTGTAACACTAAAATTAGATGCTCAAAAAACTCAATGGCTCATATCTTAAGTAGGACAAATTATACGGAATAGATCACGAGTATGTGTCAATTATGTGTTAAGCACGCTAGGAAGGAGGAACCTACTCTGCCATCAAGAGGGTCCGTCTCTCGAGAAATAAGATGTTGCAGCGACAATATTGTGGTGGATGCTGCAAAAATTGGATCTCTTGTATCACCTTTTCCTTGAATTATTGCAACAAATCTGCCTGCACCAGCAAGCACAGGGCCAGGTCTAGATCCAATTGTTCCTATAGGAGCGTAAGGCGAAACATGTAGTCTAAAAATCGCTTGCACATTGTCAATAGCACCCTCTTGTATCATAGAATATGCACCAGCACGACCTTCTTCTGCTGGTTGGAAAATCAGCTTAATTGTTCCCTACAAATTAATACAGTCTATACATCAACATTTTATTTCAAATTTTTTTGGTCAGCATCAACAATTGATCACGGCAAATTATAAGGATACAAACTTTTTATATTTTCATGCGTGAGATAAAAACACCTTTAAGGCTTTCCTCTTCTGTTGCAGCAACTTCGCAGCTCCCAAAAGCATCGTGACATGCACATCATGCCCACAAGCATGCATTTTACCATTGATCTTGCTCTTGTTTTCCCATTCTACCATTTCCTAACACATGAAAAGGCAAAGATATCAGAACATCTGATTCCATATTAAAACCCTTATGCGCAAAAGGCCATTGGACAAAATCCATGAAAAGTTGATTAATTTAAACGATCTCTAAAATGCCCTTTAATATTATAATCAGTAATAAAAGAACTGTAACAAAAGCGATTTTAAGTAGAGACATTTTTCTACTGAGGGCCTATCCAAAGCCTAGAAAAGACAGCAAGAGAGAAGAGACCAGTAGTTTTACTCCCTTAACCATAGCTTGTCTACAACACTGAATATTCAATAACCAAACCAGAACTCCATTGCAAACATCCCCTGTAAGCTACTGTACCAATTTACATGGACTAAAGAGTTAACAATTCGACACAGCATTGCCGTGTTGGATCCATAAAAGTAGCTTACAAGCCTACAACACTGCACCAATCTCTCCATAAACCCAACCCTTCACCTTCGGTAACCACTTACTATATCTACAAGCACTACAACACTGCACCACTCTCTTCCTAAATCAACCCTTCATCCATGAATTCGACGAGCAGTCTAGGTATTACCAATGTAACACCTTTAAATTCGATCCTTAACTAGGAAAATTTGCTTCAAAAGCCAACCAGGGTCCTTAGTGAAACATCTACCAGTCACTGCCTTTAAACAAACATGATATATCCAGTTCAACCAAATAACTATCCATTCTGGCAGCAATATTCCAGGTTCTTAAGCAATGGTAGCCAAAGGAGATACAGTGTCAGCATTAATAAACTAATTTAGAAACAAAATTCAAAAGACAGGCTTTATTTTTATGCTTTAAAGATATATTGGAGGAAAAAATCACATTTGTCTCTATGTACAGCCTCGTTACATATTATTTACAACGATTAGACATTTTTTCTCTGTACTTTATGTCAAATCGTTGCAAATAATGTGTCACAGATGGAGTATAAACTCCATCATCTACTAACTATTTTTTTTACTCACTTTCCTAAAAAATTTTGCCCAAAAATGTGAGAATTAATTCAAGATATGAAGACAATATGATTTATTTTTCACTTTCTAAATTAATCAAACAAGAAATAATTTTTTAAAAAAAAACTTAAGAGAAATATGCCAAAACCAAAAAAGAACCTGAATGGCAAGGGCATCCATGTCAGCCCTGAGAGCAAACCAAGGTTGTGACCCGGACCCGATTGACCCGACAACACCAGTCTTAGCAACTGGCCACGTGTACTCAATTCCCAGTGAGTCAAGCTCCGATCTGATGAGTTGACTCGTCTTGTATTCTTCAAATGCAAGTTCTGGGTTTTCATGGATTCTTCTTCTCACTTTCTTCAACCAATCGAAGAACGCGGGATTTCTGGCCGTTTCTAGTAGTTCTTGAGCGAGTGAATTCGGGTCGAATTCTGGGTTGGCCCCAGAAACCCAGATGTTGTTGACCCATTTAGACTGAGACCATAAATACAGGATGAATATGGTAAACACCCAATTGTTGTAAATTGAATTGTGAGGACCCATTTTTGTTCAGGTGGTGACAGTGTGAAACAGAGAGAGTTAAAGATGGTTGGAATTTAATTTGAAGACACTAATTTAATTTCGTTTGTAATATAAAGGATTAAAGGCTAAAATGGAGTAAAGTTTTGGATAAAAATGGGTAAAATCACTAAGACTTTAATGTTTCTACTACGTATTTCTTTCTACTGTATAATAATTTTATTTCGTCACATCTCTTAATATTTTGGCAAATTTGTAAAAAAAAAAAAAAAAAAAAAAAAAAAAAAAAAAAAAAAAACCTTGTGTTTGAGTCAATTTGTGAACTAGTACCTTACTTTAATTCAAGGTATCATTTTAAAAACAGATTTTAATTCAAGATATTAGTTGATAACAAAAACAAATCACGAATTGACTTAAAATAAGGTGATTTTTGAAAATTTTGCCTATTTTTTAAGTAATTATTAGAACTATCATAAAATTTTAACATATTTTTTAATAATAGCTTATGTCTAATTTTTATTAATAGCTTCTTAAAGTATGCGTCAATTATATTGTCATTTTTTTTATGAAGAGAGTATAAAGATCATGGTGCTAGTTAAAAAGTACAACTAAGTTTTTTTTTTTTTTATTGTTTAGAAAGCCACAAGAGCAGAGTGAAAATCAATCCCTGATGTTATGTATAATCTGTCTTCAATATGTGAGTTTTAAAGTGAAAACATTCTCCCACTTAGAAACAATAAGATATGTTGGATGTCTTTATTAACTTGGGTATGCTATGTATAATTTATTTGTTTTTGGGCCTATTTATTGAGCTTTGGTCAGCCCTTATCACTTAGCACGGGCGTGGTTAATTAAGTAGGTTTAACATTTTAAGTGATAGGAGAATCCTTGGGGTAGATTAGCGTAATTGTTCCCAAAAGCATAATATGAGAGGGCTAATATTATCCTATGGTCAGAGTAGAGCCCTTTCCCTAAATAATGTTGGGAAATTATCTAATTCCCAAATTACAGCTACTCTTTTTTTTAATTCCCACTATACCGTCCACGTCAGCTAAGGAAAACAAACCGGTTTTATTTTTTTCTTGGTCCAGCAACAAACCGCTACTTCAAGTAGCGGTGTTAGCGGTTTTAATTTTGTAAACCGCTACTTCAAGTAGCGGTTTATGAAATTAAAACCGCTACTTCAAGTAGCGGTTTATGGGTTTGTTTTGTAAGTTTTTCTTTAAAAACAAAATATCTGTAAATCAGTCAAAATTAAACCTTCAAGTACTTGAATAGTTGTATCCCCAAGTTCCATAAACCTTTGATAATCGGTGCAATCGGTGTCGGCAATCACAAATCCTTTGATATATCCTCGTTTTTGGTTATATTCTCACAGCAATCATTGTCGGCAAACAACCGTAGGAAGGCGTCAATGGTGGCGAAAACGGCTTCCAGCGCGAGGGATTGCTGCGTTGGAAGGCTACTTGAGGAGTGTCGTTCGAATTTTTATATTTTATTTTCTTTTTGGATGATTCCGCTGAATTACTTTACAATGGAAGGGGAGAAAGTGATTTATTAAAAAATTAATTAGTAAATACAAACCGCTACTTCAAGTAGCGGTTTTCAGTAGCACACCGCTACTTGAAGTAGCGGTTTTCTAATAAACCCATTTTTTTTTTTTAAAAAAAAAAAATTCCCACTGAACCGGTGACGTGGACAGTATAGTGAGAATTAAAAAAAAGAGTAGCTGTAATTTGGGAATTAGATAATCTCCCAACATTATTTAGGGAAAGGGCTCGTCAGAGTAACCTCGCCTTTTTTTTCTTCTTTCTGAAATTGTATTTTTATTAACAAATCGACAACAAAGTCAGACGTAGGTTTTTATTCACTTCCACATACATCTAGTGAATAAGTACCATTTCAAACATTTGTTCACATAACACCAAATCTTCAACATATGCTAAATTTTTTTTTTAGTTTGTTTAACTTGAACTGAACGCGAATCCCATGGATGAATTAACAGCACTAGATCCACCATCTAGCACAAGATTATGTCCATTCACAAAACTTCCATCATCACTAGCTAGATACAAAGCCGCTCGAGCAACGTCCTCGGTCATCAAAACCCCTTGAGCCCCATTAAGCCTCGGTGCCATGCCACTGAATACACCCGAAGGGGAGATACAATTCACCCTTATACCATGTTGCTTAAGCTCAACACTTAAATTTTTCACCAACCCTAAAATAGCATGCTTAGACATAGTGTAAGGGTGCGTTGCAATACCTCCTATTAGTGTGCATACACTACAAGTGAACAATATGCAACCCTCCTTTTGTGGCACCATGACTCGAGCAGCGTGCTTGGCTCCAAAGAATGAACCATATAGGTTCACTCTAAGGACTCGATCCACCTCCTCTTGAGTCGAGTCCAAAATCGAACCTCTAGGCTTGTCCCTTATGCCTGCATTGTTGTACATGATGTCTAGCTTGCCATACTTAGAGATTGTGTAGTCTATAAGGTCGCGAACTTCTTCTTCTATTGATATGTTGCAGTGGAAGTACACGATGTTGTCGTTTTTGAGACTCTTTGCCAATTTTTGGCCTAGATCGTCTTGAATATCAGCAATTACGACTTTGGCTCCATTTTCCCAAAAGAGTTTTGTTGTGCTTGCACCAATTCCACTTGCTCCTCCTGTTACTATTGCGACCTTTCCATCCAATCTAATTACAATATATTAATTTTAAATTAGAGAACGATGACCAATTATGCAAATTAAATTTGACTATATCTCAACTAATATCATCTTATGTTCATCTAGCAATACTTGTACTAGTTTGAACATTCTAAATATTTTGCAAACTTTAATATAATATCGTGAAATTACAATTTGGAGGCGATTTTTAATGATATTTTCATAGTTAATAAATACTATACAAATTAAAGTAATACTTGTAACAAAGATATACATAGTATTATAAGTTAGAAGCATATGACAAAAAAACAGTCTCTAGCTATAATCAACCAAAAGATGTGCCCTGTCAAAAAAAAAAAAAAAAAAAAACTAAAAGATGTGCTAATTACTAATTTATGATTTTTGTTTGATTTTTTTTTTTTATCAGGTAAACCCACACTATTACAATCACAACCTAATATAAAAGCAATGTAATTAAGTACAATTATAAACTAGAACTTTGTACATCCTTCTGAAATATTACTTTGACCTTCGTATTTTTGTTTTTGTTTTGTTTTTTTTTTTTTTTTTTTTTTTTCTCATTTTGATGATTATTGCTCATTTAATCATTAAATGAGCAATAAATAATCTTGATGAGTGTACCCTGTACCTGGGTAATGTAAGATTTTTCAGCCTTCAAATATTAAGGGAAGTTGTTTATGCTTACCTTTTGTTGGTTGATGCGGGTGAAAAACTCATCTCGCCTAAATAATCGGATTGAAAGCTCAAAAAAAGAAGAAGAGATATTATAAATATACTTCGTATGTATTTATGATATTTGGTAGAACATCAATCTTGTTTGATGTCCTATTTATATACATATAATCACTTGATTAATTAAAAACACAAAATCATAACAAAGATTTACGTATTAATAAAGATTTACGTGGGACGTCACATTGGATTTGTTATCCCAAGAATTCAGTTGACCAAGTCTTGAATTGTATGTATATTAATATACTTCGTATTATATACGAATCATTATGTGTAATGTAAGATATGAAAATTTTCATGACATTAGGTCGATTAATAGTCTTAGGGTATGTTCACATTTACTGAACTGAACTGATTGGAGCTGAACTGAACTGAACTATTTGGACCTGAACTGAACTGAGATGAAATGAATATTTTATGAGAGAGAGAAATTAGGAGCTGAACTGAACTAAACTGATTGGAGCTGACTAAACTGAACTGAACTGAACTGAACTGAACTGAAATTAAGTAAATGTGAACATGCCCTTATTCGATATTGGAAGCCATTTTTTTTTTTTTTTGTTATCAATGATAGCCTTGTAGTATTAAAAACTTACTTCCGTAGCCTTATTGATCGAAGCTAAAAATGTTAATTGACCGTTAAATTTAACTACGATCAGCTGACATCTTTCATGGTGATAATGGTTGACTGCAGTTAAATTTAATAGTCGATTGACGTGTTTAGCTTCAATAAGACTACTGAGTATGTTTTTCAATTTTATACTAAAAGACTATCATTGATAATAATAAAAAAAAATGACTACCAATAAAAATAAATAAGCAAAACCAGAGAGTTATCATTGAGAATTTCCCATAAAACATTATGTATAACAATAATGAACTTCTCAAAGATTAAACTACTTTGATATATATATAGAGTATTAACCTAGTGCTTTATTTCAAAGAAAATAAGAAATAGAGTATTAACCTACGTAGTAGTAGTTAACGTGTCAAAGATTGATCTGGCAAGTAATTGGCACTATCGAATGAAGAAGGGTAATCAGGCCATGAGAATAAAGGAGTACTATCACAAGAGCTAGTCATAGTAGGTGGATTTGAAAATCCATAAAGAGACACATACATACACTCCTTTAGGACGAATACTAGGGAGTTCTATTAGAGGTTCATCAGAATTTAGCAAAATCATCACCACTTTTCGCATTTTTGGTCTCAAGTTCAATTCCAAATGCAAGCATGCTAGACTGCTAGTGCTACACTTAAAACCCTAAGAGCTTCTTCCTTGTTAAACTCCTTATTTAGCTTAGGATCCACCTCAGATGCACGGAAACGTCAAAATTCATTGACGTATCGTTTCCGAAACGTTTCGGAAACGTTCTACGTTTCGAAACACGTTTCGAAACGTATTTGAAAGTTTCATGGCTTTGCAAAACGTCTCACACCATTTGAAAGTTTGGAAACCTTGGGGAAACTTAATCAGGGGTATATAAAAGCGTTTCCCCTTTGAAAAAGCAATTAAACCTTGGTGATTTGGGGTTTATTTTTGTTTTAATTTGAGAAAGAAAGGAAATAATCTTACAAATTACCGTCATCGTTCATCTGTGTGACTCTTGTATGGCCGTATGTAGAAGATTAAGAGTTAGAGGAAAAGCCTAAACTACTTTGTCTTGTTATGATGAACAATTTTAGTTTTTATTCGCAAGTGATGATCTTGAATTGTCTGCAACTCTGCATATATATTCTTATTGCTTGAGAAGAAGAGGAAGATGACTGAAGGTGGGGACATTGAATTAGAAAAAAGAAATAGTTTGGTCTTTAATCAATTGGTATTATATTCTGATATGAAGTAAATATCTTTATTTATTTTAATTTTTTTCGTTTCCCCGTTTCTCATAATTTAATAATTTTCGTTTCCCCGATTCCTCGTTTCCGTTTCCATTTCCCGTTTCCGTGCAACCTAGGGATCCACACACTCTACCAATGCACCCTTTGCATGCATATCTCATGCTTGATCCAAGCAACTTTCGCCTAGGAGGTCACTAAACCTCTTCCCACACACCATCTCCAATGCAACTACACCAAAGCTATACACATCCGACTCAGTTAGTTGTTGCCTTCCCGGTGTAGCTTACCATTGTGGTGACTCCCGTTGTGTTCTTTAGCAACCTAGGCACCTAGAAAGCCCAAAATCACCAAGATGCAGGTTGAACTTTGCATCTAGCATGACATTTCTAGGCTTCACATCTCTATGCACTACCGGATCACCACATTCTTCACGGAGGTACAACAATAATGCCCGATGATGCTAAGCTGGTAATTACTTTGTGCCTTGTCTTCCCGTCCAAGAACTTTTGCCTTGCGAGGAATTCGTTGAGGCTCTTATTAGCCATGTAGTCATATACTAGAACAAGACTGTTGTTTTCATGACTCCATCCTTGGAGCTGCAATGTGTTCATGTGCCTTAGGCGCCTAATTGTACATATCTCTGCTATATATTCTCTCTCATCTGGTTAAGCAAGAAAATAAAACAACCTTAATTATTAATCGGTCAACTTTGCAAGACAAGCTTCAGAGAGACAGGGGACGGAGCCTAAATTTGAACTCGTGACCTTATTGTAAAAAAACACATATCCTACTACCAGAGGCGGGGCTACAATTGCTAACATTAAAAGTGGCGCAAGGCAATTTTGTTAAACTGAGCCCTAAAATCATTTTGGTGAGGAAAATATGTTACTAAATTAAAAAACCAGGGCCCTTTTATAGCGCAAAATTCATATTTATCCTTTGGATAAACATGCCGCGTTTATCATAGGGTCATTTTCGCCATGTTTCACTATGAGTAAGGACATTACAGTAAAACCAATACTGTCCTCCGTGGCCCATTATCCACCCTGGCGCTATTGACTCATCATACTTCGTTAACGGGGTTACAAGTCCAACAATAACGCTGTGAAATTAAAGCCAGCCGACACGTTAGGGATTCGTATTTTTCAATTTAATCTTTCATTGATCTGGTATTGGCGTCGTTTGCTCAAGAAAGGCGAACTGATACTCCGCTGTATACCTTCAACAGCGGCCATCTGGACGGGCGTAGTGTTTACCGATTACTGTCTACAGGTGAGTTGAATCTACTTCGGTTGTTCAATTGGGTGTTAGTTTGTTAAATTATTCTTCAACTATAGATCTGAGCTATTAGCAAATTGTTGTGATTACGCAGTATGTGGAAATTAATTTGAACAACTGGTTGTCATAGCTATGTCAATTTATTAAATTTTTGCAAAAACTGTGTTCAATGATGTAATCTGTTGGATTATTGCTATAACTTAGATTAATTACATGTAAATCCAACCTAGAATAACACTCATGTATAACCTAGATTAATTACATGCGTGTTCTGGATAATTGCCAGATTACGTAAGATAATTTGTACAAGATATGCTTGATTCCATGTCAGATTTTAGGGCTCAAAGCGTAAGGTGGGCTGCCCATTCGTTTGATCATATACAGAGTACAGTTGTTCCCTAAATTACTCTAGATAATAGCTAAAAGTTGTGA
Source organism: Chenopodium album (assembly GCF_948465745.1). Taxonomy (NCBI): domain Eukaryota; kingdom Viridiplantae; phylum Streptophyta; class Magnoliopsida; order Caryophyllales; family Amaranthaceae; genus Chenopodium; species Chenopodium album. The sequence goes on along the minus strand of NC_137836.1, from coordinate 3,870,459 downwards.
TAATATTATCTTCTATTAAACCTATAGCTTATAATTTTTTAAAGGAAACTACTATAACCATAAAATATGGTAATATTTGGTACTTATGCTCTAATGGTAGTATTACAAATGAGCTATTTGACGTTAAGGCCTTCATGTATTATTATTTATGTTTGTTTAAATTATTGTAGGTGCCTAATTGATGTAGGAGATTGTTTTTTTTTTTTTTGGGAATTGATATGGGTAAGAGAATGCGTGAGGATAAGAAAATCAAAGCAGAAGAGGTATTGTTCTAACGGTGGTTTGTAGTATAATGAGAATGTTTTATACAGCTGTAATCACAATTGAATACATTGACACAGGTAGATTCTCCCAGGTCCTTGATAAAAAATATAGATTTACAACCGGAGTTATTTAAGGTAAAACTTGGCCATCGACAGGTATGTGTATACGCCTATTGGATGTATGGGCTCTGTCCTGAATCCCCTGATAGATAGTTTTACTTTACAGGATGATAGCTTAAGTGTGGGCGGTTTGGTGAAGGCAAATGGTCAAGTATTGAAAGAGAAATCACTTTTTTTTTGTAGGGTGAGTGTTTTGTGTAATTTCTCTAGTGATATTGTATATATTGGCAATTATGATATTATCAGTTATGATATTGTTGCTTAAAGTTTGCGGTGAACAAAGTGAATTCTTGATTGGCAGCCACCAAATATCAATTGCCGTATTCAGTCTTTTGGGCGTATTTGTCAGAAATTCGATGAAAAAAGGACTAGATGGGTGACAGAGATGGGACTCGGGGGACTTCTTCATTTTGTTGCAGACATGCAATTACCCCGGCAGCTAGCGTATTGGGTAATGACTAGAATTGATCCCATAAATAAAAGGCTAATTGGTCCTGATGGACGTGAGTTTTGTTTTTCAAAGAACCAGGTTCAATGGATATTAGGCATCCCAAACGGTTGTAGGTCTGTGCCAACAACAACTACTATGGATGATGAGATTCGATGCAAGGTGCAAAAGGTACTAATAAAATATGGGAAAACATGGGAGTCAAGATCAGGTAGAGGTTGTGGGCGTGTGTATAGCTCACTTGGTATCCCAGTCACCACTAAAATGCTGGATAGATTAGAGGCACCCTTTGAGGACGATGAAGAAGAGGAATTCAAGTCAATATTCCTTATTGTTGCTCTCCACCTGGTCTTGTGTCCTACTCAATCACCAAGACTTGCAGCTGATTTATTACCAGCCCTAAGTTGTGTGATGGATTGTGCAGAGTATGACTGGTGTGCTTTGGTTTTGAAAAAATTGATGGACAGTGTTGCAAGCTTCGCACGTCGGTTTTATGCTGCAGGATATGCTGGGGGATGCGGTGGATGCGCAATGTTTTCTGTTGTAAGCATTCTTCCTAAGTAGTTGCAATGTAAGGTGTATTTTTACTATATTGTAAAACATGTTTATCGTTGTTTGGAATGTTGTAGATTTTATACCTTGATCGTCTTGATAATGAACCCGTGGAGTGGGGTGTGTATCCTCGGATAAAAGTATGGACCATGAAGGAAATTCGGAGGGCAACGAAGGCAGATCGCCAAAGATCTGGCGATTTCGGGAGGTTGGGTGTAAGTGATCCTTAAATGATTGTTTTAATCATAATAGCTACCTTTCATATGTAAGTGTGTAATGTATGCTCCATAATAACAATTAAGGAAATACTTTGTGGTAGATGGTAGATGTTGCATATGGGGAAAGACACTGCCGGCTTGCAAGGGACACGCAACCACCTGGTGGGATGATCGTGCATAAGGTATGCTTGGGGTTGGGACTAGATAGAAGACCATAGTGTGCTTATTAAGAATTTGCAATATGTATAATGAAGTGACGGTTTTGTATGTCATGTATCCGTTTCCAGGATGTAACGAATATGATCGTCTTGCCACGAGGAAGGCGAAGGTGTGAAGGAGTAGGTGTGACACGTAAGGAGACACCAATTTGTGATCGGGACAATAAGAGGATCAAACAGAAAAGGTAGAAATAGGCATTGTTATGTTTGCAAAAAAAATTCGTGGAAGTTGGCATGTTTAGAGTTGTATCAGTAACAGATTAAAACTCTCATGTGATTCAAAACCTAGGCTTATTTTTTTTCATGTCGAGTAATGTTTTTGATAGTGTAGTAATTATCAGAGGTGATCATAAGATGCGTGCGAAGAATGACATTTGTTTGTAGTATTACCGACATTTGTTTGTATTATTACCATGGTTTAAGACGATTAGACACTCACCGCAATTATTGGTACACAAATTAAGATACCCCTGTTTTTTTTTTTGTGGCCCAACTACTGATTGGGCTCACACATCATTGAGTTGGGCCCAAGACAAGCGCATTTTCCATGTCTTACATAAAGAGTTAAGAATATATATAGATGTTTTTCAGAACTTGATTACATACTAAATAAAACATTGGATTTGATCATAAATTGACTCAGTCATGACAAATATTTGCATAACCGTGTATATCCCAATATGCACTTGTTATGGAGTATACCAAAGCAAACCTTTGAATTCAAAATCCGTAGACACTCGTGGCGGAGTATAAATTTTTTTTTTTGGTTTTGATAATTATTCGAAAATTTTCAAATGCCTACAATAAAATTGTGGCCATTGTAACTAAGTGAATATTAGCCCTCCAATTTATAAATTTCATCCTATCCATCCATCTAGCTGAGTTAAAATATAATAAGAAGTCAATTTCTATATACAAAAATCTATATAGATCATTTAATCAAAATATAAGTACATCGTTTTCGAAAAAAAATTACAATTAGTTATTAGATTTCGAATTAAAAAACTGATATGAAAATGATTTAAACTTCTTTTAATACTGTAAAATTTGATCACATGATAAAACCTATGGTATATATCTTATTGGATGATTATTAATTTTTTGTTTTATTTTTTTTTTCAAATAATTGGTTTCTTGAAATTAGAGATTGACATATCTTACATTGATTATCTTCATCTTCTTCGCCTTTTTTTTGCCTTTTTTTTTTCTGATTTTGTTTTATGCATCATGGAGGATGATTGATTTTTGTAAGGATTTTGTAATAATGTAGAGACTAGAGTACTGCATACCTAGTATAGTTATTGTTGATAATCTAAAATTAAATGTTGGTTTTTAATGGATATTGGAGAATCCTTTGAATTTAGAAATGGATGGTATAGACGTTAATGGCAAAGTTAAATTTCAGAAACCTATCAAAAAACTGTATTTTTTTAAAAAAATTATTTTAATCAATCTAGTTTTTTTGTTTTTTTTTTTTTTTTTTTAATTTTTAATTTTATTATTATTATTTTTTAAATTAAATTTTTATTAAGTTAAGTGGATGGATGGACAAGATTGTTCATTAAAAATAAAGGGTGAAGATTAAAACTAATTACAATAGCTACAATTTTATTGTAGCCATTGAATAGTCTTCCGATAATTATTATGGTTTTCACTGTATCAAATTTTGCAAACACTTTCATGTATTCTGTAGGGAAAAAAAATCACGCAGTAAATCAATTGGACATTTTATTTCGTGCTTGTCTCAAGTAATAAGTGGAACACATATGTGGTTTTGGGTCCATTAGCCCAATTCATCCTCAACCCAAAATATTCAAATTTGGGCCACAGCATTGTCAACAACATTTTGGTATTTAGTATTGGTAACGCATAAAATAAAAAAATACTAATAGAATAAAATAATAATGTGCGGCCCGGCCGATGTCCCGGGTTGCTTGGTTATACTTTAGGTTTCGAATCAATGTCTTCTAGAAGCGTTTTTAGTTGCCACAATCAATCATTACCTATTAGAAACAAATAGTATAATAAAGGACCAATTAAGTGAACTTTAATTGTGTTGGTTATAATGACACAATTAAACAATGACTACGATTCTAAGATTTGTTGGGCTTGAGTTGAAGCCTTGTTACAAGTATTCTTTAGATGCAAACCCTACAACTGGTGAGAAGGTGACAAGTCATGTTTATAGTGACATGTGTCACATATTTATCACATGTCGAATGTAGAAAAATTGACACATGGAACACATTATGTTTTACGAACGTTTTTTAATTTATCAATGTAGCTGCTTTAACCAAAGTACGGAGTATTTATTTACGTCCCTTACTTGGTAGAGTAAACTTTGTGAAATTGAACTCATGAGTTCTGCAATCAATCTAATCAACCAAATCGTCTATATGTATATTTTATTAATAACCACTACTTATAATGTGGCAACGTTGATGATTGAAGTTTAAAACTTGCATTTGTCAAATGTGATAATAGGAAGGTGCCATCTATATGTTACTTCTACAAGTGTGTCCCTATTATTCGTAGTGCTGACTTCCTCTGTTTTATTTTACTTGCAACAATTCCTTAAAACGAAAATTTCACAAAACTTGCAAGTTGCAACATAGTATAAAAGGAAAGGTATTGTAGGAAAAAATTATACTATTACCCTTATTTGAAGCACATGGTGACTTGTCTCACTGAATTACACTCTTAACAAACATTCATCCTATTTTACGGTTTATTATAGCATATAAACCCCAACTGTCTTAATTACTGTGCTAAGGGGTTTGTTGCATGTAAAACAAAACATGAGGACTTATTTATGCATCATAATATATTATCTCCTGGTTGCCAACAATATTATTTTCCTTATCAAAATGATACAAATATTGAAGATTCATACTTCTTCCAATCTTTTTTACATGACACGCTTTGACTTCTACACTATTCACTACTCATGATATGACCGTCTTTTGTGAATAATATGTAATGAAAACCATGTTCATGTGAGATCTTTTTGAATTTGTCTCAAAATACTATCATACTATATAACTCTTATAATTATCACTTACAGTTTTGTATTGGCAAATGTGATTCAAGAAACAGGTCAAGTTTAAAAAAAATAGAGGAAGTATAATATTTTAAATTTTTTCTTCATTTGACTTTTACATTTGGGAACTTCACTTGACTTTAAAAGAAATAATTAATTTTAGAGACTTTAACATGCATAAACTATATTTATTCATACCAATTTAATGAGTATCACAACTAGGATTTATTATTTTTAATTGACAGCCAGTGGCGGAGCAAGGATTATTTCAATGGTAGAGGGCACCGCACCATCTGAATATCCTCTTTTGAAAAAAAATGTCCTTAAACTTTGTCAACAAAATAAATCAACATAAAATACTTATCGCATAACATTAATAGTGAAAGGATGTTCTTAGCATAAAAATTATAAAAGTATGACCCATTTGTAATATAAAAGTATTCTAAAATCCATCAAATGTATTAATTATTCATCCTATGTATGGGTTCCAAATCACTAAACGCATTATTTGTGTCAAATAGCGTGATTAAAAATAATACAACTAATGCTTTGTGTGTACTTATATTAATAGACAAATCAAACAAAAAATTACGAGTGCTCTTAAACTAGACCAATCTTCAAGTTTAGAAATGGTATTACATCATCATAAAATCTTATTCAAAGTAATATAACTAACTTTGATGGTAAGAATTTTGTTATTGGATAAATAGAAAATTAAGCACAAATTAACAATAAAATTTTTATTCTTGGGCCCTTTGATTGAATCTTGATTATAACCGAATTAACTACGCGTAGTCTTTAAAAGTAAAACTACCACCAAATTAGATTTCATTACCTAATTTTACGATGATATACCATACGCACTTATGTATCTCCTCTCATTCGTTTACATTTTATATTTCGGCCCAATTTATACGTATTTTTTTAACACTTACTTATTCACTACGTGTAGTTGTTAAAAGTTAAAACTCAAATTACATGTTAATAGGTCGTTACATATTGTGCTACTTTGTTATTCTACTACCCAACTTATTGTACATATAAATGTAACCTTTTTATCTTTAATTTTAACTCCTAAGTCCCAACTACTTTTTGTTAACATTTAATATTGTTGTCTGCTGCTTGGGTATATAAAGGGTACCCTCGATCGTCTTCTTCATGCATCCATACTCTCTAGCCCTCACTTTCTTTTAAAACCCTAGTTTGTCAACTTTGTTCAAAATGCCTAGGCGTGCCATAACTAATTGTCACACGCCGGCTGTTCTGTTCTTCGATCCTCCTACAGGAGTTGTTCCGGAATTAGATTTCACGGAATATTAGTATATTTTCGTTGATGATGATGGTGAAATACTAGCCACTCTTACGATGGAAACAATTTGTGCTCTCATTCTTTACCCTAGTAAGAGTGACCACTACCTATTTAACAGTTTGTTTATGAGACGTGCTGGGTCTAGTGATCCTCCCCGCCCTGCTCATATACCAAACTTGTTTGACACTTACCCTATCCGAACTGAATTTGATGTGTTTCTTAACTGGTCCTTAGGGTGTCTTCCACCTTCATCCTTTGACCCTTGTCATGTTAAACCAGCATTGCACCTACTGGACCCATAACCTGTCATAAATTTTGATGCCCCTGTATCGGAATTAGACTATGCTTCAATTCGTTTATGTGTTGGACCTTACACCGACACTTTTCAAGTTTATTCGATTCCACCTTTTCCACATATCCTTCACCTTTGGGTAGGAATAGATGAGTGTAGTAGTAAAGTCCCCAGGAATCATATGGTTGATTTCACTGTATTTGAGGGCGATCTAGCAAAAAGACTTACTAATGACCATTTTGTTCCCCTTCCACCCCATTCCCATGTTTGTTGTTGGAATGTTCGTGGAATTGGTAGACCATCACTAATCCAACATTTCCATCAATTGTACAAGACTCATAAGCCTATAATTGTTGTCCTGTTAGAGACTAGGCATGGTGAGCAAACGATGAATTTGCTAATGAATGATATTCCTGGAAACTATAGTTTTGGTTTCTCACACCCTAGGCATGGCCTATGTGGGGTACTATTTATATGTGGCTTAGTGATGTTGTTGCAGCTATGGATAAGCGTGTGTACACTCCGGCAGTGAAAGCGGATGTGTTCTTCAAGGTAGATTATTAAATTTATGAGTAATTTCCCCGTTTATAGTCTTTTCCCTTATAAAAAAAATGTTAACAAATTACATATTATATTTGTTACATCATGCTTCAACGCGTGTATTTTTTTTCTAGGGCCATCCAAGCGCCAGAAGATCCTTATTCTAAGCCTTCGCAAGCCGTGTTGGTGGTTTTTAGGGTCCATCTAAGCTATGTGTTACAAGTGCACAATATCTACCTATCTATGTTTTTATGTATTGAGTATTTACTTTATGATCAAAATGTTGTAATATATGCAAATGTTATTTAATAAATTGCTCTTTGCAACACGCTTGAGTTATAGAAGGGCCACTTTAATACAAATTATATATTATTAAGCATTCACTTGGACCATTACAAGGATGACAACACTAGCCTTGCTAACTCATTCTTATATAAAAGGCTAATAAGATACAACCAAGTTGCAACTCATAATCTACTCACCGACATAAAACCACTATTACAACAAAGGCGAGTAAGATAGTTATAGTTAAGTACTTAATCCGCTGATTTAGTCCTAAATTTTCCCCACATAATTTTGCTATGGTAGACACAGTATTTGATAGATCTTCCCTTAACTCACGTATCTCTCAGATTAAGTTATCATTGTCTTCATTCAGCTGCTTGATTTTCTTCTCTAGTAACTCAATTGTTTCTTCTACTTGACCTTCATCTCCAGATTCCCATTTGAAAAAGCCGCAGTCTCGAGCATTATCCTGTGTTGTGAAATTATGACACACAAGTACGGGAGGAGGTTAAAGGAAATACAAACATATATGATTGTATCGAATTTGCGCTTAAGAATGTACCTACCAGTATGGGCATCCAAGGAAGCTCCTTCCAGTATTCACGCCCCTGCGCACTATTGAATGCTTCGCCGGAATGCCATGTCGACATTCAACTTGCCTTTTAATACTTCCCGAAGAAGTAGTATTGGAAGTCATGTCTAAGAAATTGAACTACTTGTGTGTATAATGTGCATCACAGATAGCATACTTATAATGTCTTGCTTGGCAAGGTTTCCTTTTCAAAAAAAATTTAACATACATTTGGGCTGCATTTGTGCCTCATTTGGGCCTCATTTGGTATTGGACCACCAAAATTAAGTCCACACAACTTGTGCTTTCAAACCCTAAATAATCTGACTTTGAATGATGTGAGGAAAAGCTAAGTTTGTGTGGTGTCACTCTAGTAATCTAAGTGTTGATGATGTCATAAATAAAATTGTAATTTATTTAGGAAATTAAATGAGAACAAAACAATTTATCTTCACTTTAATATATGTCGCATATCAAAGTATGGCCTTAGTAGATTTGTGGTATTACTTCAAAATAAGCAACAACAACTTGGAATCAAAGTATTTCTGTAAATATATGTATGATATTGTACTGTACATTTTTTCGTAAATAAAACAGTAAGTATTGTCTGCAAAAGAAATTGGTAAGCAAATATTGTACTGAATTTGGGCCTAGTGTCACTTTTACACTCCACACAAAGAAAGTCCAAACCATATAATAACGCGCAGGTTTTAGTTGTGGAATAGATCTCGTATTAGTAGGGGTGTCAATTTGTTTACTGGTTCGGGTCATAAATGTAACGACTTCGTTTAAGTTTACTTTGATCAAGTTGTGAGTTAGAATGAGTCGAGTTGTAAAATTGTAATTGATCGGGTCATAGATACGCAATAAAAAAAATATACAATTAAATTTTTCAACCTTAGTCACGTAGTATTTCAGTTAAGTTTTTTAAATCTCAAAATCAACCTACTTGTAATATTTTTTTACAATCTTTTTAACTCATTATATATTGCTTTGTTCGTTCTAATTTGAACCTTGATGAATATGATAATTTTTTCATTAATGAGTTTTTTTAAATATGATAAATTTTTTAGTAATGATTTTCCTTTTTTTTTATTTTTTTTTTATTTTTTTTACTATAAATAGGCATTATACACTAAAAAGTAATGAGTAATATAGGAATTTATTTATACAAAGATATGGTTAGATATTCAATTTTTTTTGAAAGATGGTTAGATATTCAATTAAGTGTATAAACAAAATAGGCTACGCTTTTATTCACCTAAAGACCGGAACGGTTCGATTTCACTAGTTCGGGACGTTTTTTTAGACCTTCACGTATTAGAAAACCCAAACTTTGCCACTATTTGACCCTACTCACATGTGTGAAAAAACAAAATCCTTTTGCATTCCACAAATGACCTATTAGTACTGGCAATATGTTATATTCCAGACACAACTATTATTCTACTACTGAACTGGTGGTGTGGGGGACACGTGCCATATTTTGTGAGGAATGTCTAGGAGTGGTCCCACAAATGAGTTCTTTGCTACTTAGTTAACCAATAGAGAATAGGAATATATGTGGACTTATTGTACCATACTATCTAATATAAATAATTTTTGTACCAATATTATATGAATGTTGTGTCTAAGGTATTTTAAGGGACTCAATTGGGCCATTTAGTATCCCTTATGTTTATTTACTAATATTTATTGACTAAACCTGTCAATATTATTGAGTCCATAGCGTACTTGCATCCGATATTGTGAAGGAAATACTAACTAGTAAGTACCATATTTTTGGACATGCTTACCTAAACCAAAAAAATAAAAAAATAAATAATAAATAAAAAAAAACTTGTAACAAATATTTTGGACATACAAAATTAATCCCATTTAAATTAAGAGTGTTTACTAGTAAAGGGATAAGAGGAAAATGGAAAATATTTGTACTTCTAAGAGGGAAGTAGTTGGGACTTGAATGCTTCATCTCCTTTTTAATAAAAAGGTTAGTGGTGTGAGTTAGATAGGATTACATTTAAAGCTTTGCAATATCATTTAGTGTCCTTTTGTATCTGCAAGCAAGATAAAGGTGCATCACTTACAAGGATATGAGATAGAATTACTACTACCCCACGTTACCTCTTGAACAACAAATTTTGGTTTTAGATAAGATTACAAGAAAAAAGTATTTGGTAATAAATTTATTTCTTGCACATAGTGCATAATTTAAGTTTTTTGTTTATAAAATAAAATATGGAATTTATTTGTATGTATATTTGTTGTTGGATTTTTTTATTTATTTATAAGGAAGTTTTTTTTTTTTTTCCTTTGAATTTTTTTTGTCACTAATTTACCGACACGGCTTGGTTTTAAAAATTAGTCCCCAATACGTCATGTATCTAATAAAGTAATTGGTTTGATTAAGTATAGTGTCTGTACTTTTTTAAACAACATGTTATTTTGGTTTATGGTTTTAATCAATGTACTTAATTAATTTCGCTAGTTGTGGATGTTTGAATAGAAAAATCATATATTTTTTTTTTTGTTTTTTTTTTTGAAGCAACAAAAATCATATACATTATATACAAAAATGTGTTCAAAATATGAACAAATCTTGTAAGGCTTGATGAAATCAATTAAGTAACACAACATATAAGTGTAGTAATTTCTGCTTAAAATGGGGTGGAGTAGTACACTTTTAATTATTATGGGTATGGAATGAATAGTAAAAAAAAAGTCTCTATTACTACCTTCCTTTATTACCACCAGTAGCATAGCCTCCATAAGTCAATAGGTTGCTCAATATCAACACATTTATTTCTACAATTTTTTTCGAAAAAGAAATGAATTGCTTCACAAATGAATTATGATTTTTTTTTTTAAAGTGAGTCTTAGTTAGAAAAGGCAGTAGTTATTGAAACTTCTTTTTTTTTAAGTGAGGTTCAACTCCAACTCTTGTGTCAATCACCATCATTGCTTTTCCCCGGCTTTATTAAACTTCCAAGAAAGGTGTAGTAATTTTTTCATAACAATTAGTTGAAGTAGTACAATAAGAGTAAATAGGGGTATGGAATGAATAGTGCAAAATTTGTGTCCAGTACACCCTTCCTTCATTCACAACAGTTGCAAAGCCTACAAATTTTTATGTAAACCACCAAAATTTGGGCAATTCACGAAAAAACTATAATTGTGCTTAAAAAAAAAGGATAAAATTTAACTTGAACTAAAAATATAATTGTTTAACAAATCGTTTGTGCGGATAATTATTTTCTCGATTATAGAGTACATGGTTTCCTAATATCTAGCAAATAATATTCTCAAGATATATCGTATGCTTATAAACTAGCAAACTAAGTACATGATAAATATGTTTTCAAACCAAAAATAAAAAAATATGATGATATATATGACAAAGATATGATATAATATTCCTAACTCATTATAATACATCACTGAAATAAAATTATACAAGTGTAGTGATATGTACACTAAATTTGGTGAAAAGAAAATGGGAGCTCCTTCCCATTCTAATTAATACCAAATTACTTACCTTCAGCTGCCAGTGTACTTTGTCGCAATTTAGGGGAGGGATTTTATTGAGATGTCAACCGCATTTACCACCATAAGTAGCAAGCAAGAGTTCTCAATAAAGTAATGTCAGACATTCATCATCCAAACAACGTCACACACTGAAAGACGAAAATATCCCTTCTACTTTAGGAATAGTAAGGCTTGTACAACAAGCTGCACCCCCTTAAAGAAGAAAGTGTGACAGAAATGTTCAACCCTAAGTTATGTTGATTGCTAAAAAATCAAATATGGCTATAATCCGTGCCCTAAAATTGATATTTTGAGGATCATAAAGTATACATATGTCCCCTAAATCGATTGGGTTCTACACGAATATTACGATGTCTATGAACCAAGGAAATACTTAATGGTTTTGAGATGTGATCAAGGTCCTTATCATTCACCTGAATTTGATGTGTGAGTAATTTGAAGAAGACAATTAAGGTTCCAAATTATAAATGTGTATTGAATTAAAATTGGTTGTGGAATACCCTTTAATGCTTTTCCGCATTACAAAACAAATACATAATCACGTCTTTTCGGATTATTTTTATCGAACTTGAATCTTATTGATAAAACAGTTTGTGTAGGGGGGTGACAGTAATACAATATTAAGTTGTAAACTAATGATTGTGTACCCTACTGTAGATAATTTAGGGAGAGTTTTCAAATGGCGACAATACTATTGTAGCCATTATATTAGATCAAATCTCAACCCTTCATTTATTATAACTAATACAAACAATTGATTAAGGATTAAAGATTGACTTTTTAAAAAATTGAATATTTTTTTTTAAAAAAGGGGTCTTTCGATCACATATTACTACCGCAACTTGCAAGTTTCTTGATGCTATTATAGTGTTCATTCGATCCCTATCCTCCTCATTATACGTTTATGGTGCGAAGCTCATAGTACAATATATATGCAATCGAAATTGTTATTCATAATTTTCGATCCATATCTTCAGTAACATATTTAATTTTTTTAACTTTTCTGTAAGAAAACTACCGCAATATTTATCTCAATTCTCAATATTAATGTAGCATAATCCTTTAACATCTAAACGAAGGAAGAATGATTCCAAAACATAGAGGATTATGTTTCAGAATTATTGAAGCAGAAACTGATTAACTAAATCTAAGAACAAAGAACGTCTCAATTATCCTTTTTTTTCTTTTGGTAAAAATAAATTAGATAGTCATTGAAATCAACGTTTCATATTGGTGAAAATAAATAAAAGGCTGAGATTTGATCTAATATAATAGCCACAATTATATTGTAGTAAAAAGTCGGGAAGACTAATTTTAGAATCATATCTTTTAAACTACTAATTGTGTACCCTACCCAAGTCAATTTATATTTATAATGTTACACGTATACTTATCACATTATTACCCCCAATTCCAAGCAATCTAATTATAAATCATTGTCGGATACCTTTGGTAATATATTATTTTGAGTTTTAGTTGAATTAATAAATTATATAAAAATTTAAAAGTTTAATTAAATGGGGGAAGTGCATACTATTTTGGAAGCATGTGCAGATCCTTATTAATCTTCCCACGAATTGGAATTAGCTTGTAATTGCTACTCAAGCAACAAGTGTACACAAAAATTGGTCACGCAGTTAAGGGCCTTAATATCACAGTTTAAGTATAACACATTGTCTTTAAATAATCATGAGCAAGGCTTCACAAAAAAAAAAATTAAAAAAAAACAAAGAAAAAAAAATAAACAAAAAACTAGTTCAACAATATGTGAAGCACGTCTACACACTAGTCAAGTCCAACTCCTCTAGGGTTTATTGCCTATATACACTATCACCTTCTTATTTGCTCATCACAACATACTCTAAACACTTCTCCCTTTTCATACAAACACTTGAATCATGCCAAGAGCTCCCAGAAACAACCAACAACAAGCTGGTGGCGCAGCTCCTGCCCCAAGGGGAAGGAGGCCACGCGTTCCCCGACGAAGGACGTAAGGCCCTTCTCCTCGCCAAAACCTCCGTGCACTAGCCATGCTTGCACACGCGGCTAGTGTGAGTGAGCCCCTAGCTCCCAATGCTAGGATGCCCAACCCTCATGGAGCTCCTGCTCTCTTTGAGGAGGTTGCCGCTGCTGAAGGCAATCACAACCAAGACCTGAACCACCCTCCTGCGGAGGCAGCTGGTCAAGGTGTTGTCTTGGAAGCTCCTCAAGGTGATGTACCTAACGTTGAGCAGCTTCAACCCATACCGTTCGTGCAGGCTCAAGTGCATGTTCCTATTCTAAATGCCTTTGAGCAGCTTGGACTAGGGTTCCCCTTAAACTTTAACGGGGGAATGCCTGTACTGAATATCAGGGTCCGTAGCCTCAATCTCGGGGACGGTGGTGTGCCTTACACAATTGGCGTTAACGAGTCAATGTACCGGGTCTTCTCCGATTATGCTGTGCGGGTTGACCTTCAAATGCCGATGAAGAAGTTCAACGACATCATTTCGCCCTTTGTGACTGCTGGAGCTGCTGGAATTCATGATGGTGATATCCTCACTGTGGAAGCTCAGGTATATTATTTATTTTGAATATTTTTTTTTGAATTTGTTTGTTAAAAAACTATGTATATTTTTATTTAAAGGTTAACATTTGTTTATAAATGTAACAAATATTATGGAGATATGTATAAAATTCATAATTGAACTAAGACTTATGACCGATTGTTAAGGTTATGTAAAATATTAAGATTATAGTGATAAATTATGGTGGTTAGTATAAGGGTTCATGCTAAGAGGAAGCGGTTGACTAAATTCAGTCCAAATTAGTAAAGATGAGTGTAGAAAATTATTCAACTAACTTGTAAAATGGTTAAATTATATATGAAATTGTACAGTACATTAGTATCCTAGCGTGATGGATATTTTGTAATTCAATTAATTTGTGTTTTTTGATTTCGAGGATCAATTATGTAATTAATTTGCTTCTTGTTTCTTGAAGGATTGCTTTAAAATTTATTAATCTGAATTTTGGAAATTAATATTTAAAAAATAAAACTAATAAAAGTGTCACGTAAAATTGCAAGGGATATTGTGTGACGTCATGTACAATTAATGGCACCTACATTTTCTATCACTCTGCATTCACTTATTTGTTTGGCATTAAAAAGGGAGATTGAACTCTAATTTCACATTCATTGGGGAGTTGCTAAATTATGTATGTATTAGGGTCCCACAATTATGATTAATAAGGTAGTAGAAGGAATTATTACTTTTTTGTGTCAAAATAAATTTTAAAAAATACAGTCTCTTGTTAATTGCATAGGTAGTTAATTTTATTTTAATTGTGTTATGTTTATTTGGTAGAACCCGGAGATCAATGTTGACACACGTGTGAAGGTGTTCAAGATGCAAGACCTAACATCCCTCGCTCGTGTGATGCCTGTGACTGCCTTGCCGAGCGCCACCCTCCATGCGGTGTACAATTTTTGGGGAGCCCAAAACGGTGTCGATGCTGGAGGAATCATAGGGTTTTGTGAAAATCAGCCTTCAGACTGTCAGGGAGGCCGGTATAAAAAATGGAGCTGTTGTGTATGTTTTCCCTAACAATGGGAATCCATAGGGCGTGTTAGTTTAAAGTGAAGAATGGTGGCATCTATAGCAGCCATAAAAATTAATCTACCCATTAGTCGGAGCTATAGGTAGTGCTCCTAAATGTTTTCAAGTCCGAATGACTGTGGTATGCCGGCATAAGTATAAAAGTTATTAGTTATGTATGTATGTATTAGTAGTAAAATTTGGAAAATAATCCAAATCTTAGCAATGTATCGGACTAGTATTAGGAATATGTTGATGTTCGTGTGTCTAATGAACTGCTATTATGGTTGCTAATGTAGTAGTATTGATGGACTGTTTTATAAAAGTTATTAATATATTATATTAAAATTATGGTAAATTGTTGTTTATCTTATTAAAACACGTATAATTAGTGTAGTGCTGGTATGAAGTGTTTGAATATGATATGTTTTCCTCTGTTGACACGTCATGGAAAGTGTTGTGCAATAATTTTGGTTTTGAAATTTTTTTTTTAAAACAAAAAAAATTGTTACTTACAATAAAGAATTATGTTGAAATTAGCTTAGCTTTCATTCATCAACACTGCCCAAATATGTAACACAAATATCTCTAGAATCCTAGTCCTAGATAAATATGGATAATATAAAAGAAAAGGAAATACAAAAGATATATATAATGACAGAATAATTATTCTCAAAAATATATGAGATTTCCCAAATATATCCTAATATACAAAAACCAGTGAGACACAATTCAAGATAAGTAAAAATCATCGTTACAATTTACTTATTGTTTTCCTTTGAAGTTTTTTTTTTGTTTATCCTGATTTATTTGTTGAATTGCTTAAGTTTGTTTTTTTTTTTTATTTTTTTTTTTAATAAACAAAAGTGAAAACAAACATGGGATTATTATTTTTTTTTTAATATTTTTTAATTGGAAAATCTAGAACCCATATAATGGTAGGACAATTTTCATATGGCTACAATAAATTTGTGGCCATTGTAACCAAAAAAAAGAAATTAAAAAAAATTATAAAAAAAAGGCCCAAAAAATTGAGAATTTTACAGAAAAATAAATCAAATATTATAATACTAGAAATTGTGGTGAAAGGATGAATTGATGACACTTATGATTTATCTTCTTTTCAATTTTCTCTTAATCTTTAATGTCAACTGATTTATTGGTTTCTTAAAAATTAGAAACAAATCACACAACTCTTATCTTCTTATTCGATGTTCTTATATTTTGCTCCCTTTTTCTTCTTTTATGGAAGATGTTGATTCATTCTTGTGATAAACTGATGAAAAATCAGGGACCTAGTAATATATAATGTCGTAGAGTACTAGGTTATAGGTCTATTGTTAATAAACTATAATCAAATGTGGGTTTTTAATGTAGAGGGGAGACGGTTTTAAACTTAAAATATACTTTTATGTAAGTGCACAACATAATTTGGTCCAATATCCCAAAATAATATACACCTTTTTTTTGGTTTTTTTTTTAGAAGGGCAAAATAATAAATACCTAAATACCTGTAAAACAAAAAACATTAAACTTTTTAAATCTTTTTGAAAAAACCCATACAAGGGTTGGAAGTCAACAACTTAGCTACTTTTGGAATTGAAATTTTTAATAACCGGTATAGATAAATACCTATGTTAAAGTAGCCATTTGGGTAAGAGATTCGTTTATTAACTCCCGTCATCTAATACCTTAGTAATGCACCAAAATTAAGGAAGGAGGTGTCAAGCCCGAACTTATCCGGTGAAACACGTTTTAAACCCGGTTAAACACTATCCAGAACGAAAGTGAACCGATCTGGAGTGGACCCGACCCATATTCGATCCAGTCTCGATATAACATGAACTGGTTTTGACAAGACCCGAATTTGACCCGATCCGACCCGATCAATTGGAGCCTAAATGCGGCATGGATTTTGAAAATGTACTTGGACTGTAGGACATTGCTACACACGTACGACTGGAATTTAATGAACCCCAACAACCTTATTGTAGAACTATTTAACTTGACTTTTCAATGTTCTAAAAGCATTTTCAAAAATAACAAAATAAAAAAAAACCAAAAACAACCACACTCAAATACTCAAACCCTTGTAATGCCAAAGGAAATGGATGGAGCTGTGGAAGAAATTATTAATAAGAGGAAGTTCGGCCGTCCATCTAATCGTGCTTCTACCGTTTTTCGTGGTCCCTTAGATCGTATCACCGTGCCTACCCTAAAAGACTATGATCTACTACTTCGCAAATGTGTATGGGGTCCGGCTTGGGGATCAAGGCCAAGTTCCATTGATTTCGATAACATGCTGGCTGAACAAGTTGAGTATTTGAACTCAGAATACGAGCCAGTCCAGATCGCTGAAGATGACTTGTCAGTAAAAAACTTAAAAGTCTTGATGCCATCCCTGTCTCCGACAAAGACTGAGGAACGTCGACGCGGGGTTGTCCAAGCTTCCGACAAAGGTGTGTCGTTACCTGACTTGAACGACACACCAAGTTCTCCGAGTACGGTTAAGGAAAGGAAACGGTTTATGGGAATGAGGACTATTATCAGCAACATGAAGAGTTTCAAGAGAACAAAAAATGGCTCTTGTAAGCCAAACCCATGGTTTACTGAAAAGACTGTGATGGAAGAGACAAAAAACCCAACGGAGTACAGGATGAAGAAGATGGACTTGAATGAGATACCAGGCGGCGTACATGGTTGGATGATGCAAAACAAGTTCTAGGGTTGTTTTATTTTTATCCTCTTCCTTTTGTATCTGTAGTAATGATCTGTGATTGTAGTAGACTAGTAGTGCTGGAGCATAAACATTTAAGGTCCAATCTGCATTTTGTTTTTAAATTAATCCTGTTATGCGGTTTAAGCTTTCCTATGTGTCTGGAAGTACAAGGGGTTAAGTATTTCAATTATAATGATTAATCCTTATTTTAGAGTTGCAAGTTGATTGTGTTGTGTATAATACAATACAATATTTTTCAAAGTTGCTTGGCAAACGCAACTTTGGGTAAAAATTAACCTTAACCTTATATTACGATCAGTGAAGGTGTTGTTCAACACCCGGGTCTCAATTCTACAATCGATCACTTTAAAAATTGAAATCTTAGTTTAGACCTTACGGGGTTGAACCAATTGATGTTCAAGGCATCACTTGACATTTGAAACAAATTTGAAGTTTTAATAAAAAATCTAAAAACATAAAAAAAATAAAAATAAAAAAAAAAAGCAAAAAAAAAAAATTAGTTACAAAAATTTTGTGAAGCAATTAGAATAAGAAAAAGAGTTAGGTTCAACGGTTTCAAGGTGTAGTAGTACTCCTCATGGTCATGGGTTCAATCCCTTTGACCAACATAATTTTTTTTTGTTCAAGATGTGTACTTTACAACGTAAAATATTAGTTATAGTACGGATATTGGGTAAAGGTGTTTGATACTTTGATTTATTATACATCTCAATATAAAATAAATTGTCCCGAGTTTACAAAATTTGAATTTATGGATTCGCTATTGACCAAATTTGGATATGAAATTGTTTATTTGTTAGGATGATTGTGAATTAGAAATCACATACGTGATTTTTTTCATTATTTTGGTTGAATATCAGTTTTTTTGTATCATTTTAAAAAAATGCACATTTGAAGGTCAATTTATAGTTTAAAATATGTTGTTTTTATATTTTTGGACTGTATAACTAAGAAATTTCGATTTCCTGGCTTCCACGGCCCTGTTTTGCGGCCCGTGAGAATCAACCCTTGGCCCACCTTAAAATATTTTATATATCATTGAAGGCAGATAAAATATAACAAATTAGGTAAGCACAATTGGTTAGGTATAATGATGTTTTCCTCCAAGTAGCCTAGGTTCGAATCCCGTTGCTCTCCTTTTTTAAGATAAAGCTTCTTATTCAATTTGGCCTGCTACACTTGTTTTCATTAAGTATTCAGACTTCAGAAGCTAAGCAAACAAAATAGGAGTTTTTAAAAATTCTTCTGTATGCAGTTTATTTATTTGATAATTTTGTCACAATTTTAATTTATTGAATGGACCATTAGATCAAATTTAAGGGTTATTTAAATAATAATTTTTTTTAAAAATAATACCGAATTAAGAGAGCGATTTACCTATAAAGATTGTTCGTGAAGAGCAAGCATGGACAATTGTTCTTGTACATGTCTTGGGAAAAAGACAATAATAATTAAAAAAAGATTTCAAAATAAAATAAATTAAATTTTTCTAAAAAAAAAAAAAATTCAAACTTGGGCCTGTATGTGATACACTGGATGACTGGAAGGCATGGTTTTTCCATGCAATGTGTATGTGCACCAAACATAAGGCCCAATGGCGTGTATATGGTTGGGCCAAATGGTTGTAGTGGGTTTTGATATCTTATTTTACCGGTGGTGGTGAGTGCTATTGCGTTTTCTAAGTACACTACTAAACCATAAAACAAAATTTCTACGGAGATTAGAATAAATGAATAATTAAACACCCAAAATCAACCATAAAAAGGGGCACAAACATGTATCAACCTAATTACAGTCATAGAAGTTCAATAGATATAATTTATACCACAAAATAATAAAACTCCCAAATTGTTTGAAGTGATGAATTAGTTAAGCAAATTCTAAATGTTTTGGCAGCCTGATAAATCCGTGGACACACTCATTCCCAATTAAACGGTCTTTTGTGTTTGCATTAACACCGTAAAAATAGTCTATTGTGTTAAGTTTAAAATGTCTCTGACAATCCAATGGAGCAGTCGAGTAGGCTGTCATCGCCAAGAGCCCAAACCTTGTGTCCGGAGGAAGCTGACTGGTCAACCTATGGATTGAGTTACTTGTTAGTCGTGGAAAAGAATACACAATTGTCCAAAATTGAAATGGCTGATTAGAGTAATTCACCTTTGTATTTCCATGGTTTTTTCTATTTGCAAGGCTGCTACCAAATGTGTCACAAAGCGTCTCAGATAAGTTAATGGAACAGTCCACGAGTTGACTATCTTGATCATCCAACCCGTCCAGGTTTGAGTATGAACAACCACGCCCAACCTATATACGCACAACCAAACATGTAAGCCACACTATTAATAACATCAACCATATTTTGTGGCATTGCTGCACTCACCATGTTATTGATTGGAGTCTTTGACACTGGAGTTTTTGACAATGGAGGGGGTTTGCATACGTTCATCCTTCCCTTGTTTTGCTGAACCACAAAGTCGGCATAAGACTCCATAACAATTGCACTCACCATGTTATATATAGTACTGATTCCAAGTTGCACGAACATACCTTCTTTGGGGGAGGTTTGTTACACCCCTTCGTGCTGGGTTTTTTACCCTTTAGTGGTGGAATGACATCGTAGTCATCACTTGATTTTTTCTATGAATAAATTTATGAATCGGAATTAACAACGGAAAAAAAGTAAAGATAGCTTATAAGTCGAAAATAGCTTACCTTCTTTGGGGGAGGTTTGTTTCTTTGCCTTTTTGCATGTTTTTTACCCGTTGGAGGGGGTGAATCAAGGTCCCCACCATCCGTCTTCTGGTGTTTCTGCAACTAGTACAATGTTTATCTGTGAAATTTATATACAGTAGGTAAATTATATATACTAGGGTATACCCGTTTAGGAATACTACCTTCTTTTGAGGAGGTTTGTTCTTTGCCTTCTTGGCAGGTTTGTCAGCCATTGGAGGGGGGATAGCTAGATTCACACCTCTCGTCTTTTGCTGAAATAACCAAAAAATTTGTAAGCGCTACATTGGACTTAACAAGTTCCTGTGTGCTAGACTGTGCAGTATACTACCTTCTTCATACGAGGTTTCTTGGATGGGTTTTTGTAAACAATTTCTGAAAGACCCTTATAACGTGTTGATTTTGGCCTTCCTCTACCTCTTTTCCTTTGAAGTGGGTCTTTGACAAGATTGTTATAGAAACCTCCTTCTTCTATAAAACCCTCCAATGAATCAGCTGGGTGTTGCATCGGTGACATTGTCTCATTGCCACCGAGGCTGTGATGCACTGTGGTTGATCCATCGCCTAGGTGAACTAAGGGTAAAGTTTGCTCTAATTTCCTCTTAGAGCATTCATTGACTTTTGACTTTATTTTTTCCAAATTTTCAAGCACCATTCGGACTGTAACATCGTCCACCATTGCTGCCTCGTCACAAATGGGCTCAAACGCGGTCATCAAAGCCTTGTACCTTTTCACCTCGGATGTCTTGTTAGGATCATGGTAGGCAGATTGAATTCGAGTGTGCTTACGTAGTTTGTCCTTACGCCATCGGTTCAAAATGTACCTCTCAGGGATGTCTTTAACAAGATTCAGATCAAGTATCCTAATTGTGTGCCTGCACATTATACCATCAGTTTCAAATTTCCTACAATCGCAGCAGACCAACTTTGTTTCTTTGTCAAATGTAGCGGAGTAAAATCTTCGCCTTTCCGTTAGAACATCCTCACTCTTCCCTTCGGGAAAAACCCAAACACGGTCTTCGATTACATACTGAATTATTAGGTCAGTCACCTCTGTCTCTTGACGTGGAACGCAATACATCATTCTTATGCATTCCGTTTGTACCTCTTGAAACTTCGTGTCTGTGTATATTTTTTGGAATAGCTTTTCCACAAGGAAACCACTAACAAGTCTTCTTATGTACTTGCTGCACTTTGCATCCGCATCTATCTCATCCCGAATCCGCTTTTTCAATGCGTTTTCGTATTTCAACGGGAATTCAAATAATTTAGTATTGCGGGTCAGAAACCCATCGAAAAAACTGTTTATACTCTCGACTCGTTGTGTGGTCTTCATTCCGGCCCAAAAATATTCTTTCATGAACGCGGGAACCCACATATGCCTCTCTTTGTACAAACTGTTTTACCATTCATTGCTTTGCAACTCGAGTGTCTCAATAAATTCAGACCAGCTATTCTCAAACTCTTGGATTGTAAAACTTTCGTACACAATTCTCTTCAACATGCTTTTGAAGTCTTTGTACCTACATCACAAATATGACTATGAATCAACACCGAAAATAATATTACATGTCAATTCTGAACAACTTTTCCATATTTTAATAGATGTTAGATAGGTTGTTAATAATTTCTTTAACCTAAAACTTACTATAGTAATAAGTCATAGATACTTGAGTATTGTGAATTATTATTGCATAATTAATTATACGGATCTTATTGTTTAAAATAAACATTATCCATTGTGATACATGGAAGAAAATAATACGATCAGTAAATGATTTAACAATACTAACCTTTCACATTTACCAATTGTAAAAAAAAAGGGGGAAAAATTGGGGGATTCATTGTTAAAAGGATGAAATAAATAAATAAAACCCGACTTCGAATACTAACCTTTCACATTTACCAAGTTTTTCCGGAATCTTTCTCATGATGTGCCAGATGCACCATCGGTGACGAGTACTCGGCAACACCTCTTCAAGGGGCTTGCGCATAGCAGCTGCTTGATCAGTGAGAATTGATTTCGGGGCGTTGTTATTCATACACTCCAACCACTGCTTAAATACCCAGCGAAAAGTGTCACAATCTTCATGTGAGACAAGTGCACATCCTAACAAAATTGATTGTCCATGGTGGTTAACACCAACAAAATTTAAAAACGGAAGGTCATAGTCATTGGTCAAGTAAGTCGCATCAAAACATACTACGTCACCAAACTCCTCATAGGCTGCACGACTTCGTGCATCAACCCACAACACGTCTTTTAACCTTCCTTCTTCATCAATCCTTTGTGTGTGGTAAAAATTGACATCTCTAGCTTGCATTTTTTGAAAAAAATTCATCATTGCAACTGAGTCACCACCCTCCATTTTCGACCTTTTGTTTTTATAGACCTCATGTTGAAGGTCTTTAACTGTAAGTGTTGCACTTCCCGTCCCATCCTCCTCAATGCTCATGCAACCATGTATTTGGGACACCGCTACCCCTTGATCGAAAAAAGTAAATAGCTGCTTCCGAGCCATTGGAGTTAAGTGCTTCATTCGATACTCTTTAACAAGCCTTGCCAAGGAAGGATTAGGAATATGATTTGAATGCTCCAACTCAAGTCTCTTTATTTCCCACTGTTCATCATGATTAACACTTGCATATAACATCGCTTTACATTCACATTTCTTAGACCTTCTTTTACTCCGACTCAAATCATCCTCCACGACAATGCCACCCACTACACCACCAGAACCACTCATTCCCATCGCCTTGGCCCTCTTCTTCGCTTCCCTTTGTGCCCTCATGTCAGGTTTTCCATAACATTCACACCTCCACGTTGTAGATATCCGAACTCTCTCCTCCCCCTTAGAATATGCACCTTGGACCCTGCTAACTCCAAAACCAATTAACTCAACATATTCTTTGTAATACAACTCAACATCTTTCCATGAACTAAACACCATGCCAATCTTCGGTGCTTCCACCAAATTATCAAGATTACTATCAGCAATGGTTTCTAGTGTCCCAACAGTTGTGATTGGAGACATACACTCGTTCCCTTGCTGATTGCGTGTCCTTTGCTCGCCATCAACAAACGGAACACTTACGTCGGCATCCTCACCACTTAATCCATCGTAGCCCAAGTTACCCTGTTCAGTTCTCACCACCCTACACCTCACCCCGCTCCCCTTGTCTTGCAAAGTTATAGCATTACATATTGCACCCGGAGATTCCACTTCACCCGCAGATTCTAAGCCTTTCTCCATCACAATCACAAGATTATGACACACCACCCACAACAAATCAAATTAAATCTACAATCAAGCAACAACAAGCAATGATTACACACAGCATGATTTATAAATACAAACATATCCATAATCCCCTAAAAACAACCACATATCAATATTCCCCGTAAAACCAACCACAATAAAATCTCAAATTTAACCAATGCAAAACATTTTAACTCAATCAATATGCACAATACATTGATTTCTTGTCAATACTGCCTAATTCCCCCAAAGACATCCACGCAATTTTGTTTGTTACTTATGAGCAAACCTACGATCACCCCCCGATCAAACAATATCATATAGATCTACAACCTTAGAATCATTCATTCACATGTAAGTCGTCGTCATCTTAAAGCCTAATCACACTTTCATTCAGAATATATACATTATTAGTCGAATTACTACTAATAATTGACGAAATCATTCACTTTCTCATTACACTTGATCATATTAACAAAATGGAAATTATATGCACTGATCTACAATAACATTGTTGAAACTACAAAAACTTACCGGATCTAAAGATGTCGACCATTATCCAACACTCAATCGCTTACTTGTTTGAGCATCTCCAGTAGTTTTGATTGAAGCTACCCATTCTCGAGACTCGACTGCGTTCCTCAGCTACAACCAGGTAGGAAAATGGATATTTTGATTTACACAAAAAAAATTTGACGGCAGGTAGTTATCTTAACGGAGCTTCACTAACGGCTTAACGGAGTTGATTTCGCACGTGTCCTCCAACTAAGACCTATGTACGACTGCGCAACCTATGTGGAAAAACCACTGTTCTACTTATTTACAATATGCCCCTATGATAAACAATGTTGTTCATCTTGAAGATGAATGGGGCACGCCTCCTTTTATAGTAGTTTCACTTAGGGGCCCTGTGTAATCGACCACTCTACACATACTCAGAACCACCCCTACCTATTAGTCTATTACCATATATAGCACCAAAAAATTTACACCAATAATGTTAGTTTAGTACACTCTCCAACACATATATATGTAGTTATGTACCACAAAAAATATATACGTAGTATCAACAATTTATGCTATTATGAATATGTAATGATTTCATCTAGAAAAAGAGTAAACAGAAATTGTTAGAAACTATAAAGAGAGAGATGAAAAATACATATTTGATTAATCTGATAGCAATTTTAACACAATTAAACAAAAGATCACTGCCTTGCCTTATATAGGCCAATATCACGTACAAAAATAAAGCTGAAAAATATGCCAACTAATTACTTAATAATAGGAGCATGACTCTGTTGGAAGTTCTTGATATAAAAAAACAAGAGTGTTGGGGAAAAACAAAGTCCCACATTGATTGGGGAGTGAGGTGTTTCCTTGTTTTTATATTGTAGTGCTTTATCACTACTTAGTTGAGTGAGTTAGAGGTGTGTGTTACTCCACACACACACACGCGCGCGCCGAGCTGGGTCGGGCCGGGCCGGGCTCGGGCCTCGGGTCTTGGGGAATGCGATGCGCGGGCGTGGGTCCTTGTTATCTTTTTGGAGAAATTTTATTTCCCTTTCTTTGCTAAACAGAATATTCCTTTTTGTCTGTAGGGATTATTCTTTTCTGACTGTTGGGATTACGGAATTAATTCAATCATTAATTCCTTGATTGTAGCTGACTGATTAATTCCTTGTTTCTTGCCTCGGTTGTTGACTGACTAAATTAATCTGGTCATTTTCTTGGCCAGATTCTTCCCACCTTTTATGCTTCCCGTTTTTCCTCTTCAGCCTATAAATACTCGGTGGTTTTCTCAGTCTAAACACACAACACAATCAGTCTTCTCTCTTCTCTAAAATTATCAAAACACATGTTCTCCTCGTTCTGTTTTCTGGGCAAGTATTCTGAGTTCCAGTCGGGTTTGTGAGTGCACATAAACTCCGGCGCCGTGCTTATTCTGGAGGGCGACCACAACTGTCTACTGCACCGGGAGGTAGCGCGGAATCGTCTTTTAGGTCAGTGGTTCTCCACGACGCGGCTATTGTCAGTTTGGTTCACGCATCAAGAGATAAGTTAATTCTGTTTTATTGCTTATTAGTAAATCAATCTAAAAGACGAATATGGCTTCCAAGTTTCTGATTCCTGATATGTCTAAGTTAGAACCTCTTGATGGAAAGAATTATAAACGTTGGGCTGTTAGGATGCATTTTTATTTGGAGCAAATTGATGTTGCATATGTTCTTGATGATATTGTTGAACCTAATGATAAGGATAATTTGTCTGAAAGTGATGTTAAGTTTGCTAAGGATGCTGTAAGGGCATGTTGTTGCATTATATGTCGAATAGTCTGTTGGATATTTATATGGGTTTTTATCATGCTAAGGATATTTGGGATGCTTTAGAGAAAAAAATATGGAACTGATGATGCTGGTACTAAACGTTATTGTGTTAGTAAGTGGTTAAGTTTTCAAGTTGTTGATGATAAGCCTATTATTGATCAGATTCATGCTTATGAGAGTGTTTGTATTAATATGGATGTTAAAGGTCTGTCTATTTGTGATACTACCCTTGCTATTGTTCTGATTGAGAAACTCCCTCCCTCTTGGAAGGATTTTCGTAACCAACTCATGCACAAAAAGAAAGACCTAACCTTAGAGGAACTTGCTGCCCACCTCAAAATTGAGGAGGAAAACCGTATCAAAGACAAAACCCCTTCTGTTTTTCCTTCATCTTCTTCTGCCAAAGCCAACCTTGTTGAACCCAAATCAAACAACCAGTCCAAAGCCAAAAACAGTAACCTTAAGCCTAATGGGAAAATTCAGAAGTACAAGTTTAAGGGAATCTGTTATGAGTGTGGTTTGACTGGTCACAGGGCTAAAGATTGCAGGTTCAAGAAAAAGAATGGGCAAAGTCAAGCAAATCTTATTGAGGATTCTGATGTTATTGTTGTTGTTGTTTTAGAAGCTAACTTTACAGGTAATGCTGCTGAGTGGATGGTTGACACTGGAGCTACCAGGCACATCTGCGCCAACAAGGACATGTTCACTACCTATGACAAGGTTGAAGGTGAAAATGTCTTCATGGGCAACTCAGCTTCTGCTTCTATCCAAGGCAAAGGGAAGATCGCTCTCACTCTCACTTCTGGAAAATTGCTTACTCTCACTAATGTTTTGCATGTTCCAGAAATGCGCAGGAATTTAATTTCTTGCAGTTTGCTCATGAAAGCTGGACTGAAGCTCTCCTTTGATTCTGATAGATTAGTTCTTACTCGCAATGGGGAATTTGTGGGGAAGGGCTTTTGTAATGGGGGGCTTTTTACTCTTGATGTTAAAGTTGACACTATGAATAAGAATGCTAGTACTTCTTCTGCTTATATTGCTGAGTCTATTGATTTATGGCATGCTAGATTAGGTCACGTTAATATTGATTCTGTTAAAAGGCTTAAACACTTAAATTTGATTCCAAGTTTTTCTAACACTGATTTTTCGAAATGTCAAGTTTGTGTTGAAGCCAAATTTACTAAGAAGCCATTTAAATCAGTAGATAGACATAATGAAGTACTAGAACTTGTTCATAGTGACTAAGGTGATTTTAATAATCACGAAAGTAGAGGGGGTAAAAAGTATTATATTACTTTTGTTGATGATTGTTCACGTTTTTGCATGGTTTATCTTCTTAGGTCTAAGGACGAAGCTGAGGAAATGTTCCTCAAATATAAAGCTGAGGTAGAAAACCAGTTGGACAAAATGATCAAGAGGGTTAGGAGTGATAGGGGTGGTGAGTACAGCCCTGACACTATTAAGGCATTTTGTGAGCAACTTGGCATTGTTCATGAGACGACGGCTCCCTATTCACCCGAACAAAACGGTATAGCTAAAAGGAAAAATAGAACTTTAAAGAATATGATGAATTCTATGCTTATTAGTTCTGGGCTTCCTAATAACATGTGGGGGGAGGCTATGCTTTCTGCTTGTCATGTTTTGAACAGGGTTCCTCACAAGAAGCTTGACAAGACTCCATACGAAATATGGAAGGGTCGAGTGCCAAACCTGAAATACTTGAAAGTGTGGGGGTGCCTAGCAAAAGTAGGCATACCTAGTTTCAAGAGGGATAAAATTGGTCCCAAAACTGTTGATGCTATTTTTATTGGCTATGCTTATCAAAGTGCAGCTTATCGTTTCTTTGTTAAAGGTGCTAACAACTCTTATGCAGGTGGTCATATCATTGAAGCAAGAGATGTTGAGTTCTTTGAGAACATTTTTCCTTTGAAAATGTCTCCTTCTAATGATAGTGAATTGCATGCTAGTAGTTCTGTTAGTTTACCTATTGCTAATGCTCCTATTACTAACGATGATTCTGTTTTGGAGCCAAGGAGAAGCAAAAGGGCAAGAAAGGAAAACAGTTTTGGTCCTGATTTTATTACTTTCTGTTTATCTGAATCTTCCTTAATTGATGATGATTTTGTGCATATTTTTTTTTTTGGAAGATGATCCAAGAACCTATGATGAGGCAATGAGGTCAGTTGATGCTGTTTTTTGGAAAGAAGCAATTGATAGTGAGTTACAATTAATTCTCAATAATAACACTTGGGAATTGGTTGAAATTCCTAGAGGTTGTAAGCCCATTACTTGTAAAGGGATCTTTCGAAAAAAGTTAAAGGCCGATGGATCCATAGACAAGTATAAGGCAAGGATAGTGGTAAGGGGTTTTACTCAAAAGTTTGGCATTGATTATTTTGATACTTACTCCCCTGTTACTAAAATTGCAACCATTAGGACTTTAATTGCTCTTTCTTGCATTTTTGATCTTGTTGTTCATCAAATGGATGTCAAAACTGCATTTTTGAATGGTGACTTGGATGAGGAGATTTACATGGTCCAACCTGAAGGGTTCGTTGTTCCAGGACAAGAGGAAAAGGTTTGTAAGTTAGTCAAGTCGTTGTATGGGCTTAAGCAAGCTCCAAAGCAATGACATGACAAATTCGATAAGACTATGACTGGTAATGGTTTTCATGTTAATGAAGGTGACTCTTGTGTTTATTTTAAGCATGATAGTAATGGTTGTGTAATTATTTGTCTTTATGTGGATGATATGTTGATTTTTGGGACTAACTTGGATCGTGTAAAAGAGACAAAACAGTTTTTGAGTTCGAATTTTGAAATGAAAGACATCGGTGAGGCAGATGTGATTTTGGGAGTTAAAATCAAAAGGACTCCAAATGGCATCTGTCTTAATCAGTCACACTATGTTGAAAAACTTCTTAAAAAGTTTGACTCATTTAATGTCGATCCAGTTAAGACTCCCTATGACCCAAGTTTCCACCTAAAGAAAAATAATGGTAATCCAGTTAATCAGTCTGAATATGCTAGAATTATTGGTAGTGTTATGTTTCTTATGAACTACACTAGACCTGACATTGCTTATTCTGTTAGTAGGTTGAGCAGGTACACTCATAATCCAAGCAGTGATCATTGGATTGCTCTAAGGAGGTTGCTTAGGTACCTTAAGGGTACTATGGATTGGGGTTTGCACTACTCCAAATTTCCTGGAGTTTTGGAGGGTTTTTGTGATGCCAACTGGGTATCCGATAATGATGAAGTTAACTCCACTAGTGGCTATGTCTTCACCCTTGGGGGTGGAGCCGTATCCTGGAAATCTTGTAAGCAATCTTGTACTTCTATGTCTACTATGGAATCTGAGTTTATTGCTCTTGAATTGGCAGGTCATGAGGCAGAATGGTTGAGGAACATGCTTGCAGATATTCCACTGTGGGGGAAGCCAGCTCCTTCAGTTGCACTTCATTGTGATTCGCAAGCTGCTATTGCTGTTGCACACAACCATGCCTATAATGGGAAGAAGAGACACATCCGTCTGAGGCATAAAGCCGTCAGAAATTTGTTGTCTGAAGGGGTGATATCACTTGACTATGTTAAGTCCGAAAAGAACATTGCGGATCCGTTAACTAAAGGCCTATGTAAAAAACTAGTTTTGGAAACATCGGAAGAGATGGGGCTAAAGCCCGTTGTATGAATTGTGAAATAATGAACTCCTACTCAGTATGAGTTCAAAGGGGAACATTATGTAATAATTCGGAAGCACATTTTTATTTTATTTGTCCATCTCTAGATGTTTGTTTTGTGCTTAGCTACATATGAGAAGAAGGTTGAGCATACAGCTCTTAATGAACCCATATCCATATTTTTGGAGGTGTGTTGTAGCTCACACTTGATGGAGTTCACCTACTTAGGTGTGGAAGTGTGGCCACTTCCTATGAGTATTTCGTGGGCTTATACTCTAGAGCACCTATGAGCATCCAGGCTGGACGTATGGCTAGTATAATGCGTCACCTTTATTCGCGGAATTTCATAATATTATACATGTTCAATTGTGTGGCTCAAAGTGATGGGTCCCTAACTCCCTATTGAGTTCAAGACGAAGGTCACTTGGTAGGTGAGGGATCATAGCTTGATGTCCACTATGTGTTAATTCAAGTCGCGAGACATTGACACTTACGCAATTGTTTTGTTTTGCCCAGAATTTATTTTTCCTTTCTCTCCTTTTTCATATCTTCGAACCTGTGGGGGATTGTTGGAAGTTCTTGAGATAAAAAAACAAGAGTGTTGGGGAAAAACAAAGTCCCACATTGATTGGGGAGTGAGGTGTTTCCTTGTTTTTATATTGTAGTGCTTTATCACTACTTCGTTGAGTGAGTTGGAGGTGTGTGTTACTCCACACACACACGCGCGCGCGCGCGCCGAGCCGGGCCGGGCCGGGCAGGCCCGGGTCGGGCTCGGGCTCGGGCCTCGGGCCTTGGGGAATGCGATGCGCGGGCGTAGGTCCTTGTTATCTTTTTGGAGAAATTTTATTTCCCTTTCTTTGCTGAACAGAATATTCCTTTTTGTCTGTGGGGATTATTCTTTTCTGACTGTTGGGATTACGGAATTAATTCAATCATTAATTCCTTGATTGTAGCTGACTGATTAATTCCTTGTTTCTTGCCTCGGTTGTTGACTGACTAAATTAATCTGGTCATTTTCTTGGCCAGATTCTTCCCACCTTTTATGCTTCCCGTTTTTCCTCTTCAGCCTATAAATACTTGGTGGTTTTCTCAGTCTAAACACATAACACAATCAGTCTTCTCTCTTCTCTAAAATTATCAAAACACATGTTCTCCTCGTTCTGTTTTCTGGGCAAGTATTCTGAGTTCCAGTCGGGTTTGTGAGTGCACATAAACTCCGGCGCCGTGCTTATTCTGGAGGGCGACCGCAACTGTCTACTACACCGGGAGGTAGCGCGGAATCGTCTTGTAGGTCAGTGGTTCTCCACGACGCGGCTATTGTCAGTTTGGTTCACGCATCAAGAGATAAGTTAATTATGTTTTATTGCTTATTAGTAAATCAGACTCCACTAACAAACCCACTATATCTCCTAATATTTCTCAACAACAATAAGCATGCAATTGACTAATAAACAAATTGACCCACTAACATACTCCTAAAGCCTTTAGGCATGACCAAGTACACGTAACTACTACTACTCCTAATAATAAGGCATAACTATTTTGAAGCAATACAGCAACAGAAATATAGTAACAAGCTAAACATGAAGAAAATCAAGAAAATTAAGAAAATTAATAACACCAACCTTGTTAAGAGGTAGATGAAATCATCTTGACAGCAATAGTCTGAGGAGGATCCAAAATATGCCCTTTATAAACACTTCCAAAACCACCAGTCCCTAACAAATTACCCTTACTAAAATTCTTAGTAGCCTTAGCAAGTTGTTTGTACGTAAACTTCCTGAAGCCGCGACAGCTGACTGCCTCCCACGCCCTTCCATTCTCCGAATCCTTTCCCTATTCTTGATCATTCTACGTCGAAACTAGACCCAATCAAGGATAGCCCGGCTCGATTTTGGGCAGGTTTTTTTGGCCCGGCCTAAAATTTTATTTTTTTGGGGGACAGGTTTGGGAATGCGGTTTTACGCATTTTTAGTTAATTTTTTGGCCCAGCCTGAAAAATGGCCTGAAAAGCCCACACGGCCCGGCCATTTTGGGCGCAAATATCCAGCCCGAAGTTTGGCTCGACCCGGCCCAATGAGTGGGCTGATTTTTTCGACCTCAGCCTGGCCCGACCCGCACAATGATCACCTCTAGTCGAAACACAGGAATTGCAATCAATGCAAAGATAAACAACGCCCCTACAACTGCTAACACACTCGCGAATTGAATATGATGTCCTTCTTCTTGTTATCCTTGACAGTGTAGTAAGGCAACATTGTAGAAGTGAAAATCCAATCATGTATTTGATGAGTCTCAGTGAGTGTACCAGTTGAAGCTGGTAAAACCCAAGTTTACTTGACTTGAGATTTTCTTGGGGGGTGTTAAATACCGCCAACAATATTTATCAAAACCGCCAACATTTAAGGTGAATGGACACCAATTCAATGCCCTTACTATATTCCCACCTCCATCTTCCTCTTTCTCTTTTATTGTTTCTCTCTCATTAGGGGCGCAAGTCAACCACCACTTCCCAACCACAACGGCGGCTGTACGTCGGAGGTGAAGGGAAGCAGCGGTTGTTTGCCGGAGGTAGAAGGACAGCGGCAGCAAGGATTGGAGGTGATTAAATGGCATCATGGTGGTCGGAAATACCAGTTTGTCATCTCACTCGATTTTTTTTAACAATCTCCGGCGACCAACACAACCGGTCACCCGGGAGAGTAACCGAATTCCAGAGTCGGTTGACCATGGTAACCGGCGTTCGAAACCGGTTACCGTCATGGGTGACCGGTTTTGCACGCCGGTTACCATGGTCAACCGACTTTGGAAACCGGTTACCGTCCCGGGTGACCGGTTTTGCGTGTCGGTTGTGCTGGTTGCTGAATTTAAAAGGAAACCACCACCTTCCTACCGACGAGGGTAGGTGGTGGGTTGTTTCTTTAATGGTTGTTGCTGCTGGTTCTTTGGGAATTTCGGCAACAAAAAAAAATTAAACAAAAAAACTGGTACCTCTTGGAGGTTGCGGGCAGTGATGGTGGTGGTTGTGGTCATGGTGGCATGGTGGTGGTTGTGGAGGCGTGAGTGGTGGTGGCAATGATGGTTGCTTTTGTGGTGGTTGACGGTTGAGTTTGAGGATTGATGCACTTAAGAGAGAGAAAGCAAAGTGGGGATGAGTAAGGGTAGTTTTGTCCCTTCATCACTTTTGTTGGCGGTTTGATAAAAAATGTTGGCGGTATTTAGCAATTCACATTTTCTTTGAGACTTTTAGTTTGTAATTTATGAAACTTTTTAATGGACTTCCTTCATAACCCACAAATATTTGTAGCATTTTTGTCCAACCATTGTGTTCAATCTTCACTCTAATTTGTTTTCCACTTTTGAGATAGATTTTGGATGAATTTAAGGACTTTGCAGCCAA
Organism: Chenopodium album; assembly: GCF_948465745.1. Lineage (NCBI taxonomy): Eukaryota > Viridiplantae > Streptophyta > Magnoliopsida > Caryophyllales > Amaranthaceae > Chenopodium > Chenopodium album. The sequence goes on along the minus strand of NC_137836.1, from coordinate 3,837,342 downwards.
AGAATTCGACACACTTATTGTGTTAATTCCAATGTGATTACCATCTGGATCTCACTCGTTGTTTTTTAATGTGTCAAATTCAATTGCTAATTGTTTGAATTTGGAGTGAACTGATAAATCAATCAATAATAATATCAATTTAGGTGAGTTAAGCAACATCAATTTCTAAGGTGGATACATGTCTTTTCATTCCACTTTATCATCAAAAAACTTTTATTACTTGAACAATAAAAGGAAAATTTGTCAATTGCAACTATTTAAAGCTTACATTTTACAAATCACAGCCATTCTGACTATTCTCTACCACTATATTTCTCTACCACTAACCAGGTACTATGGTAGTAGGGTACCCAATTTTCACAGGTTAGGCCATGGGCTGAGTTTTTAATGCATTAGGGCCCTACCACTACATAGTACCACAAGTCCACTACTACTATCATAATCACTAACATTCTTATACAAAGAAATAATTTACTATGACCTTCTTTAGCATGAGACATGTTGACATCAACACACGTGCTAGCATCTCCCGACTAGTACCCATCTTTAGGAAATTATTTCAATCCCCTCCCAAGGTTTTTAAATAAGTACACAAATTGATGGATTTACCTCCTACAAGGATCATATCTAGGCCTAGATCAATACCACACAAAAAACTATTCCTCTCTTATTAATTTAATTCCCAAACATGCCACTCAATAAGTCAATAGATCTATAGTAAAAAGCAATAATGTATGTGATTAGATATGTTACCAACTGATCTCCTATTAATCTATTTAACACGTGATTTGTAAGCATCATGCACTTTACACATAAGTTGTAGAAGGTGCCATTTTCGTCCCAATAATAATTAATAGAGAATTATTATTAAAGATCAAAACTTGTAAGAAATTTAATTATCCAAAGCGTTGATAAATAAAGAGAGGCTAAGAATCAACGACATGTCATCAATGGCTCCTCTTACAACTCAGAGGTTTGAATTACTTCTTCTTGCTCATTTTTAATTCACTTAATTTTTTATTTTATATTTTTTTCTAATTGCGTGAAATATTGTCTTAGTTTTTGTGTAATTAAAGTATTAAGTATGCATACTAAATAAAGTAAAATATTCGATCTCATGAAAGAATTCATTTAACTTATTAGCTTCGAAGATCTGTAATGTTATTATGATAGAAGTGGTAACATATAACAAAAATAATCGGGATTGATGGATTAATTTCATGTCTACAATGCCAAAATATGTGTGGTTAAATTTTGTTACTTTATTTTTTATGATTATTCTTTGAATTATTTTTGGTACAAGTTAAGTTTTGTTTGTTTTGACGAAAATGATCTGATTAAAATTCTCCAAAACTAGGCTTCATTGATGAAATATTGATGATATCAATTACGATGTATAATAAAGCAAAACGAGTGTATTATCAAGGCCTTGTTTGGTAAATGGCTGTTGGCGGTTGGCTGTTGGCTGGTTCACTTGGCTTGTTTGACCAGCTGGAATGTTTGGCTGTTTATAATGGCTTTTGAAATTGGTTGTTTAAGCTGACTGTTTATAAAAGTGTTTGGTAAATTAATTGTTGGTTGTTGGCTGTTTATTAGATAATTTGTGGGCCAACAAGCCAAAAGCCAACAAAAAAGCTACTCAAAGCAGCTTTTTCATTTTGGCTTAAAAGCCAGCTTTTTCACTGACTAAAAAGCCAATTACCAAACACATTTTTTGGTTGTTTGACCACCTAAAAAAGCCAAAAGCCAAAAGCTAACCAAAAAGCCATTAAAAAGCCAATTACCAAACATGACCCAAGTGAAATTTGTCGCTACAGACAAATTCATATTTTCAGAAATGATGATAAGTCAATTTTACCCTTAATATGGGTTCAAAAAATATTTTCCCCTTAGGGCCTGTTCTATTCAGATTATTTTCAGTTAAGTTCAGTTTAATTATTAATTTTTTCTCTCATAAAATATTTAATTCAGTTCAATTCAGCTCAATTGAGTCAATCAGACCTTTAATATATACGTAGTATATAGTAATAAGAAAGTGGAAACGATGTTAAGGCCTTGCTGCATGGTATTTAACTAAATTATTATATAGCAGACTACTAAGAGACACAGAGGAGAGTGAGGGATACCTCGAGTGGTTAGAACTTTCCTCCTAGTTGCATGAAATCTTGGGATCAATTCTCACCCTCGTCCTTGTGGCTCTCTTAACACCAAAAAGAGATACGGAGCATTGATTAGTTGTATGTATGTTGTGTTACTTGAACATGTGAGTGACATATAAAAACTAGAGGTGTAAACTCAGTTGACAAGCTAAGGTGGTTAAATAATAGTGTCCATACAAGTCAAAATCACAATCGGGTTACTTTTAAGTCGGGTCAGTTTTTGACACCTCTTATACTAGAATGTGTCAATAAAAGGGTTGATAGAAATACTTAGTAGTTAAATAAAGTTGTCCTTTGGCAGTTTCACAACAAATCAACTAACTATGATTATTTAAGTATAATTTGTTGAAGCATCACAATTTTGTAGGTTGAAAGGTAAGGTTGCAATCATAACAGGGGGAGCAAGTGGGTTTGGAAAGACCACAGCAAAACTATTTGTCCAACACGGCGCCAAAGTCGTGATCGGTGATGTTCAAGATGAGCAAGGCCTTTCTTTGTGCAACGAACTAATTGCTTCTAACAACAACGACGACAACGATCACGGAGATATAATCACTTATGTTCATTGCAATGTATCCGATGACAACGACGTAAAAAATCTCATTGATCACACCATCACTAAGCACGGAAAACTCGACATCATGTTTAATAACGCTGGTATATTAGGAGACCCAAACCCATCTATTTTAACTTCCACAAATGAGAATTTTAAAAGCGTGTTTGAAACAAACGTGTATGGTGGCTTCTTAGGCGCTAAGCATGCCGCAAGGGTGATGATTCCGGCTAAGTCCGGTGTCATCCTCTTTACGGCTAGCATTGCATCAGTGATGGGCTTCGACTCAACTCATGCATACACCATGTCAAAGCACGCAATAGTCGGTTTAATGAAAAACTTGTGTGTCGAAATGGGGCAATATGGCATAAGGGTGAATGCGATATCTCCGACTGTTGTATCTACGCCGTTAATGATGAATGCATTAGGGATGGATAAGGAGAAGGTCGACGAAATAAATAAAGAATCTTATGTGCTCAAAGGGGCTACACCAGAGCCCTTGGATGTTGCTAACGCAGCATTGTTTTTGGCAAGTGATGAGGCTAAGTTTGTGAGTGGTGCTAATCTTTTTGTTGATGGTGGTTATACTGTCACTAATCCATCTTTCACAATGGCTCTCAATAAACATATTGTATGAATGAGATTATAAAATGCATGGACCATGTATACGAACCCATGTTCATATATATACAATGTAATAAGGCTTATGTATGTTAGTATATACTCCCTCTGTCCCCAATTGTTTGCCCCAAACCATAAATCTACTTTATTAAGGCTTTGGGCTAAAAATGATGCACATGGGTTGACACAAATATCAATGAGGAGAGAGATAGAGAGAATGCAAGTGGGAAAACATGCCAAAAGTAGTATGGAGCAATCTTTTGGGGACACCTTAAAAAGGAAAGTGGAGCAAACAATTAGGGACAGAGAGAGTACTCTGTACTGTAATATGGGTAAGGATTACTAAGTATGTTAATGTTTATTAATGTAATGAACATTCCCATTTATGAACAAAAAAATGTACTCTTCTTTAAATTGTCTATGAACATAGCTACCAGTCTTAACACATAATGAACCACGAAATCAATGTGTGTATAACAAATTGGTAATTTGGTATTTGGGCTAGGCAAGACGCCTTTTGTGCTTGGGCTTGTGCTTTTGCTTGGCTTATCTATTTGTGTCTCTTTAGAGACGTTGGATCTATAAGGCATGGTTGCACAATTTATACCTACTTTTTTTTTCAAGAAAAAGAAAATATATATATATATATATGGATTCACATTTTAGGATGAGACTGTTAAGGCTTATCTAATATATGGATTCACATATGACATTATCATAAATTAAAGGCAAAATTGGTTGTAAGCTTGTAACACATAAAGTATGGCTTAGGTACACTGAGCACTCTGAACTTTTCGTGGTAGCCAAAACACCACCAACTATGGTGTAAGGTGTAATACATGCCTTAAATGAAAAATTCCGACCACTTATTTCATCGGATGAGGTGAATCTTCACTCTTCAGTAGGGCTGCAAATGAGCCGATACATTTGTGAACAACTCGCAAACAAGCTCGGTCAAAGCTTGTTTATCAAGTATTGAACGAGTTTGAACAAAAATTTGAGGCTCCTTAAGTAAACGAGCCCAACTCGAACACCTTTGTGCTCAGCTCGTTAATGTTCACAAACACTCGTTCATAACTCGTACATATGATCGTTTATAACTCGTTCAAGCTCAGAACAATTAATTTCACTGTTTTAATTATTCTTAAAATAGTTCAATTTTAATATGAAACCAAATCAGTTATAATCAATTATCGTATATAATCAAATTAGCCATGTTAATAATATCTTGTAAAATTAAAATATATGGAGTATTATTTTTAACAAAGTGAATAGTATATTTGCTCAAAATTTTGATTCATAATATCAAATACTCAATTACTGTCTATCTTGTTGTTACAATGAATATCATCAAATGAATTTTATAATTAGAGTATGCTTATAGTTTTTCAAAGTTGATTAATATTAGCTTGATTGAGCTCGTTCACGTTTGAGCTTGTTCACATTAGAGCTTGTTCAAGCTCGAGCTCGAATCACAAATGAACAAGCTCAAGCTGAGTTCGAACAAGGCAAAATCTTAATGAACAATAAAGCTTGAACACAAAATATATTATGAAGCTCGTTCAAGCTCGAGCATGATCGAAAACTTGGAATCTTTATCAAGCTTAGCTCGAACAAGTAAAAACTCGACTTGGCTTGGATTGGATCATTTGCAGCCCTACATACCCTTCAGAACAGTTTAAAGAAATGGTAAACAATTGACATCCACTTGGCAAGCTCGAACTCACTTCCTTCGATGAAACAAGTGGTCAGAATTTTTCATTTAAAACACACGTCGAACCTTACACCATACTTGGTGGTGTTTTGGCTACTAAGAAAAATTCAGGGTGCTCAGTGCATCTATGCCATACTTCAAGATGTTACGACCAATATTGCCTAAATTAAATATCAACAAGAGTACAACATAACACTACATTTTCTTAGCTCAATTGGGAATATATTGACATTATTACTCATAAATTAAATATCAACAAGAGTACAACATAGCACTACGTTTTCTTAGCTCAATTAGAGAAAACGATTCGCTTGAGTACGAGGTACATGAATTTTCACAGCCCGAGCAATCAATCAATACTATATACGAGTATTAAAGTAATCACCAACATTATCCCAGAAGTATACGTGTCGTGTCTATTAAAATTTTCCCGCCAAAAATTTTTTATTTATTTTATTTTTTTTAATAAAAATAATAAGATAATTAATAAAAAAAAAAGAGAGAGATTTTACAGCCTAAATAATACGGAGTAAAACAATAACAATTTTGAATACATAAAATATTAAATGTATATAAAATCTATAAACAAATACAAACCTATAATAATATATAAATATGAAGTATAATTTTTTTTCTTATAATAATATATAAATATAATTTATTTTCAGAGGTTTTTCAGTGCGGCAGGGGTTACTTATAGGGCGTTACTGGTTTTGTCAGGGGTTACTTGTAGGTGCTACTTGTATTTTTGGTTACTTGTATGAGTTACTTGTATGAGTTACTTGTATGTGTTACTTGTATTTTGGGGTTACTTGAATTGTATGAGTTACTTGTAGGTGTTACTTGTATTCTGACTAACCCCTATAAGTAACCCCAGACCAAACCCCCATACTAAAACCAGTAACATCCTACAAGTAACCCCTGATTAAAATCAATAACACCCTACAAGTAATTCCAGAATACAAGTAACACCCTTACCAAAAACCGGTGTTACCCTACAAGTAACCCCAGATTAAAAGTAACACCTACAAGTAACCCTAGAATACAAGTAACACCATACAAGTAATCACTCCCGCACCATGAGCCCACATACAAAAATATGTATAATTTTTTTCCTCTGAATGCTCGGACAAAGAACTAGTTAACAAATAAATTTTGACGTGTTCCCAAATTACTACTCTCTCTCAAGGTTTTCAAAATAATACACCAAGTACGTGTCTTTTGGAAGCATGCACTTTATAGATAAGTTGGTAAAGGAACCATTTTCCAAATTCCACCCTATAATTTATACAGAATTATTAGAGAGCAAAAGTTGTAAGAATATATCAAAAGTGCGGATAAAAATAAAGAGGTCAAGAATGAACAACACATCATCAATGACTCCTCTTACTGCCCAGAGGTGTGATTCTTCTTTCTTGCTCAATGCTCATTTTCTTAATTCACTTATTTTTATTTTAAGAGGTCAAGATTCAAGAATGAACAACACATCATCAATATAGTTGCTCTGCATCATAATCTCTTAATTCACAGAGGTTGACATTTTCTTAATTCACAGAGGTTTACATTTTATTAAGAAAGAAAATGTACCGTTTTTGTAAACTCGTCTACTTGTGGCTCGCTCTTGGGCCTTTCATTAGTTTAGATGAAAAAATCTTCATGTTCCTTATTTATTTTCTTTAATTTATTTATCTTTTCCACTTTTAATTTCTTGTTTCATATTGTATGCAAAGGGATTATTTCACTATTGTACAAGCAATTTTACATTCAATTTTTTTAAAAAAATTAATGAACTCTATTGAAAGACCATAACAAAACTTATACCAAAAACTCATGAAGTTTACTCTTTTCGCCCCTAAAAGATTGTCGAACGTTTACAATAAAAGTTTTCTTATTTTTTCCATTTACATACCATCAGGATTTGAAGTTGAACCACGCAACAATCATATTTAATTCCATATACGCCACTTAGGGCCTATTCTCATACAATTATTTTCAGTTCAATCCAACTCTAAAAAGTTTAGTTTAGTTCAGTTCAGCTCATTTCAGTCAATGACAACAGACCCTTGGGCAATATTTTAGTCCATCTTAGTTTTGCTTATTTAATCGACTTTGAAATTATTTTTTGATCTGAACTGTTTGATTGTTTTTTTTTTTCTTTTTCTGATGACATGATATATAATTACCATTTTCAATTAAAACTTTGCAGGTTGAAAGGTAAGGTTGCAATCATAACCGGAGGAGCAAGTGGGTTAGGAAAGGCCACAGCAAAACTCTTCGTACAACACGGCGCCAAAGTTGTGGTTGGAGATGTCCAAGATGAGCTAGGACTATCCTTGTGCAATCAAATAATTGCTTCCATCAACGACAACGATCACGAAAACATAATCACTTACATTCATTGTAATGTATCGGATGACAATGATGTCAAAAATCTCATTGATCTCACCATCTCTAAACACGGAAAACTCGACATCATGTTCAACAACGCTGGTATATACGGAGACACAACCCCGTCTATTTTAGCTACCACGAATGAGAATTTTAAAAGCGTGTTTGAAACAAACGTGTATGGTGGCTTCTTAGGAGCTAAGCATGCCGCGAGGGTAATGATTCCGGCTAAGTCCGGTGTCATTCTCTTTACGGCTAGCATTGCATCAATGATGGCTCTGGATGCACCTCATGCATACACCATGTCGAAGCACGCAATAATTGGTTTGATGAAGAACTTGTGCGTTGAATTGGGACAATATGGTATTAGGGTGAATGCGATATCGCCTTGTGCTGTTTCTACGCCATTAGCAACGAATGCATTGGGGATGGATAAGGAGACAATCGATGAAGTAATTCGTGAATCTTATGTGCTCAAAGGGGTTAAATCAGATCCCTTGGATGTTGCTAATGCAGCATTGTTTTTGGCAAGTGATGAAGCTAAATTTGTGAGTGGTGCTAATTTTGTAATTGATGGTGGTTATACTGTTACTAATCCATCTTTTACCATGTCTCTCATTAAACATTCTGTATGATCTAAAAAAAAAAGGCTATATTGAACATTGGCCCAAGGAAAATAAGGTGTTTTAGAAAATCACAATGGTATTAGTACAATGTAATAAGGCTTATTTTAGCAAGCACAATGTTAGTGAAGCACGACGTAAATATATGTGTTATCGTTTTTTTTTTTTCATTAATTTTTATTTTTTTAACCGATTAAAATAAAGTGGTATGTATTTAGCGCGATAGTGCTATGCATGTGTTGAGCCGGCATAAAAATAACACGATCAAATATGAGCCTGATATAGCACAAGAGGCACATCCACTACAGGTAACACGTAAAAATCTTTTAGCTAACAACATAAATATATCACAAAACATATTCTCAATATAATGGGCCGCTGACACGAGAATGACCAAATCCTACTACGTATTTATTTATTCATTTTTAGTCACCCAAATTTCATTGTTATATTGTTTTTACTCACCTTCCTAAAAACTTATGCTAATAATGGCCAATGAGACTTAAAAAGGAATAGATGAAGTTAAACGTAATTTAGACATTTCAATCAAGTAATATCCTAGTATAGTACGTGTGTTTTGGAAGCTAGCACTTTATTATGATTTAAAGAGAAATAGAGATAGAGCAAGGCCCTGTTCTTTTGAGCTTATGAGCAGAGAGCAGATTAAATTTCAGTAAAGTAGAGCAGATTTCGAGATAGCCAAGCAGAACAGAGTCGAGCACAGCCGAGCATAGCAGATTTCAACATTATTATTAATACTATTATTAATGTTATTATTATTAATGTTGTTATTATTATTATTATTATTATTAATTACTAATAATAATTATTATTAATTATTAAAATTATTATTATTAATTATTATTATTATTAATTCTTATTATTAATATTAATATTAATATTAATATTAATACTATTTATTATTATTATTATTATTATCATTAATAATTATTAAAGTTAATAAATAATAATAATAATTATTATTATTATTATTATTATTAATTATTAAAATTATTATTAATTACTATTATTATTATTAATTATTAAAATTATTATTATTATTATTATTAAAATTATTATTATTATTATTATTATTAATTATTAAAATTATTTTTAATACTAATAATTATTATAATTATTCAAAATAATAAATTATTATCATCAAATACAATATTAATTATTATTATTGAATATTAATTATTATTGTTGTTATTATTAATTATTATTTGAAAAATAAGCAGAGCAGAGCCGAACAGATTTCTTTTGAGCAGAGCAGAGCAGAGCAGAGCAGAGCAGGGCTCAGCAGAGCAGAGCGGCTCTAAAGAACAGGGCCCAAGAGTAGTAAGATATTATCAAAAGCGTGGATAAGTAGAAAGAGGCCTAGAATGAATGGCATATCATCAACAGCTCCTCTTACTGCCCAAAGGTGTGAATTACTTCTTTCTTGATTTTTAGATGTGAAAATATTTTCATTGTTCTAATAATGTAATCATGGAATTGATATATGAATTTATAACGGGGTTGGGGAGTTGGTTTGGAGGGATAACTACATGTTATCTAGATCTGAAGATGGGAAGGGTTGAGCCTAAGTTCAAGCAAAAACAATTTGTCTTCGTGTCAAAATTAAAATCACTGGCTTTTCATATCATTTTTAGGCCGAGCCAAAATTATTATAACTAAAAGATAAATGTTAAGTTGTCTCAAAACCAGGAAAAAGGGTCAATTTGAGTCTAAAATTTGAAACCAAAAATCGGCCCAAATCTAACTAATTTTCCGGTGTTGACCACATCACATGCCAATTAAGAAAAAAGGAGGGAAAGAGTTAATTAAAAGTCACGTGATTGGCACGTGATGTGGTCAACGCCGAAAAATAAAAGTCAACGATGACTTTTCGACCAAGGGTAGTTTCTTTTAACATTTACCCCTTTATAAGGTAGTTTCTTACGACATTTTTTTATTAGGTAGTTTCTCATAAAAAATAAAAAAAAAAAAAAAAAAAAAAAAGTGCTTTATAAAGTAGTTTTTCACAAAATGTCCTTAATATTATTATTTGTTGGCAAATCACATATACGCAGGTTGAAAGGTAAGGTTGCAATTATAACAGGGGGAGCAAGTGGATTTGGAAAGACCACAACAAAACTCTTTGTCCAACACGGCGCCAAAGTCGTGATCGGCGATGTTCAAGATGAGCAAGGTCTTTCCTTATGCAATGAAATCAACAACAACGATGACGGAGATGTAATCACTTACGTTCATTGCAATGTATATGATGACAATGATGTCAAAAGCCTCATTGATCACACCATCTCTAAACACGGAAAACTCGACATCATGTTCAACAATGCTGGTATAGCTGGAGACCCTGACAAATCTATTTTAACTTCCACAAATTAGAATTTTAAAAGCGTGTTTGACACAAACGTGTATGGTGATTTCTTAGGAGCTAAGCATGCCGCGAGGGTGATGATTCCGGCTAAGTCCGGTGTCATTCTCTTTGCGACTAGTATTGCATCGGTGATATCTATTGAGTCAACTCATGCATATGCCATGTCGAAGCACGCAATTGTTGGTTTGATGAAGAACTTATGTGTTGAATTGGGGAAATATGGCGTAAGGGTGAATGCGATATTGTCAAGTGTTGTTTCTACGCCATTAGTGATGAATGCATTGGGGATGGTGTTACTTTATAAGAATACTACAAGAGGGGGGTGAATTGTAGTTTAAGAGAATTGAGTCAAATATTTGCGGAATTGATAAAACAAAGCTAAAGGAACTTAAAGTTAACACAGAGAGATTTTACGTGGAAAACCTCTTGGCCCTAACAAAAGGAAAAACCACGACCACTTGGGATTTTAGGAATGATTCTTCACTATAACAGGGCAAACAACCTATTACAAACTAAGAATCAATCTTCAAGTTCCTCTATGAACTTGAAGTTCCCAGCAGCAAGTCCCACTACTTGCCACTCTTCTCTTCTCTATTCTTTTCTCTCTTTCTCTACTGAATTCTCTTAGAGTTCACTCAAACTCCCAATTCCCAAATTACAACTCAAGTAGATAAAACTTTAGTGAAAGTAATTAAGACAAACACTTAAGTGGAATGCAACACTTGACTCTTTAGACAGGAAGAAAGATAGAAAAATATAATTGAGCAAGGTGAAGTTATCCCAAGAATAACTTCAGTATTTATAGGAAAACGATTCTTGGTAAAAACGCCATCACTCCTACCACTTGAGCCACTACTGCTGCATATCAACGCCACTACTTTCCACCACTTCCAGACTTTCAATTATGTCCTAGAAATCAGGACACGTTGATCCTCTTGAAGCAGTTTGCACGTAAGTGGTGAAGACTGAATCAACAGTTAGTTGCACAAGTTTAGGAAGTTAGTTTTTCTAAGATATTTTTCTGAAAATAAAAAGATATTTATTTAAAAAGATAAAACAGAAAAGATATTATCCAAAACCGTTTTTCCTATTTTCTAGCAATCTAACAAATTCTATCTTTTTGACAAATTCAAAACGCATTCCACTAAGTATTAATTCCCAATTAAACTCACTTACATAAAACCTAAAATATAAAATATTCCAGACTTTATTTTTCTCTTAGAAGTCTCTTCTCCGAGTCTTCTTTCCTTAGCCTCAGCTCTTAAGCTTCAATTCCTTTACAGGAACACTGCAACTAATCTCTTTATTCAATTCTTTTAGCTCTAGTTTTCTTGCCTCAACTTGTTCCTGCAACTTGTAATGAATAAGCTACAAAACTCAACAAGGCATTAGTCTATTTATTTGACTTGTGTTATCATCAAAACATCAAGGGCAACAGATGGATAAGAAGAGGATTGACGAAAGAATTTGTGAGTCTTATTCTCTTAAAGGGGTTACACTAGAGCCCTTGGATGTTGCTAATGCAGCATTATTTTTAGCAAGTGATGAAGCTAAGTTTGTGAGTGGTGCTAATTTTATAGTTGATGGTGGTTATACTATCACTAATCCATCATTTTCTATGGCTCTAATGAAAAAAAAATTTGTATGAAATTAAATAAATGTCATGTAAAATAATGTTTACATAATGCCATAATGGTCCATAGCTAGCTAAATTAATAATAAAATGGAACATTTATTTGAAAAGCCATTTTGTATAATAATTTAAATTGTTGGAGATGATATTATTGGTGAACCACGTAAATCAATGTGTTCAGACTTATTATTATTTCTCATTATACTTTCTTATACTGTTAAAATAAATAGGTAATATACATGAGTTAGGATGGTTTCTCATCATCTAATAGACGTCATTTGTGTTCGGGTTTAAGTTAAGGCCCATCTATTAACGTCTTCAATTCATAGAGCTTGGCTCTATAAGACCTGGGTCTACCATTTATCCATGTAATCAAGGGAAACTAAGTCTGTAGACCCACACTTTATGCATGAGAATGGCCCAATCTAACACGAGCCCAACACATCACAACTTCATAAGATAATCGACAACACAAATTCTTAGCTACACACTAATGTATAGCTAAGCTAGTTGCACCAGCCACCAGCTAACTATATGAACATATAATACCTCAAAATGAACATATATATTTTTTTTCCTTTACTTGTATCTTAACTATCTCTCTCTCTCGATCTCTTTTCTTCTTTCTTACCTCTATTAATTTTCTCACCCCTCTATTTTCTTCTCATTTTGAAATTTCTCTCTCCTCTTTTTCCCTTTCCATATCAGTTAATTTTCTTTATTTTCTCACTTTCCTTCAATCATTAAACTTTTTTGTCCTTCTATTTCAGGCATTGTCTAATTCATCACTATTGGAGCATTTTCCATTGCATCATTTTTGTCGCGATCGTGAATCATGAGGTAATTTTAAGTTTTTCATTTTCTTATATAATTATATAAATGTTATAAAATTGTTGATTTCTATCAATTTTGCATTTGTGATTCCTACTCTTAGTAATCTATCATGTTATAGATCGATAATTATTTATTTATGATGAACCAAGATTAATACATTTAAAGTGGATATTCAAATTTATAAAGTTAACTAGAGTAGCTAACGCATGCAATGCGCGAGTCATAGCTAGCCATGTTTAGATTTTGGTTGTTGGCCACGTTCATGATGGACAATATGTAAACAAATATACATAGGGGTATAGATGTCCGCACACTATTTTTAAGAGTTCAAAAAAAAAAAGCAATCAACATTAATATGGGCAATAAGTAAATTAACATTTTAGAGGGTATTAATTTAATGTCCAAATGCTATTCATAAGAGATAAATCACTAAATTACACAAAGAAAAACCTAAATGCAATTAACATCTTATCAATAGGGGCATATATGTACGTATACAATATTTTAAGGACATAATTGTATGTCCTCACACTATTTATAAGTGTTTTTATCATACATGTACTTTTTAAAAGGTAAGGAAATAATTGCAATCAAACTTGTGCACAATTTTTGTAAAAAAAAAAATGAACACTTCGTACTCTAAAATTGAACATTTAGTTTATAAGAAATGAATACATTTTAGTGATTTATTTTATTTTCATTTTTCAATAATAGCTATATACAATGAATTTAAACATATGAGAATATGAAAATCATGTTCAATTTTAATATACTAAATGTTCACAATTTTTTGTTTTTACGCATTCATTTTTAAATACTAAATGTTCTTTTCTTTTTTTTTATTTTTTTTTTATTTTTATTATGTGTTCATATATTTTTATAAAATGTTCATTTTAATAGGTATGGTCCAGCTATTCTATGATTACCAAATATTCATTTTATTACCAAATTTTTATTTTTAAGTGTTTTTTTTTCATTTTTTATTACTAAATGTTCAATTTTTTTTACGTGATCGTAGTTTTTATTAAGTGATGTTCATTTTACAGAATGGTGCAGCTACCCTAGCTACAGACTACAACATAGTTATCAAAACCGCGATCCGGATCTTAGAATCGAACGAGCCTATTGTAATCCCCCGTATTTATAAATATATTATAAATGAATTTTTATTTTATTTATAATATTTATGTGTGTTTTTCCGGGATTTAAGTTTTAAAGTTCCAAATTATTTTTGGGTTGATAATTGATTTTGTTCTAAAAGGATTTTTAATTGTCCATTCTACAATTTATGCCATACATATTAAACAAAGCTAGTCCATTTCATTAACTAATTGGCCCATTATTTTTTTTTATGAGGCCCAATACTCCTACTAACCCTACAACTCTCTCTCCTATAAATACAAAAGGTTAGGCCCATTATTCCCCAAAATTTTCCCCACACAAAAGGTTAGTCTTATTTTTCCTCCTCTTTATTTTCTTTATTTTATTTTTTTCCCTTTATTTTATTTTCCTTTTTTTTTTCTTTTCTTTTTCCTTTTTCTTTCTTTTCTTTTTCCTTTTCACATGAGTTTTCACTCACGGTCACCACCACCGCCCACCACCAACTGCCGCCTGCTGCCCTCACCACCGCCGGCGACCACCAGGCAGCCTTGTCGTGGCTGCCCCCTTTGTTTTCCTATTTTGCTTAAAAGTATTAATTTTGTTTATGTTTTGATTTTATGGTATAAAGTTTATATTTTTAGTATCAAAATCATGTTTTTAATAGTTTAAACTTATAATTTTCATATTATAATGTTGATTTAATTTTCAGATTTTATAATTTTAAAACCTAGGGTTTTAATTTGTTTAAATTGGGATTTTAGGGTTCTTATGACTAATTAAATTGGGGCTTTTGTTCCTATTGCATTTTTAATGATTAATTAAGCATAAAAACATGTTTTTAATGAAGTTTTAAGGAGTTTTAATCTAAATTATAATGCTGGAAATTTGGTTAAGTATTAATTTATTGTTGTTGGTTGTTTTCTAGGAAGTGATTATTCCTTAGGAGACTTTTAAGTGATTAAAAGTGACACAAAGGATTGTTTACACGAGGTACGTACATGTCTACTTCATTGTAAGTAGTATCATGTTTAGGTACTAAAGAAAAGAACTTAGTTTTATGATTAGAGAACACTTGGATGAAAATTGTTTGATTATACATTTAATTAATTCATGTGCTTATGTTTATGAGATATGTTTTGGTGAATTGGTTATGTTTGTATGGGATTATGGATGCAAGCATGTTGAATTATATTGGATTAATTGTTTGTATGGAATGTTGATACAAGCATAATTTTATTGGATTGGTTTGTTAACCACATTTGGATTATTAAAGGATTGGAATTGAATGGTTTAAGTGGAATGAATTTATTAATTATTCCACAAGGTTGTTATTTATTTTATTTATTAATCAAGCATGACTTGTTAGTATGTTGAGTAAAAGTGGATTAAGCCGAAATGGCTAGGTGGGTTGACTATGTTCAACAATTTGGATAATTTGGAAGTTTAATGAAATTAAAGGTCAATTTGTGATGTGATCACCATTGTCCTAAATAAGATTAAAAATAAATTGATGTATGATTTTTATGTATGGTCTATTTGATTGAGTCGGCTATTAATTAAAATTGTAATCACATAAAGTGAAACATGGATGAGCAATAAAACTCTAGAAAGTGTGCACTTCTAGAGTATTGACAATTATGGGTTGGGGTACACGGTGGTAGCCCGTGGCTTTCCGAGGCTTGTTTGATCAATATGTCCTCTTTTCTTTTGGTATTTACATTTTTTATAATGAAAGTTAGATGGGATCCTATACTAACTTTGTGAGAATGGAGTCGCACCCATTCTTGCATCGCGCTAAACTTTTATTTTAAATGGTCATTTGGGACCAAAATGATTTGGTGGATTGGACAACCTCGTCTATTGCTTACTCCAAATTAAATTAATTAAAATTAAATATAAAGAGTCAAGTGTTTGGAATTAATTAGTAAGTATGTTGAGTCAATTGAATTGTTTAAGTGTGGAGTCTTGATTAATGAATTCACGTTGTATGTTTATTTGTTTTAATTAGTTGAGCATGCTAGGTTTTGTGCATTGAAGCTTGTATGTACTCAGCTTTGCTGATTGCGTGCTTTTATGTGTGTTTTCTTTTGGTCATGGCCTTCGCCTTCCAATGACCCTGTGATGATCCAATTATTACACTTGTATTATTGGGGAGCAGTATTGCATAGGTTAGCTTGATGATGTGAAGTTCGGGGATTTGACATACGCATTGTCAAGGGATTGGTGTGATTGAGAGTATTCGTTCTTTGTGTTGAACTTATTTATGTTTTACTACTTTAATTATGTTTTGGGACTTTGATTATTGGTTTGGTTTTAATAAGGGTCTTTATGGTTCCAATTTGTAAGCTTTGACTTATTGGTTTTCTAAATTATATTATTTTAAGATTTAAGTTGGATTTCCGCTGCAATACTTTGATAAAGCCTTAACGTTTTAACACGTGGCGGTAACATGCCAATGGTTCTCCTCTATTTTTATTTAAAGTAAGTGGTTTGGAAAAGGGAAAATTATTGGGGTGTTACAAATACACCCAGTCAATTTGGATCGTCCATAGAATCGGTCTGCGGTAGGTTCGGCCATAGGATCGGGAGAATCGTATAGGATCGGTAGGATCGATAACGATTCTACGATCCTATGAGCGATTCTACAAAATAAGATTAAAAGGAACATTATTATTTTAGTGGACTTAAGTATGGGCCTGCTCATCTGGTTTCTTTTCAATTTTGTTGTTTTTTTCTTTATTTTTCCCCTTAGTTTTTATTCATTTATTATTTTTGTTTAAAATAAGCTAAATTTGCGGACTTACCATTGGTCTTGGCTAGTAGATATCGTGGTTCTAACCCTGCCCGATTTCACTCGAATTTCACTGATTGATGTAGCTGATTATGTTACAATGAATTTAATTATCTAATTTCTGTGCAAGCATGTAAAATGTATGTAAAAATTTTAATAATCTTTAGTGAGTGGAAGCTAATTTCTTTGGATTTTATAGACATGTAAAGCATCATTTTTTCTCTTTTTTTTTTAAAAAAAAGGTTAAATTTTTTTTATTAGAATTAGAATATAAAATTAACAAGTAGTATTATAAATGTAGATTGAGTATGTATACACATTCGTCATGAACTGTATTTAAGGAAATAACTTTTTTAAAAATTGAAATATTATTAATATATACTAATTTAGTTTAAATATGAACAAATATTGATAAAATTTAGTAAAATTTTATTTTTTTTGCAAATTTTGTAGGATCGGTCGATCCTACGATCCGATTTTACGACTCGATCCTACCCTCATCTTCCGATCCAAAGTAGAATCCCGATCCTGAAAACATTGGACTACAGTATGGTGCAACTAAGACTTATTGATCGTCGATAAGCCACGGGCCGTGTATAACATGTATATCATTTTTCCATATTTAGCACTAACACGATCTGTTGACTATTATTATCCTCTTTCTATATGTTCTCAATAAATCAAATAATTCTTTTTTTTATTGTCGAAAAAAGAAATAAAAAACCTATATTTTTTTTAAAATACTACCTCCGTTTTATATTATTTGCAATGGTTTGATATTTTCTTCTGTATTTAATCTCAAATCATCCACCGAGTATATGCTACGCTACCGAACGGAGTACTATTTACATTACTTTGTTTTATCTATCACCCTGAAAGCATATATTAAAGACAAATAAGACTAATAGTAGGAAAAGAAGTTAACATACATGTGCGTGATTTAGACATTTAATATCTACCACATATTACATAGTAGTATAGTTAGAGGTGTCAAAACCGAACCGATCCTAAAAGAATAATCCGTTTCAAATTATAACCGATCCGATTTGATCCGAGAAATTCAAGACTCAAACCCGATCTGTAACCAAACTGAGCACAACCCGAATCCGAACTTGACCCGATCTGATCGAACTTAACCCGACAGCGATTTGATCCGACCTGAACTCAACCCGAATCCGATTTGACCCGACCTGAACTCAAACCGAACCGATTTGACCCGACCCGAGCTCAACCTGATCCGAAATTGACCCGAAAAATAACCGATCTAATCCGATATGTTTTGACCCGAACTGATATTAACCCGATCCAATTTTAACTCGATTTGATTTTTACCAGATCCGAATTTAACCCGGTCATAATTAATTATTTACTTTTTTATTCAAGTTCTTATACTATATATTTACTAATTATTAATAAGTTAACTTTTTTACTACAAAGAAATAATCCGGAATCTTAAGTTTACTTCATGTACATATCAATTATATTAATTTACTTTCTAAGCTTTAATAAATGCCACAAGATCTAATAAACCTAAACATTAAGCGGGAGTTAATTGATTTGCTTGTAAAGCTCTAGTTAAATGCTGCCTAAAGCCTTATAGACTTAATTATTGTATATTATAGATCATTTAATGTTTAGTTTGATAACTCATATGATTCGTAATATACTAATTAATATTACTTTAAACTTGTTGGAAATATGTTATATTGATAAAACCGAAGTTATTGGTTAAAAGTGCGGAGTACAATTGTGCATTATTGTAGAATTATAGGCGTTATACATCGCACGGTTATATCACTACTAGAAAACAGGCAAATAGCGACGGATTTGTTCCGACGGACACATTATTCCGTCGGAAAAGTCGAAATTTCCGACGGATTTTCATTTCGTCGGAAAATTCCGACGAATTTAACAATTCCGTTGAAAATCCGTCGGAAATTTACGACGGATTTTAAATCCGTCGGAATATATGTACTTTGCGACGGAAAAATCCGTCGGAAAAGACAATTTCCGACGGATTTACTGTCCGTCGAAAATTTTCGTCGGAATATTATAATATTTTTAAAAACATCTTATACTTTTACAAAACCCTACACACTCTTTCCGCCTCCTCTGCTCTCTTTGTCTTTCAATTCTTCTTCTCCCTATTCTCGTTCTCTCTCCTCTTCTCCCTTCTCCTGTTCGTCTTCTTCTCTCATCTTCCCCCTTTAGTTTTCCCTTTCCTCTTCTCTTTTCCCACTTCTCTTTATCGCCTCTTTCTTCTCCTCTCTTTCCTCTTCTTTTTTATTTTTTTTTTGTAGTTTCTCAGCGGTTTGAGGGTGGTGGTGAATTTGGCTTCAGGATAGTGTTAAACAAATAAAGGGGTTTTTAAGGTCAAATTCGACCATGAAAACACTAGATCTAGTGTTTTCGTGGTCGAATTTGGCCTTATTAAACTGATTTCAAGCTTAATTTTGAAGCAAATTCAAGTTTAAAGGTATGTATATGTGTTTTTAATTTTTTAGTTTCAATTTTTAGGTTTCATGATGGTGATACGTTTTGTGTTTTTTTAAAATAAATTTTGGGTTTTCCGGCGAAAAGGAGGAAACTGTGGTGGGTGGTTGGTGGTGCCGTGGTGGTGGTAAGTTTTGTTTTTGTGTTTTGCGGTTTGGGCCAGGATTGGTGGGGATCTGGGGTTTGTTTTGGTTCGTGGGTGGGGTTTGTTTTTGTTCGTGGGTGGGGATCTAGTGGTGGTTTGTTTTGGTTCGTGGGTAGGGATCTGGTGGTGGTGGGGATCTGGGTTTGTTTTAGTTCGTGGGTGGGGTTTGTTTTGGTTCGTGGGTGGGGATCTGGGCTAGGGTTTGGCTTGTTGTGATAGGTGGGAGCTGGTGGTGTTGGGTGACGGCAGGCGGTGGTACGGGGTGGCAGTGGGCGTTTTTTTTTGTTTTTTTAAAACCACTTTCCGACGGAATATCCGTCGGACATTTCCGATGGAAAACAGTCCGTCGGAATTTTCCGACGGACTTTGGCGGGCCTAAAAATCGCTTCCAACGGACTGAATTCCGTCGGAAATTCCGTCGGGAAAGTGCTTCCGACGGAAATTCCGTCGGAAAAGGGTGTTTTTACGACAACAATTATGGCGACAACCGGTTGCGACAGAATTCCGTCGAAAACGGGTTTTCCGACGGAAAACATGGTATTTCCGACGAAAAATTTCCGTCGCAATTTTGGTGTTTTCTAGTAGTGATATACTCACTACATACATATGCAATAATTTATGCTTAAATAAAAAGAATTTACATAGTAACAATTAACTATCAATATGTATAATGTCAAGTTTTTAATATACAAATTGAATTAGTAATAAAGTAAATCTAACAAATTTCTTTAAAAAATTATTGAATCAGTAATAAACTAAACTAATAGTACATAACTCATAGCCTCATATGATTGTACAATTGATGAAGAGTTGTAAACTTGTAATAACCTAAAAAAAATGACATACTTTTTTGTATATATCACCATATGTAACTATTATTCGTCAATATATCACTAGCTCAGTCTCACTTCTCACTTATATAGGTATGATAAGTCATCGATAATTATTCAATCTCAATTTTCCTCAAACATAAAAATTACACATAACTTGATCAAATGAGAAAACTAAAACTTCGTGCTTCGTAATTAATAATCATATTGACCCAATAATAAGGTAAAAACTAAAAAATATCTCTAGTTTAAAAATAACCTTATTTGGATATGAATTTGGTCAACTCGACCAAAATCCAGCCAAACACAAAAAGGAATTGAACCGAAATTGACCGAACCAAACTTGACCGAACCGTAATCATCCGAACCGAAATCAACCCGACCCAAATTCATCCGACCCGAAGTTACCCGACTAAACCTGTTTTAAACCCGATCCAAATATATCCGAACCGAAAGTGAATCGATCTGAAGTTGACCCGACCCGTATCCGACCCGGACTCGATAGACCATGACCCGAATTTGACCCGACCTGAATTTGACCCGATCCGACCCGATCCGAGTTAAAAGGATAATTTTGATCCGAACATATCCGACCCAAACAGACCCGACCCGAATAGAGCCGACCCAAACTCCATCCGGTTATCCGAAGTACATGTCTTTCATTTTGGAAGCATGCACTTTAATTTATAGACATTAGACAAGTTGCAAAGGGTGGTGCCATTTTCCACCCTACATGATTATCTATTGAAAGAGGATTAGAGAGCAAAAGTTGTAAGAAATAAAATATCAAAAGCGTGGATAAATAACAAGAGGCCAAGAATGAATTGCATATCATCAACTGCTCTTCTTACCACCCAGAGGTGTGAATTACTTGTCTCTTGCTCATTTTCTTAATTCACTTAATTAATTATTTCTTTTTTTTGGACATGAAAGTTTTGTCATAGTTTAAAGGTAGATTTAGGAGTACATTTGATGTAATGTTTTGACCTATAATATAAGAATAATTTATTTATTTTGTTAGTTATGATATGATAGAACATAAATTAAGGATAAGTATTAGTGAAAATGTTACTTGATAGATATATCACTTTCCGACTTTCTCAAAATTTGATTTTCGGACACTTTTTATTTACGTCCGTATTATAATGTTTTTAACACTATTGTTTTATTTGTGCAATAATTGAATGACCTATCAATTTCCTTTCCTAATTGGAACTTGCCTAAATGACTACAATTAAAGGTATTTGTTGATAAAGTTAAAAGTATGAGGTAGTTAAATTGTTTGAACATCACATTTTATAAAAGTAAAATAAAATCTATTGCATACAAAACAATGTTTTAAATTTATATGGAAAAGTTTCATGTTCTCATAGAAAGAGGAGAACCCTTCAAAAATTGCCTTCCAATTCCATAATTGTTAATAAAGTAATCATAAAATCGATAAATTAATAATTCGGTCGTGTTAATAATTTTTGTATGGAGAGATAGCTACATGCCTACATCCAATTACAATTTCATATTGTATCTCACTTTTACCACCTGTACTAGCTACTTTGTTTTATATCCAATGGTGAGACTTAAGAGAGATTCTTTAGGAGAGAGTTTATATTTTTTTGCAAAGGATACCAATAAGTTGGAAGTTGCTCAGTTTAGATACTCAATTTTGAGTCTCATTTGACATAAAATGTGGCCTCTTATCAATATATAATATATTTTGTAATTTATTTAAGTTTTAATTATTTTTATTTTTTTAAAAAATATATATATTACAATATAGATGGTAGGCCATAATAAATTGAAAGTGACATTATTACATTTTAGAGTCTCACCATAAGGAAATTAGACTTCACATGAGTTGCTAAATAGAGAGGTGGGTTGGGTACCACCATTGGAGAAAAAAAAAAAAAAAAAAAAAAAAATCTAATTTTGTATTTCAATACTTATATAGTTGAGTCTCACCATCGGAGATATAAAAAAAAACAACTCGTTTTGTATTTCAATACTTATAGCTGAGTCTCACCATTGGAGATAGTCTTGTCGATCTAACACTTCATATTTTCTTCCGTATTATAATGTTTTTTACACTTTATTTCACTTTATTACAAATATAATTTTCTCCGGCCACTCCACTTGATTTATCAACATGTACTGTTCTTTACATCTAATCAACACATTCATTACAAACTCTCTTATCTTTTAGCTTATTTTTTAATAATTGAAATAAAAATATAAAAGTTTCTACAGAAATACAAATTTAATAGTCAGCCATGATAATAATTAAACAAATAATAAGTTCTTGGAAAAATTAATGATTTTATAAAACAAAAAGAATTATAAAATAAAAAATAAAATTAGGTGGAAAAATTCCCTACAAAAATCCACTATAGTATATTAATATGTTCCCTCCGTTACAGAATAGGGGACACTTGACATCTTTCACAACTTTGATAAGTAAGTGGATTTGGAAAGAAATGTTGATCCCCTAAAATGAAATGTTGATAAGTAAGTTGTTGGATTTATCTTAATGTATATTATTGAAATTCTATTTTTTTTTTTTAAATAATAACGTTAAAAGACGGTCAAATTTGACAGAAAAATTTGACTTTCTCAATTATTCTAGGACGGATGAAATCATTATATACGAGTAGATTGTACGTAAATAAGATATGCTTTATTTAGTTATTCGCCGTTATCAATTAGTTAGAGGACTCAGATATGATGGTGTAATTTGTTGACAAATCGGACACAACTTTGTAGATTGAAAGGTAAGGTCGCAATTATAACAGGGGGAGCAAGTGGATTTGGAAAGACCACAGCAAAACTCTTCGTCGAACACGGCGCCAAAGTCGTGATCGGCGATGTTCAAGATGAGCAAGTGAAGAAATATGAGTTAATATGCAGAAAACTTGTTCAGCAAGATGAAGTTTTAGAGAGAGAAAAGAGAGAGAATGTATTAAGGAGAAAAATAGAGAGAAGTATATTGTGTGCATTACAAAAGCATGAGCTCAGAATTACATAAATATATAGTACTAAGCTATTACAAGGGAAATGATGTCAGCACTCATAACAAACTCGTGTCTAAGTTTGTTATAGCAGGAAGTTTCCAGAAGCAAGTTAGTTATAAACCAACTTGATGATTTGGCAATCAGAGATACTGCTCAGGGAGGAAATAGCTGGTCATATTCCTCATCTTCAATACCCCCCCCCCCCCCCCCCCGCAAGCTTGAGGTGGTTGAATCAACCAAACCAAGCTTGGAACTAAGATAAGAATGCTGCTGAAATGATAAAGCCTTAGTCAAGATATCTGCAAGCTGCTCTGTAGAAGGAAGATAAGTGAGCTCAATGAGACCTTCCAACACTTTTTCTCTAGTAAAATGGCAATCAATTTCAATGTGTTTAGTGCGTTCATGCATCACAGGATTTCTACCAATGTGAATAGCCGATTGATTATCACAAGAGAGTTTGACAGGCTGCAAATTAAGAACACTCAACTCAGTGAGCAATCTGACCAACCAAGCAACTTCTCCAGAAGCTGCAGCCATAGCTCTGTGACAGGGTAAAGTCGTATCCCCTAATCAAAAATAATTACCTAAATCACTAACTAAGGTAGATAGGGAAGTAGGGTCGATTTCCACAGGGAAACAGGTCTTTTTACTCCTAATTAAATATTATAATCTAAATTATTTAAGTAACCAATATTTATAATTAAGTAAAAGACTAAAATACTAAGGTTGAGAATGGGAAGAAAATAATATATGAAAGGATCTAGGGCATAGGTTCACCAATAAATAATACTTCAGGGTAAAACATAGTAATAAATCATTGACATTGCATAAATAACATGATTAACAGGCTCTCGCAATTTATTAATCAACATAGATCTAACAGGCTCTCGCAATTTACTAGATCTAAGTCATTATTGAAAATAGCCTTTTAATATCAAATTAACATCTGCTCGATTCATCAATTTAATATTGCTATACTTTTACAAGCCGCAATTGTAAAACATTAAAACAATCCAATAAGAAATCATCATGCAATACCAATAATCAATAATAGTCAATCATCAATGCATCAATTAACCAGATTGTAAAGGGCTCTCGCTACGTATTACAATCACACAATTAATTTACCGGTATTAAATCTCATCTCTCGAATCTTGACTTAACCATTTATAAATTAACTTGCCTATTGAAACTAGACCTAAACATTAATTCTCATCTCTCGATTCTTGAATCAATATTGTCAAACTCATGCATAAAAGATAGGCCTAATCTAGTCACAGAGCATTAAATCAATCAATAGGAAATTAATCTAGCATTAATAATCAACAACAATAATTTACCCCTTCATATTATTTATTAGATCCCCATAAACCCTAGAAATTAAACTGCTCACACATATTAAAATCTAAACTAATCAAGGTAATAAAATAAGTCATGATGAAAGGAATAAAATAAATAACTGTAGGGAATAATTTCAAGCCTTTAAAATCCCACTAGCTTGAACCCCACTGTGATCATACACTAAAGTACGGTGGCGTCCAAAAGGGAAGAAGATAGAGCAAAAGAGTCGCCAACAAGTTTTTAAGGAACTTGTAAACCGTTCACGAGGTGAAGGTTACACCCCTTAACGATCCAAGAGATCGTCAACTCCATAAGGTCATGAACCAAAATAGGGTTCGGGGATGAAGGTACAAATCCAACCTAAAAGAGATTGAACATGCCCTAATAATAGGCCTCTACTTTATTCTGCTCGTATTCATGTGCGCTTTCTGACTAACATACAATCAATAGAATTAACCCTAAACCTATTTAATCTATGTTGGTTGAATTTAATGCACAAACAAACTATTATTGGCGATCACTTGAATTATAATCACAGTTAACCCTAAACAAGATTATTAGTTATCTTATTAAGCGTGATTGCAAATACCAATTCCCTTTAACATGCAATAAAGGTGATCAAGCAATAAATAAATAAATACCAAGCAACATAATAAATAATCATGATAATAATAATAATCATAATAATATCAATCATAATCATAATAATGTTCATGTTAATATTAAAGCATAATAAAAATAGCAAGATCCTAGGCATGATACTAACAAGATTAATAACAAACCCTAGCATGTTACTAAGCAATAAAAATCAAATCTTTAACCCTAACATGATACTAACAATCATAAATATTAGGAAGAGAATAAAAGGCATCATACTTTTAATCATACTTGATATTAGAGTTACCCTAGACATGATACTAGGAAGATCAAAACGCCCTAACATAACATTAGGAATCATAATAACAACCTAAGCATGATTTCTACATCATAATATCAATTAAAACCAATAAAGTACTTACATGGATGCCTCGTACCTCTTTCTAATAACAAAATACACACGTTAGTAACTTCAAGGAAAATAATAATCAAAACAATTAAATTAAATAATTGAAAGAGAGATTTGGGACCAAACCCTCAGAAATTAAAACCTTTCACTTCTAGGGCGAAGGCAACTTCGAATATGGCTAGGTGCTTCTAGATATTGCGAATGCGGAATTTTGTATGTTGAAAACAAAGTTTAGAAAAGAATACTAAAGAATTAATGAAAGCTTGAGAATGAAAAGAATTGGTGAACGATCGGTGTAGATGATAATTGATGCTTGTTGATGAATGAAAACGAAGTTTTTGATACGATATTTATAGAGAAAATCATCCAAAAAAGATAATTTATCAAAACAGAGTCTGAAGACCACAAAAACACATTGGCGCCAGCCCTGGCTCATTGGCGCCAGGACCAGTGGCTAGCGTCAGGCGCCAATGCTGGCGTCTGGCGCCAATCCTGGTTCCAGGCGCCAAGGCCTGGGGTTGGACGCCAATTCGGATTTCAACGCGTTTTCGAAAATCTGATAAATTTCCCATATTGGAAGATAAAACAATATAATTTCAGTCGAAAATGCTATTTGATCTAATTAAAACTCTGAAGAGTCCTAATTGAATTAAGAATGATAAAACCTTCTAGAATGTTCTAGAAGACCAAAACCATTCCTAATTGCATTAGGAATGATAAATCATATTAGGCCCTTCCCTAGATCATTGAGCCGTACTTAAAGCTCAAACCGGGCCCAGTTTAGTAAATTGGCCATAACTTCCTCAATATTCATCGGAATTGGGCTTATAATATATCGTTGGAAAGGTCTTTGCAAGCCCCATCCAACTACACCATTATTGGACCCATATCATGGACCAACCAAACTGGATTGGCTGTTTTCTCAAAATAAATTTTTCAAAAACAGAGAGAAGAGAAAAGAAAAGAAAAGAAATAAAACTTTCCGCAACACTAGACCTTTCCACACTTTCGTTTCATTCGATTATGATTCGACGTGAAAGGCACTCATCACTGGGTTTGGTTTTGGGGAGACACAAATGGGTGTCTACAATAACTAAGATTAAGGGAGAAGAAATTGTTACCAAAATAAATCTGGAATTAATGAAAGAATTAAGAACAAAGGTTTAGAGAGAGATTAAGAGAGAGAAAACTAAGTAGAGAGAGAAAGTCTAAGAAAGAAGATAAGTGAAAATAATCGTCCTAAAAACGTACTTAAAACAAAACTAAAACAACTCCTAATTAGAAACTAATTGCTCGACAAAAGAGCCTTTCCAGAAACACGCGCCCGATCGGGCTAGAGGCCACCCGATCGGGCGCGCCTTTTTTCTCGCACTGCTCTTCTCACAACCGCGCCCGATCGAGCTAGCAGCTCACCCGATCGGGCGCGCCTTTGGCCACGCACCAGCACACATCTTGCGCGCCTTGCCCGATCGAGCTAAGCTGCCCGATCGGGCCCTTGCTTCACCTCGAGGCTCGGAGCTTCGATTAGGCTTATTTCTTCGGCCCAATCCGGATATCCACTTAGGGTCTTGATCACTCGGTCCATATACCTCGGTATCCTGATTACCGAGCCCTTAATCACCGGCTCTCACCGGTCTTGGGCTCCAAAAGTGGTCGTGTTTCTCCAATGCTCGTGATTGCTCCAAAATATCTCGGGAAAATACTCCAAAAGCATAAATCCCTGCAAAAGTCAACCAAATCTACAAAAACACTGGAAAACACCAATTAGTAATAAAAGTGGCTCTAAAGAGCCAAAAACACTACTAATTATGACCGAGGGACGGGGGTAAAATACCATATAAAATGGACACATCACTCTGTATTCTGCTTCAGATCTAGATTTGGAAACAGTCCCCTGCTTCTTAGACTTCCCGGAGATTGGAGAATTTCCCAGCATCATGATGTATCCTGTGACAGACCTTCTAGTATCAGGACAAGAAGCCCAATCAGAGTCTGAATATGCTTGCAATGTGAGCTGATCAGTAGCCCTGAGTAAAATACCCTGACCCAAAGTAAAAGCAACATATCTAAGAACAAGATGCAGTGCTTCTATATGCTGAACTCGAGGCTGTTGCATAAATTGACTGAGAGTTTGCACAGCAAAAGCCAGATTAGGCCTTGTATGAGTCAGAAAGTTGAGCTTCCCCACAAGTTGCCTATAGAGAAAAGGATCAGAACAAAAATCCCATGTATCTGCTGTCAGACTGAGTTTCTGAGGCAAAGGAGTTTTGGCAATCTTAGAAACATCAAGACCAGAATGAAGCAATAATTCCTTAGAAAATTTTCTCTGAGTGAGAACAATCCCATGGGCCAGATGTAGCACTTCAATGCCTAAGAAATAATGTAGTTTCCCCAAATCTTTAATACTGAAAACAAAATTGAGGTGCTGTTTCAACTCCAAAATTTCAGCATCATTAGTACCAGTAATAATAATGTCATCAACATACACAACAATGATGATGAGATCATTTTCAGTATGTTTCAAAAACATAGAGTAATCATTCAAGGACTGCTTGAATCCTTTGGCCTGTAACTCAACTGTGAGCCTTGCATACCACTGCCTTGAAGCCTGTTTAAGGCCATAGAGAGATTTCTTCAGTTTACAGACAAGATTATCAGGGTTAGGAATCCCCTCTGGCATTTTCATATAAATTTCTTCATGCAAATTCCCATGAAGAAATGCATTGTTGATGTCCAATTGATACAGATTCCAGCCTTTATGTGCAGCCAATGACAAAAGACATCTTACAGTGGCCATCTTTACCACTGGTGAGAAGGTCTCATCAAAATCAATGCCAAATACTTGAGTATAACCCTTGGCCACCAATCTTGCTTTTAATCTTTCTATGGTCCTATCTGATTTAAGCTTCACCTTAAATACCCACTTACACCCTATGGCTTTCTTCCCTTTTGGAAGAGAACAAAGTTCCCATGTTCCATTTCTTTCCAGGGCTTCTACCTCCCTCTGCATAGCATCTATCCACCCTTGATCTTGAGATGCTTCAAAATAGCTAGAAGGTTCAGAAATATTTGCATATTGAGCTATATGAACCTGAAATACAGAAGAAATATCTGTATACTGCACAACATTACACCAATGAGCAGTTGCAGTAACATAGTCTTTGTGCCACACAGGATTCTTATGAGGTCTTTGAGATTGTCTTACAGGTGTAGGAGTAGATGCAGGAGAAGGTGATAGAGGTTCAGGTGGAGAAGGAGGTGTATGAATGTTAGTAACAGGTGTTGTATCTGTGGTAAAAAGAAAAGGTTCAAGAATAAGTGTTGGGGAATCAGATGTGTTTGGTGTAGCTATGGGTAAGAAAATAGGTTGAGGTTTATTATGGCCAGGAAAATGGTATGGTAAATGTTTTTCATGAAAATACACATCCCTAGAAATGACAAACTGTTTTGTTTCAAGGTTCATGACTTTATAAGCTTTCTGGTTTGGGGGATAACCAATAAAGACACAAGGTACAGCTCTGGTGTCTAATTTGCTTCTCTGAGACTTGATGGTTGAAACATAACAAAGGCACCCAAATACCCTTAAATGATCTAAATGAGGTTTAACTCCAAACAATTTTTCATATGGTGAACAAAAACCAATAGAACTGAGTGGCATCCTGTTAATCAAGTGAGTGGCACACAGTAAGCATTCTCCCCAAAGATAAATAGGAACATTAGACTGGAAAAACAAAGCCCTGGCGGTCTCAAGCAAATGCCTGTGTTTTCTCTCAACCACACCATTCTGCTGTGGTGTGTCAGTACAACTAGTTTGATGAACAATGCCATGTTTATTATAAAACTGTAAAATTGGACCTTCACAAAGTTCCTTGGCATTATCAGATCTAATACACTTAATAGAAGTGTTAAACTGATTATTTACCATTGCAGAAAAATTTTCTATTACAGGAACAACAACTGACTTGGCTTTCATAAGAAAAGTCCAAGTATGTCTAGAAAAATCATCTACTACAGTCAGAAAATAAGAACAACCATCATGAGTGGGTATTTTATAAGGACCCCAAGTATCTATGTGAAGTAACTCAAAGCAATGAGATGATTTGATACTACTGACTGGAAAAGGAATTCTAGTTTGTTTGGCCTTAGGACAAACTTGACATATAGTGTCCTGACCAGAACAATGTGACACATGACTAAGAACATGATGAATTTTATTGAAAGGTAAATGCCCTAATCTGAGATGCCATAGCTTAGCTTCCTCAGAATTATTCAACTGTGCAGCATCAGCAACAAGATTATCGCAATGCTTCTTACTGGCAGTATATTCTCCATTCACAGCATATAACCCAGACTCCAATTTACCAAGAACAAGTGTAATATTCTGGGAATGATCCTGAATGAGACAAGTATCATGAGTGAATTTTATTTCACAGTCAAGATCTTTACACAATTTATGTGTACTGATCAAATTGAAAGTGAAATCTGGAACATGAAGGACATTCTTCAACTCTAAGCCATTCTGAAATCTGATATTTCCAATATTTTCAACTTTCACATGCTTTCCATTAGCAACAGTAATTGTGTTAGGTGATTTATTGAATTTTTCATAAGAATGAAATAGATCAATATTGCAGCAAATATGATCAGTTGCACCAGAATCAATGATCCATTTAGAATTTGAACATGAAAGTAAACAAGTACCTGCCATGTGAGCTGAACTGTGATTTGAGTACACAAGATTCTGTGTGTTCTCTGATGCAGGATTGGATGTGTGTTGACTCAACTGTGAAGCATTCATCACCTCCATCATCTTAATGTATTGTTCAGAAGAGATATGAGCAGTTTCAACTGCCTGATCAGAATTATCATCAACATCATCACTATAGACAATTGCTGCAATTCTCTTGCCTTTGTTCTTAACAGCAGAATTAGAATTAGGATAGCCAATGATTTTGAAGCATCTATCAACTGTATGTCCAGTCATCTTGCAGAAGTCACAGAAGAGGGAAGAAAATCTTCTCTGGCCAGATGTACCCCTCCCAAGGTTATGATTATAACCTTGTTGAACTGGAGCAGATGTATTCCTGTTCCAGGTGTTAGGTGGCTGATACTTAACACCAAGTCTAGGACCTGAAGATGAATCAAAACGCCTTGTATCAGCTGCAAAGGCCATAGTATTAGCTTGATACTGTGAATCAGCAAGTAAACTGACATTCCTTTGTTTCTCTTCCTGAATTAGAAGCCTGTAAGCCAAGGAAACATTAGGAAGAGGTTGCATCATCAAGACATTAGTCCTGACATTGCTAAATTTACCATCCAGCTTCATCAACAATTGTATCAACCTTTCTTCCTGCTGCTGCTTAAGAAATTGCTGAGTCAAATTACAAGTACAGTTTCCACAACTACAAGATGGAACAGGATTGATTCCAGAAATTTGATCCCAAACAGCTTTGATTCCAGTAAAGAATTCTGCAATGCTACTAGAGCCTTGACTCATATCATGTAGAGTTTGCTGTAATGAATATAACTGAGCACCTGAGCTCTGAGAATAACGATCCTCAAGATCTTTCCAGATCTCTCTAGCAGTACTGAAATAGAGAACGCTTCTAGCAATTCCAGAATCCAAAGAATTCAAAATATAAGCAATTATCATCGCATTACATCTATCCCAAGCTTGAGATTCAAGCAAATCAAAAGGTCTAGATAAGGTTCCATCTATAAATCCGAGCTTATTTTTAGCAGCAAAAGCAATTATCATACTACGTTGCCACTCATTATAGCAATCACCATTGAATTTAACAGAAACAAGATGATTAGCAGGATTTTCAGAAGGATGCAAGAAGTACACACTAGCAGGATTTGAGTTAAGAGACAGAGTATTTTCAGAATTTTCAGCCATAATCGAACAAATTCAAACGCAAAATAATGTAATCGAGAATCAACTCAGCAAAACAGATTCAAAATAGAGATGAAAACAGAGATATCAAACCGAAATTGCAGCGTAAGACGATCGCCTGCTCTGATACCATGAAGAAATATGAGTTAATATGCAGAAAACTTGTTCAGCAAGATGAAGTTTTAGAGAGAGAAAAGAGAGAGAATGTATTAAGGAGAAAAATAGAGAGAAGTATATTGTGTGCATTACAAAAGCATGAGCTCAGAATTACAGAAATATATAGTACTAAGCTATTACAAGGGAAATGATGTCAGCACTCATAACAAACTCGTGTCTAAGTTTGTTATAGCAGGAAGTTTCCAGAAGCAAGTTAGTTATAAACCAACTTGATGATTTAGCAATCAGAGATACTGCTCAGGGAGGAAATAGCTGGTCATATTCCTCATCTTCAATAAAGGCCTTTCCTTATGCAATGAAATCAACAACAACGATGACGGAGATGTAATCACTTACGTTCATTGCAATGTATCCGATGACAATGATGTCAAAAGTCTCATTGATCACACCATCTCTAAACACGGAAAACTCGACATCATTTTCAACAATGCAGGAATATGCGGAGACTTTGACACATCTATTTTAACCTCCACAACACTAGGTGAAAAAAGGCATTTGGCAGCGGTTCAAACCCGGTCTAAGGCACCGGTTTGAACCGCTGCCTATGTGAGGGGTGCCAAAAAGGCACCGGTTCAAACCGGTGCCAAAAATCGAAATTGGCACCGGTTAACCGGTGCCAAAAAGGCCCACAAAAAAATATTTCAAAGTTTTTGGCACCGGTTAACCGGTGCCAAAAACCCCCCAATAATCAATTTTTTTTTTAAATTAAATAAACTAGAATTAAATGAGAATACCAAATATGAATCGAACATCACAATCAATATAATTCAATCTATTCAATATATATATATGATAAAAAAAATTACAGTATAGATCAATAAAAAAATTACAGTATATAAATCAAAAAAAAAAATTACAACATATAAATAAATAAATAAAATTACAATATAAATCACAAAAAAAAAATTACAACTTCACAATATACTTGTATCTTGATTCTTCAATTTAAGATCTAAATCCATATACCTGCACCAATTAAAACAACCAAAATGAATCGATTAACATGATTTAGCTGCGAAAAAAATAAAATATAAAAACCCCAGAAAATCGGAAAAAAAAAAAAAGAAAAGAAAATCAGTTTAAAACCTAGAAAAAAAACCCAGAACATCAAAATCAAAAATTAAAATATATAAAAAAAACTCAGAAAAAAAAAACCGATTAAAATAAAAATTAAAATCGAAAATCAGAAGAAAAAAACCCAGAGAATAAAAAAAATTCGAGAGAAAAAACCCAGAAATTAAAAAAAATCGAATTAAAATAAGTTTAAAAATCGATTAACCAAACCAGAAAATTGAAAATCACTTAAAAAAAACAAATTAAAATCGATAAAAATAACAAATAAATCGATTAAAATAAAACAAAATTCGAAAATCAATTAAAAACCCAGAAAATAAAAAATAAATCAAATTAAAATCAAGAAATAATACCCTAACCTTGCTCATGCATGTGTTCGTGGTGGATTAAACCAAAAAAAATTTGAAGAAACCCATAAAAAATTTCGAAGACACTCATAAAATCAATTAAACCCAAAATTAACTTCGAACAAACCCAAATCAACTTGTATTAACCCAAAATAATCAATTTTGAACAAATCCATAAAAAAAAACACCCTAAAACGCATGCATTAACCCAAAATCGATTATTGTAGCCGAAAATTAACCCAGAAATCAAAAACAAAATCAAAAAAGAAAAAAAAAACAATCGAAATCGAAAAAAAAAAAAAAACCCAGAAATAGAAAAAAAAAAATCAAGATCGAAATCAAAAAAATTAACCCAGAATAACCCACAAATCGAAAACACCCAGAAATCAAAATAGTTGAAATCGAAAGAAAAATTGAAATTGAAAGAAAAATCAAAAGCCCAGAAAAAAATTGAAATCTTAAACAAAAAAAAAAAAAAAAAACCGAGAAATCGATAAAAAAAAAATGTAATCAAATTTGATGGAAAGAAGGGTTTGAAAGAGAACGAGAAAGGGATTGAAAGAAGGGATTGAAAGAGAACGAGAAGGAGATTGAAAGAGGAGATGAGAGGAGATGAAAGAGAAAGGGATGAGAGAGAAAGGATGAGCGGCGAACATAGAGAGTGTTTTGTGAGTGAATTAGCTTTAGGGTTTGAGACTTACCTTATATATAAATGGAATAAAAAAAAGCCGTTTTTTTTTAAAAAAAGGAATGGCACCGGTTCAGACCGGTGCCTTTTTTATTTTTGGCACCGGTTCAGGCTGAACCGGTGCCTTTTCTCTTTTGGTAAAAACCCGCCCAATTCTAGACCGGTTTTGGGCACCGGTTTAGGCTGAACCGGTGCCATATGGGGGGTGCCTAATACTTTTTTTCTACTAGTGCAAATGAGAATTTTAAAAGCGTGTTTGAAACAAATGTGTATGGTTGTTTCTTAGGAGCTAAGCATGCCGCAAGGGTGATGATTCCAGCTAAGTCCGGTGTCATTCTCTTTACGGCTAGCATTGCATCAGTGATATCTATCGAGTCACCTCATGCGTACACCATGTCAAAGTACGCAATAATTGGTTTAATGAAAAGCTTGTCCCTTGAAATGGGACAATATAATGCAATATCACCCGGTGCTGTTTCTACGCCGTTATCAATGAATACATTGGGGATGGATAAGGAGAAAATCGACGAAATTATTGGTGAGTCTTATGTGCTCAAAGGGGTTACACCGGAGCCCTTGGATGTTGCTAATGCAGCATTGTTTTTGGCAAGTGATGAGGCTAAGTTTGTGAGTGGTGCTAATTTTGTTGTTGATGGTGGTTATTCCATCACTAATCCATCTTTTTCCATGGCTCTTAATAAACATTTTGTGTGAAATTAACGTACAATAGACCATGTTCCCAACACAATTCTGGCGTCTTAAATCTAATTGGTAAGGTGTACTCGTAAAAGTTTAAAGACATCGTATTGTACTTATAGTATTGTAGGCCTGTATATTTGAGCCATGGGGCAATTAGGTGGTTTTTCAAGAGTCATGTACAAAGGCCTATGTTTTTTAGGAAATATTTTGTAAATAGGACATAAGTATGCAGTCTATATTTAATTTGTATGCTTATATTTTAACTACTAGTAATTCTATAATCTGCATTTTCCTCAAAATTAATAAATTTTCCTTTTATTAGTCCGTGAAAATATCTAACACGTCGTTAGTAAATCATGTTAATCTTTAAATTTGTATGGTGTATTTTTCAAAAATTTCAAATAG
The DNA here is from genome assembly GCF_948465745.1 of Chenopodium album. Classification (NCBI taxonomy): domain Eukaryota; kingdom Viridiplantae; phylum Streptophyta; class Magnoliopsida; order Caryophyllales; family Amaranthaceae; genus Chenopodium; species Chenopodium album. The sequence goes on along the minus strand of NC_137836.1, from coordinate 3,802,433 downwards.
GTACAGACCATATTATTTTAACACGGGCAAGAAAATCAACTAATATTAATATAGTTTGAACAAGTAAAATTTGAAGGAGTTATGTCTTAGTCGTGTGCAATTACTAGATATATAATTGGATCAAATTATGGAGATAATTAAGTTCGTACATTTGGGTCGTCGTTTTGCCATAACTAGAGGTACTAACGATCTTTGGACTAGTAAAATAGCCCAAAGCCCAATTGGACGGATCGTATAAGGTCACACAAAGGGGCTAGATCGAGCATTAGAGGACGAGGCCCATCACGGGCCTCATCACTCTAGGTGGCCGGCCATGTAGTGGATTAGAAGGAGTTTTGGGCTTCGTGCCCTAGTCTAATTATAATGAGATTATAAATAGACTAGGTGCCTAGGTTTGCAGCAAGGAAGCAATTAACTGATCAGTGTGATCAAACCCTAATTAAAAAAAACACGAAACCCAACCCTCTCAAAGTCCTCTCTCTCTCACACGGCTCTCTCCTCCTCCTAGGCGCCGGTGGTGTGTCGCGGTGGTGGTGGTTCGTGCGGTGGTCGGTTGTCCGTAAAGGTGGTGATCGCGGTTTTCCTCAATCACTCGACCAATCTAGTATTGGTGGACGACTCGTTCGAATCTCGTGGACTAAGTAGAGGAGCAACACTTGGGGCTCTATTCTCTCCCTGATTTGCCTGTCGAATAGCTTCGTGGAATTCACGCGTCAAAGGTATGATTATGTGTCTTGTGTGTTATGCATGTGATTCTTGGGATTGATACTTGATTGAATATGATTCATGTTTTTCCGCTGCGTAGTACCTATAAACTCCTACAGTGGTATCAGTTAGCCTCTTGCATGAACGCGCTAGATCATAATGATACGATTATTTGATGTCCACGTTAATTTTATAATCAATTAAAAGGGAGAAATTAATCTAATTATGGTTCAATTATTATATTTAATGTGATTAAACTTTTGGAATCGATTAAATGTGATTTAATTATGCTCAAAATAGCCATGAAGAGACCGAAATTTAGCCCTAATGTGTTCGAAATTTTCGAATCCCCTAACCCTAAATTTCAATTTTTTCGAAAATCCTAGCCCTAAAATATGATTTTTGTGCTTGATTTTGATTTAATTCAATTTATTTTATGATTCATAATTTTAATCGGATTGATTTATGCATAAAAGTGTTTTGTGTATGATCATCAATTTAATTTTAAAAGTTAGAATTAAATTGGGATTAATTTTATGAAGAACCCTAATTTTAAAGTTAAATGTGATTTAATTTTAATCTTATGGACTGATTTAATTTAATTATGATAAATGTTATTTTAATTAAATTAAAACACAAAAAAATTGTTTTAAGTGGCCGGCAACCGCGGCTGGGTGGCGCAGCCACGGCGGCTTCCGACCAGGTGGTGGTCCAAGAGGGAGAGAAGGGGAGGGCAGGCGGTCAGGGGTGGCTGTGGGCAGCAGCGTGCAAGCGTTGCACGGCTGCTGCCAGAGCAGCTGCCCGCTACTGCCTTGCGGAAGTGGCTGCTGTTATGGCAGCCAGCCACCGTGGCTAGCTTCGGCTAGCCAACCACGGTGGCCGGCGGTGGTGGCTTGCGGTTTTTCAAAAAAAAAAAATATATCTTATTTTAAAATTATTTCAAGATAATTATGAATTATTTTGGGATAAAATCAGTTTTATTTTGGATAAGATAGAATATTTTGAAAATATGATCTTTTATTTCAAAAGATAAAGTTGGTTTTATTTGGATAAAATCTTTTATTATAGGATAAAATCAAATATTCAAAAGTTGTTATATTTGATATTATCCATATTTAAAGTTGTTAAATTGGTAATTATCCTAATTAAAGTGGTTAATTTTGGATACGATTGACTAGGATATTCTGAGCATATTCCAAAAGGATAATAATTGATTTAAATAATGTGATTATCCCATAATTAGATTAGGATATAATTGATTTTAAAATTATTTGATTGGCTAGTAATTAGGATAGAATCTCCTAAATTTGTTAGGATAATCATGGAAGATTAAATATGATTTATCTTTCTAGATTAAAATATAGTTTGATTCTATCTCATGACTAAATTAAATATATGATATTTTATAAACGGTCATGAATAATATATGATATTATCTAATTATGATTAAAATATAAGATATTTTAGGAAATGCGTTGACTTTATTATGAACATTCGATGTTGTAATTTAGACAAGCATGTTGAGTGATTTATTATATGGCACTTTTATAATATATGATATTATGTTGCTATATATAGACTAGTATGGCCCATAGATTCTTAAATACGATCTGCGCATCGTGATGTATTTTTGTAATCTAAATACGGTCTGCGTACCGTTAAGTATTTTTGTAATTTTTATTCAAAGTAAATAGAATAGTTATTTAAATAGTGTTAGTCCAAAGAAGCTCATGAAGTGAAGGCCCAAAGGAGCAAGGTGGATGGAGATCCATGATGATTCAAGTGGGAGCTTTTTCATTTCTAGTTTTCTTAGGACTAAGGGGCCATACTATGTCATGATTTATTTCATTAGTAGATTATGCATGTTAGATTTTATTTATGTTGATTGATGATGCGTTAGAGTTCACTAAATAATCACAACATAATAAATCTAGGTCCCAGTAATATTGAGGTAGCTTTCCAATTAAAAACCCGATGAAACCTTTGATATTTTATGATGGGTCATGCCTCAGCTGGGTGTCATATTATATCTTAGGGGAGTGAGGGTAAATCACGTTTTACACTTTTAATTGGTTATACTCAACAAGGTTACCTAAAGAGTTTAGAACCTTGAAGCTAAGGGTAATAATTAAGCATGTGATGATTAATTATTCAACCAAGAGTTACAAGAGTTGTAATCAGTAAAGAGTTTACTCACCTTGAAAATGTAATGGTTGATGGTAGGGCCTCAGTCCGGTCAATTATTGCACAAATAAAGGATCTTGGAATCACTTAAAATTCAATTGGGATCAATTAATTATTGAATAAAGTGTTTTAAAGTTACCAAATGAATGCGTTTATGGTACTTTAATTTTAAATTAAACATAATTATTAAACTTTGCCTTATTTTGACATAGATGGGTAGCCGTAATCACAATGACAACAATGTTTACAACCTTCGACCATTCCTTGAGAAGGATAGGTTCACATGGGAGAACTTTTCCACTTGGGAAAGAATGCTAAGACTTGTTCTGAAATCTGAGGGTAAAGAGGATATCATTGATACCCCATTACCAGGACCTCTACCAGAAAATCCAACTGCGGCAGAGATCAAGAAGCACAAGGAAGCTCATGACAGAGCTATACCTATCACTTGCTTAATGATTGCTACCATGGAGCCTAGTCTTCAAAAGCGTTTTGAGGACCAGGATGCCTACTCAATCATGCAAGAACTCAAAGCTTTGTTTAAGAAACAAGCTAGAGTTGAAAGGTATGAGCTCCATCGTGAGATTCTGGATTGTAGGATGGAGAAGGGAGCCACAGTTCATGATCATGTTTTCAAAATGATCGGCCTAATTCAAAGTATGGAAAAACTGGGGCACCCATACAGTGATGATTTGGCAACACATCATTCTCCATTCACTACCAGAAAGTTTTAACCAGTTTATCATGAATTTTAACATGACTGCCACTGCAAAGACTATGAATCAATTGCATGCAATGTTGGTTAGTGCTGAGAAACAAATCCCTAAGGAACCTAAGAAGGAAGTTCTTATGATTCAAAAGGGAAAGGGGTTCAAGAAGAAGGGGCAAAAGGCTAGTGCTAAGCTAAGAGCAAAGGCAAGCAAGTTGCCAAGGCTCCTGAAAAGCCTAAGACGACTCCAAAGCCCAAGGCTGCAAGTGAAAGTGAATGCTTTTACTACAAGAAGAAGGGGCCTTGGAAGCGAAATTGCCAGAAATACCATGACTTCCTCAAGAAGAATGGAGCATCAACCTCAGGTATAATGTTATAAACATTTTAACTTTCACTTAGGTATGAGATACCAAGTTGCAGTGCTTAACATAGTGATGTTGCGCAGGAACTGCAAACAAGTGAAACTAGCTTGGAAATGGAGCTTGAAGGTACACTAGAAGTATTTGAGTGACCAGAGATAGCTTCATAGTTTTAAATTTTGATTAGTTTATCATGATTTTAGAACAATTTCCAGTTTCGATGAGACAATATTTCGGTTTTCTTGTTTGGAATACTGAATTTGGTTTACTTGGCTTGGAAAAGTGTTGATCCATGAGCAAGGTAATAAATTGTTTTCATTTTGCTAGATATGAGTTAATTTTGTTTTATGACATTGATATAAGTAGATCACAAAACAAGATTTAGATTATTCAAAATACACTTACTTATAATTAGTAAGGATAGGTCACATTAACCATTTACACATCTAAAGTTATGGATGGACTCTCATTCTTATATGATTATGAATCACTTGAGAATTAGAAGTCATGCTTGATAAGTTAAGATGACCAAGTTGCCTTTTAGCAGAAAGGGTAAAAGAAGCTAAAATGACCTTTTGGTACTCATACATATGATGTATGTGAACCAATAAGTTCAAAACTAGCAAAGGGATTTAACTATTTCATTGCTTTTACTAACGATTTAAGTAAATATATCGATAATTACTTAATGAAGTAAAGCTTGGAAACATTGAAATGTTCAAAGTTCCAAAATGAAATGTAAAATCAGTTTGAGATAAACAATTTAACACCACAATATGATTGTTGTGATAAATGTTTAAATCAAAAAGAATGATCATCTAAAGGGAATTGTTGAATTAATTCACAATCCAGAAACATTACAATTAAATTGTATGTTTATGAAGAAGGAATCAAACTTTGCTTGCCATTGTTCGATCCAAAATTTAATGATTTACAAATATCGTTTTGAGGATATGCATTAGAACAACAACAATTGCGAATATACTAAACAGGAAACTTAACCAAAGCAGAAAAAAAGATGTCATAAGAATTATGATTTGGAAATGTTCCAAAAGCTATCTTTTCTAAACAGGATTAAGGGTTATGAAATCAATGTAAAATGTTTACAAAGATGACATAATACACCCTAAATCAGAAAAGTAGTTCTTCATGGGTTTTCTCATGGAAACTAAGAGGTATTATTCCTACAATCGCGTAGAAACAAAGTGTTTGTTGCTCGCGATAGTATCTTTATAGAAAGAATGTCTTCCTACAAAGCCAAGTGGGAGTAAAGATCTCTTGATGAAATTCGAGACGAGCAACAAATGGATGTGGATAACACTACATCAGAGATGAAGGCATGGGCATATGAAATCAGCAAATTTGATAAACCATCTGTCGAAGCAAGCTAATTCCACTAGCGAGGCTTCTATCGTCCCACTAGAATGAAAGGCTTCAAAGAGTTGAAGAGAATAATTCTATTGTCGCTCATACCTATCGTAGGTTACTTGGAATCAAAACAAACAGTTTGTTGAAATTCTGAAAAAAGGTGGATTCTAAAATTTTCCTATTGGAATGGTTGGAACCCATGCCTACAAGCAAGCTTTGGATAGATGCCAACTCAGGAAATGGCTTAAAGCCATGAAATCCAGTAAAAATGTGTTAGTCCATAATAGTCTTACAAATAGGGCCAAACCTATTAGTTGGGTAAGCCTATTCGGATTATTCTAGTTATGGATATCAAAATCACTTTCATGAAATGTTCTTGATGGTGAGAACGTATATGATACATCCTAAGAGTTTTGAAATCCAGAAATTCCTAGAAAGTTTTGCAAACTTCAGAAATTCACTTTATGGATTGAAGTAAGCATCAGGGAGTTGGAACATTCGTTTTGATTAGGCAATCAAACAGTTTGATTTCCTTAGTAGAACGAAAGAATTCTTGTAGAGACAAGAAATTTAGTGGGAGCAATTGGTCTTTTTAGTCTAGTATGTAGTTGACATACAGTTCATATGAAATGATATATCAATGCTTGAATGAGTCAAGTAATGATTAGAAAGATTGTTTCAATATGATAGACTTAGAAGATATTGAGTACACATTGGAAATTAAAATCCATGAAGTGAATCTTGAAGAATGATTGGAATGAATCGAGAGACTTATGTTGATAAGGATCTTGACAAGTTCATGAAGCAAGACTCTAAGATAGGATATCTTCCCATATTTCATGGTAATACACTCAGTAAGACTCAGTGCCTTCAAAAGCTAATAGAGTTGATGAGTTGTATGGTTAGTGTACCTTATGCTTTTGCAAAAAGTTCATTATATGTGCCATGAAATGTACAAAGCAAGATGTTGCATATGACTTGTACATATGTAGCAGGTTTCAAGCAAATTCAGAATAAGCATATAGAGAATTACCAGGAACAAATCCTTGAGTACTTGAGAAGCACTAAAAATGATTTTTCTAGCCATTGTAATTTAAGCAAGTTGTCAAAAGGTTACACGAATGCAAGTTTCCAAACAGGCAAGATGATTCTAGATGGTGATCTAAATGCATGTTTGTGTCTGGATGGAAAAGGACAGTGAGCTTGAAGAGTTCAAAGCAGAGCACTGTTGCATACTCAATGTCAGAATATGTGTATTAAACTATAGTCAGATAGTTACAGAGGAAGTTCGGATTAAAATGTCATGTGACTAACAGGTCACCTTTGCCCAAGAACAAAGGAGCCAGAGTCACATCACAAATCCAAACAAAAGGATATGAGATATCACCTCAATTATATGAGATCATTGACCAGCGGAAGGTCATGTTCTGCAAAGTTTTATTATGAGTAAGAAATCACTAAACCCCTTCCATGGACTAAGGTATGAGAGTCATATTAAAGTCCTAGGATTGAAGCAAGTTGTGTAATTTAAGTTGTATATGTTTTGAGAAAACATATTACATGAGAAATGCATCAATTTGCAGAATTATGTTTAAAATAGAAATTATTATTTCTCTTATTTAATTATGGTTTTGGAAATTAAATAAAATGTCCAAAATAATTATGAATTGATGGGCTCATCATGTTGATGACCTGGTGAATTAAAACCCCACAGGTGAACAAAATTCATATATTATTTAAAGTTCCTAGTTCGAGATCATTAAAGTGGACATAAATGATTTCATTAAATGAACTAGCATGTAAGATTGATTGGATAGCGCAGTTTCATGGGCTATAGGGGCATAGTGATGCTCGGTCAATCACTTGGATATGCATGAATGATGCATGATCGAACTATTGACCTACTTTGAAGTTCAAGTATAGAGCTTCCGTATATATTAGTGGATTCCTTTGACATGAGTGGAACATTGATTGCATTCAATGGATGTTTTGACTGTGGTACACTCAAACGTCTAGCCGTAACTGGAGATTATAAAGGGTGTTTCCCGGTTATTTCAGAAGTTGAGTGGGAGTCATGTTACCACAAGATTGGATAGAGTCTACCTATTAAATTAGGAAATGTGTCATGGCCGCTTGAAGAGGGAGAATTCAGAAAATACGTGGCCACGTTCAAATGCATTACACAGTAATCATTTGGTTTTGTAATTCTAACTCAGATTTCAAGAAACGATTTGTAGATTAATATGATCTCGACATGTGATGCAATCATATTATCAAATCGACACATATATTGACTTAAGGAATTTGAATATTGCACCCTTGTCTCAGACAAGTGGGAGATTGAAGGAGTTATGTCTTCGTCGTGTGCAATTACTAGATATATAATTGGATCAAATTATGGAGATAATTAAGTTCGTACATTTGGGTCGTCGTTTTTCCATAGCTAGAGGTACTAACGATCTTTGGACTAGTAAAATAGCCCAAAGCCCAATTGGACGGATCCTATAAGGTCACACAAAGGGGCTAGATCGAGCATCAGAGGACGAGGTCCATCACGGGCCTCATCACTCTAGGTGGTCGGCCATGTAGGGGATTAGAAGGAGTTTTGGGCTTCGTGCCCTAGTCTAATTATAATGAGATTATAAATAGACTAGGTGCCTAGGTTTGCAGCAAGGAAGCAATTAACTGATCAGTGTGATCAAACCCTAATTAAAAAAACACGAAATCCAACCCTCTCAAAGTCCTCTCTCTCTCACACGGCTCTCTCCTCCTCCTAGGCGCCGGTGGTGTGTTGCGGTGGTGGTGGTTCGTGCGGTGGTCGGTTGTCCGTAAAGGTGGTGATCGCGGTTTTCCTCAATCACTCGACCAATCTAGTATTGGTGGACGGCTCGTTCGAATCTCGTGGACTAAGTAGAGGACCAACGCTTGGGGCTCTATTCTCTCCCTGATTTGCCTGTCGAATAGCTTCGTGGAATTCACGCGTCAAAGGTATGATTATGTGTCTTGTGTGTTATGCATGTGATTCTTGAGATTGGTACTTGATTGAATATGATTCATGTTTTTCCGCTGCGTAGTACCTATAAACTCCTACAAAATTACCCACTTGGCCAGTGTAACCATTGCATTATGATAATTGTATAAGCTAGCTTATACGACTATTGGCCAATAAGATGCCTTTAATATCTTGAAAAAAGAATTAAACAAGTTGTAGACCTATTGATTAACAGCGTATAATTCAGAAGTCAGAGTTTCAGAATTGCAATATCTGATCTACAAAACCATAGCCACATGGAAACTTGAATGTTCTGGCGCTGTCAACCAATTATATTTATTGCACTATCAATACATTATTTACAGTTTTACTTGTCATGGTATGGTTGGCCTTAATATCACTATCAGTCTACCACAAGTAATAAGGGGTGGCAATTCTGGTCAACGTCTATAAATTTGGTACAGTTAAGCATTTACAAAGTACGAGTATAAAATATGATATACTAAGTATAAGTTAAAATGTGTTGAATACGATTTAAGTTGTTTGAACTTGATTTGGACTGAGTTGAGAATTTTATATAGTGGTTTGTAACTAATAATGTTTCACAATATATTATTCATTGGCGAGCACAATTGATGCTTATTGAAATTTAATTTTGAAATTTAATTGTGTCCAAATCTTTAAAGCTCGTATATTCTATTATTTATCGAAAGATTAACTAAACTAGCTAAAATTTAAACTAATGTTGAAATTCCATGATTAGTTATATATTACTCGTGTTTCATTAAGGAGTATTAGATTTGGATCCAAGAAAGTTACAACATTGTAGAAATTATAATACTCCATAATAGAGATGAGAGGAGGAAAAGAAGAACTTTATGTATTCAATTCATTGAAAAATTAAATAATATTGCAAAATTAAGTTAGAAATAAGGAAAATGATCTCATAATCGTCAACCTATCACGGCTAATATTAACCCACTAAACTCACTACTATTATGACTTCACTAACACCAAATTATTACTAAAGGTAAACTACACACTAATAATTTGAAGTAAATATTCCAACTCCATTAAATGTACAATTTTGCTAATACTTAGTATCTAGATTACTAAATACAAACCCTAAAAATAAAAGGAAAATTTGCAAATTGCAGCCATTTAATGTTCGTATTTTGCAAATTGCATCCATTTAAAAAAAATTGCAAATTGCAGCCCAAAAGTTCATATAAATTGTAAATTGCAGCCCGATTTAACTTTTTCATCGGTTTACAAGTTGAAAAATCTTTGATTAAGGTTTTAGGGGCCATTAGGGTTCCATATTGGGCTCGGAATTAGCAAAAAAATAACGCAAGTATCTCGTTTTGCGTAACAAAAATGTATCGATTTGTGGGAAACTGTAAATATGAGATACTTACGTTATTTTTTTTGTTAATTCCGAGCTCAATTCGGTTCCCTAAGTCCTAAAATGACCCCTAAAACCTTAGTCGAAGATTTTTCAACATGTAAACCGATGAAAAAATTAAATCGGCCTGCAATTTACAATTTATACGAACTTTTAGGCTGCAATTTGCAAAAAAAAAATTAAACGGCTGCAATTTGCAAAATATGAACTGCAATTTGCAAATTTTCCAAAATAAAAATAGTAAAATAAAACTAAACACATTTTTATATATTTGATTTACAGTAGTGATACCCCAGATTATTTATTAATCTGTTTATGTAATTAAATACATAAGGTAAAAGGTCCCTTTCAATTCCGTCCTCAACCACCAAATTTCCGGCCAAACTTTTTCAGATAATTTTGATGAAATTTTCATCAGGTACATTTTGAATTTATAACCATCTTTAATTTTCACTTATAAATTTATGATTACTAGAAATGCAAAATATGGATCCGAACAATCATTTTCACTGCATTGAAAACATATTACCTATATTTTGATAGGGCTAAAAAATACTCGGTACCTAAATTTTTTTTTAATGATATAAGTTGGCAACAAGCATTTAATAAGATAAAAAAAAAAAATGACCGTGTTGGTCGGCAAGAATTTACCGTAGCTTAATCTGTTATCTGTTGATCGGTCGAGAAGTCTTGGTAGTGAAGAACTGAAGACTGCAAATTTTTATTTATTTATTTATTTTTAGAAAGCCACAAGGGAGGGGTGTAAATCAATCTCAAAATTTCCTGGAATTAGAGAAAAGGCTCTAACCGTTAGAGCTATCCTTCACTCTCACTGTCAAATTTCTATGAACAACACTATAATTTTTAGATTATCAATATGGAAATATATTTGTATTTAATATGTAGAAAATACTCCTATAAATTAAGACAAATCTAATAATAACTAACAATACTCCATATGATTTCTGTAAAAAAAAATAAAAAAATAAAAAAAATAGAGATTATGTTGTATATTCGTTTTAAAAAGAAACAATGTAAATAGAAATACAAAGTACAGTACTATATAAATTAAGAAACTGCCTTTTATCTGCTTATTGTCAAATTAAATATTAATTAAATCTTATTAATGTGTTATTGTCAATGAGTGTATGTACATAAGAAAATAAAGGTAGGTTGGAGATGCATGGTGTATGTAATTAGTTGCACGTAAATAGCATGTGCTTTAAATTCTTTCAAAATTGCATAATTCAAATACAAACCCCGAGAGTCCTGCTATAAATATTAAATTCTCATTTCATAAATTTTGGAAGCATCCAATATTTGGAATACTATTGTCCTCCATTTAGTGGCATTCTTTCTACGCCTTTCCTTCAATAGAGTTTGGAGCGTCTCCCCTCATAAATAAGGTTGCAAATATGAATGGCAAATCAACAACTCTTCCTATTGCTAAGAGGTATGCTCTTTTATTTTGTTCTCTTATTTATCTTTTTGTCATTGTCTAAAACATACATGAAATCTTTTGGTCATTGCATATATGTCGTGTATACTAGTAAGCTACCTATGTAGCCACATATCGACTAAGTGAGTGAGAGCTCAGTGGTAGATCCATCTGTATGTCGTGGTCTAGTTCCAAGTAAGAGCCTCATAACCCCTTTCGATCCCCTTCTTCCTCCCAACATGCCTTTGCATATATAGTTGTATTAGTGGCTCAAATTTAGGAAATTAAAGGTTAAATATACGACATCTGTTATATTAGTTGCAACTTTGTTAGCGGACCATCTCAACCAAAAGCTTAAGCTTATGGTTGAAGCCCAGGAACCTTTGTGTCACGCTGGCTCTGATACCATGTTAGCGGACCATCTCAACCAAAAGCTTAAGCTTATTGTTGAGGCCCAAAAAAATGTTTTATACTCTATCAAACTTTGGGGTATTATTTGTAAGATATAAAATATTTCAAAGTTGCAAATAATATTTAATAGAGGTAGTACATATAACTGTACTTTTTTTTTTTTGGGTGACTAATAAGCTAGTTTACTAGATGAGATATACTTGTATGTGTACATGTACATATAATTATAAAAATGTAATTTAGCTAACATATAATATGTTTATTCCCACAGGCTAAAAGGAAAGGTAGCAATTATAACTGGGGGAGCAGGAGGATTTGGAGAGATCACGGCAAAACTCTTCGTCCAACATGGAGCCAAAGTCATTATTGCCGACGTACAAGACGATAAAGGCGTTTCCTTGTGTAACGAAATCATTGCTACCTACAAACATGGTGAAAACGATGAAGAAATAATCTCCTATGTTCATTGCAACATCTCCGATGAGACCGACATGAAAAACCTCGTCGATCTAGCTATATCAAAGCATGGAAAACTCGACATCATGTTTAACAATGCCGGTATCCCGGGTGATATAAACCCTACTATTGTAGGTGCATCTAGTGACAATTTCAAAAAAGTGTTCAACATTAATGTGTATGGTGGTTTCTTAGGGGCTAAGCATGCTGCTAGGGTTATGATCCCGAACAAGTCCGGTGTAATCCTCTTCACCGCGAGTGTTGCTGCTTTGGTGGCCGGAGAGTCACCACACGCGTACACAATGTCAAAGCACGCGATTATTGGTTTAATGAAAAACTTGTGTGTTGAAATGGGACAATATGGCATTCGAGTCAATGCAATTTCTCCTTGTGCCGTTTCTACGCCGTTACTAAGTAATGCGTTAGGGATGGACAAGGAAGGTGTTGATGGGTTGATTTGTGAATCGGCCGTGCTTAAAGGGGTTGCACCGGAGGCCTTAGATGTGGCTAATGCGGCGTTATTTTTGGCTAGCGACGAGGCTAAGTTTGTGAGCGGACTTAACTTGGTTCTTGATGGTGGGTATAGTGTCACCAACCCATCTTTCTCTATGGCTGTCAAAAAGTTGTTTTCATAGATGGATTTTTATCATTGAAACTTTAATCATGTATGGGTTGTAACGTACTTGGATATGAGTAGGCGCAACTTATGCCTTTTTGTGTGTGTGTGTTTGAAAGTATGTAATTGTTGGTGTAATCTATTTCATGTATAATATAAATATCTCCCTATAATAAATGTCTTGATTTCGAATATAAATATATGTAAGCAATATTAATTTTTAAGTAGTCTTGGCCCTTGGGTTCGTTTTCTAGTCTAATATTTTGGTCTGGATTCAATATTGTACTACGTGTTTATATCTTTGTGAGCTCGTTTTTGGCAATACAAAGGAAAAGTGGTAATAGCCCCGATATGATATTAGTTCAATATAATACTAGCTAGTTGTTAGGACCAGCTAGGTTGGCAGGGGTTAAAGCAAGCTCACGACAAGAGAAGAGACAAGTATGTAACACATAAGTAAAGTTTCATTCTAAAATAGAAGAGACCAACTAAGTCACCTTCTTATCACTCTTTCAATATGAGACATCGCTCTTGACACGCACAATTAATTTAAAATTAGTGTAATTACACTTCTAATGAGTTTTAAAACCATCTCAGCTCAGAGTCAGGATAATAGTTTGAGAGCTTGTATCATAGTTCGTGAATTTGAGTTTTTGTTGGTTGGCTAGCCTAGCTAGCACGCAGCATTTATGAGTCGTAGACAATCTAATAACTTTAGCAATGTGCCAATGACCACTTGACTAAGTGTAACAATAATAATACAATCTTTGCACACTCGCTTATTGCTCTTCTTGCTACTGGAGTGGCCACTATCTTACAATAATAATCTTCACATACTCAATTATTGTCCTTATTGCTATTTGCTAGCCAGCAGTACGTACTGATCGATTAATTGAATGCACCCTTTCAATTATCAGTCCAAATTTAATAGCTTGCTATTCTCTACCATGGTCCCACTTGCGACATGTAAATATTGAATCACGTTGTTAGGAAGGTTGCAAAGAGACTTCATATTGATAGCAGATAACATTTTGTATCATTCCCGTACTAACTATGGCAAAAATTTAACATAGGGTGAGGTTGCCCGCATTGATCCGCCATGCGATTTTACCCCCTAAATTATACAGTATCCATTATGCCCCTTGATATATGTACATAAATTGTCACAATAACTCATAAATACTTAGTGTTCATAATTTTTTTTATTATTTAATAATAATAACTCGTACTGTTGAGTCACAATTACACATTCTTAAAAATAATCAAAAGGGAAGATTATATGCAAATCATCACTTAAAAGTTAAATTATTATAATAATCTACCACTATAAATCCATTACGTTACATATATATGTTACAAAAATCAACCAAACTCAAGTCCATTAACTTCTTACATTGCTACATATATATGTTACAAAAAATCAACCAAACTCCATTAACTTCATGTGAGGTTTTGAATGCTTAAAATGTATAAGAAAAGAAGATTAATGGAGTTTGAACGTTTGGTTGATTTTTGTAACATATATATGTAACAATGTAACATACAATACTCTTTTGATTTATGTAACACCTAAGCAAATATGAGCTATGTAGTTGATTGTAAAGATTAAACTTTAAAAAATAAAAAGTATTAGGAAAAAAAAAATGAAAAACACAAGTGTTTGTAGGTGATTAATTATCTCGTCTACTTTGTATGTTTTTTGAGAGGACCACAACTAAGTCTTGCAAACCCCACTCAAGAAGTATAACCTTGTGATGCAAGAAAATTTTGTAGAACAAAGGAGAAGGATGGGTTAGTAATGCCAGAACCACCATCAATCATGAAATTAACACCGCTCACAAACTTAGACTCGTCGCTTGCCAAATACAACGCGGCATTAGCAACATCCTCAACATCCGGCGTCACACCTTTAAGCACCGTAGCTTCACACAACAACTCATCGACCGTCTTCTTATCCATCCCTAACGCATCGACTAATATCGGTGTAGCAACACCACCCGGGGAAATAGCATTCACCCTTATGCCATGTTGCCCTAATTCCACACACAAGTTTTTCATCAAACCTATAATCGCGTGCTTAGACATTGTGTAGGCATGGGGTGATTGGCCTCCTATCACTGATGCCAAGCTCGCGGTGAAGAGAATAACACCGGATTTCCTAGGAATCATAACCCTAGCAGCATGCTTAGCCCCTAAGAAACCTCCATACACATTAACATCAAATACTTTTTTAAAATTTTCATTAGTTGTGCCTAATATAGTAGAGTCTAAATCTCCTGAAATGCCTGCATTATTGAACATGATGTCGAGTTTTCCATACTTGGAGATGGTTAGATCGATTAGGTTTTTCATATCGGTTTCATCAGAGATGTTACAATGCACGTAGGAGATAATATCTCCTACGTGACCATTGTTAATGTCATGGTGTCCATTGGCCATGGTACTAGAAGCCATTATTTCGTTGCATAAGGCTACGCCTTTTTCGTCTTGCACGTCGGCGATTATGACTTTGGCACCTTGTTGGACAAAGAGTCTAGCTGTGGCCTCTCCGAAGCCGCCTGCTCCTCCGGTTATGATGGCTACCTTCCCTTTCAGCCTGCATAATTAATTGAAAAGTTAAATATACATATTTATTTTTATTTTAGGTTTTTTTTGTAAAAAAAAAGTAATAATTTAATTTCAAATCATTATATATTACGGAGTAACATATTTCTAGTTTAGGATAATTTCATTTTTTCCAAATAAAGATGTATATAGTAGGTGAAAAAATTAAACACAATTATGGTACGTTCTGAATAATAAGTACTAATCACGTGATTTTACAAATTGAATTTATTTCTTAGCTAGATATTTGATAATTAATTCAACAATTAAATTCTACTCTCTCCGTTCCTGATATATTGTATTATCTAGCTATACCTATTTCAATTTCTTAAGACGTATCCGTCAAAAAAAAAAAAAAAAAATTCTTAAGACGTAACATTTGATTGTTGATATCAATCTTTTGATAGCAAAAAAATAAAAAATTGATTACACATTGAAAGAATCTAACATTTATATAATATATAATATGATGATGTTTCTGTGTATATTAATGAAATTTTTTTGTCAAACCTTTAAACATTATTTGACCATGAAAAAAAAGTGAGCAATATATTATATGGGACGAAAGACATACAAGATATGAAGAGTATTGCATTATTCAACTAATGTTGTCAAAAATTTTCAATTTGTCAGCTTAGACTAAATATCTACTACTTCGTATTATTGTTACATCATAGCTACTAAAATATATAACATGATAACGTTGCCAAAAGACTTGTTCAAATGTCAATATCACATCATAACTCAATGCAAATTGCAATCAATACATTCGTCAAACTTTGTGAACTCTAATGACCAAAACCATTTGTCATCCAATCTATGTGATCTTGAATATGTGATAATTAATTAACTCCTTGTTTGAAAGTTCCTAATGTAAAATAGGTTATAGTATAATGATCTTACCAAGATTTTAAAGGAAAAATAATGATTTTAAGGATTTGAATGCCTACAATCTAATCCATTTCAAGTAAAATTGGTTATTAAATGGTTTTGAACCGAGCAAAAACAAAAATCTACTCAAAGACCTAACTATAAGCTAATAATTGTCTTCCATTAATTAAGTCTAGTATCTATTTTTGGTGCAAATCGACTAGCTTTTGAACACTCCTAGCTAACAACCTAACTATAAGGTAAGGCTTCCTCTTACTTTATTCAAACAAGTCATACATACAAAAAAAGTACTACCTCTGTTAATTATTATGTGCAACTTTGGGGTATTATTTGTGAGATATAAATTATTCCAAAGTTGCACATAATAATTAACGGATGTAGTATTTGTTGAAAGAATGGATCACGTGACATGTAAAATATTATTTTAAAATTAAAAAAAATTATGAGAAGCTTAAAAAATAACAATTATGTGCTAGAGAAGAGAAGTGATGAAACTCACCTCTTTGCAGTAGGAGCTATTGATGACTTTCCATTCATTTTTTTGAATCCTTTTTTTTCTCCCTTAAAGAATTTTAATTTCAAATTCTTAAACCTATCTTTTTATATGGAAAAACAAGCACTAAAGAAAGCTATATATATATATATATCACTCAAATCTCGATGCTTAAATAGCATTCATACATAATATTAGGGGGTAGCTGAGAATTGAATATATAATTAATAAAATTTCTTTCTTCTATGAAAAATTAAATGTTATATGCACAATTACACGTCCATTTCCACATGCTAATTAGTTCGTGTATAGTTGCAATAAGGTGCACCTAATTAACATCAAGAGTAATGACCTCCTCTCATTCTCATGTGATCCAGATGTGGACTTGTGGCCCTAATCAGAAGGTCTGGTCCATGTGATAATTAAGGCTATTGCAATTTGATGAACACCATTTTCTCAAATAACTAAAGCTTTCATTGGTTGGTCTACTTCTTTGGTTTTGGTGTAAGAAAAAACAGAATTTAAGTTATATTGTCTCAAACTTTTATGATTATAATACCTACGTTACTACGTTATTGTTGAAACAACAAAACTTAGAAACTTTTTGGTATTGAATTTTATTAAGGATGTTCTTGTGAATTGTGATCGATGATGTGACTATTTTTCATAGATCATTCTTTGATGTGGTTGAATTGAGTGGCAGTGTGGTTGGTGGCCGATTAAAGGAAAAAGGTGTTCTCTAGAAAGGAGGTTATAGAATTCAAGATAGTCTCCACCGCGACAAGAGAAACATTGCGACCTCATTAGATAACAAATTTAATTGATACAAAATCTAAAAATGCAAGCAAAGCTATAGTCTCGTTTGTTTGCTAGTAGTTTGGTATGATACTGAAAAAATACTTCGTATTCAGTGGCGGATCTTGGCCGAAAATATTAGAGGGGCCAAATTTAAAAATTTTACCTCTTGCTCAAAACTAATCTTTGTACTCCAATATTTTATAAGTAAATATAGGTTATTTAAGTTCATTATTAATTACAATAACTTATGGGGGGTCTGGCCCCGGTGCCGATCCCCCTCTATTCGTATTAGATAGTGTTTGATAACTTGGGTTTGATTTGGTATCGATATATTCAAGTCTAGAAATTAAAACGTTGAAATTGAATTTCTGTGAGTGAGAAATAGATCAAGTGATTAGAGCTTCCCTTTCGATTATAAGAGGTCTTGGAATTGATTCTCATTGATAAAGTATAAAATATATTCCTGGGCCTCAACCATCGGCTTAAGCTTTTGGTTGAAATGGTCCTCTAACGTTGTATCAGAGTCAGCGTGACATAAAGGTCATGGGTTCGAATCTCATCCACCCCTCTAAATACCAAAAAAAAATTGATTTCCTAATCAATCAAGTATTTGACTTATATACCCATCTTTTGAAATCTAGAATTTAAACTCAATAATTGTAATTTAAATTTAAACAATTTTTATAATGAAGATTATTATAATGTCTCAACATATGACTACAATATTTATATTACAATATTAGAAACAATTACTTCGACCTTTTTGACACAAAATATTTCTAAGGATAACCCTAAAACAGTGTGACAATTTTCCTTCACAATCTCCGAAAATAGCATAGTTTGTAATCATGAATAGTAACTAGTAACATGGTTGGTGGAACGGTGGTTTAAGAAAGTATGTTACTACGTATATTGGTAGAGAAAAAGAGGGGAGAGAATTTTGCATATGACAAGAGCCTGAATATTAAGAGCTAGTAATTTAATAACAAAGGCAGGCAAAATAATAATTTTATTCTTTTGTAAGTAAGATATAATAAAAGGAAATTATAAGAGTACCCTAGTCTTATTGTTTGGTATAATATTGTAAGATATTAGGAAGCATTTTCAATTATAACTTAAATTTGATGTGAAATCTTAAAGAAATTGAATTGTTGAAATAAAGAATTCCGAATCAAGCTAAGTGTTTGACAAAATACCAATAGTGTATAATTCACTTGAATTATTATTATCATTTTTTTTTTACAAATTAAAGGTTTAAACTAATATAACATATTATATGCAAATAAATAAATAAATAATTTGAGTTGCTTATTGCAAAGTAGTCAGAAAAAAAAAACTCATTATTATTTGGTATAGCTAACAAATTATCTTGATATGGACTTCTAAATATTTAAAAATTTGTTTACAATTACAAGAGGTGATGAAAACATATATGGGATTTAATTGTGAATATAGAAAATTAAGAAAGAAATTATTTATCATACATACAACAAAACAAGTTTGGGAAGGAAGGTTAGTGAAATTTCAAAGCATCGTTTTTGTGAGGCTCGGCACTAGTGGAGAAATTATGGTACGGTGGAGAACAACAAATTATACAATGCATAATAAGATCGAATTAAAATTTCGGCTATTTTACCAAATGTTATTGAGCAATTTAAAAATTCACTAAATGCCATCGGACTTTTCAGAATTCACCAAATGTCACCCAGTTTTTTAAAAATTAACCGGGTGTCATTAATGACCAACGGACGCTAACTCCATTAGTCATTAAGGTTTAATCATGACATATGTCATGATATGATTGGACTATTTATATTAATTCATAAAAATTTTTAAAAAAAATTAAAAAAATATATTTTAAAAACCTCAAAATTTTCCCAGCCACCCCCACCACCGCCAAACCCTAGCTTAGCCCCTCCCCTTATCTCGTCAAAAAACGTCCGGTCACCACCTTAACCACCAACAATCGGCCGGCCGGACCTTTAGCTCCCCACCTGACCCACCGCCGACCCCCAAAACCTCCCACACAAACTGCCCCGACCCCATAAACCACCAACATCGAAATCGGTCGCCTTACCTCCGTCACCAAAATCGCCAAAATCAAGCACCCTCTCCTTACCTCCGTCGCCAAAATCGCCCCTCCTTCCTTTCCCCACCCTTGAAAACCGGTCGTTTCGACGGTGGGAGAAGGGAGGAGGGGCGTTTTATTGGTGGTTTTTAGGGTCGGGGAGACTATACATGTGGGTGGTTTTTGGGGTCGGGGCGGGCAGCAATGGTGGTTTTGGGGGTCGGCGATGGGTCAGGTGGGGCGCTAAAGGGCCGGTCGGCTGATTTTTGGTGGTTAAGGTGGTGCCCAACCGTTTTCCGACGAGGTAAGGGGTGGGGCTAGGGTTTGGCGGTAGTGGGGATGGCTCGGAAAATTTTGGGGGTTTTTTATTTAATTTTTTGTTTTTTTATTATTTTTTTTTTTGTCTTTTTTTAAAAAATTTTTATGAATTAAGATAAATTGACCAATTATATCATGACATGTGTTATGATTAATCCCTAATGACTAACGGAGTTAACGATCGTTGGTCATTAATGACACTCGATGAATTTTAAAAAAACTGGGTGGCATTTGGTGAATTCTGAAAAGTCCGATGGTATTTGGTGAATTTTAAAAGTTCTCAGTGGCATTTGGTGAAATAGCCGTCAAAATTTTGATATGGTATTTAAAATTGTAAAGTGAATCATTTGTGTTTTATTAGTTTTTGCATAATAATAACATGGATTTGGTCCAAATTAATTAATTTGTCAATACTTGAACTGATTTGCTCGTATTCTAGAATTCCAGCCAAATGAACCTTTTATTTCCAATTATTAGGTCATGCATTAATGAATTCATACCTCAACTTTTCTATGTAGATAGCATATAGGTGCGTGCAATAATGCCATAATCTTACAAGTGTAATGTCTCATATCTTGTACTACGTACCAAGCACGTACTATAATTATTTTCTTCATTTTCTCGATCCTATAATATATATTTTTTTTTCTTATCATCAATTTATAGTATGTACTGTGAATGCATTGTGCAATGGACATTTTATATATTATTATATACATTATGTACACTAATATAATGTATGAAAAGATATAACAAATCACTTCTAGCAAGCATTAAATACATCACTAATGAAATTGCTAGCTATAAAATTCAACTAAATGTAGCTAGTTAGTATTATTTGAACGACAGATCATATATATCATCTTGGCATCACTTTCATTATCGTGGGAGGTTGATTGACAAGTTGTATGTGCAAGTGCAATGCAACTAATGGGTGGATCGATCTATCATTAATGTAATTGTGATAGCACCGCAACTATATATGTTTGTGTAGCATATATTCATGATTTATTTCAACCTAGCTAATGACAGCTATATATCCTTCATTGAATTATTAAAGACAAGACTTTTAATTGCACCCTTTTAACTACATTCATGAAAACATTTCATACTAGCATATATAATCTAAATCAAATATATACGGTTTAAATAAGTTTAATATACTCTTATTATCTCATCTACCAAATTACCAATGGTACTAATTTAACCAAGTTATTGCTTATTAGTAATGAGTCTCAATGACAATCTGAATCTACCCTTTTTTTTCAGAGCTCTGCTCTACCAATAATTATATGTATTGGCGGATCTGTAGTGGGACCAAGACGCCGACCACCAAAAATTTTGTAGCTTAAGTATAATTTTAAGGTAATAGTTAACATTTTAATGGCT
Source organism: Chenopodium album (assembly GCF_948465745.1). NCBI lineage: Eukaryota > Viridiplantae > Streptophyta > Magnoliopsida > Caryophyllales > Amaranthaceae > Chenopodium > Chenopodium album. The sequence continues at coordinate 3,781,229 of NC_137836.1, read as the reverse complement.
TTGATTTGCTTCAAGATGATGCACTTACTTTGCGAATAGAGTGTGTTAATTGTTTCAAAGGTCTTAGGTTTAAGACTTTAAGCTAACTTAGATCCGGCTCACAAAAGATCATGACTCACAACAATACTTTCTCTTTACTCAAACAAAAATTATTGTGCGAGTCTAATTCATAAACTTATTTGAAATGTTCAATAACATATACCTTAATTTTATAAGTCGAGATTTAAAAAAAAATAATAATAATAATTAAAAAAAAAACTTATATGAATTGTTTGTTAACTTATATTATCTCACCGTGGATTTCTAGCTACTTGCACAGTACCTTCTCTCTTAATAGATACACTAAATTAAAGGTTATTATATATGAAGCACTAAACACTTTATTATGACATTGAAAATAAATCCACTAGAAACACTAGAATTTAGAGAAAGTCCAGCAATTTAAGCTTTCCAAACATCTCAACTCTTATTAAACTCTTATAAATAGAATCAGAGCTTCATTAGTTGGGTTCATCGCACTTTAACTGACATACATGGCATTGTAAAACCTTGATCATTAATATCTTTTATTGTCTATTTGAAAAGTTTATATTATGAATATATGCATAGGACTAATCCATATACTACGTAAAATTTTATATAACAATACATTTACATTTACCTATCGATAGTAAAAATGTTGACAAAATTAGTATATAAATACGAGAAAATTCAATATAAGTTTATCTTCTTAGGTAAACAAATATCAAATGAGAAAAATATAAATATATAACGAACTTTTGTTATATATGGGTCCACAATTATAGATTTATTTACAAGATTGTAATGCTAATTGAACAAAATTGTTGATTTATTTACAACTTTAACTTTTTTTTTTTTTTTTTTTATAGGAGACTTCACCACTTATTAAAAATTGAAATGACACACTTATTAAAATATTTAGGGTGAAATAAAATGTGATACAGAAAACAGGAAAATCATTAAAGAATAATTTTAGATCAAATTAGGGGGGAATGTGGTCTGATTTAGGGCATAACCATGCCAAAGCATACAAATATGAGTTAACATTATTTTTCTAACCAAACCGAACCGTAATTTATGTCTAACCGAACTAAATTAAACTGCATTAAAACGATTTGGTGCGGTGGTGCGGTTTGGTTTGTGGTTTTACATTCCTTTACTTTATTGTTGTAAAATTATTTTTATTTTTTTAATGTAAAAAATGTTAATTGTAAACTAGACAGCTTAAAATGACTTGAAAAAAATCAACATGTCAGTAAAATAAATCACATACATCAATTAGATTAATAATTTTTCAAAATGAATATTAAAAAAAAAAAAAGTTATGTATACAACAGTTTATTGCAGTTTGCGATTTGGTTTGGTTTCAATTTTCAAGAAACCTAACCAAACTACAAAATTGTTGTTTTAAATTTCTATAAACCAAATTGGTCAATTAAATAAATAAATAAATAAAAACAATACCGAACAGCTTTAGATTTGGGCTTGGTGCGATTCAGATCAAACTCTGGATTTCCCTAAATAAAATACGAAGTATGGAGTATGAGACAAACAAATACGAGTAGGCATAAAAGGGAGTTTTATTATTATTATTATTATTATTATTATTATTATTATTATTATTATTATTGGGCTTGCACTTTGATTCAGCAGCAAACCCCTCAACCCATTCTAAAACCAAAATATAGTACGTAGTATTAAGCTAATATTTCCTGTATTCTTTTCTACTCCCTCTGTGTTTTTTTAAGTGTCACACTTTAACCGTCACATAATTTTAGGCAATTTAATTGACTTAAATAAAATAAGAGGTAAGTGAGGTAGTTGGAGTATTACAAAATTGCAAAAGAAAGATAGTGGGGTTAATAGTTTATTAAAAAGTAATGAATGTGAAAGAGAACATATAATAAAAAAAAGTAGTGGTGGGTTGGGTGGAAACCATGAAAGGATAGAGATATAATATTTTAATGTAACTTTTTGCCAAAAGAGGAAGTGTAACACTTAAAAAAACACGGTCGGAAATTGGAAGTGTAACACTTAAAAAACACACGGCCGAAAATGGGAAGTGTAACACTTAAAAAAAACACGGAGGGAGTACTTGACATGTTTCACGCTTATCAATGCAAAACTTTTTATCGATCTATAACTTTAGTTCTACATAAGTAAAAAATATTTCAAAAAAAACATCCAATATGAACATATTTTTCCTTACATATTATTTACAAAAGACGACACCAAAGGAGGGGTGGTGAATAGTGTAAAAGTCAAAACGGGTCAAGTAAAAAAAAACGGAGTAAGTACTAAATAGTGAACTTATTGTGCATGACATGAGACTTAACCTAATAAATGAATAATCATGAGCTACTTGACTCGACTTGAAAGTTAAAACCTTCACGAGTATGAGTCGAGCAAGGTGTTATTAAGCTAAGCGAGTAGCAAGCATGAGTCAAGTACATGAAAATAATTTTTTAGTCAAGTCGAGCTGAGCACCCCTCAACTCGTGATCGATCAACATTCCTAGTTTAGATTAAACTCTGACACTCTTAAATGAAAGACGAAATAAGAGGCAAACAAATAGACACGAAAGGGGGGAGGGAGTGAGCTACGGATGGCAACGGGTCGGACTCGGAGCGGATTATGGTAAATCCGCCTCCGACCCGACAGGAAGTCGGAGGTTAGATCCGACTCCGACTCCGACATCTGACTCCGACTTCATTATCTGACCTCCGACTCCGAGTTTTTTCGTTATTTAATATACTTTGAGAAATTGGGCTATTTGGGCCTTTACAACCCACACCCAATGCCACCATGCCCCACACAAAAATCCACTATCTATTGGAGTCGGAGTCAGATAATCCGTCAGAGTCGGACATTTGTCAGAGTCATATTTTTTCCTCAGATTTTTTGTAGGATCTGACTCCGACCCTCCTCCGATTCGGAGTTGGTTTTAACGGAGTTGAACTCGGATTACATTTTTTCTTTGACTTGGAGCGAATTTTTTTACCTCAGATCGGAGCAAAGTAGGGTCGGATCTAGATTGGATTGCTATCCCTAGAGTGAGCATTCCTTATTGAGCTTGCACTTTGATTCAGCAACAAACCCCTCGGCCCATTCTAAAACCAAAACACTAAAACCCTAATTTTCTCCCCTCCATCATTTCTCACTCTCAGCAGCAGCAGTTTTCTCTCTCCTTCATCTTCTTCCTCTCGATCTCATTCATCTTCCAGCAACTTTCTCTCTCCTAAACCCAGCACAACCATGGGTCGAGTTCGCACAAAAACAGTGAAGAAATCCTCACGCAATGTCATCGAGAAGTACTACTCAAAGATGACCTTGGATTTCCACACCAACAAGAAGGTTCTCGAAGAAGTCGCCATCATCCCATCAAAGAGACTGCGCAACAAGATCGCTGGGTTCTCCACCCACCTCATGAAGCGAATTCAGAAGGGCCCAGTTCGTGGGATCTCGCTGAAATTGCAGGAGGAAGAGAGAGAAAGGCGTATGGACTTCGTTCCTGATGAATCCGCCATTAAAACTGATGTTATTGAGGTTGATAAGGAAACCATTGATATGTTGGCTTCTCTTGGTATGTCTGATTTGCCTGGTGTTGTTCAAATGGCTGCTGATCCTGTTCCTGTTCTTCCTGCTGCTGCTGGGTTTGGTCGTGGTGCTGCTGGTTCCAGAAGGTACTAATCAATTGGATTTAGGGTTTAAGATTTTAAATTTTTCTTCTTTTGATTTTGCGAGTTATGGATTTAGTAGTAGGTAAGTTTTGGGCATATTTTGGTGATGAAATGATGTCGTATTTTGAGGATTTTTCTCTATGATATGAATTTTTATTATCGGTTAATATATATATGAAGGAATTATGTCTTATTGTTTGTCTTTTCTCCTAATTTTATGTTTATGTTTATGTTGATTGATTGAACAATGTGGTATTGATTTTGTGATTGGTTATCTGAATTGGTTGAATTAGTTTTCTGTGAGTTGAGAAATGTGTAAATTATGGGGTTGTTTAGAGAAAGTATATTCTATTATTGTTTCAAATGTTTGATTAAGAGCTTGATACAAATCATGATAGAGTAGTGAGAGTTACATTATCGACTCGGCCTGTGGTTGATTGTTGCATTATCAATTCGACCACAACGTCGATTGTTGCGTATTATGTGGATAAGGAAAGAGCGTTTTGAAACATATTGGGATGTTATTAATCGAGGTTTTGAAGTGGGGTGTTAGCATGCTGTAGTGTATGGTGGATTATTTCAGTCATCATTCTATTGAGTGGTTAGGCTACTAGCAAGCCTTTGCTTGTTACACACTGCTAAGACATTCTAGTGTACTGAATAGGCGAATACTAATAATGATCAAGATAAGTCTTGGGCCTTTGTTTGGTGGAAAAGCTGAATTGTTCGAACTAATGTTCTATAAGTTTAACTTTAGAAGACTGAATTTCATGAACATTACAAACTACTATTGCTTATTACGGATTCAAAATAGAGAAGTAGGTATTACGATAAGTGATTGTGAGTTGTCTTGCTTTGTAGCTTGGTGGTGGACTGGTGGCTATATAGAAAGAGCCTCTTGACTTCAGAGTCCTTTGAGATATTTCGTAGATTAAGGGATTTGCTGAATGGTTTTTTTGTATGGCTATATTATCGGGGTAGTTTGTTTTGACGTGGAAAATACTTCGTATGTATCAATGTTACCACGTAATGAATACACAGGCACCTTGCTTTTAATCAGTAGTTGCCGAAGCTTCAATCCTTGAGTTGATAGCTACTGATGCAGGGGCCTTAACGTTGCATTATGCTATGCTTTTGTAATTGGTGCTTAAACTTGCAGTCTTTTTTTTGCGGTACCTTATTTTCTTAAATTTCTGATTCCATTTTGATGGTCGGTTGGCACAACTATTATTATAGGACTTTATGCTAGGCTCAGTAGCGCTGATGTTCCAATGTGATGCATAAATAGTTACCAGTTTTTATGCTTCACGTTAGCACTGATTTTCCAAATGCGATACATGAATAGTAACCCTGTTTTTGTTCTTCACGGTAGCTATTGACCTTGCAGAGTGCTTGAAATTATGGTGATTCCAAATTTCTAAGACTTAAACCACATCAGGGGTGGGTTTTGTCTTTGTTTTGACAGGCTTAATGCATGAAACTCCAATCGCACATGTTTGTCACATTAATGATTTGTTTATGACAATTGACGACCATCATTACTGTCTCACATTACAAGTTCCACTCTATCTCTTTTATACGTAGCTGACCAATTTTGGCTTTCGGTGTGCTGCTAGAATTAAGATGGACGAACGTTTAGGGCATTACAATGGTGCCAAAATGTATCCCTACTCTTGCATGTCGCCTTTGCCTTTCATGCAACAGCACACCACATTGGTGAACTTCATTGCCTTCATCCTTATATATATTCTGTTGCTGAAACTCCAAACTGACTTCGTCTGTGATTTAAAACCTAACACCTTCATTTTATAGAAAAAGAACTTTTTCGTTCAAATTGTGCCTCGAGAAGTAGAAACCTTTTTTTTTTTTTTTTTTTTTTTTTTTTTTTGAAGAAAACCCATTACGGGAATTATATTACTAGATCATAAGAAGCAACATCAACAATACGAGTAGGGATTACATTATTCCACACTCTCTGACCCATATCCCAAGGTTGGAAATGAGTGAAATCGTGAGCTACTCAATTACCATTACGCTTAACAAAAGACCACTTGACACCACTAAAACTACAACACAAATCTATAATATCATCTAACACCAAATGAAAAGAACTTGAGCCCTTCTGTTGTCTTCGCAGCTCCTCAATAACCCCCAAACACTTTCTACTTCAATCCTCTCATAACCTTCCTCCTTGGCTAACATCATACCACACCAAATAGCTTTAGCCTCTGCCACTTTTGTCTCGGTGTCTCCCATTGTTCAGCACCTTGAATCACCCCACAACAAACAACATTACCTTGGCATAGTTGGCAACATCTAACAACCGCACCAAGTCCCATTACCACCTCCCCCAAAACTCCAACATCCACATTAACCTTCATGTAGCCTGGTGCAGGTGGCGTACAAGCATTTGGGTGATTGCTGCCAGGCCCCACAGCTCCCAGACGTTGCTTAGCACCCTCCTCCCTCGCCTCACTACTGGTTTTCAGCGCATAAGCTACTACATTATCCGGGTTTTGTCGCTCATCCTCCATAATCCACCTGTTTCTTGCTCCCCAAATAGCCCAGCATATCAGATCTTCTTTATCCTCATCATCTAACTCATTCAAACCAGCAGTCCACCAATCAACCAAAAACCCCAGCCACCCCAAAAACGCCCCAACAACCTCGAAAAAGTAGCCCTCCCCATAAACCCCACCCACCACCTCGAATCCCCCATCCCGCCATCCCAAAACGACTCTTTCCTCTGCCATAAAAAAATTTCGGGGTTGTGGGTCGGGAACGAAAATGGGGAAAGGGAAGGGGTGGGGTGCGTAGGTGGAGGAAAGGGTGGTGGGGGTGGGGTCACCGGCGCCGGGCGATTCACTGGGACGTCGGACACCAGAAGGGGGTGGGTTTGGGGACGCCGGTGGTGGCGCGGTGGGTGGGGCTGGGGTAGTTTTAGGTTTTTAATTTTTTTTAAACAAATAAAATAGTGACACGTGTCACTGTGGACCACATTTAACGGAATTTTTTAACGGAAACCGTTAAGTGGTGGTAATACCAATTTTTTGAAAATTTGTATGGTGTTAATACCCATTTTTTTTTTTTTTTGGAGGTGTTAAAAACCATTTTCGTGTTTTTAGCAGGTGTTAAAATCTAAAATAACCTTAAAAAAACAAAATTTATTAAAAAAAAAAAAAAAGAAAAACACCAACAACCTTACTGCCTTAGCCCTGCCCTGCCTGAACGTCGTCATCCACTAGCCTTGCCCCCCCGCCCTTCCCCGGCAACCCCATCACTACTCAGCTGGTTATGGCGGCAGCAATTTCTTTGACATCGAAGGTAATTGAATTAATTGATTGATTGGTTTTTGTTTTAATGGTTTCTTTGTTTTATAATCGGGTTTTGTTTCAAAAAGATGAAATCATTAAGTACAAATTTCATGTTTTTGCGGCGAATCTACAAGGAGTAGCAGAGGAAAGAGTCGTTTTGGGATGGCGGGATGGGGGATTCGAGGTGGTGGGTGGGGTTTATGGGGAGGGCTACTTTTTCGAGGTTGTTGGGGCGTTTTTGGGGTGGCTGGGGTTTTTGGGATGGCTGGATGGAAAATTGTGAATGTTGATGGGGTTATCGGGAGTGGAGATGGGGTTTTCGTGGTGGCTGGTAGGGTCACCGAGAGTGGAGATGGGTTTTCGGGGTGGCTGGGTGGTGTTTTGGATTGGAGGGGGTTTTGGGGTGGTTGAGTGAGGTTATTCCGGCGGGAATGGAATTTGTGGGGTGGATTCCATGGTAGGAGTGTCAAGGAAGGCGACTAGGGGTGGGGCTGTCAATGAAGCTGGTTGTGTTGTGGTGGCAGGATGGGAGAAGAGAGATTAAAGGAAAAAATAAAATTAAAATTAAAAAATTAACCTGCTGAATAGGTAATAGGTAAAAAGGCTTGTTTTGAGAAAATAGGAGGCAAAGGTTGGCTTGTTCCCAGAATATGTAAAGGTTGGCTCGTTTTGAGCGGATCAATCAAAGGTGGGATTATTCTTTTCAATTTTTCCAAAAACTTATTGGTGACTTTCTACAACAACTTGATTAAAAAGAGAATCATATCCCCTCTCTATTCAGTCTCATAAAGAGTCTGGAATTCAATTTCATGAGGAAACACGCCAACCCATAGACTCGCACACAATAGGGCGACAATCTAAAAGTCTCGTTTGAACACAACTTTGAAGGTTGTGCATGACACTTAACAAAGCTTGAGCTTTAAATGGTTCTGAATTTTTTTTTTTTTTTTTACAACAGCGGAAAACACTAAATAACAAATAGAAAGGAAACAAAAAAAAGAAACTTAAAAAAATCAAAGGGAATAGAGGTAGCAAAAGTTGAAACAGTCTGACTGCATTGATTTGGAAGCTGATGAGAACGATTGACTTCTTCTTTACCAACTTTAAGGAAGACGCATTGTTGAAAGAGTTGTCCTAGCCTTCGGATTTCCTTAACTATCCAAAAGAGGTCCATGGATAAAATCCCTTTTTTGCCTAGCGAGAGGATAATCATTGTAGAGTCTGTATATATTTTAATGGATGCATATCCATTATCTCGGGCCCAACCCATAGCTGACAAACAAGCCAGACCCTCAGCCTGAAGTGCCGAGGAAGCAATGCCAGATGTCCCCCCGCATCTCTCTCCCTTTGATTAGAAAGAGTGATCATCCAACCTGTACCATATAACTTTGTCGATTTCTGCCAGGAACCATATACTCGAATAGTATAGGGCTGTATTGAGGTTTCATAGCAAAGAAGGAGGGGAGCCATGCCCAGATTTACTTGAAGGAACTCCGGTGGGGGATGCACATCTTGATCAACAGTCGACTCACTTCGTAAGTTCCTAGTGCCAGTAGGCAGTAGACATAAAATCTTGGACAAGTGTAAGAGCTAAGTTAAGATTAATGAAGAAAGAGCGCATATATCTATTATCTCCCTCAAAAATACGCTTGTTTCTTGTGACCCATAATGCGTGATTATTAGCACTAAGTAATAAACCTTGGGCACCGGGCTATCATATCCATGGTTTCCCACTTCGGCTTTGTATTCCTAATTTTAGTTTTTGCACAACATACTTTGGATTTTGGAGTACCCTTTGGTGGATCATACCCCCTCTATATTTTTAAGTGTTTAATTTGATTTTTTGTTATTCACATACATCACTTTGATCATTGTTTGTGTTTTATACATAAAATGAAACACAGTCATGTGAGTAATTGTCAGAATCGTCTCAACATAGAATTTCTAAAATCAATTTTTTTATAATTTATAATTATTGATAATTAAAGATAGTATTGGTCAAAATTCCATGTTGGCAAATGTATCGGTCAAATTAGAGTACTTAAAAAGTGATACAAAGGGAGAGTATTGTTCGTTTGTTTTTTTTTTTTTTTCAAGATAGCTCTTAATAGTTTGTTATGATGACAAGTTATTCTAACTAATCTAATTACCTAGAAAAAGTTGTGCACTTGTAACTTTGTGAGGAACTACTCCATCCATTTTTAAATACTTACCCTATTTCCTTATTTGAAAAACTTTTACAATATTAAATTAATTTCTCTCACCTAGTGGACCTACCATGATAATATTTTATTATTTTCATTTTCCCTCCTCCAATTTTTCTCCACTACTTTTGTTTTGTTACAATTTTTTATTCTTCCACATACTCCACTACATCCATACTTTATTACTTTTTTCAATTTTTCCTAAAACTCCGCACATAGAGAAATGGAGCAAGTATTTAAAGACGGAGAGAGTATGTTAGAGATAATATCGGAAAAAATATGTGTGATATATTTTCCGTATTGATCTTATTAGGAGAATAATATATTTAGGTTTATTATATGTTAAGATATTATTTAAGTATATCTTTTAGGAAAATTGTTTCCTATCTTATGTTCTTAGGTTTTGTATAAATACTCAACCTATTGATAAATAATAAACAAGCAATACAAAAGTCATTCTATTCTATTTCTCTCTAATTTGTCATGGTATCAGAGCAGGTTAGATCTTGGGCTTTTGGTTGAGTTGGTCCTCTATCATGGTATTAAGAGCAGGTTAAATTTTGGGACCGTTCATAAAAAAATTTCCCCCCTACCGATGGGTTAGAAATTAAACCCACCGGTGGGATGATCCTTTAGCAAAAATTACCATTTTTTTCACATAGTTTATTCCGGTGTGCAAGTTAGTGTTGGTGCAGAGTTGAGTTGATGACTTGGTGTATACATTACATCATGGGTGGTTAATAATTTAAAGATTGAGATTAAGTTGCTGGTGTGTGTGTCATCCTCAAGGACGAATATTGGGGGTGGCATACATGAGGTTTTCACCAAAAAAAAAAAAATGACTATCTTGTGTCGTGAGACAAGATATATTTGGTTCTCCCTGTGTCGTAAGATAAGGTTTGTGACTTGATTCGAGCATGATTTTGCTCCTTTTGATATGAGTTTAGTTTTACTCTGAAAGACCAATAAGAGATTTGAGTGTGGTTTACTCTGAAAAACCAATAAGAAATTTGAGTGTGGTTTACTCTGAAAGACCAATAAGAAATTTGAGTGTGGTTTACTCTGAAAAACCAATATCTGATTGGAGCTCGGTTTTGCTCTGGAAAAACCAAAATTTGTTATATTTGCAGGTTCGAAAAGAATGACGTTCCTGTTTGATTGATGACAGATGAGTTCGAAAAGATGAACGTTCTCATCATTGAAAAAAAAAATAAAGGCGACATCACAAGAGTGTGCACCTCGACTTCAACAATTTGAAGAATTTCCAATCGCAACGTTCGTGTTACTGCCGTTACGATTGCGGGAGGGTGTTAGAGATAATATCGGAAAAAATATGTGTGATATATTTTCCGTATTGATCTTATTAGGAGAATAATATATTTAGGTTTATTATATGTTAAGATATTATTTAAGTATATCTTTTAGGAAGATTGTTTCCTATCTGATGTTCTTAGATTTTGTATAAATACTCAACCTATTAATGAATAATAAACAAGCAATACAAAAGTCATTCTATGCTATTTCTCTCTAATTTGTCAGAGTATCAGTCTATACTCTATCACAAGTTCACAACTATGCTTCTAGCCTAAAAGAACTAGAAAATACTGGACATTAAGGACATGAAACTTTGTAAAGAGTTTCGGGCTGGCCCAAATTGAAGATACTTGTATTGGCCCAAACCGAGAATCATTTAATACTAAAGTCCATATAATTAGTAACTTCACTTGTAAGAAACCTGTAGAGTATTCGGTGGAGCCCAAGGATAGTGCTAAGGTTCTAATCAAATGTAGAGGCACAAGTTCTTGGCTACATCAATTAGACCAAGAATATGATACACCAATAATATGAGGATATAATTGTATTAGTTAGTTCCTGGCTTGAAAATTAACAAAATCGAAATTAAAATAGGCAATCAAATCAGGTGTATCACATCATCTAAATGTGTACATGATCAACCTCGGAATTTCTAGTATTCATCCTTGTTCCAAATTTACTGCTTCAATAACCACTCATAGATGAAACTCATGAAAGATTAGTTATACGTATGTTTGATCTAAAAAGTTGTATTGTGATGCTAATTTAATCTAACTTTATATATCGTTTGACTTTATTGAAAAATTGTATCACCAAACTAGATAAAAATTAGCCTTGTGATAAATCTCTCCTAATTCCAAGCAATGTGTAGTCCTTTCCTTTCTAAAAAGTGAAGACATTGCTATACTTTTCCTTCCAAATTCAAGACTACAATCAATATGATTGATTGGTGATTGGTCTATGCGCTTCTGTTATCACTTTAATTATTGTATTCTCTAATTCTTTAAAGGAGACTAGGATGATTACATAACATAAGAAGACTAGTTGTCTTCATTTATATATGACCAAAAAATTCGAGAGATAGTTAGTTTTAAAATGAATTTATAAGCAAATTTAATGAATAAAATGAAATTAAAATAGGTTATTATCAATGTCTATGTATATACAATAAACCTCAGAATTTCTAGTATACATTCTTGTGAAATGACTTATATAATTGTATTTGCTACTCAAAAACAGATAATTGATCTAGTTGATCATCAATCCTAAGCAATTTCAAGATAGTCATAAGGTAGTCATAATAACTCAAAAGAGACATAACTACCAAATTAACTTAAATTAGATTTTCAAGAAGTTGCTAATACTAATATAGCTACATAGTTAGATAAAAAGGACATAAATGTATGCTCAAACTATAAGGGAGGTCATTAATATTATCAGAAGATAGAGACAGAGACTTTAATTTTTATGGTTGATCTTCATATAAATGTTTTCTGTTTGCTAGTTTTTATAATTTCTTCATTTTATTGTTATTAAAATTCATTTTCAAAAAAAATTTAAATAAAAAATGAACTTATGATAGTTAATATAGTAGTAAATATTTTTGGCTTTAAAAGCAGTTGGGTTTATAGTGAGTAGTTGTAGTTTTCTAGTACTACTCAAGTTATAAATTAACACCGACTCTCCTAAGCAATAATGAATGACAATTCAATCCTAAGACTTCAATTTTTCATCACTTCCTTTTCCTTTTCCTCCTCCTCTTCTTCCTCCTCCTCCCACTTCTTCTGCTACGATATTACTCGTATTAATATTATTATTACTACTCCCTCCGTCTCTAAAAGTTCTTCCTGTTTCGACAGTAATTGTCTTGCAGAATTATTAAGACTTTAATCAATTATTTAATGCTATTTCATACTTTATATTAAATATTTTTCCTTATTTTGCATCTCTCTTCCTTGGGATTTTTTCCTTACAATTAATACATTTCCTTGGTGCCTTCAAGTTCTCATCACTTCAACTCCATTTAATTAAGCTTTAAAGAGAACCCTTCCTCCCATCAAACCCATCTTTAATTTCTTTCTCTCTCTCTATTGAATTCACTTTCTATATAATGTCCTTTCTACTTGAAAACTCACATCCTCATCCTCAACCAAAAAAATCTCTTCTTATTAGTAACTTACTTGCCGATAATAATGTTGTTCTAGTGCCTAAAGTCGCCCCCGTCACCCTTGATCTCTTCGATTTCAAACAATCTCCACCTCGGACCAAATTTCATCCCCCGTGCCCTGTTTTTGCACGGGGCACTCATTTTCTTCACGATAAGGTACTTCAATTGTAACTTTTTCATCATTTTTTTTGGGTTAATTAGATTTTGTATGTAACACTTCAATACTTGTATGATTTTTATATGAAATTCATTATTATGATGATATATATATTTTTTAATATATAAATTATAATATTTAATACAATTTAAAGGTGATCGGTTATTTCATGTTGCTTACGTGATTAATTTCCTTACGTGATTAATTTAAAAGTTGGTATTGTGTACTTTTTAAGTGTTTTTAACTTTATATATTTTAATTATAATTATTAAATTTTGATTTTAAATTTTAAATTTTTTAATTTTTTTGTTGTGTAGAGTAAGCAAAAGAGGGGTTTAGAAGATCATAAAAGTGAGGAGGAGACCATGAGCAGGAGAAATGGTAACAACGTGCCAAAGTTGGACTTAAAGTTAAATTTATCACCACCAAATTCAAGAATGATTTTAAACCCAAACCCGAACCCGAACCTGAACCTGAACCCGAGGATGGAATCACCAAGCCGATCAGCATCGGTGTCACCACCGAGCTCGTGTGTATCGTCGGACGTATCGATGAGCAGCCCGGAAGCCACCTCTATGGTATTAGTCGGGTGTCCAAGATGTCTAATGTATGTCATGCTATCGGAGGATGATCCCAAGTGCCCTAAATGCAAGAGCACCGTCTTGCTCGATTTCGTGCATGACAATAACAATAACAACGACAACTACAACGACGACAACAATAATAGTAAGAGCGGAAATAGTGGAAGCTCTAAGAAGACTAAGAAGGGTTAAACTTGAAAAAAAATTAATGTAAACTCTGTTTTAGTAGCTCTGTTTTTAGCATTTGGAAGTCTAATTAAGGTTGTTAACTAATTTTCTTTATTTTTTAACCTTTATAAGTTTTAGTTGTAGGATTCTTCGTGTTTGTGTCTTATTTTAGCCATGCATCATGTAAAAAAAAAAATGAGAAAAAAAAAGGGTTATTGGATTTGTACTAAATTATTTGGTACGTCTATCAGCAACCTCTAATTAATTATATATTTAGGTTATGATTTGTGACATGATCTGACCCCACATTATTTTTGTTGTATTTTACAGCGTATTTAATTTTTATTTTTTATTTTATTTATTTCTACCTTAATACAAGTATGTAAATTGAAATAATTCATAATTTAAGCTTGGTAGATGAAATGCATGGGACTTGAATACTATGTAGGAAACTGGTGTTTTCAAGAGGTTGGTCATTTTCATTAAAGATGAGCAACTTTATTAACCTAGCTCTTCTAATGAGTCCTAAATTAACTTTGCATGGCACTAATATAATTAAGTTTATATTATATCTCTAATCAACCATAAATTATAGTTACACAATTTTACTTTTTTTTTAAAAAAAAAATAAAATTGGGTTGATTTCTCTTTAGTAATCCGTACTTGATTACTTGTGTAATCAGATCAAGCTTTAGTTTTGACCTACCTTTCATGCTAAATTAGATGTACAAATTTAGCTATTAATTATGGATTCATCGTTCATAGCCTTCGGGCTATGAGAAGGTCCGATGTATGTAAACCTAACTTGTTAAGAACTCGAGATTACAATATGTTGGTTCCTTGAGAAGGGTCAATGTATGTAAACCTAACTTGTCAAGAACTCAAGACATAAGATTATAATAGCAATGCTAAAATAATTTTTGGTCAAATTGGATGGTGATTTGCACAAAATATGAGGATCAAACCTAAATTTGAATGTGTAGATGCCGTATGACTTTTATTTAATGATAATATTCTTCCCGTTTTAAAAAAAAAAAAAAAAAAAAAAAAAAAAAAAAAAAAAAAAAACCTAATTTTGAATGAGTAACAACTATAATTAACAAGCATTATTTAATAGCAAGAAAAATAGTTATGAGTCTTCATAGTGCTATTTATAAAGATTTGGAGTACAAAACATTCAAATTATTTCCGTAAAATTTTGGTTCATGTTTACAACCGAAAAAGGCGGCCGGAGAAAGGGGTAGAACAACTATACATTATATATGGTCATTTAATGCCCTACATTAAAATCAAATTTATAAGTGCATGGATATCATGGTAGCTAGTTTAAACACATGTCACCGATTGGATAAGAAAAATGGTCAATAATTAGGGTTGACTTTTTAAATTGACTAATAATTTTTAAATGGTTGGGCATAAAATGATTTTGAAATTTTAAATGATAATATGAGGTCATTTTTAGATTTATTGGGATCGTAATAAACTTCTTGTTTCTCATAACATTACATAGTATTATAGGCAATATATCATATTATATTCTATAATGGTACAAGATATTCAACATACATGTGACAAGGGGGTTACAAAATTAGCTTTAAAAACAATTTGGCCTTATCTATAACAACAATGCTTAAATATAGGGATTTTATAGTTACAAAAGAAAAGGGGTAGAAATAAACGGATCCAATTCAATTATAGATTAACCAACAACCGAGTCATTAAAACTAATTAACAAAATACAGGTAAACCAGCCTTACTAATTAGCCTTTATGATTACTTAAATGGTGTAATTAATATAGCCAAGCTAAAGATCTTCTAAAGTCCAACTAACAAAGCATGAAAAAAAGCTCACACATTTATCTTTGAGTATTGTTCAACGTATATGTCTAAATCATTTTATTTATCTAACAAAAATACTACTTGTGAAAACAATTAATGTAAAAAACCATATAAAAACCACTCCTTGAAAAACTATTCATACATTCAACGTATAATAATACGGCTAGCTACCTCGTTGAACATTGAACATACATCAACGCCACACACGTTAGCACAAAACCAATAGATAAATACTCTCTCCATTTTTAAATATTGCTCCACATTTCTTTTTTGACCGTTTTTAAATACTTACTCCATTTCCTTATTTATAGCCACATGTGAGTCAAATTATTGCAAGAAGAGGAAATACTTTTATTGTATGGGGCATCATAATTTGTATGGAAATTAAAAAATTAACAAAGAGAAATCACATATATAGCCTTTAGAAATATACTCCTTCCAATCCATTTTATTTTCTTCATTTAAAATTTTGACACTATTTATAAATTAAGATGATCTTCAAAATTACTTCAATATATAAAACATAATTAGTATTCATTTTAGGTCTTAATCCGTATTTGATTCATCTTGATCAATGAGTAGTTTAATACAGAGTATATACAAAGTATTTGATATTCAGTCTTTTACTTCGTATATATTTTTAAATACTACAGAGTATAGATTTTTATAATAAAAGTAATTCATTGGCACACATGTACAATCAAAATGGGAAGAGTATTTAGGATCTAATGGAATGCATAAAAACATTTAATGCATTTCCGACACAGAACATTAATATGAAAATACGAGTACTTGATAAATCACACATCAATCAGTGTAATTAATACTAATTATATTTTCGCTTTTGACCTTCCTTATATCATGCAACTTTAAGGGTTGTAGGAGTACATTTCAATTTCCAACTAAAACCACTCTTCTTGCACAATTGATTCAGTTTTATTGACCTATAAAATAAATTAATTTCTTTTTTATTTTTTAGAGAAAAGAAAAATGTTGAACAAAATATCAACAAGTTGGCTATAAAAGGAAGAAAAATAAAAGAGTATCATATCATTTGAGTTGTGTTGTGTGGGCGCAACCTTGTATGAGGTAATGAGAGTATGAAATTAAAACACATTCTATTTCTGAAATACAGAGAATCTACTCCCCAAAATTAACCATATTTTTAACGAAAATATAGTCAACTTTTAAGATTAAGGAAAAGAAGAATAATTAACAAGAAACAATGAATTTTGGGAAATTAATAAATAAATAATAATTTTAGTAATTTAGAAAAATAGGTAGAGGTAGTTCAAAGGCATTGAAGAACAAAAATTTGATTGAAAGATCATTAAAAAAAAAATTAAAAATAGGAATTAAATGCAAAAGTAATTGAGGCAGTTGAGACTTGGAGAATAATGAAGAGAGTTGCATCACGTCAGGTGATAAATACCAAATATTAATTGATTTCATCCCTTTTCTTCCTCTTCACACTAATCACTTAATGCCATTTTTTCTTCCTTTTGTTGTCAATTTGGGCAACTTCTTTTTCCCCTCTCTATTTATTTATTTCCCTTCTTACTCTTTTTCCTCAATTTATTTATTTCTTTATTATTAATTTTAAATTACGTTTTTTTGCATAAAAAAGGCTTTGTGATTATATATATATATATATATATATATATATATATATATATATATATATATATATATATATATATATATAGTTTTGGTTAACATCATTCAATAATATCAAGAATACAATTATTGACTTTTGTACAAAGTTTTATTTTTCCTTTGAACAAGGCTTTTGTATGATGTTGGGTCGGTAAAATGGTCATTTTAATTGGGTCGGTTAATTGAAAGCTCCATATTTGAAGTATTTTTATACGCCCTATTTTAAAATATTTGCTCCAATTATCCCGAACATGCATGTCGATGCTAATCTTTTATCAATAATATAATTGATTAACAATATGTATAAATTCTAAGAATTAATAATTAATAATCTAATCATTGACACGATTTCAACAAATATTCACAAGGCTATATATTTTCTTACTCCGTATGTGTAAATCACAAACATTAGTCAAAATAGGACAAATAAATAATGCAAAAAGTAGAACTTGAATAAGTATTTAAAAACGGAAGGAGTAATATTATTCTTTAATGGGATTTTTTGACCTATAAATTAACTTTGCTTATCATCCAATGATTTTAAGAATACAAATATTGACTTATTTCCAAGGCTATGGGGTGATCTTTACCTCTAATATAAGGAGACTTTTAGAAGTTGGGATAGTTTAACAGTATTGCAGAAGACATAACATACAATTATATTAGGAGAATTTTCTCAGCCTAACACTTATTGCATTACAAGGGTAGGTGCATGTACACATAACATTTAGAAAAAGATTGGCATATCACAGTATTAAATATCAATTTATTAATTATGACTACGACTCTATGACTTTATTAGTACTCTCTCCATCCTTTTATTAGAGAAATGGGACTCTAATAAAAGGGCGGAGGGAGTACTATTATAATAAGATAGTTAAATCACCCATAAAATACATCAAGTGACTTTCAAATTCATGTCCTCACTCCCATCTTTGGAAATGAGTTGTACGCTCATTTAGAACGAAAAAAATATGAAAATGACTAACTTTGCTTAAGATATGTTTCATTCGTTGCTAATTGGTTGCATTTTTAATGAAGTGATGAAACTCGTGAAAGTATGGCTCTCACACACTACTCCAACTATTCATCGAATGAAAGGTTAGATAATTCATAGAATTATTTGTATTGGGTTAGGATTCATAATAATTAGAGAGAGAAACTAACCCGAATAAATGAACCATTAATTCATAGATAATACATCAAAACTTCAAATATTTAGAAACGGAGGAAGAAATAATACGTGTATTTGTGATATTGGTCCCAAAAATTCTACGTAAAGTACAATATGTTAGACAAGCTGAGTCAGATAGACCCCCAAACGAGACTACGAGAGGTTAGGCTTAATTCAAATACAGTATGTTGCTGCTGTGTATACCCCCACATTATTATTTACAAAGGTACGTACACTTGAAAAGTACTACGAGTAACAATCAGCTCAATTTTCCAGGAATCTAATCTCTTAAGAGTTAAGACAGTCAGAAATCTAAAGATCTCCTGAAACCTGAGGGTGTCAACTTTTGAAACCAAAAAACTACTTTACTTGGTGGCGCCAATTTGCAACTGTGACCCTTTTGGAACATGGTAATTAGTAAGTGCAGTTAGCCAACTTAAGACAACGCTACGACCAAGCTGCAACGTAAATAAGCCACCCCATATCAGGAAATGGGTACTGGCTAGCAGGCGTTGCAGCAATGCTTCGGAAACTAGACCTTTTTGGTTTTGAGCAGGAGTTAGGGCATCAAAAGTTTTGATTATCTGGTCATATCTACCAGACTGAACTCATGACTTGCTAGCGGACCATCATCAGACCCCTGAGACTACAGGTGAGTATACAACTCTGAAGGATGGAAATGATTTGGCCCAATTAGCACGACTGGCTAGTGGCCATTGAATTGAAAGGAGAAACTTGATGTACCATTCCTACTCCTAATTAAACCAACTAGTAGTCCTTCAAATTGACAGAAAATTAAAGGGAAATCTGGGGCTTCAAGTCAGCAATACTCAGTTATCTGCACCTGAGTTAGGCAGTTTGTTTCATTTCATAACACATCATCTTAGTGGAGTTAATCTGCATATGGGCTGCCACATTTTTTTTTTTTTGGTCCATCTAATATCATAGAAAAGCTTGCAAGAAATTTCTAAACCAAGCTCGAAAGTCGAAGCAAAGCAGGTTCCAACGGAAAAAAAATAATGGAAATAATTTATTTTTTCCCCCAAATTTCATTCTACTTACAATTGCCATCTCCACTCAACCATTCTAACCACTTACCCTCTCCACACAAACTGTGTGCAAATATATTAGACAGGTAATGACTGCCAGGACAATAAACACCAGTTCTCACAATTTCTTCCAAACTTTTGCCTACATGTGTCTACATTTACTAATGTAGCCATTTCAAATAAGTATTCACAATGACCATTGAACAGAGAATTATTCAAGTGATTATCGATCGTTTCAATACAGATACCAGATCGATTATAGCCCTACAATGAATATCCTTACCACCTCTCACATGGATACAAAACTTCAGGTTCACAATGTCAAAAATGAGCCCACTCAACTCTTTTCTTCATGGCATAGCCACAATGTATAGCTCAACTCAAATATATCATTTAAATGTCGATAGTAATATTAATGGAGCTAGAAAGAGGCTTATCAGGCATTCTTGTCTAACTCAAAAAAAGATTTATGTGCTGATTTTATTGCAACTGAAGATAGCAAAAGGCAAAAAATGAAACTATTTTAAGTTCTGACAAAAATAATCAGATTAATGTTCCAAAATCCTAAGTAATCACTCAAGCTGGTTCAACAAGATTGACGCGATAAAGATGGATTTTATATTCGAACATGCATGATGGATAATAAACAAGAAGAAACAAGGAGCTACACAAAATCATAAACCCTATATTTGATCATCAATTTCTCTTTCATGGTAAGTTTCTGCAATAACCTGCATACAATACATAAGATAATAACACTTGGTAATACGTAACCAATCTTGACATCAAAATCCACCTATTCTTAGTGATTTAAAGCAGCCCTGCACATAAAACAACCTCACAACATAAACGTCACATAAGCAGCAGAGAAGGGGAAAAAGTAAATCATAAACTATCTGCTATAATTTCCAGCATATTCTTAATTCTGATGAACGATGTTTTAAGCAATGATAGATTCAAAGGTAGTAATCCCGGGTCATTAGTTCCTTCATCCGTGACAAATTGTTGGTACAAGACCGGATAGAAGAGGCACTCTTTAGGAAGAATATTGAATGGTGACAAGCAAGTAGGTCAAAGAAAGACATGGGGAGGGGGGGTATAGGAAGGGAGGGGAGGGGAGGGGAGAGAGAGAGATAGAGGGCACTGACCTAGAATTTTCGGTTATAGTAAGTGCAAAATTCATTTTTCACCAAATTTTCGTTTGTAATATTCAGCAACCACTGCAAGAGATTAAATATGAAAACCAGTGACCAATAGGAATATAGCATACAGTTGGAAATATAACTCTGGAATTTCTAAACTTAATATTCAGTGATTCTGGTTCTGTTCTAGTAATCTACCGCAACCTTTCACAGAAATTCCAAAAGAGCGTGAAGCATTACAATTGATAGCAGAACTAAATAGATGAGAATTATGAGTAGAATATTAGATACTCCGTACTCAAAGAAAGAAATGACAAGGTCCAAGGTGAACTTTAATAACTAGCAATAAAGAAGCAAAAGAACAAACTAACTCGCTCAGCTTCACGTTAAAATAGCATACTGTGAATTATAATGCATTACAAGTTATGGAAGCAACACAAAGAGTTACCCAACAGCAACTACTCATTCTCTACTCTCTTCTTCCTTAACGTTCGTGCAAAAACCTACTCCTAAACCAAAAACATATAAGATCAAAAAGAAGGGCATACCTTTCAAAAGGAAAGTGAAACAGTTAACCACCACTTATATTCAAGTAACGCACAAGAAGCATCAAAAAGGAAATTCTTTCTAACAATGTTCTTCAAGCAATTCCTCCCAACCACTACTACTTCTAATATATTTATCAGTTATGTGGAATGCTTCATTCTGTGCTACTCGCCTAGCATAGTTTTCCATTGAGATTAGACCCTTTTTCAGTCTCCGGTAATAAATTATCTCCCAAGGCCATAGTCGGGAAGAACCAAAGTAATCTCCAACATCAAGGTGCTGTTCATTCTCTTCTGGAAGTTTCAAACCATAACGTTTCATAACCCTGGACAATTCCTCTGCAGATATGCTTAAACGGCTGCCAACATGTGATTTAGGTGAAGCTTCCAGATCTGAGATATCATTGATTGGTTCCAAAGATTTAATCGTTTCTACATTGGCATTTTCAATTTCTTCGATTTCTTTTAGCTCTGCAGCTGACATGTTTACAGCAGCATATTCACCGTCACCCTTCTCAAGCAAAGATGAGCTAGGAGCCTTGAGGTCACATAATACATGAGGGACAGTGGAGTCACTATCAGCATCAGTAAGTACTTTGTCCAGCTTCATGCCATCTATCATCTGTTCAGAAGTAGAAATGCATTTGCTTCCTAGAGGAGCATCTGCTTGTGAAGGTTCAAAATTCTGCTGAGGTTCTAACCACTGACTCTCCTCAAGCATTGCCTCCTGAATGTCCTGATATTGTGGAATCTGATCATCTTCCCCAAAACCATTCAAGCTTTCCTCTGTATGCTTTGTAGAAGTCATAATATCTGAGTTATGTTCGGATCCCTTCCTCTCTATTGGAACATCCATGATTTGATAACTTGTGAGACTATCCATACATCCACTCAAACTTCTCTCTGCTTTGTTAGCAATGGACAGGTTTTCCTCACATATTTCAGGTTTGTCATGTTGCCTGACTTCGGCATGCGCGTCCCTGGACAGAGGACTAGGTCCACCTTCAGAATTTGCATTCACATTAACCTCTGCCTTGTTTGGGGAGGAGAATAAAGACCGACCAATAGAGATAGACAGGGAAGAGGATGGCGATCTTGACCTTGACCTAGACTTGATCTTAACACTTCTAGACCTGGATCTATGCAATCTTGAATTGGACCTGGATCTATGCAATCTTGAATTGGACCTGGATCTGCGCCATTTGGAATAAGACCTGGACCTTCGTGATCTTGAATTGGACCTGGATCTACGCGATCTTGAATGGGACCTGGATCTGCGCGATCTTGAATAGGATCTGGATCTAGCAGAAAGGGAATGTAATCTAGGTGATCCATTTTTAAAGTGAGAGCTCAAACCCCCCAAAGGCTTTGACGGTCTTGAATATCTGCCCAACTCAGGAGATGCATAATCAGAATGAAGATGAGACAAAGCAGAATCCCTCTTTTTCTTATCATCATGCGACTCTAAAATTTTATCATCACTCACCCTTTGTCTATCTCTATTATAATTCTTTCTCTTATCCCACGCACATTCATTTTCTACAGGAGAGTGTTTAACTCCATCCTTTTCTGAATGAGATATATCCCCGTGAATGTCAGGTTGTTTTGCAGATTTCGAATTCCGATGACAAGACTGCAATCGTCCCCCAGATCTAATCTCTGTCCTTTCAACTTCATTCTTAGCTTTTACATCTTGCCTATGATATGGGTGGTACGTGTTCTTCTCTTGCAAAGCCTCTTTTGATGAACAATCACGCATCTTGTGACCAACAGCTCCACATTTAAAACAAGTTTGCTGGCCTCTTTTTCTATCAGGATGTACTCTCCTGTTCTTGTCTGGTGATGTCCTTACAGAATGTGAACCAGCAAAATGTTCCAAACCACGATTCTCATATTCTTCACCTCTTTCATCAACACGACCAGGGTCATATCGATCAAATCCCCTCTGTGCATCATAACTAGTATCATTTCGAAGATTATCAAGTTGCTCTCCCCACCTTCCATCATCCATCTGATTGGGTTTAATTACAACACGACCACCTGCTTCCAAAACTACTTCCCTTTGATCATAATTTATACGTCCTGCATCATTAAGATTAAACCTGTGCCTATCATCATGTATCTCAGGAGACTTGTGCCTTTCTCGACCTTTATCAGGTTGTTTTTTGCCACTCATTAAGTAATCTCTACGATCAACAAAATCATCACCTCGGTCAGAATGTATTCCATATCGCACATCATGGGATCTGGCATCTCTTTGCGATGGCTTAGGCTGCTTGTTTGACCACGAAAGATATACAGACTCACCACAAATCTTCCTGCCCTTCAGAGTCCTTAAAGCCTGCTCAGCATCCCCGCGGAAGTCATACACTGCAAACCCATATCCATCTTTCAGTTGCACAGTGCACCGGCCAAAGCTCTTGAAAATACGTTCCAGCTGATCCTTACGCATTCGAGGTGACAGATTAGCAAGATGCAAAGACATCTGCAATAAAAATAAAAAGAAAAAGAAAACAAATAGTAATAGCAATTAGTTTAAATTTCTCAACAGTCAATGGTAGAATGTTACTTGAAAATTATCAATGCTAATTTGCATCACCAATTCACCATTCTAACACAGTTGCAAACTTCCAAATACAAATTACATGCAAAGGTGAACACAAAAGAGTGGCAGTCCTTGTCCCCCCACATCATCCCAATCTAGCAACTCAGTTTAGGGTGTTATAAGTTATTCTTCTCTAACGCTTTGTTTGGATAGCAAAGAAGGAAGGAAAAGAAGGGGAGGGAAAATGGAGGAAGGGAAGGGAAAAGAAAGGGAGGGGGAGGTGAGCTCCATTTTCCCTCCAAATCTCTCCAATTTTGGAGAGATTATGGTTATTATAGAGAAAGGGAAAATGGATCCCTCCCTCTCCTTCCCCTTCCTTCCCCCAATCTTTTTCCCAAACAAGAGATTTTGTCCCCCTCCATTTCTCTTCTCTTCTTTTCCTTCCATTTCTTCCTATCCAAACAAAGTGTAAAGCAACCAAAAGTATCAAAATGAGTGTGTATTGCTGTCGCATAACAGAAATACTGAAACCACAACCAATAAACCAGCATTTACCCTAAAGAATGATTATGTTTTGGCTTCATTAATACCGAGCCAAACACTTGAACACATACACAAGTCAGACACAAGTACCCGAGTCCAAGTAACATAGCCAACCCACATCTCATGCCAAGGAAAGGACATTCAGCTCTTTTCCTCAAAATACAATCAAACATTGCTACTGACATTCTAAACTACTCAGAATTTCACAAATCACAAACTACCCCTTTAATCACTGGTTTGAGCAATTCCCCAACATACCCTATTTAAGAAATACCACCTCCAAAATTAAACTAGCTGTTAGTTAACTCAACTACAAAACATGTTCACATTTGCCATAATCTTAACAACCCTTTCACATAAATACTAATTAAGCATTACTTAATCATTTGACATAATATTAACAAGACAAAGATTACCCAAAAAACAAACCAGGCATCAGCATAAAATTACCCAGAAAAATAAACACAAAATTAATCTTAAACCCATATTCTTTTAGAGTCAATAATCTAGCAACATGAACAAAGCAAGAAAAAACATATAAAATCCCAATAATAAAAAATCATAAAGTAATATAATAGAAAATCATTAAGAAAACCTATTGGGAAGAATTAATAAAAGCCACAAAATTTATCCTTTTTATAAGGGAAAAACAAAGAAATATAAAAGGAAGCGAAGGAAACCTTGTAATAGTGATTTGCAGGTGATGATTGGTAACAATATTGTGAGATGTTGGGTTATCGAAAAACAAGCACACAAGTATTTTCTCTCTCTTCAAATTACAATTTTTGGGGGGACTTAAAGCGTCGACGAGGTTTTATAGACAACGCCTGAAAACAAATACGGAGACTGGAGTGGCGTATCGTGTATCTTAATTGAAACCTTAACATCGAAGTAAATCTATATGCTACGGATTACTCCTATAATAAGACTAGACAAATGGATCGTTTGGGTCTGGTGACTTTGGGTCGGGTCAACTTTTGATTCGGTACAATTTCACTTCAGGTCTGGGATGGGTCCGGTCGAGTTGATTTTGAGTTTTGAGTCAATTTCGAATCACTGTTTTTGGGTCGATTTCGAGGCATGGGTCGGATTATTTCGGTCAGATCATCGGGTCTGGGTCAGGATTAGGATTGTTGGATCTACTATATACAATAAGTATCGTATAAAGCGGCAAAGCGCTTACATTAATCTTATTGTTAGTTTGAAGGGAACTTTATCTGTTTTTTTTATAGTAACTTTAACCCAGTTATGATTGAATTTTATTGTGTGATTTCTAATGGATACATGATATAAGGGGTAATATGATTAATCTACTGCGGAGTACTTATAAGTGTTGTTTAAGGGTAAAATTTATGTCAGAAAAATAGTAACTTTTGTACTCGTAGTATAGTATATAAGGGTAACTTTAAATATTTTTAGAGCAAACTTTTAACGTCCCCTTAATCAAGAATTTGTGCTATGTATTATGGTAATTCTAGAATTAGTGATTAAATTTAGTTTTTTAAGCAGAACACCAGGTATTAAGAAAAAAAAAAAGTCTAGAAATTTGTGAAATGAGAACATCTATTTTGGGAGTACGTAAATATAATGGTAAATGGAAATATTTTCTTTGAAAATATATACTCCCTCCGTCCCTTTATTAAAAATCTTTTTTTACTCCCTCTGTCTCAAAAAGAACGACCTTTTTTAGTCAAATTTTAGGCCTAAAATGTTTATTTAATTTGCATTAATATACCCTTCAATTTGCAATAATATTTGTGCAAAATTAGCTTCTCGTGAAAATTTTATTTTTTTTCATGTACTTTTATTACTTTCCCTCTCTACTTTTTTTACAAATTCTATATAAATTTACCTTTTCAATATACTTTTATTATCTTCCCCATACATTTATTTTATCCACTTAAGTTTCTTAATACCAGTAAAAAAATGCCTAAAAGGATCGTTCTTTTAGGGACGAAAGGAGTAATATTTACTAATCACATAATAAAGAGAAATGATAAAACTCGTACTCCATAGTTGTTCTGGGAATACATATATACTTTTATTTTGGTAGTAGAAATATTTTCAATGGAAGTTTGTAATATGAAGGTAATTATATTGTATTTGAAATGTAAACTATATATGGGGGTATATGTGTAAAATTATTAGGAAAATTTGACATTTGCTACCAGCAAAAGTACCTTGCTTCACATTTACTACCGATTTTTTTTTTTTTTATCTTACTACCACCCAAATCCCAAAGTTATAGATATTGCTACCACTTAACGTAATCCGTTAGGATTCCGTTAAGTGGGACCCATTATTCATTAAATAATGATTAAATTTATTTTAAAAAAACAAGAAAAAAAAAACTTTTATAAAAAAAAAACTACAAGCACCTCCCCCTCCCCGTCAGCCACCCCCCTCCTTGTGCCGGCTTCCGTCGTCCATGCCAATGCCCAAACGCTCTCCCGACGCCGGCAAACCCCACCTCGACCATTTCCCAAACTCCAAGCTGCCGGAAACCACCCTGAACGAGTGAAAACCAAACCCTAAAACTCGTTTTGGGTGGTTTTGGGGGATGGATCTATGGTATTGGTGGCGGTTTTGGGGTGGGAGAAGGAGCGAGGGTTTGATTCAGGTTGGGAGAAAGGGAAATAGGTTGTTCTCGGTTGGGGGAAAGAAGAAAAGGGGTCGTTTTCGATTTAGGTTAGGGTATTGGTGGCGGAGGAATTGGTAGCGAGTTTATTGCGGCTGTTCGCAGCCTTGGTGGTGGAAGGATGGGTGCGCTGTTGGTGGTTGTGTGAAGGTGAGGAGGTATTGGTGGCGTTTGTGAAGGAGGTGGGCTTCTAGTGGAGTTCGCGGCTGTCGTGGGCTGCTAGTGGAGTTCGCGGCTGCCAACCCGACTACACTTACTGCTGTTGCTATTGTGTTTGTCGTTGTTGATGGGGGAAAGGGAGGGGTGGGTTCGCCGACGCCGGAGGATTGTGTGGGCGCCGTTGATGGGGAAATGGAGGTTGGATCGTTTGGGCACCGACGTTGATGGGGAAATGGAGGTTTCCTTCAACAAAGTTACGATCGTTGAAAAGGTATATCTTGCACTGTGATACATCTCTCACACACATCGTTGGAATATATATACAGCCTTTTCGGAGAGACAGTACATTCTAACGATTTGTTAAGCCATAAGGATGATTTTCACCTGATTCGCTTGAAAGCATTTGAAAACTTGACAATCGTTGCGATCCCAAATACTACCTCAGGTTCAATTTACTCGCAACAAAGGGGTATTATTTGTGAGACATAAAATATTCCTTTGTTGCGAGTAAATTGACCCATAGGTAGTAAATCTTTACCAAAGAACTAAGAATAGGGCAAAAGATGATTACATTATTGATAAACCTTAACACACAAACAAGCCCTATACATAAACGAACAACTAAACTAACTAAAACAAATTACTCCACCATAGGGAGACGAATGAATATCTACAAACAAGTAACAAATAATTTTATGGCTCAATAATGATTCTTAACACAAAGTATATTACTATACTATGTAATCCGACCTATTAGGTAATTGATACATGTATACATGAAAAGATGGCACTCGCCTCACGACTAGAGGCATGTCATGACCAAGTATGCAAAATACGAAACAACCATGAGGTAGGCATGAAATGTTAATGTGTGTGACGGGTTTGAGGCATTTTTATTTGGAAGAAGCATAAAGCACAACATGATATAAATCAATGAAATTTGGTTCAAGCACGCAAACATAACATGGTGGCTGATGGGGCGACCTTTGGAAAATTTTCAAGTAATACCCCATATTTTTATACATGTTTTATTTAAAATAATTATTTTGAGAAGTATTTAAAATAAATTGAAATGTTATTTAAAGTATTTTAATTATTCATTTTAATAAGTTTAGAAATATTTTATAAAAGGAAAGTTTATTTAATTAATTATTTTATTTAGGAAAATTTGTCTAGAAGGGACTTATATGTTCACTATTTTGTCTGGAAGGACCTTATATGTTCAAAGTGGTCTAAAAGGACCTTATAAGTTTGTTTTGTTGTCTAGAGGGACCTTGACGTCACATTCCGGTGATTGGCTTTTTAACTCCGGCGTTGATTAGTCACGTGACTCTCACGTGACTGAAAAAATTACCATCCCTTTTATTTTTTCCCCTTTTTCCCACCATTCTTCTTTCTCTCTCTTCTAATCCCCTTAATTTCTCTCTCCTCTGGTATTCTCTGAGGAATAATCAATGAAGGAGTGAAGATTAAGTCCATAATTCATTGCTCTCATCTTCTTCTCTCTCATTTATTTTCAGTTGCGCATTTGTATTTCAATTTTTTTTTTCTTTTTTTGGTCTCCAATGGCGAATGGGAAAAAGGGGAAAAACGTGGCAAGGAATTTATGTTCTTTGTCTAAAAAGTCTATAAAACTAGGTAAACCAACTAAATTGAACTTAATTTTGTAAATGGCAAACGAAAATTAGGGTTTTTGGAGTATTTTGCGATGTTGTTTTTTGTGAACGAAAATTGTTTGGTTGCATGCGTGTATGTTGAATTACTTGTTGGTAATTGGATTCATGAATTGAGTATTTGTTTAATGTTGAATTTTGGGAAATTATTTGTTTAATTGGATTCATGAATTGAATTTTGCAAACAATTTAACTTAATCTTAAAAGATTGAGATTTAGGGGAAAAAAACCCGTAAGCAATGTTCTTACCTGATGCGAAAAGGAATTAATCGAAAGATTCTTGCTTGAATTTCTTCAAAAACTTAAGGAACATAATTCATTAAATTGATGAACCCCAGTTCGTGAGGAGAGAGAAGCAATTTGGGGAAAAAATCTGGGCAAATAGGGGAAAAAAAAAGAGGGAGGGTAGTTTTTAATTCACGTGAGAGTCACGTGAATAGTCAACGCCGGAGTAAAAAAAGTCAAACGTCGGAATCTGGCGTCAAGGTCCCTCTAGACAACAAAACATACTTACAAGGTCCTTTTAGACCACCTTGAACATATAAGGTCCTTCCAGACAAAATAATGAACATATAAGTCCCTTCCGGACAAATTTTCCTTTTATTTAAATTGGGGTTTAATTTAAGAAAGTTTTATTTTAGTAAAGTTTTATTAGGGAAGGGATTAGAAAAGATTAAAAAGGGAAAGTTTAGGAAGAAGGGTTTCTAGAGAAGGGATATAAATATTCAACACTTGAGGCAAATCAAACTTTGCCAGGGTGGAGAAAACCCAAGGTAAACTTCTCTCCCTTTCTCCTAATTTTTCTTTTTTCTTTATCTTTCTTTTATTCCATTCCCCTTCTCGGCCCTCACCTTTACCGTCGGCCACCAACACCACCGGTAGGCCGCCGGCCACCGGCAGCACCAGCCGCCAGCAGCAGGTTGCCACCGGCAACAGTGGCTATCGCTGCTCGACCCTATTCAAACAAAAAAAATAAAAATTAAATATTTTGTTTTAAAAACTAGTTTAATCCTAGATATAATTATTGATTATGAGTTTTGTGATTAGATTATGATGTTTAATTATGAGTATCGTGTAAATTAATTTTCATATTTTATTTTTATGTGAAAAGCCCCAATTTTTTGAAACCCTAGATTCTTAAATTATTAATTATTGAAGGATTATGATATACAATGGTTTAAACCTTTGATTTAAGTGTTTTAAGGCCTAATTATAGCAAGTTTTCATTAAATTATAATGCTGAAATTTTTGGTAGTGCAATAAAAATCAAGTTTCTTCAAGGAATTTCAATTACCCATTGATTGGGATTAAAGTATGATGTTTTAAATATAATTTCAGCTTATTTTAATTAAATTATTAGGGGTTTAAAAATGGTATATATTGCTGAAAATTTGTGTAGAGAGGATTTTAATACTCTTCTATGATTTTAAATTGTAGGAGACTTCGAAGTGAATGATTTCTATTAGTCGTGGCGATTTTAAGATCGTATACAAGGTACGTTCGCGTACTTAGCATAATTTTCTTGATGTAGTAGCATGCTAAATGTGTTTAATTGATTACAAGTAGTATCATGCTAGATTTGAAATGGAAATTATGATTTGGTTGTTATTGGTGATTGAATTATGAAGCATGATTTATTAGTGATGGATTAATGGATGGAAAATTATAGTTTGGAATATTGTTTATGAACCATACTTTTGTTTATGGCATGTTAGAGAGCATGTTTAATTAAACTAAATGTTTAAATTGGCTTGGAATATTAAAAGAGAATTTTATTATAGTTCATATAACTTTTTATTGATGCTTTAAGCATGGGAAAGGAGCTATGTACGTGTCTATGTACACGAAGAATAAATTGTATGTTGGTGTCTTAGTGTCATTGTACAAGAGGAATAACTTAAGGTGTTTTTAACACCAAGGGATATGATTTGTGGCGCTTTATGCGTTTAAGGTGTCATTGACACTGGGGGTGAGCAAAAATTCCGGGTACCCGGAATTGGAATTGGAACCGATCCGGAACCGGTGGGTCCGAAGCTGGAATTGGATCCGGTGGTTCCAATTCCGGGTAATAAATTAAGGAACTGGTTGCAACCAGTTCCAATTCCAATTCTTGATTTTTTGGACCCGGAACCGGTTGGATACCCGGTTAACTAACATATGCTACACTAAATAAGTTTTTTTTACAATAAAATTATGTTAAATGTATCTAGTTAGTAAAATAAAAAAAAATATTTTTAATTCCTAACATAAATAAAATATCTTAATGTACATATAAATACAAGTGTTAAACGTTAAAAATAAAAATAAACTTAAATAAGTATCATAATTTATATTATATTTTAATAATTATTTACATAAGTGGGTACCCGGAACCGGAGCCGGTACCCGGTGGTTTCAATTCCAAGTCCTAAATTTTAGGACCCGGTTGAACCAATTCCAATTCCGGTTCCGAATTTTAGGACCCGGTTCCAATCAATTCCGGGTCCGGGTCCTAAAATTTTGACCGGGTACCCAGTTTGCTCACCCCTAATTGGCACCGATTTAGATTTAAAAAGGGTTCAACATTAAATTTTATGTGGTCACTAATTATTCAAGAATTAAATTGGTATGTTTGATTGTTTGAATAATTATTGTTGGTTGTATGATTATGGTTTGAGAGTCATCACCAAGTTTAATAATATGTAAATAATGTAAAGTGAAAGAGATTACGCACCAAAACTCTTGGAACGTATATACCTTGAGTATGAACGTATGGGGAGATCGAGTTATGGGGTTTTATATTTAACCATAACTTCTACTGGAGTACAGGAGCTGTACATTCCTTGTATTATTATTATGCGCAGGAATTCCGTCACTTACTAGTGGTTATTGATGCTGGCACAGTTAGTTTCCGTGTCAGTAACCTCAATTTATTGGGGGAGGTTAGTTGGGAAACCCATTCGATGCGTAATCAACGCTAAAAAATTATGTAGTTGTCTAGTTGAGAAGTTTGTTGGATGTTGTATGCTTGAAAAACAGGCACAACAATAAATGCATGTTAGTGTGTTAATTACGCTTATGTACTCAGTTTTGCTGATTGTGTGTGTTTGGTGTGTTTGTTGGCCTTGTCTTTATCTTGGCCCTATGATGACCCATTTTTAATGGAGAGTAGTGGAAACAAGTTGAGAGAAGTTTTTCAGGTGATGAAGCATATTCATGAATGGGCATGAGTGAAGAGCGAATCATGCTAGTTTCAATAAGTATATGATGTGTTTAATGCTTTTATGATTTATGATATTATTATGCATGAGACTAATGCAAAGTTTTGAAGTTGGTTTGGTTTTAATAAGGGTCTATTTCCAAGTTATATGCTGATTTTATTTTACTTTGTTTGACTTTGGTTTGACTTTACTTTTGTTGGTTGACTTTTCAAGTTGAATTGTTTTGAACGGTTTTGAAATTAGTCTTCCGTCGTGTGTCTTTGATAGTTGCCTTAGCCGTTTTCACGGTGGCGGTCATATCTTAAATGTTCCTATTTAAAGTTTTAAACAGGGCAAAATAGGTATTTTAAAAGAAAGGAATTTCTAGAGTGTTACATTTAGCTCGTGATTGGGTCATGGGCTTGGCCTATCTAATCCCAAAGAACGTGGGCTTGGCATGAGGTATGGCCTTACATGGACTGCACCCATTATACTCCCTACGTTTTTTTAAAAGCTACAATCTCTTACAATTTAATAATATATCTTTACCAATTAATGTCCCTACAATTTCTTACTTTATCAATTATGACTTCTTCAATGGTCTCTACTCCCTCTCACACCACTTACTTTTCAATAAAAAAAAAAATAATAAACTTATATACTCCACTAACATCTTATTTTATTAAACCTCCCAAAACTCCGCGCGATCCCATCTCTAGCTTAAAAAAAAAAAAAAAAAACGGAGGAAGTACATGATAATTTATTGTGAGCTTGCCTCTCTTTCTCAAGGCGAGTCTGTAAATAGTGGCAACTTTATTATTTTTATCTTTTTAAGTCATCTTCTTCCTCCCCCTTCCATTTTCATCATTCCTTATTTAACCTTTTGACTCATCCATGGAAGACAAGCCCCATCACCATATTCAACACCATTCCCAGACACCACCAGTACCACAACACCATCAAATCTGGCGACTTCGCCGTTGAAATTAATGAAAAACCCTAAGAAACATATACTTTCTCCGTTTCTTTATACTTACAACACTATGACTTGTACACTATTTATGTGGTTCACTTTGACTCGCTTTGATGATTTATATGTTAACAAAAATATAGTCACGTGGGATTATGTTAGATTCGTCTCGATTTGTACTATTTAAATATCTAATGTTTATAATTTCTATACATTGGTAACTAAAGATATTAATGATTGAAAGCATGTATCGGCAAAGGGTAAAAAGAGAAGTGTTGCAACAATAAAAAAACAGAGGAAGTATGAATTAAGGGTATGGTTAAACCCCAAATAGAAGAGTTTTGCCATTGTTTGAAATTTTTCCCTCCATTGTTAAAGAAATATTCGATTTCCATTGTTGTAAACCGCTCAAAATTCATGGTTGAGGAAAGAGAAGTTGAGAGTGGTGGGTATTTTTTAACCAAAATGCCTTTTTTAGAAACATACAACGTTTCTTATGTTGAGAAACTTATATTTTCCATTTATTGTACAATGAAACATTGACACAAGGAAAGAGATTTTTAGCAATATTGTTGATGTATTGTTGTTTTACTTGCTTATTTGAACACCTTAATCCCATAAGTGATCTCGGCTACATATACCAACACGAAGATTTCCCAGGAGGTCACATATCCTAGGTTTATTCTCAATCCTTATGGCTGATGTATGTTGATGTATTGCTGTGGACTATATAAATAGTTGCGGTAACGATGAGATACAACAGAGGCTAGTCCAAAAATCAATAATGTTTATGGTTAGATAAAGATACAAAAGAGGAGAGGCCATACTTGACGCTTTGCTTAGAATCCAAATGATTGCATTCCTTAATTTCCTGATCAAAGTATGTACTTATATTATTAATTATACACATGAAGACTTTAGGCTATAGTTTTATCATCTAACATGACAAACAATTAATTAAAGCTAAACGAAAAAGTAGAGAAACATCAAAACACAACGTACCAAAACCACTAGGTTCATTTTAAATAATAATATTCAGTACTATGTGATGCATGAACATTAACTATATGATTAAGCATAGGCTATTAAAGTATTAAATAAAGTTGGCAGCCAAATTATATAAATGTTGGATGTTTGGTACCAAACAAATGAATCGATATTAACTATCATGACATTCTTATATTGTTATGCAATTATCATAAATTATGGAGATGATCACAAGCGTCATGCAAGTGGTGCTCAATTTTCCATAAATTAGTTTGTTGAACTACTTAAGGCTGATTTATCAATTAATATTCGAGAGTAGTAGCCGGTGATTGTCACAGTAAAACTTACATATGTCAATAATAGTCAAACGACACTTACAAACAATTACTAGGAAATATAAAATTCCAACACAAGTACAAATCATCATAGAACTACTTACATCGCAGATTTGATCAACAATCGCCTTACTAAAAAACTTCATCCGAAGCAATACAATATGTGAGTTAGCACTAATTCGGTTTGAGATCCACGGATGAGTAGTTGTTTGGGTGAAAAAACTCATATGACCTTCTAGATACTTTCGGAGACGATGAAACCCTAACTCTTCAAACTTTAGCACACGAACAAACAAAGAAAAAAAACCCTAATTGAATAAACACCATCATAAATATGAGATCCATTTATTGAAAGCAATAAAAAAGTTTTTTGGGGCTTACCACCAGTAAAAACACCAGTGGAAGCCCCTACAAAAAATTTACAATTGAAATCAGAAGAAAATAGATGAAAGAGAAAGAGAGAAAAGGAAAAGAGTGAAAGAAAACCTTCAAAAAAAGCAGAAAAAATCTAGCAATGGAGGCTAAAAAAACCCTTCCAAAGGGAAACCCTATAGGGAACCAAAAAACCCTCCCAAGGTAAAAACCTGAAAAATTATGTTATTCGATAGTGTACAACACAAATACACAATATACGAAATATTCAGTGCTCCATTTTTATGATTTTAAAATCATCCACAATAAACCTAATTAACTAATGCACGCAATGATCAACCAAACATCATGTTTAATGAAGTGGATGAAATAACAGTTATTCGATACAATGACATTGACTATGAAGCCTAAATATAATCGATCTTTTTTCTTGATTATTCATTTGGATTATTATATTGAAGCAATTAATTTATAAGTTAAGCAATTAATTTATAAGTGACACTTTCAATCAGATAATTAATTTTAGTAAAAAGAGTTAAACTTCATAATTAAAATCATGGTAAAACTTTCATAGTCAATAGAATTATTAAGTCACTTTCCCAAATCATTCTCCACTGTTTGAAAGTTTCTATCTTTCACCCCCCCTCTATAAGTAATGTTTAATACGAAGTAGTAGCTTAAAAGTGGTTCCTAGTTAAACTAATTCAATGTTTTTTTTTGTGCATACTACTGATGCAAGGATAAAACTTTAAAAGTGGAGCAAATACATAGACTTTTCATCAATACAATGACTTGTTTATATCATATCCTCATCGACAGTTGAATCCTATTCGATAATATATCTTTAGTTTGTAATTTGTACATTCGATCAAACAATTATTAATTCAATTATAATACAAAGTAGAAAATAGTAACGAGTTTTAGAAGTCACGCTATTACTTACATATGTTAATAATTTTTAAAAATTTACTTTTCCGTTATTTCACCATGTTTAGAAGTTACCGTCCCACGTCCCCACTCTCCTTTCCTCTCTTTCTTTCCACCTCCATAATAAAAAAAACCCAAAACCTCCCAATTTCTTCCACTGTTCACGTCTCCGCTCTCTCTATTTTTTCTATTTCCACTATAAAAAAAATCTATTCGATAGTTTATAACTCAATATACGAAGTATTTTGTAAGGTTAGTGCTCCATATTTATGATTAAAAAATTAGCCACAATAAAACTAATTAACTAATGCACGCAATGATCAACCAAACATCATGTTTAACGAAGTGGATGAAATGACAGTTATTCGATAAATGACTTTTTTTATAGCACATCATCATTGACTATGAAGCCTTAATATAATCAGTCTTTTTCTTGATTATTCATTTGGCTGGATTATTATATTAAAGCAATTAATTTATAATTGAAACTTTTAATCATATGATTAATTTTAGTAAAAAGAGTAAAACTGCGAAATTCAAGTCACGGTAAAACTTTCATATGTCAATAAAATTACTCCGTATTTACTTTCCCAAGTCATCTCTACTCTTTGAAAGTTACTATCTTTCATCCCCCTCTATAAATAATGTTTTATATAGCTTAAAAGTGGTTCCTAGTTAAACTAATTCAATGTTTTTTTTGGTGCACACTACTAATGCAAGGATAAAACTTTAAAAGTGGAGCAAATATATAGGCATTGTTTGGTTGACAAACAAATTCATGGGATTTTTGATTTCCTAGGAAATGGATTTATGCATGTTTGTTTGGTTGACAATAATATAGGAATTGGAACTTCCTAGAAAGTTCCACTTCCCACAAAATGGAGGAATTAACTTACCTAGTCCCCCCTAGGTAAGTGGAACTTCCTATAGGAAGTGGAAATTCCCACATCCAACCAAACAATTTTTAGAAATTCCTAGGAATTACAATTTCATAGGAATTGAGATTTCATGGGAATTTCTACTTCCCACATCCAACCAAACAAGGCCATAGACTTTTCATCGATACAATGACTCGTTTATATCATATCCTCATCGACAACTGTATCCTATTCGATAATGTATCTTTAGTTTGTAATTTGTACATTCGATCAACAATTACCGATTCAATTCTAATAGAAAATAGTAACGAGTTTTAGAAGTCACGCATTACTTACATATGTCAATAAAATTTTAAAAAGTTTACTTTTCCGTTCTTTCTCCATGTTTAGAAGTTACCGTTCCACGTCCCCACTCTCCTTTCCTCTCTCTTCTTTCCACTTCCATTATAAAAAAAACCCCAAACCTCCCAATTTCTTCCTCCTCTCTCCCCTGTGACCGTCAAAACCCTAGAAATTCAAATTTTCCAAAACTTCACAGATAATTAATTCCAATCAACACTGAAGAAGTGAAAATTGAAGAACCCTAACAATTCGATAAGTTCTGGATTCTTCATGGCAATTGTTCAATCGATTAAGATCCGAGAGGTATGGTCTGATAATCTTGAATCTGAGTTTTTGTTGATTCGATCTTTGATCGACGATTACTCCTTCGTTGCCATGGA
Source organism: Chenopodium album (assembly GCF_948465745.1). Lineage (NCBI taxonomy): Eukaryota > Viridiplantae > Streptophyta > Magnoliopsida > Caryophyllales > Amaranthaceae > Chenopodium > Chenopodium album. The sequence continues at coordinate 3,744,290 of NC_137836.1, read as the reverse complement.
TACGGAGTTTCCCGGCGTACTTTTCCGGCAATTCGGCAGCGAATCGCGGCCGAAGTACACTTCTCCGGGGAAACACTATTCACTGTTGAAGCAGAACGTCGATGCTTTGAAGATCATTCAATTAGGGTTAACTTTGGTGGATTCTAAAGGAAATCTGCCCAATCTCGGAAACCCTAAGATCGGCTACATCTGGCAGTTCAATTTCAAGGATTTCGATGTAACGACGGATAATCAGTCGCCGGATTCCGTCGAGTTGTTGCGGAATCACGGCATCGATTTCGCTATGAATTTGAAATCTGGAGTTGACTCAGTGAAATTCGCTGAGTTGATGATGTCGTCTGGTTTGGTATGCAACGATAATTCAATCACTTGGCTGACATTTCACTGTGCTTACGATTTCGGTTATCTGGTTAAAGTGTTGACTCAGTCGCAACTGCCGAGTGAGCTCAGTGTGTTTGTTAAGCTGGTGCGGATTTTCTTTGGGGGGAGAGTGTTTGATGTTAAGTACATGATCAGGTTCTGTGATGGGTTGTATGGTGGATTGGATCGTGTTGCGAAGGCATTGGAGGTGAAGCGAATGGTCGGGCAGTCGCATCAAGCCGGTTCCGATAGCTTGCTCACATGGGTTGTGTTCGAGAGGATTCGAGAGATTTTCTTCAAGAAGCCTGGCAGCATTGACAATTATGCTGGAATGTTGTATGGGTTAGAGACTTCTTAGTAAATTCTCTTCTTTGATCATGCTCTAATGTAAATTAATGCCTTTGGATATGTCGTCATTGATGATAGTTTCAAGAATATAGTATAGTCCAGTTTTAATTTAATCTGGCTTCATTTCTTCTTTGATTTTCGTTTTTTAAAAATTCTTTAGTTTATTTTTTCTTGCTTATGCTTTTATATTCTCTTTACCTTATTTATATTGCTCCTACGATTCCTGAGAGAAATATTGAGACTAGAGCTGAATGTGATATTTTTGTGGTTTTCGCAGACGGTGAGGAAGTCGAAACTGCTTTATGAACTTCTAATGGAAATTGGGGATTTGGGAGGTACAAAAACTGAGTGCTTTTAGATGCAGTATTAGTGATATTCAAGTTTTGGGACTGTATTTGTGTAGTAATTTAGCTTGTTAGGGAGCTTGGGTGTTTTATTGATTGAATAGGATTGGAAGTGTACAAATTTGTGTATTGAAAAAAGAAAATTGGGTAAATTATGGATATATAAATGGGTCTATCTTGGTTTCTGTTTCAAAGGTGATGGAATAATGGTGGAAATTTGGAACAAGGAGTTATCTCAGCTTTACATGTCAAATTTGGAACAAAAATTGTGTAAATCACTTTACAACAATTTTCAGCTTTTTAGAGATTTAGACAACCAAACTAGTGAAGGTATTTTTGAAATTTGATGTTGTTATTGTTACTTGTCTAGAGTTTTCCATCCAGTTATTCATGTCGAGAAAGAGGAAAGGGAGCTGGTGTATATGTTTTTGTTTAATCTCGTATTTATAATCAGTTAATTTGGAGCAATGGTATTTGGTGTTCCAGATTGTTATCCCTTCCCTCAAGATTTATATCTATATCTATGATAGGGTGAGATTTTGAAGAGTTGGATATAGCTGGAAGCCTGGAAGTTTGAGCTTTAGCTTTAAGAAGTCTCTCCGTCGGGTTGAGAGAAGTTTATCGAGAATGTCTCCAATGGGTATAGTTTGACATGTTAGCTGAAGGGACTTTTGTCTTTATCAACTTGCATATCTTTGCTTTGGAGTTTGGACTGTCTAATTCTTTAAGATTGTGGGATGCATGAGATAGTATAGGTCTTGGAGCCTATGCATAGGGCAGGAGGTGGAGGTGAGTAGGTGTATCATTGGTACATTTCCTTGACTAAATCATTGCTGTCTTATAATATAGAATGTTCCGATTAGAATTACATTTAGGCTCTATTCTCTTCACCTTTTGCTGAATTGAAATTAATTTTATCGAAATTAATTTTATCAAATTAAACTTATTTTTACTGAACTAAAATTATTATAACTTATTGTTACTGAAACTAAAATGATTAAAACTTATTGTTACTGATTATCTATTATATTTGTTCTTTAATGTTACTGATTATAAATTATTTTTAGTGAACTTAAACTTAACTTATTTTTACTAAATTGAAATTATTTTGACGGAATATTATTATTTTAGATGAAGAGAACAGAACATTAGTAGGATAAGCTATAAAAATTTGTTTGTTGACTTCACAGTGCCTAGATCCACAACAATGAAAAAGAGAACCTTGTTCAGATTTCTTTTTTGCCGTTTATGACCTAGTCAACTTCACCCTAGAGTTGGATGATTATGAATTATGGTTTTATATTTTTTATTTGAACAGTTGCCATAAGTTTTGCCTATTGTGTATGAAGAACATTAAGGTGTTCCTTGGTGAGGCATATTTTCTGGGAAGGTTTATACAGATATGTTCTGAGTTCATAGGTACATATTCAGTATTGGTAACATTGTAATGCCTATGAAAAATCCAATCTTGGATGAATAAGCTCTATAAAACAATAAATGACCTTGAAAAATCCATGGGTCCACGTTGCCATGGATAAAACCATTGTTAGAGGTAAAAGATGATAAATATGTATAAATATGTGTTAATAATGAAATAAGAGATAATTAAGGCAAAATCATGAATCTGTAATTGACATAATTATGAAATTACAGATAATTAAAGCATAATTTTCAACCTGCATTTGAGATAACTATCAAGTTATTATTAATGGAGAAATTGATAATGTTGATTAAGGCATTAATATGTGTGTTTTATTTTAATGATGATTATACGATGGTTGAACATATAGAACGAATGACTTATCAATAAAAAAACTTGATGACTTAAGAAGGCGCAGGAGTCACTTCTTTCTTCTTTGTAAGGCCTATATTAGTAAATAAATATTTAAATAACAAAATTTAATTAGAAAATATTAGGTTTAATGCTCCATAGTCTATTACAATTGATTCTATTTAATTTTATTCCATAAATAAATATGATACGCATTATTTTATCATTATTACTCTAACTTTTGTTTGATTATTTTCCGTAAATAAATACTCCCTCCTTTTTTTTATTTTTTTAAATGGTTATTTAATGTAGCTATGCTATTTAATTCGTAAAAAAAAAAAAAAAAAAAAAAAAGAAAAAGAAAAGGCTACGCGATTTGTTGAGTGAGATTAAGATAAATTAAGAATTAATGTAAAAACCAACAAGAGTTGGCTCAAGTGGTAAATAACTTGATGTCGCTTAAGGGGATTCTCGAGTTCGAGCCTCACCGTATGTCGAATGTCTTGTCGGAAGACTTACCCAGTCACCCACCATAAGCCAGGGGTCGGATCTGGATGTAGTTTTTGATGGGAAACACTTGTTGGGAGACTCACCCACCATAAACTAGGTGGGCATCCTAAAAAAAAAAAGAAACAATGTAAAAAGGTGAATGTGTAAGAAAAAGGTAAATAAAGTAAGACATAGTGTGGAGAAGTGTAGTTTTGTGGGGTAAACTGATAAACGGGGTAGGCCTATAAAAAGTAATGCATAGTCAGCGGAACAAAAAAGAACAAATTTAAGTTTACAGTGTGTAGAACAAAGAAAATGGAGGAGTATTATTTTAGGGCTTTAGGCTATTATTAGCTTCTTTTTTTTTTTTTAATTTTTTTATAGCTTTTATTTGTAATTTTTGTCATTAGGACATGTTGAAATATTAAATTAAAGTGGTCAATGTTTGTTAACTAAATAGGGTTAAAAAAGAATCTGTGGATTCCACTCCCTCCGCTTCCAACCTTACCTAGACTGCAGTGCAACACTTGTTGGCTGAACTGTGTCTGGGATTAAAGTTGGTATGAAAAAACTTTGATTTTTAAAGAAAGACATCTTACTGCCCACCCAATCTGAGTCACTGTCCAAATATGTGCTACTTGTTGTCATCAATATTTAAGTTTTGCTCTTGTCATTGACTCATATTAATGTTTTGCACTTCCTTCTCTCTACAAGAGTTCAAACACTTCATATTGCATAGAATTTTACGTGATAAGCTGTGGTTGAGTCACTGATTATATTCTTAGTAGAAAAGTAGATGTAGGCCATGTAGCTGTGATGGGAGGTATTGGGATAATTGTGATCATTGTAGTGATTAGGTGCGAGAAGGAGATAATGGGCCCAAGAGAAAGGTAATAATTAATCAATAATTGGGAAAACCTTATTAAAAAAAAGAAAGTGTTCAACTATGTTGGGATGGATGAAAATTGAAATTTTAAATTTCAAGGGAGATTTTAATCAGGGAGGAAGAATTTCTCATGTATGCAACATTAATCTCCTACTAAATCTCCATCTGTCAATTCACCAAATGTCAAATAGGGAGATGAAGAGTGTGATTTGTGGCTTTGTGCTTTAAAATGAGAGACTGAGAGTGCATTTAAGTGTCCTCTTATTGGATTTTGGGATATCATTTATCATCATCATCATTATCATCATGAATCCATACTAACCTAGGCTACTTGTTGGAGTTACTGTGTCTTGGATAAAAGTTGATGTGATCATATTGTTATGTGCTTGACCCATGTTTTATAGTGTTTCTTATGAAGTTGAATGGATAGAGAAAGGAAGTTGCCTCGTCATCAGAGCCCTAACCAAGTTTAAAATCTGCTTAGTCGTGTATTTACTCATCACAACACTAGGCTTCCACTTGTCAGCAATATATGCCTTTTTTTTTCTTTTTTTTTTTTTTTCTTGCACACAAAATTATACTCTTGTAAATAGAGTCTAATCTTCATCTTTGAAAATGGTATTTACTTCTAATCTTCATCTTTGTAAATGGTATATACTTCACTCTGGAATCTGGATACTTTCCTAGAATATCATCTCTCTTTCCTTGCAAGATTTTACTTTGCTCTCAGAATTGGCTTGTTAGAAAATTATTAGATGGAAAAAGAAACAAGTCACTTGAATTCTATTTCTCCATGAAGAAGAGAATTAACGATGATGGAGTTGAAATTTTACTTCGTGCTTATTAACATGCTTAAAGACTGCCCTTTAGGGTAAGTGCTGATAAATGATGGTAATGGTAATGAATTTGTATATAAATTTGAAAGAGAAATCAATTTTTGTTCCGTGGTAATGATAGCTCACCCCATACTATCTATTTTTCTTCACAAATTTCCATTACCATCTATTACCATTTCGGGGGTGGTGCTGGTTGGTAATGGGCATTTATGAAGAAAATCACTGATTTAGGGATGAGATTGCATTGTTATGGACATTATGATATTGATTTACTTGCTAAATTACACTTAAATTCATTCCCATTGCCAGGAAGTATTCTCATTTCATCGTGACTCTGAGCTATTTCTTTGCCTGAGTCCTGCCTTGGTTTGACTTAAATCACTATTACCATTTCGGGGGTGGTGTTGGTTGGTAATGGGCATTTATGAAGAAAATCACTGATTTAGGGATGAGATTGCATTGTTATGGACATTATGATATTGATTTACTTGCCACATTACACTTAAATCCATTCCCATTGCCAGGAAGTATTCTCATTTCATCATGACTCTGAGCTATTTCTGAATTTCTTTGCCTGAGTCCTACCTTGGTTTGACTTGTACGATCAAGATAACTAATTGAGTCAGTAGTTAAAGTACAAATTTTGTGAAATTTGGATTATGCTAGCCTGAAAATGTTTGAAATTTGTTGTGTTGGATGCTGGGTCACTACACTAAGCAAGTAAGCAGCAATATCATTCAGATCAAATTATTGTTCTTAATGTCATTGTGACTGCTTGTCTTTGTGTTGATGACACCGTCCTCTAACTTCATAGATTATGCTTTGAAGTAGTTTTGATATTGCTTGTTTTCTTAAGAGACTTAATTTCCCTTTTGATGTTCTTTCTAACGTTAGATTCATATGAAGATTTCGTGCTTTTATTAGTTTCAATGATGCCATGCACTCAATCTAAATTTCCTAAAAATATGATAGCAATGTATTTTTGGCTTTATTTCTTCCAAATTTCTTGGCCTGAAATACATGAGATTTTGAGCTGCTTATGATAAGTGCAAACAGAGGAGTGTCAAAAGCATATCAAAGTAGCAGATATATTCCAGATTTTCAGGTGAGTGTTCTTTATTCTTCATCGCAGCATCAGCTTGCTTATCAACGTGGTTGTAATATTTGTTTTTTGGATTGGCATTTGTTTGCCTGTATGAGCAGTAGGTTTCTAGTGTTGAAGTAGTGACTCCGTTTGTTTGTTACTTTTTTTCCTTGCACTTTCTTATATTCTTTTTGGCTTTGTTAACATGGCAATTGGGCGTACAGCAAATGTAGTATTCCCTCAATTTGTTATTTTGACCTGTTAGAGGTTATGCTGCCACAAAATATATGTAAGCAGTGTAATAGTTGCAGCTTGCAGGAATTGAAAATTTGACATTCAACCTTAACTAGATTTACTTTCATTTTTCCTGCATAATTAAAAGACTGTTCTGTTTGGTCTGATCCTGGTGACTAGCTGGATATGCTTAACTGTTTTCCTTTTTCATTATAAATTACTCCGAGATAGATCATCGCAGTCTTTTATGTAACATAAATCCTTATATCTGAGCTCCATCTGAATCTGCGTGTGAGTAAAGCCTGATTCTTATAAAGAGACTTGAGATGGTGATGTAAAAAGGAAAGACACTTTAGTTATATGATTGCTATGAATATGGCAAACAGAAGTTTGTACTTTTGAGGCTAATAATGGGAGGTGGCGGTAATTATATTCTTTAAAATGCAGAAGGCCTCTATTGGGGGGGGGGGGGGGTATTGGTTTTGTTAGCTTCAGTCACTCCTTCGTAGCTTCAGTTGCTCTGTGATGTTTACCTCTATAATTTATTAAATGCTATTAGTTTCAATTACGTTGTGTACCTTGTAACTATCAGTGTGAAATGCAGTGCTTATGTAATTATCAGAATCTCTGGTTTCTACATCTTTTTTGCAGTAGTCTGAATATAACAAATTTCTTGTAGTCTGCATATGACTTTGAAATTTCTAATTTTATGGGGTAATAGTCAAAATGTTAATCTCATGTAGACATGTAGTTATGCGTTTATCATGCCATTGTTTGATCTTCTTTTGGTAGCTGATAGGAGTATTATGAGCTCATATGCAGGCTCTCTGTTTAATTGAACTGGTCACTGCTTAATGCTGTACTGCTAATAGCTCTTAAACTTTTGCTGCTGTGAGATAATAAATACTTTAAGTTTTACATAAAAGATATTTCATCTGGTATGCATAAATATGTTATTCATTATCGTTTCTCGTAAGGAATACTACTATTCATAGGAATTTTGTGCATTTAAGTAATAATGACGATTTACCTTATGCGAGGAACTCAACATTTTAACATAGTATACTCTCAATCTAATCTAGTAGTTTTTGTGTCAGAAGGTCCGAGTAAATGCTTTTGTTCAGACAACTTTTTATTTTTTTTTTATTTTTTTATAATCCGTATTTTTTTTTTGTGTATTTTCATGAATCATGACTATATTACCATTATTAATTAAGTTCATGTTCGTCATAGTGTAAGTTTTACCTTTTTTTTTGGTCAACTGTATTGGTTTTACTATGGTCAAGTCAGACCATCTTTCCTAAAAAAATTTAAAATATAATATTTTAAGTAGAAATGTATGTTGAGGAGAATTATTAATGCATCTTCTTTTAGGGTCTTTTTAATGGTTGATGTACACACCTGTCAATATTAAGAATGTTCCTTTAATTACAGATTAGTTTTTAATGGCTTCGGTTTTGTTTGTTGGCTACCTGCAGTTAAAATCTTTTGCTTGTTGAAGTGTTGTTTGCTCTGGGTAGGGTAAAATTTATATGCCTGTGAATAGTCTTACAGTGCTATCATGTTTGTTCATCTAGAAAAACTTTCCTTGTTAGTTTTCCTTGCCATTTGTCATCGTGTTTATCTCTCAGTATCTGTTTGCCACAATTAAATGCTTGTTTTGGTAAACAACTGTGTGTAAGGTTATTTTTCCCTCTTGATTATGCTCAATGTGGTTCTATTACTTCTATTTGTCTGGTAATTTATGATGTTTTGGTTGCTTCCCTAGGTTGCTATTTGAGCCAGAGGTGAAGAGCTGTAATTGCAGTTTTTGGTTTCCTGTTGATTACGCTTCCCTGCTTATCATCTTTTGATGGTTTCATTGATTGTTGATAAGCTGTAAAATTTGGTTCATACCCAGTGTGTACACTGTAATTTTTTGTTCAGAATTCTGGTGCCTGCTGTGACTGTTAGTTGTCACTTTTGTTTTTTTGATTAGATTTGGCGGACTTGAATTAAAGTTTTGGTTCTTGTTTGATCTTGCTTTTGTGAGCTTTATGTGCCCAGGAGCTCGTGCTTCTGATCTCCATATCAGCATATTGTGTAAGTGAAGTTGTCTCTCATCCGTGATCAAGGTTAAGGCACTTTTTTTAAATAACTATTATTATATAATGTTATTTATTTTTACTGTAAATATCATCTTAATGGCCTTTTGGAGTTTTGAACTTGCAAATTATAATATCTTTCTTAATCATTGTAGGTCCTGGCACATGCTTGATGCTTACTGTAGCATATCTTTTGTTTTAATCTAATAATGCTGCAGGCCACCATAGCCTTCTGGCTCTCATGACCAGTCCCAAGCTGGAGCTCTAGTGGTCATGTGACTCAAAACTTGTAGGGTATGCCAAGAGAACCTGTTTGTCAACATCAAGGTTAGCCTGTTGGGCAGTTTTTGTTTCCCTTTAATTGGTGCCCACACCTAGGTTTTCTGTCACTGACAAAGAATCTTCTCTATATAATTGTAGGATACCACAAAAGCTTGATGTGTCTGGGCTCCACAAGTGCATCAATCTGCTTATATGAAGGTGATATTGTGACCAAGATGTCAATCTTAACTCACTGATCCATGGGTACACTAGTATTTGCTGATTTGTTTTTTTTTTTTTTCTTTTCTTTTTTTAGTAAAATTGAACAATGATAACAGTAATTCAGAGTGGTGAATAAGATTTGTAAAGGAATTAACATATTACATTTTGGCCGAGTCATATGGGATATGTCAACTAGGAAATAGAATTGTCAAGCTTTTAAGAGCCTTTGTAGTGGTACTGTGTACTGTCTATTAGTGGTATCTCCGCTAACCCTTCCATTCTGTTTGCAAAAAAGACCCAAGATCATTACCAAAGAATCCCAGCATTGCTATGACACTCGAAATAGCTCTCTTCTTTCGCCTTTTTTGTTTTTGTTTTTAGGGGATGGGGGTTTGTCACATCTCTCTCTCTCTTCTTTTCATTTGACGCATCACCCTTATGGATTTTTTTTTTTGGTGGGGAGGGGGGGGGGGGGGGTTGGGAGGGGGAGGACGAGGTGTTCTTTTGGAAACCCTTTGGAGATACCTTTAAAACTCGTGTCATTGGTTAAGAGCTTATTCTCTGTCCATTGGAGAGTCTAGGAGATCCTTCCAAACTTTTTTTTTTTAAAAAAAATATTAGATCTCATGACTTCCTTGGCTTCTTATATTCCCCTCGACTCTTAGGCTGTACAGGACTACAAGTAAAAATCTATTGAGGTGTTCCTTTGGAGCTAATTCAGTTAGTGCAGTGCAATGTATTGTGTATTGTGGACGATCTAGGACTAGTTTGACTGGGCTTTTAAGGTTGGCCCCCTAAATGCATTGTTTATCTTCACTGTAACCCCCAATCAAGCTGGAAAAGAATTTTCACTGTTTGTTTTGAATTCATTTTAGTTTTACGAAATTTGTCCTTAGCTTCATAAAAGGTCCCTCAGTGTGTTATTTCGGGGCAGGATATGGTCTAGTGGTCTACCACTCTACCACCATGAATGTTTGGACATGAGAGGCTTTTTGGCTCAATGCATCAGCTAATCAGCTGTGGAAGTAGTACTGCATGTGAAAGGGGCCAAAATGTGGATTTGAAATGGAAATCATTGCCAAAAGTGAAGTATCGCCTATGCGTTGATTGAAGCTGTGCAATCTGTTAAGACTTGCATCAAGAATTTATTCCTGAAATTGCCTACACTTTTTTTTAGCACACTTGACCACTTATTTCGTATATACATTTAATTTTCTGTTTCTTATCAAAATCTGTTAATATGCTTTGCGAATGTGAAAAGAGTGCCATTACACCTCATATTTTCTAGGGGATAAGTGTACAAGGTTTTGGTGTACGTGCGAAATTACTAGACCATAACAGAAAAGCATTAATAGATGCAGCTTAGGAGGGGTCACCATCATTTGGGAGAAAAGAACAGGTGAGGAAATGAGAGCAACTCATAGAATGTTAAGCTGTGCTGAGGCGGTCATTCGACGTCCCTATTATCCGAAGGAATTTAAGAACTGTTGTCTAAACTCGGGCTGCATGTCAATATCGGGTTATTAATGGAAATGCTCGCTTTGCTCTAAATTGGGTGTTATTGTATGACAATGAAAGTGTAAGGTGGCCAAATTAAACCTAAAATTTCATGCACCTAAGCTTAGTAATGAATTGGAGTCTCCCTTAGTCGAAGGCAGGACAAAATGGAGTAGTTGTTATGTTGTTGCATCAGGGTTCCACCTCTTTTTATTTGTGGTTGGAGGCGTAAATGTGCTAGATTTTCTTCTGCAATTTTGTTTAGAAGTTATCATCAATAATTATCACTAGTTGTTAAAATGGTGATAGAATGAGTGCCCAACAACGATGTGATATGTTCCTAAATTGTATATATTGTCTTTTGGCTGTAAATTAACAATCTATCACATATGCTATATTTACTTCACGGTTGGATTTTATTTATTTTTTAACATAATTAAATTATTTTTACCGATTTACTCTTAGGGCAAGTTCTCTTATGTTGAAATTAAATTCAGTTCAGCTCCTCAGTTCAGCTTAGTTCAGCTCAGCTTCTAATTTTCTTCTCTTATAAAATATTCAGTTCAGTTCAGCTCTGTTCAGTTCAGTTCAGTTCAGTTCAGCTGAGTTCACTCAATGAGAACAAGCCCTCAGTGTTTTTTTTATTGATAAGAATGAACTTACTTTAAAATAATTTGTTTATAATAAATATTATTGTTTTCAAGGTGAAGGGAACCGAGCCAAAGCGTTTAGGGAATTCTCGAATTATTTAATTTTTCTGTTTTGAGATAAGGTGATAAGTGAACAAGTGATCCCAATCCTCAACCAATGGAGAAAATCATTTGTGTCCAATGTGGGGGTGCTGACTATGGAGATTTTATTGAACAAATATGGGCTTGTTAGTTGTGACGTATCAATGATAATGTAGCTATTTTTGGTAAGTCCTGATATATACGGAGTATAAGATTCTTGATATGGCAATTTTAATATTTATGCTTGCTTGATGTTTATGTTTAGTTTAGTTTAGTTTGGAATTTGTTTGTGTGTGTTCAATGTCAGTGTTTTATCATCCTAATGGTTGATGCATTTTTACTCCCAAGTTTTATGTCATAATCAATTTTAGTCAAAATAATGACATTACTGCATATTGTATGAATTATAAATCTCTCTATATATACATCTATTGTTCAATGTCAAAACCAATAATAATGGCGCCCAAAGTAATGTTTTTCTTAACCCCTAGATATAGAGAAACAAAGTATATAAGTATGTATATTATGCATACCAAGTATGTTTTTTTAAGTTCTTATGCATTAGGGTTGTTATCTATGCATGGAATCTACTCACCTAGCTGTAGAATAAAAATTTCAAAGATGGGAAACAATTTACTCATCAGTGCTAAGCCGTGAAAATCCTAATTTATCTCCTTGATAAACAAATTTGGTTTATCTAGTGGCAAAATGGTAATTTATCAACAAAAATGCTTAATAAGATGCTATTCTCATAAATATATCAACAAATTGCAAGGTACATATTTATTATTTAATATGAAAAAGTTTATTTATTTACCATTTTGATTTAAACTTGTATTATCTTGTGCAAGACAAAAGGAAGGCGTACATGCAACTAGCCAGAAGGTTTTGCTAGGGCATTGGTGCATCCACACAAGAGGAGTGCAGCGAGTCTAAACATAAAATCAAAAATTAGCCAATTTTTTTACATTTAAAGCGATTGTCTCTTATTTACCTTCTTTTTTGTTTTCACATCTTGTTCATTATTGATCAATGTACAAACCAAATGCAACACAGTCTATAACATCGTATTTGAGGTCAAAAAATTTATTAAAACATAATCGTAACTATTACTGCATTATGGTATACATGTCGTACAAGGTTGGGTATGTGGGTTTGGAATACGAGAGGTTTTTGAAAAAAAGGGACCACCCAAGAAAAGAGTATGGACCATGGGTCTCAAGTATCTGAATATGATGTGAAACAAAGGATGTGGATATGATTTGGACTATAGTATCCCAAACCAAACTTAATCCAGATATTCGTGTCCACAGTCTCACATGGGCTCATCTACTTTCTTTTTGTTTCATCATGCAAGCTTTATTTGGGGGTGTATTTTCCTCAATTATCTCAATACCTTGAATGAGAAATTTTGGTCAATGAAGAGGTCTTCATTTTTCACACCATAAATGTATCTTTGACCTATGGTTACTTGCATTTCCTTTTTGAAAAATACAATATATATATATATATGACCTATGGTTAGTTGCATTTTACATAAGGCTGTTGTCGTCTGTTTTGTTTTACTCTACTCTACTTAGTATAAATAAGTTGCTTTACTCTGCTAACACCTGCTCTACTTTGCTTAGAAGCTCAAAAGAACAATGTCTAGCTAGAAAATCACTTTGCCTCTAAGTATATAAAAAATTATCTTTTAGAAAATGAAGTGATTAACGATTTCTATCTAAGTATTGGTCATGTGTTGAAGTTGAAGTGATTAACGATTTCTATCTAAGTATTGGTCATGTGTTGAAGTCATCAAGTATGAATATCGCATAGTTATTAAGTATTGATCAAAATCGCATAGTTATTATGTATTGATCAAAATCGCATAGTTATTATGTATTGATCAAAATTGCTATTAAAGAAAATTTGAGGTTCTTTTACTTCGAGGTTTGAGAAATTGAAAGATTCGATGATTTCTAATACCTAAGTATAATAAAATGTCGATTTTGAAAATGTAGCTTTGTAATATATTTATATAAGGGAATGAAAACCTCTAAGGCGGTGTTGGTATGAATATTCAAAATAAAGTGGAAAGAAAACAAATATGAGGGAGGAAAGGAATCATTAAACTCTGCATTTTCATTTGTTTGATTTAACCACATAAATGATTTACTTAAACCTAACTTCTTTTATTTTTTGTTGAGGAGGGCAAGAGTAACTGTAACCTAAGGTTTAAATAACATATAGGTGAAAACCATTACCTTTAAGTAATGGTAATTTTTATCCGATCTAAACCTTTTGACCAAACACTTAATAACGATAATGGTTTAATTCAACATGTTTCCAATCCAAAGACACTCTTATCAAACATGCTCTTAATATCTAAATGACCTCTTCAATATATATATATATATATATATATATATATGCATGCATGAGTGTATGCATGGATTAATAGAGTTGTGTTTCTATTATGCTCACAAACGCCTCCACGATATCTTTCATCGAGAAGCTAATAAGGCTGTTTAAATGTCTTCCAACTTATGTTAAATACTATGAAATATAAAATTCGTCAGTCGTCACCATCTTCTTAATATGTAATGATTTTGTCACTTAATTTGTCTTATTTATCTAATTTCGGTATATATTTGGTTGAACTATATCACGTCACTTTGTGTGCTAAGACGTCTTGGCTTTAAACTAGATGTGTTACGATGTGTGCAAATTCTTCATTGCAATTGTTAATTAATTACTAGTTAATGTGGTGATTGTTGGATGCTGATGCATTTTGGTTATCGGCAGAGGGGAACTTTCCACCGGGGTCATTCGGAGCCTGCCCCCGTAAATTATTGAAATTAATTAGTTGATAAACTAAAATAACCTATATTTACTTATAAAATATTGGGATGTAGTGATTAATATTAAGAAGAGATTAAATATTTAATTTTTGACCCCTCTAATAATGTTTTCGGCCAAGATCCGCCAAAAGTTATTGACAAGATGATGTTTGGTGTGATGCTAAGTATTGTCTTTGTTGAGGGACATACATCTATAAGATACTAATTTAATTAGGTTGCATTTATGCACGAAGTTTGCTATTTTTGAAAACTAGATATTTGTAAATATTTACTCCAATAATTTTCATACAAATATGATACTCTCTACTGAATCATACTGTAAAAATTATAAGTTTGTTCAAATTATATCAGAGCAATAAGATTAGATAATCACATCCTTTTAAATTATATAAAGCCTAGTTATTTACAAGTAATTTTTACCTAAGGGAATGTCCATGTAGTTTTTATTTTAAAGAAAAGGATTTATACAAAACTAAGGAGTAAGGATTACATAGAAGATGTTAAGTAGACATATTAGGCTTTACTCAAAAATTTAAAACCCACTTATAATTTATTTTTAATGCCGTTTATGACCAAAGGTGTATAGATATCATAATCGTTATCTAAAAGGTGACTTCTTACAACAATAGGTTAATGTGAGACAAAAATGTCCAAACCTTATTTTTTGAAAGTTGATATCCACTAATTTTATTTAGTCTTTTTTTTTTTTTTTAGCAAATAATTTTATTTAGTCTTTGTTTCCATAAGTTTTTCCCTTTTTTTCTATTTTTTTTTTTTTTTTTTTTTTTTTTAAAAAAAATTTATGAGGAAGGGAGATCAATCATTCATTAAAATTTATACTCTTGTTTAATCTTTGAGACATTGGGAGTTAAGATTATTTCCTTAAATTATAGGTGTTTTACAACCCACACTTTCAATCCATCATAACTGGAGCTGAATGTCAACAATTTATGGTTAACTATGCTCCTTATTGCTTAACATAAATTTTACGGAAATTTCATGAAATGTCCCTGAGTAATTTTTTTATTCACCAAATACCCATTAAAACTTTCAAATTCACCAAATACTCCTGAGTTTAAAAAAATTTCACCAAATGCCCTTAATGACTAACGGCGGTTAACACCGTTAGTCATTAATGACTAATACGCTACGTGTCAGCCTCTAATTGGTTGTTGTAATATAAATAAATTAATTATTAAAAAAACTTTAAAAATATAAAAAAAAATTAAAAAATACCCCCACCACCCCCTAGACCCCACCCCGCCCCACCACCAGCCCCTGCCAGACGGCGCCAGCGGCGGCCGCCAGCTCCCAGCCGGAACCGGCACCGGTCACCGGCGAGGCCAGCCCCAACCCTCGACACCCCCTCCCCTACCCCCAGCCCCCTCTCCCGTCCCCTTAAACCCCCTCCCCGTCCCCTTAAACCCCCTCCCCATCCCTCTCCCGTCCCCTTAAACCCCCTCCGGTCTTGGGTGGTTGGGGTATTTTTTTTAAAAAAAAAAAAATTAAGTTTTTTTTAATAATTAATTAACTAATATTACATCAACCAATTAGAGGCTGCCACGTGGCGTATTAGTCATTAATGACTAACGCTGTTAACCGTCGTTAGTCAATAAGGGCATTGGGTGACATTTTTCTTAAACTCAAGTGTATTTGGTGAATTTGAAAGTTTTGATGGGTATTTGGTGAATAAAAAAATTACTCAAGGGCATTTCATGAAATTTCCGTAAATTTTAGTTTAGATAAGCTAATATAAATATTAGGGTTTTTATTCAAATAAGTTAAGTGTTTTTTTTCTTTTCTTTTTGTGTTTAAAATAAGTTGAGTAAATAGTAAAGGGTACTTTAATACTTAAATGTAAAGATAGATAACTTCCAATAAATTACTACTCCATAGTAAATTTCAGCATTTAATATGACATTTTATTGGTAGAGTGTTCAAAGGAAATATTCAAATCTTGTTTGCATGGTTACTTTAATATACTTTTGTAGAGCAAATGAGTGTACTTATGTACCATATCACTTTGTACGTAAACTTTCTTCGTTTATGAAAGATCAACTCACTAATCATTTAACCACGTAGTTCCCATTCTTTTAATCTCAATTCAATTTATTATTTCACTTCAAATTAATCTAAAATAAGAAGAGAGTCGAACTTTCAGAAACAAGAGAGCATTTAAAAAATTGGCTACAGAACGAGCGGGTTGAGCCGTTGGAGTGAGCAAATAAACAAAACCATAAATGACACACACTTGCTTTGCTTAGCAAAAAGTACAACAGAAATTGAATGTAGGCAACTGTCTCCAACATTAAAATTGCTATACTTTTACATTCAATTACCACACCTAAATCCCACATCTATCTATATTTTACATTCACTCTCTTTTCCCCCCTTTATTTTCTCTCTCTTCCTCCCTTCAAATATTTCTCTCACCATTATTAAATGAAACCCAAGCAATCTTACCACACTTCCATACCAAAATTCAATCTAACTCATTAATATTATTTCCTTTCCTTCACCATCCACTCCAACTGTTCGACGAAATTCCTCAAAGAAAAATAAATCTTCCATTAATAATGGGCAAGAAGAAAATGAAGCTTCCATTTCTCTTTCAATCTAAAAGCTTAGACCCAAAAACATTTTCTTCTTCACTTTCAAATTCATCATCTTCCCAACCTTGGCCTTTTCCTTCTTGTGGAAACATAAAGACTCTTTCTTTTCGAGCCAAAGATAATGATGATGATGCTTTTAGAACCTTCAACTCTGCTTTTCTTGAATCTGAAATGACCCCTCCTGAATCTTGTTTCACCATTTCTTCCTCTTCTAGAAGCTTCTCGACTATGTCGGAAGATTCTGGAGACCCCCTTGAGTCCGTCATTCGTGGGTTGAGGTCCGATAGGCTCTTCTTCGAGCCTGAGCGGAGTAGCTCATTGCTACTCCACTTACAAGACGAACGAAGTCAAGAACTTGAACCACAACAACATCAACAACTAGACCAACAACCCATTATAAATCCGGTCTCATCGGAAGATTCGGAATTAGTAGTAGATTACAAAGAGAGTGAGGTATTATCAATGGACTCAAATAGTCCATATGAAGATTTTAGAAGGTCAATGGAAGAAATGGTGGAAGCTCATGGTGTTAAAGATTGGCAAGGGTTAGAACAACTTTTGGGGTGTTACTTAAAAATTAATGGTAAAAATAATCATGGGTACATTGTTGGTGCTTTTATTGATTTATTGGTTAATCTTTCTTTTGCTTCTTTTGAATCATCTTCAACTTCAACACCAACAACAAGATCAACAACAACAACAACAACAACAACAACAACAACAACATCATCCTCTTATTCTAACTACTCTTCTCCTTCTTCACCTCTATCTTTGCCATCTTCTTCCCTCACCACCCCTTGTCTTTCTTCAATACTCGATCATGGCGACGTTGATGAGCAAGATGAGGATGATGATCATGTATGATTGATGAGTAAATCTACATATTAGTTTAGTGAATTTTGAGGGTGGGTTAGTTAGTATTAATTGATCTTAATAGATCTTCCTTATGGTTTATTATTAATTAAGTAGTATTAGTATTAGTAATAGTATTATTTTTAGGGTCAATGCTAACTTGATTATTATGCACATTGAAAAAGATTGAAGTTAAGAATCTTCAATCTATTATTGAATGTTATTATTGTATGTACAATCTATCTATATATCTCGAGTTTGGTTAGACTAGGTTTATATTTTCCTCTGAAATTGGCCTCATGAAAGTCTGTGATGAGTACTTGTAAAGGAAACTGCACATGTCATATCACATGAATTGGAGAAATCAGAAAATTGAGGTGTTCAAATTAGAAATTTTGGTTAATACTTGTATAATGTTAGATTTGTTATTTGTTTTTTGTTAAGTTAGATTGTTCTGTTTTTTTGCTAATTTAGGAATTGCCCTTTGTCTTGGGTAATGGCCATTCAATTATACGTAGTATATAAAATATACAAGTGCTATTTATTACCATTGTCATGAATTAGGTGATCTTAAATATTTGTTTCATAAAAGAATGAGAAGAAAGAACATCTGAACTAAAAAATTTTGGCACTATATGTATAAACTAGTATGAAACCATGAAAGAGTAGCAATCTAAGAAGTTTCATGAAATCATGGAGGTTGTGTTATGTCATGATGTGGTCTAGTCAATTCATCTCATAAACAATGTCGTCCAATCAAATTAAATAGCAAAATATAAATATATTTGGATATATATAATAAGATTTTATCGAGAATGATCATCAACCTATATTGTTGACCATCCTCGTGAAAGAAAGAGGTGTGAGGGTTTTCTCTATATCTCTTTCATTATGGTTGTTAACCTGGCCCGTGGGGTTAACCAACGTCTTCAACAATATTTCATAAAAAATGCGTACTTATTATCTGAATAATTGTCACGGTCTTATTGATTAAATTGATCTGTACAAGTGTACATGAAATGTTAAAATGTCATAATCGTATGAGTAAATGTTAACGATTTTTTGTTATCTTAGTTTAATTAAATCTAGAACTATTTCGTGTTGTTGTCAGCATGAAAACTGATTAAAACATACGAATTTGGAGATACAATTTGTTCTAGATTTATTTTCAATCTTGTTGGTGTAAAATAACTCGATCGAAGTTTTGCCAACCTTGTTAAAATAGCAATAATTTGTAGGAACATTTTAAGGATTTGAGGGTTTGAGATTAGGAAAGGTAGCATGCTTGGAGCCTCACGTATCAAACCCCGAAATATAAAAGGCACACACTTTCACTATAAAAATGCCTAGGAGTTTGCCGTTGACATAATCCGCAAACTAGGCCGAACGTAGCTTTATAGCAAAGTTGCCACTTTTTAGTTCAAAGAAAGTAAACGATGTATCACGTAAACACTCGATATAATGTAAACTATAACATCATTCGCTTATCAAATGCGCAATGATATAAATCGAATTTGATTCTATCTCAATAAGAGTACGAGTACAACTCTTATAATTTAATCAACTTAGTTAGTTGACATGTAGACGCTAAATATACACTTAACGATTACAATTTCCAAGAAATTACAACACAACTTTTACGTAATACTAAACAACCACTAAGATTTGTCATTTGTTTAAACAACTTTTAGAAGATCTGACATAAACTTAATTAATTCTAAGAAATTGATGTGTATTTGTCACTAATAAAGACAACCCATATACCCATTAAATGACAAACATCTACAAATCACAAATGCACTAACTACACTTAAAAATAACACACACTTCTATAATAATGGATAATTAGATAAATGTATATACTCAAATTATTTATACTTTGAAATAAAAATAAGCAAATATTTGATGAACATTAAATTAATAATTAGAGGTTTCTTCAACGGCATTCTGCCATATATTAATGAGCATATTTAATTCCAAGTTCCAAACTGTGAAGGGTTTTTTCACATTATTGTTGCGCCCACATGATGGGTTTCATGCACCCTCAATCACAACCGTCAATTTCTACTTATTAGATATGATGGTGATATTTATAAATGATCTTGACCGTCTAGTTTAAATTTGGATGGTCATTGTCTAGTGATAGCTACTATTCTTCATTTATTTTTCAGAGATTTGGCTTGCCCTTTGCACTTATATCCTTGCACCTGCAAAATAAAATTAATAAAAATACAAATAAATAAAATAAATACAAATAAAAGACGAGTGAAAATTATGAAGCGACGACGGATCTATTCAAAAAGTTGTATGAGACAATGAATCGAGAATATGCCGAATTGTTATATGTATGTATTTGGATTCTTAGCCCTTCCCCAATTAATTATTGTTTGATTTTGTTAAATTCGTTTTCATTATCGTTCATTATCAATTGTAGATGTCGCATGGCTTATATTAATGAAATTTAGTGTCCTTTAGGACTTCTTTCAAAAAACAAAAACAAAAAAAAAAAAAAAAAAAAGAGTTATAATAAAATAATAATAATTTAAAAAAAAAAAAAAAAAAAAAAACTAATCCGGTATGTATATCATTATTTGAGTTAACAAGTTTTTGAAGTTGGATAGTATATTATAGAAGTTACTTTGAGGGCATGTTCTCATTGACTGAACTCAGCTAAACTGAATTGAACTGAACTAAACTGAATTGAGCTGAACTGAACTGAATTGAGCTGAACTGAACTGAACTGAACTGAATTAAGCTGAACTGAACTGAATTGAACTGAACTGAACTGAACTGAGCTGAACAGAACAGTACTGAATTGAACTGAATTTCAACGTAAGAGAACAGGCCATGACTTTCCTCAGGATAATGATACACTTAGAAAAATAAAAGAGTTTGTTCTTGTTTGATTTGTCCCAATGAATATATTTACTAAATATATACTTTTTTGTACGTCGTATATTATTTTGGTAAGGATATATTTCTTATAATTAAAGGAATTAACGTTTAAAATTATGCGGCATACATCAACAATCGTGCCTAAAAAAATATGTTTACTAAAAGAAATGGAGAAAGTATTCAAATAGTAATGCATGAGATTCAGGTTATATATCTAATATCTGTCTGTATATGAAGAATGAAGTTGGTATAAATGTAGTGTTACATAGTATAAAATGTTCCACTGATTTTTGACATTAATTTTTATGGGATGATATATATAATGAGAATATTTGGACGTCAATATCTTAGTATGAGACAAAAGATGTAACACCTGGATTTCTGAAATTTTAATGGTTGAAAAACCTTCATTTAAAATTAAAAAATAAAATTCGTAATTAATTTTAGAAGAAAACAAAAAATGTATATACATAAATGATTCATTCATAAGTGGGCACACCCAAGTTATCATGTTTGGGTAAATATGAATAATATTAATTTTAATTTTAAGGAGTAAAATGTTAAAGAATAAAACAAGATTGAAAGACATACATACATTTTCTTGCTCCTTAGTGAATGGGTTGTGAGGATATGGTTGCCTTTACAGAGAACAATTGTCTCTGATGAACATTTTGCCTGGCAATTCTGAATTATTAGAGATTTTACAAAGTTTTACAAAGTTTGCCTGGCCCTCAAGATTCCACCAATCGCGCTCAATTAATTGATATTATAGTGACGAGTCATTTGATGTGGTTAGGGTCGATGTGAAATGGATAATATACTGGTTTTATAGAGGTTAATTCACTATGCAATCAATTTTGTTATAATCAAATAACAAAGTGAAAGCCACAAACTAGCATCATATTATGGGAATATTAAAGATGTTTAATAATAATGGATTGATGTTTTAAAAAGAGTTCTCAATATGTCTTAGGCTTTTTCCTCTCATAATTCGATAATTATTCACCCAGGCCATTTTCGGCTTGATAAAGACATAGATTAGGGTACATCTATCTATACTATTGTTATCCCACTACGTGTCTTAAATAATCAATTGATATTATTTTCTCATAAATAATGAATATTGCATGTTAATAATAATGCTTAATTGGTTTCATACTTTCATGTATGACATCATGTTCATTATACTCCACAGTTTTTTTTGTTTTTTTTTTTTTTTTTTTTTTTTTTTTTTTTTTTTTTGCATAGGTAGACCTACACAAACAATTTTCTCCATTTTGAGAGAAGAACTATCTATATATGATGATTTTGTTAACCAAATCACCACACATATTATTCCACACATTTAGTAACTTTTAATCACTTTATTTTCATATACAAGTATATTTTACATTAGGAAAGCAATTAACAAGTAGATCTCACAATGAAAGTCAAAGACTTGTCATAACAGGAGAGGAAAAGCAAAAACGTGTAGAAAATAGCTTAGGGACCTACTTTAATTAATTTGCAATTGAAACTCATGTGAATGTCAATATGAATTACAGTACATTCGTTCCAAGCATATTATGATGGTACGATGCAAGTTAATTTTTTTTTTTCCACCCGCTTTACCCTTTGTACTAATCCGGATTCGGGGATCAATTCTGAGTGGTGGTTAAGTTACATTCTCCTTCCAATTGTTATTGTGGGGGATCAAACATGAGTCCTCCCTACTTATTATGAGTATCTAGTAAGCATGACTTGAGTATATACCTATAGTCCTATACTAAAGGCCTGTTCACATTTACTTAATTTCAGTTCAATTCAGCTCCAATCAGTTCAGTTCAGCTTCAATCAGTTCAGTTCAGTTCAGCTCCTAATTTTCCTCTCTCATAAAATATTCATTTCAGCTCAGTTCGATCAGTTCAGTTCAGCTCTAATCAGTTCAATTCAGTAAATGTGAACAGGCCCTAAGGGCATGTTCTCATAGGCTGAACTCAGCTCAACTGAACTGAACTGAGCTGAACTGAACTGAACTGAATATTTTATAATAGAAGAAAATTATGAGCTGAACTGAACTGAACTGAGCTGAACGGAACTGAACTGAAAATAAACGTATGAGAACAGGCTCTAAACCAGAGTTTTTTTTAGGGAGTTTTTCCTTCTAAACTCTACATTTTCTTTTAGATATTTACTATTACATTGTTTCCGAACTTAATTATTTTGAACCTAATTACACTAGATAAAGTCATATCTAGTGAGGTATATTTTTATAGTGTAATTTTTAAATAAAATAATATAAGTGTAATTACCATTTATCTATATCTATCTATACTTTATATATTATAAAGCGTTCCTAAAAATGTTAATGTGCCACGTGTATTTCATTCTTGCACCAGCATAATGCCACGTCATCATTCAATATGCCACGTGTACTTCTAGCACATTTTTATTTCATGTCATATAGTAACCAAAAATGCATCCAATAAGGTTTGAACACAAGACTTCATTGAATAAAGACCAACTTATTACCATCCAAGCTATAAGCTAATGTCGTTCTATCTATGCACATAAATATATAAATACATATTAGAAATAAAAGCAAAATTATTCAATACTACTCCCTCCGTTCCTAAATTACATTCCTCTTTCTAGCATTTATTCCTCACATAATAGAGAGAAAGAGGAATGTAATTTAGGGACGGAGGGAGTATTAATTATTGTTATTGTAATATTATAATTTTCGACAATAAAAAAATTGTTTCAAGCTCTTTAATAATAATAATGATATAAATACTCAAAGTAATACCTGGAGCAACGCCCGGGCCAAACACTAGTTTAATGTTTAAAATATGCCTCACTAATTACCATTAATTTAAATTTTAAAATATAGCATTATCTAGTGAGGTATAATTTTGAACCTAAACCTCACACTTATGTTTGGCAAAATTAAAAGCTGTGTAATGTCAATAAATGTTACTATTAATTAACTTAGGTCTGTTCACATTTACTTAATTTCAGTTCAACTCTAATCAGTTCAATTCAGTTCAGCTCCAATCAGTTCAGTTCAGCTCCTAATTTTCCTCTCTCATAAAATATTCACTTCAGCTCAGTTCAGTTCAGCTTCAATCAGTTCAGTTCTATTCAGTAAATGGGAATGTTTTCCTTTTCAATATTCAGCCACTCCTAGACTAAATAATATAGCACTTCGTAATAAAACAGAAGGGGCCTGAATGCCTGATTGGTTTGTACAAATATAATTATGTGTACATCATTTTAGTACATGCAACTGTATTAAAAAGATGACAAATGAAAATAAAATTTACTAATTTTAGACTTTTAGTACATACATCGATGTATAGTACCAAAATTTCACCCGAAAAAAATAAATATATAAATAAAACAGTATAGTACCAGTTGTCTACTTGCCAAGATAATTTATACGGAGTAGTACATTGTACATAACTTTAATTTCTACTAATTAATCTTCAATCTGTTCCAAACTTATACTTCGTATAAGACTTTATTTCTTCAACTCTATAAATGAATAAACAACAACCAAGTCACCATTGGAATCTAACATCATTGGTTTGTACGTGCACAAATTAGTTATCGAATCTCAAATAAATGTAGATCAGATTCTTGATACATAAGCTCAAAAATTATTAGCACCAAGGTCACATATAAGTCTTTTGTAAGGATCGAATTTTATGTAATTAATCTTCTATAAAGATCTATTGAGCTTGAGGACACTTTTTTTAAAAAATCCTTTTATATCGAATACTTCGTATTTCATCTGTTTCATAATATAACATTTATTTTTAGACGGTTAATTTTTAAGTTTGTTGTCAACTTTCAAAACCCTTGACCCTGAATTGTCATTAATAGTCTTGACACAAAATCCTTGACCTGAATTGTCATTAATAGTCAACTTTCAAAACCCTGGACACAAAATTATAGTCTTGTGAGACTTTTATTTACCCCAGCTGAAATGTATGATACAAATGGACAATGATAGATACTCCGTATTAGTTTTAATGTGTAGTTTTATCATTAACTATTTTATAAATATTTAATTAAAAATATTAATGATTATTAAATGTATTTCTTAAACATTGTATAATACTTATGAAATATACTATATTAAATGTACCTCTTTTCATGTTTTTAATATTTTTCATGTAGGTAGAGCCGGAAATACAGTAGTCTTGTAGTCCACCTTGTAGGAAGATGGGATATTTGTAATTGTTTGGAGCTTACTTGTATTGACTCTATTCCGCAAGGTGCTTTAGGGCCTGTTCACATTTACTGAGCTGAGCTGAGCTGAATTGAACTGATTGGAGCTGAACTGAACTGAACGAACTGAATTAAACTGATTAGAGCTGAACTGAACTGAACTTAACTTAATAGAGCTTAAATGAATATTTTATGAGAGAAGGAAATTAGGTACTGAACTGATTGGAGCTGAATGGAACTGAACTGAAATTAAGCTGAAGTGAACAGGCCTTTAGCCTAGGCGGAGCTTCATTTGGAATAAAATTCCTGCTACAGTTTAGTTTTTTTTTTTTTTTTTTTTTTTTTTTTTTTTTTTAAAAAAAAAATAATAAAATAAATTAACTATTACAGTAAGTGATAGAGAGATTGAAAAAAGAATTAATTTTTTCTAATATAGGCTAATCAATCATACAAAATCAGCTCCATAATCGAGACATAATTGTTGATCAAAATCGGCTGAATCGGCTCCACTTTCAAAATCCGAACTAAAAGATTCTCATCTGAACGGCGAAGCTTCTAAACCATGTGCAATTTAATTTTTTAGTTAATGCCTTTCCTAATTTAATTAATTTATCAATGTGCTAATGTTGCTATAGTAGTCAACAAGTTGAGTTAGGCTACATATAATCCTCTAATGTAATTTGTGTACATGTTCTTATTTTCATCTGTCTGTATCTAACTATCTTTATTAAAATGTTTAATCATTACCAATTAAACATTATACTAGTATTAAGATACATATTGATATGAATTAGTAATGTAATTAGTATTGTTTTAGTTGCGCAAATTAAAAGTTGGTGTCAATAACTCAATATAACTGACCACTACACATGGTGCCATCAATAATTTCATGTCATTTCAACCTTTTAAATAAAGTTTATATTGGTATATATGTGGTTCTGCAATTTAATTATGTAATGTGTACAAGTAGTAGTACGAAGTGTTATGTGAGTTAGGAAACTTAGGATTATAATCATCACATACACAAGGTAATTACTATGCATTAGAAAGAGGGAGATAAGTGTAGTCCGATCCCCAAAAACCCTAAGCTATAATTATTATACTTGGTATGATATTGTGATTATTTAGCGTTCCTACAAACATCACTTTGTATTCATCATGTTGCGATATTATATGAATTTAACAATACAAATACAATGCATGCATATACATTTTTTAAGGTTAGGAAAAAAGACCTTGCTACATCAGACACATCTATATATGTCTCTCATAGGATAATTTATAATTTAAAAAAAAAATAAAATAAAAAAGTAAAAGTAGAGTTTTTCTACACGAATCAGCCATAACAGGCTGAGTAAAATCTTCATTCCCTTCATTAGCTATGGCTCCTTTGAGTGAATTTTGGCTAAAGGAAGGATTAGCCGTTTTGAATTCACCCAATATAAATGTTGATCAATGACCACACTAAGATATTGATAGAGTATAAAACATATTCCTGGGTCTCAATCATCAGCTATCAGTATAAAACTCTATCAGATATGTGAATGTGTAGGTCAAATAAATTTGATGATATAGTAAGTTTGACAATACGATACATATATACGGAGTACTTATTACTTAGGGCTTGTTCACATTTACTGAACTGAGCTGAACTGAAATGAATTGAACTGATTAGAGCTGAACTGAACTGAACTGAACTGAATTGAGCTGAAATGAATATTTTATGAGAGAGGGAAATTAGGAGCTGAACTGAACTGAACTGAACTGATTGAAGCTGAATTGAACTGAAGTGAATTGATTGAAGCTGAATTGAACTGAAGTGAATTGATTGGAGCTGAACTGAACTGAAATTAAGTAAATATGAACAGGCCCTTACTCCGGTATAAAATTAGGAATTCATGACAAAAACACGCGTAGATCAGTGTAATTAGTGTGAATTTGTCATGATTTTCTAAATTTAAACAGTTTTCAAGAGTATTTTTAATGCTTATATGTAGCCCTAAGGGCTATATATATATATATAATTTGACGTAATTAGTTTTACTCATATTTACATCAATTATGCACTACAACTCTGTACAAGCCTCGCTCGCATATCACACATGAAAGTTATTGCAACATTTTTTTTTCTCTCTAAGCTAGCTAGTAGCTAGGTATGGGAAAAGATGTTTTCCAACCAGAAAAACTAAATGCAGATTAATTAAAACGGCCCAAAATTTCTTGTCATATTAATTTGTTCTAGCTGTTTCTTTTAAATGTGTACATTACATTAAAGTGTGAATATTATTCAAACTCTCATTTAATAAAACTCAGAAATATTGTAACATCACAAGGACTCACCAAAAGATTTGTTAACTTTTAAAGGAAATTAAAAGATAGAAATATATAGTCCACTTCAAGTGAAGGCTAATAGCAATTACTTATTTTCCAAAATTAAATTTACTCACATTTATGATCGCTCTACCATGCTTGCTTCAATTTCCTCCTTCATGTGATAATTGAGAGTGACAACACTACTATTACTAGAGTACATTTTATGAGTGTGCAATAATCTATACATGCGTGCTGCCTAAATTATTTCATTAATTTTAGTTTGCATGTACCCTTTCATTGATTTTATGTATGGAGTGTCGATCGAAGTAGTATTTTAATTACGAGTAGCTTAATTAGTTAAGGACTTTAAGAGTTGAAATCGAGTTCTATTTATAATCTTAGATAGTGATGGAAAATTAAGGTGCATGGGATGTCGGATGATACCTAATATGTTTAATATATACAACGTATGTTATGTACACCTTATTCTTTCTCTATATTAGTTAACTAAACAAGTTCACCAATTTTCTATAAGTAGTAAGTTCTCGAGAAAGTTCAACTTCCAAAGATGCCCATAAATATAGAATTTCAAGAAAAAATGTTGTATCAATATTACAATGTGATAAGTGATGTTGTATTGTGCAAAAGCCCATAAGCTCATATTATGGTAAAATTAAAATTTAAAAAGAATCATGGCTTAGGGCTTGTTCCCTTCATATTATTTTCAGTTCAGTTCAGTTTCAATAAGTTCAATTCAGTTCAATTCTAATTTTCTTTTCTCATAAAATATTCAGTTCAATTTAGTTCAGTTCAATTCAGCTCCAATAAATTCAGTTCAGTACAATACAGCTTAGTTCAGTCAATCAAAACAGACCCTTAATTTCATGAATGTATGATCATGGAAATGGTTTTTGATCATCTCCGATCCCTTCTAGTTAGAGAAGTTAGGTAATGGAAACGTCCATTGTGATGCAAATTAATCAGTATAGTATGTAGTACAGTATTAATATAATCTTATTTAATTAATATTTGTATTTATTTATGTATGCTTGCTTAAACGATACTCATATCATGAACTATTAATAAAAAGAAAACTCCATGGACATTATTTACACTTCTTATACATAGTCCATATATAGCATTTTCCTTATTATTATTGTGATTATTAAACAAACTTGCATTGCAATGGTGACAGTTATACACTATTATTACAACGATTGATAAGTGATTTTATTTGTGTTGTGTATACGTAATTTATTAGAGTACCATAAAATTGTACAGAAGAATAACAACATATCAAAATTTGAAATTGTAGATGATTCATCGTACTCTATAAAAAAAAAAAAAAAAAACCGAAAAATGTTGAATAGGGATTGTACTCGTACGATATATTCAGACAAACAAACTGCAGGCTTGTATATGTCAAAATGCCTCTGGAAAACAAATCATGTTTTTTGTTTGGCTGGCCAAATTGCGTCCAATAGCTTGGTAATTAGAGATATATTAGAAAAGCTCATAAATCAAAGTATTTACGAAATATTAAAGTAATTAATAATCTCAGTTACCCAATAGTTTAACACAACAAATTAAGGAAATTATATTGAGTGAGAACTTCTTTTCCAAGAAAAAAATAGAAGTAATCACAGCATTAATTACTCTCCGTGAAGCAAGGTCCAAGAAGTGCCCTCGTCATCGATTTCAAGGCCATGTTTTTGTCACTTCAAGCATGGGGCATGCCTATGTTTTCAAATTCCAATCTCTCTATTTTGTTGGGCTAAAACCCTAAAGAGTGACGGAGTGTAAATGAAGTAGACGGGATTAAGTGATCTCAAATCTTAGATGTCACCGTAAAATTTTATCCAAATAAATTAGCTGACATATGCAAATCACATCATCCAGTACTAACATTGCACTAGAGTAATAGAGATTAAAAGTTTGGAAATTTTTCTTAAATAATATGTACTCCGAATTTATTCAAAAAAAAAAAAAAAAAAAAAAAAAAAAAAAAAAAAAAAAAAAACCAAAGGTGATTTATTTTAGGTGAAAGTATATTTATTCCCTTTGTCACTTTTTATTATCTATACTTCGAATTTCATGGTCTCCGTATTTAACCATGTATATATTATTGTATATGCTATGAGTAAAAGTTATGAAATTCTTCGTATGATATCTTGAAAATACATTTCATGTTGTATCTAACAAAATCACACGTGATATGTTTTTAATATCTAGAATACAGAGTAGTAGTATTTTTTTTTATTTTTTTTTGACAAGAGTGTAATAGTAAATTTTGAAAGCTAAAGTTTCAAAAAATTGACTATAAAAGTTTAAGGGTAAAAATTTAAAGTGACCAAGGGAATATCATTTTTGAGTTATTGACAGAGAAAAAAAAAATACCTCATGGACCCATGATACTACGTATGATTTTTAAGCGAGAATTGGATCGCGTAACTTGGGCCAGCCTGTCAACAAATCTTAAAGACCCATTCTGAAACGAAGCACTAAGGCCCATTCCATTGTTCCCAATTACTGACTAAATTTTCTTCACTTTTTTTTTTCCTTTGGGTTTTTTTAAGTTATGCCCCTAAACTTCTTCGGTTTCAAAGCTGTGCCTATGCTTTTTCAAACGTCTAACTTGTGCTCTCAAACTAACTAATTTTTATTTACAATAACCTTTGACGTTAACAATAGCTTTTTTAATTTAATTTTATTTCTTTTTTAATTTTATTTTATTTTCTGATTTTTGAAATTTTTTTAAAGTGTTAAACCAATTAGAACGGGACACGTGTCAAATTAATAACGTCACGACACCATTGTTGATAAATAAATTAATTTTCGTTAACGGATATAACTGTCAAAGGGTATTGTTGATTCGTAAGGTGGAGGGCACAACTTATAACTTTGAAAAAGTATGGGTACAGCTTCGAAACCGAAGAACTTGGGAGGCATAGCGCCATAGCTTTAAAAATCTTTTTTTTTAAAGAGAAATAAACTGGAGTATTTCTTTCTTTGACAAGAAAATTACTCCGTAAGACCGTAACTATATATGCAATTAGAGCGTTTTGTGTACGACTCACCATGCTATGTGACTGCTTGTAAATGAACAAAATAACCCCTATTACATTGACTCATGAGTAACCCCTATAACACCAATGAGGTAATCGAGTAACCCCTACAACATTAACGAAATCTATAATATAATTTAAGAGTAAGTTAATGAGGTTTCTCCAAAACCCCTATGCTTAATTCTCATGCACTCCTCTCTCTCTCTCTCTCTCTCTCTCTCTCTCTTTTTGGGAATATTCTCCAAATAACTTCCATGTGTTTTTTTATAAAAAAAACTAAAATAATCCTCCAAATATCTTCCACTTCTTTCCTAAAAAAAACCCTTCCCTTCCTACTATTTTTAGTATTTTTTCTTTTTTTTTTCTGAATTATTATTTTTCCTAATAACACACACTATCC
Organism: Chenopodium album; assembly: GCF_948465745.1. Lineage (NCBI taxonomy): Eukaryota > Viridiplantae > Streptophyta > Magnoliopsida > Caryophyllales > Amaranthaceae > Chenopodium > Chenopodium album. Next base: position 3,713,948 of record NC_137836.1, on the reverse strand, counting down.
ATTTTAATTAATATTACCAAAAAAAACCCACACACACAAAAAATTACCAATTTAATAATCTAATAAGTATCAAAACAAAAATAGCGCACTTTCTACGCATGGCCTATTGGAACACAAAAAAACTAACCCGGTAATTTCTGGCCGAACTGAGTAACCCTTACTCGACCAAGTATCTCCTGACTGAGTAACCCTTGATTGACCGAGTAACACCTAACAGATGGAGTAACCCCAAAACCGAGTAACCTCCGATCGAGTAACCTTTGACATATCGTGTAACCCCAGACTGACTGAGTAACCCCTAAATAAATAACCCCACACGATGTGGCTAGCCACATATGAAAATTTGTGAAACATTAAATGTATACATCATGTTTTCTATGCAACTAGCCACAACGTATGACCACTTGCAAAAGAACAAAGTAACCTTTGTAACATTGACTAATATTTCAAATAATCGTTTAGTAACTACCTTATTATTGATTCAATAATCATCAACAAAAAAAAATAAAAATAAAAATAAAAAAATAATAAATTTAAAATTTAAAAAAAAATAAAAAATAAAAAAAAAAACAAACAAACATTTTTCATGTGACAAAACACCAGTGTAGCTGCTTGCAAAAGAACAAAGTCACTCCTATAACAATGGCGGGGGTAACCCTTATAACACTAACGGGGTTACCTCTATAACACTGAATGGATAATCCCTATAAAACTAATAAAGTAACTCCCATAAGAGCAAGACACCAGTATTATAACAGTAGTTACCATATTAAAATCAACTTTCCGTATTTGATAAACAATTTTTGTTATTAGATTTATTTTTAATATCATTGTGTAAAATATATATCCCGTGCACGGATACATTTTAATCATTTGCAACTTTAGAATTTTTTATATCTCACAAATAATATGAAACGGAGGTGATAATTATTACGGAGTAGTTTTTTTTTTTTTTTTTTTCTTTTTTTTTTTTTTTTTTTTTTTTTACGAGATGTGGTAATTATTTTCAACTGAGCTTGAATAGATTAGATGGGCTACTAAGAATTCTAATTTATAATCAATAGTAAGAAACATCAGAAACCCAAATGTGTAAGGCCCATACATATGAGTTACTCGTAACCTCTATAATGGCTAACCACACGCATGGTATGTCTAACCACATATGAGAATATATGTTCTACAAATAACAAATGTACCTTGATTGTAGTGAAAATTGCATCTAAAAATTATTTTAAGGGATTAAAATCAAGGTTTCCCTACAAAAATTCTTAGATGCAATTTTCACTTATACAAGTATTAGATTTAAGAAAATCAAATAACATTTTTTTTAGAAGTTCAAATAAATAAGGGCTACAATTAACTTCAGAGGGTTTTTTTTTTTTTTTTTTTTTTTTTTTTTTTTTTTTTTTTTCTCTTTTTTTTTTTTTTTTTTGTATGAGAGTATATTGTCGATGGTAGAGAAACATGTGTGTATGTTGTATGTAAGAATCATGTATGTGTATAAGCGAATTCAATACTATATGAAAACAATCAATGCAAACTCTATTTGAGAACGATCTATGCAAACAAGTATCCCGATTATTAAGGGTTTGGATTTACACCTACATTAATATTGATGAATTGAAATAGAATTGAATTATTGTTGTAACGTACAAGTAAATATTATGCAAGACCTTTCTTGTCAAATTTTATGGCTTTTAGCCGAAAGCACTGCCCCTTCTTCAATGCAAGCTAAGTGTAAGTCTGTAACATAATTGAAGCAACTTATTGAGCATTTACTACTAAACCCATAATAGCCTAAGGGCCTGTTCTCTTACGTTGAAATTCAGTTCAGTTTAGTTCAGCTCAGTTCAGCTCAATTCAGTTCAGTTCAGTTCAATTCAGTTCAGCTCAGTTCAGTTCAGCTCAGTTCAGTTCAGTTCATCTCAGCTCCTAATTTCCTTCTCTTATAAAATATTCATTTCAGTTCAGCTCAGTTCAGTTCAGTTCAGTTCAGCTCAGCTCCTAATTTCCTTCTCTTATAAAATATTCATTTCAGTTCAGCTCAGTTCAGTTCAGTTCTGCTCAGTTCAGTTCAGTTCAGTTCAGTTCAGTTCAGTTCAGCTGAGTTCAGTCAATGAGAACAGACCCTAAGTCCTTTCATTAAATTCAAGTATTTAACATGATCATCTTTACATGCATATATTCTGTACAAATTCTTAAATGAACCTGGTTCACATTAATTTATTGTGGACTACCAACATTAGATACAATATGATTGTTTTATTAATAAAAAATAAAGGTCACTATATTAAAACAAAGGTTATTATGTTGAAATAAAAGTTAGTATGACATTATAAAAGCTATAAGAGGTTAATTTTTTAATGAAATTTTTAGTATAGGTCAATATGATTATATGAATAATAAAGATCATTATGTAAAAATTAGGCCACTATTCAACATAGTGTCGTACTTTAACTTCATAATAACATTAAGGTCACACAAATTTTTAAAAAAAGGTTACTATATTAAAAATAAGGTTACTATATTAAAACTAGGGGTCACTATATTGAATATAATGTCAGTTACATGTGTATAAACCTTAGGTCCACAATAATATTATTGTGGACCAGGTTCACGCAAGATTTTCTGTATATTCTGAGCCTCAAGTATTCCTGAGTCTAATAAACATGTTGGTATTAAATTGTATGTAATTAATTCCGAGTAAATAAAATTGAGATCTATAAGTACGAGTACTAAATAAGGCCTAATAATAATTTTAATTGTACTAAAACAATTAAAGTTAACCATATATTTAAACACAATTTAGTACAAGCAAATTAATTAAAGGTTTTATTCTGTATTATAAGACGCGTTACTTGAGATTGACTAAGAACTTCTCACAATGTTCATGCAATGAATTCGAGTAAACTACACAACTACTCCCTAAACTTTGCACAAAGTTGCAGATCACTCACTAAACTTTCAAAAGTTGCAAATCACTCACTCACTTGAGATTTGACCTTCAATAACAGGTAAAATGCAAGAACTCCCTAAACTTTCTGACAACTCCCTAAACTTCCTCAAATGATTTTTAATTAGCTAGTCATTACAAAAACAATAATAATAATAATAATAATAATAATAATAATAGTAGTAGTAGTAGTAGTAGTAGTAGTAGTAGTAATTATAATTATAATTATAATAATAGTAATAGTAATAATAATAATTATAATAATAATAATTATTATTATTATTATTAAAAAACGATTATTATGTAATAAAATTCTAACAACAGCTATATATATACTCCAACAACTATAGTTCAATATTTTTGGTTTTTTTATATATATTTTTGGTTTTTTAATTTTTTTTTGTTGTTGTTTTAGTTAATATTTTATAGCCACGTACTAATATAAGTAAACAACCGCGCGCTATTAAGCAATCTTAATTTCAACATCACAAAAAAATTCTAAACTTTTTTTCTAGATCATGTTCATTTCACAAAATTTGGAACTTTAAGTATTTTTTTTTAATAAACGCACGCAACTGCAAATTCAAACGACAATGAGAGTTTTTTTTTTATAAGGAGGCGATAAGGGATTTTTAGTACTAGGTTCTCTACTAAAGTCTGCTAATTATAAATTTTGTTGAGTTTAATGTGTATAATAAATCAAACATTCAAACAATTTTTTTTTTTTTGAAGAAAAGACAACCAAACTAATTAATATGTGATATATAATGGCACACAATAAATATGCTCATCTTGTTCGAAGAACAATGATTCCTAATTGTTTGATTTGGTAAATCATTCTTTCTACTCTGATGTTAATTGGATCATCTAATTTTATTTTATTTTTTTTTAAAAAAAAAAACGAACCAAAACTAGTGCAAAGGAAAAAATGAAAAAATAATTTTTTTTTCCAAGTCAAAAATTTAGTTAGTTCCCATTAGCTTACAAATGTATGATTAGATTGTTAAATTAAAAAATTATTTTTAAAAATTATCAAAGTTTAGGGAGTTTACTTATTAGTATAATAGTTTAGGCAAAGTTTAGGGAGTTAACCTGCTATATCAGGTTACTACCTGAAAAATGACCTCCAGCCACCTGAGTAGTGAGTAAATTGCAATTTTTAAGAGTTTAGTGAGTAAAGTGCAACATTTGGCTAAGTTTAGGGAGTAGTTGTAAGCTTTACTCCAATGAATTCAAAGAAATTTGTCAACATTATTTCTATGAACAAGACAAAGTTAACATGAATGTGAAACAAAATCTTGAGCATGATTTACTGTATATATCTGTATTTCTATCATATCTCATCTTCATTAAATTGATTTACATGATTGATAGACGTACCATATATATGTTATGTTTGACATAGCTAGCAATTGAAGTACGAACAATGGAAATGCATTTTGGCAGCGAATAATTAGTGCCAACAATTGAATGTTGTTGCAGCAAGTTCAGGATTCTGAGTGTATCAATTTTAGCCTATTTGACGGGGTAGCTTCAATGTCTGCAAATTGATTATTATTATTCATTACTAATTTACTGGCTACCTCAACTATAATTTTCATTTTTTTTTCAAAAAAAAAAAAAAAAAAAAAAAACCTTAAATTTATTTCTGATTGAAAAATATGAAGTATATCCATTCAAAACTCCAAAGGCCTCTAAATAATTTAGGTTGCGTCAAGTCGGGTTATTGGATCAAACTTGATTAAGACAAGTAAAACCGGATGTATAAAGTTTGAGTTTGTGTTGGATCGATGTTGTCAAGTTTTGTACACAGATTTCAATGCAAATACTTGTTCTCCTAAAAAATAAACAAAACCTTTTGTGTGCCCCGGGTGTACAGTAATTTATTGTACATCAGCAATTCTCACACGTGTGTCACTAATAAATTCATTATCCCCAATACTCTGTATTATTCTCTCTCCTCTCTCTCTTCCAACAAACTACCAAATTTACGACCACATTCAACCTCAAATTACAATAAGGTTGTTGTTAGGATGATCTCTCATAGAGTTTCGCTTCCTTTGATCTATATTTCTCAGTCTGCAATTGATTTTTCGTTTTATCAAATTTCGAACCCTAACATTCTTAAATTTTTTTTTTTTGGTGCTACATTCTTAAATTGTGATATTTCGCTCTCAAATTTTTCTGATTTAGGTTTCTAATTGATATTCCGATCAAATTTCCGAGCCTTCATAACTTTGGATTTAGAGAACGAGTGAAGTATCAGTCGAAAAATCAGGTATTTTTTTCCATTTTAAAATCAAATTTTCATTTTTATGTATAAAAATTACCCTTTTTACCCACAAAAGTTACCTTTTTTATCTATAAAAGTTACCCTTTTTACCCACAAAAGTTACCCTTTTTATGTATAAAAGTTACCCTTTTTACCCACAAAAGTTACCCTTTTCGTGCACAAAAGTTACCCTTTTTACCCACAAAAGTTACCCTTTTTACCCACAAAAGTTACCCTTTTTATCTATAAAAGTTACCCTTTTTACCCACAAAAGTTACCCTTTTTATGTATAAAAGTTACCCTTTTTACCCACAAAAGTTACCCTTTTCGTGCATAAAAATTACCTTTTCTACCCACAAAAGGTACCCTTTTTATACATAAAAGTTACCCTTTTACCCATGGAAGGTACCCTTTTCATGCATAAAAGTTACCCTTTTTTTCTTCTTCTGCTTCCTTTGCAACGTTTCTTCTTTCCTCAGCATCTTTCTTTTTCTTCTTTTTCTTTGCAATTGCAGCCTTTTTTCAATTGCATTAACATAATCAACATTTTGAAAAAATCATGAAAAAATTAATAAAACACACCTTCATCTTCTGACGACTTCTTTGTACTCTTCTTCTTCACCATTGTAGAATCAAATAAAAAACAAAGAACAAAAACAAAATAAAAAAACCTAAAAATCGAAGAATCAAAACAACTAATACAAACAAAAATCTCATAAAATTAAGTAAACAAACTTAAATTTGCAAATAACAACTTCATAAGTGAAAGAGAAGAGAGATAATCGTTGTTGAAGAAACATAAACCAAGTTGAATAGAGATAGAATTGCCAATTGAGGAAGAAAGAAGAGAGAGAAAGAACTTTCTGAATGAATGAGAAAGAGAGAGAAAATATTGGTTTTTATTTGTAGGCAATGAAGCTTGGCATGTGTGAATCAAGATCGAAACAAAATTGTTTATGTTTAGAGAGCCGATTTACACTAATTTGGTGTAAATCGGATGTCATTAAACATTTGTGAAAAATAAAACAAAAACTTTTATATATACCCGATTTACACTAATTTTACTGTACATCGAGCAGTATAAGGGTAACTTTTACCTAATTTTAGGGTAACTTTTTGCCTTTTTTTGGGTAACTTTTAACATAATACAATTTTTATATAAATAGACAATAAGAAAAGTTGTATAATGGTAATTTAATTACATTTAATCACAAATAATTGATTTTTAGTCATTTAAAATGTGATTCTTTACTAATAATTTTTATTTGTATTGGATTACTTTTATGCATATTAGGGTAACTTTTATTTATTTTAGGGGTAACTTTTGATCAATCTAGTCTATCTTTATAGTGGATGTACAATAATTATTGTCCCGATTTTTTGTAAAGTTTGTAAAAACAAAATTACCTTTTCATAATATTTTTTTAAATAAATTATTTCCTAGCATACATTCGATTATGCAGGTACAAAACATCATCTAGAAAAAAAAAACAACAATCATCAAAAAAAAAAAAAAAAACATCATCTAGAAAATCTAGCTGATATTTTTCTCTATCTGATCTTTGCAAGATGAATGGTGATAAAATTCCCGATATTTTGAAATTAGACCTAGTTATTGGATAAGGTAATCCAATGATAATAGGGTCATGGCTGAGCTTAAAAGACTCATAATGAACATGGTTTTTAATGGACAGAATCAATATAAAGTCAAAATGTTTTAACAATTTAATTAATAAAGAAATAGGTAATGTAAAAAAAAAAAAATTACATAAATATTTTTGTACATATAATTTGTTGGTCTGCCCATTATTATCAACATATTATTAACCTGCAATCTGCAGTGGCCCGATAAAATGTGACCATCTTTGTACCGACCCGACTAGCATCAACCACTCCAACTCGCCCAGTAACCAGGTCTATTTGAAATTATAGAGAGTTTAATTGACACCACAGACACTAATTTAAAACACTAATGTGATTCCGTCCTTGCTTCCACAGAAGAGTATTATACTCCGTATTGGATTTTCACAAATGACAAACTAACCAAAGTGACAAACTAAAATGGTTTCAATGTTTAGTCTGAAACGAACTGTATCATTTATTTACTTGCTAAAATTTAAGATATATATTGAATTGGTTCATTAATGTCTCTCAGATATATATGGCTCTATTACATGATAACCTACTCCAAAACCCCCAATCCTTTCATATTAATGATGTGAACTCAATTAATAGGAGGTAGCTAACATTACTCAGGTTCCCCTCGATCTCTATAGATAGACTGCATGCAATGATAGTATATACAAAGTACATATTTTTGATAGGCGAAATTGGTTTCAACAACACGAACTTTTAACAAGATGCATGTAGGCATGTAGCAGCAGCATGAACTTTGACTAATAGCTATAACAATACAAACTTCTTTACTAGATGTACAAAATATCATAAATGAAGCTCGACCAAAAATTTTGCCGAATTAGACATGGTATCTTGCTAATATTTTATTATCATAAAAAATCGTTTGGTATTGCGTGCCTCGATTTGTATGCGGGAAAAAAAAATCAAACTGGGTTTTGGAGGTCAATTTAGTCAATATTGTGATCAAATTTAACAAAAAAAAACTATAAAAAAACATCGATTTGCATGCTATAAAAATGTCTCGGATAAGGTTTTGGGTCAATTTGGACCTTGAGGACTAAATATGATATCAAAATTTGCAAAAAAGTTAATAAAATATTAAAAATTCCATATTCGATAAATTTCCGGTCCTAGGTTTCATTTATGATATTATGTGCACCCGATGAAAAAGTTGGTGATGTTTCGTCTACTAGTCAAAGTTCATGCTGTTATATGCACCTTGTTAAAATTTCGTGTTGTTGAGACCAATTTTGTCTTTTTAATATTACGATTTGAGTAAATGTATTAAACTTTAGATCAAATAAATGAAGGATTTATTTATTAAGTTGTGCTGAATTTAATTAAAGTGTTTCCCAATTATTAATGAGATACATATGCTATGCAAAGTCACAACAAAATTCTTGTAACACTTTAATTTAAATTTTTTGAAAAAAATAACTAAATATTGGCGCAACTAATATATGGTTGTAAGCTATACTCTAGATACTTGAATCTCTCACCCGTGAATGTAGGTCTATTTTGACCGAACCACGTAAATCCTTGTTTATCTTCTTTATTGCTTTTCTCATTCTTATTTTTCATTGATTTGTTCCGGATTAAACAAACACAATTAAACCCTTTTTTCCTAAATAGACCTACATTCACGGGTGAGGGATTCAAGTAGAGCTTCTTCATTACGTGGTTCGGTCAAAATACACCTACATTCACGGGTGAGGGATTCAAGTAGAGCTTCTTCATTATAATGGAGAAAGAACGAGAGAATAATACAAGGAGTTCTAAATCTAAAGGCTCAAAAGGTTTGATCTACTATCTACGTATTTGATCAACAAAAGAGTCCTTTTATAACACAAGGAAACCCTAAAATTATTCCCCAAGTATAATTAAATAGCCGTCATAAAAAAGATATAATTTTAGGAAATATTCCATAAATTATCCTAGAAGAATCGAACTACCGAGCTATAGTTCGGAACCTAGCTCAAGCCTTCCGCAAGTCCTCATAGGACCGAGCTATAACTCATTTCCAGTTTCGTCAGGTTTTCTTGGCCATAACTTTCTCGTTTCTTATCGGAATTGGTCATATTACCGTTGGAAATCTCTTGAACCAAGTTATCAGCTCCAACTTGAACACTTCAAAATCACTTGTTGTTTGAGAGATATCTGCATTCAAAATCAGCCCTACTAGATTTCGAGTCACAATTTAACATCGTGTATGTTGAAATGTTTGAAAGGCTGCCATACACGATCAAAGGCCACATATCACTTTGCATAAACCAAATAAGGAGTACAACTTTATCCTTCTTAGTCATGTTAGGCCATCTCATGTTGTGCTTTTTCATGTTGGGTCGTGTCATGTCATGTCATGACTTGACCCTCCCAACGCCGTTTTTTACACAACCCCTCCCCAACGCCAAAGTAGACTCAAACTTCTTGTACCCTTTTAGAGTTGCCATAACTTTTTCTATTCCATTGTTAGTCAAACACATATTTTGCCCAGCCAAATGCTACCCTTGTGCCTTGTCTCACAAAAATTGGTTCCTGAACAATTATTTGTTCACATTTGAATATTAATATCATTATTCATTAATACAGGGCATATATTATAAATCAATGATAATTGATATTAGTAAGGTTAGGCATCTTATTATTGACAAGTTTTAATTTGCAATAAAGATATTCATACATCATGATATAATAGCTTAGTCTAGATTTTCTCTTCAAAAGAACAACCAATGATATTAACTTTCCACTATTCAATTCCAACAATCCAGCTGGCCTGGCTAGCTCCTATCTAATCCACCATCATAGTGGAGTTCATCAGGCAGCAAAACATTATTATTCCACAACTTAAAAAGAGTCCTGCCTTCACATAATACTTTTAAGCAATGTAACCCCATACATTGATCTTTCATGGCCCAAATTGTCAGATTGGTTTATCAAAAGATTGTATGCTGGAATGGTGTAAAAATTTGTCTCTATTGACATTTTGTTATTGAGTAATGTACACATTACATAACTCCCGTTTTAAAATAATTGCACCATTTTGAGTTTTGATAATATATATCTGTTCTAAATAAATCATCTTTTTCTACCGACATATATAAATATATGTATAGAAACAAATACTCCATGTCATTATATAAATGGCCTAAATGTTATTGGTTTGTCTCAATAATGTATATCTTCAAAGCATCAAATTCTTATACTGTAACTTTTATGAATTTATCTTATTTCTTAATACAAGAGATTAATTATAGACATTAATAGTTAAAGTTCTGTATTGACAAACAGAAAAGTCAAAATGGTGCAATTATTTTGAATTAGAGGAAGTACAAAACATTCACACTGTCACAACGAACGTTATCGAAACTAACTAAACTCAACAATAACAATGTTTTAGACTAGGTCACTAAGAATCTCACATTAAGGGCAAGGCTCAACAACTCCTTAAAAATCATAACAGATAAAAATTACTCATAAAAACAGAGGGAGTTGTGACAATATCTTAGGCATTATATAAATTGATATATTGTTATATGATGAGCTATGAAGTGTGTATTTTTTTACAAACAAGGTCTTGCAGTTACTGCAATAAACTTCAATATTGTACTTCACTGGAAAAACAATGCACCATTTTTTTACCTGAAAAACATGCATGACCTCAACCAATGTAAAAAATATTTTGCCAACTTTTTAGCTAAAAGAGCCATGAATGTACAAAAGATGTAATGTTGACGATCTCTAATCTCTATAAATTACTGGAGTCACAAATGAACAAAAGATGTAATGTTGATGATCTCTAATCTCTACAAATTACCTTTGATTTCAGTTTTTCCACTTGATGTGCCCTTAGCTTGTTTTACATCATTTTTTGTTTTCAGTTTCTTTTTTTTTTAAAAAAAAAACCAAAAACAGAAAACAAGAAAAATGTGTTTCCACTTTTTCGTTGTTGTCAGTTTTCAAAATTATCATGATTTTAATAAGTTTAATTAATTTTTGATTTATTATGCGACAAATATCATATACTTTTAAAAAAAACAAAAAACCAAAAAATAGAAAAACATAGCAATGCCAAACAAACCCAAATTCAATTCATAATTATTAATTTGAAAAATTTGTAATCAATCATGTTTTATTTATTTTTTTTTTTTTTTGAAAGAAATATGTATTTATGAATTGAAAAATAATAATCATGTTTTTATGTTCAAAAAGAGTAACATGGAGAAGTCAAGATAATATACAATATTATACATTGAGATGGGTAACAAAAACCCATTTTAAAATGTTGAGTTAATGTTGCAAATTATTACTTCTATATGTCATTGAAAAAGTTGTATCTAGTAAATACTTGTTAGTTGTGAACATAATTAGAAATGACATCTTATTCAGTATGATCGATAGCCATTAGCCAAATGTCATGGTGAAGCCTGTCTAGTCGTGAGGCAGCACTTTGACGGGCAACATACTAGCTATATCACATCATCAATGGTAGTTATTGAACTAAACTATCTAATAAATTTTTCTAATTTTTAAGAAATTGTAAAAATTTAGTGTTCCTTATTATTATTACTAATTTTTCTTTAATTCAATGATAAAAACGTGAAAACAAGTTATCTTTATTTGCACAAAGAATCATTTAACTAGGAGATGATCGATAATAACTTCCACCTAACGATCAAAGGTTTGAGGTTTGATTCTCATCACCTTCAATCCCCTATAATACCTCGTGATTAAATATTATTATAAGATAACCGACATTGTTTCTACTACTCTTTCTAAATGTTTTCTTTTATTTGGAATTTGGAAATTGTGATGGGATGATCTCCTTAAATTCATATACGTAGTATTACATTATTATACCTTTCGGAGCAATGCAAGTAGACTACCAAATTATTAATAATGGAAAGATTTTTACATGCATCTAAATATACTTAGAGAAAAGTACACCCGAGTGTATATAAAAATTAAAGAGTATCAATATCATTAAGATCTTGTTCTCCTGATAAAGAAAAAGAAAACAAAACACAGCATCAACTTGGGGTTGATAGACTACACACTTTACTTAAGAAAAGAAGCTTTTTTAAAACTATTGATAGAAAATGACCAATTGGGTTAGAGCGTGCAATACCACGAGACTTAAGCAATGATAGTTTTCAACTTTTTTTTGTTATTCAACTCTTTGATTATCTGACATTTTACTGCCATCTTAATATCATTATATTGCACACACACAGCAATCTAATGGCAAGCACTGGAGCTCGATCGATTAGGGCATGTTTTTTTCAATAAGTGGTAGTGAGAAACTATATTAACTTTTCAGCTACTTTTTGTATTTCTTTTTTCTCTTAAAAGTATAAAGTAAATATAAATGGCATGTTGTATTTATCGGGCTTGTTAGTGATCCTAATTGACATAGGGCACTGAAATCAGCTGAACTGAACTGAACTGAAATGAATATTTTATAAGAGAAGGAAATTAGGAGCTAAACTGAGCTGAACTGAACTGAAAATAAACGTATGAGAACAGGCCCATAATCCGAATAAATAAACATAGTTTTGTAAAGTTACATAGGGATAGAGTTACATAGACGTTAGTCCCATACAATTGTGATAGGGATAGAGTTACATATACGCTATTTCTATACAATTGTGATACGAATAGAGTTACATAGAGTCCACCAAAAAAAAAATATACGCTTTTCCCATACAATTATGAATCATCTACTTCGTATTCCATGCTATTTTTAATAATATGAACGCTGATTCAATTCAAATACTAGTATCTTTTACTTCCAAGCATTATTTTAAATATGAAAGAACCTCCTACCCAAATAAATCCATGCACAAAAATACTCTTCTCAATTTTAACAAACATGGATGATTTTTATGATTTATATTAATTGTCATTCAAAATATCAATTCCCTATTACTCTAGCTTGATGTTGGTGTATGTGCAAGCAATATTGTTCGTCGTTAGTTAATATGAAACGGAAACATTGAGTTTTCAAATAAATTGCGGAATGTATAGAATTAATATGAAATGGAGAGATCGAATTTAATCAATATGTATTTCAATGGAGACAAGCAAAATATTAAAATTGTTGTGCACTTGTACTTGTGTCCTTAAAGACCCTACAACATTGACTGTAGATTGAAACCTCATTAACTGACTTATCACCAAGTTATCTCCATCCAAATGCAACATGCATACATGACATCCTCATTAATTGGAATTTATGGTTTCTACTTCTAATGCAAGTTATGCAACATTTGGTGAACAATATCCCAGATACCTGTAACTTTTTATTTGAAAATTAATTATTTCAGAGCCTTAAGTTTACTCCTTTCTTATCAATTTACAAACAACTCAAATCCAAATTTTGTGTTTTCATACCCTTCAATTTTCAAGGGGAGATAACTAAACTGTTTTCATTCATATAGCAATGAGCTACTGAAATTTATGAAAATTAAACTAAGGGCTTGTTTGATTCTTATATATAGTTTTTAGTCTAACTTATTTACTGATTTTTAACTTGTTATCACAGTCAAGTATAAATGGTAAAGCATTCATATCTATCTTTACAATTCATTCACCAATCTACACTAATGGTATAGTACATTAGTACGTATAGGTAAGCCATTAACTACATTATCTATGAATACTCTATATGATTTTTGACCTCGCGTTACAAACACCATCTATCATGGCGTACAATATAGTTATTTTTTTAGGGAACAATATGGAGTAGTCATATTTGACACATACATAAATGATGCATAGATCACACGAGATTAATTATAACTCCGGAGTCTTATCTTTATTTTTTTTTATAGAGGACAGAGCGGTCATATTTGACACACTCATGACTGATGCATCACACAAGATTAAGAACAACTCTATAGTTGATAGTTACACATACCATTGTAATAAGTTCTTGCTTTCTTCATCATTTATCATAACTGACAGAAATAATAAAAACATTAAGCCGACCTAGGGTTCTAAATTTTTATCCATTGTTTCACAAAATTAAGACAACTAGGAGCTGAAAATAATCATAACATTAGACAATACTGTTTTATGAAAAAAAAAAAAAAAAACAAAAAAAAAAACAAAAGACAACTAGTAAAAGATTCTAGGGAGAAGAGCAAAGTTTGAAATAAGCAAAAATAAAATTAAATGAGCATTAAAACGAGCTCAATTGAAGCAGACCCATTATCATACCACTTCTTTCAATTGAATATTGATACTTTTTTTTTTTTTTTGAAGGATTGAATATTGATACTTCTCCTATGTAAACTCTACAAGACTACAATTATTATTCTGTTCCAAATCCCTATGTCTTTATTTCATCAATTTTATGTTATAAGTCTTAACTATACTTTAACCTTCTGCTTTTTTTTGGCTTTATTATTACTCAAGGCTCCAACTTTTTTTTATTTACTTATTAAAAAAATAATAAAAAATCTCAAGGCTCTTTGGGGACCCATAGCCTATCTTTTAGAAAAGATTTTTTTTTTATTTATTTTTAATTTAGAAAAGGTTATGTAAAAGAGAATGAAATACCACTTTTGACCAAAAATCAGTGGACCATTTTATAAAGATTTTATCAAGGACCTACAAATATTGAAATACTACAACGAAGATACACTTGTCTCTTCCAAGGATTGCACTTAAACATACCAATTAAAATGTGATAATGTAAAAAAATAAATAGAAACATAAAAAATTAATAATACAAATAAAATAAAATGGTGAAAAAAGACAAATTATGGATTTGAGTACAGTACGTTTGAATGATACATACACCTAAAAATGGGAGATTACAAATCCCAAGTCCTAGAATAGAATTTTAAATCTTCCCTTCAAGAATTGGCAAAAGAACATACACTATATTATTGTGTTATAGAAAAATTAAACATATATATATATATATACGCATAAATTAAAAATTAAAAAAATACTACAAATAGTAAAATCCGTTTGATTTCATACCAAATGGTAAAACATCTTTACAATTACTAGTCACATCACAAAATGACATGATCATGACTTACAATCCAACCAAGTTAGAAAGATCTTATATATGTTGCCTCAAAAAAGGAGGAATATTTAAGATCATACCTACAACCTAACACCTAATAATAATGCACTACTACTATTAATCCATCCTACTCATACTAATTAATAACAACACCAAAACATGATTACAAATGCTAACCAAATCAACTAAAAATCCAAGTAAAATTCTAGGACCCATAGCCATCACTCACTCTAGTCGTAAACAAGACAGAGTTTCAGATGTACGCAATCTTAATTATCCCTGCTGCTAATTGCGGCTACTTAAATCTCATAGGATTTAGGGCGAACGAAGAACCGAGGGGAAGAATGATCAGGCCTCCCATTGAAGAAGAAACTATTCCAAATCTCGGTAAAAACCCGGATTATAGTCCCATGAAGAGAAGGAGAATTCAACTGCAAGAAACAGTTTAAAAGCTCCTTAAGATCATTTTTAGTATAAATTTGATTCTCCATTATCATTTGTAACATAGATTGCCTGAAATCCAAATAAGGGTCACTCGAATCCTTCTCAACAGCCACTGATTTAGTCCCAACACGGCCGTACCCATCAACTGATGAGGACGGCTGTGAAGAGGACGAGGAGGAGGTGGTGGTGTCCAAGTAAGGAGAAAAAGTAGTGGAGTTAATAGTCGGATAATAACACTCATAAGGGGAGGATGAAGAGAAGTTTCTAGTAGTTTTATCCCAAGTAGTGTTAGTACTAGAAGTTGAGGAAGAGTATGAATAATTTTGGTATTTTTGGTATTTGGGTGTTTTTGATGATTTTGGTTTAGGGCTAAAAATTGAAGAAAGTTTTAGCTTTCTACAATTACAGCCTAAGTCTACTGGGACTGAGTTTAGGAGAACTTTTCTTTTGTTTGAGGACATTTTTTTAGAGAGAGAAAATAGAGAGAGAAAGAGGGGTGACTGAAATTTTTTGGTTGAATTTGTGGGAGAGACGTATAGGTTGTGTTCATGTGAATGAGTTTATATGTATGTATGTTAGGAAATCTAGGATGACATGTGGGTGTTTGAAGTTGAAGGTGACAGCCATCCTACTATGGTTATAGTATGGGGACCCAATGAGTAATTAAGGATCCGTGTGGTGCATTTATCTTATTAATTAATTACAATGGGTTGAATGACATCATATAAAATCTAGGCATCATTTGATATAATAGTATGTCAAACTTTTGAATAGTTTATGGAAGGGAGTTCAAGTTCAATTGGATCATTTATCTTACAACAAAGGTGGAGCTTTTTAATGTTCAAGGCGATCGTAAAAAAAAATGTTAAAATGCATAGTTAGTACCTGTTCTGATTGATTAAACTGAGTTGAATTGAACTGAACTTATTGAAACTAAACTGAACTGAATATTTTATGAGAGAAGGAAATTAAGAGCTGAACTGAACTTATTAGAATTGAATTGAGTTGAACTGAAAATAATCTGAAGAGCACAGGCCCTTAGTTGTGTTTAGTTAGGGCATGTTCACATTTGCTGACTGATTGGAGCTGAACTGAAATTAAGTAATTGTGAACAGGCCCTTAGTCTGTTGTATGATATGATGTGTTGTAACATTATTGCATAAACTGTGAATGTCAGCTAATTTAATTGGTTAAAAGTCTTATGGTAATATTCAAGATTTTTTAAAACCAAATCACGTCTAAATCAGTGTCCATACATTATCACATAAACTATCCATAATATATGGACTAATGGAGTATATAAGTGTTAGATATGGAGTATACTACTTATGAAAAGGACTTTTGTGAATTTTATTAAAGTATATTAGAAACCAAACCCGTGAAATTTCCATGCAAAAACAAACCCTTTTGAAAAAGTTTTGGTAGAAAGTAATCAAAGTATAATGGATTAAAGAAAAAGTCATGATAAACTTTCGTATTCGTATACATCTTTAATTAATCGTCTCTATTAAAATTAAAATTTATAGATATAAAATTGTAACACAATTGATGCATCTTTAGTTCAATGTCCAACAAATAAAGCACGTAGAAAAGAACTTCATGTGCTTTAATTAATGCCTTAATTAAATTTACTTGCTTTAATTACATAGACTTTTTAATCTCATCTCTAAATTATACAGCTATTAACCTTTCGAGTTTTAGATCTTATTGTATAATGTAGTGGCAGTAATTTATTCTCCTACTTGATTATTTAAACATTATATTATTAAACAATATAATTAGCATAAAATCTTCCCTGACAAAATTTCAGATTTAGAAAAATTAAACCAAGGAATTAAATTATATTATAAAGAAGGTACTAATTAGGTAAACTACAGGTTAATATAATAATTCTTGTCTGCAAACAGAGTTTGTACTCTACTACAGGAATCATTCAGAATTTTTAATAATGCATTAAACAGAATATAATTATGATTTATGTTTCTTGAAACTACTAAGTAACTTCATTAATAACAAGACATGCTTGTATTATCTAAAATATATGTAGAAAAAAGACAAAGTACTTAAAAGTTAAGAGTGGTTTACGAATGATTTAAGAAGGTGCTAATGCTTGCCCCCAGTATACTTTAGAATAAAGTACTGTAATAGGTAGCTAGACATAAATTGCATATACATTAATGTCCATATCACTAAAAATTAAATTTGATTTTGGATTTGAAGTTATCTATGTCCCACAATATTCACTCAATTTGTAACATGTGATTGTCTTACCTCAAAGACTTAAAATGCTTTGGTAGAATTTCAGTCGTATAGATTGGATTCAGTTCGAGTCATATAGATCGTTTTTTGGGTTAATTATGATAGATGTGCAAATCAATCTAGTTTTGTGTACGGCCATTTGGGAATTCTATCAGGCATGATATGGTTATGTACGTTGGTATTATCCGAGTTTTGGTGTAGGTTTGAATGAAAGAGGGTGCACATAGTATTTCGATACCGTGATCCACAAATGACTCTAGACTATGGTCCATAACTAATAAGAAGGCTATATACGTACGTTGGTAGTTATATGAGAAGCGCTAACTAGTAACTACCAACCTAGGATCCTCTTTGTATGGCCAGACAAAACTGTAAGTAGACTTCGACATTGCTGGGCCTTAGTTGAGGGAAAAAACTCCAGCAGTCAAGACAAATATATAGACTGATTGACATGCTATGTATTAGTGACAAAATACAACCTTTAACTGCTAAACTACCAAACAATTCATGTTGTCTTCTTATGAATTATGTATGATTAGCAGATTTCACTAAAAAAATAAAAAAAAATTCAGCCGACATCCTAATATTTTGAGGTAGTTCACAAGACATCTCCAACGATTTAAGTATTCAAGCATGAAACAGATGGCTACTTGGCCGTAATGTCTAATTAACAATCAGTTTAAGGGTTGGACTAGCAATATGATCAAGGAAAGAATTAGCAAACCTGCATATAGTACTCTGCAGCAGCTGTTTGCATTTCGTTTACACGTATGATGAGGCCTCACTGTAGTCCGTAGACACGGCTGGCTGCTGAAATCCTTCAGAAAATGAAACAGACTATTGTAATGAAAATGCTGAAAAGATAAAAAAAAATTCTGTAAACTTCCAAACTATTTTTTTTTATTTGCATAGACTGTTCAAATCGAAGTGATATTTGATCAATATCTCAGAAATACAGGGACCTAAGGATAGAGCAATTCATTATTTCATTATGTACACAGGTGTAGCAGCAAACGAAACATACATATGACAAACTTGTATCACTTAAGCCATTACAGAATCTATATCCAGTCAACTTTCAGAAGAAGTGCGGTGAATATAGTAAAAGAAGTAGGAACCAGGAAGGTAACATTCTCTTCATTGTTTACTCATCAAATGGAGAGCCAGACGACGGTATAGTGTTTACAAATGTTTCTTGATCAAGCCAGCTACATGCTGGGCAACCCAAGTGGAACCAGCCACGGTGCAACTAAAAGCATGGTCGTGACCCTCTTTTTCAATTGACAAAGAAACATCAGGAACTTGTTTGGAAATCTGTAATAAGTGCAGAAGAAAACAGAGGAGTTAGAAAAAAATTGCCCAACAGACAAAGAAACATAAGAAATTTGTTCGGAATATTCACATCATTGTCTGTTTATTTATCATCTGTCATCACATAGGACATTATTTGTCTCATATATCTAACAGAATATTGGACCTTCTAAGCAAATACTAAGTATGAAACGTTGCAAACTTCCAGTTTTGACTAGAATTTAAAACTGTGACAGTTTAACTTTGCAGAGAGATCAAAGTCTATTTTGCTCCACCTTACAGAGCTCTTTCTGGTAAACAATAAGCTCAATTGTCAGATACTAAACTTCTTCATTTCGTCTCAAGTACCAGCATTATATACCTGACACCCTATATAGGCACAGTCACTTGGGCACTTCAACTTCAGTCTGAGAAGGGAAATCTGAAACTTTCTCCGTTTCATAACATTTTGCCTGCTTGTCTTTAGTACAGATTTTAGAAAGAGGTAGAAAGAGAAAATAACAGAAACTTCACCTTAAAAAGCAAGTGCGCAAAAAATTTGGGACACCCAATACAGGCAAATGTACAAATATGGGATAGAGAGAGTAATTCTCTACCTACACTATATGCAAATAGAAAAGGATATTGTCCTTATCCATGGGCTACATGATAAATCGAATAATTCTAATTCTGTCGAGTATCCCCTTTTCTCAAGTTGAGGTAATATTAATGGAAGAACTCTGGATCCATAACCAAAGTTGACATTTGCATAGAACATTGAGCATCACAGAAGCAACTACTATCTTAAACTGAAATCGGCTTTTTGATTAAGTTAAGGTGTTAAACTGCTTTAAGAACAGACTTATTGATCAAAGGACACATTCTACAAGAACAAATAGAGATTAGAAAATATGACACCACAGTAAGAGAAATAGGAGAGATGATTCAATACATTCAAACAAATTTCCCTTGATCTAAATACTAACCAAAGCAATACGGATCTAAATCATACTGTACAATAACAAAACGGCTCAATTAACTATACAATACACACTCAGTTGTCAGATTTAAGCAGCAGACAGTAAGTAAGTTCTACATCAGCAGTTAATCATAAACAGACCCTGATATTGTTTGGGAAGGCTGCATATATCTTAACTTCCCTTATCCTAGAATGAGCAAAAGACAACTTCAGAGGATTTGGTGTGATGCCTATCTTGATGCATTTTGTCTTAAGCTCCCAACTGCCCAACTACATAGCTTTGACGGCATTTCCAAAGAAGTGAGAATGAGAATCCTAAGCTCAGCAGAAAAGATGTGTTCAACAACATTTGCATTCTGACATATACATATACCATACAGAATGCAATGACTGTCACAAACTGATTTAAGTTTATGGGCAGAAGCAACAAATTTTCGCCGAGTATATGCAGAGGCAGAAGCAACATTTTGGACGTGAATCAGGATGCAACCATTTATGCATCTGCTGATGAAATTTTATATAGACGCTAAATACGTAGTATGCAATTGCAATCAACAGGTACACAGCTAAGTGTTGAGGTGTAGCAGTATGGTTGAACAACTGAATATCTTAGAATGACTGGACTTGAATCACATACCTCTTCAAACAATGACAACGGACCCCAATGATCATCAATGCCAAATAAAAATGCTATTTGATTTGGCTTAGCTTTCAGGAAGTCCCAGTCCGGTGCTTCTGAAAACTGTTATAAAAGCAATCAGAATCAGCACTAATGATTTGTTTTCTATCCAATCATTACAAAGGGTAAGACACTTCATTCATTTTTTCCACACAACAGAAACTTTATTAGATTTAGTTAAAATTGAAGGGTAATGCAATATTGGCATATAACATTGCATTAATTATGCAATATAGCATATATTCTTATGTTGATTTGACAAACTAGAGCATATAATATTATGTTGTTGATGCAGAGTTACTGATATTTTGAAACAAGAAAATCAGTTTAATTTGCCTAATAAAACACATTTTTTAATGTACAACAAAGCTTTACATTCATTTACTACTCTTCCAATAGTATTCTAACCAATGAATTGTCTACAAATATACATTCTTGTTTATCGGCAGACTTGTTTTTCAGCAGCAAACTCTCAACATAGAGAAAGAAGATCTTCCTGAGAAATTGCAAACTATACAAGACACAATAGATCAAATTCAATTCTAGGAGGTTGTATTTCTCTTCCGACCAACCAAGTATTGCAAGGACATTCATAGCATCATATAAAACAAGAGAAAAAAAAACATATCAGAAGTATGCCTACAGACAAAATAATTAAACAAAAATTTACCTTCTCAAACTCTGTCTTTGCCATAAACAGCATATTCCGCATTGTGTGGTACTGCGTTTTTTAATATGAACAAACAATAAATAAGAATTCATTCATTTCAAAATGTATATAACTTGGCCAAATAAAAAAAAAAAAAGGAGGAAGATCCCTCAAATATGGCAAAATACAAAACAATAGAGTTCTCTTTTCTTAGCAAAAAGCATTCTTCAAGGGATGTGTTGAGTTCCAATTGTGAATATGATCAAGAAACCATTTAAGCTGCACAGAAGAACATAAATTTCTTGGTAGATGTACAGTCTAATTTATGAGCAAAGCCTTCATAAAACAGCCTCAAGCTCTCATGGTACTGTCCATGGGAACGGAGGGAGCAATTTATGACCATTAAATGTAAATATTGATTGATTGCTTAAGCAAGACTATAGGACCAAATATTCCTCCAAAAAAAACTATAGGACCAAATAAATTCTAGGTTGTAATGTAAATGAAAAGTAAGAGGAACATAATCCCACATATATAGATCTTAAGAAATTCTAGTTGACCAGACCACCCTATGCTGTTACAGCACATTATATGACCTGAAAAGGTTACAATTTTCTTTTATTTAAGTTTGGCTAATTTTTTTCTCTCAAAACTTGAGGATGGTGGATATGTTTTAACCAAAGTTAATTGGTTTTAGCAATGAGATGCAAATAAACAAATTGGATTACAATATATTTTGGTGGAGTTAATTAAAAAAAAAAAAAGGATAAAAGCATAAAACTAGTCAAGAAGTGAGTTCTTTTGTGTCTCATTTAACATGTTTAAATCTAAGCCGACACAATATTGCAGACCTTGGTTTTACAACATCTTGATGGAAACTTCTAGATCGACATCTATTCTTAACTTGTTATTGAAAAGCACAACCTTCTTATCCAGATTTTGGAAGTCTTACCTTCAACAAATGGGAGCAAGCAGCATCTATAGCAGCACCAGACCATGAATTGCCTAAAGTCGTCTTCACAATTAACCTTGATAAACTGGGGACAACGCCCAGCAGAGCTACTATAGAGCTTACCAATGCACATAGTACTGAAGACCTGGAAATTTGAACAAGAAAATGGACCATTCAACTAAGTTATGTAGGGTAAGGGGGGTGGACCGGTGGAGGGACAGCAGGATGCAGTAGGAGCAACAAGTCATGTAAAATCTCAATCTAGAAAAGAAGTTATAGATTGCCTCAGTTATGCAAGCCTCACATTGTACAAAGACAATGCAACTAATGCCCACCACAACAGGCAGCAGCAGGACTGGCCCTAAGACAGAACGATAGCTCTTGCAGATCTTAAACAGGAATTTTTTTTATTTTTTTTATCAATTCAGTTAGTGAAGCAACTCGATAGCCTAACCCCACCGGGGGGAGTTTTAATGGCGACTTAATATCTAAGTCTGACAAAGCATGGTTTTCTAGACATGACGCTCTTCACATTCAGCTAGCCAAGTGTATAAAGGCCTAAAGTGCCAAGGAACATAAGAGTAAACTAATGTGCTATGCAGAAAGCAAAGCACAGATCAACACTCATCCCTCATTTTTGTACAGACTAAACACAAATTTTGCATCTGAGAAGTTGATCCATGATGTGATAGTGAGGAATAAGCAGTTACGTCATAACAACTTAAACATCAAGAAGTAAAAGCAAATTTACAATTATATATACCACACCATGCCATTGCCAAACACCAAGCATATGGCCCCCACCTAAGGCGGGATTAAGGGTGTGCACTGTATGCAGAAAGAAGCTATTCCTGATGGACTCACAATAGGAAAGCCTACTAAATGTTTTATAAATACTCCATGAGTAACAATTGAAAGTCAGAGATGCATTCAAATTTGTTAATTCAGATGAAATATGAGGATATGAAGAATCAAAGGGCATAACACAAAGACAAAATCTGCACAATAGCTAACAATCAAATGTGTAAATATGTTAGAAAACTCCTAGACCAGAATCACAAGAAAGTGAACAAAAAAACTTTTTTTTTTTTTTTTTGGAGTCGTTTGACCGTCAGTAAAACAGTAACAACCCGGTATAAATACCATCAACACAAGAGCAATGCAGTAAATGTGTTTAAGCACCGTTTTAAGTTGTGTAAAGTTGCTAAAATTAAAATGCAACTCTTATCTTGATGTGGAGTGTAAAGATAAAAATTTACTCTGCTAGCTTCCTGATGGCAGTTTGCTTTGATGATTTGGAATTTAAAGCCAAGAAAGGGTATAGCCCAATGAAGTATATAACCTGGATAAATAGCATCCAGATTAATCAATTGAGAATAAGAAAGCAAAGGTATGAAAGTAAAAGTGTATGATGATTTCTCCAATATAGTTAACTGAACACCTTCTTTGAAGCTCTCTTAAACATTTCAGATGCTATATGAGATCCAATAGAGTGCCCAACCTTCAAAAGAACATATAAGTCAGATAGGATACTTCTGAAAGGATAGCTGATACAGGCCAATGAGATAACCATCCCCAAAAGCTAACTCGGAGGATAGAGAGTCCATAGACCTATATAAACCCCACATCAGCTTCCCCATATGACTGATATGGACTGAGTAGCATAACTTGCGATGGAACCGTATCAACAAGACAACAAGTATTGCTCAGATTTTTTAAAAGGCTTCCGTAGAACCACGCAAAAGTACTAAAATATACATTCATTACATATGTATTTCTACGACACTATTGACCAGTGATTGCTAGAGTATTTCACCAAGATTATAAGGTAATCAGAACAATGACAAGCAAATGGTGAAAAGAAAACTCAATATCTAGTATGTCAGAAAACAATAATATTCTGCTTTTTAACCAGAAGTGTGCATAATGTCAAAGCTAAAACAAAAACAAATTATTAATCAAACAATGGTCCCAAAAGCTAAGATAAGCATTCAAATATCATATGACAACCAATAATGTTCAAATATTATCACCAGGACTGTAGAATTACATGGGCTAAATGGATTTTTATTGCTTTTGGAACTGATGAGAACTGCCAAAATCCTAACATCAAGCACTTTGTGGATATTTTTCTTTTCAAGCCACAGGGAATTCAATTATTAAGTGATGCTTACTAATAAGAAATCCACAAAGATTAGATCTAAATGGAAGTTCACCCACCAGTATTATTGGAGCACTTTTATTTTGGAGTTCATGGGCAATAAAATCAATCTGCAGCAACAGAAACACAAAGCATCAATGATTCATCTTGCACCTTAAAACAGCTTTGCAAAGTAAATTAACTCTTTAACTCGACACAGAAACTTATTGTCCGTAACCACAAACCATGTGAAAGGCTTAATTAAGAAAAATTACATAATTACATGACAGGGGAAAGCTCCCCCTGCAGTCAATAATGCTCAACTACACTACTTTAGAGTTGTGACGTATGCAAAAAAAGCATAAAAAGAATTATACTTTCGATGTGTCAGAGCTTGATCATAAAAATTGGAAAAAAATATGTGGTTCTTTCTACTCGCCTAATTGGTGCTGATGACTTGAAAGTGTATTTATAAAGCAATAATAAAAAAAAAAAAAAAAATTAAATGATGGATTTTAGGCCTCAAATCCATTTTCAACTAAGCATAATAAAAAATTATCAACACAATCACAAATAAATTACAGTGCAAAACTCCCTCCCCTTCTCATTAGAAAATTCTCTAGTTCTTTATTAATATAGTGGTTTTAGCCGTTTTACAAAGTCAAAGCAAAGCTAACCACAGAGAAAACTCTCTAGTTCTTTATTAATATACTGGCTCCCACTCTTTCTCATAGTACCAGCAATTCCTCATTCCAGGAATAGGATAAAAACTGTATTCAGAATAGTACATAGGTTTAAACTGAATATGCAAAGCATGTATAGTTTTCTATTATAAAAGCCAAATTATCCTTCACATTGTAGTTTTAGCACAATGTACTCAGCTAGACAAGTTGAAATCCAAAATGAGATGTGTTAAATGGCCCCATTTCAGTGAACTGCCACCTTAATATAAAAGAATAGTAATGGAGTTTGCCAAACAAAAAAAGCTTACCTTGTGGTTAATTTGATCTTCCAGTGAGAATAAGCGTCCATGCTCCCAATCCTAGCACACAATCAAATGCGATAAGAGAGGCAGTCTCAACTCTGAAGCATTAAGTTATCCAAAAGAGAGGTGCCATGCCGAATTTTCATTCATTAATTTTACACATATACAAATATTATTATAACAAGCCAAGGAGAATCCTCACACCACTTCACAGCTTACTTTCTCCGAACAAGAAAAAATTAGCCAAAAAGTTATTTCTATCTTTTCTAAGAAAAAATTCAACTATGTAGCCTGATATTGAGGTAATTACAATGAGATAAACCCATGCATTAATACACATTTACAGTAAGGTAGCCTATTTGAAATAAAATTATTGGATAAAATTAAATGTTAACGTCCTCAATAAACTACCAAGAGTACCAACAACACTAGCAAAGATATTGGGAGGGGGGGTGTTTCTTGTTTTCTTCGCCTGCCTCCTTTCTTGTCTTTCTTCTTTCTCTTCTATCTTTCATTCCAAGATTCTTCTTCTTTGAAGATCCAATACCACCACTTTCTCCAATTGACCAACCTACTTTTCCCCCTTCTCAAGCTCACAATTTGAAACAATCATGGAGCTCGTTTTAAACTCTTCCATTAAATATCTCTCCATCATAGTCACCATCATCATCCCTCTACTGAGTACATAAACACATAGTTATATAGAATATAGGAGTTGAATGAATTGTCCAAAAAAGGAGACACGGCAGCTTTTTACACCAGATAGTTACAGAAAAATCGAGTATTGAGTAGCCCAAATGTTAAAATGCTAAGCCACTCACTCAAAATTTTCCATCATATAAAGAAATCCCATCATTAAACCACTACACTTCGTGTTTTAACAGAATCTATGTAGCTATTCATAGCCATTATAGGCGTATCATCATGCAATAACTATCATAACATGTAAGTAATCTTCATAACTTTTACTTAGAGCAAATAGCAATACAACTTCTCCAACAAGGATCAATTACATTATACAGAAAGCAGTTCACTACTCAGACGTAAGGTCTCAACACTCAACAGACAATAAGTACCTTATTTGTGTGGGATATGTGCCCAATAGCTGTGGATCAACACAACAGGAACAACTCCCTTGAGATATTTCAGGTCGAAAATAAATGGTTTAAAAAGAGAAGGGAGGCCAAATCATGCCTGTAATTGATGCTTTTCCACCAAGCTCCTCATACAATGACTCCACAAAATCATTGTAAAATGTAACAATACCTGAAATTAAACCACCTAAATCATTGTTTACCTACCCAACTTGAAGAATGAGTCACATAAAGAGAGAAAAGGCAACAAAACCTGGATTTCCAGGGATAAGCAAAACATGCATTGTGGGGTTTGGAGCCTGAATTTCCAGCAATTCTGTCATGTAACTGAATCCAAAATACATAACTATGTAAAAACCAATTTACACAAACACAAATTCCAACAAGAATAATGACAAGAACACAAAAATTAATTGCAATTAGAGTAAGGCAAAAACTAGTTGCAACCTGTGCGGGTGTATTGTATACAACACGATTAGTTGCCCAAACACGAGAGTAAAATAACACTTTTATGTGATCTTTAGCGACTAAAGACAGTTGTATAAAATACACCCGTCGTGTACAAGACCTATGTTCGGATTAGAATCACAGTATATATAACAAGCAATTGACAATCATTTACCCAGATACATTGCACATTCGAAACTTTGCAATTTTTGAATACTCAGAATTAACACTTCCAGCACCCATCTGTACCCACTTGCAATGTATGTTGTTCTTCAATCTGATACATTACAACAACTTGTACAAATTAGAATTGTATAGCTAATCAGTGAAGATCAAATAATTGGGTGTTTTTTTTTTTTCAATTACGCACTTCAATTCAACTAATTATTGATTACCCAATTCAAACACAAAGATAAGCAGAGAAAACTACAATGGAGAATTACCTGGAGAAGAATTGTGGGTGTTGGGTGTTAAAGAATGATCGAGCAATTGGAGAGCATAACAATAACCTGAACATGATCTAAGATGTTGTCATTTAAACTATACTTGTTTTTTCAACGAACTACTACAAGATTATAGTTGGGTCATTTCCAAATTCACCCAAAGAATGATGGGCTTTAGTCATTTGTTTGTTGACAATCTTGACATTCTCTTCACTGGTATAAGTTATGGGTCTCTTATAGTTCTTATAATGTTGGATTGTTCTCGGGTTTGGGATTTATGTGGGGGTGATTTTTTTTTTTTTTTTTGACAGGATATGTGGGGTTGATCTTGAGTAAGGATGGGAATTCTAAATGGATATCCGCAAATTCGATCCACCCGAAATAAATAAATGGACGAAAATCCGCATTAAATGGATGAAGGGCGGGTGACGGATGAAGCGGGTGACGGATTGGGTCGGATTCGGGTGGGGCTCCATTTCATCCGTCACCCGATCCGTCATCCGTTTATCACCCGATCCGCAGTCCATTCGTATATATATAAAAAAAATTCCCAATTTTCTTATATACTAGTATACTACACTATGTATGTACTGTATATTTCTAAAAAAAAAAAAAAAATTCTAAAAATTCTTTAATTTTATTTTAAAAAATATAGAACCTCCCTCAACTCCCAATTATGTAGTACCGAAATAAGTTCATGATTCCGTTCAAAAAAAAAAGTAAGTTCATGATTATTATTATTGCTATAGTTTGGAATAAAAATTTAATTAATGGTTTACTTTTTAAGTATAAAATTGGCTAAAAGTTTTTTTTTTTTTTATTCTAACGTATTAGATTTAGATTTTATAGTTAGAGTAGGATTATAATTATCACCCGTTAAGCATCCGATCCACCCGTTTCATCCGCGGATGACGGATGGATCGGATGCGGGTGATGGGTTTTGCGGGTGACGGGTGAATCGGGTGGAGCGGATGATTAATTCGGGTGGATGCGGGTGGAGCTCCATCCGACCCGAATCCGATCTGTTGCCATTCCTAATCTTGAGTTAGGATAAGTTAGATACTTTTAAGGAAAATTTGCAAGAAAAATTCTTTTATAATGAGTTGTTTGTAAGAAAGGATCTTATATAAAAATAAATGAATAAAAAAAATGTGGCAGTTTGGAGCCTTACTTCAAAAAACAATTGTGAGATGGGACCTTTTACAAAATCCAGTCATTGAAGCCTCAAAAACCACCTCCACCTCGTCGAAATTCCACCCTGACCCTTGTAAACCACCTCCACCTCACCTAAATCCCACACCGATCCCTGAAACCACCTCTACCTCACTCAAATCCCACACCGAACCCCTCGAAAACCATCTCCACCAAGCCGAAATCTCACCCCGACCCTCGAAAACCATCTCCACCTCACCAAAATTCTACACAAACCCCCGAAGACCACCTCCACCTCGCTGAAATCCCTCACTGACCTCCGAAAACCACCTCTGCCATGCCAAAATCCACCGAAAGATCCCATCTAACAACTTTTTTTTTTTTTGAGGTCCCATCTTACAGTATAGTTCCAATCCGTCACCTTTTTTTTAATATATAATGTCCTTTCTCACAAACAATTCAATTTAAAAGGTCCTCTCTTGCAAATTTTCCTAATTATAACATCAGGGTAATTTATGGAATCTTGTCTCATGAAAAAGCAAATTCATTAATTGAATAATGTGGATATTGAATTGTGTCTCCTCGATTATCATCCAACAATTGAGCTATATTGTTTGCTTAAGTTCGGTTTTGAATAGCTCTCTTTCACCAATTTGAAACATTACGAATTATTCCCTTCGTTTCGAATTAATCACAACGGCTGACATATATGTCAATACACAACTAAGGCCCTGTTCACATTTACTTAATATCAGTTCAGTTCAGATCCTAATTTCCCTCTTTCATAAAATATTCATTTCAGCTCAGTTTAGTTCAGTTCAGCTCCAATCAGTTTAGTTCAGTTCAGTTCAGTTCAGTTCAGCTCAATTCAGTAAATGTGAACGGTCCCTAAGTTGAATCATTATTATACTATACAAGACAACATTTGTTTTATGATTATACATCCTCTACTTATCTTTTAAATGCAACTCTGCTTATTACACCCGGCCTTATCAATGCATTATTTCAATCATTAATAATATCTTTTATTAATAATACATTAAAATTAAAAATGATATTAATAAAGTATAAACGAAGATGATTTTAACAAGATCACACATGATTATATTTAGTTTTAATTATAAATCAATTAAAGCTAGTCAAAGTGGAGTATATAAATAGTGTAAAAGTTAAAGTGTTGCATATAAAAGAAAAAAAAGGAAGTGTATTGGTAAAAATTATAGTCAAAGTAAGTATATAAATAATACAAAAGTGAAACGGTTACGTTTAATACGAAGTACAAGTAAATCTAAAAGACTAAAATAAACTCCAAAGCAGCTAAGTATTTCTTTTTAACAAAAAACATTATACAAAATTCTTCGAATACATTAGGTAGCCCTTCTACAAGCTAGTATATCGAGTAGTGATAGAGCACTACCAGGTATGGGCTCGTTAGGCCCATACCAGGGGTGAAAATGTAATTTCATGTATTACTTAGCTATGTTGTAAAAATGTAGTCTCTATCCTCTCAATAACAGTATATAAATTAAGAATAACAGTAAAAAAACCAATAATAATAGTACACAAACCAATAATAACAATACACAAATTAATAATAAATGAGCACCGACAAAAAATTATCGGCGTCAATTTCGACCGAACTCAGCGATTTCCAGCATAGAACTCACCGTTTTTAATGGCTAGAGCCATAAGTTTGTGTCTCTCGTTTTTGGGTTATTTTTTTGGGTGGTTTCCGGTGATTTTTTGTAATACCCCGTATTTTTATACGTATTTTATTTAAAGTATGTATTTTATAAAGTATTTAAATAGTTGTAATTATTTTAATTAAAGTATTTTAATTAATATTATTATTAAAGGAAAGTTTATTTAATTATTTTATTTAAAAGTTGGGGTTTTATTTTAGGAAAGTTTAATTTTCAACAAGTTTTATTAGGGAAGGAATTAGGAAAACCTAAAAGAGGAAAGTTTAGGGAAGAGGGTTAGTAGAGAAGGGGTATAAATATCCCACTTATGAGGCAAATCAAACTTTGCCCAGAGTGGAGAAAACCCAAGGTAAACTTCTCTCTCTCTCTCCTCCTTATTTTTCTTTCTTTTTCTTTTTCTTTTTCCCCTTCCCCTTATTTTTTTCGGCTGCCCTTCTCCCTCACCACCGCCGCCAGCAGACGACAGCTGGTGGTGGCTACCGTTCTTCCTCCTCTTTTTCCCCCTTTCTTTTTCGAACTATATATAATATAATATATATATATATATATATATAAACCCTAAGCTTTCTCGTTTTAATTTAATCTATTCTTGGATCTAAATATAAATTATGAGTTTGGGGGTTTAATTTTGATGTTTGATAATTGTAATTGTATGAATTAATTTTCAGATTTGGTTTTTTATTAAAAAGCCTCAATTTTTGAAACCCTAGGTTCTTGTTTCATGATTTATTGAAAGATTATGATGTATAATAGGGTAGGCCTTTGTTTTAAGTGTTTTAAAACCAAATTACAGAAAGTTTTAAGTATAATAAAGTGCTGAAATTTTATGTAGAACACTTAATTGGGTTTCTTGAAGAAATTTTAATTACCCATTAATTGGGACTTAATTTAGGTTGTTTTAAATATAATTTCAGTTTATTCTAATTAATTTATGAAGGGTTTTAAAATAATATATATTGCTGGAAATTTGTTTAGAGTGAATATTAATACTCTATTATGGATTTAATGTGTAGGAGACTTTGAAGTAAGCGATTTCTACGAGTTGTGGCAGTTTTAATAACGTACTCAAGGTACGTTCGCGTACTTAGCATATTTTGATGATGTAGAATCATGCTAGGTTTAATTTCAATCAATTACAAGTAGTATCATGCTAAGGTTTATGTATTGAATTGTGAATTATTGGTGTTGGTGATTGGATTGTGAAGCATGAATTATTTGTGATGGTTTATGGATTGGAAAATTATATTTTGGCATGATTATATGGACTACATATTTATTTATGGCATAATAGAGAGCATGTTTAATTAAACTAATTGTTTAATTATGTTTGGAATATTGAAAAGAAATTTTATTATGGTTCATATAATTTTTATTGATGCTTTAAGCATGAGAAAGGAGCTATATAAATGTCTATGTACACAAGGAGTAAATTGTATGTTGGTGCCTATGTGCACTTAAGGTGTTTTTAACACCGAGGGATAGGATTTTTGGCACTTTATGCGTTTAAGGTGTTTTTGACACTGAGGTAGAATTAAAAAGGGTTCAACATTAAATATTATGTGGTCACTAAATATTCAAGAATTAAATTGGTATGTTTGAGTGATTGAATTATTATTGAGGATTGAATTGTTATGCTTTGAGGGTCATCACCAAGTCTAATAATATGTAAATAACGTAAAGTGAAAGAGATTACGCACCAAAACTCTTGGAACGTATATACCTTGAGTATGAACATATGGGGGGAATTATGTGACTTTATATTTGATCATAACTTCTAACGGAGTACACGACGCTGTATATTCCTTTTTATTATTATTATGCGCTGGAATTCCGCCACCTATGTGTGGCACAAGTGTGTTGTTGGCACGGTTAGCTCCCGTGTCAGTTAACCTCAATTTATTGGGGGAGGTATAGTTGGAAACCCGTTCGATGCGTAATCAACGCTAAATGAATTATTTAGTGTCCAGTTAAAGTGTCTTGTTGATTGTTGTGTGTGCTTGTAAAAAAGTGCAATGAGGTAAGTGTGTGTGATGATAGGAGAATGCATGTTAGTGTGTTTAATTACGCTTATGTACTCAGCTTTGCTGATTGTGTGTGTTGTTTGTGTCTGACCATGTCTTTATCTTGGCCCTACGATGATCCATTTTAATGGAGAGTAGTGGGGGCAAGTAGAGATACACTTTTCAGGTATTGAAGCATGTTCATGACGGGGCATGAGTGAAGAGAGAATCATGCTAGCTTCCATTAGGATATGATGTGTTTTATGCATTGAATATTTTATTATATTACTTTATGGACTAACACAAAAGTTTGGTTGTTTCGGTTTCGAATAAGGGCCTTAAATGGTTCCAAGTTGTAGTGGATTTGATTTGACTTTGGTTTTGTTGATTTTCAACCTTACTTTCGTTGGTTTGGTTTTTAAATTGTGTTATTTAAATAGTTTTGGTTTTCAAGTTTTTCGCTGTGTATCTTTGATAGTTGCCTTAGCCGTTTTCACGGTGGCGGTAATGTCTTAGATATTCCTAAAACGTATTTTAAAAAGAGTAAAGTGTGTATTTAAAGGAAAGAAATTTCTAGGGTGTTACATTTTTAATGGAGGTAGTTGCATGTTTTTGGATTTCGACCAAGGTAGTAGCTGGTGGGGTGGGATTCTTGCCGTCAGAGGTGAAGGTGTGGTGGGCGGAGGTTTGACCGACAATGGAAACTATCCATGGAGGTGGGGAAAAGGGTTTAAGGAAGGAAGAAGATGAAGAGGAAAGGGAAAAAAAGGGGGAAAAGAAAAAAAAAATGTGGTATTGGGTAGTGTAGACATCTAAAAATGTCTCCCCAAAACCAAACCCGATGATGAACAACCTTTCACCGCCACTATTGGTCGGGTTTAGTATTTAATCCCGAGAGTGCTTAAAAAATCGTATTTTATAAAATTCATATTTTTGAACAGTCCATGGATTAGTCTTGATGTTTGGTAAAAACATAGTTTTAATTTCAGCCCAAACTTATTAATTAATTTTTAGCCCAAACCTTTTTTATTTTATTGTTTTATTATTTATTTTTGGCCCAAACCCTTTATTTATTTTTATTTAATTATTTTCTTATTTTAGCCCGAATAATAAAAAGTCATAAAAGGCCCGAAATTATCAATCGACACTTAAAATGCCGAAGGAAATTAGGGTTAAAAATGTATTTAGACGGAAAAACAGGCTGGAATTTCACGCGCCACGGCAGGTACCTACCGTGTCACGGGAATCCTTCCCGTCTGACGGTGGGATTTCCCGTGACACGGGAGGTCTGCCGTGACACGGGACATTCCGTGTCTTTTCCGCGTAAACCCTTAACGCGTTTTTTATCCCGTTTTCTGAAAATTTCCCGCGTCACACCAAAAATATACCGTGTCACGGGAAAGTGTACCGTCTGACGGTGGAGCTTCCCGTGTCACGGTACAGTTTGACCGTGTCACGGGATACTTTTTTAGGGTTTTTATCATTTTAGGGTTCCGTGTGCTCCCTCAGCACATTTTCCCTATAAATACCCCCTCATTTCTGATGAACGGGGCACGGAGTAATTCGATTATTTTATTTTCTCTCTTCTATGCTTTAGCCTAAACACTAGCCTACCCTTTTCTACTTTAAAATTCCTTCTTCAAGTACTCAAAGGAGTCCATACTTTACTCGTGGTTCTATCCTTAAGCCAAGGCGTGAAAGGTAGAATTGTTTGAGGGTTTGGCCCCAAAATCAACTTTACTTTATTTAATTTAATTTAATCATCGTTTTATTATTTCCTTGAAGTTACTAACTCGTTTATTATTATGTAGTTGCAAAAAAACAGAATCAAAGTAAGGATCATGCTCCTTTTATTTTTATTATTTTTCTAACGATTTTATGTTGTTGGAACTGTGATTAATTTGGTTTTAATATTAATGTTATTCTATTATTGATCACCGTATTGCATGTTTAAAGGGAATATGTAATTGAAAATCACGCCTAATAAGATAATTTGGACAATCGGTTTAGGATCCTTTTAATCTTATTATTAATTGAAGTGATCACAAATATTTTAGAATTATGTGTGCATTAATGTTCCACCAATTTAGTTAAATAATAGTTTGGAGCGAATTGAATTATTGTTTGTATGCCTTTGAGATCACAGGAATGCTTTTCAATATAAGAATCGAGTAGAGGCCAATACGGGCGAATGTGACTCCATGACTCACTTCGTACCATCATCCCCGATCCTCCTTTCGTGGTTCCGAACCATATGGAGTTAGTAATCTCATGGATTATGAATGGGGTGTAACCTTCACGGGTCAATCGTTGTTGCCTTCGTTGTCCCTTATTCATGGTTGCCTTTTATGATCCGTGAACGGTTTACAAGTTCCTTAAAAACTTGTTGGCGGCTCCCTACTTTCCTTGTCCCTAATCGTATTATGTCAATTCCTACTTCCTATGAGTGTCAAGCATATTCACCACATGCTTTTAACGTAGGCGCACTTCGAGCGACGCCTACAAGTAGTATTACCCATATAATATGGTAGTGGGTAACACTTACTCCTAGTATATCCACGGGTGGCTCTTCATAAAGACATTCTTTTAGCTCTTGAGCATGGGATAAAATATTCTAATTTGAGATGATAATCTCTTAGTAATTTAATGCTTCGTCATATCTTTCTGGAGTCAAATCAATCAGCGGACTGAGGACCTGTTCTCTTCAGCTTATTTTCAGTTTAGTTTAGTTCAGTTCATCTCCAATCTGTTCAGTTCCTTCTCTTATAAACAATTCATTTCAGCTCTATTTAGTTTAGTTCAATTCAATTCAGTAAATCAGAATAGGCCTTGAATTGCTAATGTTGGTCATTTAATTAGCAATGATATCTAATTCTTCTTTATCCTCATCCTTACTTCAGACGTATTAGGAATTCCCTTTATGAGGGTTTCTTAGCGGGTTTTTTTTTTCCTTACAATTGTTTTGTAGGAAAAAAAAAATACCTACAAGTTTAGAATGGGACATGCAGACGTATGACTAATATTGACTATTTGGTCAACATAATTATAATACTCAATTATGGAAGAACCTCCCAAAAAAAAAAAAAAAAAGGCGTAATATTTTTACGTGCATGCCACATAATCAAATTTACATATTTCATTAATTAATCAAATGATTTCATAACCGTGTTGATGTAAAATTTAAGTATTAATTAACAAAAAATAATATTAAATCCTAGTTGTTGAAGAAAATTATAATATACTCGGTAGTCAACTGAAAATACTTCAATTCAAACACTCAAATTCTCAAAAGAGATATAGAGATTAGAGACGATGAATATGATAATCGGTAGAGTACATGACTAATAACACTACTAATAACTTTTTAAACTCAATCATATCTTACATTAAGGGTCTGTTCATATTTACTTAATTTCAGTTCAGTTCCGTTCAGTTCAGTTCAGTTCAGCACTAATCAGTTCAGTTCAGCTCCAATCAGTTCAGTTCAGTTCAACTCCTAATTTCCCTCTCTCATAAAATATTCGTTTCAGCTCAGTTTAGTTCAGTTCAGCTCAGCTCAATTCAGTAAATGTGAACAGGCCCTAAGTTATCAATTAGTATTACACTTTTTGTTAATCAATGCTAATAGTACATTAGCTTTGAAGGAACGTTAAGGTATGCAACTATTATTCTCTTTTTAATTTCCTCTTAAGCTATACAAGTGTACTCGATCATTCGTTCCACTATCCTCTTTATTCTCTTCGATCGTTTTATTTGTATGTTGTATTTAAATTATTTAAGTTTAATTACTTTACTAGTGATAGAAATTAGAATAAACCATTTTTCTATCGACATTATGGTCATTATTAAATTAGGGTCATTAACTCATTATCCATAACAATTACAAAAATTTTATTAATACTAGTATTTAAGAAGCATAGAGAGTGAGGGGTAGCTCAAGTGGTTAGAGCTTCCATTTCAATTTGTGGGATCGAATCTCAAAGTACACGTTATTAATACGGAGTATGAATCAAGAAACATATCAACACACGGATTATTTCTTTTTCTTAAAGATAAGTGTTTTTGGATAACAAAATCTGTAATAATTTTTCTCCTTTAATTATTCCTTATTTTTTCGATCTCTTTAAAATTTTAAATTATATAATTCCATTTCTAACTTTGGCTTTACCTTAGTTTCACTAATTATAATTTACAAGTAAGTAGAGATAAGATAAGTTAAGAAAAAAAAAATTAAATAAGATCTAATAAGTGTAAAACTAATGAATTGAACACATCCTTTTTTTTTTAATTTTTTTTTTTATCTTCTTCTCCCCTTAATATCTTCATTTTTCTCATAACAAAAACAAAAACATATGGTTTTTTTTTTTCAATTGTACTATTAACAATTCAAGTGATATAAGGTTAAAAATAAATAAATTAGTGGAGTAGTAAGTAGTATACACTCATAAATATTAAAAAGACACGTCATAATCTTCAACTTTTTATGTTTGATAATCTTTAGTTCTTTACACAACAATACGTAGCATCTAATTGTAAATGGGTCCGCATTTGGGAAGTTAGTATAGTGGATTTCTAACATCACTTAAAATTGTGTCAATTATTTTAGACAAAGCTAAGTTAGATAAACTTTAGACACTATTAGTTATCAAAAAAGCAACTAACATTAACTTAATACTACGTTGTACGTCTTAAGTAATTATTACCTCGTATTATAAAGTAATACTATATAGTAATAGTACTCGTAAGAGATTAAATCAAAGCTTGTGCATATCCCCTTGGCAATTGACCAAATTTCCAATATATCAGCTTCATTATTACCCATTAATAATACTAGTATTACTTTTATACATTTATATACGAGTAATACCTTCCAAAAAAAAATAAAAAATAATGAGGTATAAAACATCAAGTTTTCTACTATTTCTTAAAGGTATCATTATACGACTTGTATTAGTCGTATATTATAAGATTAAGATTTTATGAAATTATTCAAAGCTGACCAAAAG
Source organism: Chenopodium album (assembly GCF_948465745.1). Classification (NCBI taxonomy): domain Eukaryota; kingdom Viridiplantae; phylum Streptophyta; class Magnoliopsida; order Caryophyllales; family Amaranthaceae; genus Chenopodium; species Chenopodium album. The sequence goes on along the minus strand of NC_137836.1, from coordinate 3,676,825 downwards.
TAAACTTCTTTCATGTAATTTAATAGAATTGCATAGAGATCAATGGTTCAACTACCGTCATAGTAGTTCAAGAACTTACCAAACACGTAACTAACGTCTCAATGTTCTATTTTATCCACAATTTGAAATTTAATTGGAAGTCTAATACCAAGTATTTATATATGCATGGGTTAACCAATGACTAATTATATCTAGGTGAGTATTACTATAAAAAAAAAAAAAAAAGTTGAGTGATTTTAAAAGTTGTACTAGCTAATACAAAGAAAGCTTGATTATTGTCCTAACTGTGTTCTATTCAATGATAACTACTCCGTACAAAGTATTCAACTATTTAAGTGTGCGGATTGATAATCCACGCGCCTAAATTTTAGAATTTTAGGTTGAAAATAAATTAAAATAGACTATTATGAAATGTAGAATATGTAGTGAAAGTAAGAACAAAATATTATAGAAAGTACGGTGTACTTATCTTAGATAGATTTATGAATATATGATTGTCGTTAAAGCCTATATACATTACATGATTAAATCAAAAGTGTACATGGATTATCAATCATATGGACATATGGTAGCTTAGTAAGATTTTATTAAAAAAAAATCTAAAAAAAAAAAAAAATGTTAAAAAAAGTTGACAAAACAGACTTAACTGAATTGACCAAAAGAAAAAAATTAATTTTAGATTTTAATTTGTATTTACACCAAAAAAAAAAAAATTAGATTTTAATTTGTATTTACACAATAATTTAGCATAATTTAAATAGACTCAATCTGACTCGATCTCGACGAATTAACACCTCCATATATGATCAATAGATAAAATTTAATGACTAAGCATATCCGACTCTTCTCTTTTCTTTTTTCACATTTTTATTATTTATTTAAGCAATGTTGAGGATTTTATATATTTCATATGTTGGTCTATTGACCATGTAACGGGTTGCGAACTTGATGGAGACTCAAAATCCCTCAGACGTGACACAATCTTTTATTGAACCAATTTAAATTTTAATTTTTTTATCAAACCATGGCATGCGATTAAACACATTCAATAACTCTAATTTAATGTACGGACTACTCGTTTTGTTTTAGCTTTTTAAAATTATCCCTATTTGCAGGATAACAAGTTCCAATTTTTTTTTTTTCAATTGAAATTGATATGAGTAAATTACCAAGTACATTCTAAGGGCTTGTTCCGATTGACTGAACTCAGCTGAGCTGAACTGAGCTGAACTGAACTGAACTTATTAATTAGTGATTTTTAACTACGGATTAGTGATCTTTGATTATTTATTACTATATATATGTGTATATACAAATGTACATATTATTATTATTATTATTATTATTATTATTATTAATTTATTATTATTATTATTATTAATTATTGATTATTATTATTATTATTTATTGATTATTATTATTAGTGTTATGAAATATTTGTGGATATCCATTATCCTCCTTTGTATCATTCCGGAACAATCTAGATATAGGGTTATCCAATCAAACCCTAATATATTGTATGTATATATACACCTTATCATATGGAATAATATACACAGATTTATTCTCTCCTCAATTCTTCTCTTATTCCCTTTATTTCACAACACGTTATCAGCACCAAAGCTCTAATCTTGGTATATAATTAGCAAGGAACATCCTACAAATTGATGGATGTTAAAATCTATAATACAACACGTTATCAGCACCATATTTTTATAAGTTGCTTATCATATTTTTATATCTCATATTGCATGCTTTATTTTCAATATAATAATTGTGGTGTATGTCAATGTTCATTCAAAGTATAGTAAGACATATTTACATACAACTTTGATGGAAAATTAGAAAGAAATACTTATGTTTCTATGGGCTTATACTTGTGATGAAAATATTGAAAACGTCGATTTAATAACATGTTGTGAATCATGTAAGAAGAGTTCTTGAAGAACTTATATACGACGTTTTTAAATAATCAACCCTACAAATTTTTGAATATTACAATTATCAAACTCTTGAAAATTTTATGTGACTACATCATTGACATCTCAAACTGAAGTTTGAGTATAAGAGTTAGTGAGATTTACTATTTATATACGTAGAAAAATTATCGTGTAGTTAATTATGAAACTTCTAAAGAAACGAGATACTTATGCGTGAGACTGTTTCTTATGGTCCAGAAGAACCATGATTAATGTATATAATTGCATATGTTATATTATAATTCATATGAGATTGAAGAACGACATTAATAATGTCAGGTTTTGTCATCAAATGATTATTAATGAATGTTTGATCAAATAATAATTATCAATTTCTATTATTAACGACTTCCTGAAGAAGTCATAACTCATAAGTTTAATTTTTAGAGATAAACACATGTATGGTGAAATGAAGACACTTCACATGTTCACGTGAAGACCTGAAGAATTGAAGATGCAACTTCAACTTAGGAGAGTCGAAGATCAACGGATGATACTTTACTTACTACATATGAGAAGATATCCAAACATATTGGATTCATCGTTGCGGTACTAGAAGATCTCAAGTACAGTTATGTATTCATCAGGGGGAGAAAATACGCGCTGCACTCTTTTTCCCTTGACAATGGTTTTGTCCCAAATTGGGTTTTCCTAGTAAGGTTTTTAATGAGGCGGCATCTTGAGCGTATTACGAAGAATGATGTACTCTTTTTCCTTCACTATGTTTTTATCCCACAGGGTTTTTCTTAGTAAGATTTTAATGAGGCACAGTCTTCGATAATGGACATCCAAGGGGGAGTGTTATGAAATATTTGTGGATATCCATTATCCTCCTTTGTATCATTCCGGAACAATCTAGATCTAGGGTTATCCAATCAAACCCTAATATATTGTATGTATATATACACCTTATCATATGGAATAATATACACAGATTTATTCTCTCCTCAATTCTTCTCTTATTCCCTTTATTTCACAACAATTATTATTATTATTATTATTATTATTATTATTATTATTATTATTATTATTATTATTATTGTTATTATTATTATTATTATTTATTGATGATTATTATTATTATTTATTGATTATTATTATTAGTATTATTATTTCAATTATTATTGTTATTATTATTATTATTTATTGATGATTATTATTATTATTATTTATTACTTATTGATTATTATTATTATTATTTATTACTTATTGATTATTATTATTATTATTGTTAATATTATTATTATTATTATTAATATTATTATTATAATATTAATATTATTATTATTGTTGTTGTTGTTGTTGTTGTTGTTGTTGTTGTTGTTGTTGTTGTTGTTGTTGTTGTTGTTGTTGTTGTTGTTGTTGTTGTTGTTGTTGTTGTTGTTGTTGTTGTTGTTGTTGTTGTTGTTGTTGTTGTTGTTGTTGTTGTTGTTGTTGTTGTTGTTGTTGTTGTTGTTGTTGTTGTTGTTGTTGTTGTTGTTGTTGTTGTTGTTGTTGTTGTTGTTGTTGTTGTTGTTGTTGTTGTTGTTGTTGTTGTTGTTGTTGTTGTTGTTGTTGTTGTTGTTGTTGTTGTTGTTGTTGTTGTTGTTGTTGTTGTTGTTGTTGTTGTTGTTGTTGTTGTTGTTGTTGTTGTTGTTGTTGTTGTTGTTGTTGTTGTTGTTGTTGTTGTTGTTGTTGTTGTTGTTGTTGTTGTTGTTGTTGTTGTTGTTGTTGTTGTTGTTGTTGTTGTTGTTGTTGTTGTTGTTGTTGTTGTTGTTGTTGTTGTTGTTGTTGTTGTTGTTGTTGTTGTTGTTGTTGTTGTTGTTGTTGTTGTTGTTGTTGTTGTTGTTGTTGTTGTTGTTGTTGTTGTTGTTGTTGTTGTTGTTGTTGTTGTTGTTGTTGTTGTTGTTGTTGTTGTTGTTGTTGTTGTTGTTGTTGTTGTTGTTGTTGTTGTTGTTGTTGTTGTTGTTGTTGTTGTTGTTGTTGTTGTTGTTGTTGTTGTTGTTGTTGTTGTTGTTGTTGTTGTTGTTGTTGTTGTTGTTGTTGTTGTTGTCGTCGTCGTCGTCGTCGTTGTAATAAGAGCTTAAAAGAATGAAATTTGGCTTTATATCATTAGCAATATCATTAGACGTAAATTAAGAGCTGAACTAAACTGAACTGAACTGAATTTCAACGGAAGAGAACAGACCCTAAGTTTCTATATGATGTTCCTTGTATTAATATAATGTTTATCCTGTTTGACTTAGGGTTTGTTCCCATTTACTGAGCTTAACTGAACTGATTGGAGCTAAACTGAACTGAGCTGAGCTGAAATGAATATTTTATAAGAGAAGAAAATTAGGAGCTGAACTGGACTGAACTGAACTGAACTGAAAATAAGTAAATGTGAACATACCCTTATTTCATTATCATTAATTATCTTTGAACAATAATAATAAGATATAATATGAGTATACTGATTTTAAAATAAGATCTAATATTATGCGTTTACATCAAAAAAAAAAAAAAAAAATTATGAGTATACTGATTTTAAAATACACTAATGAATTTTCAAGGTCAAAGTTAAAGATACACCGTACCTGTTAGTGAACCATTTAAACCAAAAACTTAAGTTGATGGTTGAAACCCAACAATAAGTTTTATACTATATCAAATACCGTTAAATTAAACAATGATCTTGTAAAAAATCAATTATCATAAATCAATTTTAATCGGTGTGTATTTTGTTCAACTAGCATTCACTAATTGATACAAAATTGAAAACTTTGAACTTTATTTAGTTGTAAATTGAACTTAATTGATAGTCCGATCATTATCAAAACGTACTTGAACTTAATGGATATTTCGATCATTATATATATCAAAACTTACTTGAACTTATTTTTCATGAACATTTAGTTTTGTATCTAATTTGAAATTATTTGAACCGAGTGATTATTGCTTATTAGCCATTATATTACCTTATCTTACTTGAGTTTATTAAACTTCATCATAAGCTAGTTTTAGGGTATGTTCTGATTTATTGAATTGAGTTGAGCTGAACTGAACTGAATTGGTTGGAGCTGAACTGAACTAAACTAAACTAAACTAAACTGAATTGTTGATGAGAGAAGGAAATTAGGAACTGAAGTGAACTAAACTGGACTGATTAAAGCTGAACTGAACTAAATTGAACTGAAGTTAAGCTGAAGAGAACAGACCCTTAGTCATACCTTATTAACCCTATCTTAGCTAAAAATTTATCATCTCGATATGATATTATTTGATCTTATGTGAAATCATTACCCTTTTCAAGATGACCGGAACATATATATATATATATATATATATATATATATATATATATATATATATATTTTACTTAAAGCACAAAGGAGATCAATAATTCCGGCCAAGTTGGACCTTAACATCATATATTGTGCCCAAATACGTAAAAAAAGTAGCGAGTTTTTCGGGTCAGGTTTAGGTTTTTAAATTTTTTTTTTTAAAAAAAAAACACTTTTTGGCTTGTCCAAACTCGCCTTTTTTTCGATCTTGAACGGGTTGGGCTAGTTGGTCAAGCCATAGTTGATCACCTCTACTTAAGCGCAAAGGAGCTAGGGGTAATCCTTAATGTAAACTATTTTATAAATGCATAATGGCTAAATCCTAGAAAAGTGATTAAGTGCCTGAAAGTAATTCCTAAAATTAAAGTAGGTTGTAAAACCGTCTCATACAACATAATATTTTGTTAAGATATGTTTAATTTTAAAAGAGTGTTTTAGATTATTTAAAGTGTAATTTAAAAGGTAAACACATGTCAACTTAGAGAATTTATTTAAGGAACAAAACATTGTGACATCTTTAAGGTATAAAAGCTACGCACACGATGTATTTTCTCCAACTAAATCCAATTATACATAATTTCTACCTTAACGGAAATACAAATCACAACCATAACTCGCATGCATTTCACATCTTTCTAACTTCATACAGAGTACTCCCCTCGTTTTTAAATATTTGCTCCACTTTTCTTTTCCGGCTATTTTTAAATACTTGTTCCATTTCCTTTTATGGAAAACTTTTACAATATTTAATTCATTTCTCACATTTAGTGGACCCAACATAATACTCTCTTTCCTCCTATCCTTCCAATACTTTTATTTTTTACAATTTTTTATTTTCTCAACTACCCCACTTTCTCCAATTTCTCCTAAAACTCCGCGCATGAAGAAATAAAGCAAGTATTTAAAAACGGAGGGAATACCTTATAACTTACCTAAATCCGTATACGAACATTTCTTAGGATGTTATTTTTAGCACCCGAATTCCGTTTTATTCCCAAATCAAGGATTTCTTCTAAAGTAGAAAAAAAGAAAAACAAAGCAAGCAAGAAAAATATGGAGGGAAATGAGTGAAGCAATAGTAAGCTAAAAGCGAAAGAATAACTGCCTAAACGGTGGACTGAATCTTCGCCCTATCGCAGGCGTCCCCGGCAAGTAATATTCCTTAATTTTCTCTCTCCTCCTTTTTTTTTTTTTTTTTTTTTTTAATATCTTCTCGAATTCAAATACTTTTATCCAATCATCATTCTCCATTTTCTTTAACCACCCTTGTTTCTTTTTTTATTCATCTTTTTTTTTCTCTTTTTTTGTACACAATATATACAATACTTCTTGGCTTGTAAACTTCAGTTTCCTCCTTTTTCAAGTTTTCTTAATTTTCTTTTTAACCCCCATAAAATTAATTTCATTAATATTCAAAGATACATTCTACACTATACCTGCAATTTCCATTGAATTTTCTGTTCAATGTGATTGACCTCTGTTTTCATTTTTCTGAATATAAATTTCTGGGTTCTGACTTCTTCAATCACTCGTTGTTTAGTTATAGAAATCAATTTCTTATTCATCTTCATTCATACTCTAATTTCTTGATATAGTTCACGATTTTTCGTAACGCAATCCGAAATTGATCATCCAAAATGTTAGGAGATTTCATCGGTAGAGGACTTTTGTAAGTAATTTGTTTCTGTTCTTACTTGAATTTCGATTACATTAGTTTGATTTGTATTCCGATTCAAGAAATTTTGTGATTCAAATTAAACGGTCTGATACAAGAATTTGCGATTGTAGTATGGTATTGGGGTTCGCATACCCAGCATTTGAGTGTTTCAAAACGGTGGAAAGGAACAAAGTTAACATCGAAGAACTCCGATTTTGGTGTCAATATTGGTACGTTTTTTGTACTACTATTATTATTTTGATGATGATGAAAAAATATGTAGAGTTTGATCATGATTTTTTTATTTGTGTTGATAATAATTGGATATATTGTGTTAATTGATTGATAATTATTGATGTGAAATTGGTATAATTCTATCATATCTTTTAATTTAACAATTATTTGCTCAATTGAATATTGATTATTAAATTCTCTGTTACATTTTCCCGTTACTTGGTTGCTTCAAGTTTTCATTAATTGTATACAATTTTTATGTAATTGGGGTTCAAAATTTCATACTGAAGTAGTATTATTATTAAAATTTCGTAGTTCAATTGCACCATGTCTTGTACTGTATACAACAGGAGAATAACACACATTACAAAATGACGTGAGATTGAGGGATAGCTTAAGTGATTATCGATTCTCACCCGCTGTTGTGGCTCGGTAAACACACAACAACAACAACAACAACAACAACAACAACAACAAAAATTGTTTAGCCGTTCCACTTATTTAGCGTTATTGTTTATCCGATTATGTATTTCTAAAGTACAATTTAAAATTAAATACAATATCCTTTGTTCATTTATTTAATTTTAAGTTTATAAAGTATTGAACAAATTAATTATATATATAAAAAAAATAGAAAATAAAAAAGTGGGGGAACGTGGGAGAGTAATTTTGGGGATCATGTGATGAATGAGAGAGTTATGGGTGTTTTAGTTGGCTGGCCTAAACTTTGTAGGTAGTTGAGGTGGTCAACTGCTCTATTTCACAACTCACACTAACTTCCCTTACAATTATACCCACTAAGGTGATAAACATCAATTTCTGGGCATTATATGTCAAATTTTCAACTTATTTGAGTAAAATATCAACATCCAGTTATACTTAGGCCAAACTTTAGGTAGTAGAGTAACAGAACCACATAATATCTACTACGGGGTAATCTTTTTTGGTCGTTAGTTTATGTAAGTTTAGATAAGTGCTACGTAGCATTAAGCTCATTTTGAACTAATAATAAGCATAGAAAAATTGAGTTTATGACAACGAAGCCTTAATCATAGTGAGAATTGATAACAACTCGGCCCCTAAACAAAGAGATTGGTTTGATATGGATATGTTAGGGAAGATTACAGAATTAGCATTTTCTTGCTTAGCTTAAAAAGGCAGTAGTACTATGAAACTAAGGCACTTTTGGACTCCATGGATAAGAATTACGCTAATCGTAGTAGCAAACAACACATTATACTTGTCGTGACACAATTGTATTACTTGTATATTTTATTATTAGCAATCAATCAAGACTTGTTGATTACTCTTAAGTAAGATCAGAACTTGAAATACTAGTAGGTACTGCATCTTTCACAACTTTTAGTATCAGGTTTATAATGCTAACAATATTGTACATAAGGTAATCATGTTATTGTTCACTGAGTCCTCGATTGTTCGTCTTTCTGTAGGATCATTATTGCTGTACTTTCAGTTTGTGAGAGGTTTGGTGATATATTCATATCATGGTAAGCAGAGGTTTCTCCTTTAGTCCTTTACATAGGAAGTATGTCAAATTGTCTCTAATTTACATGTTCTTTCAATTACTACTAACATGATTTCGTTTTTGCTTAAAGGGTGCCATTATATGGAGAGTTGAAGTTGGCTTTCATTATCTACCTTTGGTATCCACAAACAAAGGTAATTAATCAACTAATGCTTACCCCTGATGTGTAACTCTGATGTTAAGAGTGAACTGACAGAAATGTGGTATGATGCAGGGAACTTCTTATGTGTATGAGAGCTTATTAAGGCCATTTGTATCGAAACATGAGACGGACATTGACAAGAACCTGCAAGAGTTGAGATACAGAGCTTGGGATGTAGCCATTTACTACTGGCAAAATTGCACTGAATTGGGATCATCAGCAGTTTTCAATGTGTTTGACTACATAGCCAACCAGTCTTCCAGGCTTAGAGGAGGCAGCACTCAGGTATATCTTTCTCAATTTCTGTCGCCGTCTAAAATAGGCCCACTAAAATTGTTCCTGAATCATACATGCCTCAGCTAATTAAGGTCAAACGCCTCCTGAAAGAAGTCATAATTCACTATAATGTCTATGATCAACTGTTGTATGATGTATGCTAATTTACTTCTTGAAAAGTTAGAATTTGGACCCAGTAATGATTAATGATATAGCACACTGAATCCTTTAAATCATTCAGTTGTCTATGTGTCTCTCGCACTCTCGTTGTCATAGCGCTGTCTTTAATTTTTAGGCAAGTGAAGCAATGAATTGTGATCATGCGAATTTAGAAACGTGCATCTCACAAACATATAAAAAAAGGAGCAAATGTTTGTGATTATGCAAAGTATTGTATATGTTCTTTTTACTCTAGCATTATAAGTAAGTCAATGCACATTGGATCCCACACTAAATAAGTGCAAAAGGGAGACAAATTTCATGTATTCAAATATTAATCATGAATTAAACCTATAACACTAACACCTTACAAACACACACACACACTTTATTTTTGCTGAGCATTGATTTGTTATTTGGCACGTTGCAGAAAGATGATCGGAAACGACGAGACGGCAGGGGCAGCCCACCACCACAACCACCATCAAAAGGGTCCAGCATATGGCCTCTCCGACAACGAAAATCAAAGCCTGAATCACCAACTGCCTCGCCACTACACCCGAACCACCGAGAGGAACAGCCAGCACCATCAGCACCTCCCCTTCCAGCTCCATTTCCCAGTTTGTTTAAAAATGAAGCCCAACATTCTAAGTCCAAACTGGTCCAAATGAAACTTGAAGAGGCCCAAACTGAATACATCTACGTTCAAGAGGTTCCTGAAGAAGCCCATTCCAAAGGCCCAGAAAAAGAAAAGACCAAGCTTAGCCCGACCCGTTTAAAGTTTAGGCGATCATAACCCATTCAATGATCACCTAATCAAACACCATTTTTGACATTTTCACCCAAAAAAATCATACTGTACAAATCTCCATTGTTTATAATTCACCCAAAAAAAAAAAAAAAAGCACTCTTTTTTTGTTTACTTTATTTATTTAATTTTTCTCATGTTTGTAATTACAACTTTGCCACCACACAAATTTGCAAATTTTTTTTTGGAAAAAAATAATTGAAAAGAAAAGAATACAATCCGTCGTTATCTGCACAGGATGAGCCAGAGAGCGTCTACCAACCAATCATAGACACGTGTTACAGTCTCCGACACCGTCCGCCGGCAACTGACAAACATGGGCCGGAAAATTTCACCGGGAAAACAAAGCCGGCGAGATGAAGATGAAGGAGAAGTCGAAACAGTAGGCTGAAGGTACGCCCAAGCAGCCTGCTTAACCAAACGGTTCTTAATCGAAATCTCATACCCCGAACCACACGAAGAAGACGAAATTCCGGCGAGTGCGACGGCCGGAGTAGGAGAGAGAATGGAGGAAGGACTACTACACGGGAGAATATCTCTTAAAGAAGTGTAGTTATCCGATGATGGTAACGGCGGCGGCGACTTCAACGGAAAAAGCTCGAAATCCGCGGCGGAGAACGACGGCGGTAACGGCGGCGATCTGTTGGCGGTGTTGTGGTGGTTTCCGTTTATTTGTTTGGGTTTACGAGGCGGAACGATGACCGCAGAAGGGAGACTGTTACGACGTTTGAGAGTAGTAGTAGGATGATTATCATGTTGTGGTTGATCTACCATTGGTAATAATGTTGGGTTGAGCTAGAAAGAGCGTGTTAATGGAAATATGGAGGTTTATAGTTTAGTTTTAGAAAGAGAAAGAGAAAAAGAAAGTGGAATGATGAATAGTTGTTGTTATTAATGAGAAAATTGTAAAGATTTGTATGGAAAGATTAGAAGGGGAGAAATTAATGATTGACGTAAATTGTCACCATCCATTTGAAATTGGTTATTGGTGAATTTGTGATGGGTTGTTTAGATGCAATATTTGGGTATTGGATGGTTTTTCCAGATGGTGTTTCCGTGTTTAGTGTTTTACTACTTCACTTTACTAACTCAATTGTGTATTTGTGTTTGTGAGTGGGATGTATGTAAATTCATTTGACTCACTCTTTCCAATTGAAGTCGTTAATATATGTCCAAAAGTCGAGTACTTTCGTCTTTAACTTTTGTTTTTGATGGAATTAAGCTAAGGGTCTCTCATTGATTAAACTCGGCTGAACTCAAGTGAAACTGAATATTTTATAAGAGAAGGAAATTAAGAGCTGGAAATAAATGTATGAGAACAATCCTAAGCAATTTTTTTTTTTTTTTAAATGTTCTATGAGCATTTAATATACTTTCTTAGTAAATTAGTTTAATAATAAATGTTTATTTATTGTCAATTTTTTTCATTTTAAGCTTCTTACATACGGTCCTAAATATTTGTCTTTTATTTATTTAATATTTTTACGGAGTACTTTTTAAAAACTCCTTGTCTATGCAAAATGATGTTGTATGTACCTGTATGAGCATCATCATCCATTAATTAAATAACACTACTAGTATAAAATAAGAAATTTTAAAAATTTATTATGAGTACTACATTGCATACCTGAAAAGGTAATATTTCTACGGAGTATATTAATTTTATATATGAAGCATTTTTCTTTTTTTTTTTTAAAAAAAAAAAGAATATTTATGCATTTTCCTAAGCAATTGCCATTAAATATTTAACTTATTTGCCCAAAATTTAAGTGAGCAAATAGAGATGTGTGGATAGACATTAGAATTTCAATTTGGGATATGATTTAAAGGAGAAGATGGAGAAAGAAAGTTGTAGTATTAGTTATAAAATATAGTCAAAGTACTAATATGAATATATTAAAAAGTAATACGTATAATTTAATCTTAATTATAGTTGATTATAAACATATACAAATATACAAAGTACGAGTACTGGTATACTACAATCATGCACTTAAAATATTGGTTATTCAACCACCAAGTTGAATGTAGGTCCAAGTTCAACTTTTTTCATTGATTATGAATAATTTAACAACTAATCCTAAAATTGATGTACGTTCCTAGTTTTGAAATTAAGGATCCTCTAATCTTAACATTGAAGTTCTTGTTGATACCCTTTTTTTCTTCCATATTAGATAAAATAAAATTCTCAATTTATGATATTAATTAGATTAATATTTGTATATTGAATTAAGTATAGAGTATAATGTATCATGGTTTAAGTTCAATTTAGTGCAATTGGTTGATTGGTTACGTAATAGACTTGTCTCAAATCAAAGGGTTAGCCGGTTAGGTACTTTTGTTTCTATCCGTTATTATATGTACTCCGTATATTTTGATGTTCTTAAAAAATAAAAATCATACTTCGTATATGGAGTAACATAATTTGATGATAAGAGATTATTTTTAAAACTTGAGGTTTGCTAATTGGTTGACTTGAAGAAAGTAAAATGCCAGCAGAGAAGTGTGATCAAAGGAATGCATTCAATGGAAAAACAAAGCCAAAGATTGCATGGCATGCGAACACATGGCCTAAGATTTGCACAAATAAAGGTATTTTTCTCAATCTTTTTTAGGTACTTTACCATTAATTATTAAGGAGTATGATTGGTAGAGTGCCATTAGTAGCCAACTGGATATTCTAAGGATTCTAAACAATCCTAATTATAAAGAAAATAATGTAAATTGCAACAAGGATTTCCTTGCAACAACTTTAAGTAAAAATGATCCAACACTCTTCTCCATCACCTCATTCATATGACTGCATCAAGGTGCACGGAGTTGCATACACCACCAGCGCGCGCATTATATAAGTTGGCATGTGAGATTGTTATCTTGTGAGGTGTGCATGAATGAGAAGCGTAGTTGCGTAACAACCACACATATTGGCCCATGCCAAACAAACACAAGTACCAAACCACCTCACTTGATCACACAAACACCCAAAGACATAATGTGAGCTAACAGGCTAAAGGAAGGAACTCACGTACGCATTGTTTTGTAATGACCAATTTACTCAGGGAAAGCAGACTGAGAAACAGAAATCATAGGGCATTAAACCATAGCAACAAGGGACGCTAGTGGGAAGTTGTTAAGAGCAAAGATTACCTCACTGCAACTGGTGGTATAGTCCATATTGTTGTGGTAGATGCTTTGGGGTTGTAGACTTCCATGTGGTGAAGGTTAACTTACTATGGATTGTACCGGAAGTGCAACATCACAATGCACTCGTATTATACTTTTTAGCCTATTACACAAGTTTGTTACGGCCCAAAAATGTGATTATTTAAGTTAACATTGGTTGTACAGATGAAATCACACAAACAAATGTCAAATATCTCACTGGATTAACCTTGCGGGTAACCCAGAGACTATCGGAAAAAGATTCAGCTCTAAAAAAACACAAAAGCAGGATGCTATAGCGAGTGATGCACAACAGCAGTTTTCCTGTTTTTTCCATACAGAACAGACTACTTCTCTGACAGTAAGCACCAAAATTTTTAAAGAGTTACCAACAGAAGTTACTAAATAACATAACCAACACCACTAGCAGCTAACAAAAAGGAATTCAAAAACTAACAAAAGAACAAAACTACCCATGCTATGCATATTCTCTCATGTAACAAACTCAAAACAAAAAGATAATATTCTCTCCTTTCCCAGCTCATATTCCTTTCTCTCTCTCTTATCTTAAGTTCTCAACAAATATCAGTTCCATGATTGATTCTAATAGCATCAATTTCCTTTCTAGTACACTAGCAGGATTTACCAAAGAGAAAAAACTCAATAAGATGATCAACTTCCACAAATTTTAATTTTCAAAGAGTTATATAGGAATAAAGCATCACATTCCAAGAACCACTACAAAATATTTGTCCTTTCATTCTTTGCAGCTTGAGAAAACTGTGATATTTGTCAGTTAGCTTCCTCTCAGAAAACCTGGCAGCTCTTCTATAAAGGTTGCACCTAAGAAACTAATATATGAACAAAGCTTCTACAGCCCGTTTTCACAGCATCGATTTCCTCTCCACATTAGCATTTTGTAAGAAAATTCAACAACATAGTAAAGCTCAACATTTCAACCCAGTACAGTCCTTGGCTTCAATTTTAAAAGAAACTAGATGAACTGTATGAAGCATCACAACCCCAGACCAAAATATCCATATTGAGCCAATCTTTTTCATATTAAACATTTTTTTGACATCTAATTCTACCAGCATCTATAACTCGTAGACAGCTCGACTTACTCAAGAATATCAACATGTCTACATCAATTAGAGAAATTAATCAAACTTCCTCTGTAAATTTTGTAGAGATACATGCTAGCTCTAACTGAGATATTGCACCTAAGTACCTAACCATGGACTAACTGAATACTATCTAAAGCATTGCCAAATGGAGAAGGAAAGCATTAAAATCCACCTCCATGTCGCCTGATCTAGCAAAATGCAATGCAAAAGAAAGGAAATCGGGATAAAGGGCAGGCGTAGCATTCAGTTACTTTGGTGGTTAAAGACTGAGCTAGTATAGAACAGGAAATAAAAACCCAATTAACTTCACACGATGTTGAGTACCATACAATAGTAATCAGTGTTGTGAAATCGTTATATCATCCATAAACTTCCACACATTAAAATTGTTAGTATTAGCATAGTTCAAAGATGATAACACATTAACACTTGGCCAATTATAGCAGTAATCTTGGCATTTGAGACCAACAACAACATAGAGCTCGAAAGAACATCATGTATTCATCTATAAACCTTGATATATTCACTTGATCATGTATGTTACAGTAGTTAAAACAATGAGCAATCTACATTGTATTAACAACAATAAATTCAAAAGTCATTTGGTTTTTTGCAAACCCCACAAAGGGGAATTGCTCTTAGGCATAGAAGAATTACAACAAACATCCAATCGCTTTCGAAAATCCTCATCCTTCATCTTCAACATCAAAGGAAGAGGAAAACAAACACCCCTTTCTACACAACACTGATGCCTAGGCTTAATCCTCTTCTCTAAACTAAACGAAAAGTATTGAGGAAACTCCTTCAATTCCTTCAAATCCCTCCCCATTTCCACCACAAAGTAATTATATTTAGGCTCGAAATTATCCTTAACACTGTAACAAAACAATGCAGGAAATCTCCTAAACAAAGACACAGAATCATGATATGCAAAACCCACTTTCTCAAAATACTCAATTTTAGGCAAATATTTATCCTCAACAGAAGCTGAAAGAAGATCAGTATGCTTATATACCTCATGAATCCCAATGCTCTGGAGAAAATACAAGGTGGGTCGGAGCCGGGTTTCTACATCGGAGACGAGAAGGCGGGGACGACGGCAGATTACACGGGGGAGGTGATGAGCTGGCACCTTCACTTCTCGGAGAAGGAAGGCGAAAACAGGGGCTGTGTTGTGGAGGCGAAGGGAGAGGATCTCAGGACACATGGTGGTGATACGGCGGAGATGCGGCGGAGAGAAGCCGAGGGAAGTGAGGTAATCGAAGAGGGTTTTGAGGTCGGAGAGAGAAGAAGCGGCGGCAATGGCGGAAGGAGGGAGGAGAGAGAGTGAGTCTAGTCCAATGGAGTCCAGGAAGAGGGTTTTTTCTTCGAATTCAGGGTCAGAGGAAGTGGGGAGGGTGGTTTTGGGGTGGGAGTTTGGGGTTGAGGAAGGTAAAGGTTGGATTTTGGGTGGTTTTAGAGGGTGGATTGTGGTGGTTTTGGAGGAAAAGGTGGGGAAAATGGTGGTTTTCCGGCGGAGGAAAGAAGGGGTTTTGGGGAGGAAATTGGGTTTGAGGAGTTTTCCGGTGGTGGAGGTGGCGGCGGAAGTGGTGGTGGGGAAATTGAGGGTGTCTTGCATTGTTGAAGTGGGGGTGGAATTACATGGTTGGGAAATGGAGAGAGAGTGTGAAGAAGAAGGGTGGTGTTTGTCTTTTAGGTGGGAATGAAAGAAAGAGAGGTGGATAAGGTTTAGGGGAGATTACAGGTTATCTACAATCTAGAGCTATGGAGTTTCATCCAACTAAAGTGAAAGTAAACTAGTTCAATTTCCACTTCACCTCCCACGTATGAATTTTCACTCACAATGACACAATAGTACTCTAAATGGTCTATTCTCGTATGATTATTTTCAATTCAGTTCAATTCAGCTCCTAATTTTCTTTTTTTATAAAATATTCAGTGCAGTTCAGTACATCTCTAATAAGTTCAATTCAATTCAGCTCAATTCAATCAACGAGAACAGGCCCTAAGTCTCTAGATTGATGGCACTAGGTCAAGTCGGCCCAAAACCCAGCACGGAAAAGGCACGACTCAACATGTTATTGTGTGTGTCAAGATGTGGGTTGAGTCTAGGCCGCCTTTATTTGGGAGAAACACGATAAGGTACAACACAACCTAGCCTGGCACGACAAAGCACGCTAAAATCAATGAAATTTTGCTTGGGCACGGAAGTTCGTCACGTGAGCTTGGGCAATACACAAGCCAACTTTTGAAAATTTTGGCCCGGCTCAACACAACACGTAACTCGTGGAGTTGTGGGTCAAGCCAAGGAACAAACCTAACTAACCCCAAAGCACATGAGCCCAGCACAACCGACCTAAAGCGATTTTTACTCTTAAAGGGTCAAGGTGGCAATCAAATTATTTAAATTAAATTCAATTCGAGCAATGCATCAAATGTGTGGAGATTGATATTGTTGTAAAAAAAAAAAAAGTTTGTGATTGTTCAAGCACAACTCTTCTCGTCATTTAACCACTATAGAGATATTTTAACAAAACATGTACTACCTCCGTTAATTGTTATGTGCAAGTTTGGGGTATTATTTGTGAGATATAAAAAAAATTTCAAAGTTGCACATAACTTTTAACGGAGGTAGTATATCATAAAGTTAATTAGAGAGCCAAATCACGCAAGATTCGAGTCATTTGGTCCAATAGATAAAGTTGACTGAGTTAAATTGACGTGCACTTTTTAGATCATGTCTATAAGTTGAATCTAAATTAAGGTTAAATGCACAGAAAATCAAGTTTTCAAGCTTGCATAAGACTATTGAGCTAGGTTTGACCATGCTTTTGGGACAAATTAAGGTTGGATGCAATTGATTATGTATAATGTATCATGGTATCGGAAATACTTCTCTCACATTTTGAAGGTTCAATATAGATGTGATGTCACAACAAAGTTCAATTCTACATCTACAATCAATTGCATCAAATTTTATTGATTCCAACGCTACAACATCAAAAGCACCCCCTTCTTAAATTAGGGGTGGCAGTTTGGGTCAGCATGTCGGGTCAAAAATAGTGTAAAACTTAATATTGTTACGAAATATGAAACTTGGGTCGAATCCAGTCGAATTCGGGTTGTTCGGGTTTCTCTCAGTAACTTCGGGTCGGGTTATCGGGTCGGGTCAGAGATTGTCAGCCCTACATGGCTACATGACATAGTATTGTATTATAGAAGATAGTTTTTATCAACATCAAAGATGATCAGTTGAAAATGCAAATTAATGTTAACGTGTGATAAATTAACATTACCTTTTTTTTTTAATAAAAAAAACACCTTTAATATATTATTGTTCTTATTTGTAATTAAAATTAATGATTTATTCAAACAATCCTTATCGCTGGATCAAATATTGTTTGATGAAAACATATTCATATTTGTACATCTTTGAATTTATAAGAACTCGATTTCTTTAATTAGTCACTTATTAATAAACCCTTTTTTTTTTTTGAATAAAATAAAAATAGTCTTTTTTTTTTTTTTTTTTTTTTTTTGGTTTAATTAAAAAACGACAATTCCATCAATTTGTGGAGAGAAAAAGAAGTAGAGTGATAAGTGACCATTTTCTGGAAAAGTCTAGAAAAAAAACTTTACTAAAAAAAAAAAAAAAGACACATCATCAGATTCATCACACACCAAATAACCAATCTTCCATTTCCACACACTGAAACAGTCTACTTATCCACTCTCTCACCAACCTTTCTCTTCACACCATTCATATAATCTCACTTCAATTTCATACCCAGAAATTCGAGGAGAGAGAAACTCAACCTTCATCAACAATGGCGTCTGCAGCTTCATCCTCTGCTATTCTCTCTTCTAATCCTAGGGTTTTCGCCCCTAAATCTCATGCTCCAATGGCGGCTGCTTCCGTTTCTTCTCTCCCTAAACCTTTCTCCCAAACCCTAACTCTTTCTTCCACCTTCAATGGAAAATCCTTCCAACCTCCTCGCTCTTTGTCTTCTCGCCGCACTCAATCTTCCAGACGCAGCTTCGTTGTTCGCGCTTCTGTATGTCACTTTTTCTTCATTTCAATTCATTCATTCATTCTTCATTTTTTCAATTAATTTTGTAAATTTATAATGATTACTGTATTGTATATTCATCATTTTGATTGGAAAAACTGCTGATTTGAATGTTGCTCTTAATATCTTGAATTCGGTTTAATTGACGAATAATTGATAGACTGTAGATTGTAGGTTGAACTGCATTGTTAATGTGTAATAAGTATCAAATTATCACTATACATTTGTGTAAATTGGAAATAAAATGAGGTGAATTGACAGCGGGCGATTCTGGAATTATGAATGTCAAGTTTGAAGCCTTTTGTAATCTTTGATTATGAAAAAGTAACATTATATTTAAATTGTGTGGTCAATCTATTGATTATAATCGATATAAAGTCAAGAAGTGTTACTTTTTTTGTTGTAAGATAATACATTTTGGCATAATGTTATGGCATAAGATAGTTAATTTTGCGACGTAATTGTAATTGTAATGTGGCCTATTATATTGGAATGGAGGTAGTAATTATTCTTGTTAGTCCCTTTTACACATTACGCTATGATTATTGGGGTACTGACTGTTGTGTGGCAGTTATCATATGATTCAAGCATCAATGTTGGCTATAACTTGACCCTTTTTTTTCTGTCTTTTTTTTTTCAGGCTGACCTCCCCTTAGTTGGAAACGTTGCGCCAGACTTTGAGGCGGAGGCTGTTTTCGACCAAGAATTCATCAATGTAATTTTCGCACAGACAAATTTATTACAATAGTTGCATATATTACAAACATGCTTCACCCATCCGATTTTGGATTACTTTGTTTTATGAGTACTAGTTCCAGTCAGAAAAGTTGGAAAAGGGTTGGAATCTGATTGTTTTAACTTTCTTGCAGGTTAAACTTTCTGATTACAGGGGAAAGAAATATGTAATTTTGTTTTTCTATCCTTTGGACTTTACATTTGTTTGTCCTACTGGTTAGTACTCTGAATCTAAAAGGCTAGTTGATGTTTATAATTTCCAAATAAGCTCCTTACACCCTTTGCTTTCCTTTTTGTTGTTGTAGAAATCACTGCTTTCAGTGACCGTCATGCAGAGTTTGAGAAGTTGAACACCGAAATTCTAGGTGTTTCTGTTGACAGTGTTGTAAGTATCTCTTGTCTTTCTCATTTTTTGTTTTTTTTTTTTTCATTTTGCTACCATCTTGTGCTGAGTTACAGTTGTTTATTGGTTGTGGCTTGCTTACATTGTTCTCATCTGTGATGTATTTTGTGTTCAGCTAAAAAATCTAAATTTAGTAGGAAACTGATTCTCTTCACCGTCTCTCCTGCAGTTCTACCCTCTTATTTATTGATTGTGCTTTTTACATGCAGCCTACACTTTTTATTCTGTTAATTTTTGGTTGCCAAAAATGTCTTTGTTGATGAGTGGTGACCAAAAAAGGATGAAAAGGGGGACAGGGGGGCACATGACAATATGACATTCCTTTTTTGCAAGAAATAAATGGCGGATACGTCAATGTGGTAGTCATGGAGGACCAAAAAACAACCTTTACTAACATGGATGATAATTCTATGAAGATTTCTGTTACTAGTTATGATTGTAACAGAAGATTTGTTGTACTATACTATAATGCACAAGAACATTAGAGAAATGAAATTAATGAAAAAGGTAGGGAGAGCTGGGGCCTGGGAGGGTGGAGAGTCAGGAGACTACAAATTGATGTTAGTTTCTATTGAAATGGAAACCTCTCTACACCATACAACTATGAAAAGACTAGTGGTTTCAAAAAATTATTGCTACCGAAGAACGACTGTGGGCAACATTAGCAAGTTCTACTTTAGGTTTATCCCATGAAGGCTCTTCGCTTTATTTGCGGACAGGAATTTAAGTTTTGTCAAATGATGATCTAGAGCCCAAATTATTTTTATCTGGTGATTTAGTTAGGAGTTATGGGAAAATGGCATGTAATTTGCAGTATTCATTATTTGGATGGCGATGGGGCTTTGGTTAAGCAGTTACCTTAAGCCATACTTTCTTAATCAACTCAACTAAATCTGACCGCCCTATCAAATGCATAAATTATACATACATTGGTAAAGGGAATGTGAATTAGCGTCACACTGTCCTTCTGCACTTCATCTGTGAATTAGGAGTGCCAAAAGATAGTCTGGAGTGTCTATAACCTTTGGTATGTATACTGTCTTTATCTAAGTGGACCAAGCCTATTTGGATGACCTTTTGGGAGTCAATGGAGGATATCCTCTAGGAAATATTTCTAAGTAACAAAGAATAAATTACAATGAACTTGAGAAAAAGCATGTGGGCCAATTGCCTTGAAGGAGCACCCGGAATCACATCAATAATTTGGATTATATGGCACACTTTCAGATTGCCTTCCTGAATAATACTTTTGCTATCTGAATTATAATTGAGTTGAGCTAAATTCTGTACTGTTTTGGTGTGCAACAGCACAGAATTATGTGCTGTAGTCAATATATCTGTCAACTTGAACATTTCCCAATTATTTACTTCTCTTGCTAGTGGGGTCATTGTCAATGGGAGGTAGGGATGAGGCTGATGCAAATATTCACTTCTCTATGTGAGCTGTAGTGCATTTTTTTTGGCAGAGCAGTCTCTAACTGCCTAATTTTGGAATGTTGGGGGTCTTGAGGCTTTATATTTAGGCAAATTTTTTACAAAATTCATGGCATAAGGTGGATTTTGTTGTTGTGAATTTTCTGCATAGCCTGATTTTTTATAATATCACTTCACAGCGTAGCTTGAAAACTCTCTTCAATCTATCTGGATTTTGCCCTTGAATGTTAACCCCGCAATTAATTTGACTTTATCTCTTGGCTTTTCTATTGAGTAGATATTAACTTAATTCAGAATAGTTTTCATTGTGATTATTTTCCTTTAACTTTTATTGTGGGACAACATTATAATTCATGGAACATGCATTAAACCGTATTCCATGAACCATACCCAAGGCATTACACCAAAATTACTAATTACAAGTAAAGACGATATAAAGTACCAAGTACCAACCAATTTATTCACAAGGTTTATGTACACATTTCCATGTCAGATATCCTTTCCATATAGTATGTTCTGATTGTAACATTTTTAGCACTTTCCTCAATTCTGTATTAGTTTATCCGTGTAATGGTTGATATAATTGTTTATTGTGCAGTTCTCACATCTCGCATGGGTCCAAACAGATAGGAAGTCTGGTGGTTTGGGTGATTTGAATTATCCCTTGGTTTCTGATGTCACCAAGTCTATCTCAAAGGCTTTCAATGTTCTGATCCCAGACCAGGTATGCATGAATCACTTTTATTGTTGGAATGGTAACACTCGGCTTCTCGGTTTTCTGGCTTCAACCATTAAATAATGAATTTGGTAGTCTTTCACAATTTCACACATTTGCTAAACTTGTAGTCTTTCACAATTTCACACATTTGCTAAACTGTTAAAAGTAGTATAAGTAGAGTCTGGCGCTCATTTGCAGTCTTTTCTTGTAGTAATAGTGTAATACCAACATTCCCTGAAATTCATGAGGAGTGGGCTTAATAAGTACATGTGTTCAGCAGCTTCAGTCATTGATGGATGTTAGTTAAATTTTTAATCTTGGACCTTCAAATGCATAAATATACAGTTATAGTGTTAATATTTCTGTTTATTTGATTCATCTTTTGTTCAAATTTACCAGGGAATTGCATTGAGAGGATTGTTCATCATTGACAAGGAAGGAGTCATTCAACATTCAACCATCAACAATCTTGCTATTGGTCGTAGTGTTGATGAGACTCTGAGAACACTCCAGGTATATAAATCTCAAATTGCCACCCTGTACTTATCCTTTCACTGGATTGGAGAAATGTTGAGTAGTGTTGTGTTTCATCTCTTTTAAACTGGTTTTGCAGGCATTGCAGTATGTGCAGGAGAACCCTGATGAAGTCTGCCCCGCAGGGTGGAAGCCTGGGGAGAAATCAATGAAGCCAGACCCCAAGCTTAGCAAGGAGTACTTTGCTGCCATTTAAGGAACACGATTGACTCTGCATCACATAGGAAGTCCTGAATTTTTGTTTTCTGTATCATGATCTGTAATCTTTTGCGAAATTTGAGCTGATTCTAGGGAATAAATGTCAACAATTTATCTATGTATCGCTTTTGTAGCAGATCCAATTGTAATGGTTTAAACTATTATCATTGAGCTATTTGGATTGTGTGCTTTGTTGTAGCTAGCAGTACAACGGAGAATTGTTTATTTGTTTATTAGAAGCACTGCAAATTGCTCAACTTTGAGCATCGTTTTAGTATGCATATCAACCTCTCCTTAGTCATGGTGATTTCAGAATTCGTAGTAATTTATTATACTGTCAAAGCGTCATTTGAATAGGATTCCACCTATTCTGATACATATACGTTAGTAACTTTCTAATCAGATTATTTGAAGAAATTGCCAAATTGGAGTGGGAATAATAATGATAATGGTCATTTATAATTAGCACACCCATAGTTATTAGTGGGTGTAAATGGGTGACTGGGCTTATCCACATTACAATCACATACTACATCAAGGCCTTTAACTCTGAATCCTTATTGCGTCCCCAAAATCCAATAAAATGCTTTGTTGGAAACGATTTTCTAAGAAATGATTTCTAATTTTCCACAATTGTTTGTCAAGGGTGGGAAATAGTTTTTCAAATAGATTTTCTTAGGCTAAGCAAAACTACCCGAAAAACTGATCCGTAACCGTTCGGAAAATTAGGGTATTCGATCTGATAACCATAATGGTTCGAGTACCCGTTTCGATAATTTGTTATCAGGTATGGTTATTGGGTATCATTTTAAAATTAACGGTTATCCAATTTGATCCGATAAGCATTTTTTTTGTTGTTTTCTCCACTTAAATCTATATTTTTTTTAATCTAAATTCTTACCTTACTTCATAATCACTTTATAATATCAATGATTAGTAATATTATTAATAACTTGGTGAAAATCATATGATATTGTTGTTAATTAGTGGTAAATTATATCTAATAAGTAATAACTATATAATTAAATTTAATTATCATTATTGGGTACCCGATAACTGATCCGAAGCCGGGTACCCGAAGTACCCGAACTTATCAGTTCGGATTATGGATAACACTTTTAAAGACTTTGATTATCGTGTACCCGAACCGTTAGTACTAACGGTACAGGTATCCATCCCATGCTCACCCCTAGTTTTCTAATAGGGGAAAACATTTCCATTTGAAATTGAAGTGATACCACATTTTTTTTCTTCTCATTATTCTTAATTTTGCTTTCGTCTCCTCTCATCCATTTTCTTGGTTCCACTCCTATATTAGTTCGTGTCCGTCGATATGTCCAATTGTTATACATACGAAGTAACATATAATGAAATTAGGAAGTGGTTGTTTTATTTATTTTTATTTTTTTTTACATTACATATAAATAAATTGGATGGATTGTATAAAACTTTGTCAAATTCATATGCAACTTAAGTAGTAGTATTTTTTGGACGGGAGTCCAAGTCCGCGATCCAAATACATTTTTTTGAGTCCAAATTCAATCCACTTCAGTGCATATTTTTGTAAAACTATTAATGGGGAAGAAACACAATGAAGTTCACAAAACTTGACCAGTTGATCACTTGATAAAAATAAAAATGCGGAGGAAATACCATGTAGTTTGAAGAACCATTGTTAATACGAGAACGTGACTACTTTTCCGAACATCAGAAAAATAGTATGGTATAATCTCAGTCTGGTTATAATTTGATTTGATAAAATTTTGCACACTATCACCCATAAACTATGGATTAGCTTTTGGTTGCATTAAGAAGCACAAAAGCTTAAATATGAGAGACATGAAAAAATTTGTAAGCCAAGTTAATTTATAATACAATATTCTAGACACTATTACTTGTTGCTAAATGGCTAAAATGGCTAAGAGCCAGAAATACAATTTAAATAAAGCTGAGATTGTTAAATAGTAATCCTAAACTTACAACAAAAGTTTGCCACAATTTACGTTTGATCAATCTACAACATCACAATATGATGAAGCATAAAAAAGTGGCAAAAAAGTTTGGATAATTCAAAATTAAATTTGTACATCCAGAGATTGACCAAGTAACTAATAGTTTAGGCTAATTTTTTTTGCTTCATTTTTTCCATTGATTTTTGTTAAAACCATTCGTTTTCCGGTCACGTATACAACCAAAATGGGGTGGTCAATTCATTTGTCTAAGTACCAAAAAACCAGAGGCCCCTTTTCCTTCCTATACTAAACATTAGATTACCCCATATATCAGCATCACATATCACTGTACTTTTGTGTATGCTATAGGCCGAGGCCCCCCCAAAATTCCGAAAACCAGCAGCAGCACACATGAGCACGGTTATGTTGTGACGCCCGATTCAGAGACATAATTAGGCCTCTCCACTTCCTCCCAGATCAACTTAGACGACAATTCATCGATCTCGGGGACATACTCCTGCTAGCCCAAAGAGTACAGAATTATTATGTGGAGTAATTAGCAAGATTGCTAACTTCGATAATGCATAGGACTAATTAATTAATCAATTCTAGCTACCCTAAGTGTTGATATATTAAAGATAAAAATTTGATACATTCCTTCCCTTGATTATTATATGAAAACAGCATACTTTCTTGCATCCCCGCGACCAGACAATAGCGAGTTTAACAGTTCTAAATATGTTTATATATTCGGTCTGTCAATTAAACTGTCTTACTATTGGTGTAATTATTGGATATTGATTAATTACCTCAAGCTTTCTAAACAATTCTTTGGCTGTTGGGGCTGACACAATGATCCCACGAGACGTTGGAGAGATAAAGCCTTCATCAACGGCCTTATCGATAAAAGATAATAAGCAATTGTAGTACCCATCCACATTCAACAGACCCACCTGTATTATAAAAACAACAAATTGCACAACTTCAATCAATAGATACTAACCATGCTTTTCAATTATATTCTTATTACGATCGATGTTGTCACGACATACATCAATCAATTAAAATGTTTTTAATATGTCGTGTGAGATGGAAGGAGTTCTTAGATCACACGCAATTGAAAATTCGTCGAAAAAAATCTGATTCCCTGAGGGAGATACCCTCAGGAAACCTCTCAATAATGATGCACCATGACTATGTAACAGCATAAAATCTTCTTAGCATGTTTCCATGTGAACTCACCCAAAGAATCACATGCATTTTCCATTATTATCTATCCTCATCAAATCTCCTATTTGATCAAATCTTCATTAAATCTGTTATTTATTTCGATTATTAAAGCATTTATACATAATCAGTCGTATAGTCGGTAGATGTCATGGCAAAGGAAGATGTTGACTACTATGCTTTAGTACAAAAAATTATGACGATAGTCCACAACGAGCATTCAAAAAACAATCTCATATTAAAGCTTGGTCAAAAGATGGAAAGGAATCATTCTTTTAACGGAAAGCCAACAATCCAACCGTCGTAATCCATTACACACTTGTTGGTTGTTTCATACTCTAGGGACATTTACACATCAAAAGCTTGATTGGTAGTTGGTCTCTCCATAACCCATGCATAAAAACATCTTCATTTTTTTTAACTCTGGCCTACATCTTTTGGTGTCTACTAATTGTTTCTATTCGCGAAAAGAGAGGATAATTTACACACGTCGTTTTTTTTTAAATAAAAGAGCATTTCAGGTAAAAGTAGGATTCATACAGGTTTTCGGTGTATTCCTAGCTGAGCGTAAGTGATGACTTCTAGAAGTTCTTCAAGAGTGCCGTAACCACCTGATCATACACGGAATGAACACGTTAATTTAATTATCATTTAATAATCAAATCAAATAAAGTAAAGCAGTATGATATCATCAATCCAAGGCCTATCCACGTTAAGCTTAGTTAGACTAACACGAAAAACATACCAGGTAATGCAATGAATGCATCAGCTTGTTTAGCCATTTCAGCCTTCCTCTGGTGCATGTTTGATACAGTTTTCACTTCCCCAACGGTTTCACCAGTTATCTGCCCAGTAAAATTTTACGTTAAGAAAAGCTATCATCAATATTCAACAACACCACAATCCAAACTAATTCCAAGTAATTTTGACAGGATCAAACTGCATGTATGTTGATTAATAACAAAAACCGTATCATATTCTTATTATATTACTTAACCAAACTATTTTTGTTACAGGTTTTTTAAAGATTAAGTAATTAGTGGGTCCACTCTGATCCACAAAAGATAATTAGCACCGAAGAGTTTATAATAATAAAGAGAAACTCAAGTGTATGAATGTTTTGACTAACAACATGGAGATAGTACAAGCTGACTTTTGCTTTAGAGCTAATAAGAGGCAAAGAAAGCAACACATGTATGGAAAGCCAAGAATGTAGCCTTTTATTTTTCCAAACGACGATGACTAGCCTACGTAAGCAGAACAACTTAAAGAATATCCCTTTATTATAAAACACTAAGCTAACCACCCTATAATGAGAATGAGATTATTACCTCTTTAGAAACAAGGCTCTTTGGAATGACCCTGCAAGTTAAAAACAACCACCAAAAGCAAAAAGTAAGTTAACTGATTTGTTGGCACGTCAAACTTCTAAACGGAATCATTATGATCTAATTAGCTTTAATTAATATTCAACAAAGATGTTCAAACATTCAAATAGCATACACGTCAAAGCATTTGAGTGCATTTGATTGATCTTTACAATAAGATAGTAGATAAAATATAGATTAGCTTTAGACCACAAAGTTAATAACAGAAACTACAAGGCACTATTGTTTAAAGTAAACAAGAAAAGAAGCCATCAACAAGAAAAGTAGCCATCGAAAATTTATCAATAATCCGCTCACCATCTCCGTTAACAAAATACATCTAATGGTTTAAAATAACAGATTTAGACATCCATGAAAGTATATTTATTGAACTTATGCTCATAAAAATAAATACGAGTCATAATCACCTCATCTAAGAGATACGCAAAATCATTTAATCTCGAGTTTTACTCCCCGTCCCTTATTTTTTGCCCCATATGATTCAAAAAGCTCTCACAAACAAGTGAGCCATGGAGCAAACAAAAAAGAATTGAGGAAGTAGGTACAGTTCTCATTGAAACTGGTAGGTAAAAGAATGGTGCAAAGGCATGTAGCTTAGGTTAGGTACTTTGAACTAAAAGATGAAGAAATTTTACTAGCTAGTAGGATAAGGTTAACACAGTGGCAAAATCAAAGATCCAAGAAAAGGGGGAGTATGTCATAAAAATCAAAGCTTAAAAATAATATGACAAGTGTATTTGCAGAGTGAAAAGTTAATCCTTCTACCAAACCTTTTCATGTCAAAAAAATGTGTATGGGAATAAGGAGAGTTCCTGTAAAATAGCCTGACATGGGCAAAACCCAATGGATTCAACTTTACTTTTCCCATCTGATCAGATCAAACTAAAAGGGTATAACAACTTTTGTACCAGTCATTTTGTAAATACTTAATTCATGTAACACATACAATCAAACTCTTCCTTTTTTCTTGTATGGGTAAAACATTCCTCACATATCTCAAGAAACTTTATTTTATGTGTTTTTTTGGTAATACAAAGTTTTCTTCTTTAGATATAAATCCCAAAATGAACTCAACTTTCAAGGGTGGTCATATTGTCTAATCGAACATTCTTTAAGTGCTCCAATATTATATAACACGCAAATATATTTAAAACCATCAGAACTTTTTAGGCTATGTTATCGAGATTTGGATACCAATATTCAACACGC
This sequence comes from Chenopodium album, assembly GCF_948465745.1. Classification (NCBI taxonomy): domain Eukaryota; kingdom Viridiplantae; phylum Streptophyta; class Magnoliopsida; order Caryophyllales; family Amaranthaceae; genus Chenopodium; species Chenopodium album. The sequence goes on along the minus strand of NC_137836.1, from coordinate 3,648,562 downwards.
GTACATGTTTTAAGTATCTAACTTAACCAATTTTATTGTCAAATGATCTGACATGGGCACTTGATGTGAAATGATGAATCAAGTCTAGCATAAGAGCATAGAGTTCTTAGAAGCTCAATAAAAATAGTTTTTGCATGGTCTAGGATGAAGAGAAGTTTAGTGATACCCCCACACCCCACTTCATAGAAGAAGAAGAAGCAAAGAAAAGGGACAATTATGAAGGGGGCAGGCAAAGCAATGATGTTGCTAGACTTTGAAAACTTAGCATATAATCTTTAATTGGTTGACATATCCATTTACAACTCAATAAACAACACATAGTAGCATACTACTCCTAGATAAGTAGATAGTCTCCTAGTACTAGTAGTAGTAATTTTTAGAAAGAGAAAGAAGAGAGAGAAAGTAAGGAACATACCCTAGAACATGGCGCCCACCATCATGAGCTGCCTGAGAAACAAGACCCATCAGACCCACGCTGCCACCTCCATACACCAAATCAATCCTTCTCTCCACCTTCAACACAAACACACACATCCAGAGGTAAATTAAAAATTTATAAAAATTAAAATATTTAATATTGAGAACAAATCAAATTAGTTCATATTGGACACGTGTCAGAAACCCACAACTCACACAACCTCATTAAATAAAAAAGAAAAGGAAAGATAATTAAAATAATCATGATTGTGAACCATATGCCTAATCTATAACAAGTCTACTAAATATAGATTTTATTAAAATAATTTTATAAATGTATAATTGATTTTCATGGCCATAAAAACAAAAAATATTGATTTTTAAATTTAAATTAATTTCATTTGTTGGTGGAAAATTAATGGAAGTAATTGAAACCCCATATGTCACCACCCCACGCTTTTATGGGTCATGATATCCAACAAGCACGTTTGTTTCCCTTGAGAGCACCAAGGGAAAATCATAAACTTTTAATCTTTTTAATTTTTTTACCAATATTTTTTCGAGTTTTGCTAAACGTAGCCCTAAAAATGTACCAAGTCGAGAATTTATGATAAAATCACACGTCAATTGCTTACTTGGTGAAATTGAACGTCTACTATGTGCCTATATCTTATAATTGAACACTTTAACATGTAATTTGCTTCTCTCTTCTCTAATTAATTATGTTTAATGAATATAAATATAAAATAAAAAACTCTAGGAAATTAAGGGGGAAGAAAATGGGGGGAAATAGGGATCATGCAAGAAGGCTGTTTCACTGACAGACAGATTACAGCTTGCAATAATTTTCTCTCTCATGTCAAAATTAACCTTTAATCTTCCTCCATTTTCACCAAATTATTACAACAATTTTACACAATTTTCAAATTTAGAAACAAAAAAGATTAGTGTAAAATAATAGGGTTTAAAGTGGGTAAACCAGAAAAAGTTACAATTCTGCACTCATTATCGCTCAACTTAAATACCCCATCAATTTTTTTCATAAAAATTCTGTCTTTTTCACTGTCATTTTCACAGATTTTTGTGCAAATGTTGCATAATACAGAGCATATAAGAATACCCAGAAAGATTATTCAACTGCATTACAAATCAGACCTTCTGGGATTATAAATTTACCCAAAAAAAATAGTTTATCTTTTCCAAAGATGCAATTTTTAAGTTTCTTAATGCAATAATTCAGAAAATAAATAGCAAAAAACACAGGGGATATTGGAATTTAGTAATAAAATTATTACCAGTTCATTGCCAAGCTCAACAGCAGCTTCTTGGTAGCTTAATTTCTTGCCGGAACTGCTTCCACAAAACACACAAACCCTCTTGAATTTTGACGGCTTTGTCTCTTCCATTTTTTTAAATTTAATTTAATTTTCTCTCTCCTAAAAAAATGTACAAATAAAATTATAAAATTCAGAGAGACTTGGAAGAAAAAGTTGAGAGAGAATAATGTAAGAGAAGAATGAGAACAAAAGTTGGGATATGTTTGCATATGCAATGTTCTCCTATAAATATAAACCCACCGGTCCATCCGGGTAACGCCTCTACCAAGTAACCATTTTTTAATGTCTTATTAATTTAACATTATAATTTTATCTATTATTTCCTTCGTTTCTATTTAGTTGACGCGTTTGATTTTGACACATATATTAAAAAGAAGAGAGAGAGTTAGAGAGAATGTAAAAGCAAGTGTGGTAGTTTGTAAATACAAGGTAAAAAATTTACCCCAAAACAAAACGTGTCAACTAAAAAAAACTTCCTAAAAAGAAAGATGTGTCAACTAAAAAGAAACGGAGGTACGGAGTAGTATATAATTTTATTAATACCTCTGTTACAGGTTACGTGCAACGATTAGACATTTTTCTTCTCTCCTTTATGTCAAATCGTTGCACATTACCTGTAATGAAGGTAGTATTATGTCATGGGGTAATAAGATTTGTTATGTTTAAATATGTGATGTTGATGTTTGCTTTTGAATTTTTGGTCAAAGGACTTAGAAGGTTAACTTTGATCTAATTGGGTCCCATAATGACTATATATGCTATGTCTAAGTGCAATACAATTAGAAAATTATTTATTTTTTAGAAAATGAAATGATTATGAATGGAATCGTTTACCATCTTTGATGGCTTGGTGGTTACATACTTACATACTAGTGAGAAAAGAAATTTAATTATGTGATTATAGCTTATAAATGGTTTTCCTTGTGAGAAATTAACTTCTATATAAAAAACCAATTATTAAAATTAGATTGTATGAAGCTATTTTGTAAAATACTAATAAAATCTACGTGTTCATATTTGTTATTTTCATGTTAGAAGTTTAGAAAATATAATACAAACGGATCGATGTTGACTATTACATACGAATATACGATCATGTTCTTTTGAGCTTTTGGGCAGAGTAGGGTTAGCAAAACAGCATCTTTCAACACTGTAGAGCATAGCAGAGCAAATTTCAGCATAGTATATAGCATTATTAAGGCTTAGCTTAGGACTTGTTCTCTTCAACTTATTTCACATACTTATTACTTATTTTTTAATAAATTCATATTAGATTAGAAAAGATTCAGATCAGACCAGATCAGAACTTTTGATTATCATTTACTTATTGCTAAATATCGTTAATTGGGTATTAATTTTTTTTTATAAAAATTACATATTTAAAAAGTTCATAATAAGACGAATCTAACAAGATCCATTTTGATTATATTTTTCTTTATAGATTAGTATTAAAATGCGGTCAAAGTTTATCAAATTGTTAAATCAGATCATAAAAATTCAAATGAGACTATAAAAATTCAGATCAGATCTACTTGTTTCAGGTGAAGAGAACAATTCCATAGTAGCTCAAAAGAATAGGGTCGTACTGTAGTATTACGTGATCATCCATTTTGATATTTCTTTAACTTTTTTGCCTTTTGGTACAAGTATATACAAGTATTAATTTATTCCCTCCCCTTTGCACCCACAAGACTACATCCTTGTGTTTCTCCATCATATTTACATTATTAGATTTCATTCTCATATTGTTACGTTATAAAGAATAAACCGTCTTCTTAGATCTTTCATCAACACTTCAAAAGTCAATAAAATGCACTTCATAATATCATACTAAGGGCGTGTTCACTTCAGCTTAATTTCAGTACAGTTCAGTTCAACTTTTAGTTTCCTTCTCTCATAAAATATTCATTTCAGCTCTATTCAGTTCAGTTCAGTTCAGTTCAGTTCCAATCATTTCAATTCAATTCACTAAATATGTACAAGCCCTAACTTTAAATAACAATTTATTATTATTATTTTTTTTTTTTTTTAATTTTTAACATAACAGATACGTCAATGAATCAACTAATAACATCAATTTCACCTACTTTTGCTAGTAAATCGTTTTGTATTTATGAAAACTCATTTTTACTAATTGAAACATAGCCTTAAGCCCTTAATTGATTAAGATTGAGTGTTATGACCATTAGAGATATTTTCATACTTAAACCAAGGAGAGAAGAAACTTATTACGAGTAACAAATAGAAAAAAGACAAAATGGACAATCCACTGATTTTATGCTCACAATTCACAAATAGAATTAAGAAAATGTGGAATGATGTAAACGACAATTAAGGGGTGGATCATCGTTTGTGCCTAAGTTTTTCAGAGCACAACAACTTTGAGTTTAATTGGTGATACATACACGTGGAGTGTTAGGCTAGAAAGTGTAACCAAGTTGTGCACCAAACAACCAAAAAAATTAATGGTGTCCAAAAACAAATCATCATCACTTCTTTCATTTCAATATTTCATATCGATTGCATTTGCATGCTCTTTTGAGTCTTTTCCCATTACTTAGTAGCTTACATGGCTTAGTATAAATTTGATTAAAATGTCTTTTCTCCCTTTGATAGTATCATGTTGTCATCAAAACATTCGACATCTTTTGAAGGCTTTTATCGACTTAATCCATTCATGTCCTTGAAACTATAGAGAAAAGATAAGGTAATTCTTATCCTGCTAAGTACGAATTCATACTTACCAACATGTCGTGTATGGAATCGGTCTACAATAAATTATTGTAGATCCAAAATTTAATACTCTAAAATAATATAGTCACATTCTAAATAATATAATCACTTTTTTTTTTTTAGATGATATAATTATCTTATTGTGACTCATATTTTGAATGATATAATCGCAGTTTAAACAATTTAGTGACATGATATAATTATTTTTTGAATGATTTAATTACCGTTTGATACTTTTTTTAATGATAAATTCACTTTTTAAATAATACATTTACATAATCATTTTTGGATGATATAACCACTTTCGTAATACATTTCTTATGATATATTTGATGATTGGGTGCACAATAATGTCTTTTCACACTTTTTGTGTTTTTTTTTTTTTATTTTTGGTTTATAATAGTGATTTCTCCCTCAAAAGAAAGGGTTTTCGATCTCCTTCGAAAGACAAGATTTTTCGATCTCCTTCGAAAGACAAGGTTTTTCAATCTCTCTTGAAAGACATGGTTTTTCTCCTATTTTGAGGGGGGGATTTCTTTAGCTTAAAATCTGGGATAATAGATCTGATGGATTGCCTTGAAATTGTTTCATTGATGAAAAATTATCCAGGGTCGCAAAGGTTTTCAATTTTTCGAATACGGTTAGATGATTCGATAGAAATCATCCTCACGACTACAAGGGATTGTCTCTCCAACAAGACTGTATTATCCAGCGATATAAGCGGAAGATATTCCACATTGCAATTAAGATCCAATTTGAATGAGTAAAAAATAGGAACTAAGTTAATTTAAGTGAGCATGAGATAGCCTTAAACAAATATTCAACTCCCAAGATCTTTAAAGGTCGCAGCACACAGTTATTGCTAAAAATATTGTTGGGTAAATAATATATGGAGGTTTTTGAACTATCAGGAGTAGCTAAACATTTGTAAAAATTATATGATAGTTATTTTTACTATCATTATTGTTAAACTCAAGAATATTGTGGAGAAAACGGCTTGGCCTTTGCATTGATAATCATCACATATATATGCACAATACAATAGAAAATCTTACTTGCCTAAAACTCCTAACAAGATAAACTTAACATAAATACAATATTAACAAATATAACCAAACCGGCTCTAATAATTATGGCATGTTCACTTCACCTTAATTTTAGTTAAGTTCAGCTCCAATCAGTTCAATTCATCAATTCAGCTTAATTCATTAAATGTGAACATACCCTTATCTTAAATTTTTATTAGTTGATTTTGATATATTTTTTATGTCAAAATAAATAAAATGTTTTTCTTATTTTTTTTAAAACATTTTTATAGTTAATTTATTACTAGTAATTAACTTTTAATTTCAGTAATAATAAAAACTGTTTTTTTTCCCCTAATACTAAGGCCCTGTTCTCTTCACCTTAAAAAAATAATATTAAGTAAAAATAATTTCAGTTCAGTAAAAATAAGTTCAGTTCGATAAAATTAATTTCAGTTCAGTAAAAATAATTTCAGTTCAGTAAAAATAAGTTCAGTTCAGTAAAATTTAGTTTTCTTAAAGAAGAATTATAATAGAAAATCAGTAAAAATAATTTCAGTTCAGTAAAAATAATTTCAGTTCAGTAAAAATAATTTCAGTTCAGCAAAATTAAGGTGAATCAAACAGGGCCTAACTCACCAAACGCCACACATCATGTAATAGATTGAGTGTTGACCAAAATCACTTGAAAATTTATGGCAAATTAGAACAGTGAGAATCAAACCCCTTCAATAACCTAAAGATCGAATTTAAAATCTCAATCTACTCGTAGGGAAATCTATTTAAACAAAATATAGTTTAACATTTAATTTCATAATTATTTTGACCCGAATTTGAAAAGTCTAAAAGCCCAAAACTAGGCTTATTTCCAATGGATTCAAGTTAGGAGTTGTAGTACATTAGTATATGACTATATGTAGTACTAATAATTAAGTACTAGACCATACTAGCACGTTAAGTGGTTAAGGGTATCCATCTTATAAAATAATACAAAAAAACTATTGCAATTATGGACGGTAGAACTATAAATAATTTTATGAAGAGAGATTCTAAAGATTAAATTAATTGTTCCAAAGATTTATGAATCACTAATATTAGATTTGTAAGATCTTGGTTTCGATTGTACAGTTAGTGCTTAGTTACATTATCATTATTTATAATTTTCTTTACATTGAACATAAATTGAATGAACAATCTAATCCTTAATTTGTAACAAATTTTAATTAATTTAGCTAGACTTATGTACAGTTGTCTTACAGCCAACAACAGATCAAGACAAATTTATAATCTAAGAACAAAGGAGAAGTGGACAAAATACATAACAAAAATTATATATAAATCCCTAAAAAAAGGAATGTAATTAGTAGGTTTTTTTTTTTTTTTTTTTTGTTTATTAATTTGTTTTATAAGTCCAAAATACTCAATTTTAGCAGCCAACTGGTAGATTAGATATCATGAATCGTATATACATGAAAAATCCAATATATCTTCGAGAATCTAGGGATGAATTAGCCAAATGGTGGCTTTTGGAAGAAATTTAAGACGTGCTAATGGATATCATCTAGAAGACTAGAATTATAGAAACCTTATTGGCTTTTGAAGTTGTATGTTTCACTGATAGTCTAAAAGATCGTCAATATCACCTAAGTCAGTTGGTAAAGTTTTGAAGGAGTGATACTCATCGTATACCATACAAATTGATTTTCGTTTATATCATTACCCTTGAGCCTTGGAGTACTGGCTCTTGAGTCTTGATCTACTTATCCAAAATTATTACCCGTACAAAGGTAGAGTTTCCATCTCCCAATCACAAGCTAAGGTAGAGAGTTGAAGGGCCACAATATTGTTGGATTAAAGAGAGAAAAACCACGCTTTTTAATTGTTGATCAGTTCACTCCACAAGGAGGTTGTGGCTTACAACGTTTGCCCACAAGTGGGTTGTGAAGTAGGCTTTTTATATCTTCTTTATAAGAATATCAGCCTACTCCACAAGCAGGTTGTGGCCAACAACGATTGACCACAAGTGGGTTGTGGAGTGGACTTTTTGATGTCTACATTCATTCACCTTTTGGCATTCTCCTTCATCTCTTGGATACTCTTGTAATCTCCCATTAAAGTGGTTGTTTATGGTGATTTAATCAACTTCTATATGATTCAATCACCCCTTTGATGTCTAGATTCATCCTCTTGAAACTTCATCCTTGGCTATAAAATTAGCTTGGTTATTTTTCATTGTTGATATACATCATACATACACAAAAAACTAGCTAAACACATTTGTTCTTTAGGCATAAGTTTATATGACTCCACCTCTCATCCAAAAGTGCCTTTGAGTGAGAGTGGTGTGTAACCTTAGGGAACGTACCGGCGATATAATGTGCACCCCACTTGCGCCGGAATTCGTTTTCAAAGGCAGTGACGAAGTCACGCCACACCATCTTCCTTTTGATCAAACTATTGCATTATTCATTCTATTATTCGTAGCCTTTGAAACACATATTTTACAACAAATATTTCATGAAAATGACGATGATTTTAAAATGGTGTAGTATCTTTATAGTATAAGTGTATAACGTTATTGTTATGAATTTTTCAAGGTGCATTTTGCTCACCTTTGAACAATATTTATGTGTATCAAAGTTGATCAAATCAAATGTAAACGTAATGACTAAGCTAAGGTTCTGTTTTGATACAATTATTTTTGCTAAGTGTTATGTTTTTTATTCATTTGTTTACTTATTTTAAAGTTTCTTTTTTTTTTTTTTTTTAACATAAAGGTTTGGATTTACTTAAGCGCAATGACTAAGGGCCTGCTCTGATACGATTATTTTCAGTTCAGTTCAACTCTAATAAGTTCAGTTCGGTTCAGTTCAGCTCTAATAATTTAAGTTCAGTTCAACTCCTAATTTCCTTCTCTTATAAAATGTTCAGTTCATTTCAGTTTAGTTCAGTTCAACTCTAATAAGTTCGGTTCAGTTTAGTTCAGTTCAACTCAAATAAGTTCAGTTCAGTTCAGTTTAGTCAATCAGAACATGCCCTAATAAGGTGTTTTAATTCATATTAGTTTTGGAAAACAAATAAATCCATTATTATTATTATTATTATTATTATTATTATTATTATTATTATTATTATTATTATTATTATTATTATTATTATTATTATTATATCAGAAAAAACCTACAAAGTCAATCAATTTACAAGAAATTAGTGGGGAGTCGAGATACAATCTGGGCCCCCACCCCTCTAGCTATAGCGAACCCGATCCTGCTGAAGATGTGAGCTGCCGCACGAGCACCAATATCCTGAATCTTAGCAAACGCTTGAACCCGCTTCAGCAACGCAATAGCATCCTTATCTAATTCCCCCAACGAAGAAAAGGAGAAAGGAAGAAAACCGTAGCCAATAGCCCTGCAACGCGCCCCATACTTGTCCCGCTTCCGCTGAGCCGCCGTAGACACAACACGACCAGGAACGAAGGAGGTTGTTATTATTATTATTATTATTATTATTATTTTCACCCTGATAGAGCCCCATTGATCTTTTTGATAAGCGTTTAAGGTTTATCTACAGGGTAAAATCGTAGTATCAATAGCAAAATTGCTACTTCAGGTTTTCAAATATCAGTTTTACTGGTAAACTTATTTACGATATTGCAATTACTTTTAACTTGTACAACTTATTTTACTTTTAACCAAGCTTATATAAGAAACCCAACTAGCGACGTACTTTTTTACATCGTGAGTTAAAAGTCCAAAGAGTTTCAAACCGAAAGAAATGTCTAAAAAGGTCCAACTATATATATATATACTAGTATATAAATTTTATCTTTAATTGCGTTGATTCGGTCCAGCGACAAATTAAAAAGCCCACTTTTTCCTTTCTTAGCATGAAGGCCAAGACAAATAAATTTATGCATGTAGAAGTAGAATTTGCCGCTGGGCATGAGCAAAGCATGCACATTGCACAGGCTATATGTGATTAAACTCAATTTAGTGTTGAAAATAATACCATAGTACCTCAATAAAGGCCAATTGACCTGATTGGTAAAAAAAAAACTTTATCCGACGATAATTTGGTAAAAGAAAAAACTAATCATATGCGACAATTTGGTTAAAATAATAAACTCCGCCAACATTCAGCCCAAAAAATCTAATTTTTTTCGACAAACCATTTAAAATCTTAATTTCATTTGTTTTTGTATTTTTAAATTTATTTTTCCCATTTTAAATATCGAATTAATATGTCATCCTTTTTATTTTGCTAAATATAATTCTGATAAAGGGGTATGAAACTTAAGTGAAAATTGATAGTGAAACATTTTTTTTTCTTGAAAAAAGGGTTGGTAAAAAAAAAAAAAACACGAATAACGAACTAAATTAAGCATTCGCAAGTAATTTGTCAGAAATTTTTGTATTTTTTTGGCTTAAATGTCGCCTGGGATTATTTTATTTACCAATTTATCTTTTAGAGTTAACTTTTTTTACCAAATTGTCGCGAAAGTTATTTTTTGGAGCAAAAGGGGACTCAGTTCACTTTCCGGTGAAATGTGACCTTGGTTGTTGGAAAAAAAAAATATGCAATCTGGTTTCTCTTTGCCAATTTTATTTTAAAATTTTTATCCCAACAAAAAAAGTTGTTATAAATGGTTTTTTCTGACAATATTTCCTTATTATTTACTAGATTTATTTAGTCTCAATAATAAATTCTATTTTGAGTATATTATGTGATTTATATATTTTAAAAAGTGTTCCGATATAAATATATAGTGAAAACGTAAATTAAATTGAGGAATTAAACGAGGTAGATGCTTAAGTAACATAATAAGTGGCACATTATTTAATGTCAGATTCTTAATTATTTAAAGATTTTGCTATATATATATATATATATATATTTTGATGCTATGCTATAATGAAATTATGAGTGTACAAAAGAACCTCAAATTATTAGGGTGATAAAATAAACTTCTCAAAATATAAGAAAATAATTTTCAAAAGAGGAATAGAGAATCAGGTTAATAATAAAAGGATATATGAAGGTATTGAATGTATATGTAAATTTGCATGGGCGGACCAACTAAGGAACAGGGGGACGACTTTCCCTCAACTTTCAGAGAAAAAAAAAACAGAGGAAAAAGAGAAAAAAAAAAAGAAAAAAAAAAAAAAAAGCAAGAGTAAAAAGATTTCGGGAAAAAAAAAACTGGGAAAATCAATTACATAATACTAAAAGCGAATCTAACATGACACTTGTCATGTTCTGATTAAAAATTTTCCCGCCACTTTTTTCTTTCCAATTTTTTTCTTTTTTGTACAAAATCTTCATTAATATTATTTTATATATCCTATGATATTTAACTTTCAATTTGGCAACTATATACGAAATATATTCTATATGCATATCTTTCAAATTTTTTATAATAGGTATTTTTGTATAATAAACAAACACATAATAAGGTAATATATTAGAATAATAAAATGTACTACTCCCGTACTTCGTATCATTCTACAACGTATTTTTTCTTTGAAAGTTTTTTTTGCTCTAACCAGGATTTGATACTTTAGCTATTATCATATATTTATTGATTTTTTATTTTATTTTTATAATACTCCCTTCGTCCCCTTTTTATAGTCCCTTATGGACATTTTTCACGGGAATTAATAAGCACAAATAAGAATAGTAAAAGTACATTGAAAAAGTAAATTGACATTGGGTATGAAAAAAAGTTGAAAGAGAGAAAGTAATAAAAGTACATAGAAAAATAAAATTTACCTAGAAAATTTAAATTTGCACAAATATTGTTGCAAATTGGAGAAAATTTTGGTAAAAAAATTAATATTAATGGTTGTTGGAAAAAGCAAATGGGGTGAACATTTTGGGACTAAAATTTGCCCATAAGGGACTATCATTTGGGGACGGAAGGACTCGAAGGAGTAATAACATTACAATTCAATAACTATAAACACAAATATAAAACATAATGAAAAAAAATCATGATTATTAAATTTTATGAAAAATAGTCAATTAAATTTGTAAAACATTGTGCCAGTTATAGTATGCTACTCCGTATGAAATATTGTGCCGGTCAAAACATGCCAACAAAATAGGGACATATGGGCATATAATTACATTGCACGGGTTATAATTATAAATTGCATTCTCATGTAAAACACTATAATCATTAAATTTTTGTGTTTTTTTTAATGTTTAATAATCAATAACTTTTGATAACAATATAATATTAATTCAAGAGTTTTTTTTTTTTTTTTTTTGAAAAGAAATTCAAGTATTTGTTTCAATTAAAAATATTGTTTTTTTTTTTTTATGAAAAAAAAAATTTATTGTTGTATTAACATTATAATTCACTGATTCATAATTTGATTAAGTAAAAACGGTGAGTTGCACGGGATTTAAACTAGTAGTTATATACAATTGAGTGTAGGAAAAAAAATAAGAAGTTGTTGGTTGTGGGCAGTGGCGTATCTAGGAATCCCGAACAGTGGGTTCGGAATCAAAAAAAGAAATGAAAATGCATTAATTAAAGATTCAATACGTAAGTTTAGATTTCGGAATATAAATGGATTACACTTAGAAATTTGGGAAAAAAAAAACTAAAAAAACATTCTTCGAGTTTTCATACTTTGAAATAAAGTGTATCAATACATTATTATCACTAAATCTAACACAACTTATTTTTTTACATAAGTTATTGATGAAAACACTTAGGATACGAACCCCAAATTCATTGTGTTAAAGGACCAACTTAACCAAAAGCTTAAGCTTATGGGTGAGGCCCATGAATATGTTTTATACTCTATCGATAATTTAGAAGAAAGAGTGAATAGAATGGTTCGACTTCAAAAAAAATTTCCTACTTCGCTTTTGAGTAGAGTTGATATTGGCACCACATTTGTAGAATTATAAAACATATTATCATCTTGCAAGTTATCACTAGTAAGTACCGTTTTTTTCCACAATTTAATGGCGTGAGAATCAATTACATCGAATGAAATTTTCAACTTCTCCGTTATATAACTCTTCACAATTATATAATTCTTCTTATCTTGCTTATCAGTCCAACTTATTGCGGAAACATATGTGTTCTCATGCTTTGAGTGATTATAAAAAAGAACATTTAATAGTGTCGCTCCACTCGATTATTTGAAAAATGTTTGAACCCAATAGTTAACAATATTGAAGAAAATCGCGTCTGGATTCCATGTTCTGTTATTCTGTTTTCGAAAAGTGGGGCGTAGCTCACCATCTCAACAATGTCACTGTTTTGCTCTAATGATAGCAAGAAAGCTGTTTCGGCTAATGTTGCCTCAAATGTTCCATTCATCATTTGATCTTTTGGGTATATCAAAGCATATTTACTAACAAAAGCCACAAGATGATCTAAGGGTTTCTGTGTTGCATCACAATTTGAGATTGTTTTGATGTATGGATATAATTTATTTAGGGCTTTGTAGAACTTAAGATAATTTCCTGTGTAACTGTTTAAGCTACAACCATCATTTCCAAAAACAATGAAATTCAATTTAAATGGGCCTAGGAATATGTTTTATACTCTATCACATTGTAAAGAAATATTAGGATGCGAACCAAAAACTAGCACTGGGCTACACGCTTACATGATGTTATATATTGCGAAATTATTAAATTTAACCATTTTTTTTTTGTTTTTTTTTTAATTTTTATTCAAAAATTCAGTGGGTTCAATGAACCCACTTAAACCCAACCTGTGTCCGCCACTGGTTGTGGGCTAGAAACAATATGACAAGGGGCCAATATGATATTCACCTACATTTGGGGTTCAAATCCCCTTGTAACACTAAATTTAATTAGGTTATTGAATATGTATAATTAGGTTATTGAATATGTATAAGTGATCAACTTATGAATGATTGTTTGGTTACTTTCATTGAGAAAGAAGTGTTTTTACAAGTGCCCGATGAGGATATCATTAATCGATTTCAAAGAATGAAGACTCGGAGGATATTTTAGTAGTATGTAACCAAATTGTATTATTCAATGGATTTTGGGATTGTAACTTTTTAGTATTAAACAAGTATGTACCCGAATTATTTGTATCGTGTACCCGTTTTTTAAAAAAACAAGTTGATGTTAGTTAAATTATCGAAATTGTCCCCACATTGTCAAATTTCTAGGTCCGCCACTGTAAATCTGTAAAACGCTTATATTTGCTTTTTTAGATGCTTAAAATTGAAGCCATCTTCTCCCATATATACTTGTTGTTCGGTGGTGGAAATGGTTAGTAAGGTGAAATTAAGTCGGCTAACAAAGTGATCAAGTCTTCAAGATGTGTGTAGATGTAGTATAGAAGCTTCCATTCATAATCAATTACTCCGTACCTCTTTACTCCACATTTGTAGAAGCTCACTACTAATTTCCAAAGTTCCACACGACTTTAGATATATCATGATGTTTCATGATTAAGTTTGGCAAAAATAATTTGGGCCTAATGAAATTTTTGGGTCATTTCCAACAAATAGTCACGTGTAATCTTCAAATTTTTGGGCTATTTCCAACAAACAATCATGTATGTGTAATCTTCTCAAAGCATATTATCAATATATCAACTTATTTTATTTTTTATTTTTTAACTTATAATGTTAAAAAAAAAAAAAAATTACTTATTGATAATGATTCTTATTAATTACTAAATTTATTCGTTGAGATATTGAAAATATGCTTTGAAAAGATTATCTTTCGATTTAGAAAATTCATCATAAACATAATATAAAGTGTTTGATTAATGACTATTGTCTAAAGTTGTAAACGAATTAGATCTATGTCATGCCTAATCTAACGAAGGCAGGGTTGAGGGTAGTTACCTTGGTAAATTCAGAAGCTCTGAACACCGGAGGTTCATTGTCGATTAAGTTATTGGTCAAAACTCTTTAATTAAATTGTTATTATTGTGAAGCATGGTGGGCTTTCAAATTTTAAAGTTTATTTATTTTGATATAAAAAGTAGTAGAGTTGTGATAACTGATATCGGCAAAAGTCATCACGCGATAATAAAGTGATCTCTAACGTTATTGTAATTAAGTATATCCCCTTTTTTTTAGACGGGAAACGTTCTCAAACTTTATTTAAACAGATTCAAAACCTCAAAGGTTACAGCATCTAAAGCACTCACAAGGAGTTCTTCCAGCCACACTCGTAGCTCATCACAACACTTGCTAAATTGTGCAAGTATATGAGCCACACCATTTCCTAATCTTCCCACGTGAAAGAATCAAATAATAGAGCAAGGATTGGTAAGAAACAAGATATCTTTAACATTCAAACCAAAAGCTGAATTGTCAGATTTGCTTCCCACCAGGTGGTTAAAGAGCTTCAGTGAGTCTGTTTCAAGCGTAAGCTTGTGAAGACCAGGTTCGAGGGCGATAGTAAGGCCATGTCTTGCTGCCATAACTTCTCCAATATCAGTGTTGTAGCATCCCTGAATGTTCCAGCACGTGGCAGCCATGACATCTCCAACCGAATCACGCATAACACCACAAGTCCAGTAGAACCATTTGCAAAACAAGCAGGAGGACTCAGCTGGGGGGAAGATTGAACCTGCTGGGCTTTTGCAAATTCACCAACCATGTTCATAGCCTTATTTATCACATCCACAATGTCAATATTTTTCTTCTCAAAACACCACGCATTCCTTTTCAGCCACACACCCAACAAAAGACACCAAAAAATTATCCCACCAGTCTCTACTCTTGTTCACAGCTAAAAGAGATGTGCAGAAATCTCTAAAAGGCAACGAAGAGCAATCATCATTATTCAATCTGAGAGGGGAAGCATACCAGATTGCTTTAGCAGATGAACATACCAGCAGCGAGTGCATAAGTGTCTCAGGGGCTTCACCACAAACATCTCATTGCAGATATTTCTCTTCAGTAAGTTACTACGAACAGGCATCCTGTTGTGAAGAGCACGTCACCCAAATGCTTAATTTTAGCTGGGACTTTCGCCTTCCACAGGAAGTCCCAGACTTCAGCATTAACTGGAATCGAAGAAGAAGGATCCTGCCAAACATCAATGGTGTTTCCCTTACCCACAAACTTGCGGGCACCCAAACAAATAGCCTCCTTAGCAGAAAGAATTGACCTCCAGGTATTTCCTTAATGGTACTAATAGACATAGTATCATCAACAACATAATATAAAGTATCAATAGTATTATAAAGAGACCCAATGGTATTGTAAAAAATAAAAAAAAAAATAAAAAAAAAATTGTTTGCATGCCAACTGTACTTGTTAGACATCTAGCTCATATGAAGTATCTCACAACCCTTTCGTTTGGAACACATAGTTTCCCTTTCTTCACCTATTACCACACCACCACTATATAAAAATCCTTACAATCACACCATCGCCATCTCCTCCTCTAGTCCTCCCGAATATTTAGTTTTTTTTTTTTTTACCCTAGACCCCTAGTAATACATTTCTCTCAATCCAAGCATACCATCCTCGTGTGAGCTGTGAGCAACAATAAGATAAAACGTCTGAAGTATAAAAAGACAAGAGTCACAAGACGAAAGTTGCAATTTATTTAAACCTAAAAATTATGCAGAAAACCTAAACATTTTTGCTTAAGCGCCATGATATTCATGTGACAAGCTGGAACAAGACTCATAAAAGCACTAAATATCTCGTATATCACTAGTCCACTCAGTACAAAAAGATTAATGTTCTTTTCTTTACAAAAATGTACTTACCAGGAGTTCAAAACTAAGTCAAAAATTCAAAATTGTCAAAACCTTGGAAAGAATTTTCCACAATCCCCATATAGCTCACATTTTACCCTTACCGCCACTCCTACTCGAACCTTTCATAGAGCCCTTGCCCTTGCCCGAACCTTTCACTGATCCCTTGCCTGCTGCCTTGCCCTTGCCTGCTCCCTTGCCCTTGCCTGAACCTTTCTTATTTTGCTTGTTCATTCCCTGCTGTCTTGCATCACTCTTCATCCTCCTATCCACAAGAAGTTTTCCTTTCCCTGCCCTAACCTGGACCCCCTTTTTAGCAACAACTAATTCCTTCTTAGGCTTTCTGGGTGTCACTGCTTTCTTGTAGAGTTGATTAATCATCCGTGACTTCGAGCGATCAGGGAGATCATTCTGGTCGGCGATAGTGTTAGCCTTCTTTCGTACCTTCTCCATAGTCCTCATTGCAGCCCTCTTTTTTCTAGCTTTGGCTTCTGCAACCTTCTTAGCAGGACGTGCATTGATCTCTTTGAATCGGGCCTTTTCAGCATCTATCTCCTCCTTGGTGACAGGTTTCAATGGTTGGTTATGCCTCTTTTCATCTTCAGCAAACCAGCTAGGCAAGCCCTGATCATCAAATGTACGTTTGTTGTAACCATCATCCAAAATCTCGTCTCTTTTTCTCTTCCTGAGCATCTTCTTTGCAGCAGCCAACACCTCACACTTTGTGTCAGTATCATAGTCCTCAGATTCATCATCTGAGCTACTGCTTGAATCAGTAACAGGAGCCGGAACAACCTCTAAATCATCTTGTAACTTTGCAGCCCTATTTTTTGGTGCTTCTGAGCCCAAAGAATGAGGCTTTGACCCATCTTTAGCTTTGTTTCTGAGGGCAATTTTCTTCTTTTGTACAGCTATCTGCAAGTCATCCTCATCACTACTATCCTTGCCTAGATCTCCCCCCTCTACAGCTTCAGTGAAAATGTCTTGACTATACCACCTGTTTCTGATTTCCTCTTGGGTTAGTTCTCTATCTTCATCAATAGGAACCACAAGAGGATTCGCTTCCTTATCAACCTGATCATTGTCAGAATCGTCATCTGGAAGATCTATGTCATTATTATCATCATCACTATCCTGCAGAAAAATTGTACAGAAATCTTAGGTCAATCCAGTATTAAATGAACCAAAGATATGCAGAAAAGGAACATCAGAAGATAGCTTCAACAGTCACAGCATTTCAAGGAAGCTATAACAAACTACATTGACGATAAAAACAAGCATAAAGCCCGTCAGTTCCAGCTTACCACAGTGAGCACATCAGAGTATGCTTCCTTTGCACGCTTCCTCTGCTTTGTGCTTCCATCATTTTTGGCCAAGAAACGTTCATAGGCTTCATCAAGAACCTTATCTAGTTGTTCATCATACCTGGGACAATCATAGGAGCACAACTTAGTAAGGTAGTACAAGATTACATACTCCCTCTATTATGGGCCTTGCACATGATCACTTAAATTCCTTTTTCATCCCTTTTTCCTTTATTAAACCCTAATTTCTTCATCATCAACCTTAATGCGAATCCATTTTGTGATTTTTTTTTTTTTTTTTTTTTATCAAACTCCAGTTCTAGAGTCCCTCGCATTAAAATTGAAGACAAATCGAACCAGGGGGTAAAGTTGGGGAAAAAAGGATATTAAGTGGTGCATATGACTTTTTTTGGTCGGAAAAAAAATTAATGGCCAAAATCCGGTAAAAGGACCCTCGCCAGTCGCCACAACCTAAGTGCGATAAAAGATCTTTTGTATCACCTTTTTTTATAAAAGGACCATTCTTACAAATTTTCCTTTTTATTAAAGTGTTAAAATTTCCTTTTGCGGCCTTTTTTTTGAGTGTTACGTTATATTTCCTGTTACAGCAAACTACATTTTAATAATATATCTCTCTCCGCTCATAGTCCCCACACAAACCTACAACTACTTTTTAAGTTATTTTTCTCCTCCCACATTAATTATTTTATGTTTTTAAATACCCAATTCGTATTATTATATTAAAGACAATTAAATTGCCTAAAATTATGTGTCGATCAAAGTGTAATACTTAAACAACAGAGGGAATAACAAAATCATTACATGGGGGCACCAAAAGCCATTCAGAAACAAACTGAAAAAAAAGGACCAACCTTGAACGCTCCTCATCAGAATCCAAATCACTAGATTCACTATCCTGATCAGCTTCATTGTCTGCATCATCATCACTACCAGCCAATTCATCACCTTCAACATCTACTGTGGTATCAATAGTTGCTAAGTCTTCCTTGCCCTGAATGAAAGCAAACGCAAATTAAAATATAGGTAATACAATAGCATACAGCTCAAGGTGCAGTACAGCTTTCTCAGATTTATAGTATTAGTTTCCCATGACTACAATGTTAGCAACTTCAATCAATTCGACTGAAAACTGCTCCAACTTTACAGGAAAACAGGTAATAAAGAGAACATTGAAAGCATCAATGAGACTAGAGCAACAACCAGCAAAAAGAGTTGAAAAAACAAGTCCAATGTCAGCATTAAAAATTTCAACCAAAAAAATTGATTCTTCAACAAGTCCCTTCAATAAACCTCCCCTCTTCAATAAAGCGTCAAAGAGATTAGAGCAACAGCCATCAAAAAGAGTTGAAAAAACAAGTCCAAAGCTCTATATTTATCCATCCAGTTACAATAATTGTACTGTACTAACAATTTCAACCGAAAAAGAAATAGATTCCCCCCCCCCCCCCGACGGCAAAGCCAGCTCCCAAAGAAATTGAAAAGAATAAGAAACAAGTATCCATACTACATTTTTCAAGTAAAATAGCAGCTTATAATGACTAACCTTGATAGAAGCAAGAGAAAACAATTCATTGTCAACATAACCATCTTGTAGAGCATCTATTTGCATTCCTGTTGCTTTTCGTGCTTTATCCTGATCCAACAAACTACATCATCAGAGAAAATCTTATTGTATAATACATTACCTCAAAAATCACCAGCAATATGAATGCTATAGTAGAAAATTCACAAAGCATCATAAAATACACAAACATAATTTCAGGATATGTAGAGACTGATCATCAAAATGTACATTTATTAGAAGCTAAATGTGATTGGAGATACTGAGATTTTTTTTTTTTAATTGAATAAGTATGTCATATAGGAGATAGTTGAGTGATATATTTGTAAATGTAAGAAAGTCAATATAACCCCCTCCCCCTGGCCCAAAAAAAAAAAAAAAAAATGAATCTAAGTTGTTTGAGAGAATACAATGAGGCACATTTAATTATGATGCACAGATATTGTTAAAACAATGGATAAATCCAGCATGAAGAGCCAGAACGGACCACATCAACAGAACATCATTAGTGACCCTTTTCTTTTATAAGAACCAAGATCTTTAATACAAGGGATCTTTAGAAAATATAAGATCTTTCATATGGGCATTACATAGAAACAATCCGCCAAGTAAAACCTCTTCCCCGTAAAAATGCAAAGGCTACATTATCTTAAAACAAATAGACAACAATAGGTAACTCCATCCCCTGTTTCATTGTGAGACCTGACTCAAGGCTTCATGGCTAATCCCAGTAATAAAACCTCACAAAGCTAAAAGGTCCAACAACAGTCACAACAGTGGACAAAACATCGTTTACAACACCACATTCTTAATCAATCAAGAGCTACTAATAAAATTGTGAGGATAATATTCTTTTTTAATGGATTATAAAGTAAATTTATAAGCACAGGTACTACAAGCTCAAGGCTCAAATTACCGAACAGTAAAAAATAAAAAATAAAACAAAAACCTCAAAGCACAATAAGGCAAAAATGGTCGAAGAGCCTAGGTGCAAATCTAAAGCATAAGGTATGCCCAAAATTGAAGTGAGGTGCATATTATACAAGTAAATAACTTTGGTGCAAAAAAATGTTAATGTGCCCCTTGGTACATTTCAGAGCACTTTTCTACGCCTCTTTGAAATCTTTTGGCCAAACCCTACGCCTCTTTGAAATCTTTTGGCCAAACCCGCAAATAAGCACTAAGGCCCACAGTACAACTTAGGTGCACTTTTTATGCAATGATTGGGGCTCAGTATTTGCCTAGTTTTCTAAACCAACAACAATTTATATTACATTCTTTTACTGCATGTGATGTCTCGTATAATCTAAAATATAGAATATTACCTCTGTCAACCAGTACTTACCTTAAAATAACTTTTGGGGAAAATTGATGCATTCTTATATGTTTCATTAGAAAAGTGATGGGAAAGGTTAGTGTTAATTAGTGTGTTAGGTAATGGGTTTGGGTATTTTAAGTGAGTGGGCTATTTTTTTGAAAAAGAAAAAATTGTATGTGTAATGGTAGTTTGGTAAAGTAAAGTGGGTAAAGATGTTAAAAATAGAAAGGTTTCAACTAAAAAGAACTGTATCAAAATAGAAAAGTTACAACTAAAAGAGAATGGAGCAAGCATAAAATTTGACTTCAGCTTCGGGTGTAAATAACAGTGTTAACTATAAAAGATGCAGCAAAGCCATGTTTATTGGATAACCTACAAGCCCATTGCACATGACAATATAAAAAATCTTTCCCTTGAGGATCTTTAATATCTATTTAATGCACAGCCACAAACATGTCATTATCTTCTGATACCCACAGGTCTGGATTAGCTAGATATGCTACTAATTATAGGATATGAAATTTACTTATCTTTGATTTTACAAAAAAAAAAAGAAGAAAAAAAAGAATTATACCTTAGCCCGCCTCTTCGCAAGAACTTTCTTTTCACGTTTCTTTTTTCTCTCTACATCATGCGTCAACTGCTCCATTTCATTGAGAACTTTCTCATCCTCGTCCCCATCTTCATTCTCATCCTCCTCTTTATCCACATTCTTATTCTCCAGATCAATGTTTACAGCAGTAGAAGTGGTTTTCCCAATTGGAGAAAGAGCCTTCCGAATATTTATCCTCCATCTGTAGTAAAATTAGAACACAATTAATGAGAGAAGAAAAAGAAAAATTAATGCAAATGATCATTATAATCCAAGATGAAAACAGAACATGCAGCCATATTTGTGAAAACCAACAAAGGTTACAAATCATCTGAAAGCTTGAAATTGGGTAGGCCATATATGTGTTCCTCAAAACCTATGTTACTTGGACTTGGGTACTCATGTTTGACACGGATATGTGTTTAAGTGTCCGACTTGTCTATATTTTGAAAAAATTCCATGATATTAAACTAAAAGAGAAGTGTCTGGGTGTCATACCCATGTCCAAGTGTCGAGTCAGACACGGGTACGTGAGGTGAAATGAAGAGTCCAAGTAACATAGCTCAAAACAATATTCTGTTAAAGGAGATATTTAGAACCATTATTATGTAATATAAGCCGTGTTCATTCTCTGAACATAAATGTCAGGATAAACCAGGAGATTTATATGCATGTTCTAGTTATATTTATAAAACATGGAACTCAATTTTTTTTCATGGCCCAAAAAAAAAAAAAAAAAAAAGCATCTCTGAAACGAGACAAAACAGAATTAAAAAAAAAAGGGGGATAAATAATAAATATACTTACTTTAAAAGCTGCTTGAAATCTTGCTTCCCCAAAACACGTAGGTCTTCACATAGGGTTATAACCTGTCAAAGTTTCAGAACTAACAGAGGTAAGATAATTGTAGCAGGACAAATGTGAAAAAATAGATACTACAGGAAATCACCTCCTCAGTCGTCGAAGGATGCTCCTTCAAAGGCAAACTAGAATCATCACCAAAGCTGATGGATGTTACTTTGCCAAGAGTTTCAACAGGATCATCTGATGACCACACAAATTCAACAGCAGGGCAGACCTTTCTCACTAGGGATACATCATCATCATACCTAAGAGTACCATTTATCAACAATCAAAAACAACCAAACAAACATGAACACAGCGGCATTTATTGCTAAACATTAATATATTTCCTTCTATAAACAAGTCCTAGTTTTTTGCAGCAGGGAAATACAAACATCATTGTTAGGAAGATTTCTGGGCAGCAGAGATGCACAAAACATACAGATATTCTTACTAGGTAAAAACTGAACATAGAACAACATATTGGCTTGCACAATATAGATCCCTTAGACATGCAGGCAAAAGGTAATCAGATATCAGGAAATATATAGGTCTTTATTAAAGAACAAAGAAGTAAAGCTTTAGCAGCGTCAAACTGTCAAACTCACCCCTCACGGTTTCTCTTTTGCTTTGGTTCGAATATATCATATGCCTGCATTGAATTCAGGTCAAAATAATAAAGATTAGGACAATTAAAAAAAAATGGCCACTTCCAATAACATGCAAGGAATAACTAAAGGATATGTCCTATCCAATGTATAGTTCAAAATACCTTTGATGGTTCAATAGCTCCCTGAAACAAATGCTTGATATCTAGAAGGCGAGGGTCAATTTTTGCTGGAGCCTTGTACTTGAGACCAATAACATAAATTTCTGCAGATGTTGAACGACTGGCAACAGGTTTAGTTACCTCCACCTTTTCAAATAACTGTAAACCAATGATTCATTAAGAGAGGTTGGATTAATGAAAAGAGGGTAAATCACGATGTAAATAATCAGATAGGAGATGACAAACTAGCTTTAGTATCCCAAATTAAAGCACAAAAAGTTCTAAGAACTGCATGGCATTTTGATTTGGCTACAAAATATAGGTAATTATGAAATTTAGAATCAGAAACTCTGGCTCTGCCCTAAGAAACATGTTTCACAGCACATTAAAAAGAAGGTGCAGTACGCCAGTACCTGCCTAAGACAGTAGTGCACGGCATTGTAATCCTGTGATCTGAAAACCTGAGACAACAAAGATATATGATTAATGAGATAATTTGTCCAAAAAACCAGCTCAACTCTTGAAGTAATTATAACTGAAGAACAAACCGATAAAACTTTGAATCTATGATTACAGTCCATTACACATTAAGATCAACTATCAATGTTTATAAAATGCAGGGACATAAAAGCTTTTCGCACAGATTGTTAAGATCCTTGGTTCTTGGAAATCAGCAAATATTATGTCTCTAGATTGGCGATTGCGATTCTTGGAGCGTATAATACATTAAGGAACATATAGACTCCACCAATTTTACAATTGACTACTAACTAAGACTTCAAACAAATAACCAACTGAAGCAGATATTGGAGGACTTCCACAAACAACATTGAAACACAATATATTGAGCTATTCAGAAAGTTCATTCCTTTTTAGTTTTAAAATTTGTTATTCAACTAGGCACTTACTGACAATGGCTTCCTAGAGAATTCAATCAAAACTCACAAGACAACAATTATGTTTTCTTTGATAAACAAATACTCCCTCCTTTTTTTTTATACTTGCAACACATCTTTTAGGCACGTTATTTGGACAAGTGATTAGAAAAGGTAAATTAAGCTACAAAAATTATGCTTTCTAAGCAAATACTTCCTCCATTTTAATTATACTTGCAACTGGATAAGTGATTAGACTGAGAGAACTAGAAATTAACCCAACAATTTTAAAGAACATTCCATCAAATTTTTTTAACCAAAGTTTTTCCAAAACAAAAATACTACTACCTCTATATTTATGTGTCACAAATAACACCCTTTGTTGCACTTAATAAGAAACGGAGGTAGTACAACAACCGAATCGAATATTACAAAAGAAGCAAACCTTAGTAACAAAAGTACCCTTTGGGGCCAAGAAGTCAGTAGCAAGCTTAATCGAATCGATAACCAAAGCATTCTGACTAGTAGCTTCCTGAGCCCAAGCACCACCAACATTAGGGGAACCATCATGAAGCACAAGATCAAAAGCCTTAAACCCATTTTCAGCAAGCAATTTCTTGATTGTGGAACGACACTTGGGTTTGGTAATGTCTTCTTCAACGGAGATACAGCCACGAATGGGACGAATCGGAAAGAGATCGATGCCAACAACAAGGGAACCAACAGGGGCCCGATTGACGGCGACTTGCATCCAACCACCTGGTGCAGCGCAAAGGTCGAGAACTGAGCGAGAAGCGTGGAGAAGAGAGTATTTGGCATCGAGTTGGATTAGCTTGAAGGCTGCTCGTGATCTGTAACCTTGTTCTTTGGCTAAATGGTAGAATTTGTCTAATCTATGCTTTCCTTTTACTTTCCCCATTGATGAAAGTTGAGGAAGAGCAGCAGGAAGAACAGAGTGAGAGAGAGGGATGGAAGGGTGAGGGGATTATTAGGGTAGGATAAACATTGGCAATATTACAAGGGTAGAGGTTCAATAAGTTAGTGAAATGCTAAATACCGCCCTCCATAATTATCGTCACCGCCACCATTTTAAGTAAACGGATAATTTTACCCTTACTAACATTTTTTCCTATTTTCTTTCTCTAACAATAGTCCATTATCCACAACCATTACAACCATTACCTTCAACACCGGATAGACACGACGAAGACCAAAGTCGTGGAGAAATGGATGGTGATACAGGTGGCTCGACGGAAAATGAACTGGGGACACCAACTTCCGGTGGTTGAAATTCGTAATATTGAACGATAACGGTTAACCAGAGTAAAAAACTAATTATACGGTAACCGATTTTGGCCTCCGGTTAGTCAGTTACCATACATTAAAATAAAAAATTATAAAAAAAAAATGGTGGGTGGTAATCGGAGGTGAAAACCGGTTGTTGTTTCAAAGAATACTACAAGAAGGGGGGTTGAATTGTAGTATGAGAATTTAGCCAACTTTTTGCGGAATTAAAAACTAAGCAAGCTAAAGGAACAGAAAGATTAACTAAAGGAACTAAAGAATGCAAGAGAGATTTTTACGTGGAAAACTCCTTGGCCATAACCAGGAGAAAAACCACGACCACTTGGGATTTTGGGAAAAGAATCTTCACTAGAATAGAGCAAATGGTCCTATTACAAACTAAAGACTCAAACTCAAGTTCCTCTACGAACTTGAAACCCCGAGGAACAAGTCACCCAACTTGTCACTCTTCTCATCTTTCTCTCTTCTCACTTCTCTATTCTCTTCTCTTTCTCACTTCTCTTTCTCACTTCTCTTTCTCATACACAGAAGTTCACTCAAACTTCCCCATTCCCCAAATTACAACTCGAAAGAAAAACAAACTCTAGTATAAGAACATTAAGAACACTCTAATTAACTTGTGTGGAATTGACACTTGACTCGAATTAAAAGCTTGAAAACTTATGTGAGCAAGGGTGAGTTTTTCCATCAGATTTCAAAGACTATTTATAGAGCAATAAACATATTGGAAAAACCTCTTTGTGCAGCAAATCCATTATGCCACTACTCCAACCCACTAAGAATATCATGTTCCTAAAATTAAGGAACCATGAACTCCTTGATGTGCAAGGCCATGACTTAAAGTAGAACATGGAGGAGTAGGCCGCAAGTTTTTAGAAAACGTGAAGATTTTATTTTACAAAGATATTTTGAAAATCAGAAAATAAATAAAATCTTTTTGTAAAATATATTTTTCGAAAATAAAATCTTTTTTGAAGAAAAAGATAATCTTTTAACCACCTAACCATTTTCCTAAAAACTAGCATGCACAATATTTTCTCCTAAGACCAATTCCACACAGATTTTTCGAGTGTAATTAATTTCTCATACTTACATAAATCCTAAAATATAAAGATATATTTAGTCTTCATGATTCTCTGATGAAGCTTCTACTCCGAGGCTTCCTGTTCCTTGGAAGGAACTTCTCTTCTCTGATGAACCTTCTTCTCTGAAGCTTCTGTTCCCTGAGGGGGACCTTCTCTTCTCAAGTCTCCATTTCTGAAGCACCAGTTTCTGCGAAGGAACTCTTCTTTATGGATAGCTATGCTTCTGGCTTTCTTGTTCCTCATGGTATCTTTACAAGACACTTAATTCTCCTGGTCTTTGTCACTAAGCACACACTCAAACAATCAAGCACTTATTAGTTTGTAAGTAAGTGAGGTTGTGTCATCATCAAAATCATTAAGTCCAACACCGGTTACTGGCTGCGGTCAACCGGATTTGGTCGCCGGTTACCGTTAGCTGGCAACCGGCTTTCACCTCCGGTTACCAGCCACCAAAAATTTTAAAAAAGATGAAAAATCGCAAAACATACCTTTTTTCCACCCATTTTGTCACCGCTTCTGCCTAAGGACACGCCGCTGCCGCCGTCGCTACCTGAGGTTGTCGCGCTGCCGCCTCTGCTGCCTGAGTTTGCGCCACCAAGAGCTTCCTGACAAACCAAAAAAAAAGGTTGTTGTGGTGGTTGTGTGGAAAAAGATGTGTGGTGGGGTGTTTGTGGAGAGAGGAAAAAAAAAAAGAGGAAAGTGGGTTAGGATTTAGTAAAGGCATGATTGACATTTTACTTCAAATGATGGCGATTTTGATAAATTTGGAGGGCGGTATTTAACACCACATATAAATTAATGTAAGATGTACTTCAAATAACACTATTTTGGGGTGTAATTGACAATACAATTAAGAAATTTGATAAATTTTGTCACATAAGACTATTTTGTGGTGTAATTGACAACATAAATAAGATATTTGATAAATTTTGTCACATTTAATTCGTGTAGGTTAGAGCGTTCCATTTGTTGTTATAAATCATATTCATTAGAAGTATAATTATATTATTCATCGTTATGTGAAGCTACTCATTATTCTAAAATTGTTTAACTATACCTTTTTAAGGGTCTATTCACATTTACTGAACTGAACTGATTGGAGCTGAACTGAATTAAATAGAGCTGAAATGAATATTTTATGAGAAAAGGAAATTAGAAGCTAAATTGAACTGAATTGATTGGAGCTGAACTGAAAGTAAGCGAAGGAAATTAGAAGCTAAATTGAAGTGAATTGATTGGAGCTGAACTGAACTTAAATTAAGCTGAAGTGAACAGGCCCTAAGATGCTCATAAATTAAATCATCTTCTTTATAAATACATTTTGAAGCATAAACAACTTTGGTTTACCTTTCGTTGTTGACTGAATGATCGAAACTTATATATACTTACCTCTATATTTTAGCTGACACGTATTATTCTGTAAAAAGTTTACTTTTAGTTGACACATTTCATTTTTGGGTAAGTTCAATTTTATACCTTGTGTTTACTAGTGTCTCCACTTGCTTTAGCATTCTATCTCCTCTCCTTAATACGTGTGTCCTAATTGAACGTGTCAACTAAACAGAAACGCAGTAAGTAGTTCAAATGGCAACGTTGTTTGTTTTAAATGGCAACATACACTTTATAAGCGGACAATAATTTAAAAATTGGGCAATATTGTAGCTAGTGACCAAGTGTATTGTAACAATATATGTTTCAGTTAATTACAGAGCTTTGAGGAATATGTTATTGAGGAAATAACTATATATCCTATTCCTACAAGGATTACTTTAAGGAGGTTATTTATATATAAATCCCCCAAGATCATTAGATGATCATGCAATTAATTATACATCCTAAGAGTGAGAACCTAAATCTAAGTACAAACCTTAAGGGATCTTAGAGTGTCAGCTATACTAAGCTAATATATTCAAGATGCGTTTGATTTATGTAGGTGGACTTTGGTATTGCACTTGCAGTTTTTGGTTCCGTTCGAACTGACAAACGCGCTTCAAGGTACAATCTTTAGAGAATATTTTATGTTTTCATTAATCATTTGAGTTATACATGAATCCGACATCTGGACATAGACTGGTCTTGGGGTATAATGAATTACTAACAAAGTTAATGTTCAATTAATAGTCATTAAGGATATCTGGTGCATATGTGTGAAAACTAAAGGATATATGGTGAAAAATTGAAAACTTGGACATGTTGTGAAATAACCGTAAATATTAGCTAGTACCTTCCAATTTCAATGATTGAACAAAAGCTATATATAATTCAAATGACAACATTACTGATTTAAGTGACCATATATTTTATAAGTTAAAAATAATTGATAAACTGCACTATATTATAAGGGTAGCTAAAAGATATAGTTCAAATGGCAACATTACTGATTTTAGTGACCATATATTTTGCAAGTTGACAGTAATTGATAAACTGCATTATATAGTATAAGGGTAGCTAAAGGTATAATTCAAATGAACACCATTGCGATTGATTTTAGTGACGAAATATTTTAGGATTTTTTTTTTTTTTTTAAGAAAATAGCATAAAAAAAAAACTCAAAATTTTGATTTTACCACCTCGTAACAGAACGGATTTTTGGATAAAATCCGGTAGTGGGGCCATAACTAATATGTGTCAAATGCCTATTGGTTTAAAAAAGTTTATTAAAAAAAAGAAAAATTAGAAGAAAAAAAAACCCCAAACCTAGCCAACTCCACCACAGGCACCACCTTTCCCCAGCCACGTCGACAGCCTAACCCAAGCTGACGGCACCGCCAACCCCCACCATTACCACCAAAACCAGTCCTTACTCTTTTCCCCTTCCCGGAAAACCACCCCAGCTCCGCCTAGTGTCACATATCTAACCACAATTCGCACCGAACAACCCTGCAACCACCTCCGCCATTGCACAAAATCAATTCCCACCCCTTTGAACCACCGCAAATACCGATTCACACCGAGCCAGTGAATTATGGTTGTTATTTGTGATGATTCGAAGGTGATGGGGTTCAAATTGGTTGTGATTGTGGTTGGTGTTTGCGGTGGTTCAAAGGTGCTGGGGTTTCAAATTGGTTGGGATTGCGACGGTGAAGTTGTTGTTGTTAAGCGATGTGGTGATTTGCGGTGGGTAGGTGATGATTTGCGGAGGGTTTCACTTGTTTTGGTGGGGCAGGAGTTTCGGCAGCTTAGGTAAGGTTGTCGACGGTGGAGGACTAGTGGTGCTGGTAGTGGGGTTGGGCTGGGTTAGGTTTTTTTTTGGACTCCACTAACGGATTCCATCCAAGAATCCATTAAATGGTGGTGGTGTTGTAATAAAAGTTTTTTTATATTTGGGTTATAATCAAATTTTGTGTTATTTTGTGATGTTATTTTCTAAAAAAAATCCTATATTTAACACTATAAGTTGACAATAATTGATAAATTGTATATATATAGTATAAGGGTAGCTAAAAGCTATAATTCAAATGACAACTTATTGATTTATGGCTTGTTCACATACGTTTATTTTCAGTTCAGTTCATTTCAGTTTAGTTCAGCTCCTAATTTCCTTCTCTTATAAAATATTCATTTCAGTTCAGTTCAGTTCAGTTCAGTTCAATTCAGTTCAGCTGAGTTCAGTCTATGAGAACAGACCCTTAATGACTATGTATTTTATAAACTAACAATAATTGATAAACTGCACTATAAGAGTTTCATGATTAAGTTTGGCAAAAATAATTTGGGCCTAATGAAATTTTTGGGTCATTTCCAACAAAAAGTCATATGTAATCTTCAAAATTTTGGGCTATTTCCAACTAACAATTATGTGTAATCTTCTCGAAGTATATTTTTTATATGTCAACTTATTATAATTTTTAACTTGTTGATAATAATTTGTATAAATTACTAAATTTATTCGTCAATAAATATGATAAAAAAATAAAAAAATTAGTACTACCTCGTTAACTTTTAGGTGTAACTTTGGGGTATTATTTGAGATATATAAAATAGGAAATTTTATAAAATATCACCATACAAAAACCCAAATTTTGTTTATAACACCACAAAATTTAAAACTTTTATTATAACACCACAAAAAAACCAAAAAATTGGATTTCACCGCCATCCAAAAAACCGTTAGTGGGCCCCATATTGTATACGTGTCAACTATATATTGGATAAAAAAATGAAAAATCCTAAAATCTTAACCCAGCCACCGCACTACCCAGCCACCGGCGCTAATTCAACCTGCCCCCACCGTACCGCACTACCCAGACATCGGCACCGGTTCCCCCAGCCAACCACCCTCGATCGACCACCTAAACGATGCACCACCCTAACCCTTAAAACACCGTACCCAACTCAGCCGAGCCCGATTCAATCAAATTCAGGAAACGGGTTAGGGTTCAAGTGAGAGCAGTTTATGGGTCGGGGTTTTGACAACAGAGGATTTCGGCGACGTGATTTTGGCAACGCTAGATGGTGGTGGCGTGATGTTAGATTTCGTCGATGTTTCGGGTTTGGTGGTAGGATTTCGGCGGCGTAAGTGGTTTTCGGGGAGGAGGAAGACAAAATTTGGCGATGTCAACTATCATGTTTAGAGCATGCGCCAGCATCAAAAGCCTCTATGTTCTTTCTTTCTTCTTTCCAACCACCATGATGATTATCAAGAGAATGAAGCCAGATGGGTGAGAGCGAGAGAACGAGCAAGGAAGAAAAAGCGATTATATTGTGGGTAATTGTTGAGCCCAGGAACAACCCACATGTGAGCATTCTCTTGTCCTACACCAAAAAAAGACTAAAGGGGGAGTGTAGTGGTAATGGAATCCCACATTGAAAGAATTCAAGAGTTACCACCATTATATAAGGCTAAGGGGCTACTCGCCTCATTGTCGTTTGGTTTTGAGGTGGAACCTCCTTGATCTTGTGAAGTGGTGGAATTGCATTCTCCCATGACGGGTGTGGCCTAGACCCGTATCTAACAGTAATGCAAGGGGTTACAATGATGAGAGGTGGCGTTTGGCTAGAGGTGTGGCATGTTTAGGGAGGATCGGAAGAGATCATATATAAAATAGAGCGGCATATGAGCAAAGAGATAAGGTGTTTGCATAGGTGTCAGTGTGGTTGTGATTGACTTGATTGTGCGATGGTGGTGGTGAAAAGGGTTGGTTGGTGGTGGAATAATTGTTAAAAGGTTGGAAATGAAAAGGGAAAAATCAAAGTCGCGTGCCACTCATGTGATTATTTTGTCTGAAAATTGGTGGTCCATTGCTGAATTTAGACAAAGGTTAATGTGCCCTTTATCACAAAATGATTAACATAAAATGTCATTTTTGATATATTTTCTAAGAAAATAACTACAAAAGAGCAAACTATTAATATGTTTTTTTAACTCAACAATTTAGTATTAGGGAAGGGTTAACCTTAATATTTCTCAAATTCCTTCATGTACATACTTGTATAGCTTTGGTGAATGCTAGAGGATATTTTATAGGGTCGTCATTTGATTGCTTAACTAACCTGTTTTTATATGAATATATGATTCATTCCTAAGCTTTAACTCAACGTGTTTATGTCAGAGTCAATTGGGCAAGGAAAACTTAGGGAAAAGCCCCTACCTTTCGTTCTTTATTTATACTACGTATATCTGACAGGGTAAAGTCGTATCCCCTAATAAAAAATAATTACCTAAATCACTAACTAAGGTAGATAGGGAAGTAGGGTCGAACTCCTTAATTATTAATTATTATACTCTAAATTATCTAAGTAACCAATATTTTTAAGTATGAATTCTATACTACGAAGAATAAGTTTAGGGAGAAAAGAATCAATAATAAGGGAACCTAGGGTCACAGGTTCACCAATAATTAATATTCCGGGATAGAACGAAGTAATTACTAATTAACGATGCACAGATAACATGATTAACAGGCTCTCGCAATTTATTAATCAGCATAGATCTAACAGGCTCTCGCAATTTACTAGACCTAAGTTCCTATTAAAAATAGCCTTTAATATTAAATCAACATCTGCTCGATTCATCAATTCAATATTGCTAAACATTCACAATCAAATTACATTTGCTCGATTCATAATCTAATTGCAAAGAATTAAAACAATTCAATAGGAAATTATCATGCAATATCAATAATCAATAATAACAAATTATCCCTTCACATTAATTATGGATCCCCAAAAACCCTAGAATTAAACTACTCACTAATCATCATAACTAAACCAATCAAATAAATAATTAAAAGCATAAACAAGAAAACAATTAAAATAGCTGAAATTAAAAAGGGAAGAAATTGTACCAAAGTAAATATGGAATTAAAGGAAGTATTAAGAACAAGAGTTTAGAGAGAATTTAAGAGAGAGAAAAATACTAAGTAGAGAGAGAAAGTCTAAGAAAAAAGGTCATACTAAGAATTTAATTAAGAGGAGAGAGAAAGAAAAATTAGAGAGAGAAAAAAGAAAAGAAACTAAAACTAAAACTAAACTAATCTAAAAACTAATTGAGGAAAAGCTAAACAAACTAAAACTAAACTCCAGCACACACCCCTCCACGTACTATTCCTACCTCCTTAAATAAGAAAAGAAATAGGATTTTTAATCCAAGTGAACTTCTTCTAATTCCCACTCAAAATCAATGATGTGGGAATTTGGAGCAAACCAACGAAGTAGCCCAAGGAGTTCGCAGGCCCAATAGCAATTAGAAAGCCTCATAGCCGCCTGATTAAGCAACTCTTGCACTTGGGCCTTAGAGTTTCTAAGTCCAAGTTCCTTCACTTGTTGATCCGTATTTATTGTTGCAAATATGGACCTTTTCCACTTAATCGAGCCCTTAATCACCGAACTAAGTTTCTTTAACTCGGTCTTGGGCTTTAAATATACGGTCATAAAACACGATTCAACTCTAATATCTTTGTAGTGGCTAATAATCTCGGAAATTGTCATAAATTTGCAAATTCCTACAAAAATATACCAACTCTACAAAAACACTAGAAAACATATATTAGTAATAAAAATAGCTCCGTAGAGCTCAAATAAGCATAAATATGACCGTGAGACGGGGAATAAAAATATATATATAATAGACTCATCAATATCACTCAATCAGGTCTAGTCGCAATATTCCCAAAGAGCCAAACATAGCTTTATCATGCTCTTAGAAAAGAAAATTATTGCTTATATATACACTCAAAAGATTACTTTTGCTTATTTTATTTCCTAATTTATTTGTTTATTATGATAGTCATCAAAAAATAAATGAATGACATGTTATCCGATCTCAACTTCTCTTACTTGAACAACAAGCCTATGGGAATTTACAGAATTACAGCCCAATCAATCCGGACTGAGAAGTCTGAGAGGATCAATATGCAATGCGTATTGAAAGCCAATTCCAAAAGGTTCACATTTATAGCCCAATCAATCTGGACTGAGAGGAACCCTCATATTTTTGCTTCTATTTTATTTTCTTTTTAAAAGAAAAAAAAAAGGACACATATGAGGGATAATAAAAAGTTAGAAACTTAATTCATCTTTTCTTAATTCTCACCTATAATAAAATATAAATTTAAATTATTTACAAAGGTTTGATTTTTTTTTTTTTTTTTTTTTACTACTTTAAATTTGAAGTTTAACTTATTAACATAATTAAACTTTTAACCATTTATTCCAAAACAGACTTCTAATAACTTAAGTATTACCGTCAGGATAATCAACTAGATTAACTGGTTTAAATCTTAAGGGACGGTACTTAAGAAGTCAAGAGTTGAGATCAAATTCCATCTACTTACATAATTCACCAACTATATTAACTGTTTAAATCTTAATCTAATTAGAATTTATGGATTAATATATATTTATATACAAGTATTTGTTTCCTTTTGAATATTTTAAACTTTTAGAGGTTACGACTTTGTGAAGTTGTGAGAGAGTTTTACATACGGCGAAGTTTTTCTTATTCAGTACCATACACATTATGCGGTATTACATGATAGACAACATTGTAATTTACGAATAATGAACTGAATATAGTACACCACACACTAAACGTATGTAAATAATTTCTAATTTTCGGAGACTTTAAACAAAATCACAACTTATAAAATTGAACCAACTTGAATAAATCAATGTAGCTCTAAGATTATTGAAGACTATCCAATAATCTTAACTTGACGCCTCCTTTATTTACATAGAAAAAAAAAAAAAAAAAATCGATTACAAATGGAGAAGGAATGAAAAAAAAAGTTCACTACTTTAATTTGTTATGCACACTTTTGCTTCTTTAAACCCAATCTTTGATTCTCCAAATCATACTCAATATAGAAATTTTGTTGTTGAAAATTACCCAATATTATACCCGGCCCAACATGCACACTAGGCCCAGCTAAGCTTGCATCGGTAACAATGGTTAAGCACCAAACACCCAAATCACCAACAAACGAGAAGTAATTATCCACTGGCATTAACATCTTTGCTCCACCCTTGTAGTGAAAAACAAGCTTCGGGAACGAAACATTTCGTGCTTCCTTAATTTCGTAGCAAAGCCCTAAACCCGAAAACGCCTCCGCATCGTGTGCCCGCTTGTAATCGGTTATTTGTGCAGCCAACTCTTTCACGAGCGGCTCAAACAATGGTTGCTCCATAAAAGTAAGGGTAGACCCAGAGTCCACTATGGTACCCCCGTCCCCAGTGCGGCTGGGGACAAGATACTTGTATGGTAACCTAACACGTTTTTTACCAACGGTAATTTTTCTTAAGTTGACATAGTAATACTCATTATAAGGGGCCTTAGTAGGGTTTTTATAAAAAGGTGTGTACTCAGTCTCACCATCTTTACCCTCGCTGGCAATGGGGATTTTTTCCCCTTTGCCAGCGAGATACAACTTACTATTTCTTGATCCGTCATTAAACTTATGAGGGATAAGACAGTATGAGAACTTCCCTAGCTGGAGCTGGCTCGGGAGAGACGTAGGGGCTCTCCCGAACCCGCCAATCCCGGTCCCTGCCGGTTGTTGTATCGACATGAGGGAGCAACCTAGGAGAAAGTCACGGACCGGCTTGCCAGGCAAGTCAAGCGTCTCCGAAATAGCAACCCCACTAGTGGCACCCTTACCATACTGAAGAACATAGCTTGGACAACCCCGGTTGCAGTTCGAGCCACATCCTGGTCCGCACCGGGCTGCCTCATCAGCATCAAAGATCCACCCACATTTCGGGTTTCGACACCCTATGACACGAGTAGAAGAGGATAACTTTGGTTGGAAGGGTTCAACTTTAGAGGAGGTGCAATTAGCACAAGCATACTTTGACGTGCAAGGGACCCAAAGGAGGCTGCTACCGGTGTCGAAAATGAGCGGGATGCTCTGCGGTGGCGTACCGAATGCGAGGTTTACGGAGTAGCCACCGTAGCTACGTGCATATAGAGGCATGCTAGTAGCTCCATGTAGAGCACTAGTAGCTCCATGTAGAGCACTAGTAGTAGATGATGTATTTTTGTGGGGGTGTTTGAGGTGCCTAGCTCTTTCGATGGCGGTTTTGACAACGTCGGAGGTGAAATCCCATCGATTCGTCGACGATTTCGGAGTAGGAGTAGGAGACAGATTGAGATTAATTGTGCTTGAAGAAGAAGGTAAGATGATTAGGGAGGAGAGGCAGAGGAAAAAACAGAGGAAAAGAGAGGCCATAGTTTTATCCTAAGCTAGTTGATGTCTTAGTATTTTAGAATAGGAAAAATAATTAGGAATATATTATAGTAGTATGTAAAAAGTTTGTGTGTATGATATATGGTGTGAAATGTGGGGAAGTGAGATTTGTTTTTATGTGTACGTTTGGTTTACATAATATAAGAGGTTGAGGGACCAAGACAAAACAAATCAACAATTTTTTTCGGTGGAGTATGATTGCATGAAAGTTAGTAATCAGGGAGAGATTTGTGGAATTAATGAACAGTAATCCCTCTGTCTCACGTCGGGATTTTTTTTCACTATTTATGTATTAGTTTTGATCATAATTTTTTACCAATATAAAAAAAACATATTTTATCATTAAATATGCTGCTAAATAATATTAATATAGAGTTTTATAATTTGTACGAGTATATTTAAAAATAATTAATATTATCTCTAATTTTGTTAATGTTTTTTTGAGATCATGTATTTTAGCTATTAGGCATGCTTCTAATTTTGTTTACGGAATGAAGCTGCTTGTATTTATATGTTGTAAACGTTTTAAGTAATTAATATTATCGTCGTTTATGTGTTAAAAAATATTTAAAAATAATTCTCATTAATATTTAAATATTTAATTATATTAACATAAAGTCAAATTATTGAAATTAGTGCCTTGACATGTGTGCAAAATTGACTGTGTTAGATATTGATAGAGGGAATATATTAATTTTTTTAAAAAAATTTATAAACGTTCATTCGATGATAATAAATATAATACTTGTAATTAATTAAGATTCCGTACTAAGTAAGAGTTTAATCTTGTCGTGTTCATAATTAATTCTATTTTGGAAAATGTTTCTTAACTAAATCACATGCAATTATGGATAAAGCCTTTTGGGATTGGTTCTTTTATTATGAAAGTTTTTGGTTGATAAAACTTTAAAGGTTAGATTTGATGGTGACTTTAATCATATAATTACAAAGGTGGGAGTTGTTTATTACTGTATGTTTATTTGGTTGCTTGTGATGTAAAAAAAATAAGTTTAGTTTACATTTTTTTTTTTTTTAAATATATAATTTAAAGGTAATCCTAATTCTATCTAAAAAAAAATGTAAAGTATAAATAAATAAATTAAAAAGTAAACATAGTAAAATGATGAGTCAATGTAGCCGTTCGAGTAACGTCTGGCCCCGAGTAGAATTATTGGATTGCATCTTTATTTTTAGTTGATATTAGCTGTAATGACTTTTATACATTCTTCGCAATAGAAAAGTTGGTTATTGGGAGAAAGTTTGCAAGGAATATTAGGTTAAAAATGATCATATTATTTTCTATAGAGAGCTATAAGGGCAGGGTCAGTGGCGTATCCAAGATTCATATATAGGGTATGCACAATTATATACTTAATAGATAATCATGTTGTAGTCAGGAAAAAAAATGATTGGAAAAAATGTGTAACAATGAGATTCGAACTCTAAACTAGACTTAAAATTCAAGAAAGCTTTAAAAACACTTGGTTAACCAGCAAGCTACACTTAAATTATTATTGCTAAAAGATTGCACCAAATTCTATTTTTATGTAGTTACAAAGTATGCAAAGGCATACCCTTGGTACAAGTTGTATCCGCCCCTGGGTAGGGTGAGAATCAATCTCAAGATCTTCTAAAATCGAAAGGGAAAATCTAACCAGTTGAGTTATCCTTCACACTAAAAAATGATTATATATATTATCATAATTCATATAATCCTAATAGATTAGGTGTGGTTATTGGTTAATAAAAGGGAGGCCATGTGAACGTTGGGAGATGAGTATGTATGATTGTAGTCTAAATTTGATTTTTAACCTTTTAGCATGTTGCCATGTTCTGTGGTTGTTGCATATCGATCTAATCATTGAAATTTTACAATAAAACGAATAATACAATTAGACGACCTAGTTACATTGTGATAAAGAATAGTAAAAGAAAGTAGACCATAGGTTCCATTCATGATATTACATTGCTTAAGTCTGTATTACTTTCAACACATATTTTTATCATGGTATTTAAGAAAAGTGGACCTTACATGATATAATACACTAAAATTGGGGTTAAGAGGTTATTAGGAGTATAATCAATTTTCACCATAAAATCCTTCCTTTTGTAGTGTGTTGCAATTATTGTGATATTTCCAGTTTAAATAAGTGTTGAAACTATAAAGAAACAGAACAAGTATGTTTATTTGATTTGATATCATTTAACAACTCATTCGTAAATCTAGGGCGAATTTGATTAAACTTTTAGCTAAGATTGATCACTTTTTCTACTATTACATAATGTTAGACTTGGTCTTAATGTCCAAATAATGCTAATTGCCACATCAAACGCTTCTACCAGATAAGTTCATAATAAATGAAATTCACTTCACTATAAGAGCTTTACAAAATCTAGCACTTTGAAAAAAAAATAAAATAAAAATAAAATAACTATTTCATGTTTTGTAACTTGCAAATTAGCCGTAGTGACCACGACTATCCAGTTCTCACTTTAAAAATAGGGATACTCGTTACGGAGTAATGAGAAGTAGCTGAGAAGTCTGGTTAATGTACAAGTATAAGCAATGTGCCAACCAGATTTTGAATGAAAAGAAATTAATTAATGAACTTAATGCATACAATAGCATACTCGTTATAAGTTTAAACTAGTTTGTAGACCTGGACGATGCTCCGAATTTTTACATGAAATTGATCATTAATGTAGGTTGTAATTTATGATTAAATTTTCTTGTAATTAAATTTGTGGTTCATATTGTCATTTGCTACATATTAATATTTTTTTATTCAAAAGATTACATAAAAAATCTTGTGGTGAGCATTTTTTTTATTATTATAAGTAGTGAATGACATAAATGAAGAAAAATGGAAGGGAGAACCACGTGGCGTTATGAGTAGTTACATGGGTGACGTGGCGTAGTGAGGGGAGTTTACGTGACACATGGACGTTGGTAGAAACGCCTTTTAATATATTACTCGTAACGTAGTATAGATTGAGTTTAAGGCTTAGACAATAATAAATGTAATGTACAAAATAATTGGTCACCAATAAAGAATAGAACCATTCAATTACATCACTAGATGACAAGCTCATTTATAAAAGGATAAGACAAACATTTTAGGTTATCCAGAAACCATGATACATAGTTACGTTTTTGTATTGATAATATTATTCTCACATAACACAAATCATCAAATTTGTAAACGTCATCAGATCCAACCCCGTATAGCCTATTTGATTTCACATTCATTGTGATCTTATGTGAATACAGTAATATAAATTAATCACTCCTACATATTTTCTTTATAATAAAGCAAAATAATGGTGGTTGATTACATGCTTCATTATAATAATAATGCTTGTGAAGTGAAATAAAATGGCATGCATTATGCGTAACATTTCAGTTTGTAAAACTAAGAGAAAGATACAAATATTCGTAGTACAGGAAATTAAATTGGTAAGGTGCAGACAAACCGAAAACTGATTGGGTAGTTTACGGCCCGTCGATTAGTAGTCGGCGTTTACGTACATGCCGAACAAACTTCACGTGAAATTGGGAAGCCAACATATTATTATTTTTGTATAATTTTTCACAAATTCACATTATCTATGTGACCAAATCAGATCAAAATCATGTCATTTATACTACCTCTGTTAACTTTTATTTGCAACTTTGGGGTATTATTTGTGAGATATAAATATTCCAAAGTTGTAAATAAAAGTTAACGGAGGTAGTATATGTTTCATTTTTCGATCATGTGTCACTTAGCAAGTAACTATTACTGATATATATCCATTTAGGGAAATTACGACTATTTTTATGCTATCTTAGATTCTTAGCAACTTCGTTCTTACATACGATGGATTCATGGATATATAACCTGAGATGTATAGTACACTGAAATCAAAATAAAATGTATATATCAATATATGTTGTTGCTAAACACTACTTGTCACTACGATTATTGTAATTTGTATCGTTTCAATAAGGAAGGAAATGCCTGCGGCATCAAGTTGTTTTTTGATGCATGTTGCATGTATCATCTTTGTTAAACATTTCATCATTTTTTCAAATTTGGGTAGGGATTTTATGGAGACACACTCCTTTCTTTGCGGGGAATTAAGAGGAAATAGAAGAATGTGCGTATATGTTGAAAATTTTATAGTAGTCACCCACTCATCCTTGAAACGACTATCATTGGTTGATTTTTTATTTATTTTTTATTGGTCAAACTTCATACTGATTTTCTTTTTTATTTTTTTTTAAAAAAAATTAATTGCAAATCGAAGAAGACAATCGCCAGTTTTGTTTTCATAAAAAAAAACCATTTATCCCAACTTTGCTCTATCCGTCGATAGTAATCTCAACTTTCATTTATTCCCTATCACTCCCAACTTTTCACCCTATTAATTTTTGTCACCCTCAACCGGTCATCTAACTTAATATAACAGGTTACAAGACACGTGTTAGCGTATAATTGGCTTAAAAAAATTTAAACAAAAAAACCCAAAAACCACCCATGCCCAACTTGCTGCCACCACGACCACCCCAATCCCTTTTCCCCCAGGAGCGCCGGCAACCCCCGAGTCCTCCTTCTTCTCCCCCGGTGTCGGCGCTTCCCTAACCACCTATCCTCTCTCCGGCTCTTTTCACCCGAACAACAACGCAACCCATCCCCTCTCCCCAGCCCCGACCACTGGAACCCATCCACCTCCAACTCCCGCATCCCTAAATCGTCCAAAACGAAACCCATTTCCCTAAAACGACCACGAAAATTGGCCATTAACGACCGAAATTGGCCGATGAAGGGTTGAAATAATTAACCATTCAGCCCAAACATCGGCTGATTTCGGCCATTTATGACCAATTTTGGGGACGGGGGGGGGGGGGTTGTTTTTTGGTGGGGAAACAATCGTTTAGGGCTGGGATTGGTTTTTCCGGTTGTGGTGGGCTAGGAAGGGAGTGCGTGTGGTGGATGGGTTGTGTGTGGGGAGGGTGTGCGTTGGAGGTGGGCAGGTGCTGGCCTGCGCGTCGGTGGTGGTGGTTTGGTGGCTTGTTTAATTTTAGGGATTTTATTTATTTATTTTTTACATTTTTTTTTGTATTCAATTAAATATTGACACGTGTGCAAAAAAATCTAATTCACAAATGTTAACCTGATTAACCGATTGCAAGTCATTTGTGAGTGATAAAAATTGATGGCTGCAAATTTGAAAGTGATAGGGAATAAACAGAAGTTGGGATTAATATCGAGATTGGAGCAAAGTTGGGATCAATGGTGACAATTTTTTCCTTTTTAAAATCATTTTTAAAAGTTGAAAAATGAAAAAAAAAAAAAAAAAAAAACCAATGAAAATTAATTATAATACTAGTCATTTTATGAATGATTGCTTTAGAAACATGTGTTTAAATGACCCTTCCAATTAAAGCGGCAACTCATCAAACCAATAAGGCGCCAACTTTAACGACAAAAGCATAAGTTACACAAAAGTGGACCTGATGGCAGGCTGATGCATAAGACTATACAAGATCTGCTAATTTGTGTTTAGAATTTGGTTGAAATTGAGTTAAAATTGCTTTAAGATTAATATATTCAGACACTCAGTTAATCAATTAAAATTGTTTCACTTCATTGTATTATTATAAAATGACCTTAATTACTCTTCAACATAGGAGGGTAATTAAGTATTTATAAAAATTTAACAAAAAATACGAAGTATAAAGATTTTAACATTCCCGCAAAATCTCCAATCTTTTGATTATTATCATTTATGTGATTATGTCACAATATTGTCACTCCATGTACATAGTTACATGCTATTCAAAAAAAAAAAAAATGTACGTAGTTACATACCCATGAGGCAAAGCCATGACTGAATTTGGTGGTACGGTGTACTGGTGTAGAGTTTACCCGCTTTATACAACTGGACATGCATAGTTTGTGTTGCTGTGACTAATTTGTTCATTTAATTTTTTTGCAATTAATTTCATTATTTAAACTAAGTTTATGCCTAATTAAGTAAAAATAAAATACTGAAAAAAGTTCATGATATTTCATTTGAATGGTAATAGCTGATATTTATTCACAAGGGCATGAAAAAAAGTAGGGCCTAGACTTTATTATGATAAATTGGAATTATTGAGTAATACAAAAGTACACAAAATAACAAGGTGAAAGGGAGTCAGATTCAGATGGTCCCTTCTTTGCAACATACTTGTATTTGGTCACGGAGGAGCATCGATATTGTTCATCAACTCCAAGCTCAACTTCAGCTTTTGGAATTGCCTTCATTTTTATTTGTGTGTCCATGCAATAATGGACTAATGAGCTGAGAAAATATCGTATTGCCTTCTTTTTCTTACGTGCCATGTGGTATAATGGTATGGTAGGAAAAAAGAATAGAAAAACGCTCTATTAAATCAGAACTAAGTGATCACTCAAGTAGCACCGATAAAACAAACACAATTAAATAACTTGCATAATCACTTCATACAATAATAAAAAGACAAAAGAATTAATTACAATGCATATAGAAAGAAATAATCTATCCTATACGCCCTTTCTAAAGCTACCCAAATCTCACCGTTAAAATGAAACAAGCAAGGAAGTTAAGAAAATAAAATAAATTAATTAATTAATTTTATTTCAAAATAAATAAATAATTCGAAAATTAGATAAAATAAACAAATACTTTTTTTTTTATAAATGCCGAAATAAATATAATAGAATAGAATATTTTTTTTTTTGAAAACTTAAGTTAACTTTAAATAAGGTAGTTAAATTAAACTCATTAAATTTAAAACGTTAGGCGCCTAAAAAATTTAAAATTGGCTTTAGTGGTAATTAAATCTAACCTAAGCTCCCAGATACCACTTTGTAACACCCCAATAATTCTCCCTTTTCCAAACCACTTACTTTAAATAAAAATAGAGGAGAACCATTGGCATGTTACCGCCACGTGTTAAAACGTTAAGGCTTTATCAAAGTATTGCAGCAGAAATCCAACTTAAATCTTAAAATAATATAATTTAGAAAACCAATAAGTCCAAGCTTACAAATTGGAACCATAAAGGCCCTTATTTAAAACCAAACCAATAATCAAAGTCCCAAAACATAATTAAAGTAGTAAAACATAAATAAGTTCAACACAAAGAACGAATACTCTCAATCACACCAATCCCTTGACAATGCGTATGTCAAATCACCGAACTTCACATCATCAAGCTAACTTGTGCAATACTGCTCCCCAATAATACAAGTGTAATAATTGGATCATCACAGGGTCATTGAAAGGCGAAGGCTATGACCAAGAGAAAACACACAAAAGCACGCAATTAGCAAAGCTAAGTACATACAAGCTACAACGCACAAAACCTGACATGCTCAACTAATTAAAGTAAATAAACATACAACTTGAATTCATTAATCAAGACTCCACACTTAAACAATTCAATTGACTCAACATACTTTCTAACCAATTTTAAACACTCAACTCTTTATATTTAATTTAATTAATTTAGTTTGGAGTAAGCAATAGACGAGGTTGTCCAATCCATCAAATCATTTGGTCCCAAATGACCATTTAAAATAAAAGTTTAGCGCGATGCAAGAATGGGCGCGACTCCATTCTCACAAAGTTAGTCTAAGATCCCATCTAACTTTCATTATAAAATAAAAATGTAAATACCAAAAGAAAAGAGGACATGTTGATCAAACAAGCCTCGGAAATCCACGGGCTACCACCGTGTACCCCAACCCATAATTGTCAATACTCTAGAAGTGCACGCTTTCTAGAGTTTTATTGCTCATCCATGTTTCACTTTACGTGATTACAATTTTAATTAATAGCCGACTCAATTAAATAGACCATACATAAAAATCATACATCAATTTACTTTTAATCTTATTTAGGACAATGGTGATCACATCACAAATTGACCTTTAATTTCATTAAACTTCCAAATTATCCAAATTGTTGAACATAGTCAACCCACCTAGCCATTTCGGCTTAATCCACTTTTACTCAACATACTAACAAGTCATGCTCGAGTAATAAATAAAATAATAATAACCTTGTGGAATAATTAATAAATTCATTCCACTTAAACCATTCAATTCCAATCCTTTAATAATCCAAATGTGGTTAACAAACCAATCCAATAAAAATATGCTTGTATCAACATTCCATACAAATAATTAATTCAATATGATTCAACATGCTTGCATCCATAATTCCATACAAACATAATCAATTCACCAAAACATGTCTCATAAATATAAGCACATGCATAAATCAAATGTATAACCAAACAATTTCCATCCAAGTGTTCTCTAATCATGAAACTAAGTCCTTTTCTTTGGTACCTAAACATGATACTACTTACAACGAAGTAGACATGTACGTACCTCATATAAACAATCCTTTGTGCCACTTTTAATCACTTAAAAGTCTCCTAAGGAATAATCACCTCCTAGAAAACAACCAATAATCACAAATTAACACTTAAACAAATTTCCAGCAATATAAATTTGATTAAAAGTCCTTAAAACTTCATTAAAAACATGTTTTTATGCTTAATTAATCATTAGAAATGCAATAGGAACAAAAGCCCCAAATTAATTGCTCATTAGAACCATAAAATCCCAATTTGAATAAATTGAAACCCTAGTTTTATAATTCATAAAATCTGAAAATTTTAATAACAATTATAATCTGAAATTATTAGTTTAAAACATCAAAAACATGATTTTGATACTAAAAATATAAACTTTATACTATAAAATCAAAACCCAAAACTAATTAATCAAACATTGAGCATAAATGAAATAAAACAAAGGAGAGAGAGAGGGGCGGCAGCCACGGTGGTGGCTGGGCTGGTGGGCCAGCAGGGTCGTCGGCGGCGGCGGCAGGGGGGGTGTGCCGGAGGTGGCTGGGCGGCAGTGGTGGTGAGTGAGGAT
This sequence comes from Chenopodium album, assembly GCF_948465745.1. NCBI lineage: Eukaryota > Viridiplantae > Streptophyta > Magnoliopsida > Caryophyllales > Amaranthaceae > Chenopodium > Chenopodium album. The sequence continues at coordinate 3,603,999 of NC_137836.1, read as the reverse complement.
TTCCTCACGTGAAGTAGGAGGAAAGGGAAAGAAGAAGAAAAAAAAGAAAAGGAAAGAAAAAGGAAAAAGAAGGGAAAAAAAAATAAAAGAAAAGAAAAATAAAGGGAAAATAAGAGAAATAAAATAAAGAGAAGAGAGTTTACTAACCTTTTTGTGTGGGGAAAAATTTGGGGATGTATGGGGTATTTATAGGAGAGAGAGTGGTGTAGGGTAAGTAGTAAAATTGGGCCTCAAAATTAATGGGCCAATTAAGTAAGTAAAGTGGGTTAGGTTTGTTTGTTGGACATAAATTATAGAATGAAGGTATGTATAAAAATTGTACCAAAATAATTTTCGACCCAAAATTAAAAATTGAAACTTTTGAAATTAAATTCCGGAAAAAAATACAAATAAATATTATAAATATAATTTCATTTATAATATATTTAAAAACACGGGGGATTACAATGAGGTGGCTTCTGGTGATCAAGTTCCTGCAAAGGAACATGGATAAGGTAGCAGTATGGAATATAAGGGGTTTAAATAACCCCACAAAGCAGATAGAGATCAGAAATTTTATGAGAACTCAGAATATTGGTCTCTGCTGTCTGCTGGAAAATAAGATAAAATTGGCTAATTTTCTTACAATGTACCAAAGGTTATTTGCTGGTTGGTGCATTTCTACAAATTTCAATAATATCAAGGGAGGGAGGATTCTGGTAGCTTGGTTACAGGATTTTTTTTAAGTTGATATTTTATGCATTACCTCTCAGTTAATTCATACTAAGGTAGTGAATAAAACTCTTCAGAAAGTATTCTTCTGCACTTTTGTTTATGGCTTCAATGATGCTCAGCAAAGGGGTCAGTTATGGGAGCAGTTGAGGACTATTTCTAGAGGTATTGATAGTCCTTGGATGGTGTCTGGGGATTTTAATTGTCCTCTAAACCAGGATGATAGAATTGGGAGGATCATTAGTAGTGGTGAAATGGCTCCTTTTAGGGAGTGTGTGAATTTTTGTGATCTTCAAGACATGGTGAATGCTGGTGCTAGATACACTTGGACTAATAAGCAGTTAGGGGATGCAAGAGTGTATAGCAAGATTGACAGGACTCTTGTTAACTCTAGTTGGGTCAATATTTTCCTAGGTTCTTTTGTGCATTATGATTCCAAACTATGGTATGACCATTGCCCTGCTACTGTTCATTTTGAAGAAAGAGGAGTTTTTAGTTCCAGAGCTTTTAAATTTTTTGATATGTGGGGCAATCACCCCAATTTTGATGATTTGGTGAAGACTGCTTGGCAAACTTCTGTTCAGGGCAAAGCAATGTTTCAGGTGGTTAAAAAACTGAAAGAAATTAAGAAATCCATGAAGAAGCTGAATAAATTGGAATACTCCGAAATAGGTGCCAGATTTCTGAGTATTAAAGAGGAGCTTCAGAATATTCAAAAAGAGATTCGGAATGATTATGAGAATGTGGACTTATGTGACAAAGAGAAGATTTTGTTGGGCAAGTTTGCAGAAGTAAGGAAGGATTATCATAGTTTTTTGCAGCAGAAAGCCAAGATTAATTGGCTTAAATTAGGTGATGATAACACAACCTTTTTTCACAAAAGTATCAAAATGAAAGCTTATAAGAAAAGGGTTGTTTATATTGAGGATATGAATGGTAATATATGTGAGGGTAGACAGCAGGTTGCAAAGGCTTTTGTTGCTTATTATGAAAGGTTGCTGGGATCTGATCAGAATTGTGAGGTTAAAGTGGATCAGAATATTGTGAATGTGGGTCCTGTTATAACTGATGATCTGAGTGCTATGCTTAATACTTCCTTTACTAAGGAGGATATTAGGATGGTTATGAACTCTACTCCTGGAGTTAAGGCCCCGGGCCCTGATGGTTTTAATAGCAGCTTTTTCAAGTTGACTTGGAGTACTGTTGGGGATGATATTTGTAATGCAGTGATGGATTTTTTTGAGAATGGAAAGCTGCTAAGGGATATTAATTACACCAATCTTGTTTTACTTCCTAAGGTTGATCATCCTAAGTCAGTTACTGATTTTAGACCCATTGCTTGCTGCAATGTGGTGTATAAAGTGATCACTAAGCTGCTGTGTTTGAGATTAAAACAGGTGCTTCCTCATATTATCTCTCCAAATCAGTCTGGGTTTGTGAAGGGTAGGAGAATTTGTCATAATATCTGTATAGTACAAGATTTGATAGGGAGATATCAAAGGAAAAATTCCCCTCCTAGTTGTATCTTCAAGGTTGATATCAGGAAGGCTTATGACTATGTGAATTGGGGTTTCTTGAGAGATATGCTTACTGCCTTATACTTTTCTGCTCATTTTGTTCTTTTGATAATGGAATGTGTTACTTCTCCTAGATTCTCTTTAGTGATAAATGGTGATGTTCATGGCTTCTTTCCTGGGAAAAAAGGATTAAGGCAAGGGGATCCTTTATCTACTTTATTGTTTGTGATTTGTATGGAGTATCTCACAAGGATTTTTCAGAAGATTGGGATGCATAAGGATTTTAAGTTTCACCCTAGATGCAGAGGAGTGAAGCTTAATCATCTTATTTTTGCTGATGATTTAATAGTCATGAGCAGAGGTGAGTCCAAATCTGCTTCTTTACTTATGAGGGGCCTTGCAACTTTTGCTGCTGCTTCTGGTCTCATTGCCAATGAAGGAAAGTCAAATGTTTACTTTTGTAATATTGATCAATGTGAGAAGGATGGGATCAAGAGTATTTCTAGTTTTCAGGAAGGTGAACTTCCTTTCAAGTACCTTGGGGTAAGAATCAATGCAAAAAAGTTGTCTCAAGATGATTGCAGCACTTTGATTGACAAAATAGTGGCTAAAATTAGATCTTGGGGTGGGAGAACAATGTCTTATACAGCTAGAGTAACATTGGTGAATGCTGTTCTCATGTCTTTGCATACTTATTGGGCTTCTCTTTTTATTTTGCCCAAAAAAGTATTGAAGGTGTGATTGTTATTTGCAGGAATTTCCTTTGGGATGGGAAGGCTATTTCTGGTAGATCCCCTCCTATATCTTGGGATATCATCTGTAGACCCAAGAATCAAGGTGGATTGGGTGTGCAGGATTGTATTATCTGGAATATAGCAGCTATGGGAAAATATATTTGGGATATTGCAAACAAGAATGATAGCTTATGGCTTAGATGGGTTAACCATCATTATATTAAAGGTAAAAATTGGAAGAGAATGGGGTGTCCAGCTCAGGCTAGTTGGCAATGGAAGCAAATATGGAGAGTTAAAGAACAGATCAAAATGGGTTTTACAGGCAACACCCGGAAGCATAATGCTGCTGGGTACTCTGTGAAATCTGCTTATAAATGGTTGCAGCATGTTAACCCTGAAGTCAGTTGGTGCAATTGGGTTTGGAATAGGTATAACATTCCCAAACATAGATTTACAGTTTGGATGTCTATGTGGGGAAGGCTTAGAACAAGGAATAAGCTGCTTCAGTATGGGGTTATCAATGATGATACCTGTCCTCTTTGTGGTGTGGCTTCAGAAACAAATGAGCACTTGTTTTTTGGCTGTGCTTATAGTCAGAAATTAATAATGATAATGCATGACAAAATTCAGAAGACAATGGATTTTGGAAGTTTGATTGCTTGTAATGAATGGTGTTGGAAGGCAAAGAACATGTTTCAGAAGCAGGTTTTGCAGAGTTTGAGTAGTGCTCTGGTGTACAGCATCTGGCAGCAAAGAAATGGAGCAATCTGGGATGGGAAGATAGATAGACACGAAATTGTTATTAATAGAATTTGTGTAGATGTTTATCATAGGATTTGTAGTGTCCTTTCTTGTAAAGTTAAGGCTAAGGATGTAGCTTGGTTAAGAGGCTTATGCCTAGGGTTTAGTAACCTCAGTGTAATCTTTTTTGTGTGATTAATAAAATTTTCTCGCCTTTTCTCAAAAAAAAAAACTATATATATATATATATATATATATATATATATATATATATATATATATATATATATATATATATATTGAGAAACCACATTAACTATATTAAAAAAGAATAAATAAGCAAAATTATTAGGTAGCAAGGATTGTATGACTTCTTACTCATTTTCTAATGGACTTAAGTTCAATTCTTGACATAATTAATTTTTAATTGACGTGTGCCATTCATATTTCTAACAATATTAAAAAAGAATAAACAAGGCACTTACGTTATATTTTTGCTAATTCCGAACTCAATTCGGACCCTTAAGAACTAAAATGGTCCATAAAACCTTAACCAAATTTTTTTTGACATGTAAACCGATGAAAAAGTTAAATCAGGCCGTAATTTACAATTTAGATAAACTTGTGGGCTACAATTTGCAATTTTTTTTAAATGTCTACAATTTGCAAAGTACTAACTTAAAATGGCTGCAATTTGTAAATTTTCTTTTTTTTTTGTTAATCTTTCTTTCTCATGCTTTTAGTAAATAATATTTCATTTGTATTCTCAGTTTCGATCAAAACTCTTAATACACATGGTTTTTTTTTTTTTTTTTTTTTTTTTTTTTTTTTTTTTTCTTGTTTGTGGTGATTCTAGGTTGATGACGGTTTTTTTTCCCCTAATTTCTTATATTGTACACAAATAGCGTGTACCTCTTAGGGCCTATTCTCTTCAGATTATTTTTAGTTCAGTCCTATTCAGCTCCAATAAGTTCATTTTAGTTCAGTTCAGTTCAATTCTTAATTTCCTTCTCTCATAAAATATTTAGTTCATTTCAGTTCAGTTCAGTTCAGCTCCAATAAGTTTAGTCAACAAAATAGGCCCTTAGTTTGTAGAGATAAAGAGAATTGGGTAGAACATAAACACTTACTATGAACATTGACTTCTGGTTTCCCTTAAGTACGTTCAAAGAAACAAGAAGGTTTTAATGAGGGCCAGGATGTATCTTACCTTAATAATGGAAAGGTGATTGAAAATATTGAATGATACTATTATTAACAATTTTAGTTGCATAAACTCTTAAAATGATCAAGCATCGTTACAATAATAACAATAATAATGATGATGATTATAACCATACATACATATCAGGTTCAATTTGTAGTTACATACATATCATGTTCAATTTGTAGTTTATATTTCTAATTTTTGTACATGGAGAAAATTATATTTCTTCAAGCTAATAAGTTTATATAGGTTGGGGTTGGGTGGTTAAAAAAACCCTTTCCAAAAAGATTTTAGTGCAGAAATCCAAATTCGTAATATCTCGGTCTTAAAGGTAGAAATTCCAACACTACATCAAGCATCATTGGTTATAATATGTTGCGAAAAATCATTATTTATTGTAAGAGTTAGGCATCAATAGAATTGGCACAACTTGAAGATGACTGGTGTAGACACAAACTCGTCATAAGCTTAATATGAAATGAGATATGGACCGACAAAAGGGACCTAGTAGCACAACATGTGGACAAATTGTGCATGAGTTGTTTACATAGATCATTAGTTCATTACAAGTCGTCATAATATGAATCTTTATTTTCTTGTTTAGTTATGTTTCATTTGAGATTTGAGCATAAGATTTGCTGACACAACACATGAGCTTGTACGGTCCAACCCATATTCTTTTTACCTCTAATCAATTTGTTTCAAAAATTCAAATTCAAATGTTTCAACAAGGGACATCACTAGTTAAGTGGTTATGTATAATTTTCCAATAAAAAACCAAAAGAAAAATGAAAAAAAAAAGTTGACAGTTACCAATTTCTGTTATTTTCGCACCAGAAATTGCAATTGCATCATGTATTCCTAATCAAACACCTCTTTCATCTGCGCAGTTACTCAATCTCACTGCAGCGTCCTCGATCAATTTGCGATCATTTTGGCGCCCCATTGATCGCTTCTCTCCCCAACATTTCCGGTAACTTTCTCTCTCCAATTTTCAATTTTTTTGTTTGTTTACTTGATTGAAATCGATTATTATTTGGAGGTGAATTATCCTGATTACTGAATTTTTGTTGATTGATTAGGTTCAGGGTTCATATTATTAACTCAAGATCACTGTGATGAATTAGTTTAGCTTACTTGAGCTGAAAAGAAATAAAAATTAGGGTTTTTGGGTGACTAGTTTGAAATGAAGGTTGAAATTTGTAAAATGTGTGATTAGTTTTAAAGTGTTCTTAAATTATACTGTACTTTAATTATATATAAACTACTACTGGTATTAGTTTAGCTGGTTTGCTTACTGATTCATTTTGGTTACAATGCAATGTTGGAACTTATAATGCAAGGACTGTAATAATTGGAGTTCCTAGTATAATGGAATAACATTTGAAAGTAGAGAGTTGCTTTCGACTTTCGAGGTGGTTGTTGTAGTTCGAGGTGGTTGATTAATTCGTGGTGGTTGTTGTAATTACTCCAAAGGTGGGAGAGTTGTGGCGTTGTACTAAGGTTAGATGCTATTAATGCAAATGACTGATATTGTTTGATGGAATGAAGGTATTGAATTGGGATAAATTCTGTGTATCTGTAGTTTTATTAGGACGGTCATGTTGAAGGGAGAGAAATGAAAGCATTGAATTGGGATAATTCTTGCTATAAAGATGAAGATTCTTGAGCTGAGGCTACAGAGAGGTCTTTTAAGTCATTGAATTCTTATTGGTCTGATTTTGCGAGGCTGCTCCATCATCTGCATGCTTTGGTGCCATTTTGTGAAAAGCCATTATAAAATGCCTTTTTGAAACTGCAGTACAACACCTATCAAGGCCGTTGTGTGCTTATGAATTTACCATTACAATATATCATTAAAGGCATTATTATATGTATTGTTATATTTGAGATTCTCAATGATAAACCTTTTGATTTATTTATAAGTCAAGCCAAACTTTTAGATTATCTTATGTTTTCATGAATGATATGAGGTATGATGTAACTGGAAAGTTTATAAGAGACATTGAAGAGAATGTTTTAAAAGCGCTTGATTTTCAATGGGGAAGTCATGGAGTTGACTTTACTGATACGTCAATTCATTCTGGGGCAGCCTTGAGCATGATGCATCCATGAAATGTTGTATATGCAACTTTACCACAGCTGACAACTTATGATGGTCATGATGCTACAAGAATGCACTCAAAATTGATGTGAAGATTACATTTCTAGGTTTATCTTTCTTTTTTTTCCCCCATGAGGTCATAGTCATATAGTTTTTGTTATGGTATGATTGTAGTTGTTAATGCAGTTGACGTACTTTCATAGGGATTCATGGTCAAAGTCCAATTTGGATTAGCAAAAATGTCAAAACAGTAATAATTAATCATCCATTCTTTAAGATACTTTTGACTTATCCCCATGGCAGTAAGGCTGAACAGGTTGTCATTTTACTCTTACAAGGGTATTTTGGACTATGTACTTATCATTATAGGAGTGTAAGTGATAGGAAGATCTCTTCATAAATGATAGAAAAGCTTGGTTTGTCTATGCCATATGTCAATTGCCTTTCTTCGTTGGCTTATGGATTGAAGGTCATGGGTGATTTTTTTTTTTAATTTTTTTTTTCTTTTGCTGTTTTGGTTTTAAAAACATAAAGGGATTACAAGAAGGTATACGAGCTTGCCTATATATTGCAATTCATTGGTTTGATTTTTTTTTCCTTGTTTGTCAAGATTTGGTCTTTGTTAAGGGAATAATCCTCATAGATTCATAGTTTTGATTTTGAGATCTGTTTTAGTAGAAAGTTCCTGTGAAGTTAGATGAGTGAGTGCAAATGTTTTAATTTACTTTTTATAGTTTCTATCATTTAAACTCCCGATTGATGTAAGCATCAAACCAATGAATTAATTTACTATTTACAGAGGTTTACGAACTTTTTTTGAATATCAGGGAATACATTTTGTGAGTTGGAAATGCTTTTTGTAAGTCTAAGGAAGAAGGAAGTTTGGGTTTGGAACATTTCCTTAGCGGGATTTGTATCTTCTTTGACAAGCCTTCTCTTTGGCAGAAACTGTTTAGGAGAATCTATATTTTTCAAAGAGATGGGTAGGATTGGTACGAAGGAACTCGTTTTTTTTGGTTGGACTATTTGTCGAGGGAACAATCTTTTATCCTTTTTCCCCATTTATATCAGTGATGCTCAGTGGAGTAAGTTCTTTTGAACTTCCATGTTGGGTTGAATATTCACAAGTGGGAGTTTATTACTAACTTGTTGAGAAGCCTTATGACTATTTTCTTGTGGACTTCTAAAGGCAGAAAAGTTTGTTGGCTAATTGCTAGTTCACTAGATTTTTTTTATTTTAGTTTAAGTCACTACTAAAAATGTGTATAACATGCAGCTTTTCTGTATATTCTATATCTTATTATTTGGAATGCTTAGTTTCATAGGGGGTGACGATATATATGTAGCTGGGTAATTTGGAGAAATCTAGTACTGTTCTTTTGGTTTCAAGGACAGTGGACCTCTTGATCTTGCATTTGTAATTTGTCTCTAGCAAAGCCTTTAACTTCTGTTAGGATTTGTTGGGTTTCATATATATATATACATATATATATAATTTTTCCTCCCCTGTTTTGGCTCATCTAAGGGGTTGTCCTGTATATATGAGGTTTAAGAGATATGAGTGGAACACTCTTTGTCAAGATAACTATATGGATGATTTGAATGGAGAGGGATAATAGGAGTATGTTCTGTTGTCCATTTTCTTCTTTGGAAGCCTTATTGTACTGGTTATTGATTCTAACTTTATCTCCACACTCACAAGGCTTTAGTTGAGTGTGATCAGAACTTTCTTATTTTTTCTGTCTTTTTGCTTGAGCTTGGCATACTTTGTTTACCTCTTACTTTTTTTTACTTGTGTTAGTGTAATCTTTTCTTGGATCTGTTTTAAAATTATGTCTCTAGACTAGAGAGGCAATAAATTTGCCAAAATGATTCATGAAATGATGGTTGATTGTTTGGTGAGTGGTAAATAGAGGTTTGCTGATTAAGCTGGAAGGTGGACTCTGGCTAAGAAGCTTACCAATGTACAGTCACTAATTTCAACCTTTCAGGTAGCTTCGTGGAGTTTGAGATGATAAAATAAAAAATGAAACTGTAATGCTGCTCGTTCTGCAAATAGCTAGATTTTTTTGTCTTGGCATCTTTCAACAGTTTTTCTGCATTTGTTGTTCTCGTTTTTGAGAATAGATTGTATTAATATACTTATTTTCTACAATTTAACAAATACGGGGCAATCGATTGAGTACAATGTAAGAAGGAGACCAAGTGACGCACTGGTAAGGAGGCTTGAAGAATTGCAAAGTGTTGGGATCGCGAGAGGTAGGGGAAGACCTACGTAAACTTGGAAGAGGGTGATTGAGAGTGACATGAGTGCTATGGGGATTAAAGAGAATATGGTATTGGATAAGCTTGTGTGGAGGGAGAAAATTCACGTCAACTGCGTGAATTGATTATATATACTTTTTATATTTATTTTCGTTTTTAATTCTATTTTTAGCTCACCAATTTTTTATGAAATGCATTGTTTTCTTTTGCTAAAGTTTTCTCAAACCTTATGTTTTCAACTTGAACGTTTTAACCACTCGTTTAAAACTTTTTTGAATTTAATTCTTGATTTTCTTTTAAAACTTCCTCAATTTTTCTTAAATGCTCTTTCGTTTACTCACTTACCCTTTTCAAACTCTTTTAAATGATGGTTTTGTTATGTCCGTTTTTTTTATATCGTAAGATTCCTTTAGACGATTCATGTCAGCCGACCCCAAATCATTTTGAGACTAAGGCTTTGTTGTTGTTGTTGTAGTGGTAACAAATACGGGGCAATTGTCTAGAATATCTGATGTGCATTATGATGTACAGGCATGCAGCATATAAAGCTAATTTTTTTGTATTTTAAAGTGCTGTAATGACTTCGTGAGTATTTTTCTGGAAAAATGCATCATTACATCCAGCTTTCTCTTGAATTCTTGATCAGTCATCTACAGTAATTCTAATTGTCTTCACTGAACCTTGGATCTCTGTTATATCATCAATGAATTGAAGGGAATTGAAGTAATTGATATATTTGACAGGGTATATACATCGCGCGTTGCTTCTGTGTAATAAACTAACCTAAGGAGGGGCAATATGGGTAGTCTAGTATTATTAGGTTAGTAGTCTTAAGTTTTAGTATAGATAGAGATAGGGGGGAAAGGAAGTAGTAGGCAGAAATTTGTTTTGGGAAACTTTAGAGAGTTATGGCTTCAAGCCATTGTTAGAGAGTTATAGCCTCAAGCTATTGCTATATTGAGAATAATAGCTTAAAGCTATTAAACCTATCATTTTGCAAACCTTTTGCCATTTTCAATCAATTTTCAAGCTTCCATCTTTATTATATCTTCTTATTAAATCAATTATCAAAAATCAGATTATATTTTTCTCTCTATTTTTTGTTGAGCAAGTTAGCAATAATCTCAGTCTATTACATTCTGTTTGACAATTCTGTGCTGATCAATTGGATTTTGTACCTAATACTATGATTTAATGTCACAGGGCTTTGGAGATAATAGTGTGATATTATATACTCCCTCCGTCCTCGAAACTTCGACCCTTTCGGGTTGATTTCGCGGGTATTAAGAAAGTTAAATAAAAAAAGCAAAAGTATATTGGAATGATAAATTTACATGGGGTTTGTAAAAAAGTAGAGAGAGATAGTAATTAAAATATATGAAAAAACAAAATTTTATATGGGGAAGCTAATTTTGCACAAATATTGTTGCAAATTGGTAGGTATTTTAATGCTAATGGGTCGATCATTTTGGGACTAAATTAGGCCATAAGGGTCGAAGTTTTGGAGATGGAGGGAGCAGTGGCGATTCCAGAAATTGTTCGTTATGGGTTCGAAGTCACTAAACACATGAACAAATATATAGTAGTAAAATCTAATACAATAGCATAATCTACCATACAAACCAAAAAAAAAAAAAAAAAAAAAAAAAAAAAAAAAAAAAAAAAAAAAAAGGGTGTACACATGTAATAAAAGAAAACAATTTAAGAAAAATTATAATTTGAAATCGACGATCATGGAAGTTCTTCAAACAAAAATTAAAAATTTATGGACTAAAAGTTATATTAAGAATAGATTAGAAAGAGAGGCAGGGGATGTTAGGAATGGATCTTATTAGAATGTTGTCAAACTTTAAAAGGTTACATTAAAAAAAATAACCAAAAAATGAAGCTTGGCAGGATTTGAACTCGCGACCTGTGAGTTAGATGAACATAGCTCCTACCGCTGCGCTACTGTAACGGATAACAGATATATTTGCGTTTTATTTTATTTAACTAATTCACTAGTATTATTAATTTTAAAAACTGATCAGTTTTTCTCCAAATTCAGTATAGGTTCAGCTGAACCCATTGAACTCATACTGGAATCGCCACTGGGAGGGAGTATAAAATTTTCCAGGAAATAGTTGTGGACATTTTATTAATTATCGTAGAAATCATTACATGTGATAGGCATGACCCATCAATCTTTAAGTAAGAGTTTGTCTTTTTGTGTGTGTGTGTGGGTGTGTGTGTGTGTGTGTGGGGTAATATGCATTATGATACTTGTTTTAATTATTTCAAAGTCTTGCCACTTGAAAAAACTTTCCCAGATGTTCCATGGAGCATCAAGTGTTAGCTGAGTTTGACCGCGTGCTCAAGGTTAGTAGGAATACCAAGAACAAGATTGAAGCAAAGGCGTTTCTGTACCTGAGCATAATGGTACAAAATTTACACAATGAACATGCAATTTGTAAGGATCCTCTATTATTCACATGCATTTGGCTTCTCTTAGCTCTCATTACTTCTTCTTACTGTGTGGGCATGGCATGTGTGTCTTTTTCCCACTTTTCTTCTATTAGAGGCAGGTTAGTTAACATCTTCCAATTCCAATTCCCATTTTACTTTTAACACTGACCTCATTACTGGTACTCCTGGAATTTTTTTTATCAATTATATGTTTGTCTTTGGTATGACATTGACTTTTGTATTATCAATGGGCTCATCAACAACATTGTCACGCATGAGTATGAGTTCCATATCAGTGATATAGCTTTGTAATATCTGTCATTTATGAGGTCGAAATCTTTTATTTCTTAGCCTTGTTGAGGCAATCTCACTTGTCTTAATAATGCTTTTCGGCATAAGTAGCTGTTGAAATTGATAGAATCCCAGCTATAATGGGGAGACTGATATGCTTATGATCTTTGTGGTTGTCCTTGCTTTAAATCCAAATCAGGGCTGTGAGTGGGAAGCTGAGCAAAGACACCATCTGTCTTCTTCTAAAAGTCCAAGAGGTACTACTTATAGAAATATTGTGCTCATATTTATTTCTTTTTTGAAATGAAAGATATATTCAAATAAATTTTGATTTCCGGTAACAATGCAATGTCGGAACTTGAGTATTGACAAATAAGAGTGTATTAACTACTTAAAATGCAAGGGCTTTAATAATTGAAGTTACTAGTACAATGGAATAACAGTGGAAAGTAGAGAGTTTCTTTCGAGGTTGTTGTAATTACTCCAAAGGTGGGAGAGTTGTGGCGTTGTGCTTAGGTTGGATGCTATTAATGCAAATGATTAAATTGTTTGATGGAATGAATAATTAGGATTATCCTGAATACATGCCTATTGGGTCTAGGAGAGGCATAAATTCTGTATTTATGTAGTTTTATTAAGACGGTCATGTTGAAGGGAGAGAAATGGATGCATTGAATTGGGATAGTTTTTGCTAAAAAGAAGAAGATTCTTGAGCCAAGGCTTCAGAGATGTCTTTTAAGTCAAGTATTGTTGGTCTGATTTGCCTGATTTTGTGAGGCTGCTCCATCATCTGCATGCTTTGGTGCCATTTTGTGAAAAAACCATTATAAAATGCCTTTTTGAAACTTCTAAACAACACCTATCAAGGCCATTGTGTGTAATGAATTTTCCTTTACCATAAATGATTAAATGCATTATTTGATGTATTGATATTTTTGAGATTTACACTGTAATCCTTTTGATTTATTTATAAGTCAAGCCAAACTTTTAGATTCTCTTATCAATGTGAGGTGTGTTTTAACTGGAAAGTTTATAAGAGACATTGAAGAGACTATTTTTAAAACACTTGATTTTCAATGGTGAAGACATGAAGTTGATTTTTCTGATATGTCAATTCATCCTGGGGAAGCCTTGAGCATCATGAAATGTTGTATGTGCAACTTTACCACACTTGACAACTTACTGTAGTCATGATGCAACAAGATTGTACTATCTTGAGCCTATACACGTCACAAAATTGATGCGTAGATTGCATTTCTAGGTTTATCTATTTTTTTTTCAATAATTTTGCATAAGGTCATAGTCATAAAGTTTTTGCTAGTATGATTATAGATGGTAATGCTTAAAGTTGACATAGTGTGATCACAAAATATCAAATGCGGTATTTTATTTAGAAAAAAAGACAGAAATAAAATGACCCTCTATTTACTTATGTTTTATTGTTATCTTTCAAGGTTTAATTTCAACTATGAATCTCTTCAACATGTAATTTGTTTTTACAGCACAAGAGAATTTATTACGATTCTAATTTATTAATACAAGAATAAACTTATTTTTGTTTAGACCTAGATATATTTTCAGAGGAATTCATGGTTAGAGCCCAATTTGGATTAGCAAATATGTCAAAACATTAGTAATTAATCATCCATTCTGTACCATCTTGTCACCTAAATGACTACCTGTAAGAGACTGGTTCGATTAAAATGAAGTTACTTTTGACTCATCCCCATGGCAGTGAAGGCTGAACAGGTTGCCACTTTACTCCCACACACAGGTATTTTGGACTATGGACTATTATCATTTCAGGAGCCTAAGTGATAGGAAGTTCTTTTTATAAGCAATAGAAAAGCCTGATTTGTCTATGACATAAGTTAATTGGCTTTTCTTGGGTGGCTTATGGATTTAAGGTCATGGGTGATTTTCTTTGCTTATTTAGTCTTTAAAATATAAAGTGATTACAAGAAGGTATATGAGCTTGCTATTTATATTACAATATTGGTTTGATTTTTCTTCTTGTTTATGGACTTTGTCAAGATTTGGTCTTTCATTAGGGTATAACCCTCATAGATTTATAATTTTGATTTTGAGATCTGTTTTAGTAGAAGGTTCCCGTGAAGTTAGATGAGTACAATTGTTTAATGTACTTTTTCTAGTTTTTACCATTTTAAACTCCCCGATTGATGTAAGCAGGAGGTTAGAGAGGTTTATGAACTTTATTGAAGTCTAGGGAAGGATTTTTGTGAGCTGGGAGTGCATTTGTAAGTCTAGGGAAGAAGAAAGTTTGGGTTTTGAAACATCTCCTTTGCATCTTCTTTGACAAGCTTTCTTTGGCATAAACTGTTTAGGAGAAGGTATATTTTTCAAAAAAATGGGTAGGATTCACTAGCATGGGTTTTGGTAGAATCCAAGATTGGAATGAAGGAACTCATTTATTTTTATTGGACTATTTGTTGAGGGAACAACCTTTTATCCTTTTTCTTCATCGCTATTAGTGATGGTGAGTGGAGTTTGTTTTTTGAACTTCCATGTTGGGTGGAATTTTCATAAGTGGGAGTTAATTAACTTGTTGAGCAACCTTAAGACTAATTTCTTGTGGACTTTAAAGGCAGAAAAGTTAACTGGCTAATTGCTACTTTTCTAGATTTGTTTATTTCAGTTAAAGCCACAATCAAAATGTGTTTAACAAGCATTTTTCTGTATATTTATATTAATTGTTTGGAATGCTTAGCTTCCATAGTGGGTGACGATAAACAGTATATGTAGCTTAGTAGTTTGGAGTAAGCTATTACTTCCGAGTTCTTTTGGTTTCAAGGCCAAGCTAGGCATTGTAAATATATCTAATGGATTGACAGTGAACCTCTTGATCTTGCATTTGTAGTTTGCTGACTTATCTCTAGCAAAGCCTTTAAGTGTTGTTAAAATTTGCTGTTTTTTTTCCCTTTATTTATGAGGTTTAAGAGATACGAGGAGAACATTTTTTGTTGAGCTATCTATGTGGATGATTTAATTGGAAAGGAATAATAGGAGTTCTGTGGTCTATTTTCCTCTTTGGAAGATTTTTTGGACTGGTTATTGCTTTTAGGTTATCTCCACACTCACAATGCTTTTGTTGGGTGTGATAAGAATTCTCTTTCTTCTCCGCCATTTTGCTTGAGCTTGGCATACTTTTGTTTCCTCGTATTTTTTTTCCTTGTATTAGTGTAATCTTTCCTTATTTGTATCTGTTTTAAAATATTTGTGGAGAGGCAATAAATGTTCCAAAATGATTCATGAAATTATGGTTGATTGTTTAGTGAGTGGTAAATAGAGGTTTGCTGTTTAAGTTGGAAAGTTGACTCTAGGTAAGAACTTACCAATGTACAGTCACTTATTTCAACCTTTCAGGCAGTTGCATGAAGTTTGAGATGTTAAATAAAAAATGTAACAGTAATGTTGCCCGTTTTGCAAATAGCTAGATTCTTTGTCCTGGCTTCTTTCAACAGGTTTTTTGCATTTGTTGTTTTTCGTCATTGAGAATAGATTGTATAAATATACTATTTATCAAATACGGGGAAAATTTTGAAAATCTGATGTGACATTATGATGTACAGCATATAAAGCTAAATCTTTTATATTTAAAAAAGTGCTGTAATGACTTCATGAGTATTTATTAGAGAAATGCATCCATCTTTCTCTAAAATTCTTGATTACAGTAAATCTAATTTTCTTTTTAATTTTAAACTTGGTTCTCAGGTATATCATCAATGAATTGCAGGGAATTGAAGTCGTTCATACATTTAATAGGGTATACGTCTTGCACTGCTTCTGTTTGACGGTTCTCTGTTGAACTATTAGATTTTGTACTTAACACAATGATTTAATGTCACAGATACTGTGGCTTTGGAGACAATAGTCATATATTGTATATAAAATTTTTTCCAGGAAACAGTTGTGGACATATTACAAACTATTGAAGAAAAATTTACATATGGTGATAGGCATGAGTGCATGACCCATCATCTTTGAGTAAGAGTTTGTCCTTTTTTTTTTTCCTTAAATGTTTATTTGGTAATATGCATTATGATACTTGTTCTAATAATTACAAGAATTTTTTTTTTCCCCAGATGTTTCATGGAACATCAAGTGTTAGCTGAGTTTATCTGCATGCTCAAGATTAGTAGGGATACCAAGAACAGGCTTGAGGCAAAAATGCTTCAATACCTGAGAATAATGATACTAAATCTACACAGTGAACATGCATTTTGTAAGGATCTATTATTCACATGCATTTGGTTTCCCTTAGCTCTCATTACCTCCTCTTGCTGTGTGGGAATAGCGTGTATGTCTTTTTGCTCATATAGGTGTCTTGTTCATTATCTTATATGTTCTCCTGTCTAATTGAAGCAATAATTGTGGCTTTTAAACTTTTAATGGCGTAAGAGAGGACTGTACGTAATAGACAAACTTAGGAGGGGCACTTTGGGAAGTCTAGTATTATTAGGTTAGTAGTGTTTAAAGGGAAGAAAGAAGGAGGTAGGCAGAATTTTGGTGTAAACCCATGAGAGTTGTGGCCTAAAGCTATTGATAGAGTTGTGAGCTAAACTCACTTGGAGCTTGATAGGCTAAACCCATCTTTTGTAATCCGTTTTCCATTATCAATCAAAATGTAAAGCTTTCACCTTTATTAATCCTTAGTAATTTTATAATATTTACAATCAGAAAATCAGTCCATTACAGCTAGTGTCAGAGTGATATGGTCTACGACCATGGTTATCACAACTAAATGGCCTCGAAGAGAAGTTTCAAGTTCAGGAAGAAAGATTGATGCTTTAATTAACAGGACACGAATCATACAAAAGATAGGTTTAGCCTATCAAGCTCCAAGTGAGTTTAGCTCACAACTCTCTATCAACGGCTTTAGGCCATAACTGTCTCATGGATTTACACCAAAATTTAGCCACCTTCTTCTTTCTTCCCTCTCTCTATTTATACTTAGGGCATGCTTGGATTGGGGGTAATATATTAAGGGGGTAATAAAAGTCAAACTTGAAAAACCATAGACAATTAGAAATGTTGTTATAGAAGACAAGGTGTATACAAATGAAAAAGATAGTTGTGCCATGAGGAAAAGAGAGAGATGGATGAATTATTATCCTTATAATGAGGGTAATAGTTACCCCCCCCCCCCCCCTAGTGTAACCGTTACTCCCAAAATGAGGGTATTGGTTCTTCTTTCTTCACCTCATACCACACCATCACAACATAATTTTCCTTACAATCACACCATCACTATCTCCTCCTTGTATTCACTTTCATTTTACTTAGTTTGACTTTATTACCCTAGTAATACATCTCCCTCAATCCAAGCATGCCTTTAGGGTAAAAACTACTAACCTAATAATACTAGACTACTAATATTGCCCCTCATGTTAGTCTATTACCAGGACTTCTTTTAGTTCTTTATTTACCTGTTATATACTTTTTGTGTGGCCAACTATTTATTATAGATTGGTGATGAGACAATACTGATTCTTGTAACAAATTTGTGCATTGTTTTAACTGCAGGGTGCTGTTACATAGTTTCCTCTATATACTTTAGCTCTTAAATTTGCGCACCATGTGGAGAAGATCATTCAGACAGCCATTCATTCTCTTACTCTAAGCATATATAATGGTACAATTTTTTTTCTTCTTCCCCTTCTTCTGTTCTCCTCTCTTTCCTGGGGAGTGAAGTTCATATAAATGTGAAGATTTTAATTTTGCAATAGTCCTTTTGACTATGCAGTTAGTGATGATATGATCTATCATTCCTGACAACACCTCCAGTATTGAGTACTTCTCTGACTTTTTCTCAAATTGGGGTATATTCTTTTTCTGTGTATATTAGAATATTAGATTCATAATCATTCACAGGCTGTTGGATGTAAATTTTTTGATTCTATGTGGGATAATAGGGGATGTTAATTTGTTTTCGACACAGGAACAATCACTTTTCTGGTAAGAGGACAGAGTTGATATCTATTATAGTCTTTATAGATAAGTTCTTGGACGACCTTTACTATATTAAGGACATACTTTGTCTTGTTAAATCTCATTTGAACACTATGGTCATTCACAAGATCCTAGGTTTGCTGGTGGTGCCCATAATGACATAATGAACCCGTATCCCGTTGCAGTTGAAAAAAAAATGTAAGAGAACTTCTACTGTTCTACATATTCAGATATTCAGGATTATGTCATAGCTATGAACATCTTACATGTCGTTCATAGATTGTGGAACACTGGAATATTTTACAATAAAAGGATCTGTATTAAATCACTTTTCATGCTTTATGTAGTAATTTTTGAAAAGAAAGTCCTGTTGTCTAATGTCAAGACAAAGACCATGAGGCAAAAGGATAAGGCTGCATATGATTTTAACTAGCTTACATGTTTGACATGTTATGATGTATGTAACATGTCACATTAGCAATTGCATTTTCGCTGTGATGTGGGATTTCTAAATACTACCTCCGTTAACTATTATTTGCAACAAAGGGGTATTATTTGTGAGATATAAAATATTCCTTTGTTGCAAATAATAGTTAACGGAGGCAGTAAATCTTTTTTCTGATCACAGGGTGTCAAGATTTCTTCTGTCACTTATCGATATCTACTTTCTCATCTACTTCAAGTGGCTGTAAAGAAGGATATGTTGGATTCTGTGGCCAGTCTGATTCTGAATCTTTATGTGGCATTGGGTCTTGTGATTGGTACTGAGGACTATGCTGCTGATAATACTCAAGTTAAGCCATCTTCTGATCAGCTTAACAGTATTAAGAAAATTTTAAACTCTAGTCTCGAGTCTCAGTATGATGACAGAGAATTTGGGGTTATCTTGGAGCCCAAGTTATCAGCTCACTATTTAACAAGTTTTCAGTGCGACGGTCAGCAGGAGAGGAAGATAGCGTAACATGACTAGTTTATTTCAGCATTATATACTTTTTAAATGCACTGTTTTAAAAAAGGCAGAGGTATAGTCTAGGGAGATTATGCATGTTGCTTAGCGTTGCCAGTGTAGCTTATTCTCCTAAGGCTGCTGTTGCTTGCAGGGCCGTTTACTATATAGTGAATGTATTTGGTAGTTTATGCCTTGATTGACAGTGGATTATGCATACTGTCAGTATAGGAGCAAGTACTTTTGATTTTTAACTATAGTTTGGTAAACCTTCATTCTCTTGTTGGGTTTTTTTTGCATTTCGAAGTGGAATGCTCCTCTATGGAGGTTGTGACCTGTGAGACGGGGTTTCATCATAATTGTATAGTTGTTATCACTGTTTTGGACCTTTTAGTCGGCAATTGCAGGTGTGTTTTTTTGCTGTGGTATCTTGTAATTGGTCTCTGGTTGATACAAGATAGATTTAGTCACTATTTTGTCTGTAGGTTATACTGGCCATGATTCACAAAGTCTTATATGTGGCTGGCCACATGGTTTGGCCATCCATGTGTTGGTTTATTAGTTGGAGTCTGCTTTTATATGTAACCTCACAATAATGGATAAACATTATCTTTGACATGTATAGGTTGTATGTGCTAAACCTGGACAGGTCCTATAGTTTGATTGAAACATATTAATGTTCTACAACAAGGGTTGCAAGTTGATGATATTGGAAGAAAATCAGATATCATTTCGTTCAAACTCTCATGTTTGATGGAGTTGACAACTACTCACATCAAATTGCAGACATGATTGGTCACAAAAGTGTTTCTGACTTCAATCAAACAGGATTAAGTTTCATTTTTTGCCTTCTGAGCTAGCTAAGAAAGAGGGTAGATTATTCCTATACTGCACTAAAAAGAGACTATTTTATAATAGGAATGATACTAATACCATGACATCAATTTCTTACATTTTAATCCTTTTACGGAGTATTTTTTTTTTCCATCTAATTCTCTTCTTTTCTCATTTGTTATCCGAATGAAAGTCAATATATTCCTCTATTTCCCTTTCCTTCCATTCTCTCCATTTCCTCTAATACAAAAACAAAACACACACACACACACACACAACAAAAAAAAAAAAAAAAGTGTAAAAGGACAAAATTAATGCATTTTGTCACTCATAAATCATAATCAGCGCGTTTCTGGTGCGGTTGGCTGCACGGTGCGACAAGGTGTCATATTAGTAACTCTTTTAGTAACCCCTCAAGTAACCCCACTTAAGTAACCCCTCTAGTAACCCTTCACACAAAGTAACCCCCGACTGACTTAGTAACCCCCGACTGACTTAGTAACCCCCGACTGACCTGGTAACCCCTAGTAACCCCTAACCGACCTAGTAAACCCTAACCGACCTAGTAACCCCTTACCTAGTAATCCCAAGTAACTCCTAACCGACCTAGTAACCCCTAACCTATTAACCCCAAGTAATCCCTAACCGACCTAGTAACCCTTGGTAACCCCCTACCTAGTGACCCCTAACCGACCTAGTAACCCCTGACCAATCTAGTAACCCCAAGTAGCCCTCGACCAAGTAACCATTAACCCACACCCAAACCCACCGTAATAACCACCAACACCAACTTTTGTCAACCGCCATCCTCAGGACCTTAAACTCCACCACACTACCACCAATTCCTGTACCACTAAAACCCATTAAAATTGTTGAAAAAAAATTAAATCAAACAAATACCTCAAAATAAATATTGGCTTCGAATTTCACTTGAAATAAGGCTAAAAAGGCCAAATTCAGCCATGAAAACTCTAGATCTAGAGTTTTCATGGATAAATTTGGCCTTAAAACCTCTAGCTTGTTTTTCGGCGACGGAGTACGAGGAGCTTCCTTACCCCCTACCACCGTTGTTCCATTTAACTTGTTTAATTTGAGTTGGCTAACTAGAGAAGATGAAAATAGGAGAGAGAAAGAGGATAGAGGAGAGATAGAAGAGAGTCGGTGGTGGTTGTAATGGATCGGTCGGAGGTGTTTATGGTGGCCTTGGTGTCGGTGGTCTGGTGTCGAAGGTGTTCGTGGTGTTGGTGGTTTGGTACGGTGGTTCTCATGGGTGATCGGTGATGATGGTGGTGGTCGGTGATGGTGGTGGTAGGGGAGAGAAAGGGGGTTTTTAATTATTAATGTTAAGTAATCTAATTAATTTAAATGAGTAACTAAAATAGCGCTATTAGTTTTTAAACAGGAGTATTATAGTAATTTCATTTTTAAAAAGTTACCATAAAACGAAAGAAAAAGTTTGTTGCACATAATGTGTAATTTTCCTTTTTGGCAATTGTTGCATATAATGCGTAACGGAGGAAGTATATATATATTTGGAAGTTTAAAGAGCCACAAGAGAAGGGGTGAGAATCGATCATAGGATCTCTTAAATGCCCCATTTTAACTTTTTACAATATTCGTATAAGCCACTTTGACCGACTTAATAGAAATCTTTTTTGAAAAAACAAACATTTTAAAATTCCCATATCAAGTTCACAAAGTTATGATATGGAAATTTTCAAAGCCATATGAAAAAATATTGTACTTAACGATCAATGATATTTTAATAAGATTAAATTATGGACAGATTTGTATTACACATCAAACATCATAATTTGTAAAGAAAAAAGTTTCTTAAAAGCTACTTCTATTACTTGTGAGTGGGAGCAAGTATATTGGCTTAACTCCAGAAAAGAGGATCCATTGTTAAATTTAGTTGTTGGGCTTCAGGATCGATCCAAAATAATAGAACTGGCCGTTCTTTGACGGATCCATATGACAATTATAAAAACATTTGTACTTGAGAATATGCATTAACCAAAAGAAAAAAGAACATGGAAGTTTAATAAGAAAAATAAAATGTAAATTGTAAATACTATGAATAATGAAAAGAACAATGAACAGAAGCATCAAGCATATCATAGTGCACAAAACTTCATGTACTTCGAAAGTTCATGGGAACTCGCTCCTAATTAAATGACATCTATACTTAGTGTATTATACGAACTTGGACAATACACTACGGAGTATGAACTTTGGATAACACTCATCTCCTCTTACACAAAATGGCTAGTGGTGATTTATGTTTGTCTAAGGTAAGGGCTTCGTAGGCAAATCGTTAGTGGAAGATACATGTTAAAGGTGGGATTGTTTCTGTAATTTCAAAAAGTGGAATTGTTTCTGGAAGACCGACTAAAGGTGGGATTATTAGTTTACAATTTTCCTTACAATATAATTATATTGCATAAAATGCAAAAGGAAATCCTTAAAAATGGAAAAGATTAATGTATGATCCGTGCACCCGGGTGCACCATGAGCATGATGCACCCGGTCAAAATAAAAAAAAAAAGGCAGAAAGACATTTAGATCTTCGAAAAGGAATATGCAGGTTTTAAAAAAAGAATATGTTTGTATTTAACAATGAAAATGCGTTATTAACGAACACAAAGACTTTACAAAAAGAAATTAAACTTTATTAAAATTTTATGAAAAATTACACATTAACGGAAAAATTCTTTAAAGATCAGTGAATTAAGCATTAATCTACTAATCCCATTATAGGAGACAAACAAAAACAGCAAAACGCAAGCAAATTCAAAAAATAATTTTTACATACAAAAAAAAAAAAAAAAAAAAAAAAAAAAAAAATTCCAGAAAAACAACCAAAATTAATGTAAACAAAAAAATTTAAATTGTAACTTGATAAGGATTCAGCCATAAGAGGAGGATGAGTGCATTTGAAAAAAGTGATTTTGAGAATTAACGAAAACGATAATTTCTCACTTTGGTCAGAGGATTCCATGAGTAAAAATGATGTCAACAGTTCGTTAACGAGTAAATGAAATGTTATGCAACATCTTGGACAACAATCTTTACATAACTAAAATATCGAGATAATTTACCATTATCTATTTTGTTGCAAAACCTCTTTTTTAATCTTAAATAATAATCATTATCAAATTGTGAAATTGAATCATGTGTAATTTCAATATTAATTCATTAGGTTGGGTACATAAAATAAGTAAACATATGTAAACCACACTAAGTATGGATGCAAAACATTAAATTGTATAACATGAAATGGATAAATGTAATTTTTAAAATTAATTTATCAATATACATACAATGTATTTCGAGATATTTAGGTAGTTATAGCTACTTTTTTATTCTATAAATAAATTTACGTAATTTGTTAATACATAAATAATATATATATATATATATATATATATATATATATATATATATATATAGAAGAAAGATTATTATAATAAGCTCAACTCAA
Source organism: Chenopodium album (assembly GCF_948465745.1). Lineage (NCBI taxonomy): Eukaryota > Viridiplantae > Streptophyta > Magnoliopsida > Caryophyllales > Amaranthaceae > Chenopodium > Chenopodium album. Next base: position 3,580,750 of record NC_137836.1, on the reverse strand, counting down.
ATGCCTTAGGCCTTCTCCAATGGTGAGACTCAAAGTCAGTATTTTTAAGAGAGAGATAAGAGTATTTTTTGCAATGTATACCCAATAAGTTGGTATCTAAATTTAGGAATTCCAAAAAAAAGTTGTTAAGTTTAGATACTAACTTTGAGTCTCATTTGACAAAAAAGTGTGGGGCTCTTGTCAACGTTCTAATATATTTTGTGATTTATTTAAATTTTATTTTATTTTATTTTTTATTTTATTTTATATTTTTTGTTTTTTATCTTATAATATTTGATATTAAAAAAAAAGATTTGGCCTGGTGGACCATAAATTGATAGTGATATTTGTACGTATACTTTTAGAGAGTCTCACCATTGAGAAATTAGACTGCACATGAGTTGTTAAAATGAGAAGTGGGCATGGTATCACCATTGGAGGTAAAAAAACAACTCATTTTGTATTTCAATTCTAAATCTTGAGTCTCACTATTGGAGATAGTCTAACACTCCGTCAAGTTAAAGCCAATTTTGACATTAAAAAAAAAAGGGAGTATAATTGTATTCATCCATTTTATTTTGTTTGTTCCAATTGTAATCATAAAACAATCTAATATAATGCAAATGGAATCTTATTCTTTAACTTCATTTCTATAATTCATATTTTTGTGATATCTTATTATATATATATATATATATATATATATATATATATATATATATATATATATATATATATATATATATATATATATATATATATATATATATATATATATATATATATATATATATATATATATGTGGACTACATTGTAATTATTGTTGAGTTATTTACTACTTTATTTACTTGAGAAGTAGATATGGTGGGAGTTAGCTAGCTAGGTTGAGTTCTATTGTATTGTTTTTCACCTAATTATCTATACTAATTCAAACTTACATGATCATGAAGTGTGAAATTACTAATACTTATTCAAATTAAACTATTTTCGTTATAAAGTATGCTTAATAAGGTAATCTTAATCACTACTTATATATTAGAACTTGTCAACCATATATGAACTTATTAGACCTAAAATAAGTGATAATAATAAGGTGAACATACTATTATATGATTATTTTTTAAAAAAAAAAAATTCAAGTGTGAAAAGGATATAGTTGGGCTAAAAAAAAAAAAAAAGAATGAAACACGAAAAGATAATCAATGAAATCAAACCAGAAAAACCAAGTGTTTAAATTCATTATTACTATAACTGATAAAAATAGAAAGTGTTAGGTTCAAACAATTACTTTGAGAGAATGTTATATACACCAGGGTGCACGATGCATCCAAGGGTATATGTTTGCTCATTAGATGATAAAATGTGCAATAATCATTTAAATGAGCAAACAATATCCTTGGGTGCATCGTGCACCCGGAGTTATATAACAATTTCTACAATGTGATAGAGGGAGTAATTAAGTATACATAGTGTAATATAAGTTTATATTTTGTATAAGTTAAGTCTAGACAAAATTAATAAGTTAAATAGAACATAATATATAATCTAAAAGTTTAAACAATTATTCTTTATGAACAAAGGAATTTTTATAAAAAGCTTATTAGGGAATGAACACAAGACAAATAAAATAATGGAAACTTTTAGGAAAAGGAGTGTGTGGTACGTAATTCCATCACCTTTTAAATTAACAAAGCTGTCCTGTCAAAATTAGAGCAACTTTTTGCCCTCATGCAAAAACCTTTATAACTTTAAAGACTGTCCCAGCCAACCCACACAAAAAATAAATACAGTACACTGTTTAATCAACTATTTCATCACTTAATTAGCTTAATTATCTTAATTACTTACTACTAATTCTATAACATTTTCATTGCTTGCGCCCACATGGCCACGTATCGTCCTCAAGATGCTTATTTGCAGCTTAAAAGCATATAAATTAGCCTCTCTTTTGAGTAGATAATGCCATTTTTTGCTTTTTTATATTGCTTTTCTTCAAGAGTGCTTAATTTGCTTTAACCAAAAAGGAGTTTTATTTTGAGGCCTTGAATGATATGCTTATGCAGTTATGCTAGTTCTCTAATTAACATGAAGTGTATTTATTAATGTATTATTACTCTATCAGATCCAGGTTTAATTTAAGGTTCTTTTACTACTTGATTCGACCTGGACACCTGATGATGAAAATTTATGTATTAGACGAATCAACTATTTTAAAATATATGTTGGTGTATGTTCAAGTGTTTTACTTGAAGAATGTTCATTATTGTTGTGAGAATAAAGATAGGTTGTTTTTAATCAAAAAAAGATAGGTTGTTAAGCAAGGCTTGATTGTGAAACAAGTAAGCTAATTAATTAAGAATCATGAATACCGACATAATGCTATATATCTAATACTTAAATACTAATAATTGAGAAGGCTTCTTAATTACATACTTACTACTTTATCATACTTTATAATTTTCTTCATCTATAACAACAAAATGTAACTATAAACTTTATATATATTTCTCTTCTCATTCGTTTCAATTTGCTTCATTGCTAATGTAATAAAAGATCACACTTGAATAAGCAATACTAATAAATCGAAAAACACGAGACAATATGTGAACACATAACCCTACTTAAGCATTAATTACTTTACAAGTAAATTGATTTGACACAAACCTTGGTGCATGTTTTTTTTCCATAACTATATAAATTATACAAAGTTTAAAAGCCATAACCAAGTGTTATGGGTAACTTTTGTTTCTTTTGTCATGAAGACAATCCTTATTTAACAAGTTAACCATTAAGGGTGAAAAGGGAGGGTTAAAGTAGAGGGAAGAGGTTATTTTTAAAGCAACTGTTATATTTTCCTTAGCTTGTATTCATTCAAACTATAATATATGCCCTTTTTCTAGCTTTTTTACAATATGCTTTTTATTCAAATTATTTGGTGCCCTTAACTTTGTATGTCTTTTTAGGCCAAGAAAGATACAAGCTTTTTGACTGAGGACCAAGAATGGTGATTGAGAAGATGAGAAACACGTAAGATATTTCTTATTGCATGTAATTTTATGTGCATTTTAAAAGGATAACTTAATTTACGTACATTTATTATTAGTTGCTAGGTATACATGTATTCCACAATAATATTGATGTAGACTTGTATAACAACAACAAATCATTAGGACCCCAAAAAATAATAAAAAAGCAAATCATTGCTAGATCTTAACCTGGAAAAAGTTGTTTCAAGCTAGCAGCAGAAAAACATCAGTACTTTGATTCACCAAGACTATTTTTGCCGACTAGCTAGCTTATTCTTGAAGCTCTCAAATGAGCAAAATTAAGCATAGTTGCACGTACCATGTTCAAGATACAACCGATTATGATGGCGGATCTAGAATAGTTATACAGACATAGCTATTTATATTATCAATATAAAATAATTTTAAACCAATAAAAGAAACATAAAGTAATTTTGGTGGGGCTCGTGCCACCCAGGCTCCCACATAGATCCGCCATTAAGAAAAATGATTTCTGATTGCTCAAACGAACTTCTCTGATCCTTGCATGTATATATGTATATAGCAAAATCATTATCATATGATTCATATCAATATGGATTCATTATACTTTCCATAGATGAGGTTTTAATTCATACTTGTTTATTTGATTAAATAACCTATCTCGACTTTTAAGTTGTACAAACAAGATAAAGACTTTTAATTACTGAGACTTATTGCATCTAATATTTCCTATGAGCTATTTCTATAGCCTAGCTAGCTAATACGTAATAATTTTGCATTTTGCCTTAGAATGCCACGAACTCTTCTTGATTACTAATTTTGCATTTTCGGGGTTCAAACTGAGACCTTTGATTAAATTGGAACTACGTACAATACTTCTTTACCTGTTGATTGATGATCCAACCATATATGACCGAGTTTGGTGGTTCTTATAAGTTTATTACGGAATACTCAATATAGTTATTCGACTGTTCTACTATAAGGGATCCCTATTCCACAACTTAGGTCAATCCCTAACTAGCTAGCTAGATGCTTTTTTCTTTCTTGGAGACATGCATGCATGAAAGAAATTGCCATTAAACGTTAGAATTATTTTCATGGGAATTGGACGAGGAGATTAAATAAAGAAGAGAGTAAAAGTCGAAGATGATTGAGGAATGAAAGGGAGATCTCTCGTTTGTTGGGAAAAAGGAATAATACGTAGTGATTAGTGAAAGAAGAAGTTTTTCTTGATTTTATTTTTTATTTTTGGGGGTTTTCATTGCATTGAATTACTTTTGTAATTTTAATTCAAACGTACCTTGATCGATATGGTATGATAGTGGCGCAGCTCTCCTTTCCATGCAAAGGCATGCTAGCTCAAGAATATGACCAGCAACCCATTATGGTCCACAACTAACACCACCAAGCCAATAGTAACGCACTCGATAAAAAATCATTATTATATAAGCCAACTCTTAAATAGTTTTGAAATTCACCTAAAGAATGTACAATATTCCTACTTCTATTCTCTTTAAATTCAAATTTACGTTGTGTATACAAATACTTTCTCTATTAGTTTTTAGCTGACTTACTCCATACATCATGCTTAATTAGCTTGGCAATATATTATTACTCCATCACAAAATTTGTGATTGTATTTATTTTGAGTTTAATTATGATGTAACTAGTGCTGTCAAATTTCAAACCGAAACCGTTTAACTGTCCGAAACCGACCGACCCAAATGAGAACCGAACCGATTAAAAACCGATTTTTTTGAAACCGAAAACCGACCCGAACCGTATTTTAGTAAACCCGAAACCGAATCGACCCGAATAATGTTAAACCGTATAAGAACCGAACCCGTTAACAAACCGAACCGAATATAAACCGAACTGAAAGAAAACCGAACCAAAAAAGAACCGAACCGTATCTAACCCGAAACCGGTTCCAACCCGAAACCGTTTAAACTGGCAAAAAAACCGCTTACACCGAACCGTTAGCAAACTGCTACCCGTTTGCACCGAACCATTTAAAAACCGAACTGATTGTAAACCGAACTGGTTATAAACCGAACCGTTTATGAACCAAACCGCTTCTAAATCGAACCGTTTACAAACTTTTTCATATAATTAAATGGATTTTATTTTTTTTAATTTTATTTTATTTTTTTTTTTTTTTTTTGACAGGGATATAATTAAATGGATTAAATATTAGAAATTTTAGAATATTTTTTTTTAAATAGCAAGGCAAATCATTCATTAAGGTCTTAAGGATAATCACTGATTACTTGATTAGCAACACTTGTGTACATATGATTATCCTTAAGCAAAAGAAGACAAAACTAATTAAAAGATTACTAAGAGGTGTGAGTGTGTGACAGCATGGAACTGAATGTACAGTAGGTTTGATTGATTATAAAAAGTAAGTAGTATAGCAGTAGAATGGTGATGTTTGTGTTTTAAGAGTTGTGAGCTAAAGTGAGTGTGGAGACTTGCAGCCTAAAGCTGCTAACTTGTAAAAAATCATTTGTTATCAATGAAAGCTTCAACCTTTCCTCTTGGTCTTTCTATTTCAGGTTGAAGCAATTACACACCCTAAAATCATGCTATATGGCCTGAGACTCTTCAATCAACAGAAATAATAATCTTCATCAGTTGCGAGCTAGCTGAATATTACACAAAGACAATAAAGGACGCAAATCAAGCTAGCTGCTACATACCATCGCACATTTCTTGGGACACAAAGAAAACAGGAGATTGACTAATTTGCACAAATTGTTTACTGAACATTCAGATTGCAACTCAACTAATTCTATTCTCAAATTACATATACAACTGCTGCCTCCTCCATTTGCATGTATCTCCATTACAAGAAGTAAAATGCAAATCAGAACAGCAAAAGTAATTTGAAGCAATAGAAGAAACAACACAACACTTCAATACACAACACTTCAATATAACAATCCCAAAACCAAGCAAAGTCCATTAGCAATTTTTTTCCACAGGACCATTACAGATGAAATTAAACAAGATGAGATGGCAGAACACAGCAGACAGAACAACATACATGGCTGAACAGCAGCAGAGAGCAGCAGAATAGAAGAACAGCAGCTAGCAGAGAGCAGAAGAATAGAAGAGCAGAAGCAATCAGGAGCAGTATAGAAGAGCAGCAGTCAGCATACTTCAGAACAGCAAAGAACAGTCAGTATAATGGAAGAGCAGTCAGCGGACATCAGAACAGCAATAAGCAATCAGCAGACGTTCACCCCAATGTAGCATCGCCTAGGCTTGAGGAAAAAGAAAAGCTATATGTGAGCAGAAGGGAGGCAGGAGGAAAAAAAGCTATTTAAAAAAAAAAAAAAAAAAAAAAGATTAAAGGACGTCAATTGTTTAATTTTGTTAATTCAAATTCATACATTTCCATCCCTGAGCCATGTTACAAGGAGAAAAGATCCATTTTCATAGTAATTTCCTTGAACCAATTGTTTGTAAGTTTTTTTGGATTTTTTATTTTTATTTAGAAAATGGCTGAAATCAAATTAATTAAAATGGCTGAAAATGGCTGAATTCAAATTAATTAAAATGGCTCGATTAGGGCCCAAAAAATAATGCAAGTCAATAACAATCAAATTTGACTCAATTACGAATCAAATTAGGCTAAAAAAAATTCACATAAAATACTTCTGGATTAAGTATATCAATCTAAATTAAACACAGTAAAATCCTAGAAACAAAATTATTCATTGTACTATTTCATAGCTTCAGTAATTATAAACAATACTTCACGAACCCCTCCTAATTTGAACCCTAAATTGACAATACTGAAAATTAAATCAATGATAGTTTGATTAAACCCTAGATTATGAAAAACGATCTTACCTCAGAAGCTGCTTCAATGGAGGATGGAGAGTGGGAGAGACAGAGAGTGCTGAGCAGAGTTGGAGAGAGGCAGAATCAGGACAGCTTCAAGGTCCGCCGTGAATGAGGGAGACGGAGAGGCGCTGAGCCCGTGAGAATGAGAGGCGTCGTGAGCCCGTGAGTGGTAAAGTGAGAGTGGTAAAGTGAGAGTGAGAGTGAAAGGGTTTCATGTAAATCTAACCATTGATTTTTTAATCTATGGTTCAGAATGATGATTTGCGTGTGTTATGGGAGAAAGAATCTAACCATTGATTTTTTTAATCTATGGTTGAGAGTGGTGATCCGTGTGTGTTGTAGGAGAAAGAATCTAACCATTGATTTTTTAATCTATGGTTGAGAGTGGAGATCCGTGTGTGTTGTAGGAGAAAGAATCTAACCATTGATTTTTTAATCTATGGTTGAGAGTGGTGATCCGTGTGTGTTTGTGTGTTGTACATTCATCTACAAAAATATTATTCCCTCAATTCTTTAGTATTTTTTTGCCCCATTTGATCGGGATCAGTGCCCAAGACACGTATTAAAACATCTACTAGACTACTAGTATATCTTTATTTTCATACACGTAAAAATTATAAAAATGTTATATTAATGAAATGTATAAATAGATAAATTTAAAAAGATCACTAATGAAGTAATGAGTCTATAACTTTGTACTAATACATATGAATAACGATGATACGAATATTTAACTATGAGATGGTTAGATGCCATGTGTTAATAATGTGTACATATGATCGATTGAACTAATCAATATTACCTTGTTAATCAATCATTAGTGTTTTCTTTCATTATACAAATCAAAGCACTTTGTAATATCTTCATAATTTCATGAAAATATATAATGATAAACGAGTCATAATTATCAGTCTTGTTGACTAGTCAAGTATCGAATTACCAAATTGCAAACTTCCATTTCACAAGAACTCATCAAATCATGATTATGATACTATGCGTAGTATAAAAATGATTAAATAAGAAGCATATAATAACCTAATTGTAAAACAATAATACATTAATACACTAACTCTTATAATCTACTTCGTAATAAACTAGTAAGATCAGTATGACTAAACTTGAAATAGAACATAATATGTATTTATAAAATCAATGAGAATTTGTTTATAATATGATGCCTAAATATGAAATGATTCGCGACTTTATATAAAACTTGTGAACACAAAAGGTTAGCAAGTACTATCAAATTTCAAACCAAAACCATTTAACTGCTCGAATCCAAACAACTCGATAAACAATTTATTTTTTGAAACCGAAAACCGACCCGAACCGTAATTTAGTAAACTTGAAATGGAACCGATATGAATAACGTTAAAGTGGTTAAACAATCAAAGAACCGAACCAGTATAAACTGAACCGAAAAAGAACCGAACCAGTTAAAAACTGAACCGAAAAAGAACCGAACCAGTTATAAACTGAACCAAAAAAGAACCGAACTGTTTCTAACCCGAAACCGTTTCCAACCTGAAACTGTTTGAACCGGGATAAAAACCGTTTACACCGCACCGTTAACAAACCGCAACCCGCCTGCACCGAACCGTTTACTACCCGGACTGTTTACAACCCGAACCGAATTAAAACCGCTTAAGAATAAACCGAAACCGAATCGAACCGATAACTATTTAAACCGAACCAAAACCGACCCGTGAGACAATTAAACCGATTCCAAACCGACCCGTTTAAATACCGAACCGATTTCAAACCGAACCGAAACCGAACTGTCAAACCGTTTTGACAGTGCTAGATGTAACTATTATAATTTCATTCACATGACTATATTTGCCTATACATACATATAAATCATGAAAATAGTTAAAGAAAGATGCATTATTATTGATGCAGAGTGATGTGAATAGTGTAAAAGTAAAGTCGGGTTAAATCAAACAGTGGAGCAAGTAAGTACGAGTATATTTTTGAAAATGTCACGCAAGCTAAAGAAAGACCTACATGAGTATTGTTCACTAAGCTAGCTAGGAGTTATTAAAACAGTAGGCTTTTGTTGTGAGATTCTTAACAATCTGGCTTAGATACTAATGACTACAAGTTTTGCTACATTTTTAATCAGGTGTAGGATTAGGCTCTCATGGTCTAGCATTATACATTAATGTCCTGAATAATTTTAATATTTTAAATCAAAAGTTTTGCAAATAAGATTCTTGTGACAGACAACATTATTTCCACTGATATGGCAGAATCTTTCATTTCTATTTGCTAATTAATGCTTAATTACGTACCTACTTTATTATTATTATTAATAATTATTATTTCATGTATTTCTTATTTTATTATGTTTGGTTGAAATAGTTAGGTCTAATCCATACTATGTTTCACAGTACGGAATATGGTTAAAAGATGTACTTTAACTGTGAATATAATTAATAAATGAGTTAAATTAATTAGCATCTCATTCTTGTGCCCACTTCTATAGGTTAAGTACAGTGATTTTTGTTTCCTAAAAAGCTAATTATAAATTATGAAATGGCCTAATACCACTATATTATTTTGTACTCCCTCCGTCCCTAAATTACATTCCTCTTTCTCTTAATTATGTGAGGAATAAATGCTAGAAAGAGGAATGAAATTTAGGGACGGAGGGAGTACTGTCTAGCTTATTTATAACAATACACCAATATAAATCAGTCCATTCACTCCAATCTGGTTCAATTCATATTTTTTCATTCTGATTTTCAATTCTTTTAATTTAAACTTAAAAGCGATGACACATATAACATTCGGATTTAAAAAGTACAACCAACCTTGTAAAGAACCATCATCTACAAAGTTGTAAATCTAATTCCTAGTACATATGCATTAGTGTTTGGATTTCTATATAAAAAATTGTTTCTATAATTAGGCCTTTTGGTGTACAAGTTTTTATTTAACCTATTTAATCTAAATTACTATATTAACCCCGTACGCAAGACATCATTTTCATATTTGTGTTTCGTTGTAGGCCAAATCAGCTTTAATTAAGGAGATCAAGGAAAGTTAATACGTAGTGGTATTCGATAGAAGTACGTGAATCCAATCAAGAATAATTAGTCCTTGGTTTCTGAGGTTGTGCCTTTGATCCAATGGGGTGACATTGAAAGTATTGTACATATTTACATCCAAATTTTAATAAGTGTACTTTAATGAAATGCATGAAATATAAATACCAAATTGCACTTTTTATTAACTTGCACAATCAAATGCCTTTCTATGCATGTATTATGTATACAGGAAAATTTGTACATCTATGTTTCCAATAAAGAAAAATGTTTTCTTATTATATGCATGAATCTCTAGATTACCTTGATAAAATGTTTTCAATGGTTAATATATATTTAGTACTATAATAACAATTACTTCGTGCATGGAAGAGATAATTGTGTTTGTACAAATTAAATCAAAGACTAGAGTCCCATGAAATGTATAACTAGAGAGCATATATTTAGTTTTAACCTTATAATCTAACATGCTCTCTTTCAACGGCCAGCTACATTTCACTTTCAATTCTCCGTTGATGATAGAATGTCTTAAATCGATTTGCACCCGGCCTATGAACAACTCATTACGATTTTTTTTAATTATTTAGGCCTACTTTGTTAATTAATGTTTCAGGAGTGGTATCTTTTTTAAAAAATAAATAGAAGTATTATGATTTTGTATGTTGTAACTTTGGCCTCAAGGTCAGTGAAAACTTCTTCTTCGTAGCCTGTGGACATAACTAACACATACAATATGATTGAACGCGTAAATATATATTCATCACATCTATTACAGCACTTGCCCTAATCCCTTATTATGTTCAAAGATAAAACTTGGAACAAGTGCATGGGAGATGTAAGTAGCATCCATAATCAAACTACTCCCTCGTCATGAAACTCAAAACAAAAATGAAACTAAAATCATTAGAACACCCCCCTTTAACTTTCTAGGAACATGATGAAAGCAATATCATATACTTGAAGTGTACACATATATAAGGTCATCATTTTAATAAAAAAAACGGTGCAATTTGAAGTGTACATATATATAAGGTCATGATGATAATAAAAATGGTGCAATTTGAAGTGGATACAGTACAGTGACACACTGTTTTAAATTTGATGAGTTCGTTATGATAGGCTATACTATAATTCTTTTCCAATTTTTTTTTATTTTTATTTTTTTGTTACTCCCTTTTTTCCTGGCCAAAATCATGATTAAATAACTTTAATTTATAACCAACTTTATGTAATAATATAGGGGAAGAAAAAGATAGAGGGAATGTATTTGGGGTAGAGATTCATAATCCCCATGCATTCAAAGTAGCGTCAAGTAGATGGAATCGATTAAAACTAAAAATCATACACTTTATTCTTCGTCTTTATTTATTTTGAGTTTAATTTGAAGGGTTAAAAAAAAAAAAAAAAAAAGGAAAGAATGGTGCACATTTCCCAAATTCTTTAGACTGATAGTTCCCCTTACCTTCTCTTTTCAGGTCCTTGGGAGTTGGCTGATGGACCAAAAGGGTTTAAATCTTCCCTCTCTTCCTTAGCTTGCTTCATTTCTTTTCTTCATGTCTCTTATTTTTCGAGTAAAGTCGTTACAACTCGAAAAAGGGCAATAAAAAAACAAAAAAGTAGCTTCTTAAAATTTTGACGAGTCTTGATTAAGTGATTTTGATTTTTATTCTTTGAAATATGTTTATTTGGTTATTTGATTCTTTGATCAAGGTGGTATAAGTTAGTTCGAAAGTGTAAAAATTTATTAATTGAAGTAAGAGTTAGTGGATGAAAATGTGTAACCATTATGTTAAATGAAATTTGCTACAATCATCTTAAATAGAAGTAATACTTGCATTGTATATGTTTTCAAAAAAAGAAGTAATACTTGTATATGAAATAATAAGTTTTAAAACAAAGCCAAACAAGCAATACAAAAAAGTTTCAATAGACATAAATTACTAGTAGTTTAGTTCATTAAAATGATGCAAGTGTTAAAAAAAAAATTAAAATTAACAACATTCATCATCAACATATAAATTATGATTCAATCATAAGATTCATAACCATTGATATGAGACTGTCTTTAAATGTTATATGTAGTCCTAAGGGTTATATATAAGCATTAAATATACTCTTGGAATTGTATAAAATTAGAAATTCATGACAAAAACACGTGCAAATCAGTGTAATTAGTGTTTATATTTTAACGATTTATTAACTTTTTATGATTTTCAAGTGTAAATTTAATGTTTATATGTAGCCCTGAGGGCTATGTATAACATTTTCCATAATTAATTTATGATGATAAATGGAAAAAAAAAAAAATCAATGATGTTAACTTGGTCACTAAATACTCATTTTGTGACATTACATGTTTGCTCAAGTTACCAAGTTCGCATCACTTGATTGAATTAATTAAGTGACCAATTTTGTGTCAATTTATTTTCATAATTGTAGATAAATTGACATTAAATTAATGGTTGTAGTTAAGTCATACTTTATGTCAATAAATGTATGTAATTTACCTAAACATTTTCCATTGTTATATTATAAATATAAATAGTATTTCAACAAAAAATAGTTACATACTTCATACTGTTTCTATATGTATGTAATTATGTATACTTATATACAGAGTATAAAGAAAAAGTCTTTAAGATTGAAACACCATAGAATGTTGCTCAATTAATTAGCATTGATATTATAAGAGCTTATTGATTGCAATATAATGTAATGCTACATACTTTTTGTAATATAATCAACAAGATTAAAGAGAGATCAAGCATAAGATTTTGTCGTGCTCTTGAGCTTTGAAGTGGGTGTAGGTTTCTAGGATAAATCACCCATAAAAATAACCCAATAATATTCATTCAAAAGCTCCCATAATACACTCATAAATACATAAATTTTGCATTGAAGAAAGAGACCCACTTCTAAATATATCATGTCTTTATCTAAATTTCTAGCCAAAAAAAAGATAGAAGAATTGAAGCTTAATTAAGTGAGAAAAAAAAGAGCAAAGTTAAGTTCCCTTTGATTTTGGTGCAATATTTTCGTACTCCTTGTCAGCACATGCAATCCACTTTTCCACTACTAAATCCTCTTTGGACCCCCAAACACATTTTTACCTCACTCACAAGAAAAGCATTTTTAAGCCTTACCCATCCATCTCCATTATATATCATTTTTATCATATCATTTCATACATTATAAACCATATTATATATCTTTATTTCACTTTCATATTAACTCCTACTACTCATCTTACTTTCTTATATACACTTCTTTTATTTGATCAATTCCTAGCTACTTCATTCTTCTATAGTATTCTAACTTCATGATATTTCATATATATCTACCTAAAAGTTAAGGTTTTTTTTTTTTCTTTAATTTCTCTCCTATAAACTTTTCTCTAACTCATACATCTATTTACACATATTATTTGTGATCTTTTAGAACAATAATTGTTACTATGAGGTCACAAGGTTGTACAATCCAACAAGCCCTTACAACGGAAGCGGCGGCGGTGGTTAAGCAAGCCGTCGCCCTAGCAAAAAGGCGTGGCCACGCACAAGTAACCCCTCTCCACGTCGCCCACACGATGTTGTCGGTATCATCGGGCCTACTTCGGGCTGCCTGCCTACAATCTCATTCCCACCCCCTCCAATGCCGGGCCTTGGAGCTTTGCTTCAACGTGGCCTTAAACCGTCTCCCCACATCCACCTCCGGCCCGATGCTTGGCCCGCACTCGGCCCAACACCACCACCCTTCTATAGCCAACGCGCTCGTGGCTGCCTTCAAACGGGCCCAAGCCCACCAAAGACGAGGCTCGATCGAAAACCAACAACAACCTCTCTTGGCCGTGAAGATTGAGCTAGAGCAGCTCATCATCTCTATACTAGATGATCCTAGTGTTAGTAGGGTTATGCGCGAAGCCGGGTTTTCGAGCACCTTAGTTAAAGGGAAGGTAGAACAAGCTGTTTCCGTTGAAACTCCAAGTAATAATACAAATACAAACAACAATAATAACAACATCATCAAGCCAAAGGATAGTAATAATAGTAACAACAATAATCTTAGTAGTTGTAACAATAATATTACTAATACTAATAATAGTAATAGTTTTCTATCTATGGCTCAAACAGGATCATTAAAAGTAGGTAAACCAAGGTTATGTGATAATCAAGGAGTTGAGAAAAATAGTGAAGATGTTATAAGTGTGATTGATAGTTTAGTAAACAAAAGAAAAAGAAATAGTGTAGTTGTTGTAGGAGAATGTCTTTCAATCTTAGAAGGTCTAGTAAGAGGAGTTATGGATCGAGTCGAAAAGGGAGAGGTGCCTGAGGCCTTGAAAGAGGTTAAATTCATCCATATGTCGTTTGCATCATTCGGTCATCTTTCAAAGGATGAAGTCGAGCAACGAGTAGGGGAGCTTAAGTGCCTTGTTAAGACATGTTGTATGGATAATAATAAAGGGGTGATCTTGTATTTAGATGATCTTAAATGGGTTAATGAGTTTAGGGCAAGTAATAATAATATCCTTGTTGATCAACATCAACCTAGGAGAAGTTATTATTGCCCTATTGAACACATGATTATTGAGATTGGTAAATTGGCTCTCTCTTATGCTAGTGAGAGTGGGAAGTTATGGCTTCTTGGTATTGCAACGTTTCAAACTTACATGAGATGTAAAGGCGGTCAATCCTCGCTCGAGTCGCTTTGGGGTCTTCATGCCATCACTATCCCTGCCGGTAGCTTGGGTTTAAGTCTCTTGCCTGAGAGGTAACTTACTATAATTAGTAATTTTTTTCTCATCCTTGATCATATGATTAAATTTTTTGTTTCTTTAAATGATAATGAATGTTTCTTATGAAATTTTGTAGAATGGTTTCTCAAAACCTAGATAAATCACTATCTAGTGATCATATAATTAATTTTTTATCTAGCTAGAAAATTCAAAAAAAAAAAAAAAAAAAAGTACAAGAAAAACTAGCTAGTTATTGGTACTTTGCATATATGTATAGCTTATCAATTGCATGAGAAAAAGTTTATATACTTTTTTGGGTGAAGATCAATTTTAGTAATTATTAAGTTTATAGAGTTGTTTTCAAGGTGTTGATTATTTTCATGATTATTTTTGTCTAGTGATTTACAAAGTCCATTGACAAGCAAGAAGTTGGATATGAATGGAAGTAGTTGGTTGATGCTAGAAAGTGGTGGTGTTAGCGGTGGTGGAGAAGACAGTTACCGGGCAAGCGGCACCGTGAATATGTCGTCACAAAGCCGGCAAAGTAGTGCTTGTAATAGTGACTCCACCAACTCAAGTCTTCCTTCATGGCTCCAACAATACAAGGATGAAAATAGCAAGAAAGCAAGCAACATTACCAACAATGATCAGGTTATTATTTTATCCTAATTTAAAACTTAACTTTCTTCCAATTGAAAGTGAACTTGTTAATTATGATCAACTAAACTAACCCAAGTAAATTAATTTAGTAAAAGTGGCTCATTCTTTTTCAACTTTTTATTTTATTTTTTTAAATCTTGTTATTTACTTTTACTATTAGGATTGTGTGCCAGTCAAAGATCTTTGCAAAAGATGGGGCTCAATATGCACTTCATCATCACCATCATTTGAAAGAACCTTAAGTTTTTCTTCAATATCACCTTCTTCTTCAACCTCGAACTTCTCATATGATCCTCAACACTCAAGATTACAACCCACCCACCAAAGTTTTGAGCCCAAGAACTTTTGGGTGACCGAAACCTCGAATAGATCCATTGAACCACCAACATCATTCACAATGTCAATGTCACCCAATGATCACCTCCAAAGAAGACATACCACCCCCACCGCGTTCATTTCATCAAACCCTAATTCGACTCCAACCTCAACTTCCTCAAGTGATATCATGGATCCATTAATTGAGTCACAATGTGTAAGATTCAAGGAGTACACTACAGAGAATCTCAAGATACTTTGCAATGCACTTGAGCAAGAAGTACCGCGACATAAAGACATAATCATGGATATAGTAAGCACTATATTACATTGTAGGTCAGGAAAGTCGCGAAGAAAATCAAATGAGCAAAACAACAAGGAAGAGACATGGTTGTTCTTCCAAGGCATTGATATTGAAGCTAAGGAGAAGATTGCTAGGGAATTGGCAAGGCTCATTTTCGGGTCATCACAAGACAAGTTCATTTCCATTGGCCTTAGTAGCTTCTCCTCTACAAGAGTAGTAGACTCTTTGGAAGATTCTAGAAACAAGAGGCTTAGAGATGAGCAAAGTTGTAGCTACACCGAAAGGTTTGCTGAGGCGGTATCAAACGATCCACATAGGGTTTTCTTCGTCGAGGATATAGAGCAAGTGGATTATTGCTCTCAAATAGGAATCAAGAAGGCCATTGAAAGAGGTAAAATCTCTAAGCATTCAAGTGGGGAGGAGGTTAGCTTTGGTGACGCGATTATTATCTTTAGTTGTGAAAGATTTAGCTCGAGATCTAGGGCATGTTCCCCTTCAATGAAGCACAAAGTAGATCTTATGCCTCAAGAAGATGACCATGAAATGAAGAACATCGAAGATAGTGCTTGTTTGGATGACACAACATCTAGTCCAAGTCTCTCCTTAGATTTGAATATATCAATAAACGACGACGATGATGATAATGAAATTATCGCGGTTGAGAATCCGTACTCCATGGATGAGATTGGGCTCCTTGCAACAGTTGATAAATGTATTGTCTTCAAAAGCCACCAAGAGTTGTGATAATATGATCTTCATGCATGCATATTGTTATTTTCTTTTTTTTGTTTTATTTTTGGAACTTTTTGTAAGGTTATTTTTCCTTTTATCACTGAAAATGGTAAGAATTTTCTACCTTAAATTATGTAAAATTGTACTTTTATTAGCTACTTGTAAATATACGAGTAACTTAAAGAAGTTATGTTCACTGTTATTGTAATATTATTTACTGTTCATCAATCTCTCTAATCACTTATTTTCCTTCTATATTTGGAATGATTTGTTGATTATAGTTAGTGACCAATTAACTGCTGGGTTTTCAATAGTAGAATGTCGTTGAAATACACGTTTTAACAATAATTAGAAGGTTTCTTTCGGCTGAAAATATTTGGAATATGGTCGCATACCTTAAAATTAGTGTTGCCTTTTCTTTTTCCCTTTTAACACCTTTATTTCATCTTTTATTTTTCAGTTTAATGATTTCTTTTGATTTTCAAGCTAAATAAAGGATAACGCGTACGATCCTCTCTTCCAAAAAAAAAAAAGGTTTAATTTATGCATGTAGTTTTGGTTACAACTAAACTTATGCAATTAAACTAATTAATAATAGCTCAAGTGGTTAGAACTTCCCTCCCGATTCTAGGAGATCTTGGGATCGATTCTCACCCCCCGCCCTTGTGGCTCTCTAAACACCAAAAAACTAATTAATAGCTTTATTAATAACTTTTAGTGTGTATATATCTACCACTTAATATAATATCTAGATTGCTTCACCTTTTTTTTTTTTTTTTTTCTAATTAATTGCTTCACCTTATTTATGAACTATGATTTTAATTAAGTGTCGTGTCTTAGATATAAGTGCATAGACGCATAGTCCTCTTATAAATGCCTTTACTTAATAAGATTCATGTTTGGCTTTACTATTTTGTTATAACTCGCTTTTTAAAATCATAATTTACTTTGTACAAAGTATGTTTACAACTATTTGGAAAAAAAAAAAAGTACTCTTTTATAAGAAACTAAGGAAGTAGGGTTCAGAATAGATACTTATACATACTACAGAAAAAAAGTTAACGTGGACGTACACACGCACTGTGAGAAAGAAACATAGGTAATCTAGAAAAAATAAGATTAGATGCTTCGCGTATAAGATGCAAACAAATAATTATAGTAAATCTTATCCATTCTATGAATAATTGGCGTGGTAACAAAATGTGTACAGATGCATGCATCTAAGCTACCTTATTAGTGTTCTTGTATAGAATTCCAACTAATTGGTAATATGTACAATTATGTGTGTGAATAATAAAGAAGCATATAAATACATATTCCTAGTCAGGAAAATGGAGTTATAAAGAGAATAATTTAAAAGAATATTTGCAAAGTAGTACTTGTAAGTTGTAACAGATGTTTTCCTGCTCCGGTATATGTCATCCTTCCTTTTTGTCTCTTGGCTTTAACTTTCCTCTTAAGTTGACATCGATATGTCATAAACTACCAATGTTTATTTCAATAAAAAAACATATTTAAGCAGTAGATAACTGTTTTATGCTTTGCTTAATTACTGTATATATGAATTTAGGATAGAAGTATATAGATGAAGTTTATTTATTATGATAATAGTGAATTGCATTATAAATGTGATCGAATGAAATTTATTTAAGTAATGTAATTAATCAATACTTAGCTCGTTATTTACCTAAATCTTGCTATCTATTTATCTTATGCTATGATATTCACCCGCTAATTGTGATTAATTGTGTTTAAGCTGAGGAATAATACAAGTGCAAACCATGATCTAATAAAGGATCATTTGGTATACTAAACCGATCGAAATGGAATAATGGTGTATAGGGAAACTCATCATACCTTAATTAGAGGAATGGATAGTCAAGATCCTTAGTCGAGCTTAAATTAGTCTTAAATCCAAATCAATAATTTTCTTCACTAATAGGAAAAATGCATACATGACTACATGAGACCTAGCTAGGATCAATTAATCTAAGGGTTCGTTTGGCATCATTGTGATTTTTTTTTATTATTTGTTTTTCAAAATCATATGATATATGTCATATAATGAATAAAAAATTAGTCAAATTTATTGAATTCATGATAATTTTAAAAACTAACAACAAAAAAGTAAAAACACCTTTTTCCTATTTCATATTTTTGATTTTTTTTTGTTTTAACAAAAATAGAAAACTTAAAACAAAAACGATGTCAAGCAAGAGATTGATTGTGTTTTAAGTGTGGGACGTACTAAACACCTCAAAAACAATCAATGTCACCCTCTCGACCATACCATTTGATCACAATTAAGCCTTTCTTCATGGCTCTTAAGATCACCATCAAACATGATATATGCTTAAACGACTGCATGTAATTGATAATATTCAACCTTATAGGCATGTCACGAAGTCTCATAACCATTTTTTTTCCCCCTTAAAACGCTATATCCTTCATTTGGTTAGCTACAATGTGTTTTATCACACCAATTACATGATTATTTATCTTTTTTGGGTAAAATCTTTATAACGAGCTTTATTTATTACTAAATTAACTTTAATTAAGAGATAGAGCAACACATCTATCACATCAAATAAAAACCAATATACTTCTAATAGATATAGAACCCTTTGCTACTCTAGTATATGGCCTTTAATTTATCAATCAAAATCTACATAAGAAAAAGAGGTCGAAGGTATCTTGGATTACCTACCTAATAAATGGTGCTACTTATATTACAACTTTTTTTTTTTTAAATAACACGTATATTACAACTTACTAACATGAGATTCGATCAAAAAATGTGTGTAGGTGTAATTTACACCGCTATTTTTTTTTATTTTAATTCTCTCTCTTTTAAGCTCAAAGTAACACATATAGGATATAGATTATAGAATATAGTTTACGTTGATCTTCATTATACTCAAATAAAAGACACGAATAATTGTTGGGAAAAAAATGTTGATAGCATGAAAATCTACGCCAGTAATTGGACAAATACAAGATAAAGCTTGCTAGCTAGCTAGAGAAACATTCCTATTACTAGATAGACTTGTCAAGTGTCAACTCCATCAGTCAGGTAAGTTTCGGATTCAACGAATTCGAATTTTTTTTTTTTTTTTTTTTTTTTTTTTTTTTGAAGAAAAATTCGAATTTTTTTTATCCTTTTAATTCCATTTTTTTTCCTCTATTGGATTTTACACGGTTTTTACGTCTAATTATTTCCATTTTTTTTCCTCTATTGGATTTTACACGGTTTTTACGTCTAATTATAACATATACTTCCTCCGTTTTTTAATAGTTGCAACACATACTATTTCACGGTATTTAAGAAAATGTAGGGTTTATATAATATAATACACTTTAAAATAGGATGAGTGATTGTTAGAAAGTGGACCATGGCTTTAAATGAGGAAAATAGTGTATTTTTTCTCTAAAATAACTTTCCATTTATAGTGTGTTGCAAGTATTGTGACATTTCCATTTTAAAGAAGTGTTGCAAGTATTAAAAAACGGAGGAAGTATAATTTCATGCGTGTAAAAATTATTAATAAATATACAATAAGACAAATCTAACAAAACCCCACGTGAATATATTATTTTTTTTTTATCAATGGGAATTTAAGGTCAAAGTCTTTGAAGTTTGACCCAATTTTTGCAATGCAACAAAAAATAGGGACAGAGGGAGTATAAAATATCAAATTCACTACTTCTATTTCCAATCTTGAACATAATATTCTCAAACTTGAGGTTGATTTGTTTTGAATAATTCAAACTTTATTTTATTCTTAAATAATCCACAATTTAAGGTTCATTCGCTTTCTTTAGTCTCAACCAGTCACCAATTTATTATAATAGATTATCAGAACACGTATCAATACCAAAAAAAAAAAAAAAACCGCCGCCACCACTACCCTTTCCCAGCCTCCACCCTTCTCCACGTCTACCATTACTGGTCACCCCCATCCCCACAGCCACCATATATAGTTGCCACCCAACTACCAAAAACCTTCCCCCTTCCCTGTCCCACCACCAAAACTACCCTCTTACAGTCCTACTTCTTCCACGACATCGAAAACCCCTCATCTCGATAACTTACTCCCCCATCGATAATCACTCCCTCCCCTTCACCCCATTGAAAACCCTTTTTTTTTCTTTTCCCAAGCCACTGTAAACCACCCATCCCCTTTCCCATCACCAAAAACCCTTCTTCTTAGTCAGGGGCGAAGCCAGGAATAAAAATCTATGGGGGCCAAGAAACGATTAATTTAACCCCAAAAATAAAACAAAAATAAATAAACGCTCAAAACGAAGAATCGAACTTGAGACCTCCTCTAACCAATCAAAACTCCAACAAATCAATTAGGCGATCACTAACAACATGATATGTAACGTAAGACAAATATTAGCTATTTATTAGTCATTCTAGAGGAGCAGACTATATATTACATATATCACCAGTTGGGCCAGAAGGCTGGTGGCCCTTGCTCTTAGTTACCTACCACCAATTAAAAACCACTTTCTTCCCTTTTCCCACCACTAAAAACCCTTCATTTCCCCTCCCTCAACACCAAATGCCTTGTTTGTGTTGGTTTGAGGGGCATTCAAAGGTGGTATTGGTAGTCGAAAGGAAAAAAAGTTTTAAAGAATAATATACATTTTCATCAGTAGGTTATCGATCACATAGGACCAAAGCAAGCGAACAACTCTGAAATTTCAAATTACTTAAAAATATTCCAAAGTTTGGATTTTTCAAAGGAATGACTAAAGTTGGAATTATTCAGTTTTTCTTTAAAAAAATTTTGTGCAAAACATTTAAAATATGTTTATAAGTACATTTATCATATTATAATGTAATTGTAATATTTTATTGAGTGTAGTTTATTCAATTAAAAAATGAAAATAATAATAATATAAAGGTATGAAAGAAGAGAGATAATTTCTTTATTTGTTCTAGGCATTTTAATAAATAATTAGTTGCATTAAAATCTATGCCTACTAATTTTTTTAAAAAATATATTACTCCCTCTGTCCCTTATATACATGCCTATGAGATTCCTTAAAACCCATGATTGGGAAGTACAAATGTGCATGCATGTGAGGTTAGAGAGAAGTATAGAGAAAGAAAATGTAGTTGGTAATTAATGAAGAGATAGAAAGAAAAAGTGTTGAAAAATGATATCAAAAGTACAAAAAATATAAAAGAAAATTGTTGACAACTCATTAAAAGAGGGAATATAGTCAAAAAGTACATTCTTTAAATAGGAGAAATGATTGGCACACCAAATTGATTTTGACACACCTCTATGTGACTATGTGAGAGTGTAGTTTTCTATGCTCATCTAACATAAAGGTGTGCCAAAATCATTTAAGAGTGTGCCAAAATCAATTCCCTTTACATAGAAATAGGCATGTAATTTTGAAACCCCCAAAAAGAAAAGTAGGCATGCAAATAAGGGACGGAGGGAGTACTATTGTTTTTGGCAAGTGAGATAGATGTTTGCTTTTATCGGCCATTTCTTGCTCCCTCTTCCTTTCTTTTGTTCATATTCTTCTTCCTCCTTTTTCCTTCCACCCACCTTAGCTTCATTTTATTCTTTCTCCTATCCTTACTTTCCATCTTCATCTTCTTCTTCATTGCTTCAATTTTGCCACCACGAACCCCATTCTAGCGGTGATTTAAACACAAAAATACTAAGAATAAATAAATAAATAAATAAATAAATAAATAAATAAATAAATAAATAAAGGGCATAGTTAACCCCAAAGGGTAGATGATGATTTCCTCCTCCGTTCATTCTGTTGCTTCTTTGTTTTCTCTATTTTGCGGACGTTAAATATGCCTTGAATCAGATTTCGTGTCTTGGGAGCAGCTCGCTATAGCTCGCTATGTAGCTCAGTTGTTCGTAGGTAAATTTATTTGGAGTTGTTGCGACGAAATTAGAGCTTTACCTCCTATGCGAGTGGGCTATAGCTCAGGAAGAATAGTAGGTGGTGCAGAAGGAGTAAGCAAGAGCTCGATCAATAGCTTGCAGAGGATAGAAGCAGGTGCATTGGGGTTAAGCTATGGTTCAAGAGAGAGCTCGCTCGAGATTCAGTGAGAGATCGTCAGGTTTGGGCAAGGGGCCTTATTTCCCTATTTAAGGAGTTCTTTTGTTTTCTATTAGAACCTAGGGGTTATTATAAATACTCCTAGTTTATTTCCTACCTGCTATGATCAGTAGTGGATTGATTATTTTGAAATTTGAGAGTCTTTTGTGTGTTTATCACATGTGAGTTTTGAGAAAGATAATATTAAAAATTCGAGAGACAATCATTTTTTGTTTCTGTGATTAGTCTCAAATCTATTCTGAATGTATAATCTGTTTTCCTAATATCAATAAAACTATTACTCATTTACTCGCATGCTCGTGGGCATAGCAACGCATTGGTGGTGAACCATGTAAATTTATGTCTATTTTTTTGTTAATTTTACATTCATTATTTGTCTTTTCTTGCACCTGTGTTATAACATTAATGACAGAGGTTGTTCGATGTTATTATGAAGAGGCGCATATCTGACCATTAAAATTGAAGGTTGAAGGAGGAGATAGTAAGTAAGGTGAATACCAGGCTCCACCATTAAAATTGAAGGTTAAAGGAGGAGAAAGTAAGGTGAAAAATAGGCGATGAGAGAAAAGGTAATAGGAGAATAGAGGGAGGTGGCTGAAAATAAGAGTAAAGCATAATACTAGGGTCTGAACTTTGGCCAAATGTAAGTATAGGGGACTCACCTTTCAAATGTTTGAAGGAGGGGACTAAGGCTACTATTCCGGCCAAGCTTACCTTCAGTAACCGGTTTCCTTCTTAAAAGCTAAATTTTGTAAAAAAAAAATTTCTTTTCACTGACAGTATTTCAGTGCATTGGGAAACTTCAAAGTTGTTGATAAATAAAAATAGCCGTTACAAGCAATTTGTGAGCTATTTAAATTCTTGTCTTTGCAACACAAAAACCAGTTGAATTAATCCAACAAAATACTTAGAATTTTTTCAAAAATACAACAAAAACAAAGGTAATCCCTTCATTGCCGCGAAAATTCCATATTTATATTTGTATAAGTATAAGTATGTCAATATAATGCTTTAATTTATATTTGTATAGCTTAGTAGGAATTTAATTTGTGGTGGTTTTTTTTTTTTTTTTTTTTTTTTTTTTTTTTTTTTTTTTTTTCCAGACAAATGTCGAGGATGCATGAGTGCAACTCCAAGGAGGTGTCACTGTGGGATGATGGTGTCAAGCATTAGGGCATGGACTAAAGACAACCCGGGAAGAAGGTTTTTTGCCTGTCCAGACTATGATGCGGAGACAGATAGAGGGGATGCAAATATTTTAGGTGGGTAGACACAGACCCTCCTACAACCTGGCAGACTGATGTCATTTTAGGATTAATGGAGGAGAAGCAGCATCTCAAACAGGAGTTGTTATCAATGAGGAAAGATTTGTATGAAGCAAACAAGTACTCAAGGAAGGTTGTTGCTGACTACACTCTACTGAAGTTTAAACGGGCGGCGAAGTTGGGAAGATTTCAAGTCGTGCAACTTTGTTCTCAATCTGTTCCTCGAAGGTGGGACCAACAAGCCAATACATGAGTACACTAGAGAATTAAAGTAAATTTAGTGGTTGGAGCTTTCTGAAAATGGAGGTAAGCGTAATAAAGTAGAGGAAAGATGCTACTCTTTTATAGAAAAATAATGTTCCCAAAGCTTGCAAGAGAAGCTAAGAATATATAGAAGCTTCAAGATGCCCCTTCAGATTCCCGCTCAAAATCTCGAACGACTGAGATTTGTCACGCAAATCGAAGAGCTCTGCAATTTCAGACCTTTATTATTTTTTTTAAAAAATTTGGGCAACTGGTAATAACGGGTGAATACACCGGAGAAAACTCCCCGAACCGGTTTCAGTCCCCTCCTTCAAACATTTGAAAGGTGAGTCCCCTATACTTACATTTGGCCAAAGTTCAGACCCTAGTATTATGCTTTACTCCTGAAAATAATGCCAGTTAACATCGAGCTAAATGTCAATTACATAAATTTTTCTTGATAAACATTTTATAAATTTAGAAATTTGAATTTTCTCTTTACTTGTCACATTTTTCTTCATTGGTGTCTTAATATACTACCTCCGTTTCATATTTGTTTCTGGAAACGGAATCCTTCTAAGCGTGTTAGGGTCACTACAACAAAATAAAGCAAAGGTAACAGTGCAAAACCATTGCCTAATATAAAAAAAGTGTTGCCTTGTAGCTAAGGCAACACATATGAGGTGTAGTATATGCCCCCGTTGTCTATTCATAAGGCAACACATTTTTATTCAAAGGCAACAATTTTGAAAGCCAAGGTAGAATGATACATAAGGCAACACTTTTACAAAGACAACAAATGAAAAATGTTGTCATCTAAAGAGACAATTCAAAAATGTTTCTAACTGTTGCCACTCCCAAGCATTTAGTAGCTGGAAGGGCTCGAACTTGTGACCTCAATGTCACAAGGTGAGTTCCCCACCAACTCCACCAAATATATATATATATATATATATATATATATATATATATATATATATATATATATATATATATATATGTTAACACAAACTTATTTTTCTTCAAAATTCTCAAAATGTCCATATATAATTACTAAGTAGACCCTAAAAACATGGTGAACCTAAATGGTGAAATTAGTAAAGGACGGATAAAGTATAATACTCCGTTTAGTCTTTGCATTGCGAGAGACCTGCAAACTAGGTATTAATAGAAAATTGTTTTAGATGTCACATGTCATAGTTTTTATCCTTAGGGTTTGCATCATACAATGGTTTTCTAAATATTCATGTTGTAGTTTGTTTCAAATTCGTACATAGTCAATGGTCAATAGTTCAATTGAAACAGTTTTATATATACATATGTAAAAGTGGACTTATTAATTAGTATCGTTTAGTCTTCACAACTCCTTATTACGTAGTACTACTCAAAACAATATAAATATGAAAAATGATGTAAATTCTCTCTTAATCAAAATATACTACATTTTATGGACCTTTAACAAGACATCTCGGGTCTAAACAAGTTAAAGCATGTAGAATGTGATAAATTTTCACGGGCTTTTAATATTTCAAGTTGATTTTGATTGATTGACTCGAAATTAGATATATGCTTACAAGCTCACACTCTTTCATGAGCTAGCCTATAAATCAAGTTAATTGCATCATGTATATATTTCCTTAACTCAATTGCATAAGTAATAAGTTGTTTGATCAAAAGAATATAAAGTACCGTC
This sequence comes from Chenopodium album, assembly GCF_948465745.1. Classification (NCBI taxonomy): domain Eukaryota; kingdom Viridiplantae; phylum Streptophyta; class Magnoliopsida; order Caryophyllales; family Amaranthaceae; genus Chenopodium; species Chenopodium album. Next base: position 3,554,811 of record NC_137836.1, on the reverse strand, counting down.
TAGTCCTTGATAGATTTGATAGATCTCCATACAAATGAAGAACACATGAAGTGCCATTATCTGCGGAATTCACTTACAAAAGGTAACCAACTTTTGTCCAAAAAAATCCTAAAAATTTTGCTCTCCATGTGTCTAACATTAAGAATCATACACAAAAATATATTCATTGTATAGTATATGATTCAATAATGCATGGAAAGCTTTTTCTCCAATTGCTTTGTTACCTGAACCAAGAATCAGTAAAAGGCAATTCCATATAAAGGGTGCAAAAAGAAGCCCATATCCTAAGTCTTTTTTAATTTAATTAATTGTACATTATATTATATACTCCATAATACTATAATTTTAATAATAATAACTATAATAATGTTACATTATATGTAAATGCAAGAAAAGGTGGTAAACACCAGCCACAAAAGTGTGAGAAAGTTAAGAGCTTTTTCTCATAAAAAGGGACACCCCACTTTCTGCCTTATACCATAATTTCACATTTCTTAAATGAAAAGCATATCTTTAACTTGGTTCCTCCTTTTAAGAGAAAATTAGATTCCCATAATTTCAAAGTTCATTATAATATTCCCCATGTTTCCTCATAGGGTATAATTCATCCATTCATTGTACATAAATATTCAACATGTTAATTAACTAGCTTAACAACAACTAACCCTAATATTACTATAGATGGTGTGGATGGTGATCATACTTATATATATAGGTCGTACATGATTTAATTTAGGTTTTCAACTGATCTAAATATTTTTTGCGTAAAATAAAAAGAAAACAAAAGAGTGTTTGATTCAATGTATCTTTAATTAATACAAAAGTATAAAAGAGAAACATTATTATGTGGTGTTAGTATATTATATGACGAAATTTCGCCTTAGTGACAAGCATAAATTGAGCATATACCTTCATGCTTTTGAGAGGAGGATAGAATCTCATACCCACACAGGCTTCATCAGACCATAATATTCCTAATGGATTTTTCTCCATAGGATATAACTAGCTCATTATTAAGTTTAATATAATATCTATTTAGCTAGAATGTAGTACATCAAATAAAATAGTTTTATTAACCAAATACTTAACCTTAATAATTATCAAAATTTAGCAGTAGATTGGTTAATTGATTGCCTGAATAGTCGAAAGATTGAATAATAATATAGGATGACTTGTGAAGAAATGAAGAATACATAAGGAATATGATTTTTCAATTCTCTTATTGTTATTTGATGACTAAATTTTATTGTGAAAAGGCATGACCGTTTTATAGACAATAATATAGAATTTGCCCGAGCAAAATTAGCTTATTGACTATTAAATAAGCTAATTAAGTGCTAACTTAAAGGTGCTTAATGGAAAACTTATTTAAAGAGCTTATTCCACTAAATTAACTCTTTTTTAAAAATAGCTTAATTAGCTTATTCATTTGTTATGGTGAAATAACAATTATACCCCTATTTAATTTAAAATCTTGTATGAACTACCTACCCCCACAATTAGATTATTGATCATTTCACATAATCAATCGGTTATTTACCAAACATTTTTATATATCAGCTAATTAATAATATAAGTTAGTCAAACCAGTTAATACAATTACCTAGTCAAAATCAGTTAATATAATTAGTTTCAGCTTTCAGCTTTTCACCAAATATGGCCTAATTGAAAAATAAAGATTATTAATAAATAAACGGCTTAGGTTTTCAGTATTATTTGAATATGTTATTTCACCTTTCACCTATATAAGCAGCAATGGATTGGAAATATTTCAAAGCATGCACACGGGATAATTATATAACCTAAATACTAAGAAGTATATATGCACGTGCATGCAAAAGTTGAAGCTTTAGCATTGCACGTGTTCAAGTATTAAAGACCATCTTCAAGAATCAAGATAAATTTATAAAAACAAATAATTAGTTATTAAATATACTTAATATATATTCATAGGATTTTGAAGCTTGATCGATCAATTATTGTTCTAATGCTGGTGTCCATCACAATTCAGTAATTCACAAATGAGATTAATCTTTTGTAATACTCAAAATATCTAAATGCATATATGACATGAGTCATGACATATTTCAACTTACAAGCATTAATACGATAAAAAAATATTCAAAAAATTACACAAACCAGCCTATTCTATTTTAACAGATTAAACCCCTGTAAGTTAAAGACGTGTCGCATCACATACAAGACTATATACACATTAATTTACACGTCTTAAACATTTTTTTTTTTTTTTTTTTTTTTTTTTTTTTTTTTTTTTTTGAGGAATTAAACAAATTTATTTATCTACTACGTTAAGCACATGAAAAAGGCTGAAAGATATCGCAGCTCATAGGGCCTACATAATTACATAATAACAATACTTAATGCATTGATCTTGAAGCTCCTCCCTAATCTTTTCACCATGTAAATAGCGACAAATTCTCTACTTATGCGTTAGGTTTTTAATTTTTTTTTGCCCCTCTTTAATTCAAAAAGGTGAGAAGATAATTATCTTTTTGCGATTCTAATCAGACTCACTTTAAAGCTTTGTTTATTTATTTATTTTAATTATTATTTAATTTTAATTTAGAAAAGAAAAGGAGATGCTTGATTATGTGCGTCTTTGTCAAATTTGTTCTAACTTTTACCCCTTCAATTATTTTAACTTGAAACTCCCTTTTATATATACCACAACTTTTTCTTCCATGCTTTCCAAAGGTGAGAGAATGTTTGGGGTTACGAAAATCAAAGTGAGTAAAAGTTATTCTTTCTTTTCTTTCTTTGTTAAATTATTTTATATGAAATATTTTTTTAAGAAAATAATTATTTTTCACTAAAACCACATTAACCATTAAAAGAAGTGCTCTAGCTTTTTTGATTTTTCTTAGGGAAGATTTTGCTTTTCCCTTCCAAAATAAAGTTTAGTCCAAAAAAGTTGCCTCGCCTTTGCACAATGCTTACGTTATGGATCATACCTTAAATCTTTACTTTGTGCATTTCCAACACCATACTTTATAATTTTTATTGGTTTTTATAATGTATAATAATGCTATGGCCTTTATACTATTTTCATGGTGATGAATTTGGCACTTCTACATTCATGCAACCAGGTTGTGGTTTATGATAGACTATATTTCCTATGATTTATCCGAATTAAAGTGTACAAGGTTGCGTTGGATGATTGAATCTCTGATGCATCTTAAGAGTTGCATGTAGCATAATACCCTCGTAATAAATTAGTATAGATTAAAAAAAATTGAGTTAAAAACTCTATAATAAGACTAAAGAGGTACTCTATTCATTGCCATATGATTTTGGAAATGTTCTTATGGGCTTTTTTTTAAAAAAAAAATTATTGATGAGTACGATATATATTACTCTGTACATTTTTTCTAATTTGGCTAGACCAATGACTGAAATTTTTAATTACATCAAAGTAACTTTCATGGTTTCTAGGTACAATATATGCTAGACATATATTCAAGAAAACGATCGAGAGTAAGAAAAATAAGGGTGGTAATAGAATATTCATCCCAACCATCCTTACTTGACAAGATTCAAACCTCATATTCTCGTACATCTGAATTTCTTTTAGTCTTGCTTGATAAGTAAGCATCAATTACAAAATACTTTCATAATGAGCTAGTTCTACTAACATTTCATAAAAAAAACAATCAAATTACTTAAGTGTTACCCATCCATTTTGCAACTCCAATTAACTAGTCTTGCCAAACACATCCCAATTATAGATGAAAAAAAAGGGAAATCTTACTAAGGGTTTGTTCTCTTACGTTGAAATTCAGTTCAGTTCAGCTCAGCTCATTTCAATTCAGCTCATTTCAGTTTAGTTCAGTTCAGTTCATTTCAGTTCAGTTCAGTTCAGTTCAGCTCCTAATTTCCTTCTCTTATAAAATATTCATTTCAGTTCAGTTCAGTTCAGCTGAATTCAGTAAATAAGAACAGACCCTAAAACTCTACTTTGTTGACATAATTTTAAATATTTCAAGAAAAATAAATCACAATAACATAAGTTTAAGAAATGTACATAAACATATACTTCGTATAAATTATTATAAAGATTGATAAATTAAAGGCTACTCAATTTCAATTTACAAATATAATCTGATTAATTAAAAATTACAAAAATAAAATGTACCCTAAGTTCATGTAGAGTGTATATATGTTACAATTCTAGATTAGTACTGAAGGGCTTGTTCTCATTGACTGAACTGAACTGAACTGAACTGAGCTGAACTAAACTGAACTGAACTGAAATAAATATTTTATAAGAGAAGGAAATTAGGAGCTAAACTGAACTGAAGTTCAACGTATGAGAACAAGCCCTTTGTATATTATTTTTTAAATGGTAAATACGAACATTATTTCTTCTTCTATACACAAGAAATCTTCAAAACCGACGAAAATTAAAGCCACGGGATTGCTTAAGTAGTTCGATCAAGTAATGGTTTAAAGCTTAAAGTAATTAAAGAAAAAGAGCAGCTGGAAGATGCTTAATCGATCGTATTGCAATGATGAGGGTACAATTTTTATAAAAGGCCACAGTTTAAGAACTAAAGAGAAAAAGAACAACTATTATACGCCTATTTCATAAAGTTATAAGATTAAAGCTATCTAATAACATTCATGAGAAAGCTACATGAATTATTATTATTTTTTATTTTTATAACTTAATTGGCTATATGATAAGAACTTAAAATTCTATTTAAAATAATTTGAAGAAAGCGTCAAAAACAATTAAATTTTGTGCATGAAATTTTGAAAATGAAGAGTAGATAAGTAAGAATCTTGTGACATTATATATTTATAATGCAAATTGCAGGCGCCTAACGCACTTTCTTCTATTTATATATGAATTTGTATTTTTTTTCCCCCCTTTAATTTGGTGCGTAGGACAACGAGCTAATTAATCTTATTACAATCTCCATTACAAGTAATTGATGGTGCTAAGTTTTCTTTTTTTTTTTTTTAGATAAAAAGAATAATTTGTTTTGCGAGAAATAACGTGTTGAAAACATGAAGTACAGTTAGTGGCGAATCCATATGGGTGCTGGGTCACCGTCACTCCACATACCTATCGATGCACGAGGTGAATTTTAATTTGTGGAGGATGATTTTGTGACGGAGGAGGTTGATTTTATGGAGGAGGAGGATGAATTTTGGACTAAAAAACTTTCATTATATCACATTTTTTTTTCATTCATTTTGAAAATTAAGTCACAATTTCAATAATGGTTACTGATATTAATTAATTGATATCGCTCATATAATGAATATATGTTACCGTTATGGATAGCACTAAATAGTTAGGATTAGGTTACTTAAAGTATAATTGTGTTAAAAATTAGACGTAGTATAGATTAAGGAAAAATAAGGTAAAACTAATCACATTGATCCCTAACTAGAGTAAAAATAGAAAAAACTATGGAGTAATAATCCTATATATAAAGTGAAAGGGGGTTTTGGGTGATAAATTTCACTTTCCCAAAATACCCCTCTCAATATATATTGTAAGTAGCAACAATCCGCTGAACCACCTGTGCACATGTGATAATTCAATGCTTTCATTTTCTTATATACCTTAGTTTTTTTTTTTTTTTTTTTTTTTTTTTTTTTTTTTTTTTTTTTTGGAATTTTTTCCCTAGGTCACGTGACCTACCGGGACCATAGCTGGATCCGCCAATGAGTACAATATGGAATGCGACTTATCGTACGTATAGCAATTACGAGGGTACAAGTTTATTTATTGTAAAAATGGAGTTCCTATGCTATAGTTACCACAATAAACGAACTAAAAAATTATGGAAAACTTAATAATATGATCCAATTCAAAATTCAAAATTACAGAGAAAAATACATAAAAATGAATTAATAACAAATGCTACGTCAATTTCATATTATTTGCAACGATTTGACATAAAGTAGAGAGAAAAAAATGTCTAATCGTTGCTAATAATATTGTTTGGGCCAACTCCATTGTCCTCAGCCCAGTGACCTGAAATTACGAAAATACCCCTTCATAATCCAACCCATCATTAATCATTGCAAAATACAGATTTACCCATAATCTGTCCAATGAAGTACAACTTTTTCCACCTGAAAGTACAATTATAAATAGCACTTTAATCATTAATGATGGTAACTTTTTCTTAATTATCTCTCCTTGTCTCTCTACTTTCGCTCTCTAAGTACTTTCTCTCTCTAGAAAGTACTCTTGCTAACTTAAGCATCGAAGGAGCTTTCCCGGGTCACACCCCTGGGGTAGCTAACCTTCCTTATTTTGCAGGCCGAGCTCTCGGATGTGTAAGCGTAGCCCTGGGACTTAGGGACTATTCACTTCAACTTTATTTCTGTTCAGTTCAATTCATCTCCAATCAGTTCGTTCAGTTCTGTTCAACTTCAATCAGTTCAGCTCAGCTTTTAATTTCCTTCTCTCATAAAATATTCATTTCAACTCTATTTAATTTAGTTTAGTTTAGTTTAGTTCAGTTCAGTTCAGCTCTAATCAGTTCAATTCATTTCAGTTCAGCTCCAATCAGTTTAGTTCAATTCAGCTCAGTTCAGCTCTAATCAGTTCAGCTCAATTCAATAAATGTAAGCAGACCCTTACTCTAGCCAAGCGGAGCTAAAAGGATACTTAGCCATTCAAACACTAGGTTTAGGACATCTTTATATATCTTGTAATACCGCATCCAAGTAAGTAAATCAATCATCCTTTTTTGTTTCGGATTAGAAATCATGTTAGAATATTATTTTAATTCCTAGTATCATGTTAGGATGTCTTTGTGATTTCCAGTATCATGTTTAGGATATTTCTAGTATCATGTTTAGGATAATGCTCTGATTGTTTCTATTAGTGACATGCTAGGATTTGTTATTAATCCATTTAATATCATGCCTAGGATCTTGCTATTAGTGATATTTTGATGATATTATGATTATTCATGATTGATTGTTATTGCTTGATCACGCCCCTTCTTGCAGGTTTAAAGAGAATTTGCACTTGAAATCATGTTTATTAAGATAATTAATAATTTGATTCAGGCTAATATGATTTTAATTTCAAGTGATCACCAATAATAGATGTGATTGTGCATTAATAATCAACCGACGTAGATTAAACAGGTTTAAGATTAACTTGTTGTATGTATGTTGATCGAGAAGCGCACAATGTATATCATAAGGATCAAGTAGAGCCCGATTTTCCGGGCGAGTCCAATCTCTTTTTGATTGCATTCGTACCATCATCCCCGAATATCCAGTTATTGTTCCGTACCACTATGGAGTTAGCGATCTCCGTGATCGTGAATGGGGTGTAAACTTCACACCCCTGAATGGTTTACAAGTTCCTAAAACTCGTTGGCCACTCTTCTATCTCTATCTTCTTTCCCTTTGGACACCACCATGCCTAAAAGCATGATCACAGTGGGGATCAAAGTTGAGAATTGAAAAATTCCCCACAGTTTTTAGCGACTCCACTGGGGAGGATTTCTAAAATCAGATTCCTAAAACTTATTTTGGCAATTGATTTAGAATGAGTGGATGAGACTTGAAAGATTCTAGATATTCATTGTGCGTAATTTTTGTAACATTGTGGCATAAGCATAAAAAGGTTCACATTGGAAAGACCATCCGTAATGTGTCAAAAAACATAGGAATTTATCCGTAGGAAGAGCCGGAAATATCTTTCACAACTAGAATTGAAAAAACGCTACAGAATTGAAAGAACGTTTCGAGTCTCATCCACTCATTCTAAATCATTGCCGAAATAAATTCAGGAATTAAAATAGAAATCCTCCCAGTGGAGTCGCCAAAAACTGTAGGGAATAATTTCAAGCGTTAACCCCAAGCTTGAACCCCACTGTGATCATACACTAAAGTACGGTGGCGTCCAAAAGGGAAGAAGATAGAGCAAAAGAATCGCCAACAAGTTTTAGGAATTTGTAAACCGTTCACAGGGTGAAGGTTACACCCCTTAACGATCCAAGAGATCGTCAACTCCATAAGGTCTTGAACTAAATAGGGTTCGGGGATGAAGGTACAAATCCAACCTAAAAGAGATTGAACCTGCCCTAATAATAGGCCTCTACTTTATTCAGATCGTATTCATGTGCGCTTTCTGACTAACATGCAATCAATAGGTTAACCCTAAACCTGTTTATCTATGTTGGTTGAATATAATGCACAAACAAACCTATTATTGGCGATCACTTGAATTATAATCATATTCACCCTAAACAAGATTATTAATTATCTTATTAAGCGTGATTACAAGTACAAATACCCTTTAAACATGCATAAAAGGCGTGATAAAGCAATAACAATAAATATAATCAAGCAACATAATAAATAATCATAAAAATAATTATAATCATCAAAACAATAATCATCATAATAACAATCATATTAATAATCATAATAATAATAATTATAGCAATAATAAAATTATAATCATAATCAAAACAATTATAAAAATAATCATAAATCATGTTAAAGCATAATAAAAATAGCAAGATCCTAGGCATGATACTAACAAGATTAATAACAAACCCTAACATGTCACTAAGCAATAAAAATCAAATCTTTAACCCTAACATGATACTAACAATCATAAATATTAGGAAGAACATAGGAAGCATCGCAGGAACCATAATAAGCATATTTGATATTATAACCTTTTCCCTAAACATGATGCTAGGAATCATAACATCAACCTAAACATGATTTCTATATCATAATATCAATAAAAACCATTAAAGTACTTACTTTGATGCCTCGTACCTCTTTCTAATAACAAAATACACACGTTAGTAAATTCAAGGAAAATAATAAACAAACAATTAAATTAAATAATTGAAATAGAGATTTGGGACCAAACCCTCAGAAATTAAACCTTTCACGTCTAGGGCGAAGGCAACTTCGAATATGACTAGGTGTTTCTAGATCTAATGAATGCGGAATTTTGTATGTAAAAAGCAAGTTTAGAAAAAAGGGAGAGAGAGAGATGATGAATGATTAAAGAAGAGAATGTAAACTGGTTGTAGGTGAATATTGATGAATGTCGATGAGAATTGGTGAATGAAAGCGGATTTTTTACGACGTTATTTTTAGAGAAAATCAGCCAAAAAAATAAAATATCAAAACTGAGTATGGCGCACCTAAAACAGAGCTGGCGCCAACGCTGGCTTATTGGCGCCAGGCGCCAGGCGCCAATGCCTGGCGTTAGGCGCTAATCCTGTTTTTGACGCGTTTTCTAAAATCAGATAAATTTGTCGTACAGGACGATAAAATCTTATCTTTCCCTCAAAAATGTTCTTTGATTTTAATTAAAACTCTGAAAAGTCAACAAAAGTCAATTTATCAATGCTAATTGAATTAGAAATGAAAAGAACCTTCTAGAAGAATCTAGAAGACTAAAACCATTCCTAATTGCATTAGGAATGATAAATCGTATTAGGCCCTCCCCTAGATCATTGGGCCGCATATAAGGTTCAAATCGGTCCCAGTTTAGTAAATTGGCCATAACTTCCTCAATATTCATCGGAATTGGGCTTATAATATATCGTTGGAAAGCTCTTGTCAAGCCTCATCCAACTACACTACTATTGGACCTATATCATGGACCAAACAAACTGGATTTGCTGTTTTCTTAAAATAAGTTTTCAAAAACAGAGAGAAGAGAAAAGAAATTAAAACTATCCGCAACACTAAACTTTCCACACTTTCACTTCATTCGATTATGATTCGACGTGAAAGGTACTCATCACTGGGTTTGGTTTTGGGGAGACACAAATGGGTGTCTACAGAAGCCCCCACTTTGACTGAGTTTGGAGAAACGCAAGTTTCGAAAACAAAAGTCAAAGTATCGATAGGGACGGAGAATGATTCAGAACGTTCTGCGATCCTAAACCACTCTTGTAACGCCGATACCTACAAAACTAGCGTTAGTTAAACAGATAAGAGAGTTAAGAAACGCGTATCTTGCACCGTCGAGCACACGTCTCTGAAAGTAACCGATTGTTGCCGCATTGCTGTTGTATCCTTGTTTTGATGACCTCCTGCAAGCTAGAGAATGCCATCCCGCTTGAAAACTGCTACGCCTGTAACTGCTTCCAAATTAGAAGATTGATTCGCCTGAAACGATCCTCCTCCGCATTAATAATATTCCACGTCCAAGGGAATACTATCGAAGATTGCTTCTCTTGAAACAATCCTCAGTTGTTTGTGACAACTCTCCACAATCTAGGGAACGCCACCTTGCTGTTTCGATGTTCACTCATCTCTGAACAAAGATCTTCTTTTTGATATGTTCGCGCGCCTCTGAACAAAGAGCTTCTTTTCTTTTTTTGGATATGTTCACGCGCCTCTGAACAAAGAGCTTCTTTTTTATATGATCTTCTGAATGATGTGTCCATGTGTCTCTGAACGAAGAGCTTGATAATAGGATGCCCACGCGTCTCTGAGCAAAAGAGCTTGTAGGAAATGTCCACGCGTCTCTGAACAAAAGAGCTTGAATGATATGCCCACGCGTCTCTGGAGCAAAAGAGCTTGATGGAAATGTTCACGCGTCTCTGAACAAAAGAGCTTGATGGAAATGTTCACGCGTCTCTGAACAAAAGAGCTTTTGAATAATATGCCCACGCGTCTCTAGAGCAAAGAGCTTTGATGGAGATGTTCACGCGTCTCTGAACAAAAGAGCTTCGATACTTGAACGTTTGTTGCGATAATATTCTGAAGGAGAAATTTCTGAAGACCAACGTTTGTCGATCTCTAAAGCTCGCCTGAACTTTGTTTCCGCTAAAACCAGTATGTCGGTGTCTCCGTGATTAGGCGCTTTAAGCTAAGTGAGACGATCTTTCATCAGGTCGATCACTTATTGCAATTGTAATCAAACTGATTACTTAATCATGTCAAATTGCTTATAGGGGCTAACTGGCGTACCAAGGAACCCGAAATTGCCGTATGAGGTCGAAATCACCTTTCTGAGAGGCTTCGAGCTCTGTCGCTGCTGAAATATCTCTGGCGCTAAAATTTGACTCTGTCGCCAGACACTGTCATCTAGCGTCAAGCGCTGAAAACTATTGCCAGACGCTAAATGTTTTTGTCCGGCGCTAGAGTAGGGTCTTCCCTGTTCTACTGCACCTGTATTTATTTTTTACTATATAACTTTGCCAATTTCTTTAATCATCTTAGGGTTGACCTAAGGTTTAGCATTGCTTAACTCATCGACTTGACACAACTCAAGGTATAAACTTGACTCTCTGTGATTGATTGACTCGAGGTTGACTCGACTCAAAGTGTTTGAAACGTGTGACTCATGACCCGTCTGTGCATAGTGTTGATTGTACGACTCAAAAATGCAAAAAAGCAAAAATTTTCCGTCATTTTCGTGGAGGGTACCGACTTTCTCCCGAAAAAGAAAGACGCAAAAAAAAAAAAGAATCGAAGTGATGTTTTGAAGGTGCATGTTGAATGAGCTTAGTCAAATGTTGTTTGATACTATCTCTCAAGGTGCAAGGATTAATTCATGCTAGGCTATCTCAATTGTTAACTCAATGATGAAAGTATTTGGGTAACTTAGGCACGGAGGCTAAGCACTTCATAATTCGTGATGCAATGACAATTATGAGTGATGAGTGATGTGACAAGGCATGCTTCAGCGGTGTGTTAAGATTTCATGACAAAGGGTTCCTAAGGGAAGGTATATTTGGTCATGTATCTGTGCGGTGTGTGAAAGTGACACTAAAGTTAGGCCGCAAGAGCTAAGTGTGTGGAAAGATATTATTTTTTAGAAGAGTCGAATGAAAGTGACTCTTAGGCTAGGTAGGCTAATGATGTAGGGATCAATCCCCCAAGTCTAGCTCTAAATGAATAGGGATGAGCATAGGGAATTCCTTGATATGATCATGGTGTAAGTGTGTGAATGTGAATATGAATGCATTTTTATTACGGCCGCACCTCGATGTGAGGTTGCCTACGTATCCGTTAGGAATCAGGCCGAACGTAACTCTAGCCGAACCTCGCACAAGTGCATGTATACCTCAAAAAGATCTTTTTAAGGGTTGTAACGTGGTTAGTCTAAACTTTATAGAAGAAAGGGATAAAGGCTCAAGACCCTCGATAAGCCCCCAAGGTGTGCAACCTTGCTTTTGAATCTTTGTATTTTCATGCTTGAGTTTCTACTCTCTTTTTTATCTCTTTCTTTTGTTTTAGCATTTATTTCATTTTTATAAGTATGGGAAATCTCGATAATACGGTCTATCACTCACTTGGCATTCATGTTTCTCAGGCACGGTACCGAGCACTCGATAAGAGATGCAATCTGAGACGTGTTCTTATCAAAGACATTTTCATATCAAAGACATTGGAACACTTGCCCTTTTGTACACTTTATTTATTTATTTTTGCTTATTTTTTCTATTTTAATTTTTAAATTCACTCAAGCTTTTTTTTTTTTAATTTTTTTTTAAATTTTTTTTAGAATTGCACAAGTTACACACCATCCCATCCCAAGGTTAGGTAGATGTAGGTTGAAAAAAGAAAGGTCTATCGTTAGACGAGGCTCAAAGTGGCTTATGAAGAAAGGATTGTATATTAGAAAGGTGAAAGGAGATATGATGCGGCTACAAGGGGTGCCTCAAATCATTGGTATACCTTGTGCTTAATTCAACATTTTTTTTAATGTAATGAAATGAAATGATCATATATAAGGAAATAAATGCTCATTTTATTAAAGGAAAATATATAATGATCCTACAAAATAAATCTAAGGAGAATAAAAAGGTGCCTATGCTAGACTTATTTGGGAAAGGGTAAATAAAAAAGAAATAGAATAAAGAGGTCACGAGATCTTGTCGTTGAAGCTCGCCTCTTGTCTTGTATTGTTTGCTTTATCATCACTCGCTCTTCTTGTTAACTGGAGGTATGGGAAGCTTATTATTATCAATCAAATGTTGGATATCCTCCTTTAGCTTCCAACAGCTCTCAGTAGCATGACCCCTACCTTGATGGTACTTGCAGTGTTCGTTTGGATTCCAACTAGGCAATCTTTTCTTAAGTGGGGGATCTTGAATAGGTCCAATGGGAGTAATGATTCCTTTGGCATGGAGTCGATCAAAAGCATCATCGTAACTAATTCCAATAGGGGTAAATTCCCTTTTCGGTTGCTTTCGATTACCCATGGCTAGGATCTCACTAAGGTCGCAGGTACCAACACTATTACTAGAGAAGGTGTTTTCGGAAGAAGAAGGATAGTCGTTCTTCTTCCCTTTACAGCCACTGTTACCATTGTTACTAATCTTGGTCTTCTTGTCACGCGGAGGAACATGAAGGAGATTTGAATCAATGAAGTCTTGAACACGATCCTTGAGGGCGAGACACTTTTCAGTAGTGTGACCGCGACCTTTATGGTATCGACAATAGGAATTCGGATCCCAATCGGGAAAACGTTTTTCAGGTGGAGGGTCTTGACCTTGATCGTGAAGACAGTCAAAAGCTTCATTGTAAGTCATTCCTATTGGTGTGTATTCTTCAATGGTCCGCTTTGCCTATGGCTTAGGAGCATTGAGTTCTTCATTAAATCCTTGGCGAGAATTTTGTTCGATGACCATTACCCGATTTGCTAGTCCTTCTACCACATTCAAGAGCATGGCAACGACATCTTGTAATTTTCGAACGTCCTCTTTTAGATTTGACGAGTCTTCCCTGGTATTATCTAAGAAAAGACTTTCATCCTCCCCAATCATGGCCACCTTATCGAGAGAGGTTATATAAGTTGTCTCGATCATGGGCTCTCCTACAGGTGTGATAAGAAGTGATGGATGGAAGGATGCTTGGTCATCTTCGATGGCTAGAATCTCGGAAGTTTCATTGTTATCGATCAGATCTTGAATAGCTTCTTTGAGTTTCCAACACTCCTCAGTGTCGTGACCCTTTCCTTGGTGATATTTGCAGTGCTTATTAGGGTCCCACTAAGGTGGCCTGGCTTCTGGAACTGGATCTTTGATGGGCCCTATGGGCATGACTAGTCCTTTGTGATGTAGCTTCTCGAAAGCCGTTTCATAACTCATACCAAGTGGAGTGAACACTCTTTTTGATCTTTGGATTCGTGGTTTAGAGGCGTTCGTGGCATGTACTTCATTAATGGGAGAGGAAGAATAAGGATGGTCGTTCTTCTTTCCTCTCGCACCATTATCTTTCAGAAGGTCATCTTCAATGTCAATGCCTATATTATAGACAGCTTTGAAAGTATTTAAATTATGTTGGTACTTTAAGTGCTTTGAATACTTCCCTTGGAGATTCTTGATAAACATCCTCACAGATTCTTTTTCGGTAGGAGCCTTGACCATATTAGCAGAAGTTTCCCTCCATTTGTTGAAGAAAGAAGTGAACCCTTCGTTTTCTTTTTGTTTGAACATCTCAAGTTGTCTGTGGTCTGTTTCGTCTTGGATGTTGCACTTATATCTATCAATGAAAGCGTTTGTTATCGACTCCCAAGAAGAGGTTTTTTCTTTCTCGAGAGAAAAGAACCATTGTTGACAAACGGTTTCGAGAGATAGTGGGAACAGAGAGGGGAAAACCTTCTTATCGATACCCTTAATGCTCATTATAGTTTCAAAAGCTCTTAGATGGAAGTAAGGGTTATCTGTTGCCTTGAATTTAGGATGTCAGTGGCGTTGAACTTATGCGGAAGAAGTTCCTTGTCCAGCGAGACCCCTTGTGAACTCATGCCCTGAAATTTATAGTCACTATATAGCTTTCTCAACCTCTCTTGCATGAGGTTCATTTGTTGTTGCTTCACAGGGTCATCAATTTTGAGTGTAAGGAGCTTCAGTGTCTCAGTCACGGTAACCAATTGGTTCCTAAGCTCATTGACTTCTTCTTTACTTGCCATTATCTTTTTAGCCTTCCTCTTTTGACGAATTGGTTTATCGAAAAGTGAGACTTGAACAAAGAGGTTAGTTGTCCTTGATTAACCGCCCTTCTCTCCTCGACCAAGTACTGTGGAAAAGGAATTTGGGGATATTTATTGTTAATTATTTGACTCAAACTTTATTCAACATGCAATGGATGGAGGAAGCGAAGAAATATTGGAATGGAATGTGAAAGAAGATGATGTAGATGGAGGGATGTGAAGAATTAGGAATAGGGTGTACCCCCAACTAGATGACGGAAAAAAGACCGACTCATGCATGAACCTAAGACGTGGTCATGGTGACATATACTCAAAGTGTGTGCCAAGACTAGTGAGTGTAGGTGATATGTTAAATCTCGTGTCATGACCATGTGGCTAGATTATGTGACTAGACTCAATTAATGACTCGACAAGGTGTTATTGACAGCGAAAATTAACCGAATTAATTAGCAAACTGGTTAATTAGGCACTAGGTGAAGACTCAATCAATAATCCGAACTGTCAGCCAAACGACAGGACTGGCACCGCACTGTGTAGTGTAGCGCCAAACGACAGAGCTGTCGCCAGGCGCCACACTCCACAGAGTGGCGCTACAGCTTAGATTTTGGCGCCAATGCTGGAGCCTTAATCTGAGACTGTTTTCGGTGTTATTAATCAACAGGGGCATGCCTAAAGTCGTACTAGGTCAATTCTGATTAAAACATTAGACTTTATTTACTCAAATTAATTAATTAATTAATTAATTAGAAAAAGTTCTTTAAGTCATTAATTTATTTAATCTCAACACAAGTCAAACAAATGGTTAAGAGAAACATGGAATATATGCACAACAAATAATGCACAATTAGTCAAGTAGGCACAATATGAATGAGTTTGCAACCTAACCATGACTCTAGTTCTCTAAAGTTCGGGATACGGTTTAGTCAATAGAGGGTCCATGGTTAATTGTCCGGATACACCGCGCGGAAGCCTAACCGTGAAGGGTTAGCGCGAGTGGATGGGACACCGCGAGCTTTAGAAAAAACTCGCTTCCATGGTTTGGTGAATTCAACATTCTCGGATGTACCCTTTGTTGCACAGAGCGTACAATCAGGTAGATGGAGCATGAATTCCCAGAGGGTTATGTCCATATGTAGAACACATATGGGTTTCAGAAAAGTGAGAAAAAATTCAATCAGGAAGTAGGATCGAGCAAACAATACGAAAAACCGGTCGAAATTAGAACGCATATTTCTGGCTCGGTATTGGGGGAAGTTGGCGCCAACAAACAGAGACTGGCGCCAGTTTTTAACTGTAGCGCTGGCGTTAATGCTGGCGTCAGGCGCTACGGCTAAAAGTCTGGCGCCAATGGTCTGGCCCCTGGCGCTACTTCTCACATGCCTCAGCAGCTTTCTGTGCTCGATAAAATTTTCCAGTTTCGCGCGGTGTTATTTCGGTCCTAGTTGTGAAAGATATTCCTCAAATTTCCTACGTGTAAAAATCCTATGTTTTAACTCATTACGGATGGTCTTTCCAATGAGATCTTTTTTATGCATATGACAATAATGTTAGTCAAAATTACGCACATGAAATACTTAGAACGTTTCGAGTCTCATCCACTCATTCTAAATCATTGCCGAAACAAATTCAGGAATTAAAATAGAAATCCTCCCCAGTGGAGTCGCCAAAAACTGTAGGGAATAATTTCAAGCGTTAACCCATAGCTTGAACCCCACTGTGATCATACACTAAAGTACGGTGGCGTCCAAAAGGGAAGAAGATAGAGCAAAAGAGTCGCCAACAAGTTTTAGGAACTTGTAAACCGTTCACAGGGTGAAGGTTACACCCCTTAACGATCCAAGAGATCGTCAACTCCATAAGGTCTTGAACCAAATAGGGTTCGGGGATGAAGGTACAAATCCAACCTAAAAGAGATTGAACCTGCCCTAATAATAGGCCTCTACTTTATTCAGATCGTATTCATGTGCGCTTTCTGACTAACATGCAATCAATAGGTTAACCCTAAACCTGTTTATCTATGTTGGTTGAATATAATGCACAAACAAACCTATTATTGGCTTTCACTTGAATTATAATCATATTAACCCTAAACAAGATTATTAATTATCTTATTAAGCGTGATTACAAGTAAAAATTCCCTTTAAACATGCATAAAAGGCGTGATAAAGCAATAACAATAAATATAATCATAAAAATAATTATAATCATCAAAACAATAATCATCATAATAACAATCATATTAATAATCATAATAATAATAATTATAGCAATAATAAAATTATAATCATAATCAAAATAATTATAAAAATAATCATAAATCATGTTAAAGCATAATAAAAATAGCAAGATCCTAGGCATGATACTAACAAGATTAATAACAAACCCTAGCATGTCACTAAGCAATAAAAATCAAATCTTTAACCCTAACATGATACTAACAATCATAAATATTAGGAAGAACATAGGAAGCATCGCAGGAACCATAATAAGCATATTTGATATTATGACCTTTTCCCTAAACATGATGCTAGGAATTATAACATCAACCTAGACATGACTTCTATATCATAATATCAATAAAAACCCTTAAAGTACTTACTTTGATGCCTCATACCTCTTTCTAATAACAAAATACACACGTTAGTAAATTCAAGGAAAATAATGAACAAACAATTAAATTAAATAATTGAAATAGAGATTTGGGACCAAACCCTCAGAAATTAAACCTTTCACGTCTAGGGCGAAGGCAACTTCGAATATGGCTAGGTGTTTTTAGATCTAATGAATGCGGAATTTTGTGTGTAAAAAGCAAGTTTAGAAAAAAGGGAGAGAGAGAGATGATGAATGATTAAAGAAGAGAATGTAAACTGGTTGTAGGTGAATATTGATGAATGTTGATGAGAATTGGTGAATGAAAACGGAGTTTTTACGACGTTATTTATAGAGAAAATCAGCCAAAAAAATAAAATATCGAAACTGAGTATGGCGCACCTAAAACAGAGCTAGCGCCAATGCTGGCTTATTAGCGCCAGGCGCCAACATTAGCGCCAGGCGCCAATGCCTGGCGTTAGGCGCTAATCCTGTTTTTGACGCGTTTTCTAAAATCAGATAAATTTGTCGTACAAGAGGATAAAATAGTATCTTTCCCTAAAAAATGTTCTTTGATTTTAATTAAAACTCTAAAAAGTCAACAAAAGTCAATTTATCAATGCTAATTGAATTAGGAATGAAAAAAGCCTTCTAGAAGAATCTAGAAGACTAAAACAATTCCTAATTGCATTAGGAATGATAAATCATATTAGACCCTCCCCTAGATCATTGGGCCGCATATAAGGTTCAAACCGGGCCCAATTTAGTAAATTGGCCATAACTTCCTCAATATTCATCGGAATTAGGCTTATAATATATCGTTGGAAAGCTCTTGTCAAGCCCCATCCAACTACACTACTATTGGACCCATATCATGTACCAACCAAACTGGATTGACTGTTTTCTTAAAATAAGTTTTCAAAAACAGAGAGAAGAGAAAAGAAATTAAAACTATCCGCAACACTAAACTTTCCACACTTTCACTTCATTTGATTATGATTCGACGTGAAAGGTACTCATCACTGGGTTTGGTTTTGGGAGACACAAATGGGTGTCTACAGGTTGTGACAATTCCATGACTGATGAAACATGATTGACAATTCAATGAGTGATGAAACATGATTGACAATTTAATGACACTTAAGATAGTAAGACCGAAAAGAATCTTGACTATTCAAAATACAATTATACAACTGACATGAAAGACATATGACTACTCAATGTCTAATAAGACAAGGGACATGAATACAACTCATAAAAATTAAACTAATTAAAGATTAACTAACTAAAGAAATCTAACCTCAAAATAGTACTAATTAAAATTGAACAAAATAAAGATATACTAATTAAAGATAAAATAATTAAACAAATCTAAACTTAGAATACAACTAATTAAAAATAAACTAATTAAATTTGAACAAAATAAAGATAAGCTAATTAAAGATAAACTAATTAAACAAATCTAACCAAATAATACAAATAATTCAAAATAAACACATTAAGGAAATACAGTCAATTTCTACCGTAGACTAATTGAAGTAACTCGTCCTTGTGGGCCTCTTCAGCTGGAGCGAGTGGTGTTGTCCTTGCTAAAAGTGATTGAAGCATATCAAAATTCATCTTCTTCTCTGTTAAATCAACTTGTTTTTGCTTCCTCTTTTCCTTTTCTCTATCAAGTTCCAACTGTTGTTGTCGTAAATTCGCCTCCCTTTCTCTAACCTCAGTACACGCCTTTATTTGCTCACTAATGCTCAATATTACACTTTCGGAAGCAACTGCTTTGCCGTTACGCTTAGCCTTCGTTTTTTTGACACCGTCTGGTCGTGGTAATCCTCCGGACATAAATCCATCAGTACGGATTTCATTCTCACTCTCCGCCCAAGACCTTTTCCCACTTCCACTGTTATCTTCCTCATCATCGGCACCGCAACCCTTTCTTTCCTCCTTTGACAGACCCCATCTTAGTTTAGTCCTCCACTTCGGATCTTTATTAACCATTTCCACTCCATGTGGAAATGCAAAATTATGTTGTGGATTAGAGGAGATATAAAACAACTTGGAAGCGTGTTTAATTCGATCGGCTTCGTTGTAACCACTTCCGCTTTCAGGGAGTTTGCCCGCCTCCTCATAGAAATTAGTCCACTGTAGCAAATCAGCTGCCATTCTTCTCCAATGTGTCTCCAAACTCTTCATAGGTCTTGGCGGGAGAATATGCGGTTTCTCAGCTTGTAGTTTACAGTAAGCTGCATGAACTTTTTGCCATAGTTCGGATGCCTTTTGGCTCGTACCACGAAGCGCATCATCACTTAGTTCTAGGTAGAACCCAATTAGAGCTTCATCCTCAGCAACCGACTAAATGAGACTCGCTTTGGCAAGTGGTTGATTGGCCGGAATCCTTTGAGGTGGTGGAGGGTACTGTGGTGTCTCCGGAACAGCTTCTTCTTGGCTGACATCGTACTCAGAGTTTCTCCCTTCGGTAACGGAAGGAGTTTGTTGCTCAAAATAAGTGTTTTCATTGTTGGGAATTTGTGGAGGTGTTGGTTGATGAACGGAATTTTGAGAAGAAGGGTTGCCTAATCTTTCTAGGAATAATTGAAAATTTGGACTACTGATGAAATCATCACCTAAATCAGAAAAATGTTGAGCAAGTTGATTGTAATTAGGGTTGTTTGGATCCATTATATTGTATAATAAATTAAAAACAACAATATATACTTAAGAGGCACACCTAAATTAAAATAAAATAACGTTAATAACGTTTTAAATAGTTTCTGAGTACTACAAAAAGTAATTAAATAATTTTATTTTTTTTGTTGAGAAAAAAAGTAGTTATACTAAAAAATAAGAACCATTTTGAACTTTTATATTAGAAAATGAAAATTTAATCTAACTTAACTTGGGAGTAAAAATAATAAAGAGTTTTTTGGATTTTTTAAACTAAAACAAAATATTTCTACTTAAAATATCATTAATAACGTTTTGTAAAAATATTAGAGTACTAAAAATAGTAATTAAAAATAATAAACCAAAAAAAAAAAAAAAAAAAACCTTTCTCAACTTTATATTAGAAAATATAACACAAATCTCACTAGAAATGGGATTAAGAGTAATATAGAGTGTTTTTGTGATTTTTGAAATTATACCAAAATATGTCAAAATGGATCTCTATTTGTAGAGAAAAAAAAAATATAACCGTTGATGAATTTTTATTTTTTTTTTAATAATTATAAAACGGCCAAATTACCGTTTTGATTTAATTACCGTTGCAAAACGGTAACATTTTCTGATTGGATGAACAAGCTGACAGGGACGCGTGTCAGCTTCCCATTCGCTGGACTGACGCGCCCCTGTCAGCAGCTGTATTTAATTTTTTTTTGCTTGGCTGCCATCAAAACGCGTCGTTTTGGGGGAAAGGTCTTCACACCCAAACCCAAAACTCGTCGTTTTGAGGGTGTCAAAAGCAAAAAAAAAAAAAGGTCAGTTTGTACACTTGTTGGGCCCCACGAATTCACTATTCACTTTCATTTTTGCTCATAGGATGAGCAAATTTAATTATGCTCATGAGCATATTTCCATTTGCTCATTGATGGGAAGCTAATATTGCAATTTTGCTCACCAATTTTGCTCATGAGCAAAATTCTCCTCACTGATGGGAATGCTCTTAAAAGTTCATTTGCTTGAGATGAGAGTCACTCAGAATAGAAACATCGCACGCTCATTTTTGTAAGATCCATGAATTAAAAAAGTACACAGATTACAAGGGACGTGACAACAGTTTTTGTCATGCTATAGAAAGTAATTAGAAACACCCTCTAACAGCATGCTTCCTCAAAATGTTGTTTTAAAAATTACCCCTCCTAACCATTTTCTACAATCATTTGTTCACTAGATCTACTATGAACACAATGCAGAAGAATACATAGAGAAAATTTGTATAATTTGACAATTCATGCAAATATAAAGCAGTGGAGGACAAAATTTAAGTTTTGAGTCTTTAATTATCATGCAATTTATCACTATAACCAATAGAAAAAGTAAAAGGGTAATACTAGCAAATTAATACTCATGCATCTTACAGACTTGAATACTAGTTCAGTAAATTTAATTAGATAATAATGCATTTCAAGTAAAATTATACAGTATTATCCTAATCACCAAATCATCACCTTACTGCCCTTGTTATGTGGATATATATAGTAGTTCATCATTGCCAAAATCAGTCAGAACATTGGAAGCATTAAAAATATTTAAAAAGTGATTAAAGTTAATTGAGTTGAGCAGATGCTCAAACTCAACATAGAAGTAGAGATAAAACAGAAGATCAAATAGTTAAGAAATTAAAAACAGCAGATCAAATCTAACACTTATTAACAACTTGAAAGAGTTAAAACTACTAAGCACAAATAATGTACCACAACATAACTATGAATCCTTTACCAGAGCATTGTTTCCCTCAACTTCTGCATCTCCTACATAGCGTCCTCATCGAAATTCGACAGCTCATCAATATTATACAGCCTCACATCCCGATTCAATATAGACGATACCTCTTCAAACAGATTACCTTTGACTTTAGCTTTAGCCCCAGCAGAAGAAGAAGATGAAAGGCGATCAGTATGATCTTCCCTTTTTTTTCCAAATGCAACAATAGTACGAAATGAACGATTGAAGAATCTGTGGAAAAAGTCTGAACTTTTATCAGCGCTTTCTGTATGCCAATTTAGTTCAAATGTCTTATCATCAGGATCCTTGAGGCCATTTCGTTTAACTTTCTGCTTAAGACTTTCTTCACTGCGAAAGGAAACTTTAATAATACACACATCCTCACACCTGGAGAAATGTTCGCATGCATTATAGATTTCAGTGAAGACCCTCTCAGGCCAGTCAAAGTAAAAGAGAACCTTCTTCCCATTAAGAGGAGGATACCCCCGTATTTCAAGAAACTTGATGAAATTCTCTAGGGTGACCTGCCTTAGTTCTTTCACAGTTTTCTGAACAACGCAGTCGAAAGTAAAGGGGTATGCATACATACCATAAATCTGCATAAGTTCTGCTCCTCGAGGATCTGCACATAGACCATTGGGTCCCACAATGATCACCCTATCCTCCTCGCCGAAGAAATGGGTGAGCATAATGGTTGCAGTGTTGTTAAAGGGTGCAACCCACCAAGAGATGTTCCGCTTTACTAACGCTCTGCTGAAAAACTCAGGGTACAACCGTAGATCATGGTTACAGTCAGTAGGAATATAAACCACAATGATCTCCAACTCATCCTTGTTACTTTGTCTACTTGCTTCCATAATATCACGGAGCAAGGGAAGTACACGCCCCGTGTTGTAGAGGTACAGCCCGACAAACTTGGATTTGAGCTCTGAAATAGACACTTTCACTTCAGATAATGCCCCATTTCCTAGTGAAACCTTCTTGAAGACAAAATCAGTGGTATTGCAGCACAAAAGGTCCTCAAGGAAGGTTGGCGTGGTTAACTTCTTCCAAGCATCCGTTGGAATTGGGTCAAACATCCTTAAAGGCTGATTCACAAGCTCAAACTTCCTAGAAAGAAAAGGAAATGGGGTGGGGTCTGATCCATACAAAGGAACAAACTCAAAATTAGATCTGCTTAAGGGGCTCTTGCATTGCAGCACATGGCCGTTAGGGTCTACAAGAAGGTTTTTGTTCATAGCATACTTATTGATACGGAGAGACTCGCATATAAGGTGATGACGCGACTGAGCATGAAACGGAATAGCAAGGCAAGAAGAAGGAAAGGCATCAAAGAATTGGTTGAAGGCAAACTCATCATAGGTCCAGCCACGTCTCATCTTGGCCACAATTACCATCTCAAAATCACCATTCAACATAGAGGACATCTCAAAACATGCAAGAACAGCCTGCCAAACATCGGATTTCCAGCAAACAGGCAAGAAGCAGCAGCAAACCATGATGTATTTACCCTCAAGGCTGGCAGCAAAAACTTTACGACCATTTTTACGAATAAGGTAATCTTTGCTTGGACAAGAGAACAAGAGAGAGTTGATTTTAACATAATTGTCGATATGGATGTCATAGCCAGTATTAAACTGAAAACTAGAGCGTCGACATTCATCAAATATAAATTTTTCCAATTTATCTGTAGCACTATTAACATGTTGGAGTTTTTCACATAATATATCATCTATAGTGGTGCCATCTAATTGTTGCAAAATATTGAGTTCCTCACTGGCCAAAGGAACCCTAGGATCATTAGGAATAAAGTAAAGCTTCAATGTGTCAATATCCATATTAAGTACCTTCAACTCCCGAATTTTCTCTTTTTTCAACTGCCAAGGACCCTTCTTCATCATCTTTTTCTTCTTCTTCTTCTTCAATCGCAATTTCATAAGCTCCTTGACGTACATCTCTTCACATCCACGCTTCTTCAACTCCTCGATGGCCATATCATCATGTCCACGCTTCTTACACTCCTCCACGAACATCTTTTCACATCCAAGCTTCTTCAACTCTTCCTCATACTCCTTGAGGTATTCACAATTATTTTTCTTTTTACAAGGCACTAACACCCTCTGCATCCTATTTTTCTTCTTCGGAATCAACATCATCGCATCCATAGTTAAATAGGCTACAAAATTCAATAAATAAACAGTTAATTCAATTTGTATCCATACTTAATCGACTGCAAATTTTAACATATATAAACCATCAATTCAATTCGTATCCATACTTAATCGACTACAAATTTTATAATATAAATCATCGATTCAATTCTATCCATACCTAATCAGCTACAAATTCATTATATAAATCATCAATTCAATTCGTGTCCATACTTTATCAGTTATAAAATTCATTGTATAACAATCAATTCAATTCGCAACCATAATTAACCAGCCACAGAATATATTGTATAAACCATCAGTTCAATTCGTTTTCACACTTAATTAGCTACAGAATTCATTGTATAAACCATCAATTCAATTCGTATCCACACTTAATAGGCTAAAAAATTCATTGTATAAACCATCCATTCAATTCGTATATAATAAAACATCCATTCAATTTATGTTCTCTTGCTACATAATAAATAGATACAGAATTGAAACAAATTGAAACCAAAACCCTAACCACTGTTGTAAATAGATCTCTTCTTCTTCAACAACCGATCGAAAGAGAGCTTCCAATCTCCGTGGCGGACTTTTAAGATAGAACAGAAAGAAAAAAATAAAAAAAGGTTTTAATACTCCCGAGCCTGTCCCGGTTAATCAATTAGATAAATGTTTCAAGTTTATCTAATGGCTTTAATGTAAATATATTGAACAATATGCTGTGACATGAACCCTTTTAGTATGTCGTAAATTGTGCTGTAGTTAGGGTTGTACACAGTTTGGTTTGGACCGTAACCAAATCAGACCAAACCGTATTTTAGCGGTTTGGTTTGGTTTACGGTTTATAAAATTACAGTTTGGTCTCGATTTTTTTTGTAAATATGGTTTATGGTTTGGATTGGTTTTGCAAAAATTATAAACCAAACCAAACCGTAAACCAATAAACTGTATTTTAATATTTATATAATTTTTCAATAATTTTTTTTTATATTATATAAAAAAAACCATGAAAAATAGATAAAAACTATACCGTCAATACTCTATAATTAATGACTATAATGTAGTACTCATATGAATATCTTTTATTGTTATGTATTATTTTTATTATGTGTTAGCACTTGATATTTTTATTGTAACTTTGTAGTACAATTTAATCCGTTTGGGCTACTTATTTAAACATTATTATAAATTAGTGAAGTATTATTTGACAATTTTTGGAAAAAAAAAAATATCATCTCATCATAAACCGAAAACCAAATCGCACCAAACCGTATTATTACGGTTTGGTTTGGTTTGGTTTCAATACTAATATGGTTTGGTTTGGTTTGGTTTGAAAAATTTACCAAACCGTATTTTGTGGTTTAGTTTGGTTTGGACTCAAACCGCACCAAACCAAACCATGTTCACCCCTAGCTATAGTAGTAACATGAAGTGTAGGAAATATAGGTTATATCAAGGCTACAAATAAAGAGAACGGAGATGAATAAAATAGGGAGGATAAATTACAAATATGATTTTGAGATTTTGGATATGTGATGTCGTGTAACCATCATTGGCTATATTGTGTTTTGACATTGAATTGTTAATTTTTTGTGAGCCGATGTCATTCATACATATAATGAGGAAATCTAAGGTTATTTTTATTTAATTGTTGTAAAAGCTTCTTACACTTTGATATGCGTTTAATAAGGACTTTTGATATTTTTAGTAATACAGGACCTAATATGTAATTAGGCTGAATATGATAGAATGTTGATTATTTGATTTTCTCATGATTTGTGTGTAATCATAACTAGGGGTGAGCAAAATTTCCGGGTACCCGGAATTGGAACCGGAACCGGCGGGTCCGGAACCGGAATTGGACCCAGTGGTTCCAATTCTAGGTAATAAATTAAGGACCCGGTTATAACCAATTCCAATTTCAATTATCAACTTTTTGGAACCGGAACCGGTTGGGTACCTGGTTACCCAATATTTGCTAAAATAAATAAAATTTAAATAATAGAAATATATTGAATGTATCTAATATGTAAAATAAAAAAGTATTATTAATACCTAACATAAATACAAATAGCTTAATGCATATAAACATAAGTATTAAACGTTAAAAATGAACCTAACTAAAATAAGAATTATAATTTGTATTATATTTTAAAAATTACATACATAAGTGGGTACTCGGAACCGGAACCAGTACCCAGTGGTTCCAATCCCAATTCCTAAATTTTAGAACCCGGTTGAACCAATTCCAATTCCGGTTCCGAATTTTAGGACCCAGTTTCAACCAATTCCAAGTCCGGGTCCTAAAATTTTGACCGGGTACCCGGTTTGCTTACCCCTAATCATAACATATTATGTTTTATGAATGGATCATTAAAGTGTGTTATGCTCACAATAATAAAATAGTGGACTTTAAAATGTGCTTCATCATATTATTTAGTACCTTAAGGGTAGAATTTCTTGTGTATCAAATTTCTATTTATGCATATTTGGTGTTTAAAATGATGGAGATTGATTGTTCACTAAAGTGCTTATGTTACTTTCAAGGATTATTTTTGATAAGTGAAGTTTACTAAAATGAATTGCATGATATATCCTATATACTTTAGTTGTTCTAAAATTTGTGGAATTTAGAGCGAAGTGACTATATTATTTAAAACCATTGTGTCATTATGAGAAAATATATACATTGACAATTCTTACACGTGGTTGTGTTTTCCTAATTAAGGAAATTTATAATCTTATGAAATGTATGTTGGGTTTCGTGATGTCTAGGGCTGGGCAAAAAATCCAATCCGATTGATCCGATCCGAGATCCGACTGATCCGACCCGAAAATTCGAATATCCGATCCGGTTTTTAATCTTTCGGATATTTCGGATCGGATATTCGAAAATTTTCGGATCGGATTCGGATCACAATTTTTGAGAAATCGGATATCCGATCCGATCCGGTTTTTAATATTTTAATATTAAAAAAAATTACTTATGCATGATAAATCATTTGTTATGTTTTAGTTATATATGATGTAACATTTGTAGAAGAATTTCCTATGTTGTTAAAGACTTTAAGTATTTAGTTTTCTTTGTTATTTAGAGAACTTTATTATTTAGAGAACTTTATTATGTGATTGTAGTACTATTATTATTAATATCAAGATTGTTATTATTAGTATAGTTGTTATTTTAGTTACCATTGTACCAAGATGTAGCCCATGCAGCATGCAGGTGAACAAGTATGAAGTATGTTAGCTAACTTTGTAACTTGATCGCATGCATTAAAGAATAAAAAGTAAAATATCTGCAGTGTTTCGGATCAGATATCCGATCCGATCCGATCCGATCCGATAATTTCGGATATCCGAAAAACCGGATATCCGATTTTTTCAGATCGGATTCGGATCAAGATTTTGCCGATCCGAAATTTTCGGGTACCCGATATTTTGGATCGGATCGGATCGGGTATCTGAAATGGCCAGCCCTAGTGATGTCCAACACCACGCAGAAGGAAACCCGCCCAAAATCCGTACATAAATTATAGTAACTATAAGGAATATTTCAAGCATCCCAAACTTGAACCCACTGTGATCATGCACTGGCATAGTGGCGTCCAAAGGGAAAAAAGCTAGAGCAAAAGAGTCGCCAACAAGTTATAGGAACTTGTAAACCGTTCACAGGAGTGAAGGTTACACCCCATTCACGATCCAAGAGATCGCTAACTCCATAGTGGTATGGAACCATGACTGGATATTCGGGGATGATGGTACGAATGCAATTTAAAAAAGACTGGACTCGCCCGGAAAACCGACCTCTACTTTATTCTTCTTATATTCATGTGCGCTTCCCGATTAACCTACAAACAACAAGTTAATCCTAAACCTGTTTAATCTATGTCAGTTGAACATTAATGCACAAACAAACCTATTATTGGCGATCACTTGAAATTAAGACAATATTAGCCTAAACAAGATTATTAATTATCTTATTAAGCGTGATTACAAATACAAATTCCCTTTAAACCTGCAGAAGAGGCGTGATCAAGCAATAACAATAATATCAAGCAACATA
Source organism: Chenopodium album (assembly GCF_948465745.1). NCBI lineage: Eukaryota > Viridiplantae > Streptophyta > Magnoliopsida > Caryophyllales > Amaranthaceae > Chenopodium > Chenopodium album. The sequence goes on along the minus strand of NC_137836.1, from coordinate 3,526,625 downwards.
ATAATATATATCAACAACAATCACAATAACGTTATAATATCATCAAAGCATGATAATAATAGCAAGATCCTAGACTTGATACTAACAAGATTAATGACAAATCCTAGCATGTCATTAAAAAGACATAATCAAAGCATCCTAACATGATACTAGAAAGCATAACAAACATCCTAACATGATACTAGGAATCAAAATAAACATCCTAGCATGGTACTAGGAATCAAAACAAACATCCTAGCATGATTTCTACTCCAAAATAAAATTAAGGATGATTGAGTTACTTACTTGGAAGCGTTAGCTTTCTTGCTATTAAAAGAACACATACGTTAATAACTTCAATTGCAATCCAGAAAAGATTTCGAACCCTGGTTGTCTTATTCCATCCTTGACAAAGGGTTCGGGAAATTCGTAGCATGGATACTCTTCCCCCTCTCTTATAAATTGTCCATTTAGAGTGAAAGGATAATTATCCATTGGGATTGCCCTTTTCTGGGTACGAGCATTCCTTCGTGCACTAGCCTTTTCCCGGGCTCGCTTGTGATCTTCTAGAGTCGGTTCAAAACCAAGTCCAAAATTATCTAATTTAGGGAGGCCAGGTGATCCTAATTGTTGCGCTATATCTTTCTTCCTTCCTAGAGTCATTCCGGGGAAGTGTCCTTGTTTCCTGAGAATAGCATTTACTATGAGGTTTGAATGAGGGTCGTAGCAAAGAGGGAACTTTTCATCTTCTTCGATTAAAGCGACCTCTTTAGCATTAAAGCCCCATAAATCTTCATCGTTTTCATTGTTCTCTACATTTATGATTGGTTTATCAATCGCTTTGATTCTCATAGGGGAAGCATCAATTGTAACTGGGATTCCTCCAACTATTGCCTTAACTTGTTGATGGAGGGACGAAGGGATGACCTTAAGGTCATGAAGCCAAGGGCGTCCTAGCAGTAAGTTGAAGGAAGCTTTAATAACTACCACCTGGAAGGTAGTAGTGTGTTCAATGACTCATGTTGTAACATTCATAGTGATAGTTCCAAGAGCTTGGCGACAAGTATTGTCATAAGCTCTTATGCCTTGCGTTGATGGAGATAAGTCTTCATCTCTTATTCCTAGCATCCTTGTAGTCCGTACATGGGCAGACGTTGATTGCCGACCCATCATCTACAAGAGTCATTGGGATGTTCATTTTTCTGCAAATTATTGTGAGGTTTAAGGCTTTGTTATGTTTATCACCTTCTAGAGGCATATCTTTGTCAGAAAAGTAATTAGATTGATAGGACTGGGAAGATCACTCGTGAGGAAATTAGCTAGTCCCTCAGGACTAGTTTTTGAATCTATTCCCACTTTAGCCAGAGCATCCATTACCGCGACTCTATGCTCATGAGATGTGGCTAGCAATTTCCATACGTTCATCTCTACCTTAGTTCTCTTTAGTTGCTTGACAATGTCGTTGTCTTCTATGATTGGTACAGGAACTTATTGAGTGGTAGGAATAGGTTGAGGTTTGATGGGAGGTTGTATCCTTCCTAACCTCGTGAGCACGTCTATGGGTGAATCTTCTTCATCCTAGATGTCATCTACTAGATAAATTGAGGAAAGTGAAGTTTCTTCTATATCCTTGAGGTAAACATCCTCATCATCACTTTCCCAAACTCCATTAATGCTAGCATCCCCTTCTGGTTTAATTTTTACCAACTCTTTTCTATCAATCAATCCTTGGACCAGATCTTTGAACTTGAGGCAATGTTCTATGGTATGTCCTCTAGATTGATGGTATGGACAGTAATATCTATCTGTCCTCTTCAATAATTCAAATGGTCTTGGTTCGAGAAGTTTGATCTTCCCATTCTCAAAGGGAATTTTGAACATATCTGCATAGGAATTCCCAATGGGCGTATAGAGTTTATTATTCTTTTTGGATGGTTTAACTACATTGAAAGAGAATGGTTTTCTTTTAGTAATCTTGGAAGGTACCGTCTCTTTAATGATGCGCTTGTTTTGAACCATCTTTGCGTGGTTAAGGGCCTCGCGGCATAAGTCTATTGTTTCCCTCATTGTATTTATGAGGAGCCATACCTCTTCTTTAGTAGCAGGTTGTTCACCTATGGAGAAACCACTCATGGCATCGAAAAAGATTTCCTCCTCTTCTTCAATAGCATGAGTCTCTTCAATTGGTTTGATGAGGGATAATGGATCGGCATGATTTTCCTCATCAGAAATTGCCAAGGAATTGGAGAGTGGGGAACTATTGGTACTTGGCTTCTTGCTAGCAGGAGGCAATGGAAGTTTTTTGCTATCAATTAAGTCTTGAATGGCTTCTTTTAACTTCCAGCAATTCTCAGTGAGATGGCCCCTGCCTTGGTGATACTTGCAATGTGCGTTGGAATTCCAACTAGGCGACCTTTTTTCAACTGGTGGATCTCATAACCAGGGAGTTATAAGACCCTTAGCGTGAAGGCGATCGAAGGATGTATCATAACTCATGCCAATAGGTGTAAAGTTTCTCCTAGATGGCTTCTTTTTCCCTTGATTGTTCATGGGAAGGACCTCATTCAAGTTAAAGGTGCCAACATTGTTTGAGTGGGTAGTTTTGGAAGAAGAAGGATTGTCGTTCTTCTTTCCTTTCCAGCCACTATTGAAGTTGTTAGCAGCATTTTGTTTTGCAAGGTCGTCTTCAATGTCAATACCTATGTCATATATGGCCTTGAAGGTACTCAAATTGCTTTGGTATTTGAGATGTTTCGAGTATTTTTCTTGGAGGTTCTTGATGAACATTCTCACAAACTCTTTTTCAGTGGGAACTTCAACCATCTTAGTTGAGGTTTCCCTCCACTTGTTTAAGAATGAAGTAAATCCTTCATTTTCTTTTTGCTTTAACATCTCAAGTTCCCTATAGTCAGTTTCCACTTGGATGTTGGATTTGTATCTATCAATGAAATCGTTTGTGATAGAGTCCCAAGAAGAGATCTTCTCTTTGTCTAGGGAGAAGAACTATTGTTGACAAACGGTTTCTAAAGATAGTGAGAACAAAGAAGAAAAAAATTTCTTATCAATTCCCTTAATATTCATTATAGTCTCGAAAGCTCTTAAATGAAAGTAAGGATTGTCTGTTGGCTTGAACTTAGGGATGTCTTTGGCATTGAAATTCTGCGGAAGAAGTTCCTTGTCCACCGAGACCCCTTGTGAGCTAATTCCCTGAAATATGTGTTCGTTGGAAATTTTGCTCAAGCTTTCTTCCATACGCTCAAGCTGTTGTTTCCTACTAGGGTCATTGACTTGAAGAGAGAGAGTTTTGAACATCTCGGTCAAGTTAGTCATGTTCTGTCTTAGTTCGTTGACTTCTTCTTGAGTTGTCATTTTCTTAGCTTTCCTTTTTTGTCGAACCGGTTTATCAAAAAGTAAGACTTAAACAAAAGTGTTGTCCTTGATTAATTGCCCTTCCCTTCTTGACCAGGTGCTGTAATATTAAACAAATTTGACTTAATGACTCGACTCGAATTGACTTTGACTTTATTGGTTTGAGAAAAGCAAAAAAAGAAAAAGAGTATGTTGGGAAAATGGGTACATATTTTGGGAACCAAGTATGGGGTTCAAACAACATGGTTGTGTTGGGAGGATTAATATCCGACTCACCCCCCTAAAAAAAATGACGGAAAAAACACGCGCAACAAGACTCTTAGACATGGCCATGGTGAAACATATGCAAAGTGTGTGCTTTTACATTGTGAGTGAAAGTGACGTGCTTGACACTTGTGTAAGACCATAGGACTATGTTCCTAGACTCAATTAAGGACTAAATATGACTTTAGTTATTAACAAATTGATTTTCTAGACTCGGCGTGGAGACTCAAGCAGAAAACTGGACTATCGCGAGGAAATGGAACTGTCGCGGCGCGATATTGCTATCGCGTCGCGATGGACACTAGTGTGTCGCGCCACAGGCCAGACCTTGGCGTCACTACTGAAACATTAGCTTGAACCTGTTTCCAGTATTCTACTCTAAGGGACAAGCCTATAAACGTGCTAAGTCAGTTTAGTCAATTTATTAGGCTTATTTATATTAATTAATTAAGCAAGTCCTTTAGTCATTAACGGTTTATTTAGACTTAAACACAAGTAAAACAAACGGTTAGTGTAAACACACATAGGTTATGCACAAGTAAAAAGGATGCACAAATAGTGAAGTAAGCACAATATGATACAATGAGTTTGCAACCTAACCATGGCTCTAGTTCTCTAAAGTTAGGAATTATGGTAGTCAAGAGAGGGTCCATGGTTATGAGTCCGGATGCATCGCGCGGAAGCCTTACCTTTAGAAGGGTTGGCGCGTATTGATGGGACCCCGCAAGTTAAACTTGCTCCCATGGTTTGGTGAATTCACAAACTCGGATGTACCCGTCGTTGCAATGAGCGTTCGATTGGGTAGATGAAGCGTGAATTCCCAGGGGCTAAGGCCATATGTAGAACACATATGGGTTCAGAAAAGAGGGGAAAACTCAATAAGGAAATAGAATCAGCCGAACAATGCTAGAACCGGTCAAAGTAAGAAGGCAGATTTCTGGCTCGGTATTTGAAGAACATGGCGCGAGACAACATAGACCATCGCGAGAAGATGGTCCTGTCGCGTCGCGATATTGCTATCGCGTCGTGACAGTGCCACCGCTCTGCAATGGGCACTGCTTTCTCAGCACTAGTTCCTACATGCCTTAGCATTTTTCTATGTTCTCAGAATTTACCGATTTTTCGCAGTATTCTTTCGATTCTAGTTGTGAAAGATATTTCCCAAATTTCCAACGGGTAAAAAAGCCTATGTTTTTGACGCATTACGGATGATCTTTCCAATGCGGACCTTTTTATGCTTATGCCACAATATTAACCAAGATTACGCACATGAATACTTAGAACTTTTCGAGTCTTATCCACTCATTCTAAGTCAATTGCCAAAATAAATTTTAGGAATCAAAATAGAAATCCTCCCCAGTGGAGTCGCCAAAAACTGTAGGGAATATTTCAAGCATCCCAAACTTGAACCCCATTGTGATCATGCACTGGCATGGTGGTGTCCAAAGGGAAAGAAGCTAGAGCAAAAGAGTCGCCAACAAGTTTTAGGAATTTGTAAACCGTTCACAGGAGTGAAGGTTACACCCCATTCACGATCCAAGAGATTGCTAACTCCATAGTGGTCTGGAACCATGACTGGATATTCGGGGATGATGGTACGAATGCAATCTAAAAAAGATTGGACTCGCCTGGAAAACCGGCCTCTACTTTATTCTTCTCATATTCATGTGCGCTTTCCGATCAACATACAAACAACAAGTTAATCCTAAACCTGTTTAATCTATGTCGGCTGAACATTAATGAACAAACAAACCTATTATTAGCGATTACTTGAAATTAAGACAATATTAGCCTAAACAAGATTATTAATTATCTTATTAAGCGTGATTACAGATACAAATTCCCTTTAAACCTGCAGAAGAGGTTTGATCAAGCAATAACAATAATATCAAGCAACATAATAATATATATCAACAACAACCATAATAACATTAATAATATCATCAAAGCATGATAATAATAGCAAGATCCTAGGCATGATACTAATAAGATTAATAACAAATCCTAGCATGTCACTAAAAAGGCATAATTAAAGCATCCTAACATGATAGTAGAAAGCATAACAAACATCCTAACATGATACTAGGAATCAAAACAAACATCCTAGCATGGTACTAGGAATCAAAACAAACAACCTAGCATGATTTCTACACCAAAATAAAATTAAGGATGATTGAGTTACTTACTTGGAAGCGTTAGCTTTCTTACTACTAAAAGAACGTAACATACACGTTAGTAACTTCAATTAGAGATTAACTAAACAATTGAACAATAATTGAAATAAGAATTTGGGACCAAACCCTCAGAAATTAGCAACCTTTCACGTCTAGGGCGAAGGCAAATTCGAGCCTGGCTAGGTGTGTCTGAACCTTCTGAATGCGGAATAGTGTTAAGAGAAAAAGAAAAAGACGATTAATGATTATAGTTGATGATGAATGATGACTGCTGAATGTTGAATGCTGATTAATTTTGATTATGAAAACGGGGGATAACGCCCCTATTTGTAGGGAAAAATAGTCCGGAAAAGATTAGAAAAAGACTAGAAATTTTATTAGGAGTAAAATTGCTCCTTTCGCGACACGATAGGCTTATCGCAGCGCGATATCACTAATACGATAAAAAAAAGTTGTACAAAGTCCTTCTTCCAATAAAATTGGGTTAACTAGAGTCATTACTTTTAATTAAAATCGGATTTATCTTTAAAACACTTGTTTTATTCCAAATAAAATTCCTTACCATTAACTATTAATCCTAACCACCCTAGAACTCTATAAGAACCTTCTAGAAGATTAAAGTAAAATCCTAACGACTTTAGTAATAATGCACTAATGGACCCTCCACTTGATCATCGGGCCGAGCATAAAACCGATTGGGCCCAATTTAGTATTTTGGCCATAACTTCCTCATTATTCATCGGAATTAGGCTTATAATATAACGTCGGAAAGCTCTTTTCAAGCCCCATCCAACTACACTATTTTGGACCCATATCATGGACCAAACCAAGATGGACCGGACATTTTCCATAAATAGGGTTTGAAAAGAAATATTTTCAAAAACAGAAAGAAGCATTTTTATTAAAACAGGTGCACCACAAGACTCTTTCACATCTCGCCTTGCTCGTTAATCAATGACGTGAAAGATATTCATCACTGGGTTTGGTTTTTGGGGAGACACAAAATTAGGTGTCTACAGTAACTAAACAAGCATATTAATTAATATACACATAATTAATCAACTAAGCAAGAAATAGAAAGACGATTATACCTTTGACGCGTACTTCGCTCTATCCGAGCTCTTACTTGAAAGCGTTAAAGCTCCGCACACGTGCAAGCCTCCAACGGCTATCACCCTCGAGACCCGACCCGAACGGTCCCTACCCCGAAGCTTAGTCGGGGCTAGACCAAAATACTTAGAGTATTAGAACGAAAGTATTCTCGCTTGTGGAGATCCTTTCAAGTTGCCAAACACAAGTGCCCTTTCCCAATGCCAAATGATTGGTATTTATAGGGAAAGAAGCCCTTGAAATCCCATTTCCCATCAATGTGGGAGAGTTGGTAAAAAGGAAAAATACAATTTAATTTAATTCTAAAATTAAATTTAAAGCCTAGTGAATCACCAAAAAACAAGTGTCAAGAGGAGAGCAAGGGGTTAGGTGAGGACCACAAGGGGGGACCACCTTCCCCTTGCTCCCCAAGCAAAACCCAAAACAAGGTTCCCCAAGCTCGGTCTATTGCTGCGCGCGAGCTGGCATGGCTAGCCTTGGGCGCCAAGGCTGCCTTGCTGGCGGCCCGGCCCCTTGGCTGGGCCTGCTAGCCGGCCCTTACGCACGTAGCCTCGCACCAGCCCGCAATAGCATGCCTCGATAATGCGGGCTGCTATGCATTGTTGGGCGCTGCTCTCGCTGGCGAGGCCCAGCTAGCTTTGCTAGCTGCAGATGCCTTGCTAGCGTGGCTCGCTGCTGGCCTTTGCGCGCTAGCAGCTCGATGCTTGCGACAAGGCCCTGCTAGCCCAGCTACACATTGATGCGTGCTGGTGCTACCATGCGAGTGTCCTGGCGCACCAGCCCCGCTAGCATGCTCGACCAGCAACCCTAGCACGCCCATGCATGCTTGGCTTGCGGCATAGCCATGCCTTATGACTGTTTCCCTATGCTAGCCCAGACCTCACAAAGCTAGGCCAATGCGAGGCTACGACATAGCTATGACTTGTTGTTTGGTCGATTTTACCGTCTCGTCGATTCCTAAGTTTGACTCGGCTAATGACGCTCGGCTTCGACGCTCTAAGCTCGGAATCCGACATCTTTGTTCGTAATACTCTATTGACTCATTTAATCCTTCGGATTAATTCTTCGTTTCGGTTTGGTTACTCGATTGGGTGTGACCCGAAGAGTTCAGTCAAGATTAAGTTGTAATACTAATTATGCATCAATATTACTGATCGTAAGCAGCCTCCAGCTAGGCATTCCGATCACTTGACCTCACTGAATAATTAGCTTTCTAATAATTTCAAACCCTCTATCGGAATAATACACTTGTTCGAAGGACACCATTCCTTTTAATGTAGTGATAACTGAGACGCACTAGAGTAATCACCATTTTTGGTTATGAGAAGGTTGAGTTTTTACTAAGCTCTATATGAATTTATAGCCCAACATTTGGGTGGTCTTATAGAGACGGACTTGATGAATTCACCGCTTTGATAGTGTGAGGTTGATCAAAGGCTCTTAATGATTTTATATCCCAGGGTCTAGGTGGTCTATATGTTAGACTTGATGTACGTTAGTGTGAAGGTTTGGCTTCCTTTTATGAGAAACTTAGGCGTTTTCTCTAAACCACTCATGAGACCCAAGGTTGGGCGCATGGCCTTATTAAAAGCGCTAAATATTATCTTGGAGTTCACACAGTATTTTGAGACATAACATGTGTTGTGGGGGTCTCAACTTAAATCTCACAGTTCAAGACTCGTTCACTCTTAAGATCAAGAGTTTTAGGAGTTCAAGACTTGTTCACTCCTAGAACTTGTAAGTTGTTGCCTCACTTCACTAAGCGTTTGATTCAATTATATCGACGTTAAGTGTTTCGTCTCTTCTTTTTCCTCAAGTTGGTTTTCCTTCATATGTATCCTTTCAAAGCCGTTTGTGGGGGATTGTTGGATTAATGGCTTTAAAAGCCTTGTTGAAGATTCCCTTGGAATTCTTTTTTTGTTATTATGATGAGTTGTTTAAACAACTTTTGTAACCCCCTAATTGATGGTGCATTGTGAAGGTGTTAATATACTTATGTTGGAGGTTACTAAATATTCAATTGATAATTGTTGTGAGACTTGTAACATCTTTCGGATTTGTAGGGAATATTTCAACCCATACCAAACTTGAACCCCACTGTGATCATACACTCAAGCATGGTGGCGTCCAAAGGGAAAGAAGCTAGAGCAAAGAGTCGCCAACAAGTTTTAGGAACTTGTAAACCGTTCACAGGGTGAAGGTTACACCCCTTCACGATCCATGAGATCGCTAACTCCATAGTGGTCTGGAACCATGACTGGATATTCGGGGATGAAGGTACGAATCCAATCTAAAAGAGAAAAAACTCGCCCTAAATAGGCCTCTACTTTATTTTTCTCATATTCATGTGCTCTTTCTGAATAACATGCAATCAATAGGTTAATCCTAAACCTGTTTAATCTATGTTGGTTGATTATTAATGCACAAATAAAACTATTATTGGCGATCACTTGAATTATAATCATATTAGCCTAAACAAGATTATTAATTATTTTATTCAGCGTGATTACACATACAAATTCCCTTTTAACATGCATAAAAGGCGTGATCAAGCAATAAAAATAATAATATATATCAAGCAACATAATAACAACAATCATCATCATAATAATATTCATAAAGCTTAATAATAATAACAAGATCCTAGGCATGATACTAACATGATTAATAACAAATCCTAGCATGTCACTAAACATCAAAGATCAAAGCTTCCATCCTAACATGATATAAGAAAGAAATATGAAGCAACCTAAACATGATACTAAAAAGCAATAAATAACATCCTAACATGATACTAGGAATTAAATAAATACTAAGCATGCTTTCTATATCAAAAGAACAATAAAGAAGTAATTAGATTACATACTTGGATGTCTCGTATCTCTTTCTAATAACAAAATACACGCGTTAGTAACTTCAAGGAAAATATTAAATCAAATAATTAAATTAAAGAATTGAAATAGGGATTTGGGACCAAACCCTCATACATTATTAACTTGTGAATGTGGAATTGTGTTTGTAAAAAGCTAGTTTAAAAAGAGGAATAAAGAGTGAAAGAATAAGCTATTGCTTAAGATAGAGAAGAGAGACTTGTGATGATTGATGATTGTAGATGAATGTTGATCAATTCGTTTTTAAAAAACGGGGGTCAAGGACCCTATTTATCAGAAAATAGTCCGAAAACGATAAAAATAAGATCGAATTCTAAACTGAATAAAATTGGTCTCTGTCGCCAGCGACAAAGTTTGTTGCCATGCGACAGGATTAGCGCACAGCGACAAGCCCTGTCGTTTGGCGACAGACTTGTCGTTTTGCGACAATTAAAAGATAAAACGCGATTTTCAACTACGGAATCCTTTTCCTAATATAATTAAGTATGAACTTCGCGTAAAACAACTTTTAAGATCAGATTTATCATAAATAGAATTCTTTAAAATATAATTATCAATCCTAATTCCATTAGAATTTAAAAGAACCTTCTAGATTATTCTAGAAGACTAAAGCCAATCCTAATAACTTTAGGAATTATAATTAATAATAGGCCCTCCTCTAGATCATTGGGCCACATATAAAAAACCATTTCGGGCCCAACTTAGTATTTTGGTCATAACTTCCTCATTATTCATCAGAATTGGGCTTATAATATATCGTTGGAAAGCTCTTTTCGAGCCCAATACAACTACACTATTATTGTACCCTTATCATGGACCAAACTAAATTGGACTGGCTATTTTCATAAATAGAGTATATTTTTTAAAACAGAAATAGAGAATTTTAATAAAAACAACCACACCATTAGACTTTTTACACTATCACCTCGTTCGATAATCAGATGACATGAAAGGTACTCATCACTGGGTTTGGTTTTGGGGAGACACATTTGGGTGTCTACAGGATTACAAGTAGTCTATATAAAGCCATTTTTATGGTTGGTAAGAGACACATTACTTGATGTTGTGTTCTTCTTCTTGATTATTGAGCAAAAGCTTGCGTGACTCCAATCCCTCACCCTTAAGTACATGAGTGTGTGGGAGTGATGTTAACCTTGGGGAACGAGTCGGTCGTAATGTTTTGTACCTTGGACGGGCCGAATCTCGTTTTCAAGGCAGTGATTTTTCCACGACATCACATATCTAAAATCTCAAAATCATATTTGTAATTTATCCTCCCTACTTTTTTCATCTCCATTCTCTTTATTTGTAGCCTTGATATATCCTATATTTCCTACATGAAGTACTTTTAATTTGATTATGTACTGTTATGGTGAATGATAAAGGCTAATTGGATATATTATCGTGACGACCTATGTTTGTGTTAACTAATGACTGAGATGGTTGATGATGAGGATTTTGTGATGTTTGGCAATATGATAGTGAAAAGCTGGTAAATGGAAGTTAGTAATGGCAAATAGTGTCTTCTTTTAGGGAGTGGTGCTTAGAGGAACACTAGTTATTGAGTTATAGTGATTTTAGCACAAAGTGATGGTTGTTGTTTAAAGAATTAAACGCTAAATGTGTATTTGCATATATGTGATATATGAGCTCTGGTTTGGTGTAACAACTGGAAATGCTAACTCGATGAATATGTTATAATTCAAGACTGATCTCTTGGTTATTCATAGTTAATCGACTACATAATTTACGTAGTATTAGGTAAACCGTTGTAGGTAATAATTTCAAGCGTTAACCCCTAGCTTGAACCCCACTGTGATCATACACTAAAGTGGTGGCGCCCAAAAGGGAAGAAGATAGAGCAAAAGAGTCGCCAACAAGTTTTAGGAACTTGTAAACCGTTCATAGGATGAAGGTTACACCCCTTAACGATCCAAGAGATCGTCAACTCCATAAGGTCTAGAACCAAATAAGGGTTCGGGGATGAAGGTACAAATCCAACCTAAAAGAGATTGAACCTGCTCTAATAATAGGCCTCTACTTTATTCTGATCGTATTCATGTGCGCTTTCTGACTAACATGCAATCAATAGGATTAACCCTAAACTTGTTTATCTATGTTGGTTGAATATTAATGCACAAATAAACTATTACTGGCGATCACTTGAATTATAATCAAATTAACCCTAACAAGATTATTAATTATCTTATTAAGCGTGATTATAAGTACCAATTCCCTTTAACATGCATAAAAGGTGTGATCAAGCAATAAAAATAAATATCAAGCAACATAATAAATAATCAAAATAATAATTATAATCATCACAAATATAATTAAGAATAATCATCATGATAACACCCATATTAATCATAATAATAATTATTATAGCGATAACAAAATTATAATCATAATAAAATAATCATCATCAAATTGGCCTCAACACTCTGAACTTTGGCTTGGGTGCACTCAGCACCCTGAACTAAGAAAAATAACCAAAACACCATGAAGTATTAGCATGGGTGCACTTAGCACCATACAAGAAATTTTCCGGCCAAAAGTGGCCGGATTCCGGCGACTTTTTTTTTTTAATAAAAAATGTTTTTTTTTTAAATAAAAAATGTTTTTTTTAATAAAAAATGTTTTTTTTAATAAAAAATGTTTTTTTTATAAAAAATGTTTTTTTTCTTCTTCTTCTTCTTATTATTATTATTATTATTATTATTATTATTATTATTATTATTATTATTATTATTATTATTATTATTTTTACGAAAATACCTCAATTTGTGTGTTGTTATTTTTTTGACGGAAATTGTGCAGGTAAAGTTTCGGGGTCATTTTTACCCTTAATGGGTCCAAATTTAGCTTAGATTTTGCAAAAAAAAAAAGGAAAATACCTCGTTTTGCGTGTCGAGAAATATCTAAGTAGCTAAGACACGCAAATCGAGATATTTTTTGACATGTAAAACGAGGTATTTCCATTATTTTTTTGCGAATTCAGAGCTTAATTTGGATCCATTAAGGGTAAAAATGACCCCCGAAACCTTACCTGAACAATTTCCGTCACAAAAAATAACAATACGCAAATCGAGATATTCCTTGACACGCAAAACGAGGTATTTCCATTACTTTTTTGTAAATTCCGAGCTTAATTTGGACCCATAAAGGGTAAAAATGACCCCCGAAACCTTACCCGAACAATTTTCGTAAAAAAATAAATAACAACACGCAAATCGAGGTATTTTTGTAATAATAATAATAATAACAATAAAAATATTAAATAATAATAATAATGATGATGATGATGATGATAATAAAAAATAAATAAATAAAAAATAATAATAATAATAATAATAATAATAATAATAATAATAATAATAATAATAATAATAATAATAATAATAATAATAATAATAATAATAATAATAATAATAATAATAATAATAATAATAATAAAAACATATTTTTATTAAAAAAAAAAAAGTCGCCGGAATCCGGCCACTTTTGGCCGGAAAATTTCTTGTATGGTGCTAAGTGCACCCATGCCAATACTTCAGGGTGTTTTGGCTATTTTTCTTAGTTCAAGGTGCTGAGTGCACCCAAGCCAAAGTTCAGAGTGTTGAGGCCCATTTTGCCAAATAATAATAATCATAAATTATAACAATTATAATCATAATCATGTTCATGTTAATATTAAATCATAAAAAAAATAGCAAGATCCTAGGCATGATACTAACAAGATTAATAACAAATCCTAGCATGTCACTAAGCAATAAAAATCAAATCTTTAATCCTAACATGATACTAACATGAATAAATATTAGGAAGAACATAGGAAGCATCGTAGCAATCATATTTAACATTAAAACTACCCTAGACATGATACTAGGAATATCATAATAACAATGTAAACATGATTTCTACATCATAACATCAATTAAAACCATTAAAGCACTTACTTTGATGCTTCGTACCTCTTTCTAATAACAAAATACACACGTTAGTAACTTCAAGGAAAAAAATAAACAAACAATTAAATTAAATAATTGAAATAGAGATTTGGGACCAAACCCTTAGAAATTAAACCTTTCACGTCTAGAGCGAAGGCAACTTCGAATATGGCTAGGCGTATCTAAGTCTTGCGAATGCGGAATTTTGTATTTGAGAAAAGGCTAGTTTAGAAAAAGAGAGAGAGAGAATTATCAAGAAAATTTTGATGAGAGTTGGTGAATGATTAAGAGAGAATTAGAGAATTAATGATTGCGAATGAAAACTGATTGTAGGTGAATGAAAACGGAGTTTATAATACGTTATTTATAGAGAAAATCAGCCAAAAAGATAAAAAATCAAAACAGAGCACTTGGCGCACGCAAAACGAGGTTGGCGCACGCAAAACAGAGTTGGCGCCAGCACCAGCTATTGGCGCCAGGCGCCAATGGCTGGCGTTTGGCGCTGATTTCATAAATTCACGCGTTTTTATTTTTATCATATCTTTTGATCCGGAAGTCCAAAAAAGTCATAAAATATGTCGTTGGAAAGATCTTAAAGTCTAATTTCTAAACCAATTAGAATCAGATTAAAATATTTTGTATATAAAAAGATATGGCCAAAATAGTGGAAGGGTGTCAGTTTTGGATAAAGTTTCATGTCTCATTCATATCTTTTTCGTTATAACTCGGATTTAATATTATAATATATCATTGGAAAGATAATTTCAATATCTATCCAACCATATAAAATTTGGATGAATATTATGAGGCACAAAAATAAAACCTTCCACTTCGTACAAAACAAGGATTCTTAAAAGGAGTAGTTTTATTCAATTTCAAACTCTTTAAAACATAATTATCGATCCTAACTCCATTAGGATTTAAAAGAACCTTCTAGAGTATTATAAAAGACTATAATCAATCCTAATAGTTTTAGGAATTATAATTAATAATAGGCCCTCCTCTAGATCATTGGGCCGCATATAAAAACCAAATCGGGCCAGTTTAGTAAATTGGCCATAACTTCCTCAATATTCGTCGGAATTGGGCTTATAATATATCGTTGGAAAGGTCTTTTCAAACCCCATCCAACTACACCATTATTGGACCCATATCATGGACCAACCAAACTGGATTGGCTGTTATCTTAAAATAAGTTTTCAAAAACAGAGAGAAGAGAAAAGAAATTAAAACTATCTGCAACACTAGACTTTCCATACTTTTGCTTCATTCGATTATGGTTTGACGCGAAAGGTACTCATCACTGGGTTTGGTTTTGGGGAGACACAAATGGGTGTCTATAGAAGCCCCCACTTTGACTGAGTTTGGAGAAATGCAAGTTTCGAAAACAAAAGTCAAAGTAGCGATAGGGACGGAGAATGATTCAAAACGTTCTGCGATCCTAAACCACTCTTGTAACGTCGATACCTGCAAACTAGCGTTAGTTAAACAGATAAAAGAGTTAAGAAACGCGTATCTTGCACCGTCGAGCACACGTCTCTGAAAGTAACCGATTGTTGTTGTATCCTTGTTGTTTTGATGACCTCCTACAAGCTAAAGAATGCCATCCCGCTTGAAAACCGCTACGCCCGTAACTGCTTCCAAATTAGAAGATTGCTTCGCCTGAAACTATCCTCCTCCGCGTTGATAATATTCCATGTCCAAGGGAATACTATCAAAGACAACTTCGCTTGAAATTACCTTCAGTTGTTCGTGACAACTCTCCACAAGCTAGGGAACGCCACCTTGCTGTTTCGATGTTCACTCGTCTCTGAACAGAGAGCTTCTTTTTCTATATGACTCGAATTTGCGCTGTGATAGTCTTCGAAAAGATCACTGCTTTTTAATCCTTAATGCTGTTATGCCAGTACGTCGGCGCTTTGCTGCTTGTGAACCAGTATGTCGGCAATCCTCTTTTATCTGGGAATAGTTGCCAACACAACTCTTGTATGATGTATGACAATCCGATTTAGGGAAAGTTGTCAATGCCACGTAACAATCCATCCTTGGAAATGTTGCCACGATGAAGCGACAATCCGTATCTCGGAAAATTTGCCAAAATCCAATATTTGGGAAAAGTTGCCAATGCTTCGTAACAATCTTTCATAAGAACTTTGCTACAATCGACAATCCACATCTAGGAATATAACTCTTGAAAGGAATCCACCTTGGAAATTTTCCAACGCTATGCGACAATCCTTTTGGGAAAATATTGCCACTATTGAGAATCCGCGCCTTGGAACATTTGCAAAAAAGAGTCGACCGACAATCAACTTCGGGAAAATTTGCCACTTACTGAAATGAATGACAATCCACGTTGAGGAACTTTTGCCGATATTTATGATGAATAGAAACCTACAACAATCCTTTGGGAAATTTTGCCATAGGGAATTGGGTGTATGACAATCCAATCTCGGAAAACTTGCCAAATATCCATGAATGTATGACAATCCGAGCTTGGAAAAACTTGCCAAATAGAGAAGGAGCACGACAATCCACGTTTGGAAACTTTGCCAGGGATGACAATCCAATCTTGGAAAAACTTGCCAATGAGTCGATGAATGTATGACAATCCGAACTTGGAAAAACTTGCCAAACAAAGAAGGAGCACGACAATCCACGCTTGGAAACTTTGCCAGAGATGACAATCCAATCTTGGAAAAATTGTCGTTGAAAAAGATGCACGACAATCCGTTTTTGGAAATATTGTCAGTTGGGGATGACAATCCAATTTTGGAAAAATTGTCGTTTAAGTGCTTGCTTTTAAACCGATTGTAATGAGCTAGTGTTTTAGGCGCTTAAGCTAAGTGAGACGATCTTTCGTCAGGTCGATCACTTAAACTGTAATTAAATCGACTACTTAATCATGTCAAATTGCTTATAGGGGCTAACTGGCGTACCAAGGAACCCGAAATTGCTGTATGAAGTCGAAATCACCTTTTTGAGAGGCTTCAAGCTCTGTCGTTGCTGAGATATCTTTGGCGCCAGGCGCTGGAGTAGGGTCTTCCCTGTTCTGCTGCACCTGTATTTATTTTTTACTATAGAACTTTGCCAATTTCTTTAACCATCTTAGGGTTGACCTAAGGCTTAAAATTATCTTAGGGTTGACCTAAGGTTTAATGTTGCTTGACTCATCGACTTGACACGACTCAAGGTATAAACTTGACTCGCTAATCGACTGACTCGAGGTTGACTCGACTCGAAGTGAAATGACACGTGTGACTTATGACCCGTGTGTGCATAGTGTTGATTATGCGACCCGAAAATGCAAAAAAAGTAAAAAATTTCCGTCATTTTTGTGGAGGGTACCGACTTTCTCCCGAAAAAGAAAGACGCGAAAAAGAATCGAAGTTTTTGAAGGTGCATGTTGAATGAGCTTAATCAAATGTTCACAGTACAAGGATTAACCCATCCTAGGCTATCTCAACTATTGACTCCATGATGAAAGTATTTGGGTAACTTAGGCACGGAGGCTAAGCACTTCATACTTCGTGATGCAATGAAAATTATGATTGATGAGTGATGTTGATATGATAAGGCATGCTTCAACGTTGTGTTAAGATTCCATGACAAAGGGTTCCTAAGGGAAGTATATTTGGTCATGTATTTGTGATGTGTGTGAAATTGACACTAAAGCTAGGCCGCAAGAGCTAAGTGTGTGGAGAAAATATTATTTAAAAGAGTCAAATGGTGGTGACTCTTAGGCTAGGTAAGCTAATGATGTAGGGATCAAGCCCCCAAGTCTAGCTCTAAGGGATGAGCACAGGGAATCCCTTGATATGATCATGGTGTGAGTGTGTGAATGTGAATATGAATGTATGTTTATTACAGCCGCACCTCGATGTGAGGTTGCCTACGTATCCGTTAGGAATCAGGCCAAACGTAGCTCTAGCCGAAACTCGCACAAGTGTGTGTATACCTCAAAAAGGTCTTTTAAGGGTTGTAACGTGGTTAGGCTAAAGGCTTGAAGAAGAAGGGGATAAAGGCTCAAGACCCTAGATAAGCCCCCAAGGTGTGCAACTTCGCTTTTGAATCTTTATATTTTTATGCTTGAGTGTCTACTCTTTTTAGCTCTCTTTCTTTTTTTGCTTTATTTGTTTTATTTTTATAAGTGTGGGCAATCCCGATCATGCGGTCTATCACTCACTTGGCATTCATGTTTCTCAGGCACGGTATCGAGCACTCGATAAGAGACGCAATCTGAGACGTGTTCATATCAAAGATATTTTCATATCAAAGACATTGGAAAACTTGCCCTTTTGTACACTTTTATTTATTTTTTGCTATTTTTGCTATTTTAATCTTTTGAATTTGCTCAAGATTTCTTTAGAATTGCAAAAGTTGCACACCATCCCATCCCAAGGATAGATAGATGTAGGTTGAAAAAAGAAAGGTCTATCGTTAGACGAGGCTCAAAGTGGTTTATGAAGAAAGGATTGCATATTTGAAAGGTGAAAGGAGATATGATGTGGCTACAAGGGGTGCCTTAAATCATTGGTATACCTTGTACTTAATTCGACATGGATTTTTTTTTTCTATGATGCAATGTAATGCAATGATCATGTATAAGAAAATAAATTCTCATTAAAAGAGGTCATGAAGTCTTGTCGTTAAAGCTCGCCTCTGTCTTGTGTCATTCGCTTCATCATCACCCAGACTTCTCGCTAGCTAGATAGAGGCAATGGGATCTTATTTGCCTCTATGAGATCTTGAATGAGATTTTGAAACCTGTAGCATTCATCAGTAGTATGACCGTTTCCTCGATGGTACTTGCAATAGGAGTTTGGATTCCATCTCGAAGATCGATTTTCTGGTGTTGGATCCTCGGTAGGGCCAATAGGTTTGATTAATCCTCGATCATAGAGATGATCAAAAGCAGCATCGTAGGTCATTCCAATGGGTGTGAACTCTCGCCCGGGTTTCCTTTTAGATCCTTGATTGTCCATGGCTAAGACACCATTATGGTCAAAGGTACTAACATTATTACTAGAGTGGGCGTTTTCGGAAGAAGAAGGATTGTCGTTCTTCTTTCTTTTCCAACCACCGTGGTTACTATTGTTAGTAGCTTTTGCTTTGCGAGGTCATCTTCGATTTCAATTCCGATGTCATAAACGGCCTTGAAAGTATTCAAGTTTTGTTGATATTTTAAGTGCTTTGAATACTTTTCTTGGAGATTCTTGATAAACATCCTCACAGACTCCTTTTCGGTGGGGACCTCAATCATCTTGGCGGAAGTTTCCCTCCATTTATTAAAGAAAGAAGTAAAACCTTCATTCTCTTTTTGTCTTAGCATCTCAAGTTGTCTATGGTCGGTTTCAACTTGGATATTGCACTTGTACCTATCAACGAAAGCGTTTACTATCGATTCCCAGGTAGAGGTTTTCTCCTTGTCAATGGAGAAGTACCATTGTTGGCAAACGGTTTCAAGAGATAGTGAGAACAGAGAGGGGAAAACCTTCTTATCGATACTCTTAATGTTCATTATAGTTTCGAAAGCTCTTAGATGAAAGTAAGGGTTATCTGTTGCCTTGAATTTAGGGATGTCAGCGGCGTTGAACTTATGCGGAAGAATTTCCTTGTCCAGCGAGACCCCTTGTGAACTCATGCCCTGAAATTTATAGTCGCTAGATAGCTTGCTTAGACTCTCTTGCATGAGGTTCATTTGTTGTTGCTTCGCAGGGTCATCAATCTTTAGTGTGAGTAGCTTCAGTGTCTCAGTCACGTTAGTCAATTGACTCCTGAGTTCATTAACTTCCTCTTGAGTTGCCATTATCTTCTTAGCCTTCCTCTTTAACGAATCGGTTTATCAAAAAACGAGACCTGAATAAAGAGGTTGTCCTTGATTAATCGCCCTTCTCTCCTTGACCAAGTACTGTGGAAAGGGAAATTAGGGATATTCATTGTTAATTATTTGACTCAAACTTTATTCAACATGCAATGGATGGAGGAAGTGAAGAAAGATTGGAATAGAATGTGAAAGAAGATTTAGATGGAGGGATATGAAGAATTAGGAATAGAATGTATCCCCAACTCAAATGACAAAAAAGACCGACTCATGCATGAACCTAAGACATGGTCATGGTGACATTTACTCAAAGTGTGTGCTAAGACTAGTGAGTGTAGATGGTACGTTAAGACTCGTGTCATGACCATGTGGCTAGACTACGTGACTAGACTCAAGCAAAGACTAAATTAAGACCTCGCGTATATGCATTAAACTGGACAGACTGTGGTATTTTAGTCATAACTTTTGATCTGCGACTCTGATTGGGATGAAACCAACTCCAAATTAAAGAAAAAACTCGGGGCTACAGATCCATAGGTTTTACGACTCGTATTTCTTCCTATAACTCCGGCTATGACCAAAACAAGTTGACATTTGTGCAGTATACGGGAATAAAAATCCGGGTTGACTTAAAGGAACTATGACTTTATTTTATGTTTATTTATTAGCTCAAATTAATTAATTAATTAATTAAACAAATTCCTTTAGTCATTAATTAGTTTATTTAGTCTTAACACAAGTCAAACAAACGGTTAGGAAAAAATCACATAGAGTATGCACAACAAATAATGCACAATTAGTCAAGTATGCACAATATGATGCAATGAGTTTGCAACATAACTATGGCTCTAGTTCTCTAAAGTTTGGGATATGGTTTAGTCAATAGAGGGTCCATGGTTAATTGTCCGGATGCACCGCGCGGAAGCCTAACCGTGAAGGGTTGGCGCGAGTGGATGGGAAACCGCGAGCTTTAGAAAAAAACTCGCTTCCATGGTTTGGTGAATTCAATATCTCGGATGTACTCTTTGTTGCACAGAGCGTTCAATCGGGTAGATGGAGCATGAATTCCCAGAGGGTTATGTCCATATGTAGAACACATATGGGTTTCAGAAAAGTGAGAAAAAATTCAATCAGGAAGTAGGATCGAGCAAACAATACGAAAAACCGGTCGAAATTAGAACGCATATTTCTGGCTCGGTATTGGGGGAAATTGGCGCCATCAAATAGAGACTGGCGCCAGCTTTTAGCTGTAGCGCCTGGCGCCAATACTGGCGTCTTGCGCTATGACTAAAATGCTGGCGCCAAGCTCTGGCCCCTGACGCTACTTCCCACATGCCTCAGCAGCTTTCTATGCTCGATAAAATTTTCCAGTTTCGCGCGGTGTTATTTCGGTCCTAGTTGTGAAAGATATTTCTCAAATTTCCTACGTGTAAAATCCTATGTTTTTAACTCATTACGGATGGTCTTTCCAATGAGATCTTTTTTATGCATATGACAATAATGTTAATCAAAATTACGCACATGAAATACTTAGAACGTTTCGAGTCTCATCCACTCATTCTAAATCATTGCCGAAACAAATTCAGTAATTAAAATAGAAATCCTCCCCAGTGGAGTCGCCAAAAACTGTGGGGAATAAATTTCAAGCGTTAACCCCTAGCTTGAACCCCACTGTGATCATACACTAAAGTACGGTGGCGTCCAAAAGGGAAGAAAATAGAGCAAAAGAGTCGCCAACAAGTTTTAGGAACTTGTAAACCGTTCATAGGATGAAGGTTACACCCCTTAACGATCCAAGAGATCGTCAACTCCATAAGGTCTAGAACCAAATAAGGGTTCGGGGATGAAGGCACAAATCCAACCTAAAAGAGATTGAACCTGCCCTAATAACAGGCCTCTACTTTATTCTGATCGTATTCATGTGCGCTTTCTGACTAACATGCAATCAATAGGATTAACCCTAAACTTGTTTATCTATGTTGGTTGAATATTAATGCACAAATAAACTATTATTGGCGATCACTTGAATTATAATCAAATTAACCCTAACAAGATTATTAATTATCTTATTAAGCGTGATTATAAGTACCAATTCCCTTTAACATGCATAAAAGGTGTGATCAAGCAATAAAAATAAATATCAAGCAACATAATAAATAATCAAAATAATAATTATAATCATCACAAATATAATTAAGAATAATCATCATGATAACACCCATATTAATCATAATAATAATTATTATAGCGATAACAAAATTATAATCATAATAAAATAATCATCATCAAAATAATAATAATCATAAATTATAACAATTATGATCATAATCATGTTCATGTTAATATTAAAGCATAATAAAAATAGCAAGATCATAGGCATGATACTAACAAGATTAATAACAAATCCTAGCATGTCACTAAGCGATAAAAATCAAGTCTTTAATCCTAACATGATACTAACATGAATAAATATTAGGAAGAACATAGGAAGCATCGTAGCAATCATATTTAACATTAAAATTACCCTAGACATGATACTAGGAATATCATAATAACAATGTAAACATGATTTCTACATCATAACATCAATTAAAACCATTAAAGCACTTACTTTGATGCTTCGTACCTCTTTCTAATAACAAAATACACACGTTAGTAACTTCAAGGAAAATAATAAACAAACAATTAAATTAAATAATTGAAATAGAGATTTGGGACCAAACCCTCAGAAATTAAACCTTTCACGTCTAGAGCGAAGGCAACTTCGAATATGGCTAGGCGTATCTAAGTCTTGCGAATGCGGAATTTTGTATTTGAGAGATGGCTAGTTTAGAAAAAGAGAGAGAGAGAATAATCAAGAAAATCTTGATGAGAGTTGGTGAATGATTAAGAGAGAATTATATAATTAATGATTGCGAATGAAAACTGATTGTAGGTGAATGAAAACGGAGTTTTAAATACGTTATTTATAGAGAAAATCAGCCAAAAAGATAAAATATCAAAACAGAGCACTTGGCACACGCAAAACAAGGTTGGCGCAAGCATAACAGAGCTGGCGCCAGCACCAGATATTGGCGCCAGGCGCCAATGGCTAGCACTAGGCGCCAATGGCTGGCGTTTGGCGCTAATTTCATAAATTCACGCGTTTTTGTTTTTATCATATCTTTTGATCCGGAAGTCTAAATAAGGCATATAATATGTAGTTGGAAATATCTTAAAGTCTACTTTCCAACCCAATTAGAATCAGATTAAAATATTTTGTAGATAAAAAGATATGGCCAAAATAGTAGAAGGATGTCAGTTTTGGATAAAGTTTCATGTCTCATTCATATTTTTTTCGTTATAACTCGGATTTAATATTATAATATATCATTGGAAAGATAATTTCAAGATCTATCCAACCATATAAAATTTGGATAAATATTATGAGGCACGAAAATAAAACCTGAATATATTCCACTTTGTACAAAACAAGGATTCTTAAAAGGAGTAGTTTTATTCAATTTCAAACTCTTTAAAACATAATTATCAATCCTAACTTCATTAGGATTTAAAAAAAACTTCTAGAGTACTCTAAAAGACTATAATCAATCCTAATAATTTTAGGAATGATAATTAATAATAGGCCCTCCTCTAGATTATTGGGCCGCATATAAAAACCAAATCAGGCCCAGTTTAGTAAATTGGCCATAACTTCCTCAATATTCGTCGGAATTGGGCTTATAATATACCGTTAGAAAGGTATTTTCAAACCCCATCCAACTACACCATTATTGGACCCATATCATGGACCAACAAAACTGGATTGGCTGTTTTCTTAAAATAAGTTTTCAAAAACAAAGAGAAGAGAAAAGAAATTAAAACTATCCGCAACACTAGACTTTCCACACTTTTGCTTCATTCGATTATGGTTTGACGCGAAAGGTACTCATCACCGGGTTTGGTTTTGGGGAGACACAAATGGGTGTCTACAACCGTTAATTCAATTCATATCAAGGCTACAAAACCCATTATATAAACCATCAATTCAACTCGTATCCATACTTAATCGGGCTACGAGATTCATTAGTTTAACTAGAGATGGGCATGGGCCGTGCTGGCCCGTAGGCAGCATGGGCCGTGCTGGCCCGCAGGCAGCATGGGCACGGCATAGTGGTGGCATGACCCGGCACGAGCCCGCTAGAGGCACGGCACGGCACGTTGGCCCAGGAGTGGGCCGTGCCGTGAACACCATTTTGGAAAATCGGCACGAGCACGGCACGCAGCCCGCCAGGCACGGCACGGCCTATGCTAATGGCTACTTCTCCAACTGCCATAAACGACTCTATTTCTCCGACACCCATAAACGGCTATTTTTAACGGCTACTTCATCAATTTTTCCTATAAGTACTTCACTTCTTCATTAATTTTTTTCCACAATTCATCAACTCATCTATTCTCAAAAATCTCTTATTCTCTAATTCTCTTATTCTCTAATTTTCTAGTTCTCTAATTCCAACTCTCTTATAATCTCTAGTTCTCTACTTCTCTTATTCTCTAATTCCTACTCTCATCTATATAGTATGACACATTGTTTTTCTTCTGTTTATAATCCTTGTGCTCATTCTTTTCTTAGCAATGCATGTTTACTTGCACAACTTTTCGCTAAACACCGGACCACAACACGATTATGATGGATATCTTCCATCAATGGAGGAAAAATGGCGTAAATATTACACTAATCTTCCTATGATTTATATTTTTTCTTCTATATTAGATCCAAGGCAAAAGTATGATGGCATATTTTTATTAATTGATTTATGTTTTCAATGCATGAATTTTGAAGATGATATTGAATCTTATAAAACTAATGTGACTAATCAATTTTTTGACTTATATAGAGTTTATGAATCTAAATATTGATCTGTGTCTTCATTTGCTCCTTCTCAATCATCCAAAAACGTAAGTAAAAGGGCCAAAGGTTTATTTGCACAAGCTGCTAACATGATGTCTAAGTTTTCAGGTACTGATTCATCATCTAGGAGAACACAAAGTGATGTTTCGGAGTTGCAAATGTACTTAAGTTACGATTTCATGAAAGGCATGGACGACGAAGAGAACTACGGCCTCGACATCCTTGATTGGTGGAAAACACAAAGCACGAAACATCCAATTTTGTCGGCAATGACTCGTGATATTTTTGCTATCCAAGTCTCCTCCGTTGCCTCCGAAAGAGCTTTTAGTGCGTCAGGAAGGGTTTTAGACGATAGAAGAACAAGACTAAAACCCGAAACACTTAAAATGTGTGTTTATTTCAAGGATTGGTTGGATACCGAAACTCGCTGCCAAGATCGTATTGATGCAGAAAACAACGACGATGAAGGAACGTCGGGTTCTACTAGTTCTCGATCAATTCAATTGGGTGATGAACTTGAACAAGAAGAAGAAGAAGACGAAGACGAAGACAAAGAAGAACAAGAAGAATAATTAGATTACATACAATTAATTATAGCTAATTTTTGTATTATCGTATCCCGTATAATAAAATCAGCTATAAAGTTAAGTTATTCATCAATTATTCTACGATTTTATCATTATCAATTATTGTATTATCAATTTATCATACCGGCATATAATAAAATAAGTTATTCATCAATTCTTGTGTTATCGCACTCGTAAATTTTTTAATTATATGCATTGTTGCTTTTTTCTAAATAATAATAAAGATGTATAATACTAAAAAATAAAATTAATTATAATAAATTAATAATAAAATAATATAAATAATAATAATGAAGTAAAGAACTATATTAATAAAAAGAGCAATAATAATAAAAAAAACATAAACATAAATTAATAAAATTATTTAAATGTTATATCGATTTTAAAAGTTTTTCAAAAAAAATATATCGATTTTTAAAAAAAAAATTGTAGGCACGGCACGGCATGCCAGGCACGTGGGCCGTGTCATGGGCTTGGTGTGCCATACGGTGGCCCGGCCCGGCACGGCCCGCCAGGAAGTCGGCATGACACGAGCCACCGCCAGGCACGGCCCGTGGTGGCCCGGCACGACACGTTGCCCATCTCTAAGTTTAACCATCTATCATATGCAATAGTATCCATATTAATCGGCTAAAAAATTGATTATATAAACCATCAATTCAATTTATGTTCTGTTGCTACATAAATATTTAAATTTGAAATTGAAATCAATTAAAATCCTTACCACTGATGTAAACTTTTCTCTAAGAACTGGTCGAAAGAGAGCTTCTAAAGAGTTGATACTCCCTATTAAATGTACGTAATAAAAATTACTCATATTATACTCCACGTAGTTTTATACTCCGTACAAGTAAAATAATAATTCGATCTGTGCACCCAACATTTCATTTTTTTTCATTTTTTTTATAAAAGGTAAGATACAATGAGAGATTAGGATTGTTTTCTTGCAAGACCGTAATCTAATTTATCTTGAAATAAAAAGTAAGAAAATTTGCTATCCATTAAGGGGTCAATATCTTGGTGTATCGGGGTAGAATAACCGAGAGAAGCAACATAATCTGCTGTCTGATTTCCTTCACGATAAATATACCGAGAATGAAAGGCTGAAAAAGACTCTAAAATTTTCTTGATATCTTCCATAAGCAAATGAAGTTTCCAAGGGCACTTGAAATGACCATGCAAAATATTAATTACCATTAGATTATCACCTTCAATAAAAATATTGTGGTCCCTGGTAGAGGTGATCATTGGGCAGGCCGGGCCGAGGCCAAAAAAATCTGCCCATTTTTCGGATCGGGCAATCCATTACGAAGAGCAATGACTTCCGTTAAAAAGGCAGGACAAAAGCCTAAATTATAAGTACGACTAGCAATGTGACTACCAAGATGATATCGAAGAACCACACCAACTGTAGCCAATTTATTAGCAGCAGAGCCATCAAAGTTAAGTTTATAGAACCAAACAGGGGGAGGGGACCAACTAATTTAACAAAAGAAGGGACAAGATGAGGAGGAGAACAAGGAGAACAATGGACAAATGATTGAAGATCATCCAATCGAGAACGGGTCTTCCATTCCTAAAATAAAGAAAATGTATAGAAGAAAACATTATTAATATTAGGTATCGAATTTTTAATATAACAAAATTACGGCATTTCCATATACTCCAAAATAAGAAAGCAAATTTAGGAATAGTAAGAGGAAGAAACTTTAAGTGAACGAAAAAGGTCATGGATCGACTGAGTGGGTAAGAGTGGGCCCACCTAGTTATGCACAGTTGCTAAAGACCAAAGGTCAATTGAGAAAGGAGAAGAAAGGAAAAGATGAATATGAGTCTCTAAGCCAGAATTACAGAAAGCACAAAAGGTAGGAACCAAAATATTACGAGAAGATAGGCAGACTGTTATGGAGGATTTGCCATAAAAAAATTTGGATTTTAAGAGGGATATCCAACTTCCAAGTCCAATGAAATTCTCATTTTGTGGGTGTAGACACCTAAAAATGTCTCCCCAAAACCAAACCCGATGATAAACAACCTTTCACCGCCATTATTAGTCGGGTCGAGTATTTAATCTCGGGAGTGCTTAAAATCCATATTCAATCAAGCACATTCTACAAATCAATCCACATTGTCATTCCAAGTATTTATTCAAGCATAATCAATTCCTTCATTCTAGCCCAAACCCCTTTTAATCCATTTCATTTTGTTTATTAATTGAGCCCAATTAATAGATATTCAAACCTGATTAAGCCCAGAACACTGAAACATCGCCTAAATATCCCGTACTTAAAGTAAAATAAAAGATAAAAACAAATTTTTAACAGAATATCAGGAAAATCATCTGCCTTGCCGCAGCAAATTTTTTGTCCCAGCTTATCTTTTAACGCGTTTTCACTTCCTGCAATGATAAAATTTCTACCGTGACACGACAATTATGACGTGCTACGGCATTTCCTACTGTGACACAGTATTTCTGCTGTGACACGACAATTGATTCCTTCGCGGAGCCTCGTTTTTAGGGTTCCGTACCTCACCCCTCTCATTTCTTCTATAAATACGAGGCTGATTTCTCAGTTTTGGGACAGAACAACAATACAGGTTCTATTATCTTTCTCTTATATTCCAAGCCTTAAATCTATTTTCCCTATTCTTTCACAATACATCCCTTAAGCACTCCAAGGATTCCATATAAAACCCAAAGTTCTATACTTAAACCAAGGCGTGAAAGGTAGAATCGATTGAGGGTTTGGACCAAATCAACTCTACTTTAATTTAATTTTATTTCAATTTGATTCATATATTTATTGAAGTTACTAATGATTTATTTATGATGTAGCAATTTAAAGAAGGCAGAATGTGAGTAATTTATTTACTTGATTACTCTTCTTCTTATTTTTATTGCTAGTATCATGTTTAGGTTTGTTATGATTTGATTTGGCTAACGATGTTATTATGGTTAAATTGCTTCCAATATTATTGCTTATTTTTATTATTGATTAATCACCATATTGCATGTTTAAAGGAATATGCAATTGAAAATCACGACTAATAAGATAATTTGGACGTCCGGTTTAGGTTCCTTTTTAATCTTGTTGTTTAATTAAGTGATCACTATTATACTTAAAATTTTGTGTGCATTAATATTCAACCAATTTAGCCTAATTTAGTTTGGAGAAAATTGAATATTTTTTTGTATGCCTTTGAGATCGCAGGAATTACTTTTCACTATAAAAATCAAGTAGAGGCCAATACGGGCGAATGTGACTCCATGACTCACTTCGTACCATCATCCCCGATCCTTCTTTCGTGGTTCCGTACCATATGGAGTTAGTAGTCTCATGGATTATGAATGGGGTGTAACCTTCACGGGTCAATCGTTGTTGCCTATCGTTGTCCCTTATTCGTGGTTGCCTTATAATAATCCGTGAACGGTTTACAAGTTCCTTACAAACTTGTTGGCAGCTCCTTACTTTCCCTGTCCCTAATCGTATAATGTCAATTCTCACTTCCTATGATTGTCAAGCATATTCACAACATGCTTAGGTAGGCGCGCTTCGAACGACGCCTACAATTTGGCGACTCCACTAGCGAGGATTCTTGGTTATTTATTGATTTGAGTGATTGATATTTTAATCGAGATGTGTTTAGGGTAAAAATACCCTAGACACGTGGACCAATCAGGTCGTGACACGTGTCATCCTAGGAGGCTCCTCAAATGGGCTAACCAAGATAAGACACGTGGAACGTTCATCATTAAGGAAATGGAGGCCTTCATGGGCCCAAATCCCGAGGTGCCATTAAAGAGGCGCATCCTAATTACCTAGGATAAATGACCTAAGTTAGGGCACTGTTCCCAAGGTACCCTATAAATAGGGGCATTTACTACCTTGGAAGGGGATAAAGAAATAGATTATTCATTTATTACCTCTTAACTTCTCAAGCAAAGAAAATTTACGCTCAATACACGATTCACTTACAACAATGAAATCATCTGTTCTCGGGATCCGAGGATATTTACTTTACTTTCCGCACTTTACTCAACTTTGACACATACTAACTTGATTGTCGAAGGCGGAACTCCGAACAACCGGAGCTTCCGTTTGTTTCAGGTACAGGCACCCGAAGATCCAGTCTAGGTGTTGTAACTCTCCCGCAGGACACATAAAAACCCCAAAACATTTGGCGCCGTCTGTGGGGAGGGTACCTCTTAGATGGCATCTCAAGAACCTGTACCACGCTCGGATGGAGCAGAATTCCATTCGGACCATGAGACCGAGTCGGAACCAGAGATCGAAGTACATAGGGCGAAGATGGTTCCCTCATTACTAAGCGCATTTGCTCCACAGAAAAAAAAGGAGAGGAATGCAAACAAGGATGGTGCGAGTAAGTCAGCTATCAAGCCGAAGGCTGAAGAGCCGACTGCTCACATCACCCGTTCCGAATTCTTGAAGTTTATGATGGACTTCAAGGGAGAGATGAAGAATCTCATAAAATGTCAAGCGACTAGTCCTAGCAAAGGTCAATCGGCCAAGAAGCCTTCTCACTCTGAGAAGACCAAGGCAGTCAAGGATAGGGTTCCCACTCTTCATCCCAAGCAGAAGGAGGGGGCCAAACCTTTCATTGACTGGGCAAAAGTACGTCTCCTAGAGACGTCGAAGAGGAAGACCATCCGTGTAACACCCCGTATTTTCGAACCATTACTTTGTGTGTGTTTCAACCTATAAAGCCTAATTTTTAATTTAAATCTCAATTTCTAAATTAAAATGCTAATTTAATTATTAAGACCGTTCTTTGTTTTAAAGGTCATCCCAACCTTTTCAGACTCTAATTATAATATTTTGACAAGACGTTTGAAAGTTATTATTTAAAAGGGTTCTATATTTGAGTTTTAATCATTTCAAACTGTATTTGACTTATCTGAATTGATATTAGCTTTAAAGGGTGATTCCTTAAGCTTAAGCATCAATTCAGTAAGTGTTTCTAAAAAAAATTATGTAATTTCAATATTGAACTTATCACAATTGATACGGGTCATCATGGGTGATTCCTTGACTGAAGTGCCAATTTGATAGGTATAAAAGGATTCTATGATTTTAATGATGTTTTACGTTCAATCGTATCAATATCGATGTATAAAGTTGTATTGGGTGATTCCGTCGACTTGATTATCGAATTGATATTGTTTACAAACTATTCTTTAATTTATATTTATAAAACTCATTATAATTTCCTTTTATTAATTGGGTCATTATAAATTAAAAATATTATTGGTTTCGTATATCGCCTCTTTATTATATTGCTTTTCTGTAAAATATGAACTTTATATATTTTTTTGTTTCGTGATTTAAATTATTGTTTTCATTATTATTATTGTAATTACTATTTATATTATTATTGAGTTATCAATAATGTAATCTATATTATTGTTTTTTTTTATTGTAAAAACATACTTTCAAATCGCTTCTCGTTACATCCCTTTCCTAGTCTAGTTTCGGGCCAACTAGACTTTGTTTATTAGTCGGGTATCGCCTTAACACTTTCATGACTTAATAGTTTAATATAGACTTATTTATTATCTTTCCTTATCCCATTCTTAAGCCTCAACTAATTATTCAATCAAGCCCAAAAGGGAAGCCTTGAATCCTAGCTTTGTATGGCCTTTTCGTAAGCTCAATTTGAGCCCATTCCTAATGATTCTCACGGCAGCAATCAAAGGGCAAGAGGCTGATATTTTTCACCCTAGTAACCCCCTCTTAACTTTGTCTTAGTGGCCAATCAAAGCTCTAATGAAGGCTGCCCAAAAGACTCCTCATTCCCCATCACTTTTACGTTCAAATATTTGTTTTCCCCATCACAAAAGAACGCAGCACAACTCCTCCTTTTCTCTTCAATATTTTCTTGCATTCAAGGGGTAATTCAAGGGTGATTTGAACCCTAGTTGCTGCTACCAATGGTTCCTAATTCGTGCCATATTCATCCCCTTTTGAAGGATCAAAATTGGAAGAATAACAAGGGTTTTTAGAGGGTTGTTTTGGGCGTGATCTTACGCGTGGGTGGTCTGATCTCGTGGCTCTTCTCTTTGCTCTTCTTAATCTGATTTTTCATGCTCTCCATTCAAGGTAACTAGCCTTTCTTCCCTTAGATTAGAAATGCTAGGTTTTAGGGTTGAATTGATAGGTAGAAATCATGTTAGGGTTAGATTGATTTGTTGATTTTCGTTCTTGATATGTATGTCAGAATCTCGTGTACAATTAAGGGATTTTGGGTGCTTGAATCATGTTTTTCATGCTTGAATTATCTTACAATCAATCCCTAATAGGTGTATGATATTTTTTATGATTATATTAGGTTTTGTGATGACTTGTGGGTACTTAAAAAACTGATTATGTAATCTGATTATGTGTGTATAAGACTGTAGTTTCTGCAGTGGTTATTAGTTGTGAATGAGCCATGAATTCAATGATTTTATTTTATATTATTGTAGAGTATTGTTTTATGAACGATTTGATATATTATGGGTAAAATTCGGAGGTGTTTAAGGCCACCAAATGACTGATTCTGTGGGACAAGCTGTGCTGCCAACGAGAATATGAACGTGATGTTAGATAGAGCTTTTGAGCATGTATATATCTTATATTTGTGACCAATTGAATATATCTTCTAGGTTATCATGTTAGGATTATTTTGGAGTTTATACCATAGCGAAATTCCATGTTTATATGCAAAATTCTATCTTTTTATGAGCATGTATATTCTAAACTCTTGGATTGCTGACAACATGTTTAGTATATCTTCTTAGGTCTTAAATTAATTATCTTGATTGATTTTATTGCCTAATTTGAATTGGCATCATGTTAGGATATTCCCTAAATTGATATAGCATGATTTTATATAATTTAAGATAGTTTAAAGTGCCTAAATTAGTGCAACATAGCTGCTGCCCCTAATCTGCTAGGCGTGTGAAGGATGGTGATTTTCAATTGTGTATTCCTTGATTTCTAAGTGCAAATGCATGTTTAATATGGCCTATTGTGTTTTTAGAGTGTGTACTAAAATGGGCTAAGCTTAGTTTCATGTTAAAGGTGGGTTTTTGGGTGACTTGGTATAATTGGTACTGTTGTACATTAGTGTAGGGACTGCTGTAAATATGATTTTAATTTGACATGTTCTCTTTTGAATTTTAAGTCCGGAATGGTTTTATATGATGCCTAATGAGTGTATGTATATGCCCTAATTTTTATTTTGCGTTTTAAGCATGTTTGGTTGGGTTTTTATGATGATTTTCGGAGTTACTTGTTGCTGTCCTGTTTTGGTTGTTTTATGAAATTCTAGTTTGGATTTGTTGTTTAATAAAATGAATTTATGGGATTTTTATTATAAATATTATATGTTAGTTGAATTTATATGTTAATAAGTGATTTGTGAATTTTTGGGTATTATAAACCCCTAAAGTGAAATATTTCTATGTGTGTTTGAATATGTGTGGGTTGTAATTGTATTGTCGACGTCGTAATGCTTTAGAGAAGGATAACACTGTCTTTAGCATCACTTCGCCAAGAGTTGTGAATGCACTTAATTGTTGAATTTCGATAATTAATTATATTCCCAAACTCAGACGATACCTTTTGTGTTTTATTAAGTTGAAGTGTGTTTTGAAAATGAGTTTCAATTGAATTTAAGAAATATGATTTTCTTATGCAGTTTGAATTGAGTGTAAGACCATTTTTGGCTTCTCTGCAGATTTCTGAGTGAAATATATTGTATTATCTATTTTAAGTGATTTTTGAATTGTGTGTGGGGCCATAGTCGGGAGTGAGGCCGAGTTGCTTCCCGATGGTTAATGAACATGCTAACTACCTGGATTGCGAGTCTTAGGTAGCTCAACCTGGGTTAATTGTTGTCGTCCGGGGGTGTGTAAGACCTTATAGGCATCTACCCATAACCGGGAGTTGGCCAATCTTAGACACGGTCTCTGCGAGATGACCGGGGGTTCGTCCTGACAAACCTTAGGAAGTGGATTGCGAGGCCACTAGCGTTCCCTCCATGCCAGTTCTACTGTTTTGAAGGTTTTGGGTTTGAAATATTTATATTATTAAATTATTACTTATTTGAAGTCTATATATTATTATGATTGAAATTGAGTGATTTAATATTGATATTTCTATTTTAAGTTTATTTTGAAATATTTCATTGTTTGTATGGTTTAATGGTTTTAAGTGATTTCATTTGAGTTTTCAAGTTGATTGTGGTTATGGTTTCTTTCTGTTAATTTAAGTCTAAGATCTTCTATTTCTGATTTGAGGGAGAACTGCTAGTTGCTCCCCACTGATTGTGGAACGTTGTTATAATTTGCAGGTTCCATTTGTTTATTTGATATCTGTGACGCTGGGTTGGGGATTGAGAGTTTAGAACCTAACTTTTAGGCTTGTATGCCTTTGTTGTTAGTTGACTGTTTAATTATTTTGAATTTAGTCTAGTTTGGCCGAGAAGGGTTGTTCTGCCCTTGGCTTTTGAATGTAATTGATTTGCCCATGTTAAAGTTTGGTTGCTATTTTCTTTTGTTCACATAGTTTGCGCTTAGCTTAAACAACTTAATTTGGATGTGTGAATAAGTTAAATTTGACTTTTAGACCTAGGTTAAGCTTGACTTTTCTAATCGTAGTTAAGTAGCCTCCCGTTCAAGTGTAATTCCGCTAACGCTTCCAGTTCCAAAAGGACGGGGTGTTACAATCCAGCACCAGGAATTGGATTGCAGTAAAAAGACTTATACTGATGCTCGGCAACTAATCGAGCACAAAAGGAGTCAACAACTGTCTGACACGGCATAAACACCGACTATGCAAGATAGCTTCAGAAATACCTCAATGAGGTACTCCCATTTAGAGCAGGGGCACCCGTCTACCGATCCATCCGGCCGAATGGGTCCCCATGTGATCAGCTCGGTGTCGTGTGTGCCCCACCAATCATATGGCTCGTTTGCTCAACCTCTTCAGCAACCTGCCCTCTTCAGGGGTCATGCGGCATATCTAGTCCAACCCATGGACTGGCAGCTCCGTCGGCTCAAACTTGGGGAAAAACCTTCTGCGTTCTCCAAGGAGATAACCGAGGCGGCACAGCCGACCAAGGTTAAGAACATTCGGGTTGGTGCTTATGATTGCACCACCAACCCTAAAGTTCACCTAATGGCATATACCAACCTCATGTATTTACAGGGGTTAGATGATGCTGCATGGTGTAGGTGCTTCCCGGCTACACTGAAGGGCATATCCCAACAGTGGTTCGACAACTTGCCACCTGGGTGCATCAATAATTTTAGTATGCTTGTGTTCCTATTCGCCTTAAACTTCTCAATGAACATACTGGCCAAAAAGACAAGTATTGACCTGAGGGCGGTTGTTCAGGGAGAATGTGAGGGGCGCCGCTCTTACATCGGGCGATTTAATCTGGAGAGAATCTAGATACAAGGTGTAGACACCTAAAAATGTCTCCCCAAACACCAAACCCAGTGATGAGTACTTTTCACGTCTCTGATTACGAGTTCGGTAAAAAGGTTGAAGAGTCATGTGAAGTTTCCTTTATCCTTGACCATATTTCTAGCCTTTCATTTCATGTTTTAACCCAAAATCATTCATTTCGTGTCCTCAAAATCATTTATTTCGTGTCCAATTCATAAAAACGTTTAAACCTGATTATTTC
This sequence comes from Chenopodium album, assembly GCF_948465745.1. Classification (NCBI taxonomy): domain Eukaryota; kingdom Viridiplantae; phylum Streptophyta; class Magnoliopsida; order Caryophyllales; family Amaranthaceae; genus Chenopodium; species Chenopodium album. The sequence continues at coordinate 3,491,887 of NC_137836.1, read as the reverse complement.
GGTCCATAATCCTAGTCCAATTATTGCTTAGTTGGATGGGTTTGAAAAGATCTTTCCAACGATATATTATAAGCCCAAATCCGACTTAAAACGAATAAGTTATGGCCAAAATACTAAACCGAGCCCAAACCCATCAGGAACTTCTAGAAGTTTCTAGAAGGTTCTAATCTATCCTTCCTGGAAAGATAAAGATTAGGAGCTTGGGATTTAATAAAACTTTTCTTGTTTTACTTAAAATCAAAGACGTCCGGATATATTTTTGTTAACCCAAGTCTAGTAAAAATCAAAATCCGGACGTATATTATCTAAAAAAAATCATCGCGCCGCGATGGTCCCATCGCGTCGCGATACCCCTATCGCGCTGCGATGAAAAGAGTTTTACTCTCTTTTTTCCTTAAGGGTTGTTTCCCCTGTTTTCAGATCAGCAACAATCCTGAGAAACTATTAACAACAATTAATAATCCTGAGCAACAAGAATCATTCTTAATCATCTAACAATCCGATTCCTCGATTGTCCATATTCGTCGCCTAAACACATCCTTGATACTCTCTTCAATCATTTACAATACTTCCTTCGCGTGATTTGAATACTCCTTGCTCTCCTCGACGTTACTTTCAACCTCGTCGTGAAAGGTCGATAGTTCTGAGGGTTTGGTCTCAAATCTATATTTCAATTATTATTTGATTTGTTTAATTCATTGTTTTATTTCTTTCTTGAAGTTTACTAACGCATGTATTGTTTTGATAGCAAGAAAGTAAACGCTACCCTAACACGCTTAGAAGGATTCCGTTTCCAGAAACAAATATGAAACTGAGGTAGTATATTAAGACACCAATGAAAAAAAATGTGACAAGTAAAGAGAAAATTCAAATTTCTAAATTTATAAAATGTTTATCAAGAAAAATTTATGTAATTGACATTTAGCTCGATGTTAACTAGCATTATTTTCAGGAGTAAAGCATAATACTAGGGTCTGAACTTTGGCCAAATGTAAGTATAGGGGACTCACCTTTCAAATGTTTGAAGGAGGGGACTGAAACCGGTTCGGGGAGTTTTCTCCGGTGTATTCACCCGTTATTACAATTTGCCCAACTTTTAAAAAAAAAAATTATAAAGGTCTGAAATTGCAGAGCTCTTCGGTTTGCGTGACAAATCTCAGTCGTTCGAGATTTTGAGCGGGAATCTGAAGGGGCATCTTGAAGCTTCTATTCTTAGCTTCTCTTGCAAGCTTTGGGAACATTATTTTTCTATAAAAGAGTAGCATCTTTCCTCTACTTTATTACGCTTACCTCCATTTTCAGAAAGCTCCAACCACTAAATTTACTTTCATTCTCTAGTGTACTCATGTGTTGGCCTGTTGGTCCCACCTTCGAGGAACAGATTGGGAACAAAGTTGCACGACTTGAAATCTGCATCCCAACTTCGCCGCCCGTTCAAACTTCAGTAGAGTGTAGTCAGCAACAATCTTCCTTGAGTACTTGTTTGCTTCATACAAATCTTTCCTCATTGATAACAACTCCTGTTTGAGACGCTGCTTCTCCTCCATTAATCCTAAAATGACATCAATCTGCCAGGTTGTAGGAGGGTCTGTGTCTACCCACCTAAAATATTTGCATCCCCTTCTATCTATCTCCGCATCATAGTCTGGACAGGCAAAAAACCTTCTTCCCGGGTTGTCTTTAGTCCATGCCCTAGTGCTTGACACCATCATCCCACAGTGACACCTCCTTGGAGTTGCACTCATCCTCGACATTTGTCTGGAAAACAAAAAAAACCACCACAAATTAAATTCCTACTAAGCTATACAAATATAAATTAAAGCATTATATTGACATACTTATACAAATCTATCTTGCAGGGTAGCTTAAATATGGAATTTTCGCGGCAATGAAGGGATTACCTTTGTTTTTGTTGTATTTTGGAAAAAATTCTAAGTATTTTGTTGGATTAATTCAACTGGTTTTTGTGTTGCAAAGACAAGAATTTAAATAGCTCACAAATTGCTTGTAACGGCTATTTTTATTTATCAACAACTTTGAAGTTTCCTAATGCACTGAAATACTGTCAGTGAAAAGAAAAAAAAATTACAAAATTTAGCTTTTAAGAAGGAAACCGGTTACTGAAGGTAAGCTTGGCCGGAATAGTAGCCTTAGTCCCCTCCTTCAAACATTTGAAAGGTGAGTCCCCTGTACTTACATTTGGCCAAAGTTCAGACCCTAGTATTATGCTTTACTCTTATTTTCAGCCACCTCCCTCTATTCTCCTATTACCTTTTCTCTCATCGCCTATTTTTCACCTTACTTTCTCCTCCTTTAACCTTCAATTTTAATGGTGGAGCCTGGTATTCACCTTACTTACTATCTCCTCCTTCAACCTTCAATTTTAATGGTTGGATATGCGCCTCTTCATAATAACATCGAACAACCTCTTTCATTAATGTTATAACACGGGTGTAAGAAAAGACAAATAATGAATGTAAAAATTAACAAAAAAAATAGACATAAATTTACGTGGTTCACCACCAATGCGTTGCTATGCCCACGAGCATGCGAGTAATAGTTTTATTGGTATTAGGGAAACAGATTATACATTCAGAATAGATTTGAGACTAATCACAAAAACAAAAAATGATTGTCTCTCGAATTTTTGATATTATCTTTCTCAAAACTCACATGTGATAAACACACAAAAGACTCTCAGATTTCAAAATAATCAATCCACTACTGATCATAGCAGGTAGGAAATAAACTAGGAGTATTTATAATAACCCCTAGGTTCTAATAGAAAACAAAAGAACTCCTTAAATAGGGAAATAAGGCCCCTTGCCCAAACCTGACGATCTCTCACTGAATCTCGAGCGAGCTCTCTCTTGAACCATAGCTTAACCCCAATGCACCTGCTTCTATCCTCTGCAAGCTATTGATCGAGCTCTTGCTTACTCCTTCTGCACCACCTACTATTCTTCCTGAGCTATAGCCCACTTGCATAGGAGGTAAAGCTCTAATTTCGTCGCAACAACTCCAAATAAATTTTCCTACGAACAACTGAGCTACATAGCGAGCTATAGCGAGCTGCTCCCAAAACACGAAATCTGATTCAAGGCATATTTAACGTCCGCAAAACAGAGAAAAGAAAGAAGCAATAGAATGAACGGAGGAGGAAATCATCATCTACCCTTTGGGGTTAACTATGCCCTTTATTTATTTATTTATTCTTAGTATTTTTGTGTTTAAATCACCGCTAGAATGGGGTTCGTGGTGGCAAAATTGAAGCAATGAAGAAGAAGATGAAGATGGAAAGTAAGGATAGGAGAAAGAATAAAATGAAGCTAAGGTGGGTGGAAGGAAAAAGGAGGAAGAAGAATATGAACAAAAGAAAGGAAGAGGGAGCAAGAATTGGCCGATAAAAGCAAACATCTATCTCACTTGCCAAAAACAATAGTACTCCCTTCGTCCCTTATTTGCATGCCTACTTTCCTTTTTGGGGGTTTCAAAATTACATGCCTATTTCTATGTAAAGGGAATTGATTTTAGCACACTCTTAAATGATTTTGGCACACCTTTATGTTAGATGAGCATAGAAAACTACACTCTCACATAGTCATATAGAGGTGTGTCAAAATCAATTTTGGTGTGCCAATCATTTCTCCTATTTAAAGAATGTACTTTTTGACTATATTCCCTCTTTTTATGAGTTGTCAACAATTTTCTTTTATATTTTTTGTACTTTTGATATCATTTTTCAACACTTTTTCTTTCTATCTCTTCATTAATTACCAACTACATTTTCTTTCTCTATACCTCTCTCTAACCTCACATGCATGCACATTTGTACTTCCCAATCATGGGTTTTAAGGAATCTCATAGGCATGTATATAAGGGACAGAGGGAGTAATATATTTTTAAAAAAAAATTAGTAGGCACAGATTTTAATGCAACTAATTATTTATTAAAATGCCTAGAACAAATAAAGAAATTATCTCTCTTCTTTCATACCTTTATATTATTATTATTTTCATTTTTGAATTGAATAAACTACACTCAATAAAAGTTTACAATTACATTATAATATGATAAATGTACTTATAAACATATTTTAAATGTTTTGCACAAAATTTTTTTAAAGAAAAATTGAATAATTCCAACTTTAGTCATTCCCTTTGAAAAATCCAAACTTTGGAATATTTTTAAGTAATTTGAAATTTCAGAGTTGTTCGCTTGCTTTGGTCCCATATGATCGATAACCTACTGAAAATGTATATTATTCTTTAAAACTTTTTTTCCTTTTGACTACCAATACCACCTTTGAATGCCCCTCAAACCAACACAAACAAGGCATTTGGTGTTGGGGGAGGGGAAATGAAGGGTTTTTAGTGGTGGGAAAAGGGAAGAAGGTGGTTTTTAATTGGTGGTAGGTAACTAAGAGCAAGGGCCACCAACCTTCTGGCCCAACTGGTGATATATGTAATATATAGTCTGCTCCTCTAGAATAACTAATAAATAGCTAATATTTGTCTTACGTTACATATCATGTTGTTAGTGATCGCCTAATTGATTTGTTGGAGTTTTGATTGGTTAGAGGAGGTCTCAAGTTCGATTCTTCATTTTGAGCGTTTATTTATTTTTGTTTTATTTTTTGGGGTTAAATTAATCGTTTCTTGGCCCCCATAGATTTTTATTCCTGGCTTCGCCCCTGACTGAGAAGAAGGGTTTTTGGTGATGGGAAAGGGGATGGGTGGTTTACGGTGGCTTGGGAAAAGAAAAAAAAAGGGTTTTCAATGGGGGGAAGGGGAGGGAGTGATTATCGATGGTGGAGTAAGTTATCGAGATGAGGGGTTTTCGATGTTGTGGAAGAAGTAGGAATGTAAGAGGGTAGTTTTGGTAGTGGGACAGGGAATGGGGAAGGTTTTTGGTAGTTGGGTGGCAACTATATATGGTGGCTGTGGGGATGGAGGTGACCAGTAATGGTAGACATGGAGAAGGGTGGAGGCTGGGAAAGGGTAGTGGTGGCGGGGAGTTTTTTTTTTTTACCCAATAAGGTATTGATACGTCTGATAATCTATTATAATAAATTGGTGACTGGTTGAGACTAAAGAAAGCGAATGAACCTTAAATTGTGGATTATTTAAGAATAAAATAAAGTTTGAATTATTCAAAACAAATCAACCTAAAGTTTGAGAATATTATGTTTAAGATTGGAAATAGAAGTAGTGAATTTGATATTTTATACTCCCTCTGTCCCTATTTTTTGTTGCATTGCAAAAATTGGGTCAACTTCAAAGACTTTGACCTTAAATTCCCATTGATAAAAAAAATAATATATTCACGTGGGGTATTGTTAGATTTGTCTTATTGTATATTTATTAATAATTTTTATAATTTTTACACGCATGAAATTATACTTCCTCCGTTTTTTAATACTTGCAACACTTCTTTAAAATGGAAATGTCACAATACTTGCAACACACTATAAATGGAAAGTTATTTTAGAGAAAAAATACACTATTTTCCTCATTTAAAGCCATGGTCCACTTTCTAACAATTACTCATCCTATTTTAAAGTGTATTATATTATATAAACCCTACATTTTCTTAAATACCGTGAAAAACTATGTGTTGCAACTATTAAAAAACGGAGGAAGTATATGTTATAATAAGACGTAAAAACTGTGTAAAATCCAATAGAGAAAAAAAAATGGAATTAAAAGGAAAAAAAATTCGAATTCGTTGAATCCGAAACTTACCTGACTAATGGTGTTAAAGGACCAACTCAACCAAAAGCTTAAACTGATGGTTGAGGCCCAGGAATATGTTTTATACTCTATCACTCCCCCTCACACGAAAGGCCCTTTGGGCTTGAAATGTGGATGCAACACAGGCCCACCCATAGCTAGTGCGAATTAATTCCACTTTGAAGGAAAGGCAGATGAGATTCGAACCCGTGACCTTTGTGTCACGCTGGCTCTGATACCATGTTAGAATTGTGTAATTCTCCTTAGTGGAGGCTTTCTCATTCATTGAATATATATAGGATTTACAACCTAAATCTGAGAATACCTAAATTACACATGATATATCATTTACAGAATATTCACAAGATAATATAAATATTATCTAACAAACCCCCGCAGTCGAAGCGGGAGGAGGTCGAATGCTGAGACTGTCTCTGAAATCTAAGAATAATTGGCGAGGTAACCCCTTTGTGAAAATATCCGCATACTGATAAGAAGACGGAACATGTAAGACCTTGATCTCACCAAGTGCCACCTTATCCCGTACAAAATGAATGTCCATCTCAATGTGCTTGGTACGTTGGTGTTGTACCGGATTAGAAGATAGATAAACGGCGGAGATATTATCACAATAAACCAAGGACGCCCGTCGAATGGGGCAATGTAGCTCAAGTAGTAGATTCCGGAGCCAACATAATTCAGAAACAACATTAGCGACACCTCTATATTCTGCTTCGGCACTCGATTTGGACAATGTAGCCTGTCGTTTTGCGGACCATGAGACCAGATTATCACCCAATAAACACAATACCCGGAAGTGGAGCGCAGAGTATCTGGGCAACCCGCCCAATCGGCGTCGGTGTATGAAGTAAGTCTCGTAGGTGCAGAATGGTACAAATGTAGGCCATGATCAAAAGTGCCTTTGATATATCTGATAATACGCTTAAGAGCGTTAAAATGAGGTTCCCTAGGAGCATGCATGAACAGACAGATCTGCTGTACGGCATAAGCAATGTCAGGTCTGGTAAAAGTGAGGTACTGTAGAGCACCTGCAAGACTCCTGTAAAGAGAGGGATCCTTCATTGGCTCACCATCATGAGCACTAAGTTTCGACTTAGTGTCGACTGGAGTGACAACCGGCTTGCAATTGTCCATGTTTGCCCTGTGAATAATTTCCTCTGCATACTTACTCTGACAAAGGATCATAGAGTCCTTAGTTTTGGTTACAGAAACTCCCAAAAAATAACTCAACTTCCCCAGATCAGTCATGGAGAATTCGGACTTAAAAAGAGCAATAATATCATATTTGAGTTGTTTAGAAGAGGCTGTAAGAACAATGTCATCAACATATAGCAAAAGATATGCAACATTAGCACCATGTTGCAAAATAAAGAGGGAATTATCACTTTTGCTGCAAACAAAACAAATCTGCAAAAGATAGTTAGCAAATCGTTGATACAAAGCCCGAGGGGCCTGCTTTAGACCATAGAGAGATTTGTTAAGGCGGCAAACATGTGTGGGAGCCTCCGGATTTACAAATCCTGGTAGTTGATGCATATACAATGTTTCTTTGAGGTCACCATGAAGAAACGCATTTTTAACATCCAGCTGATGAATGGGCCAATCCCTACCCAAAGCAATACTTAACACGGTTCGAATGGTAGCCGGCTTAACCACAGGACTAAAGGTCTCATCACAATCAACACCAACCTGTTGAGACTTGCCATTCACAACAAGTCTCGCTTTGTGTCTCTCCAAATCACCATTTTCCCTGTATTTATGCTTAAACAACCACATACAACGAATAATATTTACCCCTTTCGGCCTTGGCACAAGATCCCAAGTATGTTGTTTAGTAAGAGCATTAAATTCCTCATTCATGGCGGCATTCCAATTTTGGTCAAGCATGGCAAGCTTTGGGCTCTTGGGCAATGGAGAAATTGCTTGAACCGAGAAGTTAGCTTGGTATTTAGGATTGGGCTTGAAAATACCACATTTGGCACGAGTGGCCATGGAGTGTGAGGGGCGGGAAAGAGCCGAGTAATAGGATCGGTGACTGGGGTGGGTTGTGGGAGTGATCCGAATTGGATCGTAGGAGAGCGATGGCCACAAATACCACATTGATACCACATTTGGCACGAATTGCTTGTTAGGAGCAATGGCACTAAGATTTGGATAGCATAAACTGATGGTTGAGGCCCATGAATATGTTTTATACTCTATCAAGGACTAGACATTACTTTCTATTCTTTTGATCAAACAACTTATTACTTATTTATGTAATTGAGTTAAGGAAATATATACGTGATGCAACTGACTTGATTTATAGGCTAGCTAATGAAAGATTGTGAGCTTGTAAGCATATATCTATTTTCGAGTCAATCAATCAAAATCAACTTGAAATAATAAAAGCCCGTGAAAATATCATTTTCTGTATGCTTTAACTTGTTTAGACACGAGATGTGTTGTTAAAGGTCCATAAAATGTAGTATATTTTGATTAAGAGAGAATTTACATCATTTTTCATATTTATATTGTTTTGAGTAGTACTACGTAATAAGGAGTTGTGAAGACTAAACAGTACTAATTAATAAGTCCACTTTTATATATGTATATATAAAATTATTTCAATTGAACTATTGACCATTGACTATGTACGAATTTGAAACAAACTACAACATGAATATTTAGAAAACCATTTTATGATGCAAACCCTAAGGATAAAAACTATGACATGTGACATCTAAAACAATTTTCTATTAATACCTAGTTTGCAGGTCTCTCGCAATGCAAAGACTAAACGGAGTATTATACTTTATCCGTCCTTTATTAATTTCACCATTTAGGTTCACCATGTTTTCAGGGTCTACTTAGTAATTATATATGGACATTTTGAGAATTTTGAAGAAAAATGAGTTGGTGTTAACAAAAATATATATATATATATATATATATAAATCGGAGACCAAGTGAAAAGTGAGTATATAGTTATTGGACATATTGAGTTGTTTTGATTGATAAATTTACTATCTTGTTCAAGTTTTTCTCCTAATAGGTCTAAAGGCCTGTTCTCATTTATTGAATTGGGCTGGATTGAAATGAATTGAATATTTTATGAGAGAAGGAAATTAGAAACTAAACTGAATTGAAAATAAGCCGAAGAAAACAGATAGTAATTTATAGTAATATATTTTATAATAGGTCTAAAAATAAGTGAAATAGTGTGCATTTGCAAGATTAAAAATGGGGGTTACTAAATGCCACAATAGAATTACTTAGGGCGCGGTATTAAATTACTCATTTACCCTTATAACTTACATGTTTAACATCATTCAATTTTTCTCACCAACCATACTCCTTCCACCGCCATCACCCTAAACACCATCACCACCACCACCCTAAGGTTGCCGGAATCACCATCACGTTAAACACCATCACCACCACCACCCTAAGGTCGCCGGAATCATCCAATTTTCTCACTATCTATCACACCAAATCAACCACTTATCATACCAAATCAACCGGAAAAAGGAAGAGGCCGACGACAATGGAATCGCGGCGTGGGAAGGGGGTTCATTTGCCGGGAAATGTGGGGAAAACACCGGTAATTATTTTTTTTTTAATTTTCGCACAAAAACCATAGTCGTGTGCTATATGCGACTCCACCACGGCATAGTCACATATAGCATGCGATTACACCGTGGTGGAGTCGCATATAGCGTGCGACTACGCCACGGTACAGTCGCATATAGCGTGCGACTCTACCACGGTGTAGTCGCATGTAACATGCGACTGTACCATGGCATAGTCGCATGCTATATGCGACTATACCACGGTGTAGTCTCATATAGCATGCGACTACACCGTGGTATAGTCGCATATAACATGCGACCGGGTACAACGAAAGTTGAAAAAAAAAGTCCGACATATACTTGACTCGACGGTTGTCGTCCCCACCAAGTGCCTCCGATATGAACGTCAACCGTCGTCGACTCATTTTATATGTTGTGGGTGGTGGACCATTCAAGGTGGAGCTGTGGTGTATGATGGTCAAGGTGGAGTCGTGGTGGACCGGTCAAGGTGGAGTCGTGGTGGACCGGTCAAGGTGGAGTCTTGGTGGTGGCCCAATCAAAGGTGAGTGGTGGTATGGGTGGTGGAGTTAAGACAAAGTTCGTATTTAATAATGGTTGGATTGTTAAGTAATTTTCAAAATTATAAGGGGCATAAAAGTCTTTTAATACTATAGATTGAGTAATTTCGTTGTGGCAAATAGCAATTCACTTAAAAATATCAGCTTGGTTTGCTTTGAAAAAATGAAAGAGTTATTTCAAAAGTCCATGAATAATTATGATTAATGGGCTAATGGCACATTTGTAAAAGGTTTGGGCTGGTAGTTCGTTGAAGGACTAAGTCTGAAATACATCTTTAATAAGAAAGGCCCATCTTTAAAAATAATAAGAAAGGCCCAGCCCAATTTTCCATTATACAGAAGCGTCTTTTTATACTTTGAACTTTATTAAACGTAAAATCGTGAATATGCATGCACAGTATACTTCCTTTTATGTTTATCACAAAGGTAAATTTCAAATTTTTGGGTGACATTTACACTCTTCATTTTTTTCCCTTTTTTTGAGGGAACTTATACATTTCATTTTATATAGGGTCAATAATTAAGGAATAGTAATTATTCATACTTCATGTCAAACGTACAAGTTTAGCTAATAGCTAACTATTGTGTTTCCTAGGTCTGTAGGTCAACATTCGAGTTTCATATTTTTCACATTCAAATAGAATTGATTCTGTATATATCATTTTATTATTAGTTTGTGAATAAAATCCACCAAAAGCATTCTTTCAAAAGAAGTCTGCTTTAAAACATCAATATTTTTTAGAATATGTAAGTTCATTTGTATTTAGTCTATAGTTATTGAATTTATTTGTAAAATTCATTTATATTATTCCTAATTAAACTCAAGACAAATTAAACAAATGCTACCTAGTCACATGTTAGCAAGTTACCCTCTTTTCCTCAAAATTAATATGGTAGTCATCCTTAAAATGACTACCGTTTTACTAATTCTTTATTAGCTGATTATGATTCATTTTTAAATGTCAAAATTAAAAATTTATTTATTAGTTTTGAAATAATTTTTGAATTATTCTTATAATTTTTCTAGTTAATTTAGAAAATTTAGTTTTTATTATTACTAATTTTAAAAAAAAAAACTATAAATTATATAAAAAAAATAATTAATTTTAAAATAAGAGTAAACATTTATAATTAATTTTGGCCTAAAATATAAATAAAAATCAGCCAATAAATAATTAGTATAATGTTAGTCATTTCAAGGATGACTACCATAAAATTTTTACTTGTGATGATTTGGAAAACTAATAATTTCCGAACAAAATTATTTGTCACTATATGTGTCATCAATATAATCGATTACCATAATCGGTACCGTATAATTATAAGCTTATACTCCCTCCGTCCCCAAAACTTCGACCCTTTTGGTTTGATTGCGCGATTATTAAGAAACTTAAATAAAAAGAAATAAAAACATATTGGAAAGATAAATTTACATGGGGTTTGTAAAAAAGTAGAGAGATAAAGTATTTAAAATACATGAAAAAACAAAATTATATATGGGAAGCTAATTTTGCATAAATATTGTTGTAAATTGGTGGGTATTTTAATGCAAATAGATCGATCATTTTGGGACTAAAATTAGGCCAAAAGGGTCGAAGTTTGGGGACGGAGGGAGTAAAAAACATAATGATCAGATAATGTGATGAAAAGGGCATGTTCTCATAGACTGAACTCGGCTGAACTGAACTGAACTGAGCTGAAATGAACTAAACGGAATATTTTATATGAGAAGGAAATTAGGAGCTGAACTGAAATGAACTGAACTGAACTGAAAATAAACGTATGAGATGAACAGGCCCTAAAGTTGTACTAAATCGATCTCCTAACAAATGTTAAAATAAAATAATTAACCTAATTAAAAAAAAAAAAATACAGAGTAATAATGTTGTACTACTTGTACCTAATGATATAAAAACCTGTTAAACTCAAGAATATTGTGGAGAAAACGGCTTACCTTCTGTATTCTATTAATCACAAATATATACTCAATACAATAGAATACCTAACTTGCCTAAAACTCCTAACAAGATAGACTTGCCAAATATACAATATTAACATAAATATAACAAACCAAACTCTAATACTCCCCCTCAAGTTGGAGCATGTAAATCACAAATGCCCAACTTGCGTAAGAGAAAACCAAACTGTTGTCGTCCAAGAGCCTTGGTGAGAATATCTGCTAACTGATGACCTGTCGGAACATATGAGGTAGAAATATTACCGTTTATCAACTCATCACGAACGAAATGACAGTCTACCTCAATATGCTTCGTACGTTCATGAAACACCGGATTCTTAGCTATATGCAAAGCCGACTGATTATCACAAAACAACTGCATAGGCTTTGAATGCTTAATACCAAGAATAAACAACAACATTTTCAACCATTTCAACTCACGAGAAGTGAGGGACATAGACCTGTATTCGGCTTCAGCTGAGGATGTGGCTACAGTTGGTTGTTTCTTAGTCTTCCAAGAAACAGGGGAACGACCTAAGAAAACAAAATAACCTGACAAGGAACGCCGACTCAACGGGCACGCCGCCCAATCACTATCACAAAACGCCGTCAAGCGTAAATCCGTCGTAGGTCACAACAAAATACCTTGTCCCGGACTACCCTTAAGATAGCGCAAGACACGAATGGCCGCATCCCAATGAGAAACCTGTGGAACACTCAAAAATTGTGCCAAAACATGCACTAAATAACCCTTCCTTGGGATTGACAGTAAGGATCAAAATTCTACTACACTTTCGAGGATAACAAGACCTACATTCTCGACGCTCACTTTTTTTTTTTTTTAACTAGTGGAAATTGAGAGTTACATTTCGTAGCACAAAGAACCATGCATGTTTTATTTCAAAAACAGCATATTTGAAGATCAAGTTACAGAAACCCATAACATGTATATTAGTCCCAGAAAAAAAAAAAAAAAAAAAACACTGTTTGAATAACTAAAGGAAGCAAAAATAGTGTAATGAAGACTACATTTCCACATAGTAACCAACTTTAATTTGATCTTTTACAGACTTTAATAAAAGAGGATGAACAGCTACCCAAAATAGATTGTGATTGGCCTCTTTTTTGGCATCAAAATAAAGGAATCATGCTTGGAGAAATTTGAGATAAATGTAAAATTTTGGTAAAGATAAGAGCTAGAAAGATGCATTGACTCCCAAAACCAAGTGATACACAAGTTCTCCTTTTAGAATTTCGGATGAACTATGTAACGACTTAGGATCGGTTTAGGGTTTGTGAAAAGAAAGAAAAGAAAAAAAAAAAACTCTAACTGGGCCCTAATATACCATGTAGAATAGTGTAATTCTCCTTCATGGAGGCTTCAATTCTCTTTAATCAATAACTATATACTAAAGGCGAATAAAAAATGACATGTGTCAAAACGTGGTTAAATAATTTCCCAGGCCACCATTTTTCATGTACTTCCTCTGTTACGAATTACTTGCAACAAATCTTAGGAAATTTTTAACTATAACATGTTCTTTCCTACTTTACTATTATATATATACTATTTATTTCAAAAAAATGACCTTTGTTATACTTTAACCTTTTTATAAAGAGTAAAAATTTATAAGAAAATTATATTGAAATACAAGTTTTTTGTATAAAGATACCATATAAGCTAGTTCATTCAACATATATATAGCCAATATAGGTAAGTATTTACAACCCTAATTATGAGAGTCTTAAATTACACAAAATATATCTTTACATATTATTAACAAGGTAATATTAACATCTTATCTATCAATTACATTTTAGATAGAGATGAATTCGAAGGACACATATGAAATAAAGTTGTGTAAAATGTTGAAACCTTATTGTTATTCACATGTATATTGTCTAATACACATAGATGAAGAAGAGGAAAAAAAAACCACTATTTCTGTTAAAATACACTGTTTAGTACATTTTTAAAATTAAATAAATCGAGGTTACATTGATCTTATGAAAGGATTTGTAACAATTTAATTTCCTATGCATGGCTTCAAAAGCTGGTCAAAAGAACAAAAAAGATAAAGAGTGTAACATAGAAAGCGTAAAGAAGTAGGAATCTCTTGATCTTAAAACTGTAGATGGCAATTGCATGGTCTTTGTTCTAGACCAATTAATCATGTTAGTGAAAGAGACTTGGGTGTGTTTGACAAGGAAATTTGTTGCCCAATGTATTAGAAGTATAATAAAACTTCTATCGTTTAATGTTTGTTAATTGGGGCCTAAACCAGCCCAATATAGCGGTCCAAGTAGCATACAAGCTTAGGTAGCTAACTCTTCCTTAATGAGCCTAGAATTATGTAAATGTGTACTTCCACAATCCACACATGTCTTCCCTCATACTTCATTACTTTGTTTTATTTACTCCTAACATTTCACATTTTATATTTGTCAATTGCTAATATAATATTTTGAAAAATATTAATCCAAGTGAACCTAAGAAAATCTCACATAGCCATATGTTTTATCAACTACAGGAGGAAGTTGTATTGTCGTGGGATCTTAAACCTTCTTTTCGAGGTTAAAGTTGAATAAAATAAATTTGAAAGAGATAATTTTATGAATGATCTTCAAGTCGACTATTTTGAATCACCCATGTTCATATATACCTTTGAATCGACAGAGTATATATATGCAAGGCAAAGTTAAACCTCAATCGAGCATGGTTGGTAATTCCTTCAAAACTAGAAAAGAAAGGAAGATGAAAGTTTTCCTCCTATATAAACACTCATTGTATGTGGGGCTTATCAGATTAGTCTGGTAGATACTTTCATAATATTAACTTTTCTTTAATTTCTACCACTTTTAAATTAAGATAATTAAGACTCCAATTGTTCTTTAGGAAGTGCAATTGGGGTAGAATGGAAGAAGTACTATAGTGGTTGCAGAGGCGGGATTACAAATACTAACATTTATAGTGGTCTGGTGCAATTTTATTGAATTGGGACCTAAAATCAATTTTTTAACGAAAAGTATGTTACGAAATTAAAAAGTTGGGGCCCTTTTATAGTAGTTTCACTTAGGGGCCCTGTGCGGTTGACCACCCTGCACATGCTCAGAACCACCCCTGAGTGGTTGATTCAAGCTAAGGTTGGGATAAGTTGAACGGGTGTATATATGGATGGAGTGCGCAAGCGAGAATGAGGTGGGGAGCGCAGCCAGATATGGAGCATGTTATTATTGAATGTATAAAAGATTAACAAAATCAACAATAAACAAGAACACGAAGTTTATGTAATTAATTAGTTAATGTCGAGTTAACTAAGACCACGTACATTATATACTCCAATTAAAGAGATAAGAGCATGGCCTAACAACATGGTCAAAAAGTTAGAATAAGAGAATTCCTTTAATGAAAATAAAGTCTATAATAAGAAATTAAAAATAAGAAATGGTAGATGAGATCGAGTAGTGGTGGATCGATAATGAGCGAAAGATAAAGAAAGCCCTCAATTTGGGGAACATTTCACCTAAGAAAGATGATTATGAACTATAATCCTCAATTGAAGGTTGACAATAATTACCCCCGTGTGTCTCTAAACAATTATGAACTTTTCACACCCACACGTCTTGCATAGTTGCATCTCTCTTTTTGGTCGATCTTTTATTACCTCTAATAAAATTGAAAGAGCAAGATAATGGTAAATTTTGTCTATGGAACTCTCGCATTTAATATTTATTATATATTTTATATATCACGTAATACTACCTCTGTTAATAATTATGTGCAACTTTAAAGTATTATTTTTGAGATATATAAAACAGCTAATTATAACTTTTAATTCCAAAAGTAGTCAATTTATTTACCAAAACAGATGATTTCTTTCTAAGTTAATAATTTAGCTAGTTCTGGAATTAAAATTTATATTTAACCGTTTTGATAAATACTTTGTCAAATTAGCCATTTTGGTAAAAGATCCTCATTGACGGAGGTACTAATATATTTGGATAATAACTAAACAAACTGAATAAATAAACCAATACACAAGACAACTTTAGTTCCTTATATAATGAGTCTATGATCTTTAGGGGTGTTCAAATTCGGGTACCCGGGTTTTTGGGTACCCGAAAACCCGGGTACCCGGAGTTTCGGGTACTTGTAAATTTGTCCCATGTCCCGACCCGAATATCTCAGGTATCTGAATTATTCGGGTCGGGACATAGGGTACCCGGAATTTTGAATGATTGTAATTAATTTGCTCCCAAAAGGTAAAAAATTGAAAAACAATTTAGATCTACTACTCAAACTCCACACAATTGAACAACCAAGATACAAAATAACTTTATACAAAGCTTTGTTTCAATAATAATAATAAAATTTGAAATATACAAAGAAATTAGAATAAAAAAATATAATTAGAAATTACAATTAATTTGCTCCCAAGGTACTGTTGCAACATAGAACAAAGCAACCACCGTGTTGGGCGAAGTAGCAACGCAGCGACCACCTACTCGAAGCAGCACCGAGTCTCAGACGGAGGTGGGCAAAGCAGATCAAGGCTCAAGGAAGAAGAAGACGGTTGAAAAGAGGTTTTGAGAGTTTGAGAATAGAGATGTAGGAAGAACTGAAGAGTGAAGAAGCAATGGATGTAGGAAGAATAGAGAAGGAATTCAAGGAAGAAGAAGGAAGGAAGAGAGAGAGAGGCCGGAAGAGAGGAAGAGAGAGAGAACGACGGAGCTTAAGTTTCTGGAAACCCTAAGTTTATTTCAAAACAAAAGGGTATATGGGCTGGGTTGTAGCCTTGTAGCGTTTTCTTTTTTAAAAAAATTTTAATTTATTATTATCGGGTATTTGGGTACCCGATAATGAAGATTTCCGCCCCATGTCCCGACCCAGATAGAAGGGAATTTAACCGGGTCAGGTACCCGTCCTGAAAAAATAGATTTTTCTCCTAAATTTCCCGTCGGGTATTTACCGGGTCATCGGAAAATCGGGTTGGGACAATCCGGTCGGGTATTTTTGAACACCCCTAATGACCTTCAACCCTAATCTCACTCTGATTTGGGTTTTTTTTGCTTTAAAAAAATATTGCAATAGTTTGATTAAAAATGGAGACATTTTTAGTTAAAGTGTTACACCTTTTATGAAACCGGTGAAGTAAAATGTTTATAATATTGATTTATATTTCAAGCTTGAACGACTCCAAAATAAAGAATAAGAATCTACCACACACTCCACACTTCCACTTTATAACGAATTATAAGATCAATTCGTGGAAAGAGTAGTAGACAAGTAAATTATCACAAACAATAATTACAAAAACACTTGTCTTTTATTTTAATATTTAATTATATAAATTTAGTTTAGTACATTAATCTTGATAATAAGTTAGGGCCTAATTAAGATAATGACAATGTAACTTTTTTAACTTTTCTTTTTTTTTTTTAATTTCTTTTCTTTTCTTTTCCAATAATGATGGTAATAATAATGATATCTGTACTCCAAAAGAGTGGAAAACCCACTTTACCGTTGCATACTCAATCAATTACCCCCTTTCACACTTCTAAAAAGAAACCTCCAAACCCCAAAACCCAAAAAAAACACACATACACAACCAACCAAACCAAAAACATGAGTGGCTTTAGCAAGCTTGGCATCATACTCACTTCAGTCTTTTCCATCCTTTTTCTCTCCCTCTTAGCCGAGCTCATCTACCTCATTTGGCGTCGCCGTCAACAAGCTCGTCGCAATACTAGCCGCATCGAGCCCGCTTGCGGACCCACATCAACGCCGTCACCAACCTCCACATCACACGCTGAACTATTCAAGTTAGACGGTATTTACGGCGCTCCTTCCAGGGTTCTCTTTACCATCAAGGAAGAAGAGCGTGAAGAAGTTGAAACTGAACTTGCTTCTGTTTTAGGAGATAATAATGGGAAATTTGGAATCAGTTTGAGTCAACATTTTGGTAATTTTCAGCTTCCTGTTGGTGATGATGCGCCTGAGGTAATTATTATGGTGGGTGAAAATGATGATTTCGA
This sequence comes from Chenopodium album, assembly GCF_948465745.1. Classification (NCBI taxonomy): domain Eukaryota; kingdom Viridiplantae; phylum Streptophyta; class Magnoliopsida; order Caryophyllales; family Amaranthaceae; genus Chenopodium; species Chenopodium album. The sequence goes on along the minus strand of NC_137836.1, from coordinate 3,474,012 downwards.
TGTCGAACCGGATTTCTTGACTCCTTGTACTTCTCCGCCTTACTTTACTCCCTCGCCTTCTCCGACGAGGGAGGACTTTAGATAGGTGATCACTAACACTGCGTGTAATTGTGATCGGGAGTTGAGATTTGAACATGTAACCTTTTCGTGCCATAAATTAATTTTGTAGGGAAAATAGATTATCTAGTTGGGTATTAGTTGGAGATTGTATAGTAAAGTATTAGTTGTACTATTTAGGTATGCTTTAATTTTTCGTAATTACTAAAGAAAATGTTGGAAAACAAGAATTTCTATATGCTTTCCTTGTTCATTTTTTCTATTGTTAATAGTGTAGTATTATTTATTTTAATTTCTCAACCTTCAATTCAATATTTCAATCTAACATGAGATTGTTCATAAACTGAGTACGAGTAGTTCACTAAATTAGTTGTACCCCTGAAAACTCAATTATTACTCAAAACATTGTCATATTTGATATTTGTCTACTTAGCAGTTAGTACCATCACTACTATGTCTATACCTGCATATCCACCCATACGTGCCGTACGAGTCGAGACGTGTGTGATGTGTGCGAGGCTTGTGAATTATACCGCGAAGCCTCGATAAAAATTACTAGTTCTATTTGCTTCAGGTGCCACAATGTAAACTCTAATTAATTACATTAGGCCATATGCTAATTCATGACATCTTTCAAATTAGATAAGGTTTAATAATTGAAGAAATTCCTTATTAAGCCAATTATAACTATTGACATCTTTAACCGTCGACAAAAATATGTAAAACAATACATAATACATTGAAATTCCTAACAACTGTTTACATATCCACATTTCCTTTTAAAAAAAAAAAAAAAAAAAAAAAAAAAAAAAAAAAAAAAAAAAAAAAAAAAAAAAAAAATCTGTATAAATATAAAATGCGGTCAAAATTAAAAACCGTGTCATTGATGTACTACTCCATACCAGTACTATTTACAAGTCTACTATGTGGGATGAGATTTTATTTCATATAAGAAATTACATAGTTGTAAGTAATAGAAATATATGTGTAGCTAGTGGCTAGTGAATCTTTGACATAGAAAAGTAGTTGAAGATACATTAATTGACTTCAAGTCTTCAATGTAGAAGGGGTTAGAAAAAAAATGTATGATTTGGATGTGTTGTTGTTGGAAGCTAGCTATGTTTTTATGTGAGACATTGATGGTAAATGCGTCAATTTCTGGTACACCAACATTTAAGTTTAGGTTGTAAATAAGACAATGACATTATTCATTTTTATTTTGTTATCTTATACTCCGTACTACTTGGAAATAAAAAGATACAGAGTACTGACTACTGAGTACAATATATATTTTTTTTCTTTCTGGTGATTTGATACTCAGTACTCCGTAAACTTTACTCTTTTTTTTTTTTCATTATTACCTTCTTTTTTACGAATAAAATTATTAAACGGAGTAGATTATGAAGAAAAATTATAAATTGACTCATTAACACGAATGTTAATTGGATACATCAAACTAACTAACTCTGGGTACATCGTGTATGTAATAAATACAAGTATAATTTGTATATTATGGAGACATAAATATTAAGGGGCAGTGATAAAATAGTATTTAATACAGCTTATTGTGTTGGCTTATGAAGGTTACCTGAAAAGTAGACTAGGCGTGCTATGTTACACACTCTGTTTTTGTTACAAAGAATGGTTTCGGCTCAATTATGATCTGCACAAGCGTGCTAGTTTTCTTTGCTTTTGTCCAATACTCCAATATATATACTACGTATATATTTTTTTTTATTATAAATAGTCTTGTAAGAATTGGGGATCAATTGATCAAATACGCGGGCCAGCCATAACCAAAGAGCCCAATATTGTAGATGTTTATATTCAATTAGTGGGCCAGCCATAAACAAAAAGCCCAATATTATAAATCTATATATCCAATTAGTGGGCCACCCATAACCAAAGAGCCCAATATTATAAATCTTTGTATACAGTTAGTGGGCCTGCCCATATCATAAGAGCCCATAAGGCCCACGGACTATAAACATGCAGATTGTGCAAACAAAGGTTTAAATTTCAACTTGTAGTAGTTGTAGGCTTCTAGGACTTTGTTGAAAAAAGGCTTAAAAGCCTTGTTAAAGGTGGTAATCGGAATAGTTTTACTTGTACTTCGTATATCTGAATTTGATGGTTATAATATGTGATTATGTTATATTTACTTATATTCTTATATTTACTTAAATGAGGTAAGCATATATGGAGTTATATAGACTAATGTGCGGAGTATTTACTGAAAATAAATTGTTTAGACTTGAGATCAAATTCTATTAAGCAATACATCTCATAAATACTCCGTATCAAGGAAACATAATAGATTTTTTCTTCTATTGCTCCACAAGTTTTGCTTAAAATTTCTTCTTTATTAAGGCTTATTATATCATGCCCTTGGCAGAGATCTCCAATTCAGATTATTTAGTCAACTAAGTTTGAACTTTATACTTAAATAATAAACATAAATTATATTGATTATTTGACTTAAAGCCAAGCCAATGTATTGAATTGAATGGCAGCCAAGGCTAAGTCTTGGTAGAATAGTAGAAGATACCTGGAAATATCATATCATATACTAGTAGTAAATAACTAAATATAATATATTATGCTTCACATTGAAGGAAATTTCAACATCACTAAGCATATAATAAGCAACCGTGTGAATTTGTCTTGTAATTCCATGATTAGGTTGAGTAGTTCCATGTAAACTCGTAACATAAAGGAATAAATTCAAGAGGCATATCTACCAAATTAACTCCACATGAACTCATCTAGAAAGTATATATTCATGTAATTGGATGCACCGTTTACTTAATTAACAGATGATTATTAAGGAAATTGTGTATACAATGGAAAAACAATAAAAATCGCATTCATCACCCTTCTGACTAACTAGTTTTACTAGTCCTTTTTGCTTGAGTCATCAATCATGATGAACAATTGATGTTCATAGAAATTCATTATACTCCAAAAATAGAAAGGCACTATAGATTATCAATTGTTTAGACTCGAGATTAAAATTTTATTATAACACTGTAGTTTTTTTTAAGGGAAATTATCAATGGTACACCCAAGGTTCGGGCTTTTATCAATGGTACACCAACTTAGTTTTTGTTTATCAACGGTACACCCAAGGTTTAATACACTCATCTACAGTAACCCTAACGATAATTAAACGTTAATTAAAGGTTAATTTTAGGTTAATACACTTAAAATGAAATGACTAATTTGCCCCCTACTCCAAATACATTAAATCGCTCCTTTCAAACCTCAACTAACTATATTAAAAACTCCTAAGTCAGAAGATCGTTCTCTTCTTCTTCCTTCTCACTCTCTCCCCTGTTTCTACTGTTGTGAGGTTCCATAATCGACGGGCGAATTGAACAAAATTCTAGCAAATTCTGCACTTCATTGTTGATCGCTTAAGGTAAGTTTTCATCTGAGTCTTTGATTTTCTGACTTTCGCTTAGTTTTGGTAGTATATGATTTTTTTTTGTTTAAATTGGTTTCCATGTACAATTGTTAGCGAATTATGGTTTAAAATATGGACAATGTGCCTGTGATTATTATTTGTTACTTTACTGTTGTATTTTTTGCACAAATAATTCGAATTGGGTGTGTTTGAGTAGATATATGTATGTGTTGTGTGTGAAAAAGGGAAAATCAGAAAGGAGGGAAACTATATATAGAGGAAGAGGGGGTGGGTAGGGTAGAGTACATAAAGGAGGGAAAATGAAGAGGGAAAAAAAGGGAGGGAATTTTTTAAGTTAAAAAATTCGAATTAAACCCCAACTTAACCTTTACTTAACGTTTGTTTAACGTTAAGTGTATAGTTGATAATCGTGTGAAACCTTGGGTGTACCGTTGATAAACAAAAACTAAGTTGGTTTACCATTGATAAAAGCCCGAACCTTGGGTGTACCATTGATAATTACCCTTTTTTTAATCTCAATAAACTAACATTAGATAAGAATATCATAAATAATTAACTCCTAATTTCTTTCTCTTATAAAGTATTCATTTCAGTTTAGTTCAGTTCAATTCAGTTCAGTTCAGTTCAGTTCAGCTCATTTCAGTTCAGTTCAGTTCAGCTGAGTTCAGTCAATGAGAACATGCCCTCTACCTTATATATATATATATAAAACGGAGGGAGTATTTCTAAAGAATATATCCAATAAAAACAACAATGACTTATCAAAAGGTTTTGTGTGAGGCCGAACTCACGTGAGACCGGGCTCAATAACAAAAGTCCAACAAAAAGGCGCGGGCTAACTAAACCCGATTGCGAGGCCCGCAACACCAAATACATGACAATAATATTATAATACCGGACAATAATAATCTAATACATGACAGTAATATTTTAATATCTGACAATAATATTCTAATACATGACAGTAATATTCTAATACCTGACAGTAATATTCTTATACATGTCACTAATATTTTAATATCTGACAATAATATTTTAATACATGACACTAATATACTTATACCTGACAATAATATTCTTATACATGACACTAATATTTTAATATCTGACAATAATATTCTAATACATGACACTAATATACTTATGCCTGACAATCATATTCTTATCCATGACACTAATATTTTAATATCTGACAATAATATTCTAATACATGACACTAATATACTTATACCTTACAATAATATTCTTTTACATGACACTAATATTTTAAAATCTGATAATAATATTCTAAAACATGACACTAATATTCTAATATATTCTAATATTATTCTAATATCAAACCTTACAAGTTTACTATCGTGAAAACATTAAAAGTTTAATGTCTGACATCAAAAGTTTTATATTTGACATTATAAGTTTTATATCAAACATTAAAAGGTTAATATCTGACATTTAAATTTTAATATCAATAGCTTTATGCTTTAAGAGGAGAATTCTCCTTATTACTGTAGCAAACAAGAAATTCATAACAATAAGAACAAGCAATGATTTCATTATTTTCATTAGCAATAGGAACACAACGAACGTAACAATAGAAGGCAACAATTTCTTAAACGTCTAAGGAGGAGTCAGCCATTGAAGAGCTGAAGAGTTAGGCAAAGTTTGAAAGAAAAAAAAAAAAAAAAAAGAAACTTCGATTGATCGAAGAGAGTAACAATGAGAAGAGCACCTTTAATGGGGTAAATTTCAGAAATTTCGTATTAGGGTCGATGATGGAGGTGATGGGAATTGGGAAGAGTGTAAATATTGAGGGAGAGGTCGCCAGAGACAGGGGAGGAGAGCAGAGGAGTGGATAATTGAGGAGAGAGAAAGGGAAAGAAGAAAAACTAAAGAATGAAGATGGTGGACTCACCATGAGTCCGTTCTAGCCCAAAGTTTACCATGACCTATAAAGTGTTGATTCACTTGGTATGATTTTTGCTTCAGATCTTTAAAATCTAAAGTAGAAATCTTACCAAGTGAGGGTAATTAGAGTAAGGATTTTTTTGAAACTAGAGTAAAGATTTTTTAAATATCTCTTGAGATTGAGATCCGAATAAATCCTTACTATTTAATAATAATAATAATAATAATAATAATAATGATAATAATAATAATAAATAATGTAATCATATTTGGGATTTTATTATCAATCACAAATTCACTATGGATTTAGATAGGGTCAACTTTTTACATCTCATTCTATAAATTTTATAAGCTTAAAGCGGATTAACTTTATGAGCCATACCTATCAAATTGAGATATCATTTTTTTTTTTTTTTTTTCTCTCCAATAAAAAAAAAAAAGAAAAAAAAAATTTCCAATGAAGTAAGTGGGCCGACCCATAACGGTCCTGCAAAACTAAAACGACAATAACGCGTAAAACCATTATAGATTTAATCACGCCTCCGTTACTCGTATTTGTTAACCGTGTAACCTAAACACTCCCAATTTTCTTCACTTTCCCCTTTTTAATTCAAACTATCCATTCTCTATTTGACGGCTCAACGTCCACCCATTCCACTCCCTCAAATTCCCCTATAAATACACACACCCCCTCTCATCACCACTCCACCCAATTCCAATTCATTTTATTCCCCTCAACACCACCAAAAAAACACACATTATTATTCCACCAAAACTAGAGCGTACCTGTGCTAATAATCAATGTCGTATCAAAAACAACCCGAACTTAACGGGGCATACTATGGCCCCTCAATCCCACCCCCGCCTCGCTCCTACAATCGACCAGGCAAGCGAGGCGGCCGAAGCTGCGGGGGCTGCTGCTGTCTCTTCGACTGCCTCTGCGGTTGCGTCATGAGTTGCATCTGGTCCATCCTCTGCACCATCCTCGTTGTCGTCGGAATCCTCATCCTCCTCTTCTGGCTCATTGTCCGCCCTCACGAAGTCAAATTCCACGCCTCAGACGCCAAACTAACCGCCTTCAACTTCACCAACAACGACAACAATCTCAACTACAATCTCGACGTCAATTTCAGTGTTCGAAACCCAAATCGTCGAATCGGTGTTTACTACGACACAATCGAAGCCAATGCTATTTACGCAGGACAAAGATTCAGCACTGTTAATGGTCCAGTTTTTTACCAGGGTCATAAGAATACTACTGATTTTGGACCCTTGAATTTTAAGGGGCAGCATATTGTTGTTCTTGGAAGTGGTGATAAATCTGATTATGATAAACAGAGTAATGAAGGGGTTTATGAGATTCAATTGAAGATGCATTTAAGGGTTCGATTTAAACTTGGATTGTTTAAAACTGGTACTTGGAAGCCCAAGATTAAGTGTGATTTGAAGGTTCCTATTGAAGGTAAATCTGGGCAATTTGAGAGGACTAAATGCAGCTATGATCTTTGATTCTATTTTTTTAATTTTGTTCAGTTTGTGTTCTTAGATCTTGATTTTGGGATTATTTGATTTGTTTTAGGGATATTATGAATAAAAAAATATAGTACTTCGTATATTTTATGGATATATAAACTTGATTTTCATGTATATAAAGTCATAAATTTTCTGGTTTGATTAATTTTCTTGGGTTTTGCAATTTTGTTGCTTTAATTCATTGATTTTTTTAATTTTTTAATTATTATATTGTGAGTAACGGTCGAAATTCTTGTTCATAATTCATTAATTCATGGTTTCTTCTTTTTAGTGGGGCTAATTTGTCAGCTTTATTACGAAATTATGATTAGTGTTCAACAACCCGAGTAAAATTTTTAAATAAAGAGAAAAATAAGGGAGTAATTTAATCAAATTATACCCTTTAAACAAAGAATTACGAGGAATAAACTATGTACTTAAATGATTATCTTAATAATCAAGCAGAGGATATTGGTGATCTATATAGTTGACTTAATCAAAACGATGACTTAACCTTGAAAGAATGAAAGGGACTAGGAAGTTTCTCTGTCTAGATTTATGGATTTTTTTAATTAATCTTTGATTTTTATAATTGCTTAATGTATGCTGTGTTTATGGTATGTGACAAATATCTTTGAATCATTCAATTTACTCAACCTTGGAGTAGTCTTGTTTGGTTACGGCAACAGCGAGACAATTTCTCACTTAATGTGATTGTCTACTATATCATTGAGTCATTGGTTTAATGTTCAACCCCCCAAAACAAATAAATCTCCTAAAAAGGGCGAAAATAGTGTTTCACACTATAGTATTTTTTGATCAATTGACACGTTTACACACGTGTCTAAACAATAAAGCGTGAGAAAATTGCTTGATGGTGAGACACTAAATGTCGAGGTTCAACCGTTCAATAGCTCTCAAGCTATTGGAATCATGGAGAGTACCAAGCAAGGCTTGGCTTTGGAGTTTTATCAAGTGATGGGGTTGAGATCTTGTTAGGATTAGTAATGGAGTCATGGGGAGCTCTACAAGTCTAACAGATTAAGGGCCTGTTCTCATACGTTGAAATTTAGTTCAGTCTAGTTCATCAACTAATTTTCTTCTCTTATAAAATATTCATTTCATTAGTTCAGTCTAGTTCATCAACTAATTTTCTTCTCTTATAAAATATTCATTTCAGCTCACCTCAATAATGAGAACAAGACCTAAGAGCACTCACATCACTGAGCATTTTTTTGCTCATGAGCAAAAGTGGTGAGCAAATTTGATAGAAATGGTACTACATCAATGAGGAAAATGAAAAATGCTCATGAGCATTTCACAATTTGCTCATAAGATGAGCAAATTTCATGATGAATAGTAATGTCGTGGGCCCCAGCATTCATCCAAAATTGAGGAGCAAAAATGATAGAAATGTTACTACATCAATGAGCAAAAGAAAATATACTCATGAGCAATTCAATTATTTTTTGATCACTAGTGGGATAAAATTTCCTCACAAAAAATGCTCATGAGCAAATTTGGTTGGGAAGAGAGAGAAAGTGGCTAGAGAGAGAATGAGCAATTATTTTTTTGCTCACTAATGTGAGTGCTCTAACACTAATCTTCTTCTTGTGCATGTGCTAATTAGCTTATCTAACTTGTGTGTATATAGATCGCCACAGGCCCACAAGTCCACAACCCACAAGTGTATAATTATTAAACCTAGTACAAAATGTTCAAAACTTCAAATACACTAATAAGTGGGCAATATGTCATGGCAAAAGCTAATGTACTAATAACGTTCAGGTCCACAATTTTTTTTTAATAAGTATGAAAAAAAAAAAAAAAACATCACGACACCCAAAGCCTTACTCATATCAAGTTTTAGAGCCACCGTACCATCCCGACCTTCCCCCCGTCTCTTCATAGAATGGAAAACCTCAAAAGCAATGAGAGCATTGTCAATAATAAGACAATTAGGGACAAAAGCTCTCAGAATAATCAAAATAAGAGACCCAAGCATCGGCTTCATCTTGTTCGCCAGAGTTTTAGAAATAATTCTAAATGTGCTAGAGGTGAGAATTGTACTTAGGGCCTGTTCTCATAGACTGAACTGAATATTTTATAAGAGAAGGAAATTAGGAGCTTAACTGAACTGAACTGAAAATAAACGTATGAGAATAGACCCTTAATGCTACTTGATTTGCCTCTTAGTAGAGAAGATGAATGCTCTAACTTTCAAAAGGTTGAGAAGATTATGAATGTATGTATCGAAATTGATGACTAAGAGGTTGTCGCCTTTAATCTGGATGTTCAAGCCAACAATACTCTAATGTTCTTTAAGATAATTCTGTTCATCTGGAAGGAAAAAAAAAAAAGAATAAACACCTTTACTTTAAGTTATCTCTCTTAAAAAAGGAAAAACATTAGGAAACCCTTCTCACGAGGAGAATTCCTAATGCATCTGAATCCCTAAAATTGGAGTGTAACTCTCATACTATAATAATTTGTACTCCCTCCATCCGTAAATTACATTCCTGGTTTCTATTTTGGGTATTTCAAAATTACATTCCTCCTTTCCATTTCTTTTTTTTTTTTTTTTTTTTCTCCAAATATCCCAAATCAACTCTCTTTTTCTGTTGTATATTTAATGCTTTTTCACTCTTACTATCCTAATCTCACTCTTATTTTCTCTCTCCATCGTTTTCTCAAGTTTGTACTTCCCATAACTAACCTAATGAATATGATTGGTTCTTAATTTTCAATTAGAAGCATGTTATTGGTCCTTTTCTTTGCAAAGGATTGTTGACATGACATCATTAATCATTAATCTATCTTTGTTTTACTCAAAGACATCATTTAATGTTTTGTATTTCCCATTGAAATATTTCATTATTGTTATTTGTCTTATTCTTTCCTCCTTAATTCCCGTGTAATTTTACAAACAAAAATGTAGTTTAGGGACGGAGGGAGTACTCCAATTTTAGGAATGATCTATTAACACCATATAATTCTTAAAGCTATATATAAGGAGTTTGAAAATATTACGGAGTATGTGTCAAAAAATAAAATAAAATAAAATTAAGGAGTACGTGTCAAAAAAAAATAAAATTACGAAGTATACCCTCAGTCCCCGAAAGAACGACCCATTTGGGTTGATTACGCGGGTATTAAGAAAGTTTAATAAAAAGAAGTAAAAGTATATTGAAAATATAAATTTACATGGGGTTTGTAAAAAACAGAGAGAGAAAGTAATAAAATTACTTGGAAAATCAAATTTTTATATGGGGAAGCTAATTTTACACAAATATTGTTGCAAATTGGTGGGTGTTTTAATGCAAATGGGTCATTCTTTTTGGGACTAAAATTAGGTCAAATCGGTTGTTCTTTCGGAGATGGAGGTAGTAGTATTTAAGCTAAATTATACTCGTACTTCGTATATTTTATACAACGAACTAATAAAATAAATATAGTCAATTAAGATTTTGAATAATTTAATAAACCTTAGGAAGGCCAAAAGACAATTGTCAATCTACTCCATATAGAGTAGAGCAAGGGAGCAAAACTTTCGAAAAAATCTCGGGACTTTGGTTTTTCAACTCATCGGCATTGGAAACTGTTAAGAATTAGAGAATCACTTTAATGCAAATGGTTCTTGAGTAACTATATACTCCGTAATATCTTTGCTTACTACTCCGTAGTATTAAGCGTTCACTAAAGATTAAGGGGTCGTTTGGTTCACCAAGAGGAAAGAGAATGACTAAGAGAAAGGGAAAGAGGGAGAATGGAAAGCAACTCCCCTATTTATTATATGTTGTTTGTTCACAAAGGAGAAAGGGAATGAAATGGAACTTCACATGGAAGTACCAACTCACTGCCAACAACCAACTCCAACCCCCTCCCCCCAGCGGCGCCGAGATCCCCCACCCACTTCGTTGGTCCCCACCCCTCCCTGCCGGCGACCTACGCCCCTCGTCCACCGCGCCGTCGCCCTCCCTCGTCCCCCGCACCGCCACCCCTTTTCCTTCTAATTGTTGATGTTGTCCCTCTTCTCTCTCTCTTTTAAGTGATTTGTTTGATAGATCTACTAGGTTGATTGTTAATAGAGTTTCATATGTTGTTTTTGGGTGTTTGGGGGTTGTTTATGGGTTTTTTTTTTTTTTGTTGAGATGGTTAGGGTTTTTGGGGTGGTTTTTGTAGTGGTTTCCATGGTGGGTGTGGTGATTTTGTGGGTAATGAGTGGTGAACGTGGTGGGTGAGGGTTTTCGAATGAAGTTGGGTAATTTGGGAAAGATGGGTTTTTTTTTCCGGGTGGATTTGGGTGGTTTCGGTGGTGAATGTTGGTTTTAATTAGGTGGTTTCGATGGCGGCGGCAGGGGCGTCGGCGATGTTATGGTGGTTAGCGGTGGTTCAGGTGGTCAGTTGGTAGTTCTGGTGGGTGGATGGTGGCTATGCGGTGGTTTTGATGGTGTTAGGGTGGCTAGGCGGTGGTTCTGGTGGTGTTAGGGTGGCTAGGCGGTGGCATCGGTAGTCAGTTGGTGTTTTAAGAGTGGTCAAGGTAGTTAGAAATTTGGTCAAGGTAGTTGGGTGAAGAGGAATTTGGGGGTTTGAGTGATTCCCTTGGGGGGGGGGGGAATGAAGCTAGAGGAAAATGGGGTAATGGGAGGGGTAAAGGGAATGATTGATTTTGTCTATCAAACATCAACAAAGGGATTCATGGTAGTTGATTCCCATTCCCTTTGTTGAATACCCCCAACCAAACGGCCCCTAAGTTTAGTTACATTCTACAATTGATATCATAAAAATTTGGAATCCTCACCTCTTAAAAGGTTTCACCTATCCCTCTTATGAACAGTAACCACATGTGCGGGGAGCATGTGTGACTGCTTTCGAGGAAAAGATACGATTTTATCCTCCAGTACGGCAAACTTATCTGATTTTCGAAAACGCGTCAAAAACAGGCCTGGCGCCTGACTCCAGGCATTGGCGCCTGGAACCAGGCCTAGCGCCTGGCGCCAGCCATTGGCGCCTGGTGCTAGCCATTGGCGCCAATCAGCTGGTGCTGGCGCCAGCTCTGTTTTGCGTGCGCCAGCTCTGTTTTACGTGCGCCAAGTGTTCTGTTTTGATATTTTATCTTTTTGGCTGATTTCTCTATAAATAACGTATTAAAAACTCCGTTTTCATTCACCTACAATCAGTTTTCATTCGCAATCATTAATTCTCTAATTCTCTCTTAATCATTCACCAATTCTCATCAACATTCATCTATATTCACCTACAATCAGTTTTCAATTCTCATTCTCTTCTAATTCATTCATCCATCTTAATCCTTCATTCATCTCTCTCTCTCTTCTAAACCTAGTCTTTTACATACAAAATTCCGCATTCGCAAGATCTAGAAACACCTAGCCATATTCGAAGTTGCATTCGCCCTAGACGTGAAAGGTTTAATTTCTGAAGGTTTGGTCCCTAATCTCTCTTTCCATTATTTAATTTAATTGTTTGATTTTATTATTTTCCTTAAAGTTACTAACGTGTGTATTTTGTTATTAGAAAGAGGTACGAGGCATCAAAGTAAGTACTTTAATGATTTTTGATTGATGTAGAGATCATGTTTAAATTGTTATTATGATATTCCTAAGTATAATGTCTAGGGTAATTTTAATATTAAATATGATTGTTATGATGCTTCCTATGTTCTTCCTAATATTTATGATTGTTAGTATCATGTTAGGGTTAAAGATTTGATTTTTATTGCTTAGTGACATGCTAGGATTTGTTATTAATCTTGTTAGTATCATGCCTAGGATCTTGCTATCATTATTATGCTTTAATATTAACATGAACATGATTATGATTATAATTGTTATAATTTATGATGAATATTATTATTATTATTATTATTATTATTATTATTATTATTATTATTATTATTATTATTATTATTATTATTATTATTATTATTATTATTATTATTCTGATGATGATTATTTTATTTATGATTATTATTGTTTTGATTATGATTATAATTTTATTGTTATTATGATGATATTTATTATTATCAGTTGCTTGATGCTTATTTATTTGTTGTTGCTTGATCATACCTTTTATGCATGTTTAAAGGGAATTTAATACTTGTAATCACGCTTAATAAGATAATTAATAATCTTGTTAGGGTTAGTTTGATTATGATTTCAAGTGATCACCAATAATAGATTTATTTGTGCATTAATATTCAACCAACATAGATAAACAGGTTTAGGGTTAATCGTATTGATTGCATGTTAATTAAAAAGCGCACATGAATACGATCAGAATAAAGTAGAGGCCTATTATTAGGGCAGGTTCAATCTCTTTTAGATTGGATTTGTACCTTCATCCCCGAACCCTTATTTGGTTCAAGACCTTATTGGAGTTGACGATCTCTTGGATCGTTAAGGGGTGTAACCTTCACCCTGTGAACGGTTTACAAGTTCCTAAAACTTGTTGGCGACTCTTTTGCTCTATCTTCTTCCCTTTTGGACGCCACCGTACTTAAGTGTATGATCACAGTGGGGTTCAAGATAGGGGGTTAACGCTTGAAATTATTCCCCACACTTAGAAACTCAATAACCATGGGGGCATAGCTTAGAAAAACACAATAAAAAATAAAATCAATAAAATAAAATATAAAAAGTTAATTAAGGAGGTGAAATTCATATAAATTGTAAGCTAATAGCTAGTCATTGGAGTTTAAAGTAGCTATAATGACAATTAACGCTTATGTGGCATGCCAAGCTAATTGTTAAATTAGCTTGCCGTTGAAATTGCTCTTACTACACTCAAACCCATTATAGGGGTACTTAATATCTTTAAAGAGTGTAGTTTTATTGAATTCAATAACAAATACACAAAGAAATTAAAAGGAAATGGTCGAAAATAGCCAAATCTTCAAATCGTTTATTGGCCAAAGTCGGGATGCATCCCACACATCGAGCGACTCTCATGGAAGCGGAGCGCACCAACCATAGCCTCCGCTAAACTCAGAAAGGGTACAACATGTACCAATACTAGGGCCCCATACAGCGCAATACAGTCCTTCACAGCATTCGTCTCCAACTGCACAAAACCCAAGTCTCTCTTCGCAAGTAAAGTCGAATGGCCACCAAGCCATAGTACAATCTGTAAAATTGCCAACCAGCACTATTTCAGTAATGAACTAATGATACGAATATTCGTTATATATTGAATAAGTAGCGTACAGATTAACGAATAAAAGCAAGAACATGGTAAGCGATAGAAATTTAGTACTAAACCTGATGCCGCAAGCAAAAGTAGTACTACTAAGATCAGTGGCTTTGCATCAAATGTGAACTTACGTACATCCATTGAATTAGCTTAATTAGCTTGTTTGCAAAAGTTTATACAAATGTGATTACTAATAGGCTTTGTGTTTCCGATTTCGTTTTAATAAGCTTGACATTCACATATCAACATATCATCCCTCTTTATACTGTCTTTCCATGGTATAGAGGTGTATTATAAGAATATAAGGTCAACTTTTTTTTTTTTTTTTTTCTTTTTTTTTTCTTTTTTTTATTTTTTGGACAAGTAGTATAAGGTCAACTTCATAGTTGTAGTATGCTAGCTGTCCAAATAAATTTTAAGAACGTGTGAAGGTAACTTCTAACGAAAATAATATTCATGGGAGTCTAGTTTTCATTCCTAAGTCAACTCTTTTAGTTATATTTTATGAGACAACCGTGATTTAATCTTACATGAACATGGATAGATTATGCTCATATTTTTAATGACTTTAGTATTTAGGAAAAATTGCAAATATTAATCTAGAGATGTCAACGAGCTGAGTGAAGTCGAGCCAAGTAGTAATCTGTTGAACTTAGCTTGATAGAAATTGTTAAAGCGAGCCAAGCGAGATGTTAACTTCGAGCAATTTGGGGAAAAATAAGCAGAGAAATTATAGAGAGAGAAAAACTAAGAGAGGGAAAGAGAGGGTTTTTATTATTCAGTGTCATAATGAATGAATACAGTAGAAAGAGTATTTATAACTCATTAATTACAGCTAACAGAAAATAGAATTATCTAGGCCCACTGTAACTAACTTCAGCCAGCTGTGCTTGCTGACGTGGCAAAGCACCCAACTCTTCACTATTCTTCACACCCCCCCCCCGCAAGCTGGAATCTGATTGAAGCATTCCCAGCTTGGACATTAACTCATTAAACTGAGCAGAAGGGAGAACTTTTGTGAATAAATCAGCAAGCTGGATCTTTGTAGGCAGATAACGCAACTGAATCAAGCCTTCCATTACTTTCTCCCTTGTAAAATGGCAGTCGATTTTTATATGTTTTGTTCTGTCATGAAAGACAGGATTCTTGGCAATATAAATTTCTGATTGATTGTCACAATGTAATGTGACTGGTTTTAAACCTTGCACTCCCAACTCTTCAAGTATCCTGACCAACCAGGTTATTTCATAGGCTGCATGAGACATAGCCCTATACTCTGCCTCAGAAGAGCTTTTGGAAACAATTGCTTGTTTCTTTGATTTCCAAGAAATTGGAGAATTTCCAAACATCATCAAATACCCAGTAATTGACCTCCTTGAGTCTACACAAGCTCCCCAATCAGAATCTGAGAAGGCTTGTAACCTAAGCTCATCAGAACCTCTTAACAACAAACCTTGACCTTCTGTTCCAGCCAAATATCTCAGTGTGTGATGTAAAGCAGCAAGATGAGAAGTCCTGGGATTGTGCGAAAATTGACTGAGAGCCTGAACTGTGAAGGACAAGTCAGGCCTGGTGTTAGTTAAGAAATTTAACTTTCCAACTAAACACCTGTAATATGCAGGATCAGAGATTGGATCTCCATCTGAAGATGTCAACTTCAAATTTATAGGTAAAGGAGTGACAATAACTTTAGACAAATCCATACCAAAATGTTGTAACAACTTCTTTGTAAATTTCTTCTGAGTCATGATAAAACCATCAGCAGATCTTGACACCTCAATACCTAGGAAGTAATTGACTTCCCCCAGATCCTTTATGCTAAAGACATTGTGAAGATGTGCTTTAAGATCCTGTATACCTTTCTCATCTGATCCTATTACCAAGATATCATCTACATACACTGCTACCAAAGCCAGACTATCTTCTGTTCTTCTGATGAAAAGGGAGTAGTCATTCTTTGACTGAACAAAGCCTTGAAACTGTAACTCATGAACCAGTTTAGCAAACCATTGTCTTGATGCTTGCTTCAAACCATACAAAGACTTCTTAAGTCTACACACAGAGTTTTTAGGAACATTCAACCCCTCAGGAGCCTTCATGTATACTTCCTCAAAGAGATCTCCATGTAAGAAAGAATTATTTATGTCTAATTGGAATACTTTCCAATCTTTAGAAGCAGCTAGCTTAGAGAGAGTAAGCATCTATTGCCATCTTAACAACTGGTAAAAAATTTTCTTGATAGTCAATACCATATTTCTGTGTAAATCCTTTAGCCACAAGCCTGGCTTTAAACCTTTCTATACTGCCATATGCCCTTCTCTTGATTTTGAACACCCACTTGCACCCAATTGCTTTTTTTCCAGTAGGTAGAACAACAACATCCCAAGTATTATTGTCCTTTAAAGCTTTCAACTCTTTATCCATAGCCATTACCCAATCTGAGGACTGTGAAGCTTCACTATAAGAAACTAGTTCTGTAAGATCATCAAAACTTGCCAACAAAACCTTATGACTATTAGAAACCTTCTGATATGTCACCAGGTTACACCAGTGCTCAGTTGGTTTAGTAGCTGCCAGAGTACAGACATAATTCTTTTTCCAGAAAGGGGACTTAATAGTTCTATTAGATTTCCTTACCTCAATCACAGATTGTTGACTTGTGAAAGGTTGAGAAATTTGAGAGTGTGTTTGGGAATTTTGAGAAAGATCAAAAGAATGAGAGTGTGTTTGAGAGGTTTGAGAAGTATCAGAAGAATGAGAATGTGTTTGAGAAGAACTAGAACTGTCAGTGTTGTTATGAAAAAGGAAAACATCAGGAATGTTATCAGTTACAATGTTGTCATGGAGGGTTTCAGAAGGAAGAAAAATAGGAAAAGAAGTAGATTTAGGAGAAGAAGGAGAAGGATTAATATGAAATGGAAAATGCTTTTCATAGAAAATCACATCTCTGGACACACTCACTACTCTAGTTGTTTGATGCGTAACCTTATACCCTTTTTGAGTGGTAGAATATCCCAAAAAAATGTGTGGTTCTGCCCTACTGTCAAACTTGCTCCTGTTTTGTTTAGGAGTAGACACAAAACATAAACACCCAAAAACTCTTAAATGGGAAATATCAGGTTTTTTGTTGTGTATTTTCTCAAATGGTGAAACATTCCCCAAACACTAAAGAGGCGTTCTATTAATGACATATGCTGCACATAACACACACTCACCCCAAAACTCTGCAGGAACATTAGATTGAAAATACAAAGCCCTAGCTGTCTCAAGCAAGTGTTTATGTTTTCTCTCAACTACCCCATTTTGTTGTGGAGTATCTATACAACTAGTTTGATGCAAAATTCCTCTTTTTTGAAAACAATGTTTTAGCATCTCCTTCACACAGCTCAAGAGCATTATCAGATCTCACACATTCAACAACAGTTTTATATTGATTTTCTATGAAAGCAAAGAAAGATTCAAGAACAGAAACAGAATCAGAATCAGATTTATATTTCAACAAGTGAACCCAGGTACATCTTGAGTAATCATCAACTATTGTAAGAAAAATAGAACATTTATTGTAAGTTTGTACCCTATGTGGACCCCATAGATCTACATGTAACAACTGAAAGGGCTTAAATTTTTTAATAGAACTATCAGAAAAAGGCAACCTATGTTGTTTGGCCATAGGACAAACTTGACAGAATGTAGAATCTATGTTATTTAGACTAGAATCTACTAGTTTTAGCTTGGAAAAAGGAATGTGCCCCATTCTAAGATGAATGAGTTTTTCTTGATCATCTGCAGGAGAAGAATTGGAAACTGCAGATGCAATACTCTCATTATTGAGTCTGGAAAGGAATGATCCTGAACAAAACATTTATCAAATATAAAAACTACTTCACAACTCAAATCTTCACACAATTTAGGAACTGACACCAGATTAAACTTAAACTCTGGTACAAACAAAACTCCAGTCAACTCAATTCCATTTAGAACAACTGTCCCTATATGTGTAACTGTAACTTTGCTACCATCTGGTATTGTAATTTGATGATCACCAGGTGAAATATTATCATAAGAAGAAAAATACTTCAAATCACAAGCAATATGATCTGTTGCTCCACTGTCTATGACCCAGTCAGAATGAAAAGCTGAAAACAGACAAATTTTACCTGCTATGAATGCTGCTGAATTGCTGTCAACTTTATCAATTACAGAACTTGAATTTTGTACCTCAGACTGACATCCTGGTGCTCTTTCCATCTCATCTAGAAACTAATTGTATTGTTCCCTTGTAAAGGATGTTGTAACAAGATCTAAGTCTGGATTGTCCTCAACTTGAGCAAAATTATTAAATCTCTTCCCACTATTGTTGTTTGCTTTGTTACTGTTTTTGAAGTCTTGAGGATAGCCATGAATTTTAAAACACCTGTCAATAGTATGACCTCCAATTTTACAATGATCACAAAATAATTGAGACCTTCTCTGCTCATAAGAATAACCTGTTCTTCCTCTGCCTCTATCACTAAAACCTCCTCTTGAAAAATTGTTGGAATTAGAACTTTGACCTCTATACCTCTACTCTCCATAACTCCTTCTATCAGCTGCAAAGGCATGAGAATCAGCAGAAACTTGCATACCACTAACTACTGACTTGTGTCTTTCTTCTTGAACCAAAAGTCTATAAGCATGAGTCACAACAACTAGAGGCTGCATCAACAAAATATTTCCTCTCACCATAGCAAACTGTTCATTCAACTTCATCAAGAATTGTATCAGCCTTTGATTGTCTCTTTGTTTAACCAGCTTTTGTGTAAGATTACACACACAACCACTACAAGTACATACTGGTAATGGATTGACTGCATCTAACTCATCCCATAACATCTTCATTTTGGTAAAGAACTCTGCTACACTAGTTGTGCCTTGTTGTAAATCTGATAATTGTTGTTGTAAAGCAAACAATTGTGGACCAGAAGACTGAGCATATCTCTCTTCCAAATTCTGCCATATCTCTCTAGCTGTAGCAAAATATAAAACACTCCTAGCTAACACAGGTTCAAGAGCACTAAGAATCCAACTAATAACCAAATCGTTACACCTTTTCCAGGCACCAAAAACTACATCATCAGGATTAGGCAAATTAATCGAACCGTCAACAAAACCTAATTTGTTTTTGGCTGATAAACCAATCATCATAGCTCTTTTCCAATCACTAAAGCCTGTTCCATCAAACTTAACTGGAACTGAAGCCATCTTAAGACTATCATTCGGATGAATGAAGTATGGAGAAGTAGGATCTTGAATTTGTTCATTCACCATTTTTAATCAGCTGATTTAACAATTCAATCGAAAGAAAACGCAGCAACAATTCGATTCAAACAACAAATCAAACGCGAAGAAATCTTCAAGAATTTAACAATAATCCAATCCAGAATGCAAAACAATCAACCTTAACTCCAACAGCAATCTCTAATCATCAATAATTCCAACTATTTACCAGAAAATCCAAAAAAAATCCAGAAACAATAAAAAAGATCGCAAACAATTAATCGTCAAACATCTACCAGCAAAAAAACTTTGAACAAAAACACATAAACTTACAATCAACTTTCTGAATTCGCCATTAACGAACTATTTCACAGCTCTGATACCATGTTAATTTCGAGCAATTTGGGGAAAAATAAGCAGAGAAATTATAGAGAGAGAAAAACTAAGAGAGGGAAAGAGAGGTTTTTATTATTCTGTGTCATAATGAATGAATACAGTAGAAAGAGTATTTATAACTCATTAATTACAGCTAACAAAAAATAGAATTATCTAGGCCCACTGTAACTAACTTCAGCCAGCTGTGCTTGCTGACCTGGCAAAGCACTCAACTCTTCACTATTCTTCACACGAGATCAAACATATACGACCTTATAAATAAATGACGCAGTCGAAATGGTAGAAAGAAAAGCAAGCGCTAATCCTTCGTGAATAGACATATTTACAAGCGATAAATCTATAAAAATGCTTCGGAATCCACTAGAAAAGAGTAAAACTCTTGGGAATATTATTAAAATGTCAAAAATGTTATAAAGTATGTTTATTGTGGATAGTCATTATAGCTTGTAACTCTCTCTTTTATGGCTATTTTAAGTATGATTGTAATAACATCCTTGTAACCCTCCATATGTCATTAGTTCACATTAACCCTTTCATGAATGGACTCTTCATTGTCCATATAGGTTACATTATATTGTTCACATCATGTATATATATAGATGGTCATGAAAGGGATAAATAGACATAACACAATTGTTTATCTACATCTCTCTCTTATATTCTCTCTTTCCCCTTATTTTATAACACGTTATCATCACCATATTCTAAACGAAATTATTACATTGATCACTCTGTAAGTATACTAGCCAAGAAAAAAGTTTAAAGGTAATCATTTGATGACTGTTACGCTTACGAGCCCCTTATATATAAAAACTATAGTATAATGTTAATTTGATATTGTGGGTTGCTTCTGACATGTATCATATGATGCTAGGAATTGTTTTATATCATAATGTCATTGTCTTTGATAAAGTTTATGATTATCAGCTTTATATTTCTTATATGTCAGTAGTATATAGTGTTTTTACTATATTCATGACTTTGGGTGTTTAAGCATATGATTCATGAATATATTATTCTCATACATACTTTTGTCTAGATAATACTCTATCCAATATTGATATCTGAAATTATAAGTTTTGCTATAATTGTGATAATATGATATTTCTGTACAACTTTTATATGTAGCATAAAATTGAATTTTGCTATAGTTGTGTAATTCGAATATTTCTGTACAAGTTTCATAATATACAGTAGTATTTTATTTTATTATTTCATGCTTTTATCCTTATTTAAGTATTATCCTTATTTTATTTGTATACACTTTTATTATCAACCATTATGTTTTGATATGTATATGTTTGATATTTTATGAGATCTAATTTTGAACAATATTTTGTATAGTGAAAAATGTCAAACCTTGCCAAGCTTGAATTTGTGACTTTTGATATTACCGGAAAAAATTATTTATCATGGGTGTTAGATGCTAAAATACACCTAGATGCTAAAGGGCTTAGTGAAACAATCACAGAGGCTAATGAGGCAACACCTTAAGATAAGGCTAAGGCCATGATATTCCTTCGCCATCACCTCCATGAAGGACTTAAAAATAAATATTTAACTGTGAAAGACCCACAAATTCTTTGGAGTAATCTAAAGGAAAGATATGACCACCAAAAAACAGTGATACTCCCTAGAGCTTGTTATGAATGGTTGAATTTGAGATTGCAAGATTTTAAATTTGTTAGTGAATATAACTTAGCTATGTTTAAAATAACTTCTCAATTGAAATTATGTGGAGAAAATATTATTAATGCAGAAATGCTTAAAAAAGACATACTCCACTTTTCAAGATAATAATATTGTCCTTCAGACACAATATAGAGAAAAAAGTTTTCAAAAATATTCTGAATTAATATCTTGTCTTCTTGTGGCTGAGCAAAATAACGAGTTGTTAATGAAAAATCATGAATCACGTCTTACTGGCTTTATTCCATTCCATGAAGCGAATGTGAAAACCTATAACGGAAAAGAAACTTAAAACAGAGACTATTCTAGCAGTATTGGTCGAGGTAGAGGTCGCGTTCGCGGCTGTGGTCAATGGCGCGGTCGCGGTCATGGGCGTGGATTTAGTGGATATGGTAGAGGTCGTGGAGGTCATTTCACAAATTCACTTTCACACCAGAAGTGGAAACGTAGGGATGATAAAGAGAAAAATGAGACCAATATATGTTACCGTTGTGGAGGAAAAGGCCATTTGTCTCGAGTTTGTAAAACTCCAAAGCATCTTGTTGAAATTTACCAAGAATCATTGGAGAAAGAAAAGAAAGTTGAGGCAAACCTTGTTCTTGAAGATGGTGAAGGTGATTTTGATTTTGTCAATGCAAATCAATTCGAAGTTGCTGATTTCCTTATTTCCCTGGAAGGGAATAATTTTGATTTGGAAATAAAACTCATTTAGAAGTTGTTGATTTCATCACTACCCCAGAAGGGAATAATTAAAATTATATTGATTTGTGTCAGTTTTAAGTATTAGACTTATGTTTGCTTATTCTAGTGATTTACTTAAGTTAATTTCTATGGTTGTAATAAGGAATTTTGC
Organism: Chenopodium album; assembly: GCF_948465745.1. Taxonomy (NCBI): domain Eukaryota; kingdom Viridiplantae; phylum Streptophyta; class Magnoliopsida; order Caryophyllales; family Amaranthaceae; genus Chenopodium; species Chenopodium album. The sequence goes on along the minus strand of NC_137836.1, from coordinate 3,451,708 downwards.
TTTATGAATTTATGAACTATTTGAGTGTTTTATTGATTTATTTATTTATCCTCTTTATTTTTATGCTTAATATTTTGAAATGTATTTTATTTCATGAAGAACATGGATACTACTCAAGTACAATTTGCTATGAATGGTGAAGAATTATGTCTTGCTCACAGTGCAACTACCATACTATACGTAAAAATAAAAAATATTTCTTTCATTTGATGATTAAAAGGATTAATGTGAATACCATATCGGGTAGTACAAATATCATTGAGGGCTCCGGAAAAGCCACTATAAAATTTGCCTTGGGAAATTGAAATTAAAATAATTGATGCTTAATACTCCTCATTGTCTCAAAGAAGTTTATTAAGTTTTAAGGATATTCGCAACAATGGTTATCATATTGAGACAATCAATGAAAAAAATAACGAATTCCTTCAAATCACGAATATAACTCAAGGCACATAACATGTTTTGGAGAAACTCCCTACCTTCTCCAGTGGTTTGTACTACACAAAAATTAATACTATTGAAACTCATGCTATAATAAACCAAAAGTTTACTGATAATTTTGTTGCTTGGCATGACCGGTTAGGCCATCTCAGTTCAATAATGATGCGAAGAATAATTACAAATTCATGTGGACATTCTTTGAAGAGCCAGCAGATTCTTTATAATAATTTTTCATGTGCTGCTTGCTCAGAAGACAAGTTGATAATTCGTCCATCACCAACTAGAATTAATTTTAAATCAATTAGTTTTTTGGAACACATACAAGGAGACGTTTGTGGGCCCGTACACCCTCCATGTGGACCATTTAGATATTTTATGGTTTCAATTGATGCATCGACTAGATGGTCACATGTGTCCTTGTTATCAGCACGTAACCTGGCGTTTGCGAGATTACTTGCCCATTTGATTAAGTTACAGGCACATTTTTTAGATACTTCTATTAAGACTATTCAACTTGATAATGCTGGTAAATTTACATCTTAAGCTTTAAATGATTATTGCATGTCCATTGGGATAAATGTTGAACATCCTGTAGCACATGTTCATACACAAAATGGTTTGGCAGAGTCATTAATTAAACGTCTTCAGTTAATTGCTAGACCGTTGCTTATGAAATTCAATCTCCTAATTTCTGCTTGGGGACATGCTATATTACATGTAGCAGCACTAATTCGCATTAGGCCAACAAGTTATTACAAGTTCTCCCCATTACAATTGGTTTATGGTCAAGAACCAAATATTTCCCATCTAAGAATTTTTGGATGTGCGGTTTATGTTTGATAGGTTGTCGTATACCTGTCAAAAATTAATTCCTAACAAAACCAACTAACAATGTAGTAGGATAAGTAGGGTCGAATCCACAGAGAGATGGCTATTCAATCCAGCTTTCAAGGTATGGAGAAACTAAACTATATCGCGAAATTGAGATAAGAAAATAGTTTAAAATAAAATAGGAAAAAAAATATTAATAAAAAGACCTAGGGTTATGGTTCACCATGCTTATAATTCTAAATCTATCAAACATCAATAATAAATCAATCAATCAATTATCTAGAGCAATTGCTAAGCCTACGGTCGGGTCTTAATGCTCTCAATTCAACATATGTAGTTTGGTCGCTAACATAATCAGGATTGCTAATTGTAGGTAAGCCTCTAAAAGTAAGGTCTTTCAATTCAAACTTTTATTCAAAATAATTTATCAAACAATTGATCAGGTTGCAAGATTAACAATAAAACACTATCAATTAGAGATATCAATCATCAAAATATTAAAATACCAATCAAGATTCATTATATAAACATGGATTCCCAAACCCTAGAAATAAACTACTCAAGCATAAAATAAATAATTAAAACTAAATCTAATAAAGAAAGCATAATTAAAAGTAAATAAATAAAATTACCTCTATAAATTAAAGTAATGAACACAAGAATCATCCATGGAAGAATTCATGGAGATGCCATGAGAAACTAGGGTTTGAGAGAAAACTAAAAAGAACGTAAAATAATAAGAGATATAAAAGGCATAAAAAGGATAAGGGAAAAATAATAATCCCTTGAAGTATTTATATTATCATAAAACTAATCTAAAGATACATAAATAAAATAAAATAAGAAAAATAGCAATCACATAAGTCGTATTATGATTGGTCGACTAAGGCGATAAGTGGAATCGTAGTCAAGGAAGCTTGTGTAGGTGGGAAAACGAGGCCCATCACGAGCTTCCAGCCACGCCCAAACCAGCGCCCGCTGGGTATCCATCGGGCTAGGCAGAAGCTCGCTCGTGGCTGGTTGTATCGAGCTTCGGGCGCTGATCGTCTGCTGGTTCGCAGGGCAGATTTGCAGAGGCTGTAACTTTTGGTCTAGATATTATATAAAGTCATATGACCTATCGTTGGAAAGCACTTCAAGTTTAGTTTCCAACACAATTTGAATCGCTTCAATCTCATATGTAGAACTCAAGTTAAGATCAAAAGAGTGACCAAAGGTCAATTTTGACACTTTGCAAACCTTCGTTTTTCTTCGTTTCTAACTCAAATTCATTTCCGAAAAGTGCATAGCGACCCTTATGGATGCTAATATCATTCCTCATGTATATAAATCTCAAAAATCAACATTCACGAACATGGTATCTTCGATTAATAAACTTGATTCGTCAGCTTCCATCTAAATATCATCCGAACCAACTCCAAACACTTCAAAAGCATCCAAATAACTATAAAATCACCTGAAACATTAAGAAAAACACAAACGGAGCGTAATAGAGCGCAAAACAAACAAATTATGCATTTGCGACCTAAAAAGCAACTAAAAGACCTAAAAGTAACTATAAAAGCTAGTATAAACGTGCCTATAAAACCTATATAAATAAGATTCATCAAATTCCCCCAATCTAAACCGTTGCTTGCCCCAAGCAACACTAGAATCAAGACGGAGAGACAAGATAAATAAGACTTCCAGGGAACCAAAATAAGACCGACTCGACTCTCGAGTAAACAATCAAACCAAAGTTATTAAGACCAAAATCTAGATCGGGTACAAATAGAACCACTCAACATCATGATACACAATTGAAACCAAACTTGGCCACAAACGATTTCCCAATCAAGCTAGTCTTCGCTGCACACCTTGTAGAATATAAATATTTGATGCAACATAGGGTAACTTGACAATAGCAAGAAATAACGTTCACTCAATCACAAAACACACATGCCGATCAAAAGGACTTTATAAGCTTGTAATGGGGCTAAGGTAAAGAGGTAGGATAATATTTTAGGAAAATGTGAGTAAAAAGCCAACTTGGGGAGAAAAAACATAAACGCGATCAAATAATGATCTAACTCCGATTGACATCACCAACTTTCTCCAAAACATTATATCGAACCAAGATTGAAATTAATTATACATCGTCATGAATAATTTTTTTCTTTCTTTTTCCTTTTCTTTTGCCTTTTTCTTTCATTTCTTCGGCTTTTTCAATGAAGTACATATAAACAAGATTTTTATTTATTTTTTCCTTTTTTTTCACATCTTCAATTAACATTTCTCAACTATAAATACAACTTGTTTTTTTCATTCTTTATTCCACCATATTTTGCATAATTTAAAGCTTGACACTCAAACAACGACACCACATCAATAAGCTCCCCAAGCTAGCTAGACTTGGGAATAGTAACCAATGGCGCTAAAGAGGCTTGTAATGTAGTTATATATCAATGAATGGGCAAGGAAACAACAAAGGTGGCAAAAAGGGAATAGATGTATCTAAATATCATCTGAAGGCTACCTAAAGAACATGGCTTTTATCATATTCGGCATGCGTGAATCATAATCAAATTACTTATAAATCTCAAGCCAAAGTCATTGGAATAACAAATTGCATCAATCACACAAACACAAAGTAAGGTGACCTAGCAAGAGAATTGGCTAGCTATACTTGATATGGGACAACCAATCTTCCACAAACCATTCAATTGATTCACACAATGTCAAGCAGTTAGCAATGTATAGCACATACTGACTGAATTTTAGAATATAACTAAGATCAAAAGAAGCTTAAGAGAGTCAAACCAAATCCGCACACGGTTCGAAGTAAAAAAAATGAAAAATAGACACAAGTATGCACTAGCAAAAACAACTAAAAACAACTTAAAACACTAAGAAAGCAATACATTGTTTTTCGTTGTATGTAAACTCCTACTCCTAACGAATGGTACAAACCATACAACACCTACGAAGCAATAAAAACTAAACTAAAACACAGCTAACATGCACAGAGTAATGATGACAATCATCCTCCCCCAAGCTAAACATCACATTGTCCTCAATGTGAACAAAAAGGAACTAAAGCATAAATAAGGGAGAGGCACAACTCACAAAGGGGTGGGTAAGCAAAGGGAGTGTCAAATTTATAGACACCTCCACCAAAATTGGTAGTTATAATGGGGTAGCCGACATAGCCAAGGAACTTAACTATGTTTGTCCCTAGCAAAAGACGTCATCACTAGAACACACATTAGCATTATTATTTAAATAAAGAAAAAAAATTAAAATAAAAATAGGAAGTAGAAAAAAAAAAGAAAAAAAAAAGAAAATTGGGTTGCCTCCCAATTAGCGCTGGTTTTTAAGGTCCCGCACGACCCTACTCAATTCGTCAATCGGAAGAATCCAATTCCTTGAGTAACTTATCATACGCCCCTGCAAACATATCATTGAGCACCACATATGGCTTGATAGCAAGAACACAAATCTTGAAATACAGGGGGTTAGAAAATTTAAAAGAAAAATAATCGGAAGAAGAAAAGTTAAAATAATAAGAAAAAGAATGTATACACCTTACCCCTGCTTGGCCCTTAGGCAATGTAGACCTTTTTGAATAATCATCAAGGTCCACATTATCATGAAATGGAGACATTTTGAGAAAGTATGGAGGATTTGACATTGTGTATGAAGGAACTAGATCAAGCCTATGGGAAAACAGGATATGAAGGGGGGATGAGTTAGGCTTAACATAAATGTTTTTACCTTCAACTTCACCATCATGAATAAGCTTGTCAACAAAATTTTCGACTACCAAAAGATCAAAAACCATTGGTTTCTCAACCAAGGACTTCACGATAATTGGTTGTTTTTCCTTCTCCACTACCTCTATATCATTATTCCGAAAAATTTCACCATCAGAATCATAGATAGATGGGAAGTTATTCTCCTCTATTGTACTTTCATTTGATGGGGAGTAAATATCATGAGTCAAATTAATGCTTTCCTCCACTGAATTACAATCCTCAAAACCAATATCATTATCATCATGTATCACCTGTTGGTTAGTATATTGTTGTACAATAAGTAATTCAATAGATTTTGAAATACGTTGACAATCATGCATCAATTCATTAAGTTCTTCATGTTGATTAACAATAAAATCATTCATCATATTAAAAAGTTCCCTACACTCCGATGAATTGGGTTGAGTATAATTATCCACTTGAGGTTGGTAAGAGGAATTAAAATCAAGCATATAAGAGTCACTAGGGTAATAAGATATTTCACAGGAATTCATGCATATATTTTGTGAATTTTGATAATCATATGATATCAAACATAAAAACATTAGCATTACAATACCCAGAATTATAATCATATTGCCCCTGATAATTAAGATCATTCATCCCATACGAATTATAATCATACCACTCCATGATAACACAATAAGAGTAAAACAAAAAGGAAGTATCTACAAAATAAAACAAAAAGGAAGTATATATAAAATAATAAAAAAAATTATATACAAGTTTATTTCAACCAAAAATAAAAGTCAAATCAAATTAAACCGTCTCCCCAACAACGGCACCAAAATTTGATAGTTGTCGTATACCTTTCAAAAATAAATTCCTAACAAAACCAACTAACAATGTAGTAGGGTAAGTAGGGTCGAATCCATAGAGAAATGGCTATTCAACTAGCTTTCAAGGTGTGGAGAAACTAAACTATGTCGCGAAATTGAGATAAGAAAATAGTTTAAAATAAAATAGGAATAAAACAATTAATAAAAATACCTAGGGTTATGGTTCACCATGCTTATAATTCTAAATCTATAAAACATCAATAATAAATCAATCAATCAATTATCTAGAGCAATTGCTAAGCCTACGGTCGGGTCTTAACGCTCTCAATTCAACATATGTAGTTCGGTCGCTAACATAATCAGGATTGCTAATTGTAGGTAAGCCTCTAAAAGTAAGATCTTTCTACTCAAACTTCTATTATTAATAATTAATCAAACAATTGATCAGGTTGCAAGATTAACAATAAAACACTATCAATTAGAGATATCAATCATCAAAATATTAAAAATACCAATCAAGATTCATTATATAAACATGGATTCCCAAACCCTAGAAATAAACTACTCAAGCATAAATAAATAATTAAAACTAAATCTAATAAAGAAAGCATAATTAAAAATAAAGAAATAAAATAACCTCTATAAATTAAAGTATTAAGCCCAAGAATCATCCATGGAAGAATTTATGGAGATGCCATGAGAAACTAAGGTTTAAGATGTTGCTTTATAAGAATACTACAAGAGGGGGGGTGAATTGTAGTTTAGAGGAATTTAGCTAACTTTTTGCGGAATCGATAAAATAAAGCTAAAGGAACTTTAAGATAACACAGAGAGATTTTACGTGGAAAACCTCTTGGCCGTAACAAGAGGAAAAACCACGACCACTTGGGATTTTAGGAAAGATTCTTCACTATAACAGGGCAAACTACCTATTACAAACTAAAGAATCAGTCTTCAAGTTCCTCTATGAACTTGAAGTTCCTAGCAGCAAGTCCCTCTACTTACCACTCTTCTCTTCTCTATTCTCTTCTCTCTCTTTCTCAACTGATTTCTCTTAGAGTTCACTCAAACTCCCAATTCCCAAATTACAACTCAAATAAATAAGACTCTAGTGAAAGTAATCAAGAAAAACACTTAAGTAGAATGCGACACTTGACTCTTTTAGAAAACAAGAAAGATAGAAAGATATGATTGAGAAAGGTGAAGTTATCCCAAGAATAACTTCAGCATTTATAGGAAAACATTGCTTGGGAAAAACGCCACCACTCCTACCACTTGAGCCACCACTGCTGCATGTCACCGCCACTACTTTGCACCACTTCCAGATTTTCAATCATTTCTTAAAAACCAAGACACGTTGATCCACTTAGAAGCAGCTTGTACGCAAGTGATGAAGATTGAATCAACAGTTAGTTGCACAAGTTTAGGAAGTTAGTTTTTCAAGGATATTTTTCTGAAATCAAAAGATATTATTTAAAAGATAAAACAGAAAAGATATTTTCCAAAACCGTTTTTCCTATTTTCTAGCAATCTAACAAATTCTATCTTTTTGACAAATTTAAAAACTCATTCCACTAAGTATTAATTCCTAATTAAACTCATTTACATTAAACCTAAAATATATAAAATATTCTAGACTTTATTTTCTCTAAGAAGTCTTTTTTTCGAGTCTTCTTTCCTTAGCCTCAGCTCCGAAGCTTCAGTTCCTTTACAGGAACACTGCAACTAATCTCTTTATTCTTTTAGCTCTAGTTCCCTTGCCTCAACTTATCCCTGCAACTTGTAATGAGTAAGCTACAAAACTCATCAAGGCATTAGTCCATTTATTTGACTTATGTTATCATCAAAACATCAAGGGCAACAATATTCCCCCTTTTTGATGATGACAAACAAGGCAAACATGTTAAAGCAAAAAATAGATTAAGAGATTAGTAAACTACTGTAAAACAACACAAAAGATGAAAAAGAATATTTTAGAACAAGTTTTATACCTGACTGATACCTGACTGAGAAGCAGAGAGACACAAAACTTTGAAGTAGAGATGGATGATAAGTGTGGAAGTACATTGGCCAATAGTGCATCAAAATCCACAAGAGAAAAAAAACTGATAATCCCTGTCTTAATTACAGACCCAAAAGAAAATATAGTTCAAGATTAGCAAATTAAAAACAAAAACATCATCATCATAGGATGGAGAAACAGGAAACAAGGTCAGATCTCTTCTGCAGTGAGATCATCAAGCTTGGCTGCAATCTTCTCCACCACCTGCTTGATTGCTTCATCTTTAGCTTGAGCAGCCTGAAGAAGTAAGGACTTGGCATCACTGGCACAGCTTGATATAGCCTGTTCTATAGCATCCACCCTTGCAGTATTGATCTTGAGATCTGAGATGATCTCCTTAACATTTTCTTCAATTCCCAGAGTTCAATAGAAACTGCTTCATTTAGCATAGCTGGGGAACTGATCTCTGAGAACCCAGTTCCCTTAGCATCTGGCTTAGGAGACTCTGGAGGAGTAGGAACTGGGGTCTCCTTCTCAATGTCCTGTTCTCCTAGATCAATGAGAACAACCTCAACTTCCTTAGGAGTTTGTTTCTTTGACAACCTCAAGCTCTTTCTCTTCCTTCCCCGTGTCTCCTGTATCTCCTCTTCCTGCACATCAACTTCTGAATTTTTCTCCCCCTCTCTCTTTTTCTCTTTCTTGTTTCCCCCTTTCTGTTTTCCTCCATCAAAAACCTTTGATTCTAATGCTTCCCCCTCAACCTGTGTTTACTCTTCTCCCTCAGAAACTGTAGGTAAAACCTCCAGACAGCCATTTACCATATGCAAACCTCGGTTTTCAAGGAATGTTCTATGAACATATTCATTGCTCTTTAGAGACAGGGGTTCACATTCAGAGAGGTTAATTTCAAAGCTTTCAAAGACAGTGGTGAAGAGGTTACCATAACCTATTTTCCAGTTACGGGGTACACAATGATCAAGGTGTTGAATCACAATGGAAGGAAATTTGATGGGTATTTTGTTTTCAAGATAATACATGAAGATACAGTCAAGCTTGTTGGCTGAATCTCTTTTATGGGTTCTGGGAACAATGTCATTGTGCACGATCTCAAAAAGCAGTTTTTGGAGAGGGGTAAAGTTGTTGTGATTAACATATGTGGCCTTAGGGTTTCCTTGGTAGTGTTCAACAATGGATTCAATTAAGGTGTTAGGAAGAAGTTTCTGCACAGATCCTTTAAAATACAACTCATAACCAGCATTAGGAACATCAAATAATTCTCCCAAATACTCAGCATCAAACTCTATTAATTTCCCTAGAATTACACATGCAATTTTTCCTTTCTCACAAGCGAAGGAAGAATGAAAATATTTTAAAGCATCAGCATATAAAGGCTTACTATAGCATTCACTCAACAGATAAGTCCAATTTTGAAATTCAATAAGCTTAAGAAATTCACTGAACTTACTAGCTTTACACCATGGAAGATTCACGCTTAGACCTGACACAAAGTGCCTTGCATTATCTTCTAGACGCTTCATCGCTGCAGTCTTATGCTTGTACAGAACCCCCAACTCTTCGACTTCTTCTTCTTTGGGTAGCTCTGGTTCCTTTTCCATTTTTCTTGATTTTGGTGATGGAGGATACTCAAGAAGAAGTTGTTTGAGAGTGTTTGTGGTTTTGTCTGTAGAAATCTCTTGGATTTTTACAGTAGAGGTTTGTTCTTTGGCTAGGGTTTGGTATTTTGGTGAGATGTGTATGGGTGAGTATGAGTGAGGTTCTTTGTAAGGGAGAGGTATAATTGATCTGAGTGGTGTAAAATTTTCGGAATTACCCATCACCTTTTTATATTGAAGTAAATGTGATGTGTCGTTTCAAGGTAGAGGTTAGGTGAGGTGAATTATGATGATGCGTCACTTGCATTTATAGCTTTGGGAAAATAAAAAAGATAATTCTGGAATGTGAAGTGTATTTTTCATATAAAGGGATTATTTCAACAAAAATAGGATGAATATTGAATGTATCCATCAGATAAATCGTGTTTGATGAAATAAAATAAAATAAAAAATTAAAAACTATAAAAAACGATTGATTTTGTTGAAAAGATAAACTTGTGAATATACAACTTAATGCACGGAACAAGTCAACATAGCTCATGCCATCAGTCAAGGAATTCAAGAATTATCATTTCTCTTATGCATCACATTGGACATATATGTTTAAAGCTCTTGCCAAATCTATGTAATTAAACATATCATATTTGTGTGAGATAAAATGTACATAAATTTAGAGACTTTACCTGAGGGAACATCAAGACTTTTCCTTAACACAACTTAATCATTCCAAGCTCCATCCTCATCATCTCATGTCTTTCTCTGTTTAAAGGCTTAGTTAAAATGTCAGCAATTTGATTAGTTGTTTCACAAAATTCTAATTTAATTAAGCCTTTCTCAACATTATCCTTTAGAAAGTGATGTATAATATGAATATGCTTAACACGAGAGTGATGCACTGGATCTTTAGAGATACATAAAGCACTTGTGTTATCACAGAAAATAGGAATGCAATCGAATTTCATACCAAAGTCTCTGAGTTGTTGTTTTATCCATAATACTTGAGAGCAACAAGCAGCTGCAGCAACATATTCTGCTTCAGATGTGGATAAAGCTACTGTATTATGTTTCTTAGAACCCCAAGAGACTAATCATGGTCCAAGGAACTGGACCATACTTGATGTACTTTTCCGATTAACTAAATCTCCTGCATAATCTGCATCTGCGAAACCTTTTGGTTCAAAAGAATCACTTCTAGGATAAAAGATACATAGTTCATCAGTTCCCTTCAAGTATCTGAGTATTCTCTTTACAGAAGTGAAGTGAGATTCCTTAGTATTTGATTGAAACCTGGCACATAATCCAACACTGAAAGCAATGTAAGGTCTACTAGCAGTTAAATACAATAAGGAACCTATCATACCTCTGTACATCTTTGATCCACACTGGTTCATGTTGGATCATCATCCAGTCTTGTGCCTGTTCCCATTGGTGTGTGATTTATCTTGGCTTCATCAAGATTGTACTTTTTCAAAAGTTCCTTGGCATACTTTTGCTGATGAATTGAAATTCCTTTCTCTGTTTGCTTGATTTGAAGTCCAAAGAAGAAGTTCAATTCTCCCATCATGCTCATTTCAAACTCACCACTCATGAGATTAGCGAAGTACTTGCACAAAACATCGTTAGTTGCACCAAAGATAATATCATCAACATAAATCTTTACAACTAAGAGATCAGTTCCTTGTGATTTTAAAAACAAAGCTTTGTTTACTTTTCCTCTTTTAAAATCATTTTGCAAAAGGAACTTGGAGAGCCTCTCATGCCAGGCTCTTGGTGCTTGCTTTAGACCATAGAGGGCCTTATCAAGCTTGAAGACACAATTAGGAAATTTTTGATTTTCGAAACCTGGAGGTTGTTCTTAAAACACATCCTCCATTAAATAACCATTCAGAAAAGCACAGTTCACATCGATTTGGTAAAGTTTGAAACCCATAAAAGAGGCATAAGCAATGAGTATTCGAATAGCTTCTAGCCTAGCTACAGGAGCAAAGGTTTCTTCGAAATCAATACCTTCCTGCTGATTTTATCCTTTCACGACCAAATGAGCTTTGTTCCTTACTATTGTACCATATTCATCTAGCTTGTTCCTGAAGACCCATTTTAGCCCGATGATCCTTTTATCTTTGGGCTTTGCTTCAAGATGCCAGACTTTGTTTATTTCAATCTCGTTTAGTTCCTCTTGCATAGCTACAATCCAGTCAGCATCTTCCAAAGCTTCATGATGATTTTGAGGTTCCAGAATGGATAAAAACGCATTGAATGCACAGAAGTTCCTCATCTGAGATCTGGTTTGAGTTCCTCTGCCAATGTCACTAACTATAAGATCAGTGGGATGGGATCCTTGATATTTGAAAGGTTTAGGATGAAATTCCCTTGCTGGAACTCCAATTTGAGGAGTTTCTTGTTCTGTTCCTTCACCATCAACTTCATTAACTTGATCCTCATTGACCTGTTCTTCATTTACTTGATCTTCTCGAGTTTCCTCTTAAGAACCTTTTCCATTTTCTTGATGAGGATCATCTGCTACTTCTGGCTCTTCTTTGGTTTGCTTTTGATTCATTTCTTCTTCATCTTCAGTCATGTTTCTTACTAATCCAATTTCAAAATCATTTTCTTCTTGTTCCCGAGCATTCATAAACAGGTTAGATTCATCGAAAATAATATGAATGCTTTCTTCAACACATAAAGAGTTCTTATTATAAACTCTATAAGCTTTACTATTAGAGGTGTAACCAAGGAATACAACCTCTTCACTTCTCTCATCAAATTTTCCTAGGTTCCTTTTACCATTATTATGCACAAAACACTTATAACCAAATTAGGATATGAGATGAGAGATATTAGGTTTCCTCCCTTTAAATAGTTCGTAGGGAGTCTTGTTGGAGATTGCTCTTATAGTTACCCTGTTGGTTATGTAGCATGCAGTATTAACTGCCTCAGCCCATAAGTTCCTTGGTAGTGAGCTTGCAATCAACATTGTTCTAGCCATGTCTTCTAGAGTTCGATTTTTCCTTTCAACTACTCCATTCTGTTGGGGAGTTCTATGGGCAGAGAAATTGTGATTTATACCTTGTTCCCTGCAAAACTCATCAAACTTTGAATTTTCGAATTCTGTACCATGGTCAGATCTTAGGTGGATTATGGAGAATTCATTTGTTTTTTGCACATGTTTGGCAAAAGCTACAAATTCATCAAAGGTTTTATCTTTACTAGCTAGAAATATTACCCAAGTATATCTAGAGTAGTCATCTACAATAACCAACACATATTTCTTGCCACTCCTACTTTGAACTCTCATGGGACCACATAAATCCATATGAATCAATTCTAATGGTTTTGTAGTGCTCACCATCTTCTTAGCTCTGAAGGAATTTCGGACATGCTTTCCTTTTACACAGGCATCACGGATTTTATTATTTAGGAACTTGATAGCGGGTAATCCAACTACTAAGTCCTTTGACATGAGTTTATCAATTAAAGAATAGCTAGCATGACCAAATCTTTTGTGCCAAAGTAAAGAGTCATCTTCAATAACACTCAAGAATGTAAGGTTACTCTTTGGGATTGAGTCAAGGTCTACCACATAGGTATTTCCTCTTCTCTTTCCTTGTAGATTAACCTTTCATGACTTGTTATTGAAGATATGGCATTCATCAGAAGTAAAGCTTACCGAATTATCTTTATCACAAAATTGTGATATGCTTAACAGATTATGCATCAAGCCCTCGACCAGGAACACATTCTCTATGGCATGGGAGGATGACTTTCCAATTTTTCCTTTAGCAAAGATTTCCCCATTCTTATTATCTCCGAAAGTCACTGTTCCTCCTGGGTAGGTCTATAGTGAAAGGAACTTTAATTTGTCTCCTGTCCTTCAGTTTTCTTGACTTGAGCATCTTTAATCCATTTAGGAGTAGCAATAGGATCAATACTTCTATTCTTTCATTCTGCAGTTCCTTTTCTAGTCTGTCTTTGTGAGACTTTAAATTATCAAGATCAAGCTTGAGTTTTTCAAAATCAGCATTAAATTTTAACACGGAATCATTAGAGGAACTGCTAGAACCAATATCAGTATTAATCAGTTTGTAATGTGAAAGTTCCACATTTAACATGACATTTTCCTTTTTGACTCTTTCAAGCATATGAGTCATAAGAAGATATTTATCATGTAATTCTCCAAATATGGTTTGGATGTCATTTAATGCAGTTTCCAGCCAAGCATTGTGATCCTTCCAAATTTGTAGAACCTTTTGACATTCATTCCTTTGCATGCATTCATCATTCAGATTAATTTCCATTTCAACAATTAAATCAATTAAAGCATCTTTGGATAAGGATCTAAGTCGAGCATTATCAAAGTTACTTTCACTTACCTCCTTTTCCAGTTCCTTGAGGTATGCACGGCTGTCATCTGATTTGACCATTAGACAGAGATTTGCTACCTCCTCTTCTGGTTGTTCCTTATCTTCTTCACTATCAGAATCTCCCCATGCAGCTATCATGGCTTTCTTGACATTAGTCTTTGAAAAGGGAGTCTTGTATTTCTCTTTTCCTTGTTCCTTGATTTTCCCTTTTCCTTTCTCAATGTGGACAATCTCTAATGAAGTGATCTGTTGATCCACATTTGTGACAGCTATAGTCTGGTTTGGAGTTAGAGGATCTCTTCTGAAAGTTTCTGGAATTCCGGTTGTTTCCGTTTAACATTCATTTGAAACGCCTGACTAACATTGCAGTCTCTTCTTCATCCACTTCAGATTCCTCCTGATCAGCCTTGAGAGCCAGTCTTTTGTTCTCGTTGCCTTCACTGCTGCCAGTTCCTAGATGGAGCTCATGTGTCATTAGAGAACCAACGAGTTGTTCAATATTGAATGTTGTAAAGTCCTTTGTTTCTTGAAGGGCAATCACTTTAGCTCTCCAACGATCATCCTGAGGTAGACTTCTCAGCACTTTCCTAACCTGCTCATTAGTAGGAATTTTTCTACCAAGAGAAACTAGCTCATTAATAATGTTAGTGAATCTAGTAAGCATTTCCTGGACTTTGGGTTGCATCTCAAAACGTTCATACTTAGACATAAGCAGATCAATTTTTGAACGTTTCACTTCATTAGTTCCCTCATGGGTAACTTGAAGTAGATCCCAAATTTCCTTAGCGTTCTTGCACCCCATAACACGATTGTGTTCATGTGGTCCAAGTTCACAATGAAGCAGTTTAATAGCCGTAGCATTGATTTCTATTTTATCAAAGTCTTCCTTCTCATATTCAGACATTGGTTTAGGAATTACCTCGTTTTAAGCGTTGGTTTTGGTCACCTCGAAATCTCCTACTTCGATGACTCTCCAGACTTGATAATTTTCTGCTTTGATGAAGATTTCCATTCTATTCTTCCAATAATACTCTTGGCCTTAACAAGAGGAAAAACCACGACCACTTGGAATTTTAGGAAAAATTCTTCACTATAACAGGGCAAACAACCTATTACAAACTAAAGAATCAGTCTTCAAGCTCCTCTATGAACTTGAAGTTCCTAGCAGCAAGTCCCTCTACTTACCACTCTTCTCTTCTCTATTCTTTTCTCTCTCTTTCTCAACTAATTTCTCTTAGAGTTCACTAAAACTCCCAATTCCCAAATTACAACTCAAATAAATAAGACTCTAGTGAAAGTAATCAAGAAAAACACTTAAGTGGAATGCGACACTTGACTCTTTTAGAAAACAAGAAAGATAGAATGATATGATTGAGCAAGGTGAAGTTATCCCAAGAATAACTTCAGTATTTATAGGAAAACATTGCTTGGGAAAAACGCCACCACTCCTACCACTTGAGCCACCACTGCTGCATATCAACGCCACTACTTTGCACCACTTCCATATTTTCAATCATGTCCTAAAAACCAAGACACGTTGATCCACTTAGAAGCAGCTTGTACGCAAGTGATGAAGACTGAATCAACAGTTAGTTGCACAAGTTTAGGAAGTTAGTTTTTCAAAGATATTTTTCTGAAATCAAAAGATATTATTTAAAAGATAAAACATAAAAGATATTTTCCAAAACCGTTTCTCCTATTTTATAGCAAACTAACAAATTCTATCTTTTTGACAAATTCAAAAACTCATTCCACTAAGTATTAATTCCTAATTAAACTCACTTACATAAAACCTAAAATATATATAATATTCCAGACTTTATTTTCTCTAAGAAGTCTCTTTTCCGAGTCTTCTTTCCTTAGCCTCAGCTCCGAAGCTTCAGTTCCTTTACAGGAACACTGCAACTAATCTCTTTATTCTTTTAGCTCTAGTTCCCTTGCCTCAACTTATCCTGCAACTTTTAATGAGTAAGCTACAAAAATCATCAAGGAATTAGTCCATTTATTTGACTTGTGTTATCATCAAAACATCAAGGGCAACACAAGAGAAAACTAAAAAGAACGTAAAATAATAAGAGATATCAAAGGCATAAAAAGGCATAAGGGAAGAGTAATAGCCCCTTGAAGTATTTATATTATCCTAAAACTAATCTAAAGATAAATAAATAAAATAAAATAAGAAAAATAACAATCAAATAAGTCGTATTAAGATTGGTCGACTAAGGCGATAAGTGGAATCGTCGTCAAGGAAGCTTGCGTAGGTGAGAAAATGAGGCCCATCACGAGCTTCCAGCCACGCCCAAACCGGCGCCCGCTGGGTATCCATCGGGCTAGGCAGAAGCTCGCTCGTGGCTGGGCGTATCGAGCTTCGGGCGCTGATCGTCTGCTGGTTCGCAGGGCAGATTTGCAGAGGCTGTAACTTTTGGTCTAGATATTATATAAAGTCATATGACCTATCGTTGGAAAGAACTTCAAGTTTAGTTTCCAACACAATTTGAATCGCTTCAATCTCATATGTAGAACTCAAGTTAAGATCAAAAGAGTGACCAAAGGTCAATTTTGACACTTTGCAAACCTTCGTTTTTCTTCGTTTCTAACTCAAATTCATTTCCGAAAAGTGCATAGCGACCCTTATGGATGCTAATATCATTTCTCATTCTTATAAATCTCAAAAATCAACATTCACGAACATGGTATCTTTGATTAATAAACTTGATTCGTCGGCTTCCATCTAAATATCATCCGAATCAACTCCAAACACTTTGAAAGCATCCAAATAACTATAAAATCACCTGAAACGAGCATAATAGAGCATAAAACAAACAAATTATGCATTTGCGATCTAAAAAGCGACTAAAAGACCTAAAAGTAACTATAAAAGCTAGTATAAACGTGCCTATAAAACCTATATAAATAAGATTCATCAATGTTCCAATAGCTCTACCACAACGCTCTAAGATGGGTCCTCAAAGGAGGTTGGGAATATATGTTGGGTTTGAATCCTACCTCGTCAATAATTAAATATCTTGAGCCTACAACAGGGGATTTATTTACGGCTCGTTTTGCGGATTGTCATTTTAACGAGTCACTTTTCCAACATTAGGGGGAGAAAAGAGAGAGATGAAAAAGGAAATTAAATGGAATGATTTATCATTATCTTATCTTGATCCTCAAACTAAACAATGTGAACTGGAAGTTCAAAAGATAATTCATTTACAAAGTTTAGCAAATCAATTGCTTGACTCGTTTGCTGACCCAAAAAGAGTGACCAAGTCATATATGCCATTTGTAAATGATCCATTATTTAAAATAGATGTCTCAATATTTGTGCAAAATTAGATTCCCCTTATAAAATTTTGTTTTGTTTTTTTTTTTTTTTTTTTTTTATATATTTTTAATAATTTATCTCTCTACTTTTGTACAAACCTCATGTAAATTTATCTTTTCAATATGTTTTTATAAAGTTTCTTAATAACCGCGAAATAATCAACCCAAAAGGGTCGAAGTTTGGGGACGAAGGGAGTACTTGATTTTGCAGTAGGAAAAAAAAAAAATCTCATTTACCTTTTTTTTTTTTTTTTTTTTTTTGAAACAAATCAATTCATTAATAAAAAGTCATTCAACATCTACAAATGAAATCAACATTAACAAATACATAAAATTGAATCAAATTAGGGTTTCCTTCATCAAAGCTATAATTATTGAAAAAATCTTGCACTGTGGTACATCTCTCGCATACATCGCTGGAATATACAGCCTTTTCGAAGAGACTGTCCAACGATTTGTTGTAGCTGTAGAATGATTTTCATTTGATTCGCTTGAACGCATTTGAAAACTTGACACCGTTGCGATCTCGAATAAATCTTTACCAAAGAAGTGACAATAGGGAAAAAGATGATTACATACCTTTTTTGATAAACTCTAACACACAAACAAAAACTAAACATAAACAAACAACTAAAGTTACAAAAACTAACGACTCCACCATAGGGAGACGGACGTATCTACACTTACTCGTGTAGATTTATTGAAACCTAAATTGCAAACTAAAGAAAATTTACGGAAAAAGGGCCAGAAATAGTCTAATTTTCGAAGAAATTAGACTTTTCGGCCTAAATGACCAAGCTTTTGGAGAAAGCCTAGAAGAGAGGAGAGAAGAGGAGAGGAGAGGCGAGAGATTATTTGTTCCACTTGTAACAGAAAAACTGAAGAAAAATAGTTGGATTAGTTCTCATTTACCTTATTAGATCTACCGTCTATGGTCAATTTTTAGTCACCCTGTAACAATTATTAGTACAAATGTAAATTAACAATGTTCCTTATTAATTCTTGTGCTTAATATGACTCCTCCCACTTATGGGATTAAAGGCTTTGATTGATTGATTGCTTAATATGACTCCTTGTTGATTTAGACAATTTCTTGTTTACATTTTGTCTTTCCATGAAATTTGTTATTGTAAACAATTCAAAAACTCTTTTGAAGGTCACATTTGATATTAAATTCAAAATTATGCTGTATTTTTATTTGTTATTGGCTTAATTTCAGGATCAGGAAGAGCATTGCCAAGTGATGAATCATCGAAAAACAGACTATCGTAAACTTGTTATCGAATTGTATGATATGATCAAGACAAAACATTAGATAGAATTAGTGGCTTACCTGATGAAGTACTAAGTCACATGCTTTCATTTCTTCAGAACAGCTATGAAAGTTCAGACCTCGACGTATGGAATAGTGCTGCAATACTGAATGAAGTTCAACATCTCTACCTTAACCTTAAACATGTACACTTTTAAAGAGAGTTTACCTTATATCTTCAATTCTAAAACATTGGTGGTATTGGAAATTAGTGGTAGTTTCTAACTTGAAGTTCCAAACTCAGTGTGGTTGCCCTGCCTTAAAGTTCTTCATCTCAATCTTGTTAGATTTCCTGATGGAGATACTGTTGAAAGGTTTTTCTCCGGTTGCTCATCGCAAAGTACTAACACTCAATGGATGTGGCTTTCAAGGAGGCGACGCTTGCATATATTTTGCAACACTTGAAAATATGACTATAATAATCAGACCTGGCAAATGGGTCATTCGGGTCGGGTATGGGTCGGGTCAAGTTCGGGTCAAACGATTATCGGGTCGGGTCGGGTCATTTCGGGTCGACTGATAATCGGGTCGGGTCGGGTATCGGATCAACCCTTCGGGTCGAGTTCGGGTCGGGTCAAGTTCGGGTCGGGTCAAGTTTGGGTCGGGTCAGTTTGGGTCAGGTCAATTTTCGGGTCGGGTCAGTTCGGGTCAGGTCAATTTTCAAGTCAACTTCGGGTCGGGTCAACTTCTAGTCGAGACATATTCAGGTGATTCATTGGGTTAAATTCAACTCTGTATATATATTTATTTATTATTTTTTGACGAAAAACTCACTACATTTATTAAGGCTATTTTTTTCATGGATTATAGTAATTGTTTGACTTTTATTAACTTTTTTTTTTTTTTTTTTTTTTTTTTTTTTTTTTTTTTGTGTTTTCAGAACTTTAGAGTGAGAATCACTTTCAGGATCTCCTGAAACTAAGAGGAATGCTCTAACTAATTGAGTTATACCTCACTCTCTTATTGATCTTAGTTTTAATATGTACTCTTATTATCATTGTCATTGTTGTAATAATTTCTTTGAATTATTCTTATACTCCCTCCGTCCCAAACTACTCTTAACGATTTGACATTTTGCACTATTCACACATCTCACTTTGACCATCTTTTTAGCTATTATATGAAAGTCAATGTAGTCATGTAAGATGTTATTGGGTCTATTTTAATGTATAATTTCTTAATATAAACTTTTTATAACTTATATAATTATTTACTAAAAGAAGTTAAAGGTCGGGTCATTTTCGGGTCGGGTCAACTTCGGGTCAGGTTGTTTCGGGTCTCGGGTCAACTTTGGGTCGGGTCATCTCAGGTCGGTTCGTTTCGAGTTGGGTCATTTCGAGTTTCGGATCAAGGTCGGGTCAGTTCCACTTCGGGTCGGGTATGGGTCGGGTCGGGTTAATTCGGGTTTTAGGTCAATTTCGGGTCATTGGTTTCGGGTCATGAGTCGGGTCATCGGGTCTGGGTCAGAATTGCCAAGTCTAACTATAATGCATATATACTTTGGTGAAAGAATCATAGTTGATGTTCCTTGTTTGACGAAAGTGTCATTTCATTACTTATGTGACCCTATGTTTTGGAACGACGTCTATAAGGAGTTAAGGACTATCAGCCACCTCGTGTTTATGACAGTTCTTCTGTTACATATATGTCTCTGCAAGGAAACTCTTTAGGGGTATGTATATATGCTTCATAAAGGATTTTTTTTTCCTATGGATTTTTTCTTCACTTTATAATGCTCATAAAAAGGTTACTTATTTTTTTTTTAAAGCTTGTTGCTACCTTTGAGATACCAGCATATCCAAACTTGGGATTGTTGGAGCTTGATTGGTGTTCTGTTTATACATGGAAACATATGATTGAGCTCCTTGGTAGCTTGCCTAGACTCGAAACTGTCAAATTTCGACAGGTATGCATATATAATAGCATAAGTACTTTCGTCATTCATATTATCAAACCACTTAACTAATTCTTACGAATTATTATATGTTGAGTAATAAGGTTTTGATGATTGTAAACTAATGATGATTATCTATCTAACGTGTTTGTTAAGTTGTGCATAGAAAGAACAAGTTATACTTGGAACATGATACAAGGAACCTGAGCAATGACAAGTATATAAGGAACTTAAGCAATATATGATAAGCAATAGAAGAACAAGAACAATGATGAGTGTTATGGTTGATAAGAATGATGATGGCTAAGGAACCATGAAGGTACCTATGTAAATAGGTGTTTGCATTAGTTAGCTTCATGAGGTAAGTACACTATGCATACATGAGTTGTATATGTGTAGGAGTATTTACATAAGCTTTAAGTTTAATTAGTTCTCTCACTTGAAGTTTGTTTATGACAAACAAACTTCAATCTAATGTTTCTCTTAAGTGTTTATGTGAAGACAAGAACTGACTTAGGTGAAGTCAATGGGTTGGAACATAGAAGACTTCAAGAGGAACAAGAGAGAATGAATGAACCTAAAGCAGGTTCTCCCATGAGAACCAAACCACGAAGGAACCTGAAGGTATTCTCTAACAAGATCCAGAAGGAACTTTCGGAAGGCTTTCCCACGAAAGCCGGAGCATGTTCCCTAACAGGTACATGAAGAGTTCCATGTTCCCTAACAGGTACATGAAGAGTTCCCTAACAGGAACTTAGTTCTCTAACAAGAACTATCTAAGTTCCCTAACAGGAACTTGCCCCGAGATCTAGAATACTTCAATACTACAAGATTCCAAAACAAGAGTTTCAAAGAAACAACATGAAGACGAAAAAATCGAAGTATATCGCTCTAGGATTCATGTAAGTATGTTGGACATAAAAGTAAGTCTAGAACAAGTCGAAAGAACCAAGGTGAACTCATGATAGTCAATGAAATTAGAGTTACTGACTTGTCAGGAACTCAGAGACTGTCAGAGTTCCAGAACCTAATCGGAACTTAGGTCTGCACGTCGTTAAAGGTCGCGGATCGAATTTAATGATATATATTTACCTAATACGTGCATATCTTTTAGGGATTTGATTTTACAGAATAAAGATATTTATTTTCTAATAAATCCCTTTGGAATAAGATAAATTATTTTTGGAAAATATTTTCAGCAAAATAAGTTTTAAATAAAATCTAATTTTATGGCAAGTATATCTTGTGTTAAAAGATATGGTAAATATATCTTTTGTAAAAAGATATGGTAAGTATATCTTTTATAAAAAAATATGGCAAGTATATCTTTTGTAAAAAGATATGGTAAGTATATCTTTTGTAAAAAGATATATTAGTATATTTGGAAAATATAAGATTTAGATAAAATCTGATTTTATGGTAAATATATCTTATTATTATTGATAGAATATATTCTTAACACAAGATATATTTTTGGAAAACTTATTTTTGGAAAATATCTTTTATTTATATATTTTAATAAAACTTATCTTTTACAAAATGAATCATTTGGGTGTACTATAAATATGCTCATATGTATTCATTCAAAGTTGAGGTTGACGAAGTGCAGTGGTCGTGCTTAATGGTTTCATCCTTCACCACGAAGCTAAGCCAAACCTCCAGGTCGAAGTTCCAGTCAGGTTTGGTTTCATTTCGTCCAGTAAGTTCCAAACAGATCTTGAAGTGTCCAGCATATTAGTTTTATCTCTTTATTCATTGATATGTATTTAGAGTTATTCTTTGAGATCTTGTAAAAGGGAAAAAGGGTTTTGAGTGTTTTATGTATTGGGGTGTGAGAGTTCGTGAGGATTCTCGTTATAATTGAAAGAGTGCAATGTGTTGGCTTCTAGGTGAAGATGTGAGTTTTGTACTTAGGTGGTACAAGTAGTTGTACTTTGGCAGTACGTGTAGTACTTTGGTGGTACGAGTGAATCTAAGTGTGGTACTTAGATTGGGTAGGATAGGGTCCTATCAAGTAGCAAGTCCAGTGAGGAACTTGTGAAATAAAGGTCCGTGTCTAATAGGTTGTAACTTGGTGTTTGCCCTATTATAGTGAAGTTTGTGTGTTTGAAATCCCTAAGGTAGGGTCGAGGTTTTACTTCCAGTTGAGCCTGGATGGTTTCCTCGTAAAATCCGCTTTGCATTGTCTAAGTTCCTAACAGCAATCAGTTTTATATTCTGCGAAAAGTAGGCACTAGGAACATACTACAATTCACCCCCCCTCTTGTAGTATATCATCCGAAATAACATTATATGTCATTTTAGTACTTGTGCAATTGAGTACAAGTATGATTTATGGAGCATTAATTTAACCAGTGCATTCCTCCATTTTTTTGTAGGGCTTAATTAAGCATAATGATGAATTTGACAAGGAGGAGTTGGAGTGGCTTCTAAATTTAAATGAGGCTTCGTTGTCTCCGTTGTATGTTGAAGCTATTGAAGTCCATAACTTTTCTGGCAACGAGAGAGAGTTCGTTTTACTAGAGTATCTACTTAAAAATGCCATAGAATTGAAGTCATCGGTGTTGTAAAAATATTGCAATATGGAGATGGAGCTTGAGCTATGGATGGCCAAGGAATTGTTGAGGCTACCTAGGACTTCGGATCACTGTCGTATTGAACTAATTTAGAATATAATTTTGTCTTTCAATTTGTTATGATTTGAGCACATTATCAGAAATTCCTATCCCTGGTATTTAGAGAAGACGCGCCTAATTTTAATCATGTATCTTTCATTTCAAATGTCATGTGTCCTTAGGGCGGCATATAAAAAGATTAAAAAGGAATAATCAGATCAAGAATTATTAAACAATATAAGACCAATAGATGTGTGATTTTGTCGTAAATTCTAAAACTAGTACTACTTTAGGAATTATTTAGTGTTTATAACTTTATATGCAATAGTAAGGGTTGTGGTATATGTCATAATTGAAAAAATAAAGTTAGAAAGATAATTCTTGGCAAATAGGGCCATTGATTATTGTATATAGCATCAAAACTTCACTAGAAACTCACTACATTTATATGAGCGTTTCAGCTAACAAGGGGATGCATCATATATTCATATGCAAAGAAGTAGCCCACTTGCTAATTAAGTTTACTAATGTAATTTGTAATTAGAAATTATTAAGTAGGAAATGCACCCCATTATCTCAATCTAGTTGACATTCTCATACAAAATTATTCCCTAAACCAATATATAATTTCACTAATCCAATGAATTGCACACATATAACTAACCTCTTAATTGCACCCCTTTGTACTCTTCCCAAATTCTATGCTCCTTCATAATTTGCCAAACTTTCTATTGTAACATCATCATTTCTATAACCTCTAATTATTCACATAATTAGACCGAAAAAGGAAGAGCTAATGTGTAGACACCCATTTGTGTCTCCCCAAAACCAAACCCGGTGATGAGTACCTTTCGCGTCGAATCATAATCGAATGAAGCGAAAGTGTGGAAAGTTTAGTGTTGCAGATAGTTTTAATTTCTTTTCTCTTCTCTCTGTTTTTGAAAACTTATTTTAAGAAAACAGCCAATACAGTTTGGTTGGTCCATGATATGGTTCCAATAGTAGTGTAGTTGGATGGGGATTGACAAGAGCTTTCCAACGATATATTATAAGCCCAATTTCGATGAATATTGAGGAAGTTATGGCCAATTTACCAAACTGGGCCCGGTTTGGACCTTATATACGACCCAATGAACTAGAGGAGGGCCTAATATGATTTATCATTCCTAATGCAATTAGAAATGGTTTTAGTCTTCTAGATTCTTCTAGAAGGTTCTTTTCATTCCTAATTCAATTAGCATTGATAAATTAACTTTTGTTGACTTTTCAGAGTTTTAATTAAAATCAAAGAGTATTTTTGAAGAAAATACGATTTTATCCTCCTGTACGGTAATTTTTATCTGATTTTAGAAAACGCGTGAATTTCTGAAATCAGCGCCAAACGCCAGCTGTAGCGCCTAGCGCCAGTGTTGGTGCCTGGCGCCAACAGCCAGCGTTGGCTTTGGTTCGATTTTCTGTGCGCCAATGCGCTGTTTTGTTTATTTTATCTTTTTGGCTGATTTTCTCTATAAATAACGTATTAAAAACTCCGTTTTCATTCATGAACAACCAGTTTTCAATTATATTCACCTACAACGAGTTTTCATTCATCAATTTTCTCATTCTCTTTAATCATTCACCATCTCTCTCTCTCTCTCCCTTTTTCTAAACTTGCTTTTCAAATACAAAATTCCGCATTCATTAGATCTAGAAACACCTAGCCATATTCGAAGTTGCCTTCGCCCTAGACGTGAAAGGTTTAATTTCTGAGGGTTTGGTCCCAAATCTCTCTTTCAATTATTTAATTTAATTGTTTTGTTTGTTATTTTCCTTGAAGTTACTAACGTGTGTATTTTGTTATTAGAAAGAGGTACGATGCATCAAAGTAAGTACTTTAATGGTTTTTATTGATATTATGATATAGAGTTCATGCTTAGATTGTTACTTTGATTCCTAGTATATATCATGTCTAGGGTAATTTTAATATCAAGTATGATTAAAAGTACGATGCCTTTTATGTTATTCCTAATATTTATGATTGTTAGTATCATGTTAAGGTTAAAGCTTTGATTTTTATTGTTTAGTGACATGCTAGGGTTTGTTATTAATCTTGTTAGTATCATGCCTAGGATCTTGCTATTATTATGCTTTAATATTAACATGAACATGATTATGATTATAATTGTTATTATGAATATTATTATTATTATTTTGATGATGATTATTTTATTATGATAATTATTGTTATGATTATGATTATAATTATTATTTTGATTATTGTTATGATGATTGTTATTATCATGATATTTATTATTGTTATGTTGCTTGATATTTATTGTTATTGCTTGATCACGCCTTTTATGCATGTTTAAAGGGAATTGGTACTTGTAATCACGCTTAATAAGATAATTAATAATCTTGTTTAGGGTTAATATGATTATAATTCAAGTGATCGCTATTAATAAATTTATTTGTGCATTAAATTCAACCAACATAGATAAACAGGTTTAGGGTTAATCCTATTGATTGCATGTTAGTCAGAAAGCGCACATGAATACGATCAGAATAAAGTAGAGGCCTACTATTAGGGCAGGTTCAATCTCTTTTAGGTTGGATTTGTACCTTCATCCCCGAACCCTTATTAGGTTCAAGACCTTATGGAGTTGACGATCTCTTGGATTGTTAAGGGGTGTAACCTTCACCCTGTGAACGGTTTACAAGTTCCTAAAACTTGTTGGCGACTATTTTGCTCTATCTTCTTCCCTTTTGGACGCAACTTACTTTAGTGTATGATCACAGTGGGGTTCAAGCAAAGTGGGTAATGCTTGAAATATTCCCTACATAATGCATAACTATAACCCCGCAAACCCCCTAATTCCAGCCGGGAGGCAGTCGTGTTGTTGTGGTCTAGGGGCTTGTTGCTCGTGTGATTGCCTTTGTCATTGCCAAGTCGGGTGCATTTGCAAGTTCATGCTCTTTCTCTCATTCTCTGGAGGCTTATTTGCTATACTCACGTTACTCTTTAGGCAGGTCTGGCTACCTCAAGCGGTAAAATTTGATGCAACCAATGCCTCCCTTACCGCCTTCAATCTCACCAACAATTACCACATGCTCTACTACAACCTTGCCGTGAACTTCACAGTTCAAAACCCTAATAATAACATAGAGGTATACTACAATGCAATTGAAGGAAGTGCCTTTTATGAAGGCCAAAGGTTGAGTACTACAAAAGGCCCTACTTTTTATCAAGGGAAAAAGAGTAGCAAGGATTATGGTCCTTTATTTTTTTAAGGGGCAGAAAGTTATGTTACTTGGGAGTGAAGATAGGTCTGATTATGAAAAGCAAAGTAAAATTGGGGCTTATGAGATTAAGGTTAAGTTGTACTTAAAGACCAAGTTTAAGTTATTTGGGTTTATAAAGACTTGGACTTGGAAGCCTAAAATTAATTGTGATTTGTTGGTTCCTTTTGAAGGCACATCTTCTAAAAAATTTAAGAGGACCAAGTGTCGTGTTAATATGATTGGATAGCCGAGTTTTTGTTATATATACATTTAGCGCGTGGCTTAGGCATTGCCCGGAAAGTGAATACTTTTGCTTGTTGTATTTGTCAATTTTTTTTTAATTTTATTTTAATATACTAGGGCAGCTAATGCTCGTTATACCTAGAAGGAATTTTTTTTTTTTTTTTTTTTAATTATTTTTTTTGTTCCACCTGATTCACCCTTTGGGCTAATCTCGATTCAAGGCTCAATTCTAGGTGATTAGATTCCATTCTCATCCCTACTTTTGATACGGAGGATTGAACATGCGATCCCTAATAAGTGCTATTAGGAAATAATCCCTTGAGCTTCTCATAGAATCCAGAGTGTTTAAATACAAGAGTATACACAACTAACAAGCTAGGAGTCGGTACAAAGAACTAAGTGAGAGCATAATAAATACAACAATAAAATACATAGTCTAATACACCCCCGTAGTCGAAGCGGGAGGCTTGAGAACGCTAAGACTATTTTGGAAGTCGTCGAAGAGGAGTTGAGGTAGACCCTTGGTAAAAATGTCTGCGATTTGGTAACGAGAGGGAACATGGAGGATACGGACTTGACCAAGAGCAACTTTTTCACGAACAAAGTGAATATCCATTTCAATGTGCTTGGTTCATTGATGTTGGACCGGATTGCCGGAGAGATAAACGACACTAACATTGTCACAATACACAACCGTGGCTTTCTTGATGGGGCAATTGTAGGAGTTTATAGGTACTACGCAGCGGAAAAACATGAATCATATTCAATCTAGTACCAATCCCAAGAATCACATGCATAACACACAAGACACATAATCATACCTTTGACGTGTGAATTCCACGAAGCTATTCGACAGGCAAATCAGGGAGAGAATAGAGCCCCAAGCGTTGCTCCTCTACTTAGTCCACGAGATTCGAACGAGCCGTCCACCAATACTAGATTGGTCGAGTGATTGAGGAGAACCGCGATCACCACCTTTACGGACAACCGACCACCGCACGAACCACCACCACCGCGACACACCACCGGCGCCTAGGAGGAGGAGAGAGCCGTGAGAGAGAGAGGAATTTGAGAGGGTTGGGTTTCGTGTTTGCTAATTAGGGTTTGATCACACTGATCAGTTAATTGCTTATCTTACTGCAAACCTAGGCACCTAGTCTATTTATAATCTCATTATAATTAGACTAGGGCACGAAGCCCAAAACTCCCTTGTCCACTCCATATGGCCGGCCACCTAGAGTCATGAGGCCCATGATGGGCCTCGTCCTCTAATGCTCGATCTAGCCCCTTTGTGTGACCTTATAGGATCCGTCCAATTGGGCTTTGGTCTATTTTACTAGTCCAAAGATCGTTAGTACCTCTAGCTATGGCAAAACGACGACCCAAATGTACGAACTTAATTATCTCCATAATTTGATCCATTTATATATCTAGTAATTGCACACGACGAAGACATAACTCCTTCAATCTCCCACTTGTCTGAGACAAGGGTGCAATATTCAAATTCCTTAAGTCAATATATGTGTCGATTTGATAATATGATTGCATCACATGTCGAGATCATATTAATCTACAAATCGTTTCTTGAAATCTGAGTTAGAATTACAAAACCAAATGATTACTGTGTAATGCATTTGAACGCGGCCACGTATTTTCTGAATTCTCCCTCTTCAAGCGGCCATGACACATTTCCTAATTTAATAGGTAGACTATATCCAATCTTGTGGTAACATGACTCCCACTCAACTTCTGAAATAACCGGGAAACACCCTTTATAATCTCCAGTTACGGCTAGACGTTTGAGTGTACCATAGTCACAACATCCATTGAATGAAATCAATGTTCCACTCATGTCAAAGGAATCCACTAATATATACGGAAGCTCTATACTTGAACTTCAAAATAGGTCAATAGTTCGATCATGCATCATTCATGCATATCCAAGTGATTGACCGAGCATCACTATGCCCCTATAGCCCATGAAACTGCGCTATCCAATCAATCTTACATGCTAGTTCATTTATTGAAATCATTTATGTCCACTTTAATGATCTCGAACTAGGAACTTTAAATAATATATGAATTTTGTTCACCTGTGGGGTTTTAATTCACCAGGTCATCAACTTGATGAGCCCATCAATTCATAATTATTTTGGACATTTTATTTAATTTCCAAAACCATAATTAAATAAGAGAAATAATAATTTCTATTTTAAACATAATTCTGCAAATTGATGCATTTCTCATGTAATATGTTTTCTCAAAACATATACAACTTAAATTACATAACTTGCTTCAGTCCTAAGACTTTAATATGACTCTCATATCTTATTCCATGGAAGGGGTTTAGTGATTTCTCACTCATAATAAAACTTTGCAGAACATGACCTTCCGCTGGTCAATGATCTCATAATTGAGGTGATGTCTCGTATCCTTTTGGATTTGTGATGTGACTCTGGCTCCTTTGTTTTTGGGCAAAGGTGACCTGTTAGTCACATGACATTTTAATCCAAACTTCCTCTGTAACTATACACATATTCTGACATTGAGTATGCAACAGTGCTCTGCTTTGAACTCTTCAAGCTCACTGTCCTTTTCCATTCAGACAAAAATATGCATTTAGATCACCATCTTGAATGATCTTGCCTGTTTGAAAAAAATGCATTCGTGTAACCTTTTGACAACTTGCTTAAATTACCATTTAACATAATAGCTAGAAGAATTCCTTTAGTGCTTCTCAAGTACTCAAGGATTTGTTCTTGGTAATTCTCCGTATGCTTATTCTGAATTTTCTTGAAACCTGCTACATATGTACAAGTCATATGCAACATCTTGCTTTGTACATTTCATGGCACATATAATGAACCTTTTGCAAAAGCATAAGGTACACTATCCATACAACTCAACTCTACTAGCTTTTGAAGGCACTGAGTCTTACTGAGTGTATTACCATGAAACATGGGAAAATATCCTATCTTAGAGTCTTGCTTCATGAACTTGTCAAGATCCTTATCAACATAAGTCTCTCGATTCATTCCAATCATTCTTCAAGATTCACTTCATGGATCTTAATTCCCAATATGTATTCAACATCTCCTAAGTCTATCATATTGAAACAATCTTTCTAACCACTGCTTGACTTATTCAAGCATTGATATATCATTTCATATGAATTGTATGTCAACTACATACTGTTGGGGTTTGGTGAGTCCGAATCACCGCGGAAACAAACCCAAAAAAAAAAAACAAGACCGCACTCGCACTAAATAAAACCATAAACATAATTAAATTAATCACAAGATTAAGATAAGCTAATAACCTTTGACGCGTGCTTCGCTCCAAAAAGAGCTCTTTCTTGAAAGCTTCAAGTACCGCTCACACGGAGACCTCCAACGAAGTCCACCCGCACCAACAAAACCGACTAGGTCCAATGTCTTAGGGTTAGCAAGACCCAACCAATAAAACCCGAGTAATTATATTGAGTTCAAAGGTTTTCACTAATTGTGATGCCTTTTCCAACTCTTACTCAAGCATCATTCCCAATGCCCATACTTGGGTATTTATAGGAAATGATGGGAGTATCATTTACTCTCCCATCAATGTGGATAGTATGATTTTTCCATTTTATTTTAAAGCTAAAATAAAATTAATAATCAAGCTAGTAATAAATCAACAAGTGGCAAGCTCATGTGAGTGGTTAGGTGAGGACCACTTGGAGAAGGGGGGGACCAAACTTGCTCCCCATTCCCTCTCCCATAACCGGCCACCTCACTCCACACACACTCAAGGACCACAACCCACATGGCACCCACCCTTGGGCACCAAGGCAGCCAAGGTGGGCTGCCATGTGCTGCTGTCCGTGGCAGCCACGCCCAGTAAGCCCAGCAGGCCCAGCACTCGCATGCGGGCTGCTGCTGGCCTTGTGCCTTGGCCAGTGCTGCTAGGCAGCAAGCAATGGCCTAGCCATGCTACTGCTAGCCGTGGCGAGCTGGCGCGCCTAGCGTGCTAGCTGCTGCAGCTTGTTGCGGCATGGCTTGCTAGCCATTGCGCGCACAAGGCTGTGCCTAGCATGCTAGCACGCACTAGGCAGCGCCTAGCCTTGCGATGCTAGCATGGGTGCGCTAGCACGCACCAGCCAGCCTAGGCTCGGCTTGGTGCGCATGCTAGCCACCATGCTTGGCCATACGCCCTTAGCACTCGGTTTGCTTGGGCATTCCGATGCTAGGGTATTTTGGTCTTTTGTTGATTTATTACTATTTCTCGTCTCGTCTTTCACTATTTTTCGACTCGACTTCCGACGCTCGGTTTCGACGCTCTAAGCTCGAATTTCGGAAGTCTAAATAAATTT
This sequence comes from Chenopodium album, assembly GCF_948465745.1. Taxonomy (NCBI): domain Eukaryota; kingdom Viridiplantae; phylum Streptophyta; class Magnoliopsida; order Caryophyllales; family Amaranthaceae; genus Chenopodium; species Chenopodium album. The sequence goes on along the minus strand of NC_137836.1, from coordinate 3,420,887 downwards.
TACTCGGTCGACTCATTAATTCCTTCCGAATTAATTCGTCAGTTCGGTTTGTTGAATGCTTGGGTGTGACCCGAAGGGTTCAGTCAAGATTAAGCTGTAATATTAATTATTCATTAATATTACTGATCGGAAGCGGCCTCTACCCAGGCATTCCGATCACTTGACCTCACTGAATATATTAGCTTTCTAATAATTCTGAACCCACTAACGGAATAGTACACTTGTTCGAAGGACACCATTCCTTTCAATCTCCCACTTGTCTTTCCGGACAAGTGCGCATTTTGTGTACAACCTTTTTCCTATGTCGCTTAATGTCTCTTCATAAACTATAAGGTAAGATTTATTTTGTCATCCTTATTACGTCCAGAAGTGTTTCCCGATTCCGAGTCCGACTGTCAATAAACAGATGATTTCTAAAATCCATCCAAGCACGGCCATGCATTTTACAGTCTCGCTCTACGAGAGGCCTTGTATACAACAAAGACATCTTCCCTATTTTAGTAAGGGGACATTCCCAGTCTTGTAATGTAGCTCCTCTTACTGAGAGGACCTAGTCGCCCGAGTGTTGCCGTTATAATCCCCTATTACGGCAGACGTTTGACAACATCAAAGCGAACTAGTACTCAAACAAGAGAACTCACAATACTCATGGTCGAGGAAATAGGTTCCGATAGCCATAATGAGAAGTATACTTATGACAAAATTTTTTAATTTCTTAAAGTATTCTCATAGGTCGATCCAGTATGGTTCTAAACTAATACCTGTGCAAATGATTTATGACAATCATGGCCTTGTAGCACATGAAACGGTGCTATAAATCAAACTACACACTAATCTCAATCGGTCATTAATCGTCCATCGTTTAAATGACCTTGATTAGGGATAATTTTTTATTATAATATTCAATGTTCACTTAATAGGTGTTTCCTTACCAAGACTGGTCTTGATACCCTATTTTGAATATTCTCAGAATCGAATGGACTCATTATTTAATCCTAAACCACAATTAAATAGCATAACGGAGTAATAAAATATTGCATGAAATTTTATATTACTCCAAAACTTGAATGGTTTTCCTTAGCGTCTTACATTAATTTTTCTAAAAATTAACTAAAACACTAAACAAGGAAATCAAAGCCAGTCTCCTACATGCTTGATTCCCATTGCCTCAACGTGCTTGTTGTGCTTCACTTGAGGCAAAGGTTTAGTAAGTGGATCGGCTACATTGTCATCCGTTCCAACTTTGCAAATTCTGATTTCACCCTCTGATTTCCATTCTCGAATCATGTGAAATCGCCGCTTGACATGTTTAACCTTCTGATGTTCCCTAGGCTCTCTGGCCTGAGCAATAGCTCCATTGTTGTCACAATAGAGGGCTATTGGACCCTTTATAGAGGGTACAACATCAAGTTCACCAACGAACTTACGTATCCAAACAGCCTCCTTAGCTGCTTCAGCAGTTGCTAAGTATTCGGCTTCAGTTGTAGAATCTACAGTTGTACTCTGCTTTGCGCTCTTCCAACTAAACGCCCCTCCATTTAGACAGAACACATATCCAGATTGCGATTTGAAATCGTCTCTGTCTGTCTGGAAGCTTGCGTCGGTATAACCTTCCACAACTAAATCCTCTGCACCACCATACACCAGGAATTTATCCTTGTTCCTTTTCAGGTACTCTAGGATATTTTTGGCCGCAGTCCAATGCGCCTCTCCTGGGTTTGATTAGTAACGACTCGTAGCACTCAAGGCATACGATACATCTGGCCTAGTAAATATCATGGCATACATGATCGATCCAATAAGCGAAGCATATGGAATCTGATTCATTCTTACCCACTCATCAAGTGTCTGTGGACACTGCTTCTTGCTTAGGGTTATGCCATGTGACATTGGCAGGTGACCTCTCTTGGCCTCCTCCATGCCAAATCGAGCAAATACCTTATCAATATAAGTACTCTGACTCAATCCAATCATCCTTTTCGATCTATCCCTATAGATCTTGATGCCTAGTATGTACTGAGCCTCTCCCAAGTCTTTCATTGAGAAGCACTTTCCAAGCCAGGCCTTTACAGACTCTAACAACGGAATGCTGTTTCCAATGAGCAATATGTCATCGACATATAAGACTAGGAAGGCGATGTCACTCCCACTAACCTTCTTGTAAGCACAAAATTCATCTGGATTCTTGATAAAACCAAACTTACTGATGGCTTCATCGAATCGCAGATTCCAACTTCTGCTTGCTTGCTTTAGTCCATAAATGGACTTCTTAAGCTTACAAACTTTCCTAGCATTGTTTTGGTCGACAAAACCTTCAGGCTGTGTCATATACACAGTTTCTTCCAAATACCCATTAAGGAAGGCGGTTTTGACGTCCATCTGCCATATTTCATAATTGTAATATGCAGCAATCGCTAGGAGGATCCGAACGGATTTAAGCATTGCGACTGGTGAAAAGTTTTCATCGTAATCAATACCATGAACTTGTCTGTAACCTTTTGCCACCAATCTAGCTTTGTAAATGAATACATTTCCATATTTGTCGGTTTTCAACTTGAAAAGCCACTTACATCCGATAGGTGTATAACCTTCGGGTAAGTCAACCAAGTCCCAGACTTGATTTTCAAACATGGAATCCATTTCAGATCTCATGGCCTCTTGCCATTTAGCAGAGTCGGTGCTTGCCATCGCTTGCTTGTAGGTTGCCGGTTCATCTCCATCCATAATCAGGATGTCCTGATTCTTGGTTAATACTAAACCAAGATATCTATCAGGTTGAGATCTCGGCCTCTGAGACCTACGTAGGGTAATGGATTGAGCATTTGCATTGTTGGTTCGACTTTGCACATTTTGATCATTTTGACCTGCGTCAACAGATGCTGTCTGAGCACTTTGACTGTCATTATGATTTTGTTGCTCATCCTCACGAACTTTGTCGAGTTCGATTTTCCTCCCACTTGTCATTTTGGAAAGGTGCTCCTTCTCCAAAAAGACACCATCGCGAGCAACAAACACTTTGTTCTCCGATTTTTTGTAGAAGTAATACCCTTTGATTTCTTTTGGGTAGGCCACAAAGTAAACCTTGTCAGATTTGGGATGAAGTTTGTCAGAAATCAATTTCTTGACATATGCTTCGCATCCCCATATCTTTAGAAAAGATAACCTAGGAGGTTTCTTCGTCCATAATTCATATGGAGTCTTTTCTACAGCTTTTGATGGAGCACGGTTCAGTGTTAGTGCCGCAGTTAGAAGTGCGTGTCCCCAGAAAGAGATAGGAAGATCACTAAGACCCATTGTTGATTGTACCATGTCTAACAAGGTTCGATTTCTCCTTTCGGATACTCCGTTCCATTGTGGAGTTCCTGGAGGTGTCAATTCTGAAAGTATACCCTTTTCTTTCAGATGGTCATCGAATTCTTGGCTCAAGTATTCACCACCTTGATCCGATCGAAGGGCTTTGATTTTCTTGCCAAGCTGATTTTCAACTTCACTCTGAAATTCTTTGAACTTTTCAAATGATTCAGATTTATGCGACATGAGGTAGACATAGCCATATCTACTATAGTCGTCTGTGAAAGTGATGAAATATCGATGTCCATTTCTTGTGGTTGAGCTCATTGGTCCACATACATCGGTATGTATAAGACCCAATAAGTCACTTGCCCTTTCTCCCAACTTGGAGAATGGACGTTTAATCATCTTGCCTAATAGACATCCCTCGCAATTCTCAAACGATTCTAAATCGAAAGAGTCAAGAACACCTTCTTGTAGAAGTTTCTTGATGCGTTTGATGTTGATGTGGCCAAGACGAAAATGCCACAAGTAAGTCTGATTTGACTCTATGGTCTTAGCTCTTTTGGTATCATTATTCACATTATAAACTTGTTTGTCTAAAGAAAGCACATAAAGGCCATTTTCAGAATGTGCAATACCATATAAAACATTATCGAGATAAAACGAACATTCTTTGTCCTTTACTCGAAATTCAAAACCTTTGGCGTCCAACGCCGAAATTGAAATAATGTTTTTGGTAATGTTAGGAACATAATAAACATTATCGAGTTCCAAAACTAGCCCGGTGGGCAAAGACAAACTGAGAGTTCCTACGGATACAGCACCAATTCTGGCTCCATTGCCGACCCGGAGTTCAATATCTCCCTTCTCTAGCTTTCTAGCGTTCCTTAGTCCCTGAGAATTGGAACAAAGGTGTGAGCCACATCCGGTATCTAATACCCATGATGTTAAGCTAGTGAAGTTAAAGTCTATAACGAATATACCTGATTCAGAAGCAACGGTTCCGTTCTTCTTATCTTCCTTGAACTTGAGGCAATCTCTCTTCCAATGTCCCTTCTTCTTACAGTAGAAACATTCGGAATCAGATTTAGAAGACGCTACCTTCTTATCCTTGGTAGCTTTAGACTTAGGCGGAAAAGTTTTCTTCTTACCTTTCCCCTTAAAGCCTTTCTTCTTCTTGCCCGAAAATTTGAACGGCTTGCCCTTTTTAATCATGAGCATATCATGCTTTCCCTCATCCTTGAGCGTTTGCTCAGCTTGCTTCAACATACCATGAAGCTCGGTGAGGGTTTTCTCCATGCTGTGCATATAATAGTTCATCTTGAACTGATCATAGCCTTTGTGCAGCGAGTGGAGAATGATGTCAATTGCCATCTCGGTTGAATACCCCGCATCAAGCCTTCCCATGTTTTCAAACAATCCAATCATTTTGAGTACATGTGGGCTGACTGGCTCTCCTTTCTTGAGCTTGCTCTCAAGGATCTGCCTGTGGGTTTCAAACCTTTCAGTTCTGGCCTGCTCTTGGAACATATTTTGCAATTCAGAAATGATCTCAAAAGCCGTCTCTTTTTTAAAGAAAGTCTTTTGAAGCTCAGGAGACATTGTGGCCAACATGATGCATTTGACATCTCGATTGGCACTTTGCCATCGATTTAGGGCAGCTTGAGTCACCTCCTCATTGGGAGTCTCGGGCATTTCCTCATCAAGAACATATTGCTTTTGCTCTTGCATGAGAACAATTCGCAAGTTCCTTTGCCAATCAAGAAAATTTGGCCCACTCAGCTTCTCCTTGTCGAGAATTGAGCGTAACGAGAATTGGTTGTTTGAGTTATTTGAAGACATGATTCTACAATTGAAAGAATTTGAAATGAAAAACCATTCATTATACTTAAATAAGATTGAATTCATGCATTTTAATCAAACTTATTTAAAACGTCTTATTTACACATTAAAGATTGTCCCCATTTTAGGTGAGAATAAGTCGATTCCAAGATCCAAAGAAACAAAGAGTGGTTAAGCATGCTTTGGCTTGTCTTAACACTCAATCTCCTAAGGTAAGCAATGCTTTGCTAATGGCTCCAAGCCACTCTTGGTTGAATAAATCATCGCATCCAATGCTCTCTAAACAATTTATTCACTTTTCCACGACATGTTAGGACTCCATCACTCATATCGTTGAGTATAACCAAAACCACCTTGCATACCCGGTATGCCTTACGTTCCTTGGAGAAGTAGTGATGCCTCGCTTTGGCGTAGCCCACCACTACCCTCGTTCGGTTGGTAAGTGTGTTTTGGAATGGCAAGTTTTACTCAATATTTTAGGGACCTAGGGTTTCTATGTTGGTTGATTTAAGTGAACTTAATTAATCATCTCAACATTCGAAATCCTAAACATGCATCTAACATATAATTCATATATATATAAACATAAATATATATCGAAAACATAAATAGAGATGCATTTGGCAACTAGCATGACCCCTTGAGATCTTCAAGTCTTCAAAAGGTCTTCATTTGCAACTTCATGGCTTTGTCTTCTAAGAACCCCGTCTTCAAGACTTGACCAAAATATTACAACTGCTAGTATCTACGATTAGGACTAATCTAAATATTAAGGTACAAAAATACTCAACGGTTCGCAGACCGTATTTAGATTTACAAAAATACATCACGGATCACAGTCCGTATTTTCTATCCTAATCGGGCCCCACTAGTTGCCATTTCATAAAACCTGTGAGAGAATTTACATTCCATTCATCCATTCACTATCTGTGAATGGCCCATGCATTTTACAACGATAAACAAGTAACAATGCATAAAACGCGCGAGAACTCGTAACTAATCTAGGTGGTTAATCCAATTAACACGCCTAATTAAACTAGTCAAAGTTGTTTTAACCGGTTATGGTAATAACTTAGAGACGCTCCCACTAAATTCCGCATCCAACTTAACTAATCCAATTAATTAAGTCGGTGAACCCAAATATTTGCCAAAATTAATTTTGCAAATGTCGCTCAAAACCTGAGGCCTAGCCTCCAAAAATTTTAATTAATTAAACAAAATAATTAAAATAATTAAAACGACAATTTATGCAAAATTACGAATTCCAAAATGTCTAAGTGCCTAGCACTAAGACTTGGAGTCCAAAAAAAAAAAAAACCCTTATTTACATATTAAGCAACGCTAAAATTAACTTTAAAATAGCATCGCCTTAATAACCCGGGGTTATTGTGCCAATTATGGGATTGTACGTACCGTACAACAAGCACGTAGTATGCCCATGCGCACCCCCGCAACACCAAGCATGCATGTGGGCTGCTTGTGCTCGCATGCGCTACGCCCAGCCCAGCCAAGCGTAGCAGCACGCACAGCGCGCACATCATTATGCTGCTGCTGCGCCATGCTGCTGCTTGCTGCTGGCTGGCACGCTATGCTGCTGGCAGCGAGCAGCAGCCCACGCCCTTCCTCGCACACACACACGCACAGCACCAAGCACCTAAGAACGAAGCGCCCAGCAGCCTCGACAGCCACATATGGGTTGCGTGAGCAGCCCAGCTGGTCGAGAGCTAGCTCGGGGCTCTTAGGCCTCGTGTTGCGTGCTAATGCTTCGAAAATTATCGATTTTTGTGTGTGACATTATAAATCAATTCTAAATTAATTTTAGAATTAATTTTGAGGAAAAATGAAAAATTACAAGTCCAACTTAAATAATTCATCCAAAAGCAATTAACCAAATTTATTTCCAAGAACCATTCTTTAATAAAATTGGTTTAACTTGGTGTAATAAAATAAATTAGGGCAATTCTCACTATTAATTTAATCACTTTAAATTAATCTTGAGATTTTGACAAAATAAAAGGGAGTTGGAAAAAATGAACATAAGTTCAATAAAGACTCCAACTTTAATACTTGTGATTCCATGAAAAAATTATATCTTCCAATATGAAGATAAACCAATTTCAATCACAAGTTTTAAACTTTATGATTCCAATCAACTAAAAAATGATTAAATCAACAAAGTTTAACCAAAATTCATGGAATTTAGTAACTCAAAGTTTCAATCACTTATCATAAATAAAGATTGAATCTTTAGTACTTGGAAGCAACAAAGAACAACAATTTCACACTTAATGCAATTAATTTGCAATTATGTTAAAAAATAAAACCAAACTTTCAAGCACCAATTACTACCAAGTAATCATGCTTAAAGTGGTCTAAAATTGCATATAAATAAAGGAAAGAACCAAATTCATAACCACCATAAATATGCAATCAATTTTCAAGGTTAGAAAGACTTAAAATTTTTCGTCAAAACAAAAAATCCCTCGAAAAATGCATTTTGGTCGTTTTTTGGCTAAAAACCGAGTCCTACGAGGGTAAAACCATTTCCAGAACGCCTTTTCCACCCAAAATTCACTATTTTTGGGTCGAAATCTGGGTTCGGGAGCTGAAGACAACTCTAATACGAGGTAAAAATTGGAAAAACGAGTTACTAATCTAATTAGCAACTTAAAACCAGAAAAATTAAGCCATAAAAACACCTTGAAAATATTATGATTTTAAAAATAAACGAGCGAGGCTCCGATACCGCTGTTGGGGTTTGGTGAGTCCGACTCACCGCGGAAACAAACCCAAAAAAAAAACAAGACCGCACTCGCACTAAATAAAACCATAAACATAATTAAATTAATCACAAGATTAAGATAAGCTAATTACCTTTGACGCGTGCTTCGCTCCAAAATGAGCTCTTACTTGAAAGCTTCAAGTCCCGCTCACACGGAGACCTCCAACGAAGTCCACCCGCACCAACAAAACCGACTAGGTCCAATGTGTTGGGGTTAGCAAGACCCAACCAATAAAACCCGAGTAATTATATTGAGTTCAAAGGTTTTCACTAATTGTGATGTCTTTTCCAACTCTTACTCAAGCATCATTCCCAATGCCCATACTTGGGTATTTATAGGAAATGATGGGAGTATAATTTACTCTCCCATCAATGTGGGATAGTATGAGTTTTCCATTTTATTTTAAAGCTAAAATAAAATTAATAATCAAGCTAGTAATAAATCAACAAGTGGCAAGCTCATGTGAGTGGTTAGGTGAGGACCACTTGGAGAAGGGGGGGACCAAACTTGCTCCCCACTCCCTCTCCCATAACCGGCCACCTCACTCCACACACATTTAAGGACCACAAGCCACATGGCACCCACCCTTGGGCACCAAGGCAGCCAAGGTGGGCTGCCATGTGCTGCTGTCCGTGGCAGCCACGCCCAGCAAGCCCAGCAGGCCCAGCACTCGCATGCGGGCTGCCAGGCGCTGCTGGCCAGCAAGCCCAGCATGCTTGTGCGGGCTGCTGCTGGCCTTGTGCCTTGGCCAGCGCTGCTAGGCAGCAAGCAATGGCCTAGCCATGCTGCTGCTAGCTGTGGCGAGCTGGCGCGCCTAGCGTGCTAGTTGCTGCAGCTTGTTGCGGCATGGCTTGCTAGCCATTGCGCGCACAAGGCTGTGCCTAGCATGCTAGCACGCACTAGGCAGCGCATAGCCTTGCGATGCTAGCATGGGTGCGCTAGCACGCACCAGCCAGCCTAGGCTCGGCTTGATGCGCATGCTAGCCACCATGCTTGGCCATACGCCCTTAGCACTCGGTTTGCTTGGGTATTCCGATGCTAGGGGTATTTTGGTCTTTTGTTGATTTATTACTATTTCTCGTCTCGTCTTTCACTATTTTTCGACTCGACTTCCGACGCTCGGTTTCGACGCTCTAAGCTCGAATTTCCGACGTCTAAATAAATATTACTCGGTCGACTCATTAATTCCTTCCGAATTAATTCGTCGGTTCGGTTTGTTGAATGCTTGGGTGTGACCCGAAGGGTTCAGTCAAGATTAAGCTTTAATATTAATTATTCATTAATATTACTGATCGGAAGCGGCCTCCACCCAGGCATTCCGATCACTTGACCTCACTGAATATATTAGCTTTTTAATAATTCTGAACCCACTAACGGAATAGTACACTTGTTCGAAGGACACCATTCCTTTCACATACTAGACTAAAAGAATCAATTGCTCCCACTAAACTTCTTGTCTCTTCAAGAATTCTTTCGTTCTACTAAGGAAATCAAACTGTTTGATTGCCTAATCAAAACAAATGTTCCAACTCCCTGATGCTTACTTCAATCCATAAAATGAATTTCTGAAGTTTGCAAAACTTTCTAGGAATTTCTGGATTTCAAAACTCTTAGGATGTATCATATACATTCTCACCATCAAGAACATTTCATGAAAGCAATTTTGATATCCATAACTAGAATAATCCGAATAGGCTTACCCACCTAATAGGTTTGACCCTATTTGTAAGACTATTATGGACTAACACATTTTTATAAACATGGAGTCCATACTGGATTTCATGGCTTTAAGCCATTTCCTGAGTTGGTATTTATCCAAAGCTTGCTTGTAGGCCATGGATTCTAACCGTTCTAACAAGAAAATTTTAGAATCCACCTTTTCTCAGAATTTCAACAAACTGTTTGTTTTGATCCCAAGTAACCTACGATAGGTATGAGCGACAATAGAATTATTCTCTTCAACTCTTTGAAGCCTTTTATTCTAGTGGGACGATAGAAGCCTTGCTAGTGGAATTAGCTTGCTTCGACACATGGTTTATCAAGTTAGATGATTTCATATGCCTTCGTCTCTGATGTAGTGTTATCCACATCCATTTGTTGCTCGTCTCGAATCTCATCGAGATCTAACTTTACTCCCACTTGGCTTTGTAGGAAGATGTTCTTTCTATAAAGACACTATCGCGAGCAACAAACACTTTGTTTCTACACGATTGTACGTAGGAATAATACCTCTTAGTTTCCATGAGAAAAACCCATGAAGAACTAATTTTCTTATTTAGGGTGTATTATGTTATCTTTGTAAACATTTTACATTGATTTCATAACCCTTAATCATGTTTAGAAAAGATAACTTTTGGAACATTTCCAAATCATAACTCTTATGACATCTTTTCTACTGCTTTGGTTAAGTTTCTTGTTTAGTTTATCGCAATTGTTGTTGTTCTAATGCATATCCTCAAAACGATATTTGTAAATCATTAAATTTTGGATCGAACAATGGCAAGCAAAGTTTGATTCCTTCTTCATAGACATACAATTTAATTGTAATGTTTCTAGATTGTGAATTAATTCAACAATTTCCTTTAGATGATCATTCCTTTTTGAGTTAAATATTTATCACAACAATCATATTGTGGTGTTAATTGCTTATCTCAAACTGATTTTACATTTCATTTTGGAATTTTGAACTTTTCAATTGTTCCAAGCTTTACTTCATTAAGTAATTATCGATATATTTACTTAAATCGTTAGTAAAAGCGATGAAATAGTTAAATCTCTTTGCTAATTTTGAACTTATTGATTCACACACATCATATGTATGAGTACCAAATGGTCATTTTAGCTTCTTTCACCCTTTCTACTAAAAGGCAACTTGGTCATCTTAACTTTTATCAAGCATGACTTCTAATTCTCAAGTGATTCATAATCATATAAGAATAAGAGTCCATCCATTAATTTGGATGTGCAAATGGTTAATGTGACCTAACCTTACTTGTTATAAGTAAGTGTATTTCGAATCATCTAAATTTACTTTTGTGATCTACTTAATCAATGTCATAAAACAAAATTAACTCATATCTAGCAAAATGAAAACAATTTATTACCTTGGTCATGGATCAACCCTTGTCCAAGCTAAGTAAACCAGATTCAGTATTCAAAACAAGAAAACCGAAATATTGTCTCATCAAAACTGGAAATTGTTCTAAAATCATGATAAACTAATCAAAATTTAAAATTATGAAGCTATCTCTGGTCACTCAAATACTTCTAGTGCACCTTCAAGCTCCATTTCCATGCTAGCTTCACTTGTTTGCAGTTCCTGCGCAACACCACTATGTTAAGCACTGCAACTTGGTATCTCATACCTAAGTGAAAGTTAAAATGTTTATAACATTATACTTGAGGTTGATGCTCCATTCTTCTTGAGGAAGTCATGGTATTTCTGGCAATTTCGCTTCCAATGCCCCTTCTTCTTGCAGTAAAAGCATTCACTTTCACTTGCAGCCTTGGGCTTTGGATTCGTCTCAGGCTTTCAAGGAGCCTTGGCAACTTGCTTGCCCTTGCTCTTGGCACTAGCCTTTTGCCCCTTCTTCTTGAACCCCTTTCCCTTTTGAATCATAAGAACTTCCTTCTTAGGTTCCTTAGGGATTTGTTTCTCAGCACTAACCAGCATTGCATGCAATTGATTCATAGTCTTTGCAGTGGCAGTCATATTAAAATTCATGATAAACTGGTTGAAACTTTCTGGTAGTGAATGGAGAATGATGTCTGTTGCCAAATCATCACTGTATGGATGCCCAGGTTTTCCATATTTTGAATTAGGCCGATCATTTTGAAAACATGATCATGAACTGTGGCTCCCTTCTCCATCCTACAATCCAGAATCTCACGATGGAGCTCATACCTTTCAACTCTAGCTTGTTTCTTAAACAAAGCTTTGAGTTCTTACATGATTGAGTAGGCATCCTGATCCTCAAAACGCTTTTGAAGACTAGGCTCCATGGTAGCAATCATTAAGCAAGTGATAGGTATAGCTCTATCATGAGCTTCCTTGTGCTTCTTGATCTCTGCCGCAGTTGGATTTTCTGGCAGAGGTCCTGGTAATGGGGTATCAATGATATCCTCTTTACCCTCAGATTTCAGAACAAGTCTTAGCATTCTTTCCCAAGTGGAAAAGTTCTCCCCTGTCAACCTATCCTTCTCAAGGAATGGTCGAAGGTTGTAAACGTTGTTGTCATTGTGGTTACGGCTACCCATCTATGTCAAAATAAGGCAAAGTTTAATAATTATGTTTAATTTAAAATTAAAGTACCATAGACGCATTCATTTGGTAACTTTAAAACACTTTATTCAATAATTAATTGATCCCAATTGAATTTTAAGTGATTCCAAGATCCTTTATTTGTGCAATAATTGACCGGACTGAGGCCCTACCATCAACCATTACATTTTCAAGGTGAGTAAACTCTTTACTGATTACAACTCTTGTAACTCTTGGTTGAATAATTAATCATCACATGCTTAATTATTACCCTTAGCTTCAAGGTTCTAAACTCTTTAGGTAACCTTGTTGAGCACAACCAATTAAAAGTGTAAAACGTGATTTACCCCCACTCTCCTAAGATATAATATGACACCCAGCTGAGGCATGCATGACCCATCATAAAATATCAAAGGTTTCATAGGGTTTTTAATTGGAAAAGCAATCTCAATATTACTGGGACCTAGATTTATTATGTTGTGATTATTTAGTGAACTCTAGCGCATCATCAATCAACATAAATAAAATCTAACATGCATAATCTACTAATGCAATAAATCATGACATAGTATGGCCCCTTAGTCCTAATAAAACTAGAAATGAAAAGGCTTCAACTTGAATCATCATGGATCTCCATCCACCTTGCTCCTTTGGGCCTTCAATTCATGGGCTTCTTTGGACTAACACTATTTAAATAACTATTCTATTTACTTTAAATAAAAGTTACAAAAATACTTAACGGTACGCAGACCGTATTTAGATTACAAAAATACATCACGATGCGCAGATCGTATTTAAGAATCTATGGGGCATACTAGTCTATATACAACAATATAATATCATATATTATAAAAGTGCCATATAATAAATCACTCAACATGCTTGTCTAAACTACAACATCGAATGTTCATAATAAAGTCAACGCATTTCCTAAAATATCTCATATTTTAATCATAATTAGATAATATCATATATTATTCATGACCGTTTATTAAATATCATATATTTAATTTAGTCATGAGATAGAATCAAATCATATTTTAATCTAGAAAGATAAATCATATTTAATCTTTCATGATTATCCTAACATATTTAGGACATTCTATCCTAATTACTAGTCAATCAAATAATTTTAAAATCAATTATATCCTAATCTAATTATGGGATAATCACATTATTTAAATCAATTATTATCCTTTTGGAATATGCTTAGAATATCCTAGTCAATCTTATCCAAAATTAACCACTTTAATTAGGATAATTACCAATTTAACAACTTTAAATATGGATAATATCAAATATAACAACTCTTAAATATTTGATTTTATCCTAAAATAAAAGATTTTATCCAAATAAAACCAACTTTATCTTTTAAAATAAAAGATCACATTTTCAAAATATTTTATCTTATCCAAAATAAAACTGATTTTATCCCAAAATAATTCATAATTATCTTGAAATAATTTTTAAAATAAGATAATTTTTTTTTTTTTTTTTGAAAAACCCGTGACTCTGCAGCAGCCACTACCGCAAGGCAGCAACAACCAGCAGTAGTGGCAGCCACCGCAGCAGCGTGCAACGCTTGCACAGCTGCTGCCTCAGCCACCAAGACCGCCGCCCTCCCCTTCCCCTCCCTCTTGGACCGCCACCTGGTCGGCAGCCGCGGCTGCCGGCCACCTAAAACAATTTTTTTTTGTGTTTTAATTTAATTAAAATAACACTTATTAAAATTAAATTAAATCAGTCCAAAAAATTAAAATTAAATTACATTCAACTTTAAAATTAGGGTTCTACATAAAATTAATCCCAATTTAATTCTAACTTTTAAAATTAAATGGATGATCATACACAAAACACTTTTATGCATAAATCAATCCGATTAAAATTATGAATCATAAAATAAATCGAATTAAATCAAAATCAAGCACAAAAATCATATTTTAGGGCTAGGATTTTCGAAAAATTCGAAATTTAGGGTGAGGGGGTTCGAAAATTTCGAACATGTTAGGGCTAAAATTCGGTCTCTTCATGGCTATTTTGAGCATAATTAAATCACATTTAATCGATTCCAAAAGTTTAATCACATTAAATATAATAATTGAACCATAATTAAATTAATTTCTCCCTCTTAAGTGATTATAAAATTAACGTGGACATCAAATAATCGTATTATTATGATCTAGCGCGTTCATGCAAGAGGCTAACTGATACCACTGTATGAGTTTATAGGTACTACGCAGCGGAAAAACATGAATCATATTCAATCTAGTACCAATCCCAAGAATCACATGCATAACACACAAGACACATAATCATACCTTTGACGCGTGAATTCCACGAAGCTATTCGACAGGCAAATCAGGGAGAGAATAGAGCCCCAAGCGTTTCTCCTCTACTTAGTCCACGAGATTCGAACGAGCCGTCCACCAATACTAGATTGGTCGAGTGATTGAGGAGAACCGCGATCACCACCTTTACGGACAACCGACCATCGCACGAACCACCACCACCGCGACACACCACCGGCACCTAGGAGGAGGAGAGAGCCGTGAGAGAGAGAGGACTTTGAGAGGGTTGGGTTTCGTGTTTGCTAATTAGGGTTTGATCACACTAATCAGTTAATTGCTTATCTTACTGCAAACCTAGGCACCTAGTCTATTTATAATCTCATTATAATTAGACTAGGGCACGAAGCCCAAAACTCCCTTGTCCACTCCATATGGCCGGCCACCTAGAGTGATGAGGCCCATGATGGGCCTCGTCCTCTAATGCTCGATCTAGCCCCTTTGTGTGACCTTATAGGATCCGTCCAATTGGGCTTTGGGCTATTTTACTAGTCCAAAGATCGTTAGTACCTCTACCTATGGCAAAACGACGACCCAAATGTACGAACTTAATTATCTCCATAATTTGATCCATTTATATATCTAGTAATTGCACACGACGAAGACATAACTCCTTCAGCAATGAAGTTCGAGAAAGAGGTTGCGGAGCCAACATGATTCGGCAACGAAATTAGCAACGCCGCGGTACTCGGCTTCGGCGCTCGATTTGGGGATAGTTGGCTGCCGTTTGGCAGACCATGAGATCAAGTTATCACTGAGGAAAATGCAATATCCGGAGGTGGAACGGCGAGTATCGGGGCAGCCCCCCCAATCGGCATCATGTAGGATATGAGGCTGGAAATGGAGGAAGCATAAAGGTGCAAACCGAGAGATAAGGTGCCTTGAAGATACCTCAAATGCGATGAAGAGCATGCATGTGTTCTTGTCTCGGATCATGCATATATAAACAAATTTGTTGCACGGCGTAGGAGATATCCGGACGAGTGAAGGTGAGATATTGTAGCGCACCGGCAAGGCTACGATATAGAGTCGGATCATCAACTGGGGGGCCGGAGGTGGAACTTAATTTTGCCTTAGTATCAACAGGAGTGGCGGATGACTTGCAAGAGGACATATTAGCACGGGCAATAATATCGGCAGCATATGATTTTTGAGACAGAAAGAGCCCACCAGAATGTCGAGTGACAGAAATACCAAGGAAGGAACTCAAAGGGCCAAGGTCGGTCATGGAAAACTAGAAGCTAAGACGAGTCATGATGGATCGACGGAGTTTGTCAGAAGAGGTAGTGAGAACAATGTCGTCGACATATAGAACAATGTAAGCCACATCCTTGCCTTGAGAGAGAAAAAATAAGGAGTTGTCGGACTTACTATGAGAAAACCCGATCGTAGCCACAAAAGAAGCAAAACGATGATACCAAGCCCGTGGAGCTTGCTTGAGACCATAAAGAGCCTTTTTAAGGAGACAAACATGACCCGGATTGTCTTTGTCGCGAAGGCCGGGAGGTTGGTGCATGTAGACAGTTTCTGCAATATCACCATTCAAGAAAGCATTTTTTACGTTCATTTGGTGAATGGGCCAAGACTTTGAGAGAACAATGCTTAGAACAGTGCGAATAGTTGCCGGTTTGACCACCGGGCTAAAAGTCTCATCACAATCGACACCAACCTGTTGATTCTTGCTATTAACCACAAGACGGGCTTTGTGCCTCTCAAAAACACCATTAGCATTCTTTTTATGTTTAAAAAGCAACATACAAGGTATAACATTGACATTAGGTGGGCGAGGAACCAACTCCCACGTCTTAGTTTTAATAAGAGCATTGAACTCATACATCATGGCATTTTTCCAATTTGGGTCCGAAAGAGCGGTAATAGGATTACGGGGTAAGGGAGAAGGAGTGGAGATAGAGCTCAAGTTGAAGATATTTTTGGGCTTAAAATCCCATGAGAGCTGCGGGTTTGGATAGTTAGAGGGGGAGGAGGGGGCTTGGTAATGCGCTGGGCCTGTTTGGTAGAGGCGCTACTAAGGGGCTGTGAAGAGGGAGTTGGGCCTGCTTGAGGAGGGGAAGAGTCTGCTGGAATAAACCCAAAGAGAATAGGGGTGGGGTGAGATCTGGTGGGCCTAGAAGATGGAGAGCCCACGGATGTAGGGGAGGGACGGTCAGGAGAACCGAAAATAGGAGGGGAAAGGGCCTGATTGTGTTGGGTCGCAGTAGGAGAGGGAGGTGAATTCGTGTGGGCTGTTTGAGGAGGTGTGGACTGATTGTAAATGTGATGGGTCAGAATAGGAGAAATATCATCAAGAAGAAAATCATAGTCAGTGTGAGAAGGGGTGTGAATTTTGGCGAAAGGGAATTGGGTTTCATAAAAAATCACGTGACGGGAAATGATAATTTTCCGGCTAGAGATGTCATAGCATTTGTAACCACGATGGTTAGGGGGATAACCTAGGAACACACATGGAGTAGAGCGAGATTGAAGTTTGTTGATGGTGGTAGAGGGAAGAAGAGGATAGCAAAGACAACCGAAGACTCGTAAGTGAGAGTATGATGGGTCACGTTGGTATAGAATTTTTGTGGGAGATTCATAAGATAGAAGTTTGGTGGGGAGAATATTGTGAAGGTAAGTAGCCATTTGAAGGGCATGGTGCCAAAATGAGGGTGGCATGGAGGAGTGAGCAAGGAGGGTACGCACCATGTTATTAATAGTACGTATTTTTCTTTCGGCCTTTCCATTTTGTGGAGATGTGTGGGGACAAGAAAAACGAAAAACCATTCCGTTAGAGGCAAAAAAATTACGAAATGGGTCATTGTCATATTCACCACCATTATCACATTGAAAAGACTTTATTTCACGTTACAATTGTGTTTTAGCTAGAGCATGGAGTTGGAGAAAAATAGAGTAGACTTGAGATTTTCTAGCAATTGGGAAAGTCCAAAGAAAATTTGTATAATCATCCACAAACAACACATAGTAATGATGACCGGCACTACTAAGTTTAGGAGAAGTCCAAATGTCACTATGCAAAATGTCAAATGGCAAACTAGTGCAAGTAGTAGATGAATAAAACGGGAGTTTTACATGCTTCCCAAAAATACAGGAAGAACAAACACAAGAATCCAAAATCCTATTACATTTGATAAAATTTTGTTTCTTAAGAGTACTTAAAATATTTGCCCCGGGGTGGCCTAATCTGTCATGCCATATAGTAGAGGAGAGGGCAGCAAAATCAGAGGGTAGAGAGGCTTGAAGTGCGGCATTGGTGAAGGGGTAAAGCTCGCCGGAGCTATCACATCTCATAAGATTGGTCCCCGTCAATAGGTCCTTCACAGAAAAACCATACGGATCAAATTCAATAGATACGGAGTTATCAATAGTGAATTTACGAACTGAAATGAGATTTTTAACAAGGTTGGGGGCATGGAGAACATTTTTTAAAGCAAAGGGATGGAGGGATTTTTTGCCGTAGCCCCAAATTGGAATACCATTGCCATTGCCCACAATAATATTATAAGGAGTGCTCAAATTAAAGTAAGACGAGAGAGTACCTTGTTGAGAAGTCATGTGAGATGTTGCTCCGGTATCCATGTACCAATTTTCATCGGGCGGAGTGAGAGAAAGGGTGTGCATGGCAGCCTCGATGTCGGTAGGAGTGTAACCCACTGTTGATGGAGCTTGAGTACTATATGCGTGTTGTTGCTGAGGTCTGGGCCCTAAAATACCAGGTTGTTGCTGTTTGGGCCCACTTGGTGGCCTAGCCCAAGGAGTAGTGGGGTAAGGACATGGGTGTATGGCCCATGGAGGAGACGACCAAGAACCCCAAGGTGGGAAATGCCACTCTTGTTGAGACCCTCAGTGCCATTGTTGCGGAGGGTGTTGCTGTTGCCCGGACCCCCGACCACCGCGACCTTTGCCACCACGGTGGTTGTTGCCACGACCCCTGGTACTGCCGCCGCGACCACCGCCGCGGTTGTTCTTGTGCTGATGCCGAGGAGCACAGTTAGAATTGAGAGGAAAGGAATTGTCATGAGGTTGAGAATTTTTCCCAACGGCGAGCAAGGCGGAGCCAACGACGTTGGCTTCATTGGATGCTTGAATGGCCTGACGCGACTCCTCCAAAGTGAGCATGGAAGGGCTATGTGGAAAGAGACAGGAGGGTCGGTTTGTTGAAGAATAGCAGCCACATTGTCATACGCCTTAGGAAGAAATCGAACGAGAGTGATAACGAGGCGGTGGTCGAAAACCTTGGCTCCGACATTGGCTAGTTGATTGGCAAGCATCTTGATGTGTTGACAATAGGCCGAAACATTAGGGAAATTGTTCAAACTAACCTGCGAGAATTCAGACTCCAATTGAACGGCACGATTTGTCTGGTTGTCTTGAAAGACATCCTTAAGTCTTTCCCAAGCGGCTTGGGCAGTTGAGTCAGGTTCGAGAATGGTGTTGAGGAGGTCGTTGGATATAGTGTTGTAAATCCACTGAAGGACTATAGCATCAATGCAAGACCATAAGTCAGGATCAACGGTTGAGGTAGAAGAAGAAGCGACATCTTTGTCGGAAGCGGGAATGATGTGGTCTGTGACCAAATAAGCTCTTGCGTGAACACGAAAGAGCCGCCATTTGTGTAGAAACCCATTTGTGTCTCCCCAAAACCAAACCCAGTGATGAGTACCTTTGGCGTCGAATCATAATCGAATGAAGTGAAAGTGTGGAAAGTTTAGTGTTGCGGATAGTTTTAATTTCTTTTATTTTCTCTCTGTTTTTGAAAACTTATTTTTAAGAAAACAGTCAATCCAGTTTGGTTGGTCCATGATATGGGTCCAATAGTAGTGTAGTTGGATGGAGCTTGACAAGAGCTTTCCAACGATATATTATAAGCCCAATTCCGATGAATATTGAGGAAATTATGGCTAATTTACTGAACTGGGCCCGGTTTGAGCATTATGTGCGGCCCAATGATCTAGGGGAGGGCCTAATATTATTTATCATTCCTAATGAAATTAGGAATGGTTTTAGTCTTCTAGATTCTTCTAGAAGGTTCTTTTCATTCCTAATTCAATTAGCGTTGATAAATTGACTTTTGTTGACTTTTCAGAGTTTTAATTAAAATCAAAGAGCATTTTTGAGGAAAATACGATTTTATCCTCCTGTACGGTAATTTTTTATCTGATTTTAGAAAACGCGTGAATTTCTGAAATCAGTGCCAAACGCCAGCTGTAGCGCCTGGCGCCTGGCGCTAGTGTTGGCGCCTGGCGCCAACAGCCAGCGTTGGCGCTGGTTCAGTTTTGCGTGCGCCAGACTCTGTTTTAATAATTTTATCTTTTTGGCTGATTTTCTTTATAAATAACGTCGTAAAATCTCCGTTTTCATTCACCTACAACCAGTTTTCATTCATCAATTCTCTATCATTCTCTTCTATAATCATTCACCAACTCTCATCAAGATTTTCTTGATTATTCTTTTTTTTCTCCCTTTTTCTAAACTAGCTTTTAAATACAAAATTCCGCATTCATTAGATCTAGAAACACCTAGCCATATTCGAAGTTGCCTTCGCCCTATACGTGAAAGGTTTTAATTTCTGTGGGTTTGGTCCCAAATCTCTCTTTCAATTATTATTTAATTTAATTTTTTAATTATTATTTTCCTTGAAGTTACTAACGTGTGTATTTTGTTATTAGAAAGAGGTACGAGGCATCAAAGTAAGTGCTTTATTGGTTTTATTGATGTTATGATGTAGAAATCATGTTTAGATTGTTATTTTGATTCCTAGTATCATGTCTAGGGTGATTTTCTTATATCAAATATGATTGTTATGATGCCTTTTATTCTCTTTCTAATATTTATGATTGTTAGTATCATGTTAGGGTTAAAGCTTTGATTTTTATTGCTTAGTGACATGCTAGGGTTTGTTATTAATCTTGTTAGTATCATGCCTAGGATCTTGCTATGCTTTAACATGATTATTATTATTATTATTATGATTGTTATTATAATGATTATTATTATGATTATACTTTATGATTTATGATTAATAATTGTTATAATTTATGATGATTATAATTTATTTTTATTATTAGTATTATTATTATGTTGCTTGATATTTATTGTTATTGCTTGATCACGCCTTTTATGCATGTTTAAAGGGAATTTTGTATTTGTAATCACGCTTAATAAGATAATTAATAATCTTGTTTAGGGTTAATTATGATTATAATTTCAAGTGATCGCCAATAATAGTTTTATTTGTGCATTAATATTCAACCAACATAGATTAAACAGGTTTAGGGTTAATCCTATTGATTGCATGTTAGTCAGAAAGCGCACATGAATACGATCAGAATAAAGTAGAGGCCTTTTATTAGGGCAGGTTCAATCTCTTTTAGGCTGGATTTGTACCTTCATCCCCGAACCCTTATTTGGTTCAAGACCTTATGGAGTTGACGATCTCTTGGATCGTTAAGGGGTGTAACCTTCACCCTGTGAACGGTTTACAAGTTCCAAAAACTTGTTTGCGACTCTTTTGCTCTATCTTCTTCCCTTTTGGACGCCACCGTACTTTAGTGTATGATCACAGTGGGGTTCAAGCAATGGGATTAACGCTTGAAATGATTCACCACAGTTTTTGGCGACTCCACTGGGGAGGATTTCTATTTTAATTCCTGAATTTGTTTCGGCAATGATTTAGAATGAGTGGATGAGACTCAAAACGTTCTAAGTATTTCTTGTGCGTAATTTTGATTAACATTATTGTCATATGCATAAAAAAGATCTCATTGGAAAGACCATCCGTGATGAGTTAAAAACATAGGATTTTACACGTAGGAAATTTGAGAAATATCTTTCACAACTAGGACCGAAATAACACTGCGCGAAACTAGAAAATTTTATCGAGCACAGAAAGCTGCTGAGGCATGTAGGAATTAGCGCCAGAGGCCAGAGAATTGGCGCCTGACTTTTAACTGTAGCACCAGACACCAGCATTGGCGCCAGGCGCTACAACTAAAATCTAGCGCCAGTCTCTGTTTGCTGACGCCAAATTCCTCCAATACCGAGCCAGAAATATGCGTTCTAATTTCGACCAGTTTTTCGTATTGTTTGCTCGATCCTACTTCCTGATTGAGTTTTTCTCACTTTTCTGAAACCCATATGTGTTTTACATATGGACATAACCCTCTGGGAATTCATGCTCCATCTACCTGATTGAACGCTCTGTGCAACAAAGGGTACATTCGAGAATGTTGAATTCACCAAACCATGGAAGCGAGTTTTTCTAAAACTCGCGGTGTCCCATCCACTCGCGCCAACCCTTCACGGTTAGGCTTCCGCGCGGTGCATCTGGACAATTAACCATTGACCCTCTATTGACTAAACCATATCCCGAACTTTAGAGAACTAGAGCCATGGTTAGGTTGCAAACTCATTGCATCATATTGTGCCTACTTGACTAATTGTGCATTATTTGTTGTGCATATATTCTATGTTATTTTTAACTGTTTGTTTGACTTGTGTTGAGATTAAATAAATTAATGACTTGAAGAACTTTGCCTAATTAATTAATTAATTTGAGTCAATAAAGTCTAATATTTTAATCAGAATCGACCTAGTACGACTTTAGGCATGCTCATGTTGATTAATAACACCGAAAACAGTCTCAGATTGAAGCTCCGGTATTGGCGCCAAAGTCTGGACTGTAGCGCCACTCTATGGAGTGTGGCACCTGGCGACAGATCTGTCGTCTAGCGCTACACTACACAGTGCGACGCCAGTCCTGTCGCTTTGCCGACAGTTCGGATTATTGATTGAGTCATCACCTAGTGTCTAATTAACCAGTTTGCTAAATAATTCGGTTAATTTTTACTGTTAATAACACCTTGTCGAGTCATTAAGTGAGTCTAGTCACATAGTCTAGCCACATGGTCATAACACGAGTCTTAACATGTCATCTACACTCACTAGTCTTAGCACACACTTTGAGTATATGTCACCATGACCATATCTTAGGTTCATGCATGAGTCGGTCTTTTCCGTCATTTGAGTTGGGGGTACATCCTATTCCTAATTCTTCATATCCCTCCATCTACATCTTTTTTCTTCACATTCTATTCCAATCTTCCTTCACTTCCTCCATCCATTGCATGTTGAATAAAGTTTGAGTCAAATAATTAACAATCAATATCCCCAAATTGGACTAGGGAGATCACTCGTGAGGAAGTTAGCTAGTCCCTCAGGAGTGGTGTCAGAATCTATCCCGATTTTATCCAAGGCATTCATTACAGCCAACCTATGTTCTCGAGATGTTGCCAGAAGCTTCCATACATTCATCTCCACTTTTGTCTTCTTGAATTGTTTAACGATGTCATTGTCTTCGATGATGGGAACTTGTTGTACGGTAGGCATGGGTAGTGACGAAACAGGAGGTTGTATTCTCCCGGATCTTGTGAGGACGTCTATTGATGAATCTTCTTCAGCCCAAATGTCGTCCGTGGTGTATGATATGGAAGGTGAAGGTTCTAATATGTCTTTTAGATAGACATCTTCTTCATCACTGCCCCATACTCCATTAACATTTATATCCTCTTCTTGTTGAACTTGGACTAATTCTTTTCTATCAATCATTTTCTGCACCAAATCCTTGAATTTGAAGCAGTTTTCTATGGTGTGTCCTCCTGACTGATGGTATTGACAGTAATATCTATCTGTTCTTTTTAATGATTCAAATGGTCTCGGTTCGAGAGGTTTGACCTTGCCACTTTCGGAGAGCATTTTAAACATTTGTGCATACGGGATCCCAATTGGAGTATAAACTTTATTGCTCTTCTTGGGTCTTTCGGTGACTTGTAAGGGAAAGTGTTTTGCCTCATAAGTCATTTTTACTGGTGTGAATTCTCTCTTAGGTTCTTGATCATATTCCTTGCGAAGTTCATTCAGAATTTTGAGAATTTCATGTAACAGTTGTGATGTCTCCCTCAGATATAGTGTGAGTATTCGTATTTCTACCTCATTTGCTGGTTCTGGAAGATTATCTTCGACATCAAAAAAGGTCTCTTCTTCTTCTTCTTCGACGTTGGTTACTTTGAGAGGCTTAATGAGAGATGAGGGGTTAACTTCGCCTTCTTCATCGGAGATAGCCAATGTGTGAGCTAGAGGTGCATTGTCAATACTCGGTTTCTTACTGGCAGGAGGCAACGGCAGCTTATTACTGTCAATCAGGTCTTGTATAGCTTCCTTAAGCTTCCAACATCTTTCGGTGGAATGGCCCCTACCTTGATGATATTTGCAATGTGCATTGGGGTTCCAATTAGGCGACCTCTTCTCGACTGGTGGATCTCCAAATGGTCCAATGGGAGTTATAAGACCTTTTGCGTTTAGCCGATCAAACGCGGTGTCATAACTCATGCCAATAGGAGTGAAGTTTCTCCTAAACAGTTTCTTTTGTCCTTGGTTGTTCATGGCGACGACTTCTCCCAGATTAAAGGTGCTAACATTATTTGAGTGGGCGGTTTTGGAAGAAGAAGGATTGTCGTTCTTCTTTCCTTTCCGGCCACTGTTGGAGTTATTATTGGCAGCTTTAGATTTAGCTAAGTCATCTTCAATATTAATCCCAATATCATAAACAGCCTTAAAGGTATGAAGGTTATTTTGATATTTAAGATGTTTTGAATATTTTTCTTGGAGATTTTTAATGAACAATCTCACAGACTCTTTTTCACTTGGTACCTCAATCATTTTAGCTGAGGTTTCTCTCCACTTGTTAAAGAAAGATGTGAAGCCTTCATTCTCCTTCTGCTTGAGAATTTCAAGTTCTCTATGGTCAGTTTCGACTTGAACATTGCATTTGTACCTATCGACGAAAGCGTTTGCTATGGATTCCCAGGTAGAGGTCTTTTCTTTTTCAAGAGAAAAGAACCATTGTTGGCAAACGGTCTCGAGAGATAGCGAAAACAAAGAAGGGAAAATTTTCTTATCGATACCCTTGATACTCATTATTGTTTCAAATGCCCTTAGATGGAAGTAGGGGTTGTCGATTGCCCTAAACTTTGGGATGTCGTTGGCACTGAACTTCTGCGAAAGAAGATCTTTATCCACCGAGACCCCTTGGGATGTGAGTTCTTGAAATTTGTAGTCGCTGGACAACTTGCTTAGGCTTTCTTGCATGAGGTCCATTTGTTATTGCTTCGCGGGATCCTCGATCTTAAGTGTGAGAAGCTTTAGTGTCTCAGTTACAGTAGCCAGTTGGTTCTTGAGATCATTAACTTCTTCCTGAGTTGCCATTATAACTCTTGCTTTCCTCTTGCGAGCTATAGGTTTGTCAAAAAGTTGGACTTGTACGAAGAGGTTATCTTTGATTAATCGTCCTTCCTTTCTTGACCACGCGCTGTAAATTAAGCCAGTTTGCGTTTTAATTAATTAACTCGAATCAGTTTAACTTTATGGCTTTTATTTTATTTTTTTAAAAAAAAAAAAAGTATGCATATTTTTAGGGAGCAATAATGTACATGTGTTTAGGGAACTTAAGTACTATTATTTATTGGAGGATTAATATCCGACTTACCCCCCTAAAAAAAAAATGACGAAAAATAACGCGCGCACACAAGACTCCCTTAATCATGGTCAAGACATGTGTATTAGTGTGTGTATTGAGTGTAAGTGACATGCTTGGACTCTTGTGTAAGACCATGGGACTTAGTGCCTAAACTCGAATATTGATTCAATTAAGCATTATTGCCAGCAAAATTAACCGAATTAAACAGGAAACTGATTAATTAGACATTAGGTGATGACTCGACAAATAATCCGAACTGTCGGCCAAGCGACAGGACTGGCGTCACAATATGGTGGTTGGCGCCAGACTTTTTAGTAAATGTGTCTGGTGCTACACACCACACAGTGGCGCTACAGCCCAGATTTTGGCACCAATATTGGAGCCTCGGTCTGGGACTGTTTTCGATATTATTAGTCAACTGGGGTATGCCTAAAGTCGTACTAGGTCAATTCCGATTCAAAAAAAAAGAAAAAGCTTTATTGACTCGAATTAATTAATTAATTAATTAGGCAAAGTTCTTTAAGTCATTAAATATAATCTCAGCACAAATCAACAAACGGTTAGGAGGAGCATAGAATATTTATGCACAACAAATAATGCACAATTAGGCAAGTAAGCACAATATGATGCAATGAGTTTGCAACCTAACCATGCTCTGATCTAGTTCTCTAAAGTTCGGGATATGGTTTAGTCAAACAGGGTCCATGGTTAATTGTTCAGATGCACCGCGTAGAAGCCTAACCGTGAAGGGTTAACGCGTGTGGATAGAACACCGCGAGTTTTTAGAAAAAAACTCACTTCCATGGTTTGGTGAATTCAACATCTCAGATGTACCCTTTGTTGCCAGGAGCGTTCAATCGGGTAGATAGAGCATGAATTCCCAGAGGGTTATGTCCATATGTAGAACACATATGGGTTTCTAAAAAGTGAGAAAAAAAATTCAATCAGGAAGTAGGATCGAGCAAACAATACGAAAAACCGGTCGAAATTAGAACACATATTTCTGGCTCGGTATTGGGGGAAATTGGCGCCAGCAAACAGAGACTGGCGCCAACTTTTAACTGTAGCGCCTGGCGCCAATACTGGCGTCTGGCGCTACGGCTAAAAGTTTGGCGCCAAGCTCTGGCCCCTGACGCTACTTCCCACATGCCTCAGCAGCTTTCTGTGCTCAATAAAATCATCCAGTTTCGCGCGGTGTTATTTCAATCCTAGTTGTGAAAGACATTTCTCAAATTTCCTACGTGTAAAATCCTATGTTTTTGACTCATTACGGATGGTCTTTCCAATGAGAACCTTTTTATGCATATGCCACAATGTTAATCAAAATTACGCACATGAAATACTTAGAACTTTTCGAGTCTCATCCACTCAGAAACAAATTCAGGAATTAAAATAGAAATCCTCCCCAGTGGAGTCGCCAAAAACTGTAGGGAATAATTTCAAGCCTTTAAAATCCCACTAGCTTGAACCCCACTGTGATCATACACTAAAGTACGGTGGCGTCCAAAAAGGAAGAAGATAGAGCAAAAGAGTTGCCAACAAGTTTTTAAGGAACTTGTAAACCGTTCACGAGGTGAAGGTTACACCCACTAACGATCCAAGAGATCGTCAACTCCATAAGGTCATGAACCAAATAAGGGTTCGGGGATGATGGTACAAATCCAACCTAAAAGAGATTGAACCTGCCCTAATAATAGGCCTCTACTTTATTCTGCTCGTATTCATGTGCGCTTTCTGACTAACATACAATCAATAGATTAACCCTAAACCTGTTTAATCTATGTTGGTTGAATTTAATGCACAAATAAATCTATTATTGGCGATCACTTGAAATTATAATCACAATTAACCTAACAAGATTATTAATTATCTTATTAAGCGTTATTGCAAATACCAATTCCCTTTAACATGCAATAAAGGTGATCAAGCAATAAATAAATATCAAGCAACATAATAAATAATCAACATCATTAATAATAATTATAATAATAATCATCATCATAAAAATAATAATAATAATATTCATAATCATCATAAATTATAACAATTATAATCATAATCATGTTCATGTTAATATTAAAGCATAATAAAAATAGCAAGATCCTAGGCATGATACTAACAAGATTAATAACAAACCCTAGCATGTCACTAAGAAATAAAAATCAAATCTTTAACCCTAACATGATACTAACATGAATAAATAATAGGAAGAGAATAAAAGGCATCGCAGGAATCATATTTAATATTAAAATTACCCTAGACATGATACTAGGAATATCATAATAACAATATAGACATGATTTCTACATCATAATATCAATTAATCAATTAAAGTACTTACTTGGATGCCTCGTACCTCTTTCTAATTACAAAATACACACGTTAGTAACTTCAAGGAAAATAATAATCAAAACAATTAAATTAAATAATTGAAATAGAGATTTGGGACCAAACCCTCAGAAATTAAAACCTTTCACGTCTAGGGCGAAGGCAACTTCGAATATGGCTAGGTGTATCAAGATCTTGTGAATGCGGAATTTTGTATTAAAGAGTAAAGTTTAGAAAGAATGCTAAAAGATCAATGATTCATAAACTAATTGTTGACGATTAATGATTGTAGATGATGAATGAAAACGGAGTTTATTAAAACTTCAGAATAAAAGAAATTGGTGAATAATAGATGTAGATGAATGAATGGTGAATGAATATTGATAATCCGTGAATCAAAACGGAATTTTTGATACGATATTTATAGAGAAAAACATCCAAAAAAGATAATTTATCAAAACAGAGTCTGAAGATCGAAAAACCACCTTGGCGCCAGCCCTGGCTCATTGGCGCCAGAACCAGTGGCTAGCGCCAGGCGCCAATGGCTGGCGTCTGGCGCCAATCCTGGTTCCAGGCGCCAAGGCCTGGGGTTGGACGCCAAACCGGATTTTAACGCGTTTTCGAAAATCTAATAATTTTATTGTACTGGAAGATAAAATAATATAATTTCAGTCGAAAATGATATTTGATCTAATTAAAACTCTGAAGAATCCTAATTGAATTAAGAATGATAAAACCTTCTAGAATGTTCTAGAAGACCAAAACCATTCCTAATTGCATTAGGAATGATAAATCATATTAGGCCCTCCCCTAGATCATTGGGCCGTACTTAAAGCTCAAACCAGGCCCAGTTTAGTAAATTGGCCATAAATTCCTCAATATTCATCGGAATTGGGCTTATAATATATCATTGGAAAGGTCTTTGCAAGCCCCATCCAACTACACCAATATTGGACCCATATCATGGACCAACCAAACTGGATTGGCTATTTTCTTAAAATAAAGTTTTCAAAAACAGAGAGAAAAGAAAAGAAAAGAAAAGAAATAAAACTTTCCGCAACACTAGACCTTTCCACACTTTCGTTTCATTCGATTATGATTCGATGTGAAAGGTACTCATCACTGGGTTTGGTTTTGGGGAGACACAAATGGGTGTCTACAGGTACCGTGCCTGAGAAACATGAATTCCAAGTGAGTGATAGACCGCAGGATCGGGATTGCCCACACTTATAAAAATAAAATAAATGCTAAAGCAAAAAGAGCTAAAAAAAGAGTAGGAACTCAAGCATAAAAATACAAAGATTCAAAAGCAAGGTTGCACACCTTGGGGGCTTATCTAGGGTCTTGAGCCTTTATCCCCTTCTTCTATAACCTTTAGCCTAACCACGTTACAAACCTTAAAAGACCTTTTTGAGATATACACACACTTGTGCGAGGTTCGGCTAGAGCTACGTTCGGCCTGATTCCTAACGGATACGTAGACAACCTCACATTGAGGTGCGGCCGTAATAAACATGCATTCATATTCACATTCGCATTCACACACCATGATCACATCAAGGGATTTCCTATGCTCATCCCTATTCATGTAGAGCTAGACTTGGGGGCTTGATCCCTACATCGTTAGCTTACCTAGCCTAAGAGTCACCATTATTTGACTCTTCTAAAAATAATATTCTTTCCACACACTTAGCTCTTGCGGCCTAACTTTAGTGTCACTTTCACACACATCACAGATACATGACCAAATATACTTCCATTAGGAACCCTTTGTCCTGAAATCTTAACATAACGATGAAGCATGCCTTGTCATATCAACATCACTCATCAATCATAATTGTCATTGCATCACGAAGTATGAAGTGCTTAGCCTCCGTGCCTAAGTTACCCTAATACTTTCATTGAGTCGACAGTTGAGATAGCCTAGGATGGATTAATCCTTGCACCTTGAGAGATAGTATCAAATGACATTTGACTAAGCTCATTCAACATGCATCTTCACACTTCGATTCTTTTTTCGCGTCTTTCTTTTTTGGGAGAAAGTCGGTACCCTCCACACAAAAATGACGGAAAATTTTTGCTTTTTTGCATTTTTGAGTCGCACAATCATAATACAATGCACACACGGGTCACGAGTCACACGTGTCATTTCACTTTGAGTCGAGTCAACCTCGAGTCAATCACAGAGAGTCAAGTTTATACCTTGAGTCGTGTCAAGTCGATGAGTCAAGCGACATTAAACCTTAGGTCAACCCTAAGATAATTAAAGAGATTAGCAAAGTTCTATAGTCAAAAATAAATACAGGAGCAGCAGAATAGGGAAGACTAGCATTAGTTAAACAGAATAGGGAAGACTAGCATTAGTCAAAAATGATTCAGAACGTTCTGCGATCCTAAATCAATCTTATAACGCCGATACCTGCAAAACTAGCATTAGTTAAACAGATAAAAGAGTTAAGAAACGCGTATCTTGCACCGTCGAGCACACGCCTCTGAAAGTAACCGATTTGTTTTGATGACCTCCTGCAAGCTAGAGAATGCCATCCCGCTTGAAAACCGCTACGCCTCGTAACTGCTTCCAAATTAGAAGATTGCTTCGCCTGAAACTACCTTCTCCGCAATGATAATATTCCACGTCCAAGGGAATATCATCGAAAATTATTTCTCTTGAAATAATTCTCATCCGCATTATGATCATCTTCCATGCCTCAGGAACTATGATCGAAGACAATTTCGCCCGAAATTACCTTCAGTTGTTTATGACAACTTTCCGCAAGCTAGGGAATGATGTCGAAGACATCTTCTCTTGAAGTCATCTTCATTTGATGCGATAATCTCCCAAAGGAAAATACCAATGATCCACGCCCGTCGATCTCTAAAAGTTCGCCTGAACTTGCCTTTTGCTATGCCTGTATGTCGGCGCTCTTTGCTCTTGAACCTATATGTCGGTGCCTTTTGCTAACGAACCTGTATGTCGGTGCCTTTTGCTAATGAGCCAATGCTTAGGCGCTTTAAGCTTAGTGAGACGATCTTTTCATCAGGTCGACCACTTCATGTAATCAAGCCGATTACCTAATCATGTCAAATTGCTTAGAGGGGCTAACTGGCGTACCAAGGAACCCAAAATATATTGCAGAAGGCTAGCACAACCCCAAAAGGTGACTGGCTGCTTTGGCGTCGCTGAAAATCAATCAGCGCCAAACATATGGCATTAGCGCCATGCGTTGAAATTGGCGTCTGGCGCCAAGCACAGAATGTGATGCCAATGCCTAGGGACTGGCGCCAGCACGGGAATCACTTTAAATTCCCGTTTTCAGTTCATTTCGTGCTCTGGTTTGTTGCGAACACTGCTCGAAAGAAGTCGAAACTTCAATTGATCGTTGCTCATTCGTTTCTCAACCGAATTCGCTCAAATTTGTTGCAAATCAAAGCTCTTCTCATCCATATTCCCGATCTATGTAAGTTTTCCTCCAACTCACGTCGGTTTTTATGAATTTTTGGCATGTTCATTCACGAATTTCATGAAAATTCGAAACTTATAATGCTCAATTTGCTTTGTTTATCAAGTTTTATGCCATGAAATCGCTTGTTTATGTTTGTATATTACTTTGGGAGTAATTTGAGACTTGTTTGACTCAATTTGGCGAAGAAATGAGCAATCCACCATTGTTGGACCTCCTAAGGTCGTGAAAAACAATGTGACTCGTTCTTGATGTTTTTGCTAGCAATTCTTGTTCAATTTGTCACAATAATCACTATAGTGTTGCAAGAAATTGTTTGATTGCTTGAAAAAATGCTGTCATGCTCAATTTGAATTTGTGCTCTGTTTTAGTACTACGTACTCTGTTTTTTTTTTTTTTTGCGAACATAGTATCATGCGGCTAGGCAAACCTTTAGATGCTATAGAACCTTGATTTATGATGATTCTGCACAATGTAGCATGGCTAGACAACGAGGCTCAGGTTCACGGTCCCGAAACACTAGACGGGAGCATGAGCCCGTGGAGGACGACACTACACCGTCCACTTCGCTTGGTCAGTTCCCAGAGTGGGATGAGCAGACCTTGTTCTTTGCCCCTGTCCACCACATTTCTGAGAGGGTGAGACGGGGAACCGAGCCTGGGAGGACACGGCATCACGGCTCTGGCTGTGATGGCCTAGGCGATTTGTATAGGATGCATATCGCCAGAGATCGAGAGACGAGACTCCTATGGGAGTCTTGCGGATTGGTTGCCTTGTTTGAGACCTCCGAGGCTATGGTTGCCTCAAGCGGGGGTCACCACGTGGTACGCGCTCTGGTGGAGTTCTTTTGGGACACAACCAACACCTTTCATTTTCCATGGGGTGAGATGATGGTCACTCCTACAGACTTCAGTCTCATCACAGGACTGGAGTTCTCTTCTGTGCCGCTGCCATTTGACGGCGGTATCGACGTCTTTTCTCCAGAGGTCGAGGAACTGCTGGGGCCGATTGCTGTTCGGGCCCGAGCTGAGGTCGAGACGACTCAGTTCAGTGCTAAAGGGATCCGCCGCTCGACGCTGGCAGCGGCTCTTGATGACGATGCGACCACCCGAGAGCAGCGGGTGCGCATTTTTGTGCTGATGCTGTTGTCAGGGACATTCTCCCCTGACAGGGGTAGTAGGGCGTTGCTTTACTACCTCCCTGCTGTTCGCGATCTCCGACGGATCGGTTCTTATGACTGGGCCAGCTTGGCCTATACTGACTTCGTTCGCGCACTGAGGGACTCGTGTCGCCACCGGTCTTTTAGGACGAATGTTGCTTTGTCTGCTTTCTGGAAAGTTGTAGAGGTAAACATTATTCCCTATAAAGTTTAGCCCTATATGTTTAGTAAGCATTTACTCATGCTTTAGCTTTTTTGTAGATCTGGTTTTATGAATACTTTCCTTCCATTGCGCCGGCGAGACCATCGCCGAGGGGGTATCCGGTGAGCGCCTCTTGGGGCGGCCACCATGTGGACCTATCTACTGCACGTGTCCGGAGTCGGATCATCTCGGTACGATTTTTGGTGCTTATCTTGCTCTACTGCGACGTTTTAGACATGTTCTTACCCGATTGGTATTTTTATAGGGACCTGAGGTAGTATACCGGCCATGGGGCGGTTGGACAGTCCCTGGATTAGCTGCACAGTACTCTACTGAGCGCCGTTACTTTCTGGGGACCTACGGAGCAGTTGCGTACTTAGGAGAGAGAGTTGCTAGACAGCACTCTTCCGATGCCTTTGTCGTTCCTGCTCCTCCACCATGCCACATGTTCGACGAGAGAGATTTGTCGAGCATGGCTGAGGAGCCTGGTTCTCTTTGGCGGTCCCATGTGATCCTTGGGCGGAGTTATGCTGAGGAGTTGCTTCCTTTGTTAGCTCCAGCCCCCGTGCCGGCCGAGGATGTGAGGGTAAGATTCTTAACTTGTGTTTTGTTTTTTTTTTTTTTTTTTTTTTTTTGTTTGCTTTTCGCTGAGTAGCCCCCAAATAATACCTTACTGATTTCTTTCTGTTTTATCAGGATGGTCCCACTGAGTTTGTGCCACCCCGTATGTCCATCCACTACCAGGGGATGTACGGGCCGATCGAGGAGATGATTTCTCCGACTCCTGAGGGCGAGCGCTTCGTGGAGCGGTCGATTCCTCGTCACCAAACCAGAGTAAGTCTAGCTCTAATTTAGAATCTTGTATTCAGTTATCGTGCATTTTTACTGACTTAACTTTCCTTGACAGTTCTCACGCGAGGTGGTTTCGGCTATGGCACGATGCATTGATGCCTTCCGGAGCCAACTCGTCCGGATGAGGAACGCGGCTACCTGTCGTCGAGACGACGCTATCCGAGAGGTAACTTTTCTTTACTTATTGTTTCTGCACTATGCTTCAGTTTTCACGTTGTTTCTGATTTAATTCTTTTTTGCAGGGTCAGCCGATTGCTTCTCACACCCGTACGAGGCCTGAGGGGCAGAGAGAGCCGGCGAGGTCTAGCTCGAGACGTCGTCGCACTTCATCAGGAGGTAGAGGTGGCCGTTCCGAGGCTGCTCGAGCCGACGTTGCTGAGGGCTCAGGGTCTTCTTCTGAGGATGCTCCTGCTGCACCGTTAGGAGAGGCTACCTCGGCTTTCAGAGGTGGTGGGATGTACGAGGTTGGCTCGTCATCGCAGCAGCCTCCGCGGTCTCAGCCTCAGGTTGACCTTGGCTGGAGCGGTCCTGTTTTGAGTTTCCCTCCTCCTACGGAGACTAGAGCTGGTACTGAGGCCGGAGCTGGTGGAGAGGTGACTCCTCGGACGGCGCAGTTTTATGGCATGATGGGCCTACGTCCTCCGGCGCCGTAGTTTATTTCTGTATATGTATTTTATTTTGACTTTTTATAGAACTTTGCCTTTGACTTGTTATTTAGACACTTTGTTCTGTATTATCTATTATTATGTTAGTGTATGTTAGTGTGTGCAAATGTGATAACAATTTTGCGCAAAAATTCCGTCATTTTTATTATTAATGGAGGGTATTATCCGACTCCCTCCCCCAAAAAGAAAAAATAAAAAGGAAAAATAAAACGGAGAGAAAGGCTGATTTTTTAATATAAAATCAAGAGAAAAAAAAAATTAATTATAAATATTTGATATATTTAATAAATTAATAAAAGGATAGGAATATATTTAGAAGAAATTAAAACGGGGCCATAAAGTCATTAACCGACTCTAAATTAAAATCAGAACGCAAACTGTGCACGCGCGGCTGTCCTGCTGACTTGGCGCCAGCTGGCGCCAGCCTGTAGCGCGTGGCGCCAGGCGCTGTTGCTAGCGTGTGGCGCCAATAGCAGATGTGTGACGCCAACATCGGGGTTTTGACGCCAATGGACGCTGACTCCGTATTACATACAGATTGAAATTCCCCGTAATTTGTGCATAAATAGCCCCCTGCTCAGCCGATTCGTCACATAATTCCAACGAAAAAAATATTCTTCTCTTTAGAAAAAAAATAATATCATGTCTTTAGCCACTAAAACCTTCACCCAATATTCTCATGAATGGTGTCGATCTCTCAATGCTAGAGAAAGAAAAGAATTGGGTTTATTTCACTTGGGGGGAATATATGGCATTAAAGGGGTAGATCTAGACATAGACTTCATACATACCGCTTTTAGAATATTGGAACATTGATACACATTGTTTTAGAATAGGGTATGATGACATTAGCCCTTTGCCAGAGGAATTTGGTGCTATTTTAGGCTTCCCTGCAATAGACTTGGTAGTAATCCCTAGAGTAGATGTATATTACTATAAGGATTTTGAGCGCTTCTTTAACTTGAAGGAAAGGGATTTATCAAGGATAGTGAATGGCAACGTGGTGAACTTAAAAGAATTCGCACGCTATTATTTTGATAAACCGCTTTCTGAATCTTTTCTGAATCAAGTGTTGGGGAGAGTACTACGCCTCCCGAGGTAGAGTTGAAACCACTTCCCTCTACTCTTAAATATGCATATCTTGGTCCTAATAATACATATCATGTTATCGTTAATGCTGAGCTTAATGACACGAAATTAGAGCAACTGCTCACTGTTTTGAGAAAATATAAAAGTGTTATTGGGTACACCATTGATGATATTAAGGGTATTAATCCTTCATTTTGTATGCATAAGATAATTCTTGAGGACGATCATACCTCCTTCATAGAACCTCAAAGACGACTTAATCCAAATATGATGGAGGTAGTTAAAAAAGAGGTTCTTAAATTGCTTGCTGCAGGAATAATCTACCCTATCTCAGATAGTAAGTGGGTTAGCCCTGTACAAGTAGTTCCAAAAAAAGGGGGTATGACCGTTGTCAAGAATGACAAGGGTGAGCCAATCGCTACCAGAACTGTTACAGGTTGGCGAATGTGTATTGATTATAGGAGGTTGAATAAGGCCACCCGTAAAGACCATTTTCCCTTCCCCTTTATTGATCAGATGCTTGAACGTTTGGCTAAGCATTCCTTTTTCTGCTACTTGGACGGATACTCTGGTTTCTTTCAAATTCCCATTCGTCCATGTGATCAGGAAAAGACCACTTTCACATGTCCCTATGGCACCTTCGCCTATCGAAGAATGCCATTTGGCTTATGTAATGCTCCAGCCACGTTCCAACGTTGTATGATGGCAATTTTCTCAGGTCTTATTGAAAATTCAATGGAAGTTTTTATGGATGACTTTTCTGTATATGGAACATCTTTTGATGTATGTCTTGAAAATTTGGAAAAGGTGCTATATAGATGTAAGGAAGTCAATTTAATTTTAAACTGGGAAAAATGTCATTTTATGGTACAACAAGGAGTTGTTCTAGGCCATGTTGTATCACATAAGGGTATTGAGGTTGATAAAGCAAAGATAGAGGTCATTGAGCGCCTACCCCCTCCGAATTCTGTAAAAGGAGTTCGGAGTTTTCTTAGTCATGCAGGATTTTATAGGCGATTTATTAAAGATTTTTCAAAAATCGCCCGACCTCTAACTGAGCTTTTAGCCAAAGATGCCCCATTTGTATTTACTGATGCTTGTCTTGAGGCTTTTAACAGGTTGAAGGAAGCTTTGATCTCCGCTCCCGTTATGCAACCCCCGGATTGGACCCTACCATTTGAAATTATGTGTGATGCTAGTGATTATGCGATAGGGGCCGTCTTGGGGTAACGGAAGGATAGAAAACTTCACGTTATTTATTAATCTAGTAAAACTCTTGATTCTGCTCAAATGAATTATTCCACGACTGAAAAAGAGATGCTAGCAGTAATTTATGCAATAGAGAAGTTTCACTCATACCTTGTTGGTTCGAAGGTGATAATTCACACAGATCACGCTGCATTGAAATATTTGATGACTAAGAGTCACGCCAAGACGCGATTGATTCGTTGGGTCCTTCTATTGCAAGATTATGACATCGAGATACGGGACACAAAAGGGACTGAGAATGTCGTTGCAGACCATCTTTCTCGCCTCCTCCTCAATAAGGGGGATGGAGATGACCTCCCCATTGATGACTCTTTCCCTGATGAACATTTATTAGCACTTTCTCAAATTGAATCACCATGGTATGCTGATTTAGCTAATTTCTTGTCCACAGGTACATTGCCTCATGGCTACTCATCTCAACAAAAGAAGAAATTATTTTACGAGGCAAGGAGACATTTTTGGGAGGATCCATTCCTATACAAATTATGCGCGGATGCAATGATTCGAAGATGTGTCCCATAAGGTGAGGTAAATCATATTATTTCTCATTGCCATGACTTACCGTGTGGTGGATATGCAGGTCCTACAAAAACGGCCGCGAAGATTTTACAATGCGGTTTCTATTGGCCAACTTTGTTCAAGGACGTCTATGCATATGTTAAGGCATGTGATCGTTGTCAACGGACTGGTCCTATTTCAAGGAAGCACGAAATGCCACTTAATAACATACTCGAGGTCGAGTTGTTTGATGTGTGGGGGATATATTTCATGGGACCATTCCCTTCTTCATATGGAAATCGGTATATTTTAGTAACTGTTGACTATGTCTCAAAGTGGGTTGAAGCAATTGCTACTCCAACTAATAACGCTCGTGTGGTAAGTAAGTTCTTCAAGAAAGTAATTTTCCCTCGTTTTGGTTTACCACGTGTGTTAATTAGTGACAGGGGAACACATTTCTTTGAGCATCGATTTGAAGCAATGTTGAAGAAGTATGGAGTGCAACATAGGATTGGTATTGGTTACCACCCACAGACCAGCGGTCAAGTCGAGGTATCGAACCGAGAAATTAAATCTATCTTAGAGAAAACTGTTGCAAGGACAAGAAAAGATTGGTCGATGAAAATTGATGATGCATTATGGGCGTACCGATTGAACGGCATTCAAAACTCCAATCGGTACAACCCCATATCGATTAGTGTATGGAAAGGCGTGCCACTTACCGGTTGAGCTAGAACACCGGGCTTTTTTGGGCTATTAAGAATTTAAATTTCGATGCTCAAGTAGCGGGTGAAAAGAGATTGTTACAATTGAATGAGCTAGATGAGCTCCGTCTGGAAGCCTATGAAAGTTCGAAATTGTACAAAGAGAAGACCAAAAGGTGGCATGATAAGGGTCTTGTGAGAAGAGAATTTAAGGAAGGAGATCAAGTCCTTTTATTCAACTCTAGATTGAAACTATTTTCCGATAAGCTTCGGTCTAGGTGGTCGGGTCCATTCAAGGTTTGTAAAGTCTACCCCTATGGTACTATTAAACTATGGAATAAAAATAGGGGTACTTTTAAGGTGAATGGCCAAAGAGTGAAGCACTATCGAGTAGGTGATCCAATTGATGAAAGAGTGGACATTACACTCTCGACACCATCACAAGACAAATGAGCAAAAAGGAGGTCGAGCTTAAGACCTTATAAACAAGCACTTTTGGGAGGCAACCCAATTTTTTATTTTTTATTTTTTTTCTTTCCTACTCTTACTTAATTTTTTTTTTGAACTTCAATTTTGTTTTCTTTTCTTTTTTTCTCCATCTTCTTTATTATTTTTTTCACAAGAAATTCAACTCTCGAATCATTAAAAATAAACCACAATGAAAAACAATTACAACTTCTTAACACCACCCAATTGTGCAAATAATGAACACGCTACAATCTCTCTCACCTCACTCACTAATAGCTCCCCCAAGCTAAGCTGGGGACTAGTAACCAATGGGGCAAAATCGGCTTGTAATGTGGCTAATGAACAACAAAAAGGTCATGATAACAACATGGGTAGCAATAAGGGAACAAATGTATCTAATATCGTCTGAAGGCCACCTAAGAGAACAACGCCTTCGTCCTCCTCAATGTGCATAATAATGAGTCGTGAAACACTACTTATAGTCACTAACCAATACTCAAATTCATTGACATACCAGGAACTAACACACATTCCTTACCAAATCAACTAGTCAAGCACTATATTCACAAGTGGTTGGACAAAATTGACGCATGTTAAGGCATCCAAGCAATCAAATTTCAAATCATGGCTAAACTATCCACAATACTCATCATCATATACCAAGAATCAAAACAATTTTCAAGTATGGGGCACAGGGAAGCATGATTTATCATTTATTGGAATGTATTTTTGTAATTTTTGAATTTTTCTATTTTTTTTTTTCATTTTTTTCAAAGCGGTAAAACTATACTAAAAAGCAACAAATCTATAATAAACAAAAATGTACCATGCGTACACAACAACCTCCCCGCACTTGAATATTGCAATGTCCACAATGCAATAATATGACATGAATAAAATAGGGGGAAAAAGGCACTCACAAAGCTTCATTGAGGGGGGAAATGAGGAAGATTTTGAGATCCTCCTGATTGAATCCAACTGCTCAAGGTACCAAGAAAAGTGGATGTCGACACCAATTGCTCTTTAATCTCTCTTTGCTCATTATTGATCTTATCAATTGAAGTAAGGAGGTCTGTGAGAACCTTCTCTGTCAATGTAGAGGATGAACTAGCGCCATTGGAGACATATGGTGCAGGCACTGGCTCAGAAAGAATTTGAGTCCGAGTTCGAGGATGAACACCAACAAATGACCATCTAGCCTTATCACGTAGAGATAATGCCTCTCTAGGGGGTAATTCGTCTTCATCATTTCGAATACACCAAAGAGTGGTGCCATATTTCTTGCGAATCCAACCCATTAATGAACATGCAGGAATGTCTATGCAATCGGTTCCCTCAATGGATTCTTCCTTCATAAGACGCTCCTTGTGTCCCAAATGAATAGCAATAGGAGTTATGAGACCGCCAAGAACGATTGCTCCCTTTTTGGTTGTGGTGTTTGCCAACTCTTTCATTTGCTTGATGAGGAATGCACCTGTGTCAATGGGTTGAGCATGAAGCATTTGATATATCATGAATAATTCATCCTTTCGAGCCTTGCTCCCCTCTTGACGACCAAATACAGTGTTAGCTAATAACCTTTGGACATATCTAAGCGCTGGATGGCGAATATGATTTGCTGGGCTCATCTTTGAATCGTATGTACTCTCACCGGTTAATAGCTTCCAAACAGGATCTGCAGACCAACGCGGGGAAGTTAGTCTCAGGCCACCAGGGGGTAACCCAAGCACCTCATTAAACCTTGCCAAAGTCCAAGTATGCTCTTCATTGTACAATTGAAAACTAATAGACCCTTCACCGCAACCTGGTTCTGAGTAAGTAACCGCCTTCAAGGAGCTTAAAAAACTCTAAGGTGACTCTTTTATATGTTGGATATTTATGCATGAGAAAATTACCCCACCCAACATTAGAGAATAGCCACTGAACGTCATCTTCAATGTTTAGAGTTTTTAGGGCATCAACATCACAGAAACGAGTTGCAGTTACTCCTCTCTCAAACAATCTCTCATATTTCGCCTTATGCTCTTCATCACGAAATTTAATGTCATAGTAGTCAACCACCACTTTCTCCTTAGTCTTGGTCGATGACACCCTTCCCTTAGTAATAGAGGATTTCTTCTTGGATGTAGAGGTCTTAGAGACGGGTACGGGTCGCGATACTCCAGAAGTTTTCTTATTCCTAGTTGTGGTGGAACGAGCCATTCGAGATTGAAGCAATTTCGATTGAACAAATCAATGATGCGGTGAAATCAAGAGCAATAACCAGATGAACTAATTCCAATATAACAGGGACACAACCAAGAAATCAAGCTTTTTAGGGGAGAACGGGCAATAATTTCTCAAAACTCAATAGTTTTCACCGGCAAACAATTGATTCGGAGGTTAGGGTTCGATAAAATACCTTGCCAATGAAACAGGGGGTTCAAGATTGCATTCGAAATACCCTTCGATCGAAAAATAGTATTACTCTCGAAATTTCTGCTGTGTAATTGGGAATTAATCCAACAATTACAAAGGTGGAGAGGTATGAATAAGCTTGCTTGAAATCTCGTCTCTGCGTCGATTCTTGAACTTTTAATCTGATTTTTTTCCTTTTTTGTTTATATTTATAAAATCGGGTAGCAGGATGACTGTGGTGGCTGCTTGTGTGCCGCGGTGATGTTGCGGACTGCTATGCCTAGGTAATCTGCCTCTCCTCTTTTTTTCGTTTTTTTTTCAAGCTCTATTGTTCAGAGACGCGTGGACATATTAAAAAAAAAAAAAAGAAGCTCTTTGTTCCGAGGCGCGTGAACATATCCAAAAAAAAGGAAGCTCTTTGTTCGGAGACGAGTGAACATCGAAACAGCAAGGTGGCGTTCCCTAGATTGTGGAGAGTTGTCACAAACAACTGAGGATTGTTTCAAGAGAAGCAATCTTCGATAGTATTCCCTTGGACGTGGAGTATTATCATAGCGGAAGAGGATTGTTTCAAGAGAAGCAATCTTCGATAGTATTCCCTTGGACGTGGAGTATTATCATAGCGGAAGAGGATTGTTTCAAGAGAAGCAATCTTTGATAGTATTTGATAACACGATATTATACACGATTTATATATGATATTTGGTCATGTTTTATTGTGTTTTCTTCATTCTCCTAATCTTTTTTGAGCTATTATTCTTCCTATTTCGACACTACTCTTCTCGGTTTGTTTGTTTTTGTTTTTTATAGGAATAGGGCTCGATTTGCATGGAATTCATTTTGATCGCGAGATGTTTCTTTATATGGAGCGTTTCTAGCACCAATGGAGCATCAATGGAGCATTTTGGCAGTCCACTCCACAGCTTGGTTGTGGCGTGCAACCTTATGGCCACAACCTGGTTGTGGGCGTCCATTATTGGAGCGAAGAAGAGGCGGAGACAGCCCGCTCCACAGCCTGGTTGTGGCGCTTTTCTTCGTGCCACAACCTACCTGTGGCAGCTCGTTTTGGCAGCGTTTAGGATTCCTATTAAGATAGAAATACCTAGTTTTATGAGAGGATATAAATAGGTTTTAGATAGTCTTTTATTTATCACTTTTTCAGATATTATTTTTAGACTTCCTTTTGGGTATTACGTTCTTCCATATTATTTTCTAGGGTTTTGCTTTCAAGATTCAAGATTTCATAATTAATTCCAAGTATTGATTTCTTCTCTCAATTCTCTTATTTTATTATTGTTAATTATGTTTTCTTTATTGATTATAGTTCTTGATTTCATTAATATGTGTGAGTAGTTTCCCTATTCCAAAATCTAGCGGAACCCGAATATGATTAATGCTTGATTTAATTCTTTAAATTCTCTAATGATAATTGCAATTGATATGCTTAACTGAGTGTGCTCATGCCAATACTAGATTAGGGATAATTGGTATTGTTATTAATCCATTGTTTTAATTGCAACGGGAGTTGGGTTTTGACGGATTTGAATAAATCAATTAAGGGTTTGAAGTTCATTACGGGAGTAGTTGAATGGATGATTAGGAAGTTAGGGTAATGTGCTCAAGGTCTTTAATTTACATGATTCCACGGAAGTAGGCTTGATTGTGATTAGAGAAGCCATTGATAACTCGGGAGAGACCATTGGTACTATTTAGGGATTACTTTTCCTCTTTAATCAATTGAATTATATGTTAGGGGTAGAACTACTATTGCATTAATTGTATTCGTGGTAATGCTTGATCTTGGATATCTTTAGTATTTGATTATCGTATTATTTAGTTTAATTGTCGTTCTTGATATTTAGTTATTAATTCTCAATTATTTAATTTGGTTACTTGCTTAGTAGTTATTTGAGTCTAATTGATTAGTTGAACCATAGTCTCTTGGGATCCGACCCTTGCTTGCCCGTCTACATAGTAGTGGTCTAGTTAGGTTTATTTTTGTTAGATACACGACACGCCTATCAAATTTTGGCGCCGTTGCCGGGGACTAACGGTTTATTCTAGTTATTCGTGATTCGTTTTTACTAAGCTATTATTTGTTGCTTCGGCTATTGTCTCTGGTGTTTTTGATACTCTACTTTTAGTTCTTTGTTGCATGCAAACTCGACGTTCAGGGTCAGACGATTTAATTCCACTTGATTCTGAAATTGAAGCAACTGCAAGGATACGAGGAGGTAGAAGAAGAAGGAGAAATCAAAACCTTAGAAACATGGTTGATCCAGGCACAAAGTCTCTTTTGGAATATGGAATTCCCGATACCACAACGGGACTCCTCTCCAGTATTGTCAGACCACCCGTTACTGCTCAGAACTTTGAATTGAAGC
Source organism: Chenopodium album (assembly GCF_948465745.1). Classification (NCBI taxonomy): domain Eukaryota; kingdom Viridiplantae; phylum Streptophyta; class Magnoliopsida; order Caryophyllales; family Amaranthaceae; genus Chenopodium; species Chenopodium album. The sequence continues at coordinate 3,378,340 of NC_137836.1, read as the reverse complement.
CACAATTCATTCAATTCATCTCTAACGATTCATTTGCAGGCACACCTCATGAGTTCCCCGTCAGTCACATTGATAGTTTCTTGGAGAAGTGCGATACTATGAAATTAAATGGTGTTACAGATGATGCTATTAGACTTCGCCTTTTTCCTTTCTCATTACGGGATAGGGCGAAGGAATGGTTGAGAGATGAAGGTACTGGCTCTTTTGACACATGGGACAAACTGGTGAAAGCTTTTCTAGTCAAGTTCTTAGGACAGGAAAAGACTGCAAGGTTGAGAAATGAGCTATCTACTTTCGGGCGATCAGATGACGAGTCCTTATATGAAGCATGGAGGAGGTTCAAACGATTGCAAAGACAATGCCCTCACCATGGTATTCCTGAATGGATGTTGATCCAAACCTTTTACAATGGTTTAACTCATGAGTTCCGAATCTATATTGATGCTGCATCTGGGGGTTCTCTCTTGACTTAGAACCCAAATGAGGCAAAGGAGCTAATTGAGAAGATGGCGGCAAATGATAATTACCACCCAGGAGGACGACGCAATGTTAAAAAGGGAGGTATGCATGATGTTGATGCTCTAACCCTTTTAACTAGTTCTATGCAGGCATTGACAAGCAAGTTTGACAAGTTCCAAGCGGCATCTTCTGGCTCATTTACTGAAACTTGTCAAATGTGTAATGTACAAGGTCACATTGCCCCTGATTGCACACAAAATTCACATGAGATGTCGATTGAGGAAGCCAATGCATTCTACGCTTAAAATCCCAAAAGGCCATATGATCCTCACTCAAACACATACAATGAAGGTTGGAAACATCATCCAAATTTCTCTTACAAGAATACTCAAGCTCAACAAAATCCACCTCCACCACCACCTCGAAACAACAATTATAATGCTCCACCCAGTTTCCAAGCAAGACCACCTTTAGTCCAACAACCTATGCAACCACCTCCACAAAAATCCAACCTTGAGCTAATGCTTGAGAACTTCGTTACCACAACGAACAACAACATCCAACAACTACAAGCTTAGAACAAGCTCATGGAAAATCAAATAAGTCAACTTGCTCATCAAGTTGGCCAATCTTTGAAGACTCCGGGTGCTTTTCCGGGTCAAACAGAGCAACCACTGAAAGGACAGATGAATGTTGTGACTTTGAGGAGTGGAAAGCAGTTGGAAGATCCTCCCACGAGGGAGCCATCCAAGGAGGTTGTTGATGAGGTAGTCCCAAAAGAGAAGGTGGTCGATGGTACTGCAATTGAGGAAGAGCCAAGGGCATCAACTCCACCACCACTTATTCCATATGTACCGCAAGTTCCTTTCCCGCAAAGGTTGGCTCAAGCTAAGTTAGAGAAGAAGTATGGAAAATTTCTTGATATTTTGAAGAAGCTTCACATCAACATTCCGTTCTTAGATGCAATATCCGAGATGCCATCTTATGCAAAATTTTTGAAGGATATGCTCTCTAACAAGAAGAAGCTAGAGGAGAATGCTACTGTTGCGTTGAATGCAGAGTGTAGTGCTATTTTGCAAAATACACTTCCTAAGAAAACAGCCAATCCAGTTTGGTTGGTCCATGATATGGGTCCAATAGTAGTGTATTTGGATGGGGCTTGACAAGAGCTTTCCAACGATATATTATAAGCCCAATTCCGATGAATATTGAGGAAATTATGACCAATTTACTAAATTGGGCCCGGTTTGAGCCTTATGTGCGGCCCAATGATCTAGGGGAGGGCCTAATATGATTTATCATTCCTAATGCAATTAGAAATGGTTTTAGTCTTCTAGATTCTTCTAGAAGGTTCTTTTCATTCCTAATTCAATTAGCGTTGATAAATTGACTTTTGTTGACTTTTTAGAGTTTTAATTAAAATCAAAGAGCATTTTTGAGGAAAATACGATTTTATCCTCCTGTACGATAATTTTTTATTTGATTTTAGAAAACGCGTGAATTTCTGAAATCAGCGCCAAACGCCAGCTGTAGCGCCTGGCACTACGCTTGACGCCTGGCGCCAACATTGGCTCCTGACGCTAGTGTTGGCGCCTAGCGCCAACAGCCAGCGTTGGCCCTGGTTCAGTTTTGCGTGCGCCAGAATTTGTTTTAATAATTTTATCTTTTTGGCTGATTTTCTTTATAAATAACGTCGTAAAAACTCCGTTTTCATTCACCTATAACCAGTTTTCATTCATCAATTCTCTCTCATTCTCTTCTATAATCATTCACCAACTCTCATCAAGATTTTCTTAATTATATTCTTTTTTTCTCCCTTTTTCTAAACTAGCTTTTAAATACAAAATTCCGCATTCATTAGATCTAGAAACACCTAGCCATATTCGAAGTTGCCTTCGCCCTAGGCGTGAAAGGTTTTAATTTCTGAGGGTTTGGTCCCAAATCTCTCTTTCAATTATTATTTAATTTAATTGTTTGATTATTATTTTCCTTGAAGTTACTAACGTGTGTATTTTGTTATTAGAAAGAGGTACGAGGCATCAAATTAAGTGCTTTATTGGTTTTATTGATGTTATGATGTAGAAATCATGTTTAGATTGTTATTTTGATTCCTAGTATCATGTCTAGGGTGATTTGCTTATATCAAATATGATTGTTATGATGCCTTTTATTCTCTTTCTAATATTTATGATTGTTAGTATCATGTTAGGGTTAAAGCTTTGATTTTTATTGCTTAGTGACATGCTAGGGTTTGTTATTAATCTTGTTAGTATCATGCCTAGGTTCTTGCTATGCTTTAACATGATTATTATTATTATTTTTAATATGATTGTTATTATAATGATTATTATTATGATTATACTTTATGATTTATGATTAATAATTGTTATAATTTATGATGATTATAATTTATTTTTATGATTATGATTATTATTATGTTGCTTGATATTTATTGTTATTGCTTGATCACGCATTTTATGCATGTTTAAAGGGAATTTTGTACTTGTAATCACGCTTAATAAGATAATTAATAATCTTGTTTAGGATTAATTATGATTATAATTTCAAGTGATCGCCAATAATAGTTTTATTTGTGCATTAATATTCAACCAATATAGATTAAACAGGTTTAGGGTTAATCCTATTGATTGCATGTTAGTCAGAAAGCGCACATGAATACGATCAGAATAAAGTAGAGGTCTTTTATTAGGGCAGGTTCAATCTCTTTTAGGTTGGATTTGTACCTTCATCCCTGAACCCTTATTTGGTTCAAGACCTTGTGGAGTTAACGATCTCTTGGATTGTTAAGGGGTGTAACCTTCTCCCTGTGAACGGTTTACAAGTTCCTAAAACTTGTTGGCGACTCTTTTGCTCTATCTTCTTCCCTTTTGGATGTCACCGTACTTTAGTGTATGATCACAGTGGGGTTCAAGCAAGAGGATTAACGCTTGAAATGATTCCCCACACCTAGCCTGATACCATATTAGGAAATAATCCCTTGAGCTTCTCATAGAATCCAGAGTGTTTAAATACAAGAGTATACACAGCTAACTAGGAGTCGGTACAAAGAACTAAGTGAGAGCATAATAAATACAACAATAAAATACATAGTCTAATAAGTGCAACTCCAATCACCACTATACCAATAACAAAATTGGTGGGAATAGTATATTGTCCTTTGCCTTTGCCAAATTAGTATGGATAGTTCGTAACAGCATTAGCAGATTGAGTCATATGGATAGTTTTAATTTCCGGCCCAATTAGCTCTGGATCATCATATCACCAGCCCAGCTTCGAAGATATTAAATCTCAACTACGACATTTAACTTGAATTGGAAAACAAAACATTCCAATAGAATTTTCCACTTCAGTTTCAACCAAAAGTAAATTCTTTACGGGGAAAAAAAAAAAAAAAAAAAAAAAAAAAAATATTCAGTAAATATAACATTGAATTTTCCTTCAAAACAACAAAAAAATTAAAAAACTTTGACTTAGCACTATCATATATAAAAAATAACAAAAATAATAAGAAAAGAAAATTGTGGACTTGGACTTAAAACTTGGTATACTTCACTTTTTTGTAAGTTGCTAATTAGTAATTGCCAATTGTTAGAATATGGACCACCCAAATGGTGGGCAACTAACGAATAACTAGGCATAGTATAAGTGATTAATCCAACGCTTAATTTTGTTTGGACCTTTACATTATTCTCCTACTAACCTTATATTATAATGAGTAATGATATAATAATCATAGAAAAATCAAAGAACCTTCCAATAATTATACATAATCCTGCCAATTCTGAATTATAATCGGGATCATATACATAATTTTGTTAATTAAATTAGTATACAAGTAAACGCTAACCATATGAAAGCTACACTGAATCACATGGCTTCAATTGAGGGGTCCACCTTGGACATTTCATAGTGAGAAATTAGAATATTCACCCTTTCTTCTCCGTTACTCCCTCTTGTATACATATGATTTATTTTATTTTTTAAAAATGTGAAAATATGAATAAAAATTGAAGTGCATATTCTTTGAATTCCATTGTTTACGGGTCACTTCATGATCATAAAGGTTAAATTACGTTTTGTGATCTACGTAAAGGTTAAGAATATTACATAAAGTAAGGAGTTTTTAATGAAGTAATAATATGTTGCTTAACTTTCTAAAAAAGAAAAAAATAAATAAATTACATATACTATTTTATCTATTGAGTGATTTATTTTGATCAATTCATCATATAACAAAACAAACCTTATTATGTTTCAAAAAAAAAAAAAAACAAACCTTATTAGTTATTACTCGTGTCTTACAAAATTATTAATAGTCAGTGCATCTGTTAGAGATATGAGATATCGGAAAATATATGTATAATATATTTTCCGTAGATATCATACATATATCCTAATGATATATTCACTAAATAATATCTTAACATATAATAAACCTAAATATATTATTCCATGAATGATATCTACGGAAAATATATCATACATATATTTTCCGATATCTCATATCTCTAACAGCATCAGAGCACTTAATTTAATTGATTCACAAACTAATAATGTGTACAAAAACAAACCAATTAAAATAAATGTATATAATGGATATAAAAAGTTTAATTCAATTGATTTTGCTCCTTTTCCTCTACTTTTTTTTAGAAGAATTTTTTTTTGACGAGTAGAAGAATTTATCAATATACGTAGATGAATTAAACTATTGTACCTCAAAATAAACACGGACACCAACCTTAACTCTTTATATCAATTACACTGTTACTAGCTACTCGATCAATATATCTATTCTATTCTACTTAAACAAATTATCCCGTGCATTATGAGATCGAACTATTTTGAACATTCTCCTATTTTAAGTACAACTCTCAAATACACAATCAATATACGTGGTTTACTAACATTATATGAGACCCTACCTTCATTGCCATTAAAATGAACGCTTATTTCATCTCATTTTCTACTTTTGTCTTTAATTTCCCTGCCATTTGTTTAGAGGTGGTGGATGGACGATAAGCCATTAGTTTCCTCTCGCTTTCATTATTCTTCTTTTTTCATTAACAAAATTCAACATTTCACCAAAAAAAAAATTAATACAATTCAACATAACATTAGATGCTAGTGCAATAATTCAAAAAGACAAACATTTATATTTGAAATTAATAATACAAAACGTAACCAATTTGACTACTTTTTAATTATATTGAAATAATTTTTTATTATTATCCCCAAAAAACAACCTACCACTCCACTAAATTCCATGCACTACGTAAATTTACTCTTTTTCACTCTTAGCCCTTCAATAACAAATATTTATCCACTAATTATATATGAATAAGAAAAATAATACATTTTTATAACCTCCATAATTCCCCATTTAATTGCAAATCAATCTAACTTTTTTTTAACCTTATTCATGGTAAATAACAAAAATTTACAATTTCATGAGAGGAAATAAATAAAAAGAGAGAATATATTTAATAACTAATAACAAGGAGAAATAATAATAATACTTCATGTGATGAAAATAATAATAATTGTTCACACACTAACGCTACAACCTTGGATAAGCTGGTATTTGATGGCGTTACGCCCTACCATAATTCCGGCACCGGGGTTATTCATCGGAATATACGCCGGACAGTTGACGTGGATGCGGTACGAACCACTAACGAAAGATCCAACTCTAAATCTTACCTTTCCATCCAATTTGATAATGAGGTGAACACTTCCCATTTGAAGCTCGTTATTAATTTGAGCACCTATATAGGGAGCAATTGGTACGGACTGACCTTGTAGAAAAGGTGACCATATGTTCATCCCTCTTGTATCTTGATACGTAGACGGAATCGATGTAGGTAGAGTGATTTGTTGATCATGATAAGTGGCGTAGGAGATCAGCCTGTCGTAGTAGATTCCGATTTTGTCATTAGGGTTCTTGGATTGTACGGTCACCTGAAAGATGGATGTGAGTTGTGCCGGGCTTGTTAGGTTAAAGTTGTAAAGGGTGGCATCTTGGAGGATAAAACTTGGCTTAGAGGGCTTAAGGACGGCCCATATGATAAGGACTATAAGGAGGACTATAAAAAGGAAGATTAAAACTCCGGCGAATATTCGCTTTAGGAGGATCTTCTTCTTGTCCTTGTGGTGGCCGCAGTCTTTAATTGACATCGCGGTGGCTTAGCTTGATTGTTAGTGTATCGAACGTAACGATTGTTACGTTGTGGTGGACTAGTGGTGGTGGTAAGGGAGGAGAATTTTTTCTAAGAAGCTAAGCAAAGTGATGAATACTATTTATTTTGTTAGGGGAAAAATGAAGTTAACATCAAAGAATAAATATAGGTAGAGAGAGGTTTGGAGTTGATAATGAAGGCGAGTACGTACGTTGACGCATATAAATGCCGTGTAATGGCTGTTTTAATGACCCGAAGAAAACTTTATTTTACTATAACTAGTGTTAAATGGTGGACTTTCGTTTACTTCTTAATTTATGATAATAATGGTAGGTAGGAACATGGGTATTTTATTTCATATCACCTTTAACATTTAGGATTGGTGTCATATTAGTAGGTTGCAACTATTGTACAATTATACTTGTACTATTTCTTAATCATCAATTATATATTAATAAGGTGCAATTGCATAAGATAAATCAATAATTTATTTAATTATCTTCAATTTTTGTTTTGATCTTTATATGAAAGTTTGAACACTTTGCTTCATGTTATTTTTGACGGATATAATATGTTTATCAATTTACCCTCTTACATTACAATAATTACACGTTTCATATGCTTCCTCTAATTTAATTTATCCATTTTTTTTCTTACTCAGCTCACATTTCCGTACTATTTTTGGCAAATATAGTTTATCCTTTTATCCTCTTACATTATAATAATTACACATTTTTATTTACTTTTTACTCCTTCCGTTTCATAATATTAGTCTCATATGGAATCAATCACATAAAATAAAAAAACAAATATATTTGGAATCTAACATTAAAGTACAATAGAATTCATAATTAGTTTACCCTATTTAACTTTTTTGATTTTTTATTAGGAAAGCACAAGTTATAATTGCATAATTTAAGGTAAAAATTTCCTTACTTAGAGTCATGTCATCAATCCACTATCAATTAATTCTAAAAAAATCAAGTTATAAATGAAATATATTCAACATGTGTAAATCTTTTTGAAACACCCAAAATAGTATATGAGACTAACATTATGAAAATGAGGGAGTATTATTTTATCTACTTCTTTCTTACTTTGCTCTCTTTTACTTAACTTTCATCTTTTTTTTCACCCTATTAATAATAATCTCTAGTCTCTTCCATATACTAAATTTTGTCACAATAGTACTCTTTATTCCTTTTTGTTTTTCCTATTAGAAATCTTAATACTATTCATCATGAGATGAAATAATATTCTAAATAAATTCCAATATATAAAACACAACATAACTATATTGGGTCTTATTTGACTCAATTACAACTATTCAATGAGTAACTTATCACGGTATACGTTACTCCGTTATATTCAACTCTTACACTTTTTCTTTTTCTAATTATATAAAAAATAATTATGATCAAAGTAGTGTATTGACAAACGTATATCATTGAAATAGGCAGGTAGAACTTTAAGATCAAAGAGAGGGAGTGTTAAAATCGAATGAAGATGGATGTAATATGTTTATTTAAGGAAAGAAGTGACAAAAGATATGGTGTCAAAAAGAATTTTCTTTGTCATGGGTTAGTAAAATAGTAGTATAGTTATTTGGATCTGAGGACTATAAAACAAAGAATGTTACGAAATCAAGGTATTGTATGATTTGTATCGTCCATTTTGATTTTTTTTTTTTTTTTTTCAATGATTGATGGCTAACAACCGGCTTATGATAAGCAATAATAGTAGGTACCATTTGTACCAATTTGTCACGTTCCACATACATAGTTCATGCTTAGTAATTGTACATAAAATGATTCTTAACTAAAGAATATTAACATTAAAAAATAATATAGAGCAATATCTGAATCTGAACTTCACTTTCTATACAAACTTACAAAGGCATAAAAATACTTATACAAAAATAACCTTAATAGTAATGATCAAATGAAGTTACGTATTGAAAAGTATAAGAGAACAAATTGTTGCGAACGATTATTCAATAATGAATTCTGGAGAGGGGATTGGCTAAAGAGCCCTGGTGAAAACAAAAGTTACAAAAGTTTCCGTCGGCTGGATGAAGACGTTGACTCACAATCATATGAAAACAAATGTAGATAGCTAAGAAACATCATATCCACCACAATATGCCAATATGGAACCAACTTTCATGACAAAGAAGTTTCCAACTTGAAAAGACCGACTTTTTTGTTTGTCTATTGTTACCTTGGTTATAGTTTTTCTACTCCTAGAATATGCTCTATACCAACTCTACCCCACAATTAAACTACTACCACATTTTATAGAGCTAAATCAATGCTTAAATTATTGTTATACTATAAAACAAGCTTTTTAAAATAAATACTACGTATAACGATTTTCTCAATTTCTAGATCATGATCGATCTTCGGATTCTCCACACATCTAAACGCAAAAATAATTTATCCCCCTTTTTGAATTTGGGTTGTCAATTAGTTCTTGACTTCTTGTTGTTTGATGTGGTAATTGGTAAATATTGTTATCTTTTTAATTTTTTTATAAATTTTGTTAGCTTATTTTAAGTGAAAATTTTAGTAAATTATAAAACTTGCAATATATAAATAAATAGGCAATAGAATATACGGAATAATTTTATTGATAATTTGTGGGTTATAACTAGACCTGGCAAACGGGTCGTTCAAGTCGGGTCAATTCGGGTTGGGTCACTTTCGGGTCAGCTAATATTCGGTTCGAGTCAATTCGGGTTTTGGGTCAAATTCGAGTCAGCACTTCTGGTCAAGTTCGGGTCAGGTCAAGTTCGGGTTGAGTCCGTTCGGGTCGGGTCGGTTAGTTCGGGTCAGGTCAATTTTTAGGACAAATTTTCAGGTCAATTTCAAGTCGGGTCGATTTCAGGTCGGGTCATTTCGGGTTGGGTCAATTCGGGTCGGGTTAGTTCAGGTCGAGTCAAGTTTGTGTCGAGTCACCAAAATAAATTCACTTTTAAAAAAAGTTGAAAAAATAAATTTAAATCGTTAAAAAAAAAAATCCTGATGAGTACCTATTAGTGAGGAACGAAAGAAAGAAGCCCTAAACAAAGTAATTCACCATTTCACCTATTCACTGTAGGAATCGGGTCGGTTCACTTCGGGTCGGGTCGATTCGGATAAAAATTAGGTCGGGTCATTTTGGGTTTCGGGTCAGTTCGGGTCATCGGGTCACGTTAAGGTCAACTCCATTTCGGGTCGGGTTGGGTTAGTTCGGGTTCGGGTCATTTTCGGGTCAACATTCGAGTTGCGGGTCGGGTCGGGTCAGGATTGCTAGGTCTAGTTATAACTTCATTGTTGGCTTATTCCACACGTACTAGGAGATAAGGTCTTTGAGACTTAGGCCCTGTTCTCTTCACCTTAAAAAAATAATATTAAATAAAAATAATTTCAGTTCAGTTCAGTAAAAATAATTTCAGTTCAGTAAAAATAAGTTCAGTTCAGTAAAATTCAATTTTCTTAAAGAAGAATTATAATAGAAAATCAGTAAAAATAATTTCAGTTCAGTAAAAATAATTTAAGTTTAGTAAAAATAATTTCAGTTCAGTAAAATTAAGTTCAGTTCAGTAAAAATAAGTTCAGTTCAGTAAAAATAATTTCAGTTCAGCAAAATTAAGGTGAATCAAACAGGGCCTTATTCCATCCAAGCATGATTAAACACTTAAAACGACCACTGTCGCGGAGTATGAAACAAGATAGTTATAAATATTCTACGAGATTCATAAGATAATTTTTTTTTTTTTTTTTTTTTGATATTATCTCCTTATTTATGTACATATATTTATCTCCTAAAAATTAACAAAACTTTGGTGTCAACAAGTCATCTTCTACTTAATTTTCATTGGCCGATTAATTTTATTTTTTTTTTGGTAAAACTTATTAAAAATTAATTTTCCTTCCTACAAATTCATTATTTTTTCGGAAATTAATTTTCTAAATTTTTGAAAATCTTTTTTATTTTCATAATTAATTATTCTACTATGTGAATTAAGTGTTGCTATGCTGAAAAATTGTTTTTATCTTCAAATTTGACGCTGACCCCCTTATCTTTGATGTCTAACATTCAGAGTTTCTCTAATTTTAGGTTCGTTATTTTATTGTATAACAACGATATTATTTTTGGTGTTTTGAGAGCCACAAGGGCAGGTGATGAAAATCGATTCCAAGATCGAGAGAGGAGCTCTAATCACTAGAGCTACCTCACACTCTAATAATAATGACATTATTAGTGATTTTGCATTAAAATAAATACTTGGAGAAATGTTTTGTCTGTGCATCAAGTATTACTACAATATAAAATTTGGATTATTTTTTTAGTTTACTTGTTTACAAAGTGCACGCAGTTGAAATAATAATAGGATTAGAGAAGGGAAAGAATAAAGAAATTTGTATTCAATCCATTGAAAATTAATACTGCATATCAACATATATATAGTGCAAAATAAACTAAATTTAAGGAATATAATCTAATGATCATTGATCATGCTAACATTAACTCCCACTAAACAAACTTATTCACTACTATTATGACTCCACTAACATTAGGAGTTAAGTAACCACTAACAATTTGAAGCAAATATTCCAACACACACTTAATAATAATAAAAATAAAATAAATAAATAAACAAATCAATAAATAAAATACCCGAGCTTAATATATATGTTGTCAGTAATACACTAGTATGGGCTCCAATCTTTAGGCTGGCCCTTATATTACTATTGGGCACCTATTTCTCATAAACAGGCCTATATTCATGGTGAGTTGGTGGCTTGAATTACGTTTAGAGCTGTCAATTCTATCCCGACCCAAATTCAAGCCCGGAGTTATCAAGAGAGAATTCAGCGTGATTTGACCCACGTCTAATTACATACGTTACTTGGTATATTTAAAGAGAGATCAATTGGATAAACAAGTTAGAGCTGATAAATATGCATTAGAATGAAAGTTAGAGAACATTAATTGAAAAGTAAATACAGAATAACAACAAATGCACTATTTAAAAAAAAAAAAAAAAAGAAGTATTGCTAGAAAAACACATAATAATAAAGGTATAAATAGGATTCCTATGTAAACGTACTAGAACGGTAGGAGCAAAGAGGTGGTGCACTAATCAAAATCCCAGACGTGGGATTGTTATAAAATCCAAGCGTGATGCCATCACAATAGACGTTGATATTTTTGATAACCTTATATTGATCCGAACTCCAATAAAGACCGCGGATCTTAACAATCAAATCCAAAGCTTGGTCCTTGTGAATGGAATCGAAAGGCACACCCGAAATATGTAGCTGTAAATCGATTGTCTTTTGGTTTTGGTTATTATGATCATCAGGTAGGGAAAAAGGGTCAAGCGTTGTCGAACCAAGAAAGTATCCCTGATACTCAACCCACAATTGGAGAGAATTGAAAAACATAGGTTTGTTGTTCTGGTTCTTGAAGAATAGGGTCAAGTTCAAATCTGCCCCCGTGTTATTACGAGCCACCTCAACCTCAACTGAATTGATTTGAAACGTGAATTTATCTGATCCAATACCAAAAATAATAATCAAGCATATTATCAAAACAGGCGCTGTGAATAATGGACAAAATGTCGAAAATAGAAGTGTATTCATGTCGTTGTCGTGGTTCCTAATTTCTTCCGTCGTCGTATTGTTGATGTCGTCGTTAAAGTTGTTTCCTATCAAATTCTGAGTCAATGTTTCTCTATTACTATCACTATTTTTAGGGTTTTTGTTTGCCCAACCAATCACCACTGGATTCTCATCTTCATTATTACCATTTGACATGCCTACCATTGTCAATTCTGATGCTTTACCACTTTTTATTCTGTGATATAATAATGTAACTTTTAAGGCTAGGTACGTATATCTAATATACCAATTACCAAGTATATGATAAAAATATATGGAAAGATATTATGTGTGAGAATATACTTTCTCAATATTAAAAAAAAAAAAAAAAAAAAAAAAAAAAAAAAAAAAAATCTTTTGAGATCTTCTAACACGATTCAAACTCACCTTTTTTTTTTTACGGGCACCTTTTTAACCCTATACATACGCATATAAAATTGTACTTTTATGTATCAAGAGACCTAATAAGATTTTTTTTTATTATTGTTTTTCTTTAGAATAAAAGACCTAACAAGATTAGGAAAGTATTATAGACAATTAACTATCAAATCAGCATTTTTCGGCAATTTTTGTTTTATTTTAAAAGTTAGTATAGTTGCGAATAAGATTTCATGGCGCGGCCAAACATTACTATAGACAATTAACTCTCGAAATCAGACATTACTATAAACTCCCAATATTACTAGACTTTACTACTCATCACTTAACGTATTCCATGCTCATTTACATCCTCAAACAGCATTCCCTGACATTGACATCCTCCAAGGCAGCATTCCCTGAAACAACACCACAGAAAACATAAGTCAGATCAGTACAAAGAGAACAGGAATAAAATCCAAGCACAGCAATTTAACCCAAAAATTCCAAAAATGATAGTTAGAGTACATGTTACATGCTTCGGTCATTTCATTACAAATAAATCAAAAAATTCAATTAAAACTCGATGTTTTTATTATTTATATACTAAAAATATCAATTTATTTATATATCAATCAAAATCCAATATAGTACTCATATTGAGAACAACCTTAAAAGCATGACCAAATTCAGCATTTAAATTATAGCCTAAAAACTTCAAACAAGTATTAAACCAAACTATGAAAACAAAACAAAACTAGATAGACTAGCCACAGTTAGAAGAGTTTAGCAGTGAGTGTTCAAGGGGTAGGAGATTATGCCACAGCCTGCCTACATTTGAATCGATCTCAAACACCAAAAAAATTTGAAAAAAAAGGCATGTGTGATGAGGAATTATGCCCTTGCTGTGGAGAAGTGCCGGAAACATTGATGCATATGTTGTTCCTGTGCAAGAGTGCTCGTGATATTTGGTGTTTTTCTCCTTTGCGCCTGAACTCGAAAAAAGGTGAGGACTTGTATTAAATAATGAATTCTCGAGAGGGGATTGGCTACGGAGCCCTGGTGAAAACCAAAATTACAAAAGTTTCCGTCGGCTAGATGAATATGAAAACAAATGTAGATAGCTAAGAAACAACATATCCACCACAATATGCCAATATGGAACCAACTTTCATGACAAAGAAGTTTCCAACTTGAAAAGACCGACTTTTGTCACCTTGGTTATAGTTTTTCTACTCTTAGAATATGCTCTATACCAACTACTCTACCCCCACAATTAAACTACTACCACATTTTATAGAGCTAAATCAATGCTTAAATGATTGTTATACTGTAAAACAAGCTTTTTAAAATAAATGCTACGTATAACGATTTTATCAATTTCTAGATTATGATCGATCTTCAGTTTCTTCACACATCTAAATGCAAAAATAATTTATCGCCCTTTTTGAATTTTGGGTTGTCTATTAGTTCTTGACTTCTTGTTGTTTGATGTGATAATTGGTAAATATTGTTATCTTTGTTATGAAAATATTGTGTGGATATCCATATCTCTTTGTATGTTTCCAGAATATTCTAGATCTTGGGTTTATTGTTATCTAAGCAAACCCTACTTATAATATTTTATGTATATATACCCTTATCATATGGAATAACATAGATAGATAAATTCTCTCTTAATCTCTCATGTTTCTCCTTATTTCACAACACGTTATTAATTACTGAGGAGACAAACAAAGGAGTTAAATAGTAACTGCACGAGTATTCCTAAATATACATGCACGTCCCTCAATCAAATTGTAATCCTTATCATACATTCATTCAGGCCAGGTATCCCTATATCTTTTTCACCTTACTTTTATTGATTTTATTATATTGTTATTATCCTACTTGAATTAAATTAATCATAGGTGTTAAACCTTTCGGAATTTCGGAATCGTATTATATCTAAACAGAATGTTGGAATTTTGCAGTTTTATTTAGAGTGGGCTTGATATGTAATTGAGTGTATTGACTTGGATGAGTTTGAGACCTTTATTATAATTTGTTGTTCCATGTGAAAAGTCCTACGAGTAGGAACTGGAGTATAGGCAAGCCCTGATAAGTGTTAAATAATTAACTTGAATGAAATAGTCCACCAGTTAATTTTTTATTTATTTTTTTAATCCATGGATAACTAGTGTATGTAGATGATTATGTGTTCAAGTTAGCATGAATCAATTTAATTTTCATGACTACCCATGAATTTCATGAAATACTCCATATTGATTTATCTGATTGATTACGCTTAATTTATTAAATCAGCATAATCTTTAAACATGTGATTATTTATTTTGAACTGATTATTTGTGCGAGATCCGATTTTATTGTTTAATCACTATCTTAGAAAATGTATTTGTATGATTTGTTTTAGGTGAAGGTTACTATATACTTTGTACAGATTTATTTGGTACAATAAACATTTTTATTTTTAATGAATTACATGATCTCGTATTCAAATATAGATTGTCTATTTGTCTTTTATGGGTATATGTTATCTTATGGAGTCATGATAAATCATGGTTTAATTGCATCCAATTTTTAGTGATCTTGTCGATTGTATATATGCGCTTCTTTTTCCTTTCTTTTATTGTGATTTACTACAGAGAGTATAATTGATCAGTTTATATGCTTTGAAATCAATTCAGGGATTTTGTTTTTTCAAAAACTCATCAATAGTTAGTAATTAATTATACTTAGCGTGATTGACTTCATGGTTCGACTGAATCAATATGAGAACTTCAGCTAGTATTAGTGTTTTATTCACATTATGTCTATAGAACACTTACATTATGTTGGTCATAAATAAGATGTCTATAATTAACCCCACGGAGTTAACAATCTATGTTCATTAATAATTACATAAATCCCAAAAAAAAAAAACGATGGTTGATTATGGCCATTTTTTTTTTCCACTCGTGATCTTATTGCATATAAGATTTGTCTCCGATAAACAATATGTAGGATTGGATATGGGTCTAAATTGGCTATTGACATTTTATAAGATAGTATTTATATAATATTGTGCCACAATTAGTGTGAAGACCTATGTGTAAGTGATTGCTATGTATTTCTAATCTTGATGCTATGCTTGGTTAATGGTTATCCTTGAATAATGATGATCTTAGTTTGTTAAATGGATCCCTTGATTTTAGGCATTGCTATTATTTGAACATATCTTTTAGTATACGATACTTTTCCATTTGTATATTTCCATTGTATACGAATAGGTGTAGCATATATATATATAGCATGATCCTCTAATTAAGCTAGCATCTACGTGAGTTAATATACCATATACTTGTATATTATTTAGCTCATCTAAGTATTTTGCTGTTTCTAATATTTCTTACGAGCAAGTGGTCAAAACTCAAGAACTTGATGTGTATGTGCTTATAAAAGGATTAAAGTTTGGGGCCTAATATATATGAAGAATGATCTAATTGTAATTCTATGAAACTCATAAAACTAATTATACTTTTATGACTCTGATGATTAATAGATATATATATATATATATATATATATATATATATATATATATATGATGTCATGTTTTTATTGGGCACATGAATGTTTGTTCGACCACGTACAATTCATGCTAGCTAGCACTTATTTGAAGATGAATTTGACAACAACCATTTATTGTGCTAATTATATGTGAAAGGAGTTTCATTAATGAATTATACTTCTTCATGATTATGTCAATTACATGAAATACTAATGTTTTTTTTTTATGAAGTATTAAGTAGTGTACTACCAAAGTACTAATACACAAATTGCATACTCCTTTTCATTTTTCATATATGGACGGTAAGTTCTAGATATTATTCATGTACATATGCGTCATAATTGACATTATCATATAATTTGAACAACTATCACAATTTTAGTATGAATTTGTTGATTGATGTGTGATTAAACAGTAATAGTATTATGTACGAATGTACCTACTTGAAGTTGGATCATTGAAAGTAAATTAAACATGATTGCACAATATTTATTTGAACAAGAGATAGATGACATTGTAGAAAACTTACTTGTAAAATATATTTATTATGTCCATACTTATAAGAGATTAATAAAATTGGGCAAGAGTTGCGAGTAAGAGTTTATAAGAATAATATTATTATGCTTGATACATGCATTGCTAAAAGAATTTATGCCTTAAATGGTAGAAAAGATTTGAAAATTGTTGGATTATTTGTATACCCCCATATGTAAGGATTAGGAGGAGATAGTGTTTATTCCATTGTTTTTATGTAATCCTTGCACATGAATAATTAAATATGTTGATGGCCAGTTTGGTACATACACTAGCCTAAATATCAATTATTTATGTGCCCAAAGGTGGCCACATGATGATAATCATATATTTTAAAATGATACCATCTTGAAGATGGATATAAATGTCATTGATCATATACTAATTATAAATGCTCTAATTAAAATTATTATTCCAGAAGGATAACATTGGTTACTAATGAACCTAAAACACGTCTAAAGCGTTGTAGTCCAATAGAGTTAAAATATAACAACCATCGAAAAAGGAATGGAGCAACTATTGACAATGACAAATTTGAGGAAATGATAAATCCCATTACATTTCTAGAAGAAATCACGTTTAGTAAAAATTTATATGTTTCATGATTATATAAAAGACTCCAGAAGAGTATGAAATATTCAACAAGATTAGCATGTATAAGGTTATAGTCAAAACTCCAGCAGAGTATGAGTAAATTATTGGATAAAATATTTGTTGATCGTCTTGCCAATTGTATAAAGAAACACATGTTGATGTTCAAATATCACATCAAATTCATGGCCATGCATTACGTAAGATTAATAATAAAGTGATCACTATTGTTGGAAAACTGACCAGGGTTTAATTTAGAGAAGTGATTGGATGTGATAATTAAATTAGGCCATCTGGGTTGAATAATTACCCGTTATGGAAACCTGAAGTTTCATTTGATAATGTGCTGACGCTCTCTCAATGTTAAATATATGAAATGAATTGAATGGCGAGACATAATATTGAGATTGAGCTATATTTGGATAGTGATTCATAATAATTTGTATATATGAGAATTTCAAGGGTTAATAAGTTTTGATTTCTTATATAAAAGAGTAATGGGTGACCATAAGTTTACCAAAATAACTTATATATTATTATGTCAACTATTGAGTGACCAGAAGTTCATCAAATACATTATTTAAGTCTTTAAAGATCTAAAAGATCACCACCTAGTAGAATTAAAAGCAAGTGATATATGCTTGTATAACAATTCTATTGATTGGGGGATTGTATGTCAGCACATAAGAAATAGAAAAGAAGGAAATTCAACTGCACAACATATGTCTCCCCATTGATGTTGAATTATTGATCTCCTGAAGAGAACAAATTATGAAAGATTTAATAATAACGGAAATTTCATGAAATGCCCCTGAGTAATTTTTTTATTCACCAAATACCCATCAAAACTTTCAAATTCACCAAATACTCCTGAGTTTAAAAAAATTTCACCAAATGCCCTTAATGACTAACGGCGTTTAACACCGTTAGTCATTAATGACTAATACGCCACGTGGCAGCCTCTAATTGGTTGTTGTAATATAAATAAATTAATTATTAAAAAAACTTTAAAAATATAAAAAAAAAATACCCCCACCACCCCCTAGACCCCACCCCGCCCCACCACCATCCCCTATCAGACGGCGCCGGCGGCCAGCTCCCAGCCGGAACCGGTGCGGTCGCCGGCGAGGCCAGCCCCTTCACCCTCGACACCCCCTCCCCTACCCCCAGGCCCCTCTCCCTCTGTTTCCCGTCCCCTTAAAAATGGCTCTAATATAAAAATAATTTGAAATAATATCTAGGGTTTCGATTTGGGGGTTTTTCGGTTTTTAGGGTGGTGGTTTAGGGGGGAAAGGAGGTGGGGATGGCGGGGTGGTTGGGGTATTTTTTTTATTTTTTTAATTTTTTTTTTAAAGTTTTTTTTTTAATAATTAATTAACTAATATTACAACAACCAATTAAAGGCTGCCACGTGGCGTATTAGACATTAATGACTAATGGTGTTAACCGCCGTTAGTCATTAAGGGCATTTGGTGACATTTTTCTTAAACTCAAGTGTATTTGGTGAATTTGAAAATTTTGATGGGTATTTGGTGAATAAAAAAATTACTCAGGGGCATTTCATGAAATTTCCGTAATAATAAATGCATATGTGTTATGCAATGTATAGTTAATGAAGAAATGATTTAAAAATTGCTCTCTAAAAGAGATAAAAGCTTGTTTAATACAAATCTTCTGGGAAATAAATTTTGATTGTGATTTTCCTAATGAAGTGAATTTTATTAATGCAAATTTATCTACTAAGTTGGTATATAATAAGACGCCCCTATAAATGAGATATTTTACCAACTTAGGAGGAGAAGAACGAATTAGCAAAAGTTGGAAAAATTAAATAAATAAAGAGTATTTATGATCCCTATAATGGTAGTTTGAAAAGTTATATATATGTCAACTTTTGCATATATATTATCAAGATATGTTGCACATTTATGATTTGATTTGTATTCAGTTATGACTCGTGTTACATAGCGTTGAAGATACATTTTGGTCATATTATGTGTATACATTGAGATAAAATCTTGCCAATTGTACTTGAATCACTACACCTGAAGTGTAGGTTGTATATGATCGGTTCCAAAATAAAGATATGTTTAATAGATATGATATTTGGCAAGATAGTGCAGTTAACACTAATAGTGTAATAGTATATAAATACCATAGTAAATGAAATACCCTAAAAGTGGTATAGATATCTGAATTTTTATAATAGATGACCTATGATGTAAGAAAAATTATGATGGTACCAATGAGAAATGTATTCAGATATCATTGTCAAAATAGCATGAAAATTAAAATTGTACCTTGAGGAATAATATGATGATACCGGTATATGATGGAACCGATAAATAATGCATGTGCATGATATAATGGACTAGTGAATAAGAGATCTGGAATATATGTCCATTTTAATGTCGACACAATGATAATAATAAAAGTTTATCATGGACCAGAAGTCCAAAGAAATATGGATTTTTAAAATCCACACTGTACAGTGTCTTGCATTATTTCGAGTCTTATTTATATTCATATGCATGTGTGAGTCTTAGGTATTGGATTATTCATTACATATGTTCGAAGTTGTAAATTCATTACTTATTGTATAATTTGTTAATTATGTTATCATATTTTTATATCTCATATTGCATGCTTTAATTTCTATATAATAATCGTGGTGTATGTCAATGTTCATTCAAAGTATAGTAAGACATATTTACAACTCTGATGGAATATTAGAAAGAAATAATTATGTTCCAATGGGCTTATACTTGTGATGAAAATATTGATGACGTCAATTGAATAGCATGTTATGAATCATGTAAGAAGAGTTCCTGAAGAACTTATGTACAACGTATTTACATATTCAGCCCTGCAAAGTTTATATCTTGAATATTGCAATTCAATTATTATCAAACTCTTGATAAGTCAATGTGACTACTGACATCTCAACCTGAAGATTGAGCATATGAAAGTTAGTGAGAATTACTATTTGTATTTGCAAAAGAACTATCATGTCAATTATGAATATTCTAATGAATATCAATGGGATACTTATGTGTGAAACTATTTTATTATGGTCTAGAAGAACCATGATAAATGTATATAATTACATGTGTTATATTAATTCATATGAAATTGAAGAATGACATTAATGATATCAAGTTTTGTCATCAAATTATTATTAATGAAGTTTGATCAAATAATGATCATCAATTTCTATCAATAACGACTTCCAGAAGAAGTCATAATCGTATTAGTTTAATTTTTAAATCAACTACTAAACAGATCGAGATTTGAAATAATGATATTTGAGATAAACACATGTATAGTGAAATGAAGACACTTCACATGTTCACGAGAAGACTTGAAGAATTGAAGATGCAACTTCAGTTTAAGAGAATTGAAGATCAACTAATGATATTTTACTTAATACATATGAGAAGATATGCAAACATATTGGATACATTGTTGCGGCACTAGAAAATCTCAAGTTATGTATTCATCAGGGGGAGAAAATACGCGCTGCACTCTTTTTCCCTTGACCATGGTTTTGTCCCACACTGGGTTTTCCTGGTAAGGTTTTTAATGAGGCAGCATATCGAGCATATTACGAAGAATGTTGTACTCTTTTTCCTTAATTAGGTTTTTATCCCATAGGGTTTTTTCTATTAAGGTTTTAACGAGGCACAATCTTCGATAATGGACATCCAAGGGGGAGTGTTATGAAAATATTGTGTGGGTATCCATTATCTCTTTGTATGTTTCCAGAATATTCTAGATCTTGGGTTTATTGTTATCTAAGCAAACCCTACTTATAATATTCTATGTATATATACCCCTATCATATGGAATAACATAGATAGATTAATTCTCTCTTAATCTCTCATGTTTCTCCTTATTTCACAACAATCTTTTTAATTTTTTTATAAATTTTGTTAGCTTATTTTAAGTGAAAATTCTACTGAATATAAAAATTCAAATTTGCAATATACAAATAAATAAGCAACAAAATATACAGAATAATTTTATTGATAATTTGTGGATTATAGTTCCATTATCGGCTTATTCCATACTACTTTATATAAGGAGGAAATGAGGTCTTTGAGACTTATTCCATCCAAGCCTATCGCGGAGTTGCAAACAAGATAGTTATAAATATTATACGAGATTCTTAATAGGAGAACCCAAGTTGGAGACATTATTCTCAAATTTTAAGTGGAAAATCCCGCAAGATATGATGGCAGTTAAAATGAGCCAATTTGAAGTGGTGTTAAAATGACACAAATGCTAAATTTCTAACAAATAAAGAGGGCAAGTAATCTACAGCTTGTTCTACAAGAAAATCCTTTGTTCTGTTAAAAGAGATATGACTCATATGAGTAGCAGACTGATCAAGTAGAGACAAATAATCCTATGCTCATGGATAGGCAGTTAGGTTCCCCAACAGATGTCGTGTCAATTGAGCTTCAGAATGCCCGCAATTGCTCTAAAAAACGTGCCAACACCAAAAATTATTGAACCCAGTTGGAAGTACAGAGAGAACCACTCTATTTTCAGCCAATACCCCCAGTAAATCTTGCATCTATTCCACGTTTAGTAATTTAACATTTAAGTTATTATAATTATATGTGTTAATAATATTCAATATAATATACATGTAGTTTCATGTAATTTGTTAATTTATAATTAATTATAATATAATTTCTTTAATTTTAATTTAATTTGAAGTCACTTGTATAAAATTCTAGATTCACCAATGCACATGAATTAAATTAGACACCATGAACGACATCATGGTCAAAGCCCACAAAACAACCTATATGATCAAAGTCAACTTATTAAACCTCCACACCTAAAGCACCATAAAATTGAGGATGTAATCACTAGAGCTGTTAACACAGAAAATCCTTTGTTAAAGGGATATGAGTCATATGAGCAGCATATTCCTCAGATCAATCGTATCTTCCTCAACCAATAAAAGGTCGTGCCAAACGGAATCCCCGCTACCAAAAACATAACCACCAACATAGTAACCGATCCCTCCTGAAATTCATTTAGCTTTGATGAATTCATTTAAGAACTCGTAGTTTTGGAATCAACATGCCCAGGCATTGTAAGAAGATTTCAAGATTCGAGTAGATAAATATTATATTAGCAAACTTTGTCAAATAAATAGTTAAAATTCGAGCTGGAATCAATTTATATTCGAGTAGAACAATGAATATCCTCTCTTAAAAATTGATTCTTTATGACCTCCTTTTCTATTGAGCATTGTTCAAAGGTGTTTTCAATCTAACTCTGTAGTTAAAATTAATTTGTACATTAACACTAATTAACTTACACAACCAATGTCTTCTCCGCTGAGCTTCAAAATGCTGGCAATTGCTCCAAAAAAAGCCCCAACCCCAAAAACGAGCGAGCAGAGTTGAAAGTAGAGAGTGAAACGTTCCCTGTCAGTGAACGGAAGTGGCGGCGGCGACGGAGCCCGATTCTCTTCACCTCCGACATTGCCAAGTAGTATTATGTACTCCACTACTCCATACCTAATATATTTGAGTTATTTTGCCTAAGTCTTATGTTATTTTGCTTAAAACCTTGTGTTATTTTGCTAAAATAATATGTTATTTACTTTAACATCATGTATATATAAAAAAAACATACATATATTATAATTACATGTATTTATTTAAAAAATAACATATATATATATAAATTGAAATAATATGAGGTTCACATCAAAATAACATGAATTTTATAAATTTGGAGTACAGCAAAAGAATCAATGTTAAAAAAAAAACAACATACAAATTAAAATAACATATAATTATTTTAAAATAACATATATATAAATTGAAATAACAAGAAGTTCATATTAAAATAACCTAAATTTTATAAACCTGGAGTGCCGTGTGCATGATACTTCAGGAGTAGCATAGAATTTGCGGATTGATTATAGTAAGGAAAATATGTCAAATAACACCTTTTATAACCCCTTTGTTGTGAAAAAACAACTTATAATTTTTTTTTTTGTAAAAACACACCTAAAACCAGATTTTTTTTTTGCGAGAACACACCTTACGCTGGTTTTAGGCCATTGACTTTGGTTTAACGACGTTGACCCCCTCACGTGAGTGTCACGTGCTTTGAATACCCTGTTTCTGTCTCCTCACAGCCACCACAACCACAAACTAGCCAACCCTAGCCGCCAACACCACCGCCTAGCCACCACTAGAACCACCTCTTAGCCGCGGATTCCACCACCCAGCAACCTAGCGGCCATCACCCCCACGGCCCACCCAAATCACTCTAAACCTACCTAGAAAGTCCCCCTCCCCTTCTTCATCCATATAACAACTAGGCCATCCTCAGCTCCTCCAATGACGGCGCAACAATCCACGGCATAGAGTGACCACCTTAACCATCAAAAACAAGATTAAAGTCAGTAATTTGTGGATTTGATGTGGGTTTTTGTTGGGGATTCTTGCTTCATTGTTAGATCTAAGGAAAAGTTGTTGAAAATTGCAGATCTTAAGAAGGAGGGAGTGAAAATGGAGGAGAGAGAAAGATAGATGCGATTTTTTGGGTGGATTTTTTATTATTTGGGTGGGCGGTTATGGTGGCTAGTTGATTGGTGGTGGTGTCCACGGTTGAGAGGTGGTTCTAGTGGCGGCTAGGCGGTGGTGTCGGTGGCTAGGGTTTTCTAGGCTTGTGGTTGTGGTGGCTTGAGGAGAGAGACCCTCACGTGAGTCTCACGTGACGAGTCAACGCCGGTAAACCAAAGTCAATAGTCTAAAAACCGGGGAAGGTGTGTTCTCACAAAAAAAATCTAGTTTAGGTGTGTTTTAACAAAAAAAAATTTATAAGGTGTTTTTTGACAACAAAAGGGTTATAAAAGGTGTTATTTGACAAATTTTCCTAAAATGAAATAGGTTGGGAATAAATAGCATAGTTCCCGGTTCGACTCCTAGTTTCCTACCTAAACATTTTACTGCTTTTTTTTGTAAAAAAAAAATCTTGTTTTTGAACTTTAGTGATTTTTTTTTTTTTTTTTTTTGTTATTAATTTTTTAAAACAAAATCTAAGGGTTTTTATTATTTTTTTTTTTTTTAGAAACTAGAAAGACCAAAAAAGAAAATCTCGACACCTAGCCTTTCCATCCATCTAAACCTGGGAACCTTCACAATTCTTCAAGCATCTAACAAACCCACCAAAAAATGAAGTTCCCTGACTATACTAGCCGCATTGTCCTTGCTTGACCAAGAACCGTCCAGAACCAGACAGACAGCCAAAGGAGTAGAAGAAACTCCAGAGATCCAATGGGAAGAATCTCCAGAATGGGAAGAATCTCCAAAGATCCAATGGGAAGAACTAGGATGAGCAGGAAGATTCCGAATTATGTAGTGAGAGAAAATAGAAGACAGGAAATGTTGAGCCGACTTGCATTTGGAGTCCCAAAGTGGAGCGAGACTAAAAATATCCGCAGGGGACACACTCTGCTGACGGAATCTATAGTTATTGCTCGAGAGCCAAATTGCCCAAAGATAGTAAACAAGACCACTAAGTTATTCCAATCTTTAGAAGAGTGATAAACCGAAAATCCCGAAATTGTCTCCACCAACCATTAAAGAACAAAATCTAAGTTGCGTTTATAAAATTAGCAAAAGCAACAAACGCCTCCGGAGCGTCGAATAAGCTAACTAAAAGTACAAATATTAAATTAATATGAACATTAATTACACCGATCATATTTCCAAATTAATATTTCTTTAGGAAATATTTTAAATGCTTATTTAATGCCCCAAGGCTCAAGGGTATTCGTTAGAAAGATCCTTGCAAATTTTATACTACATAGTCAAGATTACGAAAAGTACTTAAATTTAGTATAGCAAGTGTCAATTTTTTAGCAGTTTGCAAATTTAAGAGTCGGGATTACAATGCAATAATGACATTTTTTAAAAAAAATAAAAATCAATCAATCAATCAATCAATCAAAGCCTTAATCCCAAAAGTGGGGTCGGCTAACATGAACCAAATTTGATTATTCCGTGTAGTCATCAACATAAATCTTTCTCCTCCATCCCTTACGATCCAAAACTTCATCCTCACGTAAATCCATGCACTTCATATCCTTCCTCACTCCTTCCAACCAAGTCATCTTTGGTCTCCCTCTTCCTCGTTTAATCCCTCCATGGTCCCACTCTTCCACTCTTCGCACCGGTGCACCCTCGGGTCTCCGTCTTACATGTCCAAACCAACGCAGACGATTTTCCCTTAATTTATCTACAATGCCCGCCACACCTACTTTCTTGCGAATAACCTCATTTCTGATTCTATCTCTTAAAGTGTTTCCACACATCCACCTTAACATGCGCATTTCCGTAACCTCCATCTTTTTAATATGCTCTTTCTTAAAAAACCAAAGAGGACTTATATTGTAAGAGGATGAAAAATAGCATCCTTGAAACCCAGGATATTAGACCAAAAGTGGGTACAAAAAAGGCAGCCACAAGGATAAGATGGAAAAAACTATCCTCAGGTACCCAGCATCAACCTGAACTAGAAGAAAGTAGAAAGCTGAAAATAAACAAACATAAACTAAGTAAACTAAATAATCTTTAAAGATAAATGGGTAGCCTAGCAGTGGCTTGGGAAGCAGAACTTCATAAGCTTCAGTTTCCATCAGTCATGGCCACAGGCCAGAGGGTCAATTCTTCAGTGTAGATCTGCGTCAGGCGGGAGAAGAGGCGTAATGGTAATGTCAGCAAGACCATGGGCAATTTTGTTTGCTGCCCTTTAAACATGAAGCACATTAACACTCCAATCTCTACGAAGCAATAGAGCAAGATCATTCACCAGAACAGCAAGTTGGTGGTCTAAGTAGTCCTGCGGGTTTTCAGTCATGTAGCGAATGGCTTCAGCATCTGTTTCGAGTTATAAGTACCTGATTCCTTTGTCCCATGCAGCAGTAAGCCCTTCTCGGATAGCTATTAGTTCAGTGGAGGCTGCCTCAAGAGCAATGATCTTCATAGTGTAACCAAATTGCCATTTACCTTGATGGCATTGAATGATACCCCCCTGCATCAGAATTTCCCAGACACCCACGAACCGTCAGTGTTAAGTTTGAAGTAACCCCTTTGAGGAGGAGACCAAACCCTTGATTTAGGGCCCTTGTTTGAATAGGGAGCATTGGAGATAACCTGAGAAATTGTTAGAATATAATATTAATTATATTCTATTTTATTGTATATATCTATTTATGCCATGTATTGAATGAAAGCAAGCAATTACAGCTAATCTACAGCTATCCTTCCTATTTACATGCACTAGATAAATACATGGCATAAATAGATATATACAATAAAATAGAATATAATTAATATTATATTCTAACAGAAATTACATGTATTTCAAAGTACCAAAAAGACATAATTTGAGTAAATATATGATCATAACAATAAACACTACTCACAAGTCACAAGGCAAATTGCTTGAGCAACTGACTTCAATGATATTAGTTTAAAGTCTGTACACTGGAAATCATAGTTTTTTAACATCTAGATTCTAATGTGAATGAGATTATCATAATTCGAAATTGAAGATCTAATCAAAGCTATAACAGGATGCAAGGAATCCAAAATAAATAAGAGGACCTTTTGCACATACACAAGGACACATTCTCATCACAAAACTTGACATGTTGCCGAGATACACTCAATTTCTAGTGTCCACGTCAAATCTAACGCGAGTCCAGTCACAGACCCTCTCCAAATGGCAATGACCCAACTCCTCTTCCTTTCGCTTGCATTAGGCTTTTCTTCTTTCCTCATCACCATAACGTTCAAAACTACTCCATTTACTTCTAGCGTCAAAGCAAGCAGGTGGCGGCGTGTTATCCTGAAAAACTCCATTATGACATCAAACAGAAACTCAGTCTTTTATCAATCATAAACTATTCATCAACACGTAGAATATATATCTTGATTCCTCATCCAAACAGACACCAAGATTAGTTGTTTTTCAGGTAACTTATTGAGCTGTCTATTCTTGTTTCAATTTGTGCCTAATATTTTTGGGATTGTTATACACCTCTCTCCTTCAAGACCCTGATAAAACAAACTCTACATTAGTGGAGGCGAAGCACACTCTCCTTAGAGAACCCATACTTCAATTAATAGGTTAGTTAAAAACCCAGTAAGCAATTTGGTTAGAGGAAATTTTGCTCTAAACACTTGCACAGGTCAAGAACAGAACCTATATTTGCTAAGACCAAACTTATTCTTCTAAATAGAACATACAATTGCACAATTCAAGCTTTTCCAGAATGCATTGACAGTAATGATAATCCAGCAAAAGAAGAATATTGGTAAATAGTCGACACACCCTCACTTGTTCCACATAAGGAACTGGAACTTTAAATTCGCCAACATTCATATCTCCAAGGGATCGAGATAGACAAAGGCCACCAGGCCAACACCTCAAAGGACCAATCTGTATCGGCATTGAACAACATGCTCCAATTAGTAACAAAATAGAAAGGAGAAAAAAAAAGTGGAGCTGAAGGCAAAATAATTAAAAATTATGCATAATGCATAAGGTAAAATCTGTTGCACATTATGCTCCAGATTTTAGTACTTCATCCACTTCACTGGAATTTAGTCTAAAGAAGAGGCATCCAAATAGGGGCCAATAAGCCTTAGGCATACATTCAGCATATATTAACTACAAAGTCCAGCCAAAATGATAAAAACCAATGGGGTAGACCAAACAATTGAATGTGCATTTTTTAAGGTCAGTTATAAAAGGATGTCGCCCATCCATTTATTCATTTTGTCTTCCCTAGGAAGACAGGATTATGAGCAGATGATATCCAGCACTTGTATCCCTTTATTACTGCAGATTTACATTTACTTTTTCATCCAATAAAATGTAGATAAACATTTTACAGGTAAAAGAAAAAATTAAGTGGGTACCTAACTAAGCACATAGATTCACTGATTCACTAACTCAAGCTCAGAAGTATCCCTACACTTCATTTTTTTCCATAGAAACCTATTTTGGACAAAACCTAGACACTAACATCTTATATAATAAGAAATCCTGGACACTAACATCTTATATTATAAGATAGGAATATGTTTTCACCAAATCTCTCCAAAATTTTAATGGTATATATGTATCAATCTATCCAAAACTCTTCATATCATACTTTTCAAAATCTAAAATACCTATAGCAAATAAAAAATATAAAAAAATATATATAAAAAAAAAAAAAAAAGACAATGGCTCTGCCAAATTATTTTTTATGTTTATTTGGATTGTCAATATACCAACTACCAAGTGCATCAACACGAACATACCCAAACAAACAAATAAAAAACTATTAACCTCGAATACATATACCAGACATTTCAAATAAGTCTTGAGTTCTTGATACATAAGGCTACAAGATGGATTACAGTGAATAAAGAATCATTTAAAAAACTATATCAATTCAAGCAAGAAGATACAGTGAATGACCTGCAAAATCAAAAGAGAGAAGAATAGGTTTCCAGGAGAAAAATAAATTTAAAAAAAAAAAAAGCTACCTCTGTTCCACCACCAGTATTAAGCCGACCAACTTCACCTCCACAGGCTGTAACACGATCTCTCCTGATTAATAGTTAATTGAAATGTTAGCCTTAACAACAGTAGTACACAATTAAGGTGACTAATAGAACTATGTTGTGCCTGCAACTTACTCTTCCTCATTGCTCTCAAGCCTGTGATCAGCAGATAAACAAATTATATCACCCTCAGCAGATTCAAGAATACAACGTAACAACAAACAGCTCCTGCTCCATAATATATTCAATTAACAAAGAGAATGCACCACTAAATTGGAAACTCTCTGTGCATCCCGCATGTAGGTAAACAACAGCCTCATAGAGGTGTTCTGAATCTTCTGATATGTTATATCTACATATATTTGAACAAAACTATCAGATAACTACTTAGCTAGCTAGCAATAGAAGGGAATAATAATTTATAATTAAATTAATAAAGCACTGACACTCATTTGTCCCTGAAAAAAGGCCATAATGGCCCTCAATCTGTTTGGATTGCGCCAAAAATAATTCATCTAATCTGTTCAAAATTTGAACATTCTTGTAGGACAAAACCCTAACAAATAATTTCAAGGAAGATTACCCAGTGGCATAGCAGAGAAAAAACAAAAGTTTTTACTGTGTTATTGTATTTTGTTTTTTAACAAAAATTTTAAGCAAAATTATGGTACTAATAATTTTAAGCAGTGTTAAGCCACATGATTGGAGGAAAAGCACGTTAAAACCAATATGTAAGAACAAAGGTTATGCTCAAGATGGCTCAAACTATCAAGGAATAAAGCTCATGAGTCACACCATGAAACTATGGAAGAGAGTGATAGACTTTAAATTGAGGACATGTACGAGGATCTCACATAACCAAAATGGGTTTATGACGGGGCGGTCTACCATGGAAGTAGTACATTTGATAAGGCAAATAATGAAGTATTATAGGGCGAGGGAAAAGGGTTCACATGCTTATCATTAACTTGGAGAAGGCTTATAACAAGGTGCCAAGAGAAGTGTTTGGGTGGCCTGGTGGGCAATGACTAAGAAGAGTATTCCTCGAATAAATTCCAGGTTCCAAATTAATATATTATGCAGCAGTAAGTAGTTGTCTAACGAGTATTAAACCCCAATGCACATAATCAACTTGCAAAGACACCAAACCTTGTGAAGAACCAACAATCAAACTACAATGTTAAACCCCAAAACCTCTACAAACTGAATTTCAAAGCAACAACCTCAGATTATCATCAACACCCAAGAAGAGCATAACAAATAGAAAATAAACTGAAGGTCACAATGCACTAAACATTAAATAACTATGTAAACACATTATTGTACAATGTTAGAATTGCTGAGTTCTGATATACAAGAAGTTGAGATCTGGTAAATCAATTTGTACAGGGTATTAGCTTGTGAAACAAACCAAAAACAAAGATTTGATTAATCAAACAAGATATGGTAAACTAATTGCAAACCCCAGATGCTCAAATCCGTAAAATTCTGTTGTTAGTTATATAAATATAAAGCAAAATATTGGAGAAAAAAAGTTATAAAGTAAGAAAATTTGACACTAGAGTAAGAATAATAACAAAAATGAATGAAACCCAAAAATAACCAGAAAAAAGAAGAAGATGGATAAATAGAGCTTGGTTATACCCAATAATTCATGTTTTTGTTGTCCCTCATCACTCTCCCTACTCCCCTTACTATAAAGTTTCAGGAATTCTCTTGCAACTTTGATCCCAAATCCAGATTTTAATAATTTCTTTTTTTCTTCAATTTGAAGAAACCCACCTCAATTTTTCTTATACTCCACAAGAATGATGTACATGGAGATTATATATTCACCCACCTCAAAATTTCTTATACTCCACAAGAATGATGCACAATTGTACATGGAGATTATATACTGAACAAGAGGATTGAAAACATGGGACTGTTGTTCTCTTGCATAACTTCCATTTCTGAATTATATATTTACAATTAAATAGATTAATTAACTATTAAACATCCTTCAATTTCACACTTTCATCAATTCAGATTGGACACTGTTGTTCCCTTGCATGTGCCCCTCAAATTAATTTTCCCACCTCCCCTTTCAATTATTTTGGACACTTTTAAATATTCTGTAAAGTTTCCAGCGTTAATAATAACTGTAAAAGAAGCTGATTAAGTAATTGTACTATTCGAAGTCTAATAATGTCGTATAAACTAAAATTCGGTGCGGCAAACTTCTGGAAAATTTGCACAGAAATTACATAAAAATAAAAAAATAAAATAAAATCATACCCACACTATGACCCTCCGTCTCTCGTCGCTGACAACAGCCGCTCACCAGAGGCGGAGCAACCAAGCGAATTGCCCATCAATTCAACATCATACTCACATCATACTTTAATGTAGCTTCTGCACTTTCGATTGTGACTTTGTCATTGGTGGAATCATGATTTGGGAGACCAATCAAGCTTCGGAAAAGGATATATAAGCTGCACAACATCAAAAAAAATTGTAATTAAGCATCATAAAAAAAATTACTCCGTATATAAAGAAAGTGATGGAATTATTCAATGGAGTGAAATATTTTACTCATACTCTTCATTTCACCTCAAGTACCCATGTCAGACCCTTGACACTCGGACATGAGTAGGACACTTAGACACTTCATTTTAGTTCAAAATCATGGATAGATTCCACAAAATAGCCAAGTTCGACACTTGGACACATTATCATAGCGAGCATATATATTCGCAAACTCTTTTGGATTTACATATGAACCTAGTCATTTCATCTCCTGCCATGCCAAAAAAGTAAAGAGTAAGATCTATGGAGACAAATTCAAAAGGAACGAACATCTTGTAAGCAATTTAAGGCCACTTGACATTGTCCACATCAATTAAAGATCTAACTTGGTATGGCATACCAGTGATATCACAGCATATTGGCATGTTATGGAATCCAAGATTATAAGTGAGAAACCCATGTGAAATTGACTAAGTGACTAACTACTAGCACATCATACAGCTTCAAGAAAAGCAGTGTCTTTTAATGTCAGAAAATATCAAAAACATTCTGAACTTCATTCAGCAGTCCAAGTTGCTCGAATTACCCCTTTCTTACCCTCTAAAGTCTAAACAGCACGAATCTGACTGAAAACAGACACAAAAACAACCTTCATAAAGAAGTCCAAGTTGCTCAAAATATCAGGAAACGTGCAGAAAGAACAAAACACTTGAGGGGTCAAACTTATTAAAATCATGATTTTCTGTTTGGTATCACAGCCATTTTCTGTTTTTTGGTTTTTTCTTTTTCAAAATCACACTTTCTCCGTTTCTTTATAGTTGCAGCACTTCCCTAAAATGGAAATGTCACAATAGTTGCAACACACTATAATTGGAAAGTATTTTATGTCAAAAGTTGTACTATTATCCTTATTTTAATCTCATGGCCCACTAAATTATACTCTTTAACAATCTCTCTCCTCCATTTTAAGTGTTTTAAATTACATGAGACCTACTTTTCTTAAATACGGTGAAAAAGGGTGTGTTGCAAGTAATAAGAAACGGAGAAAGTATAATATATGTCATATAATGAATCAAAAATCGGTCAACTTATTAAAATCGCGATAATTTTGAAAACTGACAACAGACGAGTGGAAACACCTTTTACTTGTCCTGTTTTGGGTTTTTGTTTTCAAAAAATTAGAAAACTGAAAACAAAAAACAATGCCAAACAAACAAGAATAGTCGATTTTGTTTATTGACATCAAACTGAACTAAAACATACTTCGTATATATTTAGAAAAGGATTTCTAGGTTTGAAATGTAATTGAAATATAAAAAAGAACTTGATTTGAAGCAACTTGCATGATTTGCTTGGAAGATATAAGAAATTAACTTCAAAGTTGTGCGTTTTTCAATTGATTTTATCTTTCACTACCAGTTCCTCATATGCATAGACGGAGGGGTTGATACTTATAGTACAGAGATTCAATATCATAGTTCTTGGTGTTGGGATAATGAAGAGTTTTAAAAATTATTTTTAAAAAAATTATAATGAATCAAGCTAACACACCGCCTGTTCTTTACACTTGCAGCAGGAGGCAGAACAAAAGGGGTAGGCTAAAACACCACAACAAGGGGAAGCCCAACCTTAAAGCTGCAGTAGCTGCTATTTTGGCTCATTAGCTGCCATATTCATATATATAGGAGGAGGGTAGTAGAGAGAAAATCCATACAGAATTTGTAATTGGGGAAACCTTAGAGAGTTATGGCCTAAAGCCATCGTTGGATGATTGAATCTTTCAACTTATATCAATCAAATTGTCTAACTTTATCAATTTCCTGCATTTATTCATAGTCATACCTGGAAGGGATTAGTCTATTAAAAAAATATTTATTTTTAATTACATAAATATGAAAGCACTTTTGAAAATAAAATTAATTGTATAGCTTTTGTGAATATGTTTTAAGAAAATACGGCATATAAGTGATCAAATTTAAATTTCAAAACCAAAACATACTGCTCATCTTGTAAAAGAATGGAAGGAGTATGTACTTGGAGACTTGGAGTATATGACTCTTCACTAGTTATTTTCAGGTAGTACATAATTGATCATACAAAAATTTGGGATCACCTTATTAGCTGTTTCGGAGTATTCGGATACTTGAGCTCAGGTAGTTCTCACAATCCATGGATTCATGTAGATCTGCATAACACTTTATAAATACTCAACACCAATTAGCAATCACCAAAAAGTCTAAGGGTGTGAGGTGTCTGATCAAGATAAGCAATTTCATGAATTCTACAGTTCAGATTGTTACCCGAAAGGATCTTGAGCAAGGATAAGCCCATTGCTACAAATTTGATCTAACAACTTCTACCAATGTTCACCAGTGGAGTGAGAAATGCAACGTTGAAGAACACAACGCCCAAGCCAATGAGTAGCAATCTCAACACAGAACTTTGCAGCCGCGTTTAAGATGAACTGCCACGTAAAAATAATGTAATATGGTGAAATAAGTGCAGTAAGACTAAAAGAGTCATATAGCTAGTCCAAAAAATTTAATTCTTTTCATTGTATCAAGTAAAGAAGAACTCAATATCACACACTAACAAAAGGCGGACATACTAATCAGACATATAATTGATATTAATGACATCAGCTACGAATGGGTAATTGAAAGCACTTTTTAATGACTAAGATTGTGTAAAAGAAAAGCTTCATCAAAAAAAAAAAAACATGCACACCAACTAATGATGTCAAATTGAAGCAGAAACTAAGATGAGAAGTTAATTTAGTCAATCTTCTCTTCGTCATAACAGCCTCATTTAACTGATATATCAAATTGCAGTATTCATTACTGTCTACCACGTTAACAATGCAAATACTTAATCTACATGAAAATCTTATCAAACAACCCATTCTATACATCAGCTACAATGAAAACAAGGAACAGTTGTAACAATCTCCTAGCAATTGTAAGAGTTAATACTTGCTCATTGACATGAAAATAATTAGGCAAAAATAATAATAACTACAATGCAAAAGATGTGCATAAATTCTGTGAGTAAACAAATATCTTTCATGAATAATGTACATGTTATCCGCAACTGATTTGAGGAATCAGCTAAATAAGAGTAAGAATTGCTTCACTCACTTTTGAGGAGAATATAATCTATTTTAGTCACCTAGGCAATCTCAAGTATTGTTTGATGACCAATACCTTATTAACATCACTGCTAAGGCATTGAAAGCAACACTGGAAAACATGATTCCCATTCAGATCTTTTATAAGATCAAGAAATACTGATTCAAGAGCTCAAATCACCATTGAAATCTACTTCCTTGATTTGAGGCTCTCGATCAATTTCTGCACCACTCATGACCTTAAAAAAATTTTTAAAAATAATTAATTAAAAAAAAAAAAAAAAAAAAAAAAAAAAAAAAAAAAAAAAACTCCTCATTAATGGAAATCATTGGCAAAACTATATAAATAAGGCTAACAAGGAATAATCAATTCATTATGTTGAATAACAATTCCCATGTGTATTTAAGGAAATTTTGACAAGCTCTCCATGGTTTTTGGTCACCACATGTACAATCCTCATTCTTTGTTCAAAACTGCAGACATCTGTATGAGACAATTTCCAAAGACATTCATCATCATCAGCTCAACAACATGGTTAGAGTAACAGAAAAAGGGAAAAAAATGAACCCAAAGTCCAGTACGGCTGACAAAATAATCTTCAAACAACTCTTCAGAGATTATTTTTAGCCCAAATCAAGACTTGAGAGTGTCAAAACCTTAATTAAACATTGTAAAATCCAAGTTCTTAATAAAACAACCATCTCAAATCTCAATTAACCGTCATTGTAGTAGAAGCCCCTGACCAAGACCACTATTCAACCATATATTCTAGCACAAGAACAACTAAGTCATTCATGAGAGTGTCCTTGAAACCACCATGTATTGCTTTACAGATTGCAGTTCGACACAGCTCAGTGATATGAAGTGTAAGTCTCTTCCTGATAACAGAAAAGATCAATGCAATCAATAAGATATATATATTAAAAAAAAAATTAAAAAAACATTTGACCTTTAATTATCAGTGCTACTGATGAATATGTGGAGGCCCCTGATTTTTTTTTTTTACTCCCCTACCCAACCTACCTTTTTGTATCATTCTCTACATCTCTTCAGGTTGAACTATCAAAACATATTAACGTTGAGCTATCAGCAAACTGACGTCACAAACACCATTCTTCATGACACATTCAGATCATCCCCTCCCCCCTACCCCAGCCCATGATTCAATAATGGTTTGGCCATGTTATAATTAGGTACTCAAACTTTTAAAAGCCTTTCATCTTCCCCCATCACAAATCCAATTTATGCAATTATAGGTCCCAAACGATCTTATATCAAACACCAAAATATGAGTTAATGAAATAATGTTAATATCTGCATAAATGGGAACAAATAATCCTTGGTCAGCCAACAAAACAACAATGGCAAACTTAACTTTAGCAATCTAAATCACAAACCTGAAGGTAAAAAAAAAAAAAGAGGGGGAGGGGGGGGGGGGGGGGGGAAGTCAATTTCAAAAACAAAAGATAAGAGAATGCTAGAGATCAGCCCAGTCCCAAGGTCCGGTTTACATATGCAAGAAGGAAGCCCAAGCAAGGAGCTGTTAGAAGAGAGTGAGCTGGTTTTGGGTGAGCTGGAAGTTAGTTACAGGGAGGGGTAAATCAGTAATTAAGAAATAAGTTTGTTAGTCCTTGTTTTGTGTGCTGAGTTTGTTATGGCAGCTTGTTAGTTATCTTTGGTTATTTAAGGGAATAATTGTAGAGGGAATGTATCTAGAAATCATTTGTGGAATTCATTCCTTGGGAGAGCATCCTTTCCTCTCAAAAGAAAGGAGTTGTATTGTAGTTACTCTGACTTGCAATACAATCTATCTGGTTCTAGCTAATTTTCTCTCTAATTTGCTTACTTGCTCTGTTTTTCTGACCCAATTCCTAGCAGAGAAAGCAGAAAAATTATGACTAGATCGAGGGATAATAATTACATTAAAAATAAGATTAAGTTGAGTTGCTTACCTTAGTGTGATAGACACTACTTGACTAGAATTCTCTCTGCCCTACTTGATTCCTAACTACTTTATATCCTCTTTGAAATGTTTTAATTTTTCATAATTGTAGTTATAGAACAGTTCCTTGCACAATCACAATATAAAATGAAACTAAATACTATTGACACCACCATATTTCAATGCACTAAAATCCCACAAAACAATAACAATTGTACAACTCACTTGAATTCATTATCAACAAGGCAAAAAGACACAGAGATCATCATTATCATTATCAATAACTTGATGATGTCATTTCTTCATCTAAAGTTGAACTAACAGCTTATTATCAGTTATTCCGTTGTTCTAGCCCATAGCACAATTCACTCTTACAACAAAGCTGAATAAATAAAGACAAATTTTAACAATACCATGCATAATCAGCTTGTTCAATCTTCCACCTTCAATTCACCCTCACCTTCAATTCCCAAGACTGCTGGTCAGCTTCAGCTAAACCCTGCCTCGTTTTTTCCATCACATTACTGAACCCCAAAATCTTAGGCATAACGTTGCACCTAACCCTGGAAATCTCACCTGAACAAACTAAACAAATTTAAATAAAATTAACAAAGGTTTTTTAAAAGGTAATTAGAAAAGATAAATTCAAAAATAAAAAATAAATAAATAAATAAACTAGAAAGATCAGTATAAAGATTATAAACCTCATTTGACCCAACCGATCTGTTTGACAGAACAGACATAAACAGTATGCTATAAAAACATTATTCCTTAAAATATACAGTATATATCACCATAATTGTGTCTGTACCAAAATACTTCCTCCACTGGATCATGTCAGCCCACAATTGCTTTGAATTTTCAGACCTTCGAGCCTTCAAGAATATGTCAAATATTACTTTATTAGTAAATAAAATTACAAATAAGAAAGTTTTAACTTTTAAACAATTTCCTGAACTCAAAATACAATAGTTGGCTCTACTTCAGCAAAATGCATAACAGCAGCAAATCATGAATTCATGGATGGATGACAAACTGGACTCTGGTAATTTTTTTCATAACTGAGGGTTCTTACAAAGATCCTCTAATTTCAGTTCTCAACACATGCAACACATCACTAATCACATTTCCCATCTCCTATTCCCCCACAAGAATACAAGCTCAGTATCTCCATAGTATATACAGTAGTTAGGAATCCAACAGAGGCACAAAAAGAGAGGGATAGAACTTACACACGGGCCTTCCCGTTAGAACTTACACGTGGGCCTTCCTGTTATGATTGTTCTAGCTTTCACTTACACAAAAGTAGAATACAGCCAGATGATGCTAATCAATGAGCTTATCCAGAAAATAACAAGTAGCAAAACAAGGAATTGATGAATATCAATCAAGTCCCTGTAGTCAGCATATTCCATCAGATAAACCCCGCCTCACCGGTGACCACACTACACACCCAGATCAAACACAACTAAGCAGAAATTATTAAAGAGACGCGATATCTCAAGGAAACCAAACCACAGTTTGTAAAGCTAGTGAATTACTATTACATGTTACATAAGAAGGATAAGTCTTAAATGATGGCTCAAATCATCTACGTTAAGCAAAACCAGTGAATACGAAACCGATAAGTCCTCGTGTTTTATGCATAATTCAAGCTCGAGTAAAACTAGCGATGTGTCTAACGGCCAAACCTAATTCATTGGAATCAAAACATAACCAGTAAATATTGCAGGGTCAAAAGTACTTTACCAAATTCTCACTGTTAATAGTTCATCAGTTAATGGTAACCCTAACACCAAACTAACAAAATTGGGAAAGCAAAATCCTATTAACAAAATTAGCAAGAGGTTGTTGATCAATAATTAGCAGAATTAGATTTAATTTCACTTGGATCAACTCATACACAAACAACAAACTAACAAAATTCCAATTTGAATCACCAAATTAAAAACCTAATCTTCAACTCTCGTACCTTAGTATGGTCCAAAAACGACAATCCAAATTCGCCGAATGCAATTTTTCATCTCTTCAAATTCTCTCCTTCTTCGCATCCAAAATCAATTTCCTTCATCAATTCGCGGCAAATTTACAAATTCATATCGAATTGGTTTTTAGAATTTGGATCTATAATAAGATGGACAGCTTCAAGATTTTTTTTGACTTGAAGTCGGTCCAGGCTCAGCCCAAATTTCTTAAATTTTTTCGCGAGCTTGGTCATATTCATTTTTATGATTTTTAATCAATTTTTGGCCTAAAACTTGGTCCGGCACTCCGGCCTGAGCATGCGGCTTATTTTACTAGCAAGTGTTGGAAGTTCTTGAAGTAAAACCAAGAAAGTACGGTGTTTATTCTTTTGACTGTTGAGATTTAATGGCTATTGGAATCCCTTAATTTTAGCTTCCTCTTATTGCTAATTTAATGGGCATTATTGCTGATTAATGTTGTTACTTAAAGACTAGCCGTTACCCTTTTAATGTTGATTAAAGCTAGCTCTTATTGGGGATTAATGGGTGGATGTTACACCACTTGATTGATGACCATTTCCCCTTAATTGCTGGTTGTTTTTACTCCCTCCATTGCCTTATAAATCAACATTATTCACCTCCGAAAGATATGAGAACAAAACCATCCATCTTTAACTTCTTACCTTCTCTTAAAATATATCCCTTCGGTTTTTGGGCAAGTATTCTGAATTCCAGTCGGGTTTGTGAGTGCACACAAATTCCGGCGCCATGCTTATCCTGGAGGGCGACCGCTTGATGTCTACTGCACCGGGGTAGCGCGGAATCGTCTTTTAGGTCAGTGGTTTACCACGACGCGGCAATTGTCAATTGGTCTACACAACATTGAGATAAGTACTTTCGTTTAATTTGCTTAACTACTAATAATCTAAAAGACGATCAATTGCTTCTACTTCTAGATATTTGATTCTAGCTTGATATGTCATATTAAGTCTCTTATTATAAAAGAGTTGTGAATGTTGACATATTAATTAGGATATGCTTTTGTCTAGAGCAATTTTGACGCATGTTGTTAGACTAATGACGAAAATAATTTCGTTAATTAAATTAAATGAGTTACTGTTTTTCATATTCCCGTAGGATTTTGTAAGATTTGTAACCTCTAAGGGCCTGTTCTCTTACGTTGAAATTCAGTTCAGTTCAGTTCAGTTCAGCTGAGTTCAGTTCAGTTCAGTTCAGTTCAGTTCAGTTCAGCTCAGTTCAGTTCAGTTCAGTTCAGTTCAGTTCAGCTCCTAATTTCCTTCTCTTATAAAATATTCATTTCAGTTCAGTTCAGTTCAGTTCAGTTCAGCTGAGTTCAGTTCAGTTCAGTTCAGTTCAGTTCAGCTGAGTTCAGTTCGGTTCAGTTCAGTTCAGCTGAGTTCAGTCAATGAGAACATGCCCTAATTTGGTTTGATTTTGTTTTCATACGGTGGAAATGGTTAAATAAACTTTGGTTTATTTGCACATAGGTTTGTGTTCGTATGATGTGTTGAGTTGATTTTCCTCACTGATTATTTAGTGGGTTCATCATATTTTTTTAATTTGGTATTTTATATAGTGTGTATTCTATATGTTAGTTGTTGATTGCATGTGATAGTATGCAAATATGGATTCTGTATTGTTTGTTGAGTGCTCTAGCTTAGCTCCCTCTATGCTTTTTATGAATGTCTAACCTCATTGATTTAAAAGACCATTATTTGACTTCCAGTTTTTTTTAACTTTGATATGTCAAATTTAGATAATGTATGGAGTATGTCATTCTTGTAGCTATCATGATTTACTATGTATTAAGCAAATTACGGATTGTGAGCTTGTGATAGTATTGCTTATACTCATGAGTTATTTTCACGCTATGTATGATTATTTATATAAATGCAATTGTGAGAATTAATTGAGGAATTAATTATGCATATAGTGTATGCTTGATGGATGATGAATATTACTTTTGGTCAACTATTTTCTATATTACAGCCTTAGTTATTGTGACTAAGTAAATGTTGTATGGGGAGTTTTTAATTTGGAGAGTTAGCTTGAATCATGGGAGCACATTAATAACCTTTTAATTGGTGATTGATTTTATTTCTTAAATGGTTGAGTTATTACTTTATGTTATGTATAAGATTGAACCTAGCATTTTGCAATAATTTGAAATGAATCGTTTGGTACATATTACTAATATAGTGATATGAGTTACTTTATTTTTAATTGGCCAATGATATTATATTGTTGAATACAAGTATATGCTTTTGTAGTTTTTGACAAAGAATGTTGAATGTTGAATTTGTCAATTAAATGTTTGTTGAAATGAGCATGACATTCCATATGTTTAGTTACCTTTAATTTGTTGATTCTACATTTTGTGGGTTAACTTGTTGTTCCGTAAGATGTTTTGAGCAATATTGTTTAACATGTTTTTGAGGTACATGTATATATGTACTCCAATTAAAGTACTACTTTTATCATGATTCATGTATGTGTTGAGTATGGAGTTGAGATGTATTATGTCAATTGCTTGAATCCATGATATACAATACTCATATTGAGAAGCTTTGTTCATAACTCGATTGATTCCATTACTTTATTTTTGGTACTTCATTAACATGTGTAAAATTTATAATTCTCAAACTTGTTGAGTTTTGTGAAGGAAAAATCATGTGATAATTTTTCTGTAAGAATATTATATGACTTTCTCTTTGGAGGATTTCGAGTAAAGTATTTTGGAAATTAGACTATAATGTTTTTCCAATTTTTATGATGGTTTGTTGTTACCGCCTACGACTCTTTATTCCCCTGTCCACCTTATCTGTTATTACACCAAAGTTCTATGACATAGTTATGAGTTTTTTTTTTTCTCAATCATGTATTTGACTATGCTTTATTTGTGAGATTTTGACCTTATGCTTTCATGTGGGGGTTCAGGTTTTATAAAATTATGTGATTTTTTTTTTTTTATAAATAATTTATGTTATTAAAGACCCCATATGAATTTTGGAGGGAGTTTCATTCATTGAGAATATAGGTTTTAGGCGTACTACTAAGGGCTTTGATCTGAACCAGACTTTGTTGTCCAATGTGGGGGATGTAATAAAGAATTAGTGTTGGACTCAAAGTCTTGGCTCATTTTTTGATTAGTAATTGCATTAGTTTATGACTTTGTAGGCGAGACTTAGAGTAACTTTATCCTGAGCCTGATTGATCCTTTATATGGATAAATTGTCTTTGAGCATATTTGTGTGTTACTACTTTGTTTCAAGTGGTTGGATATTCACATTGGGAAACTAAGTATTTCTTTCTTCTTTTGTTAGTGGTGGATATTTGAATATAGTAGTAATGAGAGGCATTAATGTTAGAGTTTTCTATTATTTAATGCAAAGCCTTAAAGTGATTAATTGTGCTAAAGACGGTTTTTGATGGTGTTTGCCTTACAAGTTTGTTTTGGTATCTTTATGTCTTTAGAGTATCAACTTTAAACTAGTGAAATGTCATGAGTGATTGTTTCCGTGGAAGAAGTCGTTGACCATGAGTTAGGTTATGTCTAACTATGTGTAGATTTCTACAATCTTTTTCTTGAGATTGTAATGCATGATATTTCTTCTATGGATTTTGTTGCTAATTCACTGAGTTTTGTTGAAAGTCTATATGGCTAAACTTGGGATGGATGAGTCATTGCTACAATATAAAGATTTTGAATTTTCTTGATCATATGTGAGCATTTGTGTCTATTTGGTATTGCTATGTTTCTTGGGAACTATTCTTAGTCTGACATTGCTTATTATGTAAGTAGATTAAGAAAGTATACTCTTAACTCGAGCAATGATCTTTAGATCGGTTTGAGGAGGTTGCATAGGTACTTGAAAAGTACACAAGATTAGAGTTTGCACTATTGCAAGTTTCCATGAGTGATTGGAGTTCGACGATGAGTTCAAACTCAAGCGGTTATGTCTGCACCACTAAGTGGTGGAGCTATGTTTTGGAATTGTGCTAAGCAACCTTGTTTTGCTATGTTTGTTTTGGAATAATCTAAATTTATTGCTCTTAAATTGACAGGTTATTATGAGGCAAGATGGTCAAGAGTATATGGCTCTTATGAGAAAATGTGCTTGCAAATATCCCATTGTAGGTGAATTCGTTGTGATTTGCAAGTTGAAGTTACTTTTGATTGAACCATGCCTATAATGGTTGATGTCAAAGATAAATTGTCAAATAGGGTGATATCACTAGACTAGAAAAAGTCTAAAAGAAATGTTACGGATCCGTTAACTAATAAAGTCCTGTGTATAAAACTAGTTTTGGTAACATCGGAAGGGATGGGACTAAAAGCCCAAAGTATGAATTACAAGTAATCAAATCCTACTCATCATGAGTTCAAAGGGGAACATTATGAAATAATTCAGAAGCACAAAATTTGATTTTTGTCCATCCCTAGATGTTTGATGTGTGCTTGCTACAAATGGAAAGAGGATGAGCAAATGGCTCTTAATGAACCCATATCCATATTTTTGGTGGTGTGATGTAGCTCACACTTGATGGGATTCACCTACTTAGGTGTGGAAGTGTGGCCGCTTCCTATGAGTATTGGGTGGGCTAATACTCTAGAGCACCTATGAGCATCCAGGCTGGACGTATGGCTAGTATAATGCGTCACCTTTATTCGCGGAATTTCAGAATATTATACATGTTCAATTGTGTGGCTCAAAGTGACGGGTCCCTAACTCCCTATTAAGTTCAAGACATTGACACTTATGCAATTGTTTTGTTTTGCCCAAAACCAAATTTTCTCTCTTTCTTTCTTTTCACTTCTTCGAACCTGTGGGGGATTGTTGGAAGTTCTTGAAGTAAAACCAAGAAAGTACGGTGTTTATTCTTTTGACTATTGGGATTTAATGGCTATTGGAATCCCTTAATTTTAGCTTCTTCTTATTGCTAATTTAATGGGCATTATTGCTGATTAATGTTGTTACTTAAAGACTAGCCGTTACCCTTTTAATGTTGATTAAAGCTAGCTCTTATTGGGGATTAATGGGTGGATGTTACACCACTTGATTGATGACCATTTCCCCTTAATTGCTGGTTGTTTTTACTCCCTCCATTGCCTTATAAATCAACATTATTCACCTCCGAAAGATATGAGAACAAAACCATCCATCTTTAACTTCTTACCTTCTCTTAAAATATATCCCTTCGGTTTTTGGGCAAGTATTATGAATTCCAGTCGGGTTTGTGAGTGCACACAAATTCCGGCGCCGTGCTTATCCTGGAGGGCGACCGCTTGATGTCTACTGCACCGGGGTAGCGCGGAATCGTCTTTTAGGTCAGTGGTTTACCACGACGCGACAATTGTCAATTGGTCTACACAACATTGAGATAAGTACTTTCGTTTAATTTGCTTAACTACTAACAGCAAGTCTGCGCAAATTTTAAAGGGGTTGT
The DNA here is from genome assembly GCF_948465745.1 of Chenopodium album. Lineage (NCBI taxonomy): Eukaryota > Viridiplantae > Streptophyta > Magnoliopsida > Caryophyllales > Amaranthaceae > Chenopodium > Chenopodium album. The sequence goes on along the minus strand of NC_137836.1, from coordinate 3,334,393 downwards.
TAAATACCGCCGTCCATTTTTATCATAACCGCCATCATTTCAAGCAAACCGACAAATTTCCCTTAGTAACTTTTTTTTCTCATTTTCTTTCTCTAATCAACAACAACCATCTCAACCACCACCTTCTACACCGGACAGCCACAACGACGGTAAAAGTCGACGATAAATGGATAGTGATCGTGGTGGCTCGACGGAGAATGAACCGGTGACGCCACCCTCACGTTTAGAACAGGTATGACTTTTTCTCCGGTTGTTGTGATTCGAAATATTGATCGGAGAAACCGACTGACGACGTCAACCGGAGACAAAAACTGGTTAACCGTTGCGGTAACCAGGTTTTGTCTCCGATTATTGTCATGGTAACCGGATTTGGCCTCAGGTTACCGTGCATAACCGATGGTGGATATCACGGTAACCGGATTTGATCTCCGGTTACCGTCCACGGTGGATGGTAACCGGATTTGCCCTCCGGTTGATCATGGTAACCGGAGGTGAAATCCGGTAACGGTCCACGGCAACCGGAGATCAAATCTGGTTACCATGGATTCCGGTTGACTTATATATATTTTTTAATTATTGTTATTAATATTAAATAATTAATGTTATTATTAATTAAAAAAATAATTATTTGTATCAGGCGTCATTACCAGACTATGGCGGTGATGGTGTTAATTATAGTCCGCATTTTCAAACTAGAGAAGTGTTCCCGACCTACGAAGCAGCTCTTGATTGGGCAAGAGAGAATGCCACTCCATTAGGATTTTTTTTAACAAATTCATCGTATAAGAAACAGAGAAACGGGCTTCCAATTAATTATATGAAATGTGATCGAGAGGAGAGGAACAGAGGGGAAAATCGGGATAGAGAGAATGCTATACGCAAGAACACGAAGAGTAAGGGTTGTAAATGTACGTTTTAAATCTCGGCTCGATGTTTGAGGGACATGGAAGGATGGGTCCTTATATCAAGAAAGGGTTTAAAAGGCATGCATAACCATCCGCTCATGGTATATCAAGAGGGTCACCGACAAGTTAGTGGTCTTAGTCCAGCTGCAAAAGCACTTGTTATCGACATGACTTCTGCTGCAGCCAAGCCCCGTCACATTATGGCAGCCGTGAAAGAGAAGTTCCCGAACGAGAACCCTAACTAGAGGCATATCTATAATGTGAGAAGTCGTGTTCGGCTAGATGCTTGTGAAGGTCGAGATGTTGCCCACCAATTTGTTCACTTGGCAAATGAGCACAAGTATGTCACTTGGATAAATGTCGACCCGGATACCCGTGCTATCACCCATGCTTTTTTGGCCCACCCAGAGATGGCCAATATGCTACGTACATATCCACATGTCATTGGTATGGATTCTACTTACAAGATGAACAGATATAACATGCCATTCTTCGAGCTCGTTGGTGTCACGCCTACAAACCAAAACTTTCTGATTGGATATGCTATATTGAAGAGTGAAACTTATGATAGCTATAAGTGGGTTTTGGAGAGATTAAAGTTGTACATTGGATATGAGGTGGCTCCAAAAGTTTTTGTAACTGATTGTGAGTTGGGGTTAATGAAGGCATTGAAAGAGGTCTTCCCAAACTGCGCGCATTTACTATGTGGGTGGCACATTAACAAGGATGTGTTGGCAAGGGCGCACTATTTGTGTGGGAAGGATATGGTGATGGCCGAGAGATTTCGAAATGGTAGATGGAGAAGAGTAATGTGTTCGACCACTGTTGCCGAGTATGAGTTAGAGTTGCAAACTATGAAAGCGACATGGGGAGCATCGAACCCACCACTGGTGAAATACGTTGAGGAGCAATGGTTGGTCCACAAGGAGAAATTCGTACGTTGTTGGACGAATTTGGTTATGCATTTCAGCAACGTCAACACATGTAGAGTAGAGAGCCAACATTCCGTGCTTAAACAATGGTTCGACAATTCTACGGGAGCGTTAGACACTATCTTCCGCCGTGTGCATAGCAACATTGAGGGTATGCTGATCGAGATTTGTCACCAACTAGAGGACTCGAGACGGCGAATGGGTTCGCAGCACAACGTCATGCCTTTACTTCACCTTAACGACTTTTTGTCATTTCGAGGTCTTGATATTTTACAAGGAGAGTTAAGGAGGATGAGAGAGTTATCTGATGACGTGTTTGATAGGTGTGGGTGTGCGTTGCTAACAACGCATGGTCTCCCATGTGCGTGCACCATGTGGACAGCAATTTGTGCTGGCACTGGGTTGTATTTGGATCAGGTCCATCCATTTTGGAAGACCTTAGTGATCGGTGATGGCGTTGATATTCCTGTTTTTGCTGAGGAGTCAGAGCAGGATGCATCCTTGTTTAGGTCTTTGGTGGCTGAGGTCTTAGATCGTGATCCGAGCTTTGTGCGGGGTGTCAGCCGGGTCCTATTTGAGGAGCTACACCGAGATCAGGCAGATTTTACGGATCTAGAGATCAACGAGACTACAAGGGGTCGGCCACCGACAGGCCAATGGTCTACGTCTACTAGGCGTAATCATAGCGGATTTGAGCATATTTTGGGTTCTCGGGGCCGTCGAGGTGGGCGTAGGGGTCGTCGTCGTCGTGGTCGTAGACCACCCATTTTTACACCTTTAGGTTCATTGTTATTCTTTTTGCTATTTTTGTTGTTGTTGTTATTTTTTCTAAATTTGTCCTAACTTGTAGGGAATTATTTGAACTTGGAGGAATTTGCATATTTAGACAAAATTTCAGCCTTCATGCTTCCGTTCTTACAAGGGTGGAGTGATCCGCTTGGTGATGGAAACTGTGGATTTCGATGTGTTGCCGATTTATTCATAGGTAACCAGAATGAATGGATGTTAGCTCGACGGTCAATTGCAAATGAGGTTGTTGCTCACCGCGACATTTATTCTCAAGTATACACTGCTGGAGAGTTAGATGGAGCAATACACCATATCACATGGATTGGAGGGAGATGCGGCATGGACCATTGGATGATTGTTATTGATGACTTGTTTCCGGTTGCCAACTTCTATAATGCCACTGTTATGTGTTTTGGTATTGGTAGGGACGGTCGTAGTGTCTACCCATGCCTCACTGTACTACCTTGGACTGCTCCATCAACTGCCACTGGTCCGTATAGGGAGTTTTGCATACTATCATTATGGTAGCATTTCGTGCGATTGGAGTTCGAAGATAATTTCCCGGTTCCTCCTATTGCTACTCCTTGGTTCCGTGTACGTGATGATACCGTTATAGGTTGGGAGGACCGATATCAAGATAGGCGTGCTACATGGCAAAATCTATTTGGTAGTGAATGATGTTAATAGGATATGTATTGTTTTCCTACTACTTAGTTCGAAATACTATTATAATAACATTTAAAACATGACATTGAATCTAATAATTGTTTGCTCCAAATCTAATAACACTTAGAATATTAAAACTCTTAAAATTACATCAAACCACCAAATCTAATAACACTTTGAATACTAAAACCAAATCTAATAATATAATAAAACATATCAATCTTCTAACATGGCATTCCACTCCATGATTGCTTCCTGCGCCTCAATCACCGTGGGGGTGATGTTGCCTCCCTGCTCAGCTATGAACTTGCGCAATGGAGACATGAATTTTTGCACCCACTACACAAATGAAAGTAAAAATTTAATTAAGTCAATTTTAATTAAGATAATTGAATAAACGAAGGTAATGAAATTAATTAATAAAAAATAAATAAATGAAATTAAATACTTAAATAAACTTACGTAATCCACGTTTGTCCTATCGGGTCGAGGTGGTGGGCGAAGCACTTCATCAGTACTCATAAGACATGGATGTGAGTACGTATAGAACCATTCCAAGTAATCATCAGAACAAGTAGGCTCCTCGTCCAGCAACGACAAATAATCCGATAAGGGTATACAATAAGACCCAGAGTGAAATCTGTCCCAAAACTGAGGTGCACTTGTGTCATGGCGGCCCGACCATCAGTCGGTGCTACGGCTAAACAGCCCTGAATAGGTCAAAATGCGGGAAAATACTCGTAAATCCAAGACTGTAGCAACGTCAAACACCCGACAATCTGTTTGCAATCTATCCGCGAGGCAATGCCTAACTGCCAATACAGATAAGCAAGGGTAGCTAAACCCCATGAATAATGAGAAAGTCGAGCATCCTCCTTCTTCACCTATAAGATGCAAGAAGGAATAATACGACTACCACTCTTATCAACAAAGAGAGTGTTGCCAAGAACTAACATCAAGTAACCCTGCACCTGGATATCAACGTCTCCCCTCTCTGCCAGGCACCTCTCATGTATGGCCTGACATGATACCCCCCCCATTATCCCAAATAGCTCCTGGCTTGGCAACAAGAGCTGCTGCTCCTACCCCCCAAAAGTTCTGAAAGTCAACCCTCAAAGACGCAACATCGCTACGCTCCACAATAGGAGCACCCTCCACAGGTAACCCAAGTATGTACTGGACATCATGGAGCATAATAGTCATCTCGCCGAAAGGAAAGTGAAAAGTGTTTATATCCGGCTGCCAGCGCTCTACAAATGCTGAAATCAGGGCCCAATCAATGTGGTGATCCATGATGTGAGCTAGTCTACTCAAACCAGTACTATCTACTCGGCTACGCACATCGTCAGTCATATTTTTGTACATCTCCTGCAAATCTAGGCACCACTGAGTTCTAGGATGACACCTCAAAATCTAACGATCTCTGGCACCGCTCCCCATCCAAATCTGTGTGGCGATGTGACCTGCGAAACTAGAAAATGACACTACCATCCTTGGGACCACCAGGAATTTCACCCTGTACAAGCCACATAGTATCAGTCAATGCTCGGCCACTACGAGGTCTACGAGTCTGGGAAGCGACAGCTCCTGTACTCTAAAATCTACCATCAGCACCTCTCCTCAAAGTTGCCCCAGATGACGCCTGGCCTTGCTCTCTACCTCGCTGACGTCGAACATGTCTGGAACTCCCATCATCACCCATCAAAGCCGTAATTTGGTCCTCGTGCCACTCCTCCTCCATATCCTCCCCCTCTCGTCCCTCCTTAAAATCATCTTCAACACACGCTTCCTCGGCTATAGCAACAGATGACCTTTGTCTTCTAGCCGAAGCAGTCACTACACGAGAATTAGTATGTCGCTCACCCGACCCATCAATACGATCGAACGTCATTTTGAGTCTAGCCAACTGTCATAACCAAATTAACTAAAAATTTACAACCAATAATAATAATAATAATAATAATAATAATAATAATAATAATAATAATAATAATAATAATAATAATAATAATAATAACAACAACAACAACAACAACAACAACAACAACAACAACAACAACAACAACAACAACAACAACAACAACAACAACAACAACAACAACAACAACAACAACAACAACAACAAAAAACAACAACAACAACAACAACAAAAAACAACAACAACAACAATTATTTTATTTATTTATTTTTTTTGACAGAATTATTACCAACAAAATTAACATTACTAAAAATAATTCATTTTTTTGAGGGACATTAATAATAATAATAATTAATTACAAATAAATAAAAATATAAGCATATTAAAAAAAAAAATTCAAAAAAATTTAAATTTTAAAACCTGGTAACCGGAAGCCAAATCCGGTCACCGTGACAACCGGTGGTCAAATCCGGTGAACAACGGTTACCGGAGGGAAAATCCGGTTACCAGCACCGCCGCGCAGCCTAATCAAAGCTGCAGGTAACCGGCGGCGAAATCCGGTTACCGCTGTTGGTAACCGGAGACCAAATCCGATTACCAGCACCGGTAACCGGATTTGGTTGCCGGTTGCCAGCAGCGGTAACCGGATTTCGCTGCCGGTTACCTGCAGTTCATTAAATAAAAAAAAAGAAACAGGAAAAAAAAATTCAAAAACACGAAACACACCTCCTTGCCACCCATTCTGCCGCCGCTGCCGCCGGTACTTGAATCTGCGCCGCCTCCACCACCGCAATTAGCGCCGCCGCCGCAGCTGCTGCCTAAAGTGGCCCTGCTTTTGGTTGTTTGTGGAGGTATTGTGGTAAAGGTGGATGATTGAGATAAAAAAATTATTAACTTTAGAGTGAAAATATAAGGGTGAAAAAATAAGGGTGAAAATTGGGTTAGGGTTTACTAAGGGTAAAATTGTCAACTTGCTTCAAATGATGGCGGTTATGATAAAAATGGACGGCGGTATTTAGCATTCCACATTTTAAAATGCACCGTGGTGCACCTACAATAGGTGCACCACGCCTATACTTTTGAACATTCAGTAAAAAAATCTGAACAATTGCAGAATTTGAACATGTAGTAAAAAAAACTTAACATTGCAAATTTGAACAATAGCAATGTAGCACGCCTAAACTTTTGAAGATTTAGTGAAAAAAATTGAACAGTAACAAATTTTGAACATTTATTAAAAAAATCTGATCAATTGCACATTTTGAATTATTACGTGTCAGACAAATTTTGAAAGAAGTTTGTCTGACTCATAATAATTCAATAGTTTTGTAAAATAAACTGAACATTTACTGTATACAAAATGAACATTTCCTTATAAAATATGAACATAAAAGTTGCATGTTTAAATTAAGTTTTTGTGACGTGTTCATATTTTTTTTACTAAATGTTCATTTTTTTTTCTAAAATGTTCAATTTTTTTTCTAAAATGTTCAATTTTTTTTACAAGATGTTCAAAAGTATAGACGTGGTGCACCTATTTCTAGGTGCAGCATGGTGCACATAATAATAATTGGCAAGTCTGTCCTGCACTCCTGCCTCACCTCTAATTTATTCATTACTTTTCTCGTTTCGTAATTATTGCAATAAACTTATACGGAGTAGGAAAAATATAGGGCGGGGACCAAAAGAGAATAAGAGAATAATAATAAAAAAAAAATGGAGTAGTATATAAGTTAGATTGGTAGGAAAGAGAAATAATAATTTAGTTGTGAGACCTTAGAAAGTGTTGCAATTATTATGAAACAGATGTAAAAGGAAAGTGTTGCAATTATTACAAAACAGGAAGAGTACTAAGATTGAATCGAATATCAATAATTAGTCTAATTACTTCCTCTGTACTTTCTAGGTGAAATGTTTGACGATTTTATTTTGCTCTACTCACATAATTCGCTTTATTGAAATTTACAGTAAAGAAGATTGAAGAACACTTGAATAGAGAGAGAAAATGAAGAGAAGAATATTATTGATCAAGCTTGCATGTATACCTAGGCAACTGTTCATACGATTTCTCCCAATCACCAAATATAATAGTGATTACCTTTTGTTTTGCTAGCCATGCCCTCTTGTAAGTTATGGTGAATTCGATTCAATCCTTATTAAATTAATTGTACAATAAGACGAATTGTAAGAAAAGGGTCGACATACATGATCTAAGATGATATTGCACACAAATTCAAAAGTGAGATTTCGATGATCACCTCATGTAGTGTCACCTACACAATTATTTGCATGCGAACCATTATACTTCACAACTTGAAAAATTGGTAGCACTAGGTTAAAGCTCGTGCAATAGATGCACGATTGTTATTTTATTGAAATGAAAATCAAATCATAAAATGGTATAAAAATGTAAAGACTCCATGCACCAATTATTCAAATATGAGTAAATAGCCACATATAATAGTTATAATGAACACTTTAATAATTTTTTAAAAAGTAAAAGAATATATAAAAATGTTTTGTGCACTCAAGAAACAACAATTCCCTCATTAGCTTCTTGCTTGTAAAGCTTGTATGTACCTAGACAATCCATATGATTTATCCCAATCACCAAATATAAAAGCAATTACCTTTTGTTTTAATAGCCATGCCCTCTTGTAAGTTATGGTGAATTCGGTTTGATTTTTTAATAACTTGTATTGTAACACGGATTCTAAGAGAAGGAGCAACTTGTACAAGATCTAAGATGATATTGCACACAATTTCAGAAAGTGAGATTTCGATGACCACTCAAGGTAATGTCACCAACACAATTATTTGCATCAGACTATTATACTTCATAACTTAAAATATTGGTAACACTATGTTAAACTAGGTTAAATCTCGTGCAATAGATGCACGGTTGTTGGATTATTATAATAATTAGGAAATTTTGATTTTTACCACCTTCCAATAACGACTTTGTCGAATTTACCACCTCCAAAAAAAAAAGATTTACTTTACCACCTCATAAAAAAAATTAAACATCAGTTTTCCCACCTCGTCTGAGCTCAGGTGACGGAAAACGCATGGGGGACCCACCATAACCGCTACTTTTTGAATTTATCCCCAATTTCTCTCGATTTCTCTTCTATTTAAACCTAGGTCTTCATCTCTACACCAAATTCTTCAAATTTGGGGTATTTTTTTTGCGATTTTCTTCACAAATCAGTACTTTTGGGCAACCTTAACAATCCTAAACCATCAAATTGTGAAGCAATCAGTTGAACTCTTCGACATCAAACATCAATCAGGTAAGCAATTTGTGTTAATTCTGTTGTAATTTTTTGCAAATCTTTGTGCGATTTTGATGCATTTGCTTAGAGTAATTGAAATAAAACGCTTTGTTATATCAATTCAACCCCAATTTGATTTAAATAATTAGGGTTCATGCAACATTAAATTAATTTGGGGTTTTTTTATTTCTTAATTGGTTACTCAAATTAGGGTTAGATAATGGTGATTGGTGTTAAAATACAATTAATTTCCTTCCTTTTATCCACAAATGTCAGGAAGTAATGTCTTCATTTAGCTATTCACCCTCAAAAGAGAATAAATGCCAATGTGGAGTTCCAATGGCTAGGCTGACTGCTTGGACTAGGGAGAACCTTGGAAGGAAGTTTAGTAACTGCAAATTCTATGATCCTGTGACTGAAACAAGGGGCTGTAAAGCCTTTGAGTGGATTGATCAACCAGATGGAACACCTTGGCAAACAGAGGTGATTAACAACTTGCTGCTGGACAAGAAGCTGATGAAAGGAGAGCTCACTGACTTGAAGAGGGAAGTTGATGATGTTAGTGGACAGAGGAGATGCTTGCTGAATGAGATTGACAGCTTGAAGATGAAATGCAAAGCTCTTAGTTCAGACAGGAAGAAGATGAGCAAGGAGGTGCATGGCAGCAATGCAACAACAAAGAAATTGATGACTACACAAGCTGTTGTTGTTTTTTGTTGTTTTGGTTTGTTGTTGGCAATGTATTTTAGATCTTAGGTGCATTTTGGATTGCTTAGAAACAAAAAAAATCCCCAACTTAGGTTGTTTTTTTTTTTTTTTTTTTTTGGTTTATTTATTTTTTTTTTCTTTTTTGTGAAATACCCCAAGTTATGTTGTCTTTTGTTAAATTCTTGTGAGTGGTAGTTGGGATGAATTAGTTGTACTACTTTTGACTAAAATCAATGAAAAATTGAAACTTTTGCTACTAACTTATCAAATTTGATATTAGTACTTGCAACACAATGCATTCAATTGTTTTACATTGGCTGAGACAAAAGTAGAGGCACCATGGTGCAGAATGATTGTTCTACTAGCAAATACAGAAAAAACTATACACATGAGTTTTTCAAAAAAATAGGCTGGATTAGGTTACATGAAGCAACTAAGTTCACAGTGCATTGAGATCCTTGACCTTCTTGCTTCTTATTACATGAAGGTTGGACCTGGTCTGTGTTTTGACCTTGGGAGGGGTAGCTGCTTGCACTGGTGGGGGATGACTGAGGCTCTTCTTGCTTCTGGTGGTGACAGGCTGACTTGGCTATGTTCTTGCAGGCTGGCTTGACACAGCTTTCACAAATGCAGCCTTACTTGACCCAGCAGCAGTTGTTGCAGGCTGAGTATGAGTTGCTGTTGTTGTTGCAGGCTTATATTGTGGCAACTTCAGTGCAACCTGTAATAACAGAATGACAAGAATAAAAAACCAGCAAAAAAATTCACAAAAGAACTTGGAAAAAGTGCAAGAAACCAGAATTATACATGTCTTGCTGCTTTCTCTTCACTTTTCTTCCTCAGTTCCTTGAGCCAAGGAGTCTGCATCTATGGCCTACCACCCTTTGGGTTTGTTGAAGGTGGTTTGGGCTGTTCTGGTACTGATTCAGCCTTGCATGTTTTGGCATAGTGGCCAAAACTACCACAGTTCTTGCATTGCTTCTTCACCCTTGGCTTCTTCCCCTCAGGTGCTGCAGAAGTGCCCTCCCCTGGTTCAAGCTTTCTTTTTTTTGCCTTGGGTCTGCCTAGTTGCACTTTCAGCACAGGTGGCAATGGCTGTCTCAGCTTCACCTTCTCCCAATGCCTAGGGCCAGGCATTGGCTGGATTGGGTTCTCATATGCAGCCCAGTATGTCACCCTATTGTAATGTGGGTGCACATACATCTCAGGATCATCCCTTTTGTCCATTATGCATGCAAATGCATAGACACAGGGTGTCCCAGTCAACTCCCACCTAAAACAAGTGCATTTTCTCTCTTGCAGATCCACAATGCACTGATCATCCTTGTACTTCACTTCATATGTCTCATCCGTTGAAGCTGTAACCTCACAAGTCCTGACATACTTCTCTAGGCCATCAAACACCTTGTTGACAAATGGAGTGAGTAACCCTTGCCAAGACTTTGTTGCCTCCCACTTGTCATTACTCCTCTTCATCATATATCTTCTTAGCCATTCCATTTGAGTTAGAATAGGCTTGTCTCTGGCATCTCTAATCACTGCATTAAATGTCTCACACATGTTGTTTAACAACATGTTAGACTTGCAGTTTGTAGAGAATGCATGCCTTGACCAGTGTTGTGGGTCAATGTTAGACAGCCACTGGTATGCTTCATCATCCAAAAAATGAATGTTTTCCATAGCTACCTCAAACTCAAACTGATACTAGCCACAGACATGATAAATATTCAACACACAAAAAGAAACACTTGCTTATAACTTACAGAGAATTACCTAGCATACTTTCTTATAACTTACATAGAATTACATAGATTTATATTCAGCATAACATAGCAACACTTGCTTATCACATACAAATACATGCTCACATGCCATCCATACATCCATAGATATATCCATACATACAGATATCCATACATACATATATCCAAATTAAGAATAAAATACATACATAATACAGAATAAAATACATGCATACAGAATAAAATACATACTTATAAACATCCAAATACAGAATAAAATACATTCATCCAGCCAAACACAAGATCACCTTAAATTATACATAAATTAACAGCTTACCAGAGTGCTTGCCCTTGCAGCAGCCTAGAATAACTCCTTGAAAGTTGCACCATGAAACTTCAGTTTAAAATTTGACCAAATATGCCTCACACAGAATCTGAGCTCAGCTCTAGGGGCCACAGCCTTAAATGCTTCTAACAGACCCTACACACAAGCCAAAACAATCAACTTAGTGTCTTACAATTAAAAAATAGAGCAAAGTGAGGTAAACAAAAAAAAACACTTACTTTCTATTTGTCAGACATAAAAGTCAAGCCTTCCCTTGGTCAAACACAGCAAGAGCCTTCAACAAACTCTGCAGAAACCAGCACCAGCTGTCCTTGTTCTCTATCTCTGCAGTAGCCCAAGCAATGGGGAATATGGCATTGTTGCCATCTTTACCAACTGCAACCAATATCTGCCCAGGATAAGCTCCTTTTAGATGGCAGCCATCCAACCCAATAATTGGTCTGCAACCAGAAATGAACCCATCCCTAAGTGCAGCTAAGCACACAAACATTCTCATAAAAATTGGCCTCTCAATTTGACCAATTTCATCCACCACCACATTGCACTCACTCCCTAGGTTCCATTTCAGAATGGCCTTCCCATAGTCCCATACCCTTGAGTATTGTTCTGTAGAAGACCCATATATTATTAGTTTTTCCTTGCTTCTGGCCAACCAAGCCTTGGAGTATGTAATTTTGATTCCCAAGTCATTCAAAGCCTTGTCTTGAATCTACATGATCTTCCATCTGGGGTTTCCCCTAAACTCCTCCAAATATCTGTCAGCCAGGAACTCTGCTGTCACCTTGTTGTTCATCTTAGTCCTAACACACCTATGCTTCAACCTAAGAGTCTTAATTACCCAAGCCTCTGATTTGACTAGCCTAGTTGCATAAAACTTAAACCTACACCTAACACCTTTACCACATGTACACTGCACCAGCCTACAAGATTTCTTGTTGTAAGCACACTTGCATTTCCTTCTGCTATATGTTGTCAGCCTCTTTGAATCATTGTGAAGCAGGTAATACTCATACCTATTTTCAATTGCATGCTGCCTCAATGCTTTCCTCAAAGTTTGCACATCACTAAACCTTTGACCAACTACAAACTTGATAGGCCTATCAAAGTCTGTCTCAGGGTTAAACCAAGTAACATTTTGTTGATCATCATCTGAATCACCTTCCAAACTCCTCACCTCATCAGAATCATAAGCGGGCTCCTCTTCAACCCTCACATCAATTGATTTCAAATTTTTTTTCTATCTCAACACCTGTGCCCCTGATCCTCATCATTCCTGTCCTCCTCTCCCTCTCCAACTCCCCCAAACTGCCCTTCACTTCACTGTTTATGTGCTCTAAATTTTTCTTCAACCACTCCTCATCATCATCAGAGTATGCATCCTCCTCACCATCACCTTCAAACTCAAAATCACTCAAATATGAACAAGAAGACTCTGTCTCACCATTATCATTAGTAAAATCATCAGTGTCATCTCTCAAACTCCTCACTATTTCCTTTATTTCTCTCACTAGCTCACCAGTTGACTGAAATCCAGGATCATCCCCAACCTTAGCCTTCCCTTTGTCTGCAGTAGTGAGTTTACCCTTCCCCTTATGTGTAGCACTCACTTTCTCAACCCTAGGTAGCCTCTCCTCATCCTCTCTGTCATGTATCACAATGCCCTTTAACCTAGGGCTTCTCCTAAAGGGCTCTTCTGCAGTGGGCTTACTAGGTTTTAGGCTGGTTTCAATTACTTTAGGCCCACCCAACTCCTTTTTCAGTTTCTTCCTTTGTGTAGGGTAAGCTCATTCCCATCTATACACTTGAAGGGTGTTTTGTCAGTCCTCTCAATTGGCTCATGACAGGCTACATACATCTCACATGTCCCCTCTTTGTTCACAGACTCCAAAAACCCATGCACTTCACCATCAACAAGCTCCCTTTTACCATTCACCCAAGACTTTCCCTTTTGCTTATACCAGTAACTAAACCCCCTAGGAACCTTCACATTCACATACACAAACCCATGTATAGCTGCTTGCCTAAAAAAATGTACATCAATCTTACTTTTTTCCACATTTTTCATCCAATAAACCCACCCACCATCCCAAGTTAACACCCTCCTATTTTTACCAGCCAAAGAAGGTATAAAAGCCCCCCCTAATGTAATTTTTAAGTCCACAGTGTCCATTCTGTACAATTCCCACAAAAGCACAAACAACAATAAACAATTTCAGTAATAATACCCTAATTCACCAATTACAGCAACTAAAAGCAATTCACTCTCACTGTGCACTTAATTAACAGTAAACAAGTACATGTAACCCTAATTAAGTAATTAATTAACACATGCAAACTCTAATTCAGTCAAAGATTCGCATAATTAGGGTTTATAATACTTTAATTCACATACTCCCAAAAAAAGCATAATTTACCCCAACTAACAACCACAAATCCAACGAAATATACAAAAAAAGGGTTTAAAGTACCTCTTGTAGTCAGGAATCTCCAATTCTGTCAGCAATTACCAAGTTTTTGGTCCCCTCCACCTGATGAAGATGACAAGCAAAGCTGATGTGTAGCAATTTTGTGGTTCCAGCGCAATTTCAACCACCCAAACTAGTTTAGGGTTTCAGATTTTATAGAGAGAAAGAGAAAAATCAAAGGAGAGAGAAGGTGTTACAGTGAGAAACAACAAAAATCAAAGGAGAGGGAGACGAAATTGATGAGGAGGTGAGAAATTTGGTGAGAAATTGATTATGGAAGGTGAGAGAAGGAGGAGAGAGAGGGAAATCGTGTTTAAATGAAATAAATTGGAGGGAAGTGACAATTAGTGGGCCCCACTGGCAGTTTCCGTCACCGGAGTCAGGGTGGAGGTGGGAAAACTGATGTTTAATTTTTTTATGAGGTGGTAAAGTAAATCTTTTTTTTATGGAGGTGGTAAATTCAATAAAGTCATTATTTTAAGGTGGTAAAAATCAAAATTTCCTAATAATTAAAACCAAATTATAAAAATGGTATAAAAATATAAAGGCGTACTATGTGCACCAATTATTTAAATATGAAGTAAATAACTACATATAATAGTTAAAATGAACGATCTAATGTTGTTTAATATTAAAAAAAAAGGAATAATTTAATACTTTAAAAGCTTAGTTTAGATTTTATGTAAAGCAAATATCATTAATTAGACACAGGTAGCTCATTCTTTTTTTTGGTAAGAAAATACTTATAAAGTGAATTAATACTCCCTCCGTTTTTAAATACTTGCTCCACTTTTCTTTTTCGGCCGTTTTTAAATACTTGCTCCATTTCCTTATTTGGAAACATTTTACAATATTTAATTCATTTTTCCCACCTAGTGGACCCAAAAAATATCATATTTTATTAATTTCATATTCTCTCTCCTCCAATTTCTCCACTATTTTTGCTTTTTACAATTTTTTATTTTTCCACCAACCCCACTACCTCCATATTTTATTACTTTCTCCAATTTCTCCTAAAACTCCGCACATGGAGAAATGGAGCAAGTATTTAAAAACGGAGGGAGTAGCATAATACTAAAACAGACACCAGAAATGATACGTGTCACTTCCTGATACTGTTTTTTTCCCTCCAAAACTCCCTTTCCCTTTTTAGCAAAACAAATCTTCTATTTTTGTAATATTTGTATAATACAATTATAATAATATATTATTTCTAATCTTATATATTATCTTTATAATAATTGTATTCCTTTTTAGTTTGTGTTCTATTTATTTAAAATAGTTACTACAGATTTTGATACCTTTTAATTAATGGAGAATAAATTATAATTCGGAATCTTGATATACAGTGGAGATCAAGTATAAACTAGCGGAGCCAAAAAACTACAATATTAACATTTAAATTACCATTATATTTTTTAAACAAAAATTACCATCATATATTTGTAAAATCTTATGAAATAATAATAATTGATTTAGTTTTCTGTTAAATGTTCCTATGATAATGTTTTTTGTAACTTATAACTTTTTTTCCTTTAAAAAATCAATTAACTGTTATTAAAGCAGGTCTTGCTTACATCAATCGATTTGGACATAGTCGTTATCCTTAAATAAAATTTTTCCAATAAAATATATGATGTCATCTTTAATTTTTTTTTTTAGTTATTCTACTTAGCTTATTTATTGGAAGTACTATAGTGTTTTTTTTTAACTAAATTCATTTATTATTTAAAAGATACAACATGTACATTGTTTAGTTTTATTGGGAATAACATACTTCATTAATGTAACATAATGTATACAATTTATAATTACTTTCAACATGACTAATAGCAAATAATTTTTTTTGTCAATTGTAGTTTTAATAATTATTGCCTCATAATTGTGTGCATTTGTTAATAATTCCACTGAGTTACTTCATTTTCATATTATATCACAAATTAAATAATGGAAAAAAGGCTACTACTACTGAAAGCGTCGTTTGAAATGCGCCTACATAAAAGCATGTGGTGAATATGTTTGGCACTCATAGGAAGTGGGAATTGACATATACAATTAGGGACAACGAAAGTAGGGAGCCGCTAACAAGTTTTTAAGGAACTTGTAAACCGTTCACGGATCATTTAAGGCAACCACGAATAAGGGACAACGATAGGCAACAACGATTGACCCGTGAAGGTTACACCCCATTATAATATATGAGATTACTAACTCCATATGGTTAAGAATCACGAAAGGAGGATCGGGAATGATGGTACGAAGTGAGTCATGAAGTCACATTCGCCCGTATTGGCCTCTACTCGATTCTTATTGTGAAAAGTATTCCTGTGATCTCAAAGGCATACAAACAAAATATTCAATTCGCTCCAAAACTATTATTTAGCTAAATTGGTTGAATATTAATGCAATATATAATTCTATAATATTAGTGATCACTTCAATTTAATAATAAGATTAAAGGAACCTAAACCGGTCGTCCAAATTATCTTATTAGTCGTGATTTTCAATTACATATTCCCTTTAAACATGCAATATGGTGATCAATAATAATAATAGAATAAACATTAATATTGGAAGCAATTTAACAATAAATCAAACAACATAAAACCGTTTAAAAAATAATAGAAATAAAAGGAGCATAATTCCTTACTTCGATTTTGTTTGCTGGCTACTATAAAAACAATAAACGCATTAGTAACTTCAAGGAAAATTAATAAAACAATAATTAAAATGAAAAACCCTCAAACAGTTCTACCTTTTCACGCCGTGGTTTAAGGACAGAACCTTAGGTAAAGTACGGACTCCTTGAAGTGCTTAAGGAAGGTGTTTTGAGAGGATAGGGTAGGCTAGTGTTTAGGCTAGAGCATAGAAGAGAGAATGAGAGAGTTAATTGATGCCCCGTACATCATAAATGAGGGGGTATTTATAGAAAAAATGTGATGAGGGAACACACGGAACCCTAAAAAGATAAAAACCCTAAAAATATGCACTGCGACACGGTAGAGGGCACCGGGTCACGGGAAAAGCCACCGTCAAACGGAACATGTTACCGTGACACGGTGGACCACTGTGTGATGCGGGAAATATTTAGGGTATGGGGGAAGAAAACGCGTGAAGGGTTTACGCGGAAAGAACACGGGATTGCCCCGTGTCACAACAGGGGCAACGTGTCACGGGGAATCCCACCGTCAGACGGGGTTCCTTCCCGTGACACGGTGGAAAGCTCCCGTGACACGGGATCCTGTAAGCCACTTTTCCGTCTAAATACATTTCTAACCCTAATTTCGTTCAGCATTTTTAGTGCCGATTGATAATTTCGGGCCATTTTTGATTTATTATTATTATTAATTAGGCTAAAATAATAAATTAAATGAATAAAATAAAAAGGTTTGGGCCAAAGTGAAAAGGAACTATGTTTTTACTAAACATCAAAACTGATCCGTGGGTTATTTTATGAACTGAATTCGATTGAACATGAATTTTAAGCACTCCCGGGATTAAATACTCAACCCGACCAACTAATGGCGGTGAAAGGTTGTTCATCATCGGGTTTGGTTTTGGGGAGACATTTTTAGGTGTCTGCAACTATCGTGCATCGCACGGGCACTAATCTAGTTTTTTTAATATGATGTTGTCAATTGTCTCTCTTATTCGCTTTTAGTAATATGTAATAGACTGCATCCTTATTTGTACGAAGCTTCCAAGGACAATTGTTTGTTTTTTTTTTCTTTTACACCCCACAACATACATTGATAGCTCGGAGTCAACAACTCGAAATGATTGATTTTTTGAAATAGAGTATGGTGTCACTATATCTTTTATTTGATGTAAGGATTATTCAAACTCTTGACTCACTGAATTCACCATTAGAAGAGTTGTTACGTTTCCAAGCCATGTCATCCACGAGTCATAAGCCATTTCTTCTACAAGACATTAAAATATTGTGAAGGAGCATTTGTTCTTATGACAATGTCATTTTTCTCATATGCACCTTCTTGGCTTCATCACCATCTTCATCACTATCCACATGATCTACTAAGGGTTCCAAAGCCATCAACTTGTTGAAGATTAATGTAATCGAGTGCGTCTAAAGATGGATTTCTCGAGAAGGTTCTAATGTGAGGAGTTGGTGCAGGAGAAGTAAGCTCAGAAATATGTTGTTGAACATCAAGCTTATCATTTAGCAATCTTGTGAAAGAGACAGCTACCTCTTATTTTGTTATAGTAATTTGGAGAGGCATGCTGAATTTGGAGCTAGGAAATGATTCCAAGTTAGTCTTCATTACTACATGATTGACAACTTGCCCCATCTACTACTCCATAGTGGAACCTGACATGGGCGACAACTTTGATATACTAACCCACATGGCCACACGGCTCTTAATGAAATATCACTATCAAGGAAAAGAAGTGTATATGAACCAAAAGTAGGATACACTACTAGAAATAGGCTAAATAGCGACGGATTGGTTGTGACAGACCTATTTTTCCGTCGTAAAGTTCAAAATTTTCAACGGAATAAGTTTCATCGCAATTTAGCGACGGAAAATATGAGTTATGATGCTTTTTCCGTCGAAAATATTCCGACGTATAAATATTCCGCCGGAATAATAACCTTCCGACGGAAATTTCCATCGTAAAGTAATTTGCGACGGAAGATTCCGTCAGAAGGTTATTATTCCGACGGAATATTTTCCTGTCGGAATGAAATCAGTGTTTTTTTTTTTGAAAAAAAACCCAAATCAGTTTCATTTGGCTTGACCTAAAAAAACCGGGGAAAGACTGAAGTAGAACGAGAGAGAGAAAGAGTAGGGCGGCGCACACTCTTTCCTGCCGGCGACGCACACTCACTCCTGCCGGCGACGCTCACCCGCCGCCGAGAATGAAAGAGAGAAAGAAGGGTGAAAGAAAGGGAGAGAATGAGAAAGAGAACGAGAAATAGAAGGAGGAAGAGAAAGAGAACGAGAAAGAGAAGGAGGAAGAGAAAGAGCAGTGTTCAAGCTGTTATTGCCGTCGAGTTTCCCCCCGACGCCAGTGGTTGTTTCCGGCGACGTACCTGCCGCGTCTAGGTAAGTGTTGCCCTATAATTTTTGGTTTTTTTTTTTGTATTTTCAAATCTGACTGGCTAACCCTTAACGCAACCTCTGGGCATCTCTGTTCCCTCGCCGTGACTGAAGCACTGCACCTACATTAATTCTGGCTGAAAATTCCAGTAAGTCGTCCTTTGCTCCCCCCCCCCTCTTTTCAATTTAATTTTGTTTATTTATAAACCCTTAATTATTTTATTTATTTTTAATTTTTTATAGGATTTGTACAATTTTTGTTGGTTTAATTGTCAAAAACTTATCTGTACTATTAAAGTTAAAGCCAAAGTCAAACAAGTCAAATAAAATCAACCTACAACTTGGAACCATTAAAAGACCTTTTTTAAAACCAAACCAAATCCAAAACCTTGCGATAGTTCCACATATAAATAATCTCATAAATAATTAAAGCATAAAAACACATCATAAACTAATGGAAACTAGCATGATTCGCTCTTCAGTCATGCCCCATCATGAATATGCTTCAATACCTGAAAAGCTTATCTGTACTTGTTTTCACTACTCTCCATTAAAAATGGGTCATCATAGGGCCAAGGTAAAGACAAGGCCAATAAACACATAAACACACAATCAGCAAAGTTGAATACATAAGCGTAATTAAACAAACTAACATGCTTTCACCTATCAACACACACTTACCTCAATGCACCTGTTTACAAGCACACAACAAACAACAAAACTTCTCAACTAGACAGCTAAATAATTTGTTTAGCATTGATTACGCATCGAACGGGTTCCCACACTACCTCCCCCAAATAATTGAGGTTACTGGCACGGGAGCTAACCATGCCATCATCAAAACAACACATAGGTGGCGGAATTCCTACGCATAATAATAATAAAAAGGAATGTACAGCGTCCTGTACTCCAGTAGAAGTTATGGTTAAATAAAAAACTCCATAACTCCCCCCATATGTTCATACTCAAGGTATATACGTTCCAAGAGTTTTAGTGCATAATCTCTTTCACTTTACATTATTTACATATTATCAAACTTGGTGATGACTCTCAAAGCATAATAATTCAATCAACAATAATTATTCAATTAATCAAACACACCAATTTAATTCTTGAATAATTAGTGACCACATAATATTTAATGTTGAACTCTTTTTAAATCTACCTCGGTGTCAAAGACACTTTAAACGCATAAAGCGTCACAAATCCTATCCCTCGGTGTTAAAAACACCATAAGTGCACTAAGCAGGCACCAACATACAATTTATTCCTCGTTTACATAGACACTTATATAGCTCATTTCCCATGCTTATAGCATCAATAAAAATTATATGAACCATGAATAAATTCTTTTCAATATTCCAAACCAAATTAATCCATCACAAATAAATCATGCTTTCCAATTTAATCACCAATATCAATAATCCACAATTTCCAATCAAAATCTTAGCATGATACTACTTGGGATTAATTTAAATCAAGCCTAGCATGATATTACATCACCAAAATATGCTAAGTATGCGAACGTACCTCAATTAACCCCTTAATTAAGTAGCCGATTACACTACAACAATTCCCGAATCAAGTCTCCTACATAAAGGGACAATAACACACATTACTTCTCTTTGTATACACAATTTCCAGCAACTTAAATCCACATTAGACTACTTAAAATAATCTGAAAATTATTTAAAAACCCCTAATTAAACTCTTCTTTAATGGGTAATTAAACCCTTTCAATAAAATCATAATTCTACTACTTTAAATAAAATTTCAGCAACATTACTTTATTTAAACTCCTTAAAAACTCATCAAAATCATATCTTTATACTTAGTTAATGTAGGGAATATTTCAAGCATTATAGCCCCAAACTTGAACCCCACTGTGATCATACACTTAAGTATGGTGGCGTCCAAAGGGAAAGAAAAGAGAGCAAAAGAGTCGCCAACAAGTTTTAATTAGGAACTTGTAAATCTTCACAGGATGAAGGTTACACCCCTTAACGATCTATGAGATCGTCAACTCCATAAGGTCTTGAACCAAATAGGGTTCGGGGATGAGGGTACGAATCTAATCTACAAAAGAAAGGACCCGCCCTATAAAAGAGGCCTCTACTTTATTCTACTCGTATTCATGTGCGCTTTTTGACTAACATGCAAACATTATGTTTAACCCTAAACCTGTTTAATCTATGTTGGTTGAATATTAATGCACAAATAAAACTATTATTGGCGATCACTTGAATTAAAATCATATTAGCCTAAACCAAATTATTAATTATCTCATTAAGCGTGATTTCAAGTACAAATTCCCTTTAAACATGCATAAAAGGCGTGATCAAGCAATAACAATAATAATATATCAAGCAACATAATAATCATAATAATAAGGCATAATAAAACTTGACAATGATAGCAAGATCCTAGGCATGATACTAACAAGATTAATAACAAATCCTAGCATGTCACTAAACATTAAAGATCAAAGCTTTAGACCTAACATGATACTAACATGCTATTAGAAAGGAGGAGACCCCAGTTACTCTTCATGAGAAATGGGTTTTGTTTCTCTAGTGGCATATTTGCAATTTTTCCCAACTTTTTTGTGTTGTTGTGCTGATGAGTAGACATATGTGGGACATGCTTAGTTGGCATGAGCAGCTGTGTATGTGGGATGCCGTTATTGTAATCAAACATTATCAATGTTCCTCATTCTACTGTCCTCCAACACCTTCGTCCTCCATTGAAGCTGTCAACCACATCTCCTTTGTGTCCTTCAGCTCGCACCTCCACCATCTTCTTTGTGTTCCTCCGTCTTTATTGTCCTCCTTTGTCTTTCAGGCAGCTTCGCCGCCGTATTCACGAAAACCCTAACAAAAATGGGGAAAGAAGGGCATGGTTAACCCCAAATGGTAAGGTTTATCTGCCTACTCCATTGAACATGTTCGTGAGCTTCAAAATCTCCATTGAAAGTCTTTGAATTCCATGGATGAAGGTGAGGAAAGGGAAGAAGAAGAGCAACTAGTGAAATAGATGGATGCCAAAAGAAGACCAATTTACAAATATATCAAAATTTCGTCATGAATCCAGATTTTATTTCAAAATTAAGGGAAATAGACTTTAATCCCTCGATCTTCACTATGGGTACACTTGAATTTGCGAACAAGATGCAGATCTTCACTTGTATGTTAACGGTGAAATTTAACTTCGTCATCTTTTCTTTTGCACTACTTGTACAGCTGGACATAGTTAGAAACACCTCACAATATGTAAAACCACTCATACCCCCGGAAATTACTGTATTACCCCCATGAAAAACGAATGTTGTTAATCAATAGGAGAAACAGGGAATTACTCATTAGAAAGAATAAAAGGCACTCTAAACATGATACTAGAGAGCAATAAATAGCATCCTAACATGATACTAGGAATTAAACAAATCTAAGCACGCTTTCTACATTGAAATAAAATAGGGAGTTAGCTAATTACTTATTTTGAAGCCTCGTACCTCTTTATAATAACAAAATACAAATGTTAGTAAACTTCAATGAAATAATAAAATTAAAGAATTAAATTAAATAATTGAAAGAAAGAGTTAAAAAGTTTAGACTGGATTCGGGACCAAACCCTTAGAAATTATAAACCTTTCAGGTCTAGGGCGAAGGCAACTTCGAACTTGGCTAGGTGTTTCTAGATCTAACAAGTGCGGTATTGTGTTTGTAAAAGGGTTAGTTTAGAAAGAGAGAGAGAAATAAAACTATAATGCTTAAGAGAGAAGAGAGAGAGATTAGGTGATTCCAGATTGATTATTGATTGTAGATGAATAAAAACGGAGGTCCAGGACCCTATTTATAGGAAAACAGTCCGAAAATTGATTGAAAAATAGTCAGAATTTGAAAAGGAATAAAACTCCACGCTGTTGCCAGAAATTCGACCTTGTCGCCAGACGACAAGACTGTCACCAGGCGACAAGCCTTGTCGCAGGCTTGTCATTTTGCGACAAAGACAGTTTTTTGCAAATTTTGTTTTTATCATATCTTTTGATCCAGAAGCCTAAATAAGACATATAATATGTCGTTGGAAAGATAATCAAGTATACTTTCCATTCAATTAGAACCAGATTAAAATATTTTGTAGATAAAAAGATATGGCCGAAATAGTGAAAGGGTGTCAGTTTTGGATAGAGTTTTGTATTCCTTTCATATCTTTTTCGTTATAGCTCAGAATTAATATTATAATATATCATTGGAAAAATAATTTCAAGATCTATCCAACCATATAAAATTTGGATTAAGATTATGAGGCACGAAAATAAAATCTGACTATCTTTGAACATCTTTAAATCCAAATAAAATTAGGAGTTTAAAAAGAAAAAATATACTTTAATAATCCCAACTATGGGCGATTTACCTACAACAATCCCAACTAAAGTTTATTTTTTAACAATCCTAACTATTAGATCAGTTTTCCTTCAGTAGTCCTAAAAACCGGTTACCTGCTAAAAGGGTAATTTTTTTTTGTTTTTTAAATGCCACATGTCAACACATGATTGGCTTAATTAAAAAAAAACCAAAAAATAAAGAAAAAAAAAACAGAAATTGAATTCAACCAACCCAGCCAACCGCCGCCGTTCCCAGCCACCAACAACCAATCAGAACTGGCTGACCACCTCCCTAGCCTCCCGAAAATGACCGGTCGGCCCTCTCTACCCTTGAAACATACACCCCCGATCGATCCCAACCCCCTAAACCACTCTCCTCCCTTACAACTCCTTCGTCGGAAAATTGATTTAAACAAAACCACCAGCAGGCCCTCCTAACCCCCAACACCACCAGCCACGGTCCACCCCACACCAACCCCAAACTACTCGCGTCGCCGCCTGGTCGCCGCAACAACAGCAGCAGCAATCGTAGCAACAACAGCAGCAGTAGTCGCATCAAACCCAAAACCACGATCCTCGAAAAATCAATTCGACCTCCACTAACCACATTTTACATTAATTTCGACCCACCAATTACAGCAGCAACATGAAACTAACCCCTCCCTTCGCGGCGCAACCTCCACCACCCAATAATTAACGGGAATGCCGCAACTCCACCACCCAATAATCAACACGAACGCCGCAACCAACGCCAACGCCGGTTTCTGGGGTTAGAGCAGGCCGGCCGGCCGTTTTCAGGGGTAAGGGGAGGCGGCCAGCTGTTTCCGATGGGATATGGTTTGGCCCTTGGGTTTCACGATGGTGGCTGTTAAGGGTTTTTGGTTTTTGTTTTTTTTTTCCTTTTTTTTTTATTTTGTTTATTTTAGACCAATCACGTGCTGACACGTGTATTGGTTACCTGCTACAACAAGTCATTGACTTGATGTTGACCGGTTGGGTCTGTTGGAGGAAAACTCAGGTCATAGTTAGGATTGTTAAAAAATAAACTTTAGTTGGGATTGTTGTAGGTAAATCGCCCATAGTTGGGATTATTAAAGTGTATTTTTCCCTTTAAAAATGGAAAGTTTTATTCAAATTCAAACTCTATGATTATAACTTTTCAAAAAAGGATAATTAAGATATTTTAGAATCTTATAGAAGATTCTAATTAATCCTAATTAGTTTAGGAATAGGATTAAACCTTTGGACCCTCCTCATGATCATTGGGTCGTAGGTAAAGTACGGTTTGAGCCCAATCTAGTATTTTTGCCATAACTTCCTCATTATTCATCGGAATTGGGCTTATAATATATCGTTGGAAAGGTCTTTTAGAACCTCATCCAACTACACCATTATTGGACCCTTATCATGGACCAAACTAAATTGGATTGGACGTTTTCATAAAACAGGGTGGGTTTTCGAAAACAGAAAGAAATATTTTAATAAACAACTAACCACGACACTAGACTTTTCATTCTTTCACTTCATTCGATTATGAATCGATGCGAAAGGTATTCATCGCTGGGTTTGGTTTTGGGGAGACACAAATGGGTGTCTACAGTTAATAATCAAAATCAATGGGTATTCAAAACCCCCAAATTAATTGATAAAAGAACCCTAAAAATCAAGTCTTTTTAAACTTTAAAACCCTAACTTAAAGAACCATAAAATCTTAAAATTAAAACCCAAATAAATAATATGAAATTACACTTTTTAATCATTAAATTAATACATGATTTTGATACCAATTAAAACAATTTGGAACAATAAAAACCAAGATCAATCAAAATAACAAAGTAAGAAAATAAAGAGGAAAGAGAGAAAGAGGGTATCACTGTGGTGGCCGGTTGGTGGACGCCGGCTGGAGGTCGTCGGCGTGGCGGCAGTAGGCGGTGGGGGCAGCAGCAACAAGTCCTCCATGAATTCTCCCTTTGGCTTTCACGTAAGAAATAAAGAAAAGGAAAAGAAGAGTAAGGGGAAAAATAACAAAAGAAAAGGAAAAGAAGAAAAGAAAAGTGGAAAAGAAAAGGAAAAAGAAAATAAGGAGGAAACTAACTTTTTGACTTATTGACTTTTGTGAGGAAAAATTTTGGAAATAGATGGAGTATTTATAATGTAGGGTAGGTTAGGGTAAGTTTTGGGCCTCATAAATTGTGGACTTGAATAATAAAATAGGTAGCCCAAAATACAAAAATAGAATAATTGGGTTTATTATGAAGGGTATATTTGGATTAAATGTTTGTTGACCCAATTATTAATACTTGTTTTATTTATAAACTACTCCCTTTGTTTTTAAATACTTGCTCCATTTATATTTTTTGCACTATTCACTTGTCATACTTTAACTAATATTTGTGATTTATACATAATAAAAAATATAGTCTTGTGGGTACTTGTTGGAATCATCTCAATGAATAGATTATTAATTTCAATTGTTAGAATTTACACTTATTGATAATTAAAGATATTAGTGTTCAAAGATTAGCATCAGCATGCGTGTCCAAGAGAAATGGAGCAAGTATTTTAAAACGGAGGGAGTAATATTTAAAATATTTTGACCCAAAATATATTTTATAATTAAGTAAATAATATATAAAAATACATTAAAAATACGGGGTATTACAGTATTATTATAGGGATCAACTATTTATAACTTTACAAAGTATTAAAAGTTGGCGAGTAACTTTACATGTTAATCTTGTTGGACATTTCGTACTCTTCTAGAGTTTTTTATATAATCATGGAACATAAAAATTTTACTAAAAGTGATTTATTCTAGAAATGTAATGGGATTTATCACTTCCTCAAATTTGTCATTGTCAATAGTGTCTCCTTTTCTTTTCAAAGGTATTTAATTATTTTTGGAATCTATTAATCTATCACGCTTCATGTGTGCTATAAGTTCATCAGCAATTGATTTTGTCCTTCTGGTCTGGGACATCAATTTTAATCAGAGCATTTACAACTTATTTATGATCAATGACATGTATTTGTTTACATCTCCAGAATGGTATCATTTCAAAATATTTAGTTAACAAGTGGCCACTTCTATTAAATTAATCGTTGATATTTAAGTTGATGTATGTACCAAATTGAATTGACAATCAATACATTCCATTAAATATGTGCTAAGGTTACAAAATAATGTACAATTTCCCCCTAATCCTTGCATATGGGGCATGAAATGAATTCAACCACCTTTAAAATTATTCCACATTTTAAGGCAGAAATTCTTTTAGCAATGCATGTATCAAGCTGTGGACACTCATTTGTGTCTCCCCAAAACCAAACCCAGTGATGAATACCTTTCGCGTCGAACCATAATCGAATGAAGTGAAAGTGTGAAAAGACTAGAGTTGCGGTTAGTTTTTATTAAAAATCTTTCTTTCTGTTTTTTGAAAACCAACTCTATTTTATGAAAATAGCCAATCCAGTTTAGTTTGGTCCATGATAAGGGTCCAATAATAGTGTAGTTGTATAGGGCTCGAAAAGAGTTTTCCAACGATATATTATAAGCCCAATTCCGATGAATAATGAGAAAGTTATGGCCAAATTACTAAACTGGGCCCGGTTTGATCTTTACATACGGCCCAATGATCTAGAGGAATGCCTATTATTATTCCTAAAGCTAGTAGGATTGATTATAGTCTTCTAGAAACTTCTAGAAGGTTCTTTTCATATCCTAGTGGAATTAGGATTGATAATTATGTATACGATTTTTATTTGGAAAAAATAATGTTTTATATGAAATTACTATTATAGCCTTCATACAGACTTTACGACTCAATTTTATTGATAAGTGGACTCCGTGCTGAAAGCGTGTTAAAAATCCAAGTTGTCGCAAAACGACAAGCTTGTCGTCTGGCGACAGTCTTGTCGTCTGGCGACAGTCTTGTCTTCTGGCGACAAGATGAGTTTCTGGCGACAACGTGGAGTTTTATTCCTCTTCGAATTCTGACTGTTTTTCAATCGATTTCCGGACTATTTTCCTATAAATAGGGTCCTTGGATCCTCGTTTTCACTCATTCACAATCATCAACTCTCGATTCTAATTCTCTCATCCCTCTCTCTAGCTAGCTTTTACTAAATACAATACCGCACTCACAAGACTTAGAAACACCTAGCCAAGTTCGTTCAAAATTACCTTCGCCCTAGACGTGAAAGGTTTATAAATTCTGAGGGTTTAGTCCCAAATCCAGTCTAAACTTTTTAACTCTTTCTTTCAATTATTTAATTTAATTCTTTAATTTTATTATTTCATTGAAGTTTACTAACGTGTGTATTTTGTTATTAAAAAGAGGTATGAGGCTTCAAAGTAAGTAATTAGCTAACTCCCTATTTTATTTCATAGTAGAAAGCATGCTTAGATTGTTTTAATATTCCTAGTGTCATGTTAGGATGTTATTTATTGCTTTCTAGTTTCATGTTTAGAGTGCCTTTTATTATTTCTAATAGCATGATAGTATCATGTTAGGTTTAAAGCTTTAATCTTTAATGTTTAGTGACATGCTAGGATTTGTTATTAATCTTGTTAGTATCATGCCTAGGATCTTGCTATTATTATTAAGCTTTATTATGCCTTATTGTGATTATCATTATAATTATGATTATTATTATGCTGCTTGATATTATATATTTATTGTTATTGCTTTATCACGCCTTTTATGCTTGTTTAAAGGGAATTTGTACTTGCAATCACGATTATTAAGATAATTAATAATTAGGTTTAGGCTAATATGATTTTAATTCAAGTGATCGCCAATAATAGTTTTATTTGTGCATTAATATTCAACCAACATAGATTAAACTGGATTAGGGTTAATATAATGATTGCATGTTAGTCAAAAAGCGCACATAAATACGAGTAGAATAAAGTAGAGGCCTATTTTATAGGGCGAGTTCCTTCTTTTGTAGATTGGATTCGTACTCTCATCCCCGAACCCTATTTGGTTCTAGACCTATTGGAGTTGACGATCTTATGGATCGTTAAGGGGTATAACCTTCACCTCGTGAACGGTTTATAAGGTCCTAAAACTTGTTGGTGACTCTTTTGCTCTCTTTTCTTTCCCTTTGGACGCCACCATACTTTAGTGTATGATCACAGTGGGGTTCAAGCTTGGGGTAAGTGCTTGAAATATTCCCTACACAAGCGTATAATAAAATTATTCTTATAAACTCTAGCTTACTCGTAACTCTTGCCCATTTATATTAATCTCTTATAAGTATGGGCATAATAAAAAAAATATTTTTAGGTAAGTTGCTCACAACGTAAATTTCTTAATTTGATTAATAATAAATATATTAATCTGTAAATTTGTAGCTACCTAAAAAAAAAAAAAAAAAAAAAAAAAAAAAGAAAGAAAAAAGAAAACAACTACTAAAAAGTTTGATCAAAATATCCCTATCAAGTATCAATTACATACGAGTATAAGGTAAATTTACATCTATTGTGTCTATACATCCGGAAAATAACAATGCAAATCTAAAATCAATTCAATTTCTTTTTTTACTGAAATGCTTAATGGTGATGTTTCTTCGATCCAAAAAAAAAAATGCTTAATGATGATTATTTTTATTCAAGTTTCCATCTACATGGAATTTATGTTCTTCGTTTATTTTATTTTTTTCCACTCCCTTTTGGTGTGTTTGGTTATGATTTTTTTTTCCCTCTTTTTTTATTGAATATTTACAAGCAACATAATGAGTTTTTACCAAGTTTTAACTTCGACAAATTTGTTGCATTTGATTGTGGGTAGTGTATGTTTTCAATCATTCTTAAATATGGGTGCTTAATTATTAGATTTTGGAGTATGATTAATCATTAGTGTTTTTTCTTAACTTGATTATGAGTACATAATTTCAATAATATATACTTTGTTCATTTAAAAAAAAAAAGTTGTGTTGTTTACTCTAAATAATTATTTAATTTTAACTATTGTTTTTCTATATATAAATATATCTATTACTAATGCAATATGTGTTCTTATCTCTTAATTTATGAGATACAAGTTTAAATATATCCATGTCACTAGGTGGTAGGTTTACTTCCTCCGTTAATGGTTATTTACAACAAAGAAATATTTTATATCTCACAAATAATTCCCCTTTGTTGCAAATAACCATTAACGGAGGAAGTATTAGAAACTAGAATAGCCCCATGCGATGCACGTAATATAGTTTTGTAGGTTTCAATAAGTGTTATAGTTTGACCAAACATGCATGTTGACTGTTGAGACATGACTTTTACCATTAATTTATCTAATTATATATTAGTAAAATTATAGGAAAATTTATATTATGAAAGTATTCATTATAACGAATCCAACAATATATTATACAATAACATTTATTTTTTTTATATATATTTGTAAATTAATCAAGTCAAAGTCATTATGCGAGTAGTGAAAAAAGTTAAACTATAACACTTCTGAAAACACAGAGGGAGTACCTCATATGAGAAAAAATATAAAGACATAACCATTATTAGTTGTAAATGCTAAATCTATATAATTGATTTTGAAGAAGAGCAAACTAAACATGAATTTAAGCATATACGAAATATTAACTTGTACTATACACAATTTTAAGCTAATAAGAAATGATTTTAAAGTTGACATATAAGGAAAATAGAAAAAAAATATATACAGATAGTTGGTAATAGAAAAAAGTATTTTGTTCGATGAAGCACAAGGGAAAGATACATTAAATACAGATAGTTGGTAATAGAAAAAAATAATAATAAAGTGTATAGATAAAATGAGAGGAAGAGAAATCAAATTTGAAACCAAAGAAAATATGATGACGCCAGATTTTAGGAAAAATTGTAAATAATTACCCCTCAAATCACCTAAAATTGATTTTACCACTTTTTTTTTTTTTTGTTTATTTTAAATAACCACCCCTTAATGTAAAAAATTTTAGAAATCACCACCCCTTAACTGAAAGTTTAATTATTAATAATTAAAACATTGATTTTCATGTCAAAACTTGGTATACCAAATTTTTGGGGATCACTTTGGCTTTAGGGGTTCAATTTGAGGTCAAAATTGAAGAAAAAAATTATTGAAAAATTCATCATTTTGCATGTTAAAAATTACCTCGATCTGCGTAAAACTCGCAAAATAAGGCATTTTTGATAATTTTTTAGGTGTTTTGATATCAAATCAGGATCATAGGGGCAAAGTGACCCCTAAAACCATAGTAATCCAATTTTTTACACGAAAATCAATAACGTTTAGTTAAGTAGTGGTAATTTCTAATTTTTTTTTAGTTTCAGGAGTGGGTATTTAAAATAAATAAAAAAAAAGGGTGGTAAAATCAATGTTAGGTGATTTATTAATGATTTTTCCTAGATTTTATTTAGGTGGGAAATTTTTCTTATGAAGCTGACATGTGGAATCTGATGTCATTCAGCGATTGCTACTTTAATAATATTTATTATTTATTATAGAAACGAAGCAGAAGAATAAAAAATAAACTAATTTATTGTGCAAATTATCAATTGTATTCACGTAACTCAAGAAATTCTAAAATATTATAAAAAACAGGGGTGACTACATACCTAATCACAGATGAATTATATATGTATCGTAATTTAACTAATCGATCAATTATTTGGAGCTTTAGTGCTGATAACGTGTTGGAAATAAAGAGATTAAGAGTGAAATTGGAGAGTGATATATATATATATATATATATATATATATATATATAACTCAAGATGAAATATAACAATCCAATTCATCAAATTGATCCTACGTGCATATTAATGATTATCATAATTAAAAAAAAACTAAAAAAATTTAAAAAATGTGTTGATCCTACGCTATTTCTAAGTAAAAAAAACCTAAAAATTAATCTTTTTTTACAAAAATAATCCTTATGACCTACGTGCATATGATTATTATTTCTAAGAAAAAAAAACTTAATTAGGAAAAAGATAATAATGATTACAATTTTTTAATAATGATAAAATTTAAGTTAGGAAAAAGATATGAATTGTTTTAATTAGCTTATGATTTGTTATTATTATAAATAGGCATCAATTTAATCCATGCACCACCAAAGAATCACACAATACTTCATACAAAGCAATTTAGAATTATATATTGTGGTTTAAGAAAATGTACGTCTAATTTCTTAAACTCAATTTTTTTTTTTTTCAAATTGTAGTTACTGGTAATATTATTTTTTACTACTTTGTTTCATTGCATTGTTTCTTAGGTCTAATTCGACGATTCAAGAACTTAATTCTTCTAAAAATGATTGGAAAATTAAAGTACGCATATCAAGGCTTTATGATGTTTTGAACTTTAGGAAACATAATAGTTGGATTAGTTTGGACATGATTTTAATTGACGAAGTGGTATGCCTTTAATTTTATTTTTTTTAATTTGATCATACTTATCGTTCTAAATTCATTGAATATAATAATGTATAATTCTTTTATGAAAATTTATTGTGTTACTTACTATATTATTTTAACTTACAATATTTTTTGCATATGTAGGGTGATTATGTCCATGCTTCAATCAAAGGAAAATTTGTCTAACAATTTCGTTCTAAATTGATTGAAGGCAAAGTTTACACAATTCGATATTTTCCGTTGTACCTAACAAGAATGAATATCGTGTTGTGAGCGGTAACAAGATAATGATACAATTTTTGCAAAATACAACTGTCAAGGGCCTTGCAGATAATAATAAAATTCCGTTGCATGGATTTGATTTTGTTCAATTGCAACATTTAGATAAGTTCTGTAGTAATGCAACACTCGTTAGTATATATTTTACATATTTTCAATTTTTATTTAAAAAAAAAACTTCTATAGTGTTATCATTTGTTTAACTAATTTTTTTTATTATTTTTTTTTCATATGTCACTTTGTCCTACAAGATGTGGTTGACATGATTGTAAACAAAGTTGGAGATTTAATTGAAATAGAAGATAAATGGTAATTATTATTTTAATATATTTGTATATATTATTATTATTATCAATTACGATAAATTAAGATTTATATTTGATTAATTTTAGATTTATTAGTAAATTATTTGTATTTTGATATCATGGTTAGGGGAAATTAAAACGAATCCAATTAAAGATTTGGGATAATGTATTTCCTGATTATTCAAGACAAAAAGACCTACTTGCTGATTCTACTAAGCCTTTTGGTATAGTTGTTACTTCAACAATAGTCAGATAATTTAATGGTAAGTATCATATATTAGTCATTATAATATTCTTTTTCTAATATTTACAACGAATAACCTAATTTGCCATTGTCATTTTGTTTACAGGAAAAATTTAATCTAAATATGAAAAACCTCATTTGCGATTCAACTAATTTTTGGGGTTTAGATTCAGTTGATGTAAACAGAGAGTTAAATGAAAGAGAAATTGATGAAATTAAGCGATTAACTGAGCCCATTTTTCAATTCTTCAATTTTGGAAATGGAGGATAGCGTGATTGATTTCTATGTTTGATTTGATTTGGTTAGGGTTCATTATGAGAAGAAATAAAACAACTCAAGATTGAACAAGATGTAAAAGGGTGGATTTTTTTTTTTAACCCATATAATTTTTAAAAATAAACCCCATACAATAAAAGTCCATGTCCCAAAAAATAAAAGTCATAGATATTTTATATTTTAAGGTTAAAAACATGGAGTAATTATTATGGTTAATGGAGTTTGTCTTTTACACTACTCTATACTATTATATTTTACCGGTTTTTTTTAATTTGCAACCCACTATTTTTGGCGCTTGATAGATAATTAAAGAAAAATACATCAACTAAATATGTTATGACCACATTTATCATAAGTCGACTTATACAATAAAATATTAGAATTTATCATAAGATTAAAGCATGTTTTTGTAGTTCTTTTTTTAAAAAATTAAGTAATTAAATAAACAATAAAAAAAAATATAAACCAATGTATATCATAAACCATTAACAAGTTTCGCGGGCTTTCAAAAATATGATATTAGAAAAATATAATTACAAAAAAATCATAATATATGATTATGGTATCCCTAATATCCACAATCACGTAAATATAGAATGAATATATTTTTTAAAAAAATCAAAAAAATATTCATATAGTTAACAACTAAAAATGGTAAAATTTTATATTAACAAGATAAATTACCATGGCATATTCATGTGATTAGTGTCGTTAATAAAATAGTCAATGTAAAATGACTTTGACTTGCTTTTAGTTAATACTTCGTATGGCATAGTAATAAAGTCAACATAATTGTTCCATATCAACTTCTCAACTTAATTGGGTAGTTGTTACAATATAATAGAGTTCACCTTTATCAAATAGTGTCCTTAATAAATGTAGTTAATATAGACGTAAAATAGTATCTGTATAAAAAATCATTTATGATAATCTACATTATTAAAATCTAAAATTCAAAAACGTAGTATGATAGAAAAAAATGAAGCTAAAAAAATGATATGGATAACAATTAAAAATGAATAGATTACAAATAATGATAAAATTTATATAGAGAAGGATGGATTGTATTTCCTTATAAATAGGCCTTAATTTAATTCACAATACATAGATAACAATACCTTCGAGGATGTAATGGTAAACAAAGATACTACTGAGGTTGGAGATGGAAAAAAAATTAATCTTGTCACCATCATTGATCGGAGGCACAAGAAACATGTACCAGAATTGCGTCATTCACAGGAGACCCAAGATACATAAACCATAACTACAAAAAAAAAAAAAAAATAGAGTACTCTGCATAGAGGTGTAGAAGAGAAAATTCCATTTAAACCTTACAAATTGTTTTTAAAAAAAAAAAAAATTTGTTAACATCATAATAATAAATGTCTATTAGTTTATGACTTTATCCATTTATTATTATTATTATTATTATTATTATTATTATTATTATTATTATTATTATTATTATTAGTATTATTATTATTATTATTATTAGTATTATTATTATTATCTCAAAAACAAAAGTCATACAACCTACAATAAATTAGTGGGAAGCCGAGATACAATCTGGGCCCCCACTCCTCTAGCTATTGCAAATCCTACCCTAGTGAAGATATGAGCTGCAGCACGAGCCCCAATGTCTTGCGTCGTCGAGAACCTCTGAATCCGCTTCAGTAACGCAACAGCCTCTTTCTCCAATTCCCCAAGCGAAGAAAAGGAGAAGGGAATGAAACCATATCCAATCGCCTGACATCGAGCTTCATACTTAACCCGTTTCCGATGAGCTGCATCAGCAACAACCCGCCCAGGAAAGAAGTCAGATAGCCCTGTACTGAGTCAAAGGAGAAGACCCTGTCAAATCAACACAGACATCACGACCACGATCCCATGAATAAAGTAACACATCCGCGGGTCTGAGGGCCTCGTCGTTCCCTCCGGCCAACCCAATGTCAACCTCTTTTCTCGCTGAAATCCCAGAACGATAGCAAACATCAACAAGGGTATCCCGAACAACATTATGCCGATGTTTAATACCCACAATACCAGCACAAGACACCGCGTGATCACCAAAAATATCTCCAGCAAAAACCCTCGAACAAGCAGAGCACAACGTCGAGATAGAGAACAATGGAACACCCAACCGATAGGACAACACACAGCGATAAGTCTTGGCGTTCATCGTCTGACCCAACCCTGAAATAGGAACCGCCCGAAGCCAAGCAGAGGTGTGATCACCCTGCTGTGATTTCCATAATACTGATTGTCGAGGAGTTAAAGAATAAGCAGATTCTGCAGAAGCGGTAACCTTTGTGAAATATATATCTGCCAATTTCTTCATGAGTTTAGGGGCAGCGACCTCACTAGGGTTACTCAAAATGTCAGACTCCACTGTTCCATTAAACAGACTCAACGCATCCTCAAAGGCTCGTCCAAGACCAACAATGCCAGCATGCCGAAGAAGTTGTGTTTGCAACCCAGCTGACTGTAACCGAGAAGCAAGAAAAGCATAGTGACGAACATCACCTGCAGAATAAACACCAAGCCTTCCAAACGCAAATGGTAAGGTGGCAAGTCGCCACTGCCAATCACCAAACCCAGGCCCCGAAGCAGTAACAATACGCTCCAAGGAAGATCGAAGAGCAGTATCAAAAGTGCGCTGAGCCACCTCAAAAGTACTAGGAGGACAAGTACGTAACGCAAAGTAGAGTTTTGAAACTCCAGTACATGCCCTAAGTAACAACAGCTCACACTGAGGATCATCGAGCATAGCGACCTTATCCATAAGGGCAATGGTCTTGGTCACCCTCTGCATCACAAGCTCACCACCAAAACAAGAATCGGAACTAGCGGGACGTCCAAGCAACCTTACACCACGCAAAGGTCGAGCAATATTAGGTGGAAAGACACCCACCAGCCTGCTTCGAGGGTCTTCTGTAGGCCAGAAAACTTCAGTTTTTTCCACATTAAGACATAACCCAGAACGAGGTCCTTCCTCCATAATCAACTGCAGAACTTGCCCCACCACCAAAGTGTCACCAATAATCGTGCCATCATCCAAATACCAAGCCTGAAGACATAATAAGTATTATTATTATTATTATTATTATTATTATTATTATTATTATTATTATTATTATTATTATTATTATTATTATTATTATATAATAAGCATTATTATTACTATTATTATTATTATTATTATTATTATTATTATTATTATTATTATTATTATTATTATTATTATTATTATTATTATTATTATTATTATTATTATTATTATAAGACACAAATCTTAATAATCTTAAAAATGAAGCCGTGTATCGCACGGGCTTCACACCTAGTTTCCTTTTATAAATATGTATTATAAGTAATTTCACGTAATTTGATAATTTATAATTAATTTTAACATAATTTGTTTCATATTGATTTGAATACAATTATAAAAAATAAAAAAAAAATAAAAAAAATACTTTACTCTTTTATTTAGAAAAGTACTTTGTTGGATAATATTAGGCGGAAGTAATAGCGAGTTTCTTAGTTTTGCTTTATATTTTGGAAAGGAAATATTTTGTGATGATGAATTTGTATAAGAAAAAATGCTATGTGAAATATGAAATGTTTAGCTTGTTATTGATTGATAATGTTTTTTTTTTATAATTATGAAGATCTAATTGTATCATTGATGTATAGTTTTATAGTTGGGACTAATTATTTGAATTCTTTGTGTAGGTTAGAACTTCATTCATATGGTTGGGCATACTCGGGACCCTGATTATGTTCGTGGGTGCTTTGGTGAAAGTATGGCATTGTTTAATCAAAGTGGAAGAATGGGTTGAATACCTCAAGGATTCCATTATTGGCAAGGTTTAATAATGGAAACGGACCTGCATGCAATTGTTACAGTAATTCTTCTTCTTCAAATATTCGACTCAAGGATATAACTTTTAATTCTCATTGACCATGTATTCGATTTCAACTATACTCTAATTTAGTATATTAATCTAGTTACCTAAGTTGACAATTATTTTCCCTTATTGGAATAAACTATTTGAAGGCATCTTCAACTCTCTGTATTTGTGTAGGTATTTTCTTATCTGCTGATGGGTGTCATTTTATGACACCCATTTGATCATGAGTATTTATGTTATTTTTACATTCTTTTCATAGCTTTTTTTCTTAATAAATGTTTAGTTTTATGCATTTTCTCTTTATTTTACCTTTTCTCTCTTATTTTTGTGTTTTTATGCATTTCTATGGGTTTTCTAATGTTTTCTCCTTTATTTGCTCTATTTTCGTGGTTGTAGGTATTGTACGAGGTTCGGGTCTTGATATTGGTGGTTTACTATGGTGGAAGATGAAGGAGTTATGTCTTCGATAAGTGCAATTACTACTTTACTAAATATATCAAGGATCACTATTATGGAGATAATAAGTTCGTTCTTTTGGGGCGTCATCCTCTGTTGCTAGACTATGAGAGATGATATTTGGACTACTCAAATAGTCCAAAGCCCTCTATAATGGATCCTATGAGGTCATACACAAGGGTATTGGGTTAAGCAAGTAAGAGGCCCCTTAATGGGCCTCATGAGCAATTAACTAATCATGAATTGGACTGGGCTAGCATAGTTGGATTGGAATTAGGTTTTGGGCTTTTGACATGGGCTCTTATTTAGAGATGAGATCCATAAATAAGATCCATGCCTAGGGTTAGATGGAAGCAGTCATAATCAACTTACAGTAGATTTTGACATCAAGACAACCAATCCCAAAACCCTAATCCTCTCTCTAACTCACGGCCCTCATCCCCCCTTCGTTCTCACGGCCGGCCACCCTAGGTGGCGCGTGTGGTGTTCGTGATGGTTCATGGTGGTTCGTTGCTCGCTCTTCTCCGTAGAAGGTCAATTGAAGGTTTTAATTGCAACTAACTAGCATTAGTGGAGGTCTTAATCTGTGCCCGTGGACCAAGTAGAGGAATCACACTTGAGGTTCTTTATCTCCCTTTGTTCTTGCTCGATCGCACGTGGAATCACGCTTCAAAGGTACAATTATGTGTTCTTTATGTGTTATGCAATGATCCTTGGTTTAGGTGCTTTATGAATATGATTCATGTTATTTCCGCTGCGTAGTACCTATAAACTCCTACAGAAGATGCTTTTGGAG
This sequence comes from Chenopodium album, assembly GCF_948465745.1. Lineage (NCBI taxonomy): Eukaryota > Viridiplantae > Streptophyta > Magnoliopsida > Caryophyllales > Amaranthaceae > Chenopodium > Chenopodium album. The sequence goes on along the minus strand of NC_137836.1, from coordinate 3,296,534 downwards.
CAAGCTCGTGGCAGTGGGAAAGCTCAAGATGCAAGGAAGTGGATGCTCCAAGTTCTAGCTCTTACGCTCTCAAGCATCTTTTCATGAAGATGTGGTGTCGAACCCACCGTTGAGTCCATTTGAATCTGTCATGATTAGTGTCATCATCATCATACTGTGTGCACACTCCAAGACCCATTTGCAAATGCACGAGGCTACGAAGAAGTCGAAGGAACCCAAAAGAGTGCGGCCGCTCCTCTCTGGTTTCCCGATTTTGCTCGATTTTGTTTTCGCACCTCTTATAAATACTTTTCAACCCCAATTTTTTGTAGGGGATTTAGAAGAAGTTCTAGATATAATTTTGATCATAATTTTAGCTTAGTTGAGAGTTTATCTCTCTAGTTTTAGGATTAATTTAGGAGTAGATTTAGAGAGAGAAAGTAAGAGATTTCAATGGTGATTTGAGATATTGATGATACAAGGGTGACAATTGTAGTGAAGAAATCAACGAGGACTTCTAAATCTATCTCATTTAATTGCTTTAGTTAATTTCATGTTTGTTTGGTTTGATTTTGATTAGAGTAATTGTTCTTCATTTTAGGTTGATTCTTGATTTCTTTAGTTGTTTGTTGATTAGATAATGATTCTTGAGTAGTTGTTTTGCTAAGGATTGGGTGAAACTTGTATGATTGATTGATTGTGGTTAATTTGGGAGTTGTGTTGATTAATTGTTGAGATTAGATTGATTAATGTAAGTTTGCATGTGTGTAATTTGATTAGGCCTTGAGAATTATGCTAGATTGCATTGTGATTTCTGATTAATGATACGGACCATTGATTTAGGAATTACAATTATCAATTGGTTTGTATTGTGATTCTCCTAGTTTGTTATTCGTAGAGACCACTAGCTTAACGATTAGGATATAGCTCTTTGATTCCAATTGATAGCTCTTATCATTAGTCTTCACAACCATTGATTGGCATGTTCTTCCCAAGTTATTACAATTGTGTTCACAACCATTGATTGGCATGTTTTTCCCAAGTTATTACAATTGTGTTCACAACCATTGATTGGCATGTTCTTCCCAAGTTATTGCAATTTTCTTCACAATCATTGATTGGCGTGTTCTTCCCAAGTTATCCTAACCCTCTTTCCCATCTTGATGAGTCTCAAGTGCATGATTGTGATTCTTCTATCCATGAGTATTTGGACTCATTTGAGGTTATGTCCAATGCGTTTTTAAGAGTCAAATGAAAACTCATAGCCTTTTGAGTGAGTTCATTGAGAATGCTTCATGGGAGAGAGATGAGTTTGAAATGACTTTGCATCCATTCATGTATGGTTTTGAGACTTTGGGCTTTAAGGATGTTGAGGGAGTTGTTGTTCATAGTGGTGATGGAGGGGATTATGTAAATTATGTAGTTTCCCTTGGAAGTTGGATGTTTGAGGGAGATGGTGATCATGAGTGTTCTTCTTTTGAGGATTCTATTATTGATTTTCATGCTCTTATTAGTGATTTGAGGCATGGTGGTGAGGAAGAGTTCATTTGTGAGACCATAGCCCCTATTCCCTCCTCTTATGTCCCTTTTTCAAGCAATTTCAACCATATCCCATACAGTCCTATAACCCTGCCTTCCTTTGTTGATGAGCCTATTGGGGACCCACTTATCTATGATAATTTTCACGTCCCTCATTCGTCTATCATTAAGGAAAAGGGTAATTTTGCCACCCAAAAATATTTTGAGGAGATTTTGCCTTTTTCCTCTTTTTCTTCTTTTTCTTATTTTGTTGAATTTTCCTTTGATTCTTCTTTTTTTTTTCTTGGCATCTCTCTCCCATAAGTGTGCACTAAGCTTGTTGCATGCCTTCATTTTGTCATGTGCATATATACTTACTTTCTTATGAAATGTGTAGTAGTGCATTTGACAAACTCTTGCGATCATTCCAATACTATTATACTAGATCGGTCAAGCTTGGACCTTAATAAGCAAGCCTTTTCCGGGAAGTAACCCGTGTTTTATTGCTTTCATTTTCTTTTCTTTTTAGAATAGATTCTCTTTCATGGAAATGTTTGTGTGCCTTTTTCTAGGTACATAACTTGATATACTTTGGTGCATTTGTTTGGATCAAGAATCAAGGAAGTTTGACTCCTATTTTTGCTAGCATATGGAAAGTGAGATTCAATTCTAGAAGAAATTGGCTTTGAAAGCTTTAATTGGGTCATTTGCAGGTATTTACACCCACCTAAATCCGGTAATATCTTTCCTTACTCTTTTTCTAGTGGTTGATAACTTGTTGGACATGTGTTGGTTTGTTGGATTGATCTCCTTGTTTTCCCCTCCCATGGATTCTATGATTTATGATTTGAGTGTAGTGTAGTGTCTCATTCAAGCTTGGGGGAGGGTATTCTATTATGTTTTGTGGGATGTTGATTCAATTCATATATGCCATGCACATTTGTATATGCTTTTCCATGTTCTTTATTTTGAAAAACTCCAAAAACATTTTATTTTCTATCAAGGCAAATTTACAATGTATTTTGTTTTGTTTTTGCTTTGGACATAACACTTTTGAACTTGTATGCTTGAATGATTTTCTTCCTAAGTGGTAGTAGTGTACACGGTTCGAGAGTATGCTTGTTGACTTTAGGATAGAGTATGCTAAGGTAGTGTGTCAAGAACTTTTGGGAAGATGGAAGTTGTTTCTTATAGTGAATTGAAACCAATAGTGAGTTTTTGCGACAACCATGTGAAGTTTCACTTTTTCTAACCTTCAACATTTCTTGAATGAGCGGCACATGGATCCTTGACTATTGCTTACTTAATCTAGAACTTGACTTTTATCTCCCGAGATCGAGACCGAACCATTTGGGAAGGACAAAAGCATCTTTTCGGGGTGGTAATTTTTTCTATTCTAGGATAAGATTTATCTTTTTGGTTTGGATTTTTTTTTGGAATAACCACCCCTCAAATCAAATAACCACCTCTTTTTTTGAATATTTAAAATAGCCACCCCAAAGAAAAATAAAGTTAGAATTCACTACCCATTGCCTGAGTCCGACCAATTTTCCGTCCATTGGGCCTACCTAACGACTATTTTTTCATTTTATATACCAAGAGCCTCGATTCTGTTTTCCTCAATTCATTTTCACCAGCAACAATCATAAAAAAAATCAAAAATCACTGAAAAATCTCTAAATTCTCTTAAATTCTTCTGCAAAACAACAAAATAAACAAATGAAGCCCTAATTAATGAGCAACATTCTATATTTCTATGTGTTGTTCTTCGAGTAATTGTGATTAATTGTATGTTCAATTATTGACTTAATTTTTTTCTTGAGGAGAAATTTATTGACTCAATTGTTTAATTGTTATATGCGACAATGAATTTCACCCAATGAAAAAAATGAAGTGAGGAAAAAAGAATTAAGGCTTGAGTATAAAAAATGAAGAAAAATAGCTTTTAGGTGGGTCACTAGGTCCACTTGACGGAAAATCGGTCGGACTCAGGCAATGGGTGGTAAATTCTAACTTTATTTTTTTTTTAATAGGTAGTTATTTTAAAAATTCAAAAAAGGGGTGGTTACTTCAAAATAGGGTGATTTGAGGGGTAGTTATTTCAAAAAAATTCTTTTTTTTTATTAGGTACTTTTTTTACAAAATCTAGGCTTTTTTAGGTTTTTTTTTTTTTTTTTTTTTTTTTTTTTTTTTTGACAAAAAGCCCTTTATATATATATTGAAAGTTAAAATATTCATATTTGTTGTCTCCCATGATTCAAAAATAAATATTCATATTTGTTGTTTTCCATGATTTTGAAAAATATTCATATTTATTGTTTGCCATGATCTTGAAAAATAAGATTGAGAATAGAAACTTAAAAAATCTACTAATTAGCCCTTATTATAGAGTTAAGCTTGTAAAGATTAATATATTACCTGGATTTGTTAAGTGTAACATAAAAGTGTAAACACCTTTTTCTTGTTTCCTATTTTTGGTTTTTTGTTTTAAAAAGAAACAGAATACAAAAAAAAAAAAAAAAAATGTCAAACAAGCCCTTAGTAATTGGGAGGGTTAGAGGTTTACTAGAAGAAATGGGAGGAAATTAGAGTCTAATTAAGTTAGAGGATTACTAATGAAATAGGTTTCTTGCAAAAAAAAAAAAAACGTGGTGATTTTTTTACTCCCTCCGTGTTTTAATAAGTGTTACACTTACCAAATACGATCGTGTTTTAATAAGTATTATACTTTTTTTTTTGACAAAAAATTACCGTTAAATATTATATTTCTCTTTTCTCATGATCTCCACCCAAATCCACTACTTCTTTTTATTATATTTTTCCTCTGACATTCATAACTTTTTAATAAATTACTAACCCACTATCTTTCTTTTACAATTTTAAATACTTTAATTAATCCACTTACCTCTTATTTTATTTAATTCAATTAAACTGTCTAAAACTATGTGCCGATTAAACTGTAACAATTATTAAAACACGCAGGAGTAACCAAAAAGCTTTTAAAAAGTTTTTTTTTTTCTCAAAATGGTGCTTTTAAAAGGTTTTTTTTTTTTTTTTTTTTTTTTTTTTTTTTTTTTTTTACTACAAATTATCCGTGTATATAAAACTATTGTGAGACATTAATGTAAATTCACTTTCCAAATCACAAAACTTGAAATGTAGGCTTATCCCCATTATATTCTTCTGAAACCTATCCACCAACCCTTTCACCTCCTCGGAAACCTTATAGAACTTGAAATGACCCATAAACTGCCTTCAGCTATCAGGAATGTCAGCGCTTGATTCCAGCCCCCCCGACTAGAAATCAAGTTGGTCAAGACGTTGGTTCGCATGACATTACTCTTTCGTTCTTTGATTGATGATCAACGACCTTCTCAGATGCTGCAACAGAAGCATTGTCTTTATTCCAAACATAATCCTTAGCAGCTTACACCTTCATAGAACTCCCTGCTCTAGAAGCTGCAGCTGGTGCCTTACTCACTTCAGCTATAAAGGCAAAGCAAATAAAAGTATGTAGATAATCAATACAAAGTGTAAGAAGATGCCAATTGGATAAAATATTAATTAAAATAATACATATAACCTTATCCACTGCTGACAATGTGACATTGGAAAGAAATGTTGACAACAAAAGGAACAAAACTAACATATCTGAATCTTTTGCAAATAACAAGGAGAACATAAGTTATAACATACCCTTTTTTGGGCCTGTAAGAGGCCAAACACAAATGGTAATTCTAGATGTCTACTATTCAAATTTCAAAACAACCAATCATACATTCTTATCCCACTTCTAATTTTATTAATAATATACCTATTTATTAAGGCACATTTCACCCATCAAAATTTAAAATGTACAACAATCCTAAAAGAAATACAATCACCACGCTACATAATACCTTTCATAATTAAAACCTTTCTTAATTAAAGAGTGTAAACAAAGAATTCGAACATGGACATCAAGCTCAAAAACAAATACAATCAACCCAAATTATGCCATACCAATACATATTAAGAAAAAAAAAAGTGGCTTCTTTTCCAATACCGACATATTACAGGACATTCTGTCATTGCACACTAAAATCAACACAAATATCAATAATCAGATTAATCACAGCTAATCAACAATACCAACAGTATAATCTGATATTGACTATAGCTGAAGCAGAATTTAGGAAAATGAAACTCCAGTTCAAATCATCAATAGTTTAAATGCCAAAAACAACATTCATCCAACAAAGGTAAATTACAGCATTAATTCACAAAAGAAATATAATCTATAAGGAATGACAAACCTTGAATGTGAGAAGTAAGCGTGATAATAATCAGATGAAGAAAGAAGGGTAGAGTTGAATTATCTGTTAAAGAGGAGAGGGAAGATTATATTGTTGTTGCTGTCCAGTCCAACCTTTCCTTTCTCTCAACTTTTGAAGGGGACGGTTTGGGGACGTATCCTAGGCGTACCCGTACCGTACCCGTCCCCGATACGTTTCGGGTACGGGAGACGGCACTCCAGCGGCGTACCCGTGCATCATTTCTCTCAAGGCCTTAAGTAATGTTGTCCCTTTCATGGTGTTCTTTTTTCGTTTCATCAGAACATTTGATGGCGTTGTTTGTACTGGTTTTGTACAGTATATAAAAGGAGGAAAAGTGAGAACTTTAACATCCTCAAGAAAACACTCTCAAGGTTTATCTAAGCTTGTAGAGCTTCTCAACCTGATGTCATGCTCTAATCAGATCTTTCCAACCTGATGTCATTGTACCTTCCCAAGTCTCTTGGTGGGATGGGGTTTCGCAATTTGGGGACTTTTAACCAAGCATTATTGGCTAAGCAAGGGTGGAGGCTACTTCATAATCCCGACTCTATCGTGCACCAAGTCCTAAACGCGAGATACTTCAAGAATGGTGATTTTATCTCGGCTAATAGGGGCTACGACCCGAGCTACGTTTGGAGGAGTATTTGGGGGGCGAAAGCTCTTCTATTGGATGGTTTAAAATGGAGAGTTGGGGATGGGATGGATATCAGTGTGTGGGATGATGCATGGTTGCCGTGGGAAAATGTGAGCCGTGTTCCTACCCAAATATCGAGAGCCCAGCTGATCATAAAGTGGCTGAGTTGATTGATGAAATTAATGGGGCTGGTGTAATGAGGCTCTGTCTCAACACCTTCTGGTTGAGGATGCTGCTGCTGTGCATAGTCTGCCTTTGAGTGTTAGAGCTGTGAAAGATGTGTGGTTTTGGGTCCTTCTGTTGATGGGCTTTATACCACAAAATCTGGCTATTGGCCTGGGTGTTTGGGGCACATTCGAGGGTGGAAATCACAATTTGGAGGGGATAGCAATGCAGTATGGAAGGTGATTTGGAGTGTTAATGGTCCACCAAAGTTGCGCAATTTTTTATGGAAAGCGTGTATGGGATTCCTGGCAACACTTGAGAGATTGCATAGGCGACATATTCGTGACAAAGGTTGGTGTGAACTGTGTAATTGTGATGAGGAAAGCATTATTCATGCTATTTTCTCATGCTCAAATGTGAGAGGAATTTGGGATCATTCTCCTTTCGTGACTTGCTCGTTGATGCTAACCTCTTAAGAATTCATTATGCAAGCATAGTACAGGTTATAAATCTCTATAAATTATTTTCATCCAAAGAATAGAAGAGCCACATTAGAAAAGTTTTGTCATTTACAGGCAGAATTCTTTTACCAAAAGCCTGGCAAAGTGTTCATGGAATATAGAAAATTCTGAAATAGGATTTGTGGCCAGTATGTCAAGGTATGCCTGTAATAAAAACCCACCATTTCTAAAGGCACAGATTCCCACCATCCACAGCTTTCTCACGGGAAAAAGGAAGGGGCCAGAGGGCGGATAAACAAAACTACTCGTATTTGTCAAGTGAAAACACAGAACTGTAAATTCTTTAAAAGTTTATGAATCAGCAGGAGGGGAGGAGTGGGGTAAACCCCTGCAGTGGATAAGTGCTGAACAAACCCAAAATCTCAGGGTTTATAGGTGCAGTAACTTCATGCTCAACAAGAAAAGATAAGTGCAACCTTAATTCACACATTCACAAATTTCAGATTACAAAAGATGATGATTAAGCTGCTCATGTGAAGAGAGTAAAAAAACTACAGCGGTATTGCCAGTATGAGTGTAAGACATACCAAGCATTTTTGGGAACTTGCACGGTAAGAAGGGCCAAAGAATACGCTTTGTATCTTTAAATCAATCAGATTCAGTGTTGCTGCCTCAATCTTTACCACTACCTTATCAGTCTTTGGATCAAGAACAAAGACCTCAACATGCTGCAGCAAAGATAAATCTAATCAGAAGACCTCAAGATAATATTTCTGTTCAAGAATTATAAACCTTTATTTCTTGTTTAAGATGATTTTATCTACTTATACCAATAAATCAGTGACTATGAGCAAAGGTTCGAAAGCAAATAATATTATACTCTCCTTTTTATGATGCAACCGCATTGTAAAGGCTAAAAACATGACATACAGACATACACTCACCAAAATAAGAGAGAATTCAATATATAAATAAAATCTCCCTTGAAATTTAGGCCATTTAGTCCATGAAAATATATATGTAAGAATTATGGCATCCCCTTTTTTTTTTTTTTTTTGACAGGGGCATCCCCTATTATTAGACAAATACTAATGTATGACAAATCCAAGGTGACTGATTATTATGCATCTCCTTTGTTCCTTTAAAGAATGTTACTTTGCAGGATCTAAAAAAAAAAAAAAACTATTTTACTCTAGCAGTGAATGAGTAGATCCGCTGTTCATTGATACTGAGATTGCTGACCGTTGACATAACTATCAAAGATTGCCGGGCCTTCTGGCAAACGCTAACCAGTGAGCATCTCTAAACAATTTGCTACCTTTTTTTTTGTGACTTACATGTCTCACAATAAATTAGTGTGAAACGATCTCACCCAAGACATAATTTTTCCACTTAATAGTATTCATGAACTTTGAACAATCCTTTAAAAACTAAATAATTTTTAAACTGACTCCACTAAAGAAGAGTAGACATATGCCCATATCCTATCCTTGAATGTTAAAAAATAAAGAATTAAAGTACACAAAAGGGCAAACTGATCAATTCAAAGCAAATTCCTGTAGCAGTTTAATGCATATTGGCAAAGCAGCTATTGTATGTAAGGCTTTATTACTTCCATGGACATTTGTCATGATCTGTGCTTCTTGCAAAGAGAGAGGAACATATCGAAGTCTAAAAGAAGCTCATTCTGAAAATGGAAGAGGCAACTTGTAATAGTTTTTAACTTAACATATCTTAAAGAGAGCTAAGAAAAATGATGTTTGAAACAATAACCAACCAGTGGTAAGCCATGAACAATGCGCAACATTTTCTAGACAAAATTTTCGTTCTCATTTGACTCTTCAGCAGAAGACTTGGATCATATTACCTCGTCTTGTTTTCCTGCAATAACTGCGTCCTTGGGAGGATTCATCAAGCTGGGTTGATAGTCTGAAGACAAAAGCCTATCCCACATTATATTTGTTATCATCCAAATGCTTGATTAGAATAGCTTAAGCTTTGACATTTTCATTAATGAATCATTTAAATTTACTCCTCCACGTGTATGAACACAAATAACAGTCATTTATAAATTAGTGATCTTGTTCCAAGTGCATATATATAGGCAATTAGGCATTGCACGTTAATTGAAAAGTAACTGAAGACTGAACAGTATACAACGCATGTAATCGGATTGATATTGTTATAAAATTCGAATAAGCTGTAAAAATGAATTCGTAAGACAAATAAACCAAGCAGAAATTACAAAAACTCACTCAGTATAAAACTGAATATATTGAACAGTTTTGCAATGTTTATGATTTTAGATTATAACAACAGCAAAATCATAATCTAAACCGCCAAGAGGTTTGAGACCTTGGCTTAGATCTCTGTCAATTCAAAAAGGAATAGGGTGAGTAACAGGCACTACCACACGTCCACACCAGTAAAGTATTGAGCTCTGATTTAACAGAAATATGACAGCTTAAGATATCTAAAAGTCAACAGTTTCTTTCTGACCAGATGCTTACTTAGCAAGGGATGTTCTCACAAAATTGTCCAAGCAAGAAGTTGTAAATTAGTATCTATGCTAGTAAACTCACAATAAGCACACCCATAGCATAATAAAATAATTATCTGTGAAACCAGCAAAATAATGAAAGGATGAAAGCATGTAAATGCATATTCCTACAAATAGAGATAAGATAAGGGTACACAGGATTTTTTGAAGTCTGCAATATTTAAAGAAGCATGATAGCACAACGCACCAAATTTCAACAGCATGACCGTGCTGGTAGAAACTTTCAAGCTTGTCAGAATACGTAGCATCCCAATAGCTCTGAAGACCAGGCATTGAAGCTATTCCATCACCGTCTTTTGCATCTTTCTCTGAATCCTTATCTGAACTGTATTTCGCCAAAGAAACAAAAACCAATTTTCTGTAAACACAAACAAAAAAAATTAAATTTCATTTCAGCAAATAGGCATCAATTGTATTTCAGTCAAGAGCAAGAAAATATTAAGTTGGTTTCAGCTCAAAACTATTGCAATACAAAACCTGTCAAATAAAATAAAACCTCAAAGGTGCAAAGTATTGGACAAATTTGATACACAAACACTTACAGTACTTGCTTAACACTCTCAACATTCATTTGAATGTACCCATACATAAACAACAACAATTTTAGCAAGATTAAATCTTAGCATCCATTCTTTAAAATCGAAATAAAAATCATTAGTATGCTCATGGATCAAACAAGTTTATTAGCACTCAACATACACCATAACTCATTTACGATACTTATTCTACAATACGACTTAACTGGTCCCTCTCAACATTAAGATCCCATTCTACCTTGTTACCAAGACAAACACACACTCTTGGTAGATCTCAAAAGTTTGCTCCTGGAACACTTATTAAATCAATAAATCCAATACCCAAGTGGAAAAGAAGCAAGCAGTCAAGTAAATTATGATGACTACCTTTTTCTTAGGAATCTGACAAACCCTCTGGTAATCAGAGAGCTCAATTTGACAATTTGGTATGACACAAACATAAGTCTTTAAGACCACAGATTTGACAATTTGGTACGTAATAAATAGAATAAACGACCACATAAATCTGACATAATCAGAGAACTCAATCTTGTACCTTTGGCATATGATAGCAGCGCCAAGAAAAAGCTTGTTCTCTAATTAAACAGTATACTATGTCCCTCTTTATAAGAAATTTTATTCATCTACAATTTAAATCAGACAATTTGTCTGTTGACTGACTAATTCAAAGTTAGTTGCTATTATTTAGCTAAGTTTAATGTTAGCAGTAACTTAGGATGCTAATAAAGTTGTTTTAGAGGTTGTTAGTGGGTTAGTAAGTTTATGCAGTAAAGTTAGGAAGTGGGATTATGCTCCCTATTTTTTAGTTTATTTTTGTTAGTAAGCTGCACTATTTAAACAGATGTAATTTGCTTCTTTCAATTTGAGTTAATCAAATCATCTTTTGCTTTCTACTATATTATATTGCTTCAACATTGTGGTATCAAAGCATAACCAGGTTTCGATTCTATCCTTAAAAAAAAAAAAAAAAAAAAAAAAAAAAAAAGAAAGAGTAAAGTTAGAGTGAGAAAGCAAAAGTGAGAAAGTCCCCTGCTCCACCGTGAGAAACCCATTACCCCAAACACAAAACCCACAAAATTGAGTGTGAGTGAGCAAAAATGGCAGGAAATGGCACAAATCCATCCTCTCAGCCTTTAATTCGGGAAACCATGACAGAGGAGGTGGTTGAAGTTGCAGCTGGTTGTTCATCAGCTTCACCATCTACGGGAACATAATCAGCCATGCCTTCCTTGTCGACATTCCACTTGAAGCGAGCTTCCTCATTAAACACCACATTCCTGCTTATAATCACTTTGCCACTTACAGGGTTATATAAGCGATATGCTTTGGATTGAGAACAATAACCAATAAAGATGCATTTGTCAGATTTATCATCAAGTTTAGAACGGTTATTAACCAAAGCATAGCTTACACAACCAAAAATTCTCAAGTGGCTTACCCCGGGTTTCTTACCTCTCCATGCTTCAAATGGTGTTCGGTTGAAAACCGCCCTTGTTGGTGATATATTTAGGAGATACACTGCAGTAGACACAGCTTCTCCCCAAAATTTATTCGGAAGCCCTTTTGCCTTCAACATGCTCCTGGCCATTTCTACCACTGTTCGGTTCTTGCGCTCTGCCACCCCGTTCTGTTCAGGTGTGTATGGTGCTGTAAGATCTCTTCGAATTCCATGCTCATCACAAAAGGCATTAAACTCATCAGACACAAACTCACCCCCTCTGTCAGTTCGGAGAGCAATTATATGTCTGCCACTTTGGTTTTCCACCAATGCCTTGAATTTCTTAAAATTCTCAAATGCCTCAGATTTGAATTTTAAGAAATAAACCCAACTCATGCGTGAATAATCATCAGTTAATAACAAGAAATATCGACTTCCACCTAATGACTCAGTTTTCATAGGCCCACACAAATCAGCATGCACAAGTTCAAGACATTCGGATGCTCTCCATGCCTTCCCAGTAGGAAAAGAGGCTCTGCTATGCTTCCCATAAACACAACCTTCACAAAAACTGAGCTCACCTATTTTTGGCAATCCTACTACCATTTCTTTTTGACTTAAAAGCTTCAAACTACGACCATTCAAATGTCCATAACGTAAATGCCACAACTCAGATTCATTTGTTAACTTAGCAATCAATACAGTGCTCATAACATCATTTGAAACATCAAGCGGAAACATTCTATTCTGAGTCATTTGAACATTTGCTATAATATGGTCTGACTTCTTATCAATCACAGCACAAACACCATCATCAAACACAATCTTATAGCCACTACTCATCAATTGACCAATACTCAACAGATTATGAGCTAAATTAGGCACAAATTGCACATCATACAGGAGTTTTACATCACCTTGCACGGTTTTGATGGCGATGACACCTCTTCCTGCCACTTGCATTTGCTTGTTGTCTCCTAGACGAACTTCTCCTGTTTTTGACTCATCGAGCTCTTTGAACAACGACCTTGCCCCGGACATGTGGTTTGAGCATCCACTATCCAGAAACCACACATCATGGTTGCTTGGGGAAATGTGAGAATGTGCCATAAACAACCTGCTCTCATCTTCTGCCCTCTCAGAGAAATTTGCTTGAGGTTGCTCATTTTTCTGTTTGGTCCAACAATCAGCCTCTTTGTGACCTTGTTTCTTGCAATAGTGGCATTGGATTTGAGACTTGTGTTGACGAGAATCATGAAAATGACCTCTGCCTCTGCCATTACCATGATATCCTCCTCGACCTCGACTTCCACGGAAACCACCTCTGCCTCTGCCATGGTTTCCCGAATTTTCACTCTTCCCCTTAAAGGAAGACTCCCCCTTTACTTGAAATGCCTTTTCCTCCAACTTGGCAGGACTTTTCTTCATTCTACTCTCATGAGCTAACAGAGAACCCATCAATTCATCAAAGGTAAAGCTTGATAAATCCTTTGACTCTTCAATTGCAGGAACAACATTATTCCAATCATCATTCAAACTTCTCAACACCTTACTCACAATGGTCTCATTACTAATTTTTTCACCATATGATCTCATTTGACTGACAATTTCAGTCACTCTAGACAGATAATTTTGGACATTCTCCTTCTCACCCATGGTCAATTCAGCAAAATCACTACGAAGAGTTTGCAATCGTACCTTAATTACTCTCTGATCACCCAAATACTCTTGTTTGAGTGTCTCCCATGCTTCATGTGCACTTGTTGCTGCTGTAATTCGGGGAAAGATGTCATCATCTAGTGCCGATTGAATGAAGAACAACGCCTTTGCATCCTTCTTGCGGTTCTCCTTCAATTGTGCATCGGGAATCGCCGGTGCCGGGTTTGGTTCATCATACCCATTCTCCACTAAATCCCATAGCTCTTGGGATTTAAACATGGTCTTCATTTTAAGACTCCATAAATGATATTTTTCCCCTTTGAAGATGGGAATTAAAGGCTGAGAGGAAGTGGAATGTCGACAAGGAAGGCATGGCTGATTATGTTCCCGTAGATGGTGAAGCTGATGAACAACCAGCTGCAACTTCAACCACCTCCTCACCTGCAAGCACTCCACCATCAACTCCAAGTAGTAGCACGAACGAGTCACCTAGCTCTTCTGGCAGCAGTGACAGCCGTGACACTCCAGTAAGAAGAAGTAGGTCTCTGGCAGAGCTTTATAGTTCCTGTAATTATGCTTTGCTGGTCACCGACCCTATTTTATTTGAAGAAGCTGAAGAACAACCTGAATGGCAGCTTGCTATGAGAGAAGAAATGGCAGCAATTGAGAGGAACAACACATGGGAGTTGGTTGATGCTCCAGAAGACAAGAATGTGATAGGGCTGAAGTGGGTGTTCCGAACAAAATATAATGCTGATGGAAGTGTTCAAAAACACAAGGCTAGGCTCGTGGCAAAAGGATACTCCCAGCAGCAAGGTGTTGACTTTGACGAGACGTTTTCTCCCGTTGCTCGATTTGAGACGGTGAGAATAATGTTAGCATTGGCTGCCCAGCTCAAGTTACCTGTGTATCAACTCGATGTGAAGTCTGCGTTTTTGAATGGTTATCTACAAGAAGAGGTTTATGTGGCCCAACCAGAAGGCTTTGTTGTAAATGGCTTTGAAGACAAAGTATACAGATTGAGGAAAGCTCTTTACGGGTTGAAGCAGGCACCACGAGCATGGTACAGCAGAATTGATTTCTACTTTCGGAACAATGGATTCACAAGAAGTGAAAATGAGCCCACCTTATACTTCAAACGTGAAGGTAATGGTAATTTTTTACTAGTTTGCCTTTACGTAGATGATATGATTTTTATGGGTTCATCCGAGTCTTTAGCTGCAAACTTTAAGTCAAGTATGATGAAGACTTTTGAGATGACAGATTTGGGGTTGCTGCAATATTTTTTGGGTCTTGAGGTAAAACAAGACTTGGATGGAATTTTTGTATGCCAAAAGAAGTACTCTGCAGATTTGTTACAGAGGTTCAATATGTCAGAATGTGAAATTGCAGCCACACCAATGAATGTCAATGAAAAGTTACAACGTGAAGATGGAACGGAAGCAGCAAATGCAAGGCTATTTAGGAGTCTAGTGGGTGGATTAAATTACTTAACACACACTAGACCCGACATTGCTTTTTCAGTCAGCCTGGTATCCAGATTTTTGCATGATCCTACCCGGCAACATCTAGGTGCAGCCAAAAGGATACTTCGATATGTTGCTGGAACTATAGACTTTGGCATTTGGTACTCAAAAACATCAAGTTTCAAACTTGTGGGCTTCACTGATGGTGATTGTGCAGGTAGTATTGATGATCGTAAGAGCACTTCAGGGAGTGTTTTCAGTCTTGGTTCAGGTGCAGTAACATGGAGTTCCAAGAAGCAAGAGACAGTAGCTTTATCGTCTTCTGAAGCGGAATATGTAGCAGCTACTTCAGCAGCACGTCAGGCTTTGTGGCTTAGAAAATTACTAGCTGATCTTGGTTATATGCAAGCAGAAGCTACTGACATTTTTTGTGACAACAGGTCAGCTATTGCAATGAGCAAAAATCCAGCATTTCATGCCAGAACTAAGCATATAGATGTGCAGCATCACTTTGTTCGACAACTTGTAGCTGATGGAAAAATTATTCTGAAATTTTGTGGCACAAATGAGCAGGTGGCTGACATCTTCACTAAGGCACTTCCTCAAGCTAAGCATGAGTTCTTCCGGATGCAACTAGGAGTATGCAACTTTGAATCAAGGGGAAGTGTTGACTGACTAATTCAAAGTTAGTTGCTATTATTTAGCTAAGTTTAATGTTAGCAGTAACTTAGGATGCTAATAAAGTTGTTTTAGAGGTTGTTAGTGGGTTAGTAAGTTTATGCAGTAAAGTTAGGAAGTGGGATTATGCTCCCTATTTTTTAGTTTATTTTTGTTAGTAAGCTGCACTATTTAAACAGATGTAATTTGCTTCTTTCAATTTGAGTTAATCAAATCATCTTTTGCTTTCTACTATATTATATTGCTTCAACATTGTCAACCATTCGAGACTTTATTATGTGAATCAGATGAATAGGGAATACTAATTCAATTTAATACCTCAAACTCGGCTGGAATAGCACCTCTCAGAATAAGGTCATGAGTTAGCAAAGGCAATTTCTGCATAGCACAAGTAGATTAGCTATCGTTTTTCTGAAAAAAAAAACAAAAAAACATGAATTAACAAGCAGCAATGGCTAGACAAGGAAAGAGAGATACTTTTACACTTGGTGGAGTTTTTGGGTTCAATAAATTTTACGCAAAATCAATCAAACAAACAAGAATCAGTTGAATTATTCCAAAATAATCACACCAAAACATGAACATAAACAAAATTCGAAAAGAAAATGGAATTCTCAATAATCTAATTTAGATAATCTAATCGAATCTACGAACCCCAAATTGACTATAAATACTGACTATTACATTGTTAAATTAAACCACCTTACCTCCGAAGCTGCTTCAATGGAAGAGGAGGACTGGAGGAGAGAGAAAATAAATAGGTGAGCAACTGAGCTTATCATGAAGAATGCCAGACAAAGGAAGAAAGAGAAAAAGAGACAAAAGGAAGTAAGGGCAAAAACGTCTTTGCACAAATCAGGGGCAAAATGGGAACACGTATTTAACAAGGGAGAAATTAGGGAAACTGAGATAAACTAGTAAAACTACCGAACAACAGCACATCCACTTTCTCTGTCTTCCGTTCTCTTTCAACCGTACTTCTCTTTCTCTCTTCTCCATTGAAGCGGCTTTAAATGGGTGAATCAATTCAAGGGAGTATTCTAAGGTAAATTTTGTGTTTTTTTTCAATTTGTTTCTGTATTTCCTTTTTGATTTTTTTAATTATATTTAAGATCTTCGTTTGAATTTTTATTTTTTTTCCTAATCTTGTTAATTTCCGTTTTCAATTTTAAAGATCTGTTTTTTTTTTTTTTTTCAACATCTGGATTTTAAACATTTGAATATATCGTTTGTTTGTTTAAGCACTGGTTTTGCGAATTTTGTTTGCAATTCGTCTATAATTTCTAGGGTATTCCTTCACCAAAAAAAAAAAAATAAATAAAAAATTCTAGGGTTTTAAATTTCGATTAGCTTAATATTATATGTGTTTCATTCACTGAGGTTGATTAATAATAGATGTATTTGATGATAGCAGGATGGATACGAGGGTTCGTTCAGAGCGCATGGATAATGTGATTTACCTGTTGGCTACTGTTATGCTAATATTGGGTTTTACAGCCCAGTTCTCATCTCAGCAGACATCTGGACTTATACTTGTTGCGGCTGGATTTTTCTTCATCACAATTGTCAATTTACGTGGTTTCATACTTCGCCTTCAAGGAAAGATTGAGTTTGATATGTTTGTTGGTAGTCTTCAATGTTTTGGTTCGCTTTTGTCCTTCTTAAGCATCCTCTCCATTATCATTCAGGTTAAGTTTCCAATTTAACATCAATTTTGTTTATACATGGTTAAGTTTCAATTTAACATTTTTTTTTTTTTTTGAAGAACAATTTAACATATTTTTATTTACACATCAATTTAATTTTATTTATACATGGTTAAGTTTTCTATTTAACATCAATTTTATTTATACTTTGCCTTGCCGGAACAAAGAATGAGTTTGATATCTTCTTTTGTATGATTCAACTTTTTGGTTTGGTCTTGTCCTTCCTGAGCATCCTCTTCATTTGCATTCAAGTTAAATTTTCGATTTAATAACATCAATTCTATTTGTGTGCTTTGAGATCATCTTAATGCTATTTCTTAATTTTTCCATTCAAAGAAAGATGTCTTTGGTATATTGTATATATCGAACTTACTACGATTAGTAAGCTGACCAAATCGGCTTTAGAGAATATAGCGTAACATTGTGTTTTGCAAAAGGAACTTATGCCATTCTAACAATTTGAAAACAACTTTTACCAATCTCATTGAGGATATTGTATATATGTTCATTTTAAACTTGTTATGATATTTCTTGAATAATCGTTGATGTATGCTGTATGATGTTTGGACTAATATTTTGGTCTTGGATATTTTATGTAGGCTAAAATTGTATTCATATGGTTGGGCATAGTCGGAAGTTTTTTGATGTTCATTGGAGGATTATTGAATGTTCTAAAGGTTTACAAGATGCAATCTAATGAATTGTCGGAAGCCACAAAAATATGTGAACCAACAAGCCCTCTTAAAGCTTCGCTTATGGGTAAGGTTTAATAATGGAGACTTAATATTAGCTTAGTTTATTGGTGTAATAATAGAAAGTAATGTAAATGACAGTATGACATTTTCATGTTTACAAGTATGTTGATGAGCTGTTAAATACTATGTAATTGGTTTTTTATGTTAGTGCCTATTACTCTTTAGAGTTTTCTTATAAGTATTATACTCTGATAATGAGAAAATTATTTATAGTTTTCTAAGTATTACCATAGTAATGTTTTTAAATAGGGGAAATTTAATATGAAGTATTAAGTTTTTATTTGCAAATTCATAAATCTATACTAATCTATTAAAAGGTCTTACTAAAAATGTCTCTGTGCCACGTAGACAATGCCACGTCACCTACTCCATCTCTCATTATGTCACATCATCACTACTCAATCAACCTGAATCATTATGCCACGTCACTCGATATTGCTTCATATAAAAAGAGAATCATTATGCCACGTCACTCGATATTGCTTCATATAAAAAGATGATGGTAAGGGGATTTGAACACCCAACCTCTTATAAGAAAGATCTAACATGTAAGCCAACTATCAACTATGCGTCGTGTATGTTACACTAGTTATCATATTAAAATGTGTACGAGGTAAATCGCTTCAAACATGCAAATTTATAAATTATCAGATTAAAATGCATATGTGCTAAATCTTTAGCTGCATATGTGCTAAATCTTTAGCTTCAGACATACTGATCACCCCTCTCTATGCTTTGCTATCTTATACACTCTATTCAGCTATGTAACTCTGTATAATTCCTCCGTAACGAAATAGATGTTATACTTTAATAAAATATTGCTCACATTTATCATCAAAGTGTAAGATCTACAAAGTATTTTGTTACGGAGAAAGCATATAAGACCCTCTCTAATGGTGAGATTCAAGTGAGTATATTTAGGAGAGAGAGAGTATTTTTTGCTATGTTTAGATACTATAAACTTTGAGTCTCATTTGACAAAAAGTATAGGCCCTTGTTAATATTCTAATATATTTTGTAAGTTATTTAAGTTTTACCTTTTTTTTTATTATTTTTTAATCTTACAATAATTGATGGCCATAAATTGAAAGTGACATTTGTATATTTTAGAGAGTCTTACCATTGGAAAATTATATTTAATATGAGTTGCTAAATTGAGAAGTGGGTATGATCTCACCATTGGAAGTAAAAAACAACTCATTTTGTATTTCAATAATCATAGTTGAGTCTCACCATTGGAAGTGGTCTAAAAACATCTCCGATGGTATAGTTGTGAACTTGCTCTCAATTTTGTAAAGTTCCTAGCTAATTTACTAGAGCTGTCAAAAGCTAACCTGAACCTGATTATTAATCGACTCGTCTGAACTTGAAAAAATGGTGACTTGACCTGAGACCAACCCTAGAACCCAGTTGATCCGAGTATTTGAGACTCGAACCTGAACATGAACCGACCTGGAGATGACCCGACTTGAATGTAACCCGTAAATTATTGAATGAACCGAACCCGACCTGAACCGAAATTGATCCAAACCCGTTTTAACCAGTCAAAACCCAAATTTAACCCAGCCTGTTACGAACCCGACCTGAATTCAACCCGACTTGTTCTTAACTCAACCCGAATTTAACTCGACTTGTTACTTACCCGACTCAAAATTCAACCCAACCTGCTAGGGGTGAAACAAATTCGGTTTAAAACCGAACCGAATAACAAATATGGTTTGGTTTTTTTTTTTTAAAAAAGTGGTTTGGTTTCGGTTTTGAAAAAAAAATAATTCGGTTTTTGGTTCGGTTTCGGTTTGAGAAAGTGAAAAACCGAAAAAACAGTTTAAGAAAGTGAAAATCGAAAAAACCGAACCAAACCGAAATATAGGCCCAAACCCAAAAAATAACCCTAGCCCAACAGATTTACCCTAAGTATATAAATGAAAAAAATCCTAATTCTCTCATTTCCTCTTCTCTCTTCTCCGCGGCTCCACGCTTCACCCTTCTCTCTCCTCTTCTGATCTTCTCAGTCTTCTCACTCACTCTCCTTTCCTCTTCTCAAGTTCCCAGTTCTCACTTCTCCCCCTTCACTCTCTCTCCTTTTCTCTTCTCACTTCTCCACCTTCCATTCGCATCACCATCGACGAACCATTTCGAGGATTTTCGAACTCCATCAAGGGCATCAACTAAAGGGTTTTCATGTCAAATTCGACCATGAAAACACTAGATCTAGTGTTTTCATGGTCGAATTAGACTTTGAAACCCAAATTCTAGGGAAGGGTCGTTGTGTAGGGGTCGTTGTGTAGGGGTTTGGTGTATGACTACTCTTCTGCCATTTTGCTGTTGTGCTACAGACTGCAGTGCTGTTGTTCTTGTTAAAAACTTGTTCAATTCTGTTGTTAAAACTTGTTTGTATGGATTGGTTGGTTTGATTTTGTTACTTTGTTGTTAAAAATTGTTTAATTATGTGTATCGATTGGTTTGATTTGATTTTGTTAAGTTGAAACTTGTTGAATTAGAAATTTTAGAACTTGTTAATGATATTATGCTGCTGCAGTACTGCTTTGTTGATGAATGAGGCCCAAAAAATTGCAGATTATTGGCCCAAATAAATGAGGCCTAAAAAATTCGGTTTGGTTCGGTTTCTTATTATGAAACCGAAATAAATATGGTTTGGTTTGATTCGGTTTCTAAAGTAAAGTGGTGCGGTGTGGTTTCAAAAATACAGAAACCGAATTAAAGTAGTTCGGTTTCGGTTTGGGCAAAAAACCAAACCAAAAACCGAACTTTCATCCCTACAACCTGTTACCTCGATTCGAAATCAACCCGACTTGTTATTGACCCGACCCGAATTTTACTAGAAATAATATGAACATGTAATGTATATAAGTATATCTTATCTAAACTTACTTGAACTTATTAGCTCGAATTTAAACTTCTTTGAAAATATTTATCTTATAATAAATGAAAAAATTGATAATGTTAAACGTGAACGTCATTACATGAACTTTAAAACTTCTTCACTCCTGTTTTTTTTTTTTTTTTTTGGGTACACTTAGTTTACTTATCCACACATGACACAATAATAAATGTATGCTACGCTTTAAAATTTCTTCATCCTACTATTTGATCACTAATAAACTACACTCCAAAATCATACACATCTAACAAATACATTGAATCAAACTCAAAGAAAAGATATCTGCTAAAAGTATAATAAGGAAATTAAAAACAAAAAAAAACGCACATAATCCTATTGAGTGCATCTTAGCGCATAAACATATAGGAGGGCAAAAATGTAAATTTGGCAAGCTTTTGGAAGAAGCTGACTCTATAGTGGTACATTATAATGTACCATTGTGTATGTATAATAAACTATTAATGTATAAGCTGTCTGAATAGTACTTTTTGTGTACAATTATGCATTTAGTGGTACTTACCACGTGCCACCTATTATACATGTAATGGTACATTTTTCATCCTATGTGTTTGCTAAATCAATAGGAGCTATGCGCTAAGGGTAATCCTATTTTCTAGACTAATAAGATCCAAAAAAAAAGCGAGAAAGGGTTTGATCTTATTCTTTTGGTATCAACCCTTAAAAACTTTAACAAACAGATACATCATCCACAATTTTATACGGAATACTATAGATTGAATGAGGGCCCCATTTATTTTTAATCGCACAGGGCCTCCGTAGACTTTAGGACGATCCTAAATTCAAGTCTTGTCATGACTTTACTTTGTATTTTTATTTATTTATTTGTTTACATTATTCACAGACACATACATTATAATTTTCTAATGAAAATCATATTCTATGCACACATTGTATGCACATCCAACCTAATACTATCTTTATATTTGAAGCCAAGAGGGAATTAGTTTTGGTGCATAAATTTCATTGGATCAAACTACCCCTCTCTTTACAAATAAATTTCAATCAATCAATTCATTAGATTAGAGAAAAGGGTGCCCCGGTTCATTAGTTTGATTTACATAAAAATATAAATTAGGACTCTTGTGGGCCCTGCTTTGCTGTAGGAAGTATTATTAAATTGCTTTGTTCGGGATTGTAAAGGACGTAACGGTACATTTGACGGCCGGTAATAAAGCTGTTTCCCGCCTTTACCTAAGTTAAAACTTTTACAGTTTTTTTTAATCTACACCCACACTCTTGTTTCCTCCCTGAGTGTGATAGACGAGTGGAGTAGCAAAAGAACACCATTAAGAATTTAAGATGATAGAGCAACTCCAATGGTTGTAGCTAGAATTTGTTTGCAATGTTAAATAATCCCTAGCTACTAGTGTAACACCCCCAAATCTCCCTCTACGAAAATACCAGTATAATACGTATAATTATACCGTAAAGATAGACTTGGGCGTATTACCGCCGCGTGATTACGCAAGGCTACTCAAACTTACTAAAATAAACCAATACTTTGCAGCGGAAACTCAACTTTCTTTTATTAATACTTATAAAAATAGTAACATTGTTATGAGTACTCAAAATAAACACAAGACCAACATCCCTAAACTAGGTGAAGCAAATCCCGGGACTCCCATATGCTCATTCATAACTCCACCTGAAAATAGTCAACACTGCTTACCATTACGGTAAACAGGGCGAACCAAAACAAATAAGAAATACGGATTAACAAATTATGCTAATGTAGACACCCATTTGTGTCTCCCCAAAACCAAACCCGGTGATGAGTGCCTTTCACGTCGAATCATAATTGAATGAAACGAAGTGTGGAAAGGTCTAGTGTAGCGGAAAGTTTTTTTTCTTTTCTCTTCTCCCTGGTTTTGAAAACTTTATTTTAAGAAAACAGCCAATCTAGTTTGGTTGGTCCATGATATGGGTCCAATAGTGGTGTAGTTGGATGGGGCTTACAAAGACCTTTCCAACGATATATTATAAGCCCAATTCCGATGAATATTGAGGAAGTTATGGCCAATTTACTAAACTGGGCCCGATTTGAGCTTTATGTACGGCCTAATGATCTAGGGGAGGGCCTAACATGATTTATCATTCCTAATGCAATTAGGAATGGTTTTAGTCTTCTAGAATATTCTAGAAGGTTCTTTTCATTCCTAATTCAATTAGGACTTTTCAGAGTTTTAATCAAGATCAAATAGCATTTTCGAATAAATTATATTATTTTATCTTCCAGTACGGGAAATTTATCAGATTTTCGAAAACGCGTTGAAATCCAGTTTGGCGTCCAACCCCAGGCCTTGGCGCCAGGCGCTAGCCATTGGCGCCTGGCGCTAGCCACTGGTGCCTGGCGCCAGCTAGCCAGGTTTGGCGCCAATACTGTTTTGTGATCGTCAGACTCTGTTTTGTTAAATTATCTTTTTTGGATGATTTTCTCTATAAATATCGTATCAAAAACTTCGTTTTCATTCAGGAATTCACATCAACTCTCTTCATTCGCAATTCATTCATCTACAATCATTCATCATCTACATCTCTCATTCATCAATTCTCAGCAAACATTAATTCTTTAGCATTCTTTTCTTTCTTCAATTCTTTCTTGCTTTTTCATACAAAATTCCGCATTCATTAGATCTAGAAACACTTAGCCATATTCGAAGTTGCCTTCGCCCTAGACGTGAAAGGTTTTAATTTCTGAGGGTTTGGTCCCAAATCTCTCTTTCAATTATTTAATTTAATTGCTTTGATTGTTATTTTCCTTGAAGTTACTAACGTGTGTATTTTGTTATTAGAAAGAGGTACGAGGCATCCAAGTAAGTACTTTAATGGTTTAATTGATATTATGATGTAGAAATCATGCTTAGATTGTTATTTTGATTCCTAGTATCATGTTAGGATGTTTTCCTTAATTTGATGTTTAGGGTGACAAGAATAAATTCCTAGTATCATGTCTAGGGTAACTTTAATATCAAGTATGATTAAAAGTACGATGCTTCCTATATTTTTCCTAATATTTATGATTGTTAGAATCATGTTAGGGATAAAGATTTGATTTTTATTGTTTAGTGACATGCTAGGGTTTGTTATTAATCTTGTTAGTATCATGCCTAGGATCTTGCTATGCTTTAACATGATTATAATTATGATTGATATTATTGTTATTAATGATGTTGGTTATTTATTATGTTGCTTGATATATATTATATTTTATTCTTTATTGCTTGATCACCTTTTTATGCATGTTTAAAGGGAATTTGTACTTGTAATCACGCTTAATAAGATAATTAATAATCTTGTTTAGGGTTAATTGTGATTATAATTCAAGTGATCGCCAATAATAGATTTATTTGTGCATTAAATTCAACCAACATAGATTAAACAGGTTTAGGGTTAACCTATTGATTGTATGTTAGTCAGAAAGCGCACATGAATACGAGCAGAATAAAGTAGAGGCCTATTATTAGGGCAGGTTCAATCTCTTTTAGGTTGGATTTGTACCATCATCCCCGAACCCTTATTTGGTTCATGACCTTATGAAGTTGACGATCTCTTGGATCGTTAAGGGGTGTAACCTTCACCTCGTGAACGATTTACAAGTTCCTTAAAAACTTGTTGGCGACTCTTTTGCTCTATCTTCTTCCCTTTTGGATGCCACCGTACTTTAGTGTATGATCACAGTGGGGTTCAAGCTAGTGGGATTTTAAAGGCTTGAAATTATTCCCTACAGCTAAGTACGATAAGTGAAAGATAATGTAAACTCAATTTATTCGCAAACATGCTTTAAAACCAATTTCCAATAAATAATCCAATAATTCCAAAACTCATGATTCAAAACCAATTTCTGATTCAACATTCAAAATAATTGATAAACCAATTCCTTTAAAATCCAATTCCTTTTTGAACCAATTTCTTTAATTTAATTCCTCACCCAAGTGTGCACACCCCCCAAGCTAGTCTCCTTATATTACAAGGCTATTTTTGAGGAAAGATTGGTCATACAAAGTCCATAGTCTTATCAATAAACCAAATCCGCATAGTAGGATTACCAACATGCTTATAAAGCATTAATAATAATATTTTAATGGTTCAATAATAAATCCTTTTAATATCCAATAATTTCAATATAATTCAAACTCCTTCCACATACTTTCAAAATCAAAACCTTTTGAATAAATACTTGAGAATAAAATCTCATATTAATAACTCTTCCTTGAAAAACCTTTTAATCCAACAAACCTTTTAAAATCAAATCATTTATTTAAACATGATAAGTAATTCAAACCATTCAAAACATGATTTAAAAATCAATCATTCAAAATAATTTTATAATACCTCCAAACATACTTTATTTCATAAATCATAATTCAATTCAATTCAATCACCAAACAAATCATGTAGAAACATGATATTCAAACCAATCACTTTCGAAGGTATCTAGCCACCTAAACGTACCTTGATCCTTGCTTAGCTATACACACCAAAAGAACCTCAAGAATCTTGGTTGAACACACCCTACAAATAAATATAACCTTAATCAATTTAAGGTTAGCAAATGATTAAAAACCCCCAACTATATGTACATGAACCTTTTAAATTAATTTTCATAAACATCATTAAAAATATGATTTTATATAATTAAAACTACTCATAATAATTTTTAAAAATCCCCCATAATAATAATAATAATAATTGAATAAGAGAAGAGAAGAAGAAAAGATAAGAAAACAAGAAAGAGAGAAGTATTGGATTTGCGTTGGAAAGAATAGGCAGAACTTGCAGAGGCTATAACTCCTTTGATATAACTTCGAATTGGGTGATTCTTGATCCTAAACTCAAGGATTTTTTGAGAGGAACAATCTTTTGTGAAACGTCAATACCCCAAAAACTGACCAGAAGTGCCCGAAAATTGGCTTCAAAGATAAACGGGATGATTTGTGTAAAATTGAGGAGAAGAAAAGAAGAGAATTGGTATGAAGAATGTGAGAGGTATGAAGGGGTATTTATAGGCTAGTATGAGCATGAATTATGGTAGGAAATTGTAGAAGAATTATGGTAATTAGGGTTTAAGAGATTACTTGGAGAAGTGAATAAAGAATTAAGGAAAGTTTGGATATTAAGGTGATTGTGTATACTTGAATATGGAATGTATGTATGTCATGAAAAATAATAAGGAAATTAGAATTACTTGGGGAATAATAAAGAGGAACAAAAGGCAAGAGAATATGATGATTGGATACTAAAATGATGGAGTATTAGAATTAAGGAAAATAGGAGATTCCATTACTAGTATTTAGGAAGATTTTGCTCGGTTTAAGGAATAAAAATAATTGTGTAAATAATATAGAATAATTAAATAAATAATTAATTAATTAAATACCAATTATTCACCAATAATTAACTAAGAAAATCAGATTTTCTATACATAGAAAATCCGAATTTCCTAGCTAAATAAATGGGAATTTTCGGCAATTTAATATAATAAATAAAATATAATTTTGCTTTAATTAAAATATCCAAAATATGTAAATAATCCGGTTTTTAAGATAAGATAAATGGATAATAAATCTTATCCAAAATAATGATTAGTTTTCAAAATGCTTTTGGCACCAAAATTTAAATATTATTTTGGCTCTAAATAATAAATTTACTAAAATACCCTTTTTATTAAAAAAATCTTAACTAATTAATTAGAAATACGTATGAAAATACGGGGTATTACAACTAGCTTGACCATTGGAGTTAGAAGATGCAATTAGCTTGGTCAAGCTGAAAAACTTGCTAAAATAAAACAAATTAGAATAAATAAAATGAAAGTAAAAAAATATAAATTAAGGAGGTGTGGTTAATTTATTTAGTAAGCTAATAGCTAGTCATTGAAGCTTAAATTAGCTAAAATGACAATTAGCTTATGTGGCATGGCAAGCTAATTCGACAATTAGCTTGCCATTAGAGTTGCTATAAGAAGTCCAGTATACGCCATTTATTATTGTTAGGTACAATAATTTTTTTTCGTGAATACGTAATTAATTAAGGATTAATTGAGGAAAAATTACTCTCTCTCTTCTTCTTCTTTTTTTTTTTTTTTTTTTTTTTTTTGAGGGGAAGGTAAAACTACTCTGTTTATTGAGTAGTTGTTGTAAAATCACTAACCTCAATGGAATTACAACTGATTTGAGATTTAATTGATACCGTTTTATCAATTGGGCATAATTACTACCCAGAAAATGCCAAAATGCATTCCAAGTTCATAAACAAAAATGTCTTCCAAATTCACCAATTCAATTTAAATTCGTGTTCGCTGAAAACAATATCACTTGCCTCATACATAGACAACGCCGATGTGAAGTTGTGAACAGGCATCGAAATTTTTCAACGTTGATGCTCGAACATCAATCACGACGACCACTAATTTTCGAATTCTCAAACTCAAAAATTGAGGTTAGGATTTGTTTCAGAAATTCAGAAAGAGAAAAGGAAAACCACACAGTAACAACCACTTTTTGTAGAATTTGTTACAATCACTAGGCGAAAAATGCTAATGGCCACCGGTTGAAAACCCCCCATTGCCACCGGTTTTGAACCGGTGGTCATTTGGGGGGTGGCAATAATGCATCAAATGGCCACCGGTTCAAAACCGGTGGCAATAGTGTTCATGGCCACCGGTTAACCGGTGGTAATACTACCGGTTAACCGGTGGCAATAATAAATTGGCGCGGTTTTTTTGCTGCTGAATGATGACTATTGCCACCGGTTCGAACCGGTAAACCGGTGGCAATAAAAGGTTCTAATTTTTTTTTTTTTTTTTTTTTTTGGCCTGCAATTAATCCTGCAACTGATCCTGCTATAATATTCTGCCATATTATTGCTAAAAATTCAATAATCATAACAAGAATTAAAAATATATTTTTAGACTACTTTTATAATTAAAAACCAAATGCAATACAACAAATTAAGTAAAGTGTGATATATAAATAAATACAAACAATACTAATAACTAGTCAATATTGTAGTTTAAAAGTTAATAATAAACAAAGTATAATTCATAATGATGCCACATTTACAAATTGAAGGTGATGAAAGATGCCAACATGTCTCGAACTTCATTAAGCTCTTTGCTAGTTAACGGATCCCCCTTTTGCACCTTGCAAAACTTGGAATATATATAAATTATGTTAGAATAAATTAAATTAATATGTAAAAAATTAAATACTTGGGAAAATTAAAAACAGTCGCATAAACAAATGACCAAAATAGCCAAAATAAGGCCTATTTGACTTCTACTTGCCCATTTTCTACATTTTTCAACAAATGACCAAGTTCTTCTTCATAACATGTCAATTATACTTAGTTATAGGTGGCTAAGCCTTGAAATCAAAGAAAAAAGGCATTTTACTAAGTTTAAGGTCGCATTTTCATCCAAAATAGCCAAAATAAGGCCTATTTGACTTCTACTTGCCCATTTTCTACATTTTTCAACAAATGACCAAGTTCTTCCTCATAACATGTCAATTATACTTAGTTATAGGTGCCTAAGCCTTGAAATCAAAGAAAAAGGGCATTTTACTAAGTTTAAGGTCGCATTTTCATCCAAAATAGCCAAAATAAGGCCTATTTGACTTCTACTTGCCCATTTTCTACATTTTTAAACAAATGACCAAGTTGTTTCTCATAACATGTCAATTATACTTAGTTATAGGTGGCTAAGCCTTGAAATCAAAGAATAAGGGCATTTTACTAAGTTTAAGGTCGCATTTTCATCCAAAATAGCCAAAATAAGGCCTATTTGACTTCTACTTGCCAATTTTCCACATTTTTCAACAAATGACCAAGTTCTTCCTCATAACATGTCAATTATACTTAGTTATAGGTGGCTAAGCCTTGAAATCAAAGAAAAAGGGCATTTTACTAAGTTTAAGTTTGCATTTTCATCCAAAATAGCCAAAATAAGGCCTATTTGACTTCTACTTGCCCATTTTCTACATTTTTCAACAAATGACCAAGTTCTTCCTCATAACATGTCAATTATACTTAGTTATAAGTGGCTAAGCCTTGAAATCACAGAATAAGGGCATTTTACTAAGTTTAAGGTCGCATTTTCATCCAAAATAGCCAAAATAAGGCCTATTTGACTTCTACTTGCCAATTTTCCACATTTTTCAACAAATGACCAAGTTCTTCCTCATAACATGTCAATTATACTTAGTTATAGGTGGATAAGCCTTGAAATCAAAGAAAAAGGACATTTTACTAAGTTTAAGTTTGCATTTTCATCCAAAATAGCCAAAATAAGGCCTATTTGACTTCTACTTGCCCATTTTCTACATTTTTCAACAAATGACCAAGTTCTTCCTCATAACATGTCAATTATACTTAGTTATAAGTGGCTAAGCCTTGAAATCACAGAATAAGGGCATTTTACTAAGTTTAAGGTCGTACCTCATCAAGATGTATGGTGTTGGAACAATGAGTCGCTATCTCAAGCATGAATCTCATCACGTATAATCCACAATCAAATCCATTATCTTGTTGTGGGCACTAGCATAGGAACAAATCAAATGAATCAAACGTCACATAAAACCCACAATTGTTTTAGCAATGTTTATTAAGATAATCACAATATGATGGGGCATTACCATAGGTGATTTCCATGTAGGACCCCGTGGAGCACGACCATGTATCTTCTTCATAATACTATAGGAAAGTAAAATCAAATTTGATTAGTTTGACTACTAAATGAGTTAGGTTAAGATACTCAACACTAGGTAGCTATATTTACTTTTGTAGTACAGACATCACGAGGTACTTCTTTGTTGATCGAGCTGAATCAAGGTGAAAGATTGTGTTATTAGCAGGACAAATCACCATGAGGAACCAATGATACCTACATAAATTCACAATACACAAACACATCAATAATTAGGGTACAACAAATAAATCAGATGTAGAAAGAATTTAATTACACATGGTTAAACGTACTCCTCATAACATGGGGCGAATATGAACTTGTCTCCCGCACGCATTGATTCCCGAATATTATGGTTAACATAATACATCACCTCGGGGGAGTTGTGTAAGATTCTAGTCTCGGATGTCTGTTCGGGGCATAACCACCCAACTTTACTAGGTGAATCAGTGTCACTTAAGTGCTCCCGTAGTGCTCTACGTGCATGTGCAATGAAAAATTAATTGACATATATGAAGGATAAACAACACTAATATATACAACAAATTAATTTAAGTGGCATGAGCCCGTACCTCATGAATATTTGAATGAGAGAAATGTTAAGCATTAAACCGCTTAAAAATTCCTTCACATCTTGTTTGTTTAACCATGCACTTGCATCCTCATCATAATGGAACATTGCCTTAGGAAGTGCAATTTGAATGGGATCGTCACTAGGCAAATGACTAAAACGATTGTGTAGAAAAGTTAAATCCTTAGTGAGTGTAGACACCCATTTGTGTCTCCCCAAAACCAAACCCGGTGATGAGTACCTTTCACGTCGAATCATAATCGAATGAAACGAAAGTGCGGAAATGTCTAGTGTTGCGGAAAGTTTTATTTCTTTTTCTCTTCTCCCTGTTTTTGAAAACTTTATTTTAAGAAAATAGCCAATCCAGTTGGTTGGTCCATAATATGGGTCCAGTAGTGGTTTAGTTGGATGGGGCTTGCAAAGACCTTTCCAACGATATATTATAAGCCCAATTCCGATGAATATTGAGGAATTTATGGCCAACTTACTAAACTGGGCCCGGTTTGAGCTTTAAGTACGGCCTTATGATCTAGGGGAGGGCCTAGTCTAATTTATCATTCCTAATGTAATTAGGAATGGTTTTAGTCTTCTAGAACATTCTAGAAGGTCTTATCATTCTTAATTCAATTAGGACTCTTCAGAGTTTTAATCAGATCAAATAGCATTTTCGATTGAAATTATATTATTTTATCTTCCAGTACGGTAAAATTATCAGATTTTCGAAAACGCGTTAAAATCCGGTTTGGCGTCCAACCCCAGGCCTTGGCGCCTGGAATCAGGATTAGCGCCAGACGCCAGCATTGGCGCCTGGCGCTAGCCACTGGTCCTGGCGCTAATGAGCCAGGGCTGGCGCCAAGGTGGTTTTGTGGTCTTCAGACTCTGTTTTGATAAATTATCTTTTTTGGATGATTTTCTCTATAAATATCGTATCAAAAACTCCGTTTTCATTCACCAAGATTCACCAATTATCAATATTCATTCATCTATTCTCCCAATCATTCATCAAGAATCATCAATTCTCTTTCTCATTCACAAATCATTCTTCTATAATCATTCATCTCATTCATCTCTATTTTTCATTCTTTTCTTAATTTGTTTCTCTCAAATAAATAATTCCGCATTCACAAGATCTAGAAACACCTAGCCATATTCGAATTTGCCTTCGCCCTAGACGTGAAAGGTTTTAATTTATGAGGGTTTGGTTCCAAATCTCTATTTCAATTATTTAATTTAATTGTTTTGTTTATTATTTTCCTTGAAGTTACTAACGTGTGTATTTTGTTATTAGAAAGAGGTACGAGGCATCCAAGTAAGTACTTTAATTGGTTTTATTGATTTATGATGTAGAAATCATGCTTAGGTTGTTATTATGATTCCTAATGTTATGTTAAGGCGTTTTGATCTTCCTAGTATCATGTCTAGGGTAACTTTAATATCAAGTATGATTAAAAGTACGATGCTTCCTATATTCTTCCTAATATTAATTCATGTTAGTATCATGTTAGGGCTAAAGATTTGATTTTTATTGCTTAGTGACATGCTAGGGTTTGTTATTAATCTTGTTAGTATCATGCCTAGGATCTTGCTATGCTTTAACATGATTATGATTATTATTAATTATGATTGATATTATTATTATTAATGATGTTGATTTATTATGTTGCTTAATATGTGTTATATATTATTTTATTGTTATTGCTTGATCACCTTTTATTGCATGTTTAAAGGGAATTTGTATTTGCAATCACGCTTAATAAGATATTAATAATCTTGTTAGGGTTAATTGTGATTATAATTCAAGTGATCACCAATGATAGTTTATTTGTGCATTAAATTCAACCAACATAGATTAAACAGGTTTAGGGTTAATCCTATTGATTGCATGTTAGTCAGAAAGCGCACATGAATACGAGCATAATAAAGTAGAGGCCTATTATTAGGGCAGGTTCAATCTCTTTTAGGTTGGATTTGTATCTTCATCCCCGAACCCTTATTTTGGTTCATGACCTTATGGAGTTGACGATCTCTTGGATCGTTAAGGGGTGTAACCTTCACCTCGTGATGGTTTACAAGTTCCTTAAAAACTTGTTGGCGACTCTTTTGCTCTATCTTCTTCCCTTTTGGACGCCACCGTACTTTAGTGTATGATCACAGTGGGGTTCAAGCTAGTGGGGTTTTTAAAGGCTAAAAACTATTCCCTATAGTTTTTGGCGACTCCGCTGGGGAGGATTTCTATTTTAATTCCTGAATTTGTTTCGGCAATGATTTAGAATGAGTGGATGAGACTCGAAAAGTTCTAAGTATTTCATGTGCGTAATTTTGATTAACATTGTGGCATATGCATAAAAAAGTTCTCATTGGAAAGACCATCCGTAATGAGTCAAAAAACATAGGATTTTACACGTAGGAAATTTGAGAAATGTCTTTCACAACTAGGACTGAAATAACACCGTGCGAAACTGGATGATTTTATTGAGCACAGAAAGCTGCTGAGGCATGTGGGAAGTAGTGTCAGGGGCCAGAGCTTGGCGCCAATTTTTTAGCCGTAGTGCCAGACGCCAGTATTGGCGCCAGGCGCTACAGTTAAAAGTTGGCGCCAGTCTCTGTTTGCTGGCGCCAATTTCCCCCAATACCGAGCCAGAAATATGCGTTCTAATTTCGACCGGTTTTTCGCGTTGTTTGCTCGATCCTGCTTCCTGATTGAATTTTTTCTCACTTTTCTGAAACCCATATGTGTTCTACATATGGACATAATCCTCTGGGAATTCATGCTCTATCTACCCGATTGAACGCTCCTGGCAACAAAGGGTACATCTGAGAGGTTGAATTCACCAAACCATGGAAGCGAGTTTTTCTAAAAATAAACTCGCGGTGTTCTATCCACACGCGTTAACCCTTCACGGTTAGGCTTCTACGCGGTGCATCTGAACAATTAACCATGGACCCTATTTGACTAAACCATATCCCGAACTTTAGAGAACTAGAGCCATGGTTAGGTTGCGAACTCATTGCATCATGTTGTGCCTACTTGACTAATTGTGCATTATTTGTTGTGCATATATATCCTATGCTCCTCTTAACCGTTTGTTGATTTGTGTTGAGATTAAAATTAATGACTTAAAGAACTTTGCCTAATTAATTAATTAATTAATCAATTCGAGTTAATAAATTCTTTTTTCTTTTCTTTTAATCGGAATTGACCTAGTACGACTTTAGGCATACCCCAGTTGACTAATAATATCGAAAACAGTCCCAGATCGAGGCTCCAATATTGGTGCCAAAATCTGAGCTGTAGCGCCACTGTATGGTGCGTAGCGCCAGACACTTACTAAAAAGTCTGGCGCCAAGCACCATATTGTGACGCCAGTTCTGTCGCTTGGCCGACAGTTCGAATTATTTGTCGAGTCATCACCTACTGTCTATTTAGTCAATTTTCTGTTTAACTCGACTAATTTTGCTGTTATAATGCTTAATTAAATTAATATTCGAGTTTAGGCACTAAGTCCCATGGTCTTACACAAGAGTCCAAGCATGTCACTTACACTCAATACACACACCAATACACATGTTTTGACCATGATTAAGAGAGTCTTGTATGCGCGCGTCATTTTTCGTTATTTTTTTTAGGGGGGTAAGTCGGATATTAATCCTCCAATAAATAATAATACTTAAGTTCCCTAAACACATATACATTATTGCTCCCTAAAAATATGCATACTTTTTTTTTCTACTTTTTTTTTTTTTTTTTTTTTAATAAAATAAAAACCATAAAGTCAAATTGATTCGAGTCAAGTAATTAAAACGCAAATTGGCTTAATTTACAGCGCGTGGTCAAGAAAAGAGGGACGATTAATCAAAGATAATCTCTTCGTACAAGTCCAACTTTTCGACAAACCTATACCCCGCAAGAGGAAAGCAAGAGTCATAATGGCAACTCAGGAAGAAGTCAACGATCTTAAGAACCAACTGGCTACTGTAACTGAGACACTGAAGCTTCTCGCACTTAAGATCGAGGATCCCGCGAAGCAACAACAAATGGACCTCATGCAAGAAAGCCTAAGCAAGTTGTCCAACGACTACAAGTTTCAAGAACTCACATCCCAAGGGGTCTCGGTGGATAAAGATCTTCTTCCGCAGAAGTTCAGTGCCAACGACATCCCAAAGTTTAGGGCAATCGACAACCCATACTTCCATCTAAGAGCGTTTGAAACAATAATGAGTATCAAGGGTATCGATAAGAAAGTCTTCCCTTCTCTGTTCTCGCTATCTCTCGAGACCGTTTGCCAACAATGGTTCTTTTCTCTTGAAAAAAGAAAAGACCTCTACTTGGGAATCCATAGCAAACGCTTTCGTTGATAGGTACAAGTGCAACGTTCAAGTCGAAACTGACCATAGAGAACTCGAAATCCTCAAACAGAAGGAGAATGAAGGTTTCACATCTTTCTTTAACAAGTGGAGAGAAACCTCAGCTAAAATGATTGAGGTACCAAGTGAAAAAGAGTCCGTGAGACTGTTCATTAAAAACCTCCAAGAAAAATATTCAAAACATCTTAAATATCAAAATAACCTTCATACCTTTAAGGCTGTTTATGATATTGGGATTAATATTGAAGATGACTTGGCTAAATCCAAAGTTGCCACCAATAACTCCAACAGTGGCTGGAAAGGAAAGAAGAACGACAATCCTTCTTCTTCCAAAACCGCCCACTCAAATAATGTTAGCGCCTTTAATCTAGGAGAAGTCCTTGCCATGAACAATCAAGGACAAAATAAACCGTTTAGGAGAAACTTCACTCCTATTGGCATGAGTTATGACACCGCGTTTGATCGACTAAATGCAAAAGGTCTTATAACTCCCATTGGA
This sequence comes from Chenopodium album, assembly GCF_948465745.1. Classification (NCBI taxonomy): domain Eukaryota; kingdom Viridiplantae; phylum Streptophyta; class Magnoliopsida; order Caryophyllales; family Amaranthaceae; genus Chenopodium; species Chenopodium album. Next base: position 3,261,622 of record NC_137836.1, on the reverse strand, counting down.
CCATTTGGAGATCCACCAGTCGAGAAGAGGTCGCCTAATTGGAACCCCAATGCACATTGTAAATATCACCAAGATAGGGGCCATTCTACTGAAAGCTGTTGGAAGCTTAAGGAAGCTATCCAAGACCTAATTGACAGTAACAAGCTGCCATTGCCCCCTGCTAGTAAGAAACCGAGTATTGACAATGCACCTCTAGCTCACACATTGGCTATCTCCGATGAAGAAAGCGAAGTTGACCCCTCATCTCTCATTAAGCCTGTCAAAGCAACCAATGTCGAAGAGGAAGAAGAAGAGACCTTTTTCGATGTCAAAGATAATCTTCCAGAACCAGCCAATGAGGTAGAGATGAGAGTGCTCGCACTGTATCTGAGGGAGACATCGCAACTATTACGTGAAACTCTCAAAATTTTGAATGAACTTCACAAGGAATATGATGAAGAACCTAAGAGAGAATTCACACCAGTAAAAACGACTTATGAGGCAAAATACTTTCCCTTACAAGTCACCGAAAGACCCAAGAAGAGCAATAAAGTTTATACTCCAATTGGGATCCCGTATGCACAGATGTTTGAAATGCTCTCCGAGAGTGGCAAGGTCAAACCTCTCGAACCGAGACCATTTGAATCATTAAAAAGGACGGATAGATATTACTGTCAATACCATCAGTCAGGAGGACACACTCTAGAAAACTGCTTCAAGTTCAAGGATTTGGTGCAGAAAATGATTGATAGAAAGGAATTAGTCCAAGTTCAACAAGAAGAGGACATAAATGTTAATGGAGTATGGGACAGTGATGAAGAAGATGTCTATCTAAAAGACATAGTGGGACCTTCACCTTCTGTATAATACACCACGGACGACATTTGGGCTGAAGAAGATTCATCAATAGACGTCCTCACAAGATCCGGGAGGATGCAACCTCCCGTTTCAACACAACCTATGCCTACTGTACAACAAGTTCCCATACCTATCATCGAAGACAATGACATCGTTAAAAAATTCAAGAAGACAAAAGTCGAGATGAATGTATGGAAGCTTCTAGCAACATCTCGAGAACATAGGTTAGCTGTGATGAATGCCTTGGATAAAATCGGGATAGATTCTGACACCACTCTTGAGGGACTAGCTAACTTCCTCACGAGTGACCTCCCTAGTCCGATTAATCTAATCACTTTCTCTGATAAAGATTTACCCCCGGAAGGTGATAAACATTATAAGGCATTAAACCTCACGGTAGTCTGCAAAAGGATGAATGTTCCCATGACTCTTGTAGACAATGGATCGGCTATTAATGTCTGTCCACTTAGGACTGCAAGGATGCTTGGCATAAAGGATGAGGACTTAACTCCGTCTACACAAGGAATAAGAGCTTACGATAATACTCGACGTCAAGCTCTTGGCAAAATAACCCTAAATGTGACGGCAGGAGTAATAGAACATGCTACTACTTTTCAAGTGGTAGAAATCAAGGCCTCATTCAATCTGTTGTTAGGACGCCCTTGGCTCCATGATCTAAAGGCCGTCCCTTCATCTCTCCACCAACAAGTGAAAGCCATAGTTGGAGGAATCTCCATCACTATTGATGCTTCGCCAATGAGGATCAAATCAATAGAGAATCCAATCATTAATGTAGAGCACGACGAAGATGATGAAGACCTATGGGGCTTTAACGAAGAAGTCTCCTTAATCCAAGGGGATGAAAGGACATCTCTTTGCTACGACCCCCATTCTAACATGATTATCAACACTATGCTAAAGAAACAAGGACACTTCCCTGGGATGACCTTAGGAAAGAAGATGCAAATAGCAAAATCGATGGAGTCACCTGGCCTCCCTAAACTAGAGACTTTCGGACTTGGTTTCGAACCGACTCGGAAAGATCTCAAGCGAGCCCAGGACAAATTGAAAGCACGTAGGGACGCTCGCATTCAAAAGAAAGCAATTCCAATGGATCAGTACCCTCTTACACTTAATGGTCAGTTTATAAAAGAAGGAGAGGACTATCCATGCCATGAATTTCCCGAACCATTTGTTGTAAATGGCATACGACAACCAGGATTCGAGATTTTATTGGATTGCTACTTCACTGACGAAATCCCAACTCCCGTCCATAAGGAGAAAGCACCCCCATGCTTTGACTTTAACGTCATGGGACTACTGTTTGGGCGAGAAAAGAATGAGTCAATTTATGAAGAAGACAACTCTTCACTCATTCAAACGGTCCTACAAAGTGAAAACTTCGACCCCTCAAAGCTAATTACTCCAGCCGAAGGATCGCTGCAAGGGTGGCGCAAGACTATCAAGGTGACTACTCCGAAGGGAAGGAAGATATTGATCACGACAGGGCAAGGGCCAATGTTTGAAGAATCGTCAGAGTCTGAGTCAGAGTCTTTCCCTGTAGAATCTTTTAGGTCTTTAGCTATAATGCCTCCCCTTCCTACTTCTTCTCCTAGGATAGTTAGTGATCCAGTCCCTGAGGACATATCACTCTTTGATGTAATGATCTCAGAGTATAATAATATCGCTCATTCTTCTTACTTCTCGTGTTCTTCCCTAACCCAAGATGACGAATATTGCTTAGCTAACGATGAAAAAGATAAAGAAATTATTAAAGCAATGGAAACACTAGAAAAGAAAACACCGATAATTGAAGAGACTGAAACAGTTGACATCTTAAATGATTCAACTCTTAAAAGAGAAGTTACAATCGGACTAACATTGAATAAACAAGAAAGAACCGATTTAATTAACTTGCTTAAGGAATTTATCAACGTATTTGCTTGGTCATATGAAGATATGCCAGGCATTAGCAGAGAAATAGCTCAACACACTATACCATTAATACCAGGAATGAAACCTGTAAAACAAAAGTTACGTCGAATGAAACCCGACGTAGCACTTAAGATAAAAGAAGAAGTTCAAAAACAAATAACTGCAGGTTTCATCAAGGTATCCAAATACCCTGAATGGGTCGCCAACGTCGTCCCAGTTCCAAAGAAATACGGAAGGGTAAGGATGTGTGTCGACTATCGAGATCTAAATAAGGCAAGTCCAAAGGACGACTTCCCTTTGCCATACATCGATATTTTGGTAGACAACACAGCAAATCACGCGCTTCTCTCATTCATGGACGGATACGCAGGGTACAATCAGATTCTCATGGCGGAAGAAGACATGGAGAAAACAACCTTCATCACACCATGGGGCACTTACTGTTACACGGTAATGCCATTTGGGTTGAAAAACGCAGGTGCTACTTACCAACGTGCAGCAACTGCCTTACTCCATGACATGATGCACAAAGAAGTTGAGGTATATGTCGACGACATGATTGTGAAATCAAAGGACCGTCCGGGCCATCAAGTAGCCTTAAGGAAAATTTTCGAAAGGTTAAGAAAATACAATATGAGGTTGAATCCATCAAAATGTGCTTTTGGAGTCACCTCGGGCAAGCTCTTGGGGTACGTCATAAGCTCTAGAGGAATAGAGATAGATCCAACCAAGATTAAAGCAATCATGTCAATGCCACCGCCCAAGACCGAGAAACAGATTCGAGGATTCATTGGCCGGTTGCAATACATAAGTAGGTTTATATCCAAACTGACAACGATATATGAACCAATCTTCAAAAAGCTCAAGAAGAACGTACCAGTAATATGGGATGATGAGTGTCAAAAAGCCTTTGACCGGATCAAAGCCTATCTCGCAAATCGTCCCGTATTAGCGCCAGCACTTCCCGGAATACCTCTTAGGTTATATTTGACGGTTACCAAAGAGACAATGGGAGCCATGCTAGCACAAGAGGTAGAAAACAAAGAGAATGCAATCTATTACTTAAGTAAGAAGATGCTCGAATACGAAACACGCTATACACCACTCGAGAAATTGTGCCTCGCTTTGGTGTGGGCCACAACTAAGTTGAGACATTACATGTTGGTGCATACCGTTTTCGTAGTATCCCGATTGGATCCACTCAAATACTTGTTCGAGAAATCAACGCTCAATGGACGTATTTCAAGATGGATAGTCAACTTAGCCCAGTTCGATGTGCGGTTTATGCCACAAAAAGCTATTAAAGGATCTGTGGTGTCAGATTTTCTGGCAGATTTCCCAATAGAAGACTCGACACCAATACAGGACAATGAATTTCCAGATGAAGATTTGATGGTCACCGAAGATGATACTTGGACCTTATACTTCGACGGAGCCTCAAACCAAAAGGGATGTGGTGTCGGAGTGCTACTAGTATCACCTAAGGAAGAACACGTCCCAATCTCAATAAAGCTCGATTTCGACGTTACCAACAATGCTGCTGAATATGAAGCATGCGTGGTAGGCCTCGAAACAGCTCTGGCATTGGGGGTATAGAAGTTAAGGATATTCGGAGATTCCTCTTTAATTATCAATCAAATATCTAAAAGGTGGAAAGTAAGGAGCGAAAGCCTAGCCCCTTATCAAACTTATCTGGAAACTCTTACCGATCAGTTAGAGAAGGTGGAATATACATATCTACCTAGAGAAGAAAACCAATTTGTTGATGCCCTGGCAAGATTAGCCTCAATGGTTAGGGTTCCCACGGATATCGAGCAAATGCCTCTAACTATCGAAAAAAGGCACAAACCAGCATATATACAGGCTATAGAAGACAACGACCTAGTCCAAGACGAAGATGAAGAACAAGAAGAAGAACCATGGTACACAAACATTCTCAACTATGTCACCAATGGAGAATACCCTCCTCATGCTGACAAAAGAGCGAAACGAGCCTTGAGACTTTTGGCTTCTCAATATGTACTCATAGACAACGAGCTACATAAAAGGGTACCTAAAGGTCGAGCTCTCCTATGTGTAGGGAAGGTGGATGCACAAAGAATAATGAGAATGGTCCACGAAGGAATCTGTGGAACTCATGTAAATGGCAAAATGTTAGCCCAGAAAATAATGCGAGAAGGGTATTATTGGACCACCATGAATAGGGACTGCCATCAATATGTGAAAAGATGCCCTAAGTGTCAAGTTTATGCCAATTTACAACACGTTCCTCCATATTTGCTCTACACCTACACATCACCATGGCCATTCTCTACATGGGGAATTGACATAATTGGCAAGATCACTCCTCCAGGGACAGGAGGCCATGAATTTATTCTAGTGGCAATTGATTACTTTACAAAGTGGGTTGAAGCGCAATCATATGCTAAACTTACTGCAAAACATGTAGCACTCTTTATCGAGAGAAATATCATTTGTCGATATGGGGTCCCACACGAAATGATAAGTGACAATGGAACTCACTTTCAAACCGAATGTGAAGAATTGCTACATAAATATGGTATCCAACATCATCATTCGTCCCCTTATAGACCTCAAGAAAACGGAGCAGTCGAGGCAGCTAATAAGAACTTAAAGACTATCATCGAGAAAATGACAGTAAATTATAAGGATTGGCCTGACAAGCTTCACTTTGCATTGTGGGGTTATCGCACGTCAATCCGTACATCAACAGGAAATACACCATTTTCTTTGGTATATGGAATGGATGCCGTACAACCTGTCGAATTAGAAATACCATCTCTACGCATTGCGCTAGAGAGTAAACTCGATGAAGTCGAATGGACTAGGGCACGATATGAAGAATTGATCCTACTCGACGAAAAACGACTAGAAGCTCTACATCACACTCAGTGCTATCAAACTCGTATGGCTAGACATTTTAATAAGAAGGTCAAGACAAGAAATATCAAAGTAGGAGATTTGGTATTAAAAGCATTAAGAAAAAACGTTTTAGATCCAAGGGGAAAGTTTAGACCTAATTGGTCTGGCCCCTACATTGTCAAAACAATCTCTTGCAGGTGGGGCAGCTAAACTAACTGATATGGATGGCAATGAATTCTCAAACATGACCAATCTTGACCAACTTAAAAAATACTACCCATAATTACTTGAGTAGGACACTCAAGAGAGCTACGTTCGGCCTGATTCCTTAGGAAAGGATACGTAGGCAACCCATTACGGGTGCGGCCACTTTATTATTCGACATCTCCGCGTTCCAGAATCACCTAGAAGGCAATAAAAAGTCGGAAAAGCTAATGGCGTCGCAGAACAGAGCCTGGCGCCAGACGATGGTATTGGCGCCTGGCGCTAGACCTCAAAAGCTGGCGCCAATCTGCAATTTCCGGCGCCAGCTCGACATTAAAATATGGGCGAATTTCGGTGTTTTTCGGAAATTTTTCGACTTCCGTACTCGAAGAATTTCTGGAAAATTATTTTTTTTTTCGATTTTTCATTGCTTTAATAAAATAAATTTAAAGTGACAATTTAATTGAAAGCTGAAATTTCATTAATGAAATAAAATTACATTGTTAATGGAATTCAAATAAGGCTGAAATAAATTAACTTTAAATAAAAATTAACAAATCTAATAAATCTATAGCTAAGCAATGTTCTAGTCTTTCTTTTCCTTCTTTACTCCTTTCCAATTCTTTTCTGTCTCCTCCTCCTCATCCATTACTTTAGCTAGTAGGCATCCTTTAGAGGATCTACATTCAATTTTAGAATAGATTGTTTCTCCCTCAGCTAGCACCCCATGCTTCTTTTCCACCCAAATCTTTTTGTCTGTAGCTTTCCTTTTTCCCTTGTCTTTGATAGTATTCTTTTTCTTAGGCATTGTAGGTGTTTTGAACTCAATTCTTGCACCTAAGCGTTCCTTGGCCGGCGTCACCCTGTCACCTAGACGATTCTTCACATCAGTTCTACCTTGATCAATTGAAGACTTCTTCAGCAACCACTTCTTTACATCATTAGGTAAAGAAGGGGGAACCTTTTGGGTAATCACTTCCCATATAGGTCTAGCGCTCCAGTAAGTGTCAAATTTATCTCCTTCTTGAGATATGGGATACTCATAGGGAGGACGAAGATCCTCGGAAGGAATATTTTGGAGCAAGCCATATTGTCTCTTTACCCTGCAGGGATAATAATATGTCACGCGAGACAAGCTTGGGAGACGGCAGAAAGGTTGCTTGTTAACACCAACCATCCTTTTTATTTTCCACCATGGGACGACCCACTTGATAGCAAAATCACGTGATTCAAAGACTTTCCTCCACCCATGGCGCCCAATTTTGGGAATACGTTTCTTCCTTCTCACAAAGAAAGTGGGCGTATAATTTTCAATGTCGTCCGGAGGGCTAATTAATCCTAGCCTCTCCATTAACCACATCTGTAAAAAAATTGCAATGCAAATAAATTAGTATTACAATACAAAAATATATTTTTTAATTTCTGTAATTAAAAATATTATTTTTCTACCTGTAATAAAATTGGAGAGCCGCGAAGAGGTGCTTTTGGGTCCCTTTTCAATTCATCTAGACTAAGTATAGTCTCTCCAACTATCAATGGCATTGGATTTCTCCCTGATTCAATCTGTTCTAGCACAGTGGTTATAATTGATTGTCCCTCATTAATTTTACCACTACTAAGACAATATTGATTAAGCATACAGAATAAGAACGCCCTTCTTCTATATATGTGACAAGATTCATAAAGCGGTTTATCAAAATAGTAGCGTGCAAATTCTTTCAAGTTCACTACATTACCGTCTACTATCCTTGATAAATCCCTTTTCCTCAAGTTAAAAAAGCGCTCAAAGTCCTTATAGTAATATGCATCTACTCTAGGGATTACTACCAGGTCTATTGCAGGGAAGCCTAAAATAGCACCAAATTCCTCTGGCAAAGGGCTAATTTCATCATACCCTATTCTAAAACAATGTGTTTCAATATTCCAATATTCTAAAGCGGTATGTATGAAGTCTATGTCTAGATCTACCCCTTTAATGCCAAAAATTCCCCCCATGTGAAATAAATCCAATTCTTTTCTTTCTTTAGCATTAAGAGATCGACACCATTCATGAGAATATTGGGTGAAGGTTTTAGTGGCTAAGGACATGATGATTATTATTTTTTTTCTAAAGATAAGAATATTTTTCGATGAAATTATGAGAAGAATCGGCTGAGCAGGGGGCTATTTATGCACAAATTGCGAGGAATTTCAATCTGACTGGAATACGGAGTTAGCGTCAATTGGCGTCACACACCGGGAATTGGCGTCACCCTCCAGAGCTTGGCGCCAAGCGCCACAGGCTGGCGCCAGCTGGCGCCAAATCAGCAGAGGCCGCGCGTGCTCGCTTGCGTTTTGATATTAAAACTGGAGTCGGTTTAATGACTTTATGGCCCCGTTTTATTTTTTCTAAATATTTTTTCTATCCTTTTCTTAATTAATTAATTAAATATAACAATTATTTTTAGAATTTTCAAATATCAGCTTTTTTCTCCGTTTTATTTTTTCCTTTTTATTTTCTTTTTAGGGGAGAGAGTCGGATAATACCCTCCATCAATAAATAAAAATGACGGAATTTTTGCGCAAAATTGTTATCACACTTGCACACACTAACATTCACTAATAAATAATAATGAATTTACAATAACATAAAGTACAAAGTGTCTAAATAATAGGTCAAAGGCAAAGTTCTATAAAAAGTCAAAATAAAATACATATACAGAAGCAAACTACGGCGCCGGAGGACGTAGGCCCATCATGCCATAAAACTGCGCCGTCCGAGGAGTCACCTCTCCACCAGCTCCGGCCTCAGTACCAGCTCCAGCCTCCGTAGGAGGAGGGAAACTCAAGACAGGACCGCTCCAGCCAAGATCCACCTGAGGCTGAGACCGCGGAGGCTGCTGCGATGACGAGCCAACCTCGTACATCCCACCACCTCTGAAAGCCGAGGTAGCCTATCCTACCGGTGCAGCAGGAGCACCCTCAGAAGAAGACCCTGAGCCCTCAGCAACATCGGCTCATGCAGCCTCAGAACGACCACCTTTACCTCCAGACGAAGTGCGACGACGTCTCGAGCTAGACCTCACCGGATCTCTCCGCCCCTCAGGCCTCGTACGGGTGTGAGAAGCGATCGGCTGACCTTGCAAAAAGAATTAAATCAGAAACAAGGTAAAACTGAAGCATAATGCAGAAATAATAAGTGAAGAAAAGTTACCTCTCGGACAGCGTCATCTCGACGACAAGTAGCCGCGTTCCTCATCCGAACGAGCTGGCTTCGGAAGGCATCTATGCATCGTGCCATAGCCGAAACCACCTCGCGTGGGAACTGTCAAGAATAGTAAATCAGTAAAAGTGCATGATAACTAAATACAAGATTCTGAAGTAAAGCTAGACTTACACTAGTCTGGTGACGAGGAATCGACCGCTCCACGAAGCGCTCGCCCTCAGGAGCCGGAGAAATCATCTCCTCGATCGGCCCATATGTCCCTTGGTAGTGGATGGACATACGGGGTGCCACAAACTCAGTGGGACCATCCTGATAAAACAGAAAGAAATCAGTAAAGTATTACTTGGGGGCTACTCAGCGAAAAACAAAAAGTTAAGGATCTTACCCTCACATCCTCGGCCGGTACAGGGGCTGGAGCCAACAAAGGAAGTAGCTCCTCAGCATAACTCCACCCAAGGATCACATGGGACCGCCAGAGGGAACCAGACTCCTCAGCCATGCTCGACAACTCTCTCTCGTCGAACATGTGACGTGGTGGAGGAGCAGGAACAACAAAAACATCGGAAGAGTGTTGTCTAGCAACTCTCTCTCCTAAGTATACAACCGCTCCGTAGGTCCCCAGAAAGTAGCGGCGCTCAGCAGAGTACTGAACGGCTAATCCAGGGACTGTCCAACCACCCCATGGTTGGTATACTACCTCAGGTCCTTATAAAAATACCAATCGGGTAAGAACATGTCCAAAACATCACAGAAGAGCAAGATAAACACTAAAAGTCATACCGAGATGATCCGACTCCGGGCACGTGCAGTAGACAGGTCCACATGGTGGCCGCCCCAAGAGGCGCTCACCGGATACCCCCTCGGCGATGGTCTCGCCGGCGCAATGGAAGGAAAGTACTCGTAGAACCAGATCTACAAGAAATTAAACGCATGAGTAAATGCTAACTAACATATAGGGCAAAACTTTATGGGGAATAATGTTTACCTCTACGACTTTCCAGAAAGCAGACAGAGCAACATTCGTCCTAAAGGACCGATGGCGACACGAGTCCCTCAGCTCGCGAACGAAGTCAGTATAGGCCAAGCTGGCCCAGTCATAAGTCCCGATCCGCCGGAGATCGCGAACAGCAGGGAGGTAGTAAAGCAATGCCCTACTACCCCTGTCAGGGGAGAGTGTCCCTGACAACAACATCAGCACGAAGATGCGCACCCGCTGCTCTCGGGTGGTCGCATCGTCATCAAGAGACACTGCCAGCGTCGAGCGGCGAATCCCTCTAGCGCTAAACTGAGTCGTCTCGACCTCAGCTCGGGCCCGAATAGCAATCGGCCCCAACAGCTCCTCGACCTACGGAGAAAAGACGTCGATACTACCGTCGAACGGCAGCGGCACAGGAGAGAACTCCAGTCCCGTGATGAGACTGAAGTCTGTAGGAGTGACCATCATCTCACCCCATGGAAAATGAAAGGTGTTGGTGGTGTCCCAGAAGAACTCCACCAAAGCGCGTACTACGTGGTGACCCCCGCTGGAGGCAACCATAGCCTCGGAGGTCTTGAACAAGGCAACCAGTCCGCAAGACTCCCATAGGAGTCTCGTCTCTCGATCTCTGGCGATGTGCATCCTATACAAATCGCCTAGACCATCACAGCCAGAGCCATGATGCCGTGTCCTCCCGGGCTCGGTTCCCCGTCTCACCCTCTCAGAAATGTGGTGGACAGGGGCAAAGAACAAGGTCCGCTCATCCCACTCCGGGAACCGACCAAGCGAAGTGGATGGTGTGGTGTCGTCCTCCACGGGCTCATGCTCCCGTCTAGTGTTTCGGGACCGTTAACACGAGCCTCTTTGTCTAGCCATGCTACATTGTGCAGAATCATCATAAATTAAGGTTCTATAGTATCTAAGGTTCACCTAGCCGCATGATACTATGTTCGCAAAAAACAGAGTACGTAGTACTAAAACAGAGCACAAATTCAAATTGAGCATGACAGCATTTTTTCAAGCAATCAAACAATTTCTCGCAACACTATAGTGATTATTGTGACCAAATTGAACAAGAATTGCTAGCAAAAATATCAAGAACAAGCTACATTGTTCTTCACGACCTTAAGAGGTCCAACAATGGCAGATTGCTCGTTTCTTCACCAAATTGAGTCAAACAAGTCTCAAATTACTCCCAAGGCAATATACAAACATAAACAAGAAATTTCATGGCATAAAACTTGATAAACAAAGCGAATTGAGCATTATAAGTTTCGAATTTTCATGAAATTCGTGAATAAAATTGCCAATAATTCATAAAAACCGACGTGAGTTGGAGGAAAACTTACATAGATCGGGAATATAGATGAAAAGAGCTTTGATTTGCAACAAATTTGAGCGAATTCGGTTAAAAAATGAGCAAGAACCAAGCAATTGAAGTTTTCGGACTTTTTTCGGGCTGTTTCGCGACGAACAGAACAAGAAATGAACGAAAAATGGAATTTAAAGAAGATTCCCGTGCTGGCGCCAGTCCCTAGGCATTGGCGTCACGTTCTGTGCTTGGCGCCTGACGCCAACGCCAGCGCCTGGCGCTAATGCCATTAGGCTGGCGCTGATAGTTTTTCAGCGACGCCAAAGCAGCCAGCCACCTGTTGGGGTTGTGCTAGCTTTCTGCAACATATTTTGGGTTCCTTGGTACGCCAGTTAGCCCCTCTAAGCAATTTGACATGATTAGGTAATCGGCTTGATTACGTAAAGTGATCGACCTGATGAAAAGATCGTCTCACTAAGCTTAAAGCGCCTAAGCATTGGCTCATTAGCAAAAGGCACCGACATACAGGTTCAAGAGCAAAGGGCACCGACATACAGGTTCAAAGCAAAAAAGCGCCGACGTACAGGCATAGCAAAAGCAAGGTTCAGGCGAACTTTTAAAGATCGACAGGCGTGGATCTTCGGTATTTTCCCTTAGGAAATTATCGCATCAAAAGAGGATGACTTCAAGAGAAGATATCTTCGGCAGAAAGTTGTCATGGACAACTGAAGGTAATTTCAGGGCGAAATTGTCTTCGATCATAGTTCCTGAGGCATGGAAGATGATCATAATGCGGATGAGAATTATTTCAAGAGAAATAATTTTCGATGATATTCCCTTGGACGTGGAATATTATCACAGCGGGGAGGATAGTTTCAGGCGAAGCAATCTTCTAATTTGGAAGCAGTTACAAGGCGTAGCAGTTTTCAAGCGGGATGGCATTCTCTAGCTTGCAGGAGGTCATCAAAGCAAATCGGTTACTTTCAGAGACGTGTGCTCGACGGTGCAAGATACGCGTTTCTTAACTCTTTTATCTGTTTAACTAACGCTAGTTTGCAGGTATCGGCGTTACAAGAGTGATTTAGGATCGCAAAACGTTCTGAATCATTCTCCGTCCCTATCGTTACTTTGACTTTCGTTTTCGAAACTTGCGTTTCTCCAAACTCAGTCAAAGTGGGGGCTTCTGTAGACACCCATTTGTGTCTCCCCAAAACCAAACCCGGTGATGAGTACCTTTCACGTCGAATCATAATCGAATGAAACGAAAGTGTGGAAAGGTCTAGTGTTGCGGAAAGTTTTATTTCTTTTTCTCTTCTCCCTGTTTTTGAAAACTTTATTTTAAGAAAATAGCCAATCCAGTTGGTTGGTCCATAATATGGGTCCAATAGTGGTGTAGTTGGATGGGGCTTGCAAAGACCTTTCCAACGATATATTATAAGCCCAATTCCGATGAATATTGAGGAATTTATGGCCAATTTACTAAACTGGGCCCGGTTTGAGCTTTAAGTACGGCCTTATGATCTAGGGGAGGGCCTAGTCTAATTTATCATTCCTAATGTAATTAGGAATGGTTTTAGTCTTCTAGAACATTCTAGAAGGTCTTATCATTCTTAATTCAATTAGGACTCTTCAGAGTTTTAATCAGATCAAATAGCATTTTCGATTGAAATTATATTATTTTATCTTCCAGTACGGTAAAATTATCAGATTTTCGAAAACGCGTTAAAATCCGGTTTGGCGTCCAACCCCAGGCCTTGGCGCCTGGAATCAGGATTAGCGCCAGACGCCAGCATTGGCGCCTGGCGCTAGCCACTGGTCCTGGCGCCAATGAGCCAGGGCTGGCGCCAAGGTGGTTTTGTGGTCTTCAGACTCTGTTTTGATAAATTATCTTTTTTGGATGATTTTCTCTATAAATATCGTATCAAAAACTCCGTTTTCATTCACCAAGATTCACCAATTATCAATATTCATTCATCTATTCTCCCAATCATTCATCAAGAATCATCAATTCTCTTTCTCATTCACAAATCATTCTTCTATAATCATTCATCTCATTCATCTCTATTTTTCATTCTTTTCTTAATTTGTTTCTCTCAAATAAATAATTCCGCATTCACAAGATCTAGAAACACCTAGCCATATTCGAATTTGCCTTCGCCCTAGACGTGAAAGGTTTTAATTTATGAGGGTTTGGTTCCAAATCTCTATTTCAATTATTTAATTTAATTGTTTTGTTTATTATTTTCCTTGAAGTTACTAACGTGTGTATTTTGTTATTAGAAAGAGGTACGAGGCATCCAAGTAAGTACTTTAATTGGTTTTATTGATTTATGATGTAGAAATCATGCTTAGGTTGTTATTATGATTCCTAATGTTATGTTAAGGCGTTTTGATCTTCCTAGTATCATGTCTAGGGTAACTTTAATATCAAGTATGATTAAAAGTACGATGCTTCCTATATTCTTCCTAATATTAATTCATGTTAGTATCATGTTAGGGCTAAAGATTTGATTTTTATTGCTTAGTGACATGCTAGGGTTTGTTATTAATCTTGTTAGTATCATGCCTAGGATCTTGCTATGCTTTAACATGATTATGATTATTATTAATTATGATTGATATTATTATTATTAATGATGTTGATTTATTATGTTGCTTAATATGTGTTATATATTATTTTATTGTTATTGCTTGATCACCTTTTATTGCATGTTTAAAGGGAATTTGTATTTGCAATCACGCTTAATAAGATATTAATAATCTTGTTAGGGTTAATTGTGATTATAATTCAAGTGATCACCAATGATAGTTTATTTGTGCATTAAATTCAACCAATATAGATTAAACAGGTTTAGGGTTAATCCTATTGATTGCATGTTAGTCAGAAAGCGCACATGAATACGAGCAGAATAAAGTAGAGGCCTATTATTAGGGCAGGTTCAATCTCTTTTAGGTTGGATTTGTACCTTCATCCCCGAACCCTTATTTTGGTTCATGACCTTATGGAGTTGACGATCTCTTGGATCGTTAAGGGGTGTAACCTTCACCTCGTGATAGTTTACAAGTTCCTTAAAAACTTGTTGGCGACTCTTTTGCTCTATCTTCTTCCCTTTTGGACGCCACCGTACTTTAGTGTATGATCACAGTGGGGTTCAAGCTAGTGGGATTTTTAAAGGCTAAAAACTATTCCCTACAGTGAGCGATTGAAGGACATTGTCTCCAACAAGTGGTGTAGGTTGCATGGCTGAACCTTTCGAAGAATTCTTCTTCGACACTTGTTCACTCTTCGACCCTTGTTCGCTCATCTTCTTTATAGGTTGATCAACGCTTTTAGGCTTCACCACCTTCCTTCTCTTTGATGGTTGACTTTTTTCGAAATCTGATCAAAACAAAGATAGTTAGAGTTCAAAAATTTTTGGCCGGGGTTTAAGCTAATAAGTACGCATCAAGATTTGTTATTTTGCACAACATCAAAATAAATATTACCTCGTTGATCAACCTCACCCAAGCACGTGGCCATTGCACATAGCTACCCTTTTCTTCCCAAAGAAGAGTAATCCCATCATCCACTATAGGCACCGGTAGTGGGATGTTTTCAAACCCAGCAATGTAAGAATTGATCCCGACCGAGTAATGTTGTGGCCTAAGCGATTGGAAATGGACCGTATCCCCAGTCGTTGCTTGTGCACTACCATACGCCACCAACTGCAACTCTCCTCCATTTGATAGCCCCGGGGCTAGAAGTGTGCACTCGGTCTCTACCTACACCAGTAACGAAATTCACTTGTAAAAACTGAAATTATCAAAAAGGGTCTTTTCCTACACAATTGATCATGTAACGAAATTCACTATGTTAAAACCAAACACGCTCCCTCGAATCCTAAATTCACCTCTAAATCTGGAAATTCATGGGGTGTTGGATTATCAACCTCCCTCGAGTCCGCATGTGTGGGAGTAACAACCTGCAATAATTAATCAATAATGCCACATTAGATCTCACGTAACTCACAAGCTAGGCCAAAACTAATAGATAGAAAACTACCTCATGTATCTCCTCTTCTCCTTGTCCTTTTGGGTGACTACTGGAGTCGACCGGTGTAGTCGAGGGGAACGGCAAGGGTAAGTTCATTTGCTTCGCCCAAGCATTGAATTCACCTATTAACTCATTGCGAACTTGTTCCTTGATGGATGTCACCTTGGCATCCAATTCTTCCGGTGAGTTAACACTTCCTCGAGATCTTCCCTTTTTTGTGTATTCTGAACCCATCACCTTCTCCCATCCTAGCAACGTCCCTCCCATACCTACTACCCGGCCTGGATGGTAGGGCTTTCCCAAAGCCAAGGTGAAGGGGTCTTTCTCTATAGTCGGGACCAGCTTGCCTTCAACAACTTCTGTAGTGTACTCAAGCTGTAGTATAAGAAAAAATGTTAACATGAATACATAAAATGTTTTTGTATGGTAAAGTTATGCTAAAGTTTCAAATAGCTTACAAGTTTATCCGCCACTTTTTTTTCCGGTTCCTTGATGACCCATTTTCCGGTGTCCTTATCAAAGGTATGTAGGGAACAAATGAAATCGCCAGCAAGACTAACCAACGTAGTGATCGTGGAGTTGGAGGGTTCTGAGGATGACCCTTGAGTCAAAGCGGGGTATATACCCTCCTTCTTCCAAGTTTGCCTCCATTCACCAAATGTCTTGGCCCCCGTACGATGGCGGTACTCCTTCTTCAATGAATTTGCCTTGTTTTGCTCTCGAATTTCCTACATAAATAGTAATGTTAGCATCATTACTGCAAAAAGAGTCAATATGTTATACAATTCTCATTAGATTTAGTAGTTCTTACAATTGCTTTGGGTTGAGTTCTTTGAATAACAAAGTCTTTCCACTCGTCCTTCGTCACACTTGGCCATTTTTTCCACGGTGGGTCTTATTCCTCAACATCTTCCTCATTTCCACCTTCACCTTCATTTCCCTTGGAAGCTTTCTTCTTGTGTTTCTTTTTCTTATAGATCCATCCACTGGTCAAGTGGGTCTTGAAGCCTCTGAATCTCTCCGCTAGTAAAGAATCAAACACTCTTCTCTTCTGGGGATCATTAGGAATACTAAACAGCTTCTGCAATCACAAATACAAGCCATTATTATTTTCCATTTACAAACTAACATTAGGTGAAATTATTTGTAATACATGTAAATGTGCATTTGAATAAAACACTTGCCCTGGTATCATCCCAAAATGTTTGAATCAAGCTAAGCCTGGAGGTACTTGCTTCCAAGAAAGTGTAATGGGGATTTTGCGCGAACATATGCCAACTTGGTTTGCATATTTTCGAATCCATTGGCCAGTAGGTCGGCCTCTTTTGTCATACTCCAACATCATGGGACCGGTTGGCTTCTTAAAACTTGTTGTCGGACCCCTACCCTTTCTCTTAGCTGGTGCCTTAACCCCCACTCCACCACCTGTGTTCAATTGCTCCTTTCCTTGGCTTTGAGTTTGAGGAGTAGTGTTCTCACCAACAATCTCAACAATTGTAGAATCAATAGCAGGCGCACGTTCAGCTGAAATTTCAAATTCATCAAGCCTTTGCTCATAAGCATCTTGTTCCTGATCTTCTGGCTCACCCAAATCAGTCTCCTTGTTGACATCATACGGCTCGTCCTCATCCTCATCCTCATCCTCATAGCCATCATCATCATCCTCCAAATCCTCTACTAGTGGGTCATAATCGTCCTCCATGAGTTATAAACACCTGTCATTACAAACATAACACGATATTAGGTCCATAAGAGATAAAAATGTTGACATATAGGTCATAATACATGTTAGTATATAAAATATTAAATTCTATCATTTTTGATGCATTTTGACATAACTTGTTATTATCTAGTACCGTTAACACTAAAAAAATTAAATTCTATCATAATATGTCAATTTTGAGATATACTGCATTCATTAACAAGAATTTGTGAAAATTTAACAACTAAGATAACAATATCATACATTTTCCCTCCAACTATTCATAAAATTACTTAACTTCTGATTAAATTTAATAATACTTTTAATTGCTTACAATTTCAAATTAAATGGTATAGTACCTCATTCTAATATTCCTTCGTTGTGGTCTGACCGCATATAACATGTCTGGTCGTCTATGTCATTTGATGCAATAGGTCTAGGAACAGTGAAAGGTGCTGAATCATCAAATGCATCGTATTCTTCCTCATCTTCAACATCTCCAATGCCTAGGATTCTTCTTTTCCCAGCTAGCACAATGGACCATCTTGAATCGACTGGGTCAGTTACATATAACACTTGCTTAGCTTGAGAAGCTAGGATGAACGGTTCCGCACTATCATTCAAGTGCCCAAGATCTACAAGAGTAAAGTCATCATACTTGACATTACGCTTGATATTATCAACCCACTTACATTTGAAAAGAGCAACCGTGAAGTTACAATAATCAAGCTCCCATATTTCTTGAATTCGACCGTAGTATGACAATTTTGCATCGACAGGTGATTTATCCTTAGAACTTGCAAACTCCCTTGACGATGCCACAAGCATTACTCCACTATTTTGGGTCGACGTAGATTTCAAATCCCGACCCTCTATCCAAAAAGTGTACTCATTGATGTCATATCCCTCAAATGAGCGAATATCATCCCTAGGACCATAAGCAAGCCACCTTACTGTATCGGTGACACTATCATCCAAGAGACTCATCACTCGTTGACTAAACCAACTCACAAACCTCTTATTATGCAACTGCATTAGTGCCCTTTCACCTTTTGATGGAAATTCATCACGCAAACTAGCCATGTGCTCATCTAAATATGGGTGAACATCAGCAACATGGTGCAACACATAAAGGTGTGCTTGTAAGAACTGATCTCGATCCGGTGACATTCGTTTCGACCCAATTGTGCCATGACCATCCAGTCTCCCTTCATGTCGAGAAGCAGGAAGACCAATAGGTTCAGCAACGGCTAAATAGTCGGCCACAAAATTACCAATCTCCTCACTCACGGTCCCTTGAATTATGCTTCCTTCCGGATGAGCCGGATTCCTTACTTTATCTTGCAATGTGCCCATGTGTCTTTCAAAAGGATAGCACCACCTCAAGAAAACTGGACCGCACAACTTAATCTCACGCACCAAATGAAGAATGAGATGCACCATTATGTCAAAAAAGGAGGGTGGGAAATACATCTCAAATTTGCACAAAGTCACAACCACATCCGTTTGCAAAGCATCAAGTGTACAAGGATCAAGCACTTTGCTGCATATTGTATTGAAAAACGAACATAGGCTTGTAATAGCTTCTCTCACGTGCTTCGGTAAAATACCACGTATTGCAATCGGTAGAAATACTTGCATTAACATGTGACAATCATGGGATTTCATACTTGTCAGCTTCAGTTCTCCACTTAAGGATACAAATCTTTTCATGTTAGATGCGTACCCAGATGGAACCTTAATGCCGTAAAGACATGCACAAAACATCCGCTTTTCTACCCTTGACAATGTGTAGCAAGCCGGTGGTAAATACTTCTTCTCAACCTTGCCTTTACCCTCATCTCTACTCTTTGAAGCATCCGCGGCCTTTCCCTTTCCTTTTCTCTTCCCCTTTCCTTTTTTCGAAACATTTACAGTTTCTTGTTTCGGTTCCTTTCCCTTTCTGTCCTTCCCCTTTGTAACCTTGTCTTGAGGCCACAATTCCGGACGAATCCCGATCTCTTCCAAATCTAACCGTACACCCTTTCCATCCTTTGTTTTGCCTGAAATATTAAAAAGTGTTCCCACAAGAGCATCACACACATTCTTCTCTATATGCATCACATCTAGACAGTGCCTAACATCATGTTCTTTCCAATACGGAAGCTTCCACAAAATTGATTCTTTTTTGAAAAGAGCTGTTGAGACCGGAGCTTTTTCAGATTTTCCAAACACTGTTCGTATACCCTTAACTCGAGCATAAACCTCAACACCGGTCAATGGCCTAGGCGCAATCTCCTCTTCCACTGTCCCATCGAAAGCCTTTTTTTGCCTACGGTACGGGTGATCACGCCTAAGGAACCTTCGAGTCCTTATATACACATCTTTGTGAGAATTCTTAAGGTATATGCTTGATGTTTCATCAATACATATGGGGCATGCTTTTTTCCCTTTAACCTTGTACCCACACAGGTTGCCATATGCAGGGAAGTCATTCATGGTCCACATAAGGGCTGCACGCAATGTGAACACCTCGTTCTTATGAGCATCAAAACAAGAAACCCCTTCGTCCCACATCTTTCTCAAATCGTCAATTAGTGGCGCAAGGTAAACATCTATGTCATTTCCAGGTTGCCTAGGCCCCGTTATTAGAAATGAAAGCATTATATACTTCCATTTCATACATAACCAAGGAGGAAAATTGTAGATCACTAAAAGAACCAGCCAAGTGCTGTGTTGGGTACTAAGAGTGCCAAATGGATTCATCCCGTCTGTGCACAACCCAAGTCTTAAATTTCTGACTTCATTACCAAACTCCAAAAACTTCAAATCAATGTTCTTCCATTGCGGGGAGTCAGCCGGATGCTTCAGCATTCTGTTTTTCTTCCTTCCCTCGGCATGCCACTTCAGGTTTTTAGCGTCTTTTGGTGTTGAGAATAGACGCTTAAACCTTGGAATAATAGGAAGATACCACAACACCTTAGCAGGAGGTCCCTTCGTACCAGGATTGCAACTCATGCGCTTGTAGCGCGATTGCTTGCATCGTGGACACTCCTCCAATTGTTCATTCTCATTACGATACAAAATACAATCATTAGGACAGGCATGTATCTTCTTATACTCTAAACCAAATGGACACATAAGCTTCTTTGCATAATATTAAGACGTAGGAATTTCATTCCCATCAGGCAACATCTCACTTAATGCGGTCAACAAAGAAGTAAAACTAACGTCCGTCCACCCATGCTTTGACTTAATGTTAAAAAGTGTTAGCACGGTAGAAAGTTTGGAGTATTTTTTGCACCCAGGGTACAAAGGCTTTTTGGAAGCCTCCGATAGTAATTTAAACACATCACCTTCGACATTATGCAACATCTCATCCACGTCATTATCCTCGACCTCATCCACTGGATGATCCTCAGCTCCATCCTCACCACTATCAATAACATATTCATCATTCTCCCATTCCTCGTCCACATGAATCTCATTGCTTATATCATGCACATCATTCCCATCAAGATCCTCATTATACTCTCCACTTTCACCATGCCAAATCCACACGTGGTATTTAAGTCTAAACCCACGACAAAGTACATGATCTCTAATGATTTCAACACTATTAACCACCTTCACATTATTACAATAAACACAAGGACAGTATAGGCCTTCCTCACCAATTTTGCGCTGATAAGATAAAGCCGTCTCGCAAAACTCTTGAACCCCATTCCAAAAATCCATTGTATCACGTCTACCATACAACCAACCACGATCCTTTCCCATTTAGTAAAGTGTCTCTAAACATATATAGCAACATATTATCAATAATGTACATTGCTACATATCTTATGTAAATCAACTTCAAGTACACATCGTGAATATACCATTCATATAGTGAACAAATGCATGTTTCCAAAGTGTCCTTATCACTCCAACCTAACCCATCCTTGAATGTCTACTCTTACTAGTGAATGTATGTCAACTTTCCAATTTTAAGGAAAATCCGGCAGCACTTCCCCCCAGTTCTCCAAGTACAAGATGTAGATAATTACTTACCCACATATGTACCCAGAGAACATGGAGAAGAAATGGACAGCCAAGATGTTCCTTAAAATCGAAAAAAAAGACATACATTCACCACCTAAGTGAGAGTAAACATTCAAGAACAGTCCCAACCGGGGACTATTCAAGACTTTCTCCTAATGAGAAAGCCTTGAACGGGTATCTAGGCATATGATGATGCAAACATTCAACATATTATTGTAATTATTTATTATTAAACAAGACACAACTTGTAATATCATGAACAAACTTTTATCAAATAGATAAATAGAAAGAAATATATATAGCTCCATAAAGTTTATAGTTCATACCAATATAGCAAGTATAATGGATGTAATGTCTCGAACTTCCCACTTGAATAGCTAATAAACTTGTGCTTCACTACATATGAATCTACAAAAATAAAAAAAATACAACAACAAAATAAAAGTTAGTAATTTTGTCAAGAACTATATACAAAACAACCTAAAATTACACATTAAAACATACCAATTAATAATTACACATTAAAACATACTACCAAAATTGAACTAATTAAGTAACAACTCAGAGATGAAAGGGAAATTATATTCAAAACTTAATTTTAAATCTCGTACTTACCCCTTGCACTTCCCATATTTTAGTTTTCAAAAGACTGTCAAAATCAGGTTACCAGGAAGATATGGAAGAAGAGACTCTTAATATATTTAGTTTGAGTGTCTATGAAACTAGTGGGTTCATAAAGATAGTGCATATATATTGTTCTGAGGAAGAATATGGAGGTTATTTTTATAACTTTCTTAGTACTACTGAATGAAGGAACTTATTTCTGTTTTTGCTGCTTGCAAAGTCATGAACTTATTCCATGTTAATTGTGTGAGTTCAGACTTCGGAGGTATCCTTTGTCCTCCTTGTACTCGAATCAGATATCTTTATCTTACATAAAAAGTATATGATTAATAAATGGCCAAGATGTTTACATATTTATACAACAGTACAAATGCTAGCTTTTCTAGTGCCTTTGTTCAGTAAAAAGGAGAAAAGATGCCACCAAAATCATGTCATTTGCTTGTCGATAATGAAGGCTCTTTACAGATCGCGAATGTTAGTTAATTAGTTCCTGTTATAATTTTAATTTAGTAGAGATTGTCATTAGAATATAAGTTATATGATGATAACATAAACAAGGTGCAAAAACAAAACAGAAAAAAATGAAAAGATATGTACATGGTGCAAATATTCATTAAGGACAGTTGAACCTTTGATTTCCACAAAATAGCTTCAATATGCACTGAATTGCATCATAACAACTAAAAAAGCCATACACAGAAAACAGGCCTAGAGTTAAACTTAATTTTAATTTGCCTAAACATTGTTCAAAATGCAAAATAAATTAAAACTAACCCTAGGTGGAGATGAAAGGGAGGAGAGATGGACGGTGGTCGGAGGTGGAGGGCCGCGAACAGGTGGTGGAGGGCCGCCGCGGTATCATGCCCAACCGCCACGAGGGCTCAGTTGCTGCTAGGAGGAGGGCCGAGCAAACAATTCCGAGGGCGACGCGAGGGCTCAGTTGCTGCTAGGAGGAGGGCCACGAACAGGTGGTGGAGGGGGTGCGCAACGGTGGTGGAGGGTGCAGCGGCGGCTGGGCGTCAGAGGTGGAATTCGTGGTGGTAGCTGCTAGGGTTGGAGAGTCGTGAACTGAGAGTTAGAGAGCTGAGTGTTTCAAATTTCGTAGAATCAAACAGGAAAGAGAAGGAAGAAAGCTAAAAGGCGCGATTTTTTTTTTTTTTTTAATAAAATTAGTTATTGCCACCGGTTCAAAACCGGTGGCCTTTCCAATTTTTGCCACGGGTTTGGTTGAACCGGTGGCAATTATTCTTTGCTTCATCCCGCCACTTAATTAAGCCACCGGTTTTCAAAAACCGGTGGTCAATGAGCGTTGCCTTTTTCAATTTTTCTACTAGTGAGTGCATCTGAGAGTATATAATAGGCTCTCCACTTTTTGCTTACACACACTGTGAAATTCTCTAACGATTCATTTTCCCATCCATTTTTCCAAGTCAGCTCAAAATTACCTAATTACCCTTATTATACCAGGATATTTACAATTTTTACCCCTTATTTTACTTAGACTTATTAACATGGAATTTTCATTTTGAAGAAATTAACATGGAATTTCTTGATTTTTTTTTTTGAAACCACGTTTAGTACCTTTATTAAATATTAATGAACAATTTGTCCATAGTAACATACGGAGTAATTACAGGAGGACAAAAGTTTTCCCAGACTTGTTCCGTTCCAAACGGTACTAAACTAGCGAGGTAATGGGCGACACTATTCCCATCCCTCCTAACATGCGACCAAGTGATAAAATCAAAGAAAGCACAATTAGAAAAAACATCATCCAAAACTGAATCAAGGTCAGTGAGATAAGTAACAGCCTTCGAGAGCCTAGACACAACCATTTCACAGTCCGACTCCACCACGATCTTCTTGCAACCATATCGACGAGCGAGCTTGATGCCGAAGTGTATAGCTTTGCATTCAGCAATTTCTGGCGACCAATAACCACGAGTTCGACGTACCCCTGCAAATAACACCTCGCCAGCCTCGTCTCTGGCAACCACACCTGTGCCAATCCAGCCCGTATCCTTCAAGGATGCATCACAATTCAACTTGACAAAGCCTGGTGGGGTAGGGCGCCAAGTCTTCGAACTTTTCCTCTTTGAACTGCGTAAAGGGCCATAAATTTGCTGTGTGTATTGATCACAATCCTTGATCAAGCTGAACACTCTATCCCTTATTACCAAGTGAGGAATCTCCTTGTTTTTAAACACCTTGTCATTTCTCCTTGCCCAAATAAACTACATAAGGGCAACTCCCACAAGGCATTTCTTGACATCTTTCTTCCTCCAATCCGCAAGAGTGTCCTTGAAATCTGCCAGGGGATCGACATCAGCAAGCTCCAAACATTCACACTCTCTCCAAAGATCACGGACAGCAGCACATTCAAACATGGCATGGTGGAAAGTTTCTGGCAAGTCAGGGCACCAGGGGCAACTATTTGTGTCTAGCATATGTCTGTTATACATGAGGGCTCGTGTAGGCAGTGAGTTCGTACAGGCACGCCACAAAAAGTGTTTGACTTTAGGAATTGTCCCAACACTCCAAACATCAACCCAAGCTTGATGAAAAGCATCCAAGTCACAAGACTTACCGAGCAAGTAGGCAGATTTAACCGAATAGAAACCATCTCTAGAGAATGCCCATGTAAGCAGGTCATTTGAGGCACGAGAGCACAAAGGGACAACAAGTATACACTTCATATCCCTCTCCTCAAAATTAGCAGAAATCAATTCATAATTCCAATCTCTAGTCTGCTCATCAATTAAATCATTAACTCGATTTAGGCCCTCTACTCTTGCAGTATGCACAAACCTGCCACCCTCATCCTACAACCAAGGATCATCAAAAATCCTAATGGTATTACCGTCCCCTACTCGCCAGATTAACCCCTCTTTAACAAGGGCTTTTGAACCCCAAATGCCACGCCACGAATAACTACCATTAAGTCCAAGGGAAGCATCAAGAAAGTCAGAGTGAGGGTAATATTTTGCCTTCATCACCTTGATTATAGAAAGAAAAAAAAGGCAAAAAAAAGGGGATGAAAGGAAACAAAAAATAGTAAAATAAAAATAAAGGAAAGTATGCACACATTGCATGCGTCATAAAACTAGTCATAATAATAAAAACAACAAAAAAAAATTAAATTAAATTAGATCAAATTATAAAACGTTAAACCCTCAAGCAAAGGAAAAAAAAAATCATAAATGCTTAGAATAATTCGGAAAAGCTGAACATTACTATTAAGATCATATCGCTCATATCTCCCTCACAAAATAAGTTTTAATAAGATCTGGTAAGATTTAAAAAGTTTTAATCTTAGATAAGACAAAGTTAGTCGTTGTTCTTTACGGCTTAATTTTAGTTTATATTAATTCAATCCAGCAAATTTCAGTTTAGTTCAGTTGTGCTTAGTTCTTTTATACACTTTTTTTTTTTTTTTTTGGTGATCAAGAGGGGCAAGCCCCGAGTTCTTTTGTACACTACATCTTAGTTTAATTCAAATTTAATTCAGTTTCAATCAGCAAATTTCAGTTTAATTCAGTTCAATTCAACAAATTTCAAACACGCCCTAAATGGGCCCAAAAACATCCAAATAAAAAATTGATGTTAAATTTTAATAACTGGTGATAAATTGAAATTTAAAAATTAAAAAATTTCCACCGAAATAGAAGGAGAGAGAGCAAAAACCAAAAAATATAGGAACACAAGTGGATTGGGGAAGAAGAAAACCTTGAAACAAAGACGCATAATATTGAAGAACTTAATTTACAAACTGGAAAAAAAAAACACAAAATAATTAAGCGAATTCAACACAATTATGCAGCAATTAGCACTTTCTCGAACAAATTCCTCAAGAATGATTCTATCTTTTGCAAGAGTTTTGAGCACTTCTCCTCTTTTATCTCTTCTCCGAAATTCAAGCGAAATTTTCAGAAATAATTATAATGCCAAGTTTTATGTAAGTCTTTCTTTCTACTTAATAATCTAATGATATTTGTTGCATTCTTGTTTCGAGGTCAGACTTTGATGAGCGTTATTTCTTTCATAATGTATAGATAAGAATCATTAATTTTGATAAATTTTTTTAATGCACTTGTAATTTTAGTATGAATATTGTTAGTAATGTGATCAATTTTCTGGGTTTTATAATGCATGATGAAATTATGATAAGCAGAGTATTTGTTGAGTCCTCTTGAATTTTATATGCAATCTTGAATTATGGGAATTTGTTGCTTCTTTCGGATGAACTTGGTATTAATAAATTAACAGTGATTACATAATGTGACTTGGAATTGTTGTTTTTTTAGCTAAGATTCTGTAAATTATGTGGGTATCTAGAAGAATCTTCAAAAATTACTTGAGTCAAACACTTGAACACATACCCGTGTTAAATATGGGTATACGAGTTCGAGTAACATACATAGTCGATTAGTCATATGTATATACTGGTGGAAGAGTTATGCTTAAATGTCAAATGACACATACCCAATAATATTCTTTGTAGATGGATTCGATCATAACAGATTATAGCAGAAACATATTTGACTGAGCTCTAAGTTCATGGTTAATGAGCATAAGTGGTTTACAATAAATTAATCCAGTACTGTAGTTACAATTTGCCATTTCAATTCTTTTGTTTCTAGATTGACAAGAAAAAAAAGACAGTTTCCCTTTCATGATACTAGTTGAGTAGTTGGAGTAATCTAAGGCCATGGCGCCGTCTTTGACATAACCATATAATTCGGTCATGAGAATTATTAATCTTATCTTTTTCTATGGATGAATGGTGGTAGAAATGGCTTTAATTTCAATGGCTGGCGAATGCATTGGCTATATGGCTAATGTGCAGGGCTCTAAACTCGTTGCATAAATTTGTTGCATTGTCTATGGCTTTTCTAGATTCTAGATGTTCATCATGTTACCAAATACTGCAGGGGACATTTGCTACGCGTTCAGTTTGGCAGCAGCAGGAGCGCTATTACACCAAACATAGCAAATGCAACTTCACTGTCGACTTGCCTAGCATATCTCCTAAAGATTCGAGCGAGAACTGCAAAAAAAATTTCAGTTTCAATGTAGCAAGGCACATCTTGCTAGATGGCTCAAATAAGACACCTCAAGAGAACCTTTTCTGCTCTCCTGTCTCGACAAGTGCTGTTTTAAACATGCTAATTCCAGGATCCACAGGACTAACCCGTGATCAATTTGTTGATTTGTTTTGTTTGAAAGAGAAGGAATTGAACAAGTCTTCCATAAAGCTCCTTGATGTTGTAAGGCCATTCAAGGGTGGAGATGGGCCTAGTATCTCGTTCAGTAACAGCGTTTGGGTTGACCAACAATGTCCACTAATTCAGTCATATAAGGAGCTGCTTGAAAATGTCCATGATGCTGATGTTAAGAGTGTTGATTTGTTGTACAATGTACGCATACCAAACTTTTTGTTTCAGTCTCCAATGCACACGTTTACTCATCTTAATACTTGATTCTAGTAAATTATATTGTAAATGTATGAATTGCACTCATATGGAATGCTGAATTCCTGATTAATGTTACTGCACCTGTGTTTTGAAGGCTGAAGAAGCGAAGGAAGAAGTCAACTCATGGAGCAGGACAAAAACTGAAGGGATGATCGAAACTATTCTGCCAGAAACCTTGTACTACAATGACACGATTGTGATTTTGGCGAATGCATTACACTTTGAGTTGGAGAATTCAGATGAAACATTAATGGATCCTTCAGGAGCGCAACGCTCACTGTATTATTGTGGAGAGTTTGAGGGTTCTGAGGTTCTTAGAATGCCAATAAAAGGAGGCAAAAAGATAGCAGAACAAGATCCTCGAAGCTTCTCAATTTACATCCATGTTCCATCGGAGAAAACTGACCTTTCCAATGGGAGATCTCTTGTTAGAAGAAGAAAGATAAGCCTCTCACAATTCTTAGAAGAAATGAAAATGGGCACAAAAGATTTCCAGAAGAAGGTCAATAGACATAAAAAGGAAATCTCAGATTTTTCATTCCCAACTTTCAACATTGAAAGTGAGATGTCATTGTCAAGTAAAATGCAACATTTAGGCTTGACATTACCATTTCAGGCAGGCAAGAATGAGCTCATAAGGTTTATTGACTCTCCTCTTTCAAAATTATTGTATGTCACAGATGTTACCCAGAAGATTCGAATTGAAACTAATGCGAGGGGAACATCTTTTTCTGTTGTGACTTACACAACTCTCAATGGCCCTGCACATCGTTTTCCAGCAACAACACCTTCAGAGCAGAAATTTGTGGCTGATAATCCCTTTCTTTTCATGATTCAGGATGATTTCTCTGGTGCTGTTGTTTCTGTTGGTACTGTGCTGAGTACTGATTTGTAGACTAGTCTTTTAGCTTGATCAACTGATACAGTAAGACCAGATCAAATCAAATCTTAAGTACAGTACATATATAAGGGAAATTTTGTCAAATTTTTACAAATTTCAATTAGAGGTATACATATATGTTCTGCCTATCATATGGTTCATTCAATCAATATACATAGCTGATTTAGCATTCAATTTTGTGCCAGCATTTTAATTCTTTCCATTGAAGTTTTATTCTATTCGATTCTGATTTATGATTCATTTATATAATGGTGCAGTTCTCTGTTTAAATTGACTTGCATGCAACCAACTGATGTTAGCATGAGTGGTTAAGGGCCTCTTGCTCCTTAACCAAGGTCTCGGGATGAAGCCTTGGGAAACTCCTTGTAGTAGTACCAAAACAACAACAACAACAACAACAACAACAACAACAACAACAACAACAACAACAACAAAAAAAAAGACTTGCATACAAATAGTCAAGTCATATATGTCTATTACCTTACATCTACCACATACTATCAATACTTTATGATTAGCTAGTTCGTATAATAGTATCAAGTATACTATATTAGATTTAATTTCCATTTATCTGATTGAATGAGCAGATCTTCTTTTATTATTGTTATTGTTATTGTTATTGTTATTGTTATTGTTATTGTTATTGTTATTGTTATTGTTATTGTTATTGTTATTGTTATTGTTATTGTTATTGTTATTGTTATTGTTATTGTTATTGTTATTGTTATTGTTATTGTTATTGTTATTGTTATTGTTATTGTTATTGTTATTGTTATTGTTATTGTTATTGTTATTGTTATTATTATTATTATTGTTGTTGTTGTTGTTGTTGTTGTTGTTGTTGTTGTTGTTGTTGTTGTTGTTGTTGTTGTTGTTGTTGTTGTTGTTGTTGTTGTTGTTGTTGTTGTTGTTGTTGTTGTTGTTGTTGTTGTTGTTGTTGTTGTTGTTGTTGTTGTTGTTGTTGTTGTTGTTGTTGTTGTTGTTGTTGTTGTTGTTGTTGTTGTTCTTGGATATTTAATTATCTAATAGCTGCAAATTTTATTTTATCTTTCTAAAATATTGATACGAAGCAGGAAATATTATTTTAGCTGTTATTCCGTATTTGCCTAAACTAATGAAATTCCAGGGTAAACAAATACTTTACGATTAGCTAGTTATATCAAGGCTTGTTAAGGCTTGTAAAGGTAGCATGGCTGTCAAGCAAGAAATATTCAGGCGCCACATTGCTCAGGATGATAAATTTGGGGGGCTGTGGGACTAAGGTGGAGTCAATTGCCCACACCCTCTTTGATTGCCCGGAGGTACAACATGTTTGGGTGAAGTATGATATGTCTGAAATTATTACAGACTATCTGAGACAAACAAATTTTACTGAGTGGCTGCTTTCAGTGCTTTGGATGGACAACAGGGTTGACAAAAGTGTGCTCAGAAGAATAATGACTATTGCTTGGGCTGTTGGTTCTGCAGAAACCGAAGGGTGCATGAGAACACTCGTACTGATGTGCGTGTGGTTGCTGACGGCTGTATAAGAATGGTGCAGGAATATTTCTCATATGCGAGCAAGGTTTTCAAACCTTTGAGCTACCATAAACCTGCTGTTGTTTCCAAGTGGCACTACCCTCAGGCTGGGTCTATTAAGATCAATGTCGATGCCCATATTGGTGTTGGTAGTGCTGGAGGTCTGGGTGCGATTGCAAGAAATGAAGATGGGAATGTACAGTGGGCTGATACGAAGAGGATCCCTGCACACTTCCCTGTTGAGGCTGCAGAGGTTGCTGCAGTCCGAATTGGCTGTAAAATGGCTACAAGAATGGGGCACGAGCAGATTTGGGTAAAAAGTGATAGAGAATATCCATAGAATATTCTCATCCTAGGTTTAGGATATATTTTGTATAAGATTATCTTTGATATCTGTACATATCTTATAGTTACCTAATATGATTAGGTTTCTCATTGTAACCCTATAAATATTGATCAATGGAAATCACTCTAATCAAGGAGTTTTCCCAAAATCAAACATGGTATCAGAGCCAGGCCCACAATATGGGACCTTAAATGGCTAAAGTTCACTGGGCCAAGAGTAGGTTCGTGTGAGGGGGAGTGAAGAAGCACTCTAGCCCGAAAAATCACATGAGACAAAGTTAAAAGGGAAATCACTCTAATCATATTAGGTAACTATAAGATATGTACAGATATCAAAGATAATCTTATACAAAATATATCCTAAACCTAGGATGAGAATATTCTATGGATATTCTCTATCAGAAAGCAATGCTGCGAATGTCACTAGCAAAGTACCTTTGATTACATTTGTAAAGGTAGGTGTTATCTTAGTTAATTATCTAAAAGTGTATTAATTGTGGTTGATATATTCTGTTCCAGAGAATAGTAATTGTGGTTGGTATATTCTGTTCCAGAGAATAGGCAGAGAGTGATAACATAGTGCTGGGTGCTAAAGTTAGAGCTCACAACTTTGCAGAAAGGTAGCTCTTACATTCAAACTGCTTTATGTTGCTGAAATTCTTCTCTGCATGGTTCTGTAAGTTCTCTCTCATCTCTTTTCTTTCCCAATTTCAATCTCTTTCATCTCCCTTCTTCCCCTTTCTCCATCCTTCCCTATTGATTTTTTTTCCCTTTTTAAAATGAGAATTTAGATTTTTTGGGTTTAGGGTGTAATAGGATCAATTAGCACTGTCAAAACAGTTTGACAGTTCGGTTTCGGTTCGGTTTGAAATCGGTTCGGTATTTAATCGGGTCGGTTTGGAATCGGTTTAATTGTCTCACGGGTCGGTTTTGGTTCGATTTAAATAGTTATCGGTTTGATTCGATTTCGGTTTATTCTTAAGCGGTTTTAATTCGGTTCGGGTTGTAAACAGTCCGGGTAGTAAACGGTTCGGTGCAGACGGGTTGCGGTTTGTTAACGGTGCGGTGTAAACGGTTTTTATCCCGATTCAAACAGTTTCGGGTTGGAAACGGTTTCGGGTTAGAAACAGTTCGGTTCTTTTTTGGTTCAGTTTATAACTGGTTCGGTTCTTTTTCGGTTCAGTTTTTAACTGGTTTGGTTCTTTTTCGGTTCAGTTTATAACTGGTTCGGTTCTTTGATTGTTTAACCACTTTAACGTTATTCATATCGGTTCCATTTCAAGTTTACTAAATTATAGTTGAATCTGAATTAAAACATAGCCTAATAGTATATTCATGTCACTAGCACACTCCCATCTTTATTTCATTATTACTCACAGAATCAATGTAATCATATGCTTAATAGTCTCTGTGAATTAATTTTATTTATTACGCCTTCAGCCAAGCCTTGGTACTTAATATTACAAGCTTTTTGTTCATTTGGTTTCATCACCTCAAATGTATACATGACTAGAGGCAGTAGTGTTGCTAATAGTTTGGGGCAGAGCCTGAGCCTGCTTGTTTTGCTCTTGTTTGTGAACACTGATTATCCTTAAGACCTTAATGAATTATTTGCCTTGCTATTTTAAAAAAAATATTCTAAGATTTCTAATATTTAATCCATTTAATTATATCCCCGTCAAAAAAAAAAAAAAAAAAAACCATTTAATTATATAAAAAAGTTTGTAAACGGTTCGATTTAGAAGCGGTTCGGTTTATAACCAGTTCGGTTTACAATCAGTTCGGTTTTTAAATGGTTCGGTGCAAACGGGTAGCAGTTTGCTAACGGTTCGGTGTAAGCGGTTTTTTTGCCAGTTTAAACGGTTTCGGGTTGGAACCGGTTTCGGGTTAGATACGGTTCGGTTCTTTTTCGGTTCGGTTTTCTTTCAGTTCGGTTTATATTCGGTACGGTTTGTTAACGGGTTCAGTTCTTATACGGTTTAACATTATTCGGGTCGATTCGATTTCGGGTTTACTAAAATACGGTTCGGGTCGGTTTTCGGTTTTAAAAAAACGGTTTTTAATCGGTTCGGTTCTCATTTGGATCGGTCGGTTTCGGGCAGTTAAACGGTTTCGGTTTGAAATTTGACAGCACTAGGATCAATGGTTTCTGATCGTTTTTTTCCCCTTTTTTTAGAGTTTGCAGTTAGGAGACAAGGAGATGTTTACGCCCCATTCTGATGTCACAGTATTACTTCTACTATAGGTCGGGTTTGATTGGGTTGGCTAACTGGCTGCAGCTAGAAAGCTTGACTAAAGATGGGTTGTCTTATTTAGAGAATTTTATTGTGAAGAGTTATGAGGTTGGGATTAGTAAGACTGCTACTTTATTGCGTGAGTGTTTGGTTGTTTTGTTTACTTTTTATTTTAGGATGCATGAAGAGCAAAGAGTTACAATATATCTACAGATTATGTCTCCAATATGAAACTTATAACAATGGCTAAACTTGAGTAAGAATTAGCTTAGGTTGTTTGTTGACTTCAGGTTGCAATTAAGGTGATTTTCATTGATAACTAAGCCTTAATTGTACCACTCTGAGCTATGGTTTCTATTTGTCAAATGTTAGTCTTATAACGTGTTAGGTTTGCGGTAATATTCCAAAGATCAATATTCCAAAGTTTAAACCTCAAAATTAAGATTAAAGCAAAGCCTAAAATTGATTCTTTTTTTTTTCTCGTCAAACAAAGAAATCAATTTTAGGCTTTGCTTTAATCTTAATTTTAAGGTTTAAACTTACGGTTTATCATTATTCTTTTTATGTAATGAGTTGATTGTAATTGTGTCTACAACTTTGTTTAATATCCCTTAGGTCATGATTTGTTTTAAGTGTATTTTTAGATAAGTGGAATCACTTTGTTACTTTTCAGTTTTCTTTGATTGTTCATTTATTTGCAGTACAATATCATGTGACTTTGCCATTATAGCTTAGGGTTGTGATTTAGATGGAAATTTTAATTTGAACTTAATTCTTTTGATACTTTATAGTTGTACATTGCTTCTATAGTTATCAATTGATTGCGAGGTTTATTCTATGTGCATGTTTTCCTTTATTCTTTTTAGTTTTGTTCTGCTTTCTTATCAAATTATCAAATGTTGATTCCACATGACTGACTTTTTCTTATTTTCCCCCGTTGTTCTTCTTTGATTGTAGTGCGCTCACCTGGAGCTTGATTTATCAAAATAATCTGTGTGAATTGCTGGAGCAAAGCTTGGAGTTGTTGCGCAAGAATTTTGTTCAAGTCTCTTCAGAATACAGACTATTAACTACAGTTTACTACTTAAATTTTGATTGAATTGTGTGGGTGCATGTTTATAATATGATTGACTTTTAGGGGCTGAATAAGTAACTCTGGGCTATCCTTTTCATCTCATTGCTTAGTCTATGCTTTGTATGCTCTCTTTGTTTTTTTCTGTTACAAATGACAACTCATGAATGTTTTCTTAGTTGGGGTAAGCAGAAGTTGCTAATCATTAGCTTGCAGGAAATTGATGTTATTAAATTGAGAATTGAAGGTAATAAGAGTTATTTGCTCGGGAAGAACAGATTAATGAGAGAAAGGGTGAATCTTATCATATTTTTGTTGATATATTCGTGTCCGAATGTTAGTGCCTATTTTGGAGTTTTTCCCCCGGATTTATGATGTGGGTTTTTGCTTATTTGCTTCTATTTTGCTGTTTTGTGACAATTTTTTTGGATGATTCTTGCTTTATGTGTAGAGATCAACAAGGAAAGATGGGAAGCTTAAATGAAGATTTAAGTGTTCCCTCGTGGCCTCATATTTAGTTCGTCACTATTGTTTGAATGTTTCGAAGCAGATACTTGCGAGATTTTTCCCTTTTACGCCCTAAAACAGATGGAATTACCTTTCACATTGCTTTACCAGTTCCCTATCCACCAGAATTTGTATTACCATTAGCCTTTGTGGAGCTACACCCACCAGCACGAGTTCCAATGTTTGTCCATTAGTATCTTTAATCATCATTCATGTATATTGTAATTGTTAATTTAGTTTGAATACCTCTTTTCCCCCATTTTTCATTATTCCGCTCTACCTTTCATTTATGGTGTTGCTTACTCTCTCCTTTGATCACTTAGTACACACTTCCTTAAGGTTTAATCATTTGGTTGTTCCTATGAAGATTGAGGGCTCTTTGTCTCCCTTTTTAGGATCTCTGATTTTTTAGCAAAGTTATTTGACATGTCTTATGTAATGTGCTTTATAAATCCTCACCAAAATCAACTAAAATGTGTCACTATAAGCTTTACATAAATGAAGGAAAAACATGATCGGCCTTACAATCACTTTCACGTTGAACATTCACATAATACTATTAATACTACTAGTACTAATAGTATTATGTGACACATTAGTACAAATAACCCACATATTTCTATAGTAAAAAATTGTAACCTTTTATGTATATCATACATACCACAACCGAAAATTATATCTAACATGATCTCTTAATCATAACAAACAAAATAAACAATCACGACCTAACATTTTACAAACATTACCAATAACTTGAGAAACCGCTCGCAACGCATGCGGAATTACTACTAGATTACAATTAAACATTATTATTTGGCGAACCTTTATTTATTTATTTTGCTTTTAACAAGAGTAAATCTTTATTCTCAGTTAATAATGTCAATAGTAGAAAATACCCACCGGTTCAAAACCCCCCTTATGCCACCGGTTTTGAACCGCTGGGCCTTTGGGGGGGGGGTGGAAAAACTTGAATAAAAAGCCACCGGTTCAAAATCGGTGGCAATATATTTTTGCCACCGGTTATAACACTTCCCGCTTTTTTAAAGGGGTTATTCGCACCGGCACCTATTCAAAATCGGTGCCAATAATGGCAAAAAAAATATATATTTTTTGCATTTTTTCACTTAAATTGATATATAAACACTTAAACATATATATAAACTTACATTTTTTTTTTCATAAAAAGGCTGTAATATTACAATATTCGTCGAAAAACAAAGTGGCATGAACGACATGAATTTTTAGGCAAATTCACAACCATCATTATGCCCGTTATAAAGGTTGTTCAGTTCCTTCTTCACTGTGAGCCCTTGTAGTCGTATTTGGTGAATTCTTTGTTTGGTTATTTGCCACTTCCTCCAACTTCGTCATCCTCATCCCGATTCCTGAAGCAACTGGTCTAATTCTGGCCAGACTAATTCCTTCCTGAAATTGACATACTTTAGTATAATTTCACCAAATTACAAGTTCATTATTACCGAAGAAGTAAAGTTCCAGACAATACCAAGCCGAAAATCACCTTCAATGCACTGGTCATCATCACCAAGACCAATTGGAACTGAGCTGAAATGAAATGAACTTATTGGAGCTGAACTCAACTGAACTGAGCTGAACTGAAATGAACTTATTGGAGCTGAACTGAATATTTTATGAGAGAAAAAAATTAAGATAAGAAATGAATTGAACTGAACTTAACTTATTGAAGCTGAACTGAATTGACTGAAACTAAATTAAAGAGAACAGACCCTAAGTAATGGTTGGATTATTATGTTATTTTCAAAATTATAAGGGACGTGAAAGTCTTTAATACTATAGCTTGAGTAATTTCATTAGGGAAAATAGCAATTTACTCAAAATGATATTTCCTTATCTGAGCAAATAGAAAATTATTAAGGGGTCGTGTGATTGGGGGTATTCATAAAAAAAAAATGGGAATTAACTAACCCGATTCTTTTTGTCGTTGTTTGTTAGACACTTTTTTCATTCCCTTTACCCTCTCTGTTACCCCCAAATCCTTCCAACTTCATTCCTCACCCCCAATAGTACTTGAAACCTTTTGCTGTGGTCAGAAAGGCATAAGAAAGCTGAGTTTTGATATAGAAATAAAAGCTTAGGATTGCTAATTTCAATAAGCCCTGCCATATTAGTCCCTAAATTTTTCCTTTACTATTGGCAATCGGTCTGCCTCCCATTTTTCTAGTTTGATTAAGATCCTTGTTCACATCCCCAATCATTAATCAAGGTAAAGAGAAGATGACAAAATTTTTTGGGTTAGTTGACTAGTGGTAGAGAAGGAGAAAGGATTGTCGGAGTAATTTTCGGGTTTAGTGGGGGTTGGGTTGGGGTTAGAGGTTCCTTCCCTATATTTTCGAGATGTGATAAAGGTAAAGTGAATATATAGAGCTTCTAAGGAGAGCCTTCCTTAGTGCATTCGGGTCTATGTTGTTCTTTCGTGTTAGGGTGGGAGGGTTTGTTTTGTAGGATGCCATGTTGAAGATTTAATTCTAATGGCTTGGGAGGAACGACAAGGGGAAGGTAAGGGTATCGAAGGAGAGGAATAGGTGTGAGAAAGTAAGGAAGATAAGGTCAAAGGGGCCGAAGCTCCGTTAATTGGGGGGTTGGACTCGGGAAATTCAAGGCTTTCAATTTTTTTTCTTCTTGAGAGAGACTTCTTGTGATTTTATAAATCCAGCAGTGATGTTCTTCGGTTCTTCTTTTTTATATTTTCTCCAAAAGTTTTTGTTTTATTTTTAATGCTACCTACCTATTTGTCTTCGTTGATTAAAATACTCCTTTGAATATTTTTAGTCAATTGTTGGCGACTATTAGGCTTTTTGTTCAGTTTCCTTTTTAATGTCACTTTTATAAAACCCGCATATTTTAGAAGCTTTTGCATCGACGTACGCCGTCCGTGTACAATTTTTGGTTCCACTTTTTCTTGACGCTTTTACGGGTCGAAGGTTTGTCTCGACATAGAAAAGCGTTGAGAAAATCATGTGTCATACACGTGAGTCACTGCTGCCCGCAATATTAAAATTTAATGAAAAAAGCGAGTATTACATAAATACTCGCAATTAAACCGCCCACTATTGAATTATTGATAAACTATTCTGCTCTCCTCTAATACTGCACTCTACTCATCATCAGCGCTACAACTTACCTCAATCTTTTTTGGTTAAGTTATGGGTTTTCTTGTTAAACTTCAACGAATTTGGGGGATTTTGCTCTTGACTTTCATAAATTTCAAGTAATTGATTTACAATTTGCTTTACAATTTTGTTGCTAGGTATATATTGTACCATAATATCTCACAATTCTTTAAATTTCGTTAAAATTGGGAATTATTCTTTGCATGTCTTTGATTTTGAATTGGAGTTTTCTAGGGTTTAGTTTGGGATTTTGTGATGAATTTGATGGCGTTTTCTAGGGTTTTAGTTTGGGTTTTTATGTAGTAATGTTGCTAGCTTTGAATTTTTTGGCTTTGTCAAAAAAAAAAAAAAAAAAAAATTTCTGGCTTTGTTGTGATATCACTATCCTGATTTAAAGATTGTCTTGAATTGTTTGGAAAAGTTGAAGGTGTGCTGGCTTGAAGGAAGGTTCGTGTTAGGGGTGGTTAGTGAACAAGGCTGCCCATTGATTATAGAGTCGGGCCAAAATTTTAAGGGTCTTGACCCTGTAATATTTTAGTGTACAGAGTCACTAAAGGGCTTTAAGATATAGGGTCGATAATGGGCTTTTATTGACAACCCATTAATATCAAAGAAAGATTAAAGGGCCAAAAGGAAAAAACCCAAATTTTTCTAAAAATTGGAACGACCAAAGAAAAAAAAACCAGAACCTCTAATTTCTCTCCCCTATTTTCAATGTTCAGAAGAAATAAACCCTAAGGGGTCGTTTGGTTCGCACACGGTAAATGGAATGGAATGAACAAAATGAAAAATCATTCCATGTAGTATGTTTTTTTTTAAAATCCATATTATATATACTAAAATAACAACTGCTGATGTCATCATTGTCTACGTGTCACTATTTTATTTAATTTTTTCCCTCCAAAATGCAAGGATGATGTCATATTTTTTTCCCTAATTAAGCTACCCTATTTAACATAACCTTGAAAATATATTACATTTAAATTTTAAATTTTGGGTTTTCTACACATATTATGCTATTAAATTATTTATGAGTTGTTAACAATAGTTAATAATATAATTTAATTGAAATTTCTTAATTAAAAAAGAAAATTATGTTCTTTCTTGAATTGTATATTCATAATTAATTAACTGACCCGTCTAAATCTGAAAAAAATGGTGACCCGAACCCGACTTGAAACCAACCCTAGACCCGAGTATTTGAGACCCGAACCCGAACATGAACCGACCTAGAGACGACCCGACCAACACTAACCCGACTCAAACTCGACCCATTTACACGAAATGACAACTCTAGATTAATCTAGTAAAAAACAAAGGAATCACCTACACCACCACACAACCCCCTTTTTCTTCACTTTCACACTTCTCCACCCACTCCACCGCCCTGTCACCACCTCACCGGAGTTCTTCACACCTCACTCTTCTTTCTCTCACCTCACCGGCAATTTGCACCACCGCAACACGGCCATCCACGTCACCGCTCGCCTCCTCTTCCCCAGCCTCGCATTGTTTTTCGTCTCACAATTCCATCTCAATTCTCATTGATTTCCGTAGGAGCTGCTGTGAGTGTTGACCGCCGCACATTCCAGCCACCGCCCCGCCGACCGCCGCACCTTCCGGCCACCTCCGTCGGCATAGCTGCACTCCGCTCGTACAGCCTTCTTGCGTGACCTTCGACTCTTCTTGGTAAGTTAATTGATTTGTAAGTTTTAAATTTCGTATATACACTAATTGCTGACTTGTTGGGTTGATTTTGTGCTTAATTTAGTTGTTTATGTTATTTAATCTAGTCAATTAGTGTGTATGTTCTTTGACATTGTTGATTTGTTATTGAATTTATCAAATTAGGGAGTTAGGGTTTGTGATTTTTTTAGGAATTTATAATATTGAATTGCTGATTTTTTTTTTCTTTGAAATTGATATTATGAATTGACAATAGGCTAGTAAAATTGATGATTTCATATTTAACC
This sequence comes from Chenopodium album, assembly GCF_948465745.1. NCBI lineage: Eukaryota > Viridiplantae > Streptophyta > Magnoliopsida > Caryophyllales > Amaranthaceae > Chenopodium > Chenopodium album. The sequence continues at coordinate 3,222,715 of NC_137836.1, read as the reverse complement.
TATGAAATTAGGGGTGTTAAGATTTAAGAACTTAGGGTTTCTGATTTTTGTTTTGGAATTGATTAGTTTGGAATTGATAGAATGTTTTAGTTAAGCAAGCAGACATGAGTTTTATATTTGATTCCTGCAATTTTTACGGAAAGTTACGCAAATTTTCATTCATATGAAAAGTAATGTAACTTTTGAATGTGTTAGTATCTGTGTTATCATAGAAGTTCTTCTAGAATTTGACTCTTCGTGTCTGCCAAAACCTCTCTCGTCTTACCCATACTTCACAATCTGCATGCTTAATAAAAATCACTGTCCAAACTAATGAATTTGCAGTAGAGTAGTACTATTTTGTTTTAATTAATCTGTTCCTGTGAATCTTGAATTATTCTTGAACACAATAAACTGAATACTGCTCTATAGTATTAGCAGCATTATTAGAACAGGCCATCTGCCACCAGGCAGTGGCTATATATCTTACTTACACGAAAAACTTACGGCGTCTATCATTTAGTTATCTAATATGGTAAACCCAGGAGCATAATTTGTGACAACCTGACTATTATACACGAAATAATTCCAAGGTATCGAGTTTTCAATGAAAACAGGCAGTTCTGACTACTTGATTTAAGTTTTATTGATTAAGTGAGATGTCTTGAGAAATCTCAGAAAAACTAGCCATTGTTTTAACAAAAAGTAAAATGATTATTATTTGGGGTTTATATAAGAGAAGCATTGTCTGTCTATTGTGCAAAAGCGTCATCTATTGTATCGTGTTTTTGAAAGACCATGATCGCATTGTTTTTCGTCTCACAATTCCATCACAATTCTCATTGTTTTCCGTAGGAGCTGCTGTGAGTGCTGACCGCCGCACCTTCCAGCCACCGCCCCGCCGACCGCCGCACCTTCCGGCCACCTCCGGCCGCATAGCTACACTCCACTCCTACTGCCTTCTTTCGTGACCTTCGACTCTTCTTGGTAAGTTAATTGATTTGTAAGTTTTAAATTTCGTATATACAATAATTGTTGACTTGTTGGGTTGATTTTGTGCTTAATTGAGTTGTTTATGTTATTTAATCTAGTCAATTAGTATGTATGTTCTTTGACATTGTTGATTTGTTATTGAATTTATCTAATTAGGGAGTTAGGGTTTATGATTTTTTTAGGAATTTATAATATTGAATTGCTGATTTTTTTTTTTCTTTGAAATTGATATTATGAATTGACAACAGGCTAGTAAAATTGATGATGTCATATTTAACCTATGAAATTAGGGGTGTTAAGATTTAAGAACTTAGGGTTTCTGATTTTTGTTTTGGAATTGATTAGTTTGGATAATTGCTTTTCTGATTTTTTAAAATTGATATTAGTAGAGGTCAACTAGATATAGTGATTAGTGATTTTGAATAATTGTCTTGAATTTGTAGATGTTCAGTGCTAAGCTCACTATTAGGGGCCATTTGGTGTGCACGGTGGAATCGAAATGGAATGGAGAAAGGTTATCAAAGAGAATGGAATGAATCCCTTTCAATTTAGCATGTTTGTTTTATAAAAACCTATGTTACATGGACTTGGGTACGTGTGTCGGACACTCGGATACGGACACGTGTCCTAGTGTCCGATTCGTCAATTTCCAAAATTTTAGGACACGGGGACTCTGTCTTATATTTGGACACGGGTGCGGGGACACGACACTTTCATTTTGTGCAAAAAAATATTACAAGTAAAAAAAAGTGAAAAAGTAAAAAAGATTAAAAGTGAAGAGGTTGAGTGGTTAAAAACTTAAAAAACTAATAAATGTCGTTAGTACAACTTTCTACCAAATCAAAATATTAAAAGTAAAAAAAGAGGTTGAGTGGTTAAAAAATAAAATATATAACCAAAATGAAGAGCATCACACAGCTGTCCACCTTTTTCTTTATCAATATAGCTGTCCCACACCCCTACTTACCACAAAACCTCGTTCTTATCACTTTATCAGCCCTCACTCCTCGGTCTTTCACTCTCTATTTCTTCATCATGCATTCATGTGGTTGCTAGACTTGCTACACGCCGGCAACAATGGAGTCCACCATAAAACTCCGACCAACAATGGAGTTTCAGCCTTTCTCTGAAGTGTCCGAGTGCACACTGCCGAATCTGACAAGAATTCCGTGTCCGAATCCGCGTCGTGTCGTGTCGACACGGACACTTCGGGATTTTGGCCGAGTCCGGTGAACATAGATAAAAACACAAGGGAATCACCTCCACCACAGCACCAGCACATCCACCATAGCAACACTTTATTTCTTCGTTTCCCAACCACCTTACAACCCAACCACCACCTCGCCGCCCTTCACCCTCCCTCTTTCGACCCTCGCCGCCCCTCACCCTCCCTCTTTCGACCCTCGCCGCCCCTCACCCTCCCTCCTCCGACCCTCGCCGTCATTGATTTACCCGGAAAACTTTCCCCCCACCCACGGAAAACCCTAAAAAACCCTCCCCCTCCCCTTAAAACCGTCGGAGGGTTTTTTAGGGTTTTTCGTGGGTGGGGGGGAAGTGTTTTCGAGGAGAGGAGATGTTTTCGGGGGGAAGGGAGGGGCGGCGAGGTGGCTGGGGGAGGGGCGGCGCTGGCTGGGGGAAGGTTGGCGAGGTGGTTAGGTGTTGGTTGTGATGTAGAAGGTTGCTAGGTGGGTGGGTATGGTGGTGGGTTTGGTCGATTGATAGTGGCAAACAAACAACAACAAAGGGAATGGGGCATGTTCATTCCCTTTCCCTTTGATTATCTCTGTTACATGGACTCGGCAAAAATCATCACGTACCCGTGTCGACACGATACGACACGGACACGGGTGCGAAATTCGTATCGGACTCACCTGATTGCACTCAGACACGGCTGTTTCAGTTGACAACTTGAGCTTCATGTTCTTGAAGCTTCAAAAATGGCAGCAAGCTTGAGCAAAAAGACCGTTCAAATTTACTCCATTTAAGAGAAGAGAGAGGGTATAGGAGAGAGGAGAGAGGAGAGAGAAATGAAAAATTTATGGCTTAAATTAAATGTTTGACTTACACTAGACCCCAAATAACTTTCTTTCTTTTTTTTCTTTACTGTTTGGACCCACACTCCACTATCTCAATTCTATTTTTTATTTTTAATGTACTCCTTCATTCACTCATTTAAATACTTGTATTCCTTGTGTCCGATTACACTACGAAGTATTTCATTTTTTGTTCACTATTGATAAAAACATAAAAAATTTTAGAACTATAATTTTTTTGCAAATGATGAAAGTGCTGTGTCCCCGCACCCGTGTCCAAATATGGGTCAGAGTCCCCGTGTCCTAAAATTTTGGAAATTGACGAATTGGACACTCGGACACGACACACGTACCCGAGTCCATGTAACATAGATTATACACGAAATAATTCCAAGGTATTGAGTTTTCAATGAAAACAGGCAGTACTTTGCCGTTCTGACTACTTGATTTAAGTTTTATTGATTAGGTGAGATGTCTTGAGAAATCTTAGAAAAACTAGCCATTGTTTTAACAAAAAGTAAAATGATTATTATTTGGGGTTTTTATAAGAGAAGCATTGTCTGTCTATTGTGCAAAAACATCATCTATTGTATCGTGCTTTTGAAAGACCATGATCACATTGTTTTTCGTCTTACAATTCTCATTGATTTCCGTAGGAGCTGCTGTGAGTGCTGACCGCCACACCTTCCAGCCACCGCCCCGCCGACCGTCGCACCTTCCGGCCACCTCCGTCCGCATAGCTGCACTCCACTCCTACAGCCTTCTTGCGTGACCTTCGACTCTTCTTGGTAAGTTAATTGATTTGTAAGTTTTAAATTTCGTATATACAATAATTGTTGACTTGTTGGGTTGATTTTGTGCTTAATTGAGTTGTTTATGTTATTTAATCTTGTCAATTAGTGTGTATGTTCTTTGACATTGTTGATTTGTTATTGAATTTATCAAATTAGGGAGCTAGGGTTTTTGATTTTCTTAGGAATTGATAATATTGAATTGCTGATTTTTTTTTTCTTCTTTGAAATTGATATTATGAATTGACGATAGGCTAGTAAAATTGATGATTTCATATTTGACCTATGAAATTAGGGGTGTTAAGATTTAAGAACTTAGGGTTTCTGATTTTTGTTTTGGAATTGATTAGTTTGGATAATTGCATTTCTGATTTTTTTAAAATGATATTAGTAGAGGTCAATTGGATATATTGATTAGTGATTTTGAATAATTGTCTTGAATTTGTATATGTTCAGTGCTAAGCTCACTATTAGTGTTTTAGCTATACTTTATTATCAAGTTAGTGTGTACAATTAACTTGGATTTTTGAAGCAATTGTGATGTGCTGGCTTAAAGGGGGGTCCGTGTGGTGGTGGTTTTTAATTTCTCTTTGAATCAATTAATAGATCTTCACCCAAATTTGTTTTTTAATGTTTTATATTTCAATAATCTCACAGATTATGTTTAGGTATGGTTAGCTTCATAAGTAGTTGAGATTTTAGGGATTCTGTTATGTTTCATTTTGTGCTTCTGGTTTAATTCAATTCAGAAAATTAGCCTTTTGTATCATGTTTTTGAATGAGCATGATCGCATTGTGTAAGTACTTTGATGCTTTGTTATCTTGTGTAAAAAATTCATTGTGTAAGTACTTTGATGCTTCGTTATCTTCCGAGATTCATTATATAAGTAGCTTGCAGAAACAATCTAGTCTATTTTTTTTAGCACGATATCAAATTCATCGTAGGAAAGAGTAGCACTGCTATGTCTGGTGATTTACTATAGATGTACTTTTTGTTTTTATTGCTATAACAGCGTCATAGAATGTTTTAGTTAAGCAAGCAGACATGAGATTTATATTTGATTCCTGCATTTTTTACGAGAAGTTACGCAAATTTTCATTCGTATGAAAAGTAGTGTAATTTTTGAATGCGTTAGTATCTGTGTTATCATAGAAGTTCTTCTAGAATCTGATTCTTCGTGTCTGCCAAAACCTCTCGTCTTACCCATACTTCACAATCTGCACGTTTAATAAAAATCACTGTCCAAACTAATGAATTAGCAGTAGAGTAGTACTTTTTTTGTTTAATTAATCTGTTCCTCTGAATCTTGAATTATTCTTGAACACAATAAACTGAATGCTGCTCTATAGTATTGCAGCATTATTAAAACAGGCCATCTGCCATCAGGCAGTGGCTATATATCTTACTCACACGAAAAACTTACGGCATTATCATTTAGTTATCTAATATGGTAAACCCAGGAGCGTAATTTGTGACAACCTGACTATAATACACGAAATAATTCCAAGGTATCGAGTTTTCAATGAAAACAGGCAGTCTTTATACTGTTCTGACTACTTGATTTAAGTTTTATTGATTAGGCGAGATGCCTTGAGAAATCTCAGAAAAACTAGCCATTGTTTTAACAAAAAGTAAAATGATTATTATTTGGGGTTATTATAAGAGAAGCATTGTCTGTTTATTGTGCAAAAGCGTCATCTATTGTATCATGTTTTTGAAAGACCATGATCGCATTGTTTTTCGTCTCACAATTCCATCACAATTCTCATTGATTTCCGTAGGAGCTGCTGTGAGTGCTGACTTCGTTTGGCTCGTTCTCCTTCGATAGAGAAGCTTTTCAGGTGATTCTTTTTTTTTTTTTTTTTTTTTGTTTTTTTTAATTTGGGTGTTTTTATGTCTACTTTCTGCATGTAAAATTTTAGAAATTTTGGAGTTTATTTGTTATTAAATTGGCTCTTTTGTTCGGACTGGTCTGTTTGGTTTGAATTGGATTCTTTTTATTTGGGTGGGATTTGATAAAGTTGTTCTCTAATTTTCTCCAGGGATTTCCCGTGTGATTAAGGGTATATTGAGGGTGTTTGAAAATATTATTGCACTCTTTATTCCCCTTGGTGCTACTATTTTCTTGTGCGTTCATTTTTCCCTTGTATGTGATCACTGTGGGAGAGGAATTAGTAAATAAAAAAACTTATGGGTCAGAATTGTAACTTGATTAGAGCACAAAACAATTAGATTGTCAGACTAAGGCGGCTAGATCGAGGCTTTCTCTACTCTAATAATTGACATCATAAAGAAGAAAAAGAAAAAGAGTATTGATGATGATTCTTCTAGCGATGATGATGGTGACATTGCATTTTGCAGTACTTCCTTTTTGAGAGCAGTCATTGCATCCTTAATTGCTTGAGTTTCACCCCAAAGATAGCATCAGCTAGCTTTCAAGTGCTGCCTGTCTCGTAGGCAATAGAATCATCCTGGTTCTTTGTATCAATAACATATTGATAGCGTGGATGACAACATTCGTTGCTTCTGTAACATTTGTAGTGTGTGTGTTTTTTTGGAAATTTTGTGAAAAACTACCGATAACTTTCCTGTTTCTGTGAAAGACTACCTAAAAAGTTTTAATTTTGAAAAAACTACCTAAACTTTCTAAAAACTTCTAATAGCACTACCAGTATACGTCAAGTTTGCCGTCTAAGGGCCCCACCAATATCTCTATATTAACTAGCTTTCCTCTTTTTACTTGGGAAATTTGTGAAAAACTACCAAAAACTTTTATATTTTTGTGAAAAACTACCCAAAAAGTTTTTTCTATAAGAAAAACTACCCAAAATTTTCTAAAACCATTTAGTAGCAGTCCAGTTTCAGTTTACGATTTCTATCAAAATTTTGTACATATGTTAGTATGTGAGCTATGTAATTGTTATTATGATGGGAAAGTTATCGATTGCTGTACATATTATGTTAACAACATTAGCACAAAAATAACCAAAATTCAAACACATAATCCATTACACAAAGATAAAACTCAACTTGTTCAATACTACACGACATAATACTTCATTGCTACTTGATAATCATGTTGATTAAATTACTCAGTTTGTTAAGTATTCCATATTAACTGAAAACGATTATAAAAATCTACATCTTTTTTAAGGTAGTCTGCAACTTGGGTCTTGGGTTGTTAGTGGTAGGTGGATTTTTGCTTGTAGATGGTTGCCTACCAACGTCAGCACCTATTTCATATGTCAACAATTAGTGCAGATGATCCTGGATTATACTTAAAGATTGCAAACCCATAATCATACACTCTTGCATATTTCCCAATATCAATTTTACTCTTGCTGTGGCAAACCATGCCTTATAATATCCTATGTGAACTCCAAAGTCTCTGTACACCCTATCCCTAAACTTGAACTACTTCCAATCAGGATCTATCTTCCAAGCATCTAAATATTTCTCTGCTAACCACTTGAGTGATAAAAACTGTGCAACAACGTGGTGGTTCAATTAAGGGAATTAAGGCAAATGGTTGTAATTTGATAGATAAGCAAAAGCTTGGAAAATGTAAGTGACAATGGCTTTAGGCCATTACTCTCCAATTACACAATACAACTTTCTGGTTGCCTCTTCCTAATTAGCTATTACAATTTATACTACTACTACTACATTGTAAGAAATGGCAAAACATAGCCTTAATTAATAAGAGTACGGTTCTTGTCTTCTTTCCCCTTTTGCATAGTAGGAACAAATAGCTAAAGATGCCTTGTCTCCCCTGCTCAACGGTCCTCTGTTTCTCCTCCTAGTGGCCACTGCTTGTTGTTGCTGTTGTGTTGTCCTTGTTGCTGTGCTCTGCGCCTGTGGTAAGTCTGTGGTAAGTGAGTGTCACGGAAGGTGGGAATGGGTTCATTGCAACACTCCCCCCCAAGAGAGCCACCTTGTCCTCAAGGTGGAAGGATGGGAATTGCTCCTTGATGCTGTCCACGTCCTCCCAAGTAGACTCAAAGGTTGGCACCCCTTGCCACTTGATCAAGACTTCCTTTCCCGTGCCACGCCCAGCCTTGAACCTCATGTCAAGCACGTCCTCCGGTTCTACTATCAATTCTAACTCCGGTGTGAGCTAGGATTGGATCGTGGGTGAGCTTGGGATGTCGCCAAGAGCCTTTTTAAGTTGAGATACATGAAACACCGGATGTATGCGGCAATCATTGGGTAATGCTAACTTGTAGGCAACCTTCCCCACACGCTGCTCCACCTCAAAGGGTTCGTAGAAGCGGGCTGCTAGTTTCTCGAATGGTTTCTTGGCCAAGGACTTTTGACGGTAAGGTTGTAGCTTTAGAAACACATAATCCCCTACTTCGTACTCAACCTCCCTCCGCTTTGCATCCTCGGATCGCCTCATGATTTGCTGTGCTCGCACCAAATTTAATTTCAACTCATCCAATATTAAGTCCCTCTCTCGCAAGACTTCCTCAACCGTATCTACTGATGTTTGCCCTGTTCCCACTCGAAGTAATTTAGGAGGGTCCCTCCCATAAACCACCTTGAATGGAGACATAAGGGTGGAGGAATGCGAGGCCGTATTGTAAGAGTACTCAGCCCATGCCAGCCACCTTGCCCATGCCTTGGGTTGCCCCCACGCAAAACACCGCAAGTAGGTTTCGAGCCTCTTATTAACCACCTCGGTTTGACCGTCGGTTTGGGGGTGATAAGATGTGCTCTTCTTCAAGTCAGTGCCCTGCATTCTAAAAAGTTCCTTCCAAAACACAATCACAAAAACTCGGTCTCGATCGGAGACTATGCTACTTGGGACCCCGTGCAACCTCACAACCTCCTTGACGAATATTTCCGCCACCGAATAAGCCGGGAATGGGTGTTTGATACCAATGAAGTGGCGTCCTTCGATAGCCGATCCACAACCACCAAAATCGTGTCTACCCCTTTCGAACGAGGCAACCCCTCAATAAAATCCATACTAATGTCCTCCCAAATCCTCACCGGAATCGGCAGGGGTTGGAGTAAACCGGCCGGCGACTGTTGAGAGTGCTTGTTTCGTTGGCAAACCCTGCAATTTCGCACGTATTCAGCCACCTCCTTCTTCATTCCTGGCCAAAACAGCTCTGCTCCCATTCTCAAGTATGTTTTTATGTCCCCTGTATGCCCTGCCCTCCTTCTGGTGAATCGTGGTAGGCTTGTAGCAATACAGCCTTCCAACTCGAATTACGAGGTATCACTAGTCGCCCCTTGTAAAGCAATTGTTGGTTTTCCACGGTGTACCCCGGAATCATTTCCCCTTTGTCGACTTGCGCTCTCAATTTCCCAATCTCCTCATCCTCCAAAATTTCTCGCTTTAGGCAATCCCAATCAACCTGGTGCGTCGCAACCAAGGGCTGTAGCAGCACCGAATTCTCACCTTCACCTCGCCGCGACAAGGCGTCGTCCACCTTGTTCGCAACCCCGGGCTTATATTGCAATTCAAAATCGAAACCAATTAATTTTCGCACCCATTTCTGATATCCCATCCCTATTTCACGTTGCTCGGTGATGTACTTGAGGCTTTGTTGGTCGCTCCGTATTACAAATCGTCTACCCAAGAGATAGTGCTTCCATTTTTGGACAGATACACAAACGACCATTAACTCTTTCTCATAAATCGATTTGCTTCTTCCAATTGGCCCTAGGACCTTGCTGAAAAATGCCACCGGCCGCCCTTCCTGCATGAGCACCGCTCCGAGGCCAAAACCCGAAGCATCGGATTCCACTACAAAGGTCTTGGTGAAATCCGGCATAACTAAGACCGGCGTCGAGCTCATAGCCACCTTCAACCTTCGAAACGCCTCCTCCGCCGCTTCATTCCACCCAAAATTATCTCTCTTCAATTGATCAGTGAGGGGATGAGCAATGTGGGCGTATTGCTTAACAAATTTTCGATAATATCCAGTAAGTCCAAGGAAGCCCCTTAATTCCTTGATGGACCTTGGGGTGGGCCACTCCAACATGGACTTAATTTTACTCAAATCCACCGACACTCCTTCTCTTGAGATCATGTGGCCCAAATATGCCACCACATCTTACAAACTCACATTTCTTTTGATTAGCATACAATGAGTGATTTTTAAGTGTAGATAAGACAATTCTCAAGTGATCAACATGATCCTCACGATTAGCACTATAAATAAGAATATCATCAAAAAATACAAGCACGAAATTTCGAAGGAAGGGACGAAATACCTCATTCATCAAGGATTGGAAAGTAATTAGCCGGAGCATTTGTAAGGCCGAAAGGCATTACTAGGAACTCGTAGTGCCCCTCATGGGTTCGAAAGGCCGTCTTATGAGTGTCTTCCGGCTTAACAAGGATTTGATGGTAGCCGGCCTTGAGGTCAAGTTTGGAGAAGACTTGAGCTACATGTAGCTCGTCAAGTAGTTCGTCAATCACCGGGATTGGGTATTTATCGGGAACCGTCTCCTTGTTCAACGCTCGGTAATCCACACAAAACCTCCAAGACCCGTCCTTCTTCTTTACCAACAACACCGGGCTCGAAAAAGGGCTAGTCGAAGGCCTTATAATACCCGCTTGAAGCATCTCACCGATTAGCTTCTCGATTTCATCTTTTTGGAATTGGGGATAGCGGTACGGCCTAACACTAACCGGGTTGCTCCCCTCTTTGAGGACTATAGAGTGTTCATGCCCCCTAATTGGTGGTAAGCCTTGTGGACTGTCAAAAACTTCAGCAAACTCCTTCAACACCCCTTGCAAAAAATCAGGTGGCCCATCTTCATTAGGCCCATTTCCCTTTGGGCTACACTCTTCGGCTTCCACCAAATTCATTTCCACTAGCACTCCACTTTCTCCTTTCTTCAGTGTCTTAAGCATGGCCTTAAGCGTGACCCCCGACTTCGTCCGGATCCCCTCTAATCACCACGGTTTTCCCGTTCAAGTTGAAGCTCATTTCTTGTAGCTTCCAATTAGTGATCACGGTCCCTAGCTTTTCAAGCCATTGAACCCCCAAAATCACATCCGAGTTACCCAACTTAAAGGGCAAAAATTCTTCCTCTATCTCAACCCCGTCTCCTAGCTCTAATCTCACTTCCTTACATTGCCCCTTCCCTTTGATATTCTCTCCGTTTCCTAGAGAAACACCAAAACTCGTGTCACCGGTAATGGTCAACCCGAGGTTTTCAATGGTTTGCAACGAAATGAAGTTATGGGTGGCGCTGGGGTCGATCATTACGACTACCGGCTGCCCTTTGATTGTTCCCTTAAGCCTCATTGTCTTAGGATTAGACAATCCTACAATCGAACACATTGATACTGAGGCCGAGGTACCTTCTCCCTCCAACGGCGCCTCCATGGCCGTAAACTCCCCTCCATTCTCCTCCTCTTCTTCCTCAACCAAGAGCACGCTAAGTCCTTTAGCCGTGCATACGTGAGTCGGACCGGTCCACCTACCATCACACTTGAAACATAGTCCTTTAGCTCGTTTCTCCTGCATTTCCCACTGAACTGAGAAGAATTGGGGTGGTTTCGGGTTGGTGTGGGGTTCGGGTTCTGATGAATGTGGGTGGGGTAATTGGTTGAGGCTTGTGAGCCTTGTGAGCTGAAGTTGGATTGAAAGGTGTGGCCAGGGCTGGACTTCGTGGGAGTGAATGTCTGGGTTGGTTGTGAATTATAGGAATGGGATTGGGCCGGCCCAGTTCCCAAAAGGGTTGAGGCTGGGCTTCTATTGAAGTAAGAGTATGGACCGGGCTTAGTGAAAGCTCCGCCCGTATTTTTGGATCCGGTAACCCGGTTACGCTCCTCGACCCGCACCGCCAAATCCATAGCCTCATCCAAGGTTAACGGGTTCAACATCCGTATCTCCGCCTTCACTACCTCCTTCGGCCCATTTATGAACTGAGCTTTCAGAATTTTTTTCGGTATGTCAGGGAGAGGTGCTGCCTTCTCAATAAACACTCTCCGGTACTCCACCACAGTTGTCACCTGATGCATCGCCAGCCACTGCTCGTGCAACGACCCGGCGTTCATCGGTCGGAACTGGTTCAAGATCCGCAGCTTGAAGTCCTCCCAAAGCAGCACCGATCGGCGGCGTTGCTCCCATTGGTACCACCTCAGCGCATCCCCGTCTAACGCCACCATCGCCGCTTGTATCTTCTCCGGCTCGGAGAGCTGGTAAAATTGAAAAAATTGTTCACTCCTTAAAATCCACCCGTCTGGGTCGGACCCGTCAAAGGTGGGCATATCAAGCTTGCGAAGCTTCCAGTTATTCCGGTGGTCATGGTGGTTTTGTTGATGGCGGAGTCCACTTCCCAATCCGGTGTCCCAATTTCCGAAGCGAAGGCCATTGAAGCCACCCGTCCCTACTGGTGGTTCCTGGTACCCTCCGCCCCCGTGCGGCGAGCCTTGGTAGCCGTACGCGGTTGCTCCATTTCCTCGTCAGTCCCCCTGTTTTGCTCCGGTTGCTTTCCCAGGGCTTTGATGGCGTCTCTGATTTCACCCATAAATCGCTCTTGCTTGCTCGTCATGAGGGCGTTTTGTTGGTTTTGCTCATCGCGAAATCGATCGATTCTTCCTTCAATTACTTGTCTCACGTTGTCAATGTGATGTTCTGTTTCTTCAACAGCTGAAGCGAACCTTCTCCGTCCCCTAGTTTCTCGCATATCTCTTCCACCCTCTCTTCGAGAGCGGCTACCCGCTCCGGCGTCACCGTTAAGGGCGTCGTAGGCATTCTGCTCTGATACCAATTGCAACGACGTGGTGGTTCAATTAAGGGAATTAAGGCAAATGGTTGTAATTTGATAGATAAGCAAAACCTTGGAAAATGTAAGTGACAATGGCTTTAGGCCATTACTCTCCAATTGCACAATACAACTTTCTGGATGCCTCTTCCTAATTAGCTATTACAATTTATACTACTACTACAATGTAAGAAATGGCAAAACATAGCCTTAATTAATAAGAGTACGGTTCTTGTCTTCTTTCCCCTTTTGCATAGTAGGAACAAATAGCTAAAGGTGCCTTGTCTCCCCTGCTCAACGGTCCTCTGTTTCTCCTCCTAGTGGCCACTGCTTGCTGTTGCTATTGTGTTGTCCTTGTTGCTGTGCTCTGCGCCTGTGGTAAGTGAGTGTCACGGGAGGTGGGAATGGGTTCATTGCAAACTGCAAGTGTGCTTTAATTGTAGTGACTTAATCTGAAAGGTCTCCTCCATGCTGACCTTTGAAGCACAAATTTTGAATTTATACTTGTTTGGATCTTCACATACACACTTTATTACCTTTCCATATTTCTTGTCCTACGGGCACCCACATTTATATCTGCAAAAAACAGTTATTCTAGCCCTCCCATTGTGAAGATAGTAGTAGTCAACTAGTCATAGTGGTTCTCCATGTCATGGTGCGGTGGTGCCTATTGGCCTTCCTTACTACATACACATTTGGAAATTTCAATCTTTCTTTTAAAATCAGTTTCAGGGTTGAAAGTTAAGCTAGAATCAATCTCATCATCAAATCCTTTTAGGCTTCTTAGTTCTTCTGAATCATAGTCAAGCTCGGCCACATTCTCTATATCCATATCATCTTCCTTGCAATGCTCATTTTCAAGTCCTTTTTGCTCACCACCACCTCCTTTGTTCTCACCTCCAACTGCGTTCTTCTCGGAACCAATGTTACATCCGGTTGCACATAAACTAACCTTAATCTGCAATGAAGGGAGAATAAAAGCCCCAGGTGTTGCTCCTCTACTTAGTCCACATGCTAGGATTGAACCTCCACTAATGTTAGTTAGTCGGGCACGAACACTTCGAACTCCCAGCTGTTCCCACAAAAAGTTCATCCCCCTTTTGTTGTTTCTTATCTTCTTCCCCATCCTCAAACTCAACTTCTAAATCACTGTATTCAGAATTTGATGACCTCTCCCCTGCATCAATCCATTTTTCAATATTATCTATTTTACTACTTTTTCCACTAATGTGCCCTTTACCCTTGTAAGCTTTAACCTTGCTGTGCACTATACCCTTCCCTTTTTTCTTTAAAACTACTTGTTCTTTCTCTTGTGTCACAACTTTTCTGCCAATAGTTGCAGATTTGATTGTAGGACTAGGATTTGTTGGGGAAGAAGTGTTAATTTCAGGCCTTGATACAATATTATGATAAGAATGAGCTGTGAAGTAAAGGATGAGTTTGGGAAGTAATTGGGTTGGGTTGTTCTACTCTTGGGAGTACAGATGGTCTGCTACACTCTTCAATAGCACATATTGTCACCCCATCACATGTGTTTACTATTAAGTAGCCCTTCTATATCTGTTGGACACTCAATTACTGCCCTCCCACATGACAAATTCAATCCAAGCCTTTTATACCAACACAGTAAACTTTGGAGCAATTTTACCAAACAACACCTTCATTACAGTAGCCACATAAGTCCTCACACTTTCAACATTCAATTCAGTCAACACACATTTTTTCATTTTCATTTTTCCCCCAACATAATCAGTTCTTCCTTTATCAAAAATAAACTTTCCACCAACCCATATGTGCATGTTTATATATTTGGATGGCATCCTAAATTATAGAAAACAAATTACAATAGTACTGATTCAAGTTCATAATTGTACAATGTACATAAACTTTCAAGGAGCATTTATTTTATTTATTTATTTATTTTTATATATTTTATTTCAATTCCCAATCAAGTACACAACAAAAGGGTTTTTTTTTTTTTCATTCTTTATTTTTATTTTAAATGAGCAACATCAACACTTTGTTTCAATAATTACACCATTAAACAATCAATCACAATAATCAAAGCCATATTATAATATTAGGGTTTATTGATTAAAAATTAGGGGTTTCTTATTATCTAATTCATTATTAATAAAATATGAAGCACACATATTTCAAAGAATTTTAAAACTAAAATTCAGCACTTTACCTTCCATGACCTTTCTTTTCTTGTTTAATTACAAAAATCAACTTGCCTTTGTCATCCATTACACTTCACGCATAAAATGGTCCTAGCAGAGATTAAAGTTGCTGCCCAACAATAGCTTTTCATCTTGTATCCGTCACTAACAAATTGAAGACGAAAAATCGATCTTGTGGACACGTGGTGTGGTCGGTCAATTCTTCTATTGGATGAACAGGAGAAAGAGTAGGAAGATGAACTAAGGGGCATTTACTCATCTAGGTCAACTTGGTTCTTTTTTTGGGAGGGAAATAAAAAAGAGGGGGGGTCCCTTCGATGGATAAGTTAACAGAAACTGGGAATTGGTAGTGCTATTAAGAGTATTTACAAAGTTTAGGTAGTTTTTTTAAAATTTAAACTTTTTAGGTAGTTTTTCACAAAAGTAGAAAAGTTTTTGGTAATTATTCACAAAATTTCCTTTTTTTTTTTTGTCTAATTTTTTTTTTTTTTCTCTTATTAAAGGTTTTCTTGCCACCTTTGTTTTGTTAGCCTTAATATTCATTTTCTTTTTTAATTAAACCTTCTCTAGGCACTGTAAATGGAATTATCTAGTTATAAATTTATTTTTGGTGTATATTGGGAATTTTGTTTTGTATAATATTGATTTTTGGAGTTAGAGTTTTCATTTAGTAAGAAAAGTATGTTTAATAAATGCAGGATGTCGGTAGTCATTCCCATCACATTGCAGGTGCATGCTGTGGCAGCGCCGCAGCAGCCGTCAGAGTCAGTCCCTCTTCTGCAGCCGGAGCCACAGAGGCGACGCGAGACGTTCCGCAGCCTTTTGCTTCAGTGGGCTGGCGTTCTTCTGACGCTCACTAGCGTTGCGTGTGCTTTCTTCGCGATCTATATTTCTACTTGCACCTCTTCGTACACTCATGAGGTTTGAAATTTCCCTTGATCACTCTCATGCTTATATTGTTATTTTAAATTGCTTATTTTAATATTTGCTTTCAATTTTGGTGATTATTGTCTGGGTTTTAATTGTGTTCATTGTTCATAATATAAATAAATTACTTGATTTATGGTTTTATCTACAAAAATAATCTTACTTGACTTTATCCCTTAGAAATTTAATCATAGGTTCTGTAAAACTCAAAAAATAGTTAACTTTATTCCACCATGCATCACTTACTAGCAAACCTTTTAAAATTGGCCATGTATGGGTTACCATTGGAAATTTGCCACTAATTTTTAAGTAAATTTTGTTTATTACTTATTAAATTATTATTTATATACTTAATACTATATTATAATAATTTAAATGTTAAATTACTAAATGCAGGAATTAGTCACGCTCTACTGGTGGGGTTTCAGCTACATTGTTATTGGTTCTGTCCTTTTGTTTTTGGTTGGATGTGCTTGTTTGTGGGTTCTAGGGCGTCCACCTGCCACCACTGCCATCACTCCTGCCCCTGCCACAACCCCTGCTGGTGGCGGCTAGTACTAGACTCTGCACCCTTTCTCTTCATGATTCAGGATGATTTTTCTGGTGCTGTTGTTTCTGTTGGCATTGAGTACTGATTTTGTAGACTTAGTCTTTTAGCTTGATCAACTGATACTGTAAAACCAGATCAAATCAAATCTTAAGTACAGTACATATATTAGGGAAATTTTGTCAAATTTTTACAAATTTCAATTAGAGGTATACATATATGTTCTGCCTATCATATCAAGGTTCATTCAACCAATATACATAGCTGATTTAGCATTCAATTTTGTGCCAGCATCTTATTTCTTTCCATTGAAGTTTTACTCTATTTGATTCTGATTTATGATTCATTTATATGATGGTGCCGTTCTCTGTTTAATTTGAATTGCATGCAACCAACCGAGGTTAGCATGAGTGGTTAAGGGCCTCTTGCTCCTTATCCAAGGTGTCGGGATGAAGCCTTGGGAAACTCCTTGTAGTAGTAGTACCAAAACAACAACAACAAACAAACAAAAAAAAAAAAAAAAAAAAAAAAAAAAAAAAAAAAAAGAAAAAATGACTTGCATGCAAATAGTCAAGTCATATATGTCTATTACCTTACATCTACCACATACTAACAATACTCTATGATTAGCTTGTTAGTATAATAGTATAAGTATACTATACTTCCTCTTGTTGACACCCTTCTATTATCACGCTTGCCAACGCATGTTTTTAACGCTTAATAACTTCAATTATCAACATTGTAAAATTATAAAAAGTGGATATTAATAAAATATACATATAGATGATTCAAACAAGATCTTACATGACTATATTTTATTATATGTATAGGTCACAAAAGCGAGTCAAAGTGTAGTTTGTGAATAGTGTAAAAGTCAAACGGTGTCAACTAAAAAAATCGGAGGAATTAATTTCCATTTATCTGATTGAATGAGAAGTTCTTTTATTATTATTATTATTATTATTATTATTGGATATTTAATTATCTATTAGCTGCAGATTTTATTTTATCTTTCTAAAATATTGATACGAAGCAGGAAATATTATTTTAGCTGTTATTTCGTATTTGCCTAAACTAATGATATTCCAGGGTAGATAAATACTTTACGATTAGCTAGTTATATCAAGGCTTGTTAAGGCTTGTAAAGGTAGCATGGCTGTCAAGCAAGAACTATTCAGGCGCCACATTGCTCAGGATGATAAATGTGGGGGCTGTGGGACTGAGGTGGAGTTAATTGCCCACACCCTCTTTGAATTCCCGGAGGTACAGCATGTTTTGGTGAAGTATGATCTGTCTGAAATTTACACTCTCCGAGATAAACAAATTTTACTAAGTGGCTGCTTTCAATGCTTTGGATGGACAGCAAGGTTGACAGAAGTGTGCTCAGAAGAATAATGACTATTGCTTGGGTTGTTTGATTTTGCAGAAACCGAAGGGTGCATGAAAACACTCGTACTGATGTGTGTGTGGCTGCTGACAGTTGTATAAGAATGGTGCAGGAATATTGCTCATATGCGAGATAGGTTTTTAAACCTTTGAGCTACCATAAACCTGCTGCTGTTTCCAAGTGGCACTGCCCTCAGGCTGGGTTTATTAAGATCAATGTCGATGCCCATATTGGTGTTGGTAGTGCTGGAGGTCTTGGTGCGATTGCAAGAAATGAAGATGGGGCTGTACAGTGGGCTGACACGAAGAGGATCCCTGCACACTTCCTTGTTGAGGCTGCTGCAGTTCGATTTGGCTGTAAAATGGCTAAAAGAATGGGGCACGAGCAGATTTGGGTAGAAAGCAATGCTGCAAATGCCACTAGCAAAGTACCTCTGATTACATTTGAAAAGGTAGGTGTTATCTTAGTTAATTATTTCAAAGCGTATTATTTGTGGTTGATATATTCTGTTCCAGAGAATAGGCAGAGAGTGATAACATAGTGCTGGGTGCTAAAGTTAGAGCTCACAACTTTGCAGAAAGGTAGCTCTTACATTCAAACTGCTTTATGTTGCTGAAATTCTTCTCTGCATGGTTCTGTAAGTTCTCTCTCATCTCTTTTCTTTCCCATTTCAATCTCTTTCATCTCCCTTCTTCCCCTTTCTCCATCCTTCCCTATTGATTTTTTTTTTCTTTTTAAAATGAGAATTTAGATTTTTTGGGTTTAGGGTATAATAGGATCAATGGTCTCCGATTGTTTTTTTTCCCCCTTTTTTTAGAGTTTGCAGTTAGGAGACGAGGAGATGCTTATGCCCCATTCTGATGTCACATTATTATATTATTATTATTCTGATGTCATCATCATCATCTTAATGGGTTCAAATTAAGCTCGGAATTCGCAAAAAAATAACGGCAATACCTCGTTTTGTGTGTCGAGAAATATCTCGATTTGCGTGTTATTTTTTTTGACAGAAATTGTCCGGGTCAATTTATGTTATTAAATTGAGGATTGAAGTTTAAGAGAGTTATTTGCTCGGGAAGAATATATTAATGAGAGAAAGGGTGAATTTTATCATATTTTTGGTGACATATTCGTGTCCGAATGTTAGTGCCTATTTTGGAGTTTTTTTCCCCGGATTTATGATGTGGGTTTTTGGTTATTTGCTTAATCTTGTTTTATTTCGCTGTTTTGTGATTGTTTTTCTGGATGATTCTTGCTTTATGTGTAGAGATCAACAAGGAAAGATGGGAAGCTTGATTGAAGATTTAAGTGTTCACTCATATTTAGTTCGTCACTATTGTTTGAATGTCCCGAAGCAGATACTTGCGATCATTTTCCCTTTTACACTAGCTTTACCAGTTCCCTATCCACCAGAATTTGTATATTACCATTAGCCTTGTGGAACTACACCCACCAGCACGAGTTCCAATGTTTGTCCATTAGTATCTTTAATAATCATTCATGTATATTGCAACTGTTAATTTAGTTTGAATACCTCTTTTCCCCCATTTTTCATTTTTCTGCTCCACCTTTCATTTATGGTGTTGCTTACTCTCTCCTTTGATCACTTAGTACACACTTCCTTAAGGTTTAATCATTTGGTTGTTCCTATGAAGATTGAGGGCTCTCTGTCTCCCTTTTTAGGATCTCTGAATTTTTTTAGCAAAGTTATATGACATGTCTTTTGTAATGTGCTTTATGAAAACTCACCATAATCAACTAAAATTGTGTCACTATAAGCTTTACATAAATGAAGGAAAAACATGATTTGCCTTACAATCACTTTCACATAGAACATTCACCTAATACTATTAATATTTTGTTACATTCGACTATAATTAAGTCATACATTAATACAAATAACCCACATATTTTTATAGTAAAAAATTGTAACCTTCTATGTATATCATACATACCACAATTGAAAACTATATCAAACATGATCTCTTAATCGTAACAAACAAAACAAACAATCACGACTTAGCATTTTACAAACATTACTGATAACTTGGGAACCTGCTCGCAACGCGTGCGGATTTACAACTAGATTACAATTAAACATTACCAAATATTATTTGGTGAACCTTTATTTATTTATTTTGTTTTTAACAAGAGTAAATCTTTATTCTCGGTTAAGGTAAACCAACTTTTCGTTAAATAAAATAATTCAAACATATGGACCAATATGGATATTCATTCGATACAAATATATGTACAAACAAACTATACATTATTTATAGTTAATTGAAGAGATACATTTTTTTAATTATATAATTTAGATTATCTGCCATAATTTAGTTCTCTACATCACAATTACACTACAAGAATATAGCTTAATGAGGGCGACTTTTATTCTAACAAAGAGGGTGACTTTAACATTGTCTTTTTATTAACTGCCAACTAGGGCATATTGAAGTTGTCGGGTTTAACATTGTCTTTTTATTGTACTAAGTTTAATGAGGGCGACTTTTATTCTAACAAAGAGGGTGACTTTAACATTGTCTTTTTATTAACTGCCAACTAGGGCATATTGAAGTTGTCGGGTTTAGTCCATATCAAAGAGGGCAAAAATAGGGTCACCTTCTTAAATATGATTAAAAAGGGGGTTAAGCATTTAATAATAGAGTATTGTACTAAGTTTTTATATTTTTCATCGTTTACGTTCTCATTTTTTTTCACCCTTTACGTACTCATATTTTTTTTTCCACCCTTTAGCTACTAATTAAGGTCATAAATTCGGTATTTAACTAATCATGGTCTAACCCACCATTAACCATACATAATAAAAACCAAAAATTATTAACGCAACTTGCCTTCAGATATATAAAAAAAAAGCAGCCGTTTGAGCATGATTTAGCACAAAAACACAATTGTACTTCAATTTCCAAATGAATACCGTTGCCTTATTTTTATTTATTTTTTTTATTTTTTTATTTTATTTTTTAACATAACCTTT
The DNA here is from genome assembly GCF_948465745.1 of Chenopodium album. Taxonomy (NCBI): domain Eukaryota; kingdom Viridiplantae; phylum Streptophyta; class Magnoliopsida; order Caryophyllales; family Amaranthaceae; genus Chenopodium; species Chenopodium album. Next base: position 3,202,143 of record NC_137836.1, on the reverse strand, counting down.
AAAAAATTTAATATACCATTCTTTGACCAAAAAATTAAGGCACAGCAAGCCACTTGAATATTTATATAGGAATTTCTACATATTGAACTCATAATGTGCAATAATTTACATAGGTATGCCCCCTTCCAAAACAAAATATACAAGTACATAGGTATGTCTTCCATGTACAATGCATTTGTGACACCAGTTCAATAAAACGCTAAACTTATTTTTCCTAAACTGAACTTAACTTATTTGAACTTATTAAACCTAAAATAAGTGAAAATAAGATAAACAGAACATACCTCACAAAGTAACCCCTACTATACTAACAGAGTAACTTCTTAGGCACCGTCCACTACTTCATTAGGGGGTGAAAGTTCGGTTTTCGGTTTGATTTTTTGCTAAAATCGAAACCGAACCACCATATTTTGGTGTCTTGATTTTGCAAACCACAGCGCACCACTTTAGCTTTGAAAATGAACCAAACCAAACCACTTAAATTTCGGTTTTCATAAAAAAAGAAATTGCACTGAATTTTCTTATCAAGCATCATAAACATCAAATTTTGCAAAAAAAAAAAAAAAAAAAAAAAAAAAGAAACAACCAAACCACACCAATCAAAACCGAACCAAACAAAATCAAACCAAATCAAACCCACCACGAACCGACAGCCCACCCCCACCGATAACCCTAACCTGCAATCCATAACCGAAACCAACCCAACCAAACTCCACCTACACCAAACCGAAACCACCACCACTAGATTTTTATCAAAAATAATGAAATTTACCAAAACAAGCATGAAAATAACCAGAAATCATATCATATCAATGGATTTATTAAAAATTCAATAAAAAAGAAAGAAAGTTAAAAACAAGAAAACATACCTATTAAACCAAAAATGGCCTTGAATTTCATCTCGAACTTGGTTAAAACGGTCAAATTCTACCACGAAAACTCTAAATCTAGAGTTTTCATGGTTGAATGATAGATATTATTTTCTAGATAATATTTGTCGGATATATTTGTATATATTTTGTATAATTATCTTATTAGATTCCGAACGTGATAAGGAATAGGCTTGTAACATTATATAAAGTGATCAATGGTACACACTCCAAGTTGAGGAGTTTTCCCGAAATCTAACATGGTATCACAGCTTTAGGTTACGATCCTAGATTTATTTTTTTTTCTTGCTTCCGCTACACAAACTGCCGCCCAACCTTCTTCTTCACTGATCTTTTCAATTAGCTTGCAACTATGACAAAAGATGGCGAAACACCCCCTCCTCCACCGCCAAAACCACCAGTGAATGAATTTCACCCGGTCCCCGCGGTCAACAATATCAAAATAGTGATCCCGATTACCCTTGACTACACAAACGTCCACTATTTCACATGGGTTGAATTGTTTGAGAACCATGGCTGTGCATATAACGTTCTTGATCATATCGATCCCAAGACTCCGAAACCCACTAACATCTCCGATGCATTTGGACTCGATTAGATGCTATTGTAAAGCACTGGATTTTTGGTTGTCTATGTTTTCCTAATATTTCCGCCACTACTTCACATAAACTTGCTCCTAGGTCCACTCCTTGTGTTTTCTTAGGGTACCCTTCCAACCATCGTGGTTTAAATGTCTAGATCTTACAACTCGGAAAATCATTATATCTCGACATGTCACTTTCGATGAGTCTTCCTTTCCCTTTAAAAACTTGGAGAATTTCAACTTAAGGACTATGACTTCTTGGGGTTTGATGATCGGTCTCCTCTCCTAACTCATTTCATGCTCCAGCAGCAGCCTAGGCCCAATCCTCAAGCCCACACTACACTTCAAAGTGGGTTTATTAGATTTTGTATAATTATCTTATTAGATTCCGAACATGATTAGGAATAGGCTTGTAACATTATATAAAGTGATCAATGGTACACACTCCAAGTTGAGGAGTTTTCCAGAAATCTAACATGGTATCACAGCTTTAGGTTACGATCCTAGATTTATTTTTTTTCTTGCTTCCGCTACACAAACTGCCGCCCAACCTTCTTCTTCACTGATCTTTTCAACTAACTTGCAACTATGACAAAAGATGGCGAAACACCACCTCCCCCACCGCCAAAACCACCAGTGAACGAATTTCACCCGGCCCTCGCGGTCAACAATTTCAAAATAGTGATCCTGATTACCCTTGACTACGCAAACGTCCACTATTTCACATGGGTTGAATTGTTTGAGAACCATGGTTGTGCATATAACGTTCTTGACCATATCGATCCCAAGACTCCGAAACCCACTGACATCTCCGATGCGTTTGGACTCGATTAGATGCTATTGTAAAGCACTGGATTTTTGGTTGTCTATGTTTTCCTAATCTTTCCGCCACTACTTCACATAAACTTGCTTCTAGGTCCACTCCTTGTGTTTTCTTAGGGTACCCTTCCAACCATCGTGGTTATAAATGTCTAGATCTTACAACTCGGAAAATCATTATATCTCGACATGTCACTTTCGATGAGTCTTCCTTTCCCTTTAAAAACTTGGAGAATTTTCAACTTAAGGACTATGACTTCTTGGGGTTTGATGATCGGTCTCCTCTCCTAACTCATTTCATGCTCCAGCAGCAGCCTAGGCCCAATCCCCAAGCCCACACTACACTTCAAAGTCCACCAACCCCAAACCCCCAGCCATTGGGCGCTGGAATTCCAGCGACCTAACCAGACGCTGGCGGCCCAGGCCCACGTCCAGCGGACGCTGGGTCACCAGCGGCCTAAAGCCAACTCCCTCCTTCTGCTGGGCTTCCTTCCCCTTTTTCGACCCAATCAGCTCACAACACTCCTAGCCCACCTCCTTCCACCTCAAATCGCCAATCTGGCATACTTTTTAGGCCTAACCTTCTTTCCTCACCTCAAATGCAGACGAGATCTCGTCATGACATTTCTAAACCAAATCCAAAATATGCCCATTTGACCATTGAGCATAAATCCCCATTACCCAAAAATCACAAACAAGCTCTACAGGACCATAATTGGAATGCCGCAATGTTTGATGAATATGGTGCTTTAATTAAAATGGGAACTTGGGATTTGGTACCTAGACCTATGGGGGTGAATGTGGTTAATTGTATGTGGATTTTTAAGCATGAATACAAGTCTAATGGTGACCTTGAAAGGCACAAAGCTCGTCTTGTATGTGATGGCAGGTCGCAGGAAATTGGAGTTGATTGTGATGAGATATTTAGTCCGGTTGTTAAACGGCAACTATTCGCACATTACTCAGTTTAGCCATGGCTAAAAAGTGGTCCATTTATCAGTTAGATGTTAAAAATGTTTTTCTACATGGTGACTCACAGGAAACAGTTTATATGCATCAACCTCCGAGTTTCCATGATCTTAGTAAGCCTGACTATGTATGCCATCTTCGCAAGGCTCTATATGGTTTGAAACAAGCCCCTCGGGCTTGGTATCAACATTTTGCGAATTTTTTGATCAAGTTGGGGTTTGTCATTGCTAAGAGTGACACTTCTCTTTTCACTTTTTGGCAGGGAATGACTTGGCATATTTACTGCTTTATGTTGATGATATTATTCTAGTCACTTCTTCTAACAGGTTTACAGATGGACTTTCCTATGTTTGACCTAGGGCCACTGAGTTACTTTTTGGGGATTGCAGTTACTCGCACACCCTCTTATATGTTATTGTCTCAGCAGAAATATGCACAGAAAATATTAGAGCGTGCAGGTATGAGTTCCTGTAAACCTGTCGCCACTCCAGTCGACACTAAGTCTAAACTTAGTGCCAATTCGGGTTCTCCATTCCGGGATCCTACTCTGTATCACAGTCTTGCAGGTGCACTTTAGTATCTTACTTTCACTCGTTCAGATATTGCTTACGCGGTACAACAGGTGTGTTTATTTATGCATGATCCCAGGGAGCCGCATTTTGATGCGTTAAAACGCATTCTGCGTTATATTCAGGGTACTATTGATCACGGTTTACATTTATATCCTTCAGCTCCTACTCGCTTAATTACTTATACTGACGCTGACTGGGGAGGTTGTTCCGACACCCGTCGTTCCACATCGGGTTATTGTTATTTTCTTGGGGACAACCTCGTTTCTTGGTCAGCAAAGCGTCAGCCTACTTTGTCTAAATCAAGTGCAGAAGCGGAGTATCGAGGCGTTACGAACATAGTTTCTGAAGCTTGTTGGCTTCGTAATTTATTATTGGAGATTCATTGTCCCCTTCGCCAGGCTACTATCGTTTATTGTTTGTGGAATTGGAAATCCATTTTGTTCGGGAAAAGGTTGCGTTGGGTGAAGTTAGGGTTCTACACGTGCCTTCACGATATCAGTTTGCGAACATCTTCACTAAGGGCTTATCAAGGGAGCTATTTTTAGACTTCAGATGCAGTCTCTACGTACGCCCTCCTACCGCTTCGACTGTGGGGGTGTGATAGATATTATTTTCTAGATAATATTTGTCGAATATATTTGTATATATTTTGTATAATTATCTTATTAGATTCCGAACATGATTAGGAATAGGCTTGTAACATTATATAAAGTGATCAATGGTACATACTCTAAGCTGAGGAGTTTTCCCGAAATCTAACATTGAATTTGGCTATTAAAACCTTCGTTTTGGCCAGATTTCGCGAATTTTGTTACGAAAACTTTCATTTTGACCATGAAAATCTTTGCTTTGATATGAAAACCTTTGTTTTGGCCAAATTAAGCGAAATTTGTGACAAGAAAGACAAGAAAGAAGAGTAGAGGTGAGGAGAAAGACAGGAAAGAGGAAAAGAAACGAGGATATCGAAGAAGAGAGAGAAAGAAGAGTTCGAAGAGGAGAGAGAAAGAGCAAAGAAGAGGAGGAAAGGAGAGAGAAAGGGCGGAAAGTGGCTGAAGAAAGATTAGGTTTTTTTTCCTTTATATACTAGGGTTTTTTTGGTATGGCCGAAAATTCGATTTGGTTTCGTTTTTTCGGTTTTTCATTTTTCGAAGCCAAAACTGAACCATTTAATTTCGGTTTCTTGATTTTACAAACCAAAATCGAACCATTTAAAAAAAAAAAACCGACCCATATTCGTTATTTGCTTCGGTGTTCGATTCGGTTGGGTTTTAAACCGAGTTTGTTTCACCCCTACACTTCACCTTATTTTTGCAGAACTTACATTATTTTTACTGAACTTAAATTAATTTTACTATAATGAAATTGTTTTTGCTAATTTTTTTTTTAATGTTTTCATATTATATTTCTTGTTTAAAGTTACTGGTTTTTACTGAACTGAAATTAATTATGCTAAACTGAACTTATTTTGCTTAACTTAAATTATTTTACCGAATATTATATCTTTAAGGTGAAATGAACAGAGTCTTATATACTTATCGAGTAACCCTTAAATAACATAGTAACCCCTATAACACTGACAAAGTAACAATCATAATACTTAGGATCCTTTCTGTTATGTTCACCTTATTTTCACTTATCCACGTCTATACGTTCAGATAAGTTCAGGTCAGGAAAAATAAGTTTTGATAAGGGCTTCCCTAGTTTAAATTACAACTAAAATAAGTTTTAATAAGCTCAGAAAATTTCAGATAAGTTAAGTTTAGATAAGTTGAAATAAATTCAATTAAGTTTTGATAAGTTCAAATAAGTGAAAATCAACCGAATAGAACACACCCTTACTAACCTATAACGATTACCGTGTAACCTATAACACACCCTTCTATAACACTAATTTTTTTATTGAAAAATACCCTTATAGCACTAACTGATTAACCCTATTGTGGCACACACACTACTAAAAATCAAGGTTTTTGCGACCGTCACAAATGATCGTTGAAAATAGTTGCGACTGTCGACGGTTGAAACATGACAGTCATTATTCACTTGGTCGCAGAAAAACATTATTGCGACTGATTGACGATCGCTGATTTTATTGTGAACGTTTCCTTTATTTTCAACAAACGGTTGAAAAACGGTCGCAAATAATAATATTAATTGCGGCTGTTTTTGTGGTGGTCGCAAAATTTCGGATTTGTGACCGCCAAAAGTGATCGCTAAAAGTTTTTAAAAATAAAAAAATTAAAACAAATGCACCTTACTGGTCTACCTTACCCAACCCAGCCCCACATCCACTTCCCACCATCACCAACACCACCGCCCTCCACCTACCCCACCTTTAAAAACTTCTACCTGCCACCACCTGCCCACCCAAAACAACGCTTGACCCGTAACAAGTTAACAACCCACAAAATTATAAAAAATCCATAAAATTACCAACAATCAATGAAACCCAAAATAATATTATTTGTGACCCAAAATTCGAACAACAATCCATAAAATTACCAACAAACAATAAAACCCAAAATAAAATTATTTTGTGACCACCACTAAAACGGTCGCATTTGCGATTATTTTTCAACCAGCCGTTCAAAATAAAAGAAGCGTCTACAATAAAACCCATAATAATATACTTGCCACAAAATCATTGTTTGAATTTTCTTACTCTTAATTTGTTCGAATTTTATTTTCATGATTACCAACAAACAAATGTTATAAGCGGTCGCAATAGGATTATTTTTATTTCGAATTATCTTAGAGAAGTATATTATTAAAAAAAATATGTTTAAATACCTTTGCGACTGTTCAATAGCCCAAAAACTGTAACACCCTGACTCCAAATTAATTAGGGAGCGAGGGACCTATTGTCATGAAATGCGCATCAAGGACCAACAACTGTCCTCATACACCAACACGAGTCCTTCTAGCGCATTTTTTCCTCACTCATGCGCATCCCGGGAAAACTTCAAGGAGGTCACTCATCCCAAGACTACTCCCAGCCAAGCACGCTTAACTGTGGAGTATCTTGGCAAATGTGCCCCCTATAGGAAGATGCACTATGTTAATATGAGTAGTATATCAAATCCTTTTAAAGCAATCATGAGGGGTATAACATACACTCACACTTGAGAACGGCAACGCCCTTGTTGCGCCTGGAATGCTAGGGACTCCAGTGTTACGCCTAATGGCAAATGCGTAGCCAAAGTGTTACATCCAGTCTGGCTACGACCATAAGGCCCAAAATTGTCCCTCGCTAGGCGACTGAAATAGGATTAATTATCCATGATCAGCACGCGGTCACAGGGTTGCTGTGATACCATTTGTAACACCCCGACCCCAAAAAAATTAGGGAAGGGCCTATTGTTACGAAATGCACATCAAGGGCCAACAACTATCCTCACATACCAACACGAGTCTTTTTGGCGCATTTTGTCCTTACTCATGCGTTCCCCAGGAAAATTTACCAAGAGTTCTCCCATCCTAAGGCTACTCCCAGCCAAGCACGCTTAACTGTGGAGTATCTTGGAAAATGAGCCCCCTAAAAGGAATATGCACCTGGTTGATATGAGTAGTATATCAAATCCTTTTAGAACAATCATGAGGGCTATTACAAAAACGGTCGCAAATCTCTAACTGTAGACACCCAAAAATGTCTCCTCAAAACAAAACCCGATGATGAACAACCTTTCACCGTCATCATAGGTCGGGTGTAGTATTTAATATTAGGAGTGCTTAAATCCATATTCGATTCCAATACATTTCATAAACTAACCCAATTTCTAGCCCATTTTGCTAAACTATAACTTACTTGTCACTTTTCGTGTCCAAATCATTAAACCGAGCTTAACTGATTTTGTAACCCTAGAATTTTGATTCAATAATTATTTGGTTGGATAGGGATTTCAATAAGCTTTCCAACAATATATCATAAGCCCAATTCCGATTTAAAATGAGAAGATTTGAGCAAAACACTAAACTAGGCCCCAAACCGATACCCTTTCACTAAAACGGCCATATAATATAATATACAAAATATTTCAGCTTGATTATAACTGGTTTGGAAAGTAGACTTGATAAGATTTCCAACTATATATTATATGTCTGATTCAGAGTTACGGATGAGAAGTTATCTTAGTTTTAAAAACGCGTGAGAACAGGAAAATACCGCGCCACGGTATGCAGTTATGCACACCGTGTGACGGTGCTGTGCACCGTGTCATGGTATTCAGCCACGTTTTACGGTATTGTGCATCGTGACATGGTTTTTTTTTGGGGTTTTTTCTTCGCGGCTCTTCAATTCTAGGGTTCCGTACTTCACCCAACTCTTTTTCAATATAAATACGAACTTGATTTCTTCAGTTTAGAGGCACCAAAAATCATTCTCTCTTCCTCTCTTATACATCAAATCATGCTCTCTTCTCTTCTCCCTCTTTAGCCTAAACACTAGCCTCCTTATTCTTTCATAATACTTTCCCTAAGTACTCCAAGGAGTCCATACTTGACCCGAGGTTCCATCCTTAAACCAAGGCGTGAAAGGTACAATTAACTAAGAGTTTGGACTAAATAAACTCTCTTTTTATTTTATTATTTCGATTTGATTTATATTTTTATTGAAGTTACTAACAATTTATTATATTCATGATGTAGCCATTCAAGGAAACGCGGAAAATGTGAGTAATTAATCACTTAATTACTCTTATTTTTATTCTTTATTGCTAGTATCATGATTAGGGTTATTATTATTTGATTTGACTAACGTTATTATTGTTAAATTACTTCCAATATTAAAGTTAATTATATTATATTTATTGATCACCATATTGCATGTTTAAAGGGAATATGTAATTGAAATCACAACTAATAAGATAAGTTGGACAATCGGTTTAGGTTCCTTTTTAATCTTGTTGTTTAATCAAGTGATCACAAATATTTTAGAATTATATGTTGCATTAATATTCAACTAATTTATCCTAATAATAGCTTGGAGCAAATTGAATATTTATTTGTAAGCCTTTGAGATTGCAAGAAATACTTTTCGCTATAAGAATCGAGTAGATGCCAATACGGGCGAATGTGACGCCATGACTTACTTCGTAGCATCATCCCCGATCCTCCTTTCGTGGTCCTGAACCATATAGAGTTAGTAATCTCATGGATTATGAATGCGGTGTAACCTTCACGGGCCAATCGTTGTTGCCTTTCGTTATCCCTTAATCGTGGTTGCCTTTAATGATCCATGAACGGTTTATAAGTTCCTCAAAAACTTGTTGGCGGCTCCCTACTTTCCTTGTCCTTAATGTTATAATGTCAATTCCCACTTCCTATGAGTGCCAAACATATTCACAACATGTTTTACGCAGGCGCGCCTTGAATGACGCCTTCATCGACCGTTCTAAAAACGGTCGTAATATTGCAACCGCATATAAATCGGTCGCAGATTTCATATTTTGCGATTGTTTACTTGACAGTCGTTGAAAAACGGTCGCAATTTAACCAAACTCTAGTAGTGACATATAATATTATCCTTAATCCCTATATTCATTCCGTGAACTAATTAACAATAATACTCGGCCCATATCTTAAATATGTTTATATTTTTTTTTTTTTTGAAAAGTTAAATATGTTTATATTTGATTATAGGTGTAGCATATTTAAATTTTTTTTTTTTTTTTTTTTTTGGAATAGGGAGGGGTGATTTCATTAATTAATAATAGTCCTTCAGAACTAACAATCATCCCTTAAATGATCTAAATTCTCAATACAAGAATTAAACAGCCTTAAACTAATGGCATTATCACTTCTAAACTGCTCCTTAATAATTTTAGATATATTTGTATCATTTTTAATTTGATGGAGCTCTATTGATGAATAGTCGCAAAACATAATTTAAAAAACATAATTTTAAAATTTTTGACTACTATTACAAAATAATTTTTTTACAGGAAGAAGAATATTATCATTAATAAATAGCCATACGACATCTACAACAATCATAAAGATTTATAAACCACAAATCTTAAGAAAATAACATAACTTTTACAATCAAAATCATAACTAATTTGCATATCCAGCATAGCTCACACTCCACCGCTTCAAACATGACGCGAGCAGTGATTTTCGATGTCTTTGCATCTTTCCAAGTAGAGACCTTCGCAATCTAAGTTGTTGTTTTGATCGTAGAACTGATGACAAACCCTAAACCAATATGAATCTAAATCACCTCCTGAATTATTATTAAAAGCCTAAAAATAAATTTTTTATCCATAGATGAGAATCAAAATTCCTAAAATTGGAAAAAATCTAAAAAAATTGGGATAGACTCTCACAAACGGAGAGAACAAAGAAAAACAATTCAGATAACAAAAAAGCGAATGAAATCAAAGAAAAAGAGTCGGAAATAGTTTAATTTCCGAAGAAATTAGACTATTTTCGGCCTAAACGGCCAAGAAAATCAAAACCCTAAAGAGAGAAGAGAGAGAAGAAAAGAAGAGAGAAAAAGGGGGCGGCAAAATCAGCGTGATTGAGTTTATATCAGCGTTATATAATTTCTTTTTATATATAGCATTCTGATAAAAGTTTTTAGTCAATTATTTTTTTAGTGATGGATGCTTTTAGTGTAATATCCTTTTTTTGTGTAAAGTTTCGCGAAAAATAGGGAAATTCTCTTTGGTAACACTATATTTTCTAAATTTCTCAGTGGTAAATTGCGAAAAATTTTATTATCTTTGGTAAACTTGAACTCTTTATATTAACCCAACTATAACATAAAACTAATTACCTAACTATAGTTAGTTTTTATTTTTATATTTTAATTTTTATAATTCAATTATTTTAAAAATAATTTTTTTTAATAAAAAAAAAGTCACCCCTTCAATTCCCCCACCAGCATCCCACGACCACTCCCCTGCCCCAGCCACCACCCTCGCAGGCGCGCTCAGCCACCACACTCGTCAGTGCGCTGACCTCCCCTCCCCTCCCCTGTCGCGCGCACCTCTCCCCCATCCCCTGAACCACCACCTGCTCTCCCCGAAACCTACCTCCCTTCCCGTCAAAAACCTTAGAAACCCCTCCCCAACCCCCGAAATCTCACAGTCACCCATCCCCCAACCCTCGAAGGATTGAATTCGCCATAATTCACCTGGAAATTTTCGTTGAGAAATTTGATGAATTACTCCTTGAATTTGACCATGAAAAGCAAGCAAGAACCATTGACGAAAACTCTAAATTGGAGAAATTAACCCACAAATTATTCAAAATTGCAGAAGAACTCAAGCTTTTGGAGGCTCAATTTGGGGAGATTTCAAGCCAAATTCAGTGAATTGCATTTGAAGAGGAGAGATTGATTAAGGATTTGAGGGATTATTTGGGGAGGGGGTACGGTGGTGGTTTAGGGGGAAGGAGAGGTGCGGTAGGGGTGGGGGGAGGCCGGCGCACGTGGGTGGAGGGAGTCCGGCACACGTGGGTGAGGGCGGGGGAGAGGTGGTTGCTGTCGACGATCGAAGGTGGTGATGAGAAAGCTGGGTAAGGTGAGGAAGAAGAAAGAGGGGAGGATGAAGATGATGATCTTGATGATTGAGGGTATTTTAGGAATTTAAGTGTATTTAGTGTGTTAAGTGAGGGTATAATTTTTTTATTCTAAAAAAATGTTAACCATGGTTAAAAATTAACTAAATTGTTTCATTAAGTTCACCGTTGAAAAAATTTCACTAATTAAAGTTTACCAATGATAATAAGAATTTTGTCAATTTACCATTGAGAAAAATAAAATCTACAGTGTTACCAAAGAGAATTCCCCCGAAAAATAATCATATGACCTTCTATAAAGGGGTATAAATAAGTGATTTAAGTGTATAAATATTTATAATGATCAAATTTGTGTAAATGAAAAATATGAAAAATGCACTAATCATAATTATTTATTTGACCCATGTGTTATACATATAAATTAGTATATTTGACTTATATATGATTGATAATCTATATTATTAATAATATCATCAACTAAACTATAATCTAAACTTGACTAAAATACGGAGGATATAGGATTTTTCAGATTATTCTATGATATGCAATATAATAAATCTTTTAGTAATTCATTAAATTTTCTAGAATCTTTATAAAATGGACAAGATTCTAAAGAAGACTTATAATTTGTAACTATTCATAGGGCTTGTTCACATTTACTTAATTTCTGTTCAGTTCAGTTCAGTTCAACTCCTAATTTCCTTCTCTCATAAAATATTCATTTCAGCTCAGTTCAGTGCAGTTTAGTTCAGCTCTAATCAGTTCAGTTCAGCTCAGTTCAGTAAATATGAACAGGCCCATAATCTATTATAGACTATCATAGAGAAATATCACTACTAAAAAACAGAAAATCTGACGGATCATTCTTCGGAAGAGATTGGCATTGGAAAAATCCGTCTGAAATTCCGGCGGACACAATTTCGTCGGAAATTTACGAGGGGAATTCCGTCGAAAACAGCTTTCAACAGAAATTAAAAAAACGTCGTACCACCGGCACGGCGTATCACCACCTCCAACCCCAACTTCAGACCACCACCGCCACTATCCCCATTATACCACCACCAGCCCCTAACCTTAACCCTAATCCCCCACCACAACCAGCCCCACCGCCAAACCACCGGGGCCCCACCAAACCTCCAGGCCCGATTTAAAGCCCAACAAACCTCCCTCCCTTTAGCCCCTATTTAAACCCCAACCACCCAAAACCACCACTAACCTCCCTCCCTTCAACCCCTATTTAAACCATAGCAATTTTAAACCCACCCAACCTAGGCTGAACCGACACCGGTTCTCTACCACCACGACACCGCAACCCAAACATCAAAAAAGTCCAACCACAACCCAGATCTACCCACCACAACCTCGCCAACCCAACCCCCAAAATCTTAACTCCAACAGTGACCACCACCACCATAAATTTAAAAAAAAAATTCCCAAAAAACAACAAAATAAAATCAAAATTAAGAAAAAAAAGAGATACTAAGCTAGTAGAAAAATGCAAATCCCCACCGGTTCAAAACCCCCCATGCCATCGGTTTTGAACCTGGGGGCATTTGAGGGGTGCCAATACTCCCTTCCAAAAGCCACCAGTTCAAAACCAGTGCCAAAAATGGCCCAAATTATTTTTTATTTTTTTTTGCAATTTTTTCACTTAAATTAATACATAATCACAAATTATATAGATAAACTTATAACTTTCATTAATATATAGCTGTAACATTACAATTTTTAATTGAAAAAAAAAATTAACATAATATAGTTTTATACTCTAAACATACCGACTGTAATAATATTACAACAGTAGTGTAGAGCAGATTAGCAACAGCAAGAGTAGAACAGCATAGCAGGAGCATAGAATCATTAGCGTAGACATAGCAGCAGGAGCATAGAAGCAGCAGCTGCATCAGCAGGGTCTGCGAGGGAGCGAGCGAATGCAGCAGTTAAACAACCTTTCAGAGTTTGCAGCCATCCCTACAATTCGGTCTTTATCATATGCAGTGTGACATGCAGGCAGCGTCCCTCACTCCCTCTAGCTCATCTTTCTCGGCCATATCCATTATGATGCCAACACCACACAAAAATATGCACAAAAGCACAAAGAAATTAATACAGTTGCAGCCATCCATTCTGTTCACTGAAAAGAAAAACTGCACGAGGTGATACAAGGATTTGAACATAGTTCACCGCTGTCATTTGGTGTTCAAATTGAACAAATCTCCCTCCAAGTGGAACTTGGACGAAGTCAATAAGTAGTAGCCATTTAAAATGGATATGCTACTTATTGAACAAACCTCCCTTTTTGGATTCTCCCTGTAGGGGTAGGACCATAAACCAAGGCACATGTGACATGAACTCGGTTTGGATATAGTCTGCAGACGCATGTTAAGTAGTTTAGAATCTCCATATTCTTCATGAGAATCAATACACCAATAAGCTAACACAAAGAGAATGAGGGATAGCTCAACTGGTTAGCGCTTCCCTCTCGATCCACGAGATCAGGGGATCGATTCTCATCACCTTTGCCCTTGTGGCTCTCTAAGCACCAAAAAAAAAATAAAAAAAAATAAGCTAACACAAAGCCTAAAGTTGAGCCACCTTGATGAGGATGAGATAGAATAGTAACGTGGTTGTAACCGAGGAGTCACAGAAGCAAAGATTACCCCAAGAGGAGGTTTTGCTGATGGAAATTCAGAAATGACCTCCAAAAGACTCCTTTGACTAGCAACAATCCAAGCTGAATACTCATCCTAAACAAGTAAACAGATATAATTTCCAAAGAGAATGATTTAACAAGATCATGGAGAAACAAAGTACCCAAAAAAAAAAGTTAAATCAATTTTTTACAGAAACAAAGTACCCAAAATCTTTTGTCAACCCTCCACATGTCCTCACATTCGCTAACACATCCTGATACATATCCTTAACCAGGTCCACGTACCTTTTGTGGGATACCTTTCTTCAACATTGCCCACCAAAGTACCTCTCTTGGCACCTTGTCATATGCCTTCTCTAAATCAATAAACACCATATGAAGATCCTTCTTCTTTGCCCTATAAACTCCATCATTTATCTTATCAAATGGATTGCTTTTATAGTAGATCTCCCAGGCATAAAGCTTGTGCATGCCCTTAACCTATGTTCAATCACTCTTTCCCACAGCTTCATAGTATGGCTCATAAGCTTAATCCCTCGATAGTTAGAGCAATCTTGAGCATCTCCTTTGTTTTTATAGACTTGGACTAAGGTGCTCTTCCTCCAATCTTGCGGGATCCTTGTGGCCCTCCAAATCTTGCTGAAAAGATCTGTCAACCAATCAATACCAATCTTACCCAAACACCTCCACACCTCTATCGGTACTCCATTAGGGCCAACTACCTTCTTAGGCTTCATCTTTTTTAGTGCAATCTCCACCTCTACTCTCCTAATCGAGAAAATCAAATCCAGTGGCTGACCCAATAGCTTTCCTGCTTCTTCCACAATTTCATCACAATTCTCAGCATAGACTCCAACATGATCTCCAGTTTCATAACTGAAACAATAATGATAAACTTTAGGGATTTTCTCCTTCAGAGAACAGAATGAATGAAGAACAATTTGATACTCCCTCTGTTTTTAAATACTTGCTCCATTTCTCCATGCGTAGAGTTTTAGGAGAAATTGGAGAAAGTAATAAAATATGGAGGTAGTGGGTGGTTGAAAAAATAAAAAATTGTAAAAAACAAAAGTAGTGGAAGAATAGGAGGAGAGAGAGTATTATGTTGGGTCCACTAAGTGTGAGAAATGAATTAAATATTGTAAAAGCTTTCCAAAAAAGGAAAGTGGATCAAGTATTTAAAAACGAAGGGAGTAATAGCTTACAAGCAAAGTTTTTATTTCAGAAATTAAATTAAAAAAATTATAAAAAAAAAAAAAAAAAAAAAAAAAAAAAAGATAGAGAAAAGACTCGTGGAATCTCTTTGAGCACCAACTTCATTCCAACTAGACAATACATGAAGTAATAATGTGCAATAAAGAATAGTCAAACTCTTATATACTGCTCTTGCACGCTTGAACACAAGTAAAATTGTACATAACCGCATAATGCAATGAAATACGGTAGACATGACAAGAAGGGACTCTGCCACATATTTATATATATAGTATATACAACAAGGTGCCAAGGTTAGTCAGTTAAACGAATACTTACGTTAATCCAGTGCCTGCTATATCAAACTCCAAGTATGGTCAGATTCTGGTTTATGAAGCTCCTTTTGCACCGCCACATTAGCTCTTTTGGAATTTTAAAAGAAAAGAAACTAAGTTAGCCAGACAGATTCAGCAAAAGCAGGAAACAATTTGTGTGATCTACAAAGGGAGGGAACTTGGCCGAAGTCAATAAGTAGCAGCCATCTGAAAACAGTGTGACATGTAGGTTTTAATTTACCAGATAGGACATGCACATCCTACAGATCTAAACCAAGTAAACTCCCCGGCTACCCACCACTTTTGATTAACATGTTTTCAAATATATCTACTCTAGCAACTTAATCAATAACAGTTCCACACTACTATTCAATCAGCATAAGCAAACTAGCAACCATTATTCCTTTACTATTAAAAGTAACATACTACATAAATGTTGATGCCTGAAGGTTTTGATGATGAGGAACTTAAACTATAGCAAACTCATTTAATAAAGGTTTTTCAAGTGTTTGTTTAGTTTAGGTGAAATTGATCTTGGAGATGGAAGAAGTAACTGAAACTAAGAAGACCTGAAGGAATTCTTTATTCAAGAAGGTTATTCGAAACAGAAGAAGTGTTCCCTCACAGGAACCGAGTTCCTTAACAGGAACGTTCCTTCACAGGAACTTGAAGATGGCTGGCTAAGTTCTTTGGAGGAACTTAGTAAGCGTGGAGCTCAAGTAAACCTACCAGTACAGGAGCACAGTGCAGCAATGACTTAGTTAAGATTTTATCTTCTAGATTCATTGTTAAATATGTTAAGTAGGATATGCATGAAGTGTATTAGAAGCGTGGCAAGATAGCTTGGCAAATAAATTAAAATCGGAAAAGATAAAAGATAGAATTCGAAAGGGATTTTCTTATAAATGTTTATTTCTTAAAATCAGTTTGTTAAAAAGATATTATGCTTTTTAAACTCAATCTTTCTATCTTATTTTTCGGAAAAGATTTTCTTCTAATGATTTACATAAAACCGTGTATAAAGATAAGTTAAGTTTAACTTATTTATCTTTAGAAAACCTACTTACTATACAAGTAATACTTGTATAAATAGTAGAGGACAAAAAGGAGTTCAGGTTTTTGTGAGTTTATGCGTGAAGAATTTACAGAGCTTTAATTGTGTAAGTTTGTCAAGCTTATCATCTTGTCATATTAGTTTCGGGTTTCATGCATAGCTTGCTTATCATATACTAGGTGTCTTTACTTGTAATTGGTTGGGGTTATTTGGGTGAGAGTGTTTTTGTTATCATTGCATACAGAGAGAGAGCTTCTGTTGAGAAGTTGAGAAGATCTGTGCTTAGGGAGTACGAGAGAGAGTCTAAGTGTGGGACTTAGACTGGGTAGAATAAAATCCTATTCTGTAGCAAGTTCAGTTAGAAACTTGTGAGTAGAGGATTGATTATAATAGGTTGTAACTTGGTGTTTGCCTTATTATAGTGAAATTGTTTATGTTCGAAATCCCTAAGGTAGGGTTGAGGTTTTACTTCTAGTTGGGCACTAGAAGGTTTCCTCGTAAAATCCTGTGTGCATTGCAAGTTCCTATTTTATTCTGTTTTATATTCCGCAAAAAGTAGTCACTAGGAACTCACCTACAATTCACCCCCCTCTTGTAGTGTTCGTCTCAACTAACAATTGGTATCAGAGCAAGGTTCTCACGTGCAAGCAGATAACTTTGCTGAGTAAGTTCCTGGAGAGATGAATTACAAGGAGAAACTTGAAGAAGGGTACTCAACCCAACGTCCACCTATGTTCAACGGTAAGTTCTATGCCTACTGGAAGAACAGGATGGAGATCTTCATCAAGGCTGAAAATTACCAGGTTTGGCGTGTTATTGAAACTGGTGATTTTGAAATAACTGCAACCAATGACAAACATGAGGTAGTTTCTAAATCTATTTCTGATTATGACAAAGAAGATTATCAGAAACTTGAACTGAATGCTTTAGCAATAAAGTATTTGCACTGTGGATTTGGACCCCATGAACATAACCGTATCATGGGATGCAAGTCAGCTAATCAGATTTGGGATTTACTACAGGTAACTCATGAAGGTACTAACGAGGTAAAGCGTTCTAAAATAGATTTATTGATGTCTAGGTATGAAAGGTTTGAAATGCAATCTAAAGAAACCATAGAAGAGATGTTTACCAGATTCAATGATATTATTAATGAACTGAACTCCCTTGGCAGGCATATTCCTATTGATGAACAGGCCAGGAAGATCTTAAGAAGCCTACTACAAGATGAACGCTGGAGATCCAAGGTTACTGCTATGCAGGAAGCTAAGGATTTCACCAAGTTTAATATGGAACAACTAGCTGGATCATTGATGACACATGAACTTCATCTGAGTTCCAATACTGAAAGTTCTAGAAGTAAAAGCCTTGCACTTAAGGCTCAAGATTCAGAAGAATCGGAAGTTGATGAGGAAGAGATGGCTATGCTAGTGAGGAAATTTAAAAAGATGATGAATAACAAGAAGTTCGATAGGAACAAGAAGTTCACAAGTTCCAGAAACACAACGTGCTTCAAGTGTGGGTCAAAAGATCACTTCATTAAGGATTGCCCTGTACAGGATGGAGAGAATGGAAAGACAAAAGGCAAAGAGCAATCCAAAGAGTCAAAAGTCTATAAGCCTTACTTCACCAAGGACAATGTGAAGAAAGCCATGCTAGCTGCTTGGGGAGATACAGATTCAGAAGAAGAGGAGGACCAACCACTAGAAGAAACTGCTCATTTATGTTTAATGGCAAAAACTGATGAAGCTGCCAAACTAAAGGAGCTTGAGTCTGAGGTATGGTTTTCTTACAATCAATTAAAACATCTGTCTAAAGAGAATCTAATAAATACTGTTTTGGAAATTCAAGAAGAGTTAAAGGAATTACATAGATCCAAACAGCAAAGTGATAAAGCTTTAGTAACTTACAAAGAGAACAGTGAATGGGTTGATAACATGAAGTTTGACATTCAATACAGGCTCTTTAGTCTGTTTGATGATAATAAAAATTTAAAAGAGACTATAGAGAATCTGAAACAAGATAACATACTCCTAAATGTGGAATTGTCTTTGTTAAAACTTAGTGTCGATACTCCTAACTCTGAAGTTCCTCCACCTACTGATTATCCGAATTTTGAAAAATTAAAACATGATTTGGAAGATTTAAAAACGGATAAGGCACGTCTTGAGGGGGAACTTGAGAGAGCTAGGAAAGGTAAGCAACCAATAGAGTATAGAGTTCCTGATTGGATTACTAAGGCTCAAACCAAGAATATTGAAGGTTTAGGTTTTAAAAACAAGTTCCAGAAAGAAAAGAAGTATGTTAACTTGCCTAGTAGCATTGTTTGTTATTTCTGTGGCAATACAGGACATAAGCAGGTTAAGTGTCCTAAGAAAAAACAAAGCACACAGAAGAATGTCAAACATGTAGAACAAATCTGGATAAAGAAAAATGAATCAACTCCTGTTACACAGGAACCCAAGGAAACCTGGGTTCCTGACTCTAACGTTTAATTCTTCTTGCAGGTTCCAGTGAGGGGGAACAACACTTGGTACCTCGATAGTGGTTGTTCTAAGCACATGACTGGAGATAAATCTAGATTTCTCTCACTGGATGCCTACTATGGTGGAACAGTGACCTTTGGTGATAATATGAAAGGTGATATAATTGCTATCGGAAAGATAGGAAGGTCACGTTCCCATGCCATTGATAATGTATTTTTAGTCGAGGGACTCAAACACAATTTGTTAAGTATTTCACAATTTTGTGACAAAGGTAATTCTGTTAGCTTTACTTCTAATAAGTGTAGAATCATCCACAATGACACTGGGAACATTATTTTGGAAGGAACTCGTAAAGGGAACACATATATTGTGGATCTTAATGAGGTTCCTAACAGCAGCTTAACATGTCTTAGTGTTATTAAGGATGATCCTCTTTTATGGCACAGAAGGTTTGGCCATGCAAGCTTTTCTTTACTTGATAAAATAAGATCTAAGAACTTAGTGGAAGGATTTCCTTGCATTAAGTTCCTGTATGACAAAGTGTGTGAAGCTTGTGCTAGAGGAAAACAGACCCGAATTTCCTTCAAGTCCAAAAAGATGGTAAGTTCCAAAAGACCTTTGGAACTCATTCATATGGATCTCTGTGGTCCAATGAGAATCTAAAGTAGAAGTGGTAAGAAATATGTAATGGTTATTGTTGATGATTTTTCAAGGTTCACTTGGGTTTTCTTTCTTGTAAGCAAGGATGAAACGTTTAATGAGTTTGTTGCCTTTGTAAAGAAAGAACAGAGAAGAACATGCAATCAATTGATACATCTTAGATCAGATCATGGAACAGAATTCGAGAACTCTAAATTTGATGAATTCTGTACTGAATATGGTATGGATCACAACTTCTCTGCCCCAAGAACTCCACAACAAAATGGAGTGGTGGAGAGCAAGAATAGGAGCCTTGAAGACATGGCAAAGACAATGCTGATATCAAGCAAACTGCTTAGGAACTTCTGGGCTGAAGCAGTAAACACAGCATGTTATATACTTAACAGAGTATCTGTTAGGGCCATCACCAACAAAACTCCCTATGAACTTATGAAAGGGAGAAAACCTAATATTTCCTACTTTAGATCTTTTGGATGCAAATGTTTTGTTCACAATAATGGTAAAAGAAACTTGGGAAAATTTGATGAACCTAGTGATGAGGCAGTATTCCTAGGATATGCCTCGAATAGTAAAGCTTACAGAGTCTATAATAAAAGAACTATGTGTGTTGAGGAGTCTGTACATATTATATTTGATGAAACTGAACATTTGATTGATGTACAGGATTGTGATGATGATTTCGAAATTGGACTTGTGCGTAAGCAGAATCCAGATGAGGAACCAGCATCACTGCAGAAGCAGCAAGTTGAAATTGCAGAAGTAACGAATCATGAAGCAAGTACTGACTGGTTGGAACACTGGGCTTCTGCCTGGTGCACCAGCCAGCGCTGCCGTGGCTGGGCGACTGTCTGGCTGTAGCGGCCTGCTGCTGCGGTGCCTGGTCTCCGGCCTGACTCCCGCGGCGGTTGTGACGTGGCTGGGCAGCGTGTTCTGTCACGGCAGTCCCCTGTTTCTGATTAAATTTTTTTTTTTGTTGTTGATAAAAATAACATATTTATGGATAATTGTTTTGAAAATCTGATTTTTAGGAGATAAATGAGCAATTCCAATTATGGTTATTTGAATTATTTTATGTGATAATTCCATAATTTGATTTTTTAATTGAATTAAAATTAGATGGTTAACTAGTGATTAGGATGGAATTTTAAATTGGTTAAGATAATCCTAGAATATAAATGTGATTTATTTTTTTAGATTATATATTTATTTGAATTCATCTCATTCCTAATTTAAATATATGATATTTTAATTATGGTAATGAATAATATGGAGATATAATCTAATCGTGTCCTAAAATATGTGATATTTTGAAATAAACATTGCCTTAGTTAAGAATATCTGATATTTAGTTTAGGAAAAGTATGCTATGTGATTTATTATGTGGCTATTGTATGTTATATATGATATATTATTATTGCTATAAATGACTAGTATGGCCCAAAGTTTAAATTAGAAAATACGATCTGCGTAGCGTTGTGTATTTTTGTAATTTAAATACGATCTGCGTATCGTTAAGTATTTTTGTAATTTATTTTAATTATGAATTAGTTTAATTATTTAAATACTTAATTAATCCAAAGAAGATCCCAAGATGAGAAGGCCCATGATGAAGATGGATGGAGATCCATGAAGAGTTCAAGGAGGTGCCTAATCAAGCTTAGTTCTTAGGATTAGGGGCCATACTAGCTCATATTTAATTTTATTCATTTTATTATTATTCTTAAAATGTTTATAAGGTTATTGAATGTTGTTATCAAATGCTCTAGAGCTCACTAATTTATAATAACATAATAAACTTAAGTCCCACAAATATTGAGGCTCGTTTTTCCAAATATAAAGTACTTATTAAACCCTTGATTAATAGTAATGGGTCATGCCTCCGCAGGGTATATTATTAATCTTGGGAGGTAAGGTGAAATTGCGAATTTTGCACACTTAATTTGGTCATCCTCAACAAAATCATCAAAAGCGTTTTGGATTTTGAAGCAAGGGGATAGTTGAACATGTGATGTTATCTATCCAACCAAGAATTACAAGAAGTTGTAATTAGTAAAGGAGTTTACTTACCTTGAAAATGTAACCTTAAGGAAGGGCCTCCGTCCGCTTAATGCTACATAGGGATAGGATCTTGGAATCACGTTATTCATAAAGGGACACAAAAAGAATATAGTGTAAAGTAGCTAAAATGATTTCAAAAGATGTTTGAATCATAAACTACTTTGATAAACATAGTTGAACTTTGTATTTATTTGCAAATATTATGTCTTTATTGATTAATTTTCATGTAATATATGTTATCTCCTTGATTGAAAGAAATATTGAGAAACGTTCTCAAAACTAAGAGAGTATATGTAAACCATTATCCATGTTTTGTTAAAAAGTTTTTAAAGGCTAAAAGGAGTGTTAAAAACCTATTTAATAATGTCACATGTCTAATAATAGATTCTAAGAACTCAAAAAGTTTGAATAATTGAATGGCTCTGTAGGGAATATTTCAAGCATTAATCCCCTAGCTTGAACCCCACTGTGATCATACACTAAAGTACGGTGGCGTCCAAAGGGAAAGAATATAGAGCAAAAGAGTTGCCAACAAGTTTTTTAGGAACTTGTAAACCGTTCACGAGGTGAAGGTTACACCCCTTAACGATCCAAGAGATCGTCAACTCCATAAGGTCTTGAACCAAATAGGGTCCGGGGATGAAGGTACAAATCCAACCTAAAAGAGATTGGACCTGCCCTAATAATAGGCCTCTACTTTATTCAGATCGTATTCATGTGCGCTTTCTGACTAATATACAAGTAATAGGTTTAACCCTAAACCTGTTTAATCTATGTTGGTTGAATTTAATGCACAAATAAAACTATTATTGGCGATCACTTGAATTATAATCATATTAACCCTAAACAAGATTATTAATTATCTTATTAAGCGTGATTACTAATACTAATTCCCTTTAAACATGCATAAAAGGTGTCATTAAGCAATAACAATAAATATAATCAAGCAGCATAATATCATAATAACAATTATAAAAAATAATCATAATATTATAATCATAACTAAAAATAATCATCATAACAATAATTATAACAATCATAAAATTATAATCAAAACAATTATAAAAATAATCATGAATCATGTTAAAACATAATAATAGCAAGATCCTAGGCATGATACTAACAAGATTAATAACAAACCCTAGCATGTCACTAAGCAATAAAAATCAAAGCTTTAACCCTAACATGATACTAACATGAATAAATATTAGGAAGAAAATAAAAGACATCATAACAATCATACTTGATATTAAAATTACCCTAGACATGATACTAGGAATATCATAATAACAACTTAAACATGATTTCTACATCATAACATCAATAAAAACCATCAAAATACTTACTTTGATGCCTCGTACCTCTTTCTAATAACAAAATACACACGTAAGTAACTTCAAGGAAAATAATAAACAAATATTAAATTAAATAATTGAAAGAGAGATTTGGGACCAAACCCTTATAAATTAAACCTTTCACGTCTAGGGCGAAGGCAACTTCGGATATGGCTAGGTGTTCTAGATCTAATGAATGCGGAATTTTGTATTTGAGATAAGCTAGTTTAGAATAAGAGAGAGAAAGAGAAATGGTAGATTGTAGATTAGAATTGGTAAAAATTAGAAAGAATAAGAATTGATGATTGTTGATGAATGAAAACGGAGTTTTTACGACGTTATTTATAAAGAAAATCAGTCAAAAGATAAAATATCAAAAACAGAGTTCTGACGCAAAAAACTGAGTTGGCGCTAGACGCTGACCTTAGCGCCAGACGCTAAGATTGGCGCCAGACGCCAAGTCTAGCGCCAGGCGCCAATCGTAGCGTTAGGCGCTACAGCTGGCGTTTGGCGCTGACTCAGAAATCCACGTGTTTTCTTAAAATCAGATAAAAATTGCCGCACAGGAGGATAAAATCGTATTTGCCTCAAAATATAATCTTTGATTCTAATTAAAACTCTAAAAAGTCAACAAAAGTCAATTTATCAATGCTAATTGAATTAGGAATGAAAAGAACCTTCTAGAAGAATCTAGAAGACTAAAACCATTCCTAATTGCATTAGGAATGATAAATATATATTAGGCCCTCCTCTAGATCATTGGGCCGCATATAAGGCTCAAACTTGGCCCAGTTCAGTAAATTGGCCATAACTTCGTCAATATTCATCGTAATTGGGCTTATAATATATCGTTGGAAAGCTCTTGTCAAGCCCCATCCAACTACACTACTATTGGACCCATATCATGGTCCAACCAAACTTGATTGGCTGTTTTTCTTAAAATAAGTTTTCAAAAACAGAGAGAAGAGAAAAGAAATTAAAACTATCCGCAACACTAAACTTTCCACACTTTCACTTCATTTGATTGTGATTCGACGTGAAAGGTACTCATCACCGGGTTTCGTTTTGGGGAGACACAAATGGGTGTCTACAGAAGCCCCCACTTTGACTGAGTTTGGAGAAACGCAAGTTTCGAAAACGAAAGCCAAAGTATCGATAGGGACGGAGAATGATTCAGAACGTTCTGCGATCCTAAATCAATCTTGTAACGCCGATACCTGCAAAACTAGCATTAGTGAAACAAATAAAAGAGTTAAGAAACGCGTATCTTGCACCGTCGAGCACACGTCTCTGAAAGTAACCGATTTGCTGCTGCTTTACTGTTGTTTTGATGACCTCCTGCCAAGAGAATGCCATCCCGCTTGAAAACCTCTACGCTTGTAACTGCTTTCAATATTGAAGATTTCTTCGCTTGAAACGATCCTCCTCCTCTTTGATAATATTCCACATCTAAGGGAATACTATCGAAGATTGTTTCGCTTGAAACAATCTTCTTCCGCTTTATGACCATCTTCCACGTCTAGGGGAACATGATCGAAGACAACTTCGCTTGAAATCACCTTCAGTTGTTTGTGACAACTCTCCGCAATCTAGGGAACGCCATCTTGCTGTTTCGATGTTCACTCGTCTCTGAACAATGGAGCTTCTTTTGGATATGTTCACGCGCTTCTGAACAAAGAGCTTTGATTGATATACCCCCGTGTCTCTGAGCAAAAGAGCTTGATGATATGTCCACGCGTCTCTGAACAAAGAGCTTTGAAAATAGGATGCCCACGCGTCTCTGAGCAAAAGAGCTTAAAAAATATGTCCACGCGTCTCTGAACAATAGAGCTTGAATAATATGTCCACGCATCTCTGAGTAAATTAAAAGAGCTTGAAAATAGGAGATCTTTGATGATATATCCACGCATCTCTGAACAAAAGAGCTTTTGAATGATATGCCCACGCGTCTCTGGAGCAAAAGAGCTTGATGATATGTCCACGCGTCTCTGAACAAAAGAGCTTTTGAATTATATGCCCACGCGTCGCTGGAGCAAAAGAGCTTGATGATATGTCCACGCGTCTCTGAACAATAAAGCTTGATGATATGTCCACGCGTCTCTGAACAATAGAGCTTCGATACTTGAACGTTTGTTGCGATAATATTCTGAAGAAAAATTTCCGAAGACCAACGCTTGTCGATCTCTAAAGCTCGCTTGAACTTTTATTCCGCTATGCCAGTACGTCGGCGGTTTGCTGCTTGTGAACCATTATGTCCGTGATAAGCCAATGCTTAGGCGCTTTAAGCTAAGTGAAACAATCTTTCATCAGGCCAATCACTTATTGCGACTGTAATCAAACCGACTACTTAATCATGTCAAATTTCTTATAGGGGCTAACTGGCGTACCAAGGAACCCGAAATTGCTGTATAAGGTCGAAATCACCTTTCTGAGAGGCTTCGAGCTCTGTCGCTGCTGAAATATCTCTGGCGCCAAGAATTGACTCTGTCGCCAGACACCGGGATCTAGCGCCAGGCGCTAAAAACTATTGCCAGACGCTAGGTGTTTTCGTCCGGCGCTGGAATAGGGTCTTCCCTATTCTGCTGCACCTGTATTTATTTTTTACCATAGAACTTTGCTAATTTCTTTAATTATCTTAGGGTTGACCTAAGGCTTAGGGTGTTTGACGCATTGACTTGACATGACTCAAGGTATAAACTTGACTCACTGTGATTGACTCGAGGTTGAATCTACTCAAAGTGTTTGACACATGTGTTAGACTCATGACTCGTGTGTGCATTGTATTGTGATTGTGCGACTTCAGTCATTTTTGTGGAGGGTACCGAATTTCTCACGAAAAAGAAAGACGCAAAAAAAGAATCGAAGTTTATGAAGGTGCATGTTGAATGAGCTTAGTCAAATGTTGTTTGATACTATCTCTCAAGGTTCAAGTATTTGGGTAACTTAGGCACGGAGGCTAAGTACTTTGTACTTTGTAATGCAATGATGAGTGATGTTGATATGACAAAGCATGCTTCAGCGTTGTGTTAAGATTTCATGACAAAGGGTTCCTAAAGGGAAAGTATATTTGGTCATGTATTTGTGCGGTGTGTGAAAGTGATACTAAAGCTAGGCCGCAAAGGCTAAGTGTGTGGAAATATATTATTTGTTAAAAGAGTCAAATGGTGGTGACTCTTAGGCTAGGTAAGCTAATGATGTAGGGATCAAGTCCCTAAGTCTAGCTCTACATGGATAGGGGTGAGCACAGGAGATCCCTTGATATGATCATGGTGTAAATATGTAAATTTGAATATGAATGCATTTTTATTACGGCTGCACCTCAATGTGAGGTTGCCTACGTATCCATTAGGAATCGGGCCGAACGTAGCTCTAGCCGAACCTCGTACAAGTGTGTGTATACCTCAAAAAGGTCTTTTTAAGGGTTGTAACGTGGTTAGGCTAAAGGTTATAGAAGAAGGGGATAAAAAGGCTCAAGACCCTATATAAGCCCCCAAGGTGTGCAACCTTGCTTTTGAGTCTTTATATTTTTATGCTTGAGGCTTGATTCTCTTTTTTTTGCTTTATTTTTTTGCTTTATTTTATTTTAATAAGTGTGGGGATCCCGATCATGCGGTCTATCACTCACTTGGTATTCATGTTTCTCAGGCACGGTACCGAGCACTCGATAAGAGATGCAATCTGAGACGTGTTCATATCGAAGACATTTTCATGTCAAAGACATTGGAACACTTACCCTTTTGTACACTTTTATTTATTCATTTTTTTATTATTTGCCTATTTTTTTATTTTGATCTTTTGAAGTCATTCAAGCTTTTTATGATATTGAAAACTGCATAAGTTGTACACTATCCCATCTCAAAGTTAGGTAGATGTAGGTTAAAAAATGAAAGGTCTATCGTTAGACGAGGCTCAAAGTGGTTTATGAAGAAAGGATTGTAAATTAGAAAGGTGAAAGGCAATATGATGTGGCTACAAGGGGTGCCTTAAATCATTAGTATACCTTAGCTTGTGCTTAGTTTGACTTTTTTTTTTTTTTTTTTTTTTTTTTTGCAATATAATGAAATGATCATATGTAAGAGAATAAATGCTCATTTTATTAAAGGAAAAAGAAAGAATCTACAAAATTAATCTAAGAGAAAAGAAAGGTGCCTATGCTAGACTTATTGGGGAAAGGATAAATAAGGAAAACAAAAAAGATGTCATGAAATCTCGTCGTTTGAGGCTCGCCTTATGTCTTGTATTGTTTGCTTTATCATCACTCACTCTTCTTGTCACCTGGAGGTATGGGAAGCTTGTTATTATCAATCAAATGTTGGATAGCCTCCTTTAGCTTCCAACAGCTCTCAGTAGCATGACCCCTACCTTGATGGTACTTGCAGCGCACATTTGGATCCCAACTAGGCACTCTCTTCTCAAGCGGGGGATCTTGAAGGGGTCCAATAGGAGTAATGATTCCCTTGGCATGGAGTCGATCGAAAGCATCATCGTAGCTAATTCCAATAGGGGTAAAATCCCTTTTTTGTTGCTTTCTAAATCCTCGATTATCCATGGCTAAGATCTCATTAAGGTCGAAAGTACCGACACTGTTACTAGAGTAGGTGTTTTCGGAAGAAGAAGGATAGTCGTTTTTCTTCCCTTTACAGCCACTGTTACTATCGTTACTAATCTTGGCCTTCTTGTCGCGCGGAGGAACATGAAGGAGATTTGAATCAATGAAGTCTTGAACACGATCCTTAAGGGCGAGACACTTTTCGGTAGTGTGACCGCGACCTCTATGGTATCGACAATAGGAATTTGGATCCCAATTGAGAAAACGTTTTTCAGGTGGAGAGTCTTGACTGGAACCAATGGAGTGAATATGACCTTGGTCGTGAAGACGGTCAAAAGCTTCATTGTAAGTCATTCCTATTGGTGTGTATTCTTCAATGGTCCGTTTTGCCCGTGGCTTAGGAGCATTGAGTTCTTCATTAAACCCTTTGCGAGAATTTTGTTCGATGACCATCACCCGATTTGCTAATCCTTCTACCACGTTCAAGAGCATGGCAACGAAATCTTGCAGTTTTCAAACGTCCTCTTTCAGATTTGATGAGTCTTCCTTGGTATTATCTAAGAAAAGACTTTCATCCTCCTCAATCATGGCCACTTCATCAAGAGAGGTTATATAAGCTGTCTCGATCATAGGTTCTCCTACAGGTGTGATAAGAAGTGATGGATCGAAGGATGTTTGATCTTCTTCAATGGCTAGAACCTCGGAAGTTTTATTGTTATCGATCAGATCTTGAATAGCTTCTTTGAGTTTCCAACACTCCTCAGTGTCGTGACCCTTTCCTTGGTGATATTTGCAGTGCTTATTAGGATTCCACTTAGGTGGCCTGGCTTCTGGAACTGGATCTTTGATAGGCCCTATGGGCATGACTAGTCCTTTGTGGTGTAGTTTCTCAAAAGACGTTTCATAACTCATACCAAGTGGAGTGAACACTCTTTTTGACCTTTGGATTCGCGATTTAGAGGCGTTCGTGGCATGTACCTCATTAATGGGAGAGGAAGAAGAAGGATGGTCGTTCTTCTTTCCTCTCGCACTATTATCTTTCAGAAGGTCATCTTCAATGTCAATGCCTATGTTATACACAGCCTTGAAAGTATTCAAGTTGTGTTGGTACTTTAAGTGCTTTGAATACTTTCCTTGGAGATTCTTGATAAACATCCTCACAGATTCCTTTTCAGTGGGAGTTTTGACCATATTAGCAGAGGTTTCTCTCCATTTGTTGAAGAAAGAAGTGAATCCTTCGTTTTCTTTTTGTTTTAACATCTCAAGTTGTTTGTGGTCTGTTTCGTCTTGGATGTTGCACTTATATCTATCTATGAAAGTGTTTTCTATGGACTCCCAGGTGGAGGTTTTTTCTTTCTCGAGAGAAAAGAACCATTGCTGGCAAACGGTCTCAAGAGATAGTGAGAACAGAGAGGGGAAAACCTTCTTATCGATACCCTTAATGCTCATTATAGTTTCAAAAGCTCTTAGATGAAAGTAAGGGTTATCTGTTGTTTTGAATTTAGGGATGTCAGTGGCATTGAACTTATGCGGAAGAAGTTCCTTGTCCAGCGAGACCCCTTGTGAACTCATGCCCTGAAATTTATAGTCACTAGATAGCTTTCTTAAACTTTCTTGCATGAGGTTCATTTGTTGTTGCTTCACAGGGTAATCAATTTTGACGGTTAAAGCCTTTAACACCTCAGTCACGTCATTCAATTGATTCCTAAGTTCATTGACCTCTTCTTGACTTGCCATTATCTTTTTAGCCTTCCTCTTTTGACAAATCGGTTTATCAAAAAGTTGAACTTGAATAAAGGTGTTGTCCTTGATTAATCGCCCTTCTCTCCTCGACCAAGTACTGTGGAAAAGGAATTTTGGGATATTCATTATTAATTATTTGACTCAAACTTTATTCAACATGAAATGGATGGGGGGAGGTAGAAAAATGAGGGTGGTGATATGGAGAAAGCATATAGATGGAGAGATGTGGAAAATTAGGAATAGAATGTACCCCAAACTCAAATGACGGAAAAGACCGACTCATGCATGAACCTAAGACATGGTCACGGTGACATATACTCAAAGTGTGTGCTAAGACTAGTGAGTGTAGATGGTACGTCAAGACTCGTGTCATGACCATGTGGCTAGACTATGTGACTAGATTCAATTAATGACTTAACAAGGTATGATTAATCAGAATTAATTAGCAAACTGTTCAATTAGACAAAGGTGATAACTCGAGCAATAAACCGAACTGTCGCCAAAACGACAGGACTGGCGCCAAAACGACAGGACTGGCACCGCACAGTGTAGTGTAGCGCCAGACAACAGAGTTGTCGCCAGGCGCCACACTCCACAGAGTGGCGCTACAGTTCAGACTTTGGCGCCAATGCTGGAGCTTCGATCTGGAACTGTTTTCGGTGTTATTAATCAACAGGGGATGCCTAAAGTCGTACTAAGTCAATTCTGGTTAAAAATATTAGACTTTATTTATTCAAATTAATTAATTAATTAATTAGGCAAAGTTCTTTAAGTCATTAATTCATTAAATCTCAACAGAAGTCAAACAAACGGTTAAGAAAACATATATATGCACAACAAATAATGCACAATTATTCAAGTAGGCACAATATGATGCAATGAGTTTGCAACCTAACCATGGCTCTAGTTCTCTAAAGTTCGGGATATGGTTTAGTCAATAGAGGGTCCATGGTTAATTGTCCGGATGCACCGTGCGGAAGCCTAACCGTGAAGGGTTGGCGCGAGTGGATGGGACATCGCGAGTTTTAGAAAAACTCGCTTCCATGGTTTGGTGAATTCAACATTCTCGGATGTACCCTTTGTTGCTCAGAGCGTTCAATCAGATAGATGGAGCATGAATTTCCAGAGGGTTATGTCCATATGTAGAACTCATATGGGTTTTAGAAAAGTGAGAAAAACTCAATCAGGAAGTAGGATCGAGCAAACAATACGAAAAACTGGTCGAAATTAGAACGCATATTTCTAGCTCGGTATTGGAAGAATTTGGTGCCAGCAAACAGAGGTTGGCGCTAGGATTTAGCTGTAGCGCCTCCTGGCGACATGGCTGTCGTCTGGCGCTACGGTTAAATGTCTAGTGCTAGCTTCTGTTCGCTTACGCTAATTCCTACATGCCTCAGCAGCTTTCTGTGCTCGATAAAATTTTCCAATTTCACACAGTGTTATTTCGGTCCTAGTTGTGAAAGATATTTCTCAAATTTCCTACGTGTAAAATCCTATGTTTTAACTCATTACGGATAGTCTTTCCAATGAGATCTTTTTTATGCATATGACAATAATGTTAATCAAAATTACGCACATGAAATACTTAGAACGTTTCGAGTCACATCCACTCATTCTAAATCATTGCCGAAACAAATTCAGGAATTAAAATAGAAATCCTCCCCAGTGGAGTCGCCAAAAAACTGTAGGGAATATTTCAAGCATTAATCCCCTAGCTTGAACCCCACTGTGATCATACACTAAAGTACGGTGGCGTCCAAAGGGAAAGAAGATAGAGCAAAAGAGTCGCTAACAAGTTTTTTAGGAACTTGTAAACCGTTCACGAGGTGATGGTTACACCCCTTAATGATCCAAGAGATCGTCAACTCCATAAGGTCTTGAACCAAATAGGGTCCGGGGATGAAGGTACAAATCCAACCTGAAAGAGATTGGACCTGCCCTAATAATAGGCCTCTACTTTATTTAGATCGTATTCATGTGCGCTTTCTGACTAATATACAAGCAATAGGTTTAACCCTAAACCTGTTTAATCTATGTTGGTTGAATTTAATGCACAAATAAAACTATTATTGGCGATCACTTGAATTATAATCATATTAACCCTAAACAAGATTATTAATTATCTTATTAAGCGTGATTACAAATACTAATTTCCTTTAAACATGCATAAAAGGTGTGATCAAGCAATAACAATAAATACAATCAAGCAACATAATATCATAATAACAATTATAAAAAATAATCATAATATTATAATCATAACAATCATAATTAAAAATAATCATCATAACAATAATTATAACAATCATAAAATTATAATCAAAACAATTATAAAAATAATCATGAATCATGTTAAAACATAATAATAGCAAGATCCTAGGCATGGATACTGACAAGATTAATAACAAACTCTAGCATGTCACTAAGCAATAAAAATCAAAGCTTTAACCCTAACATGATACTAACATGAATAAATATTAGGAAGAAAATAAAAGACATCATAACAATCATACTTGATATTAAAATTACCCTAGACATGATACTAGGAATATCATAATAACAACTTAAACATGATTTCTACATCATAACATCAATAAAAACCATCAAAATACTTACTTTGATGTCTCGTACCTCTTTCTAATAACAAAATACACACGTAAGTAACTTCAAGGAAAATAATAAACAAAAAATAAATTAAATAATTGAAAGAGATATTTGGGACCAAACCCTCAGAAATTAAACCTTTCACGTCTAGGACGAAGGCAACTTCGAATATAGCTAGGTGTATCTAGATCTAATGAATGCGGAATTTTGTATTTGAGAGAAGCTAGTTTAGAATAAGAGAGAGAAAGAGAAATGGTAGATTGTAGATTAGAATTGGTAAAAATTAGAAAGAATAAGAATTGATGATTGTTGATGAATGAAAACGGAGTTTTTACGACGTTATTTATAAAGAAAATCAGCCAAAAGATAAAATATCAAAAACAGAGTTCTGACGCAAAAGCCTGAGTTGGCGCTAGATGCTGACCTTAGCGCCAGAAGCTAAGATTGGCGCCAGTCGTTGCGTTAGGCGCTACAGCTGGCGCTTGGCGCTGACTCAGAAATCCACGCGTTTTCTTAAAATCAGATAAAAATTGCCGCACAGGAGGATAAAATCGTATTTTCCTCAAAATATGTTCTTTGATTTTAATTAAAACTCTAAAAAGTCAACAAAAGTCAATTTATCAGTGCTAATTGAATTAGGAATGAAAAGAACCTTCTAGAAGAATCTAGAAAACTAAAATCATTCCTAATTGCATTAGGAATGATAAATCTATATTAGGCCCTCCTCTAGATCATTGGGCCGCATATAAGGCTCAAACCGGGCCAGTTCAGTAAATTGGCCATAACTTCCTCAATATTCATCGGAATTGGGCTTATAGTATATCATTGGAAAGCTCTTGTCAAGCCCCATCCAACTACACTACTATTGGACCCATATCATGGACCAACCAAACTGGATTGGCTGTTTTTCTTAAAATAAGTTTTCAAAAACAGAGAGAAGAGGAAAGAAATTAAAACTATCCGCAACACTAAACTTTCCACACTTTCACTTCATTCGATTATGATTCGACGTGAAAGGTACTCATCACCGGGTTTGGTTTTGAGGAGACACAAATGGGTGTCTACAGGCTCCACCATTGACTCATTTTGAAAACGTTTCAAGTGATTGGACTCGATGGAGAGGTACAAGACCTCTAAAATCAACATGAGTGCGACTCACATGAAGAACCCAGTATTTTTCTTTATCTTTGATCAATATGATTGAACATGGTGAATGACTTGGATTTTCATATTTTCAAATGTTGACTAATTTAAGTGACATCATTCTTCACTTATTGCATGCGGTGTTAAATACAAAATTAAACTCCAACATGAATTGTGTTGAACGGTTTTGGCAAAATTATGTAAGATGCTTAAAGTAGTTGAGCATAGTATCATTTTGAGCATGAAAGAAATGTTATACCAATTTCAATTCTTGATTTATTATTGACAAACAACATTTATTATTTATTCCTTTACTACCTCGGTGTATAAACACCTTGAGTGCATAAGGCACCCCAAAACCTTAACCTCGTCTTATAAGACTTGAATTCTTCCTTTACTCATCTTGTTTGCATAATAATGAATGAGTAATAAATTAATCTTTACACTAATCACATACCTTTGCCTCTAAGTGCACCTTGCATAATTAGAGCACAAATAATACTTGCAATATACAATAGTGCACATCATATGAAATTCACAATGTATAACCAAACAATCATTCCCAGTCTTCTCTATACATGATACTAGGTTCTCGTTACGTTCCTAAACATGCTTCTAAAGGCAAGGTTTTGTAACTCATACGTACCTTGAATAAACGAATTGGTATGCCACTTTACTATCTAGAAATCACCTTCAATAAACTCCTCTCCTAAACCAAACAACAACAACTCAATCAATACCCAATCAATCAAATTTACAGCAATACTAACTTACTTTAAAACCTTCAAAATCCAAATCAAACAACACTTTAAAACCTTCCCTTTAGTTAAAATTAAAGGCTTATATATAGTTCTTTAAATTTTATTCATAAAAACCTTAAAATACACTCTTATACATGAAACTGCAGCAAGTTTAAAGTTTAGTATAAATCTTAAAATTATTTTAAAACCCCTAATTAATAATCTCCCTTTTTAATGGGTGATTAAACCCTCTTTATAAAACATCAAAAGTAGTACTTGGAAACTATTTCCAGCACTTAAAACTTCAATAAAAACATATATTTATGCTTAATTAACTTTAAACATAATTAATTTTATTAATCAAACTCAAGGATAATATTTTAAGTATAAAAAAACTTCGTGAAAATCAAAAACTGCCCGAAAATCATATTTAGAGGATGAATTTGGCCACGATAGGGTGGTACTCACTAGGTTATAAAATTTACAAAATCTGAAAATTATGACATTTATAAAATCTGAAATTATCAAATTTAATCATCAAAATACAATTTGATACTAATTAAATTAATTTCAACAATAAAATCAAAACCCATAAATCAATAATTATAATCATACAAATTAATAAAACAAAGGAGAAAATAAGACTAACCTTTTTGTGTGGGAAAATTTTGGGGATTAATGAGGTATTTGTAGGGGAGAATGTTGTAGGATAAAGAGAAAGATTAGGCCTCATAAAATTAATGGGCCAAA
The DNA here is from genome assembly GCF_948465745.1 of Chenopodium album. Taxonomy (NCBI): domain Eukaryota; kingdom Viridiplantae; phylum Streptophyta; class Magnoliopsida; order Caryophyllales; family Amaranthaceae; genus Chenopodium; species Chenopodium album. Next base: position 3,167,486 of record NC_137836.1, on the reverse strand, counting down.
TGAATGAAATGGACTAAACTTTAGTTGTATTGAAATAAATTATAAAATGAAGTTTCATAAAACTTTTCCTCCTAATTTAAAAAAAAAAAACAATTAATTAATACAATACAAAACGGTTGTCAAGATGACCGTTCTATATCATATATAATAATTAATTATTTGTTTTAATTATTTGAGTTAAAAAAATAGAGAACGGTTAACTATGCTAACCGTTCCATATGTATTAACATACAGAACGCCTCTTATATAAACACGTTCTATATTCTTCTGGAGAACGCCTACCTTTGGTAACCGTTCTATATTTTGAGATCTCTAATCTAGTTTTTGGTGTAGTGGATACTAATTAAATTAATTTCAACAATAAAATCAAAACCCATAAATCAATAATTAAAATTATACAAATTAATAAAGCAAAGGAGAAAATAAGACTAACCTTTTTGTGTGGGAAAATTTTGGGGATTAATGGGGTATTTGTAACACCCCCGATTTACTAGCTATTAATAAACAATAAATAAAGGGAATATAAACAACCTTTAAATAAAATTGCGGAAGCATACACCTAAATCGGAGGTATTACCGCTACACTCGACAACTTGTCAAGTGTTAAGGCTTACAAAAATCCCAATAATTATAACCCAATAAATCTAGGTGAGCTATTTACAACTTTAAAAACTCGTTATAGCATACTAATCGATCACTTGAGCTCCTTTAGCTACGATCAGTTGATTAACCCGCTTAGACAAATTTAAATGCTCACCATTAAGGACAAATTCCAAAATAGATCATCGCAGGGCCACCATAAGAAAAAGACATGGCCGCAAACACAAGTAGCACATCAAAACAACACACACGTCAGCAAAAGCTGAGTAATCACCACATATCAGAATATAGAGTATAATGTAATAATCAACATTACTAGATCAATTAAACAATGTGGTTCAAAACTACATTACACATTGTACTCTGAAAATAACCTTTAACAACTCAACCTCGAATAATAGTACAAACTTTTACTCAATCTAGGTGAGCTAATTATTCGAATAAAACCAACAAGTATAAAAACTTGAATACTCCCAATAACCAGAAAACACCTTGAACCAGACCACATACGGGCCAATTCCCAATGTAGGGGAACATAGAAAAATAAATAAATATTGTACCTCATTCTTAACTCATGATTATTACCCTTTTACCAACAAGCCAAGGACTAAGTTATATAACGCCGAGCCTCAAACCAAGAACAAAATAATCATTCTCAACCTTTTGATCTCATACATCGATCATATAATCTTTAACTTGATAATAAATAGTATCTCAATAATGGCACGAGTTCCCAAATTACATGACAATCCGATTTATAATATCTCAACTCTTAAAAAAAATACTAATAACCCAAATATAATTAACTCACAACCCAAAAACAATGCTCTGCATTAACAAATCTAAAACCTCGATAACACAATACACCCTATGGAAACAACAATAGAACCCTAGAATAAAACATAATCAATCATAAACAATAAAATTAATACAATACTCATATTCAATCAAACCATATAATACCAATAATCAATCATATATATATACAAATTTGATTACACGAATTACAAATTATAAATTTTACACATAATAATAATACAGGGTACAAATAATAAATCATATCACACATAATAATACAAAATAAATTACAAACATCTCCAAAGTTTCGTGTGATTACCTTCCACATAGCACAATAAAACAACAATATTCAAGGCAAGGTTAGATCAATTGCAATTTGCAGCAGCTTCTATATTGATGTCACAATATAAGTCATCATCATTTAAATCCATAGTCAAGATAATGGATATTAGAGAATGACATAATAGTTTATAAGAAGAAACAAATTTGGGATTGATTAGCACATCTCACGGCAATTGGAAAACGGCTGCGACTTTCCTTTTTTTTTTAATAAAATATCTTTTGAGAGTTAAGAATATTTTTAGGGTTTAAAATAGTTTATATACGTTTTGAATTGTATAGTGCTATTTAAACAAGATAGGGTTTTAAAACTTTACGAACTCTAAATAAAAATATGAGGCTAGAAAAGTTATATAATAAATAAAAATAAACTTTATATTTATAAGATGTATTATATAGAATCATAAAATATTCGGGTATTACAACGGTTGAAATGGGAAAGGGTTAAGAAGGATGGAGACTACAATAAAAGCCAAAGGATAAAGAAAAGACAAATAATTTGTCAATTCTTAATCGCAAGGCTACTAAAATGTCAAGTGCTATTATGAATAGCAAATGTTTAAATTGAGGACTAGCTCCAAGAAATTGAAAACTACCCCATAAAGTACAGTTGGAAGGTAAAGAATGGAAATGTTCCACATCAAGTAGTTATAGAAATTGATTTAGCAAAAATCTACTTATTTGACATGTGATGTCAAGATTAACTCTCTTATTGAAGAATGAGGTTGAGCTAAAGAGTTGAAACTTGGATAAGGGAAAAGTAAATCTACAATGTGAGAAACAAATGTTGTTTTACATGTATGACTTTACATTTCACTTAACTATATATAGTTTAGCATTGACATAAATAATCGTTATTACATTCTTGCTATAATCAAAACATCATTCCATTACATTTATCACTGAATGTCAAAGATTCAAAGCATCGAACAAATGTTATTTTGTGCTTAGTTGAATCAAGGGATGTTTTGAAATGCTAAATAGGTTAAAGAGTTCTATATATGTTAGATATAGATGAACCATTTCTATATATGAATCACTTCTAGAAATGTCAATTAGATCAAAATAAAATAGAATTACATACGAAAGCTCCAAAGGGATGGATTTCTAACATCATAAGATTATGAATCCATTGATGTATGCGAATATTATTGTAGTTTGATGATTGAAAAGTTTATCTTTTGGAGAAAAGGTGATGGGAACCTATGGTTGAATACATAACGATGTAATTAAGAAACCTAAGGTTCAAAGGCTAGAGATGAACATGGACACTTCATTTGAATAATAACAACACATGCGAAGCATGAATCTAAAAATTTTGAAGGAGTTTAATAAGGTTCAAAATGAAGAATAAAAGAGACTTGGCAAGGAAATAAAACATTGCGATATGATCGTAACAGTTTACTTTTGAGTCAAATTGTTAACTTGGCAAGAATTCAAAAGCATTTACGATGTGATCGTAGTTATGAGCATTTGATCCAAGAACTTGATGATCATGCCAAGGATTGTAAAATTAGTTTACAACTTACTCCACTAAAAGAAAATGTTTTTCAAATGGAGGAATTAAACTATATAAGATATAGCATAATTCATGATGAACTGTACCTATCTTCCAAACAATAGTTCTAAGGATACACTTTTAAAATGAGCTTTTTACACAAATTAGGATTGCGTCAAATCACAATGTAGATAAAACATCATATAGGATATGGATAAGAGAAGTTCTTATCTTGTTTTTCTACAAATTTAAGAATAAGAAACTTGTATTAAACTGTTTAGTGCAATGTTGAATTCTAAAGCTTAGTACAAGGTACTACAACCACAAAATGTTTTGAGGATAAATTGTTTGTTGCTCTAATTGGTGCCTTTTGGAAAAAAGATGTCATTTCTAAAAGGCAAGTGGAGTAATTCTCGAAAAGGTCGAGAAGAGCAACAAACTGGCTTACCCTATGCTAAAAGAGCTTTTTTTTTCATAAGGCAAGTGGGAGTATAAGTCTCGAAGGTGTTCGAGAGAACCAACAAATGAGCATGATTCACACCATGTCAAAAACAACAACAGGTGTCTCATTAATGTAATGGGATAAGTAACCATGTGTCAAGGGCCACATTCCACATATACTCTTCTTATGTTGTTCTTCATTGAAAATAAGTTTTCACTTGTTGCGTATAAACCCACAAAGTCTAGTAAATCTAAGGTCAGATAAATAAGTTTGATGGTTAAGAAATTCTAAAATATTGTTTTTAGAATGTAAGATTTGACGAGTCACAACTTCAAAATAGCTTAGTACAATGAAAATCTGAAATGGTTTCCATGTCTGAAAAATTGAGTGTGAGACACTTGGTTGATTTGCATGAATTGGGATAGAACCATTGAATGCAAAGAGTAGACAAGGAAAGAAAAATGTTTTCTAAGCATTGATTAGTCACTAATGGATTCAACGAATTCATAGTATTGACTATGGTGAAATCTTTCGTTGCTAATATTGCTTATATCTATTCAGACTCTTCTAGTGATTTCAACTCTATGTGATGTGGTTGATGGAGTTCAAAACACTTTCTTGAAATTGTTCGTGAAAGAGAATGTATATGTGATACACACATTAACGTTTTGAAGGACCGAAAGTCCTAGAAATGCATGTAAGTTTCATAAGTCCATTAGTGGATTGAAGTAAGCATCATGGAGTAAAATCTTCAATTTACTAAGTTAATCAAATTGGTTGATAGTCTTATAAATGAAGAAGCTTGTACATACAAGAAGTTTAGTGGGAACTATGTATTCTTCTTGGTTTTTTATGTAGATGACATACTTCTTACAAGATACGATGTTCCCATACTTGAATAGGTCAAGTAATGGCTAATGAATTGTTATTGTATGAAAGACCTTGAAGGGTTAAATGAGTACATCTTGGAAATCAAGATTTATTGAGATTGGTCTTGAAAGAGGATTGAACTTAGTTGAGAAACTTATATAGATAAGGTTCTCTCTAGGTTCAAGCATGAAAACTCCAAAAGAGGTTTCACTCCCATGTGGCATAGCACATTGCTTATCAAGACTCAATGCAAAGCAAAGACTGATGAGATTTAGCGAATGAATGACATTCCTTGTGCATTATTTGCAAAGGATTCGTCATAAAGGCTACGCATTATACTCATTAGATGCATGTGTGCAATTTTCAATCGAATTCTGATATGTGATATTGGAAATTATAGAATTAAGAGTTTCCTGAAGTACTTGGAGAAGAACAAAAGGCAACGTCTAAGTATATGGAGATAAACTATCATAAAAGAAAAGGTCACAAAGTTCATATGGATGAGAATGTCTCAAAATTTGTTAACTAAACTATTTCAGAAGCCTAAATATGAAAGTCATATTAGGTTCAATAGAAATTGAACATATTAGGTGGCTTTGATTGTGTATTGGACACAGTTGCAAAACTATCAATTGTGTTCTCCCTATGTTTATCAATGTGAAACAAAGTTTCATACCTATTTAATCATGGTTTAGTATTAAATAAAATGTCCAAGATATTTTATGAATTTCAATGGGTTTGCCAAATGCGTCATTTGATGAATGAAACCCCATAAGTGAACTGAATTCATGGAATATTTAAGTTCCTAATCCAAGTCGTTAAAATGGACATAATTGACTTATTGAAAAGGATTAGCATATAAGATTGATTGATAGCGCAATTTCATGGGCTATGGGAACATAGAGATGTTCAGTCAATTATATGGATTTGTATGGTTGATACATGATCGAACTGACCTATTTAGAAGGTTTTGAAAACTTTGCAATTATATTAGTGGATTCCTAAGACATGAGTGGAACGCTACTTATCTTAATGATTAGTGTAACTTTGATGTTGTCAAATGCCATGCCGTAAAAGGGGGCTATAAAGGCAACATTCGGGTTATACTAAAAGTTAAGTGAGAGTTTTGGTTGCCATAAGATTGAAAAGGTCCTCCTATGTTAGATAGGATGGGTGTCTTGGCCTCTTGAAGAGTAAGGATTGGAAATGCATGGTCGTGCTCAAATGGATTACTAGATAATCATTTGTTAGCAATTCGAACTCGAATTTCAAGAAACGATTTGTGTACTAGTATGGATGACATACAGATGTAATCATACTATCAAATTGGACACTAAGAGACTTAAGAAATTTGAAGATTGCACGCTTGTCTCAGATAAGTGGGAGATTGAAGGAAATGTGTCCTCGACTCTCGTGCAATTACTAATATAATATGGATCGTATTATGGAGATAATAAGTTCGTTTAGTTGGGTCGTCTTTACGTCTTGCTAGAGACCAATATTAATCATTGGGTTAAACCAATACCAACTAAATGGATCCTATAAGGTCACACATTACAGTGTTAGGTCGAACAAGAATACCGAGTCCAAAAGTTGGGCTTAGTGAATGACTGGCCATAAGGAGTAAGATAGGAATAGGTCTTGCCCTAATTAGATAATATGATTATATATAATAAAGGGCTTAGGGAAAAATATACTGACGTTCATCTTTCATAAAGAAACAACGTGATATTTTTCCCTTCCTCTCTCTCTACAACCGGTTAGAAACTCTCCATAGAAGAGGAGATTAATCTCTCCAGTCCAACTAGCATTGGTGGAGGTTCAATCTACCTTGTGGACCAATATTAGAGGAGCAACAATTGGGGCTCTAATCTCCGCAAGAAGATAGAAGAAAGCTTGGGAATTCACGCATCAAAGGTTAATTCTAAACTATTATGTGATCCTTTATTTGTATATGCATGAGATCTTGTTTAGGTGCGTATGAATTAGATTCATGAAATTCCGCTCAGAGTACCTAAAACCCTACAATGTCATCTCCTAACACTTCGTATCCCAACAAAACTAAGACCTCTACCTGCTCAAAAAGAACCAAATGATGTAGGATAACTACATTTCCACAATCTTTCCACAAAATAGATTAGCTTGAACACTAAAGTTTGGGGTTTTTCCTTTTCTCCTCCTTTCTGTTGAACTTATCTACTAGAAAATTAGCAATGCCTTAAAATTTGGCTCATGAGATAATGGTTAATATCACCACTTCAACAAATAATAGCAATTACAGAAGAAGTCTAATACACAGCTGCTTTAAAGTCCTAAAACCCAGTGGCGGATCTTGACAACTTTCTTTTGGGCGGCTGAATGAAGTTAATCTTCTAAAATTAAATCAAGGTAGACACTAATAACAATATAAAATAATTTAACCTTTATTTTTTAGGTAGTTAGTTATAAAATATTACTCCATATTAAAAAAACTGTAAACTACAAGTGTCAATTTATAATTATGTATACTCGTATATTTAAAACTAGTTTTGTGCCCGTGTGATGCCCGGGTTGTTTATTGAATTTTAAAATAAATTTTTAATCTATATGTCAAATTTTAAAACATATCATTGATACAAAATTTGTTAGGAATTGATGTGTTTTTGTGATGATTTAAACTATATAGTAGGCATGTAATGAACTAATAATGACTAATAATAATACCATTGGTGAAAAACATTTCTTGACCCGTAACCTGAAATAATGACCCTGTCTGAAATGACTCGTGACCCGACCCGATTGACATGTCTACACACAGTAATAAAATTATATTAGATTGTAAAGTATATTGTTTTAATTGATTAGAATATATTATAAATAATGGATGTGGTGCATTTTGAGTTAATTCCTTCGCTCCAAAAAAATACTACTCCTATGATACAAAAAATAAATTTATATGATAATTTATGAGTGTTATGTTTTTTTTTTTTAATAAAATTATAATTCAATTTGTACATATGGTACTTATTGAAAATAAAACTCTAAATTAACAATTTTATCCTAAAATTCTATCCAAATTTGATTGAAAATAGAACTCTAAATTAACAATTAACTTTTTTATCCTCCAAATTGAATTCTATATAACTCTATCCTACGTGGCGTGACACTTGGCAAAAAGTTGAAACGCCAAATGTCGCTATCTCGTCGCCTGACTAAAAGTTTAGCTTTATATATTAGTTATATGATATGTTTTACCCTTAATAATTGATCTCAAATAAAATAGATTATAAATATCATTAGCAAGTACAATTGGAAAGTACAATGCGTGAAATGTCATTCCTAAATCTTTAAAAATGATTAAAATTGCTTATGTAGGATTTAGGATTTAATTTTAAAAGAAAAAAAAAATTGTATTTAGCAAAGTTTTGTTGAGATGAGTCAAATTATATTGGACATTTTTTCCTTATTTTCACTCTGATTTTGTATTAAAATTTAAAAATAATAATTATAAATAATGTGTGGATTTAATGACAGTTAGGAGTTGAGGATATGCAACGAAGTTTATCGCCAATCATACTCCCTATAATTGTTGCAAATCATACTCCCTATTATGGGACTTGAATTATTGGATTTAATGTTTTCAAGCAAGTATAACGCATAGCAATTAAAATAAATGATTTTTAAAATTAGATAATTATTTACAATTAATTTTGACATAAAAACATGAATAAAAATTTTCCTTGTAAAAAATTTGTATAACGGTAGTTACTTTTAAAAATGAATACCATAAAAATTTATTACACCATAAAATTGTACATTTGTATCTAATGAATGAAGACTAGTTTAGTAAGTTATTTAATTCTATTCCAATCAAGAAAAAAAATGTTATTTAATTTTGTTAAAACAAATTGGACATCTTTTTCTTTTCATAAGTGAATTCCAAAAACATTCTCCTTCCGAGATTTGTTATACATTTATGTTTAGATATATAGTATAATATACAAATTTAGATGAGCTATACATCAAGAATTATAAAAGTAACGACATTAATTTCAGTCCAAACATACAATATAATATCAAACCAATAAGTCGGGAGGTTTGAAATTATCCTTCATAACTCTCTTGCTTATTTTGTCATTGTAACTTGTTTATTTTATTATTTGTATGATTTTAATAGGATATGTTGCCAATTTGAGTGATTATTATTTTTGTTTATTTTGTGTTCATGGTGTCTCATTTAAGTGATTTCATTTATTGTTTTATCTCGCGATGTTGAACATTCATTTGCATTGGCTAATCTAGCATTTTATATAAGTGATTTAAAATTAAATTAAAATTAAATAAATTATCTTATAAATATTTATAAATTAACAATTTACATGAAACAACGTGTATATATATTGAATAACATTGACACATATAATTACTTATGTTGATAAATCATAATTTTATATCTTTTTTCTTATATTAAACAATTCAAAATTTATATAACTTATTATTTATTCATCTTTTAAATAAAATTTATATATCGTTTAATTATATACTTGTGGAAAAGTAATCATGAAATTAAACAGTCGAGTGAAGGGGAAAATTGCCGAGTCCATGTAAGGGTCACCATTGGGAATTTGCCACGAATTTTTAAGTAAATTTTGTTTATTATTTATTGAATTATTATTTATATATTTAATACTATTTTATAATAATTTAAATGTTACTAAATGCAGGAATTAGTCCAGCTCTACTGGTAGGGTTTCAGCATCATTGTTATATTTTTTGTTATTTTGTTTTTAGTTGGCTTGTGCGTTATAGGGCGTCCCCGTGCCCCTGCCCCTGCTAGCGGCTAGTGCAAGTGCTAGAGTCTGAAGATTGGATTTTTGGACTATTATTTTTTTATTTTTAGCACTAGTGTACCTACCGATGTCACTGAACTGCTAGTTGTTGTCGTTACTACTACAGTTTGATGCTGTTTTTGCTATTACTGATGCTTGCTACTGTCACTAATACCTGGTGCTACTGGTGTTTCCCGCTTTTATAAAAATTGATGTTCATGGATTATTTGTAAAGAAACTATGAATTTATATCAATTCAAAATAATCTATCGTATATGTTAGTTTTACATTCGTGGTTTTATATTTAAAGTTTTTAAAGAGTTGCATATTTTAATAATAATAGTAGTGTTTGTAGTCGTGACTTGAAAGAGTCTTCTCCGTTGACCCAGTTTGGGCTATCAGACTTTGTTCCTAGACGGGTTACGGCTGATGCGGCTCGACATAAGCGGGTCAAGTACGAATCCGATTGTCGAGCAAATGAATATGGTGGTAATAATGAATAAGACTTTAGGGAACATAGGCAGATGTATCATCCATTAAAAATGTTACCTAAGGTCTACAATAACACTTTTACCCAAAAATGTTACATAAGGTTAATTAGGTACTAGTAAAGCGGGATGGGGAGGTTGGTTTTTTAGTTGTTACATCATTTTTATATTATTTGCAACGATTTGATGTATGAAAGATAATATAACAAGTTTGATGACTAGTTGAGATCATTTTGGACAAATGAGCCAAAGTTCAAATTATTTTGGATAGTTTTTCCTTATTTTTATTCTTGTTTTGTATTAAAATTTAAAAATAACAATTAAAAAAAAAAAAAAAAAAAAAAAAAAAACAACAACAACAATAATGTGTGGATTTAATGACAGTCAGAAGTTGAGGATTTGCAACGAAGTTTATTGTCAATCATACTGCCTATAATCGTCCCATTATATGAGGGCAAAAAGTGAACGTTTATCCCCTTACAAGTAGTTACCACTTCACAGTTGGAAAATCCCCGATGATGAAGTAAGCTCCAATAATGACCTTGAATAATTACATCAAATTTCAAATCTTGTTGGAATAACAAAGCGATAATTGAATCAGCCGCTAACTTGGTAGCATTACTCATCTCTATTTGTAATTTCTTCTTGCTATGCATCTCTTGGTAAAACGGCTCGAGTTTAGTGGTCGAAAGTGTCTCTCCATAATATTGTAGTGACACTAGCAGAGATTTAAAAAAAGTGCCTTCTTCTTCTGTTGTTATATTTTCTTTTTTTACAATAAGTTGTTCTTGTTCCGTAAATAAAGAGAGGCTTAGGCTGAAATTGTAACTGTTATAATAGTTATTAATGTTCATATTGTTGAACACTTCAACCTTAAAAGAATCAACCTGAAATTCGAAGGGATTTTTCGGTCGATCTTCATTAGCGAATCTAATAAAATTCACGATACAAAAACCAAATAAAGCTAACCCTATGAACATTAAAGCTCCATAGAAGGCACCACACAGGAACGTTGGAAGTTCTGGATTATTTTGATACTCGCCGGTGGTGCTAACAGTATAAGCTACATACGTGTTGTAGTTGTTGTTCTTTTTGGTGGCATCGCTGATCAAACATTCACCTTCACTTTGTTTTTTCATTGTAGAGAAGAAGGCTAGGGTTTTTATTTAGATCGCCGAAAGATAGGATTAGCGTTGAGTGTTTTGGTATAGATGAGATGGATTATGAGCTTTGAGGTTGTGGTTTTTGTGTTTATATAGTTTATAAACGGACTATAGAGTACGGTGGATTAGTATTTCAAGGGTTTTCATTAACCTAATAGTAATAAAAGTTTATCATATTTAATCCAAAGCCCACAATAGAGTTTGATTCAATAAGAAACTTCTAGATCTATAATACGGACTAATACATAAATATGATAAAAAAAACTTGTAACGTGTTAAACCGGTTGTCTAGGACACGTGTTGTAATGTAATTGGTCTAAAAATAATTTTTAAAAAAAAAAACTTAATACAATTAATTTTAGAATTTTAATTTGTGATAAAAAGTTTTTTATGTCATTAATTAGCTTTAAATTTTTAACATTTATTTTTTCAAAAAATAAAAGAAACCCATCCAGCCGACACTTCCCCACCACACAGCCACCTCCTCTCCCCCTTCCCCACACGCAACACTCCCCGGCGGGGTTACGGTCGGCGCCCAACTCTCCCACCGCATCATCGTTGTTCATCGCCATCATCAACACCAACATCAACAAGCATCAAGAATCACGGCCGTTGGATTAATTGAATCGAACGAATTGGAGCGTTTGGCGCGGCTGATGTTCAATTTGGGGCGTTTGATGTATTTGGTTGTTTAAATTAGGGCGTTGGTGTGGTGGCTGTTGTTGCGTGTACTGCTAAAGGTATGGTGTTGGTCGTGGCGGAGCTAGTTGCAGTAACCATTGCGCGTGTTTTGATGGCTAGGGTGGCGAGATGGGGTTAAAGGGAAAATGAGAGGGTAGATCGGCCGGCGGTGGGGAATCTGGGCATCGGCCGACCGGTGCTGGTAGGGGTGCGTGTTAGACTAGGGGGAGGTGGTTGTGCCAGTGCGGGAAGGGGTAGGTGGTTTTTTTTCTTTTTTTAATAATTTAATTTAATACAGTAAAAAACAAGATAGCAAAAATAAATTAAATAAAGAAAATTTTGTCTTAATTGGACGGAAAACGTTAATGGGTAGTGCTACCCAAACGTTTTGTAACTTTCGGGTAGTTCTAAACAAATAGGAAAAAAATGGGTAGTTGTTCACAAATGACCCTATCTTTAGGGTAGTTCTAGACAAAATTTCCTTAAATAAACTAAATGTTCAAATCCGAGATGTCTTATGACCCGACCCTAATGGGCAGGTCTATAGAACTCTATAGACCTGCCAATTAGAATATTATTTAAACCGATTAGTATATATTATAAATGTATGTTTTACGCTTTAAACTACTTCGTTCGCTCAAAAAAAATATTATGATATAAAAAATAAATTTTATGATAATTTTTTATAATTATAATTTAAAATTTTTTTGAATAAAATTATAATTCAATTTGTACATATGAAATATTGATATTTTATCGAAAATAAAACTCTATACTAACAATTTTATCCTAAAATTATATCCAAATAGAATCCTAAACTAACTTTTTTTTTTTAATATCTTTTAAAGTCTATTTAAATCTATCCAACGTGGCGCGACACTTGGCTAATTTAATACCTGGAATTAAAAGCCCGTGCGATGCACGGTTCTAGTAGATATTTTTATTAATTTAAGATTTTTTTTATATGAAGATCATTCATTAGATATTTGGATAAAATTCCTAATATCATAAGATATTTTTTTTTTAAAAAAAAAAATTTAACACTAAAGTTATCTTTTGTAGGTTTATTTATTTTACGTGGCGCTTGAACTTAAAATTCTAAACCTTATTCTTTAATTTTGCTTAGGTGACAATTTAATTTTTTGATAAAAAATAAATGACAAATCATTTTATTTATTGGTTAAAATAAGTCCTTTGCAAATGCGTTTTTTTATATAATCGTTATCTAGAATATTTTAACTATTAAAAAAATTAAAGGAATCTTCTAATTAAATTTCTCTGTATATATAAGGAAAAATATAGTGATATGAGATATAATATTTGATAGGGAGAGATTAAAGATATTTACGATCAAAGATTTACATCCATATATGTAAAAAAGATAATTATTAGTTTTTTTTAAATAATTTAAGTTTTAATTTTTCATTATTCGTTATTTTTACCTAGATGGCAAAATTCTTAAATCTTATTCGTCACTTTTTCTTAGGTGGCGAGTGAATTTTTTAATTCTAAAATAAATTATTAATCTAAAATTTCATTGGTCAAAATAATACCTTTTCTTATGTGGCGCACCGAATACTCCCGAAAAATGCCTACTTTATTTATATATATTAGATTATTATTATTATTATTATTATTATTATTATTATTATTATTATTATTATTATTATTATTATTATTATTATTATTATTATTTAAAAAAAAAAAAAAAAAAAAAAAAAAAAAAAAAAACAAGCCAAAGGTTGTATTATTTTTTGTAATATTCCCTAAAATTAAAGATTTGATGTATCATTCCAAAAAATTAATAATTTTAAATTTAAGCAAAAAAAAATATAAAAACAAATTCTTAACATGATTTGTAATGTCCTACATTTTAGGAAATTCATTTGGTTAATAAATGATACCAATGCAATTTGTTGGTGAAATCAAATATATATACAAAAATATATGTATATTAACACAGGCATATTTTAAAATCATGTCTTGCCAGTGGCCAATTATCACAATTTATATACACCGAGTCACCGAGCGCACATAGAGGTATGTGTAGCCAAAAGTAATTTTAAAGAAAATATATTGGCTAATTGGCTCTTTTAATTCATAAATTCAGCATAATATTTTAGACAAATTTTTATTTTATAACTAAATGTTGTGTTAATATGAAACAATTATTAAAAATTACCGTGCATGGCACCGAACCTAATCTAGTTTAGTTGAAATTTTGAAGGAGTATGATTGCAAAGTAGGATGAAATTAATAGAATAAATATGACTTGTTTAAAGTAATAATTTCTGTGTATTAAAAAATGGTAATCATTACTTTTTTTAAAAAAAATCCCTATTCAAAATCAAATTTTATGCAAAGTGGTACTATACGCCTATACGGATACACAATTTTTGGACCCAAGCAATGCATTGAGTGGTTATATGAACGGTACAAATGCAACATAATCGAGTAGTAGTTTTTATTATTTTTTTTAATTAGGAAAAATGGAATCTAAAAATCCAACCTTTGGCCGGCCTGACAATAAAAATCCAACCTTTCAGTAATCTCAAAAAAAATCCAACCTTTGCCCCCCGCCTTCTCCAACAGATCCATTACTTGTTAATGACCGTTTTTTGTAAGTTATGTGCCACGTGTCAGTCGTTAATTGGTCAATTATTTTTTTTAATCATTAAAAAAAAAAAAAACACCACCATCACCTCCCCCAGCCCCCGCACCACCCCAACCACTTCCCCCCACCCCAACCAGCCCCACCATCAGGGTCGTCGGATTACGGCGATCTCCCCCCACCCTCCCCACCCTTTGCCGCAACCTCCCCAATCACTAAAACCGTACCCCCTACGATCTAAACCCTAACCACCACACCAAACACCCTATTCGACCCTCCCAAACCAGCCTGACCCCTCCCCGAACCTCCCCACCGCCCACTGCCCGCCGACCACAAACCGACAACCCCTGACCCGTTTTCACTCCTCCCCACCCTAAACTCGACCCCGATTTTCTAATACCCCTGACCCGTTTTTTGGGTTGTGGGTTCGATTTCGGGGTTCTGGGTTTGAGTTCGGGGTTGTGGGTTTTGGGTTGTGGGTTTGAGTTTGGGTTTTGGGTTTTAGGGTTCTGGGTTTAATTTGAGTTGGGGTTGTGGGTTCTAGGTTTTGGGGTTGTAGTGGTGGGTGGTAGGTGGTTTCGTGGTACTAGGTGATGGTGTTGGGTGGTTTCGTGGTGCTAGGTGGTGGTGTTGGGTGGTTTCGTGGTGCTAGATGGTGGTGTTGGGTGGTTTCGTGGTGCTAAGGTGGTGGTGATAGGTGGTGGTGGTGATAGGCTGGTGGTGATAGGTGGTGGTGGTGTTGGGTGGTTTCGTGGTGCTAAGGTGGTGGTGGTGTAGAGAGGAGAGAGAAAGAAGAGGAGTGAGAAGGAAATTAAAAAAAAAAAAATTTAACCAGTTTAACAAGTTAAAGGTCAAATGGACCTGTCAAAGAAGGTGGGGTGCAAAGGTTGGATTTTTTTTAGATTAATGGAAGGTTGGATTTTTATTGTCAGACCGGCCAAAGGTTGGATTTTTAGATTCCATTTTTCCATATATATATATATATATATATATATATATATATATATATATATATATATTTCATAATTAACTTATGAATTATTATAAATTTTAGTAATAAAAAAAGCTAAAAATTGTAAATTAATTAGGAAAATTAAAAAATCCAAAATTATTTCAAATTTAATAAATGAAATTTTAAAATTAGATAAATTATTTATAATTAATTTTGACATTAAAACATAAATCAAAACCCGCCAGTAAAAATTTAGTACAGTATAATGATACTCACTTTAAGGATGAGTACCATAAAATCATCCATTCATGGTCAATATCATTTATTGTCAAGCGTAAAAATCAAACTATGTAGATTATACTCAAGTATAATAGGAAGAGAAGATTAGTTGGGGCCATGGTACATACTATACAGTACAATTTTGTTTTGTTAACCTTATTTTAAGTGTAATAAGTTTGGATAAAGGTTTATTCACATTTACTGAACTGAGCTGAGCTCAACTGAACTAAATATAGCTAAAATAAATATTTTATGAGAGAAAGAAATTTGGAGCTGAACTAAACTGAAATTAAGCTGAAGTGAACAAGCCCTAAGTTCAGATAAGTTTAGATAAGTTCATATCAGGTTTAATAAGTTTTGATAAAGGCTACCCAAGTACAAATTACAACTAAAATAAGTTTTAATAAGGTCTACCAAGTTCAGATAAGTTCAAATAAATTTAGATAAGTTCATATAAGTTCAGCAGATAAGTTCAGATCATTGAAAATCAGGTGAATAGAAAACACCCCTAAAGTTAGCTTAATTGTAGACTTATAGTCAATAGTATTTTCTTGCTCATTTCTTAGGCACGCCTAGGGATCGACCTAGCTAGCTCTAAGTTGTGACTAAATCTTCATGATAGCTTTGAAATTTTTAACTGGCATGACTAGTTCAATAAGCATCCTAACATATTATTCAAGTTACCAAAGTATCAACGTTTATGTTTCAAGCCAAGGGTGACAACAAAAGCGAGCTATCACACTATATTACAAGTAGATACAAGTAATAGTACAATCAATATAACTACTCCTTTCGTCCCTGGGCTTGCTCATAACAACGTCTTTAGTAGCTCCATTTTTTGGGCAGTACCATTTCAGAAGCAGCAATTGGTTGATAGTCATACCCCATTATTTTTCTCTACTTTCTTGCTTTTCTCATGTTTCTTGGCTCCTCCTTTCTTTGGTATCACCTCTATTTTGAACCCTATAAAAAATATATATACAGTTCAGAATTGATATAGAGACTAATTTTGGAATTTGGTGGTCTACTGGAGACCAAAGATGACTCTCGTTTTGTTTTCTTTATTAGATTGTTTAGCCAAACAAAAATTGGTGTTTATGGATTATTTGTAAAGAAACTATGAATTTATATCAATTCAAAATAGTCTATCGTATATGTTAGTTTCACATTCGTGGTTTTATAATTAAATTTTTTTTATAGAGTTGCACATTTTAATAATAATAGTAGTGTTTGTAGTCGTGACTTGAAAGAGTCTTCTCCGTTGACCTAGTCTGGGCTATCAGACTTTGTTCCCACACGGGTTGTGGCTGATGCGGCTCGACGTAAGCGGGTCAAGTACGAATCCAATTGTCGGGCAAATGAATATGGTTTCCTCCCTTTCTCTTTCTCTTCACTTGGGGAATTAGAGAAGGTAATAATAATAATGTTACCTATTTTAAAAATGATACTAATATTATACAAAAGTGTTCTATAAGAGGGTTTATAGTAACACTTTTAAAAATGTTACCATACGTTATCCATAGTGTTACGTAAGACCTTAAGAAACATGGGCGGGTGTATCATCCGCTAAAGTGTTACCTAATGTCTATAATAACGCTTTTACCCAAAAGTGTTACATAAGGTTAATTATGTACTAGTAAAGGGCGCGACATGGAGAGGACTGGGGTCGGAAAGCAGGGCAGGAAAGGTGGTTGGGCTGGTGGGGGATGGGGTGGTTGGCTTTTTAGTTATTACATCATTTTCATATTATTTGCAACGACTTGACGTATGAAAGATAAAATAACAAGTTTGATGACCGGTTGAGATCACTTAGCTTAAAGAAAACTCACATTAAAGTTCAGATTATTAAATAATTAATAATTCTAAGTTGGGATAATTTTGGGCAAATGAGCTAAAGTTCAAATTATGTTAGATTGTTTTTCCTTATTTTTATTCTTGTTTCCTTACCTTTTAAAAAGTAAGAGATTGTTCTTATGAATAGCGCACGGACCATTATACCCCTCAAAATGATTTTTTTTACCTTCTTACCCCCAAGTGTAAGTTTTGTAATTTTTCTTAAAACTCATCAATTAATTAGAAATTAAATGAAGAATGGAATAATAAAGTTTAATTTTTTCTATATTTAATTTAATGGGGGTTATGATTTTATTATGGACATTTTGTAAGAAACTACCTTTTAAAGCATTTTTTTTGCGAGAAACTACATTATAAAAAAAATGTTGTAAAAAACTACCTTATAAAAGCTAAATGTTGTAAGATACTGCCCTTAGTCGGAAAGTGAGAGTTGACTTAATTTTTCCGGCGTTGACCTAGTCATGTGCCAGTCACGTGACGTTTAATTCATCTTTCCCCATTTTCCCCTAATTTTCCCCCGGCCTATCCATATAATACCCAAAATGAATTAAATGTCATGTGATTGGCATATGACTACCCGTGCATAAACTCCATGTTAAGTGCAAACACAAACCAAAAAAAAATTAAGCCAAAAGGGTTGGTCATCCCGTGCATAACGCGCGCTTTGACGGCCCTAGTTGTATTAAAATTTAAAAATAACTATAAAAAAAATTAAAATTTTTTTATAAATAAAAAAAACAATAATGTGCGGATTTAATGACAGTGGGGAGTTGAGGATTTGCAACGAAGTTCATTGCCAGTCATACTGCCTATAATCATCCTATGATACGAGGGCAAAAAGTGAACATTGATCCCCTTACAAGTAGTTACCACTTCACAGTTGGAAAATCCCCGATGATGAAGTAAGCTCCAATAATGACCTTGAATAATCACATCAAATTTCAAATCTTGTTGGAATAACAAAGCGATTATTGAGTCAGCCGCTAACTGGGTAGCATTACTCATCTCAATTTGTAATTTCTTCTTGCTATGCATCTCTTGGTAAAACGGCTCGATTTTCGTGGTCGAAAGTATCTCTCCATAATATTGTATTGACACTAGCAGAGTCTTGAAAAATATGGCTTCTTCTTCTGTTATATTTTCTTTTTTGACAATAAGTTGTTTTTGTTCCGTAAATAAAGAGAGGCTTAGGCTGAAATTGTAACAGTTATAATAGTTATTAATGTTCATATTGTTGAACACTTCAACCTTAAAAGAATCAACCTGAAATTCGAAGGGATTTTTCGGTCGATCTTCATTAGCGAATCTAATAAAATTCACGATACAAAAACCAAATAAAGCTAATCCTATGAACATAAAAGCTCCAAAGGCAGCACCACACCAGAACGTTTGATTTTGTGGATTATTTTGATACGCGCCGGTGGTGCTAACACTATAAGCTACATACGTGTTGTAGTTGTTGTTCTTTTTGGTGGCATCGCTGATCAAACATTCACTTTCACTTTGTAATTTCATTGTAGAGAAGAAGGCTAGGGTTTTTAGATCACCGAAAAATAGGATGAGCGTTGAGTGTTTTGGTATAGTTGAGATATTTTATGAGTTTTGTGATTTTGCTTTAATTCTTGTGTTTATATAGTTCATAAAGGGACAAGAGACTCGAGAGTACGGTCGGTGGATTATTATTTCTACTTTTCTAGGTTTCCATTCACCTAATAGCAATAAAAGTTTATCTTAATTTGATATGGTCAGAGCATAATTTGACCCCAAGCCCACAATAGAGTTTGATCTTCAATAGGAAACTTCTAGTCTAAATCTAAATTCTATCAATGTTTATGGATTTTTAAAATTCCTATTTATAATCAAATTATATGCAAAGTTGTACTATACGGATACACTAGTAGTTTTTGGATCCCAAGCAATGCATCAAATGGTTATATGAATATTACAATTGTGAATCAGTCATATATAAGTCTTACATAGTACCACTTAATTATTTAATAACACTAATTTCAATAGGATAATCGGAAATTAATGTGAACTAAGAAATCAAGTGGTTTATAATTTATATAAACAGTAAAATTGTAAATCGAGTGGTTTAGACTGTTCGAATGATTACATAATAAGATGATTGGGTCAAATTGAGTCGATTTCGGCCTTTCGGGTCATATATATGGGTCTAGTAAAGTCGGTGTTGAAGGAATTATGTCTTCGATAAGTATAATTATTAGATATATCAAAGATCACTATTATGGAGATAATTAGTTCATTTTATAGGGTCGTCATTATTGTCTGGTGCTAGATATGTCAAATGATATTTGGGCTATTTAAATAGTCCAAAACCCAATAGAATGGATCTTATGAAGTCACAACTAAGGATATAGGGTCAAACAAGTATGAAACTTGACAGATCATAAAAGGAATTGGGCTAGAGTAGTTTGATTAGAGTTAGGAATTTGGGCTTGACATAAACTCTTATTATAACAAAAACGATGATCGAAGAAAAATTGTACTCTTATTAGCGGCTAGGGTTTCGAGGGTGGGGGGAAGGTCGACCGGCGTTTTTAAGGGGAGGGATGGTGTTTTCTAGGGTTTTTGTATGGGTGGTGGAAGTTTTTCCGGGGAGGGGAGGTATTTTCGAGGGGAGAGGTGGGGGAGATGTGAGGCGAGGTGACTAGGTCCGCGGCGAGGTGGTGGGGCAAGTTCCGGCAAGTAGAACGGTGGTGGGTATGGTGGCTAGGGAAAGGGAATGGGAAAGTATAGGGGGAGTGGGGTATCAATGTAGACTAAAATGGGTGAACTCAAAAATAAAAATGGATAAAGGGAATAAAAAAAAAGTGACAAACAAACAACAACAAAAAGGGAATGATATCAGTTCATCCGATTTCCTTTAATTATTAACCCCAACCAAACGGCCTCTTAATGTTTTCAAGTAAGTATAACACATAGCAATTAAGATAAATGATTTTTTTTTTTTAAAATTAGAGAGTTATTTACAATTAATTTTGACATAAAAACATGAATAAAAATTTGTCGGTAAAAATTTTGTATAATGGTAGTCATTTTTAAAGAAGAATACCATAAAAATTTATTACACCATAAAATTGAATATTTGTATCTAATGAATGAAGACAACTAGAGTAAGTTATTTAAATTAGTTCCAGTCAAAGAAAAAAAAAGTAATTTAATTTTGTTATAACAAATTGGACCATTTTTTTTTCTTTTCATAAGCGAATTCTTAAAACATTCCCCTTCCGAGATCTATTATATATTTATGTTTAGACACATAGTACAATATACAAATTTAGATGAGTTACATATCAACAATTATAAAAGTAACAACATTAATTTCAATCCAAACATACAATATAATTTCAAACCAAGAAGTTTGGAGGTTTAAAATTATCCTTTATAACTCTCTTGGTTATTTTGTCATTGTAACTTGCTTATTTTATTATTTGTATGGATTTAATAGGGATATGTTGCCAATTTGAGGGATTATTTTTTTTTTTGTTTATTTTGTGTTCATGGTGTCTAATTTAAGTGACTTAATTTATTGTTTTATCCCGCAGTGTTGAAGATTCATGTGCATTGACTAATCTAGTATTTATATAAGTGAATTCAAATTAAATTAAAATTAAATAAATTATATTATAAATATTTAGAAATTAACAATTTACATGAAACTACATGTATATATATTGAATAATATTGACACATATAATTACTTATGTTAATAACTTAATCATAATTTTATATCTTTTTTCTTGTATTAAATAATTCAATATTATATAACTTATAATTTCTTCATCTTTTAAATAAAATAAAATAAAATGAATTTTTAATTAAATTTTGTTTATTTCATATTAAATTATTATTTATAAACTTAATACTATATTATAATATTTTGATAATGGCAAATGGAATGATGATATTGTTGCTGCGACGTTCATTGAGGAAGAAAGACAAATGGTGCTGGATTTTCCGATGGGGTGTGATTTGTCGTTGATTTGGTGAGTAGGTGAAATCTATCAATCTCCATCTTCTCCAAATCAACCAGAAAATTAGTGAACTAAATTTAATTGATATATCAACCCAATTTTGTTATAAGCATAAATATTGAAAGTAAGTTATTTAATTTTGTTAGAGCAAATTGGGCCATCTTTTTTCTTTTTATAAGCGAATTTTAAAAACATTCCCATTCCGAGATTTATTATACATTTATACTACATACCACACCCTTTTGTCATATATTTGATTATTGACATTTCAAAAAATTTGGGTACTGTTTATGATTTTGGGTTTGCCATATTGCATAGTCCAAGTAATGACTCCATTTTACGACTGTTAATGTGTTGACAGTGAAGCTTTTTGGGCTTTTAAACCACGATTTAACCTGATTTTGTAGGAGTATAATGGGCTCAATGAATCGTTATCCATTCTGCGTTGCGAGAGCCCTGTCTAGTTTTTCTCTTATTAAGTTCATCTCTTTCGATATTCTAACTATGGCTCCCCAATTTTACCTTGACTATTGGTAATCGGTCTCCCATTTTTCCAGTTTGATTAAGAACCTTGTTCATATCCTTTTTTTTTTTTTTGCCACAACCCATATTAGGATAATCAAATTTGTCTAACACATCAAAGAACTAACATTCCAACATTGACCAATTTGAAAAGTTTACCTTTTGTGTATTTCAGACATAACGTCAGGCCATTCGCATTTTAGTGCCCAGTATCTATTATCAATTGCTCCAACGACCAGGTCCAACTTGAACTATTCCCAACCTCCACTGTTGCTAGGCTATGGAAAATATATTATTATTCCCATCCTTGCAAATAGCTCAAGTATCAACCCACAGTACACACCTTAAAGGTGGCACCCATCAACACATATTATTGGTCTACATCCCTCTCTAACCCTAGCAAACCATGCTTTGTAGTATTTAATTTTGATGCCCAAATCTCTATAAACTTTGTCAATAAACTTGCTTAATTTCCAGTCAGGGTCTAATTCCCATTCATTTAAATATTTTTAAACTAAATATGCTGAGGTTACCTTGCTACTTGCGTGATGAAAACCACATGTGTGCTCTAACCTAAGACACTACATTTGATAAGTGTTACCCATACCTAACTTCATAGCATGAACCTTAAATACATTTGATAATGTCCTCAGCGTTTTCTGCTTCCCCGTCTCTTTTTAGTTGCTTTCTTCTTCTCTATGTTTTTCTTTGCAATGTGTTTTATCCTTGGAGTGAAAGATTTATTGATTGCATTAGCTTTTGTTGGAGTGAGGTTATGATGAGAGGTAGAAGGTTTTGTTTGAGGAGATAGTTGTATTTGAGGAGATGGATATTTGGTAATAGTGAATTTAGTATGTATATATGGCATAGCAGTAGCATTGCTTATTCCAACTGAGCATGTATTTGGGACCAATTGGGCTTTAGGTGGCATTGGTCTAGGTCCTCTAGGAGGTGCATATTTACTCAACTGTGATAACTAACATACCAAAACAACATCAACTAATTAAAAATGACAAGCAACTAATTAAGAATTAGTCTTAGGTCCTGTTCATTTCACGTTAAAAAAATAATAATATTTAGTAAAAATAATTTCAGTTCATTAAAATTAATTTCAATTTACGAAAATAATTTAAGTTCAGCAAAAATAATTTCCGTTCAGTAAAAATTAGTAAACTTAGACCTTGTTAACTTTACCATAAGAAAAAATTATATTCAATAAAAATAATTTGAGTTAAAAAATTAATTTCTGTTTAGTAATAATAAGTTCAGTTCAGCAAAAATAATTTTAGTTCCGTAAAAAATCAGGTTACTTAAAAAATAAATATAATAGAAAATCAGAAAAAAAAAATAATTTCAATTCAGCAAAAATAATTTCAGTTTTGTAAAAATAATTAAAGTTCAGCAAAAATAAGGTGAAGTGAACGGGACCTTAAAGAAGAAATATATCATAGAAAATTAGTAAAATAATTTCAGTTTAGCAAAAATATTTTTGATCAGTTCAATAAAATTAATTTTAGTTCAGTAATAATAACTTAAGTTCAGCAAAAATAAGGTGAAATGAACCGGCCTTATAAAAAAATAAAGAATTAAAATCAAAACAATTCTATGTAACTAATCAGGTGCAACTATGCAATAAACAAATAATATATGCCTTGTAAGTTGTAACTCATGTTGCTAGGCTACAACTTTCTTCACAACTCAACTGAAAGTCAAATGCTTGCCCACCAATTTGTACATGTTTTAAATTAATTAAATATTCAAGGTTTATAATTGACAACATGTTTAGACACATAGCACAATATACAAATTTAGATGAGCAGTACATCAAGAATTATAAAAGTAACGACGTTAATTTCAACCCAAACATAAAATATAATTTTAAATTTATTTTTGGTGTATATAATTTTAAATTTATTTTTGGTGTATATTGGGATATTGTTTTGAATAATATTAATATTTTGGAGTTAGAACGTTCATTTAGTAAGATAAATGTGTTTCATTTAATTGATCATCCTAATCACACCAGAGGTGCGGGTTGTGGCGACAACGATGTAAGTTAAGTCGGTCCTATTCTTTCTTAGAGACGACGAGAAAATGACTGTTTTCTCCTTTAGTTTGCTGGAGTTGTTTTGGCCCTTGTGAGTGTTGTATGTGCTTTGTTTGCACTGTGAGTCTCAGTTTTAGAGGCGACGAGATACGTACGGTCTTCTCCTTTAGTGGGTCCGGCTCTATTCAGTATCGCGAGTGCTTTGTTTGCTATATACATTACCACTTGGATTTCTTCCTACAGCCCGGAAGTTTGAAATTATCCTTCATAACTCTGTTGCTTATTTTGTCATTGTAAATAGCTTAATTTATTAGTGGTATGAATTTAATAGGGGTATGTTGCCAATTTGAGTGATTGTTATTTTTTGTTTAATTTGTGTTCATTGTCTAATTTAAGTGACTTGATTTATTGTTTTATTTCGCAGTGTTGAACATTCATGTGCATTGGTGAATCTAGCATTTTATACAAGTGAGTATAAATTAAATTAAAATTAAATAAATTATATCATAAATATTTATAAATTAACAAATTACATGAAACTAAGTGTATATATATTGAATATTATTAACACATATAATTACTTTTGTTGATAAATTAATCATAATTTTATATCATTTTTCTTATATTAAATAATTCAATATTATATAACTTATTATTTATTCACCTTTTAAATAAATAAAATAAATTTTGTTGACCCTTGCTATTATAAAAATAAAATAAAATACTAGTAAATTTTTGGCCTTTGTAGCTCATGACATTACATACATTTTGACACATGTGTGGTTGTAGCTTATTACATTACATGACAAACCATGTGATTGAAACAAGTGGCATTTAAAATGAAAAGCTATTTCACTTTCTATTGTATTTAAAAAAGAAAAATAAAACAAATTTGTTTAAAATATAAAAAAAAAATGAAATGGAGTATTTAAAGTTAAATTTTGTATATTACTTATTAAATTACTATATATATATATGAAGTATTATATTATACTAATAACTTAAATGTTAATGTTGGATAAAGTCAAGATTTATTGGGGTGTAGTCGGCATTGCTGAGCTGAACTAAACTAAATTAAACTAAACTGAAATTAAGCTGAAGTAAACATGCCCTAAGATAAGTTCATATCAGATTTAATAAGTTTTAATAAGGGCTACCCAAGTACAAATTACAACTAAAATAAGTTTTAATAAGATCAAATAAGTTTAGGTAAGTTTAGGTAAGTTAAGATCAGTGAAAATCAGGTGAATAGAAAACACCCCTAAAATTAGCTTAATTGTAGACTTGTAGTCAATAGTATTTTCTTGCTCATTTCTTAGGCACGCCTAGGAATCGACCTAGCTAATTCTAAGTTGTGACTAAATCTTCATGATAGCTTTGAAATTCTTAACTGGCATGACTAGTTCATTAAGCATTCTAACATAGCAAGGCGTTTCAGGATCAAAAGATACACAAGCAGAACTGCAGAAAAACCGAAAAAACTATAGATAAACTCCATATAAAATGGAGCATTATATTTATTCAAAAGTCTACCAAAGTATCAACATTTATGTTTCAAGCCAAGGTTGACAACAAAAGCGAGCTATCACACTCTATTACAAGTAAGATACAAGTAATAGTACAATCAATATTAATTACTACTCCTTCCGTCCCTCGGCTTGCTCATAACAATGTCTTTAGTAGCTCCATTTTTTTGGCAGTACCACTTCAGAAGCAGCAATTGGTTGATAGTCATACCCATTATTTTTCTCTACTTTCTTCCTTTTCTCATGCTTCTTGGCTCCTCCTTTCTTTGGTATCACCTCTATTTTGAACCCTATAAAAAAAAAAAAAAATAGAGTTCAGAATTGATATAGAGACTAATTTATTAAGATAATAATACACCAATGCTTCTAATTTAATTTATTATTGATAATGATGGAATAGTTCTTGGGATAATGAAATATAAAGTACATGTACTACTATGTATCACCGTATTATTTTAGTTTATTTTCATGATGACTATTGTAACATAATCCAAATTAAAAGACATACGTTATTACGACGACAACATATAATTGTTAATCCTTTTACTCGATCTATTTATCACTGCATTCACCGTATGGAGCATGGTAGTAATATCATGTCAACATTAAGGTCGGCTACAAGAACAAACAACAAAGTACGAAGCATTGTAATCACTTTCTGATTTATCATGTATTATTTACTTCATTCTTTCTAAACATTGTACTTTGTACAAAAAATAAAAGTTCCTCATCCTCCAAAACAGGTACACTGCGTTATTCCTATATATAGATATACTCATATAGTCATATACGAGTGAGTCTGGGCGCATAGCACCTATGGGCGAGTTATGTAAATAGGAGGGTAAGGAAGTAATTTCCGCTGATTCAATTTTTGCTTCTAGAATAAGCTGACTCTCTAGTGGTACATTATAATGCACCATTATGCATGTATAATGTACCATTAAAGTAAAATTTGTCTGAATAGTACGTTTTGTGGACTATTACGAGTGTAGTGGTACTTTTTACCATCCTATAACTTTCAATTTCTTGAAAAAGCTGACTCTCTAATGGTACATATAATGTACCATTATGCATGAATAATGTACCACTAAAATATAAGTTATCTGAATAGTACTTTTTAATTGCAAAATTGTCATCCTATATGCTTAGAAATCAATAGGCGCTATGCGCCAAGACTTAACCGTCATATACATCATTGTTTCATGTAGTCTTCCTGACGCACAAGTAACAACTCTTCTAGCAATATATAGTACAGTACTATTTGTTCTTGTGCCTTTTGACCATTATTATTATTCTCAAACATTTTCTACCCATTATTACCAAGTTTCATAATCATAAATTCCTAATAGATTTCATATGTATTTTAGACATGAAGTATTTAAGTGTCGCACATGCATGAAAAAAAAAAAAAAAAAAAAAAGATCCATGTACTTAACTCCATGTTTACAAATGTAATTACTAATTAGAAATTTAATACCCCACGTAACGATTATTATTCTAAACTTTTGATATTGGATTGGACCAACTCTTTTATGGCTATAATATAAACTTAATAAAATTAAAGAAAACTTGTTTAGTAGACATTAGACAAGTCTCATCGCACTATTTTTAGAGCTCGAGTCAGATTGAGCATATTTGGTTTACGAGTAACAAAGTAACAATTAATAGCACGTCAAATTTCATAATATACAACTATACATTGATTGATATATATGAATTTTAGCTCTTGAAACTCTTTTTTGTAGCTCGATCCGAGTATATCATAGGTTAACTAGGTAAAAATTGAAAGGTAACTAAGAATTGAATAACCTCACCTTGATTGTTATTTTGCTGATTTATACGATTGTTGGAGTTAGCAGCAGCCAAGGAAGCGATGGAGCGGGGGATGAAGACACCAGTACCAGCAGAAGTGCCGCTAGTGCCATTCATATACCCGATCCCAAAACCATTTGCTTGAATCGGATATGGTTGCTGGCTATGCATAGGCATACCACTCCTAGCGAATCCTGTCTCCGTCAACTGCTCAGCTTCCTGTTACGTTCGTTTTATAAATCAAATGAGAAAAGAAAATTAATACAAGTATCAAAGCTGATAATGTTGTTATTCTTGAGATTCACATTAGACTCTTCATATAAACAGATGACCTTATTATAGATTTAGTCACTAATTTAACAAGTTTTAAATTAGAGATTGGTAAACTACCTCTAATCTATTTTTTTATGCTTGTTGATAACTCCTAATGTCACATTTTAAATAATTAACTCAATGTCACATTTTAAACTAGTAAGGAGTAAAACAAATTATGGACGTTAATTACATTTGTAATCCCAAGTATTATACAGATAAACACATAGCTGTCAGGGAACAAAATTGGACATAGATTTCATTTGTACATGATATTCATATTTATTAGAGTTATTGCATATGTACAGTTGTACCTTAGACACTCTTAGACTAGTCAAGTCAATCTTATAATTTGTACCCATAATAATAAATTTTTTCTCCCTTTTTTCTTTAATTGTAAAGTTTTGATTCATATATTTTTTTTGTGTAAAAAAAAAATGATTCATATTTTTCACTTTGACTAACTTTAATGATTTACATCTAAAGAAAATATTATATTCATTCGCACCAATTTATTGTTATTCATTTATAATATCAATTTTTTTTAAACATGATGGACACGAGACTAAGCAGTTGTAGCGTGCAATCAATAGAAAGAAAAACGTGACACACATGATACACAGATTGTGAAACAGAAGATTATAACTAATGATATGATGTTTTTTTTATCAAATGGACATACAACATTTATTAACCTTTTGAAAGATGAATTTGTACCTTAAAACAATAATTAATTGAAAAATTATTTTAAAATAACATAATATAACATGGTTAAGAAAATCATACCAAGGGTTGAACCGGTGAGTTAAGAGGGTAAGGTGGAGGCCCGAGCATAGGAGGAGTTTGGTAATAAGTCGAACCAGAATGACAGTTGAAGTGAGCATGGTCAACTCCAATGGGACCCACTGTCAGTCCATAACACCCATTTGGAGTAGGAGACGGAGCAGTTACTGCATACTGTGCCACTCCTCCATACACTCCTAACTGCTGCAATTCATACAAACATTCGTCCATTTTTTGTCAGCCACTAAAATCTATAATTTCGGGTTTTTTAGTTGACACGTTTAATTTATTTATGATGATTATTAATCAAATACTTGTAATTCACTTATTTATAAGTTCTTGAAGAACTATGTTTTAAAATATAGTATATGTTGAGATAAATCTAATAAAATCACATTGAAATCGCAATCGCATTTGATACTATATGTTTTATTATGTAGATATAATCAATCACATAATTTTTCATGTTCTCATTAGATAATTTACTGTGAAAGTAATGTAATAAATAAAATCTACATGATTATTTCTTATATGTTCACCTAATTGTATTATTTTTGTTATATTATTACATTCACACCTATTATATATCCAAATAGATGTCATTTTAATTATGATTTGTCATCCTCGTACTATCTTCTGTCTTGGCCACCACCGAAACCAAGATTTTTGCCTCGTACAAGGTTACAAGAGATTTGGTACAGACATAAAATTAACCATTTTCTTATACATTGAGTCCAAAAAGATAGGAGAAAATTGTTGACACATAGTCTTATTTCATCCAAAAAAATTGTTACTCGTAACATTTAATAAAATTTACTCTCCGTTGTTAAATATAAGTCTTGTTTCAAAAAAAAAAAAAAAAAAAAAAACTATGAATTAAGTTTTATTTCCTCGTCAAAAAAAAAAAAAAAAAAAAGTTTTATTTCACTTATTAGTATGTTAAATTACTTTTAATAAATCAATTTCTATTTTTTAAAATAAACTTTTAATAAATCAAGCTTTTTTATTATTATTATTATTATTTTTTTGTAGTCAACTTTTAACTACAAAAATACACTTTTATAAAGAAATCGAATCATATCATGTTGGATGTTGTTAGATTCGTTTTAAAATGAATTTTTAAATATCAGTTTTTGTTAAATTATATTTAATACATACGTAAGCAAAGAGGTATGATGAAGACCAAACGTAACAGTAGCAAAGACATAGAGGGAGCATTTGGTTTATGTTTTTTTACCTTTAATCAACTAAATCATAACGTATAAATTATATAGCCTTCTTTAAAACATGCACACAAATTAAGTATTATTACGGAGTAGATACAGAGGAAGTATAATTAATTTTTCTCATATACGATAGTACGAGTATAAAATTTAAAAAAACCATTCTACACTAAAATTTAGTTTTTTTTTCTTTTAGTGAACTACTTGAAGTTAACAGTGACATCAGCTTGATTAACATTAATCCCAACATAAAAAAATTATTAAAAAAAAAAAAAAAAAAAAAAAAAAAAAAAAAAAAGGAGTGACGGGTAGTTAAGCAAAAAATTAAAAAACATGGTAAAATCCCAAAATTAATCAAATAAAAAAGATAAAAGAGGGAAAACCTGATAAACAGAGGAGGTAAAAACAGAGTGAGAATGAGGAAGCAAATTAAAGTCACGAAACTGACGGCTAGGATCTTGAATGACAGTAGTAGCAGCAGCAATTGGACGGTTGTGATGATGATGAAGTTCATCAGTTGGAAGAATATCAGAAGGAATCCATAATTCTCCATCATCTAAATTTGCACCCAATCCCTCCATTTTATTCATTAAAATTAATTAAATTTTTATTAATCGAAATTAATTTAGCAAAATGCAAGGGAATGGTTGAGTTGAGCGGGAGTTGCTTTGATTGATTTCCACTCTTTAGAGAGAGAAAATGTAGAGAGAGAATGAGAGTGTAGAGTGAAATGGGTGTCAATTAAGGGGCTATTTATATGAAAATTTGGGGAAGAGAGGAGTGTTTATTTCATGTGAGTGGAGATCATATCATACTCACTCACTCACATGAGATATCCTTTATATGGGGGAGAAATTGAGAGAGGGGTAAAATAAATGGGCTCAATTTACTTATATTGATTTTGCGTCTCATAAATAATACCCCTTTGTTGCAACTAAAAAGAAATGAATGTAGTACTTGCTTTATTTGTTCTTAATCATATACCAATTACTAAGTATTTATGCTTGATGTAAATGGAATAAATGACATTAATGTCAAGTATTTGGAGAATAATTACCATCTTTTGTAATTACATGCAGGATATGTATGTAAAAGGTGTGTATGTGAGAGACTGGTTGTTGAATAAATTTAAGGATGTCACGTCTTTAATGGTATGGATATTAATGAAAATATATTTATTAATTACCAATAAGTTACATAAATTGCTTTCTTGTTAAGTCTTTTATCAGTTGTATACTTTTAGAAGAAAACACTTTCATCAGCATGCTGATTATCGTGTTTTCAGACAGTTATAAAAATATAACGAGTGTATTAATTACCTCTATATATGCAAATTAAAGCCATTAAATAATTTAGATTTTTCTCCTTTCTTTACGGTTTATAAAAACATTTGTTAGGATTGTTAGGTCGTTGCATGCATACGCGGGTAACATGGTGCCGACGGAGAGGACTAGGTGGAGAGAAAAGACTTAGCTTGGGTTTAATTGATGTAGGTTTTTTTCCCTTAACATGCATGATATCTCAGAGGTCATGATATGATGACAAGTGAAAACATATTCATCTATCAATAATGGTAATTTACTTAAATTGCTTTCCAATTAAATATTTTAGTGGTCTAATTTTGGAAGAAAACTCAATTCAGCATGTCGATTATCGTGTATTCAGATGATAATTACAAAAATGTAACGAATGTATTAATTATCTCAATTAATGTGAAATAATTTTAAAATAATTTTTCCTTTTTATGGTTTTGAAAAACTTTGTTAGGGTTGTTAGGAAGTTTCATGCATGCGCAGATGGCAGGGTGTTGGCGGAGGGGCCGAGGTGATGAGAATTGAACGTAATTATTATCCTTTTAAATTTTTTTTTAATATTGTATATTCAAAACATATTCATTATTAATCATAGACATTTTCATAAATCAATGTTTTGTTAAGTAAATCATCAATGAAATATTATGTTTTACTTTATTCAGATTATAATGAAAAGTTTAATAATTTTTTTCGCTTAAAACAATTACAGGATAGTGAGAATTGTATAAATCACCTTAGCTATTACTAAGGTGTAAAAACTTTGTTATTATTTAACTCAAATAAAATGATTCTAATGTTTCATCAAAATTTCCCTTATCAACTTCGACAATTGTTTGTTTTGGAAAGTGGATATTATTTAAAGATTGATATTTCGGGGAAAAAAAAATAGTTTGAATCATAAAGTCACAAATTCAGGGAAAATCAATCACCAATGCTACTGTTTTTCTTTTCTGTTTGTAACATTGTTGTTATCAATTCGCATGATGACTGTTATGGTCAATATCTATTCCATGAGTGAAAACATATTTTGTCAATTTCATATAAGGTAATGACTAAGCTAGTTTATTTTTTTTATAATATTACATAAAACACACAAAACTATCTTATAAGTATATATACTTTTGCAAGAGGAACAGAGGTAGAAGTTTCTACCCCTTTTGCAGGGATAAAATGATGACCTAAATATTCCACCTTATCAACTGCAAAATTGCACTTGCTTTCTTTGATGAACATAGAGTACTTTCTCATTAGCTCAAATACTGCTTCTAGATGTTGCCAATGCTCCATCTTGGACCTTCTATGCACCAAAATATCATCAAAAAATATTAATACACATTTTCTCAAAAGTGGTTTGAATACTTGATTCAACCATCCTTGGAAAGAAGCTGGAGAATCAGTTAAACCAAAAGGCATAACCAGAAATTCATAATGTCCAATGTGAGTCTTGAAAGTTGTTTTATGAACATCCTCCTTGTGCACTCTTAGTTGATGATATCCTGCCCTTAAATCCAACTTACTGAATACAATAGCACCCAACAAGCTCACCAATCAACTCTTCTACCATAGGAATTGGGAATTGGGAACTTGTCTTTAACTGTTCTTATATTCAATTCCCTGTAGGCAACACATAATCTCCACGTTCCATCCTTCTTTCCCACCAAAACTACTGGGGAGGCAAAGGGACTGCTGCTAATCTGAATAATACCTCTATCATGCATTTCTTGGACCAATAGCTCAATGATATCTCTCTATTTCAAAGGATATCTAAATAGCTTGATATTAACTGGTGATGAACCATGCTCAAGAGGGATTCTATGGTCAGATACTCCCCTGTTTGGAGGAAGATCAACAAGATCATCAAACACCACCTTGAACTTATCCCTAAGCACTAGCTGTAGGACTTTAGATACTCTAAACATAATTTCATTAATCATATTCATAAGCATCTAATAACCAAGATCATTGCATAACATATAAAGCTAGAACATATAATTGTACCTTTGAAGCGTGATTCCACGTGCGATTAAGCAAGAACAATGGGAGATAAATAACCACAAGCGTGATTTATCTACTTGGTCCACGGGCACATATTAAACCTCCACTTATGCTAGTTAGTCGTGATTGAACACTTCAATCAACGTTCTACGGAGAGGAGAGGAACGAACCAACCAAGATCTACTACCACGAACACCACGCCGCCAAATAGAGGGGTGAGAGAGAGGAGATGGTCGTGAGAGAGAGGGGGAGAGAGAGAGAGAGAGAGAGAGAGAGAGAGAGAGAGAGAGAGAGAGCTTAGGGTTTTTGAGAATTGGTTGCTTGTTTCACAATTTACTGACTTGTTAATTATGACTCAATGCAACCCTAGGCATGGATCTTATTTATAGATCATATCTTTAAATAAGAGTCCATGTCAAGCCCAAACACCTAACTCTAATCTAACTACTTTAGCCCAACCTCATTCATGGTAAGTCATATCCTCATGAGGCCCAATAATAATGGGCCCCTAGCTTGTTTAATCCAATACCTTTGGTGTATGACCTCACAGGATCCATTCTAGAGGTTCGGCTTTGAACTATTTGACTAGCCCAAAGATCATCTATCATATCTAGCAACAGACAACAACGACCCAAAAGAACGAACTAATTATCTCCATAATAATGATCCTTGATATATCTAATAATTGCAATTATCGAAGACATAATTCCTTTAATCTCCCACTTGTCTGAGACAAGTGCAATATTCAAATTCATTAAGTCAATGTGTGTCGATTTGATAATATGATTGCATCTCACACTACTAGAAAACAGGGAAATAGTGATGGACTGCTTCCGACGGACCCATTTTTCCGTCGGAAAAGTCGAAATCTCCGACAGATTTTTATTCCATCGGATATTGCCGATGAATTTAAGAATTCCGTCGGAAATTTCTGACGAAAAGTAATTCCGTCGAAATATATGTACTTTTCCGACATATTTTCCGTCAAAAAGTACCATTTTCGACAGAATAAAAATCCGTCGGAATATATATATATATTTTTAAAAAAAAAAAATCTCACAAAACCCTAACTCTTTCTTTTATTCCGCTTCTTATTTTCTCCATCCCCCTTCTCTTTCTCTTTCCGCTTCTCCTTCTTTCTCCTCTCTTCTTTTCCTCGTTCTCCTTCCCTCCTTCACCTCGTTTCTCTTTCCTCCTCCTATCCTTCTTCTCTGTTCTCCTTCACCTCGTTTTTCTCTTTCCTCCTCTCCTTCTTCTCATCTTTCTCTTCTCTCATCTTCCTGATCTTCTTTCCCCCCTCTTTCTATTTACCACACCGCCATCCACTACCACCGCCAACACTAACAACTAACCACCAGATCCCACCAAACCGTAGTGAACAACACCAACACAAACATCAATAGTGCAAAACGAAGGTTTTAAGGTCAAATAGTTTTCAAGGTCGAATTTGACCTTGTAAACCCAATTCCGAGGTTTTGTGTGGTCAAATTCAGGTATGTATCTATTTTTTTTCTTAATTTTGAATTTAGTTGTCCTTTTTTGGATTTTTTTTGAACATCTATGGTTGTGACTGTTGAAGGTTGGGTTTTGGGGATTTTTTAGAAAATTTATGGGGATTTTTTTTGATGTTTTGTGTTTTATTTTTTTTAATCGGAATTTCTGTGATATTTTGGTTAGGAATCGGTCAGATTTTGGTTTAGTTGGGTAGATCTGGGTTAGGGTTTGGGTTTGGGTTAGGTTGGTGGATCTGGGTTGGGGTTTGGGTTTGGGTTTGGGTTAGGTAGGTGGATTTGGGTTTGGGTTTGGTGGGTGGATCTGGGTTGGTTATGGGTTGTGGTGGTGGGTAGGTTATGGGTT
Source organism: Chenopodium album (assembly GCF_948465745.1). Taxonomy (NCBI): domain Eukaryota; kingdom Viridiplantae; phylum Streptophyta; class Magnoliopsida; order Caryophyllales; family Amaranthaceae; genus Chenopodium; species Chenopodium album. The sequence continues at coordinate 3,132,715 of NC_137836.1, read as the reverse complement.
GTGGTGGTGGAGGATCTAGGTTGGTTATGAATTGCGGTGGTTTTAGAAGGTGGCATAGGAGGGAAGGGGATACGGGTGGTGGCGAGGCAAACCCTTTTTTTGTTTTTTTTTTAAGAATTTTCTGACGAAATTTCCGTCGACAATTTCCGGCAGAAAACAATCTGGCGGAAACTTCCGACGGTCTTTGTCGTACCTGAAAATCTACTTCGACGAACTGATTTCCGTCGGAATAGTGTTTCCAACGGAAATTCTGTCGGAAAAGGCTGTTTTTCCGACAAATGGTATTGCGACAACCGATTCCGACGAAATTTCCGTCGGAAACGGGTTTTTCGACGGAAAACAGGGTGTTTCCGACGGAAAAATTCCGTCGTTATTTGCCTGTTTTCTTGTAGTGTCATGTCGTGATCATATTAATCTACAAATCTTTTCTTGAAATCTATTTTAGAATTACAAAAGAAATTATTACTATGTAATCAATTTGAGCATGGCCTTGTATTTTTTGAATTCTCCCTCTTCAGGGGGCCGAGACACATCCCTAATTAAATAGGTAGATTCAATCCAATCTTGTGGCAACCAAAGCTCCCACTCAACTTTTGAAGTAACCAGGAAACACCCTTTATTATCTCTAGTTACGGGTAGACGTTGGAGTGTGCACAGTTAGATCAATCATTGAATGGAATCAATGTTCCACTTATGTCAAAGGAATCCACAAATATATCCGGAAGCTTTATACTTGTACTCTAAAGTAGGTCTATAGTTCGATCATGCATCATTCATGCACATCCATGTGATTAACCGAGCATCACTACGCTCCTATAGCCAATGAAACTGCGTTATCCAATAAATCTTACATGCTAGTCCATTTATTGAAATTATTTATGTCCACTTTAATGATTTCAAACTAGGAACTTAAACGGTATATGAATTTAGTTCACCTGTGGGGTTTCATTTACCAGGTCATCAACCTGAGGAGCCCATCAATTAATAATTATTATGGACATTTTATTTAATATCAAAACCATGATTAAATATAATTCTGCAAGCTAATGTATTACTTATGTAATATGTTTTCTCAAAACATACACAACTTAAATTACATATATAACTTGCTTCAATCCAAGGACCTTAGTATGACTCTCATGCCTTAGTTAGGTTGATTGTGAAATATTTCCCTTATTATTCTTAGCTAATGTACCTAGACAAATACTGTAATGTTTCTAGTCATATTATATTGCTTGCTCATGTATTATATAACTGTCAAACTTTGTGAATGGTGTACATTGACAAATCGTGTAACAAATGGATGGAGTAGTAATTTGAACATGAATTAATTTAATTTAATATTCATAACATGGATTATCAATAAACTTGTTAAAAATTCTAGCATGCTTGTATATACAAATCATACAAACATATAATCTCAACTCAATCAAAATAGTGCAATGATCACAATTCCTAAGACAACAAGATATTAAATTTGAGCATAATATTAATAAATTGTAGGCTATTAGGAGTGCCACTTTGGCAAAAAATCACTTAATTTCAATTGTCATTCTAAAATAAACAAATATGAAGTTAGTTAGTTTTTGGCGGCAAAAAATTAACATCACTTTGAGCTTCAATAGCCCATATCTAAACTCTTTTCTTCAACTTTCTCAATTATAATCTGATTCTTCCTTATTCTACCATTTTCTTTAATTTTCTTCTCTCCAAATCTTTCACACTTCTGTCTTTATTTTGCAATTACATTAAACTTTTAGCATGGCAATTAGGAGGATTGAACGTCAGTTGAATTACAAGACATTTTAATGTCTTTGGGACATTAAATTGTTTCATGACTTTTTAGTCCCCAATCAATCTAATCTTCATCAACAATTGCGTAATCAAGAAGATAACTTTGACATTCCTGCCTATGATAGACAAACAAGAATGAGTTATTACTTTCGATTACACACTAGGATTCGACCGGACGGAGACTTTACAAGATTCTTGAAAGAAGAATGGCTTATTTTTGTAGAGGACAGACAATTGATTATTGTAAGCTAAGCTGGGTGAAATTTGAATGGTTGTGTTATGATTATTGCCTGATTTTGACAGTTCTGATTATCCGCCAAAGAGGCAGCGCACTATCAGGATGCCCGTGGAGGAACCCAAATCCGAAGCTACGGCAGCACCAGAACTTGAAGAAGAGGTATCCAGTAGTTCTTTAAAAAAAATTTGGACATTTTTTGTTGTATTATCTTATGAAGATTATCTTATATCAAGTTGAATATGTTGTAAGTGAATTATGTTGTTGTGATGTTGTGTTTATCAAATAGTTCTTTAATTTTTTTTGGTTGTATTATCTTATGAAGATTTTCTTATATTTTGTAGATCAATAATCAAGATGTTGCAGTTATCTTGGCTGGAGGAACTCTACTACCAATAGAGGAGAGTATGCAATTCTTTTCATATTGTCTTGAAAATATCCTAATAGTTGTTGTATCTAGTGAACCATCTGGCCTATCATTATATATCAGCTATGCATCTAGAGGCTCATCGAATTTGGTCAGTCATTTGGCTCCCTTTGCTCCCAATTTTGATGAGATATTGCTATATTGAGTTTGTTGTAAACGTGCTGAAATTTGATTAGTTCATATTGATTTTGTAAATCATGTTTTCATTTTGGTGTAATCTATTGAAAGCCTTGTGGATTAATCGTGATTTTCTGGACCTGGTTCCATTTTCTTGTTGATGTGATATTATTCTATCAAGTAACCTTTTTTCTGTTAATCATTTGAGTGCTGAAGGTTGTTTTTTGTAATGTGTTTTGGGAGTACTGCAGATTGAGGAGTTAGGTGATCTAATTGTCACGTGCCGACTACTTTTCCCTATTCACACACCGTGCGCCACCCGCTTACAGTTTGTCGTAAGACGAGTCAGACATTCTACGTTAGCACGCACTACTCCTTGTGCTCACCTAGCACAACCCTTTGTGCTGCTCAAATATGTTTTCTAGCACGACCCCTGAGTTGAACTAAGCACTCACCCTTGGTGCCTTAGTCCGAATTTACGACTAAGTGTCGTAGATAGTTGAGCATGCAAGCTATCGCCCCTGCTAGTATGCCCGATCACTCACTTGGCACCTTTGCGCCTTAGTTTTCCTCACACTCTCTAAGTGTTTGAAGGAAAGAGATTGAGTTGCAAGAGAACACAATTGCTTTTGGAATGCTTTTTGGTATTACTCTCAACTTAAATGTACAAATGAGCCTTGGAGCCTATTTATAGTGCTCCTCCCTACTTACAGGTTGCATCTAGAATATTCCTAACCTCCTTAAATGGAGGGTTCTAGACTACAAGCATCTAGAGAGTTCCAACCTCCTTAGGAACATACATCATGGAGGTTTCTACACACTTCCTACCTGGAATGCTAAGGACTACCCTAGAACATTCTAGAAACTTTACATACAAGTGTACATACATAGAAGCACCTAGAAGACTTCTAAGATGCACCAGACCTTCCTTGATTATTCTAGAGTTATCCACTCTAGAATAGTCTTCCAAAGAACCTTGTAGATAGTTCCGGAACTTTCTAGAAGCATCTCGCGTTTTCCGCACTACCTGCTCCAAAATTCATACTTCGGAACCTTATCTCGGAAAAACAACACTATTATGGTCTTCCTTGGCCCAAAATACGATGGACCCCCAAATTTGGGCCCATTTGGACTTCGTTTGAGTCCTCAAATGACCCATTATTGTGTTGCTGTCAAGTGGGTGTTCACTAGGATTTTACCACAGTTGCTAAATAAAGCTCTATAGGGGGAAGTGCTCAGCTGGGAACCAAGGGCAAGCCCCCTAGCCATGATTATGTCCTGTTGCTTAGTGACCTAAATGACGCCCATGGTTTGGCAAGGGAGATGACTCGTGACATAATACTTTGGAATTTGGTGAGTGTAGTTCCTGAAGGAATAGTTGTATTTTTCTCCTCATTTGACTATGAAGACAAGCTAAGGTCTATGAGGCATGGAGAACATATAGCATTAAAAGGTGTGCTAAAGGAATACAAGGATAGAGTTGATTTGCTAGCAATTAGAACCCTCAAAACATGTCAAAATGGTGTAGTAATTTTGGCTGTAGTTGGTGGTACTATATCAAAAGGCATCAATCTTAGTGTTGGAATGGGCAGATGTATAGTTGTGGTTGGCCTTCCTTACCATAATGAGTTGGTTAAGAAAATCAATCACATGGAAGGCGTTGGTGATGCAAGATTTAGCAAGCCGTTGCTGGTTTCAAACAATGACAGATACAACAGAGGAAATCTTCATGCTGGATTCGACATTATAAGACATTGCATTGAGAAGACCAAGAGTATTAAGATAATCATGCTGAAAGCTTTGAATCAGTCAATTGGTGAGTAGTACTAATAATTGACCGATAATTGGTTGCATGTTTTTCAATCTCTGCTTATTTTATGTTTACCAATATCCTCATTCATGTATATTCTAAACTTGCAGGCAGAGCAATTCCTCACATAAATGACTATGCTGCTATTTTGTTGGTTGATCCATGGTATGCATCTTACCCTTTAAAGCGAAGTTCTTCATACCCTGCTAACTACCTCACTTGATACAAGACTGCCTTATCTCTTCGACTTGCAACTATGGCAAAGCTCACAGTTGGCTACATCAGTTCTTAAGGCATAACAAGCAAAAAGTAGATTGATATTCAAATGTAGAAAGAATCATATCAGTCTCCAACTCAGCAAGGTGAGTGCAGCCTAGCCTATAATAGTAGTATTGTACTTAGTAGCTTGTATATTTGCTCACGAACCAATATACCAATCAGTGACTTAGATTAGTCTAGCCTATAATACAGACTAAAATTCTCCTCTCTTTCTCCTTTCTTTTGGTCTCTGAGCACAAGTTAGACTAACATAGTAGTATTGTACTTAATAGCTTGTATCTGTTCATGACTTGGTATATCAAATCTACCGTTCTGCATAATTCCTTGGTATAAAAATTGAAAGTCAAGGGTTAAGTTCTTCAAACCTTGTGACTTTTGAGTTATATATCGAACTCATACTTGTCACCTTGAAAACCCTTATCTGAAATTTTCGTTCCTGGTATGATTTCCCTTCGTCACTTAATCTAAACATGTTATAGCTGTACGTTGAACTTGTGTAGCCTCTATTCAAATATATCCAATGATACTGACCTTTACGTGGATTTATGTGAAACTATTGGCCAATATCAGAAATAATCTGTAAATTAATTTTGACATACACCTTGAAACAATTAACATCTGCCTCTAAATAGTAAAGGAATTAAGGAATTCCCTTAAAAGAAATCCCTTTGTACTGGTATTTCCCTTTCGCTACTAAAAGACATGTACAGACACCGCTTCTGATCAATTAAGGACTAAGATATTTGTTAGTTTAGATGAACTATTACGAGAGGGGGGTGAATGGTAGTAGGTTCTAATCGCGGAACTTAAGCGGAAATAAGCAATAAAAACATAAAGAAACTTAAAGCACACAGCAAGTTTTACGAGGAAACCATCCAGTGCCTAACTGGAAGTAAAACCTCGGCCCTATTGGGACTTATAAACAAATTCCACTATAATAGGAAACTCTCCTAGTACAACCTATTACACAGACCTTTGCTTCGCAAGTTCCTCCTAAGACACTTGCTAATTGATAAGAACCTATCCTATCAGACCTAAGACAAACTCAGGCACCTTTTTCGACCCAAGACACACTCAGGTTCCTTTCTCGACCTAAGACACACTCAGGTTCCTTTTTCCCACTTGCAACCCAAGACAGACTCGGGGTGACTGACTACCATTCGAATTTTAGAGAATTCAAACTCATACACTCAAACGTGAATTTAAGAGAATTCACAATCTCACCCCAAAACCAATTACAACTCAAAGACACACTCTAACACATAAATGGAAAGCTACACATGAAACCCGAAATCAAAATGATAAAGCTTAAACCTTTGGCAAACTTACTCTTAAGCACTAAGTGGTTTTCACGCTTAAAACTCTCATTTTGCTAAGCTGAAATACTTCTATATTTATAGGAGTTTCTCAGCTTCTCAAACTAAGGTTTTCGCAAACAAGATAGATCAAACAGAAATCTGATCTTATCTTCTTTAAAACCGAAACAAAACAGATTTAATTTCGTTTTTATGAAAACCAAGTTTTATCAAACTCGTTTTTGTTAAAAGATAGAATTTTTTGAAAAAGATAAAACCAAGTCAAAACAGATTTTATAAGATAAAATCAATTAAGTACTTTTTCATAAAACTTATAATTATCTTTTACGAATTAATTAGCTTGCCAAGCTCTATCTGATTTCTAATAAGTTCCATGCATATTTATCATTTATATGTTTACATAATCCTACAAAAACAAACTTATCTTTTACACAACTATAAGTTATGAAGTCCATCTTCTTCGGTTGATATCTCGATCTTTGCATTGATCCTTGGTTATTGAGGCTTGCCCCAGCATTACACCGGAACCAGGTCGTTACAACCCGTTTTGAAGTTCCTGTTGAGAAACTTCGGGAAGTTCCATTGCTGAACTCTTCTTCTGTCTTTTACTTGTCCTCATGGATCTTCTAAGGTTCCTTTGTCCCAGTTCCTACTTCAGCCCTCTATGCTTACTGAATCTGCCAACATCACAACACTAGAAAATCCTTATTAAAAGGAAGTTTGCTCAATTCTTGACATCATCATCAAAACCTCATAAGGGTCAACAATATTATTACAACAGACCAACAGTATTAGCTAGCTCTCAATAATATTGATTAACAATGCAAGTATATTTAGCTAACTCAGTGACATGTTGAACATCCGTTTACTCATCTGTTTTTGTCACTTTGTTATCATCTTCTCATCACTAATCAAAGCAAGGTCATATTAGGATACGCAATCATAAAACCAATAACTATGTTAGGGAGAGTATAGTTGGTCTTGATATCGTTCCATTTGGCTCTGTGCCTGTCCATTTCTACTTCAGAACGAAACGTGCTTTAAACTCCAAACCATGTCCTTAAGGTCTTCTAAGGACAAAATCAAACAATTAACTAATGCTTCTTGAAACGCAAGTAACCAAGCTTGAATCAACTATATAAAGCGGATTCTCACACAAGTTTTTAACACAGAACTCTAAATTTTATTAATCTCAATCACTCACAGTAAAAATAACCTTAAAAGCCAATCTAAAGAGTCCTAGATCTCATAAACAATTGAGCTCACAATAATCTTTTACAAACCAAAGGATAATATATCAACTAATTTATATCTCTAACAATATAAAAGTTTTAATTTACTAAACTAGATCTAATTGTGCAATAAATCAACAACTGATCTATAAATCGCCAATCCTAAGTTCAATTGTTTACTTTTCCCCGGGATATTTTACATTTTACAGTTCATTAAGAAATTACTTCATAATTTATCATATCTTTATATTATATATGTAGTATGGACGCTATAGCTATCTTAGTATAACAAGCTTAGCTATTTTTGAATGCGATTCCTACCATACATGAGCTTAGAACTATAGATTTATGTAGTCATCTTGAAGATATTAGGTCAATGTATCAACTGTTTAAGGTTATACATGAAATTGAGATCTGATAAGTCATAGTTAGAGTATGTTCTTTCATCTTATCTTATCTAATTTTATATTGTCATATTATATTTTAATACAGACAAAATATTATTAAGTCGTTACAAAATAAAGTCAAAGAACACAAGTTCATACAATTCAATTTAGTCAAATAAATTTGGACAAATAGATCCAAACAAAATCAAATAAGTATTTTTCTTAATTTCAGATACAATTTTGAATTATTTCAAGATAATTTTACATAAGTTAAGACAATATAGATTCAGACAAAATAATATAAGTCCAGACTGAATAATGTAAGTTTAGACTAAATAATGTAAATTAAATCGATTGTTCAAAAAAAAGTAAATTAAATCAGTAAGTCTTATATGTGACTAGCCACACGACGTGACCACATAAGTTTATAACAGTATTTATATATTTGTATGAGTAACCTTATTTATTCGTAAGAGTAACCTCAATAAGTAACCTCATTTGTTTGTTAGAGTAACTCCTATTATTTTGTTTAACTAATGAAAGAATAATTCTACTTGTTTAGTAGAGTAACCCTATTTTTTATGAAAATGTAAAGTGGTGGTGTGATATGAATTTGTAATTTGGAATGGCCTAAATATAAGCATGGCATGTATACTAATGGGGACAAAAGGAGCATTTGAAGAAGATGACAATCGTTTTGGACGTAAATTTTTTCCTAAACTTACGATAACACATCTCCTATTTCAAGTATCAATTAAGAATTTAAGATGATAACGAATGTGAAAGTTTAAACTGCACCCTTCTTGCCCTTTGCGCATATGAATGTCAATAATCATCCAAGAAGTATGCTTTATCCCCTATTTTAGTTAAACTCCCGTTATTTTTTTATCCAAACATCATGATTAACTCTCTATCAACGTATGTAAAATATTTGCGAGAAAAATGTTTGAATTGTATTGATAATCTCGGCAAACATTTATAGCCTACAAAACATTAAACAATATAAAATTTTACTATGGACAAACTTATCAGAACTTATGAGACGTTATCAAAAATTAATTTTGATTGTAATTTAAACTTAGATACCCCTAACCTATTAAATTTAACCAACCAGAAGTCCAGAACTTATATAAGGTGAACAAAACAGGACCTTAGAGTGTACTAAAGTTGGTAGAGGAAATGCCACACAAATGTTACCTACTTGCCATAAATGTATACTTCTTACTTTATAAATAAACTACTTTAATTAATTAAACAATTCGAAGTATATTGATTGATTAAGTCGATCTGTGTGAAGCATTAGTAGATAACCAACCCTCCTTTATTCCATGAAAAATACGTTTGTAGAATTTGTCAGTTTTCATTATATAATACATTAGGGTACTTGACAACATCAAACAACATATAGATCATGAATTTAATTGGATTTGATTTAATTTAATTATAATTGTGGAGTGTTTCTTTTGGGGTTCCTAGCCCCTTTAGGTGACCATATCGATGTCCAGGTGCCTGGTGGCCTTAATGATTTATTTCAGGGAATTTAAGTAAGGAAAACCGTTGTTGGATAAAGAAAATATGAATTATATTGATAAGTACCCCGTCCCTTAATGATAGTTCCTTATGGACAATTTTTACTGTAATTAATAAATATAAATCAAAGTGATAAAAGTATATTGGAAAGGTAAATTTACATTGGGTATGCAAAAAAGTTGAGAGAGAAAGTAATAAAAGTACATGACAAAACAAAAATTCACATGGGAAAGTTAAATTTGCACATATATTTTCGCAAATTAGAGAGAAGTTTGCTAAAAAAAATTACTCCGTAATATTAATGATACTTGAAAACAGCAAATGAGACTATCATTTTAGAACTTAAAATTGACCATAAGGGACTATCAATAAGGGATAGAGGGAGTATGTTAATTTATCATACATTCATGATACTTTGTTGATATTATAAGGGTTACTCGGTCAATGTTACATGATTACTTCATTAGTGTTTTACTCAGTCAATGTTATACGATTACTTCATTACTGTTTTACTCGGTCAGTGTTACAAGGGTTACTCGCTTAGTGTTATACAAGTAGAAATTACTTACTTTGTTGGTTTAAATCGGCCATATAACGGGTCAAATATTTAAAACTTATTGAATGAGTAAATTCAAACTATATCAAGTACTTCCTCTGTCCCTTTATTTTTTCCTAATTGTTATTTTTGGGATCACTTTGAAAACTTTGACCATAAATTACCGTTAATGTATAAAAGATACTATAGTCATGAGCGCTCTTATTAAGATTCGTCTCATTATATATTTTATTAATACCGCGTTTTTATAAATTTTTACGTGTATTGAATTAAAAAATAAATGTTTTAATTTTAATACACGTATTGGAGACCATACCTAGTCAAATAGGGCAAAAAAAAAATAGGGATAGAGGGATAAAAAAAAATCCTTTAAACCACTAGCCTAAATAAGCTTGTCATAACTCATAAGAGATAGCACTCCTTAATGACAAAAGGATTGGCTACATCGCCTACATGCATAGATACTAGGCTACTATATGTCTCTATCAATTGAAGATAAATCGACTTTTTCATGTCTAAAATATGAGTTACAAGTAATATTTTAAAGTGATTAACTTGTTCTCCTAAACTTTCATCCAATGTGATTACAAAAGTTGAACATTGAATCACAAATTTTACGTCATTTCAAGCTTTTTCTAGAAAGATATGGATTACGAGTACAACTTAGAAAAGAATAATGTACCTTTCAAAGACTAATTAGCAAGTGCAATAAAGTAACAAGAGTACCTCTCTTTCCGATTGCTTTGCAGAATATGACTTGAGCAAACAATTCGTGAATATCATGAAAAATCAACACGTCATCTCATCGAATGTATTAATCCACTTAATTTGCTAATTGTATCAATCTAGTATTAATCCACTTAATTTGCTAAATGTATATCAATCCCCTTATTTGCTACTTGTACTTGCTTATAATTGTTACACCAAGGTCTTAAATTCATTATGTCTAAATCACCACAATTTAAACTGAATCAAATTGATTGTAACATAACAATAGAAATCATAACATTGGCAATTGAAATTAGGAGACAATTAGAAATTTAGAATCCAACTCCCTATATTGAATCACAACCATTAAACGAAAACTTAACTAAATAGAATTAATAATATCAATCAATCCAACAAAAAAAATAAACTAAACAACATATTATTGAGATGGATAATAATATCATCATCCATGATAACAGTAGAAGCTTACATATTTTTGTAAAAAAGGCAAACCTCCAAAACACTTCACAAAAAAAGGAGGGCACTTTTTTCTCACAAAAATCAGTCAAATTTAGTAGCAAAAACAACACCTTCTTTGCTACACTCCATCATTCAAATCAATCCTACTAATTAAAACAATCTTCTCCTAATTAAAACCCTAATTAAACCCACATTAACCATAATCCAACCTCCTTAATCCCCAAAATTATTCACAATTTTTCCCCAAATTCTGTTTTTTTTTCTTCTTTTTCAGAAGAACATTATCATCTATACAAAATTTTTCCCTTTTTTCTTTTTTTTTTTTTCAACAAAAAAAAAAAAAATCAAGCAAAGAAATCAGCCATACTCTTCTTCTTATTAGGTGGAGCAATGGGACCCGCCGGCGATCGGAAAACCTTAGTAACGACGTCGTTTTTACACCAATGAAACGGCACCGTTTCATCCATCATTCCTCCTCTCACAGCAGCATTATAACAAACATCACAGAAAACAGAGGAAGACGAAGAAGACGCAGCATCATCACTGAAATTACCATAATACCCTCCACCTCCACCATACCCAAAACTCAAATCTTCATAAACATTCGAATTCAAATTCATCGACATCATATACTTCTCCCTTTCTCTCTCCACTTCTTGAATCAACCTCATCCGATTCACATACTCCAAATACTCATTCAAATTATAATTCCCCAGATTATTACTGATATTATTATAATTAAAATTATTATCTCTTCTCAGAAGAACAAAATCATTATTATTACCATTGATTGCAGGATGATTTTTGGGTTTACGCCTTCGTGTGCGACGAGAACGCTTCTGGACGACATAGAAAGAGGAATCGGGTTCATTCATGGCGCTCTCGAAATCGAATTTGTTCGTAACAGCATGACGACGACGATGATGATGGTGAAAATCGTTGAAATTAGGGCGTTGAAAATAGATTGTGATTTGATGGGGTGAAATCTGGAGTTTAGAACTTAAGATAGATTGAAAGGATTTGAAGGTGAGAGATGGGTTGATTGGGACAGTACCCACATCGATTTCTCTTTCTCCATCGAAGAATGTTACAGGAAACAGAGTAATTGTTGATGGATCTTCTGAGAGGAGATTGAGATTGGAATTGGTGGTCTCCATCATCTTGTTCTTCAAATCTTTTCTGGGTTTTTTTAGAGAGAGAAAGTGAGGGAAGAGGAGAGAGAAAGTGGGAAGGAGGGAGGTTGAAGAAGAAGAAGAAGGGGTTTATAATGGCGGTTTATATGGTGTGTTGTGTAAGGCGGTGTTGCCTTGGAGGCCAAGTACTTGGGTTTTTTTTTTAATTCTTTTATTTTTGGAGTTATTTTTTTGTAAAAAAATCAAGTACTCGTAAAAGTAAAATTTTAGGAGAAAAATTAAAAAAGAAAGAAAAGGGATTTATTACGGGATTATTTTTTAAAAATAAATTTGTTTTACCGGTTGGGTAAGTGGCACGTGTACACTGTTAGTTGCTTGGGGAAGGGTCTAAATCTCTGGAATATGTTTTTACAATATTAATAAATTTACAGCTGTGGTAATTTTTTTATTTTAAGATTTTATACAAGTATTGGGGAATATGATAAGGGAGTTCGTGGTAATTTCAGGTAAATTTTTAGGATGGTTCGAGGAAAAAGGGGAATTATTTGCAATTTTATTTCTGTTTTTGGTGAGGAAGTAATAAAGAGGAGTAAATGTCCCCTTTTTTTTTTTTTTTTTTTTTTTTTTTTTTTTTTTTTTTTGGTTTGAAAGAAGGGGAGTAAATGTCATTGTTGTTAGTTACACGGTGTAAATGAAACTTATAGGCTAAGTTTTAGAAATGAGGAGGAATGTTCTAAGAATGAACTTTGATTTTGATCAAACATAATATTGACTAGACTTGATTGACTTATTGAGCTACTCACTCCATTTTTTTTTTAAATGTATTACTCTGTATGTAATATTTGAGGTTTTGCACTATTTATCAATTACCTTTGATTTAATATTTTTACTACTCCATACTATATATTTTATAAACAGTCAAGTAATTAAGTATTGTTAAATTTGTTATATTGTCTGCTTTTATAATATAATTTTGTTATAATTTTTACTAATATCTAATTATACATTTTGATTATTAAAGATGTGCCTTTGTAACCATGAAAACTCAAATGATGCATTTATAAAACAGAGAAGGTAAAATCTAATTTGAGTAAAACTTTAATTTCTTTATCTTACAAAATAATCGATACATTTGACTTTTTTTTTTAAAAAAAAAAAAAAAAAAACCTCTTTGTATATTAATTAACTTTGATTGATTTTGTTATAATGTATAAAAAAAATGATTATGAATAAATATGAACTCTATATTATTAATATGGAGTATTAATTGAATTCATGTGTATTTTCTTCGTGAGTTTTCAATATGTGCCTAATGCCATCTTAAAAGCTACACCAATGACAAGCTAATTTGATAATTAACTTGTCATGCTATGTAAGTTTTTATAGTTAATTATTATTTGGAAAAATTGTCAGGAACTACATGCTAAATAGGGGTATTTGGAAACAACAACCCACTAAAAAATTTTATCAAAAAAACTACCCTCTAAATTTAAAAAGTTAGAGTAGCACTACCCATTTGCATTTTTCAACGAGAAAGTCCGGCGTGTAGGGCCCACTTTTTCAATTTTTCTTCTAAAAATTCCTAATTGAAGAAGTGAAAACAAGTAGGGTATGCAATTCATAGGTAATTCTTCTCTATTAATCCATTAATTATGAATTTTGATGTTAGAGTGTAACGATAAGAAAAATTAGGGTTCTTAGAAATTGGAGATAATTTGAAATTGGTTGAATTTATTGCTTTTAATTCAAATTGGTTATCTTAGGGTTACGAATTAAGGTCCAATTTGGCATTGCATCGTGTCTTTTCAGAGAAAAATTGAAAAAGTGGGCCCATGCGCCGGATATTATCGCCGGAAAAATGCAAATGGGTAGTGCTACTCTAACTTTTTAAATTTAGGGGTAGTTTTTTTTGATAAAATTTTTTAATGGGTAGTTGTTTCCAAATATCCCTATTAAGCGTGTAGTTCCTGACAAATTTTCCTTATTATTTTAATTACTTTTTGCTCCCATGACTAGCTATTTAAGTGTCAATACATCTTAGTGAAAATTTATGAGAATAAAGCATTATTGAAGGTATAATTTATTAATTAACATTACCAAAATTAATTAAGACTCCACTACGAATCTAATACAACGACCACTTAGCAAATGGACTACTCGGTATAAAATTACATTCACGTGTTTATTATTCACATTACATGTGATTTTCAAGGCATATGTAATTTTCAACCCAAAACTGATCAATTGTTAAGAGTATGTAATACCCGTACTTTCTAAGAATTAGAAAACCACATGCATTGTAATTTCGCTTCAATTCTATACCAAACAATCAATTAAGCTAAGTATCAATTACTAGCTAGTTTATATGGATAATTGATTACCAGAAAGATTTACTGGTGGTCAAACAATAAGTTTGATCAAAATCTTCAAATTTGGATAATTGATTCATATTTCATATATTCAGACTAGTCAATATTGACTAGAAGCACAGACTGTTGAACAAGACAACAATAGTTATTTGATTAAGCGTCTAAAACTTAATTAATGAAACCAATATATAACAGTTGAATATGATTAAGCTAGCTCGGCTCTTTGCTTCCAACATAAGATTTGGTCTATTCAGCTTGGTCCTCCTTAGACATTATTCTAACATTCTAAGGAAATATTCAATTCTTTTGTTGCTTGAACTTGTCCTCTCATTGACATTTTCTCTTTTCATTATTTAAGTGCAAGCACACTAAATATATTATACCAATTTTTTCATGACTTGAATATTAACTATATAGTATAGTTGTGAACATGTGACCTAAGAAACGTCATTGATATTTCAAAACAATTTCAGGTGAATTTTCCAGTAGTTGACACTTTATTAGATATGCTCAAGATATAGAGATGGCAAACATGTTATATGAAATTGCTCGGGTTAGTTCAATCATCCTTCATTTAACAATACCGAGTACAATTTACGCTACCCACGAGTAAAAATTTTGGTATCCATATATACCCTCTCTTATTTTTTTTATAAATATTCTAGTACTTAACTCATGGCATGACCCGACAAATGGGTCATTCAGGTCGAGCCAGGCACAGGTCGGGTCGCTTAATCATCCTCAATTTTGATGGTAAATAGGTTTGAGATGGCAAATAGGTTGTTTGAAATTGCTCGGGTTAGTTCAATCATTCTCAATTTTAATAGGTTTGCGACAATACCTCAATAACGACTAGCACAATTTTGAATAGGAGTGATCGAGTAAAAAGATCATATGGATAATTAGCCTTCATCAATCAGTATTCTTAGGCTAATCTTAATTCCTATTAATAAGAAAAAATGGTAATAGCATTACAATAGTGTGTGAATAATGTAAAATTTCTCGTTAAAAAGATAATGTAAAATTTAAAGTGTGTATTTTCATGTAGGAAAAAAAAATCAAGTATATGTACAAAGTATTTAGAATTGGTGAAAATGTCCTTTCTATTGGGTTCGATTGGGGTCAAGCTTGGCTAAGTTCTAATCGAAGTGATGAGTCAATTGATTTGATTATATACCACATGAATATCAGTTTGCATTAAATTTAAGTCTTTTAAATGATTTTGATAGAATATAAAATCATTTTAAGAATTCCAACCAATAGTTTAAGCATACATTTCAACATTTAAGCTTATATTTGAGTTAGTCTTCAACCATATTATCATACTTAATGTCACGAATTTAAATTTCATCTATATAGTGAAATATTTAATACGGTGTATCTATGTTTGCATCCACCTTTCAACTAAGTCAATATAACAACAATCGGGAGGAGAGTGAAACCTAACCACCCAAAACTGATTTCGAATCCATAGATTAGCCCAAAGGGTAAGAGGAATCAATCCTAAATATTTTAAATGCAAATTCGAATGAATTGAAGACTACGGATGTTTCAAGATGTAGGACTCTCTGGAGAATTTATAGTAAGAACTAACAAGTGTTGTCTAGTAGTCTCATCAAAAGAACAGAACAGAACAGAAATCATCATATTTTATAAAGTAATAATTTAATTAAACCGCCAATAGTAAGCTACGTGGCTATCTACCTAATAACTTATATATACACGTGGCTAACAACCTAATATGAGTGTGAATTATATAATATATATATACTCATCAACTTATTCCAAGTATATATAATCTAGATTTTGCTAGAACAGATACTTCACAAACCAAAAGAGAGAATTAATTTGAGAGAAAACGAATTGAAAAAGAAAAGAAAAATGCATCGAGCAACATTTGTGCCAGCAAATGATAAAATGGAGTACTTCAAATTGATGAGTAATCATACTATCCCTTGCGTTGGTTTGGGGACATGGAAATCTGGCTCTCAAGCTCGTTACTCCGTTGAAAGTGCCATTGTCGAGGTATGGTGTATTCTTGTTTTTAAAATAAACTAGTTTTTGGACTCGAGCAACGTGTTAGGCTATTGTACAAATGTTGTAATCAAACTCTTTTTTTACTTTATTTCTTCTATGTATAAGATAACGTGCATGTACTTGTCATAATCAGCTTAGTGTTAAAACTCTATGACTCGTTTGATAGTTGGTAATAAATAATGGTAAACGGTAAAGAACATAGTTTATATACTAGTAAAATAAGTTTGTGGGGGAAAATTCATGTCTATAACTATTGTAATGTTAGCCCTTCCTCAAATAACTCATTATGTTCACAAATATTCATTTTTTTTTTTTTTTAAAGGTGGTAGATATTAGTGAAGTAATGGGAATTTATGAACAAAATAACATGTTTGGAGGAAACAAAGATTAGATGATCATATAAACACATTAGAAATCTGAAATCCTAACAAAATTAAACAAACATCCATTACCCTACGATTTACTATACCTTACAAAACGTGGTTTTAGTGTTTAAATTTGTCGTCATGAGTTTATGAACGCTTATCTATTTGTTAATTTTAGTCTGTTTGTGGGTAAATCTTGTAGAGCTTAATCTTGATAACAATATACGGTTACACTTCATTTTTTCAAACACCAAGAAAATAATTGGAATTAGTGGAATTTAAGAGAAGAATAATAGAATGGTAACCATAGATTTACTAGTTTAAGTCTATTGTATTGAATTTATTAATGACATCATGATAAGTGTCATTTTAGGTTGGTTTTTAGTAATGGTTAATTGATAACTAGTTATTGGCCCGATTGGCCCGGGCATCGCCCCGGGTTATTGTAAATTTATCATTTTAATCGAACTATATATATTTTGGCTTGTTTTTCATTGAAAGCTTAAGTGGTGTTATTTTTTAATTTAATTTTATTTTTTATTTAATATGATAGCTTAAGTAGTTTGTTGCTTGTATGAGTTAGTTTGATTACAAGAATAATTTTTTTACATTAAAATCATAAAAATATTATTAATCAAATCTTTATAAATTTGAGGTCAAAATATATACTACTCTATAATGCATAAAAATCTTTTACTATATGATTACAATTTTATGAGTTAATGCACAAGATAAAAATGGAGTAATGTTTAATTTTTACTAACTTTATTGCTATGTAATTATTAAAGAGTTACCGTCCAAGGGAAATTGAATTGCCATGCATATGAAGAGTTTATCCATTAAAGTTAACATTAATACATGAAAGTTAATGCATAGAGTTTTTCAATAATTAATGCTAGTATGATTTGGCGACGACACATCATATGCTAAATGGAAAAATTGTTGACACATGGCAAAACATCATGTCTTGCCATGAGTTTTAATATATATATAATAATATAATATATTGATTGTATAAAAGTAGTTATTGTGGATTGGGCCTATTCATGAGTTGGGCTTTGGCTAAAAATCAGGCCCATTTTCACGACAACAATGTAATAATGGTTTTTTTTTTTTGGTGCAGGCTGGTTACAGGCATATTGACACAGCTTGGGCATATGATGTAGAAGAGGCGGTAACTTGACTCTTTCTCTATGATATGTTTTTTTTTTTAAAGCATACTGTTTTATATTATTTGATATTAATTTCCTGTAAAAATAGCTTTAACTCCTTTAATTAGTACAAAAATTTGATTTGTAACATTTGTTATCAGGTTGGTGATGGCATTAAGGCTGCAATTCATGCTGGAGTTGAAAGGACTGACCTTTTTGTCACCTCTAAACTATGGTTTATTTCTAAACCTTTTATATAATTATTACAATTACAAGTCATATAATCGCGTAAACTAACTTGTTTACTTTTTTGTTGAGTTTGTAGGTGTACTGATTTGACTCCAGAGAGGGTTAGACCAGCATTCGAAAACACTCTTAAAAAACTTCAACTTGATTATCTTGATCTTTACCTTGTAAATTATCTTACCTTCTTAATCACATTTTATTTCTTATTAGTATGATCTAAATAAACACTTATTCTAGGCTATTTTTATTGTTTGTTTTGTAGATCCATTGGCCATTTCGCTTAAAGGAAGGCGCAAGCATGCCACCAAAAGCAGGGGACGTGCTAGAGTTTGACATGAAAGGAGTTTGGAGGGAAATGGAGAGGCTTGTCGCCGATGGCCTTGTTAGAGACATTGGCATTTCCAACTTCACTGTCGCAAAGCTTACCAAGCTAATGACTTTTGCTCTTGTTAAGCCTTCAGTTTGTCAGGTAAACATACAAATTGCCTGATAAATAGGGAGTTACTTAGTCACATTGGTATACTTGGTATAAAATTTAGATCAACAACAAATTGGTTTTAAAAGAGTGATGACAATAATATTGATCAATACACCTATATATGTTGACCTAGCTAGGTGTACTGCATTGATTTTTGCTTTTTCTTTGGTATACGACTTATGATCTTCATGAATTGCCATTGCAGATGGAGATGCACCCGGGATGGAGGAACGAGAAGATGCTCAATGCTTGTAGGGAACATGGCATCCACGCCATTGTAAGATGTCACATTTACCTTAAACAGTTAAAACATAACATGAATTGTACTCTTTAAGTGTTCTTAAGTAACTCATGTCCGAGGGAATGTTATATTTGGCACCACGGTAACATGTACAATAATAAAAAGTAAATATATAGACATGATCAATATGATTCATGAACACTTTCAACAAATACAAGTAACATGGAAATTTTCGAACATAGTTGAGTTTGACCCCTTGAACGTAGAACTAGTGTCATGGAAATTTTGCAAACTAAAGTCAGTTTATGTTTAAATTACATGAATTCAATACTCTAGGTAACAATATATCATAACATTATGTACATATGCTGATATGTTTGTAGTAACACTAAAAAATTCTCAGCATATAGTTGATTTGTTATGTGTTAAATCACCTTATTACAAATGGTTTGTAAGAGGTTTACATTTCACATTAGAAATTTGGACACATGAATATAATCTACAACTATGCAATTATTCTAAAAATGGGTGGTGTTGCAATATTTTGGGGCAGGCATACTCGCCGTTGGGTTCAGGAGGGAAGATAGACTTGTTGAATGATCCGGTGGTGGTGAAAGTAGCAAAGAAGCTAAAAAAGACCCCAGCTCAAATACTTGTAAGATGGGCATTGCAAAGAGGGACTAGTGTCATCCCTAAGTCGAGTAACCCGGATAGAATCAAAGAAAACATACAGGTTTTCGGGTGGGAAATTCCGCAAGAAGACTTTGATTCTCTTTCAGCTTTCAAAGAACAGGTAAGCTATTTCTGTGAATTTGAATCTAGAATTTCTGTTCTTGTTGGCTTTTTGTTTAAGGTTGTTGATTACACTGTAAAATTGTTGTAGAAACGAATCATAGATGGCGAAAATCTGTTCGTGAACAAGACGGATGGACCATTCAAGAGTGTGGAAGAGGTCTGGGACTTTGAAGATATTCCTCCTCTAAAGATTGCTCCTTAAATTCTCTTATGAGATAATTAGAAGGGAAGATTATCTAAATCGACGTCTTGTAATCTTTTTATTTCTCTCCAATAAAATGTAAACTATATAGCAGTGTGTAAAATAACATATACTTGTATATGTTGCTTGTACTTAATAATGTTCTAAGTTTTTTCGTTTGTGATCGTTGAATTTACTTGGTATAATAGCTACTCTGTATCAAGTAACGCATTAGAATTTATGTGAATCATATCATATAATTAACAACATATCCGTTGTAGTCTAGTTGGTCAGGATACTCGGCTCTCACCCGAGAGACCCGGGTTCAAGTCCCGGCAACGGAACCACTATTTTTGCAATTTTTCCATGTGAAGTTCGATGTGCCAATGTCTACTTTGTTTTTTTTTTTTTGATGCAAATGTTACTTTGTTGTGACTTGTGATCTCTTGGTAGGCTGGCCGTTAGGTTGCGCAACTACTGCCATGGTTGTTGCCAACAGTATCCCCCTTCCGTTAGTAAACTAGGCTGGTTGTTAGCTCGTAAGGTCCAACGCTGTATGCCATTGCTATAGTTTTGCTAGTTTAATCGCCGTTATTGAGACCAAAACTTGGATAGTTTTGATCAGTGTTTGGACTTTGGAGTAGTTAGATCCCTGCACATGCTGTATTATTTAGGATCAGCTATATGTATTCAATAACCCGTAAGTGCAATTACCTCTACGTCACAACATGTCTACGTGCATCTGATTATAATGGATATAATTCCCATTAAACATGATTATAATCCCTTAATTTGCGGTTAACAATGCATTTATCTGGAAAAGAATAACTTCCATCATATAGACCAAGGATCTTTCTGCTGTTCATAAAATACACTCCAAGTTGAGAACCTGATTTGCCCTATTAACACAAGAATGACTAAGCCACAAGAAATCTTTAGTCTCCAACCCTCAATGTGGTTGGAAAAAGAAAACCTTTTCACTGTACCAAAATTCTGGAAATATGTCCAAACATGAAAAACAAGACGGTATTCTACAGTTTGGAGCTGAAATAAACGAAATTGAGGCGACACATGAGTAGGTTCCTAATTCTAGGAACAAATGCACTACAGAAAACCTGGAGAATTCGAAATACAAAAATTCAAAACAAAAAATAAAAAATAAAAGCACATACTTTTAACCTGTGATGATTACAATAGGAATGAAAGATATCCTGACTAAAACCTGCCGCCTGAAACAACTGATATATTCTCACAATTTATATCGATTGTGCCTTGTGTATAACTTAAAGAGTCAATTGGGCTTCTTGCTCTTTTTATTGTCTCAAACCTCGAAATGCCTCAAAACACCCCCAAAAGAATTATATATGTCCACATTTATCTTCAGGTTAACTTAGACCTGAGGGCGCTCTCAAGGGATATCAAGGTTAACAACTTAAGAACCCAAGATATTCACTACTCCACACCTGCTGAACTTGTACAATTAGGACAAATCTTAATATGTCCATCAAGATTGCACGGCCAATCTCTGAAGATGCTCAAAGAACACTTGAAGACTAACATCGTCTGTGAAAATTACATCTGACACAGTGCCCATCTCGTTGACATTGTTGTACGTCGCTGATGGGTTCAGCTTTGCCAAAAGAAATCTAGCCTGTTGATCATTGTAGACAGCAGTAGTACCAGTTAAATAATTGCATCACATTTACTGTATTATATATAGACGATCTTACTATTGTTTATTGGTTAATACAAGTATGGTGATCATGGGACATTGGGGGTCAAGGTCAACTGTATAATTATTTAGCCTTAGAAAGGAACAATAAAACTTAGAAAGAATAGTGGTAACATCTTTCACCTAGATCAACATTTCTTAATACGATGTGTCGCTATAAGAATTGTCTATCTCATTTATTCCAATGGCAGCTACAGCGAAAGGGAAGACATAGTACAAAGCTTCTAGAGCTCCCAAACATCAAAGAAAACTATGGCTAAAGACAGAACCTTGTCAATCTGCCGGTCATCTAAATTAAGGTAATGACATAAAAAGGCAACAAATGGAACACTAAGAATAGGATAGCCTTTTAGCCATGTATTGCAGGGTAGCTTTCCACATCTACTGATTATGGAGTATTACTTTACCGAATGAACAACCTTGCCTTCCAGTATATACATACCACAGTTTGCATCAAATCCAGAAATTACCAAACACTAATACAAAAGATAGAAGATCAGAGAAATGCACTGACCTGAGAACCATGCTGATCGCAAACAACCAATCTGGGAACAGGGAAACGATCATGGATGATCATTTGAGAATCTTGAATTGGAGCTTCTAATAGTTCTTTGAAGTCCTGAAAAGTAAAAGATAATAGATGATAAACAATGGTCTGCAGAATGAGATATCACTGGCACAAGATAAAAAGAAAGCACCAGAAAATATGTTCTAATTTCTGGACCAGGATGCTGGACAAATTTACTTTAAGGTAAGCTGTTACTCGGACAGTACTATCTCCACCCAATGAGGCAACGATATCAAGTTTTTATAATGCAAAGAGAGAACTTTGAGACCACACTAAAATCCATCCAAAAAATGGACATACCTTGTATTCAGGTTGATCCTGGTATCCCTGATTACGCCACTGAGCAACCGTCATGCCGTGGAATATAACTACACTGAAATAGGAATCCAGCAAAAGTATGCGATCAGCTGCAATAGATGCCACATCTAACAATGCTGGAGACGGAGGTGAAAGCATGGAATATGATATAAGTGATGGCTGAATCATCACAGCTGCATTAGTAATGTTCTCACGGTTCAACAGCATGCGGAAATAGGCAGTTTCATCAGGACTATTGTTAAACACCTGTTGCAAGAAAACAAAATATAATTGAGATCTGTACAAAAAATAATATAAAAGACACAACCCACAAAAAAGTACCTGCACAAACTGTGACCGTCTTAAATTGAACAAAAACTGAGGGAACAAGGAAAAACAAGGGTTTAATGTAAATGATGATGGATCATCTTTCCGGTAGTCACCAAATTTGGAGCAAAGGCGTATTAGATTCCGATCCAACCACCGTGTAGCATCAAATCCTTCCTGCAACAAGACAACTTACGTCAAACCAAAGAGCTAAAACTAGAAGAGGAAGCTGACATAAGGAGGTTAGCATAGGAAACAATCACAGAAAGTACAACACAGCAAATAGAAGGTTGAGGGAAAAACTGAGCACTAATGGATCAATAATTGATCCAAAATGAACTAGCTTTAAAAATGTATTATGGTTATTTGCGCAACTTATAAGCTTATCAGGAAACAATAATTACTGGAAGGAAAAATGAGAAGCCCACATAAAATAAATTAAGTCCCTTTCAAATATAAGCAGGATTGCAAGATATGTACTACCAGATACAAGCCTTCATATTGGGAATAAACAAGCAATTAAAGGACACAAAGACAGCAAAAAGAGTACCTCCATCTCCATCTTATGTGAACATAATCTAGCCATTACTACAGCAGCAGTTTCTTGATCAAATCCTTGTACAAGTTCCTGCAAAAAGAATGCCCTATCTCAATATTTGCACCTACATTTCCAAAACACACAGCTCCAGAAAACGCTGTAACAAAATAAAATATTAAACGTGGCCCACTCAATTTTAATATTTTCTTTATTGAACAAGGTTATTGAAGTTATGAATATCAGGACATCCAAACCAATATAAATTCATTTTTTTTTAAATCAAAAAAAATAAAAATAATGCTTTAAACTTCTAGTGACTAAAATGCTTATGGAAACTGATAACTCACAGGTATAGCCTATCATCATTACAAATAGTAACTGTCAAAATAATGAACAAGTAACGCATCACAAGTCAAAAACTATGCAGAACAAGCAGCGTCAGCTATAACAGTAAAACTGGTCAACACACGAAAGGAAAGGATACATAATTGACTATTAAACAACCCGTATCCATTGTAGATTTAATGTTTCTCTAAACATTGAGCTAAAATGGGAGGGCCGGCGGGATGCATTTATTCATTTTACTCAAGAGGTGACTATGAGTACTGAGTAGCAAGATTATAGACTACTGTTAGAGCAAAAGCTACAAGTCAGGCTCTCAGATTTTGACTATCTTTTGCTTTGGAAAAAGTCCATTACACTAAGTATCTTACTTAACCAAACCAACCCCTAATTCAACCACCACCTTCCCTCCCTTACTACCCCTCTTCCCTTACCAGTGTTACAACATATCATCCACCACCATCATCACCAACCAACCTTCTTGCCTGAGGTTTTTTTTTTTTTTTTTTTTTCCACTCAGGTCCGACTTTTGCCGGAATTTTTTGTGTCACCAACAACTAAACATAAATTACTTAATTAATCCTAATGAATTCCCGTCCCTTCAACCACTGAAGCAGTGTTCCTCATTCTTTTATCTCCAATCCAAATTGAGGGATTTCATCCATTTAATCAAGACTCAACAGTTCCTTCAAATTGGTACTCAGTTGTTCATATTCAGAAGGGGAAAAAAAATCAGTATCCTAAAAAATTCATCAGTTTCTCTTCTCTTTCTCCTCCTCTCAATAAAAGGAATTGTGAAAGTGGAGGTGAGGCTTTGATTTGGGGAAATAATTAGCAGTAAAGTAATGTAGGACGGTGGTGGTGATGGTGGTTGTGAGTTTAATATGTGACAGTGATTTGGGTGGTGATGAAGATGGCAGTTAATATAAAATCAATTATTTTTATAATGTGGGATAAAGTAATTACATAAGGACAAACATGATATTTCCGCGCTTAGCAATTACCTAATTAAGTAATGTCGCAACTCGCAAGTAATATGACAATTTCCAATAAAGGAAAGTGTTGAAAAAAAGTAGAGTAAGGTCATCGTCCAAAATTTGTCTACACAACTTCCATAATTAGAAATTCAACAGAATATGCTACTAAAGTACATATACACATGAGAAAAAGCTCAACCATTCCACAAGCATAGTTGGCTCAATACTCACTATCTCCATCCTACCAGCATGAACCAGTAAATCTGCAGCAAGTCTCACTCTCACATTTAACATTTTATGAAGCTAACCTAGAGATTTTGGACCAAACATGCAAATTACCAGCTCCTTTAATATAGAGAGCCATATATTTGTATAGGAATTCAAAAGAAATGTATTAGATACACAGGTTGGGAGAAGTAAAACATGCAGATATGATCATTTATGAAGCAAGAAACCGAGAACTATGATTAAAATTCTCAAGTAACACACCTCTGAGCCAACAACACTTTCTACCCATCTTCTACTGACTGTAGTGACGCGAAGCATTGTTTGACAATCCGGAGTCTGATAACTGCCAACAAACAAAACAATTAACAGTCAGATAAGCTCATGAAATGATAAATTATTCAGGATGTTCAACAAAAATAATACATAAGTATGAATTTTTAATCACCGAAGCAACTGACCTGGTCAGAAACTGCAAGTACAATTGTGGATTTGTAGTTCCAAAAGGATTTGCTTTTTCACTAGACGAGATATCAAAGAAAATAGTCAAATTAGTATTTTTGTCGAGACTACATAACTTCCAAGCTGTTGTATTTCCTTGTCCAATTACTGTATCCGCTACAGCAACTCCTTTCTGCAAGGACAAATAGTGACAGTGTTAGGTTGCATAGCTGAACCTAGTTTACGACATTTGCTGATTCCACAAACCTTGACGAATCTTCCAGAAATTATCAAGGTTGAAATTGAAAGAATAAGTTGCATCAAAAAATAAAAAAATTGAAAGAATAAGTAATACACAATAATACAACAGAAACTTTAAAGGAAGCTTTGAAGTATTCAGGCCAAACCTTTTCTAGTGATGTGCAAGGTCCAATAGCACCTTGAATTTTGATATCCTTGGAACAATATATCTCAAGCGCGCCACTAGCATAATAAAGAATGACCAAGTATCAGCAAAAATAAAAAAAAAAATAAAAAAAAAATAGATTTTAATAACGAATGCATAGGCGCATTAATTTAAAAAGAGGGAAAAAAAAAAAGGAAAGAAAAACCTTGTGGCCTATGTAAGTAGCAAACACATCACAGATAGGAAAAGGGCACTGTAAACCATAAATTGATCATGTATATATAAAAATATAAATAAATAAACAAAACCATATAACAATTATATAACAAAAATGCCACTATAAACATCAAGGACGCCCCCTTTCTACAAGAGGTACAAAGAAGTACTTAGAATTAACTCTTCTAATAAAGCTTCTCAAATATCAATAACAGGGTAGGGCAAGTAATCACTGCTTCAAATAGAATTCAGCACTGATTCACTGATATTATTAGTGCCCCAAAACAACACAAATCTTAGCATAAAAGGAACATAATTGTTCTTTACTACTAGCATTCTTAAATTCATAAGTATAAACTACAATTCAGCACAAAGGAACTTGTTATAAGTACAAAAATATTGTTCTTAACCAAAATCAATGGCAATGCTTCTAGCTTCTTGGATGACAATGACCCAGCTTTATGAGTTCAATATTTTTCCTTCCCTCACCTCTCAGAAACAAGTAAATGACAGAATAATCAAGGAATAAACAGAGGTTCAAATCTTGACTTTGATGATCATTATATTTGCTACATTTCTTAATTGACCATCTTTCCAGATACACCATTTAATCAATATTAAAATTCTCACTAGACAGTCAAACAATGCACTGCTAAGGGATATAAAAGCTTAAAACAAGCCATGCTGGCATGATTATATCATTAAAGCAGAAAGAAACACCATCTGGAATGCTGGCATCCCAATACAAGTAATCAGGGAAGTTTGTTTACCTCCCTAAAAGCCACAAGACTATCTAAAACAACTTCTGTTGCAGATAAGGCAGAATTAATCACTAAACAGAAACTTTGGTGCAAGAATTTAAAACAGAGAGTAGCATAACAAAAAGATAACAGGGAAAACACCGGACATAGCAACACATAATTGTTTGCTTGACAAATAAAATATACATACTTAAAGCATAAACCAAGAGAATGTTCTCCTTCCTCAAATAGGCGCTTGAAGGAGTCTTTGAACACTGAGTGACCAAAACTCTCTGATAGCACAACAAGACCACCAGTATTTTCAACAGCAACCTTCATCTCTGCCACTCCAACCTTCAAAGTATTGTGATTCCGTTAATGAACAAATTGCAAATCTTCATTATAAGAATAGAAAATTGCATGTGCTGATATATCATTCACCCAATTTTACAAGGTTCTTAGTCACTTACATCCTACTTGTGAGCAAAAAGATTGACTTTTTAAGTAAGATTTCCAATACTTATAACCCAACAAAAATATTCCGCACAGCCGTATAGAAAACAAAATAGCAATTGAAATGCCTATGTCTAGCCTTAATATGCAAATTAAAAGTTATAGCTACTACAATTATAATAAGATGAAAATATATGTCCTTTGGACAGAGCTAGTACTGGAACTACCATGGAAAGGACAAAACACAAACTCGGTCACATTGCTATCAAGCAGACCATCCAGGCAGAAGCCAAGATAGCATATTGTATAGAGATAGCAAATCGATATACACAACATGTTCAATTCAACAAAAATAAATAAATAAATACAAATTTTTTGACATATGCAGGTCTTATAATGCCAGTAAATCAATCAAAGAGGAACACACTATATAATTGAAGAAAAAACATAGTACATATACAAGTATGAGAACAAAAATGACAGACCTGATCAAGCGCAGAGGCAAAGAGGTCCAACACATGACCCTGGCTGACAAGCTGTTTTCCTAAACTATCATAAAATTTAACTGCTTTTTGGAAAAAGGGTGCGGCGTCTTTATCAAGATCCTTGTGGGAACGAACAGGCTCTGACAAATCTTTGGATACAATCTGAAAAGAAACACGAAGAGAAAAATAAAGAAACAGTCAGGATTTGAATCACACAGATCACAGTAAATCCCATTATGCATAATGCATCGGTAAATAGAAAGATAAATATAAAACATGCTTAGACAAGACCCTATATAACTTCTCAAGTACAAGTTGCTTTGCCTCCCCCACTAAATGACCCAAATTTTACTTCAACGTAACCATAGAAAGAGTTTCTTGAGAATCATTAGCTGTGGACTGAATTAAAACCAGAGGTGGAGTTTGGGAAGAGTGGGTAGCAACAGCCTGGAACTCCCCCTATATCAATGGTATACTTTGTATTTATACTATCCAACACATGGGCTGGTCCATTAACTTTTGAAAAAATAAAAGCATATTGAACTTCATTTTCAGTGAGAAACACACTTAAGTATAGAAAGCATGACTGGTTTCCAATTCCAACATGAAGCCTGCTGAGACAATAATCTTTGAAAAATTTAAAAATGAAAATGAACCCCCTTAACTTTTTTTTTTTTAATTATCTTTCTCACTCTTGGAATTAGTATGTGGCATAGAGAGAATTATAAATTATATTCAGAATATCTTCAACTTTTGCGTATGAACCGGACAATACAGCGAATAGGCAAGTAGCCAAGTAAATCATGATAGAAGCCACAGAAGCAAACCTGTAAATATCACTAATTGCGACAGAAGGGTAGCATTGAATTAAAGAAAAAGCATGAGCCTAACAACTTGCAAAGCAAACATACCGTTCCTGGCCCTTCTGTGCAAGGACCACCCACCAAAGCAATAATCCGAGCACCAGTTCCTGGTGAACAGGCTCCAAGCAACCCTGCAGCCACATTCAATGCCACACCGGTGCACCGCAATGATCTACTACCAGGTGGTACAGGCCACTGGTCTGTTTGTAGCTCATCCAGTAACTAAAATTCACAAACAAACAAAAATTAGCACATTTCAAACCCCACCCCAGACGATCCACAAAAAGTCAAAAATTAATTGTGTTCACTTAATTAGGAGGATAAAGAACCTGTACATAATTATAAAGGAAAAATGAAAACTTGAAAATTGTTAACTTGACACGAACTTATATAGCTTGGACTCTTCATTCATCTCAATTACCAATGTCAAATACTCAACTCTCCTACTATGTAAGACAGTCAATTTAGAACCAAGAGCGTGCAAACGATTTACAAAACGACCAAGGCTAGGAATTTGTTACAGCCCATGTCTAATTCAAGTCCAAAAGACTATGTTTAAACAAATAAACATAAAAAGATTACAACTTCTCCCATCAAAAGGGAGAAGTTGATAACCTTGCCCACGCTCCCTGGGTACTAAGGATGTAATCAACCAAAGATTCATCATCACTTCCAATACATGTGCTTAGAATTTGGTCACTTCCTAGATATCACTTCGAATCAACTATAACCAAAAGAAGAGTAAAACACTCCCAATAAAGTAAAAGGCACAAATCAAAAAACAAACTTGCAAATTATACATGCTAACTAATCAAAAATCAATACTTGGTAAAAAAAAAAGGTAACTATATAACAATAACATATATCAACAAGCCAAAACCAGTCATCATGCTACATTGGAGAAATTGAACTAAATAAGATCACTATAAAACAAACATCATCATCATCAATTTCAAGCAAAACAGGTCATTACTCAATTATAAGATCTTACAACACCTACATTGCATAAATCAACAACAATTCACTCATCATCATCAATCCCAGATGATAAAACTCACCGCATTAAGAGTGTACTCGCAATCGGAAGCCGGCAACAAGAACCGATTAACACCGGGACCAGGCAATCCATTCTGCACAACCGGCTGCCCTCTGGGGTACCCACCAGGGCCAGCAGCACCAGCAGGTCCAGGTCCACCACCTCGCCTCGACGACGGACCCAATCCAAGCTGATCCAACACCTGATCCTTAGCAATCTCCTTGGAACCCCTAAAGATGTAAACTTTATTCATATCAGAGAACCCCAATTCATGAACATGCACCTGAGTACCATACGAAATAAACCCAACAAGAGCATTATCAGGCAACGACACAATCGCCCTTCTCAACGCCGATTTCACAAACCCCATCTCCTCTTCAATCATACAAGTATCAAGAACAAAGAGATAAACAGGAGGAACAGCCGCAACATTCGATTGAGGCGCATGTGGGTCCCCCGGATTTGAGGAGAGAGAATAAGCAATTGTGGTGTACTGAGGGTAAAGCTCAGCAGGAACATTGTGCTCGGAAACGCCGGAATAGTGCGGCGGAAAGTGGTTGCGCTGGAAACAAAAGGGGCAGATCCAGATCTTTGCGGCGAAATCAACGCGGCAAAAGGGGTTGAGCGCAGCAACGCAGGTCTTACAACGGAGAGGTGCGTAAGGTAGAGTGGGGATTTCTGGGTGTGCGCGGATCGGAGCGATTGATGCGGCGATTGGGATCACACACTTGGATGCTTCGACTTTTGTGCGAGGCCAAGCGTTCCATGACATTCTTACGCCGTCGATTCCTTCCGGATCTGCGGCCGCCGGTGGTGCCATCATGTCGGGTGACGCCATTGATGATGATTGAAATTGGGAATTGAGGTTGAATTTTTCTGGGATTTTTTTGGGGATTTTTTTTCCTGGGTTTTTTTGGGATTATTGATTGATTTTTGGGTTTTTTTTATTTTTTTTTTTTTTTGGTTTTTTGGGACCCCCGGAAGAAATGGAGGTGAAGAGGGTCACAGAGGATGAATGAATGATGTGATGATGGTGGAGGAGAGACGAAGGAGGAGGAGAGGTGAAGAAAGAGGGGAGAATTGTAAAAAGGAAAGTCAATTTTGGCATTTAATTTCCTTTTATATATGTGTCTATAATTTGATACGAAAGTTTAACTACAAGTAAAAAAATTAGTTGAAGGGTGTTCGTGTAATTTGTCATGGGTTAATGGACTATAACCAACACATGGTTTTACAACTTGTGGTTTGGAAGTTTTGATTGAAAGTCTGAGTTCGAACCCTAGATGGACAAAGACGAGTTTTTCACGTTTAGAAGGCAACTCGAAATGTAAAATTTGAGTAGTCGTGATGTTATTGATCGATTAGGTTTTTTATTGTCAGCTGATACAAAATTAATGAAATTGGATGACCAAAAGTCCAAAACAAACCCAACTTGAACTGACACGGCCAAAATCAAATGTATTTAAAATGAATTAAGTTCGCACAAGGGATAATTTTATGTATATAGACTCGAAATTAGTCTAACCCAATTCAATATATACCCGTTCTAAGTGTCTTTTCATTTAAATCAGACTCAACATGCACCCAAGTTGAACTACTCGTCTTCCACTTCAATTCCACTTAAACTCATTTGTTTCAATGGCCTTGTTTAGCAATTAGTTGGTAGTTGTTTCTCTTGGTTGGTCCAATCAGCTGTTTGTATTATCTTTTTGAGTTGCTTGTTTAACTATTGACTAATGACCATTAATAAGTATGTTTGGTAATTATGTTTGATAAATGTGGTTGCTGGCTACTGTTTGTTTTTTTTTTTTTTTTTTTTTTTTTGTCTGTTTGTTTAGCAATTAGTTTGCTTGTTAGTAAAAAGAAAGGATTAAAAAGTAATTTTATACACAAAAAGCAAAAAGGCAATACCTCTTACTAGCCTTTACTCCTTTAGTTTTGGTAGAAAAGCTGACTTTTCATAAGATAGTTAAAAATCCATTTATCAAACACGTTCTTGGTTGTTTGACGACTAATCTTAAAAGCCAAAAGCTAAGAGCCAGACCCCATTGATATCCTATATCAACGAAATTTCGTTGATATAGTGGCATTTCCGCAATTATTAGACTTACTTTTAGTAAAATATAGTATTTGTACTACTAAGGCTGACTAGGACACCGTTTTATCTCCTTTTATGAGCCCGTTTTGAAAAAACCCCTTTTAGAGAGAGAAACCACAATACAGAGAGAAGTTACATTAGAACAACATCAATGGCGCAATTCCAGGTCAATCTTGCTCCAAATCGATTCATCTGAGCTGAATTTATGCACGTGGTTCCTTGAATTTTAGGTATGGTGTTCAAGGCTACCCAAACAGTAGTACACAAACTGGAATTTTGCAACTCCCGATCCGAAAGAAATGAAGAGTCGAAACCACCAATTGCCATGGCTCCATGCTTGAATGCTTGAAATTACCTAGTAACTTGTTGTCCCCTATCTCATTCACCCTCTTTCACCTTTCCGGCGACAAATTTCCGACGGCTTCGCCGTGGAATTAAACGAAAACCCTAGAAAAATAAGATAAATTGGGGCATGGTTAACCCTTAGAGGCAAGGTTTGCTTCCTTCTCCATTGAAGTTGTTCATGCTTTTCGATTTCGCCATTTTCATGTACTATGTGAGCTTGCTTTTTTATTTCTCTCTCATGACAAAGATGAAGACAATCTATGGTTTGGAAGAAGGTAAAGACCCCACATCTATCAAAAACCGTAAGCATATAACGGGGTTTCAAGGGGTTTTCTTTTATGTTCCAATTTTGGCCTTCATTTAATGAGTGAAATGACAACGCCGCCCCTATATCAACGCTCCTCGTTGATATAGGATATCAATTTGGATTTCCTCTAAAAAAAGCTAGCTAAAAGTCATTTATCGAACATGCTTAATATTGTTTTGGCTTATGTATATAAAGAGTAGTTAGTCAATCAACAAATTAAATAAAAAAATGTGATAGCACATTGTATTTATTCCAAATCATACTTGTGGTGAGCTTTTTAACCATTCAGGAAAGGGAGCCGTACTATTCAACTGTTTTAGTTATCGACATTTATTTTATCTAAATTTTCCTTAGCTTTTCTATAAACTTATCAAATTTTATGACTTATTTGAATTTATTTTATACTTCGTGTCTTCGTATATAAATTGAACTTAGACTGTTCTTGTTATCCCTTAAATCATCATAAATAATTATTTTTCGTAAACTTATATTATCTTTATCATCACTTATTTTTTCTGAAATAAATGAAAATATGGTTAGTAAAACATGTCTTTATTTCCATCAGCAACATATTCATAAAAATGCTCATCTTAAACCCACAACAGGGTTGAAGCATGCATTAGTGACATTACCATGCCAACACTATTTGTATTGTATCTGTGTATCATATGATTGATACAATATGCACCACTAATGCCCTTGTGCATGCCAAATTAAATTATACTTCGTATTGCTTTAGGTACTATATATGCAAGGTAACTTCTATTTATTTGTCTAACATGTGCTCATAAACAATTAATTAAGTAACAAAAAATATATACTACATATATTTTTCGACTGTAGCTTCGCTACCAAATTAACTAAAAATTCTACAGATTTGTGAATATATACGGAATAATAGTGAATCCTAAAAGAAAATTTATAAACTATGAAGTATTTCTATTTTAGTTTTTCTTAAAAATAAAAATTTACTTCTATCTTAAATGTACAGAGTAATAACTTTGGAAATATTGCTTTTAATAAAAACTGTTGAGAGTAACCATGATCAGGCCCAGGCCCATTTATTAACAACAAAATCAGACAACTATTAGTCTACTCAGCATAGTGGTTAGAGTTAGTTATAACAAACTTTTATTTCTTTTTCCTTTATTTTTCAGCTGTATAAATATAGGTGTTAGTTACATTAATTACTTGTAATAATTCTTTACCCAACTTTCTGGGTTTCATTTTTCTCTCAATAAGAAATACTTTCAGTTCTTCATTTCTCTTCAACTAAGCTCTTCTCTAGATTCTGTTCTTCTCTAAATTCGAAGATTTCCTCTGAAATTAACATGGTATTAGAGCAGGTGGATGTTTGATTCTGGAGTTCTGATTTCATCTCGAAGGAATTCGTTTTTTCTGTCGATTTTTGGTCTGTAAGTTCGACGATCTTTGTTTCTTATATTTTTTGGCTGATTTGAAGATTAATTTGGAGAAAATTCTGTTTAGATGGATTAGAATTAATTCTGGAATATATTGATTGAATTTTGGAAAAATTTTAGGTATTGATCCATTTTTGATTTTGTTGATTGGAGCATTTGTTGAATTGTTGTTTGGATATTTCAGAGGATTCTTTGATTTCTTTTCGATTTAAGGATTGAATTACTGTTTGTTGCAATTGATTTTCTTCGAAATCTTTGACTAAGAATGGCTTCAATGGAAAACACTGATAATTCTAGGGTTCTTGAGTTGACTCAAGATCCAAACACGATCTATTACATACACCCATCTGATAATAACAATCATAAATTCACTTCTAAAGTATTTGATGGAGAGAATTACTCTTCTTGGAAAAGGTCAATGATAATCGGATTATCAACTAAGAATAAACTGAGCTTTGTTGATGGAACTCTCTCAGTTCCAAGTTCTGCTGATTCTACTTACAAAGCCTGGGTAAGGTGTAATGATTTAGTCATTGGATGGATTCTAGGGGTATTAAGACCTGTTACAAAGAAGAGTGTATTCTTTTACAAAATAGTAAGAGAAATGTGGAAGGATTTAGAAGAAAGATATGGCCAAGTATTCTCCACTGAACTATATGGAATACAGGAAGAGATTTCAGCAGTACACCTAGGAACTGAGGAAATTGCAGAATTCTTTGCCAAGATTAAGATGTTATGGGATCAACTAGATGATGTGAACCCTATTCCTGTTTGCACATGTAATGGGTGTACATGCAATGTTACAGGGAGGTTTGTAAAGATTCAGCAGGATTACAGGTTGTTGCAATTTTTTGATGAAGCTTAAGGATTGTTACAAGCAAGTTAGGAGCAATATACTTATGATGCAGCCTCTTCCCACTTTACCTCTGGCATACAGGATGTTGCTGCAAGAGTAGAAACACAAACAAATAAGTGAACATTCAGGCAGTAATTCTAATACTTCAGAAACTTTTGCTTTTGTTGCTGATAAGAGGAGGTTTTATGATAAATCAGGCTATCAGAATAAGTCTAATACAACATCTCAGTCATATAATACAAGGGGTGGTTTTCGAGGCAGAAATGGTACTGGTTACAGAGGAAGAAATATGATGTACTGTGATCACTGTAAGATGACAGGACACACAGTTGATAAATGCTACAAGCTTCATGGCTATCCACCAGACTTCAAGAAGAGGTTTGCAAATATGGTGCAAGGAGAAGGATCTTTTTCTGGTAATCAGACTGAAGGACAGAATGAAGATGAAGATCATGTGACAGCCACTTTCATAAAAGGGCAGTATGCAAAGTTGCTGAGTTTTTTGGACTCTACCAAGGATGAAACAACTATCAATCCTGCAGCAAAGGAAGAAAACAAGTCAGCAACCTATTTTGCAGGTAAAATGTGTTTTTTCTCAGCTCTTAAACATGGTTGGATCATTGACGGTGGTGCAACAGATCATATATGTTATCACTTGTCTTTATTTGATTCATATGAACCACTAAATGATCATAACAATAATATTACCATACCTGATGGTAGAGAAGTCCCAGTGTCAAAGATAGGAACAGTCAAATTAGAACAAGATATAAGCCTTAAAAATGTTCTTTATGTACCTGAGTTTCAATTCAACCTCATATCTGTTCACAAGCTTTGTAAAGATATGAATTGTAGTGTCAAATTCACTTCCGATTCATGCATTATACATGGACCTACCTTGACCAGGGAAATTGTTCTTGGTAAACAGAAATCAGGGCTATATCATGCTGGGGATAAGATCACTCCCATTCCTTTTGAAGACCTTGAAAATCATGCTGTAAGCAGTCATACTGTTACCTATGCTAGTTCTGATAATAATGCTAGTGCAAAGCTTTGGCACTTAAGATTAGGGCACCTTCCTTTTAAACAAATAGGTTATATCCTTCCAGATGTTAAAAATAAAAATCTATGTGATAATATCTACCAAATTTGTCCTAAAGCTAGGCAGACTAGGTTGTCTTTTCCAAGTAGCAAAATAAAAACTTTTGTACCTTTTGAAATGTTGCATGTTGATGTATGGGGACCTCTTAGATTCAAAACTTATAATGGTTGTTCAATGTTCTTGACTATTGTTGATGATTTCACAAGAATGACATGGATTTACATGTTGCATTTTAAGTCTGATTATGTTCAAATTCTGTTTGATTTTGTTAATTTTGCTGAAAATCAACATAGTTGTTCTGTTAAATGCATAAGAACAGATAATGCAAAAGAATTTTGTGAAGGAAAGATACTAGATTTGTATTCTAAAAAAGGTATATTGCATCAAACAAGTTGTGTGGGAACACCACAACAAAATGGCATTGTTGAATGAAAACATAAGCATCTACTAGAAACTGCTAGAGCATTATAGTTTCAGTCTAAAGTTCCTCAAAAATATTGGGGTGAATGTGCTTTAGCTACAGCACATTTAATAAATAGGATGCCTCTATCAGTATTGAACAATTTTTCTCCATACCAGAAACTTTTTGGAAATCCTCCTAATCTTTTGGATGCCTGTGTTATGTTTCTACTTCCAAAGTTGGAAGATCTAAGTTTGATCCTAGAGCTGACCCATGTGTCTTTATTGGTTACTCACCAAGTCAAAAAGGATACAAAGTTTTGCATTTAGAAAATAATTTGATTACTGTCAGTAGAGATGTTCAATTTCATGAACAATATTTTCCATTCTATATTAATCAAGCTAACTCAAACAGTCTTTTTAAGTTTTTTTTTACCAAATGAGAACTGTGATCATATTTTTTGTGATCCTTTTGTTTTCACTGAAGGATATCCTCAGTGTTCTGCTCCTCATACTAATGATCAAATAGTTAGTTCATCCTCTACTGATGCTAATGATCATACTGATTTTTCTGATCCCAGTTCTTCCAATTCCTCTTCTCTTCCTTATCCCATTCATGATCAGTCAAGTTCTTCTAGTATGACTAGTAATGAAGTAACTAGTATTTTGAGCAATCTAATATCAGAAACTGAGACTAGAATAGAACCAAGACAGTCCTCTAGACCAAAACAGATCCCTAGTTGGATGAAAGATTATGATTGTAGGATGACAACTAGAGGTACTAAGCAAGCTAATTTGTCTCACTGGTGTAATCTTGTGTGTTATTCTACTATTCCAGATTCTAAGAAAGCTTTAGCTACTTTGTCTTCTACTATGACAAAACCTAAATCTTATAAAGAAGCTTCTAAACATCCAGATTAGGTAAGTGCTATGAAAAAAGAAATTGATGCTCTTGAAAAGAATAATACTTAGGATATAGTTAACCTTCCTGCAGGTAAGAAGCCTATTGGATGCAAGTGGGTGTTTAAAATCAAGCTCAAAGCTGATGGTTCCATAGAAAGATTCAATTGAGGCAAGATTGGTGGCTAAAGGATATACACAGAAGTTTGGCATAGACTATGAAGAAACTTTCTCTCCAGTGGTCAAGATGTCAACAATCAGATGTGTAATAGCTCTGGCAGCAAGCAAAGGATGGAATATGTTCCAGCTAGATGTAAATAATGCATTCTTGCATGGAGATCTCAATGAAGAGATATATATGGCTCTCCCTGAAGGGTTTCAAAAGTCTGCTGGTAAAGTATGCAAGTTAAATAAGTCTATTTATGGCTTAAAACAAGCCTCAAGACAATGGTTTGCAAAATTGGTCACATAACTGTCTAAGAAAGGTTTCAAGCAGAGTAACAGTGATACTTCATTGTTTATAAAGAAAAGTCAGGGCAAGATTTCTATAGCAGCAATATATGTGGATGATATTATTCTGACTGGAGATGATAGTGAAACTATCTCTGATTTAAAGAGTCATCTGGATAAAGTGTTCAGCATCAAAGACCTAGGAAGACTGAGTTTCTTTTTGGGTATAGAAGTAAGCTATGTGGATGAAGGAGTAATTCTGACTCAGAATAAGTTCACACAGGAGTTATTGTCAAAGTGTGACTTTGATCTCACCAGAAGTGCTGTGACTCCACTACCTCAGCATCTAAAATTATCAGGGAGAATTGCTACAAGATGCAACTTTGTACAGAAGCTTGGTAGGAAAGCTGAATTTTCTCACCAACACAAGACCTGACTTGGCTTATACTGTTCAAAACCTAAGTCAGTTTATGCAGAGTCCAAGAATACCTCATATGGAAGCCTTAGAACATACACTCAGATATGTTGCTCAGACAGCAGGACAAGGGATTCTTTTAAAGGGTTCAAATGAGCTAGTTTTGCAGGCTTTTAGTGATTCAGATTGGGGAGCCTGTCCAGATTCTAGAAAGAGTGTGACTGGTTATGTCCTTCAACTTGGTTCTTCTCCTATCAGCTGGAAATCAAAGAAACAGCAGACTACTTCAAAATCTTCATCAGAATCAGAGTACAGAGCCATGGCAAGTGCAGTAGGGGAAGTAACTTGGATGGTTAGACTTTTACAGGAACTTGGAGTATCAAATTTACTTCCTGTAACCCTTCATTGTGATAACTAGTCAGCAATCTACATTGCTAAGAATCCAGTGTTTCACGAAAGGACAAAACATATTGAGATAGACTGTCATTTCACCAGAGAAAAGGTACTTGAAGGTATCATAGAATTGACTTATCTTCCAACAAAATCACAGTTAGCTGATGTGTTCACCAAAATATTGCCCTCAGCTCACTTCTCTGATCTTTTGCTCAAGCTGGGTCTGTTCAAACCACTGTCCAGCTTGCGGGGGGGGGGGGGGGGGGGTGTTGAGAGTACCCATGATCAGGCCAGGCCCATTTATTAACAACAAAATCAGACAACTATTAGTCTACTCAGCATAGTGGTTAGAGTTAGTTATAACAAACTTTTATTTCTTTTTCCTTTATTTTTCAGCTGTATAAATATAGGTGTTAGTTACATTAATTACTTGTAATAATTCTTTACCCAACTTTCTGGGTTTCATTTTTCTCTCAATAAAAAATACTTTCAGTTCTTCATTTCTCTTCAACTAAGCTCTTCTCTAGATACTGTTCTTCTCTAAATTCGAAGATTTCCTCTGAAATTAACTTAAACATACAAAGATTCTTATTCGACTTACAAGTATTAAATAATATAACATAAATTTTTATATGTATTGGTTGGCCACACATTATTAACGTATATTATAATTGTTAATGGATGTCCCGTGTCCATGAGCATATGTTAGAAAATCTTAAATTTAATTTGTATTTTATTGAAAATTTTGATGGTAAAAATTAAATATAGAAACAATTATGCCGTGATGGAAAATATATTGATGAGATGGTTGTAATAAAGGATAATTTGATTAGAAAATCAAACTCGATCGTGAAACCAATCTTTTGGTTCGATGATATACCTTTTTTTTAGATTTTACCCATTATAGAGTAGTAATTTAAATATTCATGGCTATATATATTTATATAAAGGATGTTATTATAGACAACAACTCTCTAATTTAACAAAACAAAAGTAAAAGATCAATATTTTATGCGAAGGAGTGGCCGAAGGTTTACAAGATGACATATGAGCACGAGCAATGATATCGGCCGCATAAGATTTTTGAGAAAGGAACATACCCCCCGAATGTCGAGTGACGGAGATACCAAGAAATGAGCTAAGTGGGCCGAGATCAGTCATTGCAAATTCGGCACTTAGCCGAGCCATGATAGATAACCGAAGATCATTAGATGAAGAGGTGAGGACAATGTCATCGACATAAAGAAGAATATAGGCCAAGTCTTTCCCATTAGAGTACACAAACAATGAGTTATCCGATTTGCTATGAGTGAAACCAATAGTAGATACAAAAGATGCAAACCGATGATACCACGCCCGAGGAGCTTGCTTGAGGCCGTAGAGAGCCTTTTTGAGAAGGCAAACATGACCCGGGTTGTCCTTGTCACGAAGACCGGGTGGTTGATGCATATAGACTGTTTCGGCAATATCTCCATTCAAGAATGCGTTTTTGACATCCATTTGATGAATGCCCCAAGACTTGGAGATAGCAATGCTAAGAACGGCCCGAATAGTTGCCGGTTTGACCACCGGACTAAATGTCTCATCACAATCAATGCCAACCTGTTGATTCCTGCCATTAACCACAAGACGAGCTTTGTGTCTCTCAAAGACACCATTAGCATTCTTTTTATGTTTATAAAGCCAAATGCAAGGAATAACATTGACATTAGGGGGACGAGGAACTAACTCCCACGTCTTATTTTTAATAAGAGCATTAAACTCCTCCATCATGGCAGTATTCCAATTCGGGTCGGAAAGAGCATCTTTTGGATTACGGGGTAGGGGAGATGGGGAAATTTGACAGTTAAGATCAAAGAGTTGTTTGGGCTTAAAGATCCCATGAGAGCTCCTAGTGGCAATAGACAAGGGAGGAGGAGGTTGTCTGCGAGTGGGCTGGCCCAAAATAGGAGGAGGGAGTATAGGAGAGTGAGTCTGGGCTTCATTTGAGGGAGTTTGAGTGTGATTGGGCCCAGCTGATGGGCGGCCCACAGAAGGAGAGGGGGGAGCGTGAAGTGGTGATATAAGGGGAGTAGGAGTTTGAGTTTGGGCCTGCAAAGGTTGGGCCGTGGAGGAGGGAGGAGTAGATGGGGTATGGGCCTCATGAGGTGGGCTGGGCACATTTTGGAGGTGATGAACTAAGGCAGGAGGTAAGCCTTCAACCAAAAAATCGTAATCAGTGTGTTTGGGAGTGTTTATTTTTGCAAATGGAAATTGAGTTTCATCAAACACTACATGACGCGAGATTATGATTTTTCGGGTGGAGATATCATAGCACTTGTACCCACGATGGTTAGGTGGATACCCCAAGAACACACATGGTGTGGAACGAGATTGAAGTTTATTAATTAAGGTGGAGGGAAGAAGGGGATAGCAAAGGCAACCGAACACACGTAAGTGAGAGTAAGAGGGATCTTTTTGGTAAAGAATTTTTGTGGGTGAGGCATAGGAAAGAAGTTTGGTAGGGAGAATATTGTGGAGATAAGTAGCCATGTGGAGAGCATGGTGCCAAAAGGAGGGGGGCATAGAGGCATGAGCAAGGAGGGTACGTATCATATTATTGATAGTACGGATTTTCCTCTCGGCTTTTCCATTTTGGGAAGATGTGTGAGGACAAGAGAAGCGGAAGACCATTCCATTAGACACACAAAAATTGCGAAAAGAATCATTGTCATATTCACCCCCATTATCACATTGAAAACATTTCACATAACGATCAAATTGAGTACGAGCAATAGCATTCAATTGTAAAAATAAGGGATACACATGAGATTTTCGAGCAATAGGAAAAGTCCAAAGAAAATTTGTGTAGTCATCCAAAAATAACACATAATAATGATGGCCGACACTACTTAATTTAGGAGAGGTCCAAATGTCACTATGCAAAATGTCAAATGGTAAAGTAGTACAAGTAGTAGAAGAGTAGAATGGAAGTTTCACATGTTTCCCAAAAATACAAGAGGAACAAACAGTAGAATTCAAACTCCTATTACATTGGATAAAATTGTTCTTCTTGAGGGAGCTCAAAATGGAAGATCCGGGATGGCCTAGGCGATCATGCCACAAAGTGGAGGATAAGGCAGCAAGGGCGGTGGGTGGAGAAGGTGGTGTGGCGGTGGAAGTGAATGGGTAAAGCTCCCCCGAGCTATCACATCTCATACGAATTGTCCCCGTCCGTAGGTCCTTCACAGAAAAACCAAACGGATCAAACTCTATGGAAACCAAATTATCACTAGTAAATTTGCGGACAGAAATCAGATTTTTAATGAGATTAGGGGCATGAAGAACATTATTCAAAGTGAAGGGAGGGAGGGAAGCATGACCATGACCACGAATCGGAATGCCACTACCATTTCCAACAATAATATTGTGAGGAGTGCTCAAATTAAAATAAGAAGAGAGAGTACCTTGATGAGAAGTCATGTGAGATGAAGCGCAGGTGTCTATGTACCAATTGTCATCAGGTTGGTGCAAAGAGAGAGTGTGCAAGGCAGCTTCGACATCGGTGGGAGCATAGCCCACGGAGGAAGGAGCTTGGGCAGTGAAGGCATGTTGCTGCTGCTGAGGTCTAGGGCCTAAGATGCCCCCTTGAGAAGTCCGTGGCCCAACAGGAGGACGAGACCAAGATGTTGGGTATGGGCAGGGTGGTGCGGCCCAAGGAGGGGAGGCCCAAGCAGCCCATGGAGGGTATTGCCACCCCGGAGAAGCGTTCCACTGCCAAGAAGAGTGGTGTTGCTGTTGATGTTGCTGCTGCCCATTGCCGCGGCCACCGCGGCCTCGGTTGTTGTTGCGGCCACCACCGCCGCGCCCTCGGCCGTGTCCACCACGACCACCGCCGCGGCCGTGATTTTTCTGGTGGTTGCGGTGCCCGTGAGAAACAGAGGATGAGAGATCATTTTGGGCAGAGTTAGAGATTTCCGTGGCCATTAAAGCAGAACCAGCAGCATTGGCTTCATTTGCGGCCTGATTAGCTTGACGAGATTCTTCAAGAAGTAGCATTGATCGGGCTTTGTGAAAAGAGACAGGTGGGTCAGTTTGCTGAAGAATAGCAGCGACATTGTCATAAGCCTTAGATAGACCACGGACAAGAGTGATAACGAGACGGTGATCGCTAACAGAGGCTCCGACGTTAGCTAATTGATCGGAGAGCATTTTAATATGTTGACAATAATCAGACACATTGGCAAAATTGTTTAAATCAACCTGCGAAAATTTAGATTCGAGTTGCACGGCTCGATTTGTGCGATTGTCTTGAAATATGTCCTTCAATCTCCCCCACGCGGCTTCGGCGGTGATATCAGGTTCGATAATGGTGTTGAGAAGGTCATTGGATATAGTCCCGTATATCCATTGAAGGACTATGGCATCGAGACGAGCCCATAGAGCAGGGTCGGTGGTTTTTAGAGAAGTTGAAGCGTCAGACTCTGTTGCAGAGGGAGGAAGAATGTGGTGAATGACTTGGTATGCTCTGGCATTAACACGAAAAAGTTCAGCCCAAGTACTGTATTGGGAGCTTTTCATCTCCAAGGTGACAGGGATAAGGCTCTTGATTGGAGGGACAGCAAGAGCAGGATGAAAAGTGGGATTTTTGGGAGATTCACCCATGATTGGAAGCAGCTAGAAGACAAGAAGAAGAGTGGCGGCTGAGAGAAGACAAGAAACAGAGAGAATAGAAAACCTAGCCTGATACCATATAGGAAATAATCCCCTTGGTATTCTCATTAGCCTCAAAGAGTATATATACAGAGAATACAAAATGCTAAACTAGGTTTACAATAAATGTCCTAATTATATACATAATATAATAATAATCTAATAGTCCTTTGTGTGGTTGTTGCATCATCTACAGGTATTTCATCTACCTTAATCATATTATCAACTCTCTATATCTTAATTGTTTCTTTATGCAAGATTTTTCATTTGGTTATTGCTTCTTGATCTAAACAAAACAATGTTAGTTTTCTAGTTCTTCCTCCGTTAGTTATCTATATATCTTCCCATTTATTAATGATTAAACTTTAAAAATTTGATCAACTTATACAATTTATGCATATGAAAAAAAATGTATCACGAAGGGTGTTGTCAAATTTGGTTCAGTTTGCTGTAATTATTTACAAAATAACTTTAACTCCATATTATGAAACTAAAAATATTAATAGTAAAGAAATTACATTAACAAATTAGATACTTCGTATAATGTAATTAAGAAGATTTTTAAGGAAATGACGGAGTGCAAAAAATTATTAATCAATTTTACCTATATATTTCACTTATATATTTACACATTGTTATAGATGTATGTCTTGTTTGTTGAATATACATTAGTAATAATCTTGGATGATAATCAACAAATGATGTCTTAGGTAAGGTGGATTCAACATGGAGCAAAAATTGCATATTCGTAGGGCCATGCAAGTATCAACAGGAATGTTTTAAGAAATGCATAGCTTCGGGCATCACAACATATACGTATTTATGTGGACAAGGGCCAAATTATCCTTATGAGTGTTGTTGTGAGGGAGCTTATATATCTCCTCCTTCAAAAAATTAGTTAAATGAATGATTTTCTTAATCATTTTGGGTTGTGATGATGAATAAACTTACTAATGTCTTTAGATATAGGGCATTATGAGACATTTTTAATTAAGAAAAATATACTCGCTTAAATTGTGTCTTTGTGAGGCTGTACAATACTCGTAGTTTTCTATGTACAACTATTTTTACCTTGAAGTAAATAATAAATAATCAGAGCTATTTGTCTATATTCATGTGTTTGTACATATCATGCGTGAGCACTTAGTTTAAAAAAAATGGTCTTGGTTGTACCTAAGCTAGAAATATAGTTACATGTTGAAGATTTTCGTAATGCACATATAACAAATACTTCTGTTTAATGTACTTCGATCCATATACGAGCATAATATAGCTTCCATTTGTAGTGATGTTCACTTTTTGTAACTGTGTATATGTTTACTTGTTGATAATGAGATACCTAAATTCATACACAATTAATTCTTTATTTCTTCTCACTTACCCTAATACTTGCACATAACTTTATATGCATTGCAATGACTCCGTCCAAAACTTCACCCGAAAGCACTTTTGAGTAAGAACATTTTCATGTCACGTTATCAGTTGTAACTATTAATTTATGTCACCAAACATAATTATTGTCACACGGAATTAACTAATCAGCAAATAAACACTCTTTTTAGGAATAGTATTTCTTTCATTTGATGCCAATAAAGACATTAAGGTTGAGTATAAAGATGGGCCAATAAACAAGGGACCAAACATACTCAAAGGAGTGGTTATGAATTGCCCAACAATACAATTAGGTCTGGTGAGCTAAATGAGAGTAAAATTTTAAAAAAACTTTTGCTAAAAATGAAACAAAGTAGATTTGTAAGAACGTTAAGGAATGAATAAACGACGAATGTCGCATAAAATCACTTAAGAAGTTAAGAACAAATAAATTATATAAATATTTCAAAATTTTA
This sequence comes from Chenopodium album, assembly GCF_948465745.1. Lineage (NCBI taxonomy): Eukaryota > Viridiplantae > Streptophyta > Magnoliopsida > Caryophyllales > Amaranthaceae > Chenopodium > Chenopodium album. The sequence continues at coordinate 3,087,978 of NC_137836.1, read as the reverse complement.
AGTGTTACTCTACATGTATAAGGTAGAGCCATCAAATTGCGCTTATTAGAACTTACACTCAGTTACATATAGTTCTACATGCATGGAAATGGAACCAAGGTACAACAATATTGATATTTTTTTGGGATAAATGTACATGTGTGCCAAACAAAAACACTAAAGTTATATTAAAAGCACAAACATAGTTTTAAAAGCACATTAATAATAAAAGGAATTCTTTTTTTTTTTTTTTTTTGAAAAACTACCTTTTAAACTTCAAATTTTGCGAAAAACTACCTAAAAACAAAATGTTGTAATTAACTATCTTATAAAGTATAAAATGTTGTAATTAACTACCTCCCACTCGGAATAACACATTTGACTTTTATTTTCCGGTGTTGACCATGTCACGTGAGGATCACATGACCCTTTAATAGTTTAATGACTTAATTCCCCCTTTCCCCCAAATTTTCTTGCTTTATACCAACTCTTTTCTTTAACAATACGATTAATCATATTTTATATTGTTTATTTGCAACCCCTTAGATAATTATATGGCCTGAATTGGTGTAAAGCGGAAAAATTTGGGAAAAGAGGGGAGGGATTAGTCATTAAAGGGTCACGTGACCCTCACGTGACATGATCAACATCGGGAAATAAAAGTCAAATATGTTATTCCACTGGAAGCTAGTCAATTACAACATTTTGTACTTTATAAGGTAGTTAATTACAACATTTTGTTTTTAGGGTAGTTTTTCGCAAAATCTAGAGTTTAAAAGGTAGTTTTTCAAAAAACAAAAATCCATAATAAAATAAAAAGCACATAAACAACAATAAAAAAAAAAAAGAATAATAGTACAAGAGCATAAATAACATAATTATAAAAACACACAACAATTATAGACAAATTATTACAAAGAAAAAGCACATTATAATAATATATATACTTCATTACAAAAACACAAGAAGTTATGTCATACAAAATAGTTTTACTTGCTTGGTTACATACTTTCATGTAGATGTACATATAAATGGATGTAACTTTTATTTATCAATACTAATCTATTAAAAAGTGTTCCTTTATAATATATGTGTCATGTAACACATTTCTCAAACAATGAAAACATACATGCCATATCATTCATCATCAACAATGTTACGTGACACGTGACATTGCATCTTTCTTAAACCCTAAAAATGTACCACATCATCTACAATCAAACTAATCATCTTAGCCAACATTTAGCTATACTTTTATATGTAACGTTTTTAGTCATATATCTAACTTTATTAGTGTGTTTATTTTATATAATTTTTTGTACTGGAGTTTGTTCTCTTCAGCTTATTTTTAGTTCAGTTCAATTCAGCTACAATTAGTTTAGTTCAGTTCAATTCTTAATTTATCTCAATTCTCTCATAAAATATTCAGTTCAGTTTAATTAGCTCAGTTTTGTAAATCAGAACATACCCTTACTTCTTTAATTTTTTTTTTATTAATACTTATTATCTCAATATGAAAATTATAATAATGACCCTGAGCATTGTTCCGTCCATACACTAATTTTGATCATATCGATTAAATTGGGTATATATATGGTGCTTAGCAAATGACACGAACCCTCAAAAAATGACGTGTCCAACATGATGCATGCAACACTCCCACATGTACACAACCGTCAAACGTAGTATGGAGTAGGATTTATATGAATCTATGACATAGCTAAGTGAAGTCAGCCAATTATACACTGAAACTTGAAAGTGATTAATAGGTAAAAATTAGAGTGTCAAGAAATACCATTTAATCCAATTTGGTCGAGCAAATATTGCAATTAGTTATGGCTCAGGCAACATTTACGGCTCATGACCAAGAAATGGAGTACTTCCCGCTTGTGAGCGGCCATAAAATACCGGCGGTGGGATTGGGTACTTGGAAATCTGCTTCTCAAGCTAGAAGCTCTGTCTTCACTGCCGTCGCCGAGGTATCGTGTTAATTTTATGATAAAGATAATATGGTATCGCGTTTCTGAATACTTGCAACACTTGTGTATATGTTTAGGAAACTAGCTAACGTTGTGTTAGTATGTGCTTGAATACTATGTGTGATGTACTCCTTATAAACCTCTTATGAGTTTTGTAAATCTTATTATTGCAGGCTGGTTATATGCATGTGGATACAGCAGCACAATATGGTGTACAAGAAGAGGTAAAGTTTATAAATTCATGCTCTATTATCAATGTTACAATCAATATGAAATTTTCCCTCCGTCCCATAATATAGTTCTTGTTTGTGTTTTTTCATGGTATTCAAGAAATAGGAGAAGAAAGTGGAAAAAGTACATTAATAAATGTGAAAAGTACAGTCATAGCCAAAAGTTAGGGAGAAAGTGAAAAAATGCAAACATGTGGAAAATTTAAAGAGTAAATTAGGAAGTACAATGAATAAACTTTAAAATAGTGATGGTATAATAATTTTTACATACTATCTAAAAATAAAAACAAAAATAACATTTTGGTTCTCCAAAATAGGAAATATATTATGGAACGGAGGGAGTGGTAATATATTACATATTCTTTTCTCCCACCAAGATTGCCCCAAAATCAGTTGTTTAAAAGTCTTTTAAAAAGGAAATATGTGAGGATGATTTTTTATTTTTTCTTTGTTTTTATCTCTCTTTTGAAAAGGGTATATATGCCGGTTAGTGGCAAAATTATATACTACCTCCGTTATATATTATGTGCAACCAAAACATCGACACGGACTCCTAGACAAAATTTGTATGTGAGTGGTAAATGGAGAGAGAAATATAAAAAAACATGTGATGAGGAGAGAGATGGAGAGAAATGACAACCAATAAAAAGAAAGAAAACATTTGTTGCAAATAAAGTGTAGCATCTATTTTTAGTAAATATTGCACATAATATGAAACAGAGATAGTAGATTTATTTTTTTCGATGATTAGGCAAACTAAATAAGGCAATAATGAATAAAGAAGACGTACTAGGCTAACTTAGTGAGACAAAGGGAGTTATAGTATTGGATCTTGGATTAAAAGGTTGGGGCTAAGGTTTAAACTCCCACCCTTTTTACATGTATTTTGATAAGTTATTATTTTTCTTAAATTATATAATTTGAGCCGGCTCCCAACCTGTCTATAGTAGGGGTGCTAATCGAGTGAGTCAATCACGAGCAGCAGAGGGTTGTTCGACTCGTGCTCGTTAATTTTTGAGTCGAATCGATCACGAGTTGCTCCTTTAAAGGATTAGGTCTCTTGAATCTCAACTATTAGTTGATTATATTTTATTATCTTTATATAAATTTTTCCTACTTAAGTTTATTATTTTAACTTTATTAAGTGTTAAGATTAATTTTTGTTTTTAAAGATAAATAAAATAGAAAAATATTGTATTTCTTGTACATTTGTCGAGTTTCAAGCTTGTTTGATCAAGCACGGGAAAACTCGAGTCGAGTTTTGACCAAGTGTCGACAAACTCGAGTCGAGTTTTGATCGAGCGTCGACTAAGTCTCTGCTCAATTAGCACCCCTAGTCTTGAGGATCCTCATAAGAGGGTGTTTGGTTCATTATATTGGAATGGATTGGTATGGAATATTAGTGTAAAGTTGTTTTGATTTATTGTTAGAATGAAGAATGAATTATGAATCTTAATTAGGGGGAGAGGTGGGTATGAGATTCTACAAGTATAAGGTAGAGTTAGAACTCCTTGTGTATGAGATTCCATTATTAAAAAACTCAACCAAACAAAAAAAATAATTGAAATAATATCTAACTCCATTCAAAAGATCTAACTAAACGATTTCTTGGAGGGATTCTCCACTTCTTAGCATAAGTATGTAGATGGCGGACTCAAACTTGAATTGTGACCTTAGGTCACAATTTGAGCTCTACACGACTACCATATCTACGAACTAATAAGCTTGCTTAGATAATGAAGATTCTTTAGCTATTTTTAGTATTTGGAATACAATTATTATACTTTGTCTTATCTATTACATACGAAGTGCATATCAAAGCTACCAATACTACTATGTGTTTTCCTTAGGAGGGGAGTTGTTCTTTCACACCTTTGCTAGCTATTTATGCACTAGTTCATGTGGCAGCTTATTAGGTGAATCTAGTATGTCAACTTAAATTCTTTTATCAATCCATAATTTCCCCAGGTCGGTCGTGCACTTAAAGCAGCCATGCATGCAGGCATAGAGAGGAAGCATATCTTTGTCACTTCAAAGCTATGGTATCTTCAAAATTCTAAGCCCAAAACTTAATTAATTCCCAATTCAATATGGTCTAGTCCTTAGCTCCGTCATCTTTATTATATTACTTCATCAGTTTTATCTATCACGCTTATAAATGTATAACTTTTATCACTTTCATGACTTTTATATATCACACTTTTAAATGTACAACTTTTATCAATTTTATCTATCACACTTGTAAATATACAACTTTAAACATTCATTTTCTTTATTTTAAACAAGTAAAATGATAAAAAGTTACTGTAGGTCTAATAGTACTTTGTATTTGTTTAGAGGGTATCCACAAGATCACAGTACACGGTTACATTGATTTTCCATACGTATAAATCTATATAGTTTCATAGTATGGAACATAAGTCACATGGAGTTTTCTAACTTCTAAGGGAATGCTAATTGTATCATTATACATTATGCAGGTGTACTGATTTATCTCCAGAAAGAGTTCGTCCTGCTATAAACAATACTCTTCGAGAACTTCAGCTCGACTACCTCGACCTCTATCTTGTAATTAACCAGCCCCATTTAATAATCATTTGTTACACGGATTTGTAAATCATGAAATGTGACACAACTAGAGTAATTAATTTGCAGATTCATTGGCCATTTCACTTAAAAGAAGGAGCTAGTAGGCCACCTAAGGCAGGGGAGGTAACGGATTTCGACATGAAAGGTGTATGGAGGGAAATGGAAAAGCTCGTGGAGGAAAAACTTGTTAGGGACATTGGGGTTTGTAATTTTACAATCAAGAAGCTTAATAAGCTATTGGATATTGCTCGAATAAAGCCATCAGTTTGCCAGGTAAATAGTACCTTTGCTTATATAAGTAGTATGGTTGAAACATTCAACATTTCAACATAATTAGCTACAGATATGTGTTCCTTTCAAAAAAAAAAAAAAAAAAAAAAAAAAAAAAAAAGCTAGAGATATGTGTTGATAATTCTTAGGGAATTGATAATATGAGGTTAATTTTGCAGATGGAAATGCACCCGGGATGGAGGAACGACAAAATGCTCGAGACTTGCAAGAAAAATAGCATACATGTCACGGTAAGGCCAGGATTGTTCTATATTAAATTTTCACTATTATGATCTTGTGCAAAACATGTCTCACCCTAATTTAATGGCCTAATGTTTGGAATGTATCATATATATATGCTAATTTAATATATAGATGTGTAACTTCGATCTTATTGAATCATATTCATTATCCATTACTACGTAGAGTGTCATGCCAACTTGAAAATCTCAAAATTTGTTTTCGTGCAATCGTGTTCTATTTCGAAATGGAGTCGATTGAGCCAGTGCAAACTTACATGTCTTTTGTTGGTAGGCATATTCACCGTTGGGGTCACAAGACGGAGGACGAGATCTGGTGCATGATCCAGTGGTAGATAAGGTGGCAATGAAGTTGAACAAGAGCCCTGGACAAGTTTTGGTCAAATGGGCCTTACAACGAGGAACCAGTGTTATACCAAAATCAACCAACCCTGATCATCTCAAAGAGAATGTTCACGTCTTCGATTGGGAAATACCCGAGCAAGATTTTGAAGCTCTATGCACGATTAAAAACCAGGTACAATATACACTTTAATCACTTCATAAATTTGACAATTTTTTTAAAGAAAATTTTCGATATAGCTCTAGGATACTTGATCTAATAATGATCATATATTTGTGAATTGTACAGAAGCGTGAGTTGGATGGGGAAGCTCTGTTTGTTAACAAGCGTGATGGACCATTTAAGAGTGTTGCTGACTTATGGGACCATGAAGATTAGAGCGTCTATCGACTTTTTTGTTTCTTCAAAACCGCTCTAGCCTTAAAGTTAGTTGTTCATATGAGTTCATCTAGAAGAGAACCATGTAGCTAGTTATAACCGACATTCAATTTCCACTGCTTTATATGCATTGCAATAAAATGTGACATATGTTGTTGAAAATGGGGATTGGTAAAAAAAAATAAAGTTTTTTAAAAAACGTTTAAGGATAGTAAGTCACAAGTTTTTCAACAAGGGCAGTAATTTTTAAAATGAAATTAATATGCGGTAAGAATTGACAAATATTCCTTAGTTAGTTGACTACTATAATAAGCTGAGTGGAGAGTTTTGTGGTGAGTTGATAGGAGTTTTTGTAAGCATATTAAGGTGAAATGATCATTATACCTTCATTTAATTTAAAACTAGTCTTTCGGCCCGTGCAATGCACGACTTGTATTGAGAGATGAGTGAAGAAATATCAATAAATAATTATGAGTGTAATATGTAACTGGAAACATAATTAAAGAAATAAGGGCTTGTTTGGCATCATTTTTGGTTTTCAGTTTCCTGTATTTTTGAAAACTAAAAATCAAAAACAGGAAACAAGGAAAAGGTGTTTCCACTTTTCTGTTGTCAGTTTTAGTTTTTAAAATTATCATGATTTTAATAACTCTCTATAATTTTTTATTCATTATGTGACATACATAATATACTTTTAAAAAACAAAAAACCAAAAAAAAGAAAACCACAGCGATGCCAAACGAAACCTAAAATTTTGGGACTTTAATTTAAAATAAGACTTAATAGAAAGAAGATGGAGGGACTAAAATCAAAGAGAGAAAATAAAAAGGTTGAATTAAAGAGGGGAGATGAAGATAAAGTGTTTAATGAAACAGTTAAGAAGAATTGTATAATTAAAAATAAAAAATATAAAATGACATGTGGCACATTGAGTTGAAGAAGATGATAGGGAAGTGTAATACAATGATGACATATGTTTTTTTTTTTTTGGTTTTTTAAATACTAAGTATAGATATAGATAGATTCTACTTGTCAATTCAATCTTAAGGCAATAAAAGTTATAAACGAGTTTAATCTGTTCCTACTACTTCTCATGTAAAATAAAAAATATATAGGCTGGATTGACTTATAAGAGATCATGTAATACTAATAAAGTAACCCCTGATCACTAATAGGAAAACCTCTTTTTTTTTTTTTTTTTTTTTTTTTTTTTTTTTTTTTTTTGTGTTCCATTCGGTTCATCATTTGGGCTAATCCGGATTCGGGGATCAGTTTTGGGTGGTTAGGTTCCAGTCCCCTCCCGATTGTCGTTGCGGGGGATCGAACACGGGTCCTCCCTACCAAGTGTAGTCTCAATTATCACTACACCAACAACCAATTGGTATAGGAAAACCTCTATAATACTATTGAAGTAACTTCTATTATAACTGGTAGGGGTGTTCATAAATCGGTCCGGACCGAAAAATGGACCGGACCACCTCGGATCGGACCGGACCGGATTAATCGGTTCGGTCTTCGGGTCTTGAAATTCATTTTTCCGGTCTTCGGTACGGTTCGGTCCAAAACCTTATAAAAATCGGTCTTGGAAAAAATATGCGTGAAACTTTAAGTAATGATTAAAATTATAAGCTTAGAAAACTTTAACTTTATAAGTTTTTTTGTACTAAACATACAAAAAAGACGTAAAAAGGATGTTAAAATATAGTTTTTCCTTTACTTTTTTTCGTGTTTTTCATAACTTTATTAAAAATTTAGTATTCTTTTTTAAAAATTCTGTAATCGGTCCAAAGCATTTTGGTCCGGGTTTTGTACCGATTCTCTCGGTCCGAACCGGGTTTGGTCCTAGCTTAATCAGTCTGATCTCTAATTCTTAAAATTCTACGGAGTAATTTTCAATCTTCGGTCTAATCCGGATCGGTCTGGTCTTGGACTAATAAACAGCCCTATAAGAATTTGTGTGAGATTATAATATTATATCTTTACGACGTAAGGTAATTCGTGCCAAAAATAAATAGATATACGGAGTAATAAATTTACAAATACGGAGTAATTCGTAGCAACTAGCAAACAGTAAATAAAACCTCGAATTTGCATATACTACTAATAAGGAAGAAGAGCCCATTGTCTCAGAATTTTGGGTTTTGGAAGGAATTTCCGGTAATTGGTGCTCGTTACTGGCAGCAATGTCTGACATTGATCAGCCGGAGGAACCTCAGTCATCGCGTCCTCTTACTGTCTACGAAAGACTCGACAAAATTCGACGAGGCGAAGGTTTTTTTCCCCGTAATTTCAATTTTGATCAATTTCTTGTTTTTGCTTATATAGTTATAAACTCAATTATATATCTGAATAAAAAATTCGACTTTTGTTTTTTTCTGGATTATTGTTAACAATTTGATATCACTATTAGCAAAACAATGTTGCAATTTAGTGTTAGTTTGATTTTATTTTGAAGAAATTTTTTTTTTTTTTTTGAAAGAATTTTGAAGAATATTTTGATAAATAATGAACACTAGGACATTAATTACTTAGTAAAATAAGAAAATAAGGTAGAATACTCGTATTGTTGAGCGATTATTTTATATATGCACCTTATTCTTAATTTCATGCACATTGGTACAAAAATAATAGTCACGTATACTATTGTCAGATTACCGGATAGCAAATTGTTACATTACTTTGATTAAAAACAGATAATGTGTAGATTTCTGAACAATACCCCTATAAATGAAGAGAGGATGGTAATTAACTAATTACAGTAGACAAACGGCGTTTTAGTGAATTCGCGGTGAATGTTAAGCACGGGGTTGAGACGGGGGATAAATTGTGTTGTATCCTGACTGAGAGAGTATAGTTTATCTGAAAATATGTTTTTGTATAGTTATGTACTTGACTCAAAGTCTCGAGTGAGCCACTTAAGCTGGAATCATGCTGCCAAATTAACTGGTTAAAGTGTGTGTATTATGTGAATTGTATATTCGCTACTTAGTAATTGAACAATGAGCCTGTTACCTGTATATATATTTATGATATAAAAGTTATACTTAATCTATTGATCATAGACAAATTTTCTTTGTTAACACAGTTTTATTTCATTGGCAGCGACGATAAAAACAAAAGTTGGTCCTTTGAAGTTTAATAAAAAGCCAAAATATGTAGGCGGTATGTTTTATGCTCTTTACTAATCTGTTCATGTCTATCATTATATTGTACATGATATCAAATGAATGCTTTAAGAATGTATAGATGGTCTTATTGTTAGTTTGATTCTTTCAAAGGAATTTCGTGACTGCAAATATGCAATCTTATTTCTGAATTTTAAATTTGGACGCAGACAAGTATTTTGGATTTGTTTGTTTGGGCATACTCTTGTATTCCTGTATAATTGTGTTTGAATAATTAGTGAAGAACTAAAGAAGGAATGCATTGATCCAGGAACTCTAAAATCTAGAGGCTGTAGCTATACACAAGTTTTGAGGAATAGTAGAAAACTGGCAATATATGGTCTTATTTATGCTCTTTTTTCACACATTTCTGCAGAACAATGGAGGCTATAAGTAGTCATTGTACACTCGCCATTGCAAATATGGATTAATTTAAAGAAAAAAAATGCTACACATCTCTAATTGTGTGGTGGGTTAACAGATATTTTACTGACCTATTGATGAGTGACCCTATATTAAATATGCTTATTCTTGTAGAACTTGACTTTTTCAATTGAGCATTCTTTCCTTGTTGTCAATTGTTACCATTTGTTTGGGGACAATATTGAATTCAGTTCACTTTCAACAGGATTGAGAAATAATGGAGAGTTTTGTACCTTGGATGAAGGTGACTATAAAAGTCGAATTGCAAGATCTGTTGCTTTTAGAGTTGCGCCATCTGTTGTTGGACTGACGTCTTTCGTAGGTTTGCTTGGGCATTTGCCTATTGATTAATTCTAAGAATCTGTTTAGCAGATTTGTAAATGAATTTTGACAAATTTGTTATTTTATTACAGGAGAAAAGTTCCGTTTTAGTTGCTCAGGATTTTTCATCGAGTGGAATGATATGTATGGAACGATCTTAACCTCTGCTAGTCTCTTCATAGGATATAAGGATACCATGCCTACCATTACCAATGTTACGGTTAGTCTTATTACTTATAGTGTTCATGCCTTGTTTTTTATGCTTGTGGTATATGTAGCACTTTACCACTCCTACAAGATGTATACTCCTGAATGTTTTTCCTTTGCTTGGAGATTAGTAATGAAACATTATGGTTGATACTTGATAGTATTAAATTTAGTAGTGTTTTCAATTTCAGTAACAACATGCTAAATTGGTGTATGGTGGGTGTTATATTGTGCATCTCCATGATCACAATGTGATATGTGACTACAAATTAGAAACGTACACTTTGTCTTAAATAGCTAATGTTATATTGTTGCTGAGTGCATAACCCACTCAGTTCCTGTCCTTCTTTGTGACCAGCATGCTAGCAACCCCCAGTCTAACCCCAGTGCTTTCCTCGAAGCATCCTTGTGGCTTCACCCAACCTCTATTCTGTTTCTTCCTCTTGAGTGATACACAGTCAATTACTTAACAAAAATGCCACCCCTTTGGGTGATGTTTCTTTGCTAAGCTTTATAGCAGCGTTTATAAAAGTAGATGAAAAGGATTTAAAGCCTTTGAACTCATGAAGATACTAAATTGTTTTTTTTTTTTTTTTTTTTTTTTTTGTTTGTTCTCTTGGGAGCACCTCCCACGATTTACATAGCCCATTAATAGAAGTAGAGGTGGCTTGTCATACTATGCTGACATTTTTTAACAAATAACTTCTGATGAAGGTGGTGTTGCTTGGTGGCATCCTCTTCATTGCTTCTATACCTCTCCATGTACCCTTAAGATTTTACCCAAAGGTCTTTGTCTATTAGTTTCCTAAAAATTGCTCATAATTTCTTATCCTTCTTTTGATGGAGCACCCTTCTCCTGTTCTAGGTCTAATTGGCATAGCAACACTATTGTATTGAAAATCACTCCTTCTATACTTGCCCCATATTCTTATTTGGGATGTCCTAATTTACTTGCCTCATTTCTTGTATAAGAAATTTTTATCCTTTTCTCTTGATTTGGGTCCCAATCCTTCACTCACCTTCCCATTTATTACTCTGCTTTTCCACTTGTATAAAGTCTAATACAAGTAAATTCGAACAAAGATAGTAGTTGAAATGTTATCTTTAGGTGCTTTTATTGTCCCCATTTAATTTGGCACTTTTTCCAACGAACAACGTTGACCATTAGTATCTTAAATTATCTATAGGTAAGAATTGTTAAAAGTTGACATTTTGATGATATCATGATATAGATTGAGATAAATTTTATAACCTTTTACATTGTATTATTTTATAACCTTTTACATTGTATTATTTTATAACCTCAAACGCCATCGCTGAACATGGCCTATGACAATGTGAAAAATGCTCTTATGAGCTGGCTGAATCATTTTAACAATATTATTTTGGTTGATCTTTTTGTTACATGTGATACTTGTAATATGTAGTTTTCTTGAGGATTGTATAAAACTTGCTGCACATTGATGCTTGTGAATGTTGCAATCAAATACTAAGAAATCAAGGAAGTTTTTGGAGTTATTGAGTGGTGTGTAATGGGAATATTTACCAACTCAGTCTAATGTCTTGGTCCGTATTAACAGATAACTAAGTTTTGTTAGTGTGCACATGTAAAATTATATATAAAAAGATATTTATTATTTGAAGGATATGTTGCATGGTCTTACGCGGTTCAAATACTAATAAAGGTTAGGATCATTTATTTAAGTTAATTGTGTGCCATTGAATTAAACTAAAATAAAATGTACAGCCATGGTTAAGCATAGAGTGATAACTTTAAGCCGATGGTGTTTATTGTTTCAGGTTGAAGTACATTTGCCCAATCGCGAAACAGTGCCTGGTTCCATTTCACATGTTGATCTTCATCACAATATTGCCATTCTTACGGTGCCATCTGTTCCTAAACTTCATGTTGCCACTCTTCTGCCTGATTTTGAGCTGTTTTCTCCTGGGAAGAGTGTGGTAGCCCTTGGTCGACATGCTAGCTCGTACAATTTGCTGGTTGCTCAGGGAGAAGTTTTGCTCAAAGACCACGATTTGGATTCTGATGATGTTTTGCCTACAGGCTACGTAATTTCACGTGTAAGTGGCTGTTTATACCACTTGATTCTTTAATAAACCTGGAGAATTGCTTCTTCCATTTAATTTTAATTCCTTTTTTTTTAATTAATGCTCCTTAATTTGAAACCATATTGGTGATGACTTATAGAACAAAGGTTATATAAGATAATTAACATTTTTTTTCTTCTTTTTTTTGGTAACTGTTTCAAATTGATGTTAACTGAAGAATTTTATAGTGTTTGACTAAAACAGATTTCTTGTTTCATGTGTCCATTAGTTGCACATAGCATCAAATGTCTCCGACAATAAACCCTAGATTGTGACTTATTGGTTCACTTCGCTTGTAGCTGCATATAATCAATTGGCATAGGGCTACAGATTCTTATGAACACTAAACCATCAGACTGGGGCTTCCTTTGGTTAAGGTCAGAGATTCTGAACCAAAAATTTTAGGCATGAGTGCAAATTCATTCTTATTCTTAGCTTTAGCATGGATCGTGCACTCATTTTAGAATGGCACCCCTCAAAACATAGAAAACGAGTATCCGAAAGGACATATCGGTTCAATTCATAGAACATGAACCCTAAAGAGCATAAAAAGCTAAAAAATATATATTTTAGAATATATGATAAAATTGATAATTATATTCTGATTTTATTGTATATCCTACATTTGTTATGTATTTATCTTGTGCATAATTATAGGTAATTAGCTCCTTAATCTAAGGCTTAAAACTACGCTTAACTCTCTCTTGTACGATGTATATATTCTGGCTAATGCTAATGAAATGGGCAAGAGGATTGGGCTAAAATTGTGATGCATGTAATGAACAAGAGGATTGACATCTAGAATATTGTAATCATTAGTATGAGGAGTGTGAAGTTTAGAAAATGGGAATTCATGTTCAACAAATTCCACATGACGACAAACGATAATCTTGCCATTTGACATATCATAACTCTTTGACCCTTTATGATTTGGAGCGGGACCAAGATAGACACAAGGAGTGGACCTTTGGTTTAATTTGTGAATAGAAATAGACGGGAATAGAGGAAAACATAAACAACCAAAAACACATAACTCCGAGTATATGGGATCACATTGATATAGAATTTGAGTTGGAGACTTAAATCCTAAAATTTTGGTTGGAAGAATGTTTAAAAGATACGTGGCCAGTTCTAGAGCATGATGCCAAAATGAGAGAGGTAAAGAGGCATGAGCAAGTAAGGTCCTTATGATATTGTTTATTGATTTTATGTGTCGTTTGGTTTTTCCATTTTGAGGTGAGGTATGAGGACAAGAGAGGCGGAATAGCATACCATGGTGATAAAAAAAACTTTTTAAAGGTGCCATTGATATATTCTAGCTTGCCATTTCATTAGCATTAGCTAGAATATATACATCGTACAAGAGAGAGTTTAGCCTAGTATTAAGCCTTAGATTAAGGAGCTAATCTATAGCTATCTACCTATAATTATGCACAAGATAAATACATAACAAATATAGGATATACAATAAAATCAGAATATAATTATCATATATTCTAACAATAAACATGAACTCAAAAGAACATAAGGGGTAAAAGCATGAACTCAAAAACAAATATGGGTTAAAGCAGGTGAACATGAATTCGAAAGATTTAAAGAACATACTATCCAAGTACTAAAAAACATATTGTTCATATCCAATTAGCATATTTAATCTCCATTCATTGAAGAGCATATTTCATAAAGTAAATTACAAAGAATACATTTTAATTAGACCCAAAGAACGTAAAACTCATTTAAAAAACAAAAAAAAAAGGTTCAATTCTTGTTAAACAATTAAAGAAGGATCGTAATGAGAAAGCACATGTGTTAAAACTTAAAAGAACATCCTTTATAATGAAATGAACATTATATTCAACCTTATATTACAATACAAAACCGGAATAAAAGTACTCTTAAGTATATAAACTTGAAATAAATTCTTTCAATAATGAGTTCTTCAATTTCATCTTCCTAATATTAATTCATTGACTATAATCAACTCCTAAATTGCTTTGAAATTCATAATTTCTAAAATAAATCTCTCTACAATAATATTTTCAATCCCTAGTATTGCATTCTCGTCCTAAAATTTGCAAAAATATACTTTACAAGTTAAAATTGGAAATTAATAACCTTAATTTTGCACTTTTCAATAGTTGCCAGCAAAAGCTGTGTGCACAATGAGAATCATGCATCTCGGTGTATAATCTAATTTATATGATCATGTGCGGTGCTTAACTGCTTATTGTATGGGTTCATACTTTATAGCATGGCTAATATTTGTCTTCATTGTAATGATGTAATTTACAGGTGCCTGTTCACATTTGACGTGGGAAATATATAAGTAAGATGAGGTTATATATATTTGAGAGCTTGTTATATACACCCAGGTGACCGTACACCCATAAGTGTTTTGTTCTCATTTTGATGATTGTTTATTATTTAATCATCAAATCTAGAGCAAAAACTAACCTTGGGTTAGTTGGGAGTACAGTACACCCGGGTGTATACAACAAATTCTGTAAATATTTGGTCATAATGATCTTTGAAAGCCTTTGCTTATAGAGGATTTGTGGGGTAAATGAAGGCTGTAAAGTTAGTTTTAACAATGGTTTATCTTTTTAGTTTTTTCACCTTTTGGGACCTCTAGTTAACTATCTGGCTAGTTAACACATCTTTAACTCACGTGAAAAAATTCTCAAGTCTCTTCATTTATTATTTGCCAAAAAAAAAAAGTCTCTTCATAAAAATTTTGACAATTCCAAAATAAACCGACACCCTCATCCATTCAGCCACCTTGTAACCAACCTCAAAACACTTATCACCTCACCCACCAGTCCACCACGTTATACACTGCGAATTCCTAAAACCCTCCTTGAATACTCCTGGGTTTTGTTTTGAGGGAGGATGGGTGGGGGTTCTCTTGGAGGTGGGTAAGGGTTTTTCGACTGAGGTAGGTGGATTCGACGGGTATTTATTGAATATCGAAATTACTGACCATTAATTTCAAGTTTTGATAAAGGAGGGTGGCTGGTGGGTCAGGTGGAGATTGACGATGAGGGAGTGGGGGAGAAAGGGCGAGGAAGGAGCGGGGGGGGGGGGGGGTAAGGGCAAGGGGCAAGGGCAGTGGAGGGGTGGCTGATTGTGGTTTATGAATTGGTAGTGGGTTGTGTTGGTGGTGTGTGTGGGGGGTTGGTTGCTCTGGTGTTGGCAGGAAGTTGAGGAGGAAAGGGGAAATGAAAATATAAATGTTTTTTTTTTTGAAAAAAAAAGTTTTTTAAAAAATTAGACTAATCAAAATGTGGCACGTGCAAGGTAACCTGTTGTTGTAAATTGATGACTGGTTTGGCATAATAAAAAAGAATGGGGGTAAAACTGGATTATTGTAGAATAATTAAAATGATTTTATTAAAATAAATCAGCCAAAGGTTGGATTATTTAAATCAAATTTTCCTAATAAAAAAGGCCGTGGAGTAAAAAAATAAGAGAAATAACACAACAATAATCAATAAAACTAACAAATCCATGGCAAAATTGAAGAAAATTAGCAATAAAATACAATGACAATTTAATTTTAGTTTACTTCGCAAGAACAAAGTAAAGAAATGGACTGAAAAAAATATACTCCTAATTGCAGTAATTTAATTAAATGCGGGATAATACTTACTGGATGATGAAAATTACTGGGTAAAATGAGAGAGAAACGAGCAAAATGAAAATTCTTCCAGTAATTTCTTCTTCCCCAGATATAAAAATAAAATTCCTGGAGTCCATTGTTTGTAGTGAAATGTTGTTGAACAAAGAGAAAGACCACCCTAATTACAAATCAGACAGCAATATACCTTTTGGGGACTATATATTTTTTTATAGGGGATTGTCTTTCTTAATAGGGGACTAACTTTTTTAATAGGAGACTATCTTTTTTTGGATGACTTATTAGGGGACTAAGATATATAACCAAGGGAAAGTTGTATTCACTTAATAATCCTGTGGAAATGTTATTCTATGTTGCTTTATGGTCTGATTTTTAATGAAAATAGGATAGTACATTTATAACTTTTCAATTTGTATTATGTTGTTAAATATAATTTCAGTCTATAGATTCCAAGCTGTAATAATGATTTATTTAAAATACTTACAAAGTATTTACATTTGTTTTGTGTGTTTTTTTGATGAAGTGCAATGGTATTTTCAGGACATTTTGCTTACCTTCTTTTTTTATGTCCTAGTATGGCGTTGGCGGACCTCTTGTTGACATCGCTTCGGGATCAGTTATTGGAATGAATTTCACTGATGCAAACTGTTTTGTTTTTCTTCCCAATATCATTTTGCTGAGATGCTTGAAGCACTTCAAAAGTTATGGGTATGTCATTGTTGGTTTTTCCTTTCTACATGATTTTGTTTTCCTTCCATACTTTGTACTTGCTTTATTTTGTTTGATATTATTTTAGTCAATCATTGAAAAATTAACTAGTTGATGGCTGACAGTGATCTCTTATTCAAGTGGTTAATTTTTAAGTGATTGAATTAATTATGTAATAAACATTATTCTCTTGCATCTTCACATTTAATTTGTTGAAATATGATGTAAGTTTGACATATTTTATGTTTTTAAATAAAATCCGTCTTTAATGTATTTTGTATACAGTAGTTTTTTCCCCTGATGAGTGACACACTTTCCTTATACCTTTTTTTTAAAAAAAAAAAAAAGTGACACATTTTCCTTATCCAAACCCATTAGAGGACGGAATGACAAATATATGGTCGAATTTTTTTTTTACATATATTATATGAATTTTAACATCCCGTACCCGCGTCCCTTATTATGAGATAGACGTTTTCCCGTATCCGTTACTCGAATTTGTGTCAGTACCCGTTCTTGTGCAACCTAGGGTGTAACTATAAAATTATAAATGGTCCAACATTATCTCCAAAATAACTAATACTTCTGTCATGAAATTAATTGACTGTCATGCTTTTGTTGAGAACCTCATATGAAACAGTGGTTAATATTACAATTCTTGGGCCATGGATGCTTAAAATTATCCTTTATGTTTCAGATTATCTTAATAATTTTTGTTTTCCACTCACATTTTATTTTGGAGGTAGTGATTTCTTCTAAATAATGTATTTTTATATCAGAAATTTAGAATCCACATTGTAGTGTTGACTTTGTACGCTTTGTTTGGATAGCAGGAAGGAAAGGAAGGGGATGGAAAGAGGAGAACGGAGGGAAGAGAAAGGGAGGGGAAAGGTGAGCTCTATTTTCCATCCAACTCGCCACTTTTAGAGGGATTGTGCTTATGAGATAGAAAGGGAATATGGATCCCTCCCTCTCCTTCCCCCAATCCTTTACCCAAACAAGAAAAATTGTTCTCTCCACTTTCTCTTCTCTTCTTTTTCTTCCATTTCCTTCTATTTAAACAATGAGCTTTGAATTTCATGTCAACATCAGTATAAGCCTCTACCATTATATGTATGCTTTAGAAAACATCTGTAGTGATATGTACCGGATTTTGCAGGAGAATTGTTCGACCTTGGCTGGGAATGAGAACTCGAATCCTTGATTCTTTGAAAATGGCCCGGCTTGAAACAATATACCAGAAATTTCCTGATATTAATGGGGTATTTGTAGAGAAGGTAACTTTATTTAATTGATTGATACGAATTGGATGTACACCTTGACCTATCACCTACAGGCTACGCCATCTAGTTGTGGAATCCATAGTGGTCTTTGCTTTTTATATATCATCTGTTGTTGAATCCAATCTTACGTTTGGATAATCATATGTTTGCATTGTTGTATATGCTTGTGATGTTTACAATTGAAGGATGTCTTTTTTCAGTCCTTACCTCGTTGCACGCTTTCTTGAAACTGCAATGGAGAATGCCGTATTTTACAACTCTGGAGAATAGCTCAATTGTTGTGTTCAGGGTTTCTTCAATACAATTTGAGGCCTTCATTTAACATTTAAACTCGGACTTATTTCACGCTTATAATAACTGTCCTCAATGTGGAATCTTATAAAGTAAACACCTTCCAGGTAACAGAGGGATCCCCAGCTGAATCTGCAGGAGTTCGTCCAGGTGATATTGTGACTCATTGCGATGAAATTCCTGTGTGCTCTCCCCTTGAGGTAAATACCATTTATTACCATTATGTTGTTGAAGCAAGTCTCTTTAGTCTTTATACACATATCATAATCTGTTTTTTACTAGTACATTACTTATTGAGCTAGTCCCCATTAATATCAGATATCAACAAGCCATGTTGATATCATGGCATTATTGTAAATATTTCGAACTTTTTTTGAAAAAAGAGTTGGTAAGTTAGTGGAATGCTGACTAGGACTCCGTTGCTGCACTATTTTACTTCCAAAGTGTAACGGATCTTAAATAGACGGAAAATTTGACACCGTCTCCTTCCTTTAATCAAATCTGGGTAAATGTGGGTAGGAGGAGAGAGAAACAAAGATCTTGAGCAGAGGTAACGAAGATGGTGGACGGTGGGTAATCCGCTTCCACCATCTCACAAACAATCAAGTCATATCTTCTAGCCTCTAATGCCTGTACACAACAAAATATTATACTCCTGATCTAGACACCTAATCCTTCAATTATAAAAATCAAACACTAATATCAAGTAAAAATTAAAGCACTTATATTGAAGAACATTTCACCATTACAATTACCTTCTGAATAAGAAATTATAATCCTGTTGTCCAAATTAAAATCTTCTTTCAAGTATTACATTACAATTGCCTTCTAAATACGGAGTAACTAATTAGAAGAAACCATTAATCCTTTTTTTTGCACAATCAATCGTCAAGCTAGAATTATATCAAACAAAAATCGATTCGCAATTCAACAACTCCCAGCAAATAACCTTTATATCAATCAACATTTAAAACAACAATTTAGCATTTCAATTACCTTATTATAGGGATGAACTCCCAACAAATACCCTTCTAAGATTGCACGGTCTTCAACTTTGCGATTAGCCGATTACACGGGCAATTCAACAACTCCGACAGCAACTCCGATCCCACCAACTGGGCTACCGACAATCGAGGATCGGGTTGTCCAGCCAACAGTGTAATGGGGTTATCAAACTTTCAGCTACACTCGTCGGATTCGATTCAACCCTGAATTCGTTTTCGACATTTGGGTTTCAGAAGAAGGAGAAGGTAGACATCAAAGTGACAAAACGAGGTAAGCATATGTTAACGTCGCTTCCATTTCAAAACGGGGATAAAAAAATGGGAAACATTTACAAAACAGCATCAGTATCTTTCTTTACGATTTTGCCCCTTACTAAACAATGTGAAATGACAGTGGTACCCTGATATTAACAAAACTCGTTGATATCAGATATCAACTTGGATTTACTCTTATTTTTTTTAGAAAATATAGTAGGAATAATCCCAAGTTTCCCTTTTCTCTAAAAACTCCCACATATAAATCCCAAGTTTTCCTTTTCTCTAAAAACTCCCACATATTGATGAACTAATCTCAAGTTCATGGGTGTCATTCCAAAATGGCTTTAAGCAATTTGTAACCTGTTGAACATTCTAAATTTTTATTTACTTATTTATTTATTTATTTGTTTATTTATTTTTATTAACTTTTCTCTCTCTCTCTCTCCATTGTTTTATATAGTATGAGAGGACTTGAATTTTATTCACAAGGGAGTACAGTATACTTGTATAAGTATGCCGGTTAGGCTAATTCAGGGAGATTTAGTAGCAGATTAATTAGTGTATGAAAAGGCGCACCTAGGTGCTAAGTGGAAAAGACTAATCAACAACCTGATAAGTTTAAGCTAGAACACAGTCCCAACATGGCAACATGCTACAAATTAGCTCACATGGAGACCAAAATGAAGAATAAGGATTGAAGAGAGATTAAGGGATGAAGAAGAGAGATTAAGAAAATATAAGATATGACTATATTAATGTTAACCATGGTGATTAATCACCAATATGCTATGAATTGATATAGAGAAGAGGCAAGAGGATCCCCTCAAAAAATAATATACTACCTTGTAGGGATGTGACATTTACTAACATCTAGATAAAATTTGTTTGTGAGTGTTAATGGGGGTGAGAAGTAAAGTTGTGGTGATGAGGAGAGACATAGAAATAAATGACCAGTAAAAAGGAAAGAAAACCTTTTGTTGCAAATAATTTGTAGTATCCACTTATGGTAAATACAACAACAACAAAGCCTTAGTTCTAAAATCAATCAATCAATCAATCAAGGCCTTAATCTTATAAGTGGTTTCGGCTACATGAACCAAATTTGATTATTCCATGTAGTCATCGATATAAATCTTCTTCCTCCATCTCTTACGATTCAATGTTTCATCCTCATGCAAATCCATATACTTTATATCCTTCCTAACTCCTTCCAATCAAGTAATTTTCGGCTTCCATCTCCTTTGATTAACCCCTCCATGGTCCCACTCTTCGAACCGGTGAACCCTCGGGTCTCCAGCGTACATGCCCAAACTAAAGCAGGCAATTTTCCCTTAGTTTATTTGCAATGCCTATCACACCTACTTTCTTGCGAATAACTTAATTTCTGATTCTATCTCTTAGAGTGTTCACATACATCCACCTTAACATGTGCATTTCTGTAACCTCATCTTTTTAATGTGCTCCTTCTTAGAAGCCCAATATTTTGTACCATGGAACAAGACTGGTTTATGGCAATCCGGTAATATTTTCCCTACAACTGTAAGGGAATGCTCCAGTCACATAACACTCCCGTGACCGCTCTCCATTTAAGCCACCCCGACTTAATCATGCGGGTCACGTTGTGATCAATGTCACCATTCTTCTGGATGACCGACCCAAGTTACTTAAAACATTCACTCATGGTCAAATCCTTTCCATTCAAACTCACCACTTCATTATTTGTCCCCCTCTGAGTACCAAAGCGACATATTAAATATTCAGTCTTACTCCGACTTAAACCCTTTAGATTCCAATTTTTGCCTCCATTGCTCCAACTTGGCATTAACCCCATCTTTAGTTTCATCCACCAAAATGATATTATCTGCGAACAACATACACCATGGAACCTCATCTTGAATTGGTCTAGTTACTTCATCTAGAACCGTTGCTAAAAGAAAAGGGTTTAATGCAGACCCTTAGTGCAATCCATGGAGCCTTAGTTCCAAAGTGTTGCAAATAAATTGAAATGGAGGTAGTATCATGGAAGATGGGTATTTTTGGGATTAGGGAAAAGCTCTAAAATTGAGCTAATTAGAGAGAGATAATCATGTTGAATATTGCTGAATGTTTTGGGTTATCTTTGGAAAGCTAAATTGGGATAGAGTCCACCTCTCGAAAGTGGAATTATTATACAAAAGTACTGTAATTCAGTTTATTAATCAGAATTCATCATTTTCTTCCTATTTTCTACCATATACAATGTTTATGTTATGTTACTTTATTGCTAATGATATTAATGCCGTAAATTGGTATTAGGGCCTTAGGGTATAGGCGTATTTTAAGGAGTAGAGTTACAATAGTTTGCTAGCATAGAATTTATTGAGTGCAGCTGCTAGTTGACCGCTGTGGAGAAATACATGTTTCAGCTTTTTATTCTGTAGAGGATTGAGGTAGGAAAATTTGCTTCTGTAAGTTCCATGTTATCAATGGTTGACTGAGAAACATAAATTATCCCATTGTTTATCTGTGATCATCGTTTATTCGTGATCATCCTTTTGGCAGCCCTCTCTGCATCCGTAAAAGTTTTGAGTGAGTGCAGAGTCATGAAAAATTGTGATTTCTTTGTCCAATCAATCAGCTAAGTAGTGCAGTAAATGCTTCAAGGCTGTCCAATGAGGGATATGTAGTTTATGCATTAATTGAGATAATCAATTCACCACCAATGCAACATCTGGACAATTAGTAAGTATGTAGGCTTCCTACTTCCTACTTCCTACTTCAGCTTGGTAGTCAGAAGGGTTGTATGTTGATTTCACAAAATGTTTTGAGCATTGTTTGAAAAGGCGTGCCTAGGCGCTGAGACGGAAGGCGTTAGGGGTCATGCCCCTTTTGTTGTCTAGGCAAAGCGATTTTGATAAGGTGCACCGGAGGCGCAAAAAGATTTTTACTGAATTTTTTTTTTTTTACTGTTTATTATATGCACCTTTCTTCTTTGAGGCGCACAGAGGCACACCTTAGGCGCAGGGAACTCTGAAATGCCTTGGTGCCCTTGAGCCTTTTTATACATGGTTTTGAGAGCTGAGTATTGACATTCATTGGCATAGCCTGACAACAATAATCCTCTAGATACAAGCTATCAACAACTTAGTCAAGAAGAAAAGCCGAGACTAAGTCTCAACATCGTCGTTCCTTACATGTCTCTGCTCCTTTACTGCACACCAACACTAGTCGCTTTCTGCCACCTGTGCACTGTTACCATTTGGATTTTTATGAGGTTTTTGCTTACCATTAAGGGGGTCTCTTAACCGCTGGATGACTACTTTAGCAGTGGAATAAGGAGCAGGTACCAATCAGTGTAACTTCTGTTTGGTGCTGCTGCTGGTTGTTGCAATAGGAGGCCAAGGGGGTCAACAATGGAGGTGGGTAAAAAGAAAAGGGGCGTGGGGAGTTGGAGTATATTGTTATTAGGCTTTTTTCTTGAAAATAAAATATAAGAAAGAAAGTACACAATTTTGAGGCAAATAGTATGTGACGTGTGTACTTGCTTAAATAGCTAATTATGCTTTGGGAAGAGTGGAAGACATCTAATAGACTTGGTATTATTCCCACTTAATCAAACAGTGAGACTATCTAAATAAGGATAATTGAAGTTGGTATTATTCTTGTCAAAAATTATATTTTTGGCCGAATCATCTCTGTGAATATCTTATGGTCATTGTTTAAAAATTTGTATTGTTCTTGAAAACATTGCTTGATGGATTACTTCATGAATAATCTGTCTCCATCTTGATGCGCCGTATTTAGTTATTTATTGCATAATTTGTTTCTTTGGTTTCAGTTTGCTGAAGTACTGTTTGATAAAGCTGAGAACTCTATGGAGCTTAGGTGTGATAGGGCAAGTGATGATAATGCAAATAAGAGAGGCAATTGCTGTTGAGGTCAATATTAATTCTGGTTTCTGAGGATTTCATACTTATTATATATTTTTGTATATCTATTAGATATTAATCTTATGTTTTTATATTTTTTATAATATTTTTTTGGGGGAAATATTGGAATTTCAGGTGGTTATAAGAAGGGAAGGCTGTGTTTCCGATCTGGTCAAAAGTATCGTTATTGACAGGCTTACCCTACCTGAAATCAATCGGTATGTTTATCCTGCTTCTCTTACACCAAACTGGAACACTATTATGTTTTTTTTTGGAAAGCAATGGAGGAGAGAGGGGTAGGGAAGACTAGAAGAGAATGAGAGGGAAGTGCATGTGTAGGGTAGTGTAAAGGAGAAATGGGTCTGCATTCTCTGATCTTATCTCCATTTCTGTGTATTCTAAGGGAAGAAATTTGCTTTCCTCCATCACTCTTGCTCTGATTCATATCCATATATGGATCCATCAATATTCCAATTTCTTCCAATTTTTTGAAGGTGGAATTTTGTATGGGACGAGAGGAATTGTTATAATTTCTGGGGGACTGGAGTAACTTTTCTATTCGAAGAGATGATTCCTTGATTTAGGATATAATTAGATTCCATGCTATGATTTATCATAACATTGGCTCACCGATCCACTGAAGCAACTAATACTTCTTAAAATTTTCTCATCTGAACATGATTAAAGGTTAAAAATACGGAGTATTTTATTATCGTATGAACTTGTGGAACTTCATCATCGAATGGACAGTTTCTGCAGGTTCAAAATCTAACTTTATTATACACCCTACCCTATAGGTATATTGCATATATAGTCCTTATCCTTGATGTAAGTTGTTAGGGTTTCATAATATCGCTAGAGTAGAGCCTATTTAATTTTGGTATCAAGTGGCGTCTCCACAATGTTGTGTGTGTTCTTCTCTAGTTTTCGACTTTTCTAAATGAAGCTTTCTATAATTCTCAGGTGGCCTCTGTTCAGGCCTCGAGAGCTTCAGACTGACAGGTATCGTACAGGTCTCGAGGGCTTCCGCTGTTAAGACTTAAGAGTACATAGATACCGTTGTGATGATTCATGATAGACGAGACACGTGAGGCTGGGTCTTGCAAAGTTCTGTTTTGTCAGAAATATGGTGTATATACTTATTTTAGCTGATAATTTGAAAGAAATTCCATGTAAATCAGTTAACGCAATTGCCTTTCAAAGCAATGTAATCAATTTTCCAGAACATTATCATATGCCAATATTGGTTTGATTATTTTGAAAAATTGACCTGGGCGTGGTGATCTGAAGACAACTTGCTTGATCATTCAAAAGCATAAATTAGTTTATTACTGGTATTTAATAAAATTCAGTAACTCTATACATATATAGTAGTAGAGCATCAATGAAAATTAAGTTTCATCAGTAAAAATAATTTGAGTTTGGAAAAAAAAAAGATCCCGTTCATTAAAATAATTTTCAGTCCAAAATAAGGTTAAGATCGAGAATCATTTATATAATTGCTGATTATAATTGTAACTTTGTTTGAAGATTTATTGGTCATTCATGTGATTTGTGATAATATTTCTATTGTTTACGGAGTATATACTAGTGCATTGATG
Source organism: Chenopodium album (assembly GCF_948465745.1). Lineage (NCBI taxonomy): Eukaryota > Viridiplantae > Streptophyta > Magnoliopsida > Caryophyllales > Amaranthaceae > Chenopodium > Chenopodium album. Next base: position 3,063,039 of record NC_137836.1, on the reverse strand, counting down.
GTATTTATTGGTGATTTTGGATTCGATACTGGTTATAAAGACGAGATAATAAAAAATAAATAAAAAATGATCAACTATATGTTAGCGGGACAAGGCTTGTATTCACAAAATTACAACCGATGAGACTCTGTTTAGTTTTCACATCTTTTCCTATTTTCTCCTCCTTTTCTGGGCAATTAGGCAACATCTTATGATAGAAGAAATATGAAGTTCAACTTCTTTGTTTCAGCTTTTGGTTCATCTAAGAGGAACTAGTATGTGATTCAACTATATGTATCTTCCTTTTAAGTTTGAACTATTAAGGAAAACAAAATTTTTTCAGAGTTCCTCACACTTTTCTCACTTTAGGCAGGTTTTTAGCCATTTTCAAAACCATATATATGTACACAAAATCATTCACTGCCCTAATTCATTCATTCCCCTAAGCTAAAAAATTTGTATCAAAAATCGCTATCAGCACTTTTTGATGTTGGTCTGCCTTTGTGTCTAGAGTTTGTATACCGCGGAAAATTCAATGATGTGTCCACTAAACTTTCACCTTCACCCCAATCCTCTGGAATGTCCTGAAACTTACCTTTGTTGTCCCTAAAATCGAACCCCTCCTCAGCATCACTGCTAATGCTTCTGTATGTATGTTGAGATACTGAAGAATTAAGGTGGCTCAAGCTGTCAGGAGTAATGTGGCTGACTTCTGACATGGATTTTCCGGGGGGTGGAGGCTTGAAGAATAAGCAAACCACCGCAATGTCATCAGTTCGTGAGGATGGGAACCTGCTCTTCCAGGCACGAACTGCGTGCGTTGCTAGGAACTTTGCTGCATGGGATCGCTTCCTTGCTGCTGAGACTATTTTTACTACCTCAAAATTTGTTAGCACATCCCACACCTGCAAAATATTGTATAACCTTAGTAACATACCACATATGTAACAAGCATACTTCGTGTTCCACGTGATTCATAAATTATAAGTCACATCTGATTCTGATGGTCAAAATTATAAGTCACTATCTTTGACCTGAAATAATAAGTCACATTTGATTCTGATGGTCAAAATTCAAAGTCAGGAATATAAAACTATGGTTATTAATTCACAATGTGAAATGTCTCTGTAAAAATCACAAATTTTTATTTTCTTAGGTATAAGTGAAGCTTATTAGGCTAGATGTAACAAAAAATTAAGGAGCAACACAATTAGAACATGTAAGGTTTCTTACCCCATCAGTTGCAAGGACAATGAATTCATCCTGATCAGTCAATTGGTGGTAGAAGACTTGAGGGGTAGAGCTAAGACCATAATCTTTAAGACAGAAATCACCAAATGCTCTAGTCATGGCAAGTCCGGGGCTATCTTCATCAGGCAGCCATAGTCTAAGAACATGAGACTCCTCTTCAAGAGAAAAAACTCGACCACTACAACTCCTCACTCTTTCGGCTTCCCTTGGAAGGCTTGGCTTCAAGTCTACCGTTAATTGGAGTGGTATAACTTGTCCTTTGTCCCCTCGTGTGCACATAACTGCACGCGAATCCCCCAAGTTTCCGATTATTAGATGATCTCCCTACACCAAGGGGAAAACTTGCATAGTTTTACTACATAAACATGTTATAGTATATAAACTTGTTTCCATGATCATATTAATTTTGCATTGCTTTTGTTTATTAAACGGATGTAAAAGTCATATAAAAGTGCAAAATCAAACTATGCTAGACAAAATCAAACTAACTAATGTATGATCATGCTCTAACCAAGTTTATTTGTTTAAGAACTAAACAATATCGATTAATGATAAAGTTTAACCAAGAAAATCAACCTATTATTTGACAAAACCAAATTATGCTAGACAAAATCAAACTAGTATGAAAGTGCAAAACTAAAGTATGCTAGACAAAATCTAACTAATTAATCTATAATCATTTTTTTTTAACTAAACAATATCGACTAATGATAAAGAATAACCAAGAAAATCAACCTGTTTGACAACCGTTACAGCCGTTGTACCACTACAATAGCTCTCAATTGTAGGGTCGCGGCTGAGCTCTTTATCCACTTCTCTAAATGACCTTAAAAGGCCAGCCTTCCACAATTGTACAACATCAGAATTATCTCCGTCGTGGTGGCTATCAATAGTCTTGCCGTTGCTAGGATATGCTTGTAGCAATGCACCATCTTCATCCTCATAAAATGCATCGATATCACTCGTGCTATGCCCTTTCATATGTAGAAGCTTATGAGCAGTGGAGAGCTTTATTGGTAGCTGATCGCGGACAATTCGAGCTACCTTGTGACCACTCGGTCCATGCCCGTCGAACACCCCACAAAAGAACACATCTTTTTCACCAGCAAAGTCCTGAAACCACCATATTAAAATTTAGCACATTACAATGTTATATTTTTGCTAGTAAAGAGTTGCCTAATGCTCCATTTTTTGTACTTAATATATGCACGCTATTCACACCCCCCTTTCACCATCTTTTGTGATTTATACGTAAGATGAAACATAGGCATGACAGGTTGTGATCTTGCTACATTTGTCTCCATGTACATACATAGCCATACATACATGTATATATTTTGTCTACTCGTAATTTTGCCATGTGACAATTGATGGTACTGCTGGAAGAATGATGAAAATTGGAGAACATAAAAAGTTTGAAATCAATATACTTATTTTGATTTTAATTGGCAAATTGGCTTCAACCGTTATACATTAGTGTAACATTCATTGAAACATCCAATGTTTCAAATTTTATGCTAGTTTTGAATCTTTTGATATATTTGACAAATTGAGTTTGTTTAAACATAAATTAGTTGTTCTGTGCAGCCTATTATCTTAAATGAAGACTCATTTACATTACTATATGAATAAAAAAAAAAATTGATTTTGTTTTATTGTTGTTTAGAGAGCCACAACTTCACAAGTGTGGGTGATACAATCGGGAGAGGAGCTTTAACCACCTAAGTTATCCCTCACTTTCAAGCAATTGACTTTGTAATACATTACATTATCACATTGATTTGTTAGATTTACTCAAATGTGTTTTTTTATTAACTAAAAATAAAGTATTCTGACTTAAAAGTAAATTGTAGTTTGCTATTGGTGACCCTTTGGCCTTTAAAAGTCAAAGTGGCTATTTTTTTTTTCGTATCTAAAGAACCACAAGGACGGGTGGTGAGAATCAATCTCTTGAAATCTGGAGAACAATTCTTATCACTTAAGTTATCCCTTACTCTTAAAGTGGCTAATAAGTAAAAAAAACTACGGGTTTTTTTTAGTTATTCCACTTTGACTAGTACGTTTTCCAACGCTCAACTTTGACCATTAATTTTTTAATAGCGTAATTGTAAAAAAATTACAGTAAAATTACATAGTTTGAAAATATAGATCAAGATAAATTAAATGAGACTAAAAAATCGTACGGAGTAGAAAGTATTTATTTCATTCGGTACAAAAATGACGTTTAATAGACGGATGGAGCATATAACCAAAACACTCAATTCAAAAAAAGTTTAGAAGTTTACCTCCCAAACTGTCATGGCATCTTGATTGATTCCTTTCTTCCCTTGTGTAGATGCCATTGAAATAAAAGAAGAAGATCCATGTAGTCTAATTGAAGCTCCATATTCTCCTTCAATTACATGATTTTCATGTTCATATTCATGTTCATAAGTATCAATATGTCGATGATCTCCATAATCCCCTTCTTTGCTACAACATGCTCCCATTTTATTTTTATTTTTTATATTTTTATAAACTTAATGTTCCTACCTAGCCAATTTTTCAATTTAATTACTAGAATATTCTTAGAAATTCAAGCAAAAATCTTTGGTAGCTAGAATGTAGGCAAAAATACATGTGAAGGGTTGTGGATATGTTTTTGAGAATTCGAAAATACAAATAATGGAATAAAAATATTCTCAAAAACTCTCATACAAATTAATCTTGAACAAAATAAAAAATCATGGAACATATTCCTTTTAATTAGAACAATTAACAAGAATTTGAATTAGAATATGGAGGAGAACTTTGAGGTTGAAATTTGATGAGTTCTTATTAAAAATTTGGCTGTCCTAAAATTTTGTGGGGGATCAAGAAGATTAGGCAACTAATTGTGCAAATGTATTTAAATTACAATGTTTCAATGATAGGTGCATCCTCTATTTTTGCATCCATCATTTTTGGGGATTAATTACTATATATGGGGGATTTCTTAGGATCTCACTTGATATTGTTGCCTATAATCAAATGATTTGTTTCCTAAATTTTCTGATTTTTTTTATATCCAAAATGATACATTGTGGTTATTGGTTGCTAAAAATAATTATATGACTTGTTTCCTAAACTTGTTGATTATTTCTTATTTTATACTTGGGGTAATAATTTTATCCCTTTTTTTTTTTTTTTTTTGTGCATTTGGTCTACAACATACAAGTCTAGGGCCATTCACTTCACCTTATTTTTGCTGAACTGAAATTATTTTTACTGAAACAAAATTATATTTGTTAAACTTAATTTAATTTTACTAAACTGATATTATTTTTGCTGAACTGAAATTATTTTAATGATTTTCTATTATAATTCTTCTTAAAGAAAGCTGAATTTTACTGAACTAAACTTATATTTACTGAACTGAAATTATTTTTACTGAACTAAAATTATTTTTACTGAACTGAACTTATTTTTGCTTAATATTTTTTAAGGTGAAGTGAACAGTTATTATTAATATCTCTAGTATTTATGAAAATTTGATATTATGAAAATATAAATTGCAACATATTAACAATATTCCACATGACAATTTTTTTTCCTTATACTTCCTCCGTTCTTTTTTTTTAATCTTATCGTTTAGGCCCCGTTTACTTCACCTTGTTTTTGATGAACTGAAGTTATTTTTGCTTAATTTAAATTATTTTTACTGAAATGAAATTAATTTTGCTGAAGTGAAATTATATTTGCTGAACTGAAATTATTTTTATTGATTTTATGTTATATTTCCTCTTTAAAGTTACTGATTTTTACTGAACTGAACTTATTTTTGTTGAAATAAAATTATTTTTTTACTGAATATTATTTTTTTAAAGCTGAAGTGAACAGGGTCTTACTGCTCATATAAAATGAAGTAGTCATAAGTGAAATTAGATCCTATTTTTACTTTTTAGTAGTAGAGAAAAAATGGTTTAGAAACATAGGTATTAATAATTATAAAATAACATGTCAAAACGAAAAGTAGGAAGCTAAAAAGGAAGAAGAGAGTATAATAATTACAAAATACGGTCAAAGCGTTAAGTTAAAAAGTACTCACTTTGATCGTTTATGTTTTATCATTGTTTTTAAGAATATATTTGCATTTAAATAGAGCTCCTCAAAAATAAATAAATAAATAATAAAATTAAAAAATAAATAAACCTTAAGTTCTAAATTTCTAATATGTCCCAATAATAGGGTCTGGTAAGGTATAATAAGTTCAGATAAAAAAAAATAAAAAAATAAAAATAAAAAAAACCTTATAAAAATTTATTACCGGTCTAAATTGAAATTGGATACCCTTTTGACTCCATCACAACTTATTCTATCATTTTATTTTATCTAAAAATATCATTTTTTTTTTTCTCCGTAAATTAAGTGAAAATAATGTGAACAATATAATATAGAGCCCCAAATCAGTTTAATATCTCTATTATTTTGTAAACCATAAAATCATTTTTGGATCCCCCAACCTTGTAGATTCCAATACAATATGAACACAAGACATCCCATTCATATAAATTACTGCACCAGTGTACCACATCCTACGCAATGTATGCAGCATCTTAAGATTGCTGCCAATGCTCACTCGTTCCAAGGTTAATTTCTCAACGTTTGGTACTTTGGTAAAATAGGAAGTATAGTTTAACATTTACTTATAATAATATTCTTGTAATACAGTATGAATATAAAATGTGTTCGTGCATACTGCATACCTATCAATGTAATAAAAATTAACTGACTCAAATTTACAAGCAGATAAACATTTACTAACTGTATCCATTGTCTATGGAACACATTTAATAGAGTACTTGATTTCTGATATTTCAGACTCAAATTTTGTACCACTTTTAAGTTTTAAGCATATATATAATATATATGTCAAATAAAATGTTCTGATACCAAATAGTTTAGGGTTGTATGCTTAAAAGTGGTACAAAATTTGACTTTAAAGTGGTACAAAATTTGACTTTAGCATAACTATTATTTTAACTTTTTACTATGAACAACTCACATTTATAATTAAAATTCAGTAGAGTTGTCAAATTGGGTCTATGGTCGGTTTTTAACCAGTTTGTTAAATAATTGTTTATATAGGCTCATTATAGAGCTGATCAAACTCCGCTCGGCCTGCTGGCCCAGTTTGACTTAGCTTAATTTTAGGCGGGTTTTGGATAGATTTTTCAGCCCACATCTAATGGGGCCTTATGAGATCCAAACTATTAAATTTCATGAGTGGGCTTGAGCATGCATTTTTGTAGTTTTAGTTTTTTTTTTTTTTTGGCCCGACCTGAGCAAGTAGGCTGATTTTTCTCGCCTAGACCCGACCCACCCTTTGATCACCTCTAGACTACTTCACTATGTTCATATGAATTGAATACATTAATTATTTTTGGTTGACTTTAAATTTTGTCATGTCAATCAAATCAGGTCAACTTTGGACATGTCTAAGTACTAAGTAGTTCATAGGGTCAAGTGACCACCTCACCAAGAGGTGGCTATGGATTGAACCAACTTTAGCTATAATCGGTTCAATCCTAAATCCCGCTAATAATCATATCATCCGATTTGAAATACGATTCATGTCTAGATCGATCTTAATTTAAAACTAATGAATTTTGATAGGTCTAGGTTTGCCAATCATAAAAGCCAAGCCCCAAAAACATATGAGCTAATTCAAATTTGTCTTAAGTGTATCATACTCTGTATACCGTAACATGACAATAGATCAAATAAATCAAGAATCTACAAATGATACCCACATTTCATGATGTACAAATCATCTGTCCTGAAACAATTCATTCCACATAATATACAATCATAAAACCAGCTTTTTAATGCCATTATTTGGTAAGAAATAGAATGCAATCAATGTGAAGAGACAATGCAGATGCCAAATATGATGAACTCACATGAAACCCAATCAAATAAAGGTGATGAATGTACTACTTAAAGCATACAGCATATTAAAATCACAGGCATTATTGTCAGTCAAAATATAAAATATACTTGTATTAATATTAATTTATTAACATTGGCAAAATACGTGGAAGAAAATGCTCTTAAACTAGAAGCATCACAGCACTCTGAAACTGAAATTATAATTATTAAGCAATGATTGTTACAGATCTACAGCTTTGCCACCACTCAATCATTGCTTTCTTAATACAGTTTGTTTTAACTAGTTTATCGTTGTGTTAATGAATACAACTAGTAATTTCTGGGAAATTGCGTAAGATCACAGTATAGCACAGTTTCAGACGGAATCGCTTTCACACATCAGTAAGCACATTTATACTAATATTAGCAATATGATCGCGACTTCTGTAACATAACAATTCACGACGAAAAATGCAAATCTAATCCCCCTCCCTTACCCTGAATGACTCGAATGCAAGGAGTACAAGGTTGCGGGATCAAATTCTCATTTGCGAAACTAGCTAGTTTAAGCCCTCAGATGTCCCATAGTACAACCAAATTCATCTCACTAGAGACAAACTTATGAAACGTTAATATATTTGACTAATCACATGATAAATTAAAACTGTCACAACCTCACATGGAAACATAATCAGCCAGGTTGACAAAACCCAACTTCACCTAAAACAAAACATGGTGAAAATTACAGAGAAGGACCACTCAATAAATATAAACGAATCCTATTCATAAAAAAAGGGTATGTTTTTATAAAGACACAAAATGGAAAGTTTGATAAACAACCAATTCCAACCCCCCACCGGCCACCCCTACCCCAACCGAACCTTTTACTTTCATTTCCAGCTATTCAATGTCCTCAAGAGACCATCTAGGTCTTTAATGTGATAGTTACCGATATATCGGTAATCAATATCAACTACAGAAAAGGAAAAGAATGAAGGCAAAAAAATTCTCTATGTAGGGAAGGCTAGAGAAGCATAAAATAAATTCTCAGCATAAGTACATGGAAATGTTCCTAGGCCCGACAAACTAACTATTTCTTGATTAACCCCTTAAAATTTATCAAATCACGGTCTCGTTAGTACATTACCAATCATCAAGGGTTCCTAATTCCATGGCAGTCGTTTTCGATCCATCTACGTAGGGGGAAATAATGATGTATCAAGGGGTAATATGGGAAAAATTGCGAAACAATTGGAGGGCTGCAGTCAGCACATGGAGATTTCATATGCGGTTCTATCAATCTATTTCACTGTCAATCACAGCCATACTGCTCATTATAAAGAACATGCCAAATCAGTTATGGCCTATCAATGCACCAAAATGTCACAATTGTAGTGCAATTAGACCATTCTTAAAACCAACTAAATGTGGTTAGTTTTGATGCAAATGAAACAAACAGTGAAAAGGATTCTCCCTCCAACAGAATAAAGCATTGACAATCAATTTCAACAAAGTTCCATGCCTATTTGTTCCCTCTCCCTCTTATCTTCACTTTACTCATTGCCTTCCCTTTATCTTCTTTTATTGCGGGAGGAGAACAAAGAGGGAAAATGGGCGCAGGGTCAACAAAAGCGGTTCAACATGAATCATTCATTGCTAAATAACACTAGTAAGCATTAAAAATTCTATCTCAAAGACAATGCAGCTTATAATATTGGATTAGAAGCACTTTCGTCCAGCAAACGTGCCACAAATTGCTGCAGGGGGAGCAAAATTTGGCACCATAACAGCATATAAACAAAGGAGACCATAGGAAAATGCACTATCATGCCAATTCGAATGTGGTGCGAAAACAACACTCAGCAACCAAACCAATAGCAAACATTTGATTCAGAGATCCATTATCGAAACCAATTAAGAGTTTTCATCTTAGATACACAATCAAAGTATTATTTGCCAAGATAGTCAGAATTCCTCAGGATAAGGACAAAGGATATATCAATAACATTGAATGGAAACAATTAAATCAAAGAATATGGTATAACTGAATTAAGTGTAATTTTCATTTGCAAGTAAAGATCCTAAGACAACTTCTATGACTGAGAATTAATTGTGAAAATAAGAACATGAACAGAAACAGAGTTATTTGGAGAAAATACAAGAAAAGCAATTAAGACATTCGAGTATGGTCTGTTACCAAAGATCACCACCATTGATGAACAAGAACGCCACGCTCTCTGAGGGAAGTAAACAGGTCCAAGCACTGATCGTACGTCTTCTCATACTTAGCACTCCGTTCACCCGGGCAACACCTCTGCCACCGGTTGTAATGGCACTCGAGGAAGATCTCATCGATCAAACATATTGCCCCAGTCTCAAACAACCTAGGGATAAGATCAAATTCGGTCCCTTCAACATCCATCTTCATCACCACAAAGTCTCTCTCAGTCACAGTAGCCTTCAACCACTCAGCAAAATCAAACCCTACAATCTCATCAACACCACTGGACACTCCATCATGCGATTGAACCGGCTTAATCCTTCCCATACCGCGCCCTTTACTCCCTTTCTCCTCAGGATCATCCCCGGGATCATGATTAACCTCGAAAAACAAGGACTCATTCTTAACCCAAGCAGCATAAGGCAACAAATTCACCCATTTCTTCTTAGCCTCATACTCTTTATGAAATGATTTATCAGCCTCAATGGCATAAACCTCGAACGTCTTGTTCTGTTTCGGGTATTGCTTCTTAAACCAGCTCCCAATACTCGAACCATAACTCCTAGCTCCTACATCTACATATATATACCTACTCTTAAAACTAATATCCACCATTGAAGGCAAATACTTGACATTCTGTATGTTCTTTTTCAATGTAATCCAAGGTTTCAATGGCTCCACCTGAATCAATTCCTCGGCTTTTCGAACAATCTCCTGCTTATACCCCGGCACAACCGAGCATTCCTTACTACCACCACTATACACAATTGAACCAAATTCTTCCTTCTTCATCACAACCTCACGAATCATAACACTACTACCATCATCAACATTATTATCATCACCAATATAACCTTGAATTTCACGGGATTTAATAAATGTGCAACAATTGAATAAAGCAATTAACGAATGTAAACTGTATGTATCGTTAGTTCTTGAGTGGATTACCAAATACCCTTCGGGCTTCAGCGTCCGCCCAATTTCGACCGCGATTTCTTCGAATTTGCTCAGACTATCAATCCTTCCACCACCGCCGTAGAACACGAAATCGAAGGTGTTATTCTCAAACGGCTGACGGCGGCCGGAGTTTTTCATCGCCACCACTAGCGGCTTCGCCGCCGTCTTCGCCACTCCGACGGCGTCGGAAATTCCGAGCTCCTTCAATGCGAGGACCTCCTGCCCTAACGGCGTATCAACGCACAAGGATTTCGATTCAGGAGAGAGAAAACCTTCGGCAATCAGATCCTGGAACACCGAGGAGTAGTATTGAACGGATTTCCGCCAGTTTTTGCTGGTGTAGAGGATGTTTTTCCGATCGTCGGAAACAGCCTCGGTAGAAACGACGGCGGCGGATGATACGGCTGCGATTGTTGTCGTTCCGGCGAAATTGAATGATTCCGGCATGGAAAAGAAGCAGAAATCGCCGACATCGCAGGATTCACCTCGGATGGTGACAACGTAAGCAAATCGAAAGCAGAAAATGAAGACACAAAATACCAAAATCTTCACCAGAAAGTTTCGTACAAAGCTCGGCTTCGCCGGTAACTCCATTAACACAGCTTCACCGCTGTGTGGAACCTTCTTCATATCAAATTTCAACAGAAAAAAAAATCCAAAAAATTTGTATAAAATTCAAAAAAAAAAAAAAAAAAAAAATCGATGAATTTCTCGCTTTACAATTGCTGAATATAAAAGAATTGCGTTTAATTAACAAAATAAAAAAAAATTGAATTAGGAGAGAGAAAAATGGAGGTTTAGCGAGAGCAGAATCTGGCGGAGGTATGGTTAGCACCGACGAGAGAAACACGGGAAGACGGCGAAGAAAAGAGAGGATATACCGGAAAATCAGGGGTAAATCGGGAAATCATGGTGGTTTTACGCCGGAGTTTTTCTCTCTCTCATACGTAAACAAACTGTATTAACATTTGAATTTTTATTTTATTTTTTTTTTTTTTTTTTTGAGAAAAAGAATAATGGAGTTGGTTAGTTTACTCAGGAAGTATGGAGTTGAGTGAGAAAGAGAAAAATGGAGAGAGAAAGAAAAAGAAGGGAATAAAAAGGAGGAAAATGGTAGGAGAGAGAAAAAGTGGCAGGATTACCGGAAGTTTCGGTGGTGACGCGTGATGAGTTGGAAAGGTGAGAGCTTGATTTATTTCCCATTCAGGTTTTGTGAATTTACGGTTTTGACATTGCTAGCCGGTAGTCGGTTACCAGCCGCGGTATCAAGAAAGCGTGCTTGTGGATTAGTGTGTAGGGTAGCAAATCTGCGTATAAATGACTAAATTATTAAGGGTTTTTAATTTTAAGAATGTGATTAAATTATTGGAAGCAAATCAATAATTAGAGGTGTTCGTGGTGCGGTTTGGATCATAAACCGCACCAAACCGTAAAAGTACGGTTTGTAATTTTTAAAAACAGCACCGCAATTTTCAAACCGCAAAATTGCGGTTTGGTTTGCAGTTTGGTGCGGACTGAACCGCACTCTGTACAGCCCTATCAATAATAACGTAGTAATTTAATAATGTGATTAAATTATTAGAAAGGTGTAATATTTGTTTATGATTTTAATACCTATTATTGGTGAAAGATGATTATCTAAATATGTATATTGAAATATAATTTCTCCTTTTTTAATTGTAAGCATTGGAGATTTCATGTTGTGGCTCTCTATCTACATAATTTGGATAAAAGTTTAGCCAACTCATTGGATAAATAGGACTATTAGTTGCTTGATCAGGACCCTAGCTTTATTGCAACGAGTCGGTAAAATGAATTTTTTGGATTGGTAAGTTGAATGTTGCGATTAAAAAACATAGAAAGTATATAAATTGATATTAAATCTGCTTTATGATAGGAAATTGGTGATTACTTCTTTAAAATGAAGTTTTACAGTGATGAATTATTGGAGCAAATCAAATAATTTAAGAATGTGATTAAATTATTGGAAGAGTGAACTTGTTGATGATTTTGTCACATATTTATGATTAAATTATCGGTGAAGATTGAACGTATATGGTAATTGGTCATTCTTTCTTTAAATGAAGGGTTAGGGTGATGAACTATCCCATTTTTGTCAAAATCTTAGTGAGTGTAACAAGGTATACAACTCAAAATAACAATTTTAATTGACATATAACCAACTCATAAAACAAAACAAATAGCAAGTAGTTAAATACTAACAATGGCAACTAATATAGCAACAAAAACATCAATGTCATCTACAATTGAATTTACATTTAAATACTATTATTAGGAAACAAATGTGATGTATGTAGGTTTTTTTTTTTTTTTTTTTTTTTTTTTTTTTTTTTTTTTTTGGAAGGAATCCTTTACTTGCAAGTATTGTACCTTTACTTAATAAAGTAAGTAGGAGCTAGTAGTAAGTTTCATCATCTTTTCCATAAGTATTATAGTATGTAGTTAGTAATAAGCATCGATGGACAAAAAGACTTTTAATTTCTAGGTTTCATTATGTCAATTGTCTAAAGGCCTATTCTCTTACGTTGAAATTCAGTTCAATTCAGCTCAGTTCAGTTCAGCTCAGTTCAGTTCAGCTCAGCTCAGTTCAGCTCCTAATTTCCTTCTCTTATAAAATATTCATTTCAGTTCAATTCAGTTCAGTTCAGTTCAGTCAATGAGAACAGGCCCTAAGTTTAATAAACGAGCCAAAGCTTGAACAAATTATTTGAATGCTTGGGTGAGCTTGGCTAGAGCTTAAGCTCGATTTTAATTTCTTATCAACCTTAGCCAAAACAAGTTAATACACATAGCCAATAGCCACTATATATATTACATTTGCCCATCATTTAAGTGATCTAGCTCGTGTATATTTATAATTCTAACAGTAATCAAAATAAAGGTGAAAACAAGTATCAAGTAGGGGAATAAATGACTACATATTACTTTTATAGTCACATACTCACATAATAGGTTCGTTTGTGTTTTCTCTACTTTGGATTCAATGCTTGAGAGATTGTACTCACATCATGGTGGTTTATTATATAGCTAATTCTTTGAACCATGCAATCAGAATCACTAGATTTTGAACAATAAAGAATTAAGAGTATATATAATGGATATAAGATATTTAAAAATGATTTTCCATCAAGAATGGACCTTATAGTATCTTACAATTTTTAGAAAAGAATAAACTTCAGCCATTTATCAAATAATTAGCCAAAAGTGGTTATGTATTAATTAGACGATCAAATTCATATTTTGGAGATCAAACCCTTTGAAACTTGATAGGCGATGGCATTCATGTATTTTAATTAGCATGTGATCAAAAGTCAAATCAAATATCTCCATGCAGCATCTTTGACCGACAATCAGATTAATGTAGCAATGTGGGATGTGGGTTATTTTATTTTGCAAGCAATTTTCATGTGCTAAAAGAGTATTGTTGCATCATGTATTTTTTGCATTACATTAAAGAGTAGGAACGTCATGTAATAACAATGTAATAGGAAGTATGAATCATGTTGCATCTACTTGAGCTTTATAGTATATACTTCGTATGTATTTAACTATTTTTGGTTCATTAGAAATATTACAAAAGAATTAGGAAAACAATAAGTCTCTTCAACTACTAGCACCCTCCCTCTGAGAGTGAGAGATAATTCTAGCGGTTAGAGCTTTCCTTTCAGTTGCGTGAGGAGATCATATCTCAGTTGCAAACTAAGTTTCCTGTGTCAGATTGGGCATTCTGAGTTATTTTTTAGGGATTGCGGTAACCCATACTCCTTTTTATTTGCTACTTTCTCAGCAAAAGTATGCACATGAGATTTTAGAAAGTGCATGTATGGGCTCTTGTAAACCTACATGGGCAACATCTACTCTAGTTGACACTAAGTCTAAACTTATTAGTGCAGATTCAGGACCATCTTTTTGGGATCCTACTTCATATCGCGGTATAGCAGGTGCTCTTAGTACCTTACTTTCACTATGCCTGATATTATCTATGCAGTGCAACAGGTGTGTCTTTTTATGCATGAACCCTGAGAATCTCATTATGATGCTTTGAAGCGCATTCTGCGCTATTTTCAAGGTATCATTGATCATGGCTTACATTTATATATATCCGTCTACTTCTAATTGTTTGATAACCTACACTAACGCTGATTGGGGAAGTTGTCCCGTTACCCGTCATTCCACATCAAGTTATTGCTGCTTTCTTAGGGACAATCTCGTTTCTTGGTCATCTAAGAGTCAACCTAGCTACATTTCATTATCTAAATCGAGTGCAGAAGCAGAATATTGAGGCGTTGCAAACGTTGTCTCTGAGTCTTGTTGGCTTTGTAATCTTTTATTGGAGCTACAATGTCCTCTTCGTCAGGCTACAATTGTTTATTGTGATAATGTCAGCGCTATCTATCTTCCTATAACAATCCGGTACAACACCAACGCACCAAAAATGTGTAAATGGATATTCACTTTGTTAGAGAAAAAGTTGCATTGGGTTACGTGCGGGTTCTATTTCCTTATAGATATCAATTTGCGGACATTTTCACGAAAAGTCTTCCGCGAGACTTATTTTTGGAGTTTAGATCTAGTTTTAGCGTACGACCTCCTCTCGCAAGGTGTGATATGATAATATTTGTCGTAGATTAGGATAGATTTTATGTATATTTTGTATATTTATCGTACTAGGTTTCCTAACGTAATTAGGACTAGTATTGTAAACTTTATATATATTGATCAATGGATAATGGTACATACTCCAATTTGAGGAGTTATTTCGAAACCTAATATGGTATCAAGAGTCAGAGTGACACAAAAGTCACGAGTTTGAATCTCATCCACCCCTCCTTTTAAAGTGGAATATTAAACGCTGGTTACGGTGGGGCCCATGCTATATCCACATTTCAAACCCAATGGATTCTCATGTAAGGGGGCGTGATAAAGTATATAAACCGATCCCGGGCTTCAACCATCAACTTAAGTTTTTGGTTGAGTTAGTTAGTCCACTAATAATTTTGAATATCAAGCAATTATTTATCATGTCATGTCATGTCTTTCTTACTAAAAATAAAATTACATAAAGTTGTTGTCCGAGATAACCACTAGTTAAACCTTAAACCGTCTTAAATGGTGCTTTGTTTTTCTAATTTGCAAGTATAAGAATCATCTTTAAAATTATCTCTCGAAGATCTTTAATTTAAACACGAATTTCTATATTATATTCCTAAATGAAGTATATATGATGAATAAGTAGGCGTGAATGTTAAACATTTCATATAATTCATTAGTTGGAGTTAATTGAGTGACGACTTTAGCCTAAATAGAGATGTGAACATCTTATTTAAATGCTGCCTCCAAACATCAAGAGAGAATTATATATATCCAGGTGCACGGTGTATTTAAGGATCTGTTCTCTTACGTTGAAATTCAGTTCAGTTCAGCTCAGTTCAGCTCCTAATTTCCTTCTCTTATACTTCCTCCGTTTTTTTTATTATTGCACCATAGGGGTTGGGTGCAAATATTTTGGTAGTGGAAAAAAGTAAGAGAGAGAAAGGTAAAAATACAAAATTGCCCATGTGACATATTGATAAACTAAAAAGTAAGTGTAAAAAGTAAGGGTATGTTGGGTATTTGTAGTGTGAACATAAATAATTTTTTTCCTTAAAAGGAAATGGTGTAATATTTGTGAAACTTCCTAAAAAGGCAAGTGGTGCAATAATAAAATAACGGAGGAAGTAAAATGTTCATTTCAGTTCAGTTCAGTTCAGCTCAGCTCAGTTCAGCTCCTAATTTCCTTCTCTGATAAAATATTCATTTCAGTTCAGTTTATCCGAGTTCAGTCAATGAGAACAGGCACTAAGAGCATTTTTTACGGAATACTCATTTTAATGATTAATATTCATTTAATCATCAAGTAAAAAATACTTTTAAATGCACAGTACATTGTTATTTTCATAACCACGGGGTGTAGTATTAGCATGGGCTGCATGGAGCAATCAAGGCAATGTTGTTGGTCTGGTGTAGTGTTGTGTAATCACAACTCACAAGAGGAGGGAACAGTATTGGTATAATTGGGTGGCCAGAGCTCAGGTGGCACTGCGGGGTTCTGACCGTTGCGATTGGTGGGGCTTCTTGAATGTTCATGTGACATGGAGGAGGGTAAAATCGGAAAACTAACTGTATCTGTCACGGCGGACAAACCGCATAAAGTTAACGGTGGGTCCAATTCTCTTTTTGTCAAATTCCATCCCAATTGAGTTGTTCTACAGACTGCGCACTGACACCATTTTTGGACCCACTTTTTAACCCACCTATATACTCACTTATCCATTTTTCTACAGGTTTTTATTAAGGCTTTTAATTAACCATACTTTATTTTATCTCAAATGATGATTAAGGTTGTTTTCGTTGGTTTTTTTTTTTTTTTTTTATAAAACTTAAATAATGTAGTTAAAATTATATTTTAGGTATTGGCTTGGGTATAATTTTGGTTTCCATAGATAATCCTCAAAAATGCTAATATTTAAGAATTAGGGGGTATTTGGTTCACATAATTAAGATAGAAGGTAAGGGTTTAAAATGGTTTAAACCCATACCTTATGTTTGTTTTATGATTTTATGAGTTTCAAACCCATACCTCAAACCTCCAAGGTACGGGGTTTAGAAATCTTGGGGGGAGGTGGATTTGGCTCATTCCCATACATTTAGGCATTAAATAAAAGAAAAACATTGCATTTTATAATCATACCAAATATATGGTATTAAGAATCAAGTTCCAAACCAATACCACTATGGTTTCATTCCTGATTCCAACCCCATACTAGTTTGCGAACTAAACGCACCCTTACACTCTTTTTACAAAAAATTCTCAATATACTGTCCACATAACCAAGTTTGTTGTGTTTTTATTATTATTTTTAAAATCAGATCAACACAAAACCGTTAATTTGTGCATGTAATTGAAAGAATTATTTCATCTACCAACTAAATCGCTAATTTAATTAGCGGTTTACAACTAAATTGTAAAAGGAAAAAATTAAATGCCAAGTTGGATAGTATAGGCAAATTTTTTGTAAAAGAAATGAAATTTGAAATTTTTTGCATCTTTGAACTATTTTTATGGAAATCACTGCCCTAAGATAGCTAAAATCTTCATAAAAATAAATAATGTAAATGAAATTGATCAACTAGTCATTTCATTTATCAAAAAAAAAAAAAAAAAAACAACAGAGAGAGAGAGAGTAGTCATTTCAAATTAATTAAGTATTTTCTTAAGCTAATTAATGTGTTACTCTAAGGGTGCGTTTGATTTGTAATTTTTTTTTTAAATTTGAACTTTATATATATATATATATATATATATATATATATATATATATATATATATATATATATATATATATATATATATATATATAGGGTCAAATGAGAAGAATTTTTTGTGCATAATTTTTGTACTAAATGTGCATATTTTTTGAACAAATGTGCATAATTTTCGTTTTTCCAGAAAATTAAAAAAATTTATCAATTTTGAAACACAATTATGCACATTCAATATAAAAAAAGAAGAAGCACATTTAGTATAAAATATATGCACATTTGTTCCTTCTCATCCTTCTCACTTTAAGGTCCTTCTCATTGGATCTCAACCCTATGTATCTTTTAAAATTTTATACTTCTTTATTCAAACTTTGGCCATTGATATTGCGAGTATTAATTTGTTTCAATAAAAATTGTGGATTTCCTTTGTAATACTTTATACTTCTTAGTTCTTATCCCCACAAATTCTTTTTATACACATATATGATACATCTGTCTTCATTGCTTACTCATAATAATATTACTTATTGCATATTTCAGCTTCAATTAAAATATATACCTGTACGAAGTACTTGTATATTGTATACAGAGTAGAACTATCAACCACAATATTCCTCTTAATTAGAGTGTATTCAACCTTTAATTATTTTTACAAAGGATCCAATCGTATAAAATAATCCACCCAAATCCCTTACCAAGTTCACCTAAGTTTACTACACAATTCATAGTAAAGTTGTATGAAATGGTGTTGGGATTTAAATTCGAAACATCTCCTGCCGAAATATTATCAATAATTCATTATAAACTATACTTGTATAAATGTATAATTGACCAAAAAAACTACGTGCAATAAAAACAAAAAGGACAAAATTGTTTTGTGCAAAAAACTAGGGCCTTATTTGTAAGTTTCATTAACCTTTTTTCAGTTCGTCTGATTTAGGAAGGCCGCTCGTGATCTTTTTGAAGACCGTTGGACGTTGTAATTTCTGAAACTACTTTAGGCTTCTTGTAATTTTTACAATTTTACTCTTTACTGTGGTTATTTTTTTTATGCTTTTTTTTTTTTTTGTTTTTTTTTTTTTTTTTTTTTTTTTTTTTTTTTCACCTTTTTGGGCTAATGGATTCGGAGATCAATTATGGGTGGTTAAGTTTTGATCCCCTCTCAATTATTGTTGCGGGGGATCAAACACGAATCCTGCCTACCAAGTGTAGTCCCAATTACCACTACACCAACGGTCAATTGGTTATTTTCTTAAGCTATTAATCCAAGTTATGTAGCTTTAATTATGACTTTATTGTAGTCTTGTGGTTATTTTAATAAGCATGTGCACATCATTGTATCCTAGCCCTAGCATTATTAATTAAGTATAAAGTGTTAAGGATATGATTAATTGTCTATCTAGCCTAGTTAACATGTTCATAATTTGTTTTGGCCTTTCAAGACATCTTGCCAAATGCCAAGCATCAATTACGGTTATTGATCTACAATCATACTTTCGATTTATTGAATTAACTAATCCCAAGTACAAATTCAGATCATCATGTACATCAGTACATATTATATGTATATTGTCCATACGTGTGAGATAAATACAGTAAATTAGTAACATACTCTTTTTTTTTTAATGGCTAATGTACTCTATTTTTTAACTTCTTGTAGTAAATATCTAGGCTTAATAAAAAATTTTCTATAGCCTTTATAGGAACCAAACACATCTTTAGGCCCCAACTCTCTCAGCTCCATCCTTGGTTATTAAGCTTTACTGGTATAATGTGTGTTATTTCATTTTTAATAAAACCTAAATAGTACAATTATTATGAGTTGACAATTAAAATGAAGGAGTAAAAACTGTTACAATCAAATTTGATTTATTTGCACCCCTATGTACAATATACAATTAAAATGAAAGAGTAAATCATGTCACAAATTTTATAAAGAAACATAACTTATGTTGTATGTTGTATTAATAAAAAGTGACCCATCTGAATATGTCACTATGACATTATAGGTGCATTAGAATTTTCCGTCATCTTGAAAAGGATCTTTTAATGTTTCTTTTTTCATTACTATTATAAAAAAGAATGGTGATACAAGTATAGGAAATAAACACATTTGTCACAAGGTACAATGTCCATACTATTAATTAATAACTATATGATGTACATTAACTATGTGGTTAGCTGCTCGATCTGTCTCGCGAAAGATGTACATCTTGCCTAACTTCTCAATGTAATCAATTTGCCACGGACCGTCTATAAACCTTTTAACTAAGTAAAAGACTATGAAATTACCACATTCAATTTGAATACTTTTTATTCCTCTTTCAATTGCAAGAAGCTTTAGTTTTGTCAAGATTGAAAGAACACGAGTTCTGAAGATTGTCGGTGCTAAATGAGAACTCTTACTGCTATTGAATAACACTAGCTTTTGTCAAAAAAAAAAAAAAAAAAAAAAAAAAAAAAAAAACTAGTTATAATTTTATAATTTTCGGGTAGTAGAAGCCAATAAGATAAGGTACTACTTAATTATATTATACACTGTAGCAGCCTATCCAAAGTTAACCCACAAATTAAGAAAGAGATGCTACTATTAGTAATTTTGAAGATTGTCATGATTCGAAGATTACGTGAATTGAAGATCGCAGACTATCCAAAGCTATTCCACATCTCAAGGAAGCAAGACATTCGTATTAATAGTGGGGGCTATCATCAATATTTCAAGTTTATGTACTTGTACTTAGCTCACCATGTGGGACTTGGGACTTAGGACTTTAGGTGTAATAAATTGAATTGGGATTCAATATCAATGAATTTGGCTCCTGATCAATTAATATATTAGGTGTCGCTTAGCTCCTCGCTATTTAAGCCTAGAGGTTGTCACTTTTTTGACTGGCTATTTATCCGAGAAGTAAATTGGATCGCGATTATGGATCACCTAATCTTATGTACATTCATCATTGTAGTAATTTCTAACCCATTTCGATATGTACACAAACGTATAATGTTTTTAAATTATGAATGTGACTTTTTAATGTAAATTCTCCTTTTCTCTTTAAAATTATTTACGCAGTCCAAGTACATAGCCGTGTCAAAGTAAAAACAAAAAAATGAGTTTTGTTGGTACAAGACTTTTTAATTCTTTGCTTAGCAAAATAAAATGAAGAATATCTAAAAATATCAAGTACTATGTTCAATTGAGGAAGAATAAATTATCCCAACTACTATTAATTGTACAATTTAATCAAATGTGAATTTGACATAAAGATTAAGGGTTTGTGTACGGTAAATAATAATAATAAAAAAAAATGGAACCCCGCTGGGATGTTTTGGCGACCTAATAGGTTACGAATTCAAATGTCCTATCCCTATTTTGTAATTTATTGTGACTCAGGCCTGTTCTTTTAAGTTTCTGGGCAGAGCAGAGCATAGCAGAACAGAGTAGGATAGAGCAGAGCAGATTTCAGCAGAGCGGAGTAGCCGAGTAGGGCTAGGTTTCCACACACTGCGGAGCAAATCAGAGCAAGACAGGGCAGAGTAGATTTCAGCAGAGCAGAGCAGAACATCTCTAAAAAACAGGGCCTCAATCGTATAAAAAGTATTTCGGAGGATTTATTAGCAACTTCGTATAATCAATTACGGAGTAATTAGTAGAACTTTAGTAGTATGAAGCATTTAGAAGCAATACAAAAGGTTTCTCCTAGACAAAGAGAGAAAACGAAGGTAAAAAGTGAAAAGGAGAGAACATCACATCCCTATGTCATGAGAGGATCAGAACTAAGTATCCATATTGTCGATGTGGCTCCCATTAACAAGCAAAACTAGACCACTAAGTAATCGTTAAATATTGCATCAAATAATCCAAATATTTCTTGAAACATAAGTAAGAAATTTGATTGGCTACATAAATTTGACATGGGCCCATTATTTCAATTATTCGGACTTTATGTCTATTGTAGGATGGGCCCATAAACTTGATTGGGTTTGAAAACGTTGAATTTGCTATTTTCTTGCTTTACTCACCTTTATGATTTACTTAGTTGGGAAGGTAGTATTAGTCAATAGTCATGCTTTAGTTATTAAGTTACACACTATTTTATACTTGTTCTGTTTCTTTTTAGTTGACATGTTTCTTTAGTCACGTTTGTCAATACACAACTTAAATCATTTATATTGTAAAAATTATGAAAAATTGATATTTTGAAAATATATATCATGACGAATCTAAGAAGATCCCACGAGACTATATTTTTCATTATGTATAAAGCACAAAATACGGTCAAAGGGGAGTGTGTGAATAGTGATAAAGTCAAACCGTGTCAACTAAAAAAACGGAGGTAGTATATTATTAAGATGAATTGCTTTAGTGTCCTTTCAAATAATTCTAGTACAATGACTAAAACCTATCCACGGATCTCTTACTACTTGATAAGGTTTGATCCATGATTTTTGTGATGGAAAACGAGGTAGCTACCTAATGAGCTACCATCAATCTTACATTAAGAAAAGGACTAGCATATACTTCATTCTTCCTCTGTTCTTTTTTACTTGACCTGTTTCTTTTATCACGCTTGCCAATGCAAAACTTTAACGGTTAATAACTTTAATTCCCCCTAATTAAAAAATATAAAAGTTATATATTATGATAGTACTTATTGAGACGAATTCAAAATGATCCAACATAAATATGTGTTTCCTTACATATTATTCACAAAATACGGTCAAAGGAGGGGTGGTGAATAGTGTAAAAGTCAAAGCGGGTCAAGTAAAAAAGAACGGAGGAAGTATATGCTAACATACACGTGTTTTACAATGATATACTTAACTACTAGTAACAAAACATCCACGTATCACCTAAACATCATGTATGCACTTTTATAAAATGAAGGGAGTATCTATATATTTATGTATGTATGTTTTAAATTCGCTTTCATTAATTTGATGTATGCATACATTTAAGAGACTATCCTATGAATGAACTACAACAATGGTATGAGCAATGAGCTAGGGGTAAGTAAAAACATGTATATTTTTGTCCAATTTTTCCAATCACAAAATCCATGATTAAAATCCGATTCAGTTTTACCTAACATAGTAAATTTTATTTTATTTTTGGTCAAAGGGAATATAGTAATATTCATTCTTTTGGATACACGGTTAACTGGATTAAAATTGGATGTCCGAATCCAATTTTAAGTTTAAATGTGATATGTAGGTGCAATTGGATATAGTATAAAAGAAATTGAACTCCAGATCTTTAGTATTGTTGATTACTTGATGATTCGGCCCAAGCTCGAATATTCGTGCCTTTTATTGGCCCAAGCCTGACTTGATAAACTTGATTTAGGCTTGTCAAGAAGCCCAACTACACCCCAACTCACGGCCCACATATTCACATTTATAAGGTTTTTTTTTTTTTTTTTTTTTTTTTTTAAATTTTTTTTTCCCCATATATATCACCTTTTATTTAATTTTAATTTTAATTTTTATTTATTTAATTTTTTTTTTTTGAGAAAAACCCACATATATCACATACATTACAAATTACAATCTTCAATTAAGTTATTTTTCCAACTTGACCAACTATACCATTTACAAAAATAAAAAAAAAAAAGCAAAAAACAAAAATTGTAATTTACACTCTTACTATATAATACAATACTTTGTAAATCATTTGTATTTATTTCTTTTTGATAATTGTTATAATTTGATTTTCATACTCTATAAATGGGTTGAATCAACCATCAAAAAGTTGGTAAAGGTATCAAAGTTAAATAATTTTGTTTTTAAAGGTTATAATTTACGGTGTTCAATTTAATTTTATATTTTATGAAGTGTTATACAAAGAGGTTAAATTAGAAGTTGAAGAAATAGAAAGATATCGCTTGCCTTCTTATTAATCACCTTGGGAAATATATAGCAAATACAAGTCCTAGTCCTAGTATTACAAGATAACTTAGGATCTTAGGAAATTCACTAAAATAGAATATGGAAGTATTATCATATCAAACTAAATATTCTATCATATCTCAATACCCCCCCTCAAGTTGGAGCGCTCGGATCATAAGTGCCCAACTTGGAAAGAAGATAATCAAACTGTGCCTTCCCAAGAGCTTTTGTAAAAATATCCGCAAGCTGTGAAGATGTTGGAACATGAGATGTAGAAATCCACCCTTCTGTAATTGCATCACGAACAAAGTGACAATCAATCTCAATATGCTTCGTCCGTTCATGGAAAACCGGATTTTTCGCAATATGCAGAGCTGCTTCATTGTCACAAAACAACTTGATTGCCTTTGGATGTTGTACACCAAGACTCAACAACAAAGCCTTCACCCATTTGAGCTCTTTAGAACACGAAGACATAGATCTATACTCGGCCTCTGAAGAGGAGAAGGAAACAGTAGGTTGCTTCTTTGTTTTCCAAGAGATAGGAGATTTTCCAAGGAAAACGAGCCAACCAGACAAAGAACGACGAGTCAGTGGACAAGCAGCCCAATCTGAATCACACCAACCCTGTAGACGTAAATCACAATCAGAGCTCAATAAAATACCTTGTCCAGGAGTCCATTTCAAGTATCTAACAACTCTCATTGCAGCATCCCAATGTTCACTACGGGGTTGTTGCATAAACTGAGATAAAATATGGACTAAGTAGGCTAAATCAGGACGAGTGACGGTGAGATAAATTAGACGACCAACGAGACGCCTATAAGACTCTGGATCAGGGAGAAGGGCGCCTGTGGCTAGGCCTAATTTGTGGTTTTGCTCCATGGGAAAACCACTAGGTTTAGCTCCCAATAAACCTGCTTCAGAAATAATATCCAGAGTATATTTTCTCTGGCACAAAAATACACCTGCAGAACTACGAGCCACCTCAATTCCCAAAAAATATTTCAAAGGACCTAGATCCTTCATCTTGAAACAGTCACACAAATAAGCCTTAAAAACAGATAATGCAGCGGAATCATTCCCAGAAATAATGAGATCATCAACATATACCAAAACAGTAATATGAGCATCACAAGTAGTATGAGTGAATAATGAATAATCAGAGTAAGATTGATTGAAACCATACTGTTTTAAGGCTGTGGTGAGTTTAGCAAACCAACATCTAGGAGCTTGCTTTAGACCATAAAGAGACTTCCTCAATCTGCAAACCAAAGAGGGATCCGAACTATGAAAACCAGGTGGAAGTTTCATGTAGACCTCTTCATCCAAGTCACCATGAAGAAAGGCGTTGTGAACATCCATTTGATGAATTTCCCAATTCTTGGCTGCCGCAATAGCAAGAATAGTGCGAACCGTCGTCATCTTAGCAATCGGAGCAAATGTCTCATCATAATCTACACCTGCTTTCTGATGATTTCCATAGACCACCAAGCGAGATTTAAGACGTTTAACCTCGCCATTAGAAAGAAACTTGGTCTTATAGACCCATTGACTGCCTAGAGCCTTTTTACCTGGAGGAAGAGTCTCCAAAGTCCAAGTACCATTATTCTCTAATGCTCGAATTTCTTCATTCATGGACTTTCTCCAACCTTCATATTGCATAGCTTCTTTGAAGGTGGTTGGATCCTTGGTTTGAACAATCGCTGAAATAAACTTCTGATAATTCACAGAAAATTTGTCACAATGTATATAATGTGCTAAAGGATAAGGAGTACCTGAAGAGCGATTGGGAGACGGAGACGGACTATTGGCAAAAACCGAGTGAGTAATATAATCGCGAAGCAAGACTGATGGAAATTTTTCCCTTAAACCACGGCCCAAATCAGATTGCTGAACCGGTGTAGGGAAGCATGCACTGTCAACCTCCTGCTGCTGCGGATCTGCTACGATGGGGTGCTGCTGTGACGAGCCAACCCCTGTTTCCCCAGCAGTCCCAGCAGTACGAGCTTCGCTGGAGAGCTGCGATGTTGAGCCAGCACCGTCGCCAGCAGCAAATTCAGCGGGCTGATCAGTGCTGATTTGCTGCGGCTGACGCTTCTGGGTGCTTGCGGCAGTGGGCGGGGAAGTGTCAAATGCCCCCCCTGCCGTGGGCACCTCCACTAAATTATCATCGAGGGCATACTCCGCAAAATCAAAGTGAATTTCATCCGACATATCATGTACTCCCAAATCAATGTTTACATCATCCGGACAATCAAAAGGAAAAATATTCTCCACAAATTTAACATCTCGAGACACAAAAATTCTCTAGCTTCAAGATCATATAACCTCCACCCCTTTTTCCCAAACGGATACCCCAAAAAAACACACTTCCGACTCCGACTTGCAAACTTATCCCCTTTACTCTTTTGATTATGGGCAAAACACAAGCATCCAAAAGTACGAATTTCATCAAAAGTGGGAGGCTTATTAAAAAGTATCTCAAACGGGGTTTTGTTTTGAAGAAGAGGAGTGGGAGTTCTATTAATTAAATGAGCAGCAGCCAAAACACATTCACCCCAAAAATAAATAGGTAATTTAGCTTGAAATCTCAAAGCCCTCCCAACGTTAAGAATATGTTCGTGTTTTCTTTCTATTCTACCATTTTGTTGAGGGGTTCCTACACAAGAGGTTTGAAAAATAATGCCGGTAGTATTGAAAAATTCAATCAAACAATTAAATTCGGTTCCGTTATCACTTTGAACAATTTTAATTGTTTGATCAAATTGCCTATCTATCATTGCAACAAAGGCCATAAACATCTGGAACACTTCAGTTTTATCAATCAACAAATAAATCCAAACAGCTCTAGAATAATCATCAACTATTGTTAAAAAATAACGAGCTCCACATGACGAAACATGTCTATATGGACCCCATAAATCACAATGTATTTTCTCAAAAAATTCTAGATGATTTATTTTCACTTAAGGGAAATTTGTCTCTAGGATGCTTAGCACGAAAACATACTTCACAACCTTTATCTAAAACATGATTATTATTCTTAATATGCGGAAGTAACTTAACTACTTTCTCCGAAGGATGCCCCATTCTTCTATGCCAAAGCTTCAAATCCGACGTTGCTTCAACCACAGACACACGTTGCACCACATCCGGTTTGCCAAAGAAATAATATAGTCCGTCTCGCCTAATTCCCGTTCCAATCAGCTGCTTCAGTCGGTCCTGTATAGCACACATATATGAGTTAAATTGGACAACAACATTTAATTGATCACTGAGTTAAGTAACAGAGAGTAAATTGCAATTAAGATATGGTACAAAAAGAACTCCAGTGATAGTAATGTTATCGGATAATTTGACCGATCCTTCCAAAGTAGCTAACACACTCTCACCGTTCGGCAATCCAACGGGACATTCAATACTACGAGTGTCAAATAACCAAGATTGATTACCGGTGACGTGATGAGTTGCCCCGGTATCAATAATCCAACAAGATTCATCAAACTTACCATGTAGGCGATTCTCGGGAATTTTAGCATTACCAAGAAACCCCGAAAGCACCTTCCATTGGTCGGCAGTAAAAGTTTGATTGGAGTTAGAAGGAGCGGCAGTGGTGTTGGGTGCCTCCCCTGCTGCCGCTGCATTGGCGCGCGGCCCTACCTTCCCCGAACCATCTTTTGACCCCGATGTCCAGCTCGGAGGATAGCCAACCACCTCAAAACAACTACTCGGGTCGTGACCCTTCCTCTTGCAGTGGGGACAAGGCGCCTTGAACCAACAGGATGCGAAATCATGCCCATGTTTCTTGCAATGAGTGCACACCAAGCTTCTGCCTCTGCCTGTGTTAGCCCGTACTGCAAAGCCGATAGCCTCAGTGGGTTTAGTCTCTGCCTCCTTGCGAGCATTACGAACCCTTTCATCTTGAACTACCAACTGATACGCCCGATCAAGACTAGGCAAAGGATCTTGAGACAAAATGTTCGATCGAAGGGAAGAATAATAATCGGAATACAACCCCATTAGGAAATCATGTAATCGAGACTGATCACGACGTTGTTCATGCTGCTGTCCGGCCGTGCAAGAGGAGCAACAAGAACAGGAAATTAATGGCTCGTGTTGATCAAGTTTGAGCCACAAAGCGTGTAATTTGCCGTAGTAAACCAAGACAGCCATGGTTTTGCTCTGTTCGCACCGCGCAATGGAGGATCGTAGTTGCTGAATGCGAGGTCCATTAGTCTGTGCAAAGCGTTTTTGAAGATGGTCCCAAAAAGGTTTTACCTCCCTAAATTTCGAGAGTGAAGATTTAACTTCAGGAGTAATGGTGTTTGTCAGCCATGAGATTAACATGGCATTAATCGCAGTCCAATCGGACTTGGTACAGGGGGATTCAGGAACCGTAATTGTTCCATCAAGAAATTCATACTTCCTTCTAGCTTCTAAAGCAGTCCGAATATCGGCTGCCCATTCATCATAATTATCACCGTTAAGCCGAGTTGGAGTGATATAGTCACCAGGTCTATCCTGAGGACCGAGATAATAGGGTGAGTTTGGTTCTATTTTAGGAGGTGGCGGCGGCGGCGGTGTTTGATCACCGGCCATGTTCTAAGAAAAAAAATTAAAATTGAAACCTTGCTCTTGATACCATGAAGAAATAGAAAGATATCGCTTGCCTTCTCATTAATCACCTTGGGAAATATATAGCAAATACAAGTCCTAGTCCTAGTATCACAAGATAACTTAGGATCTTAGGAAATTCACTAAAATAGAATATGGAAATTTTATCATATCAAACTAAATATTCTATCAAATCGCTTGTTTAATTACAATAATAAAAGGGTCCATGGTTAGGGTTTGGCGCTCTCGTCCCTGGTTAGGGTTTCGTACGTTTCCGTTCCGTTTGTTTGTTTTGTGATTTTGCTTCGTTTTTTCTCAATTCTTCCCTTACTTTCTTGCTTTTCTGATTCATCGATGACCATGGATTCACGTATTTTGGAGGATTTGGAGAAACTGAAATTGACTGAGGACGAAAATAAAATTTTTGGTGCGAATTCTGGAGAAACTGATGACTCTAGCATGAAGGAGAAAATCTCATTAACACTGGTTGGGAAACTCTTAACAGTTCGCCCTTTCAATGTTGAATCCATGAAACGAACCCTCTTGAATGTCTGGAGAGCCAAAAGCAATGTTGCAATTAGAATGGTAGACACTAATCTCTTTGTCTTTCAATTCTTTTGTGAAGATGATAAGAAGAGGGTTCTTGAGGGAGCCCCCTGGTTTTTTGATAAGAAGTTGTTGCTTCTGAAGGAGATCTTGGGCAATGAACAACCATCGGAGGTCCACTTTGCTTCTTCTCCATTCTATATTAGAGTCAGAGATGTTCCTTTCAATAAAAGGAACGCAGATTTTGCCTTTGAGCTTGGTGAGCACTTGGGGGGATTCCTAGAGTATGATGATTCTGATCCGCTTGGCTGGGACACTTTTCTACGAGTGAAAATTGTTGTGGACATAGCTAAACCTCTGCGGAGAGGCATCAAGATAGCTAATGGTTCAACTTTGCCTAGATGGTGTAGTATTCAATACGAAAGGCTATCTGATTTCTGTTATTATTGCGGTCGTCTTGATCATACAGATGTTGAGTGTCAGTTCGTTGAAGAAGAAGATATTTCGAATGGGGTGGTTTATGAATATGGGCCGTGGCTAGGAGCTTCACCCAAGAAACAAGCTCGAGCAATGGATTTCGAAAGAGAAAAGGAGCGCACATGGCTGTCGAGTCTCAAGGGGCACAATACTTTAAAGCTCCCTGGCTACTACAATCCACAAGTTATCCGCAAGGGGCCTCCTGGTGCAGCTCGCAAGCTGTCTTTTTCTTCCCCTGCTCATACCAAGGTTGACTTGGCTGGACAATCAGAAGTGGTGCCTGTGACTAAACCCACTTCTTCAACCTCCGAAGCCAGGCCTGTTTTCGAACAGGAACCTTTGCAAGCTCCCCCTATTTCTGACTCTTCCAAGGTTAGGGACTCTGTGTCGCTTGAACAATTGGTTTTTGATAATCCTTCTTCTGCTCTTATCTCCAAAGAAGTGGTCCCTGCTCCTACTCCTTTTGTTTTTAACGTAGAAAAATTAGTTCCTAATGCTCCTATATGTCCCCCTGCTAAAACCTGGAAGAGGCTAGACAGATATATTGACTCTTCGATGATGGAGCCCATGCCTAATTCTGGGAAGCGCAAACAATCTGACTCTGCATCCTTGGCAGTTATTGATGAGCCATCCCTTGGGAAACGGTCAAAAGCCGACCCTGCGGTGTCTTACATGGCTGCTAGCCCGGCGAAGGTTGACCTTGATCAACCTTGCCAAGCCCAATGAGTACATTATGTTGGAACTGTCGGGGGCTTGGCAACCCCCGGACAGTTAGAGCATTACGGAAGTGGTGCTCAAATCTTGGCCCTGATTTGTTATTTTTGTCGGAAACTAAAATCAATAAAACTATTGCTGAAAATAATAAGTTCAGGTTTGGTTTTCCTCATGCATTTGGTGTAAGCAGTATTGGGAGGTCTGGTGGACTTTGTTTGTACTGGAAAGATGGGACAAATTTTGATCTTGTGTCGTTCTCTCAAAATCATATTTGCGGTGATGTTAAGATTAGTTCCGGAGCTAGTTGGAGATTTGTGGGACTTTATGGATGGCCGGAATCTGGAAATAAACACAAAACTTGGCTACTAATCAGAAATATTTGTGAGAACTTGGATGGTCCGATTCTTATTGGTGGTGATTTCAATGAAATCCTTAGCTACGAGGAGAAAGAAGGTGGAGTGGACTCTGTGAGACGTGCTATCCCTGATTTTCGTGAGACTTTGCAAGATTGTGGATTGCGTGATCTTGGTTACACCGGCCAATGGTTTACTTGGGAGAAGAGCCTAACCGTGCAAACTCATATCCGGGAAAGATTGGACAGATTTGTTGCTAATAGCTCGTGGTTTGACATCCCTTTGCACTCAGTTGTGGAGAATTTGACTCGGGTAAAATCGGACCACTCACCGATTTTCCTCAAAATGGGTGAACACAGGAAAAAGAAAAAAAAGAAAAAAAGGGGTTTTCATTTTGAAACCTACTGGCTGATGGAAAAGGAATGTGAGGAGGTTGTTTGAAATTCATGGAGGGGTTCAGTGAGCCGTGTTACTGATCGAATCAAAGAAGTAGCAGGGGACTTGAAGAGTTGGAGTGGGAAAAAATTCCAAGATTTGGAAAAGCAGGTGGATGACTTAGAGAAGGCCTTGAAAGATGCTCAGAGGGAGGATGTTTCGGATGACTCTTTAACTAGGTGCACAGAGCTTGAAAGACAACTAGATGATTTGCTTGACAAGCATGAGTCTTATTGGTATCTACGTTCTAGAGCCTCGGAAATAAAGGATGGGGATAGAAACACCAAATATTTCCATCATAAAGCCTCACAACGAAAAAAGAAGAATGAGATCAAGGGTCTTTTCGATAGTCAGGGAATTTGGAGAGAGGAGGAGGAGCATTTGGAGGACATCGTGCAAAACTTCTACCAGGTGCTTTTCACAGCCGGGGTTCCTTCCAGGGCAGCGTGTGACATTGTTCTTGAAGCGGTAGAAAGTATTATCACTCCGGAGATTAATGATGAGTTGCTTCGACCGTATTCAAAAGAGGAGATTTTTGCCGCTCTTAATCAAATGCAACCTTGCAAGGCTCCGGGTCCTGACGGTATGCATGCTATTTTTTATCAAAAATTTTGGCATATTGTTGGTGATGATGTCTCTAGGCTTGTTAGTAATATTTTGCAGGGTAATGAATCTTTCGGCCCTGTTAATAATACTAACATTGTTCTTATTCCGAAAGTTAATGCCCCTACATCTATGGGGGAGTTCAGACCTATTGCATTGTGTAATGTAGTATACAAAATTGCTTCTAAAGCTTTGGTGTTGCGTCTTAAAAATATTCTTCCTGGGGTTGTTTCGGAAAATCAGAGTGCTTTTGTTCCGGGACGACTTATCACGGATAATGCTTTGATTGCTTTAGAGCTTTTTCATACAATGAAAACCAGATGCAAAGGGAAGAAGGGCTTGGTTTCGATAAAATTGGATATGAGCAAGGCCTACGACAGAGTTGAATGGAATTTTTTGGAGAAACTCCTTCTGAAATTGGGATTTGCAGGAAAGTGGGTTGATATTGTGATGGATTGTGTGACGACGGTGTCTTATTCTTTTGTTGTCAATGGTGGGGTGTGTGGTTCCGTGACTCCATCTCGTGGTCTTCGATAAGGAGATCCCCTATCTCCGTATTTATTTATTCTTGTTGCTGATGCTTTTTCTGGATCGTTGAAGAAAGCGATGGCGGATGGTCTACTCCATGGTGCCAGAGCTAGCCGGAGAGGTCCGGAAATTTCTCATCTTCTTTTTGCAGACGACAGTCTACTTTTCGCAAGAGCCAATCGAAGTGAATGCTCGAAAATTGTTGAAATCCTCAACACATATGAAGCAGCTTCCGGACAGAAAATTAACTATGACAAATCGGAGGTCTCTTTTAGCAAGGGTGTAAGTACGTCGATGCAAGAGGAACTACTTGAGATTTTGGCAATGAGAAGGGTGGATACTCACGGTAAATACTTAGGTATTCCCACCATTATTGGAAGGTCGAAAAGGATGGTTTTTATGGCTCTTAAAGACAGAATTTGGAAGAAATTGGGCGGATGGAAAGAAAAATTATTGTCTCGTGCAGGGAAAGAAATTCTTCTTAAAGCCGTAATTCAAGCGATTCCCACATACTTAATGGGAGTCTACAAGTTACCGATTAGTGTAATCCAAGATATCCACTCTATGATGGCGAAGTTCCTTTGGGGTAGCAGTGATGAAAGCCGCAAGGTCCATTGGAAAAGCTGGAGCGATTTATGTACTCCTAAATGTCTTGGAGGGTTAGGCTTCAGAGATTTACGTGTCTTTAATGACGCACTACTCGGAAGACAAGCCTGGCGCTTAATCAGGTTCCCTGACTCTCTGCTTAACAAAGTGATGGGTGCAAAATATTTCCCTAACAACAACTTTTTGGAGTCATTTCTAGGCTATGCTGGCAGCTACTCTTGGCAGAGTATATGGTCTTCGAAGGGGTTTCTTAAAGAAGGTTTATTATGGCGTATTGGCAATGGTGAGTCTGTCAGCATATGGCACGACCCTTGGTTAGGCTCAGGTTCAAGCAGATTTGTCTCGACTCCTAAAACTGATGCATTCGAGCTTGTTAGTGATCTGATTGATCACGAGAGAAGGGAATGGCATGATTCTTTAATTTGCAACAACTTCAGTGAGGAAGACGCTCAGAGTATACTGTCAATCCCCCTAAGCTCTTCCTCTGCTGCTGACACGGTGACATGGGCTTTCTCCATGGATGGCTTTTACTCCGTAAAGACAGCCTATATGCTTGGCAAATCATGCAACTTAGATGACTTCCATATTTCTTGGGTCGACATTTGGCAGCTCGATGTTACTCCGAAGGTGCGTCACTTTCTTTGGTGAATCTGTACTGGTACTCTTCCAGTCAGAGCTTATCTCAAACATCGTCATATGTCGGAAGAAGAGATGTGTCCTTGGTGTTCTGACTGCCCTGAGTCAGTCAGACATGCGCTCTTCGAGTGTCATACTGTTTCTGATTTGTGGCGTGATTGTGATTGTCAAGATTTTGCTAACTGGCCTATTGATCTGAATTTCCTGGACTTCTTTCATTCCTGGAAAAATCTGGATTCCAAGAAGAAATGCAGGGCTGCTATTTTGATGTGGAATATTTGGTGAAGAAGAAACGAGAAGATCTTCAAAGGTTCTGAAACCTTTCATCCTGTGCTTGTTGACAGAGTGATGCGTCTAGCAAGTGAATGCGTTTCATGTCATAATAAAATTTATGGAGTGGTGAGGGCAAAGTCAAGCAACAGCCCAAAGACATGGATTGCCCCCCCTGAAGGTATGATTAAACTGAACTGTGATGCCTATTTGAGAGAGGAGGGTTGGGTTGGATTGGGTGTGGTGGCTCGTGACTGGAAGGGTGAGGTTATTATGGCTGCGGTGAGACGCTCCAGAGCTTTCTGGCCCCCTATCATTGCAGAATGCAAGGCCATTGCCATGGCTATTCGGCTTGCAAGACGCTATGGCTTCACTGATGTGGTGGTGGAATCCGACAGCCAAGTGCTTATACGAAGACTTTGCAAAGGAGTGACTTTCCTCACAGATCTCGATAGCTTGCTAGATGATATTCTAAAATCTTGTAATGTTTTCAATTCTCTGTCTTGGTGTCATGTCAAACGGGAGGGCAATAGTGTAGCTCATCATTTAGCCCGTTTAGTGCCTTTTGGTTGTGAACAAATTTGGGAAAATCACGCTCCTAGTGAGGTTTCCCCGTATGTTTTGATGGATAAATTAATAATATAAGGCACGCCATCCGGCTTTCTCAAAAAAAAAAAAAAAAAAACTAAATATTCTATCATATCTCAGTAGAAGTGACAAATTTTAAATAATTTCTAAATTTCATAGCAAAGGATACCATTAATGAATCAATATGTAAATAATTTTGAGTTGATTTTTAATTTATTGTAACACTCTGACTTTCTAACCGTGTTAATCAATATATAAAGAGAAGAACAAATTTATTTATTTTTAATGTAAAGAGAAGAACAAACTTTTGTGAACGTTACAACCTATGACTTTATGAGTATTATTACT
This sequence comes from Chenopodium album, assembly GCF_948465745.1. Classification (NCBI taxonomy): domain Eukaryota; kingdom Viridiplantae; phylum Streptophyta; class Magnoliopsida; order Caryophyllales; family Amaranthaceae; genus Chenopodium; species Chenopodium album. The sequence continues at coordinate 3,028,812 of NC_137836.1, read as the reverse complement.
ACGTTAATATCAACACTACATTTGACCACTCTAGCATGTAGTTGTAGACATGATTAATTATAAGCTTAAGCTTTAGTCTAAATTAAGTCATTATGTCACACTGTTAGTAATTCTTGATTAAGGATATCATTTTCTTTTACAACCCTAATAAAACTTATTGTATGTAATATTTCAGGTCAAGAAAATCTGCCGAATATTTCCATCAAATGAAAAATTTTAATTAAATAAACAGCCGAATGTAAATGAATTAGGGTTAAACATCTTTATATAGTAGTTTAATCAACAAAAATAATGATAATTTGTGTTAATAAAGTTTAAACTATGTCATAACCTCATCAACTAAATAACATATTATTGTTATATAAATAGTGCTTCACCACTACTCACGTACATAGGTCCCTCAACTCTTAACACAGCTTTGTGACAGCTTTTGATCCTCTAGCTAATTAAAGATCACAGTACATCAAATTTCATGCTAAATAAATTCAGCATAATTTATAATCATATTAGTATACAACTAGCTAATTAAATAAGAGCCATTTTTTCTTTAAACCATTGTTTTTTTTATTTTTTTTTTATTGTTTTGTTTCTTAATATATTTTTTTACAAGCTAGCTAAATGAGCAAGGTAACGCAACAACCGGAGAAACAGACCGAGATTCCGCTACCACCGGGAAGTGATATGGAGGATGGCGGTGCTAAGGAGAGGCCGGAGTCACACTTCCGGGGATTATCCGATGTTCAAAAATGGAGGAAGGAGGATTGGATGAAAAAGGGAGTGTTGGTTTTGGTTTTAAGGGCATTAGCTTTGCTATTTTCTTTCCTTTCTTTCATCATTATGGTTGTTATCCCTAACTTCCAATTAAGTGAGCCTAACAGGTAATTTCCCTCTAAAAACATGGCTTGTATGTTAAACTTTGATCAATAATATTCTCAAGAAAATTGTATTACATATATATAGTTGTTAGGTATATCATCATCTGGCCAATTAGAGGGCAGCGCATATTCTCATTGCCTTAAAAAAGTTTTAGGCATGGGCTAATATAAGGGTTGGTCAGGTTCAATCATGTGTTAAAGTAAGGTGAAATCAAGGATAATTTTATTGATGAATTTATAAAAATGCCACTAGATAAACGTGTTTTCTATTTATCACGAAGATGAACTTGTATTTTCTCTGATAATTGCAAGTTAAATAACGTATCTTTGATGATGTATATTCATTTGGTGTATTAGTTACAACTTCAATTCATTATCTTTTGTTTTATCGCACAGTTATGTGTTTTCAATAGCACTGATTACAATGGTGTACACGGCCATACAAGTTGGTATAAAAGGTCATGAACTTCGCACCGAAAAGGATATTATTTCACCGGATGTCGTGGTTTGGATTGACTTTATTGGAGATCAGGTCAGCCTAAAAATTCCTATTTAATTTATTTTGTTCTAATTCCCATCAATAATAGAAAGTGTACAATCCAAAGTTTTGGTGCAAAGGCCTAGATTTGTAAAATAGTGTCGAATATACTCTATTCAGATGTTGAGGCCTTAATTAATTCCACTTGGGTGGATGAGATTCGAACCCGTGACCTTTGTGTCACACTGATTCTAATACCATATTAGAGGACCAACTCAACCAAAAGCTTAAACTAATGGTTGAGGTCTAGGAATATGTTTTATACTCTATCAATTATGCTCGATATTTCTATTTTCTAATAGAACATTGTCGCGAACAAAGAAAATAAAGGAATCGATTGAGGAAAAACTTGCTAATTATTAAGGAATATTTCTATGTAGGTCATGACATACATGCTACTATCATCAGCATCAACTGGTGCCATGAGTACAAACTTAGCAAGGAATATGGGATACGTAAATCCAATCGTAGAGAAAGAATCGACAGCCGTCGCCATGGCTTTTCTAGCGTTCTTCTCTCTTGCATCAGCTTCGCTCATTTCAGGATACCATTTGTTCACTGAGTTATCTAGATCTTAATTTAACTAAATTTATCGCACGTATATACATGATTGTAACTTAAAATTGATAAAGTTTTTCCTGTTTTTTGTCCTTGTTTTTCTTCTTGTTCTTTCCTCATTTCATCTAAAGGATTTAATTAGTTTGTTGGGTTAATTGATTTCCTCCAAAAAGTGGAAATATCTCTTGAATGTTCATTATTGCCACAGGGTGTATGACTTGATCAATTTTAATAATTATTTAATTCAATTTTTCTAGTGGGTTTTGTATATGGATTATGGATATATATTGCATGCAGTACGGAAATCAGGAGCTATATTCGACTCATATATTGAAAGAGGGAGTTTGGATATTACACTGCATGTATTAATGTACGTGTTAATGTTAAAGGACTAACTCAACCAAAAGCTTAAGCAGATGATTGAGGTCTGGGAATATGTTTTATATTATCAGTTGTACGTGGTTAATGTTAAAGGACCAACTCAACCAAAAGCTTAAGCAGATAATTGAGATCCGGGAATATATATATATATATATATATATATATATATATATATATATATATATATATATATATATATATATATATATATATATATATATATATATGCATTCCTATTACTATAAGAAAATAAATTGCAAGGCGGATAACATATTGTTATCAAATAAAAATTTAGTTTAATTATTTTGATAATTATGTCTTTATTTCAATTCAGTATATCAATATTAAAAATAACATACTTATTAGCAGTTAGTCTGTATATATAATTGAACATACTTGAATTATAACATAAATAAATATAAAACCATAAAAAAACGAAGATAAAAGCAAAATTACTCAAAACCATACAATTCACAAACAATCAAACTAATATATTCATAGCTAGGCCAACTTTTATGAAAAACTACTATAAACAAATTAAATAGGAAAAAAAAAGAATTAAACTATCAAGCAATGGTTCAAACTAACAACTCAGGGTATCGCCTAGAGCACGCATTAGCTGCTAAATTAAAAGTTGTGCAAAATACAAATTATTTTTTTTTAAATTAAATAAAAACAGAGGTTATTTAAATTTGAGGAAAATGATAAGGTTCCATAAAAGTATTTAAAAAGGAAATAAAAGGCTAATATTATTCAAGTATTAATTGTACCGACGATATATGTGTTTTATTTCTTCAAGAATTCTCAAATTCATATCATTTTTGGAGATAAATTTAATTATTTTTCATGCACCTTTATGATCAGGTCCTTAAATTAAAATTTTAAATTAATATATTTATTAGATTGTTAATTAAGGTTAAATATATGTAAATAATTAGTTAAGGTGAATTTATTAAAAAGAAAATTAATGTAAAATTTTAATTTAGGAAAAATTGTCAAAAATAATACAAACTTTGAACAATTTGTCAAAAACAAGTCATTCTTTTAATTATTTCTAAATAATACAAGCTTTAAGGGATATCCGCTATAAACAAGTTATTTTACCTGCAACTAGAATAACCGGTTAAATTATTTTTTTCTTTTTGATAAATTTATTTAACAATGTAATTAATTCTTAATAATAGCTTTGATTATGATTAATTAAATAATTGAATTATTTTTAAAAAATTTCTTCAAAAATAAAATATTAAAAAAAATCCTCCAGCCATGACTAGCCGTTGTACTACCGGCGCCGGCCACGCTCGGACTCTTTCTCCCCCCGGCGCCAGCGTCGACGTCGACATCGACCCCTTACCTCGCGCACCCCTTCCCTCTTCCCTAAGGCTAGCTTGAACCATCGAAACCCCTTCTCCAAAACCCTCCCTCCCCCGTAAAACTGCCAAAAACCCGTCCTTTACCCTCGAAAACCCTAACCAACCCCTAACGATGGCGGGAGAGATCCGATTAGGGCTTTTCGAGGGTGCGGGATGAGTTTAAGGTGGTTTTGCGAGAGGGGAGGATTTCGGGGAAGGGGGTTTTTGGTTTGTCGGGAAGAAGGAAAAGAGCGGCGCGGCAGGGGAGGGGATTCGAAGCCGACGCGAAGGGATGGGGAGGAGGATATAGGCGCGGCTGGCGTCGAGTGGCTAGAAAGGGGTTCGCTGGTTGTCGGGGAAGAGGTAGGGGGATTACACGCGAGGGTAAGGAGTTGGCGCAGGCGCTGGAGGAGGGGGATCTGGGCGGTGCCGGCGCCTGGGGGATGGGAGGGAGGTTGGCGCGGTGCTGCTGGTGATTGGTGGTTGATGGAGAAGATGGGTGAAGTTTTTTTTTTTAAATAAAATAATAATAATAATAATAATAATAATAATAATCTTGTAAAAAAAACAAACAAACAAATATATGGCCCAACCAATAAGATGATGCCACGTGTCCCACATAACCTGTTAATTGGGTTACTAACAGCCTAACAGGTCATAACTTGTTTAAAGCGGATAATGTACAAAGTTTGTATTATTTAGAAATAATCAAAAGTTTGACTAGTTTTTAACGGAACGCTCAAAGTTTGTATAATTTTTAACAATTTTTCCTTTAATTTATTTAAGTTAAGGTAAATATATATATATATATATATATATATATATATATATATATATATATATATATATATATATATATATATATATATATAGAAAGAAAATATGTAAACCAAAAGGATTTAATTGTTTTTAGATGCACCATTATGATCGGGTTGCATATAACTTTGCTCTAAAAATATTTGTGTACGTATTTTTTCCGCTATCATCAACCGCTAAAGTTGTGACATTAGAACAAATAGTATATATTCGTCAATACCAAATAGCTTGATGTATATGCTACCTAATAATGTAATTGATAGAGTGTATAAAACGATTCTGGACTTCAGCCAACAGGTTAAATTTTTTTGTTGAGTTGGTCTAATCTTAAAAGACGCTTATATGAAAATTGAACGAGGAATTAGTTTGAATTTGATTTCTTTGTGTAATGAGAGTTCTCCTTGACTTTGACTTTACAAGGTAAATGTCTTAAACAGCTACAACTATGTATAAACATTAAATAATTAAATATCATTACTTTTATGCACCAATTGCCAGGACAATCGCCCTTTGAATATTTTGTTAAGTAATTAAATTACATCAACTAGCTTAGTTGCAAGCAAGAACGAAGGCAAATCACTATGCACGATTTATGTCATGTTGAGCATGAGTTCTTAATACTTGACATTCTTTTACTTATTTATGTACACCATTAATTATAAATTAATTACCACTTGAAGACATCCTTTATTTAGCTCCGTCAATGGATAATTATTTTATGAACTATAGTTTTATACTTCTTCCGTTTCTTTATAATTGCAACACACTTTATCACGATATTTAAAAAAGGATCTCACATGATATAATACACTTAAAATGGTTTTTTTTTTTTTTTTTTGACAAGCACTTAAAATGGAGTTAAGAGATTGTTAGGAGTATAATAAAGTGGGTCATAAGTTTTAAATAAAGATAATAGTACAATTTTCACCATAAAACCTTCTTTCGATAATGTGTTCGTTGCAACTATTATGATATTTCTATTTTAGAAAAGTTTTACAACAATAAAAAACTATAAAAAAAAAAAAAATCGAGAAGGTATATATATTTTATTCGAAGTATATAACTAATTACATTGACCATTATTTTTGTAGCCATATAAAATAGTTTAATACAATTCATACGGATTACGGAGTATATAAGAAAAATAGTGTACGAAAAGTTCTTGAACAAAACATTTCTCTGTTATTTTTAAAGGCTAAACCCCTTGTTTCATTTTGTAACAAAGTAACAAAATGCAACAACGAGATATTCCACGACCTCACGGAAACGATGTCGTGGGCGGCGGAGCTAGAGTGAGGCTGGAAGACATCGAGGGCGGTGCTAGAGTGAGGCCGGAACAATCCCAGGGAGGTGCTAGAATGAGGCCGGAACAATCCGAGGAGAGTGCTAGTGTGAGGCCGGAACAATCCGAGGGCAGTGCTAGAGTGAGGCCGGAACAAGTAAACACCGTGTCGTCGGGAGCTTCGAATTCAGATGGGCAGAAGTTATTGAAGGGTGAACGGTTGAAGCTATGGGGTTTCATTTTTAGGATATGTGCTATGGTCGTTTCTTTCCTCTCTTCTGTTCTTATGGTTTCCGTCTCTGACTTTCATGTATTTCCAGGGTTAAGGTATACTAACTTGTTTCTTACGTCAAACTTCTAGCAATACTACACTCATTTACTTCTCCCTCCGTTTTTCAAGTGCCCCATAATGACATGTTACGTATGCCGATGCAAAATTTTAAGCAATAATATCCTTAATTATCATTTAACTATAAATTAAAGTGTCTTTACAATTGTTAATGAACACCGGGGCGGTCTTAACTTTAGGAGCCATCATTCTTAAAATGGTCATTATATATTTTCAACTGGTTTGACTGGTTAATAATAACACATGTCTTGTTTTCGTTAGGTAAGTTACAAAAAGTTAATCCTCTACCACTTAATCACGTACCCCTTCCCTGTACATCATCTTCATTTTTGTTTTTAACCGACCACTAAAAACTCAACACGTGATCACATGTTAATCAGTTTACCCGATCAAAATAAGTTTGGGACTATACTAAGAAGAAACCCTCTAAAGTTGAGATCACCAGGAGTTAATTAATTGTTGTGGTGATATTTCAAAGAAAAATGTTCATAGTTAGGACTAGCAGCGTCGATTTTCCGAAATTTCTCCCCTTGTATTTCTTTTGTTTTTTTGTTGATTTTTTTTTTTTTTTTTTTTTTTTTCCGTTTAAACTCTTTTATTCCTATCATTTTAAATAATCTTGACATACATAGACACCTAAATAATACAAAGTAGTTTTTATTGATTTGAATTCACTTGAAAAATGATTCACACTACTAATTTGAAGTACATGTCTCATATGAGGTCTACATATATTTTCCGACACAGTTTGAAAAATCGGTTGGTTCACCACAAATTTGGAGTGCATATCTCGTATCAGATCTATGTATATATATTTTGAATTTTTTTTTTTTTTTTTTTGTGTTTTGCGACACAGTTATGTGCTAGGTATAGCTATTATTGTGGTGGTGTATACAACAGTGCAAGTTGGGATAAAGGGTCACGAACTTCGCACCAAAGAGGATGTGATTCCACCCAAGGCTGCAATTTGGATCGACTTTTGTGGGGATCAGGTCAACATTACTCCATGTTTTACTCTTTTGCAATTGTATTTGTCTATCACAATAACTTATTGTACTGTATCTATCACAATATCTTCTATTGGTCCTTGATTTTTTGACATCTAGTATGATAGGTTTACATACATGTCACTCTATAATTCGTCCAAATATATACTACGTATATTTTTCAATTATATAATTTTCTTTTATAATATATTTCCCTTTTCCTCTTTTGTTTTCCATTCCCCTCTCCCTCCATTAATTTCTGACCACCGAGCCACCTTTTCTCCCTCCACCATGCCACCGAGCCACCTCCTCCCAAAAAATCAGCCACCCCCCCATTCACGACTAGCCATCCAATCTCCACTCCTCCCCCCTTTAACATTTCTATCTCGCTCCTTTTAATTTTCAATTCCCTAAAATCGGCCACCCCTACCCGCCGAGCCACCTTAACCTATGGCTGGAAAACCACCACCAACCCCCTCAACCCACCGCCAGTGACCTTAGAGCAACTCCAATGGCAAGCTAATTGTCAAATTAGCTTGCCATGCCACCTAAGATTGCAAAGCTATTATTCCTTCTAGCTAATTCATACCACAATGGTAAGGCTAATTAATATTTAGATTTTTCAGCTTTATTTTTTAAATAATTAGTATTTTATTAGAGACAATTAATTTCTAAGCTAATTAGCTTAGCAAAGCTAATTTGCTTGGCATTAGCTTGACCAAGCTAATTATTAAATATACTCCAATGGTTGGGCTATTAGCTTGAAAATTATTAAAATTGCAAGCTAGTCCTTGAAAGCAACCATTGGAGTTGCTCTTATAACGCAACACCTACAACTACCCACAAGCGACCATGCACCCCCCTCAACCCACCACCACCACCAACAACTTCATATATTCCTCTCAATCCACCACCATCTATCAATTCAAACCACACAAGCAACAACATCCCCCTTAATCCTCTATCATCAGCAATCCTGATAAACGGGTCTGGGCCGCACCCGTCACAAGTATCCATTTTATATGACCAAGGAGGTTTCACCTCAAAACCATATGGCAATAAAGAGAGTAGCCCCTTAGCCTTAAAAAGTGGACACAACTTTCTTATTATTACTTCAATGTGGGATGCACTTTCCAACACTTTCTACACTCTTTAATGTAGGACAACACACCACTCACATGTGAGTTTTCTCATAGGCTCAACAGATTCACACCAACGAAACTACCCCAACCCTCGAAATCCCTCCCCAACCACTTAAAATCCCAAATTGAACCTACCCACCCTTGAATACCTCCACCACCCCAAACATAGAAAAAAAAAAAAAAAAGTAATTCGGGTGTTTTTTTTTTTTTTTTGGGAGGGGGGGGGGGTGGATTTGAGTAGGTGTGGTGTTCATGGGATGGTTGCATTGAGGTGGGTAATAAGGTGGTAGGGAAGGGGAGACAAGGAAAAGAAGCTAGGTAGGGAAAGGGTGGTGGCTAGAGGGGAGGTGCATGGAGAGAAAGGGAGGAAAGAGAAGGTGGGTTGACTTGCTATGGAGAGGATGAGAGAGAATGTAAGAGAATGGAAAAAAATAAAATAAAATCTAAAACTTACTTAACATACGGGTAACCGACCACAAGGGACTAGTAGAGAGTGAATGATCAAGTAATAAAGGTGTAGGATCATTAGATATAATAATCAAAAAGGTAGGATTATTAACAACTACAAACAAAATAAATGTGGGATTATTATAATCAATTTTCTCTAAATAAACTATGTAAAAAAAAGTGGGTATAAGTGGGGATGAGAGAGAATCTAACAAATTTTAAAGTATGATATAGGGATGTGATATAGGGGGACTATTAATGGGGTAGATAATAGTAAAACATTGTTTTAATTTTCAAAAATAGAAATGGAATACTTTTTAAATTACGGCCTAAAATGAAAAGTGAAGACTAATTAAAATACCGGGGAATTATTTTTATGTTATAATATACTAAGTACATATAGAGTATAAATTTGAGCCACTCCACCCTAGTGAGAACAATGCTCACCTCAAACGTAGATTACTGGTTTATAACTTTTGTCTTAAATATCAATAAATGGACAAATAATCATTTTTTGCTTGGTAATTATGAATTGCAGTTTTTGGCGTACGTGTTATTTTCATCAAGTTCAACAGGGGCAACATTGTCCATCATTCTCAGCAGTGGAGTTTACATGACTGTAGGCCTACAACTTGTGGCAGCATCCGTCAGCATGTCTGTTTTGACATGTATTTTTCTAGCATTTGCGGCACTCATATCTTCATATCGTTTATTCGCTAACATATAAATGTAATCTCCTATACTTGTATGAACTTTATAAGCATTATCTTAATTACTCTTCTGTATGTTAACTAATTTTATGTACTTTAATTTATAAGCATTTACTTCCTATGTTCCAAATTAGATGATATAGTCTGACTTTGTACTATGCACTATTCACATAAATGGTTTTGACTCGTTTTATGATTTTATATTGAGAAAAAGTATAGACAAGTAGGTTTTTTTTAGATTAATCGCTATGCAATATGTATGAGCATGAGTTGTTAATGCTTGACATTCGATTGTTCATTTAAATATACACCATAATATAATAAATTCAACGAACTAACAACCTTACAAATAAATAAATATATTATACAACACTATGTACAATATAATTGTCAAAGAATTCTAGATATATCGTACCTTCACAATTAAGCTTTATAAATTAATCAAGTCTACGTTTAAAGTCGTCCGTAATTATCAAGATTTACATATTTACCACTATTCACGTGCTTAGATACTTAAAGACAGCCTTTTTGCACCATTAATTGATGATTAGTCAATGAATTTCATAGCTTAGTTTCATTGACAATAATTTTATTATGTGTTAACTATATAAAATAGTTGAATACATACAATATATACTTAGTACTATATAAGAAAAATAGTGTACGTAGAATTGCTTGAACATAATATCACATTTCTCTCCAAACCACTTGTTTTATTTTTGTACAAAATGCAACAACAACCAGAGAAAGAAGCGGCTGGAACCCTTCCACGGCCTCCGGGAAATGATGTCGAGGGTGGAGCTAGAGTGAGGCCGGAAGCAAACACCGGGCCGGCGGGATCTTCAGATGGGAAGAAAATGAAGGGAGATCGGTTAAAGTTATGGGCATTTATTTTTAGGGCATGTGCTTTGGCCGTTTCTCTACTCTCTTTCATTCTTATGGTTGCTGTCACTGACTTCTATTTATATTCAGGGTTCAGGTATTTTAACTTGTTTCTCAAGTCAAACTTTTAGTACGTACTGCTATAGTCATTTATTTGTGCTTCAGAGTGGGGAGTTCGTTCAATTCTCTTAATTACCTTCCTCTATACTCTCATGCCTTAACTTATATATATATAGCTTTGCGTCTTGTATGTGGTTGGTCACACCATATGGCCACTTTAAAAAGAACAAAGTAACCCCTGTAACATTGATCGGGTAACCCTATAATATTGACCGAGTAATCCTCATCATAACATTAACACTGTCAAATTAAGTAACCCCTGTAAAATTGAACGAGTAACCCCTATAACACTGACGAAGTAACCCTCATGGATGAGCACACCGTGTGGCCAGCCACATATAAGACTTTGTGCAAGTATATATAGTTGATCTTGATCACATGTATACCACGTATTATACTATATATGGTGTTGATCGATATGAAACCTATTTTTAATTTTGTGTTGCAGTTATGTGCTTGGAATAGCTATTATTGTGATGGTATATACAGCCGTGCAAGTTGGGATAAAAGGGCATGAACTTCGCACCAAAAAGGATGTGATTTCACCCAAGATTGCAATTTGGATTGACTTTTGTGGAGATCAGGTCAATATTATCCTTTTTCTTTTTCTTTTGCAGAATTAATAATCACAAACACAATTTTGTTATTTCTTTAAAAGATCATTTAATATTGAAGTAGAAAAATTGAGGTAATTTGAGTATTGTATTCATAATAAGCACATTGCTTCCTACAAAATAACAAATTCATACCATGTCGAAACTATAATTTAAACTAAAAATGTGATACTATTATATTACTAATTTACAATTGAAGTACTTCGTATTATGTGGCAATAAGGTAGCTATGTATTTGTTATAAATTTGTCATGATATACAAATTAAGTACATATATACAAAATATAATATTTAGACCTTCCTAGCAAATATTTGTTGATAAAACATTGTTAGGTGTAGTAATTTTTGTTTAAATGTTTATAATGGATGGCTATTTATATTTGGTTTGGTAATTTTGCAGTTTTTAGCATACATGATATTTTCATCAGGATCAGCAGGGGCAACAATGTCCATCTCATTAAGCAATGATTTTTACACAAACTCAGGCTTACAACTTGTGGCAGCATCCGTTAGCATGTCTGTTTTGGCATTTATTTTTTTGGCACCTGCGGCACTCTTATCTTCGTATCGTTTATTCGCTAATCTTTAAACTCGTTCATAACTCTTTCTCAACTAAATAAGAAAATATTGATCGATCAATTAGGTTTTACATCAATGGTTATTTCGTGCTTTCATTAATCATTATTTCTTTGAATTGTGCTTTTCCATTTGTTCTAATTAATTTTTTTAAATAGAAAACATGTTTTTCTTTGTAGGGTTGATCAATCTGTAACTTTTATGTGCCTATGTTATACTACGTACAATTATTGTCTACTTTATTCGCAGCTTCGTCTATTGCTTTCATATATAGTAGTATATATATACTCACTTGACCCACTTTAACAAATTACTTGACCTCGATTAATATTATATTATGCATTAATAGTACGAAGTTTCATACCACAATAAGGCCCTGTTTGGTTTGATGTAAAATGTTTTCATGGAAAATGAATTTTTCATTTTTTTTCCATTTTCATTTTTTTTCCATTTTCCTTTGTTTGGTTTGTTAAGGAGTGGAAAACAATTTTTCAAGGGTGGAAAATTCCATCCTTAATGATGGAAAACATTTTCCTTCTAAAAACAAGGGAAGCCACATTTTCCTCTCTCCTCCTTACCTCTTTTTTTACTTCCCTCTCATTCATCCTTACATTTCCACTTTTATTTTTTATTTTTCTTGGACTTTTCTTGTATGAAACCAAACAAAGGAAAACTAATTTGCAATTGTGTTTTTCCTTGAAAATATGTTTTCCATGAAAACTAATTTTCCATTGAAAATGTTTTACATTAAACCAAACGGGGCCTAAAAGTAGTTATGGTTAAAATATAACCTCTTTATTCCCTTATATGTTCATAATTAAGGTGCATGAATAGTTAAAACGTATAATTTACGTTACTAACCAAATTTAATTACATAGTTATGACGGATACATTTACAATTACAATCAACGGTACACGTTAGATAATGATCACATACAACACTTTCTATTTATTATTCTGAATATATACTGCTTAATAAAGAATAATATTAACGTGAATCTTTGTTTCCTACAAAGAGAAACACATATATACATAACCAACATTACTACTTTCTTCGTTTCACAATTTACGAAACAAGAACATCATTCTGAAACGGAGAGAGTACCTTGCTAAACATATTTTTACCAGCAATACCTCTTAAATAGATATGCGAGATGTAAAACTTAACTCTCTTTAATTCATGGGTCTCGCATAATATATAGGTAAGACCGTAAGATGTGCCACTTAACTCTAGCTCTAGATATTACTCTTTCAAATTGGCAACCTCACTGGATTTGTACCTGCTGTAGTCTTGTACTCCGTACTTTGTTAAAAAAGAATTTCATATATATTATATATATATAGAGAGAGAGGTCTGTAACAATGTGTTACATTCAAGTGGGAAGAATACACAATTACTTCTATTTTCAAAATTGATTTGCATAATTATAAACTAAACTGCTCAAATTAAGAAGCTTCAGGAGGTGTTGCAGTTGAGTCACTTGAGCATTTCCAAACTGACAACAAACCGGTTCCATCACCAGTGAAGAAAAGCCCTCCAGGGCCGATCTCAATAGCCCTGACTTCTTGTTTCGCAAATATCTTGCCTCTCTCAGCAAAGCTGCAGCAATGGCACCCAGAAATTGTGAGCAATAAGCAACATATCACTTGGAATGAAAAGTAAAATAAATAATCAAACTAGTGTAGATACTCACGATGGCAGGTCATATAGACGAACAGTGTTGTCATTGCACGAGGAAAGCAAAATTGGTTTATTTGCTGGATCATGCATACCACGCAAACAGAGAATACCCTGCAAGGAAGATGCAGTTGGGTAAGATGTTTGTTGACAGAATCATCAAAAGTAAAATGAAACAAATGAGGGGCAACTCTAAAATTGAATTGTTAAGTTAATTATTAGACACATCAGAAAACATGCAGAAAATTGTCTAGAGACGACTTACATGCTTCTCCTTGTGTTCATAAGTGACCTCTAGTTCTCCTGCTTCAGTGGCAGCCCAAACCTGCATATTGAAAGGTGTACAGAATTGCTTAGAATGCAAAGAAAAAAACTTAAAATGCTACAAGAACTGTCATATTTACAGATTACTTTACTAAAACCTAAGAGCTAGAGTGAAGTATATCCTCTACCTTTAATGTCTGGTCCAAAGAGCAGGAAAGCAGAAATTGCTCCCAACAAAGCACGGACATCACAACCTCAGAGTGCTTAGAGAGGGTGTGGATGCATTGCATAGTCTCCAGGTCCCAAACCTTTACTGTGTTATCCATTGAACCAGAATAAAGTCTTTTAGCCCCATAAATCAATGAAACCACGGCTAGAGTATGACCCTTCAGTGGTGCTACAGCTTCAAACATAGTAGCTTCAGAATTATATTTCCACACCAATATTGAGCCATCCTACAATACAGAACCAACTAAATCAGTAAAACACGAATAACAGGAATTTAATAGATTGACAGCTGCAAACAGAAGAAAATGAACCCAAATTAAAGTCCCGAGTTTAAAGAAGATAAGTATTTACATTAACTCCGGCAAAGAGCAATCCATCTACTGCAACCATAGCATATACTTGTCCAGCTGGTCCACTTAAAGTAAATTCAGCATTCGTCTGAATGTTCCAAACCTAAAACAATACCAAATAAAACCAGAACAAATCAGTTATGGATCGACAACTCAGTTCAAAACAAAGATAAAGAAAGCCACATAATTTGAGACCATCACAATGTTTCATCAAATTACCTTGATAGCATCAGTTAAACCAGCAAGCACCCATGGTCCTTCACTTATCAGACATTCAACCGGAACACCCATATCAACAACACCTATACACTGCATCGACCAAAATAATCAAATGGTTTAATGATCTATCCTCGCCCTAAACTAAGTCATAAGTACACTGTATATATGTTTAGTATAGAGAAAGAATTGATGATATCTACCTCACCAGTATGGCAATTCCAAGCTCTAACAGTCCCATCTTTACTAGAGCTGAAAAGCTTATCAGAGCCTAATGGAAGAGTAATTCCAGTGATAGCCTAAGAAATTTCATGTGAGCAAAATCAGAAAACTGATAGTCAGAACAAATACAAAGTTGATACACATTAATAATCGAGCAATTTTCAGGTTATATACCTTCTTATGCCCCTGAAGTTGAGCCACCAAGGAAAATCCATCACCATAACACCAAGAATGCAAGTATTTGCACTTATCACCATAAACACAGCTATCTTTTATCCAATACTCGCATATTTTAGTACGCGGGGCACTCTTAACATGTCCATTTGTAGCATTAGAAGCAGCCTGACATGAATGATCATTTTTCCCAATCTTTGCAGGATCACTTTGGGCAACCTCGTTCTTAGAGGACATATTCTGTTTCCTTTTAACCTCATCAGTGCTATCTTCATTCTGTCTCTTACAACTAACATTCAACGGCTTTTTTGGCTCATGGGACTCTTTAAAACTAGAGCGATTCAGTTTCAAAACGCGCTTGATGGGTGCAGGAGTGACCTCTGGGTGCAAATAACGACAAGATTTCTTTCTGCAGTTTCCAACCAACCAAAACTTGCAGACTTTCTCATTGGAAGGAGCAGTGGCAGGTTGACGGTGCCAGCTGAATGAAGCCCTGTTCTGTCTCTGTGAGACTCTTCTTGTGATCGTTTCCATCATTCTAAACAACAAAAAACATAAACATGACTAATCGCGCGCAACTATAATCCGTTTCAGCAACTATAAAGGTGCGTCTTTGATATGAATTCCCCTCTTCTGATGATATAGAGAGTAACAGCAAAAACCCTTGTCCAAGAAATCAACCGAAACCACCAGCAATTTCTCAGCAAATTGAATAAAACCCGAAACGATCCGAATTTCACATTCGACACAATACAAGCATATTGTATCAACAATTCTCTTCTGGGTGTGTTATCAATCGAACAAATCTATACAATACATCTTATAAATTGATCGATCCACCAATCAGAGATGCAATATCAGATCTTGTAACCAACCAATGATTCGTATCCAAAACCAAGTAACAATAATCGAATAAAATCAAAAACCCCCTTTTTGCAATTGAAACAATAGAACCCTAGAAATTAAAACTAAAAATCTAAACATGGAAGTAGCCATAAAAATCCCCAATAACGTAACCCTAGAAATCGATACCCTAGATACAGCCAGAACCAAAACCAGAAATCAAAATTCGGCATCGAAATTGTCGTAATCGCAGAGAACAATCCCATAATCGTAAACCCTAATTTAAAGAATACAGCAGAAGAAATACGAGTAATAAGCGAGTTATTGCGATTGTAAAGTTAGCAAACCTGAAAAACCACGATTTGAAGAGATTGATCGATTGGTAATTATGAGAAAAGGGACTGATCGATTGATGATTATGAGAAAAATTAAATTGAGAATTTTAAGGATGTTAATTTTGCGATCAAAGGTTGGAGTGAGAAAGACGGTGAAACAGATGTTATGAATGTTGTTTTTAAGCGGTTAGTTATATTTAATATTTATAGGTTTCTTATTGTTTACTATTCCTTTTCCTTGATTGCCAAGATTTAGGGTTGGGTCAAAGGGTCAACCTAAACAAAGGATTGGTGTTAAACGATATTTTTAAGTGAATTAAAAAAGGAAAATTTGCAAATTGCGGTCATTTAAAACTTGTATTTCGTAAATTGCATTCATTTAAAAAATAAATTATAAATTGCAGCCCAAAAGTTGTTATAAATTGTAAATTGCAGTCTAATTCAATTTTTTTATCGATTTGCGTGTTGAAAAATGTCCATTTAAGATTTAAGGGGTCATTTTCACCCTTAAAGATTCGAATGTAGCTCGAAATTGGCAAAAATTAACAAAAGTGCCTCGTTTTGCATAACAAAAATGTATCGATTTGTGGACGATTATTTTTTCCTAGTAAAAATGAGGCACTTACGTTAATTAAGAGCTAAAATAGCTTCTAAAACCTTAACAGAAAATTTTTCGACACTCATACCGATGAATAAATTGAATTGGGTTGCAATTTATAATATATAACAACTTTTGGGCTGCAATTTGCAATTTGTTTTTAAATGACTGCAATTTACAAAATACAAGTTTTAAATGGCTGCAATTTGCAATTTTTTTTAAATGACTGCAATTTACAAAATACAAGTTTTAAATAGCTGCAATTTGCAAATTTAAGAAGAAGTTACGGTTTGGGTTTTATTTTTAATAAGAAAAGGTAAACAAGAAATTAGGTGTAACACCCCGTCTAAAATAGAAGGCGAGACGTTAGCGGAAATAACGTCAAGACGGAATGTCACTCTAAGGGTTACTAAAAACTAAACAAAATAAATAAATAACAGAAACAAAAATTATGAAGAGAAAGAAATCTCAAATGATCAAAGAAAACTTTTAACGAGGCAGAACAACCTCAATTTCGACTATCTCATAAAGAGAGGTAAAGACATCAAAGAATAATCGATAAAAGTAATTAGGGACAACCTAAACACTTTGCTCTCGGCCCAGACTCAACAAACGCTACCCTTCACCTGCAAATAACATTTAGGTTCCACAATCAGTGGGGAGTAACTAGCAGTTCTCCCAAAGACGAGGAGATCACATAGCAAGAATAAAGACAAGGTAAGAACAAAGAAAAAGAGATATGAAAACAAAGTCACAAGACATGAACTAAAAGAAAATAAATATATTAGAAAGAAACTATTCAATGGAAAATAGGGTTACTTAGTAAACCAAAACGTGAAACGGAATAAAATAATTGTTAAAGTTCATATAATAATTCAAACAAGCAAGACAAGTTAAATAGTTTAGTAATAATATTTATATCATAGAAAAACAATTTGACTAAAGTAGGATCGAACGCTAGTGGAAGCCCGCAGTCCACTTCCTAAGGTTTGTCAGGCGAACCTCCAGTCAACTCACAGGAGACTGTGTCTAAGAATGGCCAAACTCCCGGTGCCGGATAGAAGCCAAATATGGTCTTACACCTCCGAACCTCCCGAACGACAACAATTAACCTAGGTTATACTACTTGAATCCCGCAGTCAATTAGTTGGCATGTTCTAACCATTAGAATCCCACAGTCCAATGGCTCCTAACTTACAGTCAATATAAAAATCGATAAAATAATATAATTTTAAATAAAAAATTATCAATGATCAGTAGAGATGCCACATATGGTCTTATACTCAAGAATTATCAAATCAAACACCGCAAAATGCATAGATTAAATAGTGTGTTACCAACACCATGAGAAGTCTTTTAATCAGAAATATGCACACTATACACATACATATACATGCTGTCTAATTTTTACAGGTTGCAAATACATACTTCTAAAATTCACAATTTTGGAATATTGCTCTAAAAATTACCAAACTTGCACACATTGACCTAAACATTGACACTAGTATTATAAAGTATAAATATATGAGCCAAAACAAGGTTTTAACCATGATCATATACATTAAACTAAGTCCAATCAGCAGCTTTACATAAAAGTTTGGATTTTAATCCAACATTATCATGCCAAAATTCACCTACTTAGATTACTAGTCATTCTACAAATTAATAACTTGAAAATACATTGCATAATATGATTTCATGAATTCCTAGCATGATTTATAAAGTAACAATCAGAGTATTATACTACACTATTTTCACACAAATTGCAGGCAACAACTCACTCCATATTACTTCTCAAAACCGCACTATACTTCACAAAATACCACTTATACCAATTAAAAACCATGACCCAATTAAACTAAGATTCAAGCAACTAATTTAATCATTATTAGCTGCAATAGTCAACTCCATATTTCGCAGTACAACCATTCATAACTTGCTAGTCCAGTTACAAAAATCCTCCAACAAAATATACATAGCATGAATATGGTCAAGCATGAATAATTATTTATCGTCTAACGGTAATCATGAATTATCTCATGAACTTAATCCTTGATAATTGACATACGAAATTGGTATATGGCAGTCCCATTAAACACGCATGTTGCACAAAAATCAATTGGAAAACAGTTCACAGTTCATCTAATTAAAATCTATTTCTATAACGATCGTACTAGGTTTCGTCATACGACTTTCTCAATTGTTCTAGGCCTATATCATGCATTCTAAACTAGGTGAAATCTAGTCTTAAGTAATAGTACTAGTTACCTCTTAAATGAAGGCGATATTAAATCAGATTAAAGTGCAGCAAGGGTTGCTCACCAAAACGCCCCAAACGAAGCTCCATTCACCCCTTTGTCTTGATGTTCTTGAGTACAATTGAGTGCTCGAATTTGAGAGGAAAAGCAACAGCAAATTAACCACGAAAATCCCCATGTTTGAGCCTTGAGATCACACAAAAATTTTGAGGGAAAGAAGGAGAGAAATAGATGGGATGCAAGCAGCGAAAACTCGAAAAGAACGCTCAATCATCTTGTTTTGTACGTTTAAAAGAGAGGAAGAAGAAGGGTCTTGGACAGCCACTTAAATAGGAGTAAAGGGGGGTTTTATTACATGAGTAATTAGGGAGTTTAGGCTTTAAAAATGATTAATAATCAGCCTTAAGGCTGCCGTGAGAGAGGAGAGCAATTGGGGTTCAAATGAGCTTCATATAAACCCTAACTTAAGCTACACTTATGGGCTTGAATGAATGATTAATTTAGGCTTAAGAATGAGATTAGGAATGCTACTTATCTTAATCTATTTATTCATGAAAGGTTTAAGGGAAAAACCCGACCCATAGATAAATGCTAGTTGGCTAGAAACTAGACTAGAAAAGGAATGTAACGAAAGGCTTTTTAAAACGCGTTCAAAAACGATAATATAGATTTTATTACTGATATCTCAATAATAATAATGAAAATAATAATTTAAATCACAATATTGAAAATGTATATAAAGTTCATAAGTACCGAAAAGCGACATAAAAGACGAAATGTGAAATCAGTAATATTATTCATTTATAATGACCTAATTAATAAACGGACATTATAATGAGTTTTATAAATAAAAGAATTAAAGAATACTTTATAAACAATACAGTACCAATTTGATAAACGAGTTGACGGAATCACCCAATACAACTTTATTTATCGATATTGATATGATTGCATGTAAAACGTTTTTAAAACTCCAAAAATCATTTTATACCTATTAGATTGGTACTTTAGTCAAGGAATCACCCATGATGACCTGTATCAATCGCAATAGATTAGATATTAAAATTACATATAATTTAGTAGCACTTACTAAATTGATGCTTAAGCTTAAGGAATCACCCTGTAAGGCTAATATCAATTTAGACAAGCAAATACATTTGAAATGATAAAAACTCAAATATAGAACCTTTTTAAATAATAACTTTCAAACGTTATGTCAAAATACTATAATTAGAGTCTAAAAAGGTTGGGTTGACCTTTAAAACAAAGAACGGTCTTAATAATTGAATTAGCATTTTAATTTAGAAATTGAGATTTAAATTAAAAATTAGGCTTTATAGGTTGAAACACACACAAAGTAATGGTTCGAAAATACAGGGTGTTACATTAGGATAGTCTACTTTTAAGACGACTATACCTTTACGGCTTTACTTATCAGAATGAATAAATAAATAAAAGAAAATTTACTATATATGAACGGATCGTTGTCTTGGTGAGCTTGCATAAAATGGCCTAAAATGGCCTAAAGTAGAAACATAGTATGCTGCTCTATTACCCTCTCTTTAAATGTGGCTTGAATCAACATAGGTTAAATTTTGAATAAGCTCCTAGATGTTTTGCATCAATAGATGAATTTTCCACGGACATTAAGCCTTTCCTTGTAAAATATTAATAATAAGCAAATTATCACCTTCAATACATACTTTTGAAATATTATGGGTATTCGTCAAAAGAAGACCATTACAAAGGATTGTAGCTTCTGCAGTAAGAGGAGTACTCCTACAAACATTAAAAGAACGACTACAAAGATTATTTCCCTTATGTATAGATTAAGGTCGTTTAGTTTTACTCGTTTGAGAAGTGGTAGCTTAGGTAGTTAATTTGAGTGAGTTTCACTAACCATATTTATTACGATTATTAATTAACATAAATACCAAAAAAAAAAAAATATCCTACTATAGTATTTTGACTAGGAGGTATATATTAACATAAATAAATATTTATCCTAATATAACTTTCCATATATGTATACCAATTATGGTGGTGACATCTGACACATGAGAGTTCTAATCATGATAAAATAAGAAATCCATGATACGGTAGGATTCTAGCTAGGCACCATATTATAAATTCAAAATTCTATTACATAATAATCTTATTATATATATATATAAATCCTCTTAATTGAATGAATTGTAATTGAGAGTTTTTTTTTTTTTTTCTTAAATGGCAATTTACCATCACGACGAAGATTGTTTCAAACGTTTCCTGATGAGTTTGTGGTGGGTCTGGGTGTGGATATTGTTCGTGCTTTTGGTGTCAGTCACAATAGTAGGTAGCGTTTACTATATTTGGGCAATCATCCACAACAAAGACTGTGATCCTCACTTGAAATTCGAGATCGATTCTTTAGAGTTCAAGTCCGAAAATAACACGTCAAACAAAAACAGTTCGGACTTGAACGTAGCCCTAACCTTATCCGTGGAGAACAAGGAGGCAACGCTGTTGGATTCACTATCGGTGGTAGTAGCGGGCACTAGGAACGACAACGATTCGAATGATCTCGCCACGACCCAGATCGAACCATTTTATTATGGGGGTCATAACCAGAAGAAAGCAATGCATATAGGTGCGGTTGTCTCAATCACAAACGACTCTGTTGTCTTTCGCGATTATTTCTCAAAAGAAGAATTTAGTAGTACTGTTATTGTTCGAGGGAACTTGTGGTCTTTAAAAGGCGATAATCAAAGGTACAGTATTACAGTCTTTTGCGATAGAATTCGGGTTAGAGTTGCAAATAATGCATATACAGGGAGTATGGTTGATGCTCCACTCCCGTGCAAATTCACTTCTACAATTGACTAAGTCAAGACGACAAGTACATATATACAAGGCGGTGTGCGTTACGAAGTAATTATAATTGTCAAGTGAATTTTTATGTTCTAAATATTATGTGTTTATTGTGCGTTACTCGTATTATAAAATTATTATATGTACCAAGTAATTAAAATTGTCAAGTGAATTTTTATGTTCTAAATATTACGTGTGTATTCTTTACTTTTATCAATTCATTAGTTTGGTTAAAAACAAACCTCTAATTATTCCAACTCACCACTTGCATCTAACAACAAGTATTCCATATCCGTAAAATTCTCTACCCTAGAGGCATCAAGTGCATGATTATTTTTGGCAACAACTAGTTTCGACCATGTCTAAGGCGTGATACAAACCTAATCAATTTATTAGATGAAAATTGTGATACCCGAAAATTTTATGAGATTAATTTGGTATTTTTAGATTATTTTACGAGCTTATTTTTCTTATCTTTTAAGTAGGACTCTATTTTTTAATCCTATATAAACTAGGAAATTTTGTTAAAAAAAATCATTTATAACAACTATTTTGTTAGAAAAATCCTTATATATATATATATATATATATATATATATATATATATATATATATATATATATTTTTTTTTTTTTTGGCAAGAAGAAACCAGATTGTAAAATATTTTTGACTATGTAATAATTAAGTTGATTTATAAATTAAAATAAAAAAACTGCCCTCACCGCAACCACTCACTCACCCTCTCCTTCTCTTACATCATTACGTGTTTATTCTTAACTTTTGTCAAACACGTGACTTTTAATTCACCATTTCCCTCCTATTTTCTTAATTGGCACGTGACATGGTCATCGCCTGATAATAAAAGTCAACAATGACTTTTCGACCAAGGGTAGTCTCTTGCAACATTTACCCTTTTATAACGTAGTTTTTTACATCATCTTTTTTTATTAGATTTTTTTCTTGCAAAAAAAGTGCTTTATAAAGTAGTTTTTTTTTTTTTTTTTTTTTTTTTTTTTTTTTTTTTTTTTTTTTTTGCAAAATGTCCTTTTAGTTATTATTCTAATATTTATTCTATAAATATAACTAAAGTAATAACCGATGATGTCATTCATATCCACATGTCGACCTCTCATAAAAAAATTTCCCACCAAAACTAATAATGACATCATTAATTTTTTTTTTCTTCTCATAAATAAAAGTTTGAAAAGGTAAATTAATTATTAATTTTTTTACAGATTTTATATTAAAATTGACTAATTACACAATTTCCATAGGAGAAATTACAGGAAAGTCATATTATTTTATTTTCTTAAAAATATTATTTTTCTCCTACTTCGTATATTTTATATATATTATATTAATTAGGGTTTCCACTCTTTGATAATTTATCAATTTATTAGATTTGTTAAATTATTTATACTACCTACATTTTTTTAACGGATTTATACTACGTACATATATACACACAATAAGCCAACATATATGATATTATTAAGGCCCTGTTTGGGAGAAAGCTGAAAGCTGAAAGCTGAAGCTGATTGAGTTAGCTGATTTTGACTAGCTGATTTTATTAACTGATTTGACTAACTTATTGTATTAACTGATTATATAAAAGTGTTTGGTAAATAGCTGATAGCTTAAAGGTGAATGAGTATGTAAAATGACCAATAAGCTAATTGTGGGGTAGGTAGTTTAGATAGGATTTTAAATTAAATGAGGTTATAAGTGTAATTTCACAATAATTAATGAATAAGCTAATTGAAAAAGCTCCTAAAATGAGCTTTTTCAAAAAGAGCTTATTTAGTGGAATAAGCTCTTTCAATAAGCTTAGTACCAAACACTTGTATTAGCTTGTTTGACTAGTCAATCAGCTAAAGTTAGTCAAATAAGCTAATATACCCACAATAAGCTAACTACCAAACAGGGCCTAAAAAGAAAGGTAACAGCTGATCCAATTGTGGGTGTGTGAGATTCTTTAATCAGACCAAAATTTGTTTGTTTGGTTTTTTTTTTTTTTTTTTTTTTTTTTTTTGGGGAAAAGCTCGGGCATTATATACGTAGTTGTGATACTATGGGGCATTATATGTGATACAAATGTGCTCAAGATTACTACACATATCCCACTTAGCTACATGGTGAGCAACGATGTTACAAGCCCGCTTGACATGGGTGAACAATACATCATCATTCATCGCACATAGTCACATAGCACTATGATATCTAACATCATCATCATACACCAAGTATAGAGGTGAAAAGCCTGCAGCATTGCTGTTAATAGCCTTATTCACATTTGCAGCATCACTTTCAAGCAAAGCCAAAAATGCGAATAACCAAAGCAACGGGCAATGTGGATGCCATATCGAACTGCTAGCGCTTCAGATCAGCATACACCGGATTTGCTACCCTTGTACACTTTGTAGTATTATCGTGACTATTGATGTAAATGATGATTTATATCATGTGGTCAATAGAGAAGCCATCCGCAAATTGCAACTCGATCTATTTCTTGCCTTGACCAAATTGTAGTTTGATTGTAATATGTTTATATGTCGAAGTTAATCACACGATCTTAATTCTTGGAGTTGTTTGATTATATATGAGAGAGTATAAAACATATTCATGGGTCTCAACCATCAACTTAACTTTTTAGTTGAGATGATCCATTAACAAGGTATCAGAATCAGCGTGACATAGAGGTCACGGGCTCGAATCTCATCCACCCCTCCTTCAAAAGTGACATTAATTCGTGTCGGGTATGGGAGGATCTATGCTGCATCCACATTTCAAGCCCAAAGGGAATTTCATGTGAGGGAGAATGATAGTGTATAAAAATATTAATGGATCTCAACCATCAGTTTGAATGAGATGGTCCACTAACATGTTGTTTGTATTGATTGTACTTCGTATCATCATGTGTATATTTTATGATTTGTTATATATTTGTATGATCAAGATTTACATATATACACGAATAGTGCGTGCGTGTGGTATTATATGGTTTTAATTGTCGTATCATTTTTGTTGTAATAACTGATGATTGTGTTACGTTATACGGAGTAGGGGTTTTAAAATTGTTGCTCTAGAAAGTATTGCTATTGTGGTATTAGGGTTACTAATATTAATTTTAGTCTGGGTACTTGAGAAGACTGATTTTTTTATACTAGTATTGTTAGCAAGTGTTGAGTTATTCTATGATTGAATCGAGTTAGTCATGTTATATTATTTGGGAACTGTGGGGAATATTTCAAGCGTTAAACCCCTAGCTTGAACCCCACTGTGATCATACACTAAAGTACGGTGGCGTCCAAAAGGGAAGAAGATAGAGCAAAAGAGTCGCCAACAAGTTTTTTAAGGAACTTGTAAACCGTTCACGAGGTAAAGGTTACACCCCTTAACGATCCAAGAGATAGTCAACTCTATAAGGTCTAGAACCAAATAAGGGTTCGGGGATGAAGGTACAAATCCAACCTAAAAGAGATTGAACCTGCCCTAATAATAGGCCTCTACTTTATTCTGATCGTATTCATGTGCGCTTTCTGATTAACATGCAATCAATAGGATTAACCCTAAACCTGTTTATCTATGTTGGTTAAATATTAATGCACAAATAAACTATTATTGGCGATCACTTGAAGTATAATCAAATTAACCCTAACAAGATTATTAAATATCTTATTAAGCGTGATTACAAGTACCAAATTCC
Organism: Chenopodium album; assembly: GCF_948465745.1. NCBI lineage: Eukaryota > Viridiplantae > Streptophyta > Magnoliopsida > Caryophyllales > Amaranthaceae > Chenopodium > Chenopodium album. The sequence continues at coordinate 3,003,462 of NC_137836.1, read as the reverse complement.
CTTTAAACATGCAATAAAAAGGTGTGATCAAGCAATAACAATAAAAATAATCAAGCAACATAATCATAAAATAATAATCATGACAATAAAATTATAATCATAATAATAATCATCATAGATAAAATAATCATCATCAAAATAATAATAATAATATTGTAGACACCCATTTGTGTCTCCCCAAAACCAAACCCAGTGATGAGTACCTTTCACGTCGAATCATAATCGAATGAAACGAAAGTGTTGAAAAGTCTAGTGTTGCGGAAAGTTTTTATTTCTTTTCTCTTCTCTCTGTTTTTGAAAACTTATTTTTAGAAAACAGCCAATCCAGTTTGGTTGGTCCATGATATGAGTCCGATAGTAGTGTAGTTGGATGGGGCTTGCAAAGACCTTTCCAACGATATATTATAAGCTCAATTCCGATGAATATTGAGGAAATTATGGCCAATTTACCAAACTGGGCCCGATTTGAGCTTTATGTGCGGCCCAATGATCTAGGGGAGGGCCTAATATGATTTATCATTCCTAATGCAATTAGGAATGGTTTTAGTTTTCTAGATTCTTCTAGAAGGTTCTTTTCATTCCTAATTCAATTAGCATTGATAAATTGACTTTTGTTGACTTTTCAGAGTTTTAATCAAAATCAAATAGCATTTTCGAGGAAATTATATTATTTTATCCTCCAGTACGGTAAACTTATCGGATTTTCGAAAACGCGTTAGAATCAGGCTTGGCGCCTAACCCCAGGCCTTGGCGCTTGGAATCAGGCCTGGCGCCTGGCGCTAAGGTTGGTGCCTGGCACCAGCTAGCCAGGGTTGGCGCCAGCTCTGTTTTGCGAGCGTCAGACTCTGTTTTGTTAAATTATCTTTTTTGGCTGATTTTTTCTATAAATATTGTATTTAAAACTCCGTTTTGATTCACGGATTCTCACTAATCATTCACCAATTGATTTCAGTCATCATCTACATTCATTCACCAATTGATTTCATTCATCTCTCTTCAACATTCAATTCTTTCTTACTTTGCTTTTCATACAAAATTCCGCATTCACAAGATCTAGAAACACCTAGCCATATTCGAAGTTGCCTTCGCCCTAGACGTGAAAGGTTTAATTTCTGAGGGTTTGGTCCCAAATCTCTCTTTCAATTATTTAATTTAATTGTTTGATTTATTATTTTCCTTGAAGTTACTAACGTGTGTATTTTATTATTAGAAAGAGGTACGAGGCATCAAAGTAAGTGCTTTAATTGATTAATTGATATTATGATGTAGAAATCATGTTTATATTGTCATTATGATATTCCTAGTATCATGTCTAGGTTAATTTTAATATTAAATATGATTGTTATGATGCTTCCTATTCTCTTCCTAATATTTATGATTGTTAGTATCATGTTAGGGCTAAAGCTTTGATTTTTATTGCTTAGTGACATGCTAGGGTTTGTTATTAATCTTGTTAGTATCATGCCTAGGATCTTGCTATTATTATTATGCTTTAATATTAATATTAACATGAACATGATTATGATTATTATTGTTATTTTGATGATTATTATATTGTTCATGATTATTATTATGATTGTTATTATGTTGCTTGATACATATTATTTATTTTTATTGCTTGATCACACCTTTAATTGCATGTTTAAAGGGAATTTGTACTTGTAATCACGCTTATATAAGATAATTAATAATCTTGTTAGGGTTAATTTGATTATAATTCAAGTGATCGCCAATAATAGATTTATTTGTGCATTAATATTCAACCAACATAGATAAAAATGTTTAGGGTTAATCCTATTGATTGTATGTTAGTCAGAAAGCGCACATGAATACGATCAGAATAAAGTAGAGGCTTATTATTAGGGCAGGTTCAATCTCTTTTAGGTTGGATTTGTACCTTTATCCCCGAACCCTTATTTGGTTCTAGACCTTATGGAGTTGACGATCTCTTGGATCGTTAAGGGGTGTAACCTTCACCTCGTGAACGGTTTACAAGTTCCTAAAAAACTTGTTGGCGACTCTTTTGCTCTATCTTCTTCCCTTTTGGACGCCACCGTACTTTAGTGTATGATCACAGTGGGTTCAAGCTAGTGGGATTTTAAAGGTTTGAAATTATTCCCTACAGTTTTTGGCGACTCCACTAGGGAGGAATTCTATTTTAATTCCTGAATTTGTTTCGGCAATGATTTAGAATGAGTGGATGAGACTCGAAAAGTTCTAAGTATTTCATGTGCGTAATTTTGATTAACATTATTGTCATATGCATAAAAAAGATCTCATTGGAAAGACCATCCGTAATGAGTTAAAAACATAGGATTTTACACGTAGGAAATTTGAGAAATATCTTTCACAACTAGGACTGAAATAACACCGCGCAAAACTGGAAAATTTTATCGAGCACAGAAAGCTGCTGAGGCATGTGGGAAGTAGCGTCAGGGGCCAGAGCTTAGCGCCAGTATTTTAGTTGTAGCGCCAGACGCCAGTATTGGCGCCAGGCGCTACAGTTAAAAGCTGGCACCAGTCTCTGGATGCTGGCGCCAATTTCCCCCAATACCGAGCCAGAAATATGCGTTCTAATTTCGAGCGGTTTTTTCGTATTGTTTGCTCTATCCTACTTCCTGATTGAATTTTTTCTCACTTTTCTGAAACCCATATGTGTTCTACATATGGACATAACCCTCTGGGAATTCATGCTCCATCTACCTGATTGAACGCTCCGTGCAACAAAGGGTACATCCGAGATGTTGAATTCACCAAACCATGGAAGCGAGTTTTTTCTAAAACTCGCGGTGTCCCATCCACTCGCGCCAACCCTTCACGGTTAGGCTTCCGCGCGGTGCATCCGGACAATTAACCATGGACCCTCTTTGACTAAACCATATCCCGAACTTTAGAGAACTAGAGCCATGGTTAGGTTGCAAACTCATTGCATCATATTGTGCCTACTTGACTAATTGTGCATTATTTGTTGTGCATACTCTATGTGGTTTTTTTTTTCCCTTAACCGTTTGTTGACTTGTGTTGAGACTAAATAAATTAATGACTTAAAGAACTTTGCCTAATTAATTAATTAATTAATTAATTTGAGTCAATAAAGTCTAATTTTTTAATTGGAATTGACCTAGTACGTCTTTAGGCATACCCCAGTTGATTAATAATACCGAAAACAGTCCCAGATCGAAGCTCCAATATTGGCGCCAAGGTCTGAGCTATAGAGCCACACGATGGAGTGTAGCGCCTGACGACAGCTATGTTGTCTGGCGCCAAGCTCCACAGTGTGACTCCAGTCCTGTCGCTTGGCCGATAATTCGGATTATTGGTCGAGTCATCACCTAGGGTCTAATTAATCAGTTTTCTGTTTAATTCGGTTAATTTCGCTGTCAATAATGTTTAATTGAATCAATGATCGAGTCTTAGTCACATAGTCTAGCCACATGGTCATGACACGAGTCTCAACATGTCACCTACACTCACTAGTCTTAGCACACACTTTGAGTATATGTCACCTTGAGCATGTCTTAGGTTCATGCATGAGTTGGTCTTCCCGTCATTTGAGTTGGGGGTACATTCTATCCCTAATCCTTCATATCCCTCCATCTAAATCTTCTTCACATTCTATCTTTCTTCAACTCCTCCATCCATTGCATGTTAAATAAAGCTTGAGTCAAATAATTAACAATGAATATCCCCAAATTCCTTTCCCACAGTACTTGGTCGAGGAGAGAAGGGCGATTAATCAAGGACAACCTCTTTATTCAAGTCTCGCTTTTTGATAAACCGATTCGTCAAAAGAGGAAGGATAAGAAGATAATGGCAACTCAAGAAGAAGTCAATGATCTTAAGAACCAACTGGCTACTGTGACTGAGACACTGAAGCTTCTCGCACTTAGGATCGATGATCCCGTGAAGCAACAACAAATGGACCTCATGCAAGAGAGTTTAAGCAAGTTGTCCAGCGACTACAAGTTTCAAGAGCTTACATCACAAGGGGTCTCGCTGGAAAAGGATCTTCTTCCGCAGAAGTTTAATGCCAACGACATCCCAAATTTCAGAGCAATTGACAACCCTTACTTTCATCTAAGAGCTTTTGAAACCATAATGAGCATTAAGGGTATCGATAAGAAAGTTTTCCCCTCTCTGTTCTCACTATCTCTTGAAACCGTTTGCCAACAGTGGTACTTCTCCCTTGACAAAGAGAAAACCTCTACTTGGGAATCAATAGTAAACGCTTTCATTGATAGGTACAAGTGCAATATTCAAGTTGAAACCGACCATAGACAACTTGAGATGCTAAGACAAAAAGAGAATGAAGGCTTTACTTCTTTCTTTAATAAATGGAGGGAAACTTCCGCCAAGATGATTGAGGTCCCCACCGAAAAGGAGTATGTGAGGATGTTTATCAAGAATTTCCAAGAAAAGTATTCAAAGCACTTAAAATATCAACACAACTTGAATACTTTCAAGGCCGTTTATGACATAGGTATTGAAATCGAAGATGACCTCGCAAAGCAAAAAGCTACTAACAATAGTAACCACGGTGGCTGGAAAGGAAAGAAGAGCGACAATCCTTCTTCTTCCGAAAACGCCCACTCTAGTAATAATGTTAGCGCCTTTGACCATAATGATGTCTTAGCCATGGACAATCAAGGATCTAAAAGGAAACCCAGGCGAGAGTTCACATCCATTGGAATGACCTACGATGCTGCTTTCGATCGTCTCTATGATCGAGGATTAATCAAACCTATTGGCCCTACCGAGGATCCAACGCCAGAAAATCAATCTTCGAGATGGAATCCAAAATCCTATTGCAAGTACCATCGAGGAAACGGTCATACTACTGATGAATGCTACAGGTTTCAAAACCTCATTCAAGATCTCATTGAGGCAAATAAGATCCCATTGCCTCTAGCTAGCGAGAAGACTGGGTGATGATGAAGCGAATGACACAAGACAAGAGGCGAGCTTCAACGACAAGATTTCGTGACCTCTTTTTTCTATTTCTTTTTCATTTTTTCTTTCCCCAATAAGTCTAGCATAGGCACCTTAATTTTATAGGATTTTTTCCTTTTTCTTTTAATAAAATGAGCATTTATTTCCTTGCATATGATCATCACATTGCATTGCATTTCAAAAAAAAAAAAAAAAAAAAAAAAATCCATGTCGAATTAAGCACAAGGTATACCAATGATTTGAGGCACCCCTTGTAGCCACATCATATCTCCTTTCACCTTTCAAATATGCAATCTTTTCTTCATAAACCACTTTGAGCCTCGTCTAACGATAGACCTTTCTTTTTTTCAACCCACATCTACCTAACCTTGGGATGGGATGGTGTGTAACTTATGCAATTTCAAAGCTTGAGTAATTCAAAACATAGCAAAAATAGCAAAAAATAAATAAAAGTGTACAAAAGGGCAAGTGTTCCAATGTCTTTGATATGAAAATGTCTTTGATATGAACACGTCTCAGATTGCGTCTCTTATCGAGTGCTCGGTACCGTGCCTGAGAAACATGAATGCCAAGTGAGTGATAGACCGCATGATCGGGATTGCCCACACTTATTAAAATAAAATAAATGCTAAAGCAAAGAGAGCTAAAAAAGAGTAAGAACTCAAGCTTGAAAATATAAAGATTCGAAAGTGAGGTTGCACACCTTGGGGACTTATCTAGGGTCTTGAGCCTTTATCCCCTTCTTCTTTAAACCTTTAGCCTAACCACGTTACAACCCTTATAAGACCTTTTTGAGGTATACACACACTTGTGCGAGGTTCGGCTAGAGCTACGTTCGGCCTGATTCCTAACGGATACGTAGGCAACCTCACATCGAGGTGCGGCCGTAATAAAAATGCATTCATATTCACATTCACACACTTACACCATGATTATATCAAGGGATTTCCTATGCTCATCCCTATTCATTTAGAGCTAGACTTGGGGGCTTGATCCCTACATCATTAGATTACCTAGCCTAAGAGTCACCACCATTTGACTCTTTTAACAAATAATATCTTTCCACACACTTAGCTCTTGAGGCCTAGCTTTAGTGTCACTATCACACACATCACACATACATGACCAAATATACTTCCCTTAGGAACCCTTTGTCATGAAATCTTAACACAACGCTGAAGCATGCCTTATCACATCACATCACTTATCAATCATCATTGCATCACGAAGTATGAAGTGCTTAGCCTCCGTGCCTAAGTTACCCAAATACTTTCATCATTGAGTCAACCATTGAGATAGCCTAGGATGGATTAATCCTTGCACCTTGAGAGATAGTATCAAATGACATTTGACTAAGCTCATTCAACATGCATCTTCAAATTTTCGATTTTCTTTTTCACGTCTTTCTTTTTCGGGAGAAAGTCGGTACCCTCCACAAAAATGACGAATTTTTTTTGCTTTTCTGCATTTTCGAGTCGCACAATCACATTACAATGCACACACAAGTCATGTACACATTGAGTCATGTCGTGTCATATCATTTTGAATTGAGTCTAACACATTTGTCATTACACTTTGAGTCGAGTCAACCTCGAGTCAGTCAATCACAGTGAGTCAAGTTTATACCTTGAGTCGTGTCAAGTTATTGAGTCAAGCAACGTAAAACCTTAGGTCAACCCTAAGATGATTAAAAAGATTGGCAAAGTTCTATAGTCAAAAATAAATACAGGTGCAGCAGAATAGGGAAGACCCTACTCTAGAGATATTTCAGCAGCGACAGTGCTCGAAGCCTCTCCAAAAGGTGATTTCGACTTCATACAACAATTTCGGGTTCCTTGGTACACCAGTTAGCCCCTATAAGCAATTTGACATGATTAAGTAGTCAGTTTGATTACAATCGCAATAAGTGATCGACCTGACGAAAGATCATCTCACTTAGCTTAAGCGCCTAAGTATTGGCTCATTACAAGCACCAAAGCATCGGTTTAAAAGTAAGCACTTAAACGACAATATTTCCGAATATGGATTGTCGCGCATTCTTATTAAACGACAAAATTTTCCAAAAATTGGATTGTCATCCCCAACTGACAATATTTCCAAAAATGGATTGTCGTGCATCTTCTTCAACGACAATTTTTCCAAGATTGGATTGTCATCTCTGGCAAAGTTTCCAAGCGTGGATTGTCATGCTCCTTTGTTTGGCAAGTTTTTCCAAGTTCGGATTGTCATACATTCATAGATCGCTGGCAAGTTTTCCGAGATTGGATTGTCATGCACCCAGTTCCCTACGGCAAAATTTCCCAAAGGATTTTTGTAGGTCTCTACTCATCATAAATTTCGGCAAAGGTTCCTCAACGTGGATTGTCATTCATTTCAGCAAGTGGCAAATTTTCCCGAAGTGGATTGTCGGTCGACTCTTTATTGCAAATGTTCCAAGACGCGGATTGTCAATTGTGGCAATATTTTCCTAAAAGGATTGTCGCGTAAGCGATGGCAAATTTCCAAGGTGGATTGCTTTCAAGAGTTATATTCCAAGATGTGGATTGTCGATCGTAGCAAAGTTCTTATGAAAGATTGTTACGAAGCATTGGCAACTTTTCCAAAAATTGGACTTTGGCAAATTTTCCGAGATACGGATTGTCGTTTCATCGTGGTAACATTTCCAAGGATGGATTGTTACGTGGCATTGACAACTTTCCCTAAATCGGATTGTCATACATCATACAAGAGTTGTGTTGGCAACTATTCCCAAATAAAAGAGGATTGCCGACATACTGGTTCACAAGCAGCAAAGCGCCGACGTACTGGCATAGCAGCATTAAGGATTAAAAAGCAGTGATCTTTTCGAAGACTATCACAGCGGAAATTGGAGTCATATAAAAAAGAAGCTCATTGTTAAGAGACGAGTGAACATCGAAACAGCAAGGTGGCGTTCCCTAAATTGGGGAGAGTTGTCACAAACAACTGAGGATTGTTTCAAGAGAAGAAATCTTTGATAGTATTCCCTTGGACGTGGAATATTATCAATGTGGATGAGGATTGTTTCAAGAGAAGCAATCTTCGATAGTATTCCCTTGGACGTGGAATATTATCAATGCGGATGAGGATTGTTTCAAGAGAAGCAATCTTCGATAGTATTCCCTTGGACGTGGAATATTATCATAGTGGAGGAGGATCGTTTCAGGCGAAGTAATCTTCTAATTTGGAAGCAGTTACGGGCGTAGCGGTTTTCAAGCGGGATGGCATTCTCTAGATTGCAGGAGGTCATCAAAACAACAGTAAAGCGGCAGCAAATCGGTTACTTTCAGAGACGTGTGCTCGACGGTGCAAGATACGCGTTTTTTAACTCTTTTATCTGTTTAACTAACGATAGTTTGCAAGTATCGGCGTTACAAGAGTGGTTTAGGATCGCAGAACGTTCTGAATCATTCTCCGTCCCTATCGATACTTTGGCTTTCGTTTTTCGAAACTTACGTTTCTCCAAACTCAGTTAAAGTGGGGGCTTCTGTAGACACCCATTTGTGTCTCCCCAAAACCAAACCCAGTGATGAGTACCTTTCACGTCGAATCATAATCGAATGAAACGAAAGTGTGGAAAAGTCTAGTGTTGCGGAAAGTTTTTATTTCTTTTCTCTTCTCTCTGTTTTTGAAAACTTATTTTTAGAAAACAGCCAATCCAGTTTGGTTGGTCCATGATATGAGTCCGATAGTAGTGTAGTTGGATGGGTCTTGCAAAGACCTTTCCAACGATATATTATAAGCCCAATTCCGATGAATATTGAGGAAATTATGGCCAATTTACCAAACTGGGCCCGGTTTGAGCTTTATGTGCGGCCCAATGATCTAGGGGAGGGCCTAATATGATTTATCATTCCTAATGCAATTAGGAATGGTTTTAGTCTTCTAGATTCTTCTAGAAGGTTCTTTTCATTCCTAATTCAATTAGCATTGATAAATTGACTTTTGTTGACTTTTCAGAGTTTTAATCAAAATCAAATAGCATTTTCGAGGAAATTATATTATTTTATCCTCCAGTACGGTAAACTTATCGGATTTTCAAAAACGCGATGGAATCAGGCTTGGCGCCTAACCCCAGGCCTTGGCGCTTGGAATCAGGCCTGGCGCCTGGCGCTAGCCATTGGCGCCTGGCGCTAAGGTTGGTGCCTGGCGCCAGCTAGCCAGGGTTGGCGCCAGCTCTGTTTTGCGAGCGTCAGACTCTGTTTTGTTAAATTATCTTTTTTGGCTGATTTTCTCTATAAATATTGTATTTAAAACTCCGTTTTGATTCACGGATTCTCACTAATCATTCACCAATTGATTTCAGTCATCATCTACATTCATTCACCAATTGATTTCATTCATCTCTCTTCAACATTCAATTCTTTCTTACTTTGCTTTTCATACAAAATTCCGCATTCACAAGATCTAGAAACACCTAGCCATATTCGAAGTTGCCTTCGCCCTAGACGTGAAAGGTTTAATTTCTGAGGGTTTGGTCCCAAATCTCTCTTTCAATTATTTAATTTAATTGTTTGATTTATTATTTTCCTTGAAGTTACTAACGTGTGTATTTTGTTATTAGAAAGAGGTACGAGGCATCAAAGTAAGTGCTTTAATTGATTAATTGATATTATGATGTAGAAATCATGTTTATATTGTCATTATGATATTCCTAGTATCATGTCTAGGTTAATTTTAATATTAAATATGATTGTTATGATGCTTCCTATTCTCTTCCTAATATTTATGATTGTTAGTATCATGTTAGGGCTAAAGCTTTGATTTTTATTGCTTAGTGACATGCTAGGGTTTGTCATTAATCTTGTTAGTATCATGCCTAGGATCTTGCTATTATTATTATGCTTTAATATTAATATTAACATGAACATGATTATGATTATTATTGTTATTTTGATGATTATTATATTGTTCATGATTATTATTATGATTGTTATTATGTTGCTTGATACATATTATTTATTTTTATTGCTTGATCACACCTTTAATTGCATGTTTAAAGGGAATTTGTACTTGTAATCACGCTTATATAAGATAATTAATAATCTTGTTAGGGTTAATTTGATTATAATTCAAGTGATCGCCAATAATAGATTTATTTGTGCATTAATATTCAACCAACATAGATAAACAGGTTTAGGGTTAATCCTATTGATTGTATGTTAGTCAGAAAGCGCACATGAATACGATCAGAATAAAGTAGATGCCTATTATTAGGGCAGGTTCAATCTCTTTTAGGTTGGATTTGTACCTTCATCCCCGAACCCTTATTTGGTTCTAGACCTTATGGAGTTGACGATCTCTTGGATCGTTAAGGGGTGTAACCTTCACCTTGTGAACGGTTTACAAGTTCCTAAAAAACTTGTTGGCGACTCTTTTGCTCTATCTTCTTCCCTTTTGGACGCCACCGTACTTTAGTGTATGATCACAGTGGGGTTCAAGCTAGTGGGATTTTAAAGGCTTGAAATTATTCCCTACAAATATTAATAATCATCATAAATTATAACAATTATAATCATAATCATATTCATGTTAATATTAAAGCATAATAATAATAGCAAGATCCTAGGCATGATACTAACAAGATTAATAGCAAATCCTAGCATGTCACTAAGCAATAAAGATCAAATCGTTAACCCTAACATCATACTAACAATCATAAATATTAGGAAGAACATAGGAAGCATCGCAGGAATCATAATAAGCATATTTGCTATTATAACTTTTCCCCTAAACATGATACTAGGAATATCATAATAACAATATAAACATGATTTCTACATCATAACATCAATAAAACAGTTAAAGTACTTACTTTGATGCCTCGTACCTCTTTCTAATAACAAAATACACACGTTAGTAACTTCAAGGAAAATAATAATCAAAACAATTAAATTAAATAATTGAAATAGAGATTTGGGACCAAACCCTCAGAAATTAAAACCTTTCACGTCTAGGAAGAATGCAACTTCGAATATGGCTAGATGTTTCTAGATCTTGTGAATGTGGAATTTTGTATGTAAAAAGCAAAGTTTAGAAGAACGAATTGAGGAAAGAGAGAGATTAGAAAACTGATTGTAGATGAATGATCGTGAGAATTGGTGCATGAAAACGGAGTTTTTAATACGTTATTTATAGAGAAAATCAGCCAAAAAGATAAAATAAACAAATAAGAGTCTGACGCACAAAAAAAGAGCTGGCGCAAACCCTGGCTAACTGGCGCCAGACACCAACACTAGCGCTAGGCGCCAATGGCTAGCGCCAGGCCTGGTTCCAGGCGCCAAAGCCTGGGGTCAGACGCCAAGCCTGATTTTAACGCGTTTTCGAAAATCAGATAAGTTTGACGTACTGGAGGATAAAATCATATAATTTCCTTGAAAATGCTATTTGATTTTGATTAAAACTCTAAAAAGTCAACAAAAGTCAATTTATCAATGCTAATTGAATTAGGTATGAAAAGAACCTTCTAGAAGAATCTAGAAGACTAAAACCATTCCTAATTGCATTAGGAATGATAAATCATATTAGGCCCTCCCCTAGATCATTGGGCCGTATATAAAGCTTAAACCGGGCCCAGTTTAGTAAATTGGACATAACTTCCTCAATATTCATCGGAATTGGGCTTATAATATATCGTTGGAAAGGTCTTTGCAAACCCCATCCAACTACACTACTATTGGACCCATATCATTGACCAACCAAACTGGATTGGCTGTTTTATTAAAATAAGTTTTCAAAAACAGAGAGAAGAGAAAAGAAATTAAAACTATCCACGACACTAAACTTTCCACACTTTCACTTCATTGATTATGATTCGACGTGAAAGGTACTCATCACTGGGTTTGGTTTTGGGGAGACACAAATGGGTGTCTACAGGAACATAACTCATTATTAAGATATTATTTATTAGTCTGTAAATGGTTATCATTTGATCAAATTATAAGATATAATAGTTGACTATTATTATTTTGTTGTTGGTTTGAGTATTATCATTTGGGAACATGTGCCATTATTGAGTATTATTATTAGGAAAATTCTCAATAGTAACCCCCAACTTTTGCTACGCACCAATGGTAACCTCCCCTTTTTTATTATAAAAAATGACCTTAGTTAAAAATTTCATCTCACTCATAACCTAATTTCATTAAATATTAACCATAGTTAGATTTATATTTAAAAAAAAAGAAAAATTAAAAAAATTAATTGTAACCACCAAAAACCAGCCACCAATTGCCCAGCCACTACCTGCCCAACCACCATCTCCCTTCCGGCACACCACCCCAAATTCCTCCGATCACCGGCGATGCTACCCAGACTCCCCCGACCGCCAGTGATGATGTGCCATTTCCGCCTCAAACACCACCAAGCTAGACTCCCAAATCCCTGGCCACAAACCTCCTTCCCTGTCCTCCTTCTCACCGTCACCACCCGTCCACCACTAGATTGTCGATCTCGGAACCCCGACCACCCCCACACCGCTGAACCCAAACACGAATTGGATTTTGTAGATCGAACTAGGAGCGACCGCTTCAATGGAATGAGCGCTCGCTCCGAAGGGTCTTGTGGTGGCTCTGTTGTGGACTGAGTGCGATGGTGGATGTTGTTGTCGAATTGAAGGTGCTGGTGGTTAATTCGGAGGCTAACGGTGGTTGTCTCGTGGGAATCGGTCGTTGGTTGGTTGCGGGCTGCTGTGTGAAGGAGTTTTGCGACGATGGGTTGAAGGTGGAAGTAGGGAGCTGAGGTGGGTTGGTTGCGGGCTGATGTACGAGGGAGTTGTTGCGCTAGGGTTCGGCGGTTTGGGTGTGAGGTCGGTGTTTCAGATGAGGGGGTTGGGTAGGAGGTGGCTCCGATGAGGGTGGAGGTGGTGCTGGCTAGATTTGGTGGGGATGAGGGTGGTGGTGGTGGTGGTTGGGTTGGTGGTTTTTTTTTTTTTTTTTTTTTTTTTGTAAAGCTAACCATAGTTAGTTTTTTTAAATTAACTCTCATTAATGTCATAAGTGAAATAAAGTTGTTAATTGGGGTCATTTTGTATAATAAAAAACGGGGAGCTGAGGTTGTCATTAGTGCGTAGCAAAAGTTGGGGGTTACCGTTGAGAATTTCCCTGTAGACACCCATTTGTGTCTCCCCAAAACCAAACCAAGTGATGAGTACCTTTCACGTCGAATCATAATCGAATGAAGCGAAAGTGTGGAAAGTCTATTGTTGCGGATAGTTTTAATTCTTTCCTCTTTTCTCTGTTTTTGAAATCTTATTTTAATAAAACAGCCAATCCAGTTTGGTTGGTCCATGATATGGGTCCAATAGTAGTGTAGTTGGATGGGGCTTGCAAAGACCTTTCCAACGATATATTATAAGCCCAATTCCGATGAATATTAAGGAAGTTATGGCCAATTTACTAAACTGGGCCCGGTTTGAGCTTTATATACGGCCCAATGATCTAGGGGAGGGCCTAATATGATTTATCATTCCTAATGCAATTAGGAATGGTTTTCGTCTTCTAGAAGGTTCTTTTCATTCCTACTTCAATTAGCATTGATAAATTGACTTTTGACTTTTCAGAGTTTTAATCAAAATCAAATAGCATTTTCGAGGAAATTATATGATTTTATCCTCCAGTACGACAAACTTATCTGATTTTCGAAAACGCGTTCAAAATAGGCTTGGCGCCTGACCCCAGGCTTTGGCGCTTGGAACCAGGCCTGGCGCCTGGCGCTAGTGTTGGTGCCTAGCGCCAGGGCGCCAGCTCTGTTTTTTGTGCGTCAGACTCTGTTTTGTTTAATTAATCTTTTTGGCTGATTTTCTCTATAAATATCGTATTAAAAACTCCGTTTTCGATCATCTACATTCACCATCATTCACCAATTCTCACGATTATTCACCGACAATCAGTTTTCTAATTCTCTCATCTCTCTCAATTCTCTCTTAATTCTTACTTTGTTTTCACATACAAAATTCCGCATTCACAAGATCTAGAAATACCTAGCCATATTCGAAGTTGCCTTTGCCCTAGACGTGAAAGGTTTTAATTTCTGAGGGTTTGGTCCCAAATCTCTCATTCAATTATTTAATTTAATTGTTTATTTATTATTTTCCTTGAAGTTACTAACGTGTGTATTTTGTTATTAGAAAGAGGTACGAGGCATCATAGTAAGTGCTTTAATTGATTAATTGATATTATGATGTAGAAATCATGTTTATATTGTCATTATGATATTCCTAGTATCATGTCTAGGTTAATTTTAATATTAAATATGATTGTTATGATGCTTCCTATTCTCTTCCTAATATTTATGATTGTTAGTATCATGTTAGGGCTAAAGCTTTGATTTTTATTGCTTAGTGACATGCTAGGGTATGTTATTAATCTTGTTAGTATCATGCCTAGGATCTTGCTATTATTATGCTTTAATATTAACATGAATATGATTATGATTATAATTGTTATGATTTATGATGATTATGAATATTATTATTATAATTTTATTATGTTGCTTGATGATATTTATTTTTATTGCTTGATCACACCTTTTATTGCATGTTTAAAGGGAATCTGTACTTGTAATCACGCTTAATAAGATATTTAATAATCTTGTTAGGGTTAATATGATTATAATTTCAAGTGATCGCCAATAATAGATTTATTTGTGCATTAATGTTCAACCAACATAGATAAACAGGTTTAGGGTTAATCCTATTGATTGCATGTTCATTAAAAAGCGCACATGAATACGATCAGAATAAAGTAGATGCCTATTATTAGGGCAGGTTCAATCTCTTTTAGGTTGGATTTGTACCTTCATCCACGAACCCTTATTTGGTTCAAGACCTTATGGAGTTGACGATCTCTTGGATCGTTAAGGGGTGTAACCTTCACCCTGTGAACGGTTTACAAGTTCCTAAAACTCGTTGGCGACTCTTTTGCTCTATCTTCTTCCCTTTTGGACGCCACCGTACTTTAGTGTATGATCACAGTGGGGTTCAAGCAGTGGCGGATCCAGGATTTTCGAACTTATGAGTCACCATCAATAATTAAATACTTGTTTTAATCCAAAAATTATATTAAAAAAAGTTATATTTTACCAAAATAATTTCAATCCAAAAATAAGACATAAAAAATACATACTAGTACTATAAAACTATTAAATTAAACTAACTTTATGATTTTTTTACTTAATTAGTTTTGTGGGAAAATATTAAATTAGTTGCACAAATATAGAATAAATAAAAACAAGAATTATTAAAAAAAAAAAAAAGTGGAATAACTTAAGAGACCAGTTATTTACATAACAGGTCTCTTTAATGAAATATGAAAGTAGCGCTATGCCTGACAATAGCAGCAACAAAGAGATCGCCTATTTTATATTTTAATAGGCGGTCTCTTTGATATTTATAAAACAGACAGTGGTCTAATCTCAAATAGAAACATCAAAGAGACCGCCTATCTGTAATAGTCGGTCTCTTTGATTTTTTTTTTTATTTTTGGTGCTGGTGAGTCACGTGACTCACTGTACACCTTAATAGATCCGCCCTTGGGTTCAAGCTAGTGGGATTTAAGGCTTGAAATTTATTCCCTACATTCCCTGATTATTATTATGAGTTAGTCCTTGGCATGTTTGTAAGTACATGATAATTATAATCCTTAATTTAGATTGAGAAACAATCTTTATTATTTATATTTTTTATGGACTTCTATAGTGGGATTTGACTCGTATGTGATCATAGTTCAAGGTATTTTTCTTGTATTGAGAGTATTAAAGTTTTTTTTAAAATTAGTAAAATGTCTTTTTAGATGGCTATTGTAGGGAATATATTTCAAGCTTTTAAATCCCACTAGCTTGAACCTCACTGTGATCATACACTAAAGTACGGTGGCGTCCAAAAGGGAAGAAGATAGAGCAAAAGAGTCGCCAACAAGTTTTTTTTAGGAACTTGTAAACCGTTCACGAGGTGAAGGTTACACCCCTTAACGATCCAAGAGATCGTCAACTCCATAAGGTCTAGAACCAAATAAGGGTTCGGGGATGAATGTACAAATCCAACCTAAAAGAGATTGAACCTGCCCTAATAATAGGCCTCTACTTTATTCTGATCGTATTCATGTGCGCTTTCTGATTAACATGCAATCAATAGGTTAACCCTAAACCTATTTAATCTATGTTGGTTGAATATTAATGCACAAATAAATCTATTATTGGCGATCACTTGAATTATAATCAAATTAAACCTAAGCAAGATTATTAATTATCTTATTAAGCGTGGTTACAAGTACAAATTCCCTTTAAACATGCATAAAAGGTGTGATCAAGCAATAAATATCAAGCAACATAATAATTAATAAACAATATCATGAATAATAATTATAAATAAAATAATCATCATCAAAATAATAGTAATAACAATATTCATAATCATCATAAATTATAACAATTATAATCATAATCATGTTCATGTTAATATTAAAGCATAATAATAATAGCAAGATCCTAGGCATGATACAAACAAGATTAATAACAAACCCTAGCATGTCACTAAGCAATAAAAATCAAATCTTTAACCCTAACATGATACTAACAATTATAAATATTAGGAAGAATATAGGAAGCATCGTAACAATCATATTTAATATTAAAATTACCCTAGACATGATACTAGGAATATCATAATAACAATTTTAACATGATTTCTACATCATAACATCAATTAATCAATTAAAGTACTTACTTTGATGCCTCGTACCTCTTTCTAATAACAAAATACACACGTTAGTAACTTCAAGGAAAATAATAATCAAAACAATCAAACTAAATAATTGAAAGAGAGATTTGGGACCAAACCCTCAGAAATTAAAACCTTTCACGTCTAGGGCGAAGGCAACTTCGAACAATGCTAGGTGTTTCTAGATCTTGTGAATGCGGAATTTTGAATGAAAAGCAAAGTTTAGAGAAAGAAAGAAAGAATTGATGAATGCTAATTAAAACTGATTGTAGATGAATGTAGATGAGAATTGCGAATGAAAACTGATTGTCGGTCATTCTTGATGATTGAAAACGGAGTTTTTAATACGATATTTATAGAGAAAATCAGCCAAAAAGATAAATTAAACAAAACAGAGTCTGACGCACAAAAAACAGAGCTGGCGCCAACCCTGGCTAGCTGGCGCCAGGCACCAACACTAGCGCCTGGCGCCAATGGCTAGCGACAGGCGCCAGGCCTGGTTCCAGGTGTGTAGGGAATAGTTTCAAGCCTTTAAAATCCCACTAGCTTGAACCCCATTGTGATCATACACTAAAGTACGGTGGCGTCCAAAAGGGAAGAAGATAGAGCAAAAGAGTCGCCAACAAGTTTTTTAAGGAACTTGTAAACCGTTCACGAGGTGAAGGTTACACCCCTTAACGATCCAAGAGATCGTCAAATCCATAAGGTCATGAACCAAATAAGGGTTCGGGGATGATGGTACAAATCCAACCTAAAAGAGATTGAACCTGCCCTAATAATAGGCCTCTACTTTATTCTGCTCGTATTCATGTGCGCTTTCTGATTAACATGCAATCAATAGGAATTAACCCTAAACATGTTTAATCTATGTTGGTTGAATATTAATGCACAAATAAACTATTATTGGCGATCACTTGAATTTATAATCACAATTAACCCTAACAAGATTATTAATTATCTTATTAAGCGTGATTACAAGTACAAATTTCCTTTAACATGCATAAAAGGTGATCAAGCAATAAGTAATATAAAATATATCAAGCAACGTAATAAATAATCAACATCATTAATAATAATAATATCAATCATAATCAATAATAATCATGTTAAAGCATAGCAAGATCCTAGGCATGATACTAACAAGATTAATAACAAACCCTAGCATGTCACTAAGCAATAAAAATCAAATCTTTAGCCCTAACATGATACTAACATCATAAATATTAGGAAGAACATAGGAAGCATCGTACTTTTAATCATACTTGATATTAAAATTACCCTAGACATGATACTAGGAATATCATAATAACAATGTAAACATGATTTCTACATCATAATATCAATAAATCAATTAAAGTACTTACTTGGATGCCTCGTACCTCTTTCTAATAACAAAATACACGCGTTAGTAACTTCAAGGAAAATAATAATCAAAACAATTAAACTAAATAATTGAAAGAGAGATTTGGGACCAAACCCTCAGAAATTAAAACCTTTCACGTCTAGGGCGAAGGCAACTTCGAATATGGCTAAGTGTTTCTAGATCTTGTGAATGCGGAATTTTGTATTAAAAAGCAAGAAAGAATATTTATTCTAAAGAATGAATGTTATTGAAAGTTGATGAATGAATGAATGAATGATTTGATTGAAGATGAAGAGAATGAATTAAAAGAATTGATGAATGATTTGTGAATAAAGAGAGTTGATGATCGATGATGCTTATTGATGAATTTTGATGAATGGTTGATGCTTGTTGATGATTGAAAACAGAGTTTTAGATACGATATTTATAGAGAAAATCATCCAAAAAAGATAATTTAACAAAACAGAGTCTGAAGATCGAAAAACCACCTTGGTGCCAGGACCAATGGCTAGCGCCAGGCGCCAATGGCTAGCGCCTGGCGCCAATCCTGGTTCCAGGCGCCAAGGCCTGGGGTTGGACGCCAAACTGATTTTTAACGCGTTTTCGAAAATCTGATAAATTTCCCGTACTGGAAGATAAAATAATATAATTCCAATCGAAAATGCTATTTGATCTTGATTAAAACTCTGAAGAGTCCTAATTGAATTAAGAATGATAAGAACCTTCTAGAATGTTCTAGAGGACTAAAACCATTCCTAATTGCATTAGGAATGATAAATTATATTAGGCCCTCCCCTAGATCATTAGGCCGTACTTAAAACTCAAACCGGGCCCAGTTTAGTAAATTGGCTATAACTTCCTCAATATTCATCGGAATTGGGCTTATAATATATCGTTGGAAAGGTCTTTGCAATCCCCATCCAACTACACCACTATTGGACCCATACCATGGACCGACCAAACTGGATTGGCTTTTTTCTTAAAATAAAGTTTTCAAAAACAGGGAGAAGAGAAAAAGAAATAAAACTTTCCGCAACACTAGACCTTTCCACACTTCGTTTCATTCGATTATGATTCGACGTGAAAGGCACTCATCACCGAGTTTGGTTTTGGGGAGACACAAATGGGTGTCTACAGAAGCCCCCACTTTGACTGAGTTTGGAGAAACGTAAGTTTCGAAAACGAAAGTCAAAGTAGCGATAGGGACGGAGAATGATTCAGAACGTTCTGTGATCCTAAACCACTCTTATAACGCCGATACCTGAAAAACTAGCATTAGTTAAACAGATAGATGAGTTAAGAAATGCGTATCTTGCACCGTCGAGCACACGTCTCCGAAATTAACCGATTTGCTGCCGCTTTACTGTATCCTTGTTGTTTTGATGACCTCCTACAAGCTAGAGAATGCCATCCCGCTTGAAAACTGCTACGCCTGTAACTGCTTCCAATTTGAAGATTGCTTCGCCTGAAACGATCTTCTCTACAATGATAGTATTCCACATCCAAGGGAATACCATCGAAGATTACTTCTCTTGAAACAATCCTCAGCTGCTTGTGACAACTTTCCACAATCTAGGGAACGCCACCTTGCTTTTTCGATGTTCACTCGTCTCTGAACAAAGAGCTTCTTTTTGATATGTTCACGCGCCTCTAAACAAAGAGCTTCTTTTTTATATGTTCACGCGCCTCTGAACAAAGAGCTTCTTTTTGATATGTTCACGCGCCTCTGAACAAAGAGCTTCTTTTTGATAATAGGATGCCCACGCGTCTCTGAGCAAAAGAGCTTGATAATAGGATGCCCACGCGTCTCTGAGCAAAAGAGCTTGATTGATATGCCCACGCGTCTCTGGAGCAAAAGAGCTTGAATGAAATGTCCACGCGTCTCTGAACAAAAGAGCTTGAAAAGGATTGTCCACGCGTCTCTGAACAAAAGAGCTTGATTGATATGCCCACGCGTCTCTGGAGCAAAAGAGCTTGATGGAAATGTTCACGTGTCTCTGAACAATAGAGCTTCAGTACTTGAACGTTTGTTGCGATAATGTCTTGAAGAAAAATTTCCGAAGACCAACGTTTGTCGATCTCTAAAGCTCGCCTGAACTTTATTCCGCTAAAACCAGTATGTCGGTGTCTCCGTGATTAGGCGCTTTAAGCTAAGTGAGACGATC
Organism: Chenopodium album; assembly: GCF_948465745.1. Lineage (NCBI taxonomy): Eukaryota > Viridiplantae > Streptophyta > Magnoliopsida > Caryophyllales > Amaranthaceae > Chenopodium > Chenopodium album. Next base: position 2,983,250 of record NC_137836.1, on the reverse strand, counting down.
TTTCATCAGGTCGATCACTTATTGCAATTGTAATCAAACTGACTACTTAATCATGTCAAATTGCTTATAGGGGCTAACTGGCGTACCAAGGAACCCGAAATTGTTGTATGAGGTCAAAATCACCTTTCTGAGAGGCTTCGAGCTCTGTCGTTGCTGAAATATCTCTGGCGCAAAGAATTTGAGTAGGGTCCTCCCTATTCTGCTGCACCTGTATTTATTTTTGACTATAGAACTTTGCCAATTTCTTTAATTATCTTAGGGTTGACCTAAGGCTTAATGTTGCTTGACTCATCGACTTGACACGACTCAAGGTATAAACTTGACTTGATATGATTGACTGACTCGAGGTTGACTCGACTCGAAGTGTTTGACACATGTATTAGACTCAAATCAAAGTGATATGACACGACATGACTTGTGTGTGCATTGTAATGTGATCGTGCGACTCGAAAATGCAGAAAAGTAAAAATTTTCCGTCATTTTTGTGGAGGGTACCGACTTTCTCCCGAAAAAGAAAGACGCGAAGAAAGAATCGAAGTTTTCGAATGCATGTTGAATGGGCTTAGTCAAATGTTGTTTGGTACTATCTCTCAAGGTGCAAGGATTAATCCATCCTAGGCTATCTCAATGGTTGACTCAATGATGAAAGCATTTGGGTGACTTAGGCACGGAGGCTAAGCACTTCATACTTCGTGATGCAATGACAATTGTGAGTGATTTTGACGAAGCATGCTTCAGCGTTGAGATTTCATGACTAAGGGTTCCTAAGGGAAATATATTTGGTCATGTATGCGTGATGTGTGTGATAGTGACACTAAAGCTAGGCCGCAAGAGCTAAGTGTGTGGAAAAAAATATATTATTGAAAAGAGTCAAATGGTGGTGACTCTTAGGCTAGGTAAGTTAATGATGTACGGATCAAGCCCCCAAGTCTAGCTCTAAATGAATAGGGATGAGCATAGGGGATCCCTTGATATGATCATGGTGTAAGTGTGTGAATGTGAATATGAATGCATGTTTATTACGGCCGCACCTCGATGTGAGGTTGCCTACGTATCCGTTAGGAATCAGGCCGAACGTAGCTCTAGCCAAACCTCGCACAAGTGTGTATACCTCAAAAACGGTCTTTTTAAGGGTTGTAATGTGGTTAGGCTAAAGGTTTAAAGAAGAAGGGGATAAAGTTTCAAGACCCTAGATAAGCCCCCAAGGTGTGCAACCTTGCTTTTGAATATTTGTATTTTCATGCTTGAGGTTTTCTACTCTTTTTTATTTTTAGCTCTTTCTTTTGCTTTAGCATTTTTTTTTTTTTTTAATAAGTGTGGGCAATCCCGATCATGCGGTCTATCACTCACTTGGCATTCATGTTTCTCAGGCACGGTACCAAGCACTCGATAAGAGACGCGATCTGAGACGTGTTCATATCAAAGATATTTTCATATCAAAGACATTGGAACACTTGCCCTTTTGTACACTTTTATTTATATTTGCTTTTATTTTTGTTTTGATCTTTTGAAATCACTCAAGATTTTTAGAATGGCATAAGTTGCACACCATCCCATCCCAAGGTTAGGTAGATGTAGGTTGAAAAAAGAAGGGTCTATCGTTAGACGAGGCTCAAAGTGGTTTATGAAGAAAGGATTGTAAATTCGAAAGCTGAAAGGAGATATGATGTGGCTACAAGGGGTGCCTCAAATCATTGGTATACCTTGTGCTTAATTCGACATGGATTTTTTTTTTTTTTAATGCAATGCAATGAAATGATCATATATAAGGAAATAAATGCTCATTTTATTAAAAAGGAAAAAGAAAAGAAAAACTACAAAAATAATCTAAAGGAAAAGAAAAGGTGCCTATGCTAGACTTATTGGGGAAAGGAAAAAACGAAAAAGAAATAGAAAAAGAGGTCATAGAATCTTGTCATTAAAGCTCGCCTCTTGTCTTGTGTTGTTTGCCTTATCATTACTCGCTCTTCTTGTTAAATGGAGGTATGGGAAGCTTGTTGTTATCAATCAAATGCTGGATGGCCTCCTTTAGCTTCCAACAGCTCTCAGTAGCATGACCCCTACCTTGGTGGTACTTGCAGTGTTCGTCTGGATTCCAATTAGGCGATCTTTTCTTAAGTGGGGGATCTTTAGTAGGTCCAATGGGAGTAATTATTCCCTTGGCATGGAGTCGATCGAAAGCATCATTGTAGCTAGTTCCAATAGGGGTAAATTCCTTTTTCGGTTGCTTTCGATTACCCATGGCTAGGATCTCACTAAGGTCGAAAGTACCAACACTATTACTAGAGTAGGTGTTTTCGGAAGAAGAAGGATAGTCGTTCTTCTTCCCTTTACAGCCACTGTTACCATTGTTACTGATCTTGGCCTTCTTGTCACACGGAGGAACACGAAGGAGGTTTGAATCAATGAAGTCTTGAACACGATCCTTGAGGGCAAGACACTTTTCAGTAGTGTGACCGCGACCTTTATGGTATCAACAATAGGAATTTGGATCCCAGTTAGGAGAACGTTTTTCAGATGGAGGGTCTTGACTGGGACCAATGGAGTGAATGAGACCTTGATCGTGAAGACAGTCAAAAGCTTCATTGTAAGTCACTCCTATTGGTGTGTATTCTACAATGGTCCGTTTTTCCTGTGGCTTAGGAGCATTGAGTTCTTCATTAAACCCTTGGCGAGAATTTTGTTCAATGGCCATCACCCGATTTGCTAATCCTTCTACCACATTCAAGAGCATAGCAATGACATCTTGTAGTTTTCGAATGTCCTCTTTTAGACTTGACGAGTCTTCCTTGGTATTATCTAAGAAAATACTTTCATCCTCCTCGATCATGGCCACTTCATTGAGAGAGGTCATATAAGCTGTCTCGATCACAGGCTCTCCTACAGGTGTGATAAGAAGTGATGGATCAAAAGATGCTTGGTCATCTTCGATGGCTAGAATCTCGGAAGTTTCATTATCATCGATCAGATCTTAAATAGCTTCTTTGAGTTTCCAACACTCTTCAGTGTCGTGACCCTTTCCTTGATGATATTTGCAGTGCTTTTTAGGGTCCCACTTAGGTGGCCTAGCTTCTGGAACCGGATCTTTGATGGGCCCTATGGGCATGACTAGTCCTTTATGATGTAGCTTCTCGAAAGCCGTTTCATAACTTATACTAAGTGGAGTGAACACCCTTTTTGATCTTTGGATTCGTGGTTTAGAGGTGTTTGTAGCATGTACCTCATTAGAGGAAGAAGAAGGATGATCGCTCTTCTTTCCTCTTGCACTATTATCTTTCAGAAGGTCATCTTCAATGTCAATGCCTATATTATAGACAGCTTTGAAAGAATTCAAGTTGTGTTGGTACTTTAAGTGCTTTGAATACTTCTCTTGGAGATTCTTGATGAACATCCTCACAGATTCTTTTTCGGTAGGAGCCTTGACCATATTAGCAGAAGTTTCCCTCCATTTATTGAAGAAAGAAGTGAACCCTTCGTTTTCCTTTTGTTTTAACATCTCAAGTTGTCTGTGGTCTGTCTCGTCTTGGATATTACACTTATATCTATCTATGAAAGCGTTTGTTATCGACTCCCAAGAAGAGGTTTTTTTCTTTCTCGAGAGAAAAGAACCATTGTTGACAAACGATTTCGAGAGATAGGGGGAACAGAGAGGGGAAAACCTTCTTATCGATACCCATAATGCTCATTATAGTTTCAAAAGCTCTTAGATGGAAGTAAGGGTTATCTGTTGCCTTGAACTTAGGGATGTCGGTGGCGTTGAACTTATGCGGAAGAAGTTCTTTGTCCAGCGAGACCCCTTGTGAACTCATGCCCTGAAATTTATAGTCACTAGATAGCTTGCTTAGACTCTCTTGCATGAGGTCCATTTGTTGTTGTTTCACAGGATCATCGATCTTAAGTGCGAGAAGCTTCAGTGTCTCAGTCACGGTAGCCAATTGATTCTTAAGATTATTTACTTCTTCTTGAGTTGCCATTATCTTCTTAGCTTTCCTCTTTTGACGAATCGGTTTATCAAAAAGCGAGACTTGAATAAAGAGGTTGTCCTTGATTAATCGCCCTTCTCTCCTCGACCAAGTACTGTGGGAAAGGAATTTGGGGATACTTATTGTTAATTATTTGACTCAGACTTTATTCAACATGCAATTGATGGAGGAAATAAAGAAAAATTGGAATAAAATGTGAAGGAAGATTTTGATGGAGGGATATGAAGAATTAGGAATAGAATGTACCCCCCAACTCAAATAACGGAAAAGACCGACTCATGCATGAACCTAAGACATGGCCATGGTGATGTGTACTCAAAGTGTGTGCTAAGACTAGTGAGTGTAGGTGGTATGTTAAGACTCGTGTCATGACCATGCGGCTAGACTATGTGACCAAGGCTCGATTAATGACTTGACAAGGTGTTATTGACGGCGAAAATTAACCGAATTAATTAGCAAACTGGTTAATTAGACCCTAGGTGATGACTCGACAAATAATCCGAACTGTCGGCCAAGCGACAGGACTGGCGTCACACTATGGTGGTTGGCGCCAGATCATTTGGTTAATGTCTGGCGCTATACACTGTAATGTGGCGCTACAGCTCAAACTTTGGCGCCAAAATTGGAGCTTCGGTCTGGGACTGTTTTCGGTATTATTAGTCAACTGAGGTATGCCTAAAGTCGTACTAGGTCAATTCCGATTAAAAAAAACTTTATTGACTCAAATTAATTAATTAATTAATTAGGCAAAGTTCTTTAAGTCATTAATTTTAGTCTCAACACAAATCAACAAACGGTTAAGAGAAACATTGAATATATATGCACAACAAATAATGCACAATTAGTCAAGTAGGCACAATATGATGCAATGAGTTCGCAACCTAACCATCGCTCTAGTTCTCTAAAGTTCGGGATATGGTTTAGTCAAATAAGGTCCATGGTTAATTGTCCAGATGCACCGCGCAGAAGCCTAACCGTGAAGGGTTAGCGCGTGTGGATAGGACACCGCGAGTTTTTAGAAAAAACTCACTTCCATGGTTTGGTGAATTCAACCTCTCAGATGTACCCTTTGTTGCCAGGAGCGTTCAATTGGGTAGATAGAGCATGAAATCCCAGAGGTTTATGTCCATATGTAGAACACATATGGGTTTCAAAAAAGTGAGAAAAAATTCAATCAGGAAGCAGGATCGAGCAAACAATACGAAAAACCGGTCGAAATTAGAACGCATATTTCTGGCTCGGTATTGGGGGAAATTGGCGCCAGCAAACAGAGACTGGCGCCAACTTTTAACTGTAGCGCCGGGCGCCAATACTGGCGTCTAGCGCTACGGCTAAAAGTATGGCGCCAAGCTCTGGCCCCTGACGCTACTTCCCACATGCCTCAGCAGCTTTCTGTGCTCAATAAAATCATCCAGTTTCGCGTGGTGTTATTTCAGTCCTAGTTGTGAAAGACATTTCTCAAATTTCCTACGTGTAAAATCCTATGTTTTTTACTCATTACGGATGGTCTTTCCAATGCGAACCTTTTTATGCATATGACAACAATGTTAATCAAAATTACGCACATGAAATACTTAGAACTTTTCGAGTCTCATCCACTCATTCTAAATCATTGCCGAAACAAATTCAGGAATTAAAATAGAAATCCTCCCCAGTGGAGTCGCCAAAAACTGTAGGGAATAGTTTCAAGCCTTTAAAATCCCACTAGCTTGAACCCCACTGTGATCATACACTAAAGTACGGTGGCGTCCAAAAGGGAAGAAGATAGAGCAAAAGAGTCGCCAACAATTTTTTTAAGGAACTTGTAAACCGTTCACGAGGTGAAGGTTACACCCCTTAACCATCCAAGAGATCGTCAACTCCATAAGGTCATGAACCAAATAAGGGTTCGGGGATGATGGTACAAATCCAACCTAAAAGAAATTGAACCTGCCCTAATAATAGGCCTCTACTTTATTCTGCTCGTATTCATGTGCGCTTTCTGATTAACATGCAATCAATAGGAATTAACCCTAAACCTGTTTAATCTATGTTGGTTGAATATTAATGCACAAATAAACTATTATTGGCAATCACTTGAATTTATAATCACAATTAACCCTAACAAGATTATTAATTATCTTATTAAGCGTGATTACAAGTACAAATTCCCTTTAACATGCATAAAAGGTGATCAAGCAATAAGTAATATAAAATATATCAAGCAACGTAATAAATAATCAACATCATTAATAATAATAATATCAATCATAATCAATAATAATCATGTTAAAGCATAGCAAGATCCTAGGCATGATACTAACAAGATTAATAACAAACCCTAGCATGTCACTAAGCAATAAAAATCAAATCTTTAGCCCTAACATGATACTAACATCATAAATATTAGGAAGAACATAGGAAGCATCGTTCTTTTAATCATACTTGATATTAAAATTACCCTAGACATGATACTAGGAATATCATAATAACAATGTAAACATGATTTCTACATCATAATATCAATAAATCAATTAAAGTACTTACTTGGATGCCTCGTACCTCTTTCTAATAACAAAATACACGCGTTAGTAACTTCAAGGAAAATAATAATCAAAACAATTAAACTAAATAATTGAAAGAGAGATTTGGGACCAAACCCTCAGAAATTAAAACCTTTCACGTCTAGGGCGAAGGCAACTTCGAATATGGCTAAGTGTTTCTAGATCTTGTGAATGCGGAATTTTGTATTAAAAAGCAAGAAAGAATATTTATTCTAAATAATGAATGTTATTGAAAGTTGATGAATGAATGAATGAATGATTTGATTGAAGATGAAGAGAATGAATTAAAAGAATTGATGAATGATTTGTGAATAAAGAGAGTTGATGATCGATGATGCTTATTGATGAATTTTGATGAATGGTTGATGCTTGTTGATGAATGAAAACGGAGTTTTAGATACGATATTTATAGAGAAAATCATCCAAAAAAGATAATTTAACAAAACAGAGTCTGAAGATCGAAAAACCACCTTGGCGCCAGGACCAGTGGCTAGCGCCATGCGCCAATGGCTAGCGCCTGGCGCCAATCCTGGTTCCAGGCGCCAAGGCCTGGGGTTGGACGCCAAACTGATTTTTAACGCGTTTTCAAAAATCTGATAAATTTCCCGTACTGAAAGATAAAATAATATAATTCCAATCGAAAATGCTATTTGATCTTGATTAAAACTCTGAAGAGTCCTAATTGAATTAAGAATGATAAGAACCTTCTAGAATGTTCTAGAGGACTAAAACCATTCCTAATTGCATTAGGAATGATAAATTATATTAGGCCCTCCCCTAGATCATTAGGCCGTACTTAAAACTCAAACCGGGCCCAGTTTAGTAAATTGGCCATAACTTCCTCAATATTCATCGGAATTGGGCTTATAATATATCGTTGGAAAGGTCTTTGCAATCCCCATCCAACTACACCACTATTGGACCCATACCATGGGTCGACCAAACTGGATTGGCTGTTTTCTTAAAATAAAGTTTTCAAAAACAGGGAGAAGAGAAAAAGAAATAAAACTTTCCGCAACACTAGACCTTTCCACACTTCGTTTCATTCGATTATGATTCGACGTGAAAGGCACTCATCACCGAGTTTGGTTTTGGGGTGACACAAATGGGTGTCTACAAGGCGCCAAGGCCTGGGGTTAGGCGCTAAGCCTAATTTTAACGCGTTTTCGAAAATCAGATAAGTTTGCCGTACTGGGGGATAAAATCATATAATTTCCTCGAAACTGCTATTTGATTTTGATTAAAACTCTGAAAAGTCAACAAAAGTCAATTTATCAATGCTAATTGAATTAGGAATGAAAAGAACCTTCTAGAAGAATCTAGAAGACTAAAACCATTCCTAATTGCATTAGGAATGATAAATCATATTAGGCCCTCCCCTGGATCATTGGGCCGCATATAAAGCTCAAACCGGGCCCAGTTTAGTAAATTGACCATAACTTCCTCAATATTCATCGGAATTGGACTTATAATATGTCGTTGAAAAGGTCTTTGCAAGCCCCATCCAACTACACTACTATTGGACCCATATCATGGACCAACCAAACTGGATTGACTATTTTCTTAAAATAAGTTTTCAAAAACAGAAAGAAGAGAAAAGAAAATAAAACTTTCCGCAACACTAGACTTTCCACACTTTCGCTTCATTCGATTATGATTCGACGTGAAAGGTACTCATCACCGGGTTTGGTTTTGGGGAGTCACAAATGGGTGTCTACAGCTATACATGTTGATTTGTTTTATTTGAATTATTCAATTTTTTTTATAATTGTTGGTTTATTTTTTTGAATTACACATGTCCAAGACTATATATAAATAAATAAAGAATCACACAAATATTTGTTAGATGAGTTAATCAAACAAAAGATTGTATTATTATACTCCCTTCGTGTTTTAATAGGTATTACACTTACCAAATCCGGCCGTGTTTTAATAAGTGTTACTGTAGGCGTCGTTTTAAGTGCGCCTACATTAAAGCGTGTGGTGAATATGCTTGCAACTCATAGGAAGTGTGAATTTACATTACGATTAGGGACAAGGAAAATAGGGAGTCGCCAACAAGTTTTAAAGGAACTTGTAAACCGTTCACGGATTATAAAACAAAACCACGATTAAGGGACAACGAAGGCAATAACGATTGACCCGTGAAGGTTACACCCCATTCATAATCCATGAGATTACTAACTCCATATGGTTCGGAACCACAAAAGGAGGATCAGGGATGATGGTACGAAGTGAGTCATGGAGTCACATTCGGCCGTATTGTTAGTCAGCTATTATCGGGGATCTCAGAGGCATACAACCAAAAATTCAATTTGCTCCAAACTATTATTAAGCTAAATTGGTTGAATATCAATGCAACATATAATTCTAATTATTGGTGATCACTTCAATTAAATAACAAGATTAAAATGGAACCTAAACCGGTATTATCTTATTAGGCGTGATTTTCAATTACATATTCCCTTTAAACATGCAATATGGTGATCAATAAATAATACTAGAATAAACATTAATATCGGAATCAATTTAACAATAATAGGGTTAGTCAAATCACATATAAATAAACCTAATCATGATACTACCAACAAGAATAAAAATAAGTAATTAAATTAATTAACTACTCACATTCCACGCGTTCCTTTAAATTGCTACATCATGAATAAATTGTTAGTAACTTCAATAAAAAAAAATATAAATCAAATAGAAATTAAATTATATAAATATATAGTAGAGTTGATTTGGTCCAAACCCTCAGTTATTGGTACCTTTCACGCCTTGATTTAAGGACGGAACCTCGAGTCGAGTATGGACTCCTTGGAATGCTTAAGGGAAGTATTAAGAGAGAATAGGGAGGGTAGAAATTAGGTTAAAGAGTGAGAAGAGAATGATTTTTGGTGTAGGGAGAGAGAGTGATTTTTGGTGTATAAGAGAGGAAGTGATAATGTTTTGATGACCAAGCTTTTTGATGATTGAAAAATGGGTAATATAACCTATATTTATAATGAAAAAGAAGGGTCGAAGAATCAAGAAAAGATCGAATCCGAATCGGAATAAACTCTTGCGACAGACAACAGTTTTTGCAGTTTTTGTTTTTATCATATCTTTTATCTAGAAATTGGAATAAGATAAATAATATGTCGTTGGAAAGCTTTTGAAGTCTACTTTCTAAACCAATTAGAATCAGATTAAAATATTTTGTATAATAAAAGATATGGCTGAAATAGTGAGACAGTGTCAGTTTTGGATAGAGTTTGGTATTTCAATCATATCTTTTTCGTTATAGCTCGAAATAAACATTATAATATATCATTGGAAAGACAATTTCAAGGGATACATAAACATATAAGATTTAGATAAAAGATATGAGGAACGAAAATAATATCTGACTATCTTTGAACGTCTTTCAATTTGAATAAAATTAGGATTTTCAAAAAGAGGAGTTTTATTCAAATTCAAACTCTTTAATCTTATCTTTTTAAAAAGGATAATTAAGATCTTTTAGAAACTAATAGAAGCTTCCAATTAATCCTAATTGGTTTAGGAATGGGATTAATTCCTTTAGACCCTCCGCATGATCATTGGGTCGTAGGTAAGGTGGGCTTAGGTTCAGTTTGGACTCAGTTTAGTATTTTGACCATAACGTATTCGTTATAACTCGGATTTGGGCTTATAATATATCGTTGGAAATCCCATCCAACTATTCAAAAATTGGACCAAGATTGTGGGACAAAATAAACTACTCAAAACGTTTTTATAAAAAGGACACGAAATGAATGATTTTAAAGGACACGAAATGAATTATTTTGGGTTTAAATCCACGAAAAGAGGAAAATAAGTTATGGTTTGAGGAAATGGGCTAGGAATTGGGTTGGTTTAAGAAATGTATTGGGATTGAATATGGATTTAAGCACTCTAAAGATTAAATACTCAACCCGACCAGTATTGACGGTGAAAAGTTGTTCATCATCGGGTTTGGTTTTGGGGAGACATTTTTAGGTGTCTACAGAAGCCCCCACTTTGACTGAGTTTGTAGATGTAAGACCCCGACCCCAAACAAATTAGGGGGGGGGGCCTATTGTCACGAAATGCGCATCGAGGGCCAACAACTGTCCTCACATACCAACACAAGTCCTGGCGCATTTTGTCCTCACTCATGCGCACCTCGAGAAAACTTCCCAGGAGGTCGCCCATCCCAAGACTACTCCCAACCAAGCACACTTAACTATGGAGTATCTTAGCATGTGGGCTACCTAAAAGGAAGATGCATCTTGTTGATATGAGTAGTATATCAAATCTTTTTAAAGCAATCATGAGGGGTATTACAGTAGCAACGTAAGTTTTGAAAACGATAGACAAAGTAGTCGATAGGGACGGAGAATGATTTAAGATGTTCTGCGATCCTAAACCACTCTGTATACGTCGATACCTGCAGAAAAATGTCAGTTCCACAAATAAAAGAGTAAAGGGATAGAATGCGTATCTGACACTAGTGTATAGGTGACGAATATGCTACATAGTATTTGACACCAGTGTATCGGTGATAAATGAGTTTGGTAGATTTATATGCTTGAAGAAATCCACCGAATGACTTTTTTTGAGATGATTTCCATGTCTGAGGAAAGCCGACAGATGCTTTTGGTAGTTTTCTATGCTTGAAGAAATCCACCGGATAATACTTTCCATGCTTGAGGAAAGTCGACAGATGATTTTGGCAGTTTTCTATGCTTGAAGAAATCCACCGGATAATACTTTCCATGCTTGAGGAAAGTCGACAAATGATTTTGGCAGTTTTCTTTGCTTGAAGAAACCCACCGGTTGAGATACTTTCCATGCTTCAGGAAAGTCGATAGATGATATAATCGTTGACTTCTTCGCCTGGAGAGGTAGCAACGATCGACAATTTTCCATGCTTGATGAAAAAATTGTCTGATGATGAGAACCTTATGCTGCTGTGAATCGTCTTTGCTTGGGAGATGATCACTAAAATGATGATAGTTCACTTGTCCTCGAACGTGGGCTGTAGATGGTTCGCTTGTCCCCGAACGTGGGCTGTAGATGGTTCGCTTGTCCCCGAACGTGGGATGTAGTTGGTTCGCTTGTCCCCGAACGTGGGCTGTAGATGAGGCCTGCAAAATAAAATTTTCCAAGGGACTCGTATAGACTATGATTGTCTTGACCAAGCTTGACATGACATGACATGTGTATGACTTGTGATTGTGTGTATATGGTGTGTGTGTGCAGACACAAGCAACTGAAAATGCAAAAGCAAAAATTTTCCATCATTTTTGTCATGAGTGGAGGGTACCGACTTCCCTCGATGAAAATTTTGAAAAAGTTTTTAAACTTCCCCAAAAGAAAAAAAAGACATGAAAAAAGGGAAGAAGTTTTGAACTTTCTTGTTGAGCAAAACGAAATGAATCGCTAGGATTGAATTGCTTTTCTTGAAGATAATGTATGCATGATGCATGTTCTTAGGCCAGGATGCTAAGGACAATTACATCATGTGACACGATAGATGAATAAAATTAGGTCATGGAGCTAAGCATCATATACTGTGTAAAGAAGTGATCTTGAACGAACGTCGCTTAGGTCTGGAAGCTAAGCACGTATATAGATGAAGTGATCGATGAGTATTACATAATGAATGTTGCTTAGGTTAAGGAGCTAAGCACGATATGCTTTGTATAATTACAAATCTTTGATAAATTTCGCTTAGTTTAGGAAGCTAAGCATAGCATGCGATGCGTGAAACAATGAATATTGCTCAGGAAGCTAAGCAAGTATATAATATTTTAATGAATGTTTTCTTGAAGCAAGATTTCATGATAAGGGGTTCCTGAGGGAAGGATGATATGGCTAGGTATGTGTGAGTGAAGTGTGTGAAAGTGATTCTAAGGTTAGCTGCAAAGGTTAGGGTGATGGGAATAGATGTGAGAAGAGTAAAAAATGATGACTCTCGTTAGGCTGGGTAAGCTAAGTGATGTGGGTTCAAGCCCCCAAGTTTAGCTCTATATGGGTAAGGATAAGCATTGGATATGACTTAATCACGCATGGATATGAATATGAATGTGGCTGCACCTCAATGTGAGGTTGCCTACGTATCCGTTAGGAATCAGGCCGAACGTAGCTCTAACCGAACTTGCACAAGTAAATGTACACCTAAAAGAGGTCTTTCAAGGGTTGTAATATGGTTAAGCTGATGGTTTAAGGAATAAAGACGTAAAAGGCTCAAGACCCGAGAGAACCCCCAAGATATGCAATTGTTTATTTGAAAATTTGGACTTTGCAAGTTTTCTTTTTCACGTTTTATTTTTTTCTTGTTGATTTTTTTTTCCCTTTTTTCTTTGTTTTTTTTTAATCAATGTAGGCAATCTCGAATCATGCGGTCCATCACTCACTTAGCATTCATGTTTCTCAGGAACGGTACCAAGCACTCGATGAGAGACGCAATTCGAGGCGTGTTCGTATCCAAGATATTGGAACACTTGCCTTTTGACATTGTTTTTTTATTTATTCTTTTTTTTAACTTGCTTTTTGGATGTTACACAAATTGCACACCTTCCCATCCAAGTTTAGGTGAATGTGGGTTGAATAAATTAGGCCAATTGTTAGACAAGGCTCAAAGTAGTTAACGAAGAAATGGATATGTGATTGAATCGTTAAAGGGGAATAATGGGTTGCAAAGGTGCCTTAAATCATTAGTGTACATTGTGTTTAGTTCGGCGATTTTTTTTATTTTTTTATTTATTATTATTTTTTTTAACGAATGACATGATCGATTGCAAAGGAAATGAATGCTCATTGATGGAACATGGCATATAGACATAAGGATAAGGAGAAACTATGCAAGAAATAATTATTAGGGGAAAGGGTAGAAACAAAAGAAGAAAAAAAACATGAAATCTTGTATGCAAAACTTGTTTTGTGCTTTGTCTTCATGGTTGCTTATGAATAACTTGTTACCGCCAGGAGGGACAAGAAGTTTGCTATTGCTGATGCTTTGATTGGAAGAAAAGAAGGAAGGAATGACGTTCCCCTTATTCATCCAACTCTTGCCTAGTGATTCTTGAACTCAAGTACTATGGAACAAAATGAGCTCACTTAATGCAATGACTCAATACTCGGATTGGAAAGGAAGAGTGTATGAAAGAATTTTTAAAACCAATGAGAAATACTCCACTCATTCCTATTACGACGGAAAACGACGCATGCATGGTCCTAGTATATGATCATAAACAATATAGTGCATTACTCGAAGACTAAGTGTGTGCAACGACTCAACATGTGTGATTAGGTGAGTTTATTAAGACTCGTGGTATGATCGCATGGCTACACATGAGGACGTTGTGAAAAACAAAGGACCCAATGACCAAATAGCACAGAAGACTAAAAGACAAACTAACTTGATTAATTTTGTCCAATTTTAACGTTTATGCTATTTACTAGGTGAAAACGGTCCATTGGCAATCGTTAGTCATAAATAAGATCAAACACAACCAAAGATCACATGTTAAGGTTTGCACAATAATCACAAGAAACTAGGAAGACGAGTGGAATTTTAGAAGAGTTAGGACTCATGGGTATAAATAAATAAATAATTAATTAATTATAATCCTATGTTTAACAAGTTGACACGAATTAAAGGACTTGGCTAAGACTAGCTTGACACGAAAAGATACAAAGAAAAATTACAAAAAAAAAATTAAAAAAGAAGGTTGGACACTAACAAGACACCAAAACTGAACAGGCTGTAGTATATTGATTATAACTTTGTATCTGTGATTCTGCTTGGGACGAAACCAACGCCAAATGAAATATAAAACTCGGGGCTACAGATCCATAGGTGGAACGACACGTAACTCTTTCTAGAACTCTGACTATGAGCAAAACAAGTTGACTCTTATGCAGGATACGGGAATAAAAATCCAGGTTGACTCAAAATAAAAATTAAAAAAAAAAAACCTATGACTCGAATCTAATAAAACAAAGAGTTATATAAGGAAAAAAAATTCAATAAAAAAATGCACACATAAGCACATTGTCACGCATGATGCAATGAAGTTCGCAACCTAAATTCAAGTTCTATGTTCGACTATGGTCAAGCTTATTTGGGTGTCAAAGGGTACCTTGGTTAAGAGTTTGGACGCGTTAGCAAGGCAGCTTCCCTTGAGGGTGTATGCCAACGGGCGACTCCACGAGTTCGTGATGATTTCGAACTCGACTCCATGATTTGGGTGGATTTAAAAACTCGAATGAACCCTTACTGTCATGAACGTTTTCGGGTTGATAGAGCTTAAATCCCCCGGGCTAGCCCCATACGTAGAACACGTACTGTTGTGGTAAAATAGGTAAGCTAAAATGCATATGCATATGTGATAATGCCAATTAAATCGCAGGAATACAATTCAAGAATTTTCCAAGTCTCATCCACTCATCTTAATTAAATACCGATCACTCAAATCGATAAATAACCAACAATCCTCCCCAGGCCAGTAGAGTCGCCAAATTGTAGGCGACGTTTAAAGTGCGCCTACATTAAAGCATGTGGTGAATATGCTTGGCACTCATAGGAAGTGGGAATTGACATTACGATTAGGGACAACGATTAGGGACAAGGAAAGTAGGGAGCCGCCAACAAGTTTTTAAGGAACTTGTAAACCGTTCACGGATCATTAAAGGCAACCACGATTAAGGGACAACGATTGACCCGTGAAGGTTACACCCCATTCATAATCTATGAGATTACTAACTCCATATGGTTCGGAACCATGAAAGGAGAATCGGGGATGATGATACGAAGTGAGTCATGGAGTCACATTCGCCCTTATTGGCCTCTACTCGATTATTATTGTGAAAAGCATTCATGTGATCTCAAAGGTATACAAACAAAAATTCAATTTGCTCCAAACTATTATTAAGCTAAATTGGTTGAATATCAATGCAACATATTATTCTAATTATAAGTGATCACTTCAATTAAATAACAAGATTAAAAAGGAACCTAAACCGGTATTATCTTATTAGGCGTGATTTTCAATTACATATTCCCTTTAAACATGCAATATGGTGATTAATAAATAATACTAGAATAAACATTAATATCAGAAGCAATTTAACAATAATAGGGTTAGTCAAATCACATATAAATAAACCTAATCATGATACTACCAACAAGAATAAAAATAAGTAATTAAATTAATTAATTACTCACATTCCGCGCGTTCCTTTAAATTGTTACATCATGAATAAATTGTTAGTAACTTCAATAAAAAAAATATAAATCAAATAGATATTAAATTATATAAATATATATAGTAGAGTTGATTTGGTCCAAACCCTCAGTTATTGGTACCTTTCACGCCTTGATTTAAGGACGGAACCTCGGGTCGAGTATGGACTCCTTGGAGTGCTTAAGGGAAGTATTATGAGAGAATAGGGAGGTTAGAAATTAGGTTAAAGAGTGAGAAGAGAATGATTTTTGGTGTAGGGAGAGAGAGAGAGAGTGTGTGATTTTTGGTGTATAAGAGAGAAAGTGAGAATGTTTTGATGACCAAGCTTGTTGATTATTGAAAAATGGGTGATAACCTCTATTTATAATGAAAAAGAAGGGTCGAAGAATCAAGAAAAGATCGAATCCGAATCGGAATAAACTCTTGCGACAGACAACAGTTTTTGCGGTTTTTGTTTTTATCATATCTTTTATCCAGAAATTGGAATAAGATAAATAATATGTTGTTGGAAAGATTTTGAAGTCTACTTTCTAAACCAATTAGAATCAGATTAAAATATTTTGTATAATAAAAGATATGGCTGAAATAGTGAGACGGTGTCAGTTTTGGATAGAGTTTGGTATTTCAATCATATTTTTTTCGTTATAGCTCGGAATTAACATTATAATATATCATTGGAAAGACAATTTCAAGGGATATATAAACATATAAGATTTAGATAAAAGATATGAGGCACGAAAATAATATCTGACTATCTTTGAACGTCTTTCAATTTGAGTAAAATTAGGATTTTCAAAAAGAGGAGTTTTATTCAAATTCAAACTCTTTAATCTTATCTTTTTAAAAAGGATAATTAAGATCTTTTAGAAACTAATAGAAGCTTCCAATTAATCCTAATTGGTTTAGGAATGGAATTAATTCCTTTAGATCCTCCGCATGATCATTGGGTCGTAGGTAAGGTGGGCTTAGGTTCAGTTTGGACTCAATTTAGTATTTTGACCATAACTTATTCGTTATAACTCGGATTTGTTCTTATAATATATCGTTGGAAAGCTCTTTTCAAGCCCCATCCAATTATTTAATAATTGGACCAAGATTATGGTCCAAAATAAACTGCTCAAAACGTTTTTATAAAAAGGACACAAAATGAATGATTTTAAAAGACACGAAATGAATTATTTTGGGTTTAAAGCCACGAAAAGAGGAAAATAAGTTATGGTTTGAGGAAATGGCTAGGAATTGGGTTGTTTTAAGAAATGTATTGGGATGAATATGGATTTAAGCACTCCAAAGATTAAATACTCAACCCAACCAATAATGACGGTGAAAGGTTGTTCATCATCGGGTTTGGTTTTGGGGAGACATTTTTAGGTGTTTACAGTTACTTTTTTTTTTGGCAAAAAGCTACATTTAAATATTATATCTTTCTCCTATAATGGTCCCCTCCCAAACCCATTACTAATTTTTTATTATATTTTTTTTTTCTCACATTCATTACTTTTTAATAAATTATTAACTCTACTACCTTTCTTATACAAATTTTTTTAAACATTCAACTACCCCACTCACCTCTTATTTTATTTAAGTCAATTAAATTGTCTAAAACTATGTGCCGGTCAAACTATAATACTTATTAAAACACGAAGGGAGTATATGAGTTGAGGTACGTTGAACTTTATAATAAAGGTTATATATTGAGTATTGTGTTGAATTTACCCTTGAGGCATATATATGTGTGTGTAATGTAGCTTTAAACTACATTGTTAAATTAAGTGTACTGGTTATATTAGTTATTTTATTATTTAACATATATTTTGATATGTGGTGATTACTTAACTTTTTGCTGACGTGTGTGTTGTTTAATATGTTTTGCTACACTTGTTTTGCTGCATGTGTTTACGGCTATGTCTTTTTCTTATGGTGGCATTGCAACGATATATTTTGAAATTTGTCCTTAATGGTTAGCAGTCAAATTGTTAAACAAGGTTGATCAGACGATTGTAGCTAAAGGAGCTCAAGTGTTTCAACTAGTGTTTTTAACAAGTTTGTAAAGTTGTATACGAAGCTCACTTAGATTTATTGAGTGTATAATTGGGATAGTGCACGTAAGCCTTAACACTTAACAAGTTATCAAGTGTGATGGTAATGCCTTCGATTTAGGTTTATACTTTCGCAATGTTGTTATAATTATAAATATGGATAATTTTCCTTTAATTTTTTATGTATTATTATTAGTTGGTAGGGTGTGTTACAAAGATAGCATTGTGTAGTACCAATATTGATGTTTTTGTCACAACATAGGTTTAAAATTCAAGTTAATTTATTTTTATAAAAAAATTTAATCCTTTTTATAATAAAAAAATTAATGTAAAACAAAAAAAAAAGATTGCAATCCATATGCCTACGTTGCAAGGAATCTAAGCTAATGTAATTATAATTAACTAACTGTGTTGAAACTCAACTAGAGCTAATTGTAGTAGCTTCATCTCTGATCAGTTTCTGTTTTGTAACTTTTGCTAGCTAATGTAATATTATAAATATGAAGTATAGTACACTGCTAGATTATTTTTTATTTTTGATTTTTTTCTTAAAAAAAATCTACAAACTAAAACTGTTATTTTTTTTTTTTAAGAAAAAAAGGTGATAGAGTATAAAAACATATTCCTGGGCCTCAACCATCAGTTTAAGCTTTTGGTTGAATTGGTCATTTAACATGGTATCAGAGCCAGCGTGACATAAAGGTCACGGGTTCGAATCTCATCCACCCCCCACTTTCAGGTGGAATATTAAGCGCTGGGTATGAGGAGGGCCCATGCTCCATCCACACTTCTAGCCCAAACGGGCTCTCGTGTGAGGGGGCGTGATAGAGTATAAAAACATATTCCTGGGCCTCAACCAACAGTTTAAGCTTTTGGTTGAGTTGGTCATTTAACAAAAGGATCTTCACATTGTATATTTGTTTACGTTCATAAATGTGATAATACCCCCCAAATTTCCACCGCTGAGGTGTTATGGCTTCATTCACTGCTCTCCGAGCTTTATGTCAAGCTAAATTAGATTCCATCTATCGATTGTGATAATTTGAGTGCTACACATTACTCGAAAAACCCAATATTTCACACTCGTATGAAGCATCTAATGTTGGCTTTCACTTTCTGCTTAAAAAAAGTACAACTCGGAGTATTAAGAGTACAACATATTTCTTGCTATAGCAAACCACAACCACTCCCACGTATTCTGATAAGTCGATATTCACTAGTAGAAAATACTAAATGGCAAGCGGTTCAAACCTCCTAATGGGAAGCGGTTTTGAACCGCATGCACTTAGGGGGCTTGCCATTGGCCTTTTAAATGCCAAGCGGTTTAGAACCGGTTGCCATAGTGAAAGGGCGGCGGTTTTAGCGCTAAACCGCTGCCCATTACGACTATAAACAATTTTTTAAAAAAAAATTGGGTTTTTACACTTAAATTGATACACAAACAAAACATGTGTAAAAACATTAATATTTTCATTAATTTATTGTTGTAATATTACATTTCCATCAAAAAAAATATTAAAACAAATTAATACAAGTAATAAAATCAGCCCTTCCACAGCCTATTCCCTATCCTTCACCTCACTTTCTTAACCTCCACCACACCAAAGCAAACCAAACTACAAAATTGACGCATCATCAGCCATTTAGGGCTTGAACCTCCAGGATTGACGCCATCACCGCAATCTGAATCCAACACAGCACCTGAAACCAAAAAAAAAAAAAAAGAGAGCGTTAATCCAAATAATAAATTGAAAAAATAAACAACAACATTTAACCTAATTTCATATCTTAAATTAAAACAACAAAAGTTTTGCAAAATTAGAATGAATTAGATCTAAATTCTTACCTACAATACGATCCACAAAATTTGAAATATCGGAAATTAAAGCGAGATCTGGCCTGAGAACCAACGATCTAAACCCTAACGTCGAGCCGAAAGATATGAACCCTAACGCCTTCTTCACACTCGTCGCTCATCGTTGTTGTGGTGAGGCTGAGAAATTGTCGCTGTCGTTGTTGTGGTGAGGCTGAGAAAGGAGATGAGAGAAGAAACAGAAGGAGATGGAGGGGGGGAGAGGATAGAGAAGTGAGGCATGATGGAGGGGATAGAGAGGAGAGAGAGCATGAAAATGAGAGGAGAGAGAAGGAGTACTTAATCGTGAAAATGAGGGGAAAGAGGAGAGAGAAGAAGAGGCGTCGCGTGAGAATGTGAGATGGGGTTTTAATTTCTTAATGTTTTTGTAGCAAATGTCAAGCGGTTCAATGTTCAAACCGCTTGCCATTTATAATTTTGGCAAGCGGTTCACGCAAAACCGCTTGCCATTTGCTTGTTTCAAAATTATTATTTTTGTAGGTATTTTTGGAAGCGCAATTCGAAAGCCGCTTGCCATTTGGGGCTTCCCATTTACTTTTTTCTACTAGTGCTTATACCATTATTTTTAGGTTATTTGGAATGCGTTTACCATAGAATTTCAACATATAGTTCGTGTTTCCGTACGTTTTATTCAAGTTAGACTCGATTTCTTCTATTATGTTTATTTGGTTGTTATGTTGTGATTTCAGGATGAAATAGAGTATTTGGACTGATGATGAATATGCTATGACATTTTGAGATGGATCGGTGAACTTCATAAGATGATTTACAAGTCATAAGAAGTCGTATGTTAGAGTGAAGATGATGACAATACTACATGGTCATGCACCTCGATCTAACTACACGATCATGTGATATTTTCCATGTACGACTGTTTGCTACATGGCCTTGTACCAGGAGCTACACGGTCGTGTGATGCCATCTCCATATGAAGTCTGTCTACACGGTCATGTATACCTTAGCTACACGACCGTGCACATACATGATGAAATATGAGATCAAGTAGAGGCTAGCTACACGGTCGTGTACCCGGTAGCACATGGTCGTGTACGTCTGCGTACAAAAGATAATTTAATTTTTATTATTCAATGTTTGTTTTTAGGAAAGTATAAATAATAGTGGTTTTAACTTTATTTTAAAGCATCTAATAATTTTCATAGCATTTTTCTATTCTACGTTGTTTAGTGAGAGAACACAAAATCCATTGAAGCATTCATCTTAATTCAATTTCAAGTATTTCTCTTTCATCTTTAATCTCTTTAATTTTCTATTTTTATTATGTTTTCTTTAATTATTTGCCTTGTTATTTTTATCATCATGTGTGAGTAGTCTCATAATCTAGGGTTAGGTTGAACCCTAATATGGATTGATGTGTTATTTGATTCCCAATTTCCAATTCAATTATTTTAAAATTTTTCTTTGCTAGGGTTGCAATTGGTTTTATTATCAGTAATTAACTAGAAACAGGCGTGTCGCGCTAAAATTTGATAGGCGTGTCTAGAGATGTCAATTCGTGTAAACAGGTCGGGTTTGGGTCGGGTAAGAATGGGTCAGGTTAATTCGGGTTAATACCGTAACCTATGCAGGTCGGGTTCGTGTTGGGTCATGCTTGAGTCGGGTCACGTCGAGTCTTACATCTTATCGAGTTTGGGTCGGGTTTTGGTCGGGTTACATTCGGGTCGGGTGAATAATAGGTCGGGTTTAATTAGGGTTAAAACGGGTTAGGGTCGTTCTCGGGTTCGAGTCGAGTTCGGTTCAAGTCAATAATTTGCGGGTTAGAATCAGGTTGGTTCATTCTCGGGTTTGAGTCAGCTTTGGTTCAAGTCAATAATTTGCGGGTTATAATCAAGCTGGGTCATTTCCAAGTCGGGTCATTCTCGGGTTTAAGTTGGCAAGTCAATAATTTGCGGGTTATAATCAGGTCGGGTCATTTCCAAGTCGGGTCATTCTCGGGTTCGATTCAAGTCAATAATTTTTGGGTTATAATCAGGTCGATCCTTTCCAACTCTAATCGTTCTCGGAATAATTTGCGGGTTATAATAATCAAGTCGGGTCATGTTCGGATTCGTGTATCAAAACATTAGGTTAATCTGGGTTTAAGGTAGATATCAGGTCGGGTCATATCGGGTTCAGTTACATTTTTTGGATTGGTTTGTTAACAGTTCATGTAATGACGTTCACGTTTAATCATTATCAATTCTTCATTTATTGTACGAGAAATAATTTCAGAGAAGTTTAAATTCGAGCTAATAAGTTCAAGTAAAAGTTTAGATTAGATATATATACATTATAAGTTCATATTATTTCCAGTAAAATTCGGGTCGGGTCAATAACAAGACGGGTTGAATTAAGGTCGGGTCAATAACAAGTCGGGTTGATTTTCGGTCGGGTTTGTAACAGGTCTGGTTGAATTTCGAGTCAGGTTAATAATAGGTCAGGTTAAATTTGGGTCGGGTTAGGAACAGGTCAGGTTAAATTCGGGTTTTCACAGGTTAAAACGGGTTTGGGTCAATTTTGGTTCAGGTCGGGTTCGGTTTAGGTCAATAATTTACGGGTTACGTTCGGGCCGGGTCATCTCCAGGTCGGTTCATGTTCGGATTTGGGTCTTAAATACTCGGTCAACTCGGGTTTAGGGTTGGTTTCAAGTCGTGTCAGACGGGTCGGTTATTAATCGGGGTTGGGTCGGTATTTCTGGTTGAGTCAGCTTTTGACAGCTCTAGGCGTGTCGCGTACCTAACTAGTTTAGTTAATTTTTTTAGGTACGTGACACGCCTATCAAATTTCAGCGTCGTTGTCGGGGACTAACGGTTTCATTCCAGTTATTCGCGATTCAATTCGTTTTTACTAAGCATATATTTTGTTTCTCCGACTATTTTCCCTTGTGTATTTGATCTCCCATTTCAGGTCTTTATTGCATGCAAACTCGAAGTTCAGGTTCAGATGATATAACACCTTTTGATTTTGAGATCGAAGCTACTGCAAGAAGACAAAGAGGTAGAAGAAGGAGAAATCAATATACAAGAAACATGGTTGATCTGGGAACAAAATCTCTTATTGTGTATGGTATTCCTGATACGACTACCAAATTCTTCTCTAGTATGGTTAGACCATCAGTCACCCGCTTAGAGTTTTGAGCTAGTTGAAGCCCCAATTCATACAATTCATCTCTAATGATTATTTTGCGGGCTCACAAATGATTGCCCTGTGACTCACATAGACAGTTTTTTGGAGAATTGTGACACTATGAAGCTCAATGGTGTCACTGATGATGCTATTAGACTACACCTTTTCCCTTTTTCACTACGGGATAGAGCAAGGGAGTGGTTACAAGATGAAGGTATTGGTTCCTAAGATATGTGGGACAAGCTAGCCAAGGCCTTTCTAGTCAAATTCTTGGGGAAAGAGAAAACCGCAAAATTAAGAAACAAGCTATCTACCTTCCATCAATCTAATGACGATTCCCTATATGAGGCATAGAGAAGGTATCAATTTTGCTAGGTGACAATTTAAATTTTAATTCAAAAATAAATGACAAATCATTTTATTTATTGGTTAAAATAAGTTTTTTGCAAATGTGTTTTTGTTTTTATATACTCGTTCTGTTTTAAATTGTTAGTCTCATCTAGAATTTTTTAATTGTTAAAAAAATTACGGGGAATCTTCTAATTTCTCTTTATATATAATGAAAAATATAGTCATATGAGATTTAATTTTATTCGTTTCGATGAGTATATTATTAATATCCAATTTATATAATATTTTTTAAGGAGAGATTAAAGATATTTGCGATCAATGATTTGCATCCATATATGTAAAAAGATAATTATTAGTTTTTTAAATAATTTATCTTTTTTTTTTTGAAGAAAAAATAATTTATCTTTTAATTGTTCACTATTCGTTGCTTTTACCTATGTGGCAGAATTCTTAAATCTTATTCGTCACTTTTGCTTAGGTGGCGAGTAAATTTTTTAATTCTAAATAAATTATTAATCTAATTTTAATTGGTCAAATATGTTCCTTTTCTTATGTGGCGCACCGAATGCTCCCGAAAAATGCCTACTTTATTTATATAATGCCTACTTTATTTATATATATTAGATTAGATTGGTAAATTTTATTGTTGGTTTATTTATGTGAGTAACACATACTTGTATGATTTAGCTAGATGATAGGGACCATGGAGGTAATTTAATAAGGATATTGATCATATATTGTAGGTTGATCGACTGCTTAGTTAGATTCGAATCATGCATGTAGTTTCGGAAAAATTAGTTGTTGTAATGACTAGTAATAACTAAAAGTTGAAGTAGTTAATATTGATTAATAGGTAGTTGATAAATAGATAGGTAATTGAATCTTTACATCATAGTTACATAATAAAATCATTCTATGTGGTTTCAAGAATGAAATAAAATTAATTCTATGTTAAGCATTAAATATTTTAATTAATTGGATCAACCTACTCATATAGTCATATTTAGCCTTGAATGACTATATAAGTATTTGTCTCGCATAAATTATATTACTCACGTTGTTGTTTATGTTTCTATATTCTAGGTAGACTTGTGTTGTGCCCTCAAGAGAAGAGAATAACAATGAAAAAGAATTAGTAATAGAATTAGTTTAATAAATTAGAGGGGCCAATCCAAAGAAAAAATAGGGTCAAATTCCAAATATAAATGAACATATATCTCCATTCAACCAACCGTCGTATTGTCCTTTTTAATTTAATTATGCAACTTCACGTGACCTTCTACATCATACGAATATCATGGTCTGTGATCTTTGATTCTTTCTTTTTCTAATTAATCATACCCCATTTGATTTGGAGTTTATAGATTATAAATTATTTGAGCCAATCAAGCCAAGTATTGAGTCCTATTGTGTATCCAAACCTCTAATATATGGGCCTCCTATCTCATATAATTAACCGAATCCAAAGCTCTTAAATTGTTGGTATAGTAAATTTATTTTTCCATATGTCTAATACAACATTACCCTAAAAATTTGAAAATTGAAAACGGTTCCCATTCTCTATTATAATTTGTAAAATAGTGGTGTATGAGATGTCTTACTGACATGATGATCAATCATGCTTTAACCATAACTATGTGCATATCTGCATATTATACGCCGCGTCAGTTCTTTATTGAAATATGTTAATAATTTTAATGACTAGTCCAATATCGATCCACTATTATTCTTAACGTACTTTAGCCTAATTCGAGCCTGTTCTCATTGACTGAAATGAGCTGAGTTGAGCTGAACTGAACTGAACTGAACTGAATATTTTATAAGAGAAGAAAATTAGGACTGAACTAAACTTATTAGAGCTGAACTGAACTAAACTAAAAATAATCTTACGAGAACAGGCTCTTCATTTTGATTCTTATAAAACATTTATAACCCGTCATGATCCCTACAATAACACGATTTAACCCATATATAGCTCTTCTTCAATTAGTTTATAGCTAATATATTTCATTCCTTTTACACAACTTTTCTAAATTCTCCCCTTGCTTATTGTCATCAACCAAAACAACACACCATATAAACATACTATATATAGATTTATATATTATGGTCATATATAGTATGCTCCACAAGTCCACAAATTATAAAGTTATTGTCAAACACTATATGTAAGTGTAGCAATGGCCATGTGCTAACTTTCAAAAGAATCAACTATTAACACCAAAAGATTGTGAATTTATGATGCATGCGTCCAAATTTCATGCAAAAATTCAATCACAATCTTTACTTCTTTTTGACTTTAACCCAACATTAGTGATTTTAACGCGTTTCTTCTTCACTTTTTGGCAAACATTCTCATGAAAGTTCAGCTGTGAAACTATAATCGATTATTATATCAATTACCTTACCAAAATTTTAATTATAATGTTTCTTAATTATACTTAGGACTATAAAAAGGATGGGGGGCCATTGTTTGAATTGCTTTTTTACCCTTTTCTTAGCTACCAATAATTATTGATTTTTAACTGAAAAGCTGGTGAATTCTTTTAGCTTTTCATAGATTATCTTGATTATTATTGTTAGCCCGATCCTAGAAAATACTATGAGTAGAACTAATCATGAGTTGTTTTGTGTTGGAGTACGATTTTTCTTAACGTGTAAGTTTGTAGTTTTGTACGTACTCTTAAAGTGAATGAGAACTAACTTAGGGCCTGTTTTTTTCAGATTATTTTCAGTTCAGTTTAATTCAGTTTTTAATTTTCTTCTCTCATAAAATATTTAGTTCAGTTCAGTTGAGTTCAACTCTAATAAGTTCAGTTCAGTTCAGTCAATCAGAACATACCTTAGTTGGTTAAATAGTGAGGGGTAGTATTCAAGACATGCATGTCAAATTCCGTTTACATCATTTTCTGATGTAGTATATTTTGCATAATGGGAAGAAGGGTCCATGCTGCATCTACATTTAAGACTTTCATGCGAGGACTTGGTAGAATACAAAACCAATCACAGACTTAAACTATCATCTTAAACTTTTAGATAAGCTGGTTTTTTGACATGATATCAAATACACCAGTTAGCAGATTTGTATGTTCTATCCTAATCTATAATATTTTGGTTTGATCCAAATTGATATTGCATAGTTCATCAATTAAGGTAAAAAGAAAAAATTCGATCAATAATAACATTTTTGGTCTTCAATAAATCATTGCATAAAATTGATAAAAGGTACTTGTATAGTTTGTTTCTATATATGATTATGGTGATAGCTGTCAAAGCTGGAAAAATGGTCCAATTCCATCATTTTTTCTCCTCTCGCCCGATTTGCTCATATTATAGCTACATAATTTTCATACAACTAGTAATTTGATTGCCTAGATTATACCAACATTGTCCCACCACAACATTTACATGGTTTATTGTTAATGAGTGAGTTGGATTCATCATGTTTTATTTAATTTTGTTCTAATCCCTCTATTCCTCTAATTCAGATAAAAGTTAAAAATCACATCGTGTTGATATTGTTAAATTAAGGCACTTTTGAATTTGTTGATTTAAGATCAAAAGATATTAACTAAGGTGGCTTATATTTTGATGGATTGAATGAAGTAACAACATGATACAAATATTAAAGTATTAAACAACCAAGGATTCAAATTATAAGAACAATTCTTCTTCAACATGTATAACTATCCTCTTGAGACTTTTGGGACACACAAAGGATGATACATGCCAACATGGACGCCTGAACGGATGTGTGCACATCTTGTGCTAACGAGCAAGCACACATTCGCATATGGCCTTCACACGGAAGGGAGACATCATCCTTAACACTTTTTAAGACAATTAATAATTTGCTACAAAAACAATGGCTACATTATGATTTTAAACACAAGAACAAAAACCCTATCATACCTATTTACAAGATTTTTTTATTATATAGGCCTGTTCTGATTTACCGAATTGAGCTGAACTCAATTGAACTGAATATTTTGTGGGAGGAGGAAATTAGAAATTGAACTGAACTGAACTGAACTTAAGCTGAAGAGAACAGACCCTTAGTCATTAGTCAATTGATACATATAAATAAATCTATCTACAAGCGAAGTCCAATATACATACAAGAGTAAATCCAAGTATCGTTATTTGACTAATCATCAATTTCCATTCTACACTCGGGTATTATTATACGGAGTAGTCGCAAACAGTGACCGTAATAGTCGCAACAAAAAAAAAATAAACGCAAAAAGGAGACCCCTCCACGTTCGATTTTTCCTGTCTGGCGCGTTTTTTCAATTACTCCTATCTTTAAAGTCTAATTAAAAACCCTAACTACCATCTTTCTCTCTCTTTCTTACTTCACTCTCACTCACTCTTACTTCCACTCACCTCCACTGAATCATTCTGCCTTCTTTCAACCAATAGTATCACCAAATTTCTGGGTTTTTATCTACCAACATAAATAACTACTGGGTACATTCAGATTTTATCTAATTGTTCCATTTTTATTTTATTTTTTGCAATTTCTGGGTCTGATTCCTTTCTTTGGATTAATGTGAGTAAAAAGATCTTATCTTTTTTCTATTTCCTGTACTTTTATCTACATTTTTGTGGGGTTTGTTTGTGGTTTTAGTGGAGTACTGTTGAATGTGAATGTATAATCTTTCGAGAATTATAAAGGACAGTGATGTAGACGGGATTTAATCCTCAACCTGAATGTGGATGTGAAGTTGGGTGTTTTGGATTCCTTTCTTGAATGTGTGTGTTACATTGGACTGCATTTTATAAACTTACAAATAAAAGAAAGCAGGCAACTTTCCCTTTTTGTAATACCCACTTTTGCTTTAATTTTAATTTGTTTAATTCCTTGAGTGTAAATTTTGTAGACTTAATTATCTAGATCTTGTGAAAAATCTGATTGTCAGAATCTGTGTAAGTGTATGATTGATGTAATTATATTTTTATCAATTTTTTAGTTGATAAATGAATATTTTTATCCTGCCAATAGAATTAGTTTATGTTTATGTATGGTATAAGTTTCAAGTTGAGTGTTACTTTAACACCCTTTCAGTGTATTGTACTAAGATTTGAGTAATTTCTTGAATAGATAAAGGGGATGAGCTGCTGATCAACTTTGATGGCTACTGTAAAAATGAAGGGCATTTCAATTGGATTTTTAGTGGTAGTGTTGGTTGCCCACTTGGCTTTCCTAAATGCAGAGATTTACATAGTGACACTTGAGGAAGATCCAGTAGTGAGTTACCGAGGTGGCGTGAACGGATTCGAAGCCACTGCTTCTGAGACTGATGAGAAGATTGATGTTACTAGGTAAATTTGCTCATTTGATTCTGGTGAATTTGTCAATTTCAATGCCCTCATCATGGTATTCCAGAGTGGATGTTGATCCAAACAATCTATAATGGTTTGACCTATGAGTTTCGCATATACATTGATGCTACATTCGAAGGTTCTATCATGACTAAGAACCCAACTGATGTGAAGGATTTGATTATCATCTAAGAGGAAGAAATGCTACCAATAGAAGAGGTAAACATGATGTTGATGCTATAA
The DNA here is from genome assembly GCF_948465745.1 of Chenopodium album. Lineage (NCBI taxonomy): Eukaryota > Viridiplantae > Streptophyta > Magnoliopsida > Caryophyllales > Amaranthaceae > Chenopodium > Chenopodium album. The sequence goes on along the minus strand of NC_137836.1, from coordinate 2,954,537 downwards.
CTCTTTTGACAAATTCTGTGCAGGCATTAACTCATAAAATAGATCAACTCCAAGCCGGGTCTCCCCGACCCTCGATGAAAACTTTGTAAATGTGTGAAACGCAGGGTCATACTGCACGAGAGTGTCAACTTTATTATGATGGAATGATGATTGAGCAAGTGAATGATTTCTATAACACGACCTCCACAAGGCCATATGATCCTCATTCCAATACATATTATGGGGGTGGAGAAATTAACAAGGGTTCTCATACAAGAATACTCAAGCTCCAGTGAATCCTCCACCACCCGTTTTTTTAGCAAATGCACTTTTCAATCATCAATCCACGCACCAACCACTACCCCAATCTTTAACATATGATCTTGAAACCTTTATGGAGACTTTTACTACTTTTAGACGTCAACAACAAGAGCTTATATCAAAGCAGTTTGAGTTACAAGCAAAGCAAGATGAATATTTTGAAAACTCGATTCAACAACTCGTCACTCAAAATAAGAGGATAGAGGCTCATAATTCCCAACTATAACAACAAGTGATTCATTTATCTACTCTTCAAGATCCAGCAAATGTCCAAACAAAACAATGCAATGCAATTTTCGTGAGGAGAGATGAATTGAATACGAGAAGATTAGAAGAGAAAGTGTGCAATGTGGAGTCAAGAACAGAGAAACGTGATAATGAAGGTCCAAAATATGTTGCTCCACAGGCCAATGAGGAACCAATGCCTTTCCCGCAAAGATTATCAAAAGTTGTGCTCGATAAGCATTTTGGGAAATATTTTAAGACTCTTAAGAAGGTATATGCCACTATTCCTTTTTCTGATCTTGTAATTCAAATGCCTCTATTTGCAAAATTAGTGAAAGGAATTTTAGATCATAATCATAATGATGAGGAATTAGTAAGCTAGTGTAGTAGTAAGGGAAAAAAACTCTAATATTTTACATGAGAGCCTACCACCTAAATTGCATGACCCTGGTAGTTTTACTATTCCTTGCAGATAAATAAAACATCTTTTGATAGGGTCTTGTGTGATTTAGGTGCTAGTGTTAATTTAATGCCTTCTTCTTTATATGAAAAACTAGGTTTCAAAAAAACTTAAACCCTCTCCCATATTTCTTCAAATGGCTAATAGGAGTGTTAGACTCCCTAAGGGTTGAAGATGTATTAGTTGGGATTAGTAAACTTGTTTTCCTGTTGACTTTGTTGTAGTGGATATGAAAGAAGACCATAAGATCCCACCTATCTTTGGCTGCCCTTTTCTTGCTACAAGTCAAGATTTAATAGATGTTCCTAAATTAAAGGACAAGTGACCAATAGAGCTCAGGATAAACAAACACTACAAGAAAAAGGCGAATTAGCGACGGTCAAAGTAGTCGCAAATCCGTCGCAAAAATGGATTTGCGACAGATTTGCAACTACTTTGGTTAGTCTTTAAAGACCTCGTCGCAAATCCATTTTTGCGACTAATTTTTGGATAGTCGCAAATTTAGCGACGGATTTGCAACGACTTTGCAACTACCATTTAGCAACTACCTTTAGAATTTTAGCAACTAAACCTTTGTCCGTTGTAAAATATTTGCAACGGATTAGCGACTACGGAGACGAATGTTTTAAGACTATGGAGACCAATGTTTTGTGACGGATTAGCAACTACCATACGAAAATTTTGCAACTACCAGAACAAACTTTTGCGACTACGGAGGCTAATTTATTTTGTGACGGATTAGCGACTACGAGACTAATTTTTTTTGCGACGGATTAGCGACTACGAGACAATTTTTTTTGCGACGGATTAGAGAATACTGAGACTAATTATTTTGCAACTAACCATTCAATCTCTAAAACAAATCTGCAGTCACTAATTTTGCAACGACCAATATCAGTCACAGAAAAAAGGGTTATCAAGCATAAATTAAAATAACCAAAATGTCAATTTTATTCATATATCAAAAATATCATAAATTTTGTATCAATGTATAAAAAAAACAATATTCTAAACCATATGACTAATTGTTTCAAAATCATCTCCCATATAAAGGAAGCTACTTCCAATAAGAACTAATGACGATATACAAATACACCTCCAAATATTAAAGATCAACTATTCACAAAATTACCACCAAGAAAATAAAAATCACTTAGTTGCATCACGAGAGCGGGTGACAGTAAACGTAGGAGGCTTCGTAGGATAGTAATGTTGGACAAGTGTTGTCATATCCTTTAATGTTTTTTGCAAAGCTATTTTTTCCTTCTTTCATGTTGCTTTTTCTATCTCATGATTTTCAGCAATTTGCTTGGCATATTTTAAGCTTTCTGCCGCCATTTTTTGGCTTTCTTCTGCCTTGTCATGGTTTTGTTCCGCCATCTTCTTTAATTCTTCAACTTGAGAGCTTAGTTGAGAAATAACTGATAACAAGCCCAGATCATTTATTTGACAGATTCTCTTTCTTATGATAGAAAACCAGGCATACAATCAGCTACAAACACAGCATTGGAATGTTTCTCACTTTCTCAAGGGTATCTACATGGAGCATATACTGTCAATCTGATAACACGTATACCTGAGTTCTCTATACAAGTATACAGACCAAAAACCTAATGAAAATATAAATAAATATGTGAACAGCATCCTAATCATGATATATAATCACACAAGAAGACATAAATAAGATAGAGTCAATGATTATAACTGCAGCTATTCTCAAAATTTCAAGCATGGAGAGGGTGTTTCAATCAGACACTTGATTGGAAAGCAATTGACAAACCAATGTAATTAATTTTACAAGCATTGCCTGAACTAGCACAATCTATCATATACACAAGCTAGGAGGTACTTGAAGTAGCTCAAATTTCTTTTAGGTGCCTGAACTAGAACAAACCATCACATACACAAGATAGCAGGTGCCTGAAATAGCACAACCTGTCACATACACAAGCTAGCAGTTGCGTGAAATACAGGGTGACTACTCAGGTAACATCACATAACATCACATACACTTAGGAAAGTCATTCTTTATCTGCAAATTTAAATTATTACCTTAATAAATCTAAATGCCTAAACTAGCTCAAAACTCTGTTGACCTTTGCTTGAGTGAACTCCAACCTGAGATGTGACCACCACAAGCTAGATGCATTTTGATATCAGTTTTGATATGTGCCTGAACATTGTATGTAATAAAAAAAAATTACTCCTTAAAAAGATACAAGTGAATATGACAACATACACAATTAATCATTAACACATTTAAAATCACCAAATTAGTGAATTGCAGCACTGATAAATGTTGGTGTTCGATCAAAAGACCACGTAACCTAACAAAGTAATTTGAAACTACTGAGAAATCAAAATTAAACAATAATTAGATAATTGATTGAACAATATAACCACACTCTGAATTATGAGAGTGATGAGGCCTATTAAGAAACTCTGACGCATAATTGTAGAATTCAATTTAATTAACAAAAACAGCAAATAAAGAAATTATAATGTTGACATCAAACAGCTTGATAGAATGGAATTCATTCAAACAAAATAGATTGCAATCAAAAAAAAAGTGAAGCCAAAAATTCAAAAATTCTAGAAATTATAGATACAGCTCGAAAATTGAACGATTTAAGCAGAAAACAAACCAGACCTAGAAATCGTCTCGTCTTTTGCAGCTTTTTCTCCGATTAGCGTTGAGAAATTTCCATTGATCTAACTGAAAATCAAAGCCCAAATTTTACAAATTAGGAGAATTTTCAGAAATTAACCAAAAATTTTGTCAAGCCCTTGAATACCAAGCTAGAGGAAAGAGAAAGTGAGAAATGCAGAAGTAAAAGCTTTAAATTTTGTCAAGCCCTAGAGAAATGAAAGAAGGGATGCGAACATGCAATTGAGTATGCAAAGACTTTAAATTTAACGACATCATTCAAAATCCTTTATCTAATGTCAATCTGGATGAACAGCCAAATCACGAATCCAAAATCAAAACCCCATCCCAAAAGAGATTGAAAGAGGAAAACTGAGGAGGGGTGGCGGTTTCCGCTGCTTGGCAAAGATCCGACTCCGGTTAAGTTAATCACGGTGGTCACGAAAACCGTCACCATTGCCGCCACCATCACGACCACTAGTGAATAAGGCCAGATAGAAGAAACAGAGAGGTAGAATGGGTCAACGGCGGGTGAAGGGACGACGGTTGAGTGTAGAATGAGAGAGCAGGGGGGAAAGAGGCGGTAATGAGAGAGAGAGAAAAGAGAGGAAAGTATGGTTTACCGATTAGAGGAGAGAGATTGAGAGAATAAGAAAAGACTACCATGTTAGTGCTTTTTTTTTTTTTTTTTTTTTTTTTTTTTGCGGCAACAGCTTATTATACTAAGGGTTTTTTATTTCTTTTTAAATAAATTTTAAAAACAATGGTAGCGACTACCATATTAGTTGCATTAGTAGTTGCAAATTTATTTAAAAAAATGGTTTCAAAATTATTAACCCTAGCAACTACAATTTAGTCACAAAAAATTATAAGAGCGTCGCAAATTAGCAACCGCAAAGCAACTATTACAAGATCGGTTGCAAAATTTGCGACTTTTCGTCTTTTTCCGTCGCAAAAATTATTTTTGCAACTGATTATTATGGTAGTCGCAAAAATTAGTTGCAAATTAGCGACCGCATAGCAACTACTGCAAAATCGGTTGTAAAATTTGCGACTACTCGTCTTTTTCAGTCGCAAAAATAATTTTTGCGACTGATTATTATGGTAGTCGCAAAAATCAATTGCTAATTTCCCTTTTTCTTGTAGTGAAATTCTGTTTAAGCTTTTTACCGACCATAATTTTAGTTTTGATGGTGGTACTTGTTTGAGAATTGATGCTACTAACCCTTTGGTTAATAGGTGAGCAAAAAGGACAATATTCCACCACATGATGGGTTTAGTTATATGAAGGTAAATTCGGATGGACATATCAACTTTAATCTAAAGGAGTAGTTTGGAGGCGGATATATTAATGAGCAATACCACGGAGTATCTTCTTTGTTTACTGTGGTGATCCAGGTTGAGTTACTAAAGAGAGATCGAGCTAAAGACCTTAAACAAGCGCTAAATGGGAGGCAACTGATAACTTGTTATTCGATATGATTTTAGGATGATTTTGGACCTTGTTTACTTGGTAAATTGGCGTTTTCGTTCACTTTTACTCTATTTTTGTGCAATTTTTGTGTATTCCTTGTTTCACGGGTTGTTAGTGTTTTTGTTGTATTTTTAGGTCCAAAGACAGTCATTTGAAGCATATGGATGATAAACCGAGGTTAGAAGCCAAGACAAAGGAGAAAAACCGAAGAAAAGGTGACGAAGAAAAGGGCCTAGAAGACCCTGCACGGCCGTGCCATGTCTTGCATGTCCGTGCAGGAGGGTTCCAGCAGCTGAAGCTTTCTGCCAGTCCTTGCACGACCGTGCAGGACTTCAGCACATCCGTGCAATATCTCCAGCACGTCAGTGTAGAGGGCTGCACGTCCGTGCAGTCTGCCCAGCCCAAATCAGAACTGAAACTGATTTGTCTGTCTTGAGCTGCACGTTCATGCAGAGCAGGCTGCAAGTCCGTGCCAATCCTGGCACGTCCGTGCAGTCTTGCAGTCGAGCCCGACTCTTGTTTTCTCCGTCCTTTTTTATTTGGGGGGTCATATAAATACTCCCCTTTGCTCATTTGAACGAGCATCCAAGTTTTGAGAGCTTTTCTCTTAGTTTGTAATCTTGGAAACAAAAATACTCTTAAATCATTAGTTAGAATTTAATTATTAGCTTGGAAATTTCAATTTAATCATTGTAGAAGACAAAGTTCGTCCATTGTTGTTTAAAGTTTAAGCTTCTAGTAATTATTTCTCACTCTTCTCTTCTATTTTCTCTACTTCAATTGCTTATTGTCTTCTTAATTCTTACATACTTACGTTGTTAATTAGTTTAATTCTTAGTTTAAAACTTGTTCATGAGTTGCTTGAAATTCTTAATTGCTTTAATCTCCATAGATTGTGAGTAGTCTAATTTTCTAGGGTAGGGTAAAACCCTCAATATAGTCACTAATTACTTGTTGCGTGCATGTGTTAATTTGGTAATTATTGGGTGTTAATTAGTTGAGCTTAAGTGGTTTAATTGCTTAGTTCTTGTATATGGCCATTGCTAGAACTATTATCCAAGCTTTCTCAACGAAGGATCGAGAGATGAACTTGAGTTAGCTCCCTTATGCTTAATTGACTAGTAATGCCATGAGAATAGGAATTTCCGGTCAAGGGAATGTTTATGTCACCGTGATTATGCTTTAACACTTTCTTTATGCTTTGTAACCACGAGAGTAGGTTGTATTCATGATTCAAGTAATAATCCCTCTAGCTTGAGAGAGTAGTTGGGTGCTTTAGATGACTTCCCCTATTTTATCCCCTTATTTTACCTTGATTGTGCATGTTAATTGTGCTTTGTGATGAAGTTGAGTGGTGTAACAACCCGAGTCCTAGAATCCTCTAAATATTGTTAATCTCCCCCTAGCGTTAGTTGATTTGAACTAGTACATGTTACGTAAAACCAAACCAATTTCGACTTCATTTAGCATATTTAAACGGTAGTATCTCGGTGGTTGATTCAACGCCTCTCTTGGGTTCGACCCTTTCTTACCCTTGCTATTAGCTAGTGAGACCAAGATAGGACTTTATCTTTGGTAGGCTCGGCGACGGCCTATCAGCAACCCATTCTGTTTTTTTTTTCTTCTCCCTTTTCTTTTCTTTTTATTTTCCTTATTCTTATTTTTGTTAATTAATGTCTTAGGGGTATGATGCGACATTATTTTAAGGGCGGTCCTAGCTCCGCCCCTAAGTATGATCGATCCTTCTTCTGGCCAATAGGCCAGGCCTAGTTTTCTCTTTCCCTTGCTTGTTCTTATTTGATATATGTTCACATTGAGAACAATGTGAAGTTTAGCTTGGGGGAGGGATTACTTTTCGCTTTGTAGGTATATAGTAATTCTTTTGCTTTGGGTTGTTTTTTAGTGTCTTTATACAACCATGCCTCGATGGTAATATGTAATACATGTGTGGTTTTTGCAAAACTTGTTTTTGAAAACCCATTCACTAATTGGCTTGGAATCGAACTTGTTTGTGGCTAGAATGGTCTCCTCGCATGACCAATATTGATAGCTTGAGTACCTATGTGAGACTTTTGAGCCATTGTTGACTGATACATTTTATTTAGGTCATTCTCTTCATGTGTGTTAGATTTTCCTTCATGTAATTTTGATTCTTGGATTCGCTTTGTGATTATTTGAGACTTTATTATGCGATGTGCCTTTTATTTTAAGCCTTAGAGCCTTTTTGTAGGTTTATTTTATTGAGAATCAATGTATTGTTATTTATGCCCTATCGAGTTGTGTTTGAAAATAAAAAAGAAAGAAAAAAGAACTTAGAAAGAAAAGAGCAAAAATGGAAAGAAAAAAAATCAGAAAAATAAGCATGTTTATGCTCTAAGTTTCAAAGGAAAAAATATAAAAAAAAAAAGTTGGAAAAAGAAAAAAAAAAAAAAAAGAGAGAAAAATAGAAAAATGTTATAGCTTCATGAGAATTCGAGTTGGAAATCCATGAAGAAGAAATAAAGGTAATATTTGTCATGGAAATCTACGTTGTCCTGTGAAGAAAAGTGAGAATAAAGGCATGCTTGTATGTTGTGCGGAGGATATAAGGTTGGTTTGAACCCAACATTTGGCTATGTGGTGGGATTAGGATTTTTGTTTTTTTTAGCATCACATTCCCAAATGACATCGTCTAACCCCATATAACCAAGCCTACCCTTATTTAGGATCTCATGACTTTCGTATTTGCATCACCGCTTTACAAGTGGAGAAAATCTATTAGCAAATCTAAAGAGGACAATTGCATGAAGTCGACGTGCATAATTACAATTAGGATGAGTGATTTCTTATTCTAACCCTTGTAAACATATGAATGGCTTGTTTGTTTTATTTTGCACAACTAAATTGAGGTGTTATTTATATATGATTGAGTAATTGGTTAGGGGAGATGCGTGGGAAGATTGATTGTCAATTATGAGTGCATGACGATTATTGTGGTTTTTAATCAATGACTTGCATTTCTTGTTTTTCACTTGGTTTTAATTTATTGGCACATATATTATTCTTGGTTGAGAGCCTATCTTACCCTTATCTTAGCTTCTTGTGTTCCATGTTTCAATGATTGAGGACAAGCATTGGTCTAGCTTGGGGGAATTTGATAAGTCGATATTATACCATTATTTTTGGGTTATTTGGAATGTGTTTACCATAGAATTTCAACATATAGTTCCTGTTTCTGTACGTTTTATCCAAGTTGGACTCAATTTCTTCTATTCTTTTTATTTGGTTGTTATGTTGTGATTTCAGGATGAAATAGAGCATTTGGAGTGATGATGAATATGCTTTTGAGATGGATTAGTGAACTTCATAAGATGATTTGCAAGTCATAAGAAGCAAGTCGTATGTTAGAGTGAAGATGATGACATTACTACATGGACATGTACCTCTAACTACACGGTCATGTGATATTTTCCATGTACGACTGTTTGCTACATGGCCGTGTACCAAGAGCTACACGGTCGTGTGATGCCATCTCCTTATGAAGTCTGCCTACACGGGTCATTTATGTACCCCTTAGCTACACGACCGTGCATATACATGATGAAATCTGAGATCAAGTAGAGGCTAGCTACATGGTCGTGTACCCAGCAGCACATGGCTGTGTACGTGTGCGCAAAAGATAATTTTATTTTTATAATTTAATGTTTATTTTTAGGAAAGTATAAATAGTGGTTTTAACCCTATTTTGAAACATTTAATTTTCATAGCCTTTTCTATTCTACGTTGTTTTATTTGTGAGAGAACACATTGAACTCCATTGAAGCATTCATCTTTAATTCAATTTCAAGTATTTCTCTTTCATCTTTAATCTCTTTAATTTTCTATTGTTATTATGTTTTCTTTAATTATTTGTCTTGTTATTTATAACATCATGTGTGAGTATTCTCATAATCTAGGGGTAGGTTCGTTGAACCCTTATATGGATTGATGTATTATTTGATTCCCAATTCAATTAATTTAGAATTCTTCTTTTTTTTTTTTTTTTTTTTTTGAATGGATTTAGAATTCTTCTTTGTTAGGGTTGGTTTTATTATCAGTAATTAACTAGAAATAGTATTATTGAATGTGATTAGGTTTACAACGAAAGTTGATTCTTAATTGATTTTAGAACCCTAATAAGAGCCTTTATGCATGAAAATGGCTAATTGTTAGTTCTTACTAGGACTTATAGGATGTCATTCTTAATGTCTTTAATATGTATGATTCAATGAAAATAGGTATGATTGCATGTTAGGGAAGCTATTAGTTTATCGAAATAAACTCTTAGTATTGTAGGGAGTATCCGTTCTGTGGAATATTTATTGGTTTACTTGAGGGATAAGAATTGTTCTATTGCATTGATTAATATTAGCGGGGATACTTAGTCTTAGATGTCTTTTCTTAATTTAATTCTGTACTATTTTCGTTGATTAATAGTTAATATTTATTTTAGTATAGTTTTATCGATATTGATTGGTTACTTATTTATCATTGATTTTAGTCGGTTTAATTAGTTAGTCATTAATCTCTTGGGATTCGACTCTTACTTGCTCGGCTACATAGTAAAGTTAGTTTGGTTTTTTTTGTTAGGTACACGACACACTTATCATATTCCGCAATCACTTTTCCAAGATTACTATATTAGTCTTTTCAAAATCACTTTTCCAAGATTACTAGATTAGTCTTTCCAAAGGACATTCATCTTGCGAGGGTGTTTTAAGGAATAAATAGAGCATCAAATTATTCTTTCTGTTTCTATGTAAAATTGTAAATATCTTTATAGACCTAGTCAATGTTGATAAGATTGCTTTCTTTATTCTTAGATTAGTTATTATAGCTTAATTAGTCCGTATCTCACTTTTTATTTATGATATAGTCGACTACTTGTGTACTCCTAGGGTAATTCTTGTTTTCCTATTTAAAGAGGCTTAAGTGAATAATCAAAGTATACCACTAGTAATTACTTTTTTGACAAGACCACTAGTAATTACTTATAAAGTATTATACAGAGTAATTTTTAAAAATTTTACTTGCACCCTTTATACTATGCTTTTTTCATTTACTCCAAAGTTTAATCATCAACAAGCGAGAGAACATGCATTTCCTTAACATTTAAATAATAAAAATAAAACAAAAAATATTTCATAACAGTACAATTCTCAATAATTTCATTACAACATTCTAATCTAACATAAATTTAATATTGAGGCTTCCTTCACTCTTCTTTGCTTTTTGTACAACATCACAATAAACCAAATAATTAACGATAAAATAACAACAATTAAAATTGAAAATATTGCTATTTGGAATGGTTTAATACTAGCTTTTTTGTCTGCCAACCACGGTGAATTCCCAACAAAACTTATAACCGTTAAAGGCATTAACGCAACCGAAATAGCAAATCCCAAGTATGATATCCGAAATCCTTCATCACGAAGAATTTCAGACCTAATTTTTTCTTGAAAATCTTCTGGAATTTCTTCTATTTGAAATTTTAAATGAGAGAAAATAATTTTGGCTTTTTGCTCGCCCATTTTAGAAGAAATTTGAGAATATAAAAATGAATTTTCTTTGAAAACAATTTTTCTAAATTTTTTTATAGCAAATGCTATAATGTCTGAAATTTCGGAAGAAAATTGAACAATTTTTTTGTAATCTCCTTTTGAAAAATAAACCGAAAGATGACTTGTAAAACTTGAGAGTTGTTAAAAATACCATATTCTTTAGAAAAATTAACATAAATAAACAACAAAACAACCCACCAAAACAAACATTCTTTTGAACGCTTAGCATGAGTAATTATACTAAGATCCTTTATAAGTTCATTTAAAGATTCAAAAATGAAAATCTTTACCGTTTCTAAATCTTGAACAAGAAAAATACCATATAAAGCTCCAGGGAGGTAATCCTTCAAAAACACTTTGTTGAATTCTTTCACCCCCGCTCCGCAAATGAAGTCTTGAACTAACTTCCATGATTTCTCGACGGGCGAACCTTGGCGAAAAAACTCTTCGGTCAAAATTTGTTGGGCTTGATTGGTTGATATATGATCAGACATTTTTAAAGAAGTAAGAAATTAAAGAAGAAGCAAGAAAGGAATAGATGATTGAGAAATAGATATATGATTGAGAAATAGATGATGAAGAAGCTTTAGAAATTGGCTTTTCTGTAGTTAAAATGAAATGGAATGGAACACTGTAAACATTACGAGTAGAGTATAAATAGCTAAGAAATTAAAAAGGAAAAAAAATAACCAATAAAAGAATGGAGGTGTACGTATACAAGTATATGCATATTACAGTACAGCTATGCAAATTACAGCTGTCTTTTTTCCAATTTGAAAATTACAGTATGAAATTTAATATGTGGCAGTACTACTAGTATAGGATTTGCAGAGGGGTGTAATGTACGGAGTCCAGAGATAAAAAAAAAATTGGTGGAGTAAAGTGTAAACCCCTTTATTTTGGATGGATGTGGGGGAAAGTTTGTTTTTTTGGAGAAATTATTATTGTGTGTTTTATGTTTATATTTGTTGAGAGACTTTTTACTCCAATTCAATGTTTAGCGGGTAGGTAATGTTAAAATTTTGATATATGTTAAAAAAAAATTAGATACTTGTATATATATGGGGAATATTATAAGTTTTAAAAATTACTCTTATAAATTTATAACTTGATAATTGATTTGAAGTAGGTTATAAAAAGCTGATACGAACACGAAAATAAATTTATAACTTCATAAGGTTAGGTTTGGATTAAGGCCAGGGTTTATCAATCCGTTTAATATGGACACGAACACAAAGTTAACACGACATGACCTATTTGATAGCCCTAATTTGAAAGTCGGGTACTATTTAAATTTTATTCGGGTACATTTTGAGCTTTATTATATTCTTATTGAAGGAGTACCTTATTATAGTTTTTTTTTTTGTTTTTTTCGTGCAATGAAAACTAGAATTCAAATTTGAGAAGAAAAAAAATTAGCGAAGGACCCTTGTGATCCGCCAACTCGTACAACAATTATCAACTTCTTGGAGATCCTTATGATATAATGAGACTAATATTTTAATCATAAACATTGATCAAAATATAGAGACTTAATTAATCATGTTCAAGTTTCTTTTGATTAGGTGACACTATATATACATCCTATGAGCAATTATCAATCCTTCTAATTAATAGACCAAGTAATCTAATTAATATACATCCTATGACACTATATATACAACTCACAAGTTCACAACATTCACAAGTATGTACAATTATACGAGGCTATGATTAATTTAAAAAAGGGTTGGGTTTGTGGTTATCTACTTATCTTAGACAACTTTCTGCATGCAATCAATAACTCTTTAACATTATTGTTAATACTCGTAATATATACTACGTATACATACAAGCGAGTATATATAACTACTCCGTAACTCTTAAGGAAAAATCAAGTGGGGTCAAAAAATGAGTGCTACAGTATGTATCAGACTATTAGACAGACAAATGTTCTTCCCATTTTCATGCAAATCTTTTACTAGTATTTTGGACAAATATAATGTTGCAATAGGGAGAATCATAAAATGCCCAGCTAGTGCTTACTAGCCCCTAACCCCCTACTCAGTACTCTATTGGTTTTCATGTTTAATTTTTTTGATTGTTTTGTTGTTTGGCAATGTTTAATATTTTTTTAATCCAATGATTATTATGTTTGATTACTTATTATCAGATTACATAGATATGAATTTTATACACTTGTCTTTTTAAATGTGATGTAAAGCTAGTAAAGTTTACGGGTAATTTTATGTTTATCATATTTTTGTTTGGTAAGACTTATATTGTTTTAAAATTTAATTATAGTAATTTTTCTTTTGAATGGTCATGTATAAATTTCTATTCCGTAATAAAATAGATAAATTATCACACGACTATCCATGCCATCTCTTAAATTCCTTTTTAATTTTTAACATTTTCATATATGGTAGGTATGTAAACTTTTTTTTTTTTTTTTTTTTTTTGAAAGGGAGCAAAGGAATTAACTATTAATAGCTAGAAAGTATATGGTATGTAAACTTAATTAGCTTAGTCGGTGTGTAAATTTTTTAATTTAATTTAATAACCTACTGTATTCTTTTAGGTCAATTGATCGACTAGATTAAGAATGAACAGCAAAAGTTATTCGTATGATTGATCCATAAATATGTTGAATTTAACTTATTTTTTATTCCAATAATATCCTATATAGCAGTTTTTACTTTATTATACCTCTAATGAATGAAGATGATATAGTAAATGATGAATAACTACTTCCCTACTAGTTAATACGAGTATATGCTTCCATTACATATTTAGGGCCTGTTCTGTTCCGTTGAAATTCAGTTCAGTTCAGTTCAGCTCAGTTCAGTTCAGTTCAGTTCAGCTCAGCTCAGTTCAGTTCAGCTTTGTTCAGTTCAGTTCAGTTCAGTTCAGTTCAGCTCAGCTCTTAATTTATGTCTAATGATATTGCTAATGATATAAAGCCAAATTTCATTCTTTTAAGATCTTATTACAACGACAACAACAACAAAAATAATAATAAATAGTATATAATAATAATAATAATAATAATAATAATAATAATAATAATAATATTAACAATAATAATAATAATAACAATAATAATTGAAATAATAATAATAATACTAACAATAATAATCAATAAATAATAATAATAATCATCAATAAATAATAATAATAATAATAACAATAATAATAATAATAATAATACTAATAATAATAATCAATAAATAATAATAATAATAATTATCAATAATTAATAATAATAATAACAATAATAATATTGATACAATTCATTGTTCAAATGGTTCTATTTTTTTGAAACATATTTCTAATGTTAATCTCATTGAGAAAATTAGAGTACTACACAACTTAAACTAATTTTCATAGTCAGTTAGTTCTTCGTCTTCAGTTAGTTCTTCGTCTTCTTCTTGTCCACCAAACTCCTCCATTACCTCGGCATTCCTCTGAACTGACTCCCATATCTGATCAGTTATTTCTTGTCGTACAATATCCATAGCTGCTTTCCATACATTTTATAATATATTTTCCATATATTTTATAATTATAATTATATAGTATATTTTTCGTAAATATTTTAATATGTACATTTGTATATACACATGTGTATAGTAATAAATATCAATAAATAATCAATAAATAATCAAAGATCACTAATCCGTAGTTAAAAATCACTAATTAATAAGTTCAGTTCAGTTCAGTTCAGTTCAGTTCAGTTCGGTTCGGTTCGGTTCAGTTCAGTTCAGTTCAGTTCGGTTCGGTTCGGTTCAGTTCAGTTCAGTTCAGTTCAGTTCAGCTGAGTTCAGTCAATTGGAACAGGCCCTTAATTATGAGAATTATGACATGTGCCAAATTATATTATTATCCATCTTAGCTTGTTAATTTAGACCGGATACTTAGATCTATGTACTTATTTAATTTTATTTTAGCAACATTATTCCCTATTGTTATTTGCTACTTGCTACGCGCCTTTACACAATTACACTCCATATCATAAAAAAGTATACGAATTTCTCTAATTCTTTTCATAAGGCACAATAGTTTTCAAGGTTCAGTAATAATTTGTCGCTTGATAATACTCGGTGTTTCATCCCCTATACTTTTGTGTGCCTTAAATTGTTTGTTTTGTTACTATATGCATGTTAGTGATGAACTAAAGTAATCTATCTATTTAATTCCAATGTTACTTTTTTAATCTTAATTTATTAATGCAAACTTGTATAAATAAATAATAGGGTGATAATTTAGCTAGATTTATTTTACCTTTGATTGCATTACATCTGTTTTAGTTTAATCAATATTAGAGTTCGGTATTGGAGTGTAATACTCTTATGCACTTTGGTATCCTAAAAATGGATCGTAATAAGTAATGAATTTTATACCGAATTCTGCAATGAAACTTGAATTTGTGGCACATTGACACAATTAGAATGAACTACTCTTTGGGTATAAAATGATAAGATTCACACATCCTTGTACATTACTTAGAAATTTCAAATATTTCTGAAGTACATTACTTAGATAATCTGCCATCCGCAAAACTAATTATATTTGACCTTCCTGAAAAAACATAAAGAAATATTTATATGGTACTGTCAAATAAAAAATAAAAAAAATATATTTATATGGAGTAGTGTATCCTCTATCACAAAATCATAAACTTCATGCAAAAATTGTCAAGTCACGTTTCCTGATATACTCATTTCTAGAAGTGGTTGAGATATTGTATGATGAAAAGGATAATATTTGTATGATATTCTTCACCAAAAAAAAAAATATTTGTATGATATTTTCTTGATCACGACCCGTGTAAAAGCCAGGTTTACAACCAATTCAAATATGATCCAAGTTTATTTCATTCAGTACTCCGTACTCCGTACGAAATAATGTTTTACAGTTTGGGTAATTGACAATGATATATCAGAGATTTTGCTTGTTCTATATATATGTTATGCCATGCTCATATTCCAATTTAATTTAAATATTGATACAAGTGGCCAATCTAATTTAAATAGTAGTATAATAATCTTATTCAAACTAGGTTTCCGCTACTAATTATGCATTAAATAACTTAATAATATTGATTAGAAGTCGGGGCATTACACGAATCCTCCAACTTTGAACGTAAATCTAACTAACCGTAAACCATGTAAATTCTTATGCTCTTTAATTATTACTCCGTATTGTTTTTCTTGTATTTCATTGGTTTGTTTTGCAATTAATCAAACACAACACCAAGCTAATTAAGTTTGATCTAGTGGCCACCTCACAACCATGGTTGTGGGATCAAACCTCACTAGAGACAATTTGGGGTGGGGATTCCCTTATCCTTCCCTCCACTCCCAAATTGTCTAGCCCGCTAATCCGAGTCAGACACCTATGAGAGATTTCGGCACGATAGAGCCCTTCTCCTTACCTTAACAAAATAAAATAAAATAAAACACAACGTATATAACCTATTTCTCAATGGAAACTTTGTTTTAAGATTTACATTTAGATTGTGTTAATCTTACATTATTTTTTTTTTTTTGGTGAAAGTTAATCACTTAATCTTACATTAATAAACTTGAGTCTTAAATTCAATTATTCAAAGATACTCAGTACTCGGTAGTTTCTAATTTATTTTACCACTTGTATTTATTTCAATGTAAGTTTGTGAAATGCATATATAGTCCTTACAATTGGCTCCCCTGGGGCAAAGGGGAAGCTGTTTTTAAAACGAGGCAATGTCCAAAGCTGAAGTAAAGATTAAATGCCTGGCAGAAGAAAAAACAGTTTGTGCTTTCCCGAATCAGACGCGGATTATAAGCAACTTGTACTAATTTAGGAACTTTCAAAACGAGCTGTAGTAATTTGTTCTCATGAGTAATTTATGGGTAAACTGGTAAAGCATTATGAGCTGATTTACGAGTTACGACTATAAGATAGTTTTAACTTTTAAATCAGTTGATTTAAATTGTGGCGGTGGTGATAATTCGTATCATTCTATCATTTTCTGCTCATAATTGTAAAATATATATACTTCTTATATACACTACGGAGTATATTAAAAAAAATAAAATATAATAAAAAAATAAAAAATAAAAAATAAAATAAAATAAAATAAAACTAAGGTTGTGTCTAAGCTAGTAAGCTCTAAAAGCTCTATAATTAATTGAGATCTAATCTAGCACAAAGTCACAAACTATGTCACGTCACATTCGTCCACCTTTAATTATGTTGTACTAAGTACAATCTTTTTAGGATTAAAAGAGCTCAAAAAGCTATTTTCTTGCATCGATCCTATACTAGTTCCTTTTATTTAATTTTTTCGTCTGCTCATCACTATCACTTACTTTTTTTTTTTTTTTTTTTTTTTTTTGTTTTTTGAAGAAATCACTATCACTTACTTTAAAAAAATACTATGCAATATATTAAAATATATACTCGTATAGTCGTATTGCCAACAGATCAACGGTAAGTCTATCTATACGTGGGGAAAAAATACAAAGAATATTGATTCCTAAATTTAATTGTATCCTCTATCAAAAAATTATAAGCTATATGCAAATATCGTTAATTCGCTTAGATATACTTATTCAAAAGTAATTGAGAAATCGTAAGAAATACTCATTATATCTATGACTTGAGTCTTTTTGCCAACCAAAAGCACTTGGTATGCTGCCACAAACTCAACATGATCACCTATGTTGCCCTAACACATCCCTCCAGCATGTCAGTAAAAACTGTTAAGACTGTCACTAATAAATTTAACAACCCCCCCCCCCCCCCCAACCCCCCCGGCCAGGGTATCACACATGTACTACAACTGATTACAATCAACCAAAACCTTAAGCTTATTTTGTGTACTTCTTCTCTTAAATTAGCCTCAGTAGTCATTATCTAAGGTTGTAATATAGCTACTAAAGAAAGATGGTGAGTGAATGAAGCTCAAGCCTAATGCTTGGAGAGACGTATTCATCCAAGGTTTATGTTTCTTTGTTCGGTTTTGTTTGCTTTTGATTCTTCACTAAAAGAGTCCATCTTTAATCGGCTCCCAAAATCCCAAAAGTTACATCATACTATCCTCTATGATAGTCCTCCTTTACACGGGGTGGATTAAATCATACTCTTAATCAACTTCTAAGCAAAATCTCACTCAAATTCCCCAGAAACCTCATTTTTGAGGTGAGCCAATAATTCAGAGAAATCCTTCAACAATTGGATCAATGGACCTTGCCAAGGACCATGTCCTTTACTGTACCAGAGAAATATACTTATTACATCAACATACCAAAGCAGTATAATTGGTCTCATTCCAATACCAATGTAATCCATCTATTGACTAAAAGCTTCATTTAATCTGAAGTGGATTCATGACATTTTAGACAATTTGGCACATTTTTGGCTAATAATACAAGAAAATTTCCTCTAACAAAGGCAAATACAATCATACAAAGGATAAACACCCTAGCTTTATGCCTTCAGCCCTTCACCATAGGTCAAGATAACATAACATATATTTCCATAAGCCTTAAACCTACAGCCTACAGCATAGAAATGTTCAGGTGATATTTTCTTGATCACGATCCGTGTAAAAGGTTCACGAGCAATTCAACATGATCAAGGGTTATTAACTTATTACAGAGTACAATATTACGTATGTTCATGCATAGATATTCCAATTTAATATTGATAAGAGGAACATGATTACAAGTTCGTTATATATGAAAAATCTTATTCAAAATAGGTATTATACATTAATTAACTTAATAATATTGATTAAAAAACAGGGCATTACACGAATCCCCACTTGTGCGTGGACGTAATTCTAATACATCAAACCACGTAAATTCTTGTGTTGTTGGATCATCTTCTTTACTACTCGTATTTTGCTTTAATAGGATTAAGATTTACGTTTAGATTGTGTTAATCTAACCTCAATAAACTTGAGTCATATTTTCAAAGTGGGTTAGTCAAGATAGTTTTTTTTATTTTCTAATTTTATTTATATATTTATTTCGATATGTAAGTTTGTCAAATGCATATATAGACATATAGTCCTGCACGAAATGCAGACACATACTTTCTCTTTCATGGTCTATTGCAAGCCCGTCTCTTGGGCGGTTTTTTCTCACCCACACACAGGGCCGCCAAAAATTTGGGGCCCAAAAAATAAAAAAAATTACTGAATAACCCAAAAAGAAAACCCTTTCATTTCCTCCTTAATGGCTTCCGGGTTGAATGCTCACCATTACCAACACAACAATTCAACAAACTCTACAATTTATCATGGTTTTAAATGATTCTAATCTCTTTTTACCCAAAATACAATTAATTCTCTTAATTATCACTCTTACCTTCCCGTTCCTTTTTTTTTTTCAGCAAGCAACTATGTGGGTCAAAACCATCCAATTATTCCAATGTCTCAAATTTGTTATAATAGGGGCCTAAATTTTATTCTTAACACATGGCCTCTATATATCCCGAGACGGCCCTGGTCTATTGTCCCAACTCCCAAGATTACTCCCAGCCAAACACGCTTAACTATGGAGTATCTTAGCATATTAGCTCCCAAATTAGGGATGAGCCTATTGTGACGAAATGCACATCAAGGGCCAACAACTGTCCCAACAAACCAATACAAGTCCTTCCGGCGCATTTTGTCCTCACTCATGCACACCCGAGAAAACTTCCCAAGAGGTCACCCATCCCAAGACTATTCCCAGCCAAGCACGCTTAGTTGTGGAGTATCTTAGCATATGAACTCCCTAAAAGAAAGATGTATCTTGTTGATATGAGTATTATATCAAATCCTTTTTAAAGCAATCATGAGTGGTATTACAACACTAACTGAGGTCGATCTCAACCATTAACAACTTGTGCAGCCAAGACCAATTGGGATCATTGTTCTACACTACTTCAACGCTTTGGGCCTTTAATGGGCCTGGGTAAACAACTGCTAGCCTCCTAATGACCTGATTGACCTTAATTAATTATTATAAAGGATTTACTAATAATCAATATTTAAGACAAATAAAAGACATTAGTCCTAACTCAAAAGTGTATGTTCTTGCAATATTTTGTAGATATTTATAAACTGTTTTGTGCAGACAACTAATGAATCAAAAAGGATTCCATGTATTCTAATAAGGAATCAAAATGATAGAGTATAAAACATATTTTTGGGCCTCAACTATAAGCTTATGATCCGCGTTTGGTTGAAGCTTAGGAGTATGTTTTATACTCTATCACAAAAGGTTCTCTTCTTTGATTGATTAGTCGAAAAACACCATTAATTGAGCCTAAATAAATGACACATCGTCCACAACGATATTTTCAAATATCTATTCGCCTCATTCTTTTTTAACAAAGGATTAAAAATTCATTGTTCAATTTGAAGAACAAATCCCTAATGAATGAATTGTGAACGAAACATATTAATTAAAAACTACAATTGAATCATTGAATGAATTGATAAATAAAACTTACAAAATTTCGAAAAAAGAAATTTGATTGTGGATGATGAACGTACAATGAAAAACTTATTTTTAATTATATTTTAATTTCTGGAATCATGAAATTAATAAATGAATTTCAGAAATAGAATAATTAATTTTTGAAATAAATAAATGAATTTCAGAAAATAGAATAATTTTTTTTCAAAAAAAAAAGAAAATAGAATAATTAATCTTTGACATAAATAATATGAATTTCAGAGATTTGAAAATAATTTGGCTTAAAAAATAAGTCAAAAATATTGATGACATGGATAATATCATTCAATCATATTGCGACACTTAGGTTAATGTATGGTAGTTTTATTTCAAACGACCGCTATAAAAATCATCTTATTTAAGGTAGACTTGCATTAAGTTATTGTAAAACATGTTAAAGTTACCTTATTTACCATAAAAGTTATCATTTTTCTAACATAAATTTACTTTTAGAAAAACACTTATAATATATATTTTTTTTGGTGCTCCACTCAGTTCACCCTTAGGGCTAATTCGGATTCGAGATCAATTTTGGATAGTTAGGTTGCAGTCCCCTCCCGATTGTTGTTGTCACTTATAAAGTTATATTATATTAGATTAATAATATTTTTTTGACATGATAGATTAATAATATTAACTTTTATAAAATGAAATTATAAAATATACCTTAAAATAAATTAATTCCGTCATAAATTAAAAATTATCCAGGACTAAAGTTTAATATAAAAGCGCAAATAAAATTTGTATCCCACATATCACCCTTTATACACATACAAACAACAACAACAACAATAACCTTATTGTTTCCCAGCTGTCAAAAAAAAAAAAAAAAAAAAAAAAAAAAAAACTAAAAAGGATAGATGGTCTGATAATATTTCGTTATTACTACGTATAATTTTAATGAACGAGACCCCTCACCCTCACCCTCACCCTCACGGCCTCACCCTCATCCTCCAATTATCAATTATGCAACTATTTGGATCATCTCCTTTCTTTCATTCAACTTAATTATTATACCCTAAAAAGGGCAAATAAACTCTCATTTATCACCCTTTTTCTATACTTGTATTTTTCTTTTTTGGGTTTTTAAGTGCCACCCTGTTACAAGTTAGTTACACAAAATTAAATAAAATAAAGCAAAAAGCTCCTTCTTTTTCCAAGCTGGCATATTATCCCCCCAAAAAATTAAAAATAAAATAAAAATAAAATAAAATCACTCACTTAATACAAACACAACAAATCCACTCTGTTTTTTCTTCTTCAATTCTTCATCTCACCTCTTTTTGCATTTCCTTTTCTTCCACTTCACCCAAAAAAAAATAAAAAAAATACCAAGAATCTCAAATTTCTCATATTTCAATAAACTTAGCTCAATTTTAATACAATTAAATTGATCAAAACATGTCAAATTCAGTGGGTTTAGAATTGGAAAGAAAGGCTTCACCGGGAAATGACATGGAGAGGGGATCACCCGTGGCGGCGACGGCATCCGGCGAAACAGAGCACGGTATTGGATCATTTATAAATGGCGATATTTACATGTGTGCCACTATTGGAGATCCTGCGTTTTTACTACCCCTTAGGTTTGTGAACTTTTTCTTTTCAATGCTCAAGTTAAATTGACCTATATCTCATTGGAGTCTTCATCTGCTTGGTTATTGGATAAGATTGTATTTTATGGGGAAGTTTTGGTGAAAATAGCCCAAACAGGGAAAAGATGTTAAATCCACAGACCACGGCCTAAGATAGGAATAAATGAATAATAGTGCAAAATGTTTTTCTTTCCTTTCTTCAATTTTCTTTTTTAAATGAACAATTGAAATGGGTACTAGCTTGATGACACCACAAGTTAATGTTCAGGAGGTTGAGACATGCTCAATACAAAATGGCCGAAGGTAGACCACTTCAGCAGATTCTTAAGAAGAAATTCCAATCACATTCCACTGTAATTATTTTGTATTTTTCCTAATATGTAATTATTCTTAATTGTTCATGTGTATAATTAAATCATTTGTTCAATAACATGTTTTTTTAAAAGGCATTAACATGCCTCTTCAGCTTAATTATTCCAGTTTAGTTTACTTCAATAAATCAAAACACGCCCTTAATCCTTAATGATTTGATTTCTCTCACTTTTTAAAGAGCAATTTTGAAGTTAGGAATAACGAAGCAAGAAAATGGTGTATGTAGGGAATAATTTCAAGCCTTTAAAATCCCACTAGCTCGAACCCCACTGTGATCATACACTGAAATACGGTGGCGCCAAAAGGGAAGAGGATAGAGCAAAAGAGTCGCCAACAAGTTTTTAAGGAACTTGTAAACCGTTCATAGGATGAAGGTTACACCCCTTAACGATCCAAGAGATCGTCAACTCCATAAGGTCATGAACCAAATAAGGGTTCGGGGATGATGGTACAAATCCAACCTAAAAGAGATTGAACCTGCCCTAATAATAGGCCTCTACTTTATTCTGCTCGTATTCATGTGCGCTTTTTGACTAACATACAATCATTAGGATTAACCCTAAACCTGTTTAATCTATGTTGGTTGAATTTAATGCACAAACAAATCTATTATTGGCGATCACTTGAATTATAATCAAATTAACCCTAACAAGATTATTAACTATCTTATCAGGCGTGATTACAAGTACAAATTCCCTTTAAACATGCATAAAAGGTGATCAAGCAATAAATAATAAGCATCAAGCAACATAATAATAAATATCATGAATAAACATGAATTATAATAATTATAATAATAATATTCATAATCATCATAAATTATAATCATAATCAAAATCATGCTCATATTAATATTAAAGCACAATGAACATAGCAAGATCCTAGGCATGATACTAACAAGGTTAATAACAAACCCTAGCATGTCACTAAGCAATAAAAATCAAATCTTTAACCCTAACATGATACTAACATGAATAAACATTAGGAAGAACATAGGAGGCATCATAACAATCATATTTAATATTAAAAATACCCTAGACATGATACTAGGAATATCATAATAACAATACAAACATGATGTCTACATCATAATATCAATAAATCAATTAAAGCACTTACTTTGATGCCTCGTACCTCTTTCTAATAACAAAAAACACACATTAGTAACTTCAAGGAAAATAATAACCAAACAATTAAATTAAATAATTGAAAGAGAAATTTAGGACCAAACCCTCAGAAATTAAACCTTTCACGTCTAGGGCGAAGACAACTTCGAATATGGCTAGGTGTTTCTAGATCTTGTGAATACGGAATTTTGTATGAAAACAAGTAAGAAAGAATTGAATGAATTATAGAATGCTAAAGAATTAATGATTGTTGATGAAAGCTTGAGAATGAATAGAATTGGTGAAAATTGATGAATTGGTGAATGAAAACGGAGTTTTTGATACGATATTTATAGAGAAAATCAGCCAAAAAAGATAATTTAACAAAACAGAGTCTGACGCTCAGGAAACAAGGTTGGCGCCAACCCTGGCTAGCTGGTGCCAGGCACCAGGGGCTAGCGCCAGGCGCCAATGGCTAGCGCCTGGCGCCAAGGCCTGGGGTTGGACGCCAGTCTTGATTCTAACGCGTTTTCGAAAATCCGATAAGTTTACCGTACTGGAAGATAAAATAATATAATTTCTTCGAAAATGCTATTTGATTTTGATTAAAACTCTGAAAAGTCAACAAAGTCAACTTATCAATGCTAATTGAATTAGGAATGAAAAGAACCTTCTAGAAGACCAAAACCATTCCTAATTGCATTAGGAATGATAAATCATATTAGGCCCTCCCCTAGATCATTGGGCCGTACATAAAGCTCAAACCAGGCCCAATTTAGTAAATTGGCCATAACTTCCTCAATATTCATCGGAATTGGGCTTATAATATATCGTTGGAAAGGTCTTTGCAAGCCCCATCCAACTACACTACTATTGGACCCATATCATGGACCAACCAAACTGGATTGACTGTTTTCTTAAAATAAAGTTTTCAAAAACAGAGAGAAGAGAAAAGAAATAAAAAACTTTCCGCAACACTAGACCTTCCACACTTTCGTTTCATTTGATTATGATTCGACGTGAAAGGTACTCATCACTGGGTTTGGTTTTGGGGAGACACAAATGGGTGTCTACAGTGTACTTATTTAATCATCAAATATTAATTCCACACCATCGTTAAATAGCAATTGAAAGTATGTAAACTCTAAAGTCCAAATACATAATTCCACTACAATTGGTTAATTATACAGCACACAATGCGCGCGTGAGCTCCCTAGTATATATAAAGGAGAGTTTTTTCCCGAGTTTTTAGAGAGCAACATAGGATCTAATTTTCTTAGTGTGCCATGTAGGATTATATATTTTAGTAGTATCCAATTAAATAAGATATTTATTAAAATATTTTATAATTAAATAATTCAAATGCCACGCACGTAAGCAAAATTGGCGAATGAGATATTAAAATTTAAATTATAATTAAATAATTCAAATGCCACGTAAGCAAAATTGGCAAATGGGATTTTAAAATTTAAATTAATTAAATATAAAATATTATCTTTTGATATTAGGAATTTTATCTAAATATATAACCAATTTTAGCACATTAATTAAAACAATAAAAAATGTTTTAAAAAATTCAAACAAACCGTGCATTGCACGGGATTCATCTAGTATATTCATTAATCCAAACATATAAGATTTACTTATATTAGTTGTATATGTCCTCCTAAGGTTATGATTTTTTTATTTATATAAAGTGGTATGCAAATTTGAGATCAAATCTCATCTACATACTTGTCTTTTATTTATTTTTTAAATTTTTTTTTTTTTTGGACAACAGCAAAATCGTAAATTAATTACTCCCTCTGTTTTTAAATACTTGCTCCACTTCCCTTTTGCGGCCGTTTTTAAATACTTGCTCCATTTTCTTATTTGGAAAACTTTTATAATATTGAATTCATTTTTCTCAACTAATGGACCCAATTTTATTACTTTTAGACTCTCTTTCCTCCAATTTACCTTCCACCAACCCCACTATCTCCATATTTTAATGCTTTCTCCAATTTCTCCTAAAACTCCGCGCATGGAGAAATGGAGCAAGTATTTAAAAACGGAGGGAGTATAAACTAAGTTACATATTAGAACATTAGGGGTAGAACCATACACAACTTTCTATTCGAAAACCAGAAGTATTCGACGTGATACGACGCTTTTCTTTTAGAGTCACTCATCCTGTAAAATAAAGAGCTAGTCGAAAAAAAGGAAGCTAAACTTCTTAGAGAATCATTTTTCCTTCTAGCTCAGAGCGACGAGAGGAAACCAATATCATCAAATTATGAGAAGATTTGTTAGGGCTCACTGCAACCTTCGATGGAGATCGGACGACTGGAGCAGCTGGAAGGGGCACCGACGTACTTTCACACGATGACACTTGATTAACCATACCTATGGTCAAATCTTCTTGCGCCAAATTGGATTTGTTTCACACCTAACATGCCCTTTTACAGGGGGTGACAAATCTCCATTAGTGTAAAAACTTTTTGAGTTTCAACACAATCCATCTTCATTGGAGGATTGAGTATTCGGATGCTAATAAAAATTTTCCTGAAAGAGCAATAGCAGTGTAGTGTTTGTCCCTTAGAAATCGCTCCATACATTGTTGGAGTTACATGCAAATAGGAATCAATACGTTTTTGGTTACAAAACCGATAACCTAACCCTGTAAGATTTGGGTTTTTGGTTTATGAAGTTGACTTCATATCAGAATTGTTATCAATAACGTTGGGCCTTTGATCTTGATTGATAGGGTACGGTTAAGCTTACCCTCCTTCGAATTCAAAGATTTTCCAATAACATCCTTTTTCATTTTGGTGACATCTTTTACACCAATACACCTACGAACACAACCATCTCCACTACCATCTCATCCCTTTCTTTTCCCTTTCTTCTCTAACTTCCTCTTTTCTTCTTCTTTCCCAAAATTAACATATCGAAACATTTCATCCTCTCTTGTAACTGCAAGTGCCTCATTATTGATAAAATCCGTAGACCAGGCCAACAGAGACGTCACCTCCTTGAGTTTTTGTTGAAACTCTCTGTTATTGGGATCAATCTTAATCGCTTGTGCAAGATCCATGAAAGCTAAGTTAGGTTTATTGAGCTCTAAAGCTGCCACCGCCCTTCGAAAGTAAGCTTTCACATTAGAAATGAAGTATCATAACACAAAACTACCGAACACAATTGACCCACCTTGTCAAAGTTTTTCTCTTTGACGTAACAAGCACCCAAGTTCAGATTAAGAGACACGGAAAGACTCAAAAAGACTGACTTATCTTCATCATTACAAACTAAAACAAAAGTTAAGATCTTGAGTGCAAGAAATTATTTTTCAAGAGCTAAATCCATATTACTCTCTTTGTAGAAAGTGTTACCTTCATCTTTCAAACCCTTGACAACATTAAGAATACCAAAGGATTCTCCAGCTTCCCAACTAAAAGCTCTAGCTTATGAGAGGATATATCATCCTCTTCAACATGAGTAATACACAAAACCCCCCTAAGCTCTTCAAAGTTATCCATAAAATTTATGAATAAGAACAAACTAAACACACCAAAAGCAACTAGAAATTAGAAACCAAACTATTAAACAGAGAGCAAATATGCTTCTCCATAACTTAAACCATTCTGACGAAGAATACTTTGGCACAAGAACGAAGGAAGTCCACCTGGAGTACCAGTAGTTATATCGTCGATTCACTAGTCCTTTGATGCGGGAATGGTCTACGATTATAAGACCATAAAAATCCCCAAAAGTCAAAAACCAAACCATAACCCTAACTTTTCTAAAGGAAAATTCGAGCGTTTGGGTTAACTAAGCAAAGCACCGCTCCTAAATAGTCTTGAGGTCGTCAAGAATTGCTCGCCGACGACCTTAATTGCAATTGAGCTAACGTTGCTCTGGCCGCCGGCGGCAGGGGAAAGCTTGAAGTAGCTCTCTATTTTAAGAGAGAAGGGGTAGCTTTTAAAAGTTAAAATATCAAGTTTTAGAAATGTTTTACCTCGTTAACACTTAATTAGTACATACTCTAACAGAAAAAGAGACTAGAAAGTCCATTTGCATTTGTTGAATGATCTAAATTAAAGGTATTGTAAATGTTGAACAATGTATCCGTGATGATAGGATTTCACTTGTCTTAGATCAGATTTATTACACGTCATATTTATAGTTAGGGCCTGTTCTGATTGAGTGAACTAAGCTGAACTGAACTTATTGGAGTTGAACTAAACTGAACTGAATATTTTATGAGAGAAGGAAATTAAGATAAGAACTGAACTTAACTTAACTTATTGAAGCTGAAGTAAACTGATTTGAAAATAAGCTGATGAGAGCTATATTAAAGAATTTTCTCAAAAACTATAATTATTCTTGATAATATATGGATCCAATTATTGATAACTACTATCAATAAAATTTATATGATACCACTAATAATTAAATTAGTTTACTATGAAGAGTATTATACGGAGTAATTTTTTTAATTTTAACTTACACTACATGAAAGTGACTTACAAAATATTTTTCTGAAACATTCCAAATTGAAACTTAGCTAGTTATATTCACATAGTCTTATATGTGGCTGGCCACACCATGTGGTAAGGAATTACTTCGTTAGTGTAATAGACTAATAGGGGTAACTTGGTCAGTGTTAAAGAGGTTACTTGGTCAGTGCTATAGGGTTACTCGGTTAGTGTTATAGGGGTTACTCAGTTAGTATTACAGGGGTTACTTGATTAGTTTTATATGAGTTACTTTGTTCTTTTATAAGTAGACACACGGTGTGGCTGGCCACACACAAGACGATCTAAATTACATTAGGATGGAAGGTGTATTCTGAAATCAACCATTTATAATATGTTTTTTTTCATTTACCCCGTAGTTTAATCATCAACAAGAGAGAAATATTATACTTAACTAATACAATGAAAATTTTACAATTAGGGTCTGTACACTTCAGCTTAATTTCAATTCAGTTCAGTTCCTAATTTCCTTCTCTCATAAAATATTCACTTGTAATCTCATTCAGCTTAGTTCAGTTCACTTCAGCTCCAATCAGTTCAGTTCAGTAAATGTGAACATACCCTTAGTTCTTAAGCGCATGCATTGTATTATGGATAATGGTGGGACATTTAATCACGAAATGGACCCCACGCGAGCTTAATACCATCGCATAATAACCATAACAATAATTATGATCAATAATTTGATTAACCCAAAAACAATGTACATAAATGCAGATATTGACGAATCACTTAGATGTATTAACTCATAATAGCATGTACTTTCTTGACATTTAAATAATAAAAATAAAACAAAAAATATTTTATCATACAAGCTTTTTTCACAATTACAAATAATAAAAATAAGACAACAATCTCATCTAACATAATTTAAATATTGAGGTTTCCTTCACTCTTTTATGTTATTTGTACAACATTACAAAAAACCAAATAATTAACTATTAAATAACAACAATTACAATAGAAAATATTACTATTTAAGAGGGTTTTCTTACTTTGGTGTTCGCCAACTATAGAGAATTACCAACAAAACTAATAACTATTAAAGATCGTATCAACGCAACCGAAATAGCAAATTCTAAGTACGATATCCGGAATCCTTCATCACGGAGAATTTCAGACTTAATAGTTTCTTGAAAATCATCCGAAATTTCTTCTATTTGAAATTTTAAATGCGACAAAACAATTTAGGCTTTTTGCTCTCCCATTTTAGATGAAAGGTAAGAATATAAAGATGAATTTCTTTTAAATTTCTTATAACAAATGCTATAATATCAAAATTTTCGGATTTAAAGCTAACAATTTGTTTGTAATCATCTTTTGAAGAATAAACCAAAAGATTAATTATTACTAAAACATCAAGATTAAAATACCACATTCTTTAGAAAAAATTACATATATAAACAACAAAACAACCCGCCAAAATAAACAATTTTTTGAACATTTACTTTAAGTAATCATACCAAGTTTTTTAAAAATTCATTTAAAGATTTGAAAATAAAAAACTTTTATTGTTTCCAAATCTTCAACAAAATAAATACCATGCACGGCTCCCGCCACGTAATCCCTCAAAAATACTTTGTTAAATTGCTTAACACCCGCTCTGCAAACGAATTTTTGTATTAGCTTCCATGAATTTCTAACGGCGAACCTTAATCTATACTAGTTTTGTGCCCGTGCGATGCCCAGTTTTTTTTTATTGAATTTTAAGATATATTTTTAATCTATATGTCAAATTTTAAAACATATTATTGATACAAAATTAGTTAAGAACTGATGTGTTTTTGTAACGATTTAAACTCGTAGACATGTAATAATGACTAATAATAATAATATTGGTGAAAAATATTTCTTGACCCGTAACCTGTAATAATGACCCTGCCTAAAATGATAGGTAACTCGACCTGATTTATAGGTCTACACACAGTAATAAAATGACCCTGCCTAAAATGATAGGTAACTCGACCTGATTTATAGGTCTACACACAGTAATAAAATTATATTAGATTGTGAAGTATATTATTTTAATTGATTAGGATATATTATAAACAATGGATGTGGTACATTTTAAACTAATTTTTTCTCTCCAGAAAATATTATGATACAAAAATAAATTTATATGATAATTTATGAGAGTTATAATCTAATAATTTTTTCAATAAAATTATAATTTAATTTGTACTTTATTAAAAAAAAAAAAAAATTCTATGATAAAAATATTGGTACTTTATCAAAAATAAAAACCTAAATTAACAATTTTATCCTAAAAATCTATTCAAATTTGATTGAAATAAAATTCTATACTAACTTTTTTATCCTACAAATTAAATTCTATGTAACTCTATCCTACGTAGCACGACACTTAGCGAAAAGTTGGAACGCCAAGTGTCACTACCTCGTCGTCTGGCTAAAAGTTTAGCTTTATATATTAGTTATATGATATGTAGTTTAACGTAATTTGTTAATTTATGAATTAGTTTAATATAATTTGTTTTTATGTTGTTTGAATTTTTTTAACGACGAACTACCCATTTTAGATGCAAAGTGGGTATGTAAAGATACAATCACTGAAATTATTACAGCAATAATTGGTACAAATCCTAGTCGTGAGAATTTATGTATTTTTCTGTATGGCACCATATCAGTATTAATCATATAAGTTGAAAAAGTTAATCCTGATAACACAATTATAAGTATAAAACCCATAACTGAAATGTAAAGACCTTCAGCGCGGATTATTTCGGATGTGATTTTCTCTCGAAAATCATCGGGAATTTCCCCAATTTGACATTTTAAATGACCCAAAATAAATTCAGCTTTTCTCTCTCCTATTTTAATTGCAAGTACGGTATGTAAAGATGAGTTTTTTTTTCCGAAACAATCTCTTTAAATTTCTGTAAAACAAAAGTTAACATACTGAAAATATCAGAAGGAAAGTAACCAATTTTTTTCAAATCTCCTTTAGAACAATAAATAGAGAGATTTATTACTTCTAAAACTTGAGAGTTGTTAAAAATATTATACTCTTTTGAAATTTTAACATATATAATAACCAAAATAATCCACCAAAATAAAGTTTCTTTAGAAAGTTGAGTATGAGTAAGATCTTTTTTGAGCTCATTTAAAGATTCAAAGAGAAAAATCTTAACTTTTTCAAGATCCTCAATATAAAAAATACCGTAAGCGGCACAAGGAACGTAATCTCTAAGAAAAAGTTGATTAAATTCCTTTATAACAATTGCTTCGGAAACAAACTCTTGCACGTTGTTCCATGATTCATTCAACAACGAATCATGGCGAAAAAATTCCTCATTCCACAGTTGCTGAGCTTGATTAGCAGATTGATGATCAGATATATTGAGAGGGTAAAAAAGAAAGATAAAAGAAGAAGGGAGATGATGGAAAAAGATGATGGAGAATACTTTTGAGAGGGTAAAAAAGAAACAGTAAGATAGAAGACTACGAAAGGAGACGATGGAGAAAAAAGATGAACAATACTTTAGAAATGGGTTTTTTTTGTAGTTGTAGCTAGGTGAGGAGGAATAGTTTAGAGGCAGTCTATTTATATATCTAAATGAAATAGAAGGGAAACCCTAGGGTTGTAGGCCAGTAGGGTATAGTACACTCCTACACTGTAAATCACTAAAAAAAATTAAAAAAAAAAAGGAAAAAGAACCAATAAAGAATGACGGTGTATGTACATTGTACACAAGCTGTATATGCTGAATGTTGATTGCTGATTGCTGATATGCATAGTATGAAATGAAATTTGACAGGGGTTAGTACTATTGTTTAATATGTGGCAGTATGAAATTTGACGGGTTTAGTACTATTGTTTAAAATGTGGCAGTTTTTGGATGGATGTAGCCATGTGATGAAAAGTTTTTTTTTTGGAGTAATTACTACGTATAATTGTGTGTGTGTGTGTTTTCTAGAAAATGTGTGCTTATTATGTTTAATTTTGTTGAGAGGTTTTTTACGGGAGCAATTTAAGGTACACTTGGTGTACAAAAGGAATCTTGTACACAAGTTTTCTATTGGTTGAATTGGAATATTCCTTTTATGTGGGCCAACTTCATTTTCATTTGAAATTCAAATTTGTTTTTTAAATTTTCAACTTTTGAATTTCAAATTTTTCTATCCTTTCACCTACCCAAATTAATGTAGTATATAATCCCCAAAAAAAATCAGAATTTTTGACCTCATTTTTTTTCTCTCTCCTAATTTTTTTTCTCTCTCCTATAGTTTCCCCTCTAATGTATCTGGGTAAATAACTGTTGAAGAACAATAAAAAAAAATGAGTTTCTGAATTTCAGCGTGAAACTAATTTGGTTCAAATGGCTGCCATAATTGAAAGGCTTGGGTATGAACATTATAATGTAAGTTATATTCCTTCGTTTGATTGTTCAATGAATGAATTATTTGATGTCGTGGATGATGAAGGATTCATCAACTTGAGAAGGGTTGCATTGTCAAATAGATCTGTGCACATATTAATCAAACATAAACAGAAATTGAAGGGGGATAGTGTACGAAGATCTGAAAAGCATATTGCGGTCCGGAAACCAAATCCGAAGGCATATGTTTGAATTGAAGCATTTCAATTATAAATTTGATTTATCGTTTGAATTCGTATCCACATTGCATGTTAATTCAAAATTCAATTCCAACTTCAATGGTTTTGTAAACCTCTAGTTTTATCTAATTATTGCAGTTTATTTTATAGAAATTAATATAAGTTTGTAAAACTATGTTGCTTATGAAACTGTAAAAGAAATTAGTTAGTTATTGCCAACACTTAGTTAGGGTCAAATGATACTGTAAATTAAATAAATATACTTTTAAATACATTCTGATGCACAATTATATTAAGTAAAATAATTGAAGTGATGGTAACGAAAAAAGTTATTTCTCCTAGTGTATATTAACCATCATATGCTTTCTTTAATCTACTAATGAGACTGTGTAAAAAGCAAATTATTTGTCATGTATAGTAACCCTTATTGTTTCATATAACTTTATTATGATTTTGTGAAGTAAGTTATGATCTTTTAAAAGAAATAAGTTAGTTTTAATACTGGTGGGTGTATGTTGATCAATTTTATTTGATTAAAAAATTGTGTTACAGTATTCAAATTGCACAACAAATCTAGTGCGGTTTGTTGAACTCGTTGGGAAGTTGAATCCTACTCAAAGAGGTTGGGTTAATGAAATGGGATTTGTCAATCTCCTGCATTTGTCCGTTACAAGCATAGACCCATCCTTTATAAGTTGGATTGTTTCAAGCTATGATCCCGTTTCACGCACCCTTAATATTAGGGAGAACTACAATGTTGTTGTTGATTGCGAGATGGTTGGATGGGTCCTCGGAGTTCCTGGTTGGGATTTCTTGTTTTACCCCGAAAAAGCCTCTGCTGAAACATTCAAGTATTTGAAAAAAATGTACAAGGGTCATTTCTCTCGCGGTGCTATCAAAGAGTCAAAAGTGTATGCTGACATATGTGCTGAGAAGTATAATAAGTCCCCTTTGGAATCAATCACTTAAAATAAGAAAAGGAGGAATATTAGTGATTTGGAATTTGATTGCAACTTTGTAATTAATGTTTTGTCTTTTCTTGTTTTATTTATGGTTATTGGCTATAATTAATCGCCTATTATAAATTTTGATTGGAAAATTTGCCATGTCAGAAATCCTCTAGCACATACATTAACCAATCAAAATTATTTGATTCTTCAAGCACGTAATTAGATTAATTGTTCATGGATTATGAAAATTATTCAACTTATAATAATGTTAGGAAATATTCAATGTGGGTATATCATTTTGAAACGCTCAAAATAGTATATGGGACTAACAAAATGAAACGGAGGGAGTATTGTTCCTACATAATTCAATCATCAATTACAGCAAGTATTCAAATAATATTTAAACCATACTCCGAAAATTGATATTGCTCTAATAAATTAATTACATACAAAATGAATACAAAATCAATTAGGAATCAATATTCCTACAGTAAGATACAATTACTGAGTAGTGAGAACCAATAAAAAAAATAAAAAAAACAATTACACATGAAGTATAAGAATTATACGTAGTAAGAATCAAGCAATATGTAGATCATATATTGCCCCATATAATCGTCCATTATTAACCAAAAAATAAATAAAAACAAACAAAATTCAGCATTATACACACACAGTATATTATTGGACAAAATAAAGTTAACTTACAGTTATGTACCTTGTTTTTTTGGACTCACTAAAGTTGGACTATACTAAATAAAGTTAAATTGAATTTGATGGAGTTAGACTGAGTTAGATTGAAAACAGTTATAATAATGTACACGTAATGTAATAAATTGATTTGAACTAGATTGAAATGAAAATTGAGAAGCTCCCTACTCATATAAATCTATAGCAAGGCTTAAAACCTTTAAATTATGAAACTTGTGCAAGTTAAACATAATCCAATTTTTGCATCAAAAAAATGCATGTACGAGTATAAAAACTATTTTTACCTCTACCTCTCTATTTCGATTTGTTGTTTGTGTCATGCCAGGGTCTGTTTAAATAACTACAATTACAATAACCACAATAAAGTTCAATACCATTATAAACTATATAACTACAATTACAATGCAATAATTTTAAATAACTTTATCATCCTATTTTATTTAACACAATAGACCCTTAATCTTAAACCCTAACTCCAATAATTCACACTAACGAAAGATCATATTGTATTTTACGGTATCATATTAGACCTTATTTAAACTTATTTTAGATATATAAACTTACCTAAACTTATCTTAATTTATGAACTTATCTTAACTTATCTGAACTTACTATAACTTATCTTATATAATCTGAACTTATTAGACCTTATAAAACTTATTTTAGTTGTAATTTGTACTTGGGTAATTCTTATCATAACTAATTAAACCTAAACTGAACTTACGACCTGTTCACTTCAGCTTAATTTCAGTTCAGTTCAGCGCCAATCAGTTCAGTTCAGTTTAGTTCAGTTCAGTTCAACTCCAATTAGTTCAGTTCAGTTCAACTCCTAATTTCCTTCTCTTATAAATTAATATTCATTTCAGCTCTATTCTCAGTTCAGTTCAGTTCAGCTCCTAATTTCTTTATCTTATAAATTAATGTTCATTTCAGCTCTATTCTCAGTTCAGTTCAATTCAGTTCAGTTCAGCTCAGCTCCTAACAGTTCAATATAGTTCAGTTCAGTTCACAACTTATCTAAGTTATTTTTCCAAAACTTTCAGTTCAGTTCACCTCCAATCAGTTCATTCAAGTTCACTTCAGTTCAGTTCAGTAAATGTAAACATGCCCTTATTACACGTGAAATAAGTAAAAATAAGATGAACGGAAAAGACCATTTTATGACTTGATTATAACATATTGAAACTTGTTAGACCTTATTTAGCTTAATGAAACATATAAAGCCTTATTTAACTTATTTAGGGTGAGTTTTATCCACCTGATTTTTACTTATCTGAATTTATTTGATCTTATCTGAACTTATCTTAACTTATTTGAACTTATTTGATATTATCTGAACTTATTAGCCCTTATTAAAACTTATTATAGTTATAAATTAAACTTGGGTAACCCTGATTAACTCTTATCACAACTTATCTGAACTTATTTTTCCAAAACTTGCTTATCTTATTTGAATTTTTTTTGAACTTATCAACCCTTATCTGAACTTATTAACCCTGAAATAAGTACAAATAAGGTAAACAGAACAAGCCCTTAGTTAACCTGATTATAACTTATATGAACTGATTCGAACTCATCTGAACTTATTAGACTTGAAGCTTATTTTTATAAAGTGAAGAGAACAAACCCTTTAGTGAACGACGGTATGCAATTGAAAAAGTTTTAAATTTGACCGCCTATTAAAATATCCCACTTTGATTAATGTAGTTAATTCATGAAAAATGAATTCAGGATCGTAACACTTTTATTAGTATCACATCATATTCCAATCCTAAACTCTTAACCTAAATCTACATAATTTTGCATTAACGAAAGATCATATTATATTTTACGGTGTCATATTCTGTTTAAAGGCATCATGAAATTCATTTGACATCCACACATGTCATACAAAATAATATATATTTCATTTATGAACGTGTTGATACCCCCTGCTTGGTTGGTTTACAGAATTGTTGTTGCTACTATACCTCACCCAAGTTCGAATCCAATACAAAGCTATTTTGAAAACAAATTCCCAAGTCATCTAATTTGGGAAAGACAAATGTACATAATTACTCCATGATAATGTAACATTTACATTTTTTAAAAAAATTTAATGTATCAAACTCGTATTTGCAAAATCATAAATAATATTCGTATACAATATATATGTAGTTACAAACGAACAAGTGTTTTGATACTTCCTATCTTTTGTACCCATATCTTACAAACCAATTTATCTTATAAACCAATTTAATACAAGACATCATATGCAAATACGAGTTTTAAAATAACCAGAACGTTGAAAAAAATATATAACCAGAACAATCTAAAAAAAATAACCAGAACACTTCTTCCCTTAATTAACCAGTACACGTCAAATCAAAACAACTCTAGCTTAGTGATCAACACCAATCCCGCAAGCCACTCTGATGATAAAAAATGAAACCAAATAAAAATCCCAAATTTAAGGATGTGCGGTGGATCAAACCTCAATCAACCCAAACCTTTTTATTCAGGCAACTTAAGCACCAATTATTCAACACCTAATAAGCAATTGCATGCTTAACAAGAATCCAAAAAAAAAAAAAAAACCCTTTATATTCAGCCAACTTGATTGTTTTCAACCAAAAAAAAAAATATTATTGTTGATTGATAACTTGTTATTTGATACGATTTTAGAGTAATTTCGAACCTTGTTTACTTGGTATATTGGCATTTTGGTTCACTTTTACTCTATTTTTGTTCAACTTTTGTGTATCCCTTGCTTCACGGGTTGTTAGTGTTTTTGTTGGGTTTTTAGGTTCAAGGGCGACCATTTGAGGCATTTGGATGATAAACCGAGGTTAGAAGCCGAAACAATGGAGCAAAACCGAAGAGAAGTGAAGATAAAGGTCTTAGAGAGTCTGTACGGACGTGCAAAGTATTGCACGCCCGTGCAGAAGTGTTCCAGCACGACCAGAAGCTACTGCTTGCTGTTTTCAAGGCCTGCACGTCCGTGTAGAACTCAGCACGTCCGTGCAGGTTATTCAGCACGTCCGTGCATGATCCAGCACGCCCGTGCAGGTTGCTCAGCCAAAACTGAGCCTTCTGCCTCCTAGGTGCACGTCCGTGCCAATATCGGCACGTCCGTGCAGGATGCCCTGAGTAAAACAGTACCTTCTGCCTCCCAGGTGCACGTCCGTGCCAATATCGGCACGTCCGTGCAGGATGCCCTGAGTAAAACAGTACCTTCTGCCTCCCAGGTGCACGCCCGTGCCAATATCAGCACGTCCGTGCAGGTATAGCTGCACGTCCGTGCCAACTTCAGCACGTCCGTGCTGACCTGTAGCCGTGCCCGACTCTTGTTTTCTCCGTCCTTTTTATTTGGGGGTCTATATAAATAACCTTGGAAGCTCATTTGTACGGGGGGAAGTTTTTAGTGCCTCCTCTTAGTTTGCAATTGTAGAAACACAAACATTCTCAAATCATTAGCTAGATTTTAATTATTAGCTTGGAAATTTGATTCTCAATAATTGTAGAAGACAAGTTCCACCATTGATATTCAAGTTGAAGCTTCTAGTAACGTTTTCTCACTCTTCTCTTCCATTTTAATTGCTTTGATTGTTAATCATCTTGCTTAATTCTTGTATGCTTAGATTGTTATTTAGCTTAATCCTTGGTTAATTCTTGTTCATGAGTTACTTGAAATCCTTAATTGCTTAAATCTCCATGGATTGTGAGTAGTCTAATTTTCTAGGGTTTGGGTAAAACCCTCAATGTAGTCACTAATTACTTGTTGCATGTGTTAATTTGGTAATTGTTAGGTGTTAATTAGTTGAGCTTAAGTGGTTTAATTGCTTAGTTCTTGTATATGGCCATTGCTAGAACTATTATCTAAGCTTTCTCAACGAAGGATCAAGAGATGAACTTGAGTTAGCTCCCTTATGCTTAATTGACTTGAAATACCATGAGAATAGGAATTTCCAGTCAAGGGAATGTTTTTGTCATCGTGATTATGCTTTAACACTTGTTTTATGCTTTGTAACCACGAGAGTAGGTTGTATTCATAATTCGAGTAATCCCTCTAGCTTGAGAGAGTAGTTGGGTGCTTTAGATGACTTCCCCTATATCATCCCCTAATTACCATTGTTTGCTACTTGCTAGTTGTGATTTGTGACGAAATTGAGTGGCATATCCCAAGCCCTAGAACTCTCTAAATATAGTTAATCTCCCCCTAGCTCTAATTGACTTGAACTAGCACTTGTTACATAAAACCAAACCAATTTCGACTTCATTTAGCTTATTTATGCGGTAGTATTTCGGTGGTTGATTCAACGCCTCTCTTGGGTTCGACCCTTTCTTACCCTTGCTATTAGCTAGCGAGACCAAGATAGGACTTTATCTTTGGTAGGCTCGACGATGGCCTACCAAATTTTGGCGCCGTTGCCGGGGAGGCAAAGTCACATTGAATGTATTATTGTTGAATGAGTCTAAGTGTGTATATTTGTATCATAATTTTTCTTATTTATTTTTGTATATTTGTGTTTTCAACTTGTGATAGTTATTGCTAATGTTTTTCTTAGCTTTGTTTGACCTTGCATGACACGGAAGAGTAAGCAATCACCGCTTATTCCCGTTGATCCAGAGTTAAATAGGACTTTGAGAAACGTGAGGAGGCTTTTGCAAGGCACACCCGAGTTCTCTATTGTATATTCGGATTCCGATCCGGAGGAAATCTTTGCAACCAACGAAGAAGATAACATGGGTGACAACGATCCTCCTCCACCATTGTTACGGGATTATGACCACCCCAATGCCTTCACACTTCGGAGTGGCATACGTCTCCCTACTACGAATGCAAATAATTTTGAGCTTTCACCTCAACTCATTCGTATGATACAAAGTGATCAATTTGGTGGGAGTTCTCATGAGTGTCCTTTTGCTCATTTGGACAACTTTCTCGAATTGTGCACAACCATCAAGCAAAACAACATTACGGAAGAGTTCATCCGTATGCACATGTTTCAATTCTCCCTCCGTGACAAAGCAAAGCATTGGTTGAGAACGGTAGAAGAGGGATCATTGACCACATGGGATGAAGTTACTAGAGCTTTCCTTGGAAAGTATTGTCCACCCGAAAAGACCGCCGAACTAAGAAGGAAAATCACCAATTTCAACCAAGAGATTGATGAAACCTTAAGTGAAGCTTGGGAGCGTTTCAAGGACTACACTAGAAAATGCCCACACCATGGTTTCACGTTATGGATTATTGTTCAAAGCTTTTATGATGGTCTTACTCCTACTTCAAGGGCCAACCTTGATAACGGGGCCGGTGGTAGTCTTAAAAAGCTATCGGTGGATGATGCATACAAGATGATTGAAGAAGTGGCAAAGCACTATGCATACGGAGGTGATAGACGGCAACCTCAAGCAAAGAAGGGCGGAATCCACGACCTTAGTGCAATAGACCTTATTGCATCAAAGTTTGACATGCTAGCTCACAAGCTAGATCAAGCCACCCTTACATCTCCAAGCTCTTCTTCACAACAAGTCATGTCTTGTGAAACTTGTGGAGGAAATGATCACTTGTCCTCCTATTGCAACTCAACTAACCAAGAACAAGCTGCGGCTATTGGGCAAAGAAACGATCAATACTCTCAACCCTACAATCAAGGTTGGAAACCCCAACAAAACACGGGTTGGAAACAACAAAATCAAGGCCCTCCTCAAAACCAATACAATCAATCTCATCCACAAAACCAACAAGCTCCTTACCGTCACCCTAACCAAAGGGACCAAAACCAACAAAGGCAACAATATAACCAACCCGCTCCTCCACTTCCTCAAAAATCTAGCCTTGAAGCCGCACTTGAAACCTTCATTACACAACAAGGAAGAAGCAATGCGGATATGCAAGCGAACATCCAACAACTTCAAGCACACAACAAGATAATTGAGAATCAATTGGCTCAAATTGCGCAACAAGTTGGAAGTTCATCCTCCAATCCTAGTGGTCACTTTCCAAGCTCAACGGTTGTGAACCCAAAGGAGCAAGCTAAGGCCATTACTTTGAGATCGGGGAGAGGCTATGAAGGCCCGGTTATGAGTGAAGAGGAGCCACAAAAGAGAGATGAGGGAGTTGTGGTAAGAAATGAGGATGAGTTTGAAAATGAGATAGTTGATGTTGAGAGAAAGGAGCTACAAAGTAAGAATGAGGGAGATGAGGAAAAGGTAGAAAAGCCCCCTATGAAAGTATACAAGCCTCCCATTCCATTCCCTCATAGGATTGTTGAAAAGAAATTGAATGAAAAGTTTTCAAACTTTCTTGAAGTCATGAGAGGACTGCAAGTGAATATTCCCTTTCTTCATGCTATGTCACAAATGCCTACATATGCAAAATTTTTGAAGGATCTTTTATCCAACAAGAGTAGGCTTGAAGAGAGTGCAACCATCTCCCTTCCTAAGGAGGTGAGTGCAATCATTCAAAACAAGCTCCCTCAAAAGCTTGGTGACCCCGGTAGCTATGCAATACCGGTGAAGATTGGAGACTTAGAGGCTATGGATGCTTTATGTGATCTTGGGGCAAGTGTGAGTTTGATGCCCTATTCTATTGCTAAGAGTTTGAAAGTGGGAGACTTGAAGCCAACAAGAATGTCCTTGCAATTGGCCGACCGCACGGTTAGGCTACCTTTGGGAATTCTTGAAGATGTACCGGTTCAAGTTGGAAGAGTATTTGTGCCATGTGATTTTGTGGTAATGGAAATGGAAGAAGATACTACGGTGCCCCTAATCTTGGGAAGACCGTTTTTGAACACCGCGGGTGTTGTGATTGATATGAAGCAAGGAAGATTGACCTTGAATGTGGGAGATGAGAAAATATCATTTTCATTTCCACAAACATTGAAAAAGCCATTGTATGATGAAGTTCATAGAGTTGATACATTGGAAAGGGACTTAGAGAAGTTCCAAGAAAATTTGTTTGAAGGAGATCCTTTACAAGCTATCCTAACGGGAGGCTTAGTTGAGGAAGGTGAAGAAACGAGGGGGTATGATCTTTTACTCAACCAACCTTTGGTCCACAACGAAAAGGAAGTGGAAGTGCTTAATGTGGAGGTAAAAGAGGAGAGGACTACGCCTCCTCACAAGGTTGAACTTAAACCCCTTCCTCCTTTACTTAAATATTCTTTTCTTGATGATAGTGAGAATTATCCCGTTATTGTCAATGCTAAACTTGATGATACCTCTCTTGGGAAACTCCTAGTTGTTTTAAGGGAGTATAGAGGCGTCATTGGGTACAAAATTGATGACATTAAGGGGATAAGTCCTACTATATGCATGCATAAGATTTTACTTGATGATGATCATGCTTCCTCAATTGAGCACCAAAGAAGGCTCAATCCAAACATGAAGGAAGTTGTGAAAAAAGAAGTTTTAAAACTTCTTGAAGCGGG
Source organism: Chenopodium album (assembly GCF_948465745.1). Lineage (NCBI taxonomy): Eukaryota > Viridiplantae > Streptophyta > Magnoliopsida > Caryophyllales > Amaranthaceae > Chenopodium > Chenopodium album. The sequence goes on along the minus strand of NC_137836.1, from coordinate 2,913,134 downwards.
CATAATCTACCCTATCTCCGATAGTAAGTGGGTTAGCCCGGTTCAAGTTGTGCCTAAAAAGGGAGGCATGACCATCATCAAGAATTATAAGGGTGAGACCATTTCTACGAGGTCGGTCACCGGGTGGAGGATGTGTATTGATTATCGAAAATTGAATAAGTCCACCCGGAAAGACCACTTCCCACTCCCCTTCATCGATCAAATATTGGAAAGAATAGCATCACATAGTCACTATTGCTTCTTGGATGGATACTCGGGATTCTTCCAAATCCCAATCCAACCCGAGGATCAAGAGAAGAATACATTCACATGCCCTTTTGGCACCTTTGCTTATCGAAGGATGCCATTTGGACTTTGTAATGCACCTTCCACATTCCAAAGGTGTATGATGTCTATTTTTTCCGACATGCTTGAATCATCAATTGAAGTATTCATGGATGACTTTTCTGTTTTTGGTTCATCTTTTGACATTTGTCTTTCAAATTTGATTAAAGTATTGAAAAGATGTCAAGAGGTGAACTTGGTTTTGAATTTGGAAAAATGCCATTTCATGGTAGAGGAAGGAATTGTTCTTGGTCATGTAATTTCTAGTAGGGGCATTGAAGTAGATCGTGCCAAAATTGAGGTCATTGAGCGCCTCCCACCCCCTACAAATGTGAAGGGGATAAGGAGCTTTCTTGGACACGCGAGTTTTTACCGCCGGTTCATAAAGGATTTTTTAAAAATCGCAAAGCCGCTCACTCAATTGTTGGTAAAGGATGCCCCTTTTGTGTTTACTAATGATTGTTTGCTAGCATTTGATAGGTTGAAGGAGGCATTGATTTCGGCTCCTATCATTCAACCCCCTAATTGGGAGCTTCCTTTTGAGCTTATGTGTGATGCATCGGATTTTGCCATTGGGTCCGTTCTTAGACAAAGGAAGGATAAGAAGCTCCATGCTATCTACTACACTAGAAAAACTTTGGATGATGCACAAAGGAATTACACAACCACGGAAAAGGAGTTTCTAGCCATTGTTCATGCAATTGAGAAGTTTAGGTCATACTTGTTGGGATCCAAAGTCATAGTTTTCACCGACCATGCGGCCTTGAAGTACCTCTTGTCCAAGAAGGAACCAAAGCCAAGATTGATACGGTGGGTCTTGCTCTTACAAGACTATGACATTGAGATTAGGGACAAGAAGGGTGCCGAAAATGTGGTAGCCGATCATCTTTCACGGTTGTCTATCCTTGTAGGTGATCTTGATAACTTGCCAATCGACGATTCATTCCCGGATGATCAACTATTTGCTATTCTCCAAGCACCGGCACCATGGTTTGCGGACATTGCAAACTACTTGTCTTGCTCTATTCTTCCTCCCGACCTCTCCTATCAACAAAAAAGGAAGTTTCTTCATGATGTTCGCCAATACTTTTGGGACGACCCCTTGCTCTTCAAACAAGGTGTTGATGGCCTTTTTAGAAGGTGTGTCCCGGATAATGAAATTGAAGATGTTATCACAATGTGTCACTCCTCACCTTGTGGAGGACATATGAGTGCCAACAAGACCTTGGCGAAAATATTGCAATGCGGTTTCTTTTGGCCAACAATGTTCAAGGATGTGTGGGGTGTGGTGAAAGCTTGTGACCGGTGTCAAAGAACCGGTAATATTTCAAAAAGAAATGAAATGCCTTTGAACAACATCCTTGAACTTGAAATTTTTGATGTATGGGGCATCGATTTTATGGGGCCTTTCCCGAGCTCTTTTGGGAACAAGTTCATTCTAGTGGCCGTCGATTACGTATCGAAGTGGGTGGAAGCGGTTGCATCTCCTACTAATGATGCTAAGGTTGTGGTCAAGCTCTTCAAAAGAGTAATTTTCCCGAGGTTTGGAGTGCCCCGGGCTGTGATTAGTGATGGGGGTTCACACTTTGCAAAGCGATCCTTTCAAGCTCTCCTTGAGAAATATGGTGTGAGGCACAAGGTGTCATTAGCTTACCACCCCCAAACAAGTGGTCAAGCTGAAATTTCAAACCGGGAGGTAAAAATGATCCTTGAGAAAACGGTGGATAGGTCTAGAAAAGATTGGTCTACAAATCTTGATGATGCTCTATGGGCCTATCGCACCGCGTTCAAAACTCCTATTGGCACCACACCATACAAGCTTGTTTATGGGAAGTCATGCCACTTGCCGGTAGAACTTGAGCATCGGGCTCATTGGGCTATCAAAACATTAAATTTCGACCTTCAAAGCGCCGGTGAGAAGAGGTTGCTTGACCTCCACGCCTTGGAAGAATTAAGAATGGATGCATATGAGAGTGCAAGGATTTACAAAGAAAAGACCAAGGCTTGGCATGACAAGCATATTAGCAAAAGGGAGTTTAAGGAAGGTGATAAGGTCTTGCTTTTCAATTCCCGGTTGAAGTAGTTTCCGGGTAAGCTTAAGTCAAGATGGAGTGGACCTTTCACCGTTAAGAAGGTGTTTCCATATGGAGCGATAGAAATCTCAAATAACAATGGTGAACCGTTCAAAGTGAATGGCCAAAGGCTTAAGGCATACTTTGACGGTTTTGTGCATGAGGAAGCCAAGGTTGTTCACCTTGATGAGTTTGATGTTCCCTACTCTCATTGATCTCGCAATGTCGTCAAGCTAGTGACGTTAAAAGAGCGCTTCCGGGAGGCAACCCGAGTTTCTCAACTCTCTCTCTCTCTCACAAACTATTATCTAATTTCCATCACTCTTACTATTACTAACTTTTCTCTCAAATGTCTTTTGTAGGTGTTGATGAAAAGAAAAGTAAGAAAGGGTTTTGGTGGAAGTGATGTAGTAGATAATAGCAATAATAATATTAATGGTAATGATAATAATTCTATTATTATTATGCCTTACTATTACTACTATTAAAAAAAAATAAAAAATAAAAAATAAAAAATAAAAAAAAATAAAAAATAAAAAAAAGAAGATCGTGCAGCATCAGGTCTGCACGGACGTGCAGAGTATCGCACGTCCGTGCAAAGGCAGTCAGAAGCAATCAGAAACTTTGAATTAAATTTCTCCAGATTGGCACGGACGTGCCAAATTAAGCACGTCCGTGCAAGGTGGCTAAGCACGTCCGTGCCAAGTCCTGCACGTCCGTGCTGAACAAGTCAGTATATTATTAAAGTTTCTGCCAGAGGCTGTACGTCCGTGCCAAATTACGCACGTCCGTGCTACGTAGCACGTCTGTGCCTAATTCTGCACGTCCGTGCCAAGCAAGTCAGTAACCTTATTCAGGCTTCTGTCTGAGGCTGCACGTCCGTGCCAATTGTTGCACGTCCGTGCCACCGCGAAAAACCCTGGCAGCAGCACGGTTATATCCAAAAAAAAAAAAAAAAAAATTCACTCACTCTCATTTCTCCATCTCACGTCTCTCGCTCCTCCTCTCTCTAAAACTTTCCTCTTTCAAAACCCACTCAATCCTCAAATTCTCACCCAAATTCAACAATTTTCTTCAAAATCTTCACTCCATTTCAACATTTTCACAATCTACTACTCCTTTTCTTACATTCAAACCCAAAAATCACCCAAAATACTCAAACCCTAACCTTGAGAAATCAATTTGGGGGTTTTCTTTGGAGTTAAAATTCAAGACAATTGGTTGAAGGAGTAAGTTCAAGTAAGCAAAAGGAGGTTTAGAAAGGTTCATTTGCGGGTTTTACACCCATGATAAGCTCGGTATAATCGTTCCTCCCTTTCACTAATTTCATGTTTAATTTCTTGAATTTTTGCATGAAATTGCTTGAGAAAGTTTGTTTGAATTGGTTGTGAGTGATTGATAGTTGATAATTGAAAAGCATTATTGACTTTGAATGAATTTTGGTGTGTTTTGAGAATTAGATATTTTTTTTGTAAGAAAGGTTGAAAAATTGATTTTTATGAAGGAAGAACATGCTTGTTTAGGTGGATTGTTGTGTTGGTTTGTTTGGTAATGTTGCATGAAATCGATATAAAATTGTTGTAGATGCATTATTGAAGTGGTCTTTGTTGCTTGGTGATTTGCTTGTTTTAGGTGGGAGACTTAGAACTTGACTTGATTGTGTTGTGCCCATTGGCCTTGTTTGAGCTTTGGTTGGTCGATTTGCGGACTTAGTCTCTTTGTGTGGTTGCGAGTTGATTATTTTGTCTTGGTTTGTTTGATTGCATTACATCAAGACCGACCATGTCTAGAAGAAATCGACCTAGAAACACGGATGCTAGGTACCGCAACCCCTCTCCTCCTCCTCCCGTTGATCCACCACAAGTGGACACCATGGGAATCGTGTTCAATGACCCAACATTCTTGAATAACTATATAAGAATAAGTAGGAGGAGAGTTCGACCTACAAAGTTCTATGACGAGAGTGTTGCCGAGGCTTTAGGGGTAGGGGACGATGTTAGGATGCTTTTCGAGGGCTGTGGCTTAGGAAATTGGCTAGATTTAAGCGCCCCGACCTACAAAAGGTTGACACTTGAATTCCTCTCCACCCTTCAAGTGCAACGAGACAACAATAGATCCCCCCGCCGCTTTACCTTCCAACTCATGAACACCCAACACAACTTGAATATAAAGAGGGTGAACCAAGCTTTTGGGTGGCCAATTAACGGCACCATAGGACCAAAGGATAGGCCCCCCCGTAACTATTGTGCGGGTGAGTTTTGGAGGAAGATCATCGGCCTTTTCGAATACAACCCTAGGACTGATAAAGCTACGGCCATAATCCACCCCTCCTTTAGGATGTCACAGCGCACCATAGTGAACACGACATTCGCTAGAGGTGATAGTTCGGGTGTAGTGTCCACTAGGGAGCTTCACTTCCTATGGCACTTGAGCGAGGGTAGTACGGCCCTAGATGTAGGGGCTTGGTTTGTCGATCACCTAGAGGATGTTGCCACTGGGTCCGGCAACATCACCATAGGCGGAATGATCACTATTATTGCTTCTGCTCTTAACCTTGATTTTGCAGATGAGCAAGTTTGCCCAGGGCCGATGCAGCTAGACATGCAGTCGCTTCGGACCATGAGATGGGTTGCGGATGTGGAAGGGCCACATCCTTACTTGTGGCACGTGAGTGGCCGCCCCTATGCCTACCTCCCCGATCAGGAGCGGACCTACATCTACGACGAGAGCAACTGGGTCTTCGAGAGGGACCACCCTTGGATTCCCGGTGATGATGAAGAAGAGCAAGAGCAAGAACAACCACAACAACAACAACCGCATCAACAACATTTCCAGCAACAATTCCAGCAACAACAACAATATGAGCACCAACAAGGGTACCAAGAAGGGTACCAAGGTCAAGGAATGGGTGAGGGCAACCCACCCCTTTCATTTGAGCAACAAATGCAAATGATGAATGTCGGGTTCAACCGCATGTCCACGGAGTTCGAGACTATGAGAAAGTCTCACGAAGACATGAGGTCCTCCTACGACAATATGAGGACAAGCTTTGAGGATCTTCGATCGGAATTGGGTGAATTCCGGAACGTCTACCGACATTGGTACCCCGGGGGCTCAAGCTCCCAAGGAGGCCCGAGCCAATGAGTTAGTTCTCTTTCTTCCCCTTCTTGTGCTTTAATTGTTTTAACATTGGGGACAATGTTTATGATAGCTTGGGGGGGGGAAGTCTTTCTCTTTGGTTCATATGTTGGTTCTTGTATGTCCTTGTTGGTATAAACCTTGCATGTTGTTTGTTCCTTCCCCTAGCATCCAAACCCCTAAACATCCAAATTTGCTCCCTTTGAAATCCAACACCCTAAATCCAAATCTCTTAATTTGTGAATACTTCTCTTCTCTTCTCTCTTTATTTTTATTTTTTTTTAGATTGTGCTTCAAATTTCTTTTTTATGATTAGCTTAGTTTTCTTAAATTTTTTTTTTCTAAAAAAAAAAAAAAAGAGGGGCCCTTGGATGAGACTCAAATGACGATGCTTATATGATTTGCTTGCTTAACTCTTGAATGATGAGTAAAATTTCTTTTAGAAGGGTGTGTGCAAGAGTTGGGGTCATTTAAAGGCTTATTAATCTTGATTGCATTAGAGTATATGAAATGAAAACCGATGAATGCTCAATTGCACGTCTAGTATAGGATATTGTCAAATTTGCCCAAAGTAGGATATGTTTGAATCGAATTGCGGTCCCTTGTACCCTTGATGTTCCTCCCCACCTCCCCCTAAATGAAACTCTATTAGGAAATTGGTTCTACTTGTATCTTGTGAAATAAGTGGCATAATAAGCCACATGTATCGAATAAAAGAAAGAGCCGCTCACAGTTAAAAGAGGCGAGGGCAATGAATGTTAAAAAAAAAAAAGAAAAAAAAAGAAAAAAAAAATAGAAAAAGAAAAGGAGATAAAAAACTCCTCCAAATTTCTCAAAGTTTTCACTTTTTCTTCTCTAGAGGTCAATTTGTGGATGCCTCCCACACATTGTCTATTTTGATGTCTCTTGTGTAAATTTCCGAGTTAGAGTGTAGTTAAAGGGGATTGGGAGTGCATTTTGGGATGTGGACTTGCATTTTGAGATTTTATAACCGAAAGAGGGCTTTTTGCAACTTTGGAATATCTAGACGTGCTCTAATGAACTATTAAAAGGTATAAGGAAGTATCCTAGTGCAACCTTGCTTAATTCTCCTCTCTACCCCCAACTCGTGTGTACATTTGTATGATCGGTAATTCTTGAAAGTCGCTCACTTGTCTTGCTTGTGTTTTATATCCCGATGAGTTGACTTGGGCAATAAAAACATTGGTTTTGGTGTGTATTGATCACCTTGATGATGATGATGTGTTATGACAATTTTGGCATGGTTTGTGTGAGTTGTGGGTTAAGCTCAAGGGAAACCCTCACGAGATAAAAACTCGTCCTCTTAGGTGACTTAGGGGTTCAAATTGCTTTTCACTTGTGCTAAAAGTGTTTATGGTTCTTGCCATGCGGATTTGTGTTTGTGTTTTCTCTTTAAGTATCCTTTCTTGGTTTGATTATTATCAAGTAATCTTCCTTCTTGATTTGACATGTTTGTTTTGCTCGAGGACTAGCAAAAGCTTAGCTTGGGGGGATTTGATAACTTGTTATTTGATACGATTTTAGAGTAATTTCGAACCTTGTTTACTTGGTATATTGGCATTTTGGTTCACTTTTACTCTATTTTTGTTCAACTTTTGTGTATCCCTTGCTTCACGGGTTGTTAGTGTTTTTGTTGGGTTTTTAGGTTCAAGGGCGACCATTTGAGGCATTTGGATGATAAACCGAGGTTAGAAGCCGAAACAATGGAGCAAAACCGAAGAGAAGTGAAGATAAAGGCCTTAGAGAGTCTGCACGGACGTGCAAAGTATTGCACGCCCGTGCAGAAGTGTTCCAGCACGACCAGAAGCTACTGCTTGCTGTTTTCAAGGCCTGCACGTCCGTGCAGGTTATTCAGCACGTCCGTGCATGATCCAGCACGCCCGTGCAGGTTGCTCAGCCAAAACTGAGCCTTCTGCCTCCTAGGTGCACGTCCGTGCCAATATCGGCACGTCCGTGCAGGATGCCCTGAGTAAAACAGTACCTTCTGCCTCCCAGGTGCACGTCCGTGCCAATATCGGCACGTCCGTGCAGGATGCCCTGAGTAAAACAGTACCTTCTGCCTCCCAGGTGCACGCCCGTGCCAATATCAGCACGTCCGTGCAGGTATAGCTGCACGTCCGTGCCAACTTCAGCACGTCCGTGCTGACCTGTAGCCGTGCCCGACTCTTGTTTTCTCCGTCCTTTTTATTTGGGGGTCTATATAAATAACCTTGGAAGCTCATTTGTACGAGGGGAAGTTTTTAGTGCCTCCTCTTAGTTTGCAATTGTAGAAACACAAACATTCTCAAATCATTAGCTAGATTTTAATTATTAGCTTGGAAATTTGATTCTCAATCATTGTAGAAGACAAGTTCCACCATTGATATTCAAGTTGAAGCTTCTAGTAACATTTTCTCACTCTTCTCTTCCATTTTAATTGCTTTGATTGTTAATCATCTTGCTTAATTCTTGTATGCTTAGATTGTTATTTAGCTTAATCCTTGGTTAATTCTTGTTCATGAGTTACTTGAAATCCTTAATTGCTTAAATCTCCATGGATTGTGAGTAGTCTAATTTTCTAGGGTTTGGGTAAAACCCTCAATGTAGTCACTAATTACTTGTTGCATGTGTTAATTTGGTAATTGTTAGGTGTTAATTAGTTGAGCTTAAGTGGTTTAATTGCTTAGTTCTTGTATATGGCCATTGCTAGAACTATTATCTAAGCTTTCTCAACGAAGGATCAAGAGATGAACTTGAGTTAGCTCCCTTATGCTTAATTGACTTGAAATACCATGAGAATAGGAATTTCCAGTCAAGGGAATGTTTTTGTCATCGTGATTATGCTTTAACACTTGTTTTATGCTTTGTAGCCACGAGAGTAGGTTGTATTCATAATTCGAGTAATCCCTCTAGCTTGAGAGAGTAGTTGGGTGCTTTAGATGACTTCCCCTATATCATCCCCTAATTACCATTGTTTGCTACTTGCTAATTGTGATTTGTGACGAAATTGAGTGGCATATCCCAAGCCCTAGAACTCTCTAAATATAGTTAATCTACCCCTAGCTCTAATTGACTTGAACTAGCACTTGTTACATAAAACCAAACCAATTTCGACTTCATTTAGCTTATTTATGCGGTAGTATTTCGGTGGTTGATTCAACGCCTCTCTTGGGTTCGACCCTTTCTTACCCTTGCTATTAGCTAGTGAGACCAAGATAGGACTTTATCTTTGGTAGGCTCGACGACGACCTACCATTGATGAATCAAACTGATTAATGAAAGTTTCAATTTAATCAAATATAAATTTATTGACAAGGATTAATTACCCACAAATCCTTGCTTGAAGGATGTACTTATTCACAAACACTTTGTTCACGCTTTGTATAATTGAAATTCAAATAGCTATGTTCATTGTAAATATTTTTGGGGAAGAAGATAAATATGCCTAAGAAAGTAAGAATTAATAATATTGTCTAGGAAATGAATTTTGTATTATACATTAATTGCCTACCTACAGTTTGGCGCCCAAGTGAAAAGAATCCCACCAATTCCCCTCCTAGGCGGTGAATGGCGAAATTTTTTCCCGCCGACGCTTCCCTCCTCTATTTTTACTTTCCCTCTTAAACTAGTTGAGTTGGCATGATTTTATTGGTGGTGTACAAAAGAATATTGTACACTAAGTGTACTCCTAGCCTTTTACGATTTTTACTCCAATGTTTAGTGGGTTGGGAATGTAAAAAGTTGATACGACACGATTATTTAACACGAAATAAGCGCATTTGGATTATGCCAATCTTAATTAACTAACCCTCCTAACTACATAATTTGGCAGTATAAATATTTAGCAAAACTTTTAGTGGGCATAATAGGTTTAGGAGGACAAATTTTACTACTATTTCACTTTTTTTAAGTCTTCTATCTGAATTATTAAAGTAAGTGGGTAAAAGATTACCCCGATAACCCGTTTAATAAGTGGGTTAAGTTTGGATCAAAGATTTTTAACATGTCTAATAAACTGGTTAGGTTTGGATTAAGGGTTTATCAACCCGCTTAATATTAACACGACACAGTGTTCAACGCTTTGGGCCTTTAATGGGCCTGGGTAAACAACTGCTAGCCTCCTAATGACCTGATTGACCTTAATTAATTATTATAAAGGATTTACTAATAATCAATATTTAAGACAAATAAAAGACATTAGTCATAACTCAAAAGTGTATGTTCTTGCAATATTTTGTATATATTTATTAACTGTTTTGTGCAGACAACTAATGAATCAAAAAGGATTCCATGTGTTTTTGGTGTTTTTGTCCCTTGGGAGAGTTACGTCACGAAGCCTGATCCGGCTGAGCTGTACCTGCAAAAAACAACGGAGACTCCGGGTGGTTGGAGCTCCGCCTCCGACGGTCAAGTTAGTAACTTGAAACAGAATAAAGAGAACGGAAATTTAGGTGGGTATCTGCTCGGATTCCAAGCTCAGGTCTTTCTCTGATGTGAGAGAATAAGGGTGTAATAAATGATTCAATGTGTCCCCAAAATGGGGAAATATCCCCCTATTTATAGGGTCGTTGGAAAATGTGCCCCTATCTAGGTCACTTGACCTAGATTTTAGTGGGTTGCGCCGTTTTATGGCGCTCCTAAGAGTTTGGGCCTTTGAAAGCCGCCATTTCAGAAACATATCTGAGGGCGCCAAGTGTCAAGAGGATATTGAGCCACATGGGCCATCCTGAGCTCGACACGTGGCAGCCTTTCATTGGCCCACGTGTCAAGAGGATGTTGAGCCACATGGGCCATCCTGAGCTCGACACGTGGCGACCTCTCACTGGTCCACGTGTCTAGGGTAAAAATACCCTAAACACCATGTATTCTAATAAGGAATCAAAATGATAGAGTATAAAACATATTTTTGGGCCTCAACTATAAGCTTATGATCCGCGTTTGGTTGAAGCTTAGGAGTATGTTTTATACTCTATCACAAAAGGTTCTCTTCTTTGATTGATTAGTCGAAAAACACCATTAATTGAGCCTAAATAAATGACACATCGTCCACAACGATATTTTCAAATATCTATTCGCCTCATTCTTTTTTTAACAAAGGATTAAAAATTCATTGTTCAATTTGAAGAACAAATCCCTAATGAATGAATTGTGAACGAAACATATTAATTGAAAACAACAATTGAATCATTGAATGAATTGATAAAAAAAATTTACAAAATTTTGAAAAAAGAAATTTGATTGTGGATGAAGAACGTACAATGAAAAACTTATTTTTAATTATATTTTAATTTCTGGAATCAATCATGAAATTAATAAATGAATTTCATAAATAGAATAATTAATTTTTGAAATAAATAAAATGAATTTCAGAAAATAGAATAATTAATCTTTGACATAAATAATATGAATTTCAGAGATTTGAAAATAATTTGGCTTAAAAAATAAGTCAAAAATATTGATGACATGGATAATATCATTCAATGATATTGCGACACTTAGGTTAATGTATGGTAGTTGTATTTCAGACGACCGCTATAAAAATCATCTTATTTAAGGAAGACTTGCATTAAGTTATTGTAAAGCATGTTAAAGTTACCTTATTTACCATAAAAGTTATCATTTTTCTAACATAAATTTACTTTTAGAAAAACACTTATAATATATATTTTTTTTGGTGCTCCACTCGGTTCACCCTTAGGGCTGATTCGGATTCGGGATCAATTTTGGGTAGTTAGGTTCCAGTCCCCTCCCGATTGTTGTTGTCACTTATAAAGTTATATTATATTAGATTAATAATATTTTTTTTGACAAGATAGATTAATAATATTAACTTTTATAAAATGAAATTATAAAATATACCTTAAAATAAATTAATTCCGTCATAAATTTAAAATTATCCAGGGACTAAAGTTTAATATAAAAGCGCAAATAAAATTTGTATCCCACATATCACCCTTTATACACATACAAACAACAACAACAACAACAACAACAACAATAACCTTATTGTTTCCCAGCTGTCAAAAAAAAAAAAAAAAAAAAAAAACCTTAAAAGGATAGGTGGTCTGATAATATTTCGTTATTACTACGTATAATTTTAATGAACTAGACCCCTCACCCTCACCCTCACCCTCACGGCCTCACCCTCATCCTCCAATTATCAATTATGCAACTATTTGGATTATCTCCTTTCTTTCATTCAACTTAATTATTATACCCTAAAAAGGGCAAATAAACTCTCATTTATCACCCTTTTTCTATACTTGTATTTTTCTTTTTTGGGTTTTTAAGTGCCACCCTGTTACAAGTTAGTTACACAAAATTAAATAAAATAAAACAAAAAGCTCCTTCTTTTTCCAAGCTGGCATATTATCCCCCCAAAAAATAAAAAAAATAAAAATAAAATAAAATCACTCACTTAATACAATCACAACAAATCCACTCTGTTTTTTCTTTTTCAATTCTTCATCTCACCTCTTTTTGCATTTCCTTTTCTTCCACTTCACCCAAAAAAAAAAAAAAAAAAAAATACCAAGAATCTCAAATTTCTCATATTTCAATAAACTTAGCTCAATTTTAATACAATTAAATTGATCAAAACATGTCAAATTCAGTGGGTTTAGAATTGGAAAGAAAGGCTTCGCCGGGAAATGACATGGAGAGGGGATCACCCGTGGCGGCGACGGCATCCGGCGAAACAGAGCACGGTATTGGATCAATCCTCCGGCGATGGAAAAGAGAAGATTTAATTAGAAAAGGGTCATTAACTTTAAGAGCTTTGGCTTTGGTTTTTTCTTTACTTTCCTTTATTATTATGGCTAGTAACAATCACGGGGGTGGACAAGACTTTGGCAATTACGAAGAATTCAGGTATTAGTTTCGGAATTTATGACAAAATCACGCGTCAATTGGTGCTATTGTTGATGTATTTTATTTGTTGAATTGGATAATTTGAGTATTAAATTGGGATTTATTTTATTTGTTTTTGGTGATTGAAAATGTAGGTATTTGTTGGCAATTGCAATATTATCGACACTATATACAGGATTACAATGCTTTAGACATGTAAATGAATTATCTAGAGGGAAGCAATTTGTTGATCCCAAAACTGCAGCTATGATTGATTTTGTTGGAGATCAGGTGGGTTTTTTTTTTTTTTTTTTTTTTTTTGGGTATTATTATTTATTTATTTATTCTAATTTTGACATTATTCCAGAAAGTTTCTGAATTTCTGAATCTTCGATTTTTCGTTGTACTTTTAAAGTGTTCTGTTTCTTGGATGAGTGTAGAAAGGATAATTCTAGAAAATACTTTATCTCATGTTTATTCTTTGTTGTCTTTAATCCATAGTATATTGAGTAACACTTGGTGGTCAAGGGTATATTTGTCTAATAAAACGGGTGACAAATGGAATACGAGGGGGTAGTGTCAATTACTCATATAGTCGTATTCAGTAGCTTTAGGTACACTATGGTCTATAATAGAATTTACGCTTAAGCAACTTAAGAGTGCTTCCCTTGTATTTGATGTCATGGGTTACATTGATTAAGCAAATTTAATAATGTCCATTTTGTTCAAAGTTGCAATTGTTTAAAATGTATGTGGCACTGTGACAGCATTAGTTCATATAACTCCAATCATTTATTTTTTTAATTTGCAATTTTCACTATTTTTTATTAGATTAATCAACTTATTTGCTGATATGGAAGAGGGGATAGTTTAGCTTTCATACTTATATAATGCTATGTTGAACTAAACTTATATAATAGTCGCGAATATGAAAGCATATGTGATGCAAGCAACGATTATGTTGGTAGCTTTAAAAGTGGTAGACCGAGTCTTCTTTTGTTTGATTTCTTAATTTTGCAAACATGTTGAACTTTTGTTATGGGTTAAGGCCCTTTGGTGGATGAGAGTTGAAATTTTCATGCCTGTCTGCTTTAGTGTGACATGATCATCATCTGTTGTTTAATAGGTGCAATATACTATTACATCTTTTACTTGGTATTCTAGCTTTCAGAGCATGTAATGCTTTAAGTATTGGTTGTGATTAGTGACCCAATTTGACCTGCTAGTCGTCGTTCATGCACTTTTATTGGTCAAGTCTACTTAGATTAGTTAATTAAGCTTTTCCTTGAAGTATTGCTTATTAATTTAATCAAGAAAAAGTCCATATAGATATTTATCAACAGAGAAATGTGTTGTCTATTGATTCTGTGGTACTAAACTGAAGTCTGAAGCACATGTTTATTGCAGATATTGGCATATTTGTTACTGTCATCAGCTTCTTCGGCCATACCTATGACAAACAGAATGCGGGAAGGAGGTGATAACATTTTTACAGATTCATGCGCAGCAGCCATAAGCATGTCTCTCCTTGCTTTCATTTCATTGGCATGTTCATCCGTCATTGCTGGCTATAAGCTCTCTACTCAGTCATTTATATGAAAATTTCCTCTTATAAATATATTTATAATCTAAACATCCTTGAACTTGATTTTTTCATACAGTATAGTCTTTACATATTGTTTATATACATGATTAGAGTTGGCCTTAGGCTATCTGATTGGAACCCTTCAGATCACATATTGCCTGCAACTTATTGTATGTAATTCTTCGTTTTCTTTTCTTTCTTTTTCTTAAATGTATATTTTAATGAATATTTGAGTATAGAAATTCACTCCTAATCTTTTCTCTGCTAACAGCTGTTATTGTGTTTAAAGTCGATATAGAAAACAACATTTCGCTTTGTTGTTCTGGATACAGTTTGCCTTAATTCTCATTGTTTTGTCTGATTGGAAGTAACCAAACATTATGTTTCTTTAGTTCCCGATCCAAGGGTCAGAAAACCAAGGTTATTTTTAATATAATGATGACATTATAGCTCTATTTTCCCCCTTTTCTTAGCTTTTTTTCCTCTATTGACTGAAATTTATCCTGTTCTGAAAATTAGAGTAAGGACTTTTCCTGCTGTTGATTCAGAAGTGTAAATGCTGAAGCTTTGATATTCAACTTGGTGGAAATATTACATGCCTAAATATTTTGATGGCCTGGGAAGCTTTAAAGCTTAAGGGCCTTTCAACAAATAAATAAATTACCTAACTATGATTATTCTGTGGAAGCTAAGACTTAGATAGAGTCTAAAAGGCTTGTAGTATAATTTTTTTACAACAAAGAAATACATGATTCTAAACCTAATTGTTAAACCCTATATTTGATTAGGAAGTTCATTCCTGATTTTCAACGAAGAAGAGATTCAAAAAACATGTCGATTGGCTCTTCCTTGGCTTCTGAATTATTTCCAAACCCTGAGAACCCAAAGCTGCCAGTGTTTTGCAGCATTTGTAAAGAGAAAGGTGTCTGGTGAGCTTCTGGTCTTGAGGCACTTGATATGTTGTTGTTAAGAGGCCTTAGGCCGATTATCTGGTTAGGTTGGCTGGCTATGGCTGATGGCCTGACAGGCATTGGGGCATTGTTATAGCTGGCACTACCACGAGCTGCTGGAACATCGTGGTTGTGCTTCCCCTCATAAGTTGTGATCACGGCCCTTGTATCATGGGATGCCCTCTCTATGTGTTTTCTCACAGGGCAACCTGAGCTGGTGCATTTGTAATAGCTCCTGTAAAATCATTCAGATTCAAACATTAGAACTGCCTATATACGCATAATCAGATCGAACTTTGCTAAGAGGAAAACTAGCTCATGAATTGTTTAACTCAAACTGTGTGCTCACCTAGGATTGGGGTTGCCCTTCACTACTTTTTGCCCGTATTTTCTCCATCTATAACCATCGTCGAGAATATCAATCTCACTGGTAGTCTGAACAATTACTCTTGGTTCTTTAACTGTTCTGTTACCATACCCTGACATCACCTCCCCTTCATTCTCTCCTTTCCTGTGATAAAAAGTATCATAAACTGATCAGAACAAATTACACACTTCAATACAGCAGATAGACGAAAACAGGAACTAGAAATGAAAGATCTCTTACCATCTTTTGGATTCAGGTTCATGATCATCATCTCTAGCTGATTTACTCATTGCAGAAGTCTGATCAAACTCATCGTCTTCATCCACAGACACCGAGGATGTCTCAGGTGTAAAAGCCGAATAATTATCAGTCTGTGCCTGAATAAGTGCTGCATTAGAACCCTCTGAAGCATCAAACCCACTGTTACTGTTATTCTGCACAGATGATCTTCTACCAGGCTGAGGCTTAGGATGGTTGTGACTCCCCTTGTAAACAATTTCCGTCACATAACCTTCAGGAGATCGTTCGACTTTCTTCTTTGTAGGACAAGTTGGGTGTGAGCATTTGTAATAACTCCGAGGATTTTCGCTCCCCTTCACTTGCTTCTGTCCATATTTCCTCCAACAATATCCATCTTCAGCTCTTTTCTGAGCTCTATTCATCTGAACTGGTGCAGCATTGTAACCTCTCTGAATATTAGTACCATCTGACTGTGTTGTGTTCATAATTTGATTATTATTATTAATATTAGTATTAAACTCGGGTTTCGAGTTAATCTGATCTTTGTTAATCATCTCATTTTGCTTCTTGGGTTCATCCAAATTCCACCCTTCCTGCACATGTTTAATGTCAGACAAAAATGTCAGAGCTTCATTAAATTTTAGATATTATTAGGTGAGAACATACAAATAGAAAATAATAATTAAAGTAATTATCTTTCCACAATTTCATTTTATTTATGTATATAACTAAATAGGCTTCTAGAAGTAGTGGCGGCTATATATCAAAATTAAATTAAATACATATAAATTTCTTGTCATTTTATGCATTGACTTAGACTTTGCAATCCTATGCAAAGTCTTTTTGGTGGGCATTAAATTATATAATGTACGGCTCTCAATTAATTATATATCTATTCAACCAACTCATGCGGTGGATTTTTTCTAGGATTGAAATAATTGTGCATACTTGTATTATTTATTATATTAATTACAATATTAATATGTATATATATTAATATTTTTTATGGTTTTGGATGAGATTTACTCAAGAACACAACTAATTAATCATCAAACAAGAAGAAAAAAATAAGAAAAAAGGACTTACAATTGAATTGTTTGAAGAATGGAAAGTGAAATTATTGTTACTTCTTCCTTCATCTTTGTTAGCACCAAGTTGAGTCCAATTGAAACTCTCACCACCAAAGGCTCCTACAGTTGGAGATGGGAAACTCTGCACATATAAAATAACACACCTTAGTTAATAACCATAATATAAATAACCCCGACTGCCTGAGGCAGGATCGGGGAGCTGTATGAGGTTCAGATGTACGCAACCTTATAGATAATAGTGCGAGTCATTGAAAATAAAGTCAAAGAAAAGAGATGAGAAAAAAAACTTACATTGAGCAGAGGCGAATCTAAGAAGATGGAAGGGCTGAAAGCATTAGGAGTGTTCAAAAACGAGGAAGACGAAGCAAGAGGAGTAGGGTCGGCGACAGTAAGAGAAGAAGGAGCCATAGACTTGAACTTAGGAACTTCAATCAACTGATCAAATCCTGACCAATTACTACTACTACTATTACTATTATTATGATCACTATTAGTGAAATTAGTATTCTTCTCCTTTGAAATAATGTTGTAATCACTCTCCAACAAATGATCATCATTCGTCGTATTGGCGAAGAAATCAGTGAAGGAGGAGGAGGAGTTCATGAGGTTAGTAAAGGAGAAGCTACTATTGTTGAAGGATAAAGAGGGTTCTAAGCTTGCAACCGAGGAAGACATTTGTAATGAAAGATTTGAGTGTAAATGGGAATGAAAGTTTGAAGAGGAGGATATATGGAGTAAATAAAGAGGGGATTGTTTGGAAAATTTTGTGAAGTGGGATTGTGGTGAAGATGGCTTGAAAATGAAGGTCTTTGAGGAGGTCTTTCTAAGAAGGTGAGGGAAGGAAAAGTTTGACCGTGGAAAAGGGTATTTTGGGAATTTTGAGGAGGAAAAAATAAATGATTATAATGAGAAGGGAAAAGAAAATATTTTTAGGGGAGAGTCAAAGCTTGTGTTCTTGACTTGACTTGGCCAACATTTTCTAAAAAAGTGGGTCCCATTTGTGGGGGTATAAGTTTGGAAATCAAACAAGAGGAGAGAAGAGGAGGAGAATGCCATTAGAGCGCCGGCACTTTGGAATGATATCTAGATTATGCCATGTGGCATGCAATGGCACGTCACTTGTAAAAGGGTGTTCCTTCATTTTTAGTGCAAATATTGTAAGAGCAATAGAAATGAGAAGCAATAAATTAAAGATTGTTGATTTGCTTTGTTTAGGCATCTCGAATCATAGATGAAGATTATCTAGTCAGCAAATTTTAATTAATTAAGATTATTTGTACTAAGCGAATAGATAGATTGTTTTATTAGTATGTGGAAAAACATATGCGAGTACAGTAATATAAAGATAGGTTGGATGGAGATGGAGACAAATGAATTTATCTGTGGGATAACTGATCAAGATCAATTAGACTAGTCATTTCATATGGTGATTCATTGGGCATCTTTTTACATTTCTTTACAAAGTAAATGGTAAAAAGTTTGGTCCATGATCTAGCCATCAGGTTCGATCCATAGAACTGTTTTCAAGTTCAACATAACTAAAAGGTACAGTAAGGGTTCATTTGGTTTAATAAATTGGAATGGAATGAATTGGGAACTCATACGATGGTGATATGGATTGGGAACCCCATACTTTACCATATTTGTTAGGTGTGATATTGGAATAGATTTATATCTAGTTAGGGTTTGTATCTAGGGTGGAATGGATTAAGAATCATAGGGGTGGAGGTAGGTATGAAATCATAGGGGTTAGAATGGAGATAGAAATTGTAAGGGTTGGAATGGAGATAGATACAATTGAAGATCCATAGCAAAAAATGCTCAACCAAAACCCCTTAAGTTAAACTTAGATAAATTTTACCCAAATTCATTTGAAAAAGGAAAAACAATTAAAAAAAAATCTATATTTTTAAGGTAAAATGAAAGACCCTACTGAACCGACACACCTTTCATAGGTTTTCCCTGCCCATCTCCGCAGGTCAACGCTTGAGAGTAGAGGGGGGAGGTAAGGGAATTCCCCTATTCCCAAACATTTTATAGTTGGTGGGGCTCGAACTTGTGACCTCAAAGTCACAATATGAGTTCTCCACCAACTCTACAAAACTTTGCTTGGTAAGAAAAAAAATTGTGTCTTTCATATACGTCATGTGTTGTGTATGTACATACAAAGTATATATGATTCTATATTGGTATATTCGTGTAAATTTACACAAATTGTCTTCCTCATGTTATGTAGTTAATAAAAATTAAATTAAATTAATTATTTATAATAAGATTTTTAAAGTTTGACATTGCTCCACCCTTGCCGATCCAAATTGGGACAATTAAATGTATCATGTATGGCTTTTAATCAAGCCATTTTCTTAGTCTCAATTTAGCTTGTTTAACTATATTCCTGGTTTTAGGATAAGGTTTAATATTATTTCTTAGTTATCAAATAAAATTATAATAAAAGGCATACTACACATGCCATGGAAGATAGTATGATATATTTTAATGAAAATAGTAGATATAATACTTCCTCTATTTTTTTTAATTAATCTTACATTTTGTTTTTTAAACTTAAAACGAAGATATATATATATATATATATTATATTAGCCTATAAGGCTATAAAGTTTCATTACAACAAAAGAGCAAGAAAATCTAAAATTACCAAAACTAATGAAAATATTGGTAATAATAGGAACCAGCTGAAACATACTAATACATCCGAAAATAAAAGAGCTAAAACAGAGGATATAATACAACCTAGAGATAGAGCAGAAACTAATTAAGGAAGCAGTGAAGATCCAAAGTGTTGATAAAAAAAATAAAAAAAAAAAATAAAAAGCGAGAAAATAGGAAGAACACTTCTTCCTGAAGAGGAAGAAGCACCAGGCCAAGATCAGCATCGTAGATGGGTTTAGCAAATGGAGGAACAACAAAATGATCCTTATGCCCAATACTCATCTCCATTCCGTATGCAGCCAAACTATGAGCCAGTACATTGTTTTCTCTTGGAACATGCCTAATCAGAATGTTGCCATTGCTACGAAGAAGGCCATTCACATCATTGATAACGGCATAAAGTTCATGGTGAGGAACATGATCCACCGACTTGAAAAGCTTCTTCAAATATTCAGCATCTGTTTCAATTTCAATCTTCTTGATTTGGAAGTCAGCCGCAAGATATAATCCTTCCCTCATTGCAAGAAGTTCAGCAACAAGAGGAGTCACTGCATTATATTTGCTAGAAAATCCAAAAAACCAAGTGCCATTAGGGCGTCTGATAACACCACCCGCAGCAGCATTTTCAGAATGCTTCCAAGCTCCGTCTGTATTCAACTTCAAATAACCATCTCTAGGGGGAATCCAGTGAGAAGAAACAGAATTTTCTGCTTTAGAATTGCCTTTCCCCTGCAGCAAATGAGTGTTCATTTGATAGTCCACAAAAAACTTAGTGAAAGTATGCATATAGTGGAACATTTTCTGCTCGAAAATCTCTGTATTCCTATCCCTCCAGATATGCCAAAGACAAGAGCAAAATATCAATTTCCAGTTTTCAGGTTGAGTTAAATTGAACTCAATCCACTTATCCCATTTTGAATTTTTAAAGGTGTGAAAATCAAAGTTTTTTGGAATTGGAATTCTTTGGAAAATAAAGTTCCATAAGATCGAAGAGGAGAAGCAGTCCCTAAATAGGTGTAAGTGGGTTTCATCATATAAGCCACACCTACTGCATGAAGGAGAAATAAAGGGAATGAAAGAAGAAAGTTTGCTAGCAATTGGAAGAATTTTATGAGCACAATGCCATAGAAGCATATCATATTTATGTGGAGTTTGAATCTTCCAAATTTTCTTCCAAATACTACTCGAAAAGGGACCAAGATCATTATTGAGATTGATAGAAAGGGAACATTGTAAATGGTAGGCTGATTTGATCGAGAAGTTGCCATCCTTGGAGGGAGTCCACCTTATAAAATCCTCTAAATTTGGATTGAAAGACAAGGGAATTTGTAAGATTAGCTTGACAGTTCAATCAGGGAGAAGGTGTTTAATGTTATCCAAATACCAAGAGTTATTCCTAATTATATCACACACGAAAAGTGGGCTTTGGAAGGAGGAACATCTTGATCAAGAAGAAGATATAAGGGTTTCGGACCAACCCAGTGATGAAATTAAACCAAAGAGAAGTGGATTTTCCATTTCCTATTCCAATGATTAAACCCGAAGCTAAAAGGTGTCTACCCTTTAGAATGTCTCTCCAAATAGGGGAATGATAGGATTTAGGATCACAATCAAAAATAGCACTTTTATGAAGATATTTATCATTAAAAATCCTAACCCATAGCTTGGAATTATCAGTGAGTAAAGTCCAACCCAGTTTTGCCATAAAAGCCAAGTTCCACTCCTTTAACCTTCTAATACCTAAGCCCCCAATGGCCATAGGTTTAGTAACAATGCTCCAGCTTGTACGAGGCATATATCTAGACCTATCCACCTTATTCCACAAAAACTTCCTACAATTTTTTTCCAAAGAATTTAGGATAGCAATCGGAAGAAGAGTAGTTTGCATAGCATAGACTGGGTAGGAGTTCAAAACAGATTTTATGAGGGTGTTTCTTCCAGCTATATTAATGAGTTTGGCTTGCCATCCTTGAATTTTATCAAAAGATTTATGAAGGAGGTCATAATAATGGGAGATTTTGAGCTTATTAGGACTAATTTTCACTCCAAAATATCTACCAAAATCAGAAGAAATTTTTATATTGAAAGAGGAAGAGATATTCTGCCTAACTTGAAAGGCCATAGAAGGAGGGAAGATTAAGGAGGATTTAGCAAGGTTAACATGTAAACCTGATAATTTCCCAAAATCATTCATGACTCATAAGGGAATGCAAATTAGTGGAAGAAGCATGACCAAAGAGAAACACATCATCGGCATAAAAGAGATGAGAGATAGAAATGTTTTTTTTGAAACTTTTAAAGGTTTCCAAATATGATGATTAACACTCTCTTCTATCATGATAAAAAAAAACCTTTCTAGACACAAGACAAATATGTACGAAGAAAGAGGATCTCCTTGCCTAATTCCCCGAGAGGGAGAAAAAGGAGAAGTCACTTGACCGTTCCAAAGAGCTGAGATGCTAGGAGTAGTAATACAGGACATGATGAGCTTAATAATACTATCAGGGAAGTCAAAACCACGAAGGGTGCTCTCAATAAAACTCCACTCAAGGCTATCATATGCTTTGGCAAGGTCTAATTTCAAGGACATGAAATTTTTTCCTTTCTTTGCTTTTTTGAAAAGGTGAGCAATTTCTTTTATAACAATGACATTGTCCTCAATACCACGACCTTTGATGAAACTAGATTGCAAAGGGTTAATGATCAAAGGAAGGATAGGCCTAATTCTAGAAGAAATGATCTTTGTGACTAATTTGTAGATTGAGTTACAAAGACCAATAGGTCTAAAATCAGAGATAAAATCAGGTTGAGCTTTTTTTGGGATAAGGGAGATATAAAAATGGTTGATTTGAGACAGGATGCAACACGACTCAAAACATTGAACACAAAATTGATGTAAAATAGCACCAATATCATCCCAATAAAATTGATAAAATCGTGGTTGGATTCCATCGGGACCAGGACAATTCATAGGCTGCATACTCATAAGGCAATCTTTAACCTCATCCAAAGTAGGAATAGAAGCAAGAAGAGAAGCTTGAGGGGAGGATATTGTTTGAGAAGTGAAAAGGAAGGTTGAATAAAAGATATGTCAAGGGTGGAATTAAAAAGGGTTTTAAAATGATTTGTTGCTAAATCATTTAAAACCGATTCTTCCATGATCCAATTTCCTTCCTTATCCTTTAAACAAAATATTTTTCCTTTAGATTTTTTCACAGAAGCAATAATATGAAAATATTTGGTATTTAAATCCCAAATTTTCTCCAATTAATTCCCGCCTTACATTTTGACTTGTATTCTAGCAAACTTATTATAAATATGACCTTTAGTATTTTTATTTATCTATTACTTAAAATTATATATTTTTTTAATAAAAAAGTTCATATAGTAGAAATATACTTTTGAGATATCAACAATGTTTTTATATAGAAAATGGTTATCAAAGTCGTTGTAGTATAGTATATTGCATAAGTCATAATGCAATAATAATTGAAGAAGGAAGGATGAAAAAATGGGATTTTATTTGGAAAAATGAAAACTAATAATCTCACCTTTGCCATTTTCGCTCAAAACAATCCCACCTTTTCGAAATCTGGAAACAATCCCACCTTTAACCCCCATCTGCTCAAAACAAGCCTTTTACCGGTTTGTGAAATTGGTAACCTGTTTCAGAAGGTGACTTGCCACATGTCACCGTCGAATTGGTTTTTTTTATTAATTTAAAAAACAAATAAAGAAATTTTTTTTTAAAAAAAAAAAAAACCTCTTTCCCCTTCCCTCCCCTGCCACAGCCCTTGTCCCTTCGCCGAACCAGCCACCGCCGGGCCTAACCACCATCTCTTACCGGAGAAAATTAAATCCACTTAAGTGTACTATGTGTTAGTCTCCATTAAAGTGGCAAGTAAGCTTTCTCGATCTTCCACATTTAAATGTCTTAATAAGGTTCGTTTTGGGTTAGAGGTGGGATGTGAGATTGTGAGGGTGGGAGTTCAAGTTGCGTGGTGTTTCATAGGATGCTGGGTGAAAGGGTTAGCGTTTTGCGTGGGTTGGATGGGATATTCCGATTTGGTGGCCTGGGGTATGGTTGGGACTTGCGAGTACGTGGTGGAGGTTAGGCGAGTGAGATGGGGGTCGGATTTTTGGATGGGAGTTCTGAGGATTTGGGGTTGGGTAGGGGGTTGCTGGACCAGACGGAGTTGGATGGGGGTTCTTCTAGCGAGTTTGGATTAGGTGGTGGTGTATGTGGTGGTGTTAGTTATGGAGGGGGTGGAGATAATGGTGGAGCTGCCATTAAAGAGGTTAGAGAGGAAAGCTTAAAGGAAAAATTAAAAAAATAACCGGTTAAACAGGTTATGGGTAAGAAGGCTTGTTTTGAGCAGATGTGGGTCAAAGGTGGGATTGTTTCCAGATTTCGAAAAAGTGGGATTGATTTGAGCAGAAAACCCAAAGATGGGATTATTAGTTTCCATTTTTCCTTTTTATTTTGTATTTTGAATTGTTGTTGAGTATTTTATTATTGTTATTGTTATTGTTATTAGTAACAAAAGGATTCAGGTCGTCCGGTCTGGACTGGTGTTCATTCCAACCCCGATTATATATTATAGTGATTTCCCGGAGCTTATTTGGTAAAGAGCTTTTAACTTACGTTGTCCAATTAGATATTTGACCAATTTTAAAAAGTTAATTTGGATGTATGGTAAATAGCTTATTAAAAGAGGTTTGTTGGGCTCAAAAAGTTGTTTTAGAAAAAGCTCATTACAAGAGCTTTTTAAAATTTGCTTATTAAACAATGAGCTTTTTGGCTGTTAAAAACACTAAAACAACTAACCTTTAACAACTATTTACCAAACACTTTTATACAACCAGCTAGTAGAGTTATCTGTAATACCCCTCATGATTGCTTTAAGGGCGTTTGATATACTACTCATACCAACAAGATGCATCTTCCTTTTAGGGAGCTCATATGCTAAGAATACTCCATAGTTAAGCGTGCTTGGCTGGGAGTAGTCTTGGGATGGGTGACCTCCTAGGAAGTTTTCTCGGGGTGCGCATGAGTGAGGACAAAATGCGCCGGAAGGACTTGTGTTGGTTTGTGGGGACAGTTGTTGGCCCTCAATGCGCATTTCATGACAATAGGACCCTCCCTAATTTGTTTGGGGTCGGGGTGTTACAAACTTACAAATGGTATCAGAGCAACCTTGCGACCGCGTGCTGACCATGGATAATTAATCCTATGCCAGTCGTCTAGCGGGGGAGAATTCTAGGGCCATGTGGCCGTAGCCAGACTGGATGTAACACTTGGGCTACCCAGTTGCCATTAGGCGTAATACTGGAGTCTTCAGGCTTCTAGGCGCAACGGGGGCGTTGTCGTTCTCAAGTGGGGGTATATGTAATACCCCTCATGATTGCTTTAAAGGAGTTTGATATACTACTCATATCAACAAAATGCATCTTATTTTTAGGGAGCTCATATGCTAAGAATACTCCATAGTTAAGCGTGCTTGGCTGGGAGTAGTCTTGGGATGGGTGACCTCCTAGGAAGTTTTCTCGGGGTGCGCATGAGTGAAGACAAAATGCGCCGGAAGGAGTTGTGTTGGTTTGTGGGGACAGTTGTTGGCCCTCGATGCGTATTTCATGACAATAGGCCCCTCCCTAATTTATTTGAGGCCGGGGTGTTACATATCAATTCGGGTAAACGGGTCGGGTTTGAGTCGGGTTAGTGTGAGTTGGATCATCTCGGGTCGGGTCAATACAGGTTAATGTCATAACATATGTGGGTCGGGTTTGGGTTAGGTCATGCTTGAGTCGGGTCACGTCGGGTCATACATCTTATCGAGTTTGGGTCGGGTTAAATTCGGGTCTTTACGGGTTTAAACGAGTTAGGGTCGTTCTCGGGTTCGAGTGGGGTTCGGTTCAAGTCAATTATTTACGGGTTATAATCAGGTCGGGTCATTCTCGAATTCAAGTCGGGTTCGGTTCAAGTCAATAATTTGCGGGTTATAATCAACTCGGTTCATTTCTAAGTCGGGTCATTCTCGGATTCGAGTCGGGTTCGGTTTAAGTCAATAATTTGCAAAAAACATGTTTCGTCCCTGAAATTCGTCCCCAGAAATATGTTGTGAAACTAACCTCTTAAAATTCAAAGTGAAATATTGAAGGAATAGAGTTAGGATTCAATTTCCGTTCCGATACCAACATGAGATAACGACCTATACATATTGATTCAATAACAAGTTAGGTTGAATTTGGGCCGGGTCATAACAAGTCAGGTTGATTCGGGTCGGGTTTGTAACAAGTCGGGTTGAAATTCGAGTCGGGTTTGTAACAGGTCGGGTTGAATTCGGGTTTTGACGGGTTAACACAGGTTTGGGTCAATTTTAGTTTATGTCAATAATTTACGGGTTACTTTCGGGTTGGGTCGTCTCTAGGTCGGTTAATGTTCGGGTTCGGGTCTTACATACTCGGGTCAACTCTGGTCTAGGGTTGGTTTCAGGTCGGGTTAGGTCGGGTTCGGGTCACCATTTTTTTCGGGTTCAGACGGGTCGATTAATAGGTCGGGTTAGGGTCGTTATTTTGGGTCGGGTCAGCTTTTGACAGCTCTACCAGCTAGTCAAACCAGCTAATATAACCAACTAGTCAAACCAGCTAATATAATCAGTTATATCAATCAGCTACCACCTAATTACCAAACAAGGCCCTTATTGTTTGGTTTGATGTAAAATGTTCTCATTGAAAAAGTTTCAAAGAAAATCAAATGAAAAATTCCATTTCTTTTGATGGAAAACATTTTTCATTGAAAATTATTTTTAAGGAAAACAATTCTTAGTGGGAACATGATTGTGAAAATTAGGAAAAGGAAAAAAAAAATGTAAAAGGAAGGGGGAGAATGGAGGAGAGATGATAGAGAAGTGTATAATAAAGAGATTCACTAAAAGAAAATTTTATTTTGATAGCGACTAATTATTTTTAACAGTGGGAAAACTGTTTCACTAAAAGAAAATTTAATTTTGATAGCGACTAATTAATTTGTAGTGATTCTACATTCGTTTTAATATGCACATTTGTTTGTAAAATAGTAGAGCTGAGAAATCGTATTATTTTATAATCACCATGGTAGACTTGTATAAAATCGATATGAAAAACATTATAATATATATCCACCTTTATATAGTACGTATATAAACTTATGAAAAATCGTATCGTTTACAATCGCAACTAAAACCCAAAAATCAATACGAAAAGCCTTTTGTACAGTTGTACATTATATATACAAATTTTATTTGACAAAGAAAACATAAAATATGTAATATCTTATTTGTAAAACATTTAAGGATCCTTCGGTTCATACATCTAAAAAGCTGGAATAATTAAAACAAAGGGAAAGGAGAATAATAGAATAATGTAACTCCCTATGATGTGCAATATTGTTTATTTCAAATAACAAAGGGAATTAGTGCCACCGTGGAACCACCACGTACACACCACCTCTTCAATTCTCACGCTTTCTCTTTTTTCGAACACCTTGAAGACCCCCACCATCACCTTGGCTACTACCTACCCCACAACCTCCCCACGATGCCCCTCCCCCACTCCAGTCACACCTCCTCATCCCTGAAAATCATTAGGAAACCCCTCCCTTTCCCCTTAACCTTTATCCCTCCCCTCAA
The DNA here is from genome assembly GCF_948465745.1 of Chenopodium album. Lineage (NCBI taxonomy): Eukaryota > Viridiplantae > Streptophyta > Magnoliopsida > Caryophyllales > Amaranthaceae > Chenopodium > Chenopodium album. The sequence continues at coordinate 2,886,181 of NC_137836.1, read as the reverse complement.
AAAACCTTAAAACCTCCATTCCGACTGCCTAAACCCTTAACCGTCCCTCCTCCCACCTCAAAACCCTAGCCCACCCTCGAAATTGGGGGGAGCGGTTAAAGGTTTTAGGCGGTCATGGAAGGGGTTTTTAGGGTTTTTCGAGGCAGGGAAGTTTTTTAGGGGAAGGGAGAGCTTTTTGAGAGGCAAAGGAGGGTGGATGGAAAAGGCTAGGTGGTGGGGAATTAAGTTGAAAAACTTTAGGGGAACGGGGACAGTAAAGGGGATGGAAAAAAAATGTCTAACAAATAAAGGGAATAAGGGCATTTGATTCCCTTTCCTTTTGATGAATACCCTCAACTAAACGATCTTTTAATATTAGTGTTGAAGTTGCATGTATATTTTTTTTTTAATTTTTATAAAAAATTAATTCAACATTTAGAAGCGATTATAATCGCTATAATAATCATCACGGTTATATGTAGTTTTTCATAATGATTATTGAGGACATGCAACGCTAGTAATGTCGAAAAATACTACTAAATGATATGGTAACTGTGGATATTATATCGAATAACCATTCATTGGGACAGTTTTTTGTAGCAAATACATCGATACCAAAGGTTAGAATAATAACCGCTATGAAAACTTATTTTCTTGTAGTGTTTTCTACCCTTTCATAGAACCTAACAAACAAAGGAAAATAGAGAGATGGAGAAAATCATTTTATAAAAAAATATTTTCCAACAAAACAAACAAAATTATAGAGGTCTGTCAAACATGCTCTATCATTATCTTTGCCCTCCTTACAATTGCATCCTAAGCACAATTGTCAAAGAAAAACAAAGGCAAAGTTTGTAATTTCAAGAAACATGTTACATTCATTGACAAAGCTAGAAAGAAAAATTATTCGGACAACCAAAATCCTACTCGTATAAAGGAGAGGAATTTGATGAACTTTAAATCCCAATGGTTTTTTTTTTTTTTTTTTTTTTTTTCCACTTATTTGGAGAAATATAAATGAACAAAATTGACAAAATTAGTGTACATACAAACACGTGTGAATATCTAACAAGTGTACTAAAAAACAATTAAAAATTTGTTTACTTAATGAATTTGATTTTTATTTTTTATTTTTGATTTTATTTTATTTTATTTATGGTGTAAAAATTACAAATAGTGTCTATTCTCATTTCTTACATATATTACCCCAAAACTTAGTTGATGACATACACCAATTGATGGATTACAAATGACACAATGCATGCCTCCTACAATCCTGCATCGATCATTTAGTGTTTTAGTCCCCTACTCCCCTTTGAAATGGACTACACACGTGAGTTCTATCTACTTCAAACTTCTTTTCATCAATGAGGTACACCTTTTGTTGCAACTCTAATGCATAAATGCATAATCATCAAATTTACTTGTCTAATTTCATTTTCTAAAAAAAATAACAAACAAAAAATCAAAATTTACATTTGATTTATGGTAGGTCTAAAAAAAATATTTCACTCCAATTTAAAAATAAATTTTACCCACCCAACTAGAAACATTGAGCACAAATTAATTTGTTGAATCCGGCTTAGATTAGCAAGAAATCATCTTTGTCATAGTACTTGTGTGTAGATGGTACGCTAGCCAATTTGGTGGACAAAAATAGGTTAAAGTGAAGAATTTTTAAGAGTGTGACTTTAAAACGGCATAAATTTACAATTTATATTGTAATAGTGTGATACACGTAGTATCAGACTTTAAAAGCCATCCAAACTTCTACGTACCCCCTCAAGGCCTCAAACACATCAATAACCATAAAGATTAATACTTCGTATATCAACAAATATTACCAAAATTGATAATAATAAAAATGTTACAATTTAAAATTGTACTAAAATGCTTTTATTATTTTTATTCACTTTATAACATTACACAAAGAGGTTATGTATGTACTCACAGTCTAAAAATAAGTTTTGAATATAGATAAAGAAATCATTTACTCCGTAATAAAAATCCGTAAATTTTTTTGGAAAAAATCAATCACACCTTGTTAAAAATCTATTGATCACATAAATATAAACCAGCTTTAATTGATCACACAAAACGTAGTTTTCATCGTATAAGCAAACAAAGATTTAAATTACTAACCAAATTTCAGTTTATGAACAAAAAAATAAAGATTACAATAAAATTTCTAGTTAAAAATGTATTGTCAAACATCAAAATATGGCCAATGCATAATTCTTTCAAATGAAGGAACAACAACTCAATAAACGTTACTGTCTGATTTTCTTAAATTACGAAAATGAAGATAATGATGCAACAAGTAATTGGTACATATACGTCACTTGAAAAATCTTGAAGAATCAAATCATCAATAACATATCAAATGATGTCATAAATTTAGGATACAAGAAAATTATTTATTTCAATCCATACTCCTTTAATCCCTTTCACATCATATATTGTATTCATATCTAGGACTAACAAACTTTTTTTAAGCAAACATCAGCCACACTCTTCTTGTTGTTCAAGTTAATGCTCATAGCACTTGTGGTGTAGTAATAATGAATGAAATAATATCTTTGCATACCCAAATTCAATGAACTCAAAAAGTATAATAGTACCTTACTAAGAATATCATCTACGAGTAATATATTACAAGCTTGTATTTTTTTTTATCAAGATAAGATGAAAGACCCTACTGAATCAAACATATTATAGGTTGAACCAACCTAGCTCCATAGATTATCGCTTGAGAAATAGAGGAGGTAAGGGAATCCCCCTACTAAGCTACTCCCAAGCATTTGTAGTTGGTGGGGCTCGAACTACAAGCTCGCATTAGATGAGAGTTTTTCTTTGACATTATACCATAAATACGTCATTTACTATATGAGATTTATTTATTTATTTTAATTTTGAGAATCAAGGTTAGCCTAGTTGGTTGGAGGTTGACCTTCCAACCTTGTGAGAGGGGTTCAATTCTCACCCCAAACAAGTAGGATCCCCAATTTCCCCCCTACTTAGGGCCTGAACTGGACTGAACTTATTAATTAGTGATTTTTATCTACGGATTAGTGATCTTTGATTATTTATTATTATACATATGTGTATATATACAAATATACATATTAAAATATTTAAGAAAAATATACTATATAAATAAAATATTTATGGAAAATATAGTAATACTCCCTCCGTATTTTTTAAAGTGTTACACTTTCCATTTCCGACAGTGTTTTTTTAAGTGTTACACTTTTTTTTTTTGGCAAAAAAACTACATTCAAATATTATCTCTCTCATCTCATGGTCTCTACCCAAACCCACTACTACTATTTTATTATATCTTTCCTCTCACATACATTACTTTTCAATAAACCATTAACTCCACTATCTTTCTTTTACAATTTTTTAATATTCCAACTATGTCACTTACCTCATATTTTATTTAAGTCAATTAAATTGCCAAAAACTATGTGTCGGTCAAAGTGTAACACTTAAAAAAACACGGAGGGAGTAACATAAAACACTAAAACATTTTAAAAACATATACAAGTACTATTTAATTAAAAAAATAAAATTAGTTTAAGTTGTGTAGTACTCTCATTTTGTCAATGAGTTTAACAGGTTAAATGTGTATCAAAAAAAATATATAACCATTTGAATAATGAATTGTATCAATATTATTATTATTATTATTGTTGTTGTTGTTGTTGTTGTTGTTGTTGTTGTTGTTGTTGTTGTTGTTGTTGTTGTTGTTGTTGTTGTTGTTGTTGTTGTTGTTGTTGTTGTTGTTGTAATAAGAGCTTAAAAAAATGAAATTTGGCTTTATATCATTAGCAATATCAATAGACATAAACTGAACTAAACTTAACATATTAGAGTTGAACTGAACTGAAAATAAATGTACAGGAGCAAACCTTTAATTACAAGGGAATTCTTCTTACCCACTAAAAAAATAAACAAATATAATAAAATTAGATAAGGGTTTTTCTTTGACTATATACCGTAAGTACATCATTTTCTATATACAAGCTCACATTAGAAGAAAGTTTTTCTTTGACTATATATCATAAATACATCATTTGCTATATACAAGCTCACATTAGATGAGACTATGAGAGTTTGGCTATATAGAGGTACACCAAAGCTTCATCCCCAAAGGGCAAAATCAATTAGTCTTCTTCTCTTATTTTATTCACTCTTTTGTACTTCCAACTAACATGAGGTTCAATAACCTCTTCTTGAACTATTGGTTCTATTGGCACTCTTTCTCCACATAGATTTTTGAATTCTCTTCATTTTGCATAATTCTTTAAATTAATGGTACATCCGTTTTTTTCAACTAGTAAAGTAGTAATGGGATAGGAACTTAAATTGCTCTTTATATCATGATGTATTGTTTTTATTGGGCTTATACACAAGTCATTTTCTAATGGGCTTAACACAAACCAACATCATAACATCAATTGATACTCTTTTCGTTTCAAAATGTTCTTATTTTGACCTTTTTAAAAGACAATCACTATCAAAGCAAGAAGTTCATTTAGGAGCGAAGGTAGTAATAAATAGAATAGTCTACCTGATTTATCTATATACATACAATTATTTTCAACTCGCATATTTATCAATCTTTTAATAATAGTATCATATAGAGATGACAAGTCTTATTTATATCCAATTTCAACTTGTTTCATATATCTAAGCTATCAAATGTAGGAAAAAAAAAGGTAGCAGCAACAAGTTGAATTCTCACCATGCTAACTTGTTTGGGGTCATATTCACTTCTATATTCAATTACCTTAATAAAAGGATGATATAATTGACATCAATCAATTAGTTGTAACTATTTTCAGAGATTGGGGTCGAGTTAACTACAAAAGGTCCACTTTGTGACCAATAGGGCCAAAATAGAGTAACTTCCTCCTTTGTTCATCTTTACACTTTTACAATAACGGTTGTTAAATATTTTCCTAAACAATCATTGCATATTTGATTTATAGTATGTCAAACATAAAGCACTTTACCTATTTTTGAAAGGTTTGAAACTTTGACGAACAAATCAGAGAAGATATATCTAAGAAATTGATTTATGCTTCTTTTAGGTTGATTAGTATAACTATAACTTTTAAGACTTTAATACCTTTTACCTATCTAGTTAGTAATCACGGCCACTTAAGGAGGAGAAAGGATAAGCGAATCTACACCCTTAAAGTTCTCATATTGGATATCTTTGTATTATATTAAGCTTGTGAGGTATATATATATTATAAGTCAAGTACTTATTGATAAATCCTCGAGACATTAAGCTTAAAACAAATCGGTGGGTGAAAAACTGAAAATCATCAAGGAATTTTAAAACGTCTGATATTTTGACTGATCTTTTAAGGTTGAAACAGGAAAATGTCAAAAGAGAAAATTTTTCACTTCTAGAAACTTGAAGGTCGTGAACAATGTTCTATTGAGGTTATTATAATGCAAATCAACCTTATGTGTACCATATATATGTATCTAGCAACGTTGAGGAAAAGTATACAGAAAGTTCATTCATATTTTAAGAAAGTTCATTCATATTTTAAGAAAGTTCTTCAGCTGTCCAACTGTGCACTTTTCCAAATAAAGTCAGCTGTGGACTATAAAAAGTACTTCATATGTGTAGAAAAATGTTAAATTGCTCGAGTTCCAGTATACTAAACATGGTAATATAAATTGTCAAAACCGAGAACAATTCGCGATAAAGAAACATCGTTCTTAAACACCTTAATAAGGAAAGGATAACAATACATGAAACTGAGACCAAAGGGAGTATAAGTGAATAAGTACTCGGTAAGTCCGTAATACTTTGTAGAAGTTTCAAACCTTTCTCAAACTTATATTTTGCCATTTTTCCTTCGAACATATGCACATTTTATTCAGATTTTAAAGATTACAAAGAGGGTAACAGACTAACAGCCATACAATATTGTAGAGTTACAAACTAGTCAGTAAATATCATATACTGTAGGTTTTTCTTTTTACATACAATGATACAAAAGACGTACCAAATTAAAAAATGAAAATTTCTTCTAAACAGAAAGGTTTCAGGACTCATTGTTCAGTTCTGCTACTTGCAGTTTCCAAGACTTGGAATCTTCTAACTCATCCTGTCAACATTATTAACAAAAAATCAGCAACTTCATGGTACAAATTCAATAAATTCACATCAAATCATTATAATTGAATCTTTACATCTTTGTGAAAAATAAATCATCGCCGCCAAAATATTTCCCATCTCTCACTCTTTATTCAATTAACTCATCATGCTTCACCATATTCATATCAAATCGATAGATAAATAACTACCAATTTGTCAATTCAAAAATAAATTGAAATGAAAACAAGATGTCACTGTATCTCACTCTTTTTAAGTCTGTATCAATTAAAGAACTAAGGTAAGTTCCTAGGGCATCTCATCATTGGACTAAGAGATAGCAGCACTCCCTTCACAAACAAGATGGGCCGAGGCCCAAAGCACTCACTATGCTGTTTCCAAATTCCCGAAACCTACTTATTATTCATCTAATCATCTAGCGTAAGCTGAAATGATGCACCATTAAAAAAAAAATAGAATAATTCTCACCTAAAAGTACGGAATATCAACAATTTGCATTTCAATAAGGAAAAGATAGAATACAATTCAATAATACTTCATATCAAACACGTAAACATGTTATTAGCCACTACATTAATTATTTATTCTGACAGTGATTAGAATTTAAATATTTGTACGGAGATTTTTAAGCTTGTAGAGGGTACAACTAACTTTACCTGAAACATTTTCTCTCTCCATTGGAATACACAACCACGGGCTTCTAGATGTTCAAAAAGTGGCTGTGGAAGCAAGGTTTTGAATGACGAATGAAGCTTGACTTTAGTCAACCCTCCACAAGCCAGTAGGGCTGCAGCTAAACCTCTTGGGCTCAAGCCTTTCAAGTGCAAAATGACCATGCTCTGTAAACAGCCTATGCTTGCTAGGGACAACAATCCAACATCTGTAATCGATGTACAAGACATATTTATCTGTGGATCAGAGACAAGATAAAGTCATCAAACATTGTTCACCCCAAAATTTTGTAGCAAGATGTGGCATTTTAAATTGAGAGGAGGAAAGAGTTGAAGTATTAAAATATTTACAAGAAAAGAAGCAGAAGAAGATACCTCTTTAAGATTCTGAGAAAAGTGAGCGAGAGGTAGGACTCCAAAATCGTTAATTTTATAGCACTTCTTTATATCTAACTTGGTGAGGTGCTTACAACCAACGGCAATAGCTGCTATACCAAGAGATGTAATGAGAGGACATCCACGGCATTCTAAGGTGCTTACTTTTGCACATTTTGACATAGAAATCAAAGCAGCATCTGTGATGCCACTGCAGTAGGATATGTTGATCATTTCTAGACTAGGACAACCACGAGCAATTGCTGTGATGCCTGAATCGGTGATCTCCATGGACCTGATCCAGCAAACAGCATTAGACATATGTAAGGAAATGTGTAACTAATAATAATAATAAATAAACAAATAGTTAAATAAAATAAAATTTAAAAAAAAAAACGCACCCACACATCTTTGCAGTCCTACTTACAATAATCACAAGGTTTAAAAACACATCAAAGTTCAAAATTGTAGGGACAATGATTCAATGAAAATCACGTATTGTTTTCCAGGACCTTCTCTTCCAGATTCTCAGTATAAATATTATTTATTTATTTATTTATCCTATTAGCAATTCTCGACAGTACATTCCATGCTTGATGAAAATCCCCATTTTAGACTTTCATGCATGGAAAGTAAAAATTAATTTCAGGGATCTGTTCTCTGTAGTTAGATGTCATTGTTCTCTACTAGTTTCTCCCTAGATTACACGATTCATGGCTTTTTAACAAAGGAGTACAATAAAAATTGATGGACAAACTTGTTGCAGAAGCGAAGATTAGTTAAATGAGATAAATTCATAAGTTTTCGGCTGGGTGGAGTATAATTTGTAGTGCAGTGCCTCAAGCACTAAATCCCTGGCTATATACTTCTCACTCATAGGAGCCTTTTGAAACAGTTTTTAGGAGTAAAACAACTGCTCTTAAAATTTTGGACTGTACAGACAACTAAACTTAAGCTACTTGGCAGTGAAATATAAAAATATTAATCCACAAACCTGTACAAGTCAAGTTCCACAAGCTTTGAACAGCGATTTCCAATAAAACTCAGCCCCTCATTGGTTATGTTCAAACAGATTCCAAGTTTAAGAATCGACAGATTTGAGCACTTGGAGATGGACTTTAGACCTGCGTAAAAACGACGGCTGTAAGCTCGCTGCAACAATACAAGAAAACATCCAAAAAAAACTTAAATAGATGCAAAAATCAAACCTTCATCATCTATCTCATTATCAGTAAGGTCAAGTTCCTCAAGTAAATTGCATTTCCGACCAATTAGAACAAAGGCTTCCCTAGGAACCAAAGTACAAGATTCCATCCTCAGAGAAGTGAGAGACATGCAGGAATAGGCAACATGGGCAATAGATACGCAAGTTAACTTCCGACAACATGTAATGTCTAACTTCCGGAGCTCCTTTTGCTTCTTAACTAAAGAGGACAAGCCTTCATCAGTCACACCAGAGCATTTACTCAAGCTCAGCTCCCGTAGTGAAGCACAATAGTTCCCAATGGCCTGAAGACCAGAACATGTAACTAGGCAACCATCAAGTTTGATTGATTGCAATTTAGACAGCCTCTGTAAACTACGAGCAAGATCAAGAGTGACCTGAAAATACAAGACAAGGTAAGAAACAGGGCAGATAATCTACATATTATTGATTTTAAATGAAGAGAAATCTTACAGGAGAGCCGTATGCTAACGTTAATTGTCGCAGACAGCCAGTCCCACTAGTCAATGAAGATAACCCTGTGTCGCTCACATTCTGGCAACTTGATATGTCAAGATTCTACAAACACAAGAACACCAATTAGGACAATTATTTCTTCCTTCAATGAAAATATATATATATATATATATATACTAGGGCAGTCATTTAATTTCATATGAGTAACAATACCTTCAGTGACTTAGATCCTTGCTTCAATAAAGTAAGGCTGTCATCGTCGATCCCAAAGCAACCTTCTAGAATCAGCTCTTCAAGATACTGTAGCTTCAATATAGCTGGTAAGCATTTACTAGTGATCTGAATCAAGAAAATACAGCAAAATCAGACTTTTCCTTTTCATTAAGCAGCCTGGTAGCCTAACATGTTTGAATGATATTCGTTAAAGTAAAAAACAGAAGTAAGAAATATGCTTTCAAGCTACTTTCTAGAATGAACCAAGATTTGCTAATTAAACATGCGATAAATTAGTTACCATTAGTGCTCAATATCAATGACCACCTTTAGCTAATAACTATCACAAAACTTCTAATAGTATCAGAAAAGGGGCTTTCATATCATCTCATCAGTCATTACCAAATGAAATACCAACCTAAACAGATTCGAGTGCGGAAAACACAAACCAAAGGTGTCAATATCATCGGAATACTCCAGAAAAAGCATATGCCACAAAACTGATTATACCCTTCAAGCAAAAAATATAAATCAGATTCCAGCACAATATCAAATAAACAAACAGCTTGTAATACTTCTTACCAGAATCATACATACACCAAGAGAAACATTGGCAACGCAAAATAGACCCAAATACTCCCTTCGTCCCGTCCCTATATGATTGCCCCATTTGACTTTCCACGGTCAACAACACACATCTTTAACCATCAATATCTTCAGTTACAATAAGATGATATAAAGAATATATGTAATCAACAAACACACAGCATTTGGGACTTGAAAAGTGGCAAACTTGCAATCAATGAAGGTTAAATTCTGTCAAAAATGATTCCAAATATTTCTTTTTTCACTAGTTACAGAAAATTATACTACGTACTTCAAATTCAATGATAAACATGCATTATAAACCCATAATGAAACTATCACCATTTCAAAGCTCAAAACAGCAAAAACCCAATTCAAATTTGCAGTAACTAAATATGAAAATTAAAATTCTAAAAAAATATGAAAGCATCATACAATTTGCAACCTAGATTAATGGAATTTAGGAACAGAGATTATACCGGCAAATATGAAAGATCCAAATTGCGGAGCTCTTTACACTTTACAGCAACAAGTTCAACACCTAAATCTCCAATTCCCAAACACCATTTCAAGCCAATTGTCTTCAATTTAGGGCATCCAACAGCAATACAACCAATCCCAATATCAGTAATCAATTTACACCGCCCTAACCAAAGCTTCTCCAAATTCTTCGCTTCACCAATCGCTGCCGCCGCCGAATCCCGCAATTCCGTCGCATTCGACAAATCCAACGCCGTCAAACTCCGGCAATTCGCCACCAAAACCGCCAAACCATTCCCAGAGAAGAACTTCGACCTCGACAAATCGATAAAACGCAGCGTATTACCGCATGCCATAGCAATTACAGAGAGCGAATAATCGGTGATTCTAGGGCAAAGACTCAAATCTAAGGTTGAAATTTGCGGGTAACGAGTAAGAATTGAAGGCAAATGTTCAGAACGAAGAGGTTTTAGGGTTCTACGATGCTTCGATTCAATTGAATAAAACGATTTACATACTAAAGAGAATGATTTCTTGTCTTGCGGATTGTTGTCGTTGAGATAATCGAGGATAATAAATACGAGTTCTTCGCTAAGTAGATCGAACAAGTTGGTAAATGAAGATGAAGCTTCCGCCATTGTTGATCTCTGTTTCTTCATTTTGGAGCTTTAATGGCGGAAATTAGCAGAAAATTGAAGGGTTTAATTAAATTGAAATAAATTTAAGAGTGATAAAATTAATGATTAGGTAGCTGAAATGAGAGTTAACGGTTAATAGAGAGAGAAATGAGAGGAAAGAGAAGGCCGGGATAATAAGGAAGGTGGTTGATGAGAATATGAGAAGAGCAGAGTGTGATCGGAAAGGAAACTTATAATGAGTGTTAAATTTACATTGTTGTCCTTTTTCGCTTTTCTTTTCAAAAGTTAGGTCACTCTTTTGTCCTTTTTAGTTGTGGACAATATTGCCCTTCAAATTTTTTTTTCGCCGTTTACAATACAATACGGAGAGAATGATTGATAGCTCAAGTGGTTAGAATTTCCCTCCCGATTGATTCTCACCCTCGCCCTTGTGGCTCTTTAAACAACATAAAAAATAAAAAAAAAATAAAAAAAAACAATACAATATGGAGTATCACTCTATATAATCAGGCCCTGTTCATTTGAGTTGAGTTGTTCTGCTTTGCTGAAATTTGTTCTGCTTTGCTGAAATTTGTTCTGCTTTGGTCTAAAATGAGTTGAAAGCTCTATTCTGCTCTGTTGAAATTTATTTTGCTCTGTTTTTTTGGAATCTGCTATGCTCTGCTCAGCTGACTTCTAATCTGCTCTACTCTACTTTGCCAGAGCTTAATAAAATAGGCCCTTACTCATTTCGTCCCATATTGTTTGTACCATTTGGCCCAAAACACTCACAAAAAATGGGTTCACGATGCAAACAAAAGAGGACTAAAGGAGTAAAATACATTTGTATAAGAATTGATGAGCAACTCAACTTATGACTTTGAGGTTACGAGTTTGAACCTCATTAACTACTATTAATTGGGAGTAGGGGTTTTCACTTACCCTTCCTCCAATCCTCCCCTCCCCCCTCTCTACTCTCAAACGTTAATATGTAGCGTTGAGCTGACTTAACCTGTAAGAGATGTCTTCTGTAGGTCGGTTCCTTCATCTTATCTTAAAAATATTTTAAATTAAAAATATATTTTGATATATTAAAAAAATACTAAAATGTTAAATTTCAATTGTCATTTCCCCATGAATTCGAATGTAACAAACATAACTAAGGAAGGAAGTGCTACTTCTTAATCCTTAATCAATTTTCAAAACTAATTATCGCTAATTAACTATATAAACTTGTCATTGACACTCATCAAATCATATATTATTGCATTTCCCAGTATAGGATCGAAGAAATTTATTAGAACCCCTTGTGATTTTGAAACTTTCATCATATTTCCTTACACCTTAGTCTTACATGTGGTATATGTACTCGACATACTATTCGTAATACATGTGATAAGTTAGTTTATAAGAATGAGTCACCATTAAAATCATCAATTTTCACTACTAATTGTCACTAATTAACTATATAAACTTGTCATTGTCACTCATCAAAACATCACATTTATTTACATTTCAACTAAAAAATTAAGTATATTATTGCATTTCCTAGTATAGTGACAAGGGTTTGAAAAGAAAGAGCGATAAAATGAATATTAACAAAAATTGAGTTATCCACTATGATCGAAGAAATTTATTACAGCCCCTTGTGATTTTGAACCTTTCATCATATATCCTTACACCTTAGTAGTACATGTGGTATATATACTCGATTATTCGTGATACAAGTGATAAGTTAGTTTATCAAAATGATTAAATGAGTCACCATTAAAAGTCCTAATCATTATTTTAATTTTTTTAATTTGCACAAATCTACAAGATTATATTATGGTGAATTTTGTATGATAGTTTGGCCAAATTTCATTCACAATACAACTTGTTTTCCCACCTAATTTCAAACTCAATCCAATATATTTTTGAGAAAAATTTATAGAATCACAAAGATAGAAGATCAAGGTTTAAGGAAAAAAAAAAAAGAAATACCTTTGAGAAGTTGCTGGCTTCAAGTCATAAATTGAGCTAAAAAAAAGCTTTCAATGCATATAGAAGCTCAATGTTGGTTATTGTATATTTATATTACCTTTACCTTTTAAAAAACTATAATCAATTCGAGGAGGTTCTTTACGCATTTAAATAAGATTATGTTTAGTTTATTTGAGTTTTTTCTTTGTGTTTGGAGAACCACATGAGCAGGTAATAATAAAAATCGATCTTAGGATCTCCTAATTAATATTGGAAGAAAAGCTCACCATCGAAAGCTAAATTTGACTTTATTTGTATACTAATTATTAATAAAAAAAAAATATATTTGGTACTAATTAAATATATTTGGTACTAATTAAATGCAATTTTTTTTAAAAAAAAATCTAGTTTAATCTTATTAATCATAAAATAAGCAAATCTATATCTATATCAATATCAATCAATATCAATATATATATATATATATATATATATATATATATATATATATATATATATATATATATATATATATATATTAAAACTCATGGCAAGAATTGTAATATTGCCACGTATTGTCAATCTTGCCACGTGTCGCCATGTCACCTATATTAATTATCAATGTTTCCTCACAAAATTTTATTATTTGTTAGTATTAATATTTGAACCCATAAGCCGTAACCTTTATATTCATTAAAATTGAACTTTGATCCAATGACACATCTTATATGATAATAAAGTTGTATTATAAAAAGAGTTATTTATGTTCATAATTAAATTCTAAAATTATAATTGTGAACTTATATGTGGATATTTTAACAATAATATGATTACAAATTTATTTCGTTTCTTTCAGTTACTCAACAATAATGCATATAGGTGTTAATTAAAATATGTAACCCGGAAATGCATAACAATTTTACATGTTTTTCTTTTTACCACAAAATATATTTAAGGAAAGGAATTTATTAATTATGATAGTAAAATCCCTTTAACAGTTACAACAAACTGATACAATATAACATTTAGATTACTGCATACTAAATAATTAATTTTGATGTTCAATTACATTACAAAATTTACAAATGATATTATTTTTATAAAACCACTAATATATTTCACTTTATTTTGTTGTACTTTTTAATATACAAGCAATAATCCGGGGCATCACCCGGACCAAAAACTAGTTTTATTATTAAAACTCCAAAGCAAGGAATAACATATCGCCATGTGTCATTTTTCTTGTGTTATTCCGACACGTCATATTTGGAACATGCCACATAATCAGACTTGGTAATGTTTTGTCTTCATGGAAAACTCTTCATAACCTCCAAATGTTACTTGAATTGAAAAACTCTTCATACATATAAATACCCTATTTTAATGTCCCTTAGAATGTAATTTCTTAATAATTGCACAATAATATAATTTGTAAGAAATTAATTATTACTTTTTTTGTGCATTAATTTATAAAACTATAGTTATTGAGTCATAATATTGACATCAAAATTATAAAGCTCTGATTTATCATTTATCCTTTACATACTAATGCAAAAATTTATTTTTATAATTTAACAAACTTAATAAAAAAAACCACTAATCTCTTAATGACAAACAAGGCCAAAGTATAGTTTAATTAAAGTAATAAATTTATAATGACGCGGGACATCGCCCGGGGCAATAACCAGTAACAACTTATTAGATAAGTTGAAATGGACATAATAACTTATGTGTTAATTTGATGTAACAATGTTGTAATGGATAACAATTTTTTTTTTTTTGTTTGACAGGAAGAGTCAAATACTTGGATTTTACACTATTGGTACAATTTAATTATCACATAAATGTAACAATTAGTTAATTAGATGGGAATAAATAAATAAATACTCGTATTTCGAGTCGCAACGTCACTTTAGTGGGTGGCTTTTGGCCTAAAGCATAGGCTACCAAAAAAAAACGTACCGAAACGACGAAACGTAGAGAGAGGGGTAAAATGGGAAAATCAAAATAACAGCGATAGTGCCGTACGAGTAAGGACGAGAAAGGACGGTAAGTAAATAAAGAAAAAAGAAAAGGGCAAAATAGTAATTTAAAAAAGGGTAACACAGATGTAAAAAAAGTACTGGAGCGGTTGTTATTGGGGGGAGAGGTTATTTGGGGTAGGAAAGGACATAATGAAGTGCAGCTTGGTTGTACGTAATTACCTAATTTAAGCCAACTCCCACTTTATTTTCTTCTTTACCAGTATTATTATTACCCTACTTTTTGTATTTTGTCTTCTTCTATTTTTTAACTACGAATAGTAATTTCATTTTGATAGCTTATGTATGTCCTTCCAAATTACGGACTATAGTAGCACTACATCTCTTATCACTTTTTTTCTATTTTCCATTACTCACTCATTGTGGGTATAGGTGTTAGCTTAGTCGGGTTAAGTCGTGTGAGATCTAGTCACCGTTTATATTATTTGTCTTTTA
Organism: Chenopodium album; assembly: GCF_948465745.1. Lineage (NCBI taxonomy): Eukaryota > Viridiplantae > Streptophyta > Magnoliopsida > Caryophyllales > Amaranthaceae > Chenopodium > Chenopodium album. The sequence goes on along the minus strand of NC_137836.1, from coordinate 2,870,996 downwards.
TAACTCTCTTGATAACTATTTTTATATTTGTGTAGCTTTAATTCGATCTCGGTCTTAAGTACGACTAGTATTATAATATAGAATTTTAACCAACTAAACTAATTATATTAGAGCTGAGTATATAACATATACAAGTATAATGTCACATTATAAAATTTGATGCTATTAATAATGTAAATAGAAATTCAAGTCTAGTTTTTAAAGTTGGGTAGGATTAATAATTGTCATTAGAAGCAATTTGGGGTAAAGATTCCATCACCCCTCAACTTTCAAGAGGCTTAACCTGCTATTCTTATCTGATAAATTGCCTTATCCTTAAAAATGAATGTAAATTCAATTTAATTATTTCAAACTAACCACTAATGTAGACATTGATGAATTACTTTTTTTTTTTATATATTATTTTTTTATTATTGGGATTGTTTAGAACAAATTATAAAATTTTCAAATATGATGCAAATACTCTATCTACTAGTATTTTTTATAGTTTAACTAATTAAGGGTTCGTTTGGCATTGCTGTGATTTTCTGTTTTTTGGTTTTTTGTTTTCTCAAAGTATATGATATGAGTCTCATAATGAATCAAAAATTATATAAACTTATTAAAATTATGATAATTTTGAAAACTGACAACAGAAAAGTGGAAACACCTTTTTCTTGTTTTCTGTTTTTGGTTTTAAAAAAAAACAGGAAACTGAAAACCAAAACAGATGCCAAACAAGTCCTAAACTTTTTATTTCCACAGTTGGAATTTTGAAAATTTACACTGACATAATTTAAATTGATAATCAAACAAGGTTTCACGTACTAATTTTTTTTTTTTTTTTTTTTTTTTATCTTAATCATAATTTATAGTCAGAATTCTTTTTGTTTAACAATAAATCGAACTTTCAAAAGCGGAGGAAGTAATACTAACCAACTAATAATGTACTAAAACTAGTAACAAGTAGGATGATTTAGTAAACCTCAAAGATAATGTGGCAAACTTCTTCTGGTGGAAATAATATAATCTCTTGACACATTTAATTTTTAGACACTTGTTGCTCTACTACTATAAGACTATAAGTACATTTATCTTCTTATATTAAGACAAAAGAGAAAAAAAAAAGTTCCACCGACCCAAATAAAGTCTATTGGATTCTGAAATGGCACATCCTTTATCAACTATACAGTATACACTGTAAGACTGTAACCATTTTGTATATTTTCTTCTGAAAAAAGGAAAATAAATACTCCGTATATTCTTATGCCTCACCCAGTAATCTAATATCCAAATTTAATTGATTAAAAATAGTATTACCTTTATTTTATATTATTTATAATGATTAGACATTTTCTTCTCGTATATTATATTAAATAGTTATAAATAATATGAAATGGAGACTACTTATTACTTTCTAAAAAATACTTAGAATTGGTTCCGTTCATAATAATATTACTATTATACACCTAAGGTCCATGCATAGACAGTGTATGTTGAGTATAATAATTTTAATTTCAATATAATGGATCTTTATTAAAACTTAATTGTGTACATTGGTTCACAATAGTGAATCTATTCAAGACTTTTATTCCACTTTTCAGTCCTCCACCAATATAAAAAAATTCTACCTCTTTGTATGTAAAATTTTAATTCTCATTAAATTATAGTTATAAATTGAATAGACTAATTTGTAGGAAGAAAATTAATTAAGGGGACAATTTATATACGGGTATGTTCTACACTTCTACTCACTTCAATTTAACTTATTCAGATTTAAGAAATTCAAATCAAATAAAATAAGGGATAAAAAGTTTAGATAATATAAAATAATTAGTGTTGAATACTTGAAAAGTTCATTAATAAGGTCTAATAACATCATATAAAACATAATTAAGGTGAACAAAATAGACCCTTATATTGTGTTTATAATGGTTTATTTAACAAAACTTTAACCATGTATATATAAAAATTATATAATATTTTAAAATTTACATTAGACAAATCTAACAAAAAAATCATATTTACTACTTACCTCCCTTTTTTTAGTTGACACATATTTCTTTTTAGGAAATTTATTTAGTTGATACGTTTCTTTTTAGGTAATTTTTATACCTTTTTTTTAGTGTACCTCAATTTTTATTTATTTATTTATTTATTATTATTATTTTTTTTTTTAGAGAGCCACGAGGACGGGTGATGAGAATCAATGCTAGGATCACTTGAAACCGGGAGGGAAGCTCTGAGCTATCCCTCACTCTCTACCCCACTTGCTTTATCATCCTCTCTTCTCTCCTTAATATGTGTGTCTAAATTAAATATGTCAACTTCAGCTTAATTTCAGTTTAGTTCAGCTTCAATCAGTTCAGTTCAATCCAGCTCTAATTAGTTCAGTTCAGTTCAACTCCTAATTTCCCTTTCTCATAAAATATTCAGTTTAGTTCAGTTTAATCAATTTAGTTTAGTTCAATTCAGTTCCAATCAATTCAGCTCCAATCAATTCAGTTCAGTTCAACTCAGTTCTGTAAATGTGAATAGACCCTAAATGAAAACGGATGAAGTATTTTTAATTTCTTATAAATAGTAAAATGAATAAAACCTTTTGAAATGATGGAAACTATGGAAGTATATGAAATCAATTAACATTAAAATATCAAAGTAAATTATGTAAGGCCGGCCACAATCGAGATTATTCTTCTACCAATATCTTTTAATCGATATATGCCGTACAATAGTAGTCAAATTAAAATGAATAGGAATAGTATCATCACTCATGTAGTCATGTTAATTAAGGAATAAAATATATTTGATGTTCTTATCAAATAGTTGAAATTATACCCAATAAAAAAGAATATTATGGGGGTGGGGTTGATAATTATTCTTTCAATTCTCTCAAAACTCAAAAGATAGTGCCGTACTTATAAACGACCTTTCTTAGGTACATACAAACCTCACTCAAATAGAAATTTATAATTCTATTTTCAGTTGTTATTGAGGGGAGGTTGGTCGTAAATTTAGTGATATGAGAAAATGACAATTAAAAGAGAATCAAACTACTCATACTAGAAAACTTTATTACTAAATTTTTATTAAAATAAAGAAGGTGAAAATATATGGGCTAATAAAGTAGTGGGTGGTGTGGTGGAAGATAGTCAAAATTTGGTGGTACATCAAAGAGTACAATGTCTTTTGGTGGGGAAGGTTGTAACTAGTGGTGGGCATGGGCCGTGCCGGGCCTGCCGTGGGCCGTGCCTAGGCGGGCCATGAACAGTGTCGTGCCGGGCCGTGCCGGCCCACGGTGGAGGCGGGCCGTGCCGTGCCGTGCCGGCCTTCAAGGTTTCCCTGTCCACGGCACGGCACGGCCCACCGTGCCGGTCGTGCCGTGCCGGGCCGCCCGTCGTGCCGGCCCACGGTGGAGGCGGGCCGTGCCGGCCCACGGGCCACGGCTTACCCTTTTTTCTTTTTTTTTTTTTAAAAAAAAAATTAAAAAAAACTTTAAAAAAACTTGAATTTTTTTTATGAAAGAAAAAATTGAATTGAATAATTATACAATTTAATATTTGAATTTAATAATTATTAAATTTTTTATGGAGTTAAGTTATATTAAATATTGTTTAAATTATATTAATATTTATTGTTCATTCATAATTTACTATATATCATATTATTCATATAACTATATAAGTATTAGACAAAAATTAAATAACAATATAACATATTCCATAAAATTAAAAGTTGAAAAAATTCATTCATAAAAAATTATTAAGTAAAAGATAATATGAAGTACAAGGGTACAACTAACAATAATTGATGAATAACTTATTTTGTTATTTTATTATACGGCTAATGTTAATAGAGTACATAGCCAACATAGGAAATACTAACATTTTCACTAATTAATAGAGTACATAGGAAATACTAGAATTTTCGCTAATTAATATTAATTCTCGAGTTGTTGGTAATCTTCAATCAAGGTCTTCATTATCTTCTTCGTCTTCATCTTCGGCTTCATGTTCACTAGCTAATGCGGAGGAGCTAGTTGAACCAGAACGATCGGAACCATCGATGTTGTCGTTGGCCGTAAAAGTACGATCTTGGATGCGTTCTTGGGCATCCATCCAATCCTTCAAGCAAACACACATTTCTAGTGTTTCGGGCTTCAAACTTGTTCTTCTATCGTCTAGAACCCTTCCCGAAGCACTAAAAGCTCGTTCCGAGGCAACGGAGGAGGCTTGGATGCTGAAAATTTGGTGGTACATCAAAGAGTACAATGTCTTTTGGTGGGGAAGGTTGTATACTTGTAACTAGTCCATACTCTAATCACTACTAACAATACCTTATGCTTCAATAAAGTACTATGATGATGCTCGTGAGTATCATCATAATTCTTTGAATTTTATAGAACTTTTCAAGATTTACTAAATCATCATCACTGTTGTTGATTATTTTGTAGGATGGTTGAAGACTCACGAGTACAGACTACGGAGTAATACTTTGTTTTTAGTATTACTCCGTGTCAATACTCAATAAAAGTTATAGTTAGAGAGAGCGAGGAATAATTCAAGTGGTTAAAGCTCTTCTCTCGATTTAAGGTGATATTTAGATTGATTGATTCTCATCATTCGCTCTTGTGGTTCTCTAAACACAAAAAAAAACAAGTTATAGTTAGAGATTTTTATTTATTTTATTTATTATTTTTTATTTTTTTGATATAGATAAGATTCGATCTTGATTTGGGTATGTCTTCCAAACTGGTCAAGGTCAATATGATTAGAAAAAAGGAAAATTTAGAAAAAATAATCCCAACTTTCATCAATTTTCATAGAATAATCCCAACTTTGGATTATACTGGAATAATCCGAACTTTGGGGGTAGTTCTTTTTCTTCAATCCCAAATACTGGTTACCGGTTCAATGGGTTTTTTCTTTTTTTTTTTTTAAATAAAATGACACGTGTCGTACAACAATTGGATAAAAAAAATTAAAAAAAAAAACAAAAAAGAAAAATTACCCAGCCTGCGAAAACCCCAACCACCCTGAGAACAACTCCGGCAACCCGCCACCACCATAGCCCAGCCACCCAGTTGCCGAACCTTCGTCCCTCCCCCACCACTAGACTCGCCGCTCCGGCGCTTCCCCTTAGCCACAGTCCCCTCCCCGAATCCCCACGCAACCACCTATAAAAACCCTTGAAAACTTCCATCCAATTCGCTTTGAGGGTGTTTCGACGGTGTTTCGAATGGTTGGAGGGGGTTTTCGACGGTGAGGAGGTGGTTGTTGGGGGTTTTCGGGAGTGGGGGAGGGGTTTTGAGGGTGTTTCGAATGGATGGAGGGGGTTTAAAGAGATTTCCGGTTATGGAGGGCCGAAAACCAAATCGGGAAAGGAGGGGATTGGGGGTGGAGGTGGGTCACGACACCGGCACCTGGGGTTTGGGGTGAAAGAGGCGCACGGTTGGGGCAGGGGAAGGTAGAGGTTGATGCGGTTGACGGTGGCAAGTGGTGGTGGTGGTGGTGGTGGTTACGGGGGTCAAGAAGGGGGGGTAAGGGTTTGCTGGTTTTTTAATTTTTTTTTATTTTTCTTTTTTTTGGACCAATTGCATTTTGACACGTGGCATATAACCTGTAATATCAGGTCATTGACTTTGGTTGACCGGTTTAGGATTGAAGAAAAAGAACTACCCCTAAAGTTCGGATTATTCCAGTATAATCCAAAGTTGGGATTATTCTATGAAAATTGATGAAAGTTGGGATTATTTTTTCTAATTTTTCCTAGAAAAAAATTAAGGAAATTAGTTGAGCAATTAAGGGAGAGCAAATAATAATTATTTGGTGAAGTAGGGAGCGGAAATCATGAATCAACGGTGCACCAACTAATATAATCCCCATAACATGTGATCATACATAGGAAGGAGAAGATTAAGGAATATGGAGATCTATCGTTATGTCAACTTTGACAATATATAGGCAAATACAATCAACATCTTCTAATGAATATCTTTCAGCAAGATACTCTCATTTGTCATTTCTCCCAAAATATAGTGCCCCCAGTCCCCCATTCCTACACTTTTTATACTCTATTTAATCACCCAATTAATTACCATATCCCTTAAGCCCCGTTCATTTTTACCTTTTTTTTGCCCAACTGAAATTATTTTTAATGAATTGAAATTATTTTTGCGGAACTAAAATTGTTTTTCCTGATTTTCTATGATATTTCCTTTTTAAGTTTACTGATTTTTACTGAACTGAAATAATATTTACTGGACTGAAATTATTTTTGCTGAATTGAACTTATTTTTACTGAAATGAAACTATTTTTTTTACTGAATATTATATTTTTTAAAGTGAAATGAACAGGGCCTTAGGGGTACGTATTACATGCTAAGAAAAAAATTTAACTATTTGATCAATACTATTTGTGAAAAGATCGTGAAGCAATCCTTAATAGACAGAGTGAGTAAGGCTCTGTTCACTTCACCTTATTTTTGCTGAACTTAAACTTTTTTACGGAAACAAAATTATATTTGCTGAACTTAAAGTATTTTTTACTGAAGTTAAATTAATTTTACTTAACTGAAATTATATTTGCTGAACTGAAATTATTTTTGCTGAATTGAAATTATTTTTACTGATTTTAATTTCTATTATAATTCTTCTTTAAGAAAACTGAATTTTACTGAAATGAACTTTATTTTTTCAGAACTGAAATTAATTTTACTGAATTGAACTTATTTTAACTGAACTGAAATTGTTTTTACATAGGGTCTGTTCACATTTACTTAATTTCAGTTCAGTTCAGTTCAGCTCAGCTCCAATCAGTTTAGTTCAGTTCAGCTCCAATTAATTCAGTTCAATTCAGTTCAGCTCTTAATTTCCCTCTCTCATAAAATCTTCATTTCAACTCAGTTTAGTTCAGTTTAGTTTAGCTCCAATCAGTTCAGTTCAGTGCAGTTCATTTCAATTCAGTTTCAATCATTTCAATTCAGTTCAGTAAATGTGAACAGACCCTTAATAATATATTTTTAAGGTGAAGTGAACAGGGACTAAAGCGCTGTTCACTTCACCTTATTTTTGCTGAATTGAAATTATTTTTGCTAAACTGAATTTTTTTTACTGAACTGAAATTATTTATTTACTGAACTGAAATTATTTTTATTGAACTGAAATTATTTTTGCTTAACTGAAATTATTTTTACTAAATTTCTATTATATTTTTTCTTTAAAGTAAATTTTTAATGAAGTAAATTGCTAAACTGAAATTATTTTTACTAAATTTCTATTATAGTTTTTGTTTAAAGTTACTGATTTTTAATAAAGTGAAATGATTTTTACTAAACTGAACTTATTTTTATCGAATATTTTTTTAAGATGAAGTGAGTAGAGCTATACTATAAACAAGGGGTTGAAAAACCAACTTGCAACATAAAAGTGTACAAAATCAAATTAAAAGCAAACTTGTGTGGTCTCCGACAAATCCTCTATGTGCACACAATATGACACAATATATACATGCGTTAATTGGTTAAAGTGTGTTATTATTATATTTACTTGATATTTACTTATCAAATCTAAAATTATAGGAGTAGAATTTATTTTAGTTGTAAATAGAATTTTTTTAAAAAATGATTTATTAAACTATCTATTACGAATTTATGATCTAATTCTAGGATAATCACAATTTATAGGTTTTAGCAGGTATATGAACCCTAATGATAAAAAGGGGGAGAGAAAGAAGAAGAGACGGCTAGGGTTTTTATTGCTTTTTTTTTTAATAACAAAAATATTTCATTAATTAAAGTCATACAAAATCTACAATAGAGATTCGACGTTAACAAATACATAAGATATTGAATCAAATAGAATTTTCCTTCATAAAAACTACGATCGTCGAGTAGATCTTGCACTGCGGAGCATCTCCCGCTTTTATCGCTGAAAATTACAGCCTTGTTGGAGAGACAATCTAACGATCCTTTGTAGCCGTGAAGATGTTTTCCTTCTGATTCATCTGTTCGTATTCGAAAACTTGATAACTTTTTCACCAACGAAATAATTGCACGACAATCCATTAGATCTGCTACCATGGATTCAAAACTAAGAAATTTCTCCCTCGAAAAGAGGAGATAAACCTTGTCTTTCGAAGGAGGTCGAAAAACCCTTGTCTTTCGAAGGAGATCGGAAACCCTTTCTTTCGAGGGAGAAAAGTTCCTCCCAAAAGGAGGAAGCATTATTATAAACCTAAAAAAACAATAAAGAAACAAGGATTGAGGCTTTCCACCGATTAAAATCGATGGAAGCCCCTTCAAAATTCAACAATGGAGGCTAGGGTTTTGGAGAGACAGGAAGGAGGAGAGAGAAAAAGCTTATAAATTGTTTATTAGGTGGGGTTTTTATTGCTAGTAGTAACTTACTTGTAATTTACAAAAAAAGTCTTCTACTACCCCCCCCCCCCAAAAAAAAAAAAAAAAAAAAAAAAAAAACTTATTTCCAATCTCAAATTAAAAACCATTCCCCAAAATCTTCAAAACCCTATTTCCCGAAAAAAAAAAAACGATCCCCCAAAATCTTTAAAACCCTAACCTTCAATTTTATCTCCTACCTTCAATAATACTCAGAGATGGCGCATCATCATAGCAGTACAAGAAATAATATCAAAGAAGAACATGACGAAGATGATGATTGTATTTTTGTGAAGGAGGTGACAAATTCTATGTCCAAGTCCAAGGGAAAGCAGAAGATAATAGAACCTAAACAAGAGAGCAAGTATTTTGAATCCACAAATTTTGTTGATGGCGACGAATACGACGATGACGTTACCATCATTAACGTTACACCTAGACCTTCCTCTAGGCCATTGTCGTCGTCGTCGTTGTCGCCGTGCTCGTCTACAAAGAAAAGGAAATTGCATTTTAGCTGCCCTACGATTGTTGAAGTAGGCGAATCATCAAAGTCTAAGGAAAAGAATGATGAAATTTGCGCTAATAATCATGAGACAAAGGAAGTAACGTTTGTTTGTGACATATGTACGGACTCAAAACCTCAACAAGAGTCGTTTTTGATTAAGGGATGTTCTCATTACTATTGTGTTGATTGTGTGAGAAATTATGTTGATTCCAAGCTTGAAGGCGGTGTTTCTCAAATCGATTGTCCGGTCCCTAAATGCTCCGGAACATTAGATCCGGAGCATTGTAGGGAGATTTTAATAGGTGAGACTTTTTTTAAGTGGGGTATACTTTTGTGCGAGTCAACCATAGTTGCCTCGCAAAAGTTTTATTGTCCATTTAAGGATTGTTCGGCATTGTTAATTGATGATGGGAGTAAGAAGGTGACTAGATCGGAATGCCCTAGTTGCTATCGATTGTTTTGTGCTCAATGTAGGGTCGGATGGCATGAAGGGATCGAGTGTGCTAAGTTTCAAACTTTGAATAAGGATGAACGAGAGGCGGAGGGTAGGATGTTGATGAATCTAGCTGAGGATAATAATTGGAAAAGGTAAAATATATGTGGAGAAGACAATGGGTTGCAATATTATGCGTTGCAGGTAATTGATTCGCACCTTAATGAGTTTATTGAGAATACTAATATTTTAGGGTTATTGATTCGCACCTTAATGAGTTTATTGAGAATGCTAATATTCATAAATAAACCATTAATTTTATTTAACTTTATTGGAATTTTCCTTTTATAAATTGTGATAGTATGCATTGAATGTGCTTTATAATACTTCATAGAGCTCAATCATGTTCCAAATTTAGGTCATCTCCAATCGCATATAGTGATCGTTCTTTACAAGTGTGCAATACATTGATTTTACTATTTGTTGTGGAACTGTTTCATTAACAAGCAGATTCTTTCTTAACAAATGATCCAATAGCAACGAATTTTTTTATATCCTCAAATGCATAAGAATAACTTTTGTATGTATCCGGTGTACAATAATTTACTGTACATTGAGTGTCACTTTTACAATTTTTTTGGATAGCTTTTATCAATAAAACATAAATATTTCGTAACTTTTATTCATATTAGGGGGTTAACTTTATAACGATGTACATCCGATTTATTTAAAAGTTTGTAGTTTTGTTTATGATTTTGTTGACAATTGATTTCTTAACGTATTCTTTGTTGTTTATTTGTGAATTTTGATTATAGGTGTGGAACTTCTTTTCGTTTCTGTAGTTGTGGACAAGTGTGGTGTATTTGCCGTAACAAACCTGCGGCCGGCCTCGGTAGACAACTACCAAATGCTACACTACATCGTAGAGTCTTTGGACAGCAACTAAATAATGCACCACATCCCTCGGCCAGGCTCCGTAGACTACTACCAAATGCTACACTATATCGTAGTGTCTTTGGCCAGCAACTATATAATGCACCACGTCCCTCGGCCGGGCTCGGTAGACTACTACCAAATGCACCACTACATGTCTTTAGACAGCAACTAAGTAGTGCACCACGTCGTCGCTGGTCTCTATCCTCGGCTCCGTCGAGTATTATTGAGAAGAATAAGGCTCATCAAAGGATGTTATAGTAGGAAGGGATGGAAGAAAATTGACTCTTTAATACTTAATTACGGTATTTATTTTATTTCATTTTTGGTATCATTTCATATATTGGCAACCAATGTGTTCTAAACGAAAGGATAATTTGTTGAGTATTCTTATGAGTTAGTACTCGAAACAAAACTTATCCTTGGATTTTATTTTGAGAAAAATTGTCTCTATTTTTAGTATGAATAAGTTTTGGTCATGTATCATTTCTCTTTCAATTTAAAAGTTATCACACTTTCACTAATAAGTACTTCATTTTTTGGTGCTTAGAGAGCCACAAGGGCGGGTGATGAGAATCGATCCCAAAATCTCTTGAAACCGGGAGGGGAACTCTGACCACTTGAACTATCCCTCACTCTCACTAATAAGTACTTCATGCATCTGTCTCTTTTTCTTTCAACTTTTTCTTTTTTTAATCATACAATTTATATATCCCCTAAAATTAGGCACCATGAATCAAAAGATTAGCATGAATCGAATTGTCATTATATTGTACGTAGTATATCAGTAAAACCTAGACGTGTACAAATAGATATACAAGTAGATAATTACATAAAATAGGCGATACTTGATAATTGCCATCATAATGAATTTATATACTGGGTCCTAAGATATTGAAATGAGAAGGTCAAGTCTTTGTTCATAGAAATTTATGTTGAAAATATTACGATGAACATTAACACAAGTCTCTACTTATAAAAGTATAATGTAAAATTGTAAATCAATACCCAATACTAACAATAAGAACAACTTAACACTCGTTTATATCTTACCATAAGTTGTTATTGTAATTTTACCTCAATTAGGACTTTAATTAATTTTATATCAGAGATAATGTATATGACCTAAATTCTCCATTGATGCATGATTTAGGTAGGATACTTGACCTACAATTCAATCTCTATTATTTTCATTTGAGATAAGATCGAATTGGAGATGTACGTGTATTATTAGTCCAGCACACTATGACATCAACGTATCTAGGAGAGAGAAGAAACACTATTAATTTATTAAGTCCTCAGTTGTTACTTGTCTGGGTAATCATATTAATAAAGTATTAAAATTATTAATAAGTAATTAAAGTATACTTTGAATAGAACCTATTATCTTATTATTGATTGGATTTATAGCTTCAAAAGTACTTTCATATAGTATAATATAGTGCATATGTACAAGGAATAATCTCATCATATATTACATCTGTTCCTTTTTGCTGAGTTCACTTTCTACCATTTATTTGTGTTATAACATATGTGACTACACGAGGTTTATGTAAATTTAGAAAGAGTAAAAAAATCAATCATATAGAAGCACTAATGGTATCCCTTAAGTTTAGGACACATAAAATGTACACTTAAGTCGTCGGTAGACCTATACACATACTAAGGGTCTGTTTTTATTGACTGAACTGAACTGAACCGAGCTGAACTGAACTGAACTGAATATTTTATAAGAGAAGGAAATTAGGAGCTGAACTGAACTGAACTGAGCTGAACTGAATTTCAACGTATGAGAACATACCCTAATATACGAAAGTACTTATTTATACATTAGCTACTGTTTTTATATAAAAATTTCTCCGTATTGTATTGTCATCGATATCCTCTCATAATCCCACCTTTCTTTCCTAAGACACAAGAATAATTTTTCTTTTAAATAAGACCATTTATTAATTAATTGGAGGGATGATACATTCATACTCTTAATTACTATCTGTAGTTAATGGCTGCATACAAAACATTAAGGCATGAAGGTTGCATTTTTTTTTTCCCCTTTGAAGGATAATGAAGGTGGTAGGTAGCACTGTCAAAACGGTTTGACAGTTCGGTTTCGGTTCGGTTTGAAATCGGTTCGGTATTTAATCGGGTCGGTTTGGAATCGGTTTAATTGTCTCACGGGTCGGTTTTGGTTCGGTTTAAATAGTTATCGGTTCGATTCGGTTTCGGTTTATTCTTAAGCGGTTTTAATTCGGTTCGGGTTGTAAACAGTCCGGATAGTAAACGGTTCGGTGCAGACGGGTTGCGGTTTGTTAACGGTGCGGTGTAAACGGTTTTTATCCCGGTTCAAACAGTTTCGGGTTGGAAACGGTTTCGGGTTAGAAACAGTTCGGTTCTTTTTTGGTTCAGTTTATAACTGGTTCAGTTCTTTTTCGGTTCAGTTTTAACTGGTTCAGTTCTTTTTCGGTTTAGTTTATAACTGGTTCGGTTCTTCGATTGTTTAACCACTTTAACGTTATTCATATCGGTTCCATTTCAAGTTTACTAAATTATAGTTGAATCTGAATTAAAACATAGCCTAATACTATATTCATGTCACTAGCACACTCCCATCTTTATTTCATTATTACTGATAGAATCAATGTAATCATATGCTTAATGTAATCATATGCTTAATAGTCTCCGTGAATTAATTTTATTTATTACGCCTTCAGCCAAGCCTTGGTACTTAATATTACAAGCTTTTTGTTCATTTGGTTTCATCATCTCAAATGTATACATGACTAGAGGCAGTAGTGTTGCTAATAGTTTGAGGCAGGGCCTGAGCCTGCTTGTTTTGCTCTTGTTTGTGAACACTGATTATCCTTAAGACCTTAATGAATGATTTGCCTTGTTATTTTAAAAAAAGTATTCTAAGATTTCTAATATTTAATCCATTTAATTATATCCCCGTCAAAAAAAAAAAAATCCATTTAATTATATAAAAAAGTTTGTAAACGGTTCGATTTAGAAGCAGTTTGGTTCATAAACGGTTCGGTTTATAACCAGTTCGGTTTATCATCAGTTCGGTTTTTAAATGGTTCGGTGCAAACGGGTAGCAGTTTGCTAACGGTTCAGTGTAAGCGGTTTTTTTGCCAGTTTAAACGGTTTCGGGTTGGAACCGGTTTCGGGTTAGATACGGTTCGATTCTTTTTCGGTTCGGTTTTCTTTCAGTTCGGTTTGTTAACTGGTTCGGTTCTTATACGGTTTAACATTATTCGGGTCGATTCGGTTTCGGGTTTACTAAAATACGGTTCGGGTCGGTTTTCGGTTTAAAAAAAAATCGGTTTTTAATCGGTTCGGTTCTCATTTGGGTCTATCGGTTTCGGGCAGTTAAACGGTTTCGGTTTGAAATTTGATAGCACTAGTGGTATGTAGGTAGATAGACATGTTTTGATTTTGGACACTGTTCATATAAATTACTTTGACTTTTTTTTTGTGACTTATTTAAATATACTCATGTGTGATCATATTAAATTCTTCTCAATGTCGTATAAAATTTTAATAATTTTCCATATTGATGATGGGAGATATTAATGTATGAAATCATGCCTTGGAAAACGTGCCTAAAGAAATATGTCGATTATACAACACTTGACAATATTACCATCAACTATATATATGAAACAAATTAATTTATGGCAGATTCAATCACGCTCATCGCTCATCACTCACTAACCGTATTATGGCCTTGAGGTTATGATTTTGTTGTTTCCTATGGTTTTTAGAGATAAATGACATTTGTAGAGGTTCCAATAGATGTAATAGGATCATTCTTCTTACCAAAATCAATTTAAAAAGATTCATAAATAGCTTTCAATGTAGTAGAATCATTCTTCTTACCAATATCAAGTTAAATTCACAAATAGGTTATAACCATTCTGTTTTAATGACTAAAGGTTGTGATGTCATGATTGCTAGTCCAAGAGCCTTAAAATCCACCCTATACATAAACAATATAAATTTCTATTACTACCTCCGTTACATATTATTTGCAACGATTAGACATTTTCCCTCACTACTTTATGTCAAATCGTTGCATATAATACGTAACGGAGGTAGTATTTTTTTTCCACAATAGAGGAAAAATTCAAAATTTTCTAATAGAAAAATTCTGTACCAAAAGACAAGTACCCAAGTACAAACTTCATGTACGGATGCAACTACTCGAGTCATTAATCCAAGATAGTATTAGTTTAATCAGAATTCTAGGTTCCAAATCATGCTTAAGTCTGAAATTTGAATTAGTCTTTAAAGAATTGCGCACTTGTTCATGCAATTAATCGAATAAATATTAGTTCATCATGAAGTTGAGCATGTTTATTAAACTAGTGCAAGTGGGATTCTTTACAATATTTTTTCAATTCATCTATGAAATCATATGCTAATACTTGAATTTAATTATGTGTAGCTTAGGATAGCAAATTTAAAATTTCATCTAAAGTCGCACTATTATATTGATTGAATGATGAAATATTACAAGTATATGACAGAGATATTGGTAGGTTAAACAAGATTTCAATTCCATTTTAATCCCTTCATTCCATTGCTTATTAACAAAAATACGTAAACGGATGTCATAAATGTAAACACTAGCTAGCTTAGTTTATTATTACTCTAAAGTTGTTAACTGTTGTTAACTCCTAACTCCTTCATTCAATCTCATACGAAGTATAACTTATTTGATTGACTATTTTTGTAAAATGTCATAACTCTGAAGTTGACTAAGCAGCATGTGTCATTGTGCGCAAGCCAAGCATGAAGAGTTGATTCCTTCAAACCGAGTCATTATTTCCGCAAGTCAACTTCCCCCAATTGTACTTTTATAAGTACGGTTTTAAGTACGGCACACATATAGTAAGGCATTATTCATACCTCATAATTGGAATAATAATGGCATAATAATAATATTGATATTATCGAATATTTGAAAAAAATTCTTCTATCACCTATGATAAAGAATTGAAGATTAGAGACATGATTAAAAGTGTAGATAAATACAGACTAAGGGTCTGTTCTCATAGACTGAACTGAACTGAACTGAGCTGAAATGAAATGAATATTTTATAAGAGAAGGAAATTAGGAGCTGAACTGAACTGAACGAACTGAACTGAGCTGAACTGAACTGAGCTAAATTGAACTGAAAATAAACGTATGATGACAGACCCTAAGTACACATATTTTATCTTTAAAAACATCTACTTTGTCACTTTATATTGATCGTTGAGTAAAATTTTCAAGTACAATTTTGTAACACTTTTACATAGTTGTACTGATACTTGATAGTATGAATATGAATTGAACCGATAATGTGACAACTAAATTCATCAAACATAAAAAAAAAAAAAAAAAAATTTAGGCTTAAACTAGAAGACTATTATGCTTAAATCAAGCTGGCCACTGGGGTCAAGAGGTGTATTGCACATTTGCACTTGTTTCTTTAGTATTGTTTAGTTGCAATGTTTATCATCTCAGAATATTCTTGCTATTATTCTCTATTGTTTAAACAATCAAAACGAAAATTCAAATGCCACTTTTTTTTATAATATCTTGGTGAAATGAAAATTGTAGATACTGGCTCATTTGTGTGGCTAACCAAATACGGAGTATTACATATATACGCTCTACAGTTGTGTAATTTCACTTAAATTATTAGATGCACTTGAGCATACTTATGTAGAATATTACAGAAATGGTATGAATGACTAAATGAGTGAATCACAATTAACCTTAGATTATATATCATCATACTAATACAAAAGATAAAAAAATACAAATTAAGTGAAATTTACTAATATAAATCATGTTAGATATTAGATGTAGCTGAAAGGGTACGATCGTCTTAGACAAACAAGACATTTCAACCATTAAGTCAAGATTTAGATACAAATCCAGAATTAACATTAGTGGGCACATTAGATAAAGTATCAACAAATAAACTATAATTCTGTTGCAGCCATGAAAAACAATAGATGTTTACATGTACTTATCAATCAAGATTAACATTATACATCACCAATAGTAATAGCCGCGCCAATTGTACAAAAATCAATCAGTCAAAGGAGGCTCCAAGCTAAGCTTGGTAAAATCTGTCCCCTCTTTTTATGTTCTCCTTTACACGTACTACCCACCATAAATGACAGGATTACATTCTTCTGCAGCAGTGAGAACCCTTGCAGTTCCGGAACATAGTATCACATGGCTTCCACACATATAGGCATTTCATCAACACAAATGTCGCCTTATATGTCGAAGCCATATAACACTACCTTCGAGCATTGCATGATTTCACTTTGCATAGGATTGAAATCCTAAATAGTGGGGTGCCTATGACAAAAGAATTGGTAAATGCTGTGAAAAATAGACCCTAACATCTTTTTCAGGGCCTTCCTTGTATACATGAAAAAATAAAAACAAAATTATAGGTTGAAAGGTAAGAAAAAAAAAAAAAAAAAATCAAAAGACCTCAATGGATTAACGAAAAGTGAATGAAATTGATTAGCTGTCTGTTAATATGGATTCCAACCACTCAGATGAATATTCGTAGGCCACAAAAGTAACAGCACCAGCAGGTGCTGCTTTCACAATGGAGGGTACAATGCCTTTGTATAGACCACCCCAGCCTTCGGCTTGCAAGATTCGCATGAGGGCATCATACATGCTCTTGTAGGCACCTTGCTCAACTCTAGCTCCATATCGTACATCTCGTTGCAATCCTTCAACCTACACATTAACAGTTCACAAAACATCATAATCAAAGTAGTTTCATTATGTTGAAATATCTATAATATGACTATATGAGTATTATTTCCATCTGAATACTAGAAGAGAAAAAGGGTGTGTGGCTGAATTTAGGGATGGGATGTGACCATCATGATGCAACCCAGTAATAACATTTGTGGAAGTCCCACTATTAGAGAAGCCGAGGTGCCTTTACTGCCACATTCAATCAAATTACTTAAACCAATCCCTAAACATTTATCAAGTATTTTAGGCATTGAAGAGCAATCACTTCAATAACAGCACAGTCAGAAGGCAGAGTAATTCAAAATTACAGGACAATGAAGAAAACAAAAAAGGCTTATTTTTTAACAGTACAGCAGCAGGCCCTATAATACGTAACCTGAGCTAATTCTAGTGAGCTATATATAAATGGGTGCCTTTAAGTTAAGGGCCTTATGGCCCATAATCCCCATAGTATTATTCCTGATGAAGAGGCAAATATAAAAGAAAAGAAAATATCTATTTAAAAAGATCACTCGACTGAGAAATGACTGACAGACTGAGTCATCTCAGTTCTCATGTTCTAAACAATGAGAACACTAACTTTGCAAAATAATAATGAAAACTCGACAGGTAGATATAGAATATAGATCTGTGAATTGGATATCAAAGGTCAGCATCGAACTGCTCCCATACAAAAAGTTGCAGTTCAAAGAAAACAAAACGAGCTGAGTAGAAGTCATCTTTATTTACAGAAAACAAAAAAAATGATCGCCATATAAGAAGTTGGAAGTGTAATAATTCTGCCCTTCACAAATTCATGTTACAACAAATTAATGTTATAAAGCCATATGTTTTTACCTGGAATCTCTTTTTGATGACATCCAATGGGTGGCAGACAGCCTTAGCACATGTACCAGCTGCTAATCCACAAAGGAAAAGCTGGAAGCTTGAAAGGGTATCGTCGCTGCTGGCGTGTCCTCCAGAATATCTTACTTGGTTCCAGGCCTACACGAGATTAGTCCATGAAACATAAAAATGAGAGATGATACTCTTGACAACAAAAATTATATCCATTCAAATAGCCATGGTAAGATTCTTTTCCTAGCTTGTATATAACTTTAACAAAAAATCATACGTTGCACTCAAAATCTGAAGTCAAGCAATACCCTATTTTATGGGCAAAGGGGAGTAATATGATGTTTATAGAAAGACATTTTTGGCCTAACAGTTCTCCTGTAACTAATAGAGTAGACAGCAATACATCAAAATTTTAAGAAACTTACAAAAGAGACAACTTTTCTTCAAAGATCTTAGGAACCTATTTAGGCAATTCAGTTTCGCAAATCGGCAAGGAACATACTTTTCAATGGGAAATTGGGAGCAAAAATTACTGATGAAGATGATGGTAAATCTCAACATTGGCTACAATAATTGAAAAATATTATATTCAAACTGGAATCACACAAGTGATAATCACATTAAGTGAAATCTAGAATTGACTCAGTATTTTAAACATATCTAAGCTCTGTAACAGTTAGAAATGATGACTACATTATCCAATAATACATCATACAGTTCATCCAAAGCATCAAGCAGTGACAATTTGAAGAGTTGAAAAAACAAGCAAATAGCAAAAAAACTCATACCGTAGTCCAACGCTTGAAAGTGTCATAAGTGCCAAACTGAAGGCCTGCATAAGGAACTATTTCAACTAGTGTAGGTGACAAACCAGCATACAGTCCTCGCAAGCCACGTCTGTTAAGAAGACCTACAAATGCAGCCCTCATGTTGGGGTATACCTACCAAATAAAGATCACTAATTTTTTAATGTATCAAAAGTGATCAACAAACTAAAAAACATAAATCTATGAAATAAATATAACTATGTTTCTGTCATGGTTCTACTTTCTGTTTAACTTGTCCTCTATGACAACCCCAATATCTAAGGAAAATTGGTCAACAAATTCACACTAACCTCCAACTCAATAGTGAGAGAAACCAATATTCATTAATACATTAAGTCATTAACACTATTCAGTCTATATTTGATATCAAGAAAGATAATTCTGAATGAAATGGCCAGCCAACAGGATATTCCTAGCGACAAATAATAATGATAATCCTAGTTGACAGAACACTCAATATTATGAAGATTCAGGAATGACCAATAACAATTCTAATAGGTCTTAAGTATGATTACACATTAGATGTGTAGAGAAATGATGGACTATAAGAATATTTGTTCGAAAATGGACAAGAATAGTAACCAGAGGAACAAGGTTAAACAGAGAAATTATGACCAACAATTAAATGATGCAGTAATACCCACCACTAATGCTAGGGAAATCAATGACTAGATAATAGAGGATAAAATCAAAGCAATAGATGAAAATGGATGGCATGATTACACCATCGCATAACATAAAAGTACGCTTTAACTCTTCATTTTGCCTCATGCCCTGATGTACACTTCAATTCCAATCACCTTAAATACATGGAAATTAAATGGAAAAAAAATGTAAATGATAGAGGGTAAAGAAAATAATAATTGTGATATATGCTCACAAATGGGCTTGAGATCATATTAACAAGAAAAGGCAAACAAGTCTATAGTGTTTGTACAATAATATGTATAGGTATGTGAAAAGCACAATGAAAACATTGATAAGTGAATGTAGAGTCCCTGCACTCATATCCGATTTTAGAAAAGAATTCCAAATCCAAAAAATTGAGTCTTGGCATAATTGACATGATGTGTTTCTATATGGTAAAAGCATATACATGGAAGATGAAACGTAAAAGGGGAGGGATAAGATTAAAAATTGGATGTGGACTGGGCCTACATCAGGCTTGGTGGCCCACAGCTGAGCCTACTCGCTATGTGCTATGCTGAGATATTCGAAAGGGTCATCTTGGCCTAGTGCCATCTTTAGACCATATGAGGAAAAAAAATTGTGATATATGCTCACAAATGGACTTACGTCTTTATTTTTACAAGAAAAAGCAAATCTCAAGGGTGTAATTGATGTATGTGTTATAAGAAAAGCACAGATGAAAAATGAAAGTGAAGTCCCTACACCAAAAATTATAGGAAAGTCTTCCACTTGTTAATTTTTAAGTCTTGACATATTTGACATTAGGATTCTTACGCTACCACACCAGCCACTTGTAGCAACGTTTAAGTGACAGATACGTAGTATAAAACAACTAACACATTGTACAATTGCAGCCTCTCGAGTTGCAACATTACCAACATATTTTGCAATAATATACCTCAACAGTCTTCAGTTTGAGGATTTGAATCCTGGTCCACATCTTGTGATTCACATTCTACGATCTAGATAAAGGCAATAATTCCTAATCTTTATTATGACCTTAATGTCTCAGGATCTTTCAATTGAACAAACTCAAAATAATCAGAATTGAAATATCAGAATTTTAATGAAATTACAATATGACTCTACAACAATAGGCTAAAATACAAAGCAATTTTTACAGGGTATATGAACATTTTTACATTACCTTGCTGAAATTACTACTGTACATATGTCATTCATGTAAATCTTTTATCTAAGCAATTTTCGAGGCAATATTAAATTCTTAGCTAGGATTCTAATGTGTACAACCCTGCAAATTATAGCTATTTAAAGGTCTAGAACTTAATATATGAGGCTAAAAATAATTCAGTTTATTTGGACTATAAACAAAGGATTTTAAATTTTGTTAGTACTAATAATAATATTAGTAATAAGAATTCGAAGATTCCTTCGGATTTTTCTTTGTTGTCACAAGCTTATGTATTTTACAAATTATCCCAAGCCAAAATTTTGAACTTATATGGATTAAAACCGGTCCTTCAGTATCGAGGAATATCTTTATTTCTTAAAAATGAAATAAAAGATCTTTTTGAAACCCAAAGGAATAGCTCATCCCGAGCTAAAGACTAGAAAACTTCCGAATTCTGGGCTGAGCCAATGGAAAACCTGGCTAAAATTGAAAAATAATTATCCATACGATTTATCTTAAGATAAAATGGTCGCAACTAGTGCCGCAACAAAGGCAAAAGTTGATACATAATCTTATAGATCTCAAACATATCTGTTGCAAAGAATGTGTTAGTTGTATAATCTTAAAGACCTCATATATCATGTTATTGTAAGAATGTGTTATACAAGAATTATACCACATCACTATCAACATTTTTGGTGAGTCTATTAAGACCTTAGAAATTCTTCCATTTGATCTTAATCCTACAATAGAACATTCTGATGCAAATATTAATATTGAGAACACTGAAGTGACATACATCACAGCACACATTTCATATGTAAATAATAACAAGCAGACCAATTAATCTCAAGGCTACATGCAGAAGGACAATGATCCAAGTGGAGTGAACCCTTTTTCATAGAATGAACTCCAACAGTAAAAGGCAAAGAAGGTTTTTGTAGACTTTTCTAGACCTGAATTGTTTGTGCTGTCTGAATACATGTAAATAAAAATAATAATAATAATAATAATAATAAATAAAATAAAAATAAAATGAAGCCAATTTGATAAATTAAACAAAAAAAAAAAAAAAGAAAAAAGAAAAAAAGAGAGAAAACATTCTTATCAACAATAAAAATACCTTTGGCTCACCCTGTGAAGCTAATATGGTGCGTACAAGATCAAATGGATATGATCCAACAGTGGCTGCACAACCTGCAACAGCCCCGCTTATATAGGATAAGTAAGGACTCAGATGGATGTGGTCTTCTGCATATCAGAAAAGACAACAGTAAGCCACACATTCGAAGATGTCATGATTGACTAGAATATTTAAGCAGCTCTAAACATAAAGGTAGAATCTGAAAATGTCTTCAAAGTGGTACTTCACATCACAAATAAAAACATACAATATTTTTAGCTTACCATTGACATTAAAGAACAATGCCATTCGATTAAAAATGACAAGAGAAAATGAAAAGCTATACGGACTACCAAGTAGCAAGTAATAGGCTAATTATACCTTCACACCAAAGCTCTAAGACTTATCTGAGTTAATAGGCTAATAAGAGAAAAAAAAAAAAAAAGGAACATCACAAATGAACTTATCCAAATTCCACCTCTAGATTTAAGTCGTATCCTCCATGAAGATATAATCGGAGTGGAGATGTCAAGAACAGTTTCTGCTTGATCTCTTTAAGATATTTTAGTTTGTTAGTTTATTTTTCTCTGTACTTTCATTTTTATTTGTGATTTCATCTTGTAGGGACTCTGCCCCCCTTAAGCTGTAAAAACGAAAAAAAAAGGGTCTAAGATTAAGCCCCAAGGTAAAAGCTTCTCTCTAATCACAGGGGTAAGGTTATGAACAACTGATTCCTCAGTCCTGCCACAGGCAAGGGCCAATAGTGCTCTATAGAAGAATGTTTAAGCAAAGAAGGACTTTCTAACACATGAGTTAAAAAAAATGAAAGCCACTTGATTAGATTTAATAAGAAATCCACAAAGAAAATTACACATTCCATACTGAAATTAGCTAAGCATTTATTTATTTTGCATTTCATAACAATACAAACAACCTTAGTAGTGAGAATTGCAGATACAAGAGCATTACAATAGCATACTCTAAAAACCCCTGAAAACAATCTATTCTTAGCAACAATCCCATTTAAAACTTGATTTTTAAGCTACATAAATACCATTTTCTAGATTATGATCTTGCAAACCTCAGATATAACGCTTTGCCAGTGTCATGCATTGACTGCAGACTTTAAAAGAAAAACATCATATATGAGTAGATGCAAACAAACCTGCCTTGGAAGAGCCAGACATATATGTCTTAAACTTGTGCAAGACTGTGAATTGTATGGATGTATATGGCATAACCATGAGCAAAGCTGGGACATTCCCACGCCAAAAACCCTACAGCAATCAACAAAATTACAATTAATTTTCAACAAGTGAACCCAAGCAGACTGAACAAACATAAGTAACGAAAGTACAGAGAGAACTTTGTGCTGTAACCTAGATCACCACTTCCAACAAAAAAAAGGACAATCAATTACTACTGAGATCTTTAAATTCAAGAAGCAACCTTATGAAGATGTCAAAACTTGATAACCTATAATCATATAATTAGTCAAATTAGGCTAACAAATCCCACATTCTCATAATCTCCGTTTCTACAAATGGAGAAGAGATAACGAAAAGAAGAGAAACTCCGATAATATGTTCAATAACTTAAAAAGATATACTATCATGTAATATAATATGGTTTTCTAGTTGAGACATTTGTTCCTAAGACCACAGGCATCATTATCAAAGGCATCTTTAAAACATTCTAGCTCTCTATTCCACACATTGTAAGCGTAAAATTAGGACAACAGTCTTATAAGAAATTCATCATGCAACAAGAGATGATCATGCTCATACCCGTGGTCCTTCCTCTCTTAAGATGTCTTTAGCTGCCTGTAACATTCCAGTGTACTTTGACGGTCCATACATGTTTTTGTGAAGCAAAGCCCATGAAGTTGTTGGTTCCAGTTGTACCTGTGAAAAATAGATGCTAAATAAATATGTTTTACAAGTAAAGAAAGCCGAAAAGAATCAGCATTCATGTTCACAGTTGTCAAATCTGACCCATTTGCATGGATACACATCACACAAAACAAGAGAACTAGCATAAACCTGGGAAATTGTTGCTTCTGATTCCACAAAGAATTAGGCACACTAAGCCAACAAAAGAAGAAAAAATTAAAATATCGGTATTACTCATCAAGTTCTCATTCCTGATGGAACATAAAAGCAACAAATCCATTTGTCGTTGTAGAATAAACTACATATACGAAGTATATACATGTTCTTAGTTGTCAGATACAGAAGGAATAATTCTAAAGCGAAAAAGAAGGGCAAATTATTGGATCAGTAAAAATGGACACAGGAATAGGAATATATTAATACAAGAGTTAGACACATTAAAAATTGTAATATACTCCGTAAGTAGTAGAGACATTGAGTATAGAGTCATTTTACAAGCCTAAAAATACCAAGCAAACCAAATAATTACAGATTTCTCTTGCAGGATCATCAGCAAACTCTGTGAAATCCAAGAGTTGGAAGTCCTTGGTACACATTTTCTAATGCAATAGACATGATAGAAATGGATAAAATTTGGGGTGGGGGTGGGGTGTTGGTGTTTGTTAATGATGCTTCCCTTTGCCCCACTTAACATAGAGGTGCCTACATGGCATCAGCACAATTGCATTCAACTCTTCAAATCGACATTAGTTTGAGTAAAGCTTATTATGGTGAATACTATATAGGCCGAAAATTTTCATAACTAAAGTATTTCACACAATCTCAAATCCTGGGCTGAAGAAAATATAAACTCCCAGAAACTAAGCATGTGACAGCAAGGATTGCAAAGATTTGAGTTTTTATTGAAACACATATTCTTTCAACGCTAACAAAAATACCAACATCAACCAAAAATAAGAAAAAAAGTATTTCAAAACAATACATCTGTACATATATAAACTGATTACCTGAAACCTGATCTTAATGACATCCAGAGGAGAGGTAACAGTGCGAGATATAGCACCAGAGATGGCTCCTGCTGACGCATCTATCAGTGCTCGTTTCAATTGACTAGGCTCCTCCATCACCTTTCCGAAAAAACTTCTCAGATTAAACTAACAACTGGAAAGCCTGAATACCAGAATGCAAGACATCCATCAGTCACTCAAAGCAACTTAGATACTCCAGATTATCAATAAAATAACAAACAGAAAACCGAGCATCAAATGTTCTAAAGTCCAATTGCATCACCTACTAAGAATCAATCAATGTAATCACAAACACAGAATAGAAACACTCATTTCTCTTTAAAGGGTTGTACACTCTTGCTTGCCCCAACAAATTTACTTTATGCTAAAAAAAACCCCAAATCACTCTCCAAAATTAGGGTTCTTGTGTTTTCAGCCGTTTCAAATACCACAAAAAAATCAGAACATTAACATGTAAATACCCACCTAACCAACTTCCAATTAAATCAAATAAACTAACAGAAAATCAAACAATAATGATTCAAATTAATTTTAGGAGAGAGAAAATACCCGCCAAAGAATTAAATTCAGCATTACCCCCAATTTATTTTCCTGTAACACCCTTCAAAGCTGCAATGCATTACAATCACTAAAAATATATTCCTTTTGTCCTCTCGTTAATTAACTGATTAAAGGGCTATTTCCCAGAAATCAAATTATTCATATATACGTAGTACTTAAAATTGATTTATTACCAAAAATAATAATTTCTTTAAAATTTCCAACCTTTTACACATTGCTAGTGTACTTATTTAATTCAAAAAACCCAAAAAATTACTCCATTTAGAACAAAAAAAAAGCTAAACAAAAATATGAAGTTACCAAATAATCCATAAATTGTTGCAATTATAGAAAGAAAAAAAAAAGTACTAATTGAGCAGATTCCATAATCAAATTCGAAAACACAGCATCAAATTAAAAGGAAATTTAACAAAAAAGTAAATAAAAGAATGTAATTACCATGAAATTAAATGGTGGGAGGAGGTTGAATTCATGGCGGCACCGCCCAATTTCTCCGGTTAGCGGCGGCGGCGGAGGCGGGGACCGGGTTGAAGAAGAAAAGAAATGAAAAGGAAGATTTTTTAATAAATGGAAGTATTTGGGTTGTATTTATTTATTTTTTTATTTTGTAAAATTAAATGATGGGAATATGGTGTTTGTTTATTTTCTTGTTTTGCCGCCTCTTAAAACATCACCAACAACATTGACATGTGTTTTCTTTTTGTAGAAAATTTCTATAACTTCACTACCTAGTTTTACAAGTGTTTGAGAAGCTTTTTAACTTAATTTACCAACTAATTCTACTAATCTTATCTTGCTATAACTATCCTATTTCGGGTGTCCTAATTTATTTGTCAAAAATGTTTAACACAAATTTCTTTCGAATTGGGTCACATATTCAATCGTCTATTTTTCTACTTCTCTTTATTAAAACCATGTACAAAGTGTCATGAAGCATGTATAAAGGATGAAAGGGGTGTAACTTATCAAGCATTAATGATACACTTGTTGTGTGCATTCACCGGCTTTCCTAACAAGATAATTGTTGGCGCTACCAGATTTGTTGCCTCTTTACCACTATTACTAATATCTATGTTATGAGTATTTCTTTACTTCTGTTCTACCAATGAATTTTGAACACCACATAACAAGTTTGTTTTTGAGAAATGTCAAACATGCACAATATGATTCCTAACATTAAGAGGAATTCTTGGACTCTAACTGTTAGAGTCATAAACGACTCTAACAATGGCATTATCGTCCATTCACTTTTACCGCATTTGAAAAAAATAATGCCATAACACATGTTGGTGTTATTAGAATATATTGTGATATATTCAAGTTTGTATAGTTGTTATATTTGTTAGGTGTATAGATTAGCCTTATTCTTAGCCCTTAATTGTAGCTAGTCAGTTTAGTATTCTAAGCCTAACATTATGCTAGTAATCTTGTATATAAGTCAAGCTTGATTAATGAAATAGTCACGGAATATAATTCCTTCATGGTATCAGAGGTCTAGGGCGAATTTTCCGCTACACCCTAGTTGTTCCGCCCCTTCTCTTCTTGTTCTTCTTCTTCTTCTTCAATTGGTTTTACTAACAGCAGGAGTGACAATTCTCTATTTATTTATCGTGATGGCTCGAATGTGGTTTATTTGTTATTGTAATGTTGATAACATAATTCTTACAGCTTCTATTGATGTGCTAAGGGGTTCTATTATGTCCCTTCGTAGCTCGAAGTTTGCTATGAAGGACCACTCCGGTTGAAGCTAAGCCGAAGGTTGGTGCTTCGGGATCCCCTTTTGCATATTCGACCTTACACTACGTGAAAAAACGCATTTGGCACCGGTTCAAACCCGGCCTAAGGCACCGGTTTGAACCCGTGCCTATGTGGGGGGTGCCAAATACCCCCCTTTTTGGCACCGGTTCAAAACCGGTGCCATAAACCGGTTTTGGCACCGGTTAACCGGTGCCTTAAATAGTTCCGCGAAATAAATTTTTTTAGTGGAAGCTCTTTTAGGCACCGGTTAACCGGTGCCTTTTTGGTATTATATATATATTTTTTTACACTATTTTCTTGCAATAATTACAAAAATAATATACAAACAAGTTAACAAACATCAGAAATACGAACCAAACAAAATGGTAAAATACGGAGTTTTGATTGAAATTGTTATATTCAATTTATCACATTACATTCAAGTAAATTGTTATTGTACAATACAAAAAAAAAAAAAAAAAAAAAAAAAAAAAAAAAAGTTACAATAAATTATAATGAAATTCAACTCAGAAATTGAAATTGTAAAACAATAAAAAAAAAAAAAAATTACAACATCAAAACAATAAAAAAAAAAAGTCTTGAATCCTTGAATTGTAGCTTGAATTAACACCTGCATCAATAATAACCCCAGAAATTATTAAAACTATAAAAAAAAAAAAAAAAAAAAAAAAAAACAAGAAACAATAACCCAGAAAACTCATGCATGCAAGAGAAAGAGAAAGAGAAAATCAATATAGAAAACCCAGAAAACCGCACAAACATTGTATTAACCCCAAAACTTTCGAAAATCAATTAATCCAGAAACTTTCGAAAATCAATTAACCAAGAACAACAATTAACCCCAAAACTTTCGAAAATCAATTAATCCCAGAAATTTCGAAAAATCAATTAAGTGCAAATTTACAACAATCAAACCCAAAAAAATTAAGGCAATGAATTATAATTACATCAATCAATTTTGAACAATATTACAACAATCAAACCAAAAAAATTAAGACATATAACATATATAATTAAACCCAGAAACCCTTACCAATTAAACCCAGAAACATGCACTAACCTCAAATTTGACCAGAAAATAAGTGGACTTGGTGGCGGCGGTGGTTAGTGGCGTCGGTGGTGGTGGGCAGAAGACAGAAGAGAGGTCGGAGATCGAGACAGAAGAGGACAGAGAGGACAGAGAAGGGAGAGAGGACAGAGAAGAGAGGTCGGAGAGAGAAGGAGGGGAGGAGAGGAACGCCGGCGCCGCGCGATCTAGATCAGAGGAGGAAGAAGGTGAAGCGGATCGTGATTAGAGGAGGGAGAAGGAGAAGCGCCGAGGAGAGAGAATGAGGAGAGAGAAGGAGGTAGCTAGGCTAGGTTATATATATTAGGGTATATATATATAAAGGAAAGGCCGGGTTTTTTTGTTTTTGGAGCAACGGTTCAGTGGCACCGGTTCAAACCGGTGGCCATTTTATTTTTGGAACCGGTTTGAGCTGAACCGGTGCCATTGTTCTTGGTCTAATTCCCCGCCCAATTGTAGGCCGGTTTTTGGCACCGGTTTGGCCTGAACCGGTGCCAATTGGGGGTTGCCTTTTTGTATTTTTCTACTAGTGTTATATCGCTGCCTTGCTGGGGCGCTGCAATACCTCACTTTTACGAGGCCGAATATATCTTATGTCGTTCAACAAGTATGCTTACACATGCATGATCCGAAGGAGACTCATATGGCTAATCTTAACTGCATCATTCGGTACGTACAAGGTACTCTTGAGCATGGTTTACATCTTTATCCATAATCTTCTTCTACACTTATATCATATACTGATGCTGATTGGGGGTGGGTGCCCCGATACGAGACGTTCCACGTCCGGATATTGTGTATTTTTTGGTGATAATTTGATTTATTGGTCATCTAAACGCCAAGCTACTATTTCCAAGTCTAGTGCTGAGGCAGAGTACAGGGGTGTGGCCAATGTAGTTTCCGAGTCTTGTTGGATTCGTAATCTGTTATTGGAGCTCCATTGTCCGATTAAGAAGGCAACATTGATGTATTGTGATAATGTGAGTGCTATTTAATTACCTTTCGGTAATCCGGTACAACATCAGCGTACCAAGCATATTGAGATGGACATTCTTTTCGTCCGTGAGAAGGTGGCTAGGGGTGAAGTCTGGGTTCTCCATGTTCCATCTAGGCAGCAAATTGCGAATATCTTTACAGAAGGACTACCACGAGTAATATTCGAAGATTTTAGAGATAGTCTAAGCGTCTGTTTGTCTCCCACTCTGACTAAGGGGGTGTATTAGAATATGTTGTGATATATTTTGTTTTGTACAGTTGTTTTATATGTTAGGTGTATAGATTAGCCTTATTCTTATCCCTTTATTGTAGCTAGTCAGTTTAGTATTCTTAGCCTAACATTATATATATATATTTGTAATCTTGTATATAAAACAAGCTTGATTAATGAAATAGTCACGGTAATGAAGTATAACCATGATACCAACCACCTTACTCAGTGATATAACGAACGTAAAAATGTTTTGTTGGTATCGATATGATTTGTTGTTGGTATCATGTGAAATACCAATGTGTGCTATTAAAGTCATTTATTAATGGGATCACTAAATCCTCTTATATTTAACACACTAGACATAAAATGAATATGTGTGACTTTGTAGGCCCATTAAATGGAGCATGGAGGACATATTTAGGTCTATAACACTAATCTAATCCATAGGCATTAGTGGTTTCTAGAAGACATTACAATCATAATATTTATAGACTACCTATATTGAATGAGTGTCTTACATTAATAAACGTATCTTACATTAATTATTACTTAATATTCTAAAGGTGCATCTTATTTATCTAATTTTATGTAAACTTCTATGATCTTATCAGAATATGCATGAACTTATATTTGTTGTAATACTAGTTGTAAATTGAGCTTGGTTATACATTATTAATTCTGATAAAAACTTATCTCATTTGAAGTTATTAATCCTTTCCTAACTTTATTATACAAAGATGAGTTAAAACAAAGTGAATAGAATAGAGCCATAATGAATACTTCAGTATATAATACAGCACAAAGTACTCTGATCTATATTTCATGTTTCACACAATAACTCGAGATGTGAGAGCACATTAAAAAGTTTGGCAATTTGCAATCCTTATCTCCTAAAATAATGCAACTTACTCAATTGGACGAAGTTCAAGCAACTTTTGTTGCCTATATATATTTCAGGGGTCCATCTATATTTATAAATTAAATGGAATAACTCTTGAAAAAAAATCCTGTGGGTAATCAAAAGGGAAATTAGAAGCTGTGTTTTATAAGATACCTCCTGAGGTAAGGATAGAGGCATCAATTTAAGAGGGCATAAGACCAAACTGTTTTATGCATTCGGAACCACTAGTCATTTTACACGAGTGTGGCGCCACATCTCTTAATGTGTGTACTTGGGTGCATAATATGTAGATTTAGCAGACGAGTGCAAACAAGCAAAATATGTCATATAATAATGACGCGGAATAAAAATTAATATACATGATTAGTCTATGACATAAATGTCATCTAAATATCTAATGTATCTCCCAGCTGAATAACTTTGTAATATTGATACCATGACTAAAAAGAGACTGATATAAATAAAAATAGCCCCAACAAAGCAAAATGTAGCTGTATCACTACTTTGTTGGCACACCAAAATGGATTTCACGTCAGACCTTTTGATCTCTTTTGAACCTTTCAACAAAAGACAGGGAAATCTGATAACCAAATAATTTCCTTAAAAGATCAAAGGGAAAAACATTAGATTTCTATTATCCAACCATTTATGAACCTATATAAAAAAATAAAAGAAAAAAAAAACACTTTATGATGTGATATATGATATTTGTTCATTACAATTTACAAGGCCAACTAGAATATTAGTTCAGGAGGATGATCCAAGAAATCTTTGAGTTAATCCATATAGCTTCTCAAAGTGAAATAAGTGCTTCCGGACATGCCATATGTGCAGTGTGTAGAGTATTGCAGCTGATGTTACTATTACGAAGGATATCAATGTCAACACCCAAAAGTGCTGCAAAACAAGTCATAATCACAACGGAGTCAAATTCAGTAGTGTTACTGTTACCGTGTTAGATTTACAGTCAGTGAGCACAATTAAAATCCATGTACCCTAGAGCACCCGAGGCAAGGGGCAAGGGAAAATTCCCTGCCAACAGCCTGGCTAATGGTCCAATTCATTGGTTATGTATGGTATGAACATTGCATGACTTCTGATATAACCTCCATGAAAATTGGGTCACTGATATAGCACTTTTCACATCCATGAAAGTGATTAAACCTCGATGTCAGAACAATATTTAGGTGCCCTTAGACTAACAAGTGGTATGAGACTATGACTAAGCTGAAGGCCTATGCCCCTTGTTTGTTTTCGTTTTTTGAGTTAGAAGTTTGATCCAAATGCATCTCAAAATATACTGATAAAATATATGAAAAGATAATATGGTGAAACTGTTTTTTAAAACCAATCGAGCACTCAAGCAGCATACACAGACAGTTAAATTATGAATGAAATCACGGTTACCTCTGGATTAGAGACAATTACTCCCATGATATAACCTAACAAATCCATAGCAGACTGGATGGAATTCTGGACCCCTCCCACAATACAGCGATCAGAGGCTGGCACTTGGTCCTGAAAAGTGAAAATAGCATAAAGTAGTGCTTATCTAGTAGAAAGCATGAGCCAGAAACCACAACAGGTAAATTCTGCAGTGACTGATCCTGTTTATTCCCTTAAATAGAAAGATTCTGTTGCCTGTTCACCTGCATTTGTTGGATGACAGCTAAATCGAACATCCATAATCCAAGACGAGATGCTGCAACGCCACTCATTAACATATATGCAGATGGTAGCTTGTTTTTGACCCATATAGAACCAACACATATAAGAAGAATTGACCACTGCACGAAGCATCACAAGTATATGAGAAAACATTAACATGGTATCGAATTACTAATTCAGATTGAAACAGTGATATGACATGGTAGGTGAAGATCTGGCATCAAGTATTCTTAATTCTATAAAGGTACTCATACCTGAGACCAAATGGACCAAAGTCCAGTCCTAAGAGTTGCAATTTTCGACTCTAGAATTGGATAGGTAAAGGTTGCTGTTATTCCTACAATAGCACTTATGCCTCGGGCTATACCTATCTGATATGCAGGTATGCCTTCCCATTCCAAGACAGCAGTCATCAGAGAACCAAAGCTGCACGAAGACCAACAAAGTATGTCATTTTTTCAATTTCTCTCTGTAAGACTGCAACCCAAGACAATCAATAGTGTTAGCTTAAAGATGCTTCACTCATGGAGTTCATGATGATCACCACTTGACAGTAGAAAGTCTCTAAAAGTTCTGGAAGCAATTTTAAGATTTCTTCCACAAACACCTTTCTGTAATTTTATGACCAGGATGTAAAGTAGCCATAGAAACATAAATTACCTGAGTACCGTAAAAAACAGCAAAGCCAGAGATAGACCTGGAAGCACCACTTCTTGGTTTAAGTATACTTTCCAAGCACCAAGACAAGGAAGTATTGAAAAACATCCAAATTTATGGGTTTCGGGAGAAGGAATGTTGTTTTTGTATTCAAAAGGCAAGTCAGAGTTCTGCTCAGAAAGAGACTTGCTTGGTTCAGGATCAGAAGATGGGTTCTGCTTTGTTTTGCTATCTTTCAAACGCAGAGCCGGAATCCCCTCATATACAGAGCTAAGTAACCAGTATTCAACACACACGGATACAACGTTCCAAAGGGCCAAAAATATAGCTGATGCTGTCAATGATACAAAGCTTACAATAAAACCAGAAACCACTGGAGCACATAATTTGCAAACCAGGTCAATTCTTCTAAGAACTGAATTTAACTTTGTTAATACTCCAGTAGGCTGGTCTTCTGACATCACAACAACCCTGCATATATTTTGATGAATTACTGATTGATAAGATGTTCAATAAGTGCAATATTAAGCAATTAAAAGCACAGAAAAATAAAATTGGTTCACATCAAGTGAAGGTTTGAAAAGTATGAATATGCCAAGTGAATAAATTTCTCTGTTACTAGGCAATTCTAATATTTTAAAGGGTGTTATACTGTTATGTAAATCTAAAATGATGTTAAATCAACTTTGATGGGTAAAAAAGTAATAATAAAGATTGTCTTACTAAGCTAACAAAAACAAGAGATGTGTAGTTATGCACTCTTCTGAAAATAAATTCTGTTCACCATTCTCTTTCAATCAAGATGGTTCCTGCAAGGGTTGAAAGCACTGCAACAGCTCCTGAGAGATAAGTTACCAAAACAAGTGATGTAAAGATTATGCTCTTTAAACTCGAGTAGACAAGTAAAACAATTACTGCGACTCCAGCAGCTATAAATGACAGATTCTGTGACACTGTCCAAAGCTGAAGAACCTGTAAGCAGAAAAGCAAGATACAAATTTTATTTCTGCTGCATCGGATGAATAAGTTGCAAATTGCACTAAATTGTAGTATCTTAAACCAACTATTCTCTACGTTTTCATGTAAGTTCCTACTTTTTATTATTAACTTTCAAATCCCAACTAAAACAAAATCAGATTCTTAGGGCCTGTTCTCATACGTTTATTTTCAGTTCAGCTCAGCTCAATTCAGCTCCTAATTTCCTTCTCTTATAAAATATTCATTTCATTTCAGTTCAGTTCAGCTCAGCTCAGCTCAGCTCAGTCTATGAGAACAGGCCCTTAACCATTAAATTTTAGGCCATAATTTCATCCACTGAACCTAATAAATCATTAAGCACAAATAAGATGAGTCGAACAAACCTTGACATAAGTCAGTGTGTTCACCCATTCCCCAATAATAGGACCAAAGAGCACAACAGAAGCTGATTCTACAACTCCATATAGAGCCGTAAGAAGCAATGAGTCTGGCCAGATGTTAATCATATATAAAGCCACAGAGAATTCCCACATTCTGCACATAAAATTCACCCAGAAATAAAGATTAATCAAGAGTTCCTAGGACAGATCACCAGAACATTGCTAAAACTTATAACATCAGTTACAACCGCGAATATATTATATCCAAGATTAGAAATGCCTATCAGAAAATTTCTCCAAGCAAAGGATGGCAAAGACTAACATAAAAAAACACATACTAGTAGTAATCATTGTCTGAATGATTTGCCCCAGTTCCTGTAAACTAAAAAATTCCCACAAGATTTATGCCACCAGTTATGTCAAGAATTAAGATCATAAACCCAAATCCATTCTTATGTAACAACCATGATCTCTTATCTAACCACTACATTATTCGATACATCGATTTTTCGTGGCATGGACTATATTGTGATGAATTAATCCTCCTAGAGTTACCACTATAATATGCAAAAGGGAAGTATTCATTCACAATCAAATATCAGATGCTATATGACACAACTTTTGCTCAAAAATAATAGAAAGATGACAAAATCAATGTTGACAGAAAGAAACCTTTACACCCTCATTATTAATTGCACTAAAACCCTTTTTCAAAGACACCCTTTTTACAAAATTGCTCAAAAATAATTGTCCTTTCATCTACCCATTAGTTCAAATTAAACAAAAATTCCACAAAATCAATCAAGCAAAACCAAAATGTCACATAAAAATAAAAATTTAAAAAGAAGTTACCTAGCACTCCATCTTGATAAGAAGTGACCAACATACAAACACCTTAAAAGAGAAGTTGGTAATGGATCATATTCTGGGTTAATTAAACACTGCCTTGCCTCTAACTCTGCATCTCCCATGTTTTAAATTGATCTCTTAGTACTCAATTTCATATAAAGTATAAATATTTACATTTGATTTTGGGGTATTTTTTTTTTTAATGTGGGATGAAATCGATGTTGATTTGTTGGGTACAAAGATGACATTTAATCATCAACAACTACTTTGTATTTTTATCTATGGTTTCTCCCGTAGTAAGAATTTTAGGTGATGAATTATTGTATTTTTCAATTGGCATTCCGTATTCAGAAAAAATACTCCCTCCGTTTCATAATGTTAGTCCCATATACTATTTTTGGCGATTTAAAAAGATCTACCCATATTGAATATATTTCATTTATAATTTTATTTTTGTATAAATTGATTGATTGGTTGTGGATTGATGACATAAATCTAAGTAAGGAAATCTTTACCTTAAATTATGCAATTATAAATTGTGCTTTCCTAATAAAAAATCAAAAAAGTTAAATAAGGTAAACTAAACATGAATTATGTTGTACTTTAATGTTAGATTTCAAATATATTTATTTTCTTATTTTATGTGATTGATTTGATATGGGACTAACATTATGAAACGGAGGGAGTAACTTTTTGTGTGCTCCGAAGTCCGAATGACCAAAATACCAAATGTACTTCTGGTTTTTGTCTAAAAAATTATACTTCATCTGTGTAGATATATACTTGTATAAAAGTACTCTATTTGAAATAAAATTTACCTTAAAGTCAAAAAGTTTATCTTAGTAATTTTATATCAACTCGGGGCATTGTCCGAGCACTAAATTCTAGATCGATATATTGAATGAATCAAAAAGATATATGTCATATATCTCCTAGCTAAGATAAACGTACAATTATTTTTATTAGATTAAATAAAGATAGCATATGCGAACGTTTGACAAAATATTGTGAAATAATTTTCAATCTCTTATGTTTTTCATTCATCACCAAGAATATTTACTCATATATACTAGATTGGTGTCCGTTAGATGCCCGAGTTGCTTATTGAATTTTAAGATAAAATTTTCTATGTATCGAGTTTTAAAATATATCATTATACAAAATTAGTTAAATAAGTTAAGAATTGGAATTGATGTGATTTTATGACGATTTAAATTATGTAGTAGGCAAGTAATGAATAATAATAATATTAGAAATGTTCAATATAAAAAATAATACTGTAAAAAAAAAAAAAAAAAAAAGCCAAAATAAATTAAATAAAAAATTGTTCTAAGCCTGTTGGGTTGACCCAAATCCGAAACTTTTGGCTAGCATAACAATTCTTAATCCGTGACCTAAAGTGATTCGACCCGAAAAGGCCGAAATGACCCATGACTCGACCCGATTGTCAACATACGGTAACAAAATCATATTATATTGTGACGTAGTTTATTTGAGTTAAGAGTACAATCAGGTACTCAATTCTTCCCTTTTTCACCTTTTAGGTACTCAATTTTTTTTGCTTTGCTTTTGGGTACTCAAAGTGATTTTCAGGTGAACTAACTCACCACTAACTCATCACTAACCATACCTAATTAATATTTTAAAAAAAATTCTTAACTTTGACTCATAAATTAGCCGTTATTACTCTATTTAAAGGGGCATGAACTTGGCCAAAAAATGCCATGAAAACACATGCAAAACACTGGCAGCACACCATGTTTTCTTAACAAAATTCATCCAAAACGATTTTCCCTGATTCAATTTCAATAAAAAAAAAAAAACAAAACAAAAACAGCAACGCAGAAGCTGTAGCAGTACACCAGCAACAAATATCATCAAAACGGGTTCATTCACCATGTCTATTTAGGCACAAATTCTTCAACAAGGTTTTCCCAGATTTTTTAGAAATAAAAAAAAAAAAAAAAAAAAAAAAAAAAAAAAAAACAGAAACAGAAACAGAAGCTGCTGCTAGGTTCTTCCCCTACTGCTGCTAGCTTAATCCAACAACAAACAACAACAAAGCAACAAATTTAACAAAAAAAACACAAGAAATCGACATCATCAATTTGTTCCAAAAAAACCCCAAAAAATCGAAAACCCTAGATCGCAAATAACATCAAGAAATGGGCAAAAAAATCAAAATTTATATCAAAATATCAACATAATCCATGAGTAATTGAGCTTAGCTCAAAAAAATGGCGGCTTTTGGTGTCGTTTTCCCCATAATCAAGCCCAAGCTTGCTCGTGTTCTTCAACAATGACGCAGCAGAATTTCCAGAAAAGGAAAGAATAAAGGGAGCAAAAAGGGGTAATAAAGAATAAGAAAGGGAAAAAAATTAAGGGTGACCCACGAATTTTTTTAATCGGGTGGGGCCCACTTTCTATTAACCAAGGTACTGAATTCTTTAACCAAAGGTACTGAATTCTTAGGCTGATTTATTTTTTTGGCCGGAATTCGTAACTCAATACCCAAAAGCAAAGTAAAAAAAATTAAGTACCTAAACGGTGAAAAAAGGAAGAATTGAGTACCTGAATTTGTGCTTAACTCAGTTTATTTCAATCGATAGAATATATTTTAAAGAACTATATATAATAATAAATTTATATGATAAATTATTTAATTGTTATCTATGTGGCGCGACATTTGGTGAAAAGTTAAAACGATAAGTGTCACGGTCTCATAGTCCGACTAAACTTATAATTTATTTTTACAAATATTGGTATTTTTTCGAAATAACACTCTAAACCAACAATTTTATCCTATAAATCTATTCAAATTTATTTAAAATTAAACTCTAAATTAACTTTTAGGCCATGTTGTCTTCACCTTAAAAAAACATAATATTAAGTAAAATTAAGTTCAGTCCAGTAAATTTAATTTCAGTTCAGTAAAAATAAGTTCAGTTCAGCAGTTTTCTTAAAGAAGAATTATAATAGAAAATCAGTAAAAATAATTTCAATTCAGCAAAATTAATTTAAGTTTAGTAAAAATAATTTAAGTTCAGCAAATATAATTTTGTTTCAGTAAAAATAATTTCAATTCAGCAAAAATAAGGTGAAGAGAACGGGGCCTTATTCTAAAAAATTTATCTAAGTTTGTCTTTTTTTCTTTGTAGCTTGTAGTTTTCTCCTTCTTTTGGGGCTTGCCCCGTGCTCACTGCTCAACAAAAAAATAAATAGTTTTTTTATTCATAAAAAATATATTCAAATAAATTCTCCTTGTACAAGGCATTTGACATATTAGTTACAGACTTAGGCCTGTTCTATTCACCTTAAAAAAAAATAATATTAAGTAAAAATAATTTCAGTTCAGTTTAATTAATTTCAGTTCAGTAAAAATAATTTCAGTTTAGTATAATTAATTTCAATTCAGTAAAATTCAGTTTTCTTAAAGAAGAATTATAATAGAAAATCAGGAAAAACAATTTCAGTTCAGCAAAAATAATTTCAGTTCAGTAAAAATAATTTAAGTTCAACAAAAATAATTTAAGTTCAGCAAAAATAATTTAAGTTCACTAAAAATAATTTCAGCTCAGCAAAATTAAGGTGAAGAGAACAGGGCCTTACAATATATGATTATATATTTATATATTTATATGTTATGTTATGATATACAATGCAGTTGACATCTTTCCTAACTCTATATACATATTATATGTTAGGAAATATCCTCTAAATATTCTATGCAATCAAATATACTCGCACAATATTCTAGCTTTTCCACGAGATATTAAGGATTATTATACTAGTATTCTTTATTTATACAGTCAAAAAATTTATCTTAGTAATTTTATAAATAACACGAGATATTGTCCGAGCACTAAACCTCTAGATATATATGGCGAATGGATCAAAAAGATATATCTACTAGCTAAGATAAAGGGCTTATGATTATTTAATTTGATTTCTATTAGATTAAACAATTTTTTTTTAAGAAGTAAGATACATGGGTTTCACACTAATTTATTGTATCCACTAACATTTTTTGGGTGTTTAAAGAGCCACACTAATTTATTGTATCCACTAACATTTTTTGGGTGTTTAAAGAGCCACAAGGATGGGGTGAGAAAGTGAGAATTGATCCCATGATCTCCTGGAAACGGAAGGAAGCTCTAACTACTTGAGCTATCCTCACTCTAAAAAAAAGTCACTATATTAAAATAAAAGTTACTCCGTATTATGTTAAAATAAAAGTAATTATTAAAGGTCACACAAGTTTGACTACTTTGTATATCCGCTGAATATTCTATGCAATCAAACTAAATATATTCACACAATATTCTAGCTTTTCCAATGTGATAGAATTAGTTTCCTAATTTTATCTCAACAAATATGCACCAAATATAGATCTATTTTATGAATACTAGTAAATAAATAAATAAATAAATAACTGAATATAAATAAAACCCTAGAAGTATTAGAATGTACAAGTGTATAAATTGAACTCTTTTGCGGAGGAACAATTAAAATCTTTGTGTGTTCGAAGTTCTACCATGGAAAAGAGTAATAATGTTCGTAAATCCAAACGGCCGCATCTCAACAACTATAATATCAACCAGAATTCGCAGAACACGAAAACGAGATATCAACCAGAACTCTGGGTTGTCCTCCTAGTACTTAGTATCTTACTACCTCTAATGACAACGTTTTATATTTATATCTTACTACCTTCTTTTAGATTCCAAGTTGATTCTTTTGACGTGTTTTCAATGAAAATTGATAACAATAACAATTACTCGGCGGATATTAACCTAAACCTATCCGTTAAGAATACTCGATTCTCTTCAAATGGTATTAAAGTATCGACATTGGAATATCTCGTCTATTAAGCTTGAGCCTTTCTATCAAGAGAATGACTGGAAGATTCAATTGAGTAATGTTCGTGTTAAAGATGCACAACTTGAAAAAATAACGGCTGATTTAATTGTTAAGGATTTGGTAAGACACCGTTCTTTGCCCTTTGCCTTGATCGTCGAAGGTGAATATTGGGATATTGATTCCACGAGTGATCATGGATGTCCTATGAAGATTGTTTGTCAAGGTATTAGGGTTGAATTTTCACACCCATTTAGTTTGGAGAAAGGTACTATGATTTCTACTCCAATCACTTGTGTCAATAATCATGATGAATTTTGCTAATTAATTATAGTTTCAACTTTTTATTTGTTTTTCCTAATAATACATACAATATATGAACAAAAACTTTTGTATTAGAGTTTGATCAATGTTTAATTTGATTATTCAATCATATTTCTGTTTGATGTTTACGTACTCTGAGCACACCTAACAAATATTTCGTGGTTCCTTGAGTATTTTGGTGCAAATATTTCTATAGTGTAATTTTGGCTTACACTATGCATACACGTTTGATTTTTAGAAAAAAGAAAGAAATGTGCTCTTAGAATCGTGACCATATATTCTTTCAATATATCCATTTTTTACAAGATTTTTGCTGTTTAAACTCGAGTAGACCGTAAAACAACTAGTTTTGTAGCGCAACTCTAGGATTATATTGTACTCCGTGGCCTTATTATACGAGTATTATTTATATAAGTTGAAACAAGAATCTCTTATTTGCAACAAATTAATATATATCGGCTAACTTTTAAGTTTTAACCCTATTATTTTTTTAGAATGTAATGTAGTTTATCTGTTTATGTTATACTTCCTCTGTTTTTTAGTCACGTTGCCAATGCACAAATCCAAACATTAATATCTTTGGTTACCAATAATTAGAAAGTATATATAGTGACGAATCTAACAAGACCCCACATGACTATATTTTATGACTATATTTTATATTATTTTATAAATCACAAAATACAAGGGGAGTATGTGAATAGTGCTAAAGTCCAAACACATCAACTAGCATTTTCATATAATCTATATCTATACTTAGTATATAAAAACACAAACCATATTTTTTCATATGACATATGTCATTACAAGTCACTCACTAGAGTCACTATCACATATGACACATGTCACCCCTTTTGATCTTTTTGTTTAAGTCTTTACACATTCTATAACTTGCAAATTCAATTAAGAAAATGAAGTGTTTCATTTCCATCATAATAAAATAAAGTTGAAAAGACAATTTTTATATAATTCAATTCATATGTTTATGTGATATATATTAATTGGTTCAACTAATAAACTTAAAATATAACTTAAACCAATATGTTATTTCATATCCTAAAATCTTCATGTATATATATGTATCTAATAAATTCCTTTATCTTTTTCCACAGTTCTATTCTCATTCTTTTTTTCCTTTTAAGTTTTAATTTAGCAATGAAACAATTACTTCGTATTTCATATCAAAAGTTTCAACTATTGAAAAACATACCTACATATGAAATAACCTAGATAAGAACCCGTGCATTGAACGGGCCAAAAGGCTAGTTGCTAATTAGATAGCAATTACAAGTTTAGTAGGTACTTTAATAATTTCTACAATTCATAACAAATAACCTTATGATTGTTTGCAAGCAAAAACCCAACTTTTAGTTTATTAATGCCCATTAAAAAAGTTAATTCAAAAGAAAAACAACATTTAGTTTGAAATAGCCAAATCAAAAATATGCCAATAAAAATAAGATGATTCAAAAGAACGGCATTGAGTTACAAACAAAACGATTCCCATTTACAAAGGATTGGATTGCCAATCATACTCCCACTCGTCAGATTGTTTGCAAGTGAAAATCCAACTTTAATGTCATTGCACAAGATTTTAATCTTGCATTTCGTTAAATCATCATCTCTCAAACGTACGTAATGACCCTGACCTTTTAGATCAAACTGTACAACATGTTCATCCAACAAGTCCTGCGACATTGAATCAACTGTCTCGTTTCGAAGGCGTGCATCATCCTTGATCTGCATTCCAAATTGCACCGGCTGTTGTTGACCCTCGTGTAGAAGAAATGGTACAATTGATGTTGACGAAAGAATCTCATCTTGGTGATACTCTAATGACACTTGCAAGGGGTCGAAATCGAGTACCTCTTCACCCTTGTTCGTAAGTGTGAGAGTAACGTCCAAATCAGCTGTTACACGTTTCTTGTCTTGAACAATTGAATAATAATCTCTAATGCTTTTATATACTTTCATCGAAGTCACATTAAGAGAATCAACCCGAAACTCCAAAACGGGATGTTGATCGAACATCGATAACACCATTGGAAAACCCATAATAATCAAGACAATGAGAATGTAACTTAAAATTTCGGAGTTAATGTCGTTGACGTTGTTGTTGTCGTCGTCATTGGGGTCGTGGTTTAACTCCAAGATTGGGAAAATAGTTAGCATTATTTTTGTTCAAACTTCCTAAACGCTGCACAATAAATAAACAAATCTCAATAAACTAAATTAATTTTCAATAATTACATAATTTTGGGAGAAAAGGTACATCTTCATAGTTTCATCCTAACATTAAAAGGCAAATTAGAATTAAAAATCAAATTAGGCTCAATAAGTCTGTAATATTTTTTCTGTTGCAACAAAATCACTCTTTATAAGCGCAGTAATAATTTGTATCCAATAGTTTCAATAATCTGACTTTATAAGAACCCTAAATTGAATATAATGTCAATTAAATTAACGATAAACCCTAGATTGTGAAATTGATGTTCAATTATAAAAATAAAAGGAAACATATATCTTACCTATTCAGAATCAGGATATCAGAAGTCGCCTTGATCAATGAAGACCTTGGAATTTGCTTCATTGGGAATAAGAGAGAAAATTTTGAAACAGTTGATAAAAAAAAATATTAATACAAAAATTGTAGGATGGTAAAAAAAAAAAAAAAAATTAATAAAAAAAAAAAAAAGTTGATAATGAGTAATTTAGGAAAGTATTATAATTTTTCATCCAAAATCTCTCTTCACTTTTATTTATTAGATATTCCTATAGATTTACAAAATAAATACTTGTATATTTTTAAGAGTTGAAATTAAAAATCTACTTCTTCTCATTGAAATTGAATTGGATTACTCACGTCACGTTGATAGTATAGTTCGTTTTTATTAGTTTTTCATCAATGAATTAGGCCTTGTTCACTTCACCTTAAAAAATAATGTTTAGTAAAAATAATTTTACTTCAGTAACAACAATTTCACTTCAGTAAAAATAAAATTCAGTTCAGTAAAATTCAATATTTTAAATAAAAAATATACGAGTATTAGAAAATCAGTAAAAAATAATTTCAGTTCAACAAAATTAATTTCAGTTTAGTAAAAATAAGTTAAGGGCAGAAAAATATTTTCAGTTCAATAACTATAATTTCAGTTTAGTAAAAATAAGTTAAGTTCAGAAAAATATTTTCAGTTCAATAACAATAATTTCAGTTCAACAAAATTAAGGTAAAGTGAACGGGGCTATAATTTTTTTTTTCTTTTCGACGGGATCGATGAAGTATAGAAGTATTACACGAAGGTTTCATAAGCATTGTACGGTTCAATTAATTTCATGTACTCCATATCAATTTAATTATTATTAATATTGTGCTTTGGGTTTATTTCATTTGATACTCAATATATTTTTGGATTCCACATATTACCACTTTTTTTTTTTTTTTTTATTTTGTTCACTATTGTAACATTCAATCAATTTTGTTTTGTATACTTATATTTGGGTGCCATAACAATTGTTCACTTAAGGTTTAAGGGGAGCCCTTCTAGATCAACTTTGAAGTCGAAATTAGCAAAATAATGCAAATAAATTGACTCATATTACCTATTTTGATCCGTTTCATAATTAAAAAAAAAAAACAAATTTTGTAATTAAAAAAATAGATAAAATGAACCACAAATGCCTTAAATTAATGTTTTATTTAATGGGATGTTATGGTAAATACTTGTATTATTCCAAAAGATATGACTTGATGGTGCTTTTTTTTAAATAAAATAAAATTAAGGATAGTAGTGTTTTTTTTAAGAAGGGGTAACTTAGAAAAGTAAAAATTTTACAAAAAAATAAATCACTAATTTATTAAACTATCGATTCTCTAGGAATCTCTACCAAAATCCAACTTTCGAACTATTAAAATAATAATAAAAAAAAAAAATAAATAAATTAACAAAAAAAAAAAAAAAAAAATACAAAAGATAAAAAACTTGAGATTGCATAAGTAAAATCCTTGTCCTATAAGAAGATTAAAATTCATTGAAAATCGTAATTGAGTAGGATTAGGAGGCCGACTTAGTAGTGTAGCTCTTATACATGACTCTATAAATATAGCAAAGCACCCTATGTTGATTTCCATAAACAAAAGCAAAAAATCAAACAAAGTTCTAAATACCATGTCAAATTCTCGTTCATTATGCTATTGTTTTATTATTTTATGTGTATTATTAACTGGGATTTGTTTGTTGATCTGGGGACTCATAAAGAGTGATGAAAATAGTCCTCCCTTCAATTTTCGAGTTGATTCGCTAAACGTTAGCCCCATGTCATCCAACACTACTGGTTCGAATCTCAACTTAACTCTTTCCGTAAAGAACTATGTACCCGTCAAGTTCAAGACCATTCGAGTTCTTCTAGTATACCCTAATGCCGATTCTGTTGTCGCGTCTAGAGTACACAAATTCAGCTACGAACAAGAGAAGGGTCATCAAATCCAGAAAATAAAGATGGGAATGAATGTTCCTAATGACTCGGTATTTTTTAAAGATCTATTAAGAAGCCAGGGTGATAGCATGGCGTTTTCTATTAATATTACGGGTCCTTTTTGGACTAATTGGGGATATTGGAACGATGGCCCTGTCACTTTTCATCATTGTGATATGAACATCGTTTGTAAAAATATTAGGGTTAAGCCAACACCTTCATTCACTATGACACCGGTAGGAACTATGGTTCACGCTCCAATTCATTGCAAATACCGCTCTCCTAATTGTGCCAACCAGATATAGGTGAATAGCAATTTCAAAAGCAATTACACTAGGGTTTCATAAGCTAATTCTAGTACCAAGTATATATAA
Source organism: Chenopodium album (assembly GCF_948465745.1). Lineage (NCBI taxonomy): Eukaryota > Viridiplantae > Streptophyta > Magnoliopsida > Caryophyllales > Amaranthaceae > Chenopodium > Chenopodium album. Next base: position 2,826,382 of record NC_137836.1, on the reverse strand, counting down.
ATATTATCTTGTCGGATGTCTCGATCATATTGAATAAATATTGGAAAAATGTAAACTAATAATCACCTTAGACCCCCATCTTCCCTTAACAATCCTTTACCGATTGGATTGTTTTGATAACCGGTTTTCATAGGTTATAAGACACGTGTCAGGTTTTAATAGGTTTAACTTTTTTTTTAAAAAAAAAAAAACAAACTAATAAAAAAATAATATAAAAAAAAAAAACAAAACCAAAACCCCCAGCCCAACCACCGTATCCCTTCCCCATCCCGCCACCGCATCCCCGCCCTTGCTTTCCCCGGCAACCCAACCTACCCCTTCAAGGCGCCGGAACCCTACCCCTGTAGCCCGAAATCAGCTCCTGCAGCCACCTAGCTTCCCCTAAAACCCAACCCAATTCGCAGCCCAGAACCCCTCTTTCTCCTTCTCCTTCTCCTGCTCTTTCTCTCTTCTCTTTGGTATGTTTCCCTCTCCTCTGAATTCATCAATTCATTCCCTTTCAATTCGATTTTTCAGATGATTGAAATAATAATTTGCGTTTAATTTCAAACCAAAAACCGAATTGGAGACGATGGGTGACGTTTTTCGGGGCCGGAGTAGAGTATTTCGTGGCTGGGGTGGAGTATTTCGTGGCTAAGGATTGAGTTTCAGCCTTTCAGGGGGCTGGGGTGGGGTTTTTCGTGGCAGTGGATGGAGTTTTCGTGGTGGGGGTTGGGTTTTGGGGATGGTTATTGGATTTTCCGGCGTGGTTGGTGAGTTTCGTGGTGGCTTGGTGGTGGGGGTGGCGGTAAGGAGTGAGTGTTGGGTGGTGGTTGGACTGGTGGCTTGAGAAGGAGTATAGTTAAAAAAAAATAGATAAATAAATAAATAAAATAACCTGCTTAACAAGTTGTAGGTCAGTGGGATCATTAGTGGAAGATGAGGATCAAAAGTGGGATTATTTCTGGAATTTCAAAACGTGGGATTGTTTATAGAAGACCGATTAAAGGTGGGATTATTAGATTACAATTTTCCATAAATATTTCATATATTCAATTTTAGTAAATCACATACTCCCTCCGTTACATATTATTCGCAATAAATGGGTATTACATATTACTCGCAATAAATGGGTATTATTTGTGAGACATAACACCTGAAAGGTTTTTGTAAATAAATTGAGGTGTATGACTTAAAGTTCAAATAAGCTACCTTGTCATTTAAGCCTAAATTAGAATACGTTTATTCTTTTGTTATTTATAATATGATTTTTTTTCTTTATTAATTTATGCACTTGTATCAAACTCTATAATTCATATTTTAATGCACTATATAAAAAAAATATTACCTCTGTTTCATTTTTTTTTTTTCAACTTCGAAAATTTTTATATTTCTCAAATAATAATCCAAAGTTGCAAAAAATATAAAACAGAGGTAGTAAAAAACATAAATTAATTGTGCTATTTACTATTGCTCCTGGGGTACCATGCACAACTGGTGACAAGTAATATGTAACGGATGGAGTATCTTAACTTTAACTTAGCGGATTTTTATTTGAGTGATTATTTAATGAATCTCTACATTCTTCACCCTTAATCTTAAGTGTGAGAGTAATGTCGTCCAAATCAGCTGTTATTGTTTCTTGTCTTGAATAATATAATCTCTAATGTTATTATATACTTTCATCGAAGTCACATTAACTCGAACATCAATATAACCATTGGAAAACCCATTATTATTACAATGATGAGAAATTTAACAAATAATTTCGGAGTTGATGTTGTTGACGTTGTTGTTTTCGTTGTATTTGACGTCGTGGTTTAACCCGAAGATTGGGAAAATGGCTAGCATTATTCTTGTTCTAGCTTCCTAAACACTGCACAACAGATAAACAAATTTCAATAAACTAATATTCAATGATTTAATTTGCCTAGAATGAAAAATCACATAATTTTGGGAGAAAAGGTACAATTTCATAGTTTCATCTTAACATTAAAAGGTAAATTCGAATTAAATATCAAATTAGGTTAGAAAAAGTAAAAGTCAAGTTGTAATTATCGCAACAAAATTGCTCCTTTTAAGCTCAGTAGTAGTATCCAAATATCCAATAGTTAAAATAATCTAACTTTATAAGAAGTCTAAATTAAATATAATGACAATTATATTAACAATGGCCTTGTTTGGCAAAACTAGCTGTAGCGGTAGCTTTTAGCGGTCGAGTAGTAGGTAGTTGTTAGGGTAGCTTAGTGAATAGCTGTTAATTAGTAGTGGGTAGAGGTTAACTGTCAAAGTAACAGTTGATAGTTTAATTGTTTGGCAAAAGTAGCAGTTGCAATACTAAAATATATTACTCCCTCTGCCCCAGTTCCTTGCAACATTTTGACTGGACACGCTTGCCGATGTACATGTTTAATTTGACCGTCAATCTTTTATTATATATTTATAAAAGCTATAAAAAGTTTATATTTAGAAACTTGACATTAAAATAGACCCAACGATTACAATGACTTTTATATAATAGCTAAAAAAAATTGTTAAAGTGAGATATGTGAATATTGTAAAAAGTCAAAATGTCGCGAGTAATTTTGGACAGAGGGAGTAATAATCATATAAATTATTTTTTTAAAAAGTAAGCAAAAATTAACAAACGCTACAAGCTACTCTTAAACGCAGCTATTTTTAAAGTTTGAGAAAATCTACCTAAATGCTATCTCTATCATTAACCGCTACTTACAATAATAATAATAATAATAATAATAATAATAATAATAAGAAGAAGAAGAAAAAGAAGAAGAAGAAGAAGAAGAAGAAGAAGAAATAAGAAATTACTGTCTTCAAAAAAAAAAAAAAGAAATAAGAAATTACAAAAATATTCTTGTTAAAAAAAATTACAAAAATATTGAAATTTGAGATTTGATAAGGAAATTAAGATCCTTTAAAATTAGGACTTTAGGAGGCCGAATTAGTAGCTCCTATTAGTCTTATACTCTTATATATACGCTATAAATAATTAAAAACAACAAAAACAGTATTTAATTTAGTTTCCACTAAAATAACAAACACAAACTTTTAAAAAAATGGGGTGAATTATTGTACATCCATTATAAAGATAACCTAAAGTGATTAAAAGTTATCACAAAATGCGTTAAAGTAACCCAATTCAAATAAAATTTATCTACGCTTTATTAGTAAAGAATCACATTTTAAATGACTAAAAATCAATTATTAATGATTGTATGTAATTAAATTACCTTTATAAAACTTTTCTTGTTGTTGATTTATATAAAAATTGTATTATGTTTAAAGTTACCCAAAAAGACAAAAAGTTACCCTAAAATTAGCTAAAAGTTACCCTGCTCGATGTACACTAATATTAGTGTAAACTCGATGTATACAAAAGTTTTTGAATAACAAAAATCAAACGAACAAAAACAAAGTGTTAATTAATCACCATGTCATCCTCTACACACCCAGATCAAAAACAAGATTGTTCAAACTGTTGTTTAATATGCTGTTGTTCAACTTTAGGTATAATATCATTGTTTGTGTTTGGTTATCTGATGTGGCTCGCCGATAATACTTATGATTCTTCCTTTAGATTTCAAGTTGATTCTCTAAGTGTGAACCCTATGTCAAACAACACAACTGTCAATGGTTTGATCCTCAACTTAACTTTATTCGTAAAGAACGTTGTATCAGGTTGATCCGAGTCGTACTAGCATACCCTAATGCCGATTCTGTTGTCGCATCCAAAGTACACAAACTCAGTTACATCCAAGAGAAGGAAAATCAAATCAAGAAAATAAAGATGGGAATGAATATATCTAATGACTCGGTATTTTTTAAAGATCTTTTAAGAAGCGAGGATAATTTGATGTCTACTATTGATATTACGGGAACTTTTTGGACTAATTGGGGAAATTGGACTTACCCTTTGACTTTTCATCAGTGCGAAATGGATGTCGTTTGTAAAAATATTAGGGTTACACCAACACCTTCATATAATATGACATCAATCATAGGAAGTATGGTTGGCGGTCCAAGGCATTGCAAATATAGCTCTCCTACTTGTGAATTCCAATTGGATTATTCACGTCACGTTGTTGATACTTGATAGTACGTAAAATATATACTACCTCCGGTCTAAATTACTCGCAACTTTATAGTATTATTTGTGATAAAATATTCTAAAGTTGCGATGAATTTGGATCGGAGGTAGTAGTTCGTTTATCATCAATAAATTATACATTTTTTTTTTCAAAGCACTTCGTTTATTATTATTTGTGTCATTAATTATGAAACTGTAAATAATTTCTATGTACATTCAATTCTTTACCTATTAATTCCTAAGAATAAATTTGATACTATCTATAATAAACTTTGTTGATTAAATAAGCAAATGATCTCGGATGTACGGTACACCCGGGTGTATATAACAAATTCTAGAATTTCGAAGCGAGTCTGCTACTGGTCCATGCATCATGCTTTTGGTTTATATTACTTCTCTTCCTCAGCTGGTTCTTTTGATGTTTTTAAATATTCTCATGTTAAGTGGGAGGGTAATTCATTAGTCCACCTTGTTGCTAGGTGGGATACAAGAGGTTGTATTACTTCTTTGCCTTGCTTCTTTTCCCCAAATCCTATTGATATCTGAAAAGTGGTATAAAATTAGTATGATAATAAAAGTAATTCATAAAGTATTACAAAAGTAGTATGATAATATTTGTACAAATAACTCTTATCATTTTTGGAAAGCGGTACAAATAACTCTTTTTTTTTTGCTAATTTAAGGTCTTATTTTAGGTGCAAGAAAATTGTGTTGATTTGCCTATTAAAGTACGGAGTAATAATTTTGGGCTCATTATGAGCTATAAGAACAAAATTTGAAGTCGAAAATAAAAAAAATGGACCACAACTGCCCTAAATTAATGTTTTATTTAACGGATGTGATAGAGAATATCCATAGAATAGATATTCTCTATCAGGATGATATAAAAAATACTTGTGTAATTATACACAGTAGTATCCCAAAAAATAGGGCATGATGTTTTTAAGAAGGGGTAATTTAGAAAAGTAAAATTTATCACCCAAAAATCTAAAACTTATAGATTTACAAAAGAAATCTAATTTAATTTGAACTATTGACATCTCTAAAAAAAACCCTTTTTCTAACTAAAAAAATGATAAAAAAAATACAAAAATACAAAAGATTAAAATTTGAGATTGAGAAAGAAATTAAGATCCTTAAATTTCCTAGAAAGATAAAATAAAATCCGATAATCCTTGTCCTAAAAGAAGATTAAAATTAATTGAAAATCGTAATTGAGTAGGACTAGGAGGCCGACCTAGTAGTAGCTCTTATACACGGCTCTATAAATATAACAAATCACCCTACATTGATTTCCACAAACAAAAACAAAGTTCTTATCATCATGGCATCCTCTAAACCTCCAAATGAAGCACTAGATGGTGAAGATGGTGAATGTTGTGTAGGCTGTGTTTCTCTTCTTTTAGTTACATTAATTATTATTTCGCCTAATCTGTTGTTGGTATTATTACACAATAATGATAATAGTCCTCCCTTCGATTTTCAAGTTGATTCTCTAATTGTGAACCCTGTATCGAACAACACAACTGTCAATGGTTCGAATCTCAACTTAACTCTTTCAATAAAGAACTACGTACCAATTAAGTTCAAGTCGATTCAAGCTTTACTAGCATACCCTAATGCCGATTCTGTTGTCGCATCTAGAGTACACAAATTCAGCTACATCCAAGAGAAGGATAATCAAATCAAGAAAATAAAGATGGGGATGAATATTTCTAATGACTCGGTTTTTTATAAAGATCTTATAAGAAGCGAGGATGATAGTGTGACGTTTACTATTAATGTTACGGGTCCTTTTTGGACAAATTGGGGACATTGGAAATGTGGCCCTGTGACTTTTCATCAATGCGATATGAACGTCGTTTGTGAAAATATTAAGATTAAGCCAACACCTTCGTTTAATATGACAACGGTAGGAACTATGGTTGATGGTCCTATAGATTGTGAATACAGCTCTCCGAATTGTGACTCGTCTTAGTCACGTTTTTATACTACGTACTTAAATACGACTAGTTTTTCTTCAATGAAGTACATATACTGATATACTACTAGGGTTTCATATTGAATTTTAGTAAATCATATATTTTGGCTTAGTCAAAAGACTTCGTTTATTGTTATTCGTTTCTTTTTTTTTTTTTTTTTTTTTGGGGGGGGGGGGGACGGTTCAATTAATTTTATTTTGTCTCAATTGTTAAGATGAATGTATTGAATTTTATTGTTATTTCGATGCTATACTTGTTGGGGGGAAAATTGGTTTACCGGGTCACAACAGTGTGTAATATATATGTTTGTGATTTAATGTAATCAAAATTTGAGATAATTATGATGATGAAGAATGGGGTTTGCAAATGGTTTCTAAAAAAATAAACTAGTCAAGCATTAGTTTGACTATGAAGAACGTCTTTCATGTCATTTAGACGTTTTCCCAATTAATGGTCGTAGCGACCAAAATGCCCCCCCACCCTTTGTAAGGAAATGACATCTTTGCCCCTTAAATTACTGATTTTGCAAATCAAGCTGATGAACTTGAATTTTCCCTGTTATAACAACTTATACATAAGTAAAAATATCAAACAAAAATAACGAAGAACAACCGTGCGTCACTTTTGTTCAGTCTTGACCCGCGCCCTACTGGACCACGGATCGCCCGAGTGACCAATTAAACACCATGAAATTAGCCTACAATACTCTATCCAAGTGCAAAATATGGAGCAAAGTTCTCATTCATATTACCTCGCTCAAAAACTTTTTCCGCGGTTATCTGTCTATCTGAACATCGTACCAAACAAGAGATAAGAGAGTTTACACATGATTATGCCTTATTAAGTATGTTAATGAGATTGTTTGATTTATTGGAAAATTTAATTCGAGTTTTGTGGAGAAGCTTACATTGGTTATTTGGTTGAAATTTTGGTATTTCTTAATTTATTTTTATACTTGTTCCTTTGTTTTTTTCTTTACATTGGTATTTCTTAATTTTGGTAGTGTATGCGATGGAGGCGGCTTTCGCGGTTGCTACTATCAGTGGGAGGCGCAAGGATACATAAAAATTCTAAAAAAAAATTTTGTGAAAAGAAAAAAAAATCTATATGTGTGTGTTTGCGGAAGCATAAAAAAATTTGTGTATATCCCGCCGGTGGGTTTAATTAATTTTCTAACCCACCGGCAGGGTGAGAATTTTTGTATATGATCCCAAGATCTCACCTAAAATTTGATACCATGTCATATAATATAATATTAATGAGAAACCTAATCATGTTAGGTAACATAAGATATGTACAGATATCAAAGATAATCTTATACAAAGTATATCCTAAACCTAAGATGAGAATATTCTATGGATATTCTCTATCACATGTTTTGTATATTTGTTGATGTAGAATTTTGAAAAGGAAAATTTGACAAGAATAATCTCAACTTTGCTCGATTCGCTCAAAATAATCTCAACTTTCAATTATTTTTAAATAATCCGAACTTTAATATGAATTTGCTTCTAATGGTCCCAAGTGACCTTTAACCTGTTGAATAGGTAAATTTTTTTAAAAATTTAATTATATGTGTCACAAACTGATTAGTCAAAAATAAATTTAAATTTAAATTTTTTTAAAGAAAATATAACTAATTACTAATTAACATCTAACTAACAATTTTAAAACTAAATTTTTTAAAAAAATAATTAAAAAAAACTAAGTAATTTATATAAAAAATCAACCTCCACCACCAGCAGCAGCAACGCGAGCCATCCCCCGCCCCTGGCGGCCGGCCACGCCGCACCCAGCTTCACCATTTCCAATTTCCACCGTCGTCGGCCACCCTCACTTTCCCCATACCCTGCGCCCACGGCCATTGCCGCTGGCCCGCTGCTCATTTTTTTTTGTATTTTTTTTTCTTTCAAATATTCTAATCATGCGTGAGAGTTTTCTTCCAAAAAAAATATTCTTGCGTGAGAGTAATCCGGGAATAATTATAAATTAGGATAAGTTTTATTTTACAAGTAATGATTTTTTATACTTCGTAATTGGTTATTGAATGCAATATACGGTACAATAAAAGGATTATTTTGTCCTTCAAAATAAATAATAAAAAAATAATAATAAAATGGTTATTTTAATTTTAACCTTATTCCTATAGTGCAAACCCTAGCAAAACCTTTTATAAAAGGCTCAACACACATTAAACGCAATATCAAAATATAAAAAATTGAAATCATCTCAATCACAAGCCAAACAAACGCTCAACCCTACTACCTACAATGTCAAGTACTCATCATAATAAAAAATCTCGAAGCCTTTTTGCACGCATCTTTGGTTGTCCGATTATTATTTGGTACTACTATTCCACCGTCGTCGGCGTAGCGATGAAACTCAAAGCTTAATTGAAAAAGATGAAACCAAGAAAAATCTTGGTAATACGGTCAACAACAATATTCACAACCATGTTCCATCTAAAGTTATGTTAACATTACAGGTGTCAGTTGTGGCAGGTTCAACGAGGTCGGATTCAATCTATTTAAAACTTGAGTCATAATTTAGTCATCATTCGAGTTCGAGTCATGCTAAATTATGGTTGGAAGTCCAATCCATTGCAAATACGGCTCTCCTCTACTTGTGACCCGCATTGGTCACGTTGATAGTATAATATAGTTCCTTTTACTAGTTTCTAAAGGTATGGTTCAATTAATTTTATCTTGTCTCAATTGTTATAATGAATGTATACTTCATATGTCTGAGTGTTAGTAAATCATATATTTTGACTTTAAAAACATTTCGTTTATTATTTTCCGTTTCATTAATTTTATTATTCTACCTAATATATTTTTAACCAGGGTAAAAATTTAACCCATATACTTACTAATGTCATGTTTAATGACGGTTTAGAAATTAGTAAGTATAAAAATTGGGAATCACCGTTAAAGTATGGGATTGCCATTGGGAATTTTTGGAATTTCCCATAACTCATTGCTATTAAAAAAAATAATCTTGCAAACAAACGCATTTAAAATAGGTTAATGCTATACATAGCCCTTATAAGCATTAAATTTACACTTGAAATCGTAAAAAGTTAAGAAATCATGAAAATATAAACACTAATTACACTGATTTACGAGTGTTTTTGCAATGAATTCCTAATTTTATTCAATTTTCAAGAGTATATTTAATGCTTATAAGGGCTACATATAGCATTACCCTTTAAAATATTATTAACTAGGTTAGGTGTCTCGTGCCATGCACGGTTATTGTCATCATTATTATCGATTTAATGTTATAGTTAATTGATATAATATAATATATAAACTATCTAAATTTGTCATGGACAAAAATAAAGTATTTGACATAATGAAGCATGATATTCCATGCTTAATTGACATTCTTATGTTTCAACCATATAAGAAAATTTATATTAGCGGAATATAGAAAGATAAAGATTAAAATTTATTATAGGAATAAAAATATATATAAAAAAAATAAATTCCTAAAAAACCCATAGAAAGAAGAATTAACAAAAGGGAGACGATGTGATAGTTTTGACAAATTTTTTTATAAATATACCTATATTATACTTATCAGTGATCATATATTGTAATGTTTTGTTTTTAGTCATTAACTTTTGCTCGAATCTAAATTGTATCCATGAATTAGATATTATAACTGCCACAAAAAAAAACTTATGGTAGAAGATTACAAAGATTATAATTTGTGATTATATTTTCCATATTAGTTAATTGAATGTCAATATTTAAAAAAAAAAAAAAAAGGTAAATATCATTTCTATTTATATATTAATTAAATTTTACAAATTATTTCCTTAAATAAACTTTCTATTAAATTATTTTATAAAACAAAATACTAAGAACGCACCAGAAATTGACAGGTATCATTGTTAGTTCTTTGCCCGAGCAACGTTCGAATATTCACATGAAAAAATTATATTCATATAATACTATATTTGGGTTTTGTCTTATTTCTAGATTTTATAAATTTCTTTTTTAATTAAGCCATTGATTCATTAACAAGGCATCCTCTGCCCTCCAGTAGTGGCATATCTATTTAACAGGACCTGAATTGGGATTGAAAGATTTCTTTTTATAATCATTACTTTCATTTTTACTGGTATACATGTATTGACCTCTTCTCTTATTTCTATGATCCAGTGAATTTTTTTTATAAAAAAAAAAAAAAAAATACTTAAAAAAAATAAAAGTTTGGAGTACTCTTATAGTTTTATGCAAGTTTATTAAATTCTATATTACTTTTTTAAATTATTATGTAAATATTTTACTTATCACTACGAACCATTTTTTAACCAACGTTAGTTAATAAAAACAATAAAAATGAACAATTTATTTTTAGCAACCTCACAGCATAAATCTAGCCTTTATACGAGCAATTAATTAAAACACAACTATTTTATTCAAAAAATAAATAAATTATAACACAACTATACAAGTATTTTTACACTACAATGCAAGAAAATTGTCTTTTCGTATTGTTTAAATTTAACTAAACAAAAAAACTTAAGAACAAAATTAGAAGTGTTAATATCCGTGCCATCATCACAGCATCAACACTTTATTACAATTACGTACACCACCACATATTTTGCACCAAAAAATCTTATGTGTGGGATTATTTTGCACTATATGAATTACTTCGATAGTTTAATGGGGGTTACTTAGTTAGTGTTAAAGGGGTTATAAATTATATATAAATAATCAATCAACATATAATTATTTACAAATTATATATAAATTAGTCGTAAATTAACAAATAACGTAAAACTATTCGTGATAATACAAAATATATATATCACTGTGGCCTGTAGTGATATTAGTTTGATTCGCAGCTGGACTCGTTATATATTTTCTTATACATAACAGTTATGCATTAGTACTTCCTCAAATTCTACCTAGTATAGGAGGTATTTTCATCCCCATTAAAAAAAACTTCACTTTTCTTGGACACATAGATTCGAATATTTTGGTGGGGTATTGCTTTAAGTTTCGAAATAAGAAGGTCGAAAAAGTGACACTCGAAGTACGAAGGTTTCTATCCTCTTTGAATTCACAATAAGCATAATACTTATTCACCTCATTAAATTCAGTATTCATTTTGCCTCTTAATGGGAGATGAGCGAACCGATTTTTTTTCATACTTTGCAGGAGACCTTGTAACTTTTCTAACATAGCTTTGTGATCAAAGGTCTGCACCTCATCGTAAAATGTAGCTCCCTCTCCCTCCAACTTAAGATGCTCAAACTTGGCACTGACACCACTAACATCAGCATCACCACCGGTCTGCAAAACCTTTTATAAAAGGCTCAACACACATTAAACGCAATATCAAAGTATAAAAAACTGAAAACATCCCAATCACAAGCCAAACAAACGCTCAACCCTACTACCTACAATGTCAAGTACTCATCATAATAAAAAATCTCGAAGCCTTTTTGCACGCATCTTTGGTTGTCCGATTATTATTTGGTACTACTTATTCCACCGTCGTCGGCCTAGCGATGAAACTCAAAGCTTAATTGAAAAAGATGAAACCAAGAAAAATCTTGGTAATACGGTCAACAACAATATTCACAACCATGCTCCATCTAAAGTTATGTTAACATTACAGGTGTCAGTTGTGGCGGGTTCAACGAGGTCGGATCTGAACTATTTAAAACTTGAGTCATAATTTAGTCATTATTCGAGTTCGAGTCATGCTAAATTATGGTTGGAAGTCCAATCCATTGCAAATACGGCTCTCCTCTACTTGTGACTCGCATTAGTCACGTTGATAGTATAATATAGTTCCTTTTACTAGTTTCTAAACGTATGGTTCAATTAATTATATCATGTCTCAAAATATAAATAAATAAATAAATAAATAAAATAAATAAATTATTATCTTGTCTCAATTTTTATAATGAATGTATACTTCATATATCGAAGGTTAGTAAATCATACATTTTGATTTTTGACTTTAAAAACACTTTGTTCTTTATTTTCTGTTTCGTTTATTTTATTATTCTACCTAATATATTTTTAACCATGGTAAAATTTAACCCATATACTTACTAGTGTCATGTTTAATGACGGTTTAGAAATTAGTATAAAAATTGGGAATCAACATAAAGTATGGGATTACCATTGGGAATTTTCCATAACTCATTGCTATTAAAAAAAAATCTTGTGAACAAAAGCATTTATAATATTATTAATTAGGTTACGCCCCGTGCTATACACAGTTATTATTGTTATATAATATAATATATATAAACTATCTAAATTTCAAAATTTGTCATGGACAAAAATAAAGTATTTCTCATAATGAAGCATGGAATATCATTATATCATGCTTAATTAACAATCTTATGTTTCAACCATATAAGGAAATCTATATTAGCGGAATATAGAAAGATAAAGATTAAAATTTATTATAGGAATAAAAAAATAAAAAAAATAAAAAAAAATCCTAATAAACCATAGAAAGAAGTATTAACAAAAGAGAGACGATGTGATAGTTTTGACAAAAAATTTTATATATACCTATATACGAAGTACTTATCAGTGATCATTTATTGTAATGTCTTGTTTTTAGTCATTCACTTTTGCCTATCTCAATTGAATCCTTGAAGCAGATATTATGTTTGCCACACAAAAACTTATAGTAAAAGATTGTATTTTTTAAAAAATATTTTACAAAGATTATATTTTGTGATTATATTTTCCATATTAGTTAATTGAATGTCAATATTTAAAAAAGGTAAATATCTTTTTTTTTTTTTTTTTTTTGGTAAATATCATTTCTATTTATATAATAATTAAATTTTACAATAATTTCCTTAAATAAACTTTCTATTAAACTAATTTTTAAAATCAGAAATTGACATAGTGTCTCTTTAACTTTTTTCCTAAAAAAAAAATGATGATAAAAAATAAAAGTGTCTTTTTTAACTAAAGGCCTGTTCACATTTACTTAATTTCAGTTCAGTTAAGCTCCAATCAGTTTAGTTCAGTTCAGTTCCAATCAGTTCAGTTCAGCTCTTAATTTCCCTCTCACATAAAATATTTATTTCAGCTCAATTCAGTTCAGTTCAGTTCCAATCAGTTCAGTTCAGTTCAGCTTCAATCAGTTCAGTTCAGTTCAGTAAATATGAACAGACCCTAAATAGATTATTTTAATCTAAAAGAAGGATTATTTTATCCTTCCCAAAAAATCAAAAGGTTAATTTTCATTTAACCTTTTCCCCATAGTTTCGATTTATTATTATTTTTTTTTTTTTAAAAAAAAGGAAAAAAAAAAAACCTTTCTCTTATTGTGCAAACCCTGGCAAAGCCCTATATAAAAGGCGGCCTAACACGTACATACATTAAACGTAACCAAAATCAACCCTAGTATCTATGATGTTTGTTGTTTGGTACTACTTATTCCACCGTCGTCGGCGTAGCAATGAAACTGAAAGCTTGATTGAAGAAGATGACACCGAGAAAATTCTTAACGATACGGTCAACAACAATACTCACAACTATGATCCATGTAACAATTTCCCTAGAGAATTTAAGCTATATTTTACATTAATGTTATGTATTTGTTTTGTCAAGGGATTAATGTTGGATTTTTCCCTCCATATAATAATATCACAACTGGGAGTATGATTGATGATCAACTTCCTTGCAAATTCAGCCTCTCCGATCCTGATTGCTACTGATTATAGATTTTTTTATTTGAGAAAAGATTATAGATTATAGATTACCTTGTATATTTTATTGATATTTAATTGAATTAATGAAAAATTTTCCTGATAAATTTTTAATCTATATGTCAAATTTTTAAATATATCATTGATACAAAATTAGTTAGGAATTGAGGTGCTTTTATGACGATTTGCTATATTTTATTGAAAATTTTATAACAACATTTTAATTCAATTTGTGCCTCTGAAATATTGGTATTTTATAGAAAATAAAACACTAAACTAACAATTTTATCCTAAAATTATATCCCAATAGAATTTTAAATTAACTTTTTAATCTTATGAAGTATATTTAAATCTATCAAGTTTAGCTTTATATATTAGTTATATTTTAGCTTTATATATTAGTTTTATGATATGATTTTTTAAAATAATAATCTAATAATTTTTGTAAATAAAATTATAATTCAATTTATACATCTGAAACATTGGTATTTTATCGAAAATAAAACTCTAAACTAATAATTTTATCTTAAAATTATATCCAAATAGAATTCTAAACCAACTTTTTTTATCTTATAATATCTATTTAAATATATCCAATGTGGCACGACACTTGGCGAAAAGTTAGAACGCCAAGTGTCGCTGCCTCGTGACCTGGCTAAAAGTTTAGCTTTATATATTAGTTATATGAAATGATATGAGCATATTCTGTTCTATCTAATAAAACCAAAATTTTGTAAGAAATTACTTAATAAAAAAATGTTGTAACAAACTACCTATTAAAGGGTAAAATGTTGTAAGATACTACCGTTGACCGACTTTCCGTCGTTGACTTAATTTTCAACGTTGATCTACCTTAAAACACCCACGAAACCATCATGAGGGTTGGTTTTCAATTAAGGTGGTAAGATTATTTTTCGGATGGTTGGAGGATATTTCAAGTTTGTGAGGGTAGATTAGTGCTACGGGATGGTGGTTTTTGGGGTAGAGGTGGTGGTTGGGGTCGAAAGGTGGTTTAGGTGTGGTAGAGGTGATTCCATGCAAGTTGTGTTGGTTTTCGGAATGAAAGCGGAGGTTTCGAGAGTATTTTGAGGTCGGTAAATGGTAGAAATTCGGTATAGGTAGTATTAGTAAAAAATACTACCTATACCGAATTTTTTACAATATTTTACCGTTATAACAACATTTTTTAATTAGGTTGTTTCTCACCAAATCTTGGTTTTATTAGTTAGTTTTTGACAAAAAGTCCTTTAAATCCAATAAGGTACGGATTACTAATTCACAAAGTGGAGTAAGATTATGTTTTATTTTCCTCAATTTTGCTAATTTGATCTTATCAAAACTAATTTTTCTTATACAGTAAATATGACCTCATAATTTATTTATTTTATCTAATTTAAAAGCAAAATTTGATCTTATAAGTATGTGAATCCATAAGGAAAACAAATATACTAAAAATTCACTTTTATATGTGGCTAGCCACATCGTGTGGCCTCCTACCATGAAACTATTACGGTTATAGAGTTGGGGTTAAGGGGTTAACTAGTTAGTTATATAGAGGTTACTTTATTAAATTAGTGCTTCAGGGATGTCTCTGTGATTTTTTTTATTTTTTATTTTTGGTGTTCCACCCGATTCACCCTTTGGGCTAATCCGGATTCGGAAATCAGTTTTTTGCTATTTAAGAGTTACTCAATAAGTATAATAAAGGGTTACCTTGTCAATATAATAGGGATTACTCTATCAGTGTAATAGGGTTTACTTTTTAATTACAAGCTATGTGACCAGCCACATATAAGATTTTGTATTCAAAGTATATTAATTTGTATTTTCCAAATAATTTTCATAATTTTTTTATCACAGAACGAAATATAAATAGCACATTCTACAAACATATTACAAAAAGTGTAATAACAAAATTTTTTTCTAATCTAATCTAATCTGAATAAATTAATAAGTTACCGAGTACATTTTTGTAAAACTAAAAACAATACGTGAAATTAACATAAAACTAAGAGTTTATTCAAATAAAAAAAAAAAAAAAACCAAAACAAAACTAAGAACAGTATATACACTATATAATTTTTTGTTAAAATTATTATCTATGTAAAATCATGTGTAATACTCTGTATTTTTATTATATTATATTATATATAAATTAATTTTTATTTATTTATTTTATATATGATTTGTTTCATTTTAAAAAGAAATTATTTATTTAAATAAATTATAATTGTGTGTAAATAAAAGGGATCATGAATTGAGGCAACAGAAGTATGTTTAATTGGGTCAATCCTATTTAAAAGGATAAACCAACTTATTGGGAATTTAGGGGCCAATAAGTTGACCCAAAGGGAGAATTTGAAAGGGACTTAAGGGAGTAAGAATTAGTAATGGCAAAGTCGTAAATATGAGTTTCATTTTTAAAAGGAGAGTATAAATATTTTAAAAACTCAAGATTTTTCCCACAAGTTTAAGAGTCGTGGCACCCGATTTCATGATAGTGTAAACAAGATCCTTTGAAATGGTTCCATAGATCTATTAAGAACAAAGTGTAGAGTTATAGAGAGAGAGAATAAGAGAGAAGTTTAATATAAAAACTAAGTAGAGAGAGAAAGACTAAGAGAAGAGGTAAAAGAGAGAGTAAGAGAGAGTCATCGTATCAAAACAACTAAAAGCATATTTATAAAATGCTCCTAAAATCCTAATTAGAAACTAAGTAAAAATCGCCAGAAATCGCACTCCAAAACACGCGCCCGATCGGGCCCACCTTTTTTTTCCAAGGGGCTTCTCTCGCGCCCGGTCGGGCACGAGATGGGGCGAAGCGCACTCTTCCTTCATCAGCCCCGCCCCGCCCCGCCAGGCGCGCCTCAGAGCGAGGGCAGCCAGTTCGGGCGAAGGGCTGTTGGGCTATCTTGGACTTCTGGATTGGGCTCCGATTCTTCGACCCAATCCGGATTTCCTCTTTGGGGCTTGAATACTCGGTGTCCAATGCCTCGATATTTCATATGTCGAGCCCTTAATCACCGGTTTGATGACTCCAACTAGCCTTGGGCTACGAAGAGTGGTCGTGCTCCTCCAATGCTCGTAGTTGCTCCATATAATCTTGGGAAAATGCTCCAAAAGTGCAACTCCCGATAAAACTCAACCAAAACTACAAAGAGACTATAAAACACTAATTAGTAATAAAAGTGGCTCTAAAGAGCCAAAAACACTACCAATTATGACCAAGGGACGGGGGTAAAATACTATTATAATATAGACATATCAGGTAACCCTACTAAACTCTCAAGTAACCTCTGACTGGAGGTGATCAAAGTTAGCCTAGCTGACTCGAATTTTTTTTAGGGCAGGTTTGGGAATGTGTTTTAAAGCATTTTTAGTTAATTTATTTTGACCGGCCTGAAAAGCTCACACAGCCCGACCATTATGGGCGGGTTTGGGCACAAAAATTTCGGCTTGAAACTTGGCCCGACCCTAAAAGTTGGCTGATTTTTTCGGCTTTGACCCAGCCCGCCCAATGATCACCTCTACACCTAACTGAACCCTCAAGTAATAACCCTTGACCGATTACTCGAGTAACCTCTGACTAAACTCCTCAAATAACCTCTGACCGAGTAACCCCTCGAGTAACCCTAAACCGAGTAACTCGAGCAACCCTTGACCAAGTAACTCGAGTAACCCCTAACTGAGTAAACCCCTTGAGTAACCCCTTAACTAACCCCTAACTGATTAACTCGTGTAACCCCTAATCGAATTACTCGAGTAACCCCTGACCGAACTCGTTAAATAACCCCTGATCGAGTAACTCGAGTAACCCCTAACCGAGTAACTCGAGCAACCCCTAACCGAGTAACTCGAGTAACCCGTGACCGAGTGAACCCCTTGAGTAACCCATGTCGGACTTTAGATACTCTAAGCGGAATTTCATGAATCATATTTATAAGCATCTAATAACCAAGATCATTGCATAACACCTAAAGAACATATAATTGTAACTTTGAAGCGTGATTCCACGTGCAATCAAGCAAGAACAATAAGAGATAAAGAACCCCAAGGGTGATTCCTCTACTTGGTCCACGGGCACAAGTTAAACCTCCACTAATGCTAGTTAGTTGTGATTGAACGCTTCAATCAACCTTCAACGGAGAAGAGAGACACGAACTAACCACGAACCACCTAGGGTGGCCGGCCGTACGGACATGAAGGGGAGGAGAAAGAGCCGTGAGTGAAGAGAGAGAAAGGGTAATTAGGGTTGGGAAAACTGGTTGCCTTGTGTCACAATTCACTGTATGTTAATTGTGTCTCAATTCAACCCTGGGCATGGATCTTATAGATCATATCTCTAAATTAAATGAGAGTTCATATCAAGCTCAAAGTCCTAACCCTAATCAACCTACTCTAGCCCAACACTCCATGTGCTATATCATGATCTCATGAGGCCCATTGATGGGCCTCTTACTTGCTTAACCTAATACCCTTGTTGTGTGACCTCATAGGATCCATTCTATTAGACTTTGGACTATTTAACTTGCTTAAAGATCATTTGCCATATCTAGCACCAGACAATGACGACCATATAGAATGAACTAATTATCTCCATAAAAGTGATCCTTGATATATCTAGTAATTGCACTTATCGAAGACATAATTCCTTCACGAACCCCTCAAGTAACCCCAAACCGAGTAACTCGAGAACCTCTGACTGAATAAGTCGAGTAACCCCTAATACTCGGGTAACCTCTGACTGAATAACTCGGGTAACCTCTGACTGAATAACTCGGGTAACCCCTAACAAAAAAACTCGGGTAACCCATGCAGCATGGTGTGGCATGTTGCACCAAAAAGTTGCTGATATACCAACTTACTTTTATATGTGGCTAGCCGCATCGTTTGGCCTTCATTCCTCCTTGAGTCGATTACAGTTATAAGGTCGGGCTAACTAGTTAGTTATATAAAGGTTACTCTATTAGTACTTCTTTGTTATTTAAGAGTTACTAAATAAGTATAATAAAGGGTAACTTTGTCAATATAATTGGGAATACTCTGTTAGTGTAAGAGGGTTTACTTCGTTTCGTTTTTTTTACAAGCTATGTGACCAGCCACGTATAAGATTTTGTATACGAATGAAGTATATTAATTTGTATTTTCCAAATAATTTTCATAATTTTTTTTATCACGGAATGAAAATTAAATAGCACATTCTGCAAACATATTACGAGTACAAAAAAGTGTAATAATAACTCTTTTTTTCTAATCTAATCTATCTAAATTAAATAATAAGTTACTTTGTACATTTTTGTAAAACTAAAAAAAAAAATTAAAAAAAAGGTGAAATTAGCATAAAACTAAGACTAGTATATATACTATATAATTTTTTTGTTAATATTATCACCTATGTAAAATCATGAAAAAAATATAAATTTTTATAAATATATTCAATCTACAAAACCTTTTTTTTTTTTTTTTTTTTTTTTTTTTGTTGTTTACATTTTGGATACTAAAAACAACATAAAAGAGCATGGGCTATGCGCCTATGCAATAACCCAAAATGTAAAATAATCCAACCCACTTTGTAAATTTTCCATTTACCTATCTTTATTGATCGATTATCTATAAATCATCTATTAGGACTTTTTTATGTTGTCCTAAAATCTTTGCTCTACTCACTTGTTCATCATCAGCCAAGGTAAATTTCTTTTTCATTTCTCCCTCATTTCATTTCTTAGTATTGTTCTTATCACTTGTCTTATTACTTGGTTTACTCTATAAAGATTCAAACTTTGTTCTTATTACTTGGTTTACTCTATAAAGATTCAAACTTTGTTCTTATTACTTGGTTTACTCTATAAAGATTCAAACTTTGTTCTTATTACTTGGTTTACTCTATAAAGATTCAAACTTTGTTCTTATTACTTGGTTTGCTCTATAAAGATCCAAACTTTGTTAACTTAGTGCACGTTGATTCAAATTTTGTTCTTATTACTTGATTTACTCTATAAAGATCCAAAATTTGTTACTGCTAGTATAATTTTTATAACTTGGTTCACTATATAAAGATCATAACTTTATTACTACAATAGAAATAAAGATTAAAACTTGTGACAAATAAACTTAGTTTTCAATGGAGGAAAGATAAAAGTTAAACTTTGTTTGCTTATATTTAGTGTTACATGATTTTGTGTTGATTAGAAATTCTCACTACTGTATTATTTATACAATTGTTTACTTGTAAAATTTATTTTATGCTTAATGTTAAAATGAAGGTTTGTCATGGACCCATCAATAGAAACTCCAATCTTGGTGGAGAGTAACACTGACAACAGGAGGCGGTATATTTCCCACTTAAAATTTTTATTAAGTGTTTTAAATATTTTCTTAGTCACTAATTTTAAATTTAATTTTTATTAATTAGTATTATGAAACTACAATTAATTGGGGAAGCTACGTTATTCTGTTTGATGACTGGAGCATTTGTGGAAGGTCTTTTTAGTATGACCGGATTGTCACCTTTTGATAATTCAAAGGTAAATCATAAATTTTAAATAAAGTAATTAATTTAATGTAAATTAATTAAGTGTTACATTTAACTTAATTAATTAAATGTTGCAGTGGCGATTTTATATGGTGGTGGTTGCTATTTTGGTTTTCACTGCTGCATGTGGACTTATTGTCTCCTGTATTGTGAGAAAGAAAAATGAGTCTGATGATAGCCCAATTGCACCAACAGAGCAACTGGAAACGAGCCCAACAGAGCAACTGGAAACGAGCCCAACAGAGCAATTGGAAAGAAGCCCAATAAGCTCTGAAGACCAAGCTTGATGATTTATTCATCATGTTATCAACTTTTTTGTGAATGTGAACTTTTATTTTATGCTTTTTGTCAACTTATTAAATTAAAGGGGTATTGTGTAGTATCCTGCTTCAAGTTTCTACCAAAACACTATTGTTATGTTTATGTTATTGCTTTTTATGTTTTTTTTTTTTTGGTTACCGTTTTAATTTTTGCTATTTACTGGTATTATATTGTAACAAACGAAGTATTTGATAGATTAGTTGTTAAACAATCTTCATAGTTTCGGACCTTGGGCTATGATCCTAATAAAGCCACAATTCAATAAACTTAGAGCACAAACGTGCACTAGGTTGATTGCCCTGTTCATTTCATTTATAAGTAAACTTTTTTGGTGCACACAAAAGGCTAGGACCCGAGAAAACAAACAATAAAAGACTACGATGGAACGAAACGTGGTAAGGCCACCCCTACAACGTCATCACACAAACTACGTCTTAAAGATAAAGGAGGGAATTGAATCAATCGAGAGACAAACCGAACTATAAATCCGAGAGAAATAGAGTTATTAGAGTTATACATACCAAAATTTTAGAAAAATTTATACAACCGTATGTAAGGTACTAAGGTGCATTCAAAATTGTATATATGAGTACAAACTACCAAGTATAAAATATGTTGAAGTTTCAATAGTCGTCACTTTTTCGATGTAAAAACGGTAAGTCGAAGAAATTTGGATTTTGGGGTATTGGTTTTCGAAAATAATACTACTTCGAATTACTACGAGAACTCAACCAAAAATTGAGGAATTGTTGCTCAAACAAAAAACAAAAATATCGAGAAGAAAGGATTTGGGGCATTATAAAACTTTTCAACAAATTCACTCCTTAATTACTAGGTAAATTCTTGCATTGCCTAGCTCTTTTGAATTCTAATTGAATATCTTTTTCTTAATTTTTACATTGGCGAAGCTATTGTAATTCTTAATTTGTAGTTTTGATTATGTTTTATGCCTTGAAATTGGACTAATAGATGTTTAATTCATGCCTAAATTAGTTAATTACTGGCTATTTTTTGTGTAATTTGCTAGGTTGTGCTTCTTATACTAACTGCTAATAAATAATGAAACCCATTACTAGTAATTTGGGTTTTGCCTTGCAATTAAAACTTTTCAGATTATTTGAGATTTATACTTTGAGCTTGTGTGATAATGACTCAACTTAATTGCTCTTGAATTAGTTAGAGTGTTGGTAATTTAGTGTTTGATTTGCAATTAAAACTTTTCAGATTATTTGAGCTGTTAAATTTTGAGTCAAGAGAGCTTGTTCTGGATTTTGATTTGGTTAGTGTGTTAGTAATTTAGCGTTTGGCTTGCAATTGAAGCTTTTCAATTTATTTGAGCTGTTACAATATCGAGTCGAGAGAGCTTGTTCTGGATTTTGATTTGGTTAGAGTGTTAGACCATGTTTCAGGGCTTGTTCTGTTTATTTGTGGTTTAGGAAATATTTGAATGGAAGACAAGATGTGCTTGTTTGCGTTCATTGCTTAATATTAAAGGTGTTTACATGACTTATTTCGTTCAATTATCAATTAGTATTCATATGCCATGATGTATCTTCCGATTCCTACTTTGTTATCAATAGTCTGTAGTTGTTTCACTTGTCATTTGTTGGATTCATCAATTTATATTAATCTTTTTTAAGTACTATGTAGGACATATAGCTTTTAATCTTTGTAGTTTAGATGACAAGAGGAATAACAATAACTTGTTATCGTCATTTATGCGTGATGGGAAGCGGGTTCCTGTTGGTTACATAAAGTGCTTCATTGAATACTTTTAATTTGCTTCTGTTCATGGCTTAATGCCCAGTTCAAGTAGCATAACCGTATAAAACCCTCAAACATTATTATTTCAACAGTAGTTTAGTAGTCTTTGAGTCTAACTTTATTGCTGTTCGTTTTCGGGGGAAGCATGTCCAAAGATAATACCTTTTCTAAAAGAGTGTACAAATGATGCTAAACTTTTTACCGGTAAAATGATTCAAAAGTTTTGATTGTTGGAGTCAGAAATTATTACGTTTGAAAGTGGAAATTCAGGAACTATTTGGTAATGTCATTTCATACTTTTTCTTGAAGGTTTCTTCTCATGAGTTGAATGTTGCAAACTTGACTTTTTCTGCGTCCTTTGTAAGAATAAGAAAATTTGCTAGTTCAAATTGTTGATGGAAGGATCAACTTGCAATTCCAAGGTATGGTTTCGTCTCCTGGACTCGATGTTTGGTATGTTTTTTATTATTTGAAGCACAGTGATTGATCTGTGCCACAGCTGATGATCTTTGTATTCATATTGGTGAAAGGTACTCAAAGGAGATGGTTATGAGTTTAGCAGGAACTCCAGCAGTTCGACCGTCCATTTCTGTCATAAAAGCTTTGGAGCTGAAAAGTTGTTTCCACATTGGCTTCAGATCCTTTGAGCACCTCAAACAAGCCCATGCACGCCTTTTACGCCTTGGGTTAAGTCAAGAAAATCACCTCCTTGATACCCTTTTGGGATATTACACTCAATTTGGCTACACCCATTATTCCAAATTTGTTTTCAATCAAACCAATAAGCCCAATATCTTTCTCTTTAATACAATGATTAAAGGGTTGGTTTCAAATGACTTATTTGACGAAGCTATCAGGTACTACCAATCTATGTGTTCAAAGAGCATATTGCCCAATAGATTCACTCTCCCATTAGCCTTGAAAGCTTGTGCTAGGATTCTTGACTATCAGTCGGGATTGAAGATCCATAGCCTTGTTGTAAAATTGGGTTTTGATAAAAATGTGTATGTTAATACTAGTCTGGTGTCCATGTACTCAAAATGTGGGAATATATATGATGCCCGTAAAGTGTTTGATAATATGCAGGAGAAAGCTTTAGTCTCTTGGAATGTTATTATTAGTGGGTATTACGATGTTGGGAAATTTTCTGAAGTTTTGAGCTTGTCTAAAGGATTTTTGAGAAATGGTTTGAAACCAGATGGTTTCACTCTGGCTATGATTCTTTGTGCTTGTGCAGAGTTGGGCGCGCTTGAATTTGGTGAGTGGATTCACAAGTATGTTAATGTAAATGGCTTAGGAAAAGATTTGGTTCTAAATACCTCGTTGATTAACATGTATGCCAGGTGTGGATGTATGGACAAAGCACAGGGCATCTTTGATCAAATGCTTGAAAAGGATGTAGTTGCTTGGACTTCTATGATTCAAGGATATGAGGCAAATGGTTTTGCAAAGGAAGCAATAGGCATGTTCTTTGAGATGGAGAGAGAGAATGTAAAGCCTGATTGCAATGCCGTTGTTGCCGTGGTACATGCTTGTACTAGGCTTGGAGCAATGAATTTGGGAGAGCGGGCAATCAACTCCCTTAAGTGGGAAGAAGTGGTAACCAAATCTTCCTCTTGGAACAACCATAATTGACATGTATGCTAAATGTGGGAATTCTAACTCTGCATGGAAAGTTTTTAAAGAGATGGAGAGAGACGTTGTAGTTTGGAATGCTACAATATCTGGCCTATTCATGAATGGGCATACTAAAGTTGCATTTGGTCTTTTTGCCCAGATGGTGAAATTTGGTTTCCAACCAATGGTAGTACTTTCGTAGGCCTGCTCTCTGGCTGTACCTTTGTCGGTCCTGTTGATGAGGTGTGGAAATACTTCAACAGCAGGGAGCGTGTTTTTTCTGTAGTGTGACTCCCACCATAGAAAATTATGGCTGTATGGTTAAACTTCTTAGTCATTGGGGATTATTACAAGAAGCTCTTGAATTCATTTGAAGAATGCCCATGGAACCAGATGTGATTTTTTAGACAGCGTTGCTTGATGGATGCAGATTGAATCGGAATAACCATTTGGCTGAGCATGTATTGGAAAAATTAGTCCAATTAGAACCCTAGAACTCAAGAAATTATGTTCTTTTATCAATTATTTACTCTATAAACAATAAGTTTTATGATGTAGAAAGAATTAGGATAAGAATGAATGATTGAGGGATTCAAAAGATACTTGGATACAGTTTGATTAAAAAGGATGGTATGGTACACAAGTTTGTAGTTGGTGGCAATTCCCATCCTATATCTGATCAAATATGCAGAAATTAGGTGAAGTGCCCAAGGATTTGCAAAGAGCTAGCTACGCACCAACTGCAGAATTTGCTTTGTTTGATAAAGAGGGGGAGCTATTATGTAAGTATCATTGTGAGAAGCTTGCTATTGCTTTGGCTTAGTTAGCACTCCTCCCGGTTATGTCATTAAAGTGGTGATTGTCATTCAGCAATCAAGATTATTTCAAGGATTACTGGAAGAAATGTTGTGCTAAGTGACACAAACCATCTCCATTGCTTTATTGACAGGAAAAGTTCATGTAAAGATTACTGGTGAAGTTGCATGACATACGACAAACTTTTAGGTTGGATGATAATTATAACCAAGACAAGCAGCATAGTTCTAGTGAACTTTACACATATACATGGAAGCTTCAGATGCAAAAGAAAGAAGGTGATGTGTTTAGTTGACTACTTTTTATGCAGGAAACATTTCTATGGGAAATCTTGCTACTGTAACTTCAACTTTCATATCATACTTGATCAATTTGATGATTAAAGTCTGCTGTTTACATGATAATTGCTTTCCTGAATGCTAATTGTTCCTGCAACACATACTGTACC
Source organism: Chenopodium album (assembly GCF_948465745.1). Classification (NCBI taxonomy): domain Eukaryota; kingdom Viridiplantae; phylum Streptophyta; class Magnoliopsida; order Caryophyllales; family Amaranthaceae; genus Chenopodium; species Chenopodium album. The sequence goes on along the minus strand of NC_137836.1, from coordinate 2,801,107 downwards.
ATTAATATACTGGAAAGTTCTTCCGTGCTGCTCAATGACCAGTGCAGCCATATTCCTCTGTTTATGTATCTCTTGCTTCACCCTTTTTCTTCTATCAATACTTACTCTAAGTTATACTACACCAAACTTAATGTTCGTGAACATTGAAGATAGTTGTTTCATTCCAGAATTGAGTAGCAGGTTCTTCATCTGATCGTTCAATTTCAGAATCTCCACTTCACAAGATCCCTAACCTTTAACCAGGTATCAACTTCTAATCTGTTTTTTAGAAGAAAATTTATATCTTGACCATTTACTACTGATTTCTATTGTAGTAGTAATTAAATTAGATGTTGCCTGAATATCGGATGAACAATTAATTCCGTACCTGTCCCCATACCTGTATTCATTTCCGTGCTACCTAATTTATAATGCAATGAAGCTGATTCTTAGGCATTCATAGAAGAGAATTCTTTGTGCAATGCTTCTGCTCTTTTCATAAATCTTTTTAGGCAATGTAGTCTTGTTGATTTGTTATGCTTCACGATATAGTACTTCGATTGCATGAACTTCAGTATCGGTCTACTCAATGTGTTTCTGCATCCTTTTCTATGACTATATTTGATAGACTGGAATCAGAAGTATTGGAGTTGAGAACTGATGATGTGCACAGCAGCTAAGCAGAGTGACAGTTGAAATTAGTTGTATGATTCTATGTACAAAATGAGCAGAGCTGTGGTAGTTTTTATGATACTTGTAGTATATACAAATATGATTGTATCCTGCGGATATATGTATGAAATATTATCATGTAGACATTTCAACATTAAGCTAGTTTCAGGTCATTGACTTGATTTTCCGGTGTTGACCTTGACCCCTCATGTGTTCAAATGAAAACCCCCCTTATTTTCTTCCCCTGTTTTCCCTCCAATTGAACTTCCTCAAATTCAATGGCTACAATTTTATTGTGGCCACTCAAAAGTCATCCAAAAAATATATAAGAATTCCCTTAATTAAACGAAAGCTAAGCCAACGCACCTAAGAGATTTGGTGACGAAAATTCAACAAAACCCTAGCATATTCGACTCGTTTAAATTAATGCAGGAAAGTGAAATAGACATCTCAACTGCCTGCTCAATAAAATAGTTGACAAGCCAGAACACGTATATACTATGATTTTCAACCTTAAATGAGTACAAAATATCATTTTTTTTTTATTTTTTTTTCTGGTTAAGCTAGTACGGAGTACAAAATTATTTGAGTGTCCTCCTTAAATACTTCAATTCTGAACTAGCTTAGCCTTTCCTTAGCTTGAGGGAGAAGGAGAGATATTCAGGAAATGGCAGTCAATAAACACATATTATTCTCTAATTTAGTCATCCTCATATGCTTCTCCATTTTCGCTCTATCTGTCACCGCGGTAAGTACACCTATCATTGTTGTAACATTACTGGTTTAAATTTAACGTGCCAAGTAATTTCAGATAGAGGTAATCAATCCGAGTATTATTATATTACATTGATTTAATTGGTGAATTTTGTTTTGCTGGTTTAATAGGATGATTATGAGTGTGTATACACAGTGTATGTGAGAACAAGCAAGGCCATCAGGGGAGGAACAGACGCGATCATCAGCGTAACATTCTACGATGATACAGGCAACGGTATACGAATCAAAAACCTTGAGTCATGGGGTGGGCTTATGGGGCCGGATCACGACTACTACGAGCGAGGCAACTTGGACATCTTCTCAGGCCGCGGTCCATGTCTAAGCAGGCCTGTTTGCTCCATGGAGCTAGCGTCCGATGGGTCCGTCGGACACCACGGTACAGCTAGGTGGTACTGTAACTACGTCGAGGTGACCACCACTGGGCCCCACATCCAGTGTGCTCAGCAGTTGTTTACGGTCGAACAGTGGCTGTCAACTGATAAATCTCCTTACCAGCTATTTGCTATTAGGGATAATTGTGAGAACTCTGATGGAGTTAAACGACGTCGTCCGAGCAATACAATTCTTCCTGTGGAAACCCTCCTCGCTGTTGCTTCCGATCCTCTTGAATTCGAACCTCTTAAGTCTTGATTAATCACTACATTAATCAATTTTAATGGGAATAAATTGAAGTTTGATTATGTTAAATTTCTTATTATATCTGTGGACATTTGTACGTATGATCACTTAAATAATTGGAGCTTCAAATTAATAATGTTTTATTTCAATTGGCACTATATTGAGCATATATTGTGCAAATATGTGCTGATTTTTTTTTTTTTTTGGACGAGACTATGTGCTGATTTCTGTCACCTTTTCACTATTTTCTTATTATATTCTGTCCAATTTTATGAAAGACTTTGCTAGTTAGTTATTTAAGTTTAAGACAAAAAATACGATTTGTAATCGTCCATTAGTACCATGTATATTGTTTTTTATAACGTAAAATTACATTTAGCATTTCTATTTTTGACGATCACTTATTCACTATTCTGATCACAAACAGTTGTACATTAATAAGATGTATGGCTCTTATATGCCTTCAAGTTTGCCGTAAAATTACATTTAGCATTTCTATTTTTGACGATCACTTATTCACTATTCTGATCACAAACAGTTGTACATTAATAAGATGTATGGCTCTTATATGCCTTCAAGTTTGCCATCAATACATCGGTATCTAGGGTCGGGCAGATAATAATCATTCAAATTAATGTCATAATACGCCCTATATTGGACGTACGTGTGTGAACATGATTAAGTGGCCAAGACAACACCAACAACATAGAACGGCCACGTTTCCAGATATCTGAAATTCTGAAAGCAACTTCTTTGACAAAGTTTACGTCTTAATCAAAACAATGCAAATGGGAATGTTAGGATTTACTCCTATTGAAAGACTCACAATTCACAAATAATCTAATTTCTTAGTTCTTACCATTTGCAGTGACTATGAGAGAGCCAATCAACATATTTGAGGCTCATTCTAATAACGCGGCCCATTATTTATGTTATAATCCAAACAAAACCAATCAATAGATATTTTCCGTCAAGCCCAAAACTTAATTTGGCAGCGATATGGTCCAAATAGTGAATGAAGCGGCTAGATTTTTTTTTGGGTGTGGAAGGTAGTGGTATTTGTTACTCCGTATCTTGCTAATAAGTATGTGTGATGATATTGTTTTTTGTTGTTTAGAAAGCCACAAGGACGGATAATGAGAATAGATACCAAAATCGTCTGAAATCAAAAAGAGAGTTCAAACCATTTAGCTACATCTCACTCTCGTGTAGTCATGTGTAATGGTATCCAACATGCATGTTATGTGTTTTATTTCTTGTACTATTTTAATTTCATTTAAATGTAATGCAATTTTATGTGATTAGTTGTGTTTTTCAAATGATGATGGAAGGTGTTTAGCTTAGATTAATATAATTAATATGAATTAAATACATTTTTTTTATCATATAATTAACTACGAAGTATATTGTAAAAAAACTATAAAACACCAAAATAAAACATAATTAATTTTTTATTTACAATTAAAAACTTAATTAATAATAATTCAAAACCTGTAATTGCAACATTTACAAATTAAATAATGTAATTAAAAATAATTTTAAAATTTAAAAACATTAAAAAAAATTAATTTGAAAAACGAAAATTGGAGAATCAATTATTGAAATACATAATTACAAATTATTTAAATAAATTTAAAATTTTCAACTGTAATTAAAAATGTAATTCATAACATAATTAACTATTGTTTTCATTCATTTAAATATGCATAAACATAAATTAATAAGCATAAATTATATGGAAAAGATAATTGAATAGGAGAGAGAAAATATGATGCGGTATAAAATTATAAAGGGAATTTCTCACCGGTAACACCCAACTTTTGTTTTTTCTCAATGGTAGAATGCAAAATTTTGGATTATCATTGGTAATCACCAATTAGCAATACTAAGTTACTGGTAACATTAATGAAAGTTTTACTTAAAACCTTAACCATGGTTAAAATGTTAATTGGGAAATAAACTGCGAAATGACTAAATTGACCTTATTTATTTCCCTTAACCACTTTTGTCTAATCAAATGAATTCAACACTTCTCGTTTCATCATTATGCAGTTTGGATTCCTTTTTTTTTTCTTTGAAAACCCCCTTTATAAGAGATTATATAAATTAATTATTTTCAGATGTTGTCACGACCACTGTTAGTCCTCTCTATAGCAACAACTTTCTCTGACAAATCAGATCAGGTGAGCTCTACGGATGATCACCATGATTCTCATGTACCTTCTGTACAACCCCATGTTGATGTAAGGTAAACCAATAGCAATATAGCATTCACTTTACAATATTGATTGTATAAGGTCAGATAAATGACTTTGTTGCAATATGATGATAGTGTGTTATTGAAATTAGCCGAAGCCTGCCCACGGTGCTTCAGATGATCAAATTCTCACATAAACTAAAATTAATCAATAAACCCAGAAGTTCATCCCCAAATTAGTTCGAAACCCACCAAATTAAACTCAAAATCAGATCAAAAATTGGAAGAACAAGTGATGATTAGGTCAAGTGAACCTAAATTAATCGAACCCAGAAAAATTGAACCTTGAATTACCCACGATTGATAAAATACAGATAAATTGGTAACTCAATCTATAATCATCCGACTAAAACTTCAATCAAGATGATCAATTTATTGGATTGGATACTTTCGCTAACCTCCTGTCTCATTCTCTATGCTATCTTATATTTCGCATTTTTTTTAGCCATGGAAGTATTAAGAGAAATTGAGAAGAAGAAGAACAGAGAATACGAATAGAATTGGGGGTTTAGGGTTTATATAAAGGGGTAATTGATTAAGGAGGGAAAGCAGCATATAAATTTGGAGGGAAGTGATTTTTTAGAAGGATAGGTTTGTAATTGTGTTATTAATAAACCATGGTTAGTCAATAATTAGGTAAAGGTTTAATTAATGTTACCACTAAATTATTATTACTAATTGGTGATTACCAATGATAATCCAAAATTTTGCATTCTACCATTGAGAAAAAACAAAAGTTAGGTGTTACCGGTGAGAATTTCCCAATTATAAATGTATATAATAAAGTGTAGGAGAAAGGATGGAGGGCTTTTTTTTTTTTTTTTTTTTTTTTTTTGGCCTCATGAATGTGGTGGAATTTTGCTCACCAAAAAAACTCATAAGAAAGTGATGTGGATAAGTGAGAAAGTGGTAGAGAGAAGTAGAGAACCGTAAGCATTTTTCTTCCTCATGAATGGGATTGCTCAAAGGAAAGGTAGTATTAGTGAAAGGGATAAAATTTTGTAATGAAATGTAAAAAAAGTGGAGAAAAAAGAGATTTAGGGTATGTTCACATTTATTGAACTGAGTGGGCTAAAATGAATATTTTACGAGAGAAGGAAATTAAGAGCTAAATTAAACTGAACTGATTAAAGCTGAACGGAAATTAAGCTGAAATAAATAGACTCTTTATAAAATTATACTTCCGTAGTATTTTATACTTATTACTTATTCCTCCTATCAATTTTCATAGAATTTAGACTTTTTTGTAAATTACCACCCCAAAATGTACCATGTATTGAAATAACCACCCATTTTTTTTGAAATTAAAAATAACCACCCATATTTTACAAAAAATGTAGGTTTTACCACCCGACCTATACTCCGACCAGTTTTTCGAGCATCGGCCCCACATAACGGCTACTTTTTATTTTTATAAAAGTTGTTTCTCAATTTATTTCCTCCCTTGTTTCACAAACTACTCCCAAACTTAAAGTTCTTCATTTTTTCCACAAATTCTACCAATTTTTACTCCAAGTTTTGCAAATTGACAAACGAATCCTTTGAAGAACGCACTTAAATTTTTTTTACACCAATTTATACAGCAAGGTAATTGAAGATCACACTTAATATTTTTTTTTAGTTATTTTGCAATGTTTTAATGAAGTAGAATTCAAGTTATACGATATTTTTTGTTTGGAATGTGTTTTATTATGAATTTAATGATGTAATTGTTGTTTGATTCATTCAATTTAACTTGAATTGAAAATTAGGGTTCTTCATAATGAAATGTGGGGCACATGCTCGGAAAACTTGCCGGAGTATAGGTAGGGGTGGTAAAACCTACAATTTTGTAAAATATAGGTGGTTATTTTTAATTTCAACAAAAATGGACGGTTATTTCTAACACATGTTAAATTTTAGGGTGGTAATTTACAAAAAATCCTACAATTTATATTGTTGTACAACTTTCCAATTCCTCTTATCTCTCTCACGTTAAACGCGTGAAAGTAAATCAAGTAATGGGACAAAATCACTTACATTATTGGAGTATCCTCTTTAAATAAGTCAATCCTCAGATCTATCTTTTGGTTTCTAGAGCTAGAGAGAGAAAAGCATTATCACCTTCATCAATTATCTCAAGACAAATGGCAACCAAACACATCCTCTCCAGTTCACTCATTCTCCTATCCCTCTTCATTTTCGGTCTATCTTCAGTCACCGCTGTAAGTACATCCATCTATTTCATACTACTCAAATCATCATCAGTTTAAATTTAACGTGACAACTAATTTCAGACAAATCGACCGGAGTTAGTTGCAACGTTATCAGTTTTAATATAACGTGACAACTAATTCCAGGCAGATCGATTCAAATGACTAAGTTAATCATATATCTAAGTTTTGATTTAATTGGTGTTGTTTGTTTGTTTGTTTGATAATGTATAGGATGAATACGAGTGTGTATACACAGTATACGTTAGAACAAGCAAGGCAATCAGAGGAGGAACCGATGCTAATATCAGCACTATATTCTACGACGATACAGGCAGCGGTATCCTAATCAAAAATCTAGAGGCCTGGGGTGGGCTCATGGGCCCAGACCACGACTACTTCGAGCGAGGCAACTTGGACATCTTCTCGGGCCGAGGCCCATGCCTTAACGGGCCCATTTGCTCAATGGTGCTTACCTCCGATGGATCCGTCGGACACCACGGTACAGCTGACTGGTACTGTAACTACGTCGAGGTCACCACCACTGGGCCCCACGCTCAGTGTGCTCAGCAGTTGTTTACCGTTGAACAATGGCTTTCTCCTCCTGACCAGCTCTCTGCTGTTGTTGATAATTGTAAAAATAATCATGGTCTCAAACGACGTCGTCCTGCCAATGCTCTTCTTCCTGTTGAAACCCTCCTTGCTGCCTCCTCTTCATCGGTTTATTGATTACTCAGTGTAATTTATGATTGAGTTTGATTATGCGTTACTTTCCATTCAATAAAATATTTTCTTGTTTTTGTATCATCGCTTAAATAATTGATGCATCAACGTTATAATTTTTTATTTCAATTAGCATTGTATTTGATACTCGTACCATTATGTGTTGTCCAATTTTCTCTAATCTCGATCTTATTAGTTATTATAATATTCGTCTAAAATATTCTTAAAACCTTTGCTTAAGCTGGCTTTTGGTGGATGAGTCTCCCGTTTTATGAGTTTGATGATGCTCAAACTAAAAACATCCCTTTAGCGATATCAAGTTTCTTATCATTTGAGTAGCTCTTGTTGGTTACTAAGGTAGACCGACAATTGAAAAAAAAAAACCATCTAATTCAAAATATTGATCATGGACAATTGTGGAGTTGGTCATCAATGTTAATGATAAAAGGGACATTTATTTATTCGGTATCTTTGTTGGAGCCCGTGGAGAGTTGGAGGTGTGGACATGATAAAATTGCCAGGACAATGACAAACAATTAAAGAACAAATCAATCCACCAATACAGCGGCCACGTGACACGTCTCTAGCTACCCGAAAGCAATTTGGTTGACATATTATACTTTGCTGAACGAGTTGAGGGGATTTGTTTCTTTTTTTAAAAAAATAGAGTCGAGGGGATCGGATCAAACCACGTGGATTAGGCGAAATTGGCGGAGCTTTTATTCTAAGAGGATCATTCAAATCATGATTCATGATGTTTAGGATGCGTCTTGTCTTGTTTTGTTGATTTTATTTTCACTTATTTTAGGGTTAATAAGTTCAGATAAAATAAGTTATGATAAAGGTTATCAAGTTTAATTTATAATTAAAATAAGTTCTAATAAAGACTAATAAGATCAGATAAGTAAAAAACAGGTAAATAAAAAACACCCATATATATTCAGTGCTTCCTTTTTTTTTTTTCTTTTTTTTTTTTCTTTTTTCTACACCACCTGCTAGTCTGCTACACTCGGAGTCGGATGTTGTTAATTTATAGAAACATCTTTTTTTTTTTTTTTTTTTTTTTTTTTTTTTTTTTTTTTTTTTTTTTTTTTTTATAGATACATCTAAATAAACATAAGTATGCCAAATTTTTATTATACTTTGTTAAATATTTGACATTTGGCATCCATAATACTTAATACTACATTTTATTTTTATTTTTTATATAAAATGGAATTTTTCTAATGCTATCACTAAACTTTTGTTTTGTTTTGTTTTTTTTTTTTTTTATCTTTCTTCCAAATAATACTATTGAATTATTCTAATAGCTATAGTAAACCTACTGTTAGTTAGATTTAGAATTTGATTAGTTTTTTAATTAAATTCAGTTTGGCTCAAGTATTTAAAATGGAGCTCGATTCATGGCTTGGCTCAAGTTCAAAATCTTAAAAGTTTGATTTTGAAATAGGCTCGTTTAGGCCCATAAATACATAATCTATGCCACATAACTTACTTAACTACCTAAGTTTTTGAAAGAACCTGCAGCTTAGCAAATATTATAGAAATCAACCAAAATCAGCATCAGTACAAAGAATCCCCTGTATCTCAGGAGGACACTCCTCAAGCCACACTCAGTACTCACTGAAATTAAAACTTAAGTTTACTAAGCTATGTGCAACGGTGTGTTACCCGATCTTCAGACAAAAGAGAAAGAAACATGCTGGCAGCCACGAGCAAGAAGAAGGATATCCCTCACTACTCCACCAAAGGCACAAGGAGAAGTAGTACCTTTCTTCATATGATGAAAAATCTTCAAGTTATCGGTTTCAAGAATGAAGTTCCTAAAGCCCGCTTCCATTGCAATTTTCAAGCTCGATCTCATAGCAATTGCTTCACCAACATCAACCTCAACTCTTCCATTCTCTGTCGAGCAGTACGCTACCATAGCCTCTCCCTACGCATCCCTTAAGATACCCCCAACACCCGGCAACTGCCCCTGGAAGGCTACATCCGAGTTTAGCTTGTACATACCCGCTGCTGGAGCCTTCCACCTTGAACTGAAACGCTACTCCTGCTTCCCCATCTCCTCCCTTTCATTCGCCTTCTCAAAGTCCCCCACCATGCCTACAGCTTTATGTAAGATATCGGGTTCCCACTTCTCTTTTTTTCAAAAACCCACACATTCCTCTTGAGCCAAATACCCCAAGCCAAGCTCCAGAAATTGTGCCACCACTTCTTTTCCTTGACTTTTACAAACATAGCATTACACCATCCACGAAAGCCATCAGACTCAACTAAATTTACATCTAAACGCAGGACAGAATGCCTCCAAATTGAGGTTACAGTTGGGCATAGAAGCAACATATGAACAGTTGTTTCTTCACCCTCCCCACACATTGGGCAAATGTGATCCACACTCAAACCCCTTGCCACCAGCCTACTCAAGACAGGCAGCCCCTCCCTTACACACCTCCACGCAAAGAGCTTAATCTTTGGAGGAATACCAGCACTCCAAATACTCTTCCAATTGAAGGAAACACTGCCATTAGATGTAGAAGCTTTACCCCTTACCTCTTCTTCAACGAGCAGATTATATGCGCTTCTTACACTATATAGACCATCCTTCGAATGGTGCCAAGTCCATCCATCTTCTTCTTCAAACATAGCTATGGGAATGCTGCAGATTTTTTTCAACTTCACCCTGTGAGAATAAACCAGCAAGCTTGGCCATATTCCACCTAAGTTATAATAGTAGGCTATTATTATTGTGCTTATTAACTTTTTTTAAATGTAAAAAAAAAAAAAAAAAAAAAAAAAAAAAAACAAAAAAACATTTCTTTAAAAAATTAATTTGAGCAGCCCACGAGTTTTTTTAGTTGATTTTAGCATGACTTGTGTATCATCTCGTTTAGTCTCAAGCCATTCCGTGAAATTTACATAATACACCAGGGTGTACCATGAGCATGGTACACTTTGCCTTCCACGTTGGATTTTACATCAAAAAAAAAAAAAATTTAAAAATAAAAACTTCCACAATTCATGCTAGCAGGGGAAAAAAAAAGAAAAAAAAAAAAAACTTCCACAATTCATGCGTGATTATCTCCCTTGCTGTAACTTCCACAATTTAAATTGCACCAGGTTTTCAACTTTAATTATGGAGAGAGAATTTTTTGTTAATTTCCACCATTTTTAAATTTGAATTTAGAGAGAATTACAATTACAATTTTACAAACAATTATATTGACAATCCAAATTATAGAGAATTTAGCAATATAATGTCCTACCAATCCGAATTTCGCCATGATTCAGATTCGAGATTCGTCAATTATGATCTAGATAATGATGATATTGACAATGGAGGTGAATTTGAAGATATTGTAACCGATGGAGAAGGTAATTTTTTGGTTTTTGTATGATTTTTATTTTTTTTTAATTTTGGTTATTATGTCAACATAAATTTGTTATTATTATGTTAAGTTTCAAATCAGAATTTCTAATTTTTATTGAATGTGTTAATTCCTTATATTTAAGTATTTATATTATAGAATTTTATATACATTCGATTTTTCGATTTTCGGTTGGAGGTTGATGATGAAGTTCTTTTTAAGTGACCCTTATGTTCTTTGCTATTTTAACAGACTAATCAATAGGTTGTGTACTCTTCAAATTATGTTGGTTGATTGTAGGAGCTGAGTCATGTTCTTTTTAAATTTATATTACTTAAGTCAACGGTTTGTTGTGGTAAAGATTGATGTAGTAACTTTTTAAGGAATAATTTTATAAAATTTGATATAAAATATAATATTAAAGAATTTTTTTTGTTAAACATATAAGACATTTACATTACAGTAGTAATTATATGAACTATTTAGTATACTTATTTATTTTGCATTATTTTATGTTATAATGTACATTCATATGTTATATAACGAACATAGCTTATTTTATTTTTGTAGGTTTTACTGAGGCAAAAGAATCCGAATTGCTTCATAGAAAAGTGAAGTCAGACGAAGAGGCATATGATTTATATAATAGATATGCATTCAAACATGGTTTTGGTACACGTAAAGGAAAGTTGAATACTAGAGAAGACAAGGTTACAATTCGACAGCGATTTTGTCAATGTTCTTATGCTGGGTTCAAGAGGGTTAATAAGCCTGGTGCTGAACCAAAGGTGTATCAAAAAAGAGACTTCCGTACCGGATGCAAAGCCATGATTCAATTTGATGTAGACAAGGATTCTGGTTTGTTTGTTGTATTTAAGCACCTTATGGAGCATAATCACAGCAGAGTCCCTGTTTCAAAGAGGCATTTAATCAGGTCACATAGAAAGGTTAGGGCACACTCATTAAGTTATTAAAGAACATTGATTTTATATTCAATGTACATTACTTTATTTCATAATGTACATTATATGATAACTAGCTGAACATTATTTGTTTAATTGATTATAGGTCACTGGTGAACAGGTTGCTATGCTTAGTAGTTTAACTGAGAATGGTATAACTATTGCTGATGTTGTCCGTGTTTTGAAAGGTCAAGCTGGAGGTGAGGCAAATCTTAGTTTTTTGTGTAGAGATGAATATGGTGTTTTAGCTGCGGAGAAGAAAAAAATTTTTGATGGTTGTGATACAAAGCAATTACTTAGTTACTTTAAAGAACGAAAATCTAAAGAATATGACTTTTATTATGATTTTGATGTTGATGAGAAAGGTCATTTGCAATCCTTCTTCTTTCGTGATAGTAGAATGAAGGTTGATTATGATGCTTTTGGAGACTTATTGGTCCATGATGCTACATATCGTACAAATAAATATGCTATGATTTGCGGTCCATTTGTTGGTATGAACCATCATAATAATAATGTTATGTTTGGGATTGGATTTTTGATTAATGAAAAGTGGGAGTCATTTGTGTGGTTGTTCAATACTTTTTTGAAATCTATGGGAGACAAACATCCTGTCACATTAATGACTGATCAAGCTCAAGCAATGGCCAAGGCAATTAAGATTGTCTTTCCAAACACTCGACATCGATTATGTACTTGGCATATTGGGGAGAATGCAAAGAAAAACATCAAAGGACTCAAAGCAAAGGATGGTTTCAATGACTTATTTGATATTGTTTTAAAGTACACCGATACTATGGCAGAATTTGAGCATTATTGGTCAAGGTAACATTATGCAATTTTTTTTTTCTTATAAAATATTCCGTTACATTTTAGTTGCAATTTTAGGATATAAAATGTGAAATGTAAAATATTATAGTTTTAATGATCTAGCTTTATCAACGATATGTTCTTTTTTTCTCAACGATATGTTCTTTTTCAATACAGTGGATATTCCTTTTTCCCAATATTGAATGTTGTACGGTTTTAGTCCTATGTGTCCTGTTTAATAAGATTCCATTTATTTTATTCATGTGATAATCACAATAAAATATCCAATCTACCTTACTAAATGAATGTTACTTAGTATAGATCCTATATATTTATTTATTTCAAATTGTAAAATATTTCGTACTATAACATAGTGTAGATTGGGTGAATTTGTTGTGGACATCTTTTACTAGTATAATTTATTTTAAACTATATTTTGTTGAAGTGCTACATGCTCCAGTTTAAAGCTTTGTGTACGATCATTGATTATTTAATTCAATATATGTTCGCTTAATTAATTTAATTTTTCCTTTTTGTTTTCACTTTATGTTCACTTAATTAACTAGTAATGTACTTTTTAATTTCAGCATGACTCAAAAATACAAATGCAAGGAGAACAAATGGCTTAGCAATTTGTATAATATTAGAGAGATGTAGTGTCCTGCATACTCGAAAGACTACTTTAGTGGTGGCATTCTCTCATCTCAAAGGAGTGAAACAACAAACAAATCGGTTTCTCATAGACTTCATGTCACTCATGGTCTTTGTGATTTCTACAATTCGTTCCTTGAGGTTGTTGATGAGTGGAGGAGCAAAGAAAGAAGTAAAGATTATGATAGTATGACAGGTAATCGACACTTAGTGTGGGCAGATGTGGGATTGTTAGAGCATGCAAGAAAGGTTTATACCATTCAAGTCTATCTACAATTCGAGGATAATTTTGTGAATGGTGTGCCTTGCACTGCAAAGGTAATAGCAATGCAACCTCCTCTTTATGAATATCATGTTGGGCATCCCAAAAAAGATTTGATAATGCATACAGTTACTTTTGATGAATCAACGGTAGCAGTTGAATGTACCTGTAAGCACTTTGGCGAAGTGGGGCTACTATGTAAGCACTCACTTCGTGTACTACACTTGAATAACATCACCTACATTCCGAAACGATATATTGTGAAGAGATGGACAAAGGCCGCCATGTGCACTAGGGTTGATGACAATGTTGTTGCTGAATCAGGTATCACTCCTTCTAATGTTTGGAGATTACATTCTATTAGGACCTTTATTAGGCTTGTCGATCGTGGGCAAAATGACATAACTACTCGAACTGTCATTGAAGAAGCTATTGATGATTGTACTAATACAATCGATCTATTATTGAGAAAGGATGAGGAAGAAACCACACAATGTTCAAACGTCAATGATGAATCAGCTACACAATATAATGGTGACGGCAACCTGTTGGAACCACAAGATAATTTAGAGGAGTGTGTTGAAAGAATAGATGTGGGTGATCAAAAACAGGTTGTGGATGATATTGATGTTAAGGACCCTGTTAAGAGAAGGAAGAAAGGACAAAGAAACACAAGACTAAAGAGCACTCAAGAAAAGATATGTAACAAGCTTAAAGGTCAAAAAATCAAGTCATGGAAAAAAAAGAGTGCTAGAGGGGTTTCTAAAATGAAACAAAAGGCGCAAACTACAATCAAGGTATTATATATTATTACATAATGTTCTTTTATTCTAAAGTTTATGTTCTTTTATTATGAATGTGCTCTTGTAAATTTGTGAGTTACAAAATGTTCTTTTTCATTCATGTATAAGTTCATTGCAGGGTATACTGGTATTCTTTTTTCGAAATATATCCTCTTATCATTACCTTCTATTCATTTCATTTTATTTATTTGTAGGACTCTATAGCAGTACCTCAAGGAAATATTTTGGCGCATTCATCTGAATTTGGAGGGTCCTTAGAGTACGTTGAGCCAGATGAATACTTTGGAATAAATATTAGTCCTTTCTAAGTTACACACGATAGATAGAGCACTAGTATTGAATTTTTTTTTTAAAATTTTTTTTTTTACATTTTTTTATTTGGTTGCAAAAAATTGGATTGTCATTGACTTTTGAGCATGAGTATTTTATTAATTAAAGATTGCTAAATATTACTATTTTATAATTGCACATTGTACCTATAATACATTTTCCATGGGCCCAGTGAAATTTGAAGTGCAATATTATATCAGTAAGAATACATTGATATATATCACTATTTTTGTAAGCAAAATTATCCTTTCTTACTATTTCCATCGTCCGTAGTTCATGTTCATGTATTTATTAGTTCATGTTCTTCAATTTCGACCAATATGTTCCTTATCAAAGTACACTATGTACTTTTATCAAAATCATATTCATATGACTTTTATTTTTGTCTGATTTTTTAATACTTTGGTATTGAATTTCACACGTTTTACACCTTGAGGCATTGTTGATTAAAATATAATGCATAATCTTTTCACAGCAGTTTAACTTATTGTTTAAAGGCATTGGAATGATAATTAAGTATAACACAAAGAATATAAAGTATAATAAAAAAAGAATATACTTCACATATAAAAGTACATAGAAGTAATATCATGATTCCAACCAAAAACAACGCATTTCATAAAATAATTAATATGTTTTACATCAATTATACTCCAACTTATTGAATTATATTTCACACTTTAAAATTCCAAGAAAGAGTCACCAACTTCCATTGTCAAAAAGATAAACAAAAACACAAACTAGCCACATTGTTCAAAATAACAAAAAAAATCAGATATATCATCATCCAATTTGAAAAAAAATAAGATTAAAATATGCTTCTTTGCAAGATGATTGAAATCACCCATTGTTCCAAAGAATGTTTTAAGCCTTTTCAATTAAGAATCTCTTGGCGCGAACACGAACATCTGCATCGAATGGGTTGAGGTTGCTGGTGAGAAGCTCAAAAGTGTATCGCATCCTCAGTTTTTTCAACGCATCAAACTGAAAAAAAAAATTAAAATTTATTAACATAAACAAAAAGTCCTAAAATAGCATCTAGTAAAAATTGAAATTACATAACCTACATTTTGGTAATCTAAACCACACTCCCATGATTTGTTTCCATTATAAGTTTCCATGTGACGCATGGTATATATGTCACAATCAACTTCATTATTCACAGTTTGCCAGGGCATTGTAAACAACCTCACAGTGTACGATGACATTTTTTCATGAAGTTTAATATTTTTCCGTCCAAGGTACATTGTAAACACCTTCAACTGTAAAAAATAAAAAATAAAAAAAAAGCAACAGTTTTTAAAGATTACTGAAAATGTGTCAGAAATAGTCATTAAGCAAAATTTTGGATATATCTTACTATTTGTTCCGGAAAGTCCTTATATTTTTTTGCCATGTACATACCATCTGGAATTGGACTACTATCAATAATCTCGATTGTTCTTGATTTAGTGTTGACGACCAAAACATAATAATGATCAGACGCGTACACGGGAAAGAAGAACTGAATCATTAAAAAATATGAGTTATGGTTTGATATTTTAAAAGTACTATAAACAAATATATATATCAAAAGAACATGCTTCCTAAATAAAAATAACATGCTTTCTAAATGAAAAGAACATGCGTTCTAAATCAAAAAGAACATGCTTTCTAAATGAAAAGAACATACCTTCTAATTAAAGAGAACATGCCTTCTAATTAAAGAGAACATGCGTACTAAATGAAAAGAACATACATTCTAATTAAAGAGAACATGCGTTCTAATTACATAAAACATGCTAGTTGAAAAAAATAATATACATTTTTATAAAAACCTTACCAATTGGAAACCTTTGACTGACTTCATCTTATTATCAACCAACCAATCATCAATTGCTTCCTCAAACTTTTGTTGTTTCAACATAGGAGTGGCAACTTGACTATCATCTTTGTAAGCATCATTCATGCATAAGTAATTCTAAGCAAACATACTAAAAAATTGAATTTAAAAAAAAAATACAACAAAAGAAATTGATCATTACATATGTGGATAAAATAAATCAAAAAATTAATTAACCAATACTTACAAATGCACTATTTGGGAAGAAAATTCTCTTCTCATTTGATACAGAATTTTTATAATTAAGGTTAAACGACCAAGCATCCACAATTTCAATGCATATGCCCACATCATGACCAAGTGATTTGATTATCTCTCTTGTTATCATTGTATGACCATCATCATACAATAATTCCCTGAATCATTAAAATAATTTCAATAACTTATAAATTCTAAAAGAAATGCTCATCGAAAATATGATATAGAGGAAAGCTTACTCATCATCCAAATGTTGATCATATGCATATTCCAAAATAGCATTTTTGAGGTCGTCCGATTGTTCTAGTAGATGCGAGTATCTAGCCAAATACGGTGACTTGAATACATGTGCCAACTTTCTCAATCTTTTTGAAACTTTTGGTGATTGCCTAAATAAAAGAAATGTTAAAAAAAAAAACCCACACCAGATAATGATGAAGAATAAAAACATTGAAAAACAGAATAGACAATTAACATAAAAGAACATGTACCGATTATGAACATCAATTTCCCCTCTTTTTCCATAGTCCTTCTCATATTTTTCTTTTCCTTTTTCTGCCATTACCTTTTTTCCTTTTTCTGATTCATTTTCCTCACGATCATCGGTCTCTCTTCCTTGGACACTAAAAGCACACAAATACAATGTAAATAACAAACAAACAAAAAGAAAAAATATATTGGGAAAGGTCACAATAAGTACATAGATATCAACTAAAGAAAGCATAATAAAAAGTACATCACGCATAATATAAAGAACATTATTGATTTTAACAACATATACCGCTATAAAAGAACATCATTTATATTGAAAAGGAACGTAAGTTATTTTTCACTCTGCGAAAGAGTAACTTAAGCTTAATAATAATACAATATATACTCAACTACAACAACATACATGCTCTAACATAAACCCAACAATTTAAATAAAAATAAGAATGTGAAATAATTAGTTACCCGGTCTTGTCAATATCAATTATTGGATCGCTAGACACATTTTCAACATCATCAAGGTGTATATGTAAATCAAATGATGGTTCATCCACTAGAGCAGTTTGTGGTGTCTTCCATATGCCCCTGTTTTCTTCTTGCTTTCCATTCACATCTTGGGGCTGTACACCATCACTCATCACCATGGTCTTGACAACATCGTCAATTATATTCCCAAACCAATCTGAAGCGAAGAAGTCAGTGTCCTGACTCAAAATTGAAGCTCCTTCCACACGTTGATTTTGTGTGAATTGTTGTAATTCAGAAGGCAATTTTGCACCGGCACACTTAGACCACATGGCTGTAACATTGTAGATTGTGGTCTCCTCAACTAATGGAGTTGTATGGAACCTCTCACCTACTCTCAACAGATTGGATAGGTTGAGAAAATCATTGGCTATCCTCTTTGTTGCCTCTCGGAGCATTTCATTATATTCCTGAAATGTAAACAAGCATTCTGATATGGGCCATTCACAATCTATAAAAAGAACAAAGATTTAAATTAAAAGGAACATATACTTGACGATTTGATGGGACATTTTGTTGTTTAGGTTGTTGCTGTTGATCTTGTTGTTGATGCTGTTTATCTCCTGGATGTTGTTGCTGTTGGGCTTGTTGTTGGGATTGTTGTTGTGCTCGTTCTTCCTCTTCTCCAGATTGTCGTTGTGCTTGGTCTTCCTCTTCTCCACTTTGTAGTTGTTGCTCTTCATGCAAAACACCTCCCTCGACGGCTTGAACTCCAATAAGATCCTGTGGTATTGGGATGTCCACGACATCTGGTCTCGGAATTCTGTCCAACACTTTGCCAAGCCCAAACCCAGGCCCTAATTCTTCAACAATGCGTTTCTTGACGACGTCTTGTATCCACTCTTTCACTAATGGGAATTCTCTAGGCATAAACGACGTATGCTTTTGGAGTCGATCGAAATAACATATCTGCATCACATTTTTAACATTAAATATGACATCAACAACAAAAACTAATTGCACAAACAATATACACATATTGTGATTAAACTAGTTGACAAAACATGTCATGCATTACCATAAGAAATGGCAATGGCCCAGCAAAGAATGTTTTCGGTTTTTTCCTCCACTTGATTGTCCACTCTATCAAACTCTCTATTGCATAAGAAGACCAATCATATTCTGGAATCTTCTTGGTGTCGGTCGTTGTACTCAAAAATCTATTAAAAAAGAACATCATTAACACAAAATAAATGAACAAACCATACAATTACAAACAACATACAACATGCACGAAAAGAACATATTATGTAATCAAAATGAACATACTATAATAATGAAATTTTCATATTACATGAAAAGAAAAAGCTATATAAACCAAATAAGCTTATACACATTAAAATTAAGAATATAATAATATAATATAATAAAAAAGAACAATGCAATTATTTAAATATTGTTGTTTATCTAGATTTTTTACCTTAGATAAAGTTGTGTGCTTGTCACAGACTTAATACATGAATTGACAACTAAAACAAGGAAGCTCCTTCGCCAGTCATCATCAAGTGGAGTTGTTTCCAAGCATAGATGTATTGCCAAGTCCGTCAAAGTAGGCACTCGACCTCCATGATAACCCTTGAATTGCCTTACCAATTCATCATACTCCTTTTCACCGGGCTTAGCTTCTACAATTTTTTTTCCTCCTAATGGTACTCCATATACCAGATGGACATCAATTGCCTCGATACTTAAAACCTGATTTCTACCACAAACCATGCACATCTCATTAATCTCCAATTTATCTACCAGCATAGTAGCAAACTCGGGTGAATTCTTTGGTAGATCAAGGTGTAAAAATCCACCAAACCCCATGTTCTTTATTGCTTGCAGCTTATGCACTTGATTTTCTAAAGCAACCACCAAGTTCATTAAGGGTTGTATTGTATGCCTAGGCTTCACAACACCTCTACCAAGAACATTGGATTTGTTCTCCTCATCCTCTTCTTCATCCTCATCTATTTTTGCTTTCTTTTTTCTACAAGTAGGTTCCACTTTTAACACCTCCTTTGGTATAGCAACTAGTGATGATGTCGTACCTGATTGGAAAGCTGATTATGTAACACCTACCATAGTTTTCTCAACAACCTCAAGGCTAGCCACTTCAATTGGTGCCCTCCTCTTCTTTAGCACCAATTTGTTTTCTTTTGGAGCAACATCTTTGAGTGCCTCGCTAGTAGCTGGATTCATTGGATCTGCATCACCTTCTTTTCTTTGTTTAGGATCACCTTTCTTACTGATAAAAAGAACATTGTATAATAATTTAAAGAACATACTTAATATTCATTAAGAACATCATATATAATTCATATGTACTTTGTGATTTGACAAATGTTAATTAAAAAAGTGCATATGAATTATATATGAGAACATATAATTAATAAATAAAGTACATTTTTCATACTTTAATACCTTTTTTTAGTAGCTATTTGCTTAAATCGATAATCTATTTTCTTTTTTGGCAGAGCCTGTTCTTGAGGTTGTGATGCCTTTTCGGATTTGATTGCATTGGGTACAACTTCGTCAACTCTGTATGACAGACTTACAAAATGAGATCTTGAATGAAAAAGGGATATATAGTGGTCATATAAATCTTAGCTTACTAGTTGATTTTTATTTTCAGCTTTAATTTAATAAAGTGATCTCAAAATCAATTCATACAGAACCTATCTCAATCATAACACTAATCACACTAAAATCAGATTTTATGGAATATGGGCATACAAATTCACCACACAAGTAGCTAAATAAGTAATACAGGATCAAAACACAAGGTGTGGACTATCTTGATAATGGATTCCAATATCCATATCAAGATCAATCACCGCAATAAAAATTCACTCATCTCAATATATAACTCCATGTCTCCATGGATTAAACGTCACTTTTCATTTCAACTTAAACTCAATTCTTTAATATTTTTTAAATTAGTTTAACTAACCATATCAAGCTTATCAACAACTACACATAGCAAGAATATCAAAGAATATGTACTCTTCTAAAAAAGAATATTATAACAAGACATAAAACAATATTATAAAAGAACATATACTTTTCCCAAAAAAAAATCATCATCACATTACAAAAGAAAAATTAAAGAAAAACAATTAAAGAACATCAACATCTCACAAAGTATACGTACGCCTAACTATAAGGCTTTAGATCATTAGTATTTTAATGACCCTACCAACAACAAAATCCACCATTTCTAATATATTACTGTGAACAAAACAACATGCAAAGTCTAAAAAGTAATAATTTTATCTTACTTGGAACTATCATCCATATTGTTTATGGATATTAAGACTGTCGGGTCCACAATCGGAACTATGTCATCTACACCGACTGCACTTTTGCTACTTTTTTTAAGCAAAAAATTAGCAATAGGTAGCTCGTCCTCATCATCTTCTTGTCCTACACTGATAAACAACCACAAGTATAAAAAACAAACACATCAGATCCAATAACAAAATATAAAAACAATTTAAAAAATAAGGGAAATTCTCACTGGTGAACTCCAATTATTTAATTTTACAAGTGGTAAACATTCTTAAAATTAATTATCAATGGTAAACCCCAAATAGAATGAATAATCAATTGGTAACCTTAATAATGATTTAATCTAATTATTTAACTATAGTTAGGTTTTTTTTTTTTTTTTTTTTTTTTTTTTTTTTTTTTTTTTGTAACAATAACATTTAACTATAGTTAGTTTTTTTTTCATTTTTTTAACAATTATGCTAAAATAAAAAAATAAAAAAATTTAACCACCCCTTCCCCCACCAACTTCCAGCCCTCCACCTCATCTCAGCGGCCGACACCCTACCTAACCATCGGCGGCCGACGCCCCTACCCAACCATTGGCGCCGACGACTGTACTTTTCTCCCTTTCCCCTAGTTTTTTGGCCCCCCAAATCCAATAACCCATTCGAAACCACCCTAAAAACTCGAAACCACCCTAAAATCCGAAACCGTAGAAAATGGGTAGAACGAATTTCAGGGAGGTTTCGGGTTTTCGAATGGTTTGAAGGGGGTGATTAGGGTTTTGGGTGTCCGAAAAACAGGAGAGGGGTAATTTCAGGGTTGGGGCGAATTTTGGGGTGGTTGGGGTAGAGGTGGGTGTCGGATTAGGGAGAAATGGAGGTGGTTGTCGGATTTTGGGGCAGTTTGGGTCAATTTGGGGTAGAGGTGGGTGTTCGAAAACAGGAGGGGGGTATTGTCGACCGAGGGTGGGGGAGTTCGGGTGTTCACCGGCCGAGGGTGGGGAATTTCGTGCGTCGCCGGTGGGGGCCTAGCCGCCGGAAAAGGGGAGAGGCTGCTGATTGGGTGGGGGAGGGGTTTTTTTTTTTTTTTAAAAAAAATATTTTTATAATAATTTAATTATTAAAAAAATAAAAAAAAACTAACTAAAGTTAAGGATTTTTAGTAAAATAACCCTTATCAATGGTAAGCAATAATTTAGGTTTACCATTGAAAATAAAAATTGAAAACGTTTACCACTTGGAAAATGAAAAAGTTGGGGTTCACCAAAGAGAATTTCTCAAAAAATAAAGAAACACACCACCAATAACAACGTTGAAAATATTCACAAAAACTAAAATTGTTTTAAAAAAAAAAACCTATTTTGTCGATCATCTAGTTGTTCTTCTCGGACCACGAATTGTTCTTCAATACCTGGTTCTTCACGACTCATAGTAGCTTCACTACTTTGATTCCAAAAAAACCCAAAAACCAAGCACAATTAACGAATAAAAAAAATCAATTTCAATGCTACTAATACAAAATTACGGAATAAAAAAAGCATTAGATGAGTACAATTACTACTTACCTTTCACATAATTCGGCCATAAAATCAAATTTTAAAATTCCACTAGGGTTCTTAGTTGAGAAAGCAGAGAGAATATTTTGAATAGAGAGAGAAAATTTTTAGAGAGAGAAACGACTTTTAGGGAAATGATATCAACCAAAAGATTTTTTTACAATTACTGTGGGCCATACGGGGGTAACTTTTCAAAATTCAGTAAAAACTACCTCCTAAATAGACGCGTTCTTTTCCACATTGTATAATGTACTTTTTAAACAACATGTTCTTTATTACTTAACATAATGTTCTCTCCGCCTTTTATATTGTTGATTGGGCTATGCGTTTTACATAATAAAGGTTGTCGTTTTGGGCCGGGTGTACCTTACTCATGGTACACCCGGGTGTACCAGCTGAGCCCTACCAAGTTGAGCTCGAACAGTTCATAAGCAAGCTCAGCTCATTAGCAACCCTAATGAAAAAATTATAATCTACTCCATAAACTTAAAAACAATTACTTTCTTTTATATATATATATATATATATATATATATATATATATATATAATTGAAACAATTTGACTTTTACATTGTTCATGTGTTCCACTTTGACTAGCTTTAATGATTTATAGTTATACAAAAGTATAATCATATGGGATCTTGTTAGATACGTCTTGGTTTATACAATCTAATATATGTATATATAAAGGGGAGTTTTTTCCTGAGATTTTAGAGCGCCACGTAGGATTTTTATTTTTTAAAAATTATTAGAGCGCCACATAGGATTAATATTTTTAAAACACTACAATAGAATTATGCCACCTAAGATTAGTTAACGTGCCACGTAGGATTATAATTTATAGTTATATCCAATAAATAATTCAAGTGTCACATAAGCATAATTGACCAATGAGATTTTAATGGTTACATTAATTGAATATGAAATATTATCTTTTGAGATTAGAAATTTTATCTAATATTTTAAAACAAATACGGAGAAAATGATATATTACATACAACTAATAAAATAACAAATGTAATCACATAAAGTCATAAATATGAAAAATATTTTTTTTTTTTTAAAATAGATAGATATATGTACAAATTATCTCTCTAAAACTTGAGAGCGTCTCTCACTAGAATTGTGAGGTTACTTGGGTTGCGTGTTTCGTGGAATGCATGCAATTTTATTGGTCAAAACTTTTAGCCTCCATTGCATTGGAGATAGTTTCTGGTAAGTGGCAAAGGTGAATGTCTTTCCAAATTCCTTCTTATTCCAACATAAAATCTATCCCTTGCTCTATTAGCATCTAGAGTCTGCACCAATCAGCATTGAGTGTTTAATTTCTGCACCTAGAGCCCCGGTCTATCTTGTTTTGTTCGGTGCATGCTTGGCAATTAATACACCTTTCGGACATGCAAATCTAATTCCGAGCAATACCGTTCGAGTTCAGGCTATAAATGAGTGAAGTTTTACTCTCAGTTATTCATCCAATTCTTATCATTTAATCCTCTGAGTATCTTTCTGTCTTCTTCGCTTCTTCTTCTTGTCCTATTCGATTTATTCTCTGACTATGGAGAATAATAACTCTGATGCTGTCTTTCGAATGGGGGATTTAGTCCTTGCCTCAAACAATAATCAAACACATGATAGGATTTTTTACCATTGGTGTGTAATTGGAAGTTTCGTGGGTCACAACCCCCCCTCTGTTGAGTACGTTCAGCACGTGGTCAACTCGAGGTGGGTGAGGAGAGGAGATATTAGAGTCCATAAAATTGGGATTTATTACCTCTTCGAGTGCAGGGATAGTCTAGACCGACAAGGAGTGATAAGGGAGCACACAGCTATTTTCGATGGGAGGGTAATGGTCTTTCGACGATACCAACCAATCGATGTTCCTCAACACATCGAATTTGCACTGGCTCAATTATGGGTAAGGGTTTACGACTTACCTTTTCCTTTCTTAACTTCTCATTGGGCTCGAAGAATTTTCGAGCGTATTGGTCACATTGACACTCTAGATCAGATTAGTGATCGGGTCCCTAGGTTCTCCGAACTAAGGGCCCGAATGATAATCGATCTCTCCCAGCCCTTGGTACCGGGTTGCTTTATCCCGGTGTCCGAGGAGAAGGTCATATGGGTTTATTTCAGGTACGAAGGGATTTTCAAGTTTTGCAAGCAATGCGGTATGGTGGGTCACTCGACGAGGAGGTGCAACTTGACTTCACAGGCTGCTAGGCGCCGTCTCCGACAGAGAATGACGGCCAGAGAGCAAAGTGGTTTGCGGATCCTGTACGGGCCAATGGATCAACCATATTATACTAACATAATCCATGGCTTGCCGGACCATTATATTTTCAGGAATACCGCGGTTAATTTAAGGAGGTTGGAGGAGCCGGAGGACTTGTACGCGGAAATGCGCCACCAAAGGGATAACGACATAACAGGGTCGGATTTTGACCAGTCGTCGCCCTCGAATGACACGGAGGTGTACTACTCTGGGGATGAAGATTTAGATGATGACTCACAGAATTATGGTGAAGTGGACTTTGCACCGAGTCTTTCTATTTCACCTGGGAGGAGATATGGGTTGAGCGAGGACCCATACGCTTAATTCTATCCCTCACAGCGAGAGAACACGTCGAATGGGCCGATTGTTGAGGTCCAGCGAGATGAGGGGCTGCATGGTCAGCAAATCGGTGGTTTGCCAAGGATCTTTCAAGGTCAAATTCAAAGATGGAGCCCATCTCAAAATCCTTCGAGATATGCGAGGGGTTTAACAATTTACTCAGAAACAAATGCTTCGCCACCTGCAAGAACGAGGTTCTTGAACTCCACCTACGAGGTTGGAGAATCCTCGAATGCGGCGAACCAGGTGGCAGATCCAGCCCACCAAAGTTGGCCCTCTTTGTTCCAAACCTTAGGAATTTCAGAATGGGCTACTACTCCCTTCAATCGACTAAGTGAAGCAGATCAAACAGGGCTCTTGCAAGATGTCACGAATCAAGGCAGAACAGAGTCATCGCCGGCAATATTACCACCACCACCGGCGGCACTATGGTTGTTGGATTCAAGGCCGCAACCGAGGGTAACACGTATCTCCACCTCTTCTCATAATATTATGCCTTATGCTAGAAATGTTATTGAAGCAGGAAGATGACTAGTGCATTCCCTCACTAATAATAGATCTGTTGAGGCAAGGGTTCACCCGGAACCACCTCTTACTTGGTCACCCCCTTATGAGCCGAGATTCCAGCATATGCCGGTGTTGGAGTTTGATCCCCCCAACACCCTTGTGTCACCGAACAATGACTCAATAGACAATGTGCAAAAATGGCCAAGGAAGCGAGTGAGGGAGGAAATTCATTATGATACAAGGTCGTGCGACGATGACTCAGTGAGGGAGTGTGCTTTTGACCCAGATTGGGCTGCTAGAAAAAAGAGGAAGACCTTGAATAGGTGGTCGGAGAAAGGAGGGTTCAGCTTATGGGAGAAAAAAGAGGGTTCGACGGAGTACGAGTTCAAATCGAAAGCCATTTCTGATGTTGAAACTGCAAGGCAATGGGGGGTAAAGGTGCAAGAGGAAAAAATGAAAAAAGTGAAGGGAAAGAAGCGAGTGTCGGCAACTTCTTCATCATCCTCGTCAGGTCCGTCGAAGAAAATGAGGAGCGAGGAAGTCACTTCTAAACCGGGGGATGAAGATGATGATATGGACATCGAGGTGCAACAAGTACTAATGAACACTATGATGATGGAATGTTTTGGAGAGGCGGCTACTCCGGATCAGCCCCCGATGGAGATATGAGGATCGTATCTTGGAATTGTAGGGGTCTTAACGAAACACTAGCCCCTACACGTCCATATTTAGTGTGGCTACTTACTACTAAATTACCTATGTTTTTATTTCTTTCGGAAACTAAAATGCCTTTTGTTGATGCTAGTCATTTAGTTGATTCATTTACTCCAAATTTTTCTTGTGGAGTAAATGCGGAAGGGTCTAAGGGAGGGCTAGCCTTGTTTAGTTGGTATCATGGGGATGTTAGTTGTGTTGTTCTCACTCCAAATTATATCCTTTGTAACCTAAAAGAAGTTAATGGAAGTAGTAGTAACATTTTGTTTTTGTACGGAGAGCCAATAGTAGATGATAGACCGAGAGTGTGGAATGAGCTAACCACACTACTCTCTTTAACCCCCAATTGCCTTATAATAGGCGATTTTAACCAAGTTGATACTCTACAAGACAAACTTGGTGGATCTACTTTTATTCGTGGTCTCAACACCTTCGTTGATTGGAAAATGGAAAATAATTTGATGGATGTACCTTGTTCGGGTCCTCGTTTTACTTGGACGAATAAGCGGTTGGAAGGGGGGCTTATAATGGAAAGGTTGGATAAAGCTCTTTGCACAACTCAATGGTTTAGTGAGTATCCGGAAGGGCGTATTTTTAATGAACCTATTTTGGTGTCTGATCATGCTGCAATAGTATATGATTCTCTTCTTACTTTAACAAAGGGCAAGCGACCATACCAATTAGAAAGATGGTGTCTAAGGTTCGAAGCTATCCGTGAGATGGTGGTGGAAATATGGGCAAGCAGCAAGCAAGGGTCAAGCTTGTTTATTTTGGTACAACACTTACATTCGTTTAGGGATAAGGCAAAAAAATGGTGCCTTGATAATAGGACTTTCTGGGGGGTAAACTGGAGGGAGGTGTCGAGTGATTTCTCGAAACAAGGGGGGCTATCGAATCAGTAGCAGCAGGGGAGTTGTATGTAGCAGGAATCAATGATATTATTCCGAATTACGCTATTGATTTTAATTATTGGCAACAAAGGCTCAAGGATAAGTGGGTAAGGGAAGGAGATTTATCTTCAAAAATGTTGTTCAACAGGGTCAAATCGAGACAAAAAAGACGAGAAATTGTTACCTTGAGAAATGATGAGGACGAATGGGTTTATGGGCATGACAAGGTGGCTGCATTAGTTCAAGATTCTTTGAAAAAGGTCTTCATTCCAGCAGGGAGGGGTATGCAAGATAATCAAGATCTGGAGGAGCAAATCGATCTTTTATTTAGAGAAATGGTGTTGCCTAAACTCAAGGTGGAGGAGGCAGAATCTCTCATCAAACAATTTTCGAGTCAAGAGATTCGAATGGCCATGTTCTCTATTCATCATCTAAAATCTCCAGGGCCGGATGGTATAATTGCGGAATTTTTTCATGCTCACTGGAATATAGTGGGGAAAACAGTAGTAGATGCGGTTCAACATTTTTTCAGAACGGGGTTTCTTCTGAAAGAATTTAATGCAACCCTTTTAATTATGCTACCAAAAGTGGACTGTCCGGAACTAGCTTCTCACTTCCGGCCTATAAGTCTGTGTAATACCATCTACAAATGCATCACGAAGTGTATGGTAAATAGGATGAAGAGTACTTTGCCGAGCCTTATTACAAACTTCCAACATGCCTTTGTTCCAGGAAGGTATATGGAGGACAATATTCTTTTGAGTCACGAGTTAATTCATGTTATTAATAATACAAATATCAAAGCACCAATGGCGGCAATTAAAATTGACATGTCAAAAGCTTATGATAGGGTTAAATAGACTTTTGTCATCAAGGTCCTAAAAGCGTACGGGTTTCCTAGCAGATGGGTTCAGTGGGTGGAACAATGTATCACTACGGTGTCTTACAGAACCCTAGTGAATGGGAGGGTTACGGAAAGTTTTAAACCCGAGTGTGAGTTAAGGCAAGGGGATCCTTTATCCCCGTATCTGTTCCTTTTTTGTATGGATATTCTTTCAAGGATGCTCCTGCTTGTGGAAGATATTGGCCAGATTAAGGGAATCAAGGCGTCAAGGAGATCTCCGTCAATATCACATTTATTTTTTTGCCGATGATGCCATGATTTTCTTCAAAGCTACTGAGAACTCGTGTGAGAATATAGGAAAGCTATTGGCCAGATTCGAAAAGGTATCGGGACAGCAACTGAATCTCAACAAATCCTTCGTAAAATTTAGCCCAGCTACTACTACACATGAGAAGGAAATTTTTAAAGATATTCTGAAAATGGATCAAAAAACAGTTTTAGGGAACCATCTTGGAGCCTCTATTGATTTCAAAAACAAGAAGGCAAATACTTTTCGATACTTGGTGGACAAGGTGGCAGCAAAGGTTACGAGTTGGAGCTCGTCGAGACTTTCACAAGCAGCTAAACTTGTATTAATCAATACAATTCTGGTGAGCATTTCTCAATCAATACAATCTGCAAAAAGGAATGGGTGGGTTAGTTAGGGATACGGTCGATCTCAATGCTGAATGATGCAATGCTCTTTAGACAAGTACAAAGGATGCATTGTAACCCCCAGCTCCTTGCTTCTAAGATTTTCTACAATAAAGCTACTTGCCCTCTTACCACTGGAAAAAGGCAAACAATGTCCAGGCCTAACTTGTCTTGGGGAAGAAGGGGCCTAGAAAAGGTAGCCAACATTTTCATTGATGGATTTGTTTGGAAGGTAGGGTCAGGGGAGAAAACTAAATATGCAAATATGAAGTGGGTCAACGGGAAGGTCCCAGAATTAGATTCGAACCAAATTTTGAGAGGGGTGGGAGAAGGCAAGGTGAGCAATTTAATTTTAGAACAACCTAGGAGATGGGATATAAGCTCCATAAGGAAGATTTTTTATTGGAACAGCGCTAAGGATATCCTAAATATGGAATTACCAGGGGAGCCGCAGGATGACTTTTTGTATTGGAACTATCATAAGTCAGGAAAGTATACAACAAAGACGGGGTATGCTTATCTTCAAAGCCTGAAGGGTCAAGATAGAGAGAATGGGTTAGACTATCAATTTTGCAAAATCATCTGGAGGCTTAATATTCCTCCAAAGTGGAGTCTCTTCATGTGGAAATTAGTCATGAATGGACTAGCAGTAAAAGATAATTTGCATCATCGGGGAGTACCTGTAAGTTTAGCCTGTGACTTGTGTGAAACGGAAGGTGAAGATACGAGTCACTTATTTCAGAACTGTTGGGTAGCTAGAAGGATATGGGAGGAAATCTCTCTTTTTGCTCACTCAGAATTGACTGGTCCTACTCAATTTCGACACTGGGTCCAGAGTAATATCCTGCTTTTCTATAGCGAGGATGGTATCCATAGCAACAGAATTACTATTTTTATAGTAAAGTTATGGAGCATATGGAAAAATAGAAATGGGAAGGTTTTCAAAGGGGAGGAATGTCACTTGGCAAATCTTAAACATCACATTGAGAATGCAACAAAGGAGCTCGAGGTTTATAGAGACAAACCAAGGGCTGCTATTAGCGACAGTTTGGACCAGGGTACGAGACCTCCAGGATTTGTGTATGCTTCTTTGGGATGGAAGAACTTCAACCATCATCACCACATGATGCAACTGCAGGGAGAAACAATTGCTATAGATGGTTCTTGACAAAAACAAACGGGCAATGCGGGGCTGGGTTGGGTGAAGCTTCGAGGGGAGGAAGTTACCAATGATGGGGGAGGGCACTATTGCAGAGCTGTTTCGAGTCTTCACGCGGAAGCACTGGCCTGTTTGATGAATATCAAGTGGGCAATGGAAAAGGGCTTCACCAAGATATTTTTGCTCACGGATTATGTTAACTTGGTGAGCATTCTTGATAGAAGACAAGAGTCGGATATGGGGAGTTTATGGACGATCAAGAACATATGGAAACAAGCAAATAGTCTTCACACTTGCGTAGTATGGAAGGTTAGCAGGGACCAAGTTCACAAGGCACATATACGAGCAAATGAGTGCAGAACCAACTTTACTTGCTTTGTTACTTAATTTGTTTTGTGTTTGTCGATGTCAAAAAAAAAAAAATAGATCGACCCGTGCATCGCACGGGTTTAATTTTCTTAGCGCGCCACGTAGGATTGTAAATTTAAGTTGTAACCAATTAAATAAGAGATTATTAATTTCTTTTACAATTAAATAATTCAAATGCCACGTAAGCAATATTGACGAATGAGATTTTAAAGTTTAAATTAATTAAATACAAAATATTATCTTTTGAGATTAGGAATTTTATTATAATATTTTAAAACTAATATAATAACAATTTTAATAACATAAATATGAAAAATATTTTCTTAAAAAAAAATACTAACAAACCGTGCATCACACGGGCTTCATCTAGTTTTAATATAAAATGATGTTAATAATTTTATACATCAGTACTCCCTCCGTGCATTAATAAGGGTTACACTTTGACTTTTTTCACTATTCACATAATTGTTTTGACTTGATTAATTTACTAATATTTGAAAGACAAATATTATTGTATAATTGTAATACATTGTTGGATTCGTTATAATGTATATTTTGATAATATTAATTTTCCTATAGTTTTATGAGAGTGAGGGATAGTTCAAGTAGTTAGAGCTCCCCTCTTAAAATCTATAGATCTTGAGATCAATTTTCCTATATAGTTTTCTAAGAGTGAGGGAAAGTTCAAATGGTTAGAGCTTCCCTCTCGATTTCACGAGATCTTAGGATTGAATCTCACCCCTGCACTTTGTGGCTCTCTAAACAACAACAAAAAACCTATAGTTTATTGAGAGTGAGGGATAGCTTAAGTGGTTAGAGCTTCTCAGGAGATCTTGAAATCGATTCTCACCCCCACCCTTAGTGACTCTTTTAAAAAAAAATTTAAAAAAAAATTAAAGTTTTACAAACATATAATTAAATGAATTAATGATCAAATTCAGGTATCAACATACGTGTTTAGTCAAACTGTAACACTTATTAAAACACATAGGGATTAATTAAAAATATTGACGATTTAAATCATGCATCGGCAAGTGTGAAAATAGAAATATTGCAATCATAAAGAGATAGCGGAAGTATGTTGTACATGCATTTTAAACAATTTCTAACTAGCATATATAGACTAATTAATAACTAATATAATAACTAAATATTACTCTCTCCGTCCTTTATTGATAGTCTCTTATGACCAAATTTAAGTTTCAAAATGATAGTCTCATTTGCTTTTTCCAAGTACCATTAATATTGAAGTAATTTTTTTTTTTTTTTTTTTTTTACCAAAATTCTCTCCAATTTACAACAATATTTATGCAAATTTAAGGGTTCGTTTGGCATTGTTGTGGTTTTCTGTTCTCTAAAAGTATATGATATGAGTCCCATAATGAATCAAAAATTATATAAACTTATTAAAATTATGATAATTATGAAAACTGACAACAGAAAAGTGGAAACTCCTTTTTCTTGTTTCCTGTTTTTGGTTTTTGGTTTTCCAAAAAACAGGAAACTGAAAACCAAAACTGATGCCAAACAAGCCCTAAATTTTTCTATGTAAATTTTACTTTTTCATTTACTTTTATTAGTTTATCTCTCTTATTTTTTGCATACCCAATGTAAATTTATCTTTCAATGTACTTTACTACTTATTTATATTTATTAATTTCCGTACAAATTTCTTATTAAAGCAATCAATAAGGGGCGGAGGGAGTAATATTATAAATCGAGCATAGCTCGGAAATAGACTAGTCCTATCACTATTACGGAGTATATACTAGTATACTACGGAGTACTTACCAAAGTTTCAAGAGTAAAGCATAAATACGGTCCTTGAACTATTGTATAAGGGTAAGTTTTAATCCCTCTCAACTTTTTTGGAGCATTTTAGTCCCTCCCCCACCTTGAAAGGTGTTTTCCAGGCAAAAGTTTAGGGACTAAGCTGACTAAGCATTAGTTTAGGGACTATGAGTCGGCAAAATAGTATAGGGAAGTTGAGTCATCAATAGTTTAGGGATCATGACTCATTTTTTTTTCTTTTTTTTTTCTTCAGAATTTTATTTACAATTCCCAAAAACACCCCATTAATAATTTTAAAAAAAAAAAAACAAAAACAAAACTTCCTTTATTTTTTCTTCAAAAATATTAAAGATGAAAAATCATATATTCTTACTTTAAAAAAAAAAAAAAACCATGTAATTAAACTCATTCCTCTTCCTCCTTTAATTCTTATTTTTAGTTCTTCTCACTAAATCTAATTCAATAAGAAAACTCAGAAAATCTAAAACATTAAGAAAATGGAAAAGAAAAATCCACCCCAACTGCCGGTCTCCAAGTCCTCCCCCGACGGCGAGATACATTCCGACACCCCCTTGTTTGTTGTTGCTCCTGTTATTCCTGCTTCCCCACCACCAAAAATCACCCTCCACAACCAGACAAAACCCCAACAAAATTACACAAATTAATCTGATTCGAACCAATCAAACACTGCACGGGCAGCAGGTTCAGCAGCGAACGAGGGGACAATTAGAGGGTTTGAAGAGGTTTTCGACTGTTTTCGGGGGGGGTTCAGCGGTTTTCGACGATTTTTTTGGGGGTTATCAGCGATTTCAAGGTGGTGGCTGCGGTGGATTTGGGGGTGAGATTTGGTTCAGGTGGTGATTTCGAAGGTGATTTTAGGTCGGCGGGGTGGTTTTTAGTATTGGAGGGTTCCATGGCTGGCCGTTTTCGGGCTTTAGGGTGGCTGTCGGCCGGTTTTGGTGGGGCTAGGGTAAGGAAGAGGGGTTCACGGTGGGTGGGGGCGATTGGTATGTGGTGTTTTTTTTTTTTATATAGTTTTTTTCTTTTTAAAATTTTTATTTTTTAACCAATTATAAGTTGAATCAAAAAACAATGTTGTAAAAAAAGACAAATAATTTAAAGATTCATATTTTAATAAATTCTGAAGAAAAAAAAAAGAGTCATGGTCCCTCAACTTTTGCTGACTAGGCTAGGTCCCTAAACTTTTGATTGGAAAACACCTTTCAAGGTGGGGGAGGGACTAAAATGCTCCAAAAAAGTTGAGAGGGATTAAAACTTACCCTTATACAATAGTCCAGGGACTGTATTTATGCTTTACTCAAAGTTTCAATCGTTCTTACTTTAATTGACAGAAATTACATTAGAAATTCCCCTTGTGAGGAGATGTTTAATTTTTGGGTTTTTCTACATTATAACCCTTTAACTTTTCGTTTTCTTCGATGTGCCCTCTCTTTTTGAGAAATCTACACTATAACATCAAAATAGATTTAGTTTCCACACGGTAACATTGCCGTTAACAATTCCGTTAGTGGGGCCCACTCATCACTAAATAGAATTTTTTTTTTATCAATTTGCGTGTTGAAAATGGTTCCATTAAAGGGTTTGGGGGGTATTTTGGCTCTTAAAGGATCCAAATTGAGCTTAGATTTAGCCAAAAAATAACATAAATGCCTCGTTCTGCATATTAAGAAATGTCTCGATTTGCGTGTTTACGTATTTAATACGCAAAACGAGGCATTTATGTTATTTTTTTGCTAAATCTGAGCTCATTTTGGATTCTTAAGAACAAAAATAGCCCCCAAAACCTATAACGGAACCATTTTCAACACGCAAGTCGATAAAAAAAATATTATTTAGCGGTGAGTGGACCCCACTAACGAAATTTGTTAACGGCAAAATAACCGTGTAAAAACTAAATTTATTTTGAGGTTATAGTGTAGATTTCTCGAAAAAGGGGGCACATCGTAGAAAACGAAAAGTTAGAGGGTTATAATGTAGAAAAACCCTTAATTTTTTTACCTTAAAAAAAAAATAAAATAAAATAAAAACTTTAATTGATAGAAACGGTGTAGAAACGGTAATGGGAAGAAAGTTGGAGTATTGATTTCGAATATAATTCTCTTAAGAACAACCTCAAATATGAATATCGAGTAGAAAGATTTAGGGCATATTCAAACTCCTTTTCAACAAATTCAACTCATTCACTCATTAATCACTAGGTAAATTCTTTCATTGCCTACCTCTTTCGAATTCTAATTCTTACGTTGGCTAAGGTATTGTATTACAAGAATGTCAATTTGTGGTTTTGATTATGTTTTATGCCTTTAAATTGCATTCATAGATGTTTAATTTATGCCTAAACTAGTTAATTACTGGTTTTTTTTTCCCTGGAATTTGCTAGGTTCTGCTGCTAATACTTAATTGTTAACAATTGATGAAACCCATTATTAGTAATTTGGGTTTTTTCTTTGCAATTGAAACTTAGCTGCTTTTGAATCAGTTAGAGTGTTAGTAATTTAGTGTTTGGTTTGCAATTGAAACAATTCAGATTATTTGAGCTGTAAAATTCATATCGAAAGAGGATTTGAGAGATGATCGATTAGTATTCCTATGTCATGATGTATCTTTTGATTTCTACTTTGTTATCAGTAGTGTAGAGTTGTTTCACTTGTCTGTGCTCGTCATTTATTCAATTCATCATTTTGATATTGATTTTTTTTAAGTACTATGTAGGATATATAGCTTTTAATTTTTGTAGTTTAGATGGATAAGAGGAATAAGAATAACTAGTTATCGTCATTTATGCATAATGGGAAGCAGGTTCCTGTTGGTTACGCAAAGTGCTTCTTGTTCCCATTCTTGCTAATCACTAGGTTCTTGTCAATGTCATCATCAACTCAAGATAAATCTCAATTAGAATTGGACTTAATTGAATACTTTTAATTAGCTTCTGTTAATTCATGTAGCATAATCGTATGAAAGCCTCAAACTTTATTATATCAACAGTAGTTTACTAGTGTATGAGTCTAACTTTTCTAAAAGAGTTTACAAATGATGCTAAACTTTTTACAGGTAAAAAATATTAAAATGTTTTGATTGTTGAAGTCATTTCTAGAAGAATATTTTACGTTTGGAATTGGAAACTTAGGGACTAATTGGTAAATACTTTATCTTATAGGTTTCTTCTCATGGGTTGAACGTTGCAAACTTGACTCTTTCTGCGTCCTTAGTGAGAATAAGGAAGTTTGCTAGTTCAAATTGTTGATAAAAGGAGCAACTTGCAATTCCAAGGTATGGTTTCTTCTCATGGACTCATATTTGGTGTGTTTTTGGTTACTTTTTTATTAGTTGAAGCATAGTAATTGATCTGTATGGAGCCACAGCTGACGATCTTAGTATGCATATTGGTGAAAGGTACTCGGAGAAGATGGTGATGACTTTAGCAGGAACTCCAGCAATTCGACCTTCCGTTTCTGTCATAAAAGCTTTGGAGCTGAAAAGTTGTTTCGACATTGGCTTCAGATCCTTTGAGCACCTCAAACAAGCCCATGCGCGCCTTTTACGCCTTGGGTTGTGCCAAGAAATTCACCTCCTCGACGCCCTTTTGGGATATTACACTCAATTTGGCAACACCCAATATTCCAAACTTATTTTCGACCGGATCAATGAACACAACATCTATCTCTTTCCTACAATGATTAAACGGTTGGTTTCAAATGACTTGTTTGACGAAGCTATCAAATACTACCAATCTATGTGCTCAAAGAGCTTATTGCCCAATAGATTTACTATTTCATTCGCCCTGAAAGCTTGTGCTAGGATTTATGACTATCGGTCGGGATTGAAAATCCATAGCCTTGTTGTAAAATTGGGTTTTGATAAAAATATGTATGTTAATACTAGTCTGGTGTCCATGTACTCAAAATGTGGGAGTATATATGATGCTCATAAAGTGTTTGATAATATGCCGGAGAAAGATTTACGCTCTTGGAATGCGATTATTAGTGGATATCTTGATGCTGGAAAATTTTCTGAAGTTTTGAACTTGTTTAGAAGATTTTTGAGAAATGGTTTGAAACCAGATGGTTTCCCTCTTGCTAGGATTCTTTGTGCTTGTGCAGAGTTGGGCGCACTTGAATTAGGTGAGGGGATTCACAGGTATGTTAACTTAAATGGCTTAGGAAAAGATATGGCTCTAAATACCTCGTTGATTAACATGTATGCCAAGTGTGGATGTGTGGACAAAGCACGAGGCATCTTTGATCAAATGCTTAAAAAGGATGTAGTTGCTTGGACTACTATGATTCAAGGGTATGTAGCAAATGGTTTTGCAAAGGAAGCAATAGACATGTTCTTTGAAATGGAGAGAGAGAATGTAAAGCCTGATTGCAATGTCGTTGTTGCCGTGGTACATGCTTGTACAACGCTTGGAGCAATGAATTTGGGAGAGCGGGCAATCAACTCCCTTAAGTGGGAAGAAGTGGTGGCCAACCTTCCTCTTGGAACAGCCGTAATTGACATGTATGCTAAATGTGGGAATTCTAACTCTGCATGGAAAGTTTTTAAAGAGATGAAGGAGAGACATTGCAGTTTGGACTTCTACAATGTCTTTCCTATTCATGAATGGGCATGCTAAAGTTGCATTTGGTCTTTTTGCCCAGATGGTAAAATTTGGTCTTCAACCAAATGGTAGTACTTTCATAGGCCTGCTAAACCTTCATGTCTGTGGTGAATGTCATTCAGCAATCAAGATCATTTCAAGGATTACTAGAAGAGAGATTGTGCTAAGAGACACAAACCTCCATTTCTTTATTGTCGGGACATGTTCGTGTAAAGATTATCGGTAAAGTTTCAATTCACACAGCAAAGTTCTTGGTTGGATGACAATTTAACCAAGACAAACATCATAGCTCTTTCCTCTGTGAACTTTACAAATATATGCGGAAGTTTTTACAGATGCAAAAGAAAGAAGGTGATGTTTAGTTGAGTACTTTTTGTGCAGCAAACATTTCTACGGGAAGTCATGCTACTGTATCTCTTGCTTCCCCCTTTTTGTCACTCTAAGCTAAAACCAAAATTCTGATGATTCCAAGGATCATATTCCTTTGTTTCTGTATCTCTTGCTTCCCGTTTTTCCTACATCGATTCTTACTCTGATTTATACTTCATCAAACTTCATGAGTAATGAAGTTGATGATAATGAAGATAAAGCTGAATTATGGATAAGCTTCCTGTAATGTTTTCAGGTTCTCTCTCCCTCTTTTTCTTTTCCAGAATATATTCATATCTGCTGCATTATTTACCAGTGGTGTCTTTGGAATGGAGGATTTAGGGCTCATTTCTCTCACACTTTCACTGTAAATTTGTTAATATAAAAATAGCTAACATGTTTATCAGATGCAACCATTTAATAATTGATCCCTATCAGATCTTAAAAGTTTTGGTAAATCTTTAATTTGAGTTTTTTTTTTTTGGTTTACTTTTGTGAATATGAGACTGAAACCAGCAGGGAATTGGGGCAGATTTTCTCTGGGTTAAAAGAAATTTTGATGATAATATATCTAAGACTTCTTTTATAGATTATTATGGGTTGTATACTTGCTTGTGTTATAGTGTTAGGTGACATGTCTTCAATAATGCATGGGACATATATATGTGTGTGTTAGTCACCTGTTATGCTATGCCAGCAACTGGAAAGAAGTATTGATTCATTCAGAAGATATTCAGTAAGCTATCTTATGAATTCTGAGTTACGGAATCAAGGGAGACCAATGCTAGAGTTTTAATGTCAGATAAATCAAGTAGCGCTTTTTGTGGAGGAAACAAAGACCAATTGAGAGCACATATGGACATATGGTAAGCATGTTGACAGCCACTGGACACAGAGTGCAATGAGTTTTATCATTTTCTCCCCCCACCTTTATTTGATACCTTTCCATTTCCTTTTTCAGATTTAAACAATTGCACTTAATGATTTGAAGGTGGTATGATTTATTAGGAAGCGTTTCTGAACATTGATGCATCAGCTAGTTTCGCCTCTGACTACTGTGACTAGTATAGCTTATGAATCACATAAAGACCTTACCTGGAGCAACTGATCAAGTATTGGCAATCAACAAGTCAAAAGATCTTGAACATTGAAGATAGTTCTTCGTTCCTGATTCGAGTGGTAGGTTCTTCATTTGATCATTCATTTTCAGATTCTCCAGGTCACAAAATCCCCAACTTTTAACCAGGTATCGACTTCAAATATTTTTGCTAAAAGAAAATTTCTACTGTTAGCAATCTAATATTGTACAAGTAATTTGATTAGATATTTGGGTGTTTAGAGAGCCACAAGGGCAGGTGATGAAAATCGATCTGAAGATCTCTTGGAATCGGGAGAGGAGCTCTAACCACTTGAGCTATCCCTCACTCTCAATTTGATTAGATATTTCCTGAATATAAACATCTTTCAAGATGAACAACTATTTATGATACATCAAATGGATTCATAAGCATTCACAGAAGAGAAATTCTTTGTCCAATTCTTCTGCTCTTTTTATATGTTTTTTGAGGCGATGTAGTCTTGTTATGCTTCACGATTTGAGGACCTTCGACTGCATGAACTTCAGTATCAGCCTACTCAATGTGTTTCTGCATTCTCGACTATAACTATATTTGATAAGCCAGAATTGGAAGTATGGGAGTTGAACACTGATGATGTGCACAGTGGCTTAGCAGAGTAGCAATTGAAGTAATTTGTATGATTCTATGCACAAAGATATGTAATTATGCAGAGCAGAACAGTTGCTGTTTGTATGAATATTTACAAATATGTTCCACTTCTGTAGGATAAATTAGACCTGGCAAATGGGTCATTCGGGTCGGGTCAAAAGGTTATCGGGTCAAGTTCGGGTCGGGTCATTTCGGGTCTCGGGTTGATTTCGGTCGACTGATAATCGGGTCAGGTATCGGGTCAACACTTCGGGTCGGGTCAAGTTTGGGTCGGGTCACTTCGGGTTGGGTCAATTTTCGGGTCGGGTCAATTTTCGGGTCAAATTCGGGTGATGCATTGGGTTACACATTACAGATTAATAAAAAAAATTAAGTCAATTTGATTACGGTTTTTTTCTATTTCGGTTTGCTAAGATCAACTCTTTAGCTTAAATGAATTATGGTCATTTCAGGTATAAGATAATTTTGGTTCGGTTCACTTGGGTTTCGAGGCTATTTGGGTCAATTTATTCAATT
Organism: Chenopodium album; assembly: GCF_948465745.1. Taxonomy (NCBI): domain Eukaryota; kingdom Viridiplantae; phylum Streptophyta; class Magnoliopsida; order Caryophyllales; family Amaranthaceae; genus Chenopodium; species Chenopodium album. The sequence goes on along the minus strand of NC_137836.1, from coordinate 2,761,981 downwards.
TAAAGGTCGAGTCAACTTCAAGTCTCAGGTCAACTTCGGGTCGGGTAATTTCGGGTCGGGTCATCTTGGGTCGGGTCGTTTCAGGTTTCGGGTCAAGGTCGGGTCAGTTCCACTTCGGGTCGGGTCATTCGGGTCGGGTCATCGGGTTTGGGTCAGGATTGCTAGGTCTAGGATAAATGTATGAAATATCATCATTTAGACATTGTAACATTGACAAGAAAACACTATTGAAAGTTTGTATGATGAATTTTTTTTTTTTTTTAATAATATTGTACTGCTACCCGAAGTTATTTGGTTACCCATAAAATGTCTTCTTTTGTGATGTACATTTAGCCTATTAACTTATTCTTTTCCCACTCTAAAATAACATATAAATTGATTACTCTGTTCGTTTCATTTTTATTTAATCTTAAAAGCGCATCTGGTGAATCTGTGACTATGAACATGCTCAATTAAAAAAATGTGTGAAAATTGATTTTAAAAAAAATTGTTACTTTAAAATTCATTTCAAGACAAATTTTGCACACATATCCCACGTGATGATCATCCTAATAGTATATCTTTGTAGTGGAAGTCTATAAAATTTGGCCATAAAAGTCTAAAAAAAAAAAAAAAAAAAAAAAAAATTATTTTATTAGAATCTATCTTTTTGAACTTATTTTTCTAAGATGAGCCAATAGTCATTTTAAAAGAAATAAAATAGTCATATACTCGTACTTATGAATTAGATGGCTCTTTTTTTTTTTTATTAAATTAAAATAAAAATTCTAGTTTCATCTACTGTATTAATCAAGGCTACAAGCTACAACAGTTCAAAATCATCAATTAGTATGACAAAATTTTAAATGAAAATTAAATTCAACCTCTGAATTATCTTTGAGTATTAACTCTTGGAAGAAGTAGTTAAATATACTACAAACTTGATCAAAAAAGCACCAGTGGTCTAGTGGTAGAATAGTACCCTGCCACGGTACAGACCCGTGTTCGATTCCCGGCTGGTGCAACAAATATTTCAAGTTATGATTGCCCGTCACATTTGAATCTGACTGATCAGCTAAATAATAGCGCATCTGAACTTGAATTTTTGTGTCTATGTTTCCATGCTTGTTCCATAGTTCATATAATCATATGAGTATGTGTCATCCTAAAGTCGAAATCTTGAGAGGCTTTCATGTCATATCAATAAGCTTCTTCTACGTAAATGATGTTATTGTTATTTTACATCGTCTTTTTTTCTTCTTTGTAGCATACCAGTATTTGCTTGTTACTAGTAGAGAGAAATAAGAAAATAGAGTAAGTGTTTACATATTGTACTTTATTTTATAACAAGTGAGAAAAATAATCATTAGAAAGCGCTCTTTACTAGGGGAATTCCTATATAAGGATGAAATTTCGTGTATGCTTGAACTATTTTGCTTACACTTGCGACTTTGCGAGTTGTGACTTGTGTTATTAGTTAGGATTAGGAAGGAGTATGTGTATATCAATAGTTATACTCTTAACGGTGCTTAAAATATGCTTCCTTGATTCAATTTCTTTCCAAAATCAACGAAAGGTAATTTTACAAACATTTATGATGATAAAATAGAAAAAACAGTGCTCGAGCTTCTTTTCTTAGTTTCTCAAGCTTCTGATTTCCACGGCCCCCATCCAGCTTTCGCATTCCATCCCCAAATCTAAAATCCAGAGTTTTTTAAATAATACCAAGTTGGCTTCTCACTTTCCAGCTTCATACTACAAGATCGACGAAAACCTGATGATGCACAACTACTATCAACCTTTAAAATTTTTTATACGAAGTAGAAAATACAACAAAAGTATCTAGAATAAACAGCAATGGCTTAACCCTTTCTACTTTTTCTCAACTACATAAGATATCAGAACACATCTATATATGCCAAGCATAGAATGGAGTAGTTGTAACACTCTAGTGGTTACTTACTTGTATTAATATTAAGTTATGCAATAAAGATGTGATTTTTGAGGAAAATGGGCAGCTCTTTGATTAATATGAAAATGGCAGTAACAAACAAGGGTAGCTTGAGGCTACTAGTCTCTGATTTTAGTACCTTTAGGGCACCACTCTCTAGCCTAGGAATTACTATGATCTTGCCTGCCTCCCACATCCCACTCTCCCTTTCTTATATATACATAATCTGCCAAAAAGAGAAAACAACAAAAGTTGTTAAGGCAGCTGTCAAGGCTCCCCCCTGATTGGGTGACGCTGCTGTGCTTGGTGACTGCCCTCTACTTGCTGTGCATTTCCTGACATTCCATTTTGCTGCTGTTGACCCCTCCTTCTCCTTCTAGAATAAGTAATCCAATCATGACCCTTGTTGAGCAATGAGTCCGTTACATTCCCTCCCCCTAGAAGACTCACCTTGTCCTCAAGGTGGAAGGAAGGAAAACGCTCGTTCAAGAGAGAAGCTACTTCCCACGTGGCTTCCATCATGGGCAAATGTTCCCACTTAACCAACACCTCCAGATGAGAAGGAGAGCTGCTAGATTTTCTGATAGCCAGCACCTGCTCTGGTTCTGCCAGCAGCTCCAGCTCTGCTGTCAGCTGAGGTGGTATGGAGGGGCTCACTTCTTGGCTACCAAGTGCCTTTTTCAATTGGGAGACATGGAACACAGGGTGTACGCGACAAGAGTCAGGCAAACTCAGCTTATAGGCCACATTTCCCACGCGTTGCTCCACCAGAAATGGCCCATAAAAACGCGGAGAGAGCTTCTCGTTAGGTCTCTTAGCAAGAGATTTTTGTCTATATGGCTGTAGCTTAAGGTAGACATAATCTTCCACTTGAAATTCGACCTCTCGTCTCTTCAAATCAGCATTTGCCTTCATTCTTTGCTGTGCACGAAGCAAGTTCATCTTCAGGTCTTCAAGCACCCAGTCCCTTTCTTGTAGCCAGACTTCCAAGCTATCCACCGGAGTTTGACCTTTTCCCACCTTAACTAGCTTCGGAGGATCCCTTCCATAGACCACTCGAAATGGGGTAAACCCGATTGATTCATGATGAGCGGTGTTATAAGCAAATTCAGCCCAATGCAACCACTTCCCCCAAGATTTCGGCTGTCCATTCACGAAGCACCTTAGATAGGTTTCCAAGGTCTTATTGACTATTTCCGTTTGACCATCGGTTTGTGGGTGATATGAGGTGCTTCGCTTGAGGTCCGTGCCTTGTAGCTTGAACAGCTCTCGCCAAAAAATACTCATGAAAATGCGATCCCGATCCGAGACTATGGAACTAGGAAACCCATGAAGCTTGACTACTTCCTTCACAAAAATGGCAGCTATATTGGCAGCACTATATGGGTGTTTTAGCCCGATAAAATGAGCATACTTGGAGAGTCTATCTACCACAACCAAGATAGAATTCATCCCTATTGAATTGGGTAAGCCCTCAATGAAGTCCATGGAGATGTCCTCCCATATGGCTTCGGGAATGGGTAAGGGTTGCAAGAGTCCCGCGGGTTGCATTTGAGAGTGCTTTGCTTGTTGACAGACGGGGCAGCGTTGCACATGCTCCCCTACATCCTTCCTCATCCCAATCCAATACCACTCCGAAGCAATCCTCAAGTAGGTTTTAGTCTCTCCTTGATGTCCTCCAATAGGGCTATCATGATACTCTCGCAAGAGCTTGGGAATCAAGGCGGATGACCTGGGAATTGCCACCCTTCCCTTAAACAACAACCTGCCATTCTCCATGGAGTACCCCACATACGGCCCCCCTCCCTGCTGCACTGCTGCTGCTATTTTTCCCAAGAGGTCGTCCTCTTCAATTTCTTTTTCCAGCTCCTCCCACTTAACACCTTGGACAGAGACCATGGCTGCCATTTCCAGCTCCGAACCACCCCTCCTAGAAAGGGCATCCGCCACTCTATTGCTAGCCCCCGGCTTAAATTGAATTTCAAAGTCGAAACCCAATAATTTGCGCACCCACTTTTGGTAATCTCCTCCCACTTCCCTTTGCTCCATCAAATACTTCAAACTTTGTTGATCCGTCCTCACCACAAAATGACGGCCTAAGAGATAGTGGCGCCACTTAACAATGGCTAAGCAAATCGCCATTAGTTCCTTCTCATAGGTGGCCTTTGCTTGCGATTTAGGGCCCAATAACTTGCTGTAAAATGCTATAGGCCTAGAGTCTTGCATTAACACCGCCCCTAAGCCATAGCCCGAGGCATCGGCCTCTATCACAAACAACTTGCTGAAATTTGGCATCGTTAGCACAGGGGCAGCCACCATAGCAGCCTTGAGCTGCTCAAATGCCTTGGTTGCTTCGGTTGACCACCCAAAATTATCTCTCTTAAGTTGTTCGGTCAAGGGTCTAGCTATTTGAGCATACCCCTTAATGAACTTCCGGTAGTAGCCGGTTAACCCCAAAAAACCCCGCAACTCCTTCAAATTCCTTGGAGTAGGCCACTCCACCATGGCCTTGACTTTTTCCATGTCCACCGCCACCCCACTTTTGGACACCACGTGCCCCAAATAAGCTACTTGCTGCTGCCCAAACTCGCATTTCTTGAAATTCACCACCAAGTGATGTTCCTTGAGTAACCCCAACACCACCCTCATGTGCTCACGATGACTCTCTATGTTGGGACTATAAATCAAAATGTCATCGAAGAAAACCAACACGAATTTCCTCAAGTGTGGTCGGAACACTTCATTCATCAAAGCTTGAAAAGTGGCGGGAGCATTTGTAAGCCCAAAAGGCATTACCAAAAACTCATAGTGGCCCTCATGGGTCCGGAAAGCGGTCTTGGGTGTATCCTCCTCCTTCACCAAGATTTGATGATAGCCCGACTTGAGGTCGAGCTTGGAAAAAATGGCCGCCCCATGTAACTCATCCAAGAGCTCATCGATAATGGGAATGGGGTACTTGTCCGGAATTGTTTCCCGGTTCAAGGCACGATAGTCTACACAAAAACGCCACGAGCCATCCTTTTTTTTAACCAACAAAACCGGGCTTGAGAAGGGGCTCACCGAAGGCTTGATGATTCCGGCCATTAACATCTCCCTAATCATCCTTTCAATCTCATCTTTTTGAAATTGGGGGTACCGGTAAGGTCTTACACTCACCGGATTGCTCCCCTCTTTCAACACAATTGAGTGATCATGTCCCCTCTTCGGTGGTAACCCTTTGGGTTCAGCAAAAACACTCTGGTATTCCTCCATTACTTCCCTTAACCACGGGGGTGGTGCTGCCGCCAGTGGCTCGGTTCCTCCTGCCCTCGGTTTTATCTCCACGTGGTTGATTTCTACCCATAAGCCCTCCCCTTCGTGTCTTAAAGCCCTCAACATAGCCCTAAGCGACACCTTGGAGTGCTCTAGCGCGGGATTACCCACCAAAGTCACCCTCCGATCCCCCACCATAAAACTCATGATATGTGTCCTCCAATTATGCGTGACCGACCCCAACTTCTCTAACCACTCAATTCCCAAAATCATGTCAGCACTCCCCAATTTCAGAGGCAGGAAGTTTTCCACCACCACAAAACCTCCATTCAACACCAACCGTACCCCTGTACATCTCCCTTTTCCCCCAATTACATCACCATTCCCAAGAGACACTCCAAATTCGCGGTCCCCGCTCACCGGAATTCCCACCTCCTCCACTAGAACCTCTGACACGAAGTTGTGTGTGGCACCGGGGTCCACTAACACCACCACCGACTTCGGACCGACCCTCCCTTCCAATTTCATGGTTTTCGGCCTCGAGATTCCCACCAGAGAGCAGAGGGTGGCTCCGGCCACCACCTCGTCGTCGCTGGAGTCCAGTTCAGGGGGTTTGGACGGCCCAGCACCGCCGTCTTCTTCGCCGCCGAGCAGCAGCACACTAAGCTCGCGATTCTTGCAGCGGTGGCCCACGCTCCAACGCTCATCGCACCTAAAGCAAAGGCCCCTGGCCTTGCGTTCTTGGTGCTCGAAATCCGTCAGCCGCCGCGGCTCCCCGGATCGCGCCGTTGAGCTGGCGGTGGATCGGGGCAGACTAACGGAGCCCTGAGACTCCGGGGTGAGGATCGGGGCTTTTGGCCACCCCTTGAAGGTTGTGGCTTGTTGAGCAGGGGTTCCAAAGGTATTAATGAGACCAGATCCGACGGGTGATTTGGATCCAGATGACCCAGCTGCGCTGGTAGTGGGTCGACCCGATCCGAAGTAACCGGGTGGTTTCCTAAGCCCGCCGACCCGATTTCTCTCTTCGACCCGACCCGCGATCTCCATGGCTTGTTCTAGGTTAAACGGGTTCATGAGTCTGACGTCAGCCTTAATGTCGTCTTTAAGTCCTTGTATAAAATGACCCATCATAATCGTTTCGGGAATGTCTTCCAACGGCGCTGAAAGTTCGATGAATTTCTTCCGATACTCCATGACCGTCGTCTCCTGGCTTGCGGCGAGCCACTGCTCGTGTAAACTCCCGGCGTGAGTTGGCCGGAATTGACGCAAGATCCGCGCCTTCATGCTCTCCCACGTAGCAATAGGCCTCCTTCGATTTTCCCATTGGAACCACCTAAGCGCGTCCCCCTCCAACGCCGAGACGGCCGCCTGCATTTTCTGTTCCTCCGTGAGATGGTAGTGGAGAAAATATTTCTCCCCTTTTAAGATCCACCCATCCGGGTCCATGCCTTCGAATATGGGCATATCAAGCTTCCTCGGCTTCCAATGGTAATCACCACCGCCGTTCAGGTGGCGATTCTCATGGTTATAGCCTAGCCCCTGTTCGTGATGCCTCTGAGTCACCAAGTTTCGCAGCTCTTCAAAGAACTGTGCTTGTGTGGTGGCGTTCGCAGCGGTCTGAGCTTCCTGCTGCTGCCGGAGTAGCTCAATTTGATTATCTAGCTTCTCATTGGCCTCACTCAAGGTTTTCTTAAGTGTCTCTTCCTGTGTTTTCATTGCCGTTTCCAGGGCTTGCAATCGAGTTTGAACTCCAGCCATTTGCTCATCCAGGTTATCACACCTCTGTGTTGCAGATGTGACCATCAGAGTACGGAGTGGTGGTTTCCGGCGCCGGTGGTCGCAGGACCGCCGCTCTGATACCACTTGTAACACTCTAGTGGTTACTTACTTGTATTAATATTAAGTTATGCAATAAAGATGTGATTTTTGAGGAAAATGGGCAGCTCTTTGATTAATATGAAAATGGCAGTAACAAACAAGGGTAGCTTGAGGCTACTAGTCTCTGATTTTAGTACCTTTAGGGCACCACTCTCTAGCCTAGGAATTACTATGATCTTGCCTGCCTCCCACATCCCACTCTCCCTTTCTTATATATACATAATCTGCCAAAAAGAGAAAACAACAAAAGTTGTTAAGGCAGCTGTCAAGGCTCCCCCCTGATTGGGTGACGCTGCTGTGCTTGGTGACTGCCCTCTACTTGCTGTGCATTTCCTGACATTCCATTTTGCTGCTGTTGACCCCTCCTTCTCCTTCTAGAATAAGTAATCCAATCATGACCCTTGTTGAGCAATGAGTCCGTTACAGTAGTGTACATCAAGAGAGAACAAAAGAATTTAAAGACAAGTGATTTCCATTATAAACCTTACCAAACCTCCCTAATAAAGAGGTTTAAGGTCTTGCAGACAGCTCTACTGAGTTTTTATTCACATCAAAATTTAAAACCTGCAGTCTGCACTCGACTGATCCTCCTGCAGGGTGGCAGCCTGACTGGTCTACTGTCATTCGGATAAAACATAAAGATTCATTGATTCCAAATTTGTATATAAGACTGTCCAAGCAGCTCATATCTTCAACCTCCACTAGTCCAAGGCTGATAAATGATCAATTCAGAATATGCCAAGGATCCTAAATCAGGGGGGTTCACATCAAAATGATTACTTATAAATGTAGGTGTCGCTCTGAGGTCTAGTAAATGGTAGTTCGGCTTGTCTACCAATTTCATTTGTGTTACTAGCAAAAAACCTCACATAACCAAAGCCAGCATTCAATCTAACAAATCCTTATTGTAGCCTGTAGCTTGTCTTGTCTTTCAACTCTACCCCGTATTAATATGGGGAAAAAAATATTCAGGAACAATGGGTTGCATCAGCTGTGGTAAGACTCCTAGCATTACTCACATAAATCATCTGAATGCCCTAGAGATTACTGAGCTGATTGTAAACAAGCAAGCGTATGATGCCCTGTTGTTAGGGTGACTACTTAGAAAGCAGGAGGACTAGTGTGTCCTCCTGGTAGGGTCATTGGTTATATGGGAGCAAGTGTATGGTCTATAGACGGCAGATTCTTTCTAAGTGCACATTGCACCATCTGCCTCTCTGTTGTGTCAACAGAGGAATTCAGCAACCCACAGTCTCCACCGTGTAGGAAGGCAAAGGATCAAGATCTGAGCTTTGCCCAGTGGGGGTCTTAAGAAGTAAGAACAGAACTGGATGAAATGGAAGATAGTAAAAGATCCTATAGATTTGTTTAACTATGATAGTGATACACCACTCGCCTGAGTGTAATAAACAGAAATTATGGGCAGAATATAAAGAAAACGACAAAAATGATAGATGATATGTGGATTACAGAACATTATAAGGATTTTCAAGGTTCCAAGAAGCTTGATCCTCTCCCATATACACTGAAACTGGAACACTCGATAAAATTTTAATACTCTTCCCTCTATTCTCCTATATATATATAGACACGCTGCTCTTTTCTATCTAATTCTCCCAACTTCGTCCTCAAGCTATTTCATAAGAGAATTAAAAGATCATATTTTAATGTATCCCTCCCCTACACTCCCTCCATGCATGACATTGAGCAGGACAGGATCATAGAGCATAGAATGTGTTCAGAACTCATTCTTTAGCTTTGTATATACTGTAAGATATTTGAAAATAGTAGTATAAATAATGTTTTAAAATAGTAGTATAAATAATGTGCAGCAGAAGATTGTTAAAATTAAATTCTAACAAGGATCAATCTCACATCTTCTATTATTCACAATACTTCTTCAGATGATTAAGCTTACGGAAATCTTTAACACATTACTACCAACAAATAATGTTTGAAAATAGTAGTATAAATAATGTGCAGCAGAAGATTGTTAAAATTAAATTCTAACAAGGATCAATCACACATCTTCTATTATTCACGAATACTTCTTCAGGTGATTAAGCTTAAGGAAATCTTTAACACATTACTACCAAGAAGATGCGAGTAACACCACTAATCTCAGCTATTAAACAATATTAGAATACATAAAATGTTTAAGAAATTAATTAGTGAAAAAATACATGTAATTGATTAATTAATACCAAGTATAGTATATCATAGAATCATATAGCTGGGATGGTATGGTTGTAACATTGTATTAAGCTCCTAAAGCCAAGATTGTTTACTCAAATAGAATAGGAGGATTCCTCGATATATGATTTCAACTCAGATGGGAATCAATCATTTCTTGGGTCATAATAAAACATCAAAAAGTTTGATAGACTTGAACATTCACAGTTTTAGGGTTGGTTCTATACGTCTATGTTTGGCTGGATGTACTCCAAGATCAGGAAAATTTGGTAGTTAAACAGGATAACTTGAGTTCTCTGCTTGGGTGGAAGCATGCAGTTTCCATGATGAAAGACTTTAATACTTAATAGAGGTGTACAGTGCAAGCTCAGCTGGTTGTGGTGAGGTCTCTTGTGCTCTCTTCTCACTCAATATATAGTGGTTTAAAGAGATAATGGTATGTAACTTATGTCAATCAATGTCCTTTAATACTAGCAGATGGATCCACTAAAAGGTTGACTCTTCATCCAGGCAGCTGTATTGAGGCTTTCGCCATCTTCAGGCAAGCAAAATGGAAGCAGCATCAAAAGCTGGTACAGGAAGTTACAGAAACATCACAAAAGGATTTATCTACCATCTACCTTCTTCCAATCAGTTCTTCCTTATGCATTATGCTCAATTCTTCAATCTAAATTCTAATGGAGTCCAAAGGAAACAGAAACAGGAGTGCTTTAGATGCTTCCCATTTATCAGAAAATAGCAACGAAGACGAAGAAAGAGAGGTAAAATTTGATGATACTCCAACTTTTCCTCATCACAACCCGTATCTAAACAATTTTCAACTGCTAATACAAACTTAATTAACATACAAAGAAAGAACGTCAAAAAAAAATGCACCATGAGCAAAGGTCATATGCTTGTTCTCATGTGGGTCAGTGGATGATCATTGCTTACCACACTAGACATGGTCACTGCTTGAAATTCAGGGTCAAGTAGGTATCTACCTACAAAAACTTTGATTAATCTATACAGATGGGACCAGACTCCTCAATACTGATGGACGAGATTCTTTCAAAAACAAGCCAATCCTAGAATATTGCTTATTAGCTAGAGCTTGTTAAAGCTCCAGCGGAGACGGATCAGTAGCCTATGAGGGAAGCTCGAGCAATTCATCTCCGAGTTCCAAAAGAATTTTATATAAGGAGATGAGCTTTATCACCACGACAAAGTTATTTATAATTCTTCCACCGGAAGATTCAGCAAAAAAAAAAAAAAAAAAAAAAAAAAAAAAAAAAAAAAAAAAAAAACACCTAGATACTAGGTTCATTTTCAGAATATGCAACATGGCTAAACCAGCTTCTGAAGAATCACACTAATTATATATTAAAAGCTTCCTGCCAACGGGGGCACCTCAGGGCCCAAAGGAGAGCACAAGTGCTCCTAAATTTTAGGTTCAGTACTTCCAACTAACTCCCAAATTTCCAAATTTGTCCTATTGTTGCCCCTTCTACATGTTCTCCCTTCTAAGGAAGAGCGCCATAAGGAGAATATCCCAATGCCCCTGAAGGCCTCTTTCTTTTTTTTCAAATTTGCTCTACACGCATTCCAATCCCATCCAAGACCGCCATCTGACCTGCTTTCCCCTCTTTTCCTTCATTTTATTTCAGGGTTTGAGGTGAGCGAAGAAGAGGTTAAGTTTGAAGAGAATCCAGGTTTAATGATTTGATTTGAAAAGGTTATATAAGATGACCAAATCAGCTTAAGCAAAAGAAGAGCAAGAAGCCGAAGAAACATGCAATCAATATAAATACAATGAATTAATTAGACATCATGATTAAAATTGCACTAGAAATATATCATACACCATCACCAAAAAAGTGTGCATACAAAGAGTCGTACCACAAAATGAAATATCTCTATCTATAAAGTCTCAACTAGAAGGCCAGTGCCAAAGTAGTTAAAACTCACTTAGTTACCAATGTCCGATAAACTTTGTTATTGTGCTCCACCCATCAATTCATCAGAATCTGAATCACTTGCATTATAGCCTATGTAGACCACAGACAAGAAAACCAGAATAAGGAAAGGGAAAAGATAAGAATGATATAAGTGAGCAAGAACAAGAAACGTCAGGTTTTTTCCAAGGGAATGAAGGACGTTACCAGGGTGCTTTTCGCCCACTCTCCAAACTGATGATCTTACCCTAGAAGCCTTTGACATCCATACTTTTGCCTGAAATCCATAAATAGTGAGACATGATCTCAAACAAATAAGCAACATTATGGCACAAACCAAAGCTATCAAGAAGCAACTTATAAAAAGCACACTAACAAGTACTAGTATCTCACATCAATTCTAGTTGCTTCTACCGTTACAGTTCTTGCTGACAAGAGAGCCTCAAACTGCGTGGATATGTATTCCTAGGACGAAAAAAGGACTATGCACCAAAAGAAAAATAATCTTTACAACTTTAAAGCAAGCTATACAAAAAACTAGAACCCTAATATTTAGCCAAATCATTCGCCCAATTCATGTCGGAGCACAATCACTGAATCAAGTATCAGCTAATGCTTCAACAAAGAAGCAAAAGAAGAACTAACATATTTTGATTCCAATTCAAATTAAGGAATCCAACCAAACCCTAGGAATCTAACTGTCATAACACTACCCATTAGAGAACAATCAACCCCAAGCACAAACTGGATCCCACACGACTCAAAAAGCTGTCACAAACCCAGAATTTATCCATTCAATACATAGAATATGCAAACTTGTGCAATCACAATAGTCAACAAACAAATCAATCAACTGACAAAAACACACAATCACATTAAAGTCAGCCAAAATAAAATGATGGGCATCCATAAAAATCACCAAATAACACCAAAGTTACAAAATTGAACCAAAATTTTTCCCCAAAATAATAAATTTTTAGGGCAAATTCAAATTCACTAACTAACATCACTAATTCATGAAATTAACAAAACCCCACAATCAAACTCATTAAATTAACACAATCTAAAATGATGGGCATCAATAAAACTATCAAAAAATAAAAAAGGAAGGACCTTTTGGACATCTTTGGGAACACCATAACCAGAGAAATACATCTGACTAACAAGAACTTGCATATTAGTATCGCCGCCTTTAGCCTCCTTGAGAGTGTCTTGAAACCACCGCATCACACAGTCGGCCACCACCTCCGACAACGGCTGCCGTGCCTCTCTGCCGCCGTTGCTGCTACTGCCTCCGTTTTGCATGTCGTTTTATTGCTAATTCTCTGCGTTTTGCTCAATTATTTTCTGATTTTTTTTTTTCTTACCAAAATGAAAGAGGAGAAAATCAGGGGGAGAAATGGAAGCAATTGTAGCAAGAGAGATTCTCGTGAGAAGGGTTTTTACAAAATTGAAGTCAATTAGATATGTACGACGTCGTTTTGTATAGCAAAGCAGGGTCACTTTCAGCAGATATCCAGTTGCCAATTGATAAAGTGACAACCTTTTGCGGTTTTACATCCAACCAGAATTTTTTTCCTATGATTCGTTTTTTTTTTTTTTTGAAAAAAAAAAATTTAATTTCTTTTTTCTTTAAAAAAAAAAAAATTCGTTTAATCAATCAATTAATAACTATACACTAAAAGTCTAAAAGACACACCAAAAATTAACATGTGTCATTTTTTTGGTGCATCCCTAAGGGGTTTTTTTTTATTTAAAAAAAAAACAAATATTTTACATAAATATAAGAATTAAAAAAAAAATAATGTATCATATCACAATATATATTGATACCTTTCTTTCAAAAAAAAAAAAAAAAAAATTGATACCAAAAACTTAAGTAAGAAAATAAAATCAAATCAAATTCTTAACTTACATATTATTATATACAACTTTACCACTTTTATAACAATGTTTTTTAAAAAAATAAAAATAAAAAATCAATCAATCATCAATCAATCAATCAATCAATAACAATATACTAAAAGACACACCAGCAATGACACGTGTCATCTTTTGGTGTGTCCTTAGCATATATTTTAAATTTAAAAAATAAAAAATACTACCCCGTTTTTTATTAGTTGACACGTTTTGACTTTAGTACTATTCACACACTTCCCTTTGACCATGTTTTGTGATTTATATGTGAAGGAAAATATTGTCAAGTGGGATCTTGTTAGATTCATCACAATGTATATTTTCAAAATATCAACTTTTTATAATTTTTATTTATCGATAATTAAAGATATTAGCGATTGAATATGTGCATTGGCAAACGTGATTAAAGAAACGTGTCAACTAAAAAGAAACGGAGGAAGTAAAACTTTTAAAAATTGATAGATTATATACGCAAAATATTTACATCCAAAATTTAAGGAAAAAAAATAGTAGAATAATATATTTATAAACATAAATATCTAACCATATCTTTGTATAAATAAATTCTTATATTGGTAATTACATTTTTAATATATAATGATTATTTATAGTAAACAAAATCATGAATATATAATTTTCAACTTGGTGAATGAAAAATTATCATATTTGAAATATAAATAAATTGCCATCAAGGTTCAAAATAGAAGAAAGCAATATAATATGTATTCATAAAAGATTTAAAATAAAAAAATTAAGTAACTTGCAAAAATTGAAATGAATGTATTTTAGATTTAAAAAAGGAAAAATACACTTTAATAATCCCAACTATTAGCGATTTACTTTCGATAATCCCAACTAAGTTTTATTATCTAATAATCCCAACTATGCTATGAGTTTTCCTCTAGCAGTCCCAACCGGTCAACGAAGAGTCAACGATCTATTATAAGAGGTAACCATGACACGTGTCGATACATGATTGGTTCAAAATTTTTTTTTTAAAAAAGAAAAAACGCAAATCCCCAGCCACTCCTATCTCCCCTTCCCCCACTGTATAACCCCTCAGCCCAACCCCTTACGGCCTTACCCCACCTGGAACCAGCCGCCGCCACCTTAACACCCTTAAAGAGCCGCCAGACCCATCCCAACCCCCAAATCCAACACAACGGCCAGCGGGATTACTTCAATTAGCAGACCAAATCAGCACAGTCGTTGATTCAAGAGCCGAGGCTGGTGAGTGGTGACGACCATGGAAGTGACATCGTCGGAGGAGTTTCGGCGGCGAGGAATGAAGAATTTGAGGACAGAAGTTGAAATGGTGAGAGATTGGCCTGGGATTCGAAACGGTGGTAGATCGGGGTGGGGTTTTACGAGGCTTGAGATTGTATTCGAGTTGTGTCCGCCATTGATGCAAGTTTCTGTGGGTTGAGATTGCGGTGAGTGGCGGTGTTGATTTGCAGGTGGTTTATGGCGGTGAAATTCCGGTGCTATAATTCCGTCAGAGTTCTCGGCTCTCACTAAGCTTGAGGTGTTGGTTTGCAGGTAATTGATTGCGATTGTGTTGGTTTTGGGGGGTTGGGACTTGGGAGGGGTCGGCCGGCCGTTTTAGGGGGCGGCTGGCCGGTTTCCGAGGGGGGTCAGGGGTTGGACTAATGGTTTTACGGTGGGGGAAGGTGGAGAAGGGAGTGGCCGGGGTGTATGGGTTTTTTTCTTTTTTTTTTTTTATTTTTTTTCTAGACCAACCACGTGATGACAAGTGGAATTAAAAAAACAAAAAAAAAACATTTACCACTTCAGCAGGTACCCGGTTACTTGGACTGCTGGAGGAAAACTCATAGCATAGTTGGGATTATTAGATAATAAAGCTTAGTTGGGATTATTGGAAGTAAATCGCTAATAGTTGGTTTTATTAAAATGTATTTTTCCTTTAAAAAAATAAATTGATACTCCGTGACAAAAATTAGAAAACCGTGCATGGCACAGGATCTAACATAGTTGTATATAATTATGTGTGAAAAGCTTGTTGGGAAAGATAAGAAAAAATATTTTTAGTATCTGATTATTGAAAAAATATGTTGTATGAGAGAATGAATGATAGTGGGTAAAAAGGAGATCTTATGTATGGGTTAAATACATATTGCTAACATATTCATTTGGTTAACAAGAAAGATATGATATAAGGGCCTGTTCATATTTACTTATTTTCAGTTCAGTTCAGTTCAGTTCAGCTTCAATCAGTTCAGTTCAGTTCCAATCAGTTCAGTTCAGTTCAGTTCAGCTCTTAATTTCCCCCTCTCATAAAATATTCATTTCAGCTTAGTTCAGTTTAGTTCAGTTCAGTTCAGCTCCAATCAGTTCAGTTCAGCTCAGTTCAGTAAATATGAACATGCCCTAAATGTATTGGTGAAATATATTGTATATAAATATATGCATATTTTAAAATATTTTTGGAGCTAATATATTTTGGAGCTAAGGAAGTAGTTCAAAGTGTAAAAATCCATAATCTAAGTAGAATTTTATTACTATGTAGACATGTTAATTAGGGTCAGGTCATGAGTCATTTCAAATTAGGTCACTTCAAGTTACGAGTCAAGAAATGTTCAACCCTTGCCCAAAGTTTTGAGTTTGGGTCAACTCAACGGGTTTTGAACATTTATTTAATTTAATTTATTTTTGTTATTTTTTATTTTTTTAATGTAATTAAATCGAATATTTCTACCAACATTATTATTAGTCATTATATGCCCACTAGATGAATTTATGCTCAGCCATATCAATTAAGCACCAGTGGTCTAGTGGTAGAATAGTACCCTGCCACGGTACAGACCCGGGTTCGATTCCCGGCTGGTGCATTAAAGCTATGAGGAGATTTGCGCCGTTAGTGGCAGATTGGGTCCGCCACAATTTGTCTGACCTTCAGATTATACTATAGCGCATCTGAGCTTTGTTTTTTTTTTTTTTTTTTTTTTTTAAATAATTTTTGTTATTAAATCTCCATTTATTTATTTTTGGGTCCATTTTTATAAATTTAAATCATGCACTAATTACACTTAGACATATTTATTACTTTGTACTCGTATTTATCTCTTCACTTGTAATTATTGCGAGAAAAAAGTGATCACCAACTGAAGCATTGGCTCTAATAACACTTGTTGAGTCACACACACTCCACTCCACTCCACATTATACTTCGTATATGATATTGTTCGTTTTGAGCTTAGCATTTGTTTTTTAACATCTTCTCAAAAAGCCTCAAATAATGGAGTGTGCTTCCACTTATTAGGATGAAAGTCCTTTAATCTTTTTTTTTTTCAAGTGGGACTTGGGATGAACAACCCAACAATCGTTTTCAAATTTTTGAACTAATTTGAAGAGATCACGACATCAACCTTTAATTGAAGGTATGTATTTTAAGATCCAAAATTATCGAAGTTCAAAATTTACTGTAGTACATATAAGTGAAAAGATATGTATCCTCTAAATAGAAAGTATTTATGTACTCCATATTTGTATCTTTATAAAAATTCCCAATTCCTAGCTACTTTGTTGGTTGAAGTCTTTGAAATCATTGGTTTGGTTTCAAAAATTTTAATGCACAGCTAATTTGAAAAATAATACTACCTTCGTTTTCTATTAGTTGACACGTTTTAACTTTAGCATTATTCATGCACCTCCCTTTGACCATGTTTTGTGATTAATATGTGGAAAAAAATATAGTCAAATGGGATCTTGTTAGATTCGTCACAATATATATTTTCAAAATATCAACTTTTTATAATTTTTGTTTATCAGTAATTAAAGTATTAACGATTGAATTTGTGCATTGACAAACGTGACTAAAGAAAAGTCTCAATTAAAAAGAAACGGAGGAAGTATTCAAGGTGTGTTCTCTTCACCTTATAAGATCGGACTTGAACTTATCTAAACTTATTTGAACTTATTGAACTTATAATACTTTATTAGACCTGATTAAACTCCTTAAAACTTATTGGACCTTATTAGAACTTATTATTAGACTTGATTAGAACTAATTGGAATTTATCAAATCTTATTTAATTATTTAGAACTTATTAGAAATTATTTAACTTATTGAAACTTATTAGATTTTATTGAACTTATTAGACCTTATTGAACTCAATAGACCTTATTGTAACTAATTTTCATCAATAAATAATTTAAATTCCTGTTGTAGAATAATAATGATAGGTATGTACTATGTAATATAGATAATACCTAAGTCAGCCTCTGACTTTCATTAATTTGGTCTCTGTCTCATTTACTCAAGATTTGTGAGAATTTTTGTTTAAATTGAAGCCACCAAGTTTCTGGTGCGGCCAGCCACACGATGTGACAGGGTGCCAAGTCAGCAAATAATGACAAAGTAACCGACCCCTAAGCAAGTACCCCTCCTACCTGGTAACCCCTGACCCACCTAGCAACCCCAGACCGATTAAATAACCCCATACCAACTAACTCCTTCAACCTAGTAACCCCTCCGACCTAGTAAGTAGTAACCCCCCCTATTAACCCACCTAGTAACCCCTCCGACCTAGTAACCCACCTAGTAACCCCTGACCAAGTAACCCCTCTCACCTAATAACCCCTAACATATAGTAATTAAACCCTAATCCTACACCACCTAGTAACCCCTAATCCTACAACATCTCAAAGCCTTAAACTCCACCACACCACCACCAACTTTCGTACCCACTTCCCCACGCCACCAGCGCAGGCCCCTAACACCACCATCCCTAGTCCCTAACCATGATCCACCTACCTAAACCATTACCCAAACCACACCACCACCATTACCTAAACCACGCCATTACCAACTCCCATACCCACAACCCCGATACACCACCAACCCCAGCCCCGATACGCCACGCCACCACCACAATTCATCGAACCCACAAACAAACACGGATCCAACCAAACCCACAACCAAACCGCAAAAAATAAAATTAATAAACATATACCTTAAAATTAGCAATGGCTTCGAATTTCACTTCAAATATGGCTATAAAGGCCAAAATCTAGAGTTTTCACGGCTGAATTTGACCTTGAAACGCCAACTACGAAACCACCAAAAACCACCACCACCGACAAACAAACCACGTTAGAGAGAGAAAGTTTGAAAGAGAAAATGAAAGGAGAGATTTGAGAGGAGAGAGAGAGTACAAATCTTGGAGGAGAAAAAGAAAAAAGGAGAGAGAAAGAGAAAAGAGAGGAGAAGAGTTAAAAAAAATTATTGTGGTTGGTTGTACGGTGCGGCCAGCCGCATAAAACTTTGTGAATTGAAGCATGTAATATGAGACAAATTGAATATAGGGTGTGTTCTATTCACCTGTTTTTTACTTATCCGGTCTTATCTGAGCTTATCTAAACTTACGTGAATTTATCTGAACTTTATACCATAGCTTATTAAAATTTATTGTAGTTGTAATTTGAACTTGAGCAACCCTTATAAAAAATTATTTTTTCTGAACTGAACTTATTTGAACTTGAACTTATTAGACCTGAAATAAGTGAAAATAAGGTGAATATAACGAACCCTTAAATGATAAGATATATAAATCAAACTAACATGTTGTATAATTTAATATTTATTATATTTTTTTTGATAAATTTAATATTTATTATTGATTATATAGCATTAATTTTTTTTTTTAAATGGTAGATTTTCCCTCCAAAGCTACTTTTACAATTATGGAAGGAAATCGCGCACACATGTACTCCCATGGTTTGCATATCACCATGATACATATTACCTTAAAAATACAAAAAATAATCAAAGACATAATCAATGTGATAGGTTTCCTTTTTTGTTTTTTGTTTTGTTTTTTGTTTTTTTTTTTAGAGAAAATGTGATAGTATATATAAAGGTATTATTGTACAATTGTTGTATTATTATTATTAATTACATGGCCTCACTCTAACCGTCCGATAATAACACAACTATTTAATAACCCTTGGATCTCCTCTCTTATCAAAGTGTTCTAAAAAATGAATTAATATTCTCATGCATTATAAAAATAATTTACATAATTTGACAAAGTGAATGAACCTAGTAAATTCATTTATGGTAAAAATCATACCAAAAATGCTATAAAAATGTCAACACTTAGACCCTTTCAAGTATTATACTATCACTGCCACCGATAATTGTTTTGCTGGCGAGAGAATCTCTCTCTGAAAACCCTGTTCAGTTTCGATGGATAAGGGCAAAGGAAAAGAAATTGCTTCTTCCTATGACCTAGAAATCCTGGCTTCACACCAGTCGAAGGGAGAGAGAAGCCGTCCACCAAGCCCAATTAACTCCCGATACCCACCACCACGACCACCACCTCCTCCACAACCACCAACACCAGCGACGCAAACTTTTTATTGCGTCCAATGCAATGCTAGGTTTGCTTCTCAATATGACTTGCGCGGTCATATGATGTACATCCATACTGAGCCACCACCCAGTGTCTCTACCCAAGAGACATGGCAGGCGGTCCTCCGAGCCCACGACGGTAATCCACCACCACAACTCGTCGAATTGTTCCATATCCAATTAAAGCGTGAGCGTGAAATTGAAGCTGCCAACTTTGTCCAATTGCTACTAGCACCACCAACACCCTCAGTAGGACTCACCCTCGGCGCCTTGCCTACTATCGAGGAGCAACGTCGTAGGGTGGTTGACCTGAACAAGGAGGCATCCGATGAGGAGGATGAGGAGTACAATTAGATCGTTGATCAAATTAAAGGGATTTAATTTGCATGGATTGAGAATGTCACTTTGCATGGGAAATCAAAACATTTTTAAAAGTTTATGTTTTGTCACAATTAAATTCAGTGCTCTATAAGTTATGTTGTTATGTTTTATTTTTCTTTGTAGTCGATCTTCCCTACCCATATTATTAATCAGTTTATATGATGTTGTTAAGTTGTTGTCTCATAATTGTCTGAAAAAACAAGAGTTAATTTGAGTAATTTGATTATCCAATGAGCAATTATACAATTAATACACACATTATACATGTATATTTTTTGCACAAGAATTTTGCGAATTTAAAAGCTTCAAATTGTATTCATCCTTTAATTTGATGCAAGGAGGCCAATGACATATAATACACTTTATGCACGCACACACAAGATATATGAAATAAAGCATAAGTCTTCTCGATTTAATTTTAATGGGTAAGCTTACGATTTCAAATCAGTATTCTTACAAAATGAATAAAAATTTAAAATTTTTTTGAAAAAAAAAATTTAAAATTTTTGGATATATGATTGTATATGTATGATTAAAATAAATTAGATCTAATCTGTATTCAGATATAAAATCTTATGATATGATCATAAACTTAACAGCTGTGGTTATTCCTCATTCAAAGTATGATATTTGCGTCGCTTGGTACTTAAGATTTTATCTAGTTACCAATATAGATTATTAGAATTTTAATTTATGTCTTTGCTATCATTAAGTACAACATTGATGGTGTGTTGCACGTAATTAACGCACCTAACATAGTGTTCATTGATAGCATAATATCCAGTTAGGGAAGATTAATTCATTGTATGGTGTTGATCGATCCTTTGTACTCATGATTGTGTTGAAGTACACAATGGCACCATGATGACATGCACGGTGCATACTTTATTGCACCTATTAAGTTCAAACCTTTGTATATATGTTGATCCTAAGAGATTATAATCGATCTAGATCATGTCACAGGATTTACATTGCACCTTTTAATAAGTTCAAACCTTTGTATATATGTTGATCCTTGAGATTATACTCGATCTAGATCATGTCACATGATTTACATTGCACCTGTTAATAAGTTCAAACCTTTGTATATATGTCGACCCTTTGAGATTATACTTGATCTATCACAAGACTCGCAACATTGGATGATGCTCTGATACCAATGACATGGCCTTTGTAACTTAAGTTACTTAATCCGTATTAGTTATGTTAAAGAAGCGAGTCGTGTAAGATTTCATTTGTGGTATACATCTCCCTTCTTTAAGTCCTAAAAATCTAAAATTGTTCCGTCCCCATTTGAGCTTTTATGTCATTTGCTAGGTTGCAAAAGAACGTGTACTGACACTGATACGGATACGAATCCTAAAAAATATTGATCTCAAAATAGGGGACAACACGAGTAAAACATGATAAAATTCATACAATAAGGCCCTGTTCACTTTACCTTATAAAAATAAGGAAAAATACACATTAATAATCCCAAATATGGGCGATTTACTTTAAATAATCTCAACTAAGGTTTATTATCTAATAATCCTAACAATGGGAGTAGTTTGCCAACAATAGTCCCAATGACTGGTAACCTGCTGAAAGAGATTTTTTTTAGCCACGTGTCAACGTATCATTGGTACAAAATAAAAAAAAAAAGAAAAAAAAGTAAAAAAAAAAATTCCCAGCCACCCCACAAACTCTAACCTTGCCAGAATCCGGCCAGCCACCAACTTACAACCATCCGAAACTACCTCTCAGCCAACTCCCGACTAGAGGTGACAATCTCAGACACGACACAACAACACGACCGAAATCGGCACAACACGAAGTTACCAAGAGAAAACACGAAGCCCACACGACACGAAATCAACCCGAACACGACTCGTTTAGAAAAAGTAGTCAAATTATAGAATTATCTTACATTTTACAAAGTTTTTTGATAAATTTTATAAATAACACGAAATTGACACGAACTCGACACGACTTTTTGCCAGCACTATTCATGACAACCGAAACCACCACCCATCCAACTCCTGACCATCGAAACCACCTCCCATCCAATCTCCGACCACCGAGAGACCCTCCTGGCCCATCCAACCCCCGACCACCGAAACCACCTCCCATCCAACCCCCGACCACCGAAACAACCTCCCAGCCAAACCCCTGACCACCGAAACCGCACCTGACACCGCCACCCCAGTCCCCAAAACAACTACGAAGTCCAATGAAACCACAGCCACACCCACTGCAAAACCCTAAATTCGACGATAATTGGCTGGTCGCACCCCTTGTCCACTGAAACTCGCCAGCCGGCCTTCTAGAAGGCCAACTAACCTAGCCCCGACCCCCGTAACCGCCTACCCAGCCACCCTGATCCCAAAAACCACCAACATGCGCGCGATGACTTTAGGTGGTTTTGGGAGTCAAGGTTGCTAAATTGGTGGTTTTGTGCTCGGGGATGGGTCAAAGGTGGTTGGCCATTTGGTTTCGATGGGTAAGACAGGTGGTTGGCCGGATTCCGACAAGGCTAGAGGTGGGGGTTAGGGTTTGACGGTGGGGATAGGTGGCTGGGATTTTTTTTTTTGATGTTAAATTATTTTTAAAAATTTTGGACCAATCACGTGTCGACACGTGTCATGGTACCCTGCTATAGCAGTTATAGAGGAGAGAGAATATAAAATTAATAAAATACTACGTATGATCTAGGTTAGGTCCACTGGGTGAAAGAAATGAATTAAATATTGTAAAAAATTTCCAAATAAGAAAATGGGGCAAATATTTAAAAACGGTCGAAATAGAAAAGTGAGGCAAGTATATAAAAAAGAAGGGAGTATTATTTAAATAAGCGGAAAAAAAAATGATAAACATGACCTTACTTAAGAATGTCCAAGACGTATCGTCGCGTATCAAACTAGTATAGGTGTTCGACACGAAATTGTACACATATTCTACATCACATGTACTCCCTCTGGCCCTAACTTAAAAGTCCATTTCTCTTTATTATGTTAGTAATAAATGTTAAAAATAGGCTTCTAAAAACCTTATAGTACAATAGTTTACAATGGCGTTAATATGTATTTATTGGTAGTTACTTAGGGCCTTTTCGCTTCAGTTTAATAATCAATTCAGTAAATGTGAACAGACCCTAAGTGGACATTGGTAGATTAATGGCATTAATCTAAAACATTAGAGATGTCCCATTGCATTACTGTTGCCCTAGTCCGATTCTTAAAAAGTTGCTTCATGCGCTTATATCTAACCAGCAAGGCAGAAAATCAGAATATAACAAACTTACAAGCCATGAACAAAAAATCAATGAACATACCCAATAACTTGGTCTAAAAAAAAAACATAATCTCTAAGAGAGCAGAGAATGATTCTATATCAAATAGATTCATTGATGCACAACACCAACTAAAAAGGACCAGAATGAATCCCATGTTTTAAATTCTATGTATGACGACAATAGTCACAGATAATAAAATGATCATTAAGCTACAACCAAAAAGTCTGGTATAGATCAATCATATAGGAAGGCAAATATCTAAGCTTGAAGTTTCTCTTGTGCGATAGCAGTAGCACTTGTTAGGAAAGCCTGTCCAGCACGGCGGTTTGATAGAGGTCCATGGCAACCAAGAAGCTGCAAGGCACAAAATACATTAGACAGCACCGTAAATCACTACTGATTATTACTAATAATAAGTGATCTACAGCAATGATGAAGGCAGGAGTAAAAACTCCACATGCACAGGAAATTGACAAAGCTAATTTGCTAATGAACAGATTTGTTTACGGCATATGCAAATTGGAATATTAACATAGGCAAAAGCAGAAGAATATTCCAAAAATATGCCCACACAGGCAAATAACACAAGGCAAGTAAATTCCGGAAGATAAAGAGCACCAGGATGATTGGTATCAAGTACTGGTACTAAGCAAAGTTTTACACGCTCAATCACGATAATACAGAGAAATCTTCACAATTCGTCAATAATAATGCATATAACGAAAATCCCAAACATGCATAAACCAACAGTTAAGAAGCACAACAAACAGAACACGTTGATAACGCAGTGACTGTTAATACAAATTACAGTGTAATCAAATAACATACTACATATAAGAGATCCAACTACTACTTCCATTCACAAAATGAAATCAATATTAGCCAGTGTCATCAGGTTAGCAGAGCACAAAATCCTAAATTAACCATCATATACAATTAAAAGGAAAAAAAAATTAACATACCTTGGCATTGACACCATCTTGTACAATCCTGTTCTCAGATTTGTACTTCAAATAATCAGCACGGTTATACTTGGTAAAGCCCCTGATTAATAGAGTTAAGGAAATCAGTACTGGGAAACATGATACTCGTAATTCAAAGTTCAGACTAGCATCAACCACTACTCTCAAGATTCAAAGACTACCAGCTAAATTAACCACCAGTATTGCATAAAAACTGATCAAATAATGTATAAAGTGTATAACTAATATGTTAAAACGATTTGAGCTTCCTATGAATATTTTATAACATTTGTTACCAACAATGAGCATGGTTGAACCAAAAAAAAGAAGTCCCAAGTAAAAAGCAGGTACTCGTACTCTAACCCAGAGACTACACATCCCAATTTGCAAATAAATAAGTGTTGAAACCTTAATAAAAAAGGCAAGCAGTAAACATACCATTTCCTGCTGATAATGATCTTTTGACGACCAGGGAACTTGAACTTAGCACGACGAAGAGCTTCCTGAGCATGATGGCTGTTAGTGTCCTTGCAACGAACGGAGAGGAGGACCTGACCAATTGCAACACGAGCACAAACACCCTGAGGTTTGCCAAAAGCACCCCTCATACCGGTTTGGAGCCTATCAGCTCCAGCACACGAAAGCATCTTGTTGATACGAAGCACATGGAACGGGTGAACCCTAACCCTTAGATGGAAAGCATCCTTTCCGGCAAACTTAGTCATGTACTTGTTGCAAGCAATACGGGCAGCTTCCAACGCCTCACTTGACACATTTTCCTTCTCCCAACTGACAAGGTGCACACAGAAGGGGAATTCATCGACACCTTTCTTCTTCATACCGACATCGTAAATCCTGATTTTAGGATCAGGAACACCACGGCAAAACCGGGATTTAGGGTATGGCTTGTTCTTAATCTGACGATAACATCTTGCCGGTCCTAAATTGAATCCATTTAAAACAATCACGTTTCAGTTTCTTCAGCACAAAAAAAAAACTCCATTTATCACAACAATTTTCACTTTATCTAATAGAAAATCCCTCATTTGAGCATATTGCATATTACTATCGAATCAACAAAAGCGAAATTAAGTTAACGCAACACATCTTAAACAATGATTAAAAATAAAATTTGCATCAATCTCATTGTCATTTGTTCATAAATTAATCAAACATACATAAACACAAATTCATCGGAACTACCACAAATTATCAGTATTTATTAAAAATAAATTGATCGAATCGAAACAAAAATGGGAAAAGTTACAGACTTTATAGCGAATAATCACTCAAAATTATCATATAAACACAAAAAATCAAGCAAAAACTAGCAGAAAAAACAGCGGAATTCAATTATTGTCCCCAATTCGACGAAGAAACTGAATTCACAAAATCGATTGAACAAACCAAAACAAAATTGACAACTAACAGTACAATCGAAACACTAATCCAGAATAATTAAACAAAGATGAAGAACATACTTCTTCCCATGGCGGCGAAACTTGAAGAAAATCTGAGCTCCGAAAATCGAAAACCCTAAGACGAGGAACAAGAAGAAGTAAAGTGGGTTTATAAATAAATAGAGAGAGAAAAAACGGGTTGCCCTGTTTGTTGGGCCGGTCAGGGGTATTACGATTTATGACGTTTGTGCTGGCGTTGGAAGTGTTAGATTGCCCATTTACGGCATCTTTTTTCAACAGTTTGGTCCAGTCTATGATCTACGGCCCAATTATTAATTATAATCAATGTCTAATGCTATGCTATATTTCTGTTCACATGATAGTTTTTTATTAATAAATTGAATTATTTCTTATAAAATTAAACTATTTTTGTTGAATTTATATCTTTTAATAATTGATTGTAATATGATAAATATAGTAATTTTTTTTTCCTTAAAAACAAATAAAAAAATATTGTAATTTTTGTAAAGTGAATGTAATAGGGCCTCAGGCGCTAATGATATTGTTGACATTTTTATTTTATTTTTTTTTGACGGGATATTGTTGACATTTTTATTTTATTTTTTTTTTGACGGGATGGTTGACACATTTTTATTTTTATTTTTTTAATTTAGTGATTAATTTAGGTAAGACAAGAATAGAAATGGGCTATTTATCCTCGATTTCTCGAAAAAGAATGATACAACATACAAAAATGGAATAAACAGAATTGGAATGCTATCTCTTTCCTACAAAAGGGAAAAATGAATGATGGGGGTGGGGGATTATGCAGTGTACAATACTTCATAGTTGATACACGAACCCAAAATGATTGGACAAAAATCAACGTTAATATACATCAATCTGATTGCAGACTCCTATTGCCAAAATTTGAAACATTGATACAAATTAATATGAACATTGAATGGTGCAGCAAGGCAGGCTGGAGATGCGCTTGCACGCAGAACCCCAGGCTGCTCGTGTATGTATATGATAATGTATCTATAAGATGGGAGGGGAAAACAAAAGAAAAAATCACTATACATATATCTATGTAGGGTAAGGGACGAACTACAACCACCCTTGAATCTATGTACTTCGTACTAAAGGTTGATACAGTCTCATCTAGCATATTGACAATGGTAAGTGGGATGTGGTTGTATCAACTATCACTCCAACTATCTTCATCATCGTCTTCATCACTTCCAGCCATTGCCTGTTTCAAAATTTGTCAGTTTAACAGTGAAAGAAGTGCAAGAACTCTGAAATATAGATGGGCCTGACTGCAAAACAATAATTCTACAAACATTTTTGGAGCATGGACAAACCTGACGAATAGTGCTTGCTTTTTCCAGAATGGCAGCAACCTTCAAATTTGTTCTTGGACCTTGAATATTGGGTCTAGCTGCAACTGCTGGTTTCAAATTGAACGACTGAAAGGAAGAAAATAAAAGTCAGCTGCTAGTTTTAGAGTATTTAGACAATGTTCAGGATGCTTAACACCCATGAACATTAGGAAAGGCAATGTTTAGGCTTTAGGATAAGTAACACCATGAACATTAAGAAATGCAATCTGAGGGCAAACCTTATTTCTTATTTGTTCAAATAATGAGTCTCTCTCTTCTGCTTTTGGTTCAGCCGGAGGATGTGACCTTTCAGTTACCTTCCTTAGCAACATTCGTGGGGATTCTGTTTCTTCAGTTTTCAGTTCAAGCTCTTCTCTAACCCTTTCCCGGACCTTCCTCAACTGCGCCATTGGTGAATTAATTTCTTCAACTTTAGGCTCAACCTCTTGTTGAGACTTTACCCCTACCTTTCTTAGCTGCAACTGTTCCAATAGAAATTCTCTCTCTTCAGATTTTGGATCAACTGGTGATTTAACCCTGTCTCCAACTTTTCTTAACTGCAACTGTTCTGGTAAAAATTCCTCTTCAGCTTTTGTGTCAACTGGAGGTTTTACCCTTTCTCCCACCTTTCTCAGTTGCAACTGTTCCAAATATTCTCCTCCTTCCTCTTTTGACTCCACTGGTGGCTTGACCCTCTCCACTTTTCTCAACTGCATTTGCTCCAGTATAGACTCTCCTTCTTCGGGTTTTGATTCCAATGGTGGCTTTGTCCTCTCAACCTTTCTCAACTACATAAACATAAGAGATATAAGAACGCAGCATTCTAAGTGTATGTGTGTGTGTGTGTGTATGAAGCATTTGCAAGATAAAACTATAGAATCTAAGATAACACCGATTCCAGGACTGACCTTGCTTTTGTCAATGGAAACAACCTCAACAATGAGAGGATTTCTAGGTCTTGGAAGCTTCTTCTGGAGAGTTCCATTAATATTGCCATCTGCATAAGATGGAATCTCATCATATTCACTCGACCATGTTCTTCCCGCCTCAGGAGCCACCAAACCTGGGGGTGCTTGATCCACAAGGGGCTGAGAGTAAGAATTTGCTACTTCCTCCGACACTTGTGGACTGTGTCCAACCAGCTCATTTTGAATAGAAGTTTCAGTATCCACTTTTGTTTCTAGTGTAGATGAATTTTCAGAAAAGTGACCAATTAATGATCCGGATTCAGGGGGATCCACATTAGGCTGACGGGAATCTTCAGAAATCTGAGTGCCATTCAATGACGTTGAGGCAGAAGAGACCGTAATAGGTACATGGTCTTGTCTTCCAACTTCACCTGTTTTAGCGTGGGCAGAATCTTCAGAAACCATAAATGGATTTGACGGTGTATATATTCCTTGCTGTGTTACATAAGCATCCAGATTTGTGGATACAGAAGGGACTGTGGATGGTATATTGTCTTGTCTTCCAACTGCACTAGTGTTAATCTGGAATAAACCTTCAGAAACTCCAACAGGCATTGGCAGGGGAAAGACTCCTTGCTGTGCCACATAACCATCTGAATACCCCAGATGTCCCTCATTTGTGAGAGACCGGGAATTGATTTCAGTTCTGTAATTGCTAGTTGGTAGGACCAATGACTGAAGAGGAGAAAACGCATAATGCACTGCTGGTGGAGCCAAAGGCAGGATTGTCGGTGGGATTGAAGTAAGTGTATTATTCCCTGCTGCGAGGGTCACTGGTTGGAAAGAAGCTATTGTGTGGTGCACTGCTGGTAGGGGTATTGGTTGTACTGGAGCAAGGGAATGGTGCATAGTTGGCAGACCCATTGGTTGAACTTGGACTGGAACACGTGTATGTTGCACCACTGGCCTCCCCGCTGGAGCAGCAGCAGAATTTTGGAACTTGCCCAGTCTCCATTGCATAGGAGGCAAAGGAGGCAGAGATGGTGGCTCTAGGTTGATTCGAGGGGGCTGACCAGAGTTCTCCAACTGTGAGGCTTGGTTACCACTACTTAGCATGCCATTATTGCCATGCACCCATACATTGGAGGTGTCCAGCATATACTCAGCTGATTGCGGTGAAATTTTTGATAGTGTAGGTTGGTCATCATGTAAACCAGGAACAGCTATGCTTGATTCTCTCTCAACATATTGGGGTTCAAAGAGAGCATGGCCAAGTGAATCCAGGTCCTTCGCTTCTGCAGCTGAGTTCTCACTACTCTTGACATCTTCAGGCAGTGAACCATCATGTAAGGTGGGAGAATCAGCAGAAGATATGTTGCACATGTTGGCATTGGAAGTTACAGAAGCATCTCGAACAGGATCAATTTGCCTTCTTTGCTCTACCTCATCATTTTGATGAAATTGCTTGGTGACTAAAAGAGGGGGCTCATGGAGCTTCTCAGGAAGTAGTGACAAAGTCGACCCATTTTGATGATAATCATCCACGACATCAACTTGTTCGGAACCATCAGCAACAGTTTCTATATGATCCACCTTCCCCACATGACGATTGGAATGTGACTCATCCTCAGATGCCACTACATTAGAATCATTATGTTCACAGGGTATGTTAAGGGGGGATGCATCAGGAGAAAAGATCTTGTCCTTGTCACCATGCGGATCAACGGGAGCATGATCAACGTTGGCTTCACCAAGAATAATTGCTGCTTGAGATTCACGATCATCCACAACAGTATCTGACTCAAAGGCTTGTGATTTATCTGGATTCCCATCAACAGAAATAGAGTATCCAGTATCATTACCAGAATATACCTCACAAGCTTCATCTGGGCAAAGCTCCAGTAGAGTACTATCAGTTGCCTCTAAGGGCATTTTCAGCCATTCACATTGCTTTTCCAGAGGATCTAGAACAGGGGATGGCTTTCCCACCTTGAAAGAGTCCTGCAAGATATTATCAGCGGACCAAGAAATCTCACTATTTGAGTCATCCCTGGAAGACACAACAGCTGCATCAGCTTCAAAAGAGCCACAATTAGCGAGTTTAGCTGCCTCAGTAATCTCACCAGGAGGAAATTCTCGTGCGCTAGTGTGTAGCTGATTGGCCATGCCAGGCAAGTTTTCAGCTCGGCAACCATGCAGAGCAAAAGATACTATTTCTTTACTCACAGCAATATCATCTTCCATACTAGTATCTTCCCAGGAACATGGAAGATTTTCCGCAGAAGAACCAAGAGATGCATGGCCAGAATTCTTTGTTCCAGGGAGCAGCTCGTGAAAACCAAAACTCGCAGTAGAATCTGTGGCAGAGCATAAATCTTTTGAGTTTTTTCCAGTTGATGGAGTACAATCTTCTTCATGGGCCATAATGATGGACTTAGTTTTTTCTTGATACATAGGAACGGAAACAGGAGAGTGTTTACCAGATGATCCAATGTCTGAACAAGCATTTAATTCTGCTGCTCCGAAATCCATATCGTGTCCTTCGACCAATGAACCAGCTGCATCATGGGAGTCTGTTTCAGGCAAATGTACCAAGCCATCCGAGTTATTTAACAAACCCCCTGATGCCTCACAATGTACACTACAATGCGGACCATCCTTATCATGAACTGAAGGTTCCACACTGACAAAATGCCCACTATCCTCAGAAGTGTCAGAAAATGTTCTATGGGAATGCAAGATATCAATTTGATTTGTACGTCCTTGATCCATTTCTCCCAAATCAACATCAAGATTTGCAGAGACTTCTGATTCTGGGCATGGCAAGGGATCATCTACTAAATTAGCTTTCACATCTACAGGAAGAATCTTCTTATTAGAATCAGCAAGAGAAGAAGTATTCAAAGCTTCACCAGACTCCTCCTCACTCTTCAATATGTCATCAACTGCGGCATGAGCAATACTGGCTGCTGCATGCATTTCTCTTTCTTTTCTGAGAATCTCCTCGTATGTGGAATGATGGTCAAATAACATATTGTCAGAATCCGAGTTAGAAGCTTGGATAGTAGTAACTGCTACATCAAGATCAGTTGTAGTCTCCATCAAAGTGTTCACACTATTTGAGCATGAACTTTCCCTGTCCTTGGATAAACGATCGCCATCTTCAGATGTGATGGAGTTTCCAATTGATTGTGAATCCAAGGATACACAACGGAGTTCCCGCCGTTTTTCGCTTCCATCAGAATCTTCCATAACGGGTTCCACATTCAAATAGTGTGGATTTTTCTTACAATCAGAATCTGTCTCAAATTCAGACTCCATATTAGCAAGAGCGTCCACATAATTATCAATCTCACTAGCAACATCATCAATATCACAAGCACCATCAGCACTGCCTTCTGACATGCTTTCTCTATCTGCAATTTCTTCACTACTCACCACCTTCGAAATTTTTGATAAGTTACTATCATGACTTTCATGATAGAGTCCAGGTACTTCCGCACATTTATTGTCACTCAATGTATTCAACTTGTCCTGATTAAAACCACCCATTGATGATTTGGCCACAATTTCCCTGCCTTCAGGTGAGGAGCAAAAGCTTCTGTCAGTGTCTATTGATTCTTTGACAGGACTAATTGCACCAATTTCCACAATTTCAAGACCTGTTTCACAAACAGTATCTGACTTCCATGTCAATGCTAGAGGGTCAATACATATTTCATGAAGAATTTTTTGCTCCTGTGGACTAGTATCCAAAAACTTTTCCATGTAACTTTTCACATTATCCTGCTCGAAAAGAGATCCAGTAAACTGCCTCTTCTTCAATTTTACACGACGCGCTGGATCATTAATACCACTCTCAATACGCTCTTCCAGAAACAGCTGATGCAGTCTGCACTAGCAAAATTCATATGTTAACGTTTATCAGTTAGCAATCTTTAAAGTATGTAAGAAAAAGAATTGAAACATCGAAATAAACGAAGGCTTCATACTTGGCATGTGATGACGGATAGGATTCTGGAGTATCTCCGTTTCTCCATCGCGGTCCTCTCTTCTGAAACACGACCAAAAAGACAACATTAGGACAGAATTTTACATATACATGGAGTTCACAAGCTTGGAAATAAAAATTTACTTTACAGTCTCAAAGTAGTAGTAATAAAACTACACATCCAAACAGAAGAGAAACCAAAGATTAATCAAGTTAAGTATAAACCAATACAGTCAAGGTGGTGCTGAAAAAAGTCTTTAGAAGCTAGAAGGTATATGCCAAGGGGCAAAACCTAACACAGCAGCAAACTGCCCATTTTCAAAATTATATCTCAAATCAATATTCAAAATAGAGAAAGTTGCCAGCATGCCACCATTTTTTTGTACTCGCAGATTATCGAATTCCAAGAGAGTCAACAATAAACTAATAAAATAAACCCAAATTAGGTCAAACATATAAGAGAAGAGCGCCAAGTAATATTAAGCACCAATACTTCATAATAGATATCAATAGCAACTGGAGCTATTAATAGGTACAAGTCGTAATATGCTAATGACACAGGTCTATTGATAACAAGTAGTAACATTAAACACCAAGTTTTATAGCAAACAGAATGATCACTAGCAGTGCACACCAACCCATTCGGTCATATCAATATTTATCCCCTTCCGACCACCAGGCACAGAACTACACAACTATTTTAGAATGATACTATATATAACATAAATATAAAGAGGTGTAAGTGCAACAGAGGAGCTGTAAGTGAAACGGATACACTAATTTACCCTCCCAGTTCACTTTTGTCTCCCTTTAGCAGGAACTGGCAACTGATATTGCATATAAAGTCAACATCCTTTCATTACCATGCTGTAAATATATATTTCTAGGCCTTTGTCATCACCATAAGCCACAACTCAGATCACTTGTTATTGTTATCGTTGCAGCTACTCTAATTTATAAACACACACGCACACGCACACACACACACATGCATCACACGGGCACACGCATGCACACACACAAACACGCACGCGTGTGCGCGCACCACACACACACAGTCTCACACACACACACACACACACACACACAAGCCACATAAGAAGTTTCTTAGCATATTAGCGTGTATCATTGTACCTTTACTCTTCGAGTTTTCTTATCCCTCTGTCCTTCTAATTTTCTACCAGTCAAAGATGCTGATTCCATCTTAAAGAATGATGGGTCAGTGAAGCGCTTCAAACACGCACCGGCACCCGCAACATCAAACCTGCAACATGTTAAGCCATCAACATCATCAACTAATAACATATCATTCTGTGTGGAGATACATAGTTATCAAAATAAAAGAAACCTACTTGTCAAGAAGGAAGAGACGAGGAGGACCCCTACACTCCTCGTAAGAATCCATAACAAATCGAGGTAAGTCTTCTCGAGTAACCACACTCTGATCCATACGGAGATTAGGATGCCAGTCAACGCCTGCCACATACATATGTTAAAGTGCAGAACAAAAGCCCATGCAATAACTGTTATCAGAGAATTAACAGCTTTCACTACTCTAAAATCCAAGGGAAGTTTCACTGTTAAAAGTTTTTTAAACAACAAATTCAGATTAAAATTTGTAAATCCTCTGTATATAAGATACACTAATTTCATCCTGCGGGTTGAAAATGCCTAAGTAAACGTTGTACAATCCAGACCGGATTGCCAGAAGACAGCATATAGGCATCCAAATTATCAAAAAATGAACCGAATTCAGGCCTACAGGACAAGATTTACCAAAGTGATGCAAGAAAAGAAATGAGCGAAACCTTTTTTTTTTTTTGTGAGTTACAACTTACAATACTTGCAAAAGGTTGAAACAAATGGGGTAGAGCTTTTAAAATATTATATCAAACCATGGCATCTTTAATCAGGCCATCAGCCCAACAAGGCAACAACATATAATAAAGTGAGTAGAGCAGGCCCTTGACCGACCACGAAATAAAAATTTCCTTTAGACCCTTGATTGTCAAACAAAGAGTGTTAAACCTGACACTAATTGTATATTCATCAAACAAATTTACTACTAAGTTAAACAACAATAAAAACAGGCATCTTCCATAAGAAATGCACACTTGATAAAATTTCCACCTGTGTTGTAGAGAAACGCTGTATGGCTAGTTTGGGAGAGGAGTGTCCTTTCAATTGAAGGAAATTCAGCTTCCAGTTGCTGGACACGAACTATCAGACCATGACCTCTAGCAGAGGTAGCCATAACTTCTTCATGCAAGTCATGGAATATTTCAGCAGCAAACCTTTTTAAAT
Source organism: Chenopodium album (assembly GCF_948465745.1). NCBI lineage: Eukaryota > Viridiplantae > Streptophyta > Magnoliopsida > Caryophyllales > Amaranthaceae > Chenopodium > Chenopodium album. The sequence goes on along the minus strand of NC_137836.1, from coordinate 2,727,899 downwards.
CAGAAGACACAAGTAATCAGGGAAACATCTCTTGCAGCAAATTATGAGAACAATAAATTTGATACATAAAGATGTTGTTTGGTTTGTATAAACAACATGGGAATTAGGAGAGTTCTTAGGAATTGCGAAATGCGTAAGTTGTTTGTTTGAATAAAATTTGGTGAAATGGGGGAAGTAGAGCTTCCTAGGAATTTTTAGTTTCCACAAAATGTAGAAATTTACTTACTAGTCCCCACTAGGTAAGTTGAAATTTCTATGGGAATTTATTTCCCTCATTACTAACCAAACTGCTTTAAGAAATTCCCATGAATTTGATTGTGGAATTTAATTCCCATAAATTAGAAGTTCATGGGAATTTTCATTTCCTATGTTAACCAAACGACCACAAAATTCAAAGATTGACCCCTCAAAGGGAAAAGGAATAAAATGAAAATCTACCTAGATGTAGATGCATCACACGATCCTTTATCTCTAAACTATTACTCGTAACTCTTTATATGGTCATTGATCTGTGTTTGTTCCAAAATGTCATGGGGAATCATGGTTTGACATTTGGACTTTCCGTTATGCAGATGTATTGGGAGCTCAATGCCTTATATTCTCTCAGTAAGATTGGTTAATTATAATCTCATATAAGACAAAACAGTTCCACAATGATTAATGTTGTGGACAGGCAGAAAAACAAAAGACAGAGTTTAAATGATGTTCCCCTAGCTTGATAGCACATTTTTAATGTTGTCCAACAAAGAAAGCATGTAACTTTGAAAAACATAAATCAATTAATCTTTCTCAACAGTCAATGTAGGCTTATAAATATTATTTATCAGACAGCAATATTCTCTAATAGCCGAAGAAGGAAAGGTTGCATCTCAAGGTTTCAAACTACACATCAAGACATATTCAAGTCTATACTGACAATCTTTGCAAGGTTTAACAAACAAATCATTGCATCCTTCAAATCTTTACACCAATGCCCTTTAGCTAATTTATTAACCTACCATTGTCATTCAAGTTGATCAACATTAATATGATAATATCCTCTAATAGCTAATGGCACAAGATGAGAAAGGTCATTTTCAAACCGTATACATCCAACTTTTAATTGCCATTCTATATACTTGGGACAAAATCATCACATACTTCTCATCTTTTCACCGAGGTACAAAACCTTTCGTTTACTTATCTATCGTTGTCATTAAGCTTGTTCAACAACATTAATTTCTGAAACTGAGTATTTATTGGCATTTTTTTAGCCCACTAAGAAATTAGGATGCAAATAACCACAGCCTTCAAATTGCTTCACTTGGGCACTTGGGTGTGTTTGGCTTACATCTTCCCATAAAACATTTACTATAATGTCTACACACTTAAAGAACCCTAATCCAAAAGAACTGTTAATGCTAAATTGGCAACAACCAGAGTATACAGCTTACAACCACATCATGATGACTAGGAATGTCTTAGTATGCAAAATCACAATAGAAAGTATATATCATAACTATATTTAGACGGCCTACTGGGATTAATAAGGTTAAGCGTGTAATACACTTAGGAGAATAAAGCTTCATAGGAACTCTACAAAAACAGAGAGGATTACAGTAATTAGGAATTTAGGAGCAAGAACTTTGGCCAGAGTACAATGAGTAGCGTAATTCAACATCTCCTCCTCATTGGCTCATTGGATTATGAAATTTTCCAAGATGATCTTTTGTTCTTTTTTTTAATAATTTTTCTATTCTATAGCTTCCCACGGCTGTTTAGACCTTTGCCTGCCTCTAGATTTCCAGCCTGCTTCATGCTTGCTTTTCTGCACCTTTTAATTTCATATTTTAAGCATTTATTGGTTCTTAGCCAGATGAAAGGAGATTCTTTCTCTAAAAGTCTATCAGATTTAGATAAAACAAAAGCTCATATGGAGCTTAATCATATTATTGATCCATGTCGTTACAGTAAGGATGCAAATCAACATCAAGTTAGCTATTAGTCATTTTTTTTTTCTAGGGGTGCTAAAGTAAAGGACCTTTATTATTCCCTTCAAAATTACTTGGGCTAAGCCTTTTTCCCATTCCAGAATAGGCCGCCCCTTCGTCATATGCTACAGGTATCATAGTTAAAATGTAGCTCAAGTTTACTCCCTATTGGCCACAAAATCCCCCACCTTGGATCACTTATCCTAGAAAAAAACAACAAAGCATTGTGTAATGCCCAGTCCGCTACTCGGGACCAAATCAAACAGCCAACCACTAATCGGTTCCAATAAAATCCAACAGGTAGCAAACAATTTCAAAACGTACAACACATACCCCCTTCGGCCCTTCCCCATGTTTCCTTTCGTTTTCTAATTCAGGAAATAAGGCAAGAGTTTGATGAAATTATCATTTCTCGCTTAACATCACAATCAACAAATCTGATAGGCATCAAATTCACATAATATCTTCCTGCAATTTAATATCACTAACAATAAAATCTAAACACTTCCATTAACAGCCAAAAAAAAGTGAAAATAAATACTTCAAATTCAAACAACATCTAATTCAGGCAAAATTCCGCAAAATTTGCATTTTAAGTCAATGTAAAGCTTAATCCAAAAATCAAAAATAAAAAGTGAAATTAAATACTTGAAAACTAAACAATATCTAATTCAGGAAATTCCGCAAAAATTGCATTATGAGTCAATGTTAAGCATAATCTTAATTAATCCAGCTGAAGCAGATCTCAACAATTGATTAAATTCAAATTCACGCCATAACAAACAAATTTTCACCAAATCAATCAAAAATTGAAACCCTAATCACATTCAAAAATTGAAAAGAACATACTCAGCTAAGTCACCGAGCTGGCGAAGAACACCAACAAGACCAGCCATGGCAACACCTTCAAGCAGAGCTTCAGGATCATCTTTATCAGCAACTTTATACAACTCTGGATCCGCTAAACTATACTCATTCCTAATTTGATGCCTATTTAAAGGCATTATATCTCTCAATTTCTTCAATTGCAAACCCTAATTTCCTCTGCAACTTCGTCTTCGTCTTCTTCGAAGAAATTGATGGTAGGATTTGGAAGAATTTGTCACATTTCAAGGAATCAACCATGAAAAAGCTTTGCCACCTAAAAATGGCAGCGAAAATAAATAAATTTATAAAAGTGAAGAGGAGAGAGAAAGTGGCTGAAAATGGAAGACTGAGAAAGAGTGACAGTAAAAAGGAGGAAGAGAAAAAGGCAGGAAGAATTTATTGTTGTTTGATTTTATTTTTTGAGGAATTTAATTTTTTTGCAGGAAATGGTCCATTATATTTTTGGGAGAATAAATGAAAACAGTAAAATGTCGTGGATATATAATGTGACCCAATTTACTATTCCGTACTTGTGTAGTTAAATAGGCGCGCATCTTGCCGTTTTATTTGCTCTCTTTCTTTCGCACTTGGTATCGCTATCGGTCACCGATACTTCTTCGGTCTCTCCGTCTTCAAATAAAAGTTTACCCCGTGTATTGTGTATATTATGGAGAACTCACGTATGATGTACGGAGTATGTATTATGATGAATTTTTTTATATATATAAATATCATTGACATGTTTTCTTTTTTGTTATGATTAAAGATTTGTTCTCATTTACTGAACTACACTGAGCTGATTGGAGCTAAAATGAACTGACCTGAGTAGAGCTGAAATGAATATTTTATAAGAGAAGCAAATTAGGAGCTAAACTGAAGTTAACTGAACTTATTGGTGCTGAACTGAACAGAACTTAAGATGAAGTGAACATGTCCTATTGTATTGTATGAGTTAAAAGTTAAAATATACCAACTAAAACTACAAAAATGAAGTATTAGGCAATATGAGTACGGGATATATCATTAGTGATATAAAATACTCATATGACTATATGAGATTATTGTTCACACATACTTTCTCGATTTTCATTCTTCATTAATGTGTAACTATACAAGCTATCCGATGATGAAATATTACAACTTTTTATAAAACACCCAAAGTAACAAGTGTTGCAATTTTAATAATGGAGAAAGATATTGTAGTGTTATTGATGATGAGGTAGTAATGCATGCATAAATAAGATTATTGATAACAAGATTGTACCATAATTTCATGGCCTCAAGATCATGACTTGGGAGGGGCAACTCTTACAAAGTTACTTCCTCTATCCACTACTCCGTACTCCGGTTTTTTTTTTTTTTTTTTTTTTTTTCTATAGTAGTTTGCTCATTTATGACTTGATAACTTATTTTTTATTTTTATCAATAATTGGTTACTCCACTTGTGAAAATCAATTTGTATTCAATAAAATTCAATAAATTAAACAAAAATAATAATGATATGCATTTTCTACATCTCCCTTAATTTAAAAAGTTGAAAAGTTTAACATTTTCTATTTTTCCGTTGCAAAATACGGAGTATGAAGTAAAAAATACCGACCTGTAAAAAAAAACAAAATATGGAGTACGTATTTACATTTCACACTTTCACATGTCAAATACGAAGATACTACGATTACCGAGGTAATAGTTTTACCGAGTACTTCGTATTTTAAGATAAACGGGGCCCACTTGCCACAACTAAAAGATTTGTGGAAAACGCCAAAATATCGATTTTGACATTTGCAAACCGCAACAATTTTCTATTCCTTCTCCACAAAAATACACCGTAGGTACTACTACTGGATTTTGTACCATACGAAAATAGTAGGACTACAATGATTTTTTATTTTTTGGGGTCATAGATATTTGTCTCACTATATAATAATTACATAAAATAAAATTGTATTACTTGGTTCACTCCTCAAATGTTAAACTAGTATGAAATGTCACATGAGACATGCTCCATATATTGTAGTGAATTGATTTTGCAACTATTGTTGCATTTGATGGAGATGAAAATATGTCGTTGGTTCTTGAAATATTTGGAGCAATGTTTTATGATAGGGTTTTTTCTTATGTTAGTAATTATATTTTCTAAACTTTTTTCGTGACAAATTGGATATTTCAAGTAATTATATGTTAGTAAAGGTTTATCGTATTTGGATACCTTTTAGACAATAAACGAAGAGTGAAATATTTGGATAAAATCAATTATAAATATAAAGATAATTTTCTTTCATACTTTTAAAAGTTTTCACAATCCGGAGGAATTTAATCCTTTATTGACAGTTATATGAGCGTTAGAGCATGTACAACTACCCTTTCCTCTTCACTTGAACTATGAAGCATGCTTATTTGACTGATTTGAGGATGTTGTATTAATGTACGTATAAGAATTGAGGTGAAGATTGTATAAGGATAGAGGACGACCTAGTTGATGGAATAACAACTAACCCTAAAAGGCCGGTTAAATATTATTTGAAAGGGCCGATTTTACATCCATAATTTCAAGCCTAACGAACTCTAGCTCACGTGAGGGCCGGGGTCCGGGGGCATTATAAAATATAACATATTATCTTTGGTCTCAACCATCAACTTAAGTTTTCAATTGAATTGGTCCTTTAACAGTTACCTTCCAAAACGAAAGTAATTGTTCTTTAGTTACTACGTACTACTACGTGTAGTGTATGCATACTTCCTTATTTGATCACCACTCCACCTAATTATTAATCAAACTCATCACCAAATTCTTTAGCTTGTCGTATTATCCAGTCCAAACATGTCCTAAATACAACTTATATTATATTTACAGAGTGTGTGGGTATAGTCCGTAGTGAGTTAAGCTGATGAATATATATTTGGATTAGAACCTAACTATATACAAATACATATCGTAATATTTTTCATATTCCATATTAAGTAATTTACAAATTACAAGTATACAACCGCACCCTTAAAGTATAAATAATTATAAAAATATTGTACGTTAGCTTCCAAGGCTAGGCTTTGCTACGATGCTGTTCACCAAAACAATGCTCCAGAAGGCACCATGCAACAACGTGTAGTAGACAGTCTGCCTTCTGTTGCAAACATAGCAATGTTGAAGTGCATGTTTGATACTTGGATAATTTAATTTGGCATAATTGTCACTGTCTTCTACCCATTTTTTAAGATGCATGTTGCATTGGATGCTTGGTTTAACTAACACTAGCACGGCACAACTAAGGAAAATCGTACCGTTTGAATCCAAATTGATTCCTAAATAATAAGTCATACATATGGTATTTGATTGATTGGGGATCGTCGTTATTTGGAATTGAGTTTTAAAACGCAACATACGTATACAATTGTCATACATTCAACAATTTATAAAAATCAACGCCACGCCTATTTCAATGCAATGGGAAAAAAAAGTTCAAATGAAAGTTTAGACAATGACTATATTTTAGAATGATTTATAATAGAAGTTTGGTAATTTCTATAGTATTATGTACAAGCTAAGCTAATTTTTAAGGAGTTAGACCTGTTCTCATTGACTGAACTCAGCTGAACTGAACTTAACTGAGCTGAACTGAACTGAACTGAGCTGTACTGAATTAAACTGAACTGAAATGAATATTTTATAAGAGAAGGAAATTAGGAGCTGAACTGAACTGAGCTGAACTGAACTGAATTTCAACGTAAGAGAACATGCCCTTAGTTTGTTGTTCATCTAAAATGTCTTATATATATATATATATATATATATATATATATATATATATATATATATATATATATATATATATATATATATATATATATATAATCTTATCTTTTAAAATGTTTGTTGTACTTTGTATACTAGACACTATATTAGCACTCGTGTGATGCACGAATTAGAATAAAAAATTCAATACAATATGAAATAATTAATTCACAAAATGTGGGTTTTTGGAAAGAGAAATATCACTAATACGCTTTTGGTTAATTGATGTTCACACTTTAATAATTTTGGAGGGAAAAATTTATATGAGAAATTGACATGTGTACAGTGATAATGTAAGCGGTTTTTATTTTAGTTATTGTTATAGATAGATTGGAATAAACATGTATCGCGTGTGTAAATCTTGTTAACATATAACCTAAAAACCGATTGACTTACACTATACACTACCCATAGTAATACAACTAGTACCATGTATTTATAAGATCTTCCTACATACACGCATGACGCATGCATGAATGCATGATGATATGACCTTATTAGGTGTTTCCCTTTTCATTTTTGGAAACTTTTTTTATAGTAGCAAAAACTCAATAATTAAGCAAATTGGGAGCCATAATAAAGTGACAAACAATTTACTTATTTTAATTAATCAACACAACAATTTCCAAATTATTCTTCATCAAAATTATAACATAAATAAGTTTCATTAGATAATAAATATAGATAGCAAGCAAGGAATAGTAGTGGATCTCTAATCATGCAATCTTTGCTTAAAAGCTTTGACTGATTGGTGGAAACATGCTTTCAGATGTTTTACTCCTAGTCTATAGTATGCCCACTATATATTTTGCTGTCTATCATAAATTTACATTTGTATTGAAAACCTCAAGTTCAACAACTGCACGAACTATATATTAAATACATATTTTCATAAACTAATTAATTCACATTAAATTATTAGTAACTAAGGTTAGTTATGGTGGTAGGAATGATTGCTTGTTATGGTCAAAACTACCACCACCTAGCCCGTTAAGTTGGTAGTTCTGTTACCTTATATAACTAATCTAAGCAGCAGCAGGTATTAGGAGAACCAATGTTAATACTTTGTATTCAATCTGTCTTATATATATTTACGTCACAAAATAATTTTGGATGTTTCAATATTTGTAATATTTTACTGATTTCAAAATATAATTTTACGTTAATGGATTATGTTGAAATAAAAAATAGAGAGATGATAGAAGTAAAGAAGAACATTTTACTATTATTCAATCCACTAAAAAACGTACTACATTGCAACATATATATAGTGCAAATTAGAATTAAATTAGATGTAAGAAACATGATCTCTTGATCATTAAATCATGCTAACATTAACCCACCACTATACCATATGAAGGATTTATGTCTTCGTCATGTGCAATTATTAGATATATAAATGGATCAAATTATGGATATAATTAAGTTCGTTCATTTGAGTCGTCATTATATCATAGCTAGAGGTACTAATGATCTTTGGGCTAGTAAAATAGGCCAAAGCCCAATTGGACGGATCCTATAATGTAACACAAAGGGCCTAGATCGAGCACGAGATGGCGAGACCTATGATGGGCCTCATCCCCTAAGATGGTCGGCCATATGGAGTAGTGTGGAGGGTTTTGGGCTTCGTAACCTAGTCTAAATATAATATGATTATAAATAGACTAGTTGCCTACGGTTTTGGACATGCAATTCAGTGATCAATAAGATCAAACCCGAGTTAGAAAACACAAAACCAAGCCCCGCAAATCTAGCTATCTCTCTCTCTCTCTCGGCTCTTCCTCCTCCCTTTGCGCCAGTAGTGGTGGTTCGTGGCGATGATGGTTCGTGGTGATCGGTTTAGTCCATTAAAGGTGGTGATCGTGGTTTTCCCCTTCACTCGACCAATCTAGTATTGGTGGACGGCTCGTTCGAATCCTGTGGACTAAGTAGAGGAGCAACGCTTGGGGCTTTATTCTCTCCTTAATTTGCCGATCAAATAGCTTTGTGGAATTCACGTTTCAAAGGTATGATTATGTGTCTTGTGTGTTATGCATGCAATCTTGGGATAGGTGCTTATGAATATGATTCATGTTTTTCTGCATATGGTACCTATAAACTCCTAAACCTACTGACCTATTACTCATAAGACTCCACTAGCACAAACTAATCACTTTTTTTTAAACCACACAAACTAAATCACTTAGTAAATCATAATCCTTTGCATTAGGATCACAGTTAACTAACCACTTATAACTTAAAGCAAATATTACAACACACTCCCTTTCTTTAAATTGGATTACAATGACTATCTATTCTTCACATTTGACCTAACGAAAAATTACTTTTGCTTTTACACCAATTTGTAATGCACATTATATTACCGGTTTACCACCCACACAAATATGTTGGTGCGTATTATTACCAATGCCTTACTTTCGAAGCAATTCTCTCCGCACAACTGCACTTGTTGAGCATAACTACACACTAGTAGAAAATATCAAAAAGGCACCCCCTAATTGGCACCGGTTAAGTCCAAACCGGTGCCAAAAATGGCCTACAAAATTGGTGGGAAGCTAAACCAGACTAAAAGGCACCGGTTCACTTTAAACCGGTGCCAAAAACATAAAGGCCACCGGTTTGAACCGGTGCCTAAGTGAACCGGACCTTTTAATTAATAAAAAAAAAAAAACCGCCTCATCACTCCGCCTCCCTTTAAATAATTAAAACCCTAAATCTAAACCTTGCTCTCCTTCTCTCTCCGCCTCCTCACTCTCTCCTCTCCCTTCTCAGCTCGGATTTCTGCTCTCCCTTCTCTCTCCTCTAGCTCTCCTTCCCAATCTCTTTTCTTTCTCTACAACAACAACAACAACACCGCAACAACAACAACAACTACAACACCGCAAAGCCCCACCACCACCGTAACATCACCACCAAAAAGTTCGATTTCCTCATTTTTTTCGGCCATTTTTACCACCACCGTTACATGCATCATCACCACCACCAGCGATTGCCTCATTGTTTTCGCACTTTCTCTCCCCCTCGTGATGAAATTAAAGGTTTTCAGGTCAAATTCGACCATGAAAACTCTAGATCTGGAGTTTTCATGGTCGAATTCGACCTTTATAACCCAAATTTAAGCTAATTTCGGGGGGTTTTGGTGTAATTCGAGGTAAATTCTCTTTTTTTCTCACATTTTTTTTTTTTTGAGATTTTTGGTGGAATTCGAAGATTTTTGGTGGAATTCGAAGCTTTGCGTTTTATGTTTAATTTTGTTGCCGGTGGTTGTGGTTTCATTTGGTTGCCGGTGGTTGTGGGTTTAATTTGAGGATTTTTTTTTTTTTAATAGCCGAACACTATTTTTATTGGTTCCATATTACCAGAATTTTTGCATTGTTTTTGCTTTAATTTGGTTGCAATTGTTTTTTAATTTTTTTTGTTTTTTTTTTATTGTTCTACAATGTTTAAAAATTTCAGATTGTAGTTTATTGAGGATTTTTATTAATTTTGGTGTCCAAATTTGATACAGGTTTTACACTCCACACAGAAAAAGGATTCAAATATCAAGATGATGTAGATTTTGGTGTTTTAATTCGATGTTGTAATGTAATTTTTTTTTTTCTGAAATTGTAATATAATGTATTAATGTAATGTAATATCAATTTTTTTTTCTGTAATTTGATGAATATATATATACACATATGTCATTATTAATTTATTTGATGAATGTGATTATTGTATTTATTTTGTTATTAATATTATTTCCTGTTAATTTTTAAGTAAAAAAAGACAAAAATATATATATATATATATATATATATATATATATATATATATATATATATATATATATATATATATATATATATATATATATATTGGGCACTTTTGGCACCGGTTAACCGGTGCCAAAAACAAGCAAATAATTTTTTTTGGCCATTTTAGGCACCGGTTAACCGGTGCCAATTCTCAGAATTGGCACCGGTTTGAACCGGTGCCTTTTTAAATCACTTTTTGGCACCCCTCACATTGGCACCGGTTCAAACCGATGCCTTAGGCCGGGTTTAAACCGGTGCCAATTTCATTTTTTCACGTAGTGTACAACATTTGTTTTCTGGAATTTGTGAAGCACTTCATTTCTAGGAAGTTATATAATGCATAACAGTTATGCAACTAATTTTACATAAAAAAACCTTTTCACCTCTCAATAGTACTATTGAAACTGTTCAGCAGTACTACTAACATGTGTTAAGCATTACTGGGAGCATGAAAAGTATGATCTATATTATTATTAAAACTCCAAAGTAAAGAGTGGTATTTCTCTATGTGTAACTTTTTTCGTTTAGTTAAGCTTCAATTAGGGTTTCATGATTTTAAAACCATTCAACCTACCTCTAGGAGAGGAGGAATTTGGTTGTTTTGGAAAAATACCGTTGATCTCCCAACTTACTCGTTTGATCCTCATCGCTTCCATGCTCTCTTTCACTTCAAGAATGGTTCTCCGGAAAGCTTGATTACTGGCTTGCATGCGCCTAGTAATCCCAAGGATCGTCATAAGTTTTGGAATGATTTGGCTGATGATTTACCCCCTTCTGATACTCCTTGGTTGACCTTAGGAGATTTTAACGAAGTCACTTCTCAAGCAGAAAAATATGGGGGTCGTAAATTTCGTCCTTCTCAATGTCGTGATTTGCGTAATTTCATGGACAAAGCTGGTATGGTTGATCTAGGTTTCAATGGCAATCCGCATACCTGGAATAATGCTAGGGATGGCATTGACAATATTCAAGAACGTTTGGATAGGGCTATTTGCAATGCTAAGTGGTTGGAGTCGTTCCCAAACACTAAGGTAATTCACTTACCTCGTACCAATTCTGATCATGCTCCTGTTCTTGTATGTTTGAATAATTGTTTTGCTTCGGGCCCTTTCCCCTTTAGATGTAAAGAGGTATGGTTGGATCATCCTTGTTTTAAAGATTTTTTTCTTTCTAATTGGGAGTCTCCGGACAATGATTTTTTAAAAGGGCATAATAGTTTTTTAATAATATCAAAAATTGGAATTCTAATATTTTTGTTAAAAAAAAAATAATAAAAAATAAAAAAAATTGTTGGCTAGGATTGATGGAATACAAATTTATTTGGCTTCTAAATATTCGGCCTTCCTTGTTAAGCTTGAAAAAGATTTGCTTAAAGAGCTAAATGATATTTTTCGAAAAGAAAGGATAATTTGGGCTCAAAAAGCGGGAATTAATTGAAGAAAATTTGGGGATTTAAATACCAAATATTTTCATATTATTGCTTCTGTGAAAAAATCTAGAGGAAAAATAATTTGTTTACAGGATAAGGAAGGAAATTGGATCATGGAAGAATCGGTTTTAAAGGATTTAGCAACAAATCATTTTAAAACCCTTTTTAATTCCACCCTTGACATATCTTTTATTCAACCTTTCTTTATCCCTTCTCAAACAATATCCTCCCCTCAAGCTTCTCTTCTTGCTTCTATTCCTACTTTGGATGAGGTTAAAGATTGCCTTATGAGTATGCAGCCTATGAATTGTCCCGGTCCCGATGGAATCCAACCACGATTTTATCAATTTTATTGGGATGATATTGGTACTATTTTACATCAATTTTGTGTTCAATGTTTTGAGTCGTGTTGCATCCCCTCTCAAATCAGCCATTCTTATATCTCCCTTATCCCAAAAAAAGTCAAACCTGATTTCATCTCTGATTTTAGACCTATTGGTCTTTGTAACTCAATCTACAAATTAGTCACAAAGATCATTTCTTCTAGATTTAGGCCTTGTCAAAGCATATGATAGCCTTTGATCATTAACCCTTTGAAATCTAGTTTTCATCAAAGGTCGTGGTATTGAGGACAATGTCATTGTTATAAAAGAAATTGCTCATCTTTTCAAAAAATCAAAGAAAGGAAAAAATTTCATGTCCTTGAAATTAGACCTAGCCAAAGCATATGATAGCCTTGAGTGGAGTTTTATTGAGAGCACCCTTCGTGGTTTTGACTTCCCTGATAATATTATTAAGCTCACCATGTCCTGTATTACTACTTCTAGCATCTCAGTTCTTTGGAACGACCAAGTGACTTCTCCTTTTTCTCCCTCTCGGGGAATTAGGCAAGGAGATCCTCTTTCTTCGTACATATTTTTCTTGTGTCTAGAAAGGCTTTCTATCATGATAGAAGAGAGTGTTAATCATCATATTTGGAAACCTTTAAAAGTTTCAAAAAACATTTCTATCTCTCATCTCTTTTATGCCGATGATGTGTTTCTCTTTGGTCATGCTTCTTCCACTAATTTGCATTCCATTATGAGTGTCATGAATGATTTTGGGAAATTATCAGGTTTACATGTTAACCTTGCTAAATCCTCCTTAATCTTCCCTCCTTCTATGACCTTTCAAGTTAGGCAGAATATCTCTTCCTCTTTCAATATCAAAATTTCTTCTGATTTTGGTAGGTATCTTGGAGTGGAAATTAGTCCTAATAAGCTCAAAATCTCCCATTATTATGACCTCCTTCAGAAATCTTTTGATAAAATTCAAGGATGGCAAGCCAAACTCATTAATATAGCTGGAAGAAACACCCTCATAAAATCTGTTTTGAACTCCTACCCAGTTTATGCTATGCGAACTACTCTTCTTCCGATTGCTATCCTAAATTCTTTGGAAAAAAATTGTAGGAAGTTTTTGTGGAATAAGTTGGATAGGTCTAGATATATGCCTCGTACAAGCTGGAGCATTGTTACTAAACCTATGGCCATTGGGGGCTTAGGTATTAGAAGGTTAAAGGAGTGGAACTAGGCTTAGCTTTTATGGAAAAATTGTGTTAGACTTTACTCGCTGATAATTCCAAGCTATGAGTTAGGATTTTTAATGATAAATATCTTCATAGAAGTGCTCTTTTTGATTGTGATACTAAATCCTATCATTCCCCCATTTGGAGAGACATTCTAAAGGGTAGACACCTTTTAGCTTCGGGTTTAATCATTAGAATAGGAAATGGAAAATCCACTTCTCTTTGGTTTCATCACTGGGTTGGTCTGAAACCCTTATATCTTCTTCTTGATCAAGATGTTCCTCTTTCAAAAGCCCACTTTTTCGTGTGTGATATAATTAGGAATAACTCTTGGTATTTGGATAGCATTAAACACCTTCTCCCTGATTGGATTGTCAAGCTAATCTTACAAATTCCCTTGTCTTTCAATCCAAATTTAGAGGATTTTATAAGGTGGACTCCCTCCAAGGATGGCAACTTCTCGATCAAATCAGCCTACCATTTACAATGTTCCCTTTCTATCAATCTCAATAATGATCTTGGTCCCTTTTCGAGTAGTATTTGGAAGAAAATTTGGAAGATTCGAACTCCACATAAATATAATATGCTACTATGGCATTGTGCTCATAAAATTCTTCATGTTGCTAGCAAACTTTCTTCTTTCATTCCCTTTATTTCTCCTTCCTGCAGTAGGTGTAGCTTATATAATGAAACCCACTTACACCTATTTAGGGATTGCTTCTACTCTTCGATCTTACGGAACTTTATTTTCCAAAGAATTCCAATTCCAAAAAACTTTGATTTTCACACCTTTAAAAATTCGAATTGGGATAAGTGGATTGAGTTCAATTTAACTCAACCTGAAATATGGAAATTGATATTTTGCTCTTGTCTTTGGAATATCTGGAGGGATAGGAATACGGTGATTTTCGAGCAAAAAAAAGTTTTACTCTATGCATACTTTCACTAAGTTTTTGTGGACTATCAAATGAACACTCATTTGCTGCAGGGGAAAGGCAAGTCTAAAGCAGAAAATTCAGTTTCTTCTCACTGGATTCCCCTTAGAGATGGTTATTTGAAGCTGAATACAGACGGAGCTTGGAAGCATTATGAAAATGCTGCTAGGGGTGGTGTTATCAGACGCCCTAATGGCACTTGGTTTTTCGGATTTTCTAGCAAATATAATGCAGTGACTCCTCTTGCTGTTGAACTTCTTGCAATGAGGGAAGGATTATATCTTGCGGCTGACTTCCAAATCAAGAAGATTGAAATTGAAACAGATGCTGAATATTTGAAGAAGCTTTTCAAGTCGGTGGATCATGTTCCTCACCATGAACTTTATGCCATTATCAATGATGTGAATGACCTTCTTCGTAGCAATGGCAACATTCTGATTAGGCATGTTCCAAGAGAAAACAATGTACCGGCTCATAGTTTGGCTGCATACGGAATGGAGATGAGTATTGGGCATAAGGATCATTTTGTTGTTCCTCCATTTGCTAAACCCATCTACGATGCTGATCTTGGTGCTTCTTCCTCTTCAGGATGAAGTGTTCTTCCTATTTTCTCGCTGGTTTGGATGTTCTATCAACACTTTGGATCTTCACTGCTTCCTTAGTTTCTGCTTTATCTCTAGGTTGTATTATATCCTCTGTTTAGCTCTTTTATTTTCGGATGTATTAGTATGTTTCAGCAGGTTCCTATTATTACCAATATTTTCATTAGTTATGGTAATTTTAGATTCCCTTGCTCTTTTGTTGTAATGAAACTTTTTAGCCTTATAGGCTAATATAATTTATCTTCGTTTTGAGTAGAAAAAAAAAAAAAAAAATTGTTTCATTTCGCCACATCACTTTTCAACTTATAAACTTGCCACATAAGCGATTATATGTACTGTTAGTATTATCTCCCAATTCAAAGTTTGTAACCGGTATTATTATGATGGCCTTAATTGTATTTATTTTTTTGTTTTTTTTTTAATTCTTATGATGGTCTAAATTATTGGTCATAATTAAGAATTGAACATTATATTATCATTATTATTATTGAATTCCTTGAATTGGAGCAGTTTTAAACACTGTAACCGATGATCAATTATCAATTAATTGAAATTCTACAAATGAATAATGAATCGGCAAGTAATTATTGAATAATTGGTCAACAAATTCATTGGCCTATAAATAATAAACCCAAAGTATAATTGTTGGAAACAAGTCACTGACCCTCTTGAAACAAGATTTTGGGTGAGTTTTTTATTTCTTATTTATGTACAACCTTTTAAATCTTGTATTTCCATTAATTAGCTCAATAGCTTATTGAATGTAAAATATTAATTCATATAAAAGCTCTCAAGGTTAGTGTATAAACTTCACTATATATTATTTTGTGGGTACTATTAGTACATCAAATAAATTGACAAGAGGGTAGAGAAATACTCCCTTCGTTTTTAAATAATTGTTCCACTTTTCTTTTGCGGTCGTTTTTAAATGCTTGCTCCATTTCCTTATTTGAAAAGTTTTTATAATATTTAATTTATTTCTCTCAACTAGTGGGACTCAATTTTATTACTTTTAGATTCCCTCTCCTCCAATTTACCTTCCACTACTCCTAATACCTTTAGGGGGCGTTTGGTTGGGGGGTTTCAGGAAAGGGAATGAGAATGATTCCGTTTGTTGTCATTTGTTTATCAATTTCTATCATTCCGATCCCTTTACCCCTTTTTATTTTTGACTTAACCCAAAAACCCTCTACTCTCATTTTACCACCCCCCTTACACTTTCCCATTCCCCCCTAAAAACTCCATCAGTCTCTCTTCTCTTAACCCTAAAAACTCCCATAGCTGTCACCAGTCTGACCTCCGGCCACCACAGCAGCGACCGGAGAACTTGCACTAGCGACGACCTCCGACGGACCAGGTACAACGGCCGGCGACTTCATGCTCCTGATTTTTCAAGTTTTATAGCTTAATCAACTCTTTTTTTGTTCTTTTTCATGAATTGTTGAAGAAACTACAATTATTTTTCTTGAACTATTGTGTGTAATTGATGTTTACTGCTTCTTGTTTCTCCAAGTTTTGTATTTTTTTTTTTATTTTTTTTTTTTTGAATTTTGGGGAGGACGAACTGGTATTTTCTTCAACTTTTTTTTTTTAATTTTGGGAAGACCAACAGCTTGCTGCTATACTTTCTTCAACTTTTTTTTTTGTTTTTTTTTTAAAAAAAAAATTGGGGAGGACGACAATTTGCTAATTTGCTAATTTGATATGGATATATTGATAATTTGATATCGATATAATATGTATTTGGAATTATATTTTAATTTTTTTTTTCATATTATAAGAAAATATGATACAGGTTTATCATATTTTTTTCATAACTAGTTCTTCAATTTTTATTTCATGAAAAAACAGGTTTATCATATAATACACTACCAAAAAAAAAATGAGAATAGACAACACTTAAGATTGCAACACTTACAGAAATGATACTCTTAGTAATCTAAAGCAACAATATTTATTTGTTACCTTGAACTAAAGTAACAGATAAAAAAGTGTTGCTCTAGAATATATAAGGCTACAGTCGCTTAAAGTGTTACCTTTTTCTAGTCTAAAACAACAAACATAATAATTGTTGCATGAAAAGATATCAATAACAAAACTATTGCTTGAAAATGTAACATTAATATCTATGTTGCCATCTACGGCAACATTTATATTAAAAAGACAACATAATTTAAGATATTGCTTTTTTGACGAGTGTGTGTAATATATATATATATATATATATATATATATATATATATATATGTATATATATATATATATATATGTATGTATATATATATGTATATATATATGTATATATATGTATATGTATATATATATATATGTATATGTATATATATGTATATATAGTTTGGTAGAGTTGGTGGTGAAGTCACTTTGTGACTTTGAGGTCACAAGTTCGAGCCCTACAACCTACTAAATACTTGGGAGTGGCAATGTGTCCCCTTATGAATAGACAACGGGGGCATATACTACGCCTCATATGTGTTGCCTTAGCTACAAGGCAACACTTTTTTTATATTAAGCAATGATTTTTCATTGTTACCTTTGCTTTATTTTGTTGTAGTGATAATAGGTTACTCGTTCAAAAAATTATATATATAATAATAGGTTATTATTGGAAAAAATAAAAAGGAATTTAAAAACTCATATTTGATTCCCTAGCTTGAACCAAACAGTCACAAAGAGAATCAATGAACAGTTCATTTAGTTTCATGGACACAACCAAACAACCAGGCTAAATCAGGGTCAACTCATTCCTTTCTCTTTCATTCCCTGGATTCATTCCATTCCGATTCCCTTGAGCGAACCAAACGGCTCCTTATATTTTATCACTTTTTCCAATTTCTCCTAAAACTCCAGTATAAGTATTTAAAAACGGAGGGAGTATTAAAGAGTTAAATAACAAATGTAGTTTGAAAAATATAATATTAGAGGAATTAGTATTATATACTCCTGAATCATGGTACTCCCTGCCCAATATACTTGAGTTATTTTGTCTAAGTCTTAGGTTATTTTGTTTTAAACCTTGTGTTATTTTGCTATATTAATATGTTATTCACTTATTTACTTCAACATCATGCATAAAAAAAAAACATGCATTTATAAAAATAACATGTACTTATTTAAAAAAATAACACATATATTAATTGAAATAATAAGAGGTTCACGTCAAAATAACATGAATTTTATAAATCTATAGTATACGGAAAGGATCAATGTTGAAAAAAAAAACTTGCAAATATAAAATGACAGATACTTATTTTAAAAATAACATGTATATTATATAAATTAAAATAACAAGAACTTTATATTAAAGGCAAAATTGGCCTCAACACTCTGAACTTTGGCTTGGGAGCACTCAGAACCTTGAACTAAGAAAAATAGCCAAAACACCCTGAAGTATTGGCATGGGTGCACTTAGCACCATACAAGAAATTTTCCGGCCAAAAGTGGCCGGATTCCGGCGACTTTTTTTTTTTTATAATAAAAATATGTTATTATTATTATTATTATTATTATTATTATTATCATCATCATCATCAGCATCATCATCATCATCATTATTATTATTTAATATTTTTATTGTTATTATTATTATTATTACAAAAATACCTCGATTTGCGTGTTGTTATTTATTTTTTTACGCAAATTGTTCGGGTAGGGTTTCGGGGGTCATTTTTACCCTTTATGGATCCAAATTAAGCTCGGAATTTACTGAAAGTAACGGAAATACCTCGTTTGCGTGTCGAGGAATATCTCGATTTGCGTATTGTTATTTTTTGTGACGGAAATTGTTTGGGTAAGGTTTCGGGGGTCATTTTTACCCTTAATGGATCCAAATTAAGCTCTGAATTCGCAAAAAAATAATGGAAATACCTCGTTTTACGTGTCAAAAAATATCTCGATTTGCGTGTCTTAGCTACTTAGATATTTCTCGACACGCAAAACGAGGTATTTTCCTTTTTTTTGCAAAATCTGAGCTAAATTTGGACCCATTAAGGGTAAAAATGACCCCGAAACTTTACCTGCACAATTTCCGCCAAAAAAATAACAACACACAAATCGAGGTATTTTCGTAAAAATAATAATAATAATAATAATAATAATAATAATAATAATAATAATAATAATAATAATAATAATAATAATAATAATAATAAGAAAAAAAACATTTTTTATAAAAAAAATATTTTTTATAAAAAAATATTTTTTATTAAAAAAAACATTTTTTATTTAAAAAAAAAACATTTTTTATTAAAAAAAAAAAAGTCGCCGGAATCCGGCCACTTTTGGCCGGAAAATTTCTTGTATGGTGCTAAGTGCACCCATGCTAATACTTCATGGTGTTTTGGCTATTTTTCTTAGTTCAGGGTGCTGAGTGCACCCAAGCCAAAGTTCAGAGTGTTGAGGCCAATTTTGCCTATATTAAAATAACGTAAATTCTATAAACCTGGAGTATCGTGCTCCAGGGATACGGTACTCCAGGAGTAGCATAGAATTTGCGATATTAGAGTACATCACTATGACTCACAGTTGTAAACCATTCAATAAATAATTGTTCAATCATGTACTATCTCCGTTTCATTTTTTTTTTTGCAACTTTGGAATATTTTATCTCTCACAAATAATATCCCAAAGTTGCAAAAAATATGAAATAGAGGTAGTATATCTTTTTAGGTGTTCATGTGTGAACAAAGTTAATTTTTATTCTCGCTTATAAGAAAGGGAAAATCTAGGTCACAACCACCATTTTGTGTATAGCATTACATTATATGTCTTGATGAAATTAAAAACTTTAAAATTATTATATATATATAATGATCCGGGGCATCGCCTGGACCACATATGTTTTTATTTTTGTATAAATGTTATGCCTTTAAACTCCCTCCTTTTTTTCAACCACTCTTGTCGTGGTGGTTTCGGTTCAATTTTTTCACTCCTAAATTAGAAGATGGTGTGCATTGACTCACTTCCTATTCTATCTCTATCTTTGGCCTTGTTTGGCAAATGGCTGTTGGCGGTTGGCTGTTGGCTGGTTCACTTGGCTTGTTTGACCAGCTGGAATGTTTGGTTGTTTATAATGGCTTTTGAAATTGGTTGTTTAAGCTGGTTGTTTATAAAAGTGTTTGGTAAATTAATTGGTGGTTGTTGGCCGTTTATTAGATAATTTGTGGGCCAACAAGCCAAAAGCCAACAAAAAAGCTACTTAAAGCAGCTTTTTCATTTTGGCTTAAAAGCCAGCTTTTTCGCTGACTAAAAAGCCAATTACCAAACACATTTTTTGGCTGTTTGACCACCTAAAAAAGCCAAAAGCCAAAAGCTAACCAAAAAGCGATTAAAAAGCCAATTACCAAACATGGCCTTTGAATAACATGTTGAAATTATAGATAGAGAAACGAGAGAAGGAGCAAAAGAGCTTTTTATTTATTCAATCCATTGAAAATCGTGTTTTATATATATATATATATATATATATATATATATATATATATATATTATACTCAAAGATGGATCCAAAAATTTTATATAGGACGGGGCGTATGAAGTAACAAGAACAATTTTTTTTAAAAAAAAAATTTAAAACACAAAATTCCAACTAACGTAGCTTTCTTTGATTTACTAGTATAACATTCAAGTAAATTATACTAAAATTATGGGCATGGGGCGGGGCAATGGTCTGGGTAGGCTCACGGCTCACCCCATAATGTGTCTATATATATAGTGCAAATTAAAACTGTTGAATTGTGACTCGAAATCTAGTAGGGCTGACTTTGAACGATTATATCTCTCAAACTACAACTGATTTTGAGGTGATTCAAATTGGAGGTGATATCTTGGTTCAAAAGCTTTCCAACGATAGGTCATATGCCCAATTCCGATAAGAAACGAGAAAGTTATGACCATTTTACAAAACCTGACGAAGCTGGAAATTTGCAACGAGGCTGCGAGCTATAGCTCTATGCGAGTGAGCTATAGCTCGGCCCTATGAGGACTTGCGGCAGGCATGAACTAGCTGCCGAGCTATAGCTCGGTAGTTAGGTTATTCTAGGATAATTGATGGAATATTTCCTAAAATTATATCTTTTCTATGACGGCTATTTGAGTATACTTGGGGAACAATCTTAGGGTTTTATTAGGGTTTCCTTATGTTATAAAAGGACCCTTTAGTTGATCATTTAGATCATACCTTTTGAGCCATTAGATTTAGGACTCCTTGTATTATTCTCTTGTTTCTTTCTCCATTAAAGTGAAGAAGCTCTCGAATCCCCCACCCGTGGATGTAGGTCTATTTTGACCGAACCACGTAAATCCTTGTGTTCTTTGTTTATCTTCTTTATTGCTTTTCTCAATCCTTAATTTTCATTGATTTGTTCCGCATTAATCAAACACAATTACACCCTTATTTCCTAACAAAAACTAAACTAAAAGTAAGGAACATGATCCATGATCATTAACCCACTATACCTACTACCTTAAGGGCTTAAGACTCCACTAACACAAGCTAATTAATCCTTCACTTAGTAGAGCATAATCCTATACATTAGGAGTTAATTAATCCCTACCTTATAAATAGTACAAGATTATTCTTATGAATAGTATGATGTCAATTATATCCTTCAAAATATGTATTTACATATATATCCTTATTAATATATACAAGTTCTGTTTTAATGAATAGTGTTTAGACAATTATATCCTATAAAATATTTATGTACTTACTTGCTCTCATTAATGCTAGTTGTCTTGGATATTTATGCTCCTAAACATAGTTATTTACATATTTTCTCTCATTAATCTTGCCAACAACTAAATCTATATCTATACTTATCTATTAAAAAACGTTTCTAAAAACGTTTACATAAATCTGCACCACATTGCGCCACATCATCAATTAACTATCATCATGCCATGTCATTATTAATAAGAAGAAAAAAAAAATTCCCACAAGGTTTGAACATTGTATCTCATGGTTAGAGCAAGTCTAGCTAAATTATGTTCTTTACATACACATAAATAAATATATGTATAAGTAAGCACAAAAAAAAAATGATAATATAACCTGAAAAAAAAAAAGGAATAGCCTCAACAATTCCAAGATAATGGAAATATAATACTCCACATCTTCAACAATGAGATTTTGGGTTACATTTTGTTTTGAATAGTAACTCGGTGCAAAGTTTGGAATGCGTACTAGTTTATGGATTTAAAGGCTAAACTAAAGGAGCTTCCGAATATGATTAACTATGACTGGACTTATAAACAAATTACGAAGTATTTATTTGGGAACGGAATGAGTTATAGTGGGCTAAGGTACCACACCCCCTTTTCCCATACCCCTAGCACTTCTGGAGGCCCAGTAATACACAATCTAACTTGATTGAGGCCAGTTTTAATCTAATGCAAAATAATGGGCCTAGCTTGGAATGGACCCACCTAAATTCTTTCTAATTGATCCAATTTACTTGTATTCCTTGCCCATGTAGATCTTGTAGAATTGTAGTGATGGTCAACTGGTTACTGCTATTATCATTTCACGCTTATTTATGTATATTTTATATAAGAAAAATGTTGTACATAATCATTAGGGTTACGTATAAACATTAAATATACATTAGAAAATCATATAAAGTTAGAAAATTAAAAAATTATAAACACTAATTACACTGATTTATGTGTGTTTTTGTCATGAATTCCTAATTTTATAGTACAATTTTCAATAGTATATATAATGCTTAGGTATAGCTCTTAGGAATACATTGCTTACATATAGCATTACCCTTTATATAATTATTTTTTATTTTATAAAATTATTATTATTATAAAAATAACATTAACCTAAAAAGTCAATCAATTTACAAGAACTTGGTGGGGAGCCGAGATATTATTATTATTATTATTATTATTATTATTATTATTATTATTATTATTATTATTATTATTATTATTATTATTATTATTATTATTATTATTATTATTATTACGTGTCATTCACTTTTGAAAGTTTCACGATTGCTAATGTATATTTTTTCAATAATCAAAAATATATATTAAGGGTCTGTTCTGATTGACTGAACTGAATATTTTATAAGAGAAAGAAATTAGAAGCTGAACTGAACTGAACTGAACTGAAAATAATCGTATCAGAACAAGCTTAAGACAATGCAAATTTAATAAAAACTGACATAAGTAACAAAGGTTGTCAAAAGATTGTGTGAATGGTGTATAATTTCGAACATCATAATTAAAAAAAACGAGGGAATTAAGCCTAGAGTACATAAGAGAGTATAACTGTATAAGACTACTAGTGTTTTTCCCCCTCTTTATCATTCATTTGATTTTAAATTTAGTACTATGTGGTAATTATCATTGGTCTTTGGTCAATGTAATTGAAATCTGATAATTATTGTGTGTAGCAGGATTACAGGACTAAAACTCTAGAAGCAACAGCTAACAACATTGAAATTTTGGTACGTGAAACTGTGATAGGCTAAAAGCATCACTAAAATGTGATTATTCACTTTAAAAGTTTAAATGGATTTCACTTTTTTTTTTCCGTTCTCGAAACTTTGGCATATGATTATTATATTCGATGTTAATATAATCAACATACATTAATACTATACTTTATAAATCAAAACACATACGTATTAGTTCGTTGAATTGATGTTGCATCCAAATTATATATGATTTAATGATTGGCAAATAATTTTTACGTACTCCACTCTGTCATAATTTCTTAAGTTGGATAAGAAGGCATTAAATAAGATCATAATCATAATTTAGTTCTTTCATGGAGTATATAATTTAGGAAAATGTTATACATAGCCCTTAGGGATATATATATAAGCATTAAATTTACACTTGAAAATCGTAAAAAGTTAAGAAATCATCAAAATATAAACACTAATAACACTGATTATTTAGGTTCGTTTGGCATTGTTGCGGTTTTCAGTTTTTTGGTTTTTGTATTTTAAAAGTGTATGATATATGTCAATAATGAATAAAAAATTAGTCAAACTTATTAAAATCATGCTAATTTTGAAAACTGACAACAGAAAAGTGAAAACACCTTTTTCTTGTTTCCTGTTTTTGGTTTTTTGTTTAAAAAAAAAAAACTGAAAACTGAAAACAAAAAAAATTCCAAACAAGCCCTTAAGTATTAATTTTGGTTTCTAATTGTCCTTTTTAGTACGGACTATGAAAAATGATAAACATAGCTGTTGTTTTAAAGAATACTACAAGAAGGGGGGTTGAATTGTAGTATGAGAGTTTAGCCAAACTTTTTGCGGAATTAAAATTAAGTTAGCTAAAGGAACTGAAAGATTAACTAAAGGAACTAAAGAATGCAAGAGAGATTTTACGTGGAAAACTCCTTGGCCCTAACAAGGAGAAAAACCACGACCACTTGGGATTTTGGGAAAAAGAATCTTCACTATAATAGGGCAAATGATCCTATTACAAGCAAACGACTCAAACTCAAGTTCCTCTACGAACTTGAGACCCTGAGGAACAAGTCACCCAACTTGTTACTCTTCTCTACTCTTTCTCTCTTCTCACTTCTCTGTTCTCTCTTCTCTTTCTCTTCTCTTTCTCACTTCTCTTTCTCATACACAAACGTTCACTCGAACTTCCCCATTCCCCAAATTACAACTCGAAAAATAAACAAACTCTAGTATAAGAACATTAAGAACACTCTAATGAACTTGTGTGGAATTTGACTCTTAACTCGATTTAAAGCTTGAAAACTTATGTGAGCAAGGGTGAGTTTTTCCATCAGATTTCAAAGACTATTTATAGAGCAATAAACACATTGGAAAAACCTCTTTGTACAGCAAATCCATCACGCCACTACTCATACCCACTAAGAAGATCATGTCCCTTGAATTAAGGGACCATGAACTCCTCAATGTGCAAAACCATGACTGAAGAAGAACATGGGAGAGTAGGCCGCAAGTTTTGGAAAACATGGGAGATTTTATTTTGTTAAAGATATTTTCCGAAAATCAGAAAAAGGAATAAAATAAAATCTTTTTAATTTGAGAAAAAGATAAACGTTTAAACTATAACAGTTTTCCTAAAAACTAGCATGCACAATATTTTATCCTAAGACCAATTCCACACAGATTTTTCGAGTGCAAATTAATATCTTATACTTACATAAATCCTAAAATATAAAAATATATTTAGTCTTCATGTTCTCTAATGAAGCTTCTACTCCGAGGCTTCTGTTCCTTGGGGGAACTTCTCTTCTCTAAAGCTTCTGTTCCATGAGGGAACCTTCTCTTCTCCAGTCTTCATTTCTGAAGCGCCAGTTCCTGTGAGGGAACTCTTCTATATGGCTAGCTCTGCTTCTGGCCTTCTTGTTCCTCATGGTATTTTTACAAGACACTTCATTCTCCTAGTCTTTGTAACTGAGTACACACTTAAACATTCAAGCACTTATTAGTTTGTAAGTGAGTGAGGTTGTGTCATCATCAAAATCATTAAGTCCAACAATAGCCCTAAGGACTATGTATAAATGTATAAAGGGCTATGTATTAGAAAATTAAAAAAAAAAGAAATATTAAGGATAAATTAACATTTATCACACCGATTTACGCATTAAATATATCTAAATTACGCGTAAATCGGTGTGATAAATGTTAATTTATCCTTAATATTTCTTTTTTTTTAATTTTCTAATACATAGCCCTTTATACATAGTCCTTAGGGCTATGTATAAAGGGCTATGTTTATCATTTTCCATACTAAAAAGGACAATTAGAAACCAAAATTAATACTTAAATAATTTCATTCATTTTTTTTTTTTGAAACAATCATTCATCTTATTATAGAAGAAGTATGTGAATTTGATAATTTCTATTAATGCATTTTTTAGGTAAATAGCCCAAAAATCTGCAGTTGGCAAGGATTAGAATTATGAGAAATCATAAGATGAAGCCCATTACAAATATACAAAGAAATAATTTAGAGATAATATGATTAGGTTACATAGTTGTCAATAGGCTAAGGTTTATGTATCAATCATAATGTCAATGCTTGTATTTAAGGAAAAGTTGAAGGAATAGTGTTTAGTGTTCATATTGATCTTACCACTTTTGTCATGATCAATGGACAATAATGAGGCAAAAAATTACAATACAACAGACAATGGCTCCTTAGTCACATTGCAAATATGCAAATGGGGAAATAAAGGAATGTACACATGGTTCATATAAAGGTGGAATTCTTTTGATAAGTGGCAGATGTTGCGCAACAAGGTTAGAGGGGGCGAAGGTTTGATCTCCTAACTTTTTGTTCCAAGACCATAATATTTTAATTGTCACTGTGTCACAATTATCTACTCCTACAAAGTATGCATATTACTTGCAACCAAAAAGTTAAGAAAAGAGAGTGAGGGATAGCTCAAGTGGTTAGAGCTTTCCTCCCGATTTTAGGAGGTTTTGGGATCGATTCTCACCCCGCTCTTGTGGCTCTCTAAACACACACAAAAAAAAAAAAAAAAAAAAAAAAAAAGAAAAGCTTGGAAGGACCCGAGTCACCCGACTCCTACCCGTATATCTTTATCTATCATAGATTATATTTGGAAAATACAATTAAAATGATAAATTTACTAACAATAGTCAAATAATATCATAAATAGTGCAAAAGTCAAATTAAAATACTCGTATTTGTTTTGAAACGGATAAAGTAGCTAGAGTATGGATCATATGTACGATGATAAATTGACAGCTACGGAGAATTAACTAGTGATGTACTTTCCATAGCTTCTTAGTCACATTGCAAAATCTTGCTTAGAATATATGTTATAAAAAGAAAAATAAAATTCAAATTGAAATAATCTTGCATTAAAGCTTTGGGTCGCACTCTTCGTTTTTATTGTTTTTAATTTATTAATTAATGCATCACTTTTTGAGGCGAACTGTTTTATTCAAGCAGTGCATCATTTCTAATTTAAATTTTTTTCTCCACTCTACATTATACATACTTGTATTAGATATTACCATATCCTTATAGGGTTTGTACAACTTTATGCCGACAAAGTCGATGTACTTAAAATAATGGTAGATCGAAAGAGAACTTATACCTTCTTCTCTTCAACTTATAGAAACCTATTACATATTACTTATATAGTCAATATCATATTAAAATAACAAATTCTAATTAGAATTTACTTGATAATGTCTTTTTCTTATACTACTACCTCTGTTACTTTTTAATTACAATAAAGTAAATTATTAAATTATATCTCACGGAAAGTAATCCTTTTATTGCAACAAAAAGTCTTTCATTTGCTGCAATAAAAGTAACGAGGGTAGCAATAGCTGGTTCATACAGGTCCTGTACAGTGCAACGTACAATCGTTTTGTAGGAAGGAACATGATATATAAGTAATGAACATATAGTTATAGTGAAAATAACATACTATTAAAATGTAATGAACATATACCTAGAGTAAAAATAACATACTATTAAAATGTAATGAACATATACCTAGAGTGAAAAAGAGCATATTTTAACCAAAAAAATAAATGAAAAGAACATATGTTTATGTTCTTTGATAATTAGTGTAATGCACTTTTATTTGCGATATAATGTTCATTGCTTAGTGTGAAATATTTATTGATTTTTATTTTCAAATTAGGGTGGTTATATAGAGATAATGTTTATTACATAATAATATAATATTATCATGTTCTTTATTAATATTACAGATGTTCTTTAGATATGAAAAAAATATATAAAATTGGATCAATGTTCGTTACAAAACAAATATGTGTTTTTTACAAAATAATTGTATGCTCTTTACAAAACAGTTACATATTCTTCTTGCATTTTTTGGCGGTACCAAACAAGGTACACCGCCTGCACCTTAAAATTTTCAAGGGGGTAGTATATAAACTTGAATTATAATCAACACTAGTCTAACTAGTACATCAGACTAGACGAGAGAAAAATAAAAGATTAGATTTGATTGAAATCAGGTCAGAACATATTATTTCAGGTGAATATATTCCAAATAGATGTTAGGATATTGACATAAGTAGAGTATGTATCATTTGTCACATTTATTTTTAACCATTCTTTGACCATCCAATAAACTATCATTAAATCTCAAACAACAACTAGCAGATCTTAAAAACCAACCAATAATCATATTATCCAACCAAATATAAGCAATAATTAGAAATATTTGTATTAGTAATTAAGGTTTCTCGGCAGATCCCGGATTTAAATAGATACTATTCTACTACAAGCATATCCCACTTCTGATATCATTTGATATGATTCTCCTAAAAAAACTTATTTAAATTATTAAGTTGAATTTTAATATGGGTTTACAAGTAATTATTTGAGTCAATGACGTTTATAGATTACGGAATTTGCTGTATTTTAGACTTTAATCTCTAATAAATTTGACTTGACTAGAAATAAGAAATTATTCGTACTAATACTCGTACAATTCTTAGTCTAGTGTTATACACTCTAATACTTCAAATAATAGTGAAGTAGATAGAGTGACATGTACCAAAAATTTCAACACATCAAATAATGTTTATGTTCAAATAGTGTGCTAATTAATATACTCATTAATCTGTTTCAAAAAATATAGAGTACTCATTAATCATTAACACATAATTTTCTTACATAAATTAATAAAGGGTGAAGATTATTAATCATTAACACATGTATTTTCCGATATGTCATATCTCTAAAACATAATCATAGCTATATGCCTGCATATACCCTAACTTTGTAGGAAAAATATAGTGTTAAGACAAGACTCGCTCTTTGCTCAATTTTACTTCTACGCACGAATTGGAGTATTACATTGTTTTTTTTTTTTTTTTAACTAAGCTAGTATGTGAGGTTTTTGATTTTCAATCCATGTTGTAAGAACAAAGTAACTCCTATAATACTGACCGAGCAAGTCCTCTGTAACACTGACCTAGTAATCCTTATAACACTGACGAAATAACACTTACCGATAACCCTATAACACTAACAAAATAAGCTCTCACCACGTACATATAAGAATATAGGTTTTAATATTGTAAGATCAAATTTTTCTAAAAAGCGGGTGTACGTTAATTTATTGAAAGACGGGTTAAAGTTATCTTAAAAGTATTTAAAGTTACTCTTTATACTATACAAGTTACTCTGTATTATTTTTCTAACAATAAATTTTATCTTACAAAAAAAACTTATTATGTATTAGGTTAATCATATTAGCCTTTATATTATGTAATCATGAATTTATAAGAAGTTACACATTTAAATATAAAACTCAAACCAATGATAAATTAAAAGTTACCCTTTAACGGATTAATGTTACCATAAAAATAGTTAAAGTTACCTTCAAACTAACCGTCTTAAAATTAAATTAATGTACACCCTCCTTACACAAGACTTATTGCATAATAAGCTATTTTATATTACACTTTCAAATTTATTTTTTAAAACTTTTGATTTCTCTTTTGCCATTATGTAATAAATTTCTCAATTTTTATTGATCAGGTTCTGCCACAACTAGCATTATTTTTTATATAGAGAGTGCCATAAGAGCAAATGCTATGAAGATGGGTGATCCTAAGTTTAAGTACCACCCCTTAAAGATTTAGGGCTTGTTCTTTTCAGATTATTTTCACTTCAGTTCAGTTCAATTCAGTTCAGCTCCAATAAGTTCAGTTCAATTCTTAATTTCCTTCTCTCATAAAATGATATTCAGTTCAACTCTAATAAATTCAATTCACTTCAGATCAAAACATGCCCATAATCATCTAAACATCTAAACCTAGCTAGTTGATCAACCACTTAATTTTCAGATATTGACTATTGATTTGACGTTCTTATTGATAAGTACGTATCTCAAGAAGTCAAGGCTCAAGAGTAGCTAAAATGTTACGTATCACAAAGTGTGAGTATCATATACGATTTTTTTGATGTATCATACATGATTTTTTTTTTTTTTGACAAGATCATACATGATACATGATATTCATTTAAAGAAAAAAAAAAAAAAATCAAACATGATTGCATATTCTATCCTGTATGGCTGTATTGCTCCAAAAAAAAAATCCTGTATGGCTGTATATAATAAATTATATAATAAAATATACAAATACACCAAAATTTCTGTATCCTATATATATATAAAGCAATAATATCTGTTTTGCTTGAGCATTTTCTATCCTACCTAATCAAAACATTTCTATCCTCCATTAAACCACAAAGAAAGAATATAAAAAAATTCCCGTACATTATTTGTTGCAAATCAACAACCAAGAATTCAAGATGCCAGTTCATCAATCAGCATTGGAAGAGACACTTGAACCAAATGCCGATCATGTTGATATGGGAAGCACCTCTCTTCCCACGAAAAGGTACGCCAAGTATATGTTTTTACTATGGAGTAGTTAATTTCCGAGCCATGCTTTGTTTTTAAAATTAAATTAATTAATTAGTTTTATTTTTTTATTTTTTTGGATGTTCCACCCGGTTCACCCTTTGGGCTAATCCGAATTTTGAGATCAATTCTTGGAATTAAATTAATTAATGAGTATATGAAAATGTTATTGTGCACTTATATATGTATGTTTAAGTAATTTCTAAGACATTAATCTATGTGCTTATGATTTTACATAAATTATGATTTTCGTGTTTAAATTTTGCTTAATTAGTGAGGCCCATACATACTTTAATTTTACTTTATTTCAAAGAGGTTCATATGATTAATTTTTCTTACACCAAGTTCATATAAATTTAGACAAGTGTAAATTAGGAAATTTCATTTTACATCACTTTAGTATAATACTAATTTAGGGTCCATGCACGATAATTTTATTATTTAATATTATTAATATAACACTATATATAATTTTAACATATAAATAATAATTGGATTTTACTTTCTTTTTTTTTAAAAAAAAAAAAAAACAAAATTCCGTTAGGGAACGTGTTGGGTTTTTTTTTTTGGTCTATAATAGTGTTTTTTTTTTTTTTTTTTTTTTTTTTTTTTTTTTTTTTTTTTTGACAAAAGAACTTTTAAAGAAAAAAAAAACTGCAACAGAAAGAGAAAAAAACTAGAAATGAAAAAACAACAACTGCCGTCGTCGAGCACAACCAGCTAACCAATGAGCCGGAGAAACCCAGGACCGAGGAACCTTACGAATTTGGCACACCAAAAAAGACTCAACAACCGCCCGCAATTCCAGAATGAGCCACCAAACCGAAATGTCCATTTGACCTGAATTTAGAAGCAAAGAAAGGAGGGTCGCACAATCAGAATGAATTCGAATCTTCAAGAAACTTTTGCGAACTATCGCCTGAAGACCCCATAAACAGACTTGTAGCTCAGACTGTAATGCCGACCCAGACAAAAAAACCCTACTACCTCCACCCAGAACCTCCGAAGAATAAAGGTCACGGATAATCCAACCTGCCCCAGCCCTACAAGTGGAGCAATCCCAAGCTCCATCAATGATCAAACAAACCGTGGGGCTTATGCATGGTAATCCCCTCAAACACAACCATGGATCACCTGAAAGCACAGGCGAACAGGATCCCAACACAGATTTCTTCCAATCTTGAGACTGGACACAACGGTGGAACCAATCCTCAGCCAAAGCTTCAATTGTCCTGGGCGACAAACCGCATGTCTGAATCTTAATTGGTTCCGAGAAAGCAAAATAGCCCAAAGGATAGCAAATAAAGACATAATAAAAATGAATTTAAAATGAAATGCCCTTACCTTGAAACCATGGTCGATTATTACTGAAATTCGTAGTCAAGTTGAATTTCATGGTCGAATTTTAACTTAAAATCACCAAAATAAAAATAAAAAAGGGGAAAGCTTAAAGCTTCCATGGAAGTAGAGAAAGGAAAGGTTAAAGAGAGAGAAAGTGAACAAATTAGATGTGAAACGAGGGAAACGGAGCTAGAGAAAGAGAAATGAGAGATGAAAAGATCGAGCGAGAGTTTTTTTAAAAAAAAAAAGTAGATTAGGGCATGTTCTCTTCCGCTTAATTTCAGTTCAATTCAATTCTTAATTTCCTTTTCTCATAAACAATTCAGTTCGGCTCAGTTCAATTCAATTCACTTCACTTCAACTCTAATCAGTTCAACTCAGTTCAGTAAATCAGGCACTTACTCTCTGTATAATACATACGGTGCACATATATAGAAGAATATAAAGCACATATAAATAAAACACATAGAATTTTTTGTGATATTGCTAATAATACAATCAAGTGTTTTAAAGAAATTAGGAGGTATTATGATTTATCGAATCATAAATTATCAAACATTCCTGCAAAGGCTGCGAATCTGCAATGTACTTAGTTTAAAAGATATGGATTATATGTATCAAAGGTATGAAGTATTGTGCATTATCTATCATTTTTTCCCATTATTATATTTTTAATATAAATTTGAATTGGTTATTCAAATATATTTTGTGATTCTAATATCTTATATCTATATATTGGAATAATAAAAAAAAAATTAAAAAAATTGTATTATAATCAAATATAATCTTCCTAATTTTTCTTTTAAAAAAACCATAATTTATTTAGGCTATACAAGTTTTGCTAAAAATTAGTCATCTTTTCATTCAATCATTATTAAATTTACTTAATCGACATAAAAAAAAAAAAATTTATCTATATTCCAGAAAGTGACTCGTGTCATTGCTGGCGTACGTGTCTTTAGTATATAGTTAGGAGTTATGATAATCTATTCACTTTGTTTGGTTTTTATTTTTATTTTTTTCATTTTAATTTATTTAAGGGGGTCAATTCAGTGAAGATATAAACTCATTAGAACTATTCACATCATCTCTTGTAGGCTTAAGGATAGGCTAAGATATATATATATATATATATATATATATATATATATATATATATATATATATATATATATATATATATATATATATATTAATAATCTTTTCAATTGTTTATTTTAACATCCGATCATAAAAGGAAATAAGAGCTTAGAATAAAGAGAAATTTTTAGAAAAAAAATATATTAGACAACAGGGTAATTGGAATAATTATTTATTTTCCAAAAAATTAATAATTGAAAAAAAAAAACCCTAATGTAGACAGTTTGCAAGAAATTACAATTGAAATTATGAACAATATATACTCCATATGATGATATCGAAATTAAATTATTTGTAATTTTGTCAAAAGTTTAAAATTAGTACTTCCGGAAAATGTATGTAACATTGTAATGATATAAGGACTACATATCAACATTAAATAGACTTCCTAAAATGAAATAAATTTGGTAATTTATGACAAAAGTATGCACAAATTGGTGTATTTCAGTATTTGATGTTTATTTTTCTTGATGTTTTCTTGTTGGCTTCTAGTAAGGGTTATTTTTATCAGTTTATACTGAAATTATTTATTTTCCAATGCTTAATAGGTTAGCATATTGACTTAGACAATAATCTATCTAGATTTTTGCATGTAGTTTTATATTACTTTGTTTCTTCTTTGAATTGAAAATTCAATGGAGAATAATCTTTATTTATTCATACATTTGAAGATTGAAACTAATTATATTTTGCATAAGTTGGGGTTATTGATCACGTCCATTTTTCCTACATTATACTCCCTATCCTATAATATAGCTTGTAATGTTTGTTTTTTTAAAATTTATTTTTCTAACTATATTTTTAAGCATGCATAATTATTGTAGGTTAAATCATTTAAATATCTTAAGTTCGTTGTTGATTGAATTTTTACAACAACAACAACGTAACAACAACAAAGGCTTAGGGCCTATTCACATTTACTGAACTGGATATTTTATGTGAGAAGAAAATTAGGAACTGAACTTAACTGAAATTAAGCTAAAATGAACAGATCCTTACACCCAAAATGATTTGGGTTCGGCTAACATGAATCTTCATAAGGAAGCGTATAATTTTAATTAAAGATAGGGATATTATACGATAATCATTTGAAAGAGTTTGAAATAAAGGTGAGTAAAAGAAAGAGCATCTATGAAAAATTAAGGGAGTTTTAAAAGAGAACCAAAAATAAAATTCATGATTACTTTAAAGGAGTTAAACCGTTAGAGTTAAAAAAATAGAGGTTTGAGAAAACTTTAGCAAAGAATTAAAATCAATACAGTTCATAAAATATTAGTGGGATATAATAATAAAACTATATACCAAAAATAAATTTTAAAAGTACCCCGCAGGTCAACTTCTCCTTTCACATTGCCCTATCTAGCACCATATTTTCCTCAATCCACAAAGCACTCATGTCATTCTCAATCACCCTCTTCCAATTTTTACATCTTTATCGATAAGGAATCTTTCAATATATAATTGTATGTATCAAGTTAAGCTTCGTCAAGTGGAAAATATTGCACCTACCAACGTTAAAATTGGGGTTCAATTTCTGCCAAGGACAATTTGAGAGTGCGGATACCTTAATCTTATGACCTTCCCCCTCACTTTTAAAAGTGTCTAATCCATACATACTAGATCAATAAAACCGCATGCATGGATTGAAGTATGATAAGATATTTCTCTTAATCAAATTCATAGTACATGAAAAATAAAATAAAAAAAAGTCAACTCAACTAATAGCTAGTGACAGAAATTTAAGCACGATAAACAACCCTTTCAATTTGATCATGTAAACTAAACAAGGCTACATTTACGCGCCGAAATCGCCGAAATTTAAACAGGATTTGCCGACTGCATGTTTTAATTCCCTGCTTTAATAATAACTTGTCATCTGGCATTGACCTCTAATGAAAATCATGGTACAAAAGAAAAGAAGCTATATATTACGCAATAATAACGTAAAGATTATTGTTTAAGACTTTTTAGTAATGTTTTACGTGGAATATTTAAAGAATGTATGTAGATTATTCATAGTTGGACTTGTGATATATATGTGATGTGACTATCCATTTGGGTACAAGCCTACAAGTGAAAGGAAAAAAATAAAGAAGCAAACTTTATATCAAGCACATGTAAAATATTTATGAATATAATATATGTACGGTATGCCTTCAAATTAACCCTAATTACATTTGCTCTTAGTAATTAAGCTATTTTTCAGTAATATAAAAAGTCATTAATACATATATGATCATATATTCAAATGTATGTTATCGCTCATTAACAATTAAAAGTCAGTCCATCTCCCTTACAAGTGGTGTGGGTTCGATTCCTCATCCCACCTTCTATCATCATAGGAGATAGACCCCCTATCTTACCTGTAAAACAACAAAAAAAAGTCGGTTCAAATTGAAATTATGTCAAGTATTAAAATGTTGAGATAAGATTTAATGTCATATAAGGGTATTTTTTTTTACATTTTTTAAAAGTTATTGCCTAATAGTTTCTAGTGTTTATAGGTTGGAAGGAAAAGTTGCAATTGTCACAGGAGGAGCAGGAGGTATAGGAGAAACAGTTGTGAGACTCTTCGCAAGCCATGGTGCTAGGGTAATCATAGCCGATATCATGGACACCCAAGGCATGATCATAGCAGACTCGTTGTCCCCTACCGTGACTTACATCCATTGTGATGTTAGTCAAGAAGATGATGTCGAAAATTTGGTCAAAAACACAATTGTGCTCTATGACAAGCTAGATATCTTCTTCAACAATGCCGCAATTTTAGGCCAACAAAAAATCAAGAGCATTATGGATTTTGATGGTGATGAATTTGATAAAATTATGAGTGTAAATGTGAAAGGCATGGCCCTAGGGACTAAATACGCCGCTAGGGCCATGGTCCCTAGGAAAAGTGGTTGCATCATTTCCACTTCTAGTGTAGCCGGGGTCCTTGGTGGATGCGGACCCCATTCCTACACAGCCTCAAAACACGCAATTGTAGGTCTTACCAAGAATGCATCATTGGAACTTGGAAAGTATGGGATTAGGGTAAATTGTATCTCCCCTTTTGGTGTAGCAACCTCCATGCTAATTAATGCATGGCGTGATGATGAGGAAGAAGAGCACGTCAATGATGTGTCAAGGGTGCAAAAAGTGGAAGAAATGGTTAAAGGGTTTGCAAATATGAAGGGTGCAACACTTAAGGCTCAAGATGTTGCTGAGGCTGCACTCTTCTTAGCTAGTGACGATTCCAAATATATAAGTGGTCATAACCTTGTTATAGATGGAGGTTTTACCACCTCAAGAAATTGTATTGGCTTGTAGTTTATTTTTTTTTAGTGTCCTTAAACTTAAAAAAAAAATAATTGGACCGTAACTTTGTAGTCCAATTGGATCTTAATTAGTTTGCATCTCTATTTAAGTTACTTTGTTATTCGTCTCCTATAGTTTTTTTTTTTTTTTTAATCATTGTTATTATTAATTTACCATAACTCATACTGTGAAGTTTTTTGTTTCCTTCACTTTTATATCGATTTTATTAAACACATATGCATGCACCGTCACTAATCTAGTACTTCATAATTTCGTACATACAAGTTTTTGGGGGTTTAATTTCTTACTCCATGTACTCTTAATTATTTAATCTTATCTAATCACTTAACTAACCTTTCTTGTTATTGTTGTTGGGTCAATCAAATCACAATGCATATTTGTAACATATAAATGTTTTGAAATAATCACATTTAAAATATGTTGATGATCTTGTAAATTGACTGGATTGATTAAAACGATGCATTAATCTAGAAATGAAAGTATGTCATCATCATGCTTATCTTAGGAATAAACTTTTTCTTGTCAATAAATAAATAAATTATAAAAAAATAGTAAACCTTTTTAATATATTTTGAACCTAAGAGCACAATACGGGCATTACTCATACAACAACTTTTTGAAAGCATTCAAACCAATTTCTGATGCGTCCAAATTTTCTTGGTAGAGAGTTTGAAGTGACTCTAGACAGTGTTGGTAAATTTGGACTTTACACTGATACTCCTTGAAAAATAAGTTTAACACTTACACAAATTAATTAATTATATATTACATGAAACAATTAGCCTTTATAAAAGATCACGAAATCTAAGTTGTTGGCGTATCTCTAATTGTCTATGGCATATGTTTGACTAATATTTTCATTGAAGATGTGTGTTGTGTCATCACTTAATGCCACTCAATTTGTATGCACTTAACTGTGAAAATTTTATAGTCGTGGTTTGAAATAATGTTGTGACCTCAAACATCCTAAATGGAAAAATTCTTTGACTACATGCCTGTTCTCATACGATTATTTTCGGTTCAGTTCAGCTCTAATAAGTTTAGTTTAGTTCAATTCAGCTCTTAATTCCCTTCTCTTATAAAATATTCATTTCAGCTCTAATAAGTTCAGTTCAGTTCAGCTGAGTTCATTAAATGAGACACATGAACTACTTAGGGATATGATACTCATTATATTATTAGCTTTTTTTTTTATTTTTTATTTTAGTATTATGTCATCATTCTCATAGAATATGTAGAGATAAAATCTTTTAATAATCTGGGCAGGAAAAAAATGGAAAAAAGCTTACTTTATTAACACTCATAAATATTTAGTTGGAAAAAAACCAAAAAAATTACGTTTTTTTGGGCAATGTTGTGGATTTTAGTTTTTTTGGTTATTTGCTTTTTTAAAATCATATGATATATGTTATAAACTGAATCAAAACTTAGTAAAACTTATTAAATTCATGATAATTTTGAAAAATAACAACAATAAAGTAGAAACAAATTTTTTCTGAGTTCCTTTTTTTTTTTAAAAAAAAAAAAAATTTAAAATTTTTATTTTATAAATTGAAAACAAAAAATGATGCTAAAACAAACCCTTAGATAAAGGTGGGCACGGGCCGTGCCAGCACGCGGGCGGCACGGGCCCGGCACGACGCCAGCACGGCAGGTGGGCCGTGCCGTGAACAAAAAAATTAGTTTTGGCACGGGCACGACACGGGACACGATGGGCGGCACGGTGGCCGGCACGTGGGCCAGCACGCCGGCACGACCCGCTGGCACGGCATATGGCACGGCCCGGCACGACACGAGGCCCATATTTAGTCACCATTATACACTATTGTACAATTTTTGTAATATCGAACTTCGTATTCCGTATAATAAATGAAGTTATTCACCAATTATTGTACGATTTTTAATTATCATTAATTATTTGTATTATCGATTTATCGTATCGGCTCCCGACATATGATAAAATAAGTTATTCTTCAATTTTTTGTGTTTTCGGATTATCGCACTAATAATTTTTTATTTTTTATTATATGCATTGTTGTTTATTGCAAAATTAGTAAAATTGTTTTTACTTGTTTATATAAACTTAAACATAATTAGATAAATAATTTATATAACCTTAATCAAAATAAAGTTGTTCTAAACAAAATATATTAACATTAACATAAACATAAATTAATCACATTATTTATATAAAATTAAGTTGTACTAAAAAATATATATCGTTTTTTTATTTACATTTATTATTTAAAAAAATAAATAAAAAAAATTAAAGTGGCACGGTTTGGCCCGCGGCCCGGCCCGACATGGCTCGCAAGCACGTGGGCCGGCAGGGGTGTGCCAAAATTAGGCACGGCACGGCACGGCCCGCCGCGGAGCCGGCACGGCACAGCACGGCACGACTCCCACTGCGGCACGGCCAGGCACGGCCCGTTGCCCATATTTACCCTTAGAGTTTTGTGTTGTCGGAGCGACTAGTGAGTTTATCACGCAATATTTGCCTGCAAAATAGCAAAGTGATCTGAGTTGCCTCGAGAGTGCTACTTGAGAGATTGTTATATACACCCAGGTGCACCCCTGTACCTACCTAAGGGCTTTTTGGCCGGAAAATTTTGGTCAACGCCGGAGTTTGGTCAACGGACCCGCCTCACAACACAATGTTCATATAAGGACCTTTTGTGCCACCTTTTTTTTATATATAAAAGGACCTTCCTTACAAGATCGGCCACTTTAAAGGACACTCCTGGTAAATTTTCCTTAAAATATAATGATAAAAATAAGTTCAGTTCATTTAAGTTAGTTATATTTCAATAAACATTATTAACTTCAAAGAAAAAAATAATAAACAATCAGTAAAATTGATTTCATTTCAATAAAAATAATTCCAATTCAGCAAAAATAAGATGAATCAAACCGGACCCAATACTATTCGTAACCTAAATATGTTACTCCCTCCGTTTTTAAATACTTGCTCCATTTCTATTTTTTGCACTATTCATTTATCCTACTTTGACTAATGTTTGTAATTTATACATAAAAAAAATATATAGTCGTGTGGGTACTTGTTGGAATCATCTCAATGAATAGATTATTAATTTTCAATTGATAATTAAACATATTAGTGATCAAAGATTAGCATCGGCATGCGTGTCCAAGAGAAATGGAGCAAGTATTTAAAAACGGAGGGAATACTTCACTAAAATGACTAAACAACCCTTAAAAAGCCATCTACAAAACGATCATAGTAATTGTAGTGGGCATATGGGTTGGGCTGTATAGAAATTTTGGATCAAAAATGTTTTTTTTTTTTTTTTTTCTTCAAATAAAAAAGAATTGAGGTGTCCAAATAATCTACAATGTGTCAATGTA
This sequence comes from Chenopodium album, assembly GCF_948465745.1. Classification (NCBI taxonomy): domain Eukaryota; kingdom Viridiplantae; phylum Streptophyta; class Magnoliopsida; order Caryophyllales; family Amaranthaceae; genus Chenopodium; species Chenopodium album. Next base: position 2,688,359 of record NC_137836.1, on the reverse strand, counting down.
TCAACACACATGTAATTCACCCTGCCATCCAAATCCCAAATTTCACCCTATTTTGCCACCTATAATATTTTCCCTCACCCCCCCAGTAATTTCCCACTTTCTAAACTTGTCTTTATTATTCTCCTCTCCAAACCCCAAATAATTAAGATTTACTTTACAAAAATTTATTACCAAAAATAGTTTAGTCATGAAAAATAAGAAAACCCCCAAGAATAATTATACAATCTCATCAGCAAATTTGTTGAAACCCAGGAAAAAAGGAAGGCCAAACTCAAGAAAAACAATCTCAAATTGTCTTATTAACTTTGCTGAAGCTAGAACAGAAATTGCTAATGCTTTGCATAATCATTACAAAAGATCATTTCTTGATGACAAGATTGGATCTTTATCTACTAAAAGCCCAAAAGAATCAGCCCAAGAAGAGGCCCAATTAAAACAGGAAATTGGGCCTTCATGGGTTAGAACTGAAGGCCCAGTTGTTGCAGGCCCAACACCTATTTTGGAGACTTTGGAGTTTGATGATAATAAGGGTAATTTTGATGCTTCTTATAGTTGGTGGGTTGGGTTCTTGCAGTCTTTAGATGAAAAGAATGATCGTCAAGAGCCTGTAAAGCCCATGTTTGATGATGGGCCTGGGTTATTGGGCCAGGCCCATGATTTGAGTAATGATATTAGTGGATCAAGCTCTAACTTTAGTTCTGAAGATTGGCTTGAAGTTTTGAATTCGGATGATGATTGTGGTATAATGTGTGGGTTAGATAATTTGTGATGTTATTACGTTAGATAACTATCGACATAATTATAGTACGTTGTATAATGTAAGCTAAGATTTCTATTTTCTCAATTTTGGGATCAGTATCATACGAAGTATATTATACGAAAGCATTTTGTTGCAGCACTATTCTCGGTGAGGAAGTATAACCTACATACATGTTGTTTTTTATTTTTTATTATTTTTTTTTTTTGCCTCTTTTTTCTGTTTGGAGAGCCACAAGGGCGAGTGATGAGAATCGATTCTAAAATCTCTTAAAACCGAGAAAGGAGCACTAACCAATTGAGCTATCTCTCACTCTCACTACATACATGATACGTGTATGTGGATTGGTGAATTCTTGCAGCGTACAAGTAAAATAAATGATCAAACGTTACATGTGTTAGATTAAATAAAATGTAAGTTACACCAAACACTATAACATCATCTACTCTTCGTGGCTCTAATTATTACTACACCAAAATTATGATATACTAGTAATTGGATTACACAAAGTACAAAAACTACTTGCGTTCATCTTTTGGAATTTATAAATAGATCTAAAATGAAATATGAATATAGTTATATACGAGTACAATTTTTGGGAAGCAACTAGATTGAGAATACGAGCTCAAGTGATACAATTACTTTCCGATGTGGACAATGATAAGGAAGATGGGGCACTGTTTAGTCTTTACAATATTTTCCTTCTCTGCTTTATGTTAAATCGTTGCACATAACCTATAACGGAGGTAGTTTATATTCCGTTCCAATTAAAACTCCCGAATGACCTCGTCCATTATTTATTCGTTATGTTTTCATATTCCTTATGTGAACAGTGTATTATCCTATAGAAAGCTAGCTAAACTACTTGGAAATACGTCCAACTTATCACTCAATAGCGGCTACAGTAGTCTTGAGAAAAGACCGACCTTAAATTTTAGATATCTTTTCTTTTCTAACAATTTTTTTTTTTTTTAAAAAAAAAAAAATCACAATTAGCAATTGCAAATCATATTTATCTATTCAAAACAAACTAATTAAATAATAATATCATCGTCGTGGAAGACAAATAAATTTTCTTTATTATTATTTTATTAATGACTCAATGCCATAGGTATTAGGTAGTACAAGACCAGGCCAATACATGCAACCTAGTTGAAAGTAAACAGGTTAACAAAATTAAGTTATACACAATCATATATACTTGAAAGTTAAAGGGTATATGATCTAATCTTGAATAACTAACAAAGACAACAAAACAAATATCTAAGAAGAAATAAACTACTACCTTTGGATCATGTTATGTGCAACTTTGGGGTATTATTTGTGAGATATAAAAAATTCCAAAGTTGCATATAATACGATCCGGAGGTAGTAATTAGCTAGGCACGTTGGCACGGTGTGGAGGGAGGGCATTGAAAGCCACTTGGGAGCTTATAATCACAATAGTTGATAAGAGCTGCAAGATCAACGTTGAGGTCTTGGTTAATTAGGCCTAAAACATTGGCATTAATCCATAATGCTGTTTTTGGCATGGGAAAGTTCAAAGCTCCGGGTATTGATGGATACCATCCCTTTTTCTTCCAAGAGCATTGGGGTGTCTTGTGGCCGGACATCCAAAACTTTGTTAACCAATGCTTCTCTTCTTGCTCTATACCTTCTCAATTGAACTCAACCTCCATCACTCTCATCCCAAAAGTTGAGCACCCCGAAACCATCAAACAATATAGACCCATTAGCTTGTGCAACACCGCTTACAAGATTATTTCTAAGATCCTTGTGAATAGGCTTAGACCCTTTCTTCACTCCATCATCTCTCCCAACCAAAGTAGCTTTCTTCCCGGTAGAGGATGTGAGAATAATTTCATTGCCGCTTCGGAAATTCTTCATTCTATGAAAAAGAAGAGTGGGAATAGAGCTTGGTTTGCCATCAAGCTTGATTTGGAAAAAGCCTATGATAGGCTTGAATGGTCCTTCATAAAGACTTGCTTGGTGAGAAATGGTTTTGATGAACCATTGGTCAATCTTATCATGAGTTGTGTGTCCTCCCCATCCTTTCAAGTCATGGTCAATGGTAAGCTTACTCCGGCCTTTAGTGCCTCAAGGGGCATTCGACAAGGGGACCCAATCTCCCCATATATCTTCATCATTTGCATGGAATACCTTTCTCATCTCATTAAGGCATGTGATAAGGGTGAGTGGACCCCCTTCTCTTTTAGGAAAAAATCCCCTTTCCATCTCTCACTTACTTTTTGCGGATGACCTTATCCTATTTGGGGAAGCTAGCTCACAAACTCTCATGTCACTCACCCAAACCCTTGACCTCTTCTTCTCCATCTCGGGTAAAAAAATGAATAATGCCAAGAGCCAACTTTATTTCTCAAAAAATGCTTCGGATCACATCAAAGATCTCTTCTCTTCTTCCCTCCACATTCCCATCTCTAATGATCTTGGAATGTATCTTGGTTTCCCTCTAACCGACAAAAGACCCTCCCCCTCACAAGTCAACCATATTTTCAACAAATTGAAGTCCAAACTTTCTTCTTGGAAGTCCAAGTGCCTTTCCAAGGCAGGAAGAGCCGTCCTCATCAAATCCTCACTTCAAAGCATCTCTCAGTACTCTATGCAAGCCCTTCTCCTCCCAAAGAAAACTTGTCACCAACTCGACCAAGTGTGCAACAAATTCTTTTGGGGTTCTGATCAGTCCTCCAAAAAGTCTCCTTTAATTGCTTGGCATCATCTTTGTGGTCCTAAAGAAAATGGGGGTTTGGGTTTTAGGGAAAGCCACTACCAAAACCTCGCTCTTCTCTCTAAATTGTGTTGGAGAACCCACAACTCTACCAACATTTCCTCCCAGATCATCAAAGAAAAGTACTGTAGAAGGACTCTTCCAACCTCTTTCAAGAATGGCTCCCACATTTGGCAAGCTTTAGGTAAGGGATGGGATGTTTATGCCAAATTCACTCAGTGGCTTGTGGGTAATGGCAACTCTTGTTTACTCTGGCATGACAATTGGAGTGGTTTTGGGCCTTTAAGGGAGCATATTGCTGGACCTATCCCAGAGCATGAAATGAATCTCACTCTCAGTTCCTGTATTTCTGATCAAGGCTGGAATTTTCAGAATCTTTCCTTCTCTCTTCCTCCTAATATCATCTCCAAATTACAATCAATCCCCATATTTCCTAACAAGGAAGACTCACCTTTTTTTCCAGCTGGGGAAAGGATCCTACTTTGACTGTAAGCAAGCCTATATCATCTCTGGCTGAAAAGCCATCCCTGTAATCTTGCTGATGAAATCTGGAGCACTATTTGGGGTATGGACTGCCCTCCTCCCAACAAATTCTTTCTTTGGCAGGTGGCTTGGGGAAGGTTGCCAACTTCCCTACTCCTTTTTTCCAAGCACATAACCTCCTCTCCTTGTTGCACCTTCTGTCCTACACAACATGAAACTATCTTACATGTTCTAAGGGATTGCCCTAGAGCTCGGGAAATGTGGAATGAGCTCTCACCTCCAACTTCTTTCTTCTCCCAATCTGATACCTTAACCTGGCTGAATGAGAATCTGTCTAACCCCTCAGTTCACCCTTTTCTGCTGTTGCCTTGGTGTTCCACCTTTGCTCTCCGTGCCTGGAAGTTATGACATAGGAGAAATAAATGGATTTTTCAGAAAGTAGGCATCTCTCTCCCTGCCTTCTGCAACTCTCTGAAAGACTATCCTTTGAACATGCTTTCTTCTCTGACAAACCTATCCATACACTCCCTACTTGCTCCCTCCAAACACCTCCCATGGCCAACCATATTGTAATGGTGGATGCATCTTTCTCCCTTTCCTCTCTATCGGCTGGCACTGCTTATTTAAGCATGTACTCTTCTGGAAATTGGCTAGGTGGATTAGCTAGACATGTCAATGCCCCCTCTGCTTTAGTTGCTGAAATATTAGCAATTATGGCAGGATTACATCTGATTTTAGAAAATAATTGGACTGATGCTGTGATTTATTCTGATTGTCAAAGGGCGGTTTATGGTATTACTAATCACAACACCCCATCTGATGAAGCAACATATCTTTACATGATCTGCAGGGACCTTCTTCAACAGTGCGAAGATTCAACTCTGGTGTTTGTTCCGAGAACAAGACTGAAGCACGTGGACTCTATTGCCAGGAGAGCTAAAGCTGAGCTCCCTCTCACTCCCATCAGCATCATGCCTGACCAGAATTGGCTTCCTCAGTTTAATGTACTACTTAGCTCCTGTAACCTTTTGTCTTCGGAGATATTTAATCTAGACATTTGTATTAGTCCTAAGTGGCCCCCTAATTACGGTGGCATGTCACCTAACTAATGGTCTGTATGAACCTTATTTTCTTTACTTAATTCTAGTTCACCTTCACCAAAAAAAAAAAAAAAAATCGCGGTACAAAGACATGTAGCGGCATCAAGTTTAATAAGGTTGCCTACAATGTTACAACACAACTTCTTCTGAGTTGATTCAATGCGAAGATGAACTAGATAAAGCACATCAGTACACGCACCCAACTCAAGGGTTTCCGGGGGGCATTCCTTTAGAGGCCGCTCTTCAAATGTGGCGAAAATTCGATCTAACAAAACAAGGTTCAATGCGAGAAAGATAGCAAATAATGTTGTGCTTCTAGAGGCCATCTTTAATAATAACTTGGAAAATCGTTAGTTTGTGTGATTCTAACAAATTAAAGAGCTAATTAAACACAAATTATGAAATTATTGTTTATGGCACAATGTGTAGGAAGTTTATGAGTTATTTTTAGATTTCAAAGATATGATATAGATATTTTTAGACATTGAGTTGGCTTGATGAGTATGAATTGTCAATGGATTAGAATTTTTTTTTTTCGTTGAACTAGCAACTCATCATGATACATACTACGTACTATTTTAGGCATGCATATGTACTATATTATTGCTTTCTTATTATTGCTAATGAAAACTCAAGTCCATCGTACAATGTTGATCAACTACTCCTATCTTTATTTTCGCATATACTCCGGTGTTTGTAAAATCGTAAAAACATAATATCTTGATCGATTTAATCAACCATATCTTATTTTTTGTTCTCATATATATACCCACGTATTATATCTTGATCTATTCGATTACACGTTATATCTTGTGAATTGTTATATGCGGCAAATTTTTTAATGCCTTATTCTAGTAGAATGACATTTGTAGATGTACATTAGATTATAATTATCGTGTCCTTTAAAAAATTTATAACAGTGTATCTTTTTACCTCAGACAAGTGTAACTCTATCTACGTCAAACTATTATTTTGTACATGAAATACATATATTGGAGCACTAAGATACGCCACTAACATCATAAAGACAGTTTTACATTATTAAATTCCCACAATTATTACACATTATCAGTTATCACCCACATCTGATTAAATAAATTTAGTTTTAGCAAGAGACAAAGGCTGCTATACATAGAATAAAATACATCGTTGAATGTTTATTTTTGGACAAAATATCATTTTATGTTTAACAAATTAATTATGATAAAAATGTACGAGAGATCAGATAAACTAATACTCCGTAATGATCTTGCTAATGAGCACCCCAGAGTTTTAAATAACTAATTTAAATAGACAAAAGCTAATGAACCCATGGAGGCGTTAGATAAGAAGACTAAAAGTAGAAATATTAATTTGAAATAAACATTAAATACAACGATCAACACATGATTTTGACCTGCATTTCCAAATTAATGCTACCATTTTAGGAACTAATATATTTGATTGTTAACTAATGCCCCGGGATACTTATTAGCAAGATCCATTTAATCTAAAATAGTGTTAATTTTAATTTGTAATGCATGCAAAAATCTCGTGTGATCGGTGTAATTAATATTTATTTTACCTTAATATTTTCATTTTTTAGTTCTCTTATCTAATTGCTCGAGGACACTTGTTAGCTTTTGCCATTATGAAATTATGTCAAACTATTACAATTTTAAGGGAAAACATGAAGTATAACAGAAAATCTTGCGTGGACCTGGTCCACAATAATTTTATTGTGGACCCAAGGCTTATACGCACGCAACAGACATTATATTGAACAACCCTTAATTTTAACATAATAACCTTATTTTTAACATAGTAACCTTTATGAAAACTTGTATAACCTTTAGTATTATGATGAATCTAAAGTATGACATTACGTTGAACGTAGTGACTTTCATTATTCATATTGACTAGTACATAAAAATTTCTTTTAAAAAATTAACCTCTTATAGCCTTTACAACACCAAAATGACTTTTAATTCAACATAATAACCTTTATTCTAATATAGTGATTTATTTTTTAATTAATGAAGCAGGCATAGTGTCTCTAAATGTTAGTGGTCTACAATAAATTAGTGTGAAACAGGTCCATTTAAGAATTTATGGAAGTATAATACTTTTTAAAAAAAAAAAAAAAAATTAATGAGAGCAAGATGGATAGTGTAATTTTTATAAATAACATCAAATATATAAATAACTGTTTTATTAATGTGATTGTTATTTACTAAATTAAATATATTTAGTGTTTATTTAAATTTGGATAACTCTTATTTTTCTTTGAAATTGATCTTATATTTTATTGTCTTAATTTATTTATTTATTTTTTTTTATTTTTTTTTTGAAAATAAATTGAAACCTAAATATCTCTTCCCATTATAATGTCTTATTCTAAAAAGAACACTTAATATCTACTTGTATATGGCTTTTAGTGATTCAATTACGTAGAAATGGGTATCATTGTAGACATATTTGACCAATGAAAAGTAACCTATCTCAGGTTTTGGATTGGACCCTAAATTAAGCTCACCCCCATTATTCCATAAGGCCATAACCAGCTGGATATATAATTAATATATAGCTTAATTAGCCACCCACCTCCTTTTTTTTTTTTTTTTTTTTTTTTTTTTTTTTTGTTGAAGGCCACAAAATGATAGGATTTGTGGGCAAACATATGTACTGTATTTAATTATTGTGTACGTGTGCGAGTTATGATATTGATAGAATATAAAACCAATCTTACACTCCAATCATTAGCTTAGTTTAAGACTTTAAGTAGAAACTCTTTTATTTAGTGTTTAACTTTGGGTTGAAAGGATAGATGAATATTTTACCTTGTGCCCTACTTTTCACAATTGTTACATTGTTACATCAAAAAATCAACTCAATCAATAGCCTAAACTAGTACTGTATTTTGAACCTAAGATTGGTTTTATATCTACTTTAATTTGTATTAGAAAAATTATAAAAAAAATCTTTAAATAAAATTAGGTTCAAAAAGTGAGGTTGTAGTGTTGTACAGTTATAGGTGGTAAAAAAAAAAAAAAAAATTTGTAGAAGTTGCCATAAAAGGAATAAACGTAAAAATGAGTAGAACTTAGAAAAACAGATGAAAACTGAAAGTGAGTAATATTTAGAAAAACAACGGAATAATTTTGTAGTAGAATTGAAAATGATGATAAGAAAGAGAGAATGATCTGAAATCAATATCTCAATTGAAAGTAAAGTAATTTAGGAGGTGTTGGTTATGAGCTTATTGGGGAAGATTAGCTTATTTGACCAATAATATTAGTGGATTGACCACTAAGTAATAAGCTATTTTGGAGTGTCTGGTGGAGAACTAAATTAAAGAGCTTATTCCACCAAAAGCTTTTTTTTCGATTAATAAGCTTCTTAGAGGAGCTTTTTCATTAGCTGATTAAATTTTTAAGTAAAATTACACTTATAACATCATTTCATCTAAAACCTTATCTCAACTAACTTCCCCTACAATTAGTTTATTGGCCATTTTGCATACTTAAAAAGTTTTTGACAATTAATAACTATTTAATTAATTACCAACACTTTTATACAAGTATTTAGTCTTAATCAAAACAATTAATACTATCAATTAGTCATAATCAGCTACCACGATCAATTTTAGCTTTTTACTAAACACGACCTTAATTGTACTTTATAGCATACTTCGAATTACTTAAAAATATGCGTGGATTAGTGAGTACAAGTAGCTTTAAAAAAAAAAAAAAAAGTAGCTTATTGTGCGTTTAGTCTAGTGCATGCGCTCAGATGGTTGTAGACAACAACATTGGCTTGTGTTGGAAATATCTTTTAGATGGACAAATGAATTTTTTATTTAAAAAAAATTAAGAAAAAAAAAAAACATTAGGAAGTGATGGAAGAAGTCCATAATAGATAATAAAACGAGCTCATAAATCGTAATAGAGTATAAATTATTTGTATGTGTTGTAGACAAAGAGTATCTCGTGTAAGCGCACTCTATATTCAACCGTCAGCAAGCAAATAGTGGAACACTTAAGAGTTTCACTAGTCACTCACGACATATGGAAGAACTAGATTACAGAATAACATCATAACACCAATTTAGAGGCCACTTTAATTTTGTTTCTAAGGCCCAAAACAAATACCGAAGTAATTTCTAACGTAATTTTTAACTAGGCCCAAAAATAAAAAGAGAATGTATGAATAGTGTAAAAGTCAAAAAATAATATCAGTCACGAAGTATAAAATTTAACAAGTACAAAATACTTGTATATGAGATGATGAGATTTAAAATCGTGAAACTTAATGAGTATGGAGTCCTTGTATATAAAATGATGAGATTCAAAGTCATATGATTGGTGAATTTTAAACAAGGAGATGGACCCTTGAATTAGGACAAGTGCCGGACAATTGGACATACTGACATTTACCCATTTACGTAGCTACTCTAGCTAGTTTAGATAAGATCTATATGGTCGGCATTAATTTCATATATATATATATATATATGGTGTTTTAAGCTAAGTGCATGTATATATCTCATCCATTTCACTATATCACACCAATAATGACACCATTTCTAAATGGCACATCAATACATCATTATTTAAGAAAAGAAGAGATTGTTAAAACCACAATGTGATACTGTTTTAAGTTTTAAGGGCAATTAGATAGGCGGAATGAGATTATAGAAGGAAAATTTGAGAGACATCACAGTCTTTTGTAATAATTAATATCCATCGTATAAGGATTATGAATTGAACAATAAAACATTTTTGAGAAAAATATGGCGGAATTAATTATATTGAATCAGATAACATATGTTCATTCTTGTAAACTGATGCTGCTATGTGTGGGGTTCAAACTTCAAACCTTCATCGAATGTCCAATAATTGATAATTTAAGATCGATCCTTCTACTCATTTGGAATAGTGTGATATATTCCTATATTGATCATGTTTCATATCACTATAAACATTGCTTAAATTTTCAAGTAAATGTTAATTAGCTTAATAGGGTGTCATTTTTTTTAAAGTTTAGCATAAGAAAGAGTCAAAACGAACTCTCCATGCTCATAAAGTTGAAATCAATGATGTTTACGACCAAATCCAGGGAATAGTTGATCAAGCATGCAGACTGAAAGTGACTAGCAGCTATGTGCCTATGTCCCAGTTTCTCAAGTTGAGAAGACCATGGCCCAAGCCAATAACTCATAAGCCAATTAAAATCCATTATTATGGATTATAACAATACTTTGTAGGAACTGTCTTTTCATTCTAGTATTATTTTATGTCTATATCCCTATGGAAGTACTAACTCCGTTACAGGTTATGTGCAACGATTTGACATAAAGCAGATAGGAAAAATTTCTAATCGTTGCATGTACATAACCTGTAACGGAGGTAGTATTCAATTTAAAGGGAGAAAAACTTTAACCACGATGATATATAATTCGTAATTAATTATTGATGTATAAATTCTTGTTACATTTAATTCTGATAGTATTTATAAGCTAATGGTATCGAATAATAAGAATTTGATTGAGGTCCAAGAATATGTTTTATACACTACCACTTCCCCTCTGACCCTCACATGAAAGACTTTTTAGGCTTGAAATGTGGATGAAAATAGGCTCTCCTCATACTCTTCACTTAACATTCCACTTGAAAGTGAAGGGTGGATGAGATTTTGTGTTACGTTGGCTCCGATATCATGTTAAAAAACCAACTCAACCTAAAGGTTAAGCTGATGGTTGAGGCCTATAAATATGTTTTATACTCTATCACTAATAATCAAACATCCAAAATTCCTTTAGGGGAGAATTCCCTTATCCTTTCATCCTAGCTCAGTGGCTCAGCCTACACATTGAGAGAATATGTGAATATTTGCCGTAGCTTTCTCATTGATTGAACATCAATATATAATACAAGTGTACATTAGGATTAGGGTTAAGGGTACATAAGTAAACTACATACTAAAGTATATACGAGTACAAGATTATTTACTACCTCCGTTACATATTATTTATAACGATTAGACATTTTTCCTACGGAGGTAGTATATAATCTAACACACATAACAATCCTAAATTGCTTTGCCCATTAAATTGAATCACGTTGATCTCTAAAACAAGATTTCGACTTTTAGTAGTCCATTCTCCTTACCTTTGGGAAAAAGAAAAAAAAAAAATTAAAAAAAAAATTCAAACAGTCAACTACGGAGTATAATAATAAAGTGACAGGCTGGAATGTGGATGTTGCATGAAGCCGTGTAGACAAGTATCCATGCAGTCAAGTGGACAAGTTAAGCCAACGTCCAATTCTCCACAATTGGGTTTATCTAGTGTCGGTCATTGCTCAAGTTTGATCCCACAAGAAGCCGAAATTAATTGTATAGAATGCATGTATCGTAATTATAAGAACTTAATTCCCCGTAATTACACTAGAACAATTATTAACAGAGATAATATGTACTCATATTATTATATGTTAATTTTGATTGTTAGAATTTATATCGAATCTTTGCAAATGTAAGGACAAAAGTTTTGATTGATAGAATAAACTTTGATTAACAAAAAACCGTTTCAATCACCAATCCAAAGATAGTAAGGACTTTGAAGCAAGGCATTTGTTTATTTTGTTTAATACATTTTTCTAAATGAAAAGTAGTTATGCACTAAAGATATTAGTATAATCAATACTGTAATAGCACCACTTTTTTATATTGGGAAAAAATAAAAAATTAAAATAAAGACCAAGTTATAATAATTTAAATAGTTTAGTGTTATTAGTTTGATATTAGTTTATGTTTATTAGTTTGGTGTCAAAAAAGTTTATGTTTATTAGTTAACATTAAGAGATGGAGAAGTGGGGCATGCGATCTCAACTTTGCTACCAATAGTGGGCCACCAACCCCAATTTCCTAGCCCCCTTCCCTTTAAATTTATGGGTATAAATAGAGGTCCAAATTTCTATTCAATATATCCATGCACATTATAACTTCCTTTGATCCTACTTTTGCACTTATAATATCAAAATCCTCCAACAACAACACAAAAATCCCTCAACATGTCAAAAATGACTTATACACAAAATGAGTCCAATATAGCTATGATACAAGACTTCTACAATGCACTTACAAAAGGAGATGGAGAATGTGTCACAAAACACTTAGCAAGTGACTTGGAGTGGTGGTTTCATGGGCCGCCTCAATGCCAACACATGAGGCGTGTGTTGACTGGTGAGTCGGCCACGCCCGAGTTTCAATTCGAGCCCCGGTCCATCATGACCCTCGACGAAGACCGGGTCATCGCCGAGGGGTGGGAAGGAACCCACTCTTATTGGGTCCATGTTTGGACCCTAAAAGGTGGGCTCATCACACAATTTAGAGAATACTTTAATACATGGCTCACAGTAAAAGACCTTAGGCCCCATAAAAGTGGGTGGAAAATTAGGCCAGTGAACCAGAAAGAGACCCTTTGGCAGAGCCAAATGTTTGGGCGTAGTGGTACTCGGTCCATGCCTGGACTTGTGCTTGCTATTTGATCTTTTAATTAAGTTCTTAGCTTATTTTAATGTAACATAAGCTTGTTAATTAGCTGTCTATTTTGGCTGTGAATATATTTTCTTATGATGTGAATGAATAAACTACCTGTTACTTTTTTAGCGTTTAATATGGTATAACAATGAAAGTTAGTGCTAAAAAAAAGGACGTCAGCTTATTTGAGCAAAATTACCTTATTTGACTAACATTAATTAGCTTATTGTCTATTAAATAAGCTAATAAAAGGTGTTTGGTGGGAAGCTTATTTAAAAGCTCATTCCACTAAATAAGCTATTTTTTAAAAAGCTCCATTTAGGAGCCTTTTTTACTTAGTTTATTCAATTCTAATGGTGAAATGACACTTATACCCCCATTAAATTAAAAATCCTAATATGAACTACCTACACCACAATTAGTTTATTGGTCATTTCACATAATCAATTAGCTTTAGGCAATCAGCTATTTACCAAACACTTTTCTACAATAAGCTAATAAAATAAGTCAGTCAAATCAGTTAACACAATCAACTAGTTAAAATAAACTGACACAATCAGTTTCAACCTTCAGCTTTTCCCCAAGACCATAACCTTTTTTGTTTGCTGCAAAACTGACAAGTTAACAGAAGTTAATCTAAGATAATTTAAGTAACCCTACATAAGTACAATAAGATGGTTAAAAAAAAAAGTACAATAAGATAGCTTTACTATTGCAATCTGCATATATGCATCAAATCTCTAATTAGATATTGCAGGCGGGTGTATAGTGCTCACTGTGCACGCGGTCCACAATGACAATTAATCCAAATAAAAAAAAATCATACATCTTTTGTATGTAATACATAAGAAAATACTTTTGTATGTAATACTTGAGAAAATGAATTTGTATGTACAACTTTATTTTGTATGTAATACATAAGAAAATGAATTGTATGTACAACTTTTCCTTATCTAAATACGAGGATTGTCTAAATCCTAACCTTGATAATTTTATAAAACTTATCAAGAGGTATATTGTAATTCCATAGTAACACCTACCTTGCTCACTTAACAGTTTAAAAGGTATATTTGTAATTTCATATTTGCCTTATTTGTTTTATTATAATATAAAAATTCTTTTTATTTTCATATTTGCCACTTGATAAGTTTATTAGTGTTGGGAGTTAGAAATTTCCCGTCTAAATACAAATGTACATACAAATTCATTTTCATTACCACTTATCAAATAGACCATAAGTAATATGAGATCTTGAATGGTTAAAGTTGTCTAGTTGTCTTGCCACCGTCAAAGCAGCAAAGCAGGCAAGTTAAGGTACTTAAACCAGCACTCAGAGTATGTTTTTCTATATCAGACAGAAAAATCACATCTCTGTCTTCTCCATACAATGTGGTAGTAAAAGGGTAAGGATTTTAATTAAATAATTTTAATTCTGCCAAAAATAATTCAGCATATGCTAATTCAACTCATATAAAACAATTGTACAACCCCCTTGAATATGTGGACACCAAGATGAGCAGTGTTTCGAGAAAAGACGGATAAAATCAAGAGTAATTACAAAAGTATGTATGTCGGTATACGCGTATATACCATTCAAATGGGATTATTGAACCTTTCTAACAACACTCGTTCATAAACCAGATATTTTGGATTTAAAGGGATTTTTAGCAAAGTTGGCAATCATGGCGTGTCATGTCGCATTCGTATTTGGAGATAAATAGGTTGGGAAATTGCTACACGAATCGACTCATTTAGTTAGATGTATATGTAATATTAACCCATCAAATTAAACATGTCGAAAACTTATGACACTAGTATGGTTTTCAATGTCCAATTCATATCATATTGTCATTTTATATGGCGTACGGATAATTAAATAGAGTTAGTCTCGTTCAAAAGATTTGTTAACAATTCCATAATTATTGGCTAATTTCTTGGGCCCAAGTTAAATTGTGTTAGTTTCCGATTGGAAATCTAAACACTAACCCATCCTATCTAATTAAAGGATAATGTTATATTTAGCCTTTAAGTTTTACTCTCACACTTCATGCTTAATCTTACAAGATGAGCAAAATGGAGAACTCGGGGGGTGGGGGAGGCATGACAAGGGCCACGACAGGCCTACAATGGAAGACCCAAGGGGAAGGTGAGCAAAACGAACTAGATGAAGCCTGGGTAGACCAAACTGATGATATGAGATCTCAGACATTGATTTACTGAAACTGGTACAGAAAGATTGGTCACTACTCACTTGGACCATTGGATGAGAAACGGGGCGCAGGTCTAAGAGATTTGCAAGGTGCTGTTACAGGAAGATGAATAAGGGTCTAGAATAAGGGAAGAAGATTAATTTGGCTTTCCGGAGAACAGCCAAGCCTTTTCGTGGTTGAAGTTGCCATCAGAGAAGCTGCAAAAGCTAAGCAACGTCAACTAGCAAATGGAATTTGCCAAAATTGGATATTATTGTGCCAGGTATGAGCTAAATTCCAAGAACTTTTGGTGCCAGCAAATTGCATAGTATAAATGAAAATGAAAGGTTCATCCCTGAAGCAGCCTCCCTTACAAGAATGAATGGGTCTGATCTTTAAGCAACAATTATAATTAAATCCTAATGATACAAACTCAAACCACGCGTGCAAGTGACTATCAAGTTCAGTCATGTAGCAATTTGCGAATATTCTAGAAAATAAATTTTGAGCTAAGTAAACAGAGAAAATTGTTTGAGTAAGAAAGAACATAATGTTTGACAGTTATGAGAAACCTTGAGTATTACTGTTAGTTACTACAAGTCAAAACTAAATACGTAGTATTTGTACCTTGCAAAATTACAAATCACCTGCAGAGGAAGCATTTCCTTTCTGCAATTATACAATGTTTCCCTGTATGCATCGATCAAACTACCAGCAAAAAATGGTCACACAGAAAACGCTTAGTAAAGGAGTAATAATCACATCATCCCACAAAAGAAGCTGCACGAATTAGAAAGAAATTATGTTAATAGCTAGGAAAATATTGTGCAAGAAATTGCAATAAAAAATTAAAAGATCAACTGAATTCAGCTGTAAATACCTAGCCAGATACTTACTTCAGAGATGGAATTCTCCCTTTGCAAGCAGCAAAAACCATGCATTTCAAAGATAGGAAAAGTATATGGCTGCAAAGTTGGTTTCTCATTACTACAGACATATATTTGAATCAAATCCAGTTCAATCTTACTTCATACTTCCCTAAGATCCTCGACTTCCATTCTCATTGTCGCTGGGTTAGGTGGAATCATAGTTTCATTCATCAATACTGAAGGTTCAATCTTGGATGAACCAGAATTTAGCCAAAATGAGGTGTTCAAATTAGACATGGATTGAGTACCATACCTACCAGCACTACCTTCACGAGGTAATGGGGTAAGAGTAGAATGGCTGTCAAATCCATTCTTATTGTAAATTCTTTCTTCCACTGTCTCATAGAAATCTGCAGTTCGAACTTCCTGGGCCAGAGAACACCAGCAGCAACAGAGCCACTGAACACAATCTGCAACATTTGGTTTTCCAAAACACATATTATTTGGTGGCAGGTTGAATCGTTTTCTCATTTGAATCCGCCAGAACCCTCCATAGAGCAACCCAAATACACAAAGTGCAATACCAGTAATGCCCAAAATCCCTCTTACTGTTTCATTATCAATGTTGGCAGCAGCCAAGTTAAAGATCCAAAAGGGGGCCATGCAGAAAAGGAGAAATGTTGCTATGTGAACATACATATTACCAAAACCTAGCCTTTCCAGATTCCAACCAAAAACACAAAAGCAGCAGAAAATCGAGAGATATGAGACAAAAAAATCTTCCCACAAGCTAAACAGACCTCCTTTCCACTCAGGTTTATTCTCAACAACCCCTCTTTCATCTCGGGTTAAAAATGCATATTTTTTCTCCAAGGATTGCCTCCTCAACTGTTTAGGGGCTTCCTCATCAGCTTCACATTCATAATCCTTCCCAAGGGGGCTAAGAACACAGTACAATCCTGCAACTGCAGGAGCTGCAACGGCAAATGTTATGCAAACACCGACTCCAATTAGTGGCCGCTCAGATCTTTTGTAGCCCAAATTAAGGCCACATAAAGCATATTGAGCAAAGCAATTAACGTGAAGCAAAATAATCACAACCATCATGTGTGCCCGTTCATTAGGTTTAGCAGTCCCGTTCTTGCAATAAGTCTTCCTTAGCACTGATATATCATCCGACTTCCACCTACACAAAAGCACCAAATGGTAGAACCTCTTTGGATGTTGATAAAGACACATAAGTGTGAAGAGGGCATTGATAATCTGGTTATTAACCTCGAACCACTCATCCCTCTGCGATTTCTTTTTCAGAACATGGTTTAGCATTCCTGTCATCACAAGAAACAGAATTGCACCAGACACAGCAACACAAACTATCCACAAAAGAAGGACCATATTCAATGGTCTCTTAACCCACTCTTTGCACATTCGCCTCACAGAAGGCCAATCAACTTTACTAGAAATTACATCTTTGAATCGTTTCCTAAGACCTTGCATAACAGGAGCATTACTCGAGAGCTCATCCTTGTCCTCAGACATCCTTAAAAAACCAGCAGAGATAGAACTCCGTTTCCCTTTCGGACTGACTTTAAGTAACTTCAATCTGCTAGAGAGACTATTAGGATTTTCGACGAATCCCCCTGGTGATTTTTCATCACTTAGTAGTCCTTTCCTAGATGTTGAAACTTGCAAAGACACATGATTGTTTGAATTATTACCCCCATTTAAGGTCTCACAGTCACCTGAGTGGCTCAAATTAGACCCAGAACCTCCTTCATTTCCAGTTGAAACCATTACAAATTCTTCAAAAATTCCACAAGCTTTATAATGTTCTTTAACCACCTTTCAATACACCATAATAAACAACAAATGGTTCAAGAACTTAACTTGACTACCCAGATAGCAATACCTACAATAACCCACAAAAGAAACACACCCAAATGGCCAAATGATAAGCAATCCAGAAAACTAATTCAATTCAGCAAATATATTGAAGCATTTAGTTAAATTATGTGACAGTAAAACCCTAGCTCTTAAATTTTAAAGGCAAATGTAATACTAACAGAGGTCTACAAAATGGACTACAAACATACACAAACTAAAAAAGGTGCACACCACAATATTCATAAAGTTGGCCTTAATGCCGAAAATTCGGGGTCGGCTACATGAACCAAAATTTTATCTCATGGGGTCGTACACAAAAAACCTCTTCCTTCATTCAAAATGAAAATAATGTAGAAAGTGAAAAATACATAGTTTATGAATTGCAGCTTACCTCAAACTACCGAGTTTCTTTTGCAGCTCTTGAAGCAGTATATCTCATATTCTCATGCTATGAACTATGAAGAACACCCTGAATCCCAAAACAATAAGCAAAATCATCAACAAAAGAAGGATGATAATGAACAAATTAATCTGTAATATTTTTCAATTTAGTGGAATCTACTAAAGAAAAAAATAGTGTCTAAAAGCAAAGAAGAATTCAAAAAAAAAAAAAAAAGCAGAGAAGTTTCAACACATTGAGCCCACAATGTCAAAATTTGCCTCCTACTCAAAAATTACAAATATTTGAAAACAAAAATTCCTGAAAATAGAACATAATTTGAGAAGACCAAAAACAGGGTATGTTGCTAATCTGGTATTGGCTAGCTGCAAAATCCGCTATAAGAAAGAAAATTTCACTATAATAATTTTTAAATTTTTTTTGGTTTTTTTTAGGAAATTTGCTTATATATGTATTTCCTCCGTTTTTATTTACATGCAACACACCCTTTAGCACGGTAATTAAGAAATGTAAACTTTAAAATAGGTAATTGTTAGGAGTGTAATTCAATGGGTCATGTGCTTTAAATAAGGAAAGTAATGTAATTTAGTGGGTCATGTGTTTTAAATAAAGGAAATAATACATTTTTTCTTAAAATAACATTCTTTTTATAGTGTGTTGCAAGTATTGTGACATTTCCTTTTTAGGAAAGTGTTGCAAGTAGTAAAAGAAAACGGAGGTTATATAACATTATCATAATTTAATTACTCATATTTGAAGAAAAAAAAAGTAGACGTGACCTTTTCGAAAATCGAGTTGAATACCCCATTTAAACTTTTAAGATGTCCCATGAAAAATATTGTTAGTCTAGAATATTTTTTAAGTCGTTAATCAAAAGCATTATCCAACAGAGGTGTGTTTATATAATTATATCATTTAATAGTATACAATTAGGACAACTGGACAAGCATATCTTGGTTCAATGTTTCCTTTTCATCATGGTACATTGGTATCATCCGTATCAAGACTCTCTACGGTTTTTCGTTGAAGTCAAAACTGTTGGTTCAAAGCGTTAGTCTATCTTGGTTATGTCAAAAAAACGACTTTTATCCTATTTATGTACGAAATTCGTATTACGGAATACTCTATAATTCATAAATTATTGTAATTAAGTTTAATATTTCCTAAGTCCCCAAAATTTCAACTTTGATAGCCAAAAATTAGTTCCAAAGTTATCATTCTTAGGGTTGCAAAAGATCCGAGCAAGTCGAGTTTTAGTCTGTTGATAAAAGATATTTGTGTTCGAACTATCTGGAGCTTGAACGAGCTTTTAAAAAGCTCGTTAAAAATTTGGCTTGAACGAGCTCACGAACATACTCGTTTGCATTTTGTTTTGGGTGTTTTAGTCTCTTGGGAGAGTTACAACACAAAGACTGATCCGGCGTGAGCTGTACCTGCAAAACAAACGAAGACCCCAGGTGGTTGGAGCTCCGCCTCAGACGGTCAAGTTAGTAACTTGAAAAGGAATAAAGAGAACGGAAATTTAGGTGGGTATCTGATCGGATTCCAAGCTCAGGTCTATCTCTGATGTGAGAGAATGCAGGTGTAATAGATGGTAAAACGTGCCCTCAAAAAGAGGGACATCTCCCTATTTATAGGGTCTTTGGGATTTGTGCCCCTGATTAGGTCACTGAACCCTAATCATTAGTGGGCTGCGCCGCTTTGCAGCTTTCTCGGGATTTGGGCCTGAAGGCCGCCTTTTTTCCCTTAATTTCTAAAGTGACACGTGTGAAGCGGAGATTGGTCCACTTTGGGCCAACCTGAAGCTGACACGTGTCGTCCTCTGGTTGGACCACGTGGTGGGGTAAAATTACCCTAAACATTTGCCCCTCACAGATGTGACGTGGCACGCCACGTGGCATCTGTGACATGTGTCACGCTCCGATTGGTGGTAATTTTACCATAAAGAAGTAACCGTTCACCTTCCGAGTAAATTACGGAAATGCCCCCGTATTTACCCTCTATATATAGTCGTTTACCCTCATAATTTTGTACGTTTACAAAAATTTTCTAGAGAGAAAACTTTGAGAGAGCAGAAGTCATCCGTTTGAGTCAGGCGCAAGCAAGGAAGCTCGTACTCCATCAACCCAGCCGGACCCGTCCGTTTTCAGATATCAAACCCAAAGGTACCGTCTTTTCCTCTCTCAGCTCTTTTTCTTGTTTCACCGCTTGTACATATTTCTTGCAATAAATGGATGCATCACCAACACACACGGCACAGCCTAGGTTAAAGTCCAGCCGGTCACCTGGGACGGCTGAGTCTAGGACTGGGAGTGCCGTCTCGGGGTGTTGGGACCACCCTTTGCCTTGGATTCCGACCATTTATGTGTCTGTGCAGGACACAATGGCCCGGACTATGCAGACGGCCATTGATCCAAACTACAGAAGCGAAGGCTCAGGCGGCCAAACGTCTGAGGGAGAAACGTCTGGTCAGGAAGGCCAGACGGCTCTAGAGAGATCCCTTCCGCGCGCCCCTTCAACTCCCGCAGATTCCTTTCTGGAAGAGTGCGACCAAGGCGGCGATGAGGCCGCCTCAGCCCCTTTGACCCAGAATGAGGAGGAGACGGAGAGCGACAGCTCCGCCTCTACCTCTGAGAGCAGCGACGATTTACCCCCGCTTGAGGATAGCGAGGAGGAAGAAAGGAAGAAGTGGAACGAGAAGGACGATCCCTTCAACATCCACGTCTCCTCCAAGGACCGGATCCAAATGGAGGAGAACTTAAAAATTTTTACACAAATGCACCCGTTAGGAGACGGGTATAGAATAAGAGTGTCGCCTGAGGATGGCACCATCTCCTGGGAGGATGATCAAGAGAACGCCAACAACTACTTTGGCTGTTATGAGGCGGCGTTCAAGGCGGGTATTCGCTTTCCCCTTCACCAGGCGGTGAAGGCAATATTGAGAGGTTACGGCCTCGGAGTCTGGCAACTTACCCCCAACTCTTGGACAAATATTTTGGGGTACGTTGCCGCCTGCGAATTTCAGAGGCTCAACCCCGGCTGGGAGGCTTTTGCTAGCATGCACTATCTCAGCCGAAGCCCAGGCGGCTGGAGGGCGTGGTACACTCTAACCACACATCCTCAATATATGATGACCTTGGACAAGGTCTCCAAATTTGACGCCTGGAAGCACAGGTTCTACCTGATGTCAGCTCCCAGCAGGCGGGAGAATTATGAATTCCGCCAATATAATAAGAAGCCCGACCTGATGGGCCGGAAGTGCGCTCTTCCCCGGATCCCTGAGGAGGATTTTGACAAGATAATTGAGGCAGACTTTTTCGGCCTCACAGACGCGACCTTGTCAACCGGAGAAACAATAAAAGTCCCCAAGAACTGGATCCCTAAGAGCGCCTGGTTCAGGGACGAGTGTTTCCTAGCCGCCTGCGATCTAGGACACATGTTTACCAAACGTATGCGCCTGAGTTTATATCCGCCTGTGGTGCTTTCGTATCGGAATTGATTTATGATACTAATCAATCTCTTTCTTTTTGCAGAAGAAGCTTCAGACATGTTGCAGACGGAGAAGACTCCCAAGCGGTCCTCTGCAGTCATCCGCAAGGAGCTTGCGGAGAAAGCGGCGGCCGCACTCAAGGCCAAGGTAAAAAACGCCTGACCCTTTCTTAGATTGTCCACAAAGATTATTTTCTCCGGATGCTAACTTTAACTTGGTTATTTTCACAGGGAGGAGAGGTAGGCAAGACGTTTGAGAAAAATCTCAAACGGGCTAGGGAGGAAACCCCCACCGTTCTCAACAAAACCAAAAAATCCACCTCCGCCTCAACTCCTGGCGCCTCAGCCGGAAATCAACAGATGCGGATAGCGGGGCGAAACGAGAGGATAGGCGGCAGCCTGTGCCTTGATCTCGTCAACCCCTTATCAGCAACCGGGGGGTTCACCACGCCTGCAAGCGGTTCCCGCTTGGCCGGCTCTGAAGGTAAGAACCCTTTTGAATCCCCGCTTGAGCTGGGGTGGCCTTTGCGGGTGAAATCCCACTCTCAACAGACGTCATCTTCAGACGGTCGGCAACAAATAGGTGCTGCCTTAGTTTCGCACTCATCACGTATTGATTGTGGTGCAGATCAATCTCCCCGCTGGTCAGACGTCCTGAAGCATGCCAAGGCCATGCTTGACGCCGTTTGGAAGAGGGATAAAGACAACATCCCTGGGATAGAGACGTTCAATCTGGAACGCATTCTATCCCTTCTGGCTGAGGTAAGAAACTTGTCAATTTTATTTTTTCCAAGTGTTTTATCCCGCCTGCAATACTCATACCGCTTGCTTTTTTGTAGGCTATGCTGCGGGTGGACGGGCTCAAACGTCCTTATTCCCGCAAACGGGAAGAGATAAAAAGGGCCAAGAAGTCCGCCACAGACGCTGATAATATTACTTTACACTCGACTATCGTAAATGAACTTGAAACTAAAGCAATCATAATGACACAGGCGTCTAGGATCCAGCAGCTGGAGGCGGATCTGAAGACGGCCAACCAGCGGGCGAGTGATGCTGAGACGGCCCAGAAGAAGGCAGAGAAGGCCCAGAATAAGGCGGATGAGAGCGCCAAGAAAGCTAACGAGACGCTCAAGAAGGCCCAGGCGGACCTTGGCACACTTCAGGGTGTTTCTGAAGAGAACACCAACCTAAAGACCAAGGTTTAGAGGCTGGAGAAGGAGGCTGCTCAGGCTCAGATAAACTTTGCAGCAACCCTGGAGGTGGAGCAAAACCGTCTAGTTGCTGAGAGTGACGCTGACAATGACGCCCGTATGAAGATCGCCTGGGCTGCCTTGTACCCAGACGCGGATTACAGCATCTGGGCACTGGCTCACAGTTATGCCGAGTACGTGGTGTACTTGAGAGACAGAGGTGAGCCAGAGCCTGAGTCCTTTGAAGCCTGGGTCAACTCTAACAATGAGCCCCCCGCGCCTGAGCAACCTGGTCCCAGTGTAGCACAAGAGATTCCCTCAGACGGTGAGGAAGAGGACCAGGAGGAGCCGCCTGCAGGCCAGAAGTGATTTTTCAGCGGCAGTATGCCAATCCCTGTTTTTTATCTTTTCTTTTATTCAGCGGCAGTATGCCAAAACTTGTTTTTCCGGCCTGTGTGCCGAGTATATTTGTATTTACCGGCTAAGGAGCCGGGTTAATTAACAATTTCTCCTTTCTCCCGGACGGGGTCCGGTTAACATTTAATCCACTACAACCGTTTGGTTGGGTGGAATTTTAATGAATGCACCGACTGAGTCGGTTTTGATCATTTTGCATTTGCGTTTGAATTTCAATTTTTGCCTAACTTATCAAAAGCATGCGGCGATTTTGACCTAGCTTATCAAAAGCCTGGCTGTTCTTGCCCCTGGACGGCTGTGTGATTGGTTTCAAGTGGAGTTGGTTGATTGACTTGGAAACGTCTGATGCTGCAAAGAGCATGAGACGTTTGTAAGTCAATCAATCACAGTAGTGATTTCCCCAAACCAAGTGCACAACCGTACACCAACAGGCGTTCCAGTCACTACCCAGACGACGTTTGTCCGTCTTGGTAGAGATTTCATAGCCATTGAACAACTCTTTTGCCCCAATCGGGATAGAAAGTGCAATTTTGGAAAAAATAACCTAAGTGAGAACTTTAGCCGGTGACCGACTGATGCCCAGGGCATCCGGTATTTGGTAACTTGATCGTTCTTCACAGGTCATTCTGGTCAGACGGCTATGAGTTGACCAATTCGATCGATCAATTTTTGCCGTCTGCCTGGGTACGTAGAACCGACAAATAGTCTGTTCTCTGCGACGATTGCACCCGGAGGGGTGTTGCCGGACGCCTTTGTCCATGTTGGGACAGGCGATTTTATAAAATGAGCAACCATCCGGCCATTTTAGCCTTTGGTCTTGTTTAGGACCGGTTGTATAGCCACTAAGCGTTTTTGTGCTCAGTTTTTAATCGGAACATTGGCCGAGCGTTATTACAACATTGAATTTACACCAAGTGTCGAACTTAGTTGGTTAAACAAAAAAGCATGTCTGGGTATTACCCAGACTGACAGGCAATTATTAAATCATACCAAGTATCAAACTTAATTAAATAAACAAAGGATCCATCTGAGTATTACCCAGGCGGTCAAACAAATGTAACCTTTACTAAGTATCAAACTTAGTTAGGTAAATGAAGAATCCGTCTGAGTATTACCCAGGCGGATAATAAAAAAACAAAACAATTTTGCAAACAAGGTCTGAATCTTCATTAATTGACTCACTCTTTACAAAAAACTTACATTCTCAGAAGTAGTACTTTTTCAGATTGTCTACATTCCAAGTTCTAGGCCGGCGCCTGCCGTCTGGAGTTTCCAGGCGGTAGGTGCCGTCCCTTACTTCTTCATAGATCCGGTAGGGGCCGTCCCAATTTGGAGTTAGCTTCCCCAGCTCATTGGCCCTACCGGTTGCCTCCATTTTTCGTAACACTAAGTCGTCAACTTTCAAGGGACGCTTGTGTACTTTCTTGTTGTAGGCTCTAGTCATTCTCAGACGGTAAATCTCATGACGCAAGGCGGCATTGCCCCTGCGTTCTGGGAGTGAATCCAATGCCAGGCGCATTGCTTCCCAGTTTGCCTCTTCATCATATAGCATGACTCTGAGAGTCGGCTCGTAATGTTCGATGGGCAAGACGGCTTCAGCACCGTAAACCATGAGAAATGGGGTTTCACCGGTTGCCCCCTTCGCTGTTTTTCGGATGGCCCATGGGACATGGATTAACTCTTCTGCCCATAAGCCACCGGCTCTTTCTATTTTCTTCTTAATGCCGTCTGAGATGAGTTTGTTGAAGGCTTCAACTTGGCCGTTTGCTTGGGGCCGGCCAACAGATGCAAAATAGCTTGAGATCCCCTGATCTCCCAACCATGTTTTTAGCTGAGGCGTCTCAAACTGAGGACCATTATCAAACACCATAGACATAGGTACCCCATACCGGGTGATAATGTTTTTCCAGATGAAGGAAATCACGTCTGAGGTTTTGATTTTTTAACCGCCTCAGCCTCCACCCACTTGGTGAAATAATCCACAGCCACTAAGATGTAGCGCTTTCCGCCTGGAGCAGGCGTGTATGGACCTAGAATGTCCATGCCCCATTTTGCAAACGAGATAGGGCTGTGGATGGCCGTCAGATCCGTAGCCGGACGGTGAATAAGTCTGCCAAATTTTTGGCACTTGTCACATTACTTTACCAACTCCTTAGCGTCTGCCTCAAGAGTAGGCCAAAAATAATGTCGTCTGGCTCTGACGGCTAGGGACCTGCCGCCTATGTGGGAGGCGCAGAATCCCGAATGCAGGTCTTCGAGAACTTCCTTCCCCTTTTCAGGGGTGACACACTTCAATAGGGGCTTAAGAAATCTTGCCTTGAAGAGTTCTCCATTTTTCAACTCGAAGCTTGCAGCTCGCTTCTTCAGGACGGCTGCCTGCTGTGGCGAATCAGGAAGTGTACCGTCTGAAAGATAGGCCCGGATGCCATCCATCCAAGTAGAGCTTCGGTCTAGAAGTCCAATGGGATCTTCATAGATGCTTCTCTTTTCAAGAACTTCCCAAAAGACTGACCGAGGCGTATCATGGCAGGCGGAAGACGCCAATTTTGACAATGCATTCGCCTGGTTGTTTTCCGACCTAGGCACTTGATTCAGTCGGAATTCCTCAAGTGCCCCGGCCTCTTCTTTGATTGCTTGAAGATATTTGATCATAGCCGGATGAGTAGCCTCATAGTTTCCCTCATACTGGCTAACAACCAACTGGGAATCAGAGTAGGCGTCAATTTTCATGGCCCCTGCCGCCTTACACATGCGAATGCCGGCTAGCAGGGCTTCATATTCCGCCTCAATGTTAGAGGCCTGAAACTTGAAGCGTAGTGCATACTCAAATCTGTCCCCTTCAGGAGACTCGTAGATTACGCCTGCACCACAGCCGTTCTTTGTAGAGCTCCCGTCTACGTATACTTTCCTAACCTGATCAAGATTATCCGGAGCCACCGGACGGGTCATTTCAACAATGAAGTCGGCAAACGCCTGACCTTTCACTGCCTTTCTTGGTTCGTAAGTGATTTCAAGGCTTTGCATTTCAATAACCCATTTCAACATTCTCCTGGATGACTCCAAGGTAGACATTGGCCGCTTGAGTGCCTGGTCGGTGTAAATCACCACCGGATGTGCCAAAAAGTAAGGCTTCAGTTTTTTGAATGCCATATACAAAGCAAGGCCAAAATTTTCAACCATGGGGTACCGGAGTTCAGCATTTTTAAGAACATGGCTAATGAAGTAAACCGGGAGCTGCACGCCGTCTCACTCAGCAAGGAGAACGACACTGAGGGCATGATCTGAGACAGCTAAATACATGTACAACGTCTCCCTAGGCAAAGGACTGACCAACCTAGGTAGAGAATGCAAATGCTCTTTCAACCTCTGGAATGCTGCCTCAGCATCATCCCCCCATTCAAATCTGGTCTTCTTCCTGATTGCTTGGAGAAAGTAGAGGCATTTGTCGCCTGACCGGCTGATGAAGCTCCCCAAGGCGGTCAGACAACCAGTGAGTCTCTGCACTTTCTTGACAGAACGGGGTGACTTCATGTCAATCACCGCCTGTATTTTTTCAGGGTTAGCCTCTATCCCCCTTTGATCAATCAGGAATCCGAGAAACTTCCTAGACTCAACACCAAAGACGCATTTCTTTGGATTTAACATGACCTTATGCCGCCTGAGGATGGTGAATGTTTCTCGGAGACCAGCAAGGTGATCCGTCTGTAGCTTGGATTTGACTATCATGTCATCAATGTACGCCTCCACATTTCTCCCAATTTGATTAATGAAGACCGTATTAATCATCCGTTGGAAAGTGGCAGGCGCATTTTTCAAGCCAAACGGCATCACAGTATAACAGAATAACCCCTGATCAGTGACGAAGGCCGTCTTCTCTTGATCCTTTTTCCACAGGGGTATCTGATGGAAGCCGGAGTAGGCATCCATAAAGCTCATCAAGGCGTGACCGGCTGTAGAATTGACCAGACTGTCGATCTTTGGAAGCGGGTAACTGTCCTTTGGACACGCCTTGTTGAGGTCTGTGTAATCAACACACATGCGCCAGGTCCCATTCGGTTTCTTAACAAGAACCACATTGGCCACCCAGTCGGGGAAGTTACAAGGCCGAATGAACCTGGCGTCTAGCAGCTTTTTGACTTCGGCAGCTGCCGCCTGACTTCTTTCCTCACCGTGGTTTCTTTTCTTTTGCCGGATGGGCTTCTTTTTGGGGTCCACGGTGAGTTTGTGGACAACAAGATCCGGGCTAACGCCTGGCATCTCCTCTACTTCAAAGGCAAAAATGTCTTTGAATTCCTTCAGCAGAAGGTGCAAGCTTGCACCCAAGGTAGCATGAGCAACCGTCCCCACCTTTACAGTACGTTCTGGACGGCTGTCATCCAGAACGAGATCAATGTTTTCACCAGCCGGTTGGGGACGAAGCTCATCTGACCGTTCACCGGTCAGTGATTGCTATTTTTTCTCTTTCTTCACCTCCACCAGCAGAGGTGCCTTTCTTTTCTTCCCGGCTGCTGGTGGGGCAGGCGCTGGGTCGGCATCCTTGACATTGTCAAGGTCTATTGGTTCCTGGCCGCCTGAGGCCACAGTGTCTCTGACGGCTGATAGATAACACTCTCGGGCCGTCTTCTGATCCCCATTCAGGGAACCAACAGTGCCGTCATCCCTCTCATACTTGATGAGCATGAGAGACGGGATGATTATTGCCTTGGCTACGTTGAGGGTTGGACGGCCAAGGATAATGTTGTAGACGGTCAACTCCTCAACGACCAAGAATCTGACGACAATATGTCGTCCTTGGCCCTTCTCTCCCAGCCGGATGGGTAAGTCAATTCTTCTGGCTGGGTAGACCATCCCACCCCCAAAACCAACCAAGGGGTGGGTGACCGGATGCATGCTGCTGACGTTGTATTTCAGCTTTTGCAAGCACCAGAGGCTGATGATATCTGATGAGTTGTCGGTGTCAATAAGGATTCTTCCAACCAGTTGGTTGGCAACCTTACATTCAATGACGACCGGGTCATCATGCGGATGGCGGACGCTGCCCCTGTCCTTCTTAGTGATCAAGACGTCTGGGAAGGAGGTGCTTGCAGACGCCTGCTCATCATCATCCTTGTCCATCTTTCGAAGATGGCTCTTGGTGCCCTGGATGGTAGGGCCACCACAGGAGAACCCGCCTGCTATTGTGTAGACCGGCTCCTTGTCGTTATCCGAGCTACTAGCAGGCTGGGGGGTAGTCTTGGAGGACTGACCCTTGTTTTTCTTTTTTGCCCCGGCTGGGGACTTAGAAATGTAGGACTTCAACAGCCCTTTGTCAGCCAGACGGTCCAACGCCCGCTGAAGACTGAAGCAGTCGTTGCTGTCATGGCCGACCTCCTCATGGAACTGACAGAATTTATTTTTGTTCCGTGACTGAACATAATTCTTTATTGGATTCGGCTTTTCAATGGACAGTCGGTCTTTTACCTCCATGAGGATGGAGTTGCAGTCTTTATTAAACTCGTACTTGGGGACGTACGGTTTAAACTCTTTCTTTTTCTTCTGGGACGGCTGGTCAGAATCACTAACCGCCTAAATTTCTTTTCTCTTCTTGCTCTCTTCTTTCTTTTTAGCCGGCTGAGCAGGCCGGCTGTCTTTCTGCTTGTCGGAATTCTTTGAGTCCGACTGGCTACCAGGCGAGCAGAGCTCGGTAGCTTGAATGTAGCTTTCCGCCTCCCTCAGGGCCGCCTGTAGGGTGAAAGCCCCTTTTATGACTAGGTCGAACTTAAAGGTCGACCCATCTCTCAGACCCTTGAAAAAGTCTGTAAAAGCTACCTCATCAGACAGTCCCTGAATTTGAATTCTGATCAGATTGAACCGCCTGACATATGAGCGCAACCCTTCTCTCTCTCCCTGCTTAGCAGTGCTCAAGTCAAGGCTTGTTTTCTTAGCAGGGATGTTTATTGAGAAGTTGGAAGCAAACAGGAAGGCGAGCTTCCTGAAACTATCGATGGACCCGGCTGGCAAATTACCAAACCATTGTTGGGCAATGCCCTTCAATGTAGCCGGGAAGCACCGACACCAAGTGACATCATCCAACCCCTGCATATACATGAGGTTGGTGTAAGCCATGAGGTGGTCTTTTGGATTGGTGGTACCATCATAGGTACCAACCAATACATTCTTAACCTTGGCCGGCTGGGCCGCCTCGGTTATCTCCCGGGTGAATGCAGAAGGTTGTTCACCCAGACGGAGCAGACGAAGCTGCCGGTCCAGTGTCTGGACATTTTGATATGCCGCATGACCTCCGAAGAGAGCCGGCTGCATATAGTAAGGTGGGTACTAACCATAGACCTGAGAAGGTACATATGGTGCAGCCCCAATCGTCTGAGGGCCAGAGTGGACGGTATTACCGCCTGTCTGACTCTCATGCAAGGAAGGTGCGTTCCCCGCAGAAGAATTGTTGAAGCTGTTAGGGAAGTTCGACGTTGAAGCCGACTCAGACAGCTGTTGATTTCACTTCCGGTTGATTATTTCCCGGGCATCGAGAATTGATTTTTTGCTTCCCACCGGCTGCTGAGTCCGGCGGGTGTTGTTGTTGTTCCTCTTAGGAAGGAGAATTTTTGACCAATCAATGGTCCTGGCTGCTTTTTCCTTTGGATGAGGAGTGGGCTGCCGTTCTTTGACTGACTTCCCCTTCTCCCGATGAGTCTTCTTCGCCGATTGACCTTTACTTGGGCCAACCCGGCTTTGGGTGATCAGCTCTTTAATTTCACCCTTGAAACTTGTCATGAATCTCATGAGTTCGTCTCAGGTGACAGGGGCTGATCCTGCGGCCGTTTGGGTTTCCCCTTCCGGTTGCCCAGAGGGTCGGCTTGTACCCGCCTGTGAGGCACCCCGCTCCAGAGTGTCTCTGGGCCGGATGCGCTTGATTATGAGAGAGCCGTCTTCGGCTGTAAAGGTTTCGACCTGAGGATCTTCATCCTCATGGTCTGTAAAGACTTCTGGGTCTTCGCTCAGACGGTTAAGGGGGTGGTACAGACTCTTGAACCATCTTCGAGGTACTCTCCCCACAGACGACGCCAAATGTTTTGGGTGTTTTAGTCCCTCGGGAGATTTACAACACGAAGACTAATCCGACGTGAGCAGTACCTGCAAAACAAACGGAGACCCCAGGTGGTTGGAGCTCCGCCTCCGACAGTCAAGTTAGTAACTTGAAAAGGAATAAAGAGAACGGAAATTTATGTGGGTATCTGCTCGGATTCCAAGCTCAGGTCTTTCTCTGATATGAGAGAATGCAGGTGTAATAGATGGTAAAACGTGCCCTCAAAAGAGGGACATCTCCCTATTTATAGGGTCTTTGGGATTTGTGCCCCTGATTAGGTCACTGAACCCTAATCATTAGTGGGCTGCGCCGCTTTGCGGCTTTCTCGGGATTTGAGCCTGAAGGCCGCCTTTTTTCCCTTAATTTCTAGAGTGACACGTGTGAAGCGGAGATTGGCCCACTTTGGGCCAACCTGAAGCTGACACGTGTCGTCCTCTGGTTGGACCACGTGGCGGGGTAAAATTACCCTAAACACGTTTCATGTTTAAGTTCGAGCTAGAACGGATCTAAATCTGGCCTTGATTAAATAACGAACCAAATTTTATCATTAAAAATATGATTTGTTTCAAATTTAAAGACATCCATTTAATTTTATATAAGATATTTATATTATTTCTATAGAAAATGTAATAACGGAGTTTTCGTGCCTTTACATGATGAAATAATTATTACGGAGTACATTTTACAAATTTGTATGAATAAAATATTTATAATTTCCAAGTTTTAATTGGCTATGAAAAACTTATAGATGGACTTAAACGAGTTGTTCATGAACGCTACCGAGTCAAACATGATGTTGTTCGAGCTTTGTTCATTTATTTGACGAGCTTAAGATTTTTGTTCAAGCTTGTTTGTTAGCTTAACAAACGAGTTTTGACCGAGCTTGTTCGCGAGTAGTTCACGAACGTATCTGCTCATTTACACCCCTAATCATCCAATTTTCATTAACATATCCTCCAATTCACAAGAATATTTGTGCAAAATTTGTTTCTCCATGTAAAGATTGTTTTTTGTATATACTTTTACTCCATATTACTTTTTCTCTCTATTTTTTTTTTCAAACTAACCCTATATAAATTTTCCATTTCAATGTACTTTTATTAGCTTCTCCATACACTTATACTCCTCATTTAAGTTTCTTAATACCCATGAAAAAGGCCTAATAGGATTGAAATTTCAGGGACGAAGAGAGTATAATTAACTACGAGTATTATATATGGTCAAAATTGTACGTTTATAAGCATAAAATTCAAAACATGCATGTATCAAAAATAAAGGAAATAAAAATCTTTGTTTAGAACTTCTCATTCATAGTGTTTAGACCCCGTGTAATAGCTTTTGTTCCAAATTAAAGAGCGTCTTGAATCTTTTTACTATTTTTTTTTCCAAAAAAAAAAAAACCTTACGGAGTACTTCGTAGTAGTTGGTTTTTTTTTTTTTTTTTGACAAAGAGAACTAGCAAAATAAAATTAACAATAAAAAGACCAAGAAATAGAAAAATGCTAACGAGCTTGAGCCGCAAGCCAGTGAGCTGGCAGAACCCATGGCCGAGGGACCTTCTTAATTCTACAGGCTGAAAGTTCACTGACTTCATCTCGGATAGCTCTAATAAAGTAGATATGACCTTTTCGAAAATCACTACTAGAAAACGGCTTAATACCGACGAAATTTTTACGACGGACCTATTTTTCTGTCCCAAACTTTAATTTCAGCGACGGAATTAAGTTTGTTGCTAAAATGCGTCGGAAAATATGATTTGCGACGGAAATTCCCTCGCTAAATTTGCGACGGAATTTAATTCTGTCGGCAAATTATATTTCCGATGGAAAATTCCGTAGCAAAATTAGTTGCGACGGAATTTTCCGTCGGAAAAAATTTACCAACAGAAATAAATTCCGTCGCAAAAATTTGAACTAGAAATTAGGTTTGTAAACCAGAAAGAACAACCAGGAAATTAAAAAAACGAGGGAAGAGAGAGAAAGAAAGAAAGAAAGGGAGAAATAAAGAGAAAGAGGAGAGGAGAACGCCGCTGCCTGAGCGCGCCTCCGCCACCGCGACCACCGAATCCCGCTGCCGTTGTTCTCCCCGACGGTAAGCCGCTGTTAGGTTTTTTTTATTTTTATTTTTAAATTCGCAAAAGGCCACCACTAACCACCGGGGCTTGTGAACAGCCACCACCGGCTTGTAGCAGCCGCCGTCACACCTATCCCGTCGGCGACATTCCAAGAATTCCGGCTGCAGCACCGGTGAGGTATTTTTATAATTTTTTTTTTTATTTTTATGTTTTAATTTTTAATTTTTTGATTTAACCCTAACCACCACCAACACCCCCTTTTTTCAGGTTCCTCCACCGTTCCGCCTTCTATCAGAACCACCACCACCTTCATCCTCCCGTCGGTAAATTATTGAACATAATTTAACCTTTTTTTTTTCATTTTTTTAAATAAAAATTGACATTTTACACCTTAAATAATGTTTAATTGTTATTATCTGTAGGATTTATTTAATTTGTATCTGTTCCTTGCTTTGAATCTTAATAAAAAGTGCAGATCTATAGGTTCGTGACATTCTAATTTCTAAAATTGTTATTTTAGTTTATTTTTGGCATGTTAGTGACTTAGATAAATGTTAGTTTAGTTTGCTTTGGTTTTATTATAATAAATAATAATGGTTGATATGTTAGTTAAGTTTAAATTGGTTTGGTTTTTTTTATAATAATGTAAGACATGACATGTTAATTTTGTTTGGTTTAGTATAATAATGTATGACATGATATGTTAGTTTAGGTTGATATTTTATTATAATAATGTACCGCATGATATGTTAGTTTACATTGATTTAGTTTATTATAATAATGTATGTTAGTTTAGTTTAATTTATTATTATTTAATAATGTATGTTAGTTTTGTTTAGTTTAATATAATGTATGTTAGTTTAATTTAATGTATGTTAGTTAATTTAGTAAAAAATATTTGTTTTATATAATTTTAAATGTAATGATTACTATATAATTGTTTATATCAATTTAAATACGAATACTAGTTGTTTATATCAATTTAATTATGATTATGATATATTTGGTTTACTTATAATGATTATTATAATTAATTATGAGTGTTCTTTACTTTACAATGGTTGTGTTATGTAATTTGCTTGGCATATGTTTAAATGAGCGTGTTATATTTACTTGATATATTTTTGAATGAATCATTTACATCATCATTTGCCTAGATACCCGTTCAAGGCATACTCCAATTTTTATTAACATATCCTCCAATTCACAAGAATATTTGTGCAAAATTTGTTTCTCCATGTAAAGATTGTTTTTTGTATATACTTTTACTCCATATTACTTTTTCTCTCTATTTTTTTTTCAAATCCTATATAAATTTTCCATTTCAATGTACTTTTATTAGCTTCTCCATACACTTATACTCCTCATTTAAGTTTCTTAATACACATGAAAAATGCCTAATAGGGTTGAAATTTCAGGGACAAAGAGAGTATAATTAACTACGAGTATTATATATGGTCAAAATTGTACGTTTATAAGCATAAAATTCAAAACATGCATGTATCAAAAATAAATTAAGGAAATAAAAATCTTTGTTTATAACTTCTCATTCATAGTGTTTAGACCCGTGTAATAGCTTTTGTTCCAAACTAAAGAGCGTCTTGAATCTTTTTATTTTTTTTTTCCAAAAAAAAAAAAACCTTACGGAGTACTTCGTAGTAGTTGTTGTTTTTTTTTTTTTTTTTGACAAAGAGAACTAGCAAAATAAAATTAACAATAAAAAAGACCAAGAAATAGAAAAATGCTAACGAGCTTGAGCCGCAAGCCAGTGAGCCGGCAAGACCCATGGCCGAGGGACCTTCTTAATTCTACAGGCCGAAAGTTCACTGACTTCATCTCGGATAGCTCTAATAAAGTAGATATGACATTTTCGAAAATCCAGTTGAATACCCCGTTTAAACTTTTAAGAAGTCCCATGAAAAACATTGTCAGCCTCTAGAATATTTTTCAAGTCTAAGGGCCTATTCTCATTGACCGAACTCAGCTGAACTGAACTGAGCTGAGCTGAACTGAACTGAACTGAATATTTTATAAGAGAAAGAAATTAGAAGCTGAACTGAACTGCACTGGATTGGACTGAGCTGAACCGAGCTGAACTGAACTGAACTAAATTTCAACGTATGAGAACAGACCCTAAATGTCTTGTTAATCAAAAGCATTATCCAATAGAGCTATAATGTCATTAGTTAGGGTCGGTTCTCTTACGTTGAAATTCAGTTCAGTTCAGCTCAGTTTAGTTCATTTCAGTTCAATTCAGTTCAGTTCAGCTCAGTTCAGTTCAGTTTAGTTCATTTCAGTTCAATTCAGTTCAGTTCAGCACAGTTCAGTTCAGTTCAATTCAGTTCAGTTCATCTCCTAATTTCCTTCTCTTATAAAATATTCATTTCAGTTCAGTTCAGTTCAGCTCAGCTCAGTTCAGCTCAGTTCAGTTCAGCTGAGTTCAGTCAATGAGAACAAGCCCTTAGTCTACATTAGGACAAGCATTTCTTGGTTTAATACTTCAATGGTTCCTTTTTCATGATGGTATATTAGGCCCTATTCTCTTCACCTTAAAAAAATAATATTAAGTAAAAATAATTTCATTTCAGTAAAAATAAGTTCAGTTCAGTAAAAATAATTTTAATTCAGTAAAAATAAAATTTAGTTTTCTTAAAGAAGGATTATAATAGAAAATCAGTAAAAAATAATTTCAGTTCAGCAAAAATAGTTTTAGTTCAGTAAAAATAGTTTCAGTTCAGCAAAATTAAGGTGAAGAGAACGGGGCCTTATCTACATTAGGTCTTAGAATTTTTTATTTTTTCTTTGTTAAAAATATACTTCGTAGTTATTTGGGCCAAGTAACCGAATTGCTATGAACGCTAGCATCCTCATAAATAAACACAAGAATCCCCTGGTCTCTCAGGGCATGGGACATAGAAGAACCAAAATAGGAACAGTGATTTCTTTTTCAAAGATTAAACCGTTTGCCTGACTCCCTTAATTTTACTCACACTTCTCTCCAAAAAAAAAAAAAAAAAAAACTCCCTTAATGTCTAAGGTTGCTTCGTATGCTTGCTCTTGTTGTTGTGCTTCTTTTGCTTGCTATTGTTGTTGTGCTTTGTTTCTTTGTTGGCTGCCCTCTTCACTTATTTTTCTTCCTTTTTTGTTGGGCATCCTTCGAAACATAATCTAATATGCTCTAAAATATGGTCTAATAATCTTACTTATGAAAGTAACAAGGTAAAACTTATGAAATATGGTCTGTAATATGAAATATGGTCTAAAATCAATGTTATGATCTTAATTATTGATCAGAAATTTTTGGTCTGAAATTAGTATTGTGATCAAAATTTTTGTTCAGAGTTGTGTGATTCTCAAATGTGAATTTGCGATGTATATTAACTTTACATTTGTTCTCAAAAATAGCTTTACAATAGTATATTTTTTTTTCATGCTCTCAGTGTACTACTATTTGGAGTTTTACTTGCAATATCAGAGCAATGTATTATATAGGACAATAACAATGACTTGCAAAGATTCATGGCAACAAAACAAGATAAAAATCATTGAACTCAATACTTTACTTTTCATTTCACACCATTTTGTTTTCAAGAAATCAAAAGAATAAGAGGATGAAAAATAGACTCCCTAGACTGCAATTTTTTACGCAAATTTGAAGAAGAAAGATAATCAGTTTAAGGTAGCAATAGATCAGATTGTCACACATAGAGGTAGAGGGTGGTCCCTTCTTCAAGTGTTGTATTTGTTTAAGAATATGACTCCAACAAATTATATATGGTATCTAGCGTAATGGTTGAGCTATTGAAGCATTATAATGTGAAAGAAGAAAAGACAAAAGCTTAGTCGTTCTCCTTTGGTAAAAAAAAAAAACCGCGTATTAGGATGACCCTGACTTTAGAAAATGTCTTGTTTGTTACTAGATTACCCATTAGGGGCAAAGCAGGTGGCCAGTAGTCCCTAA
Source organism: Chenopodium album (assembly GCF_948465745.1). Lineage (NCBI taxonomy): Eukaryota > Viridiplantae > Streptophyta > Magnoliopsida > Caryophyllales > Amaranthaceae > Chenopodium > Chenopodium album. Next base: position 2,652,201 of record NC_137836.1, on the reverse strand, counting down.
ATTTGGGAGGGATAACAAACATATTTCTTTGAATTCTCTGTAACAAATTGCATTGGATCCACTTAACCCACTAGATAAAAAGAATTATGCCACTCTTCTATCGATTATACATGCATAGCGACCACTTGTGGTTGACTAAATATGTAGAATTCATTGAAACAGAGGTTGACTCGTATGCCTGGGGCAGCGATGGCGGTATTCATCTGACATGGCATGAACTCTTTTTGTAGAGAATGAAGTGGTAGCCCTCGGTGACAATGCTTGGAATCCTATGCGAACGCTTGAAATCCTATTGACAGGGTAAAGTCGTATCCCCTAATAAAAAATAAACACCTAAGTCCTCTAACTAAAGTAGATAGGGAAGTAGGGTCGAACTCCACGAGGAAATGAGTCTTTTTACTCCTAATTAATTATTATAATCTAAAGGAAAAATTGTAAATAATAATCCCAACTTTGCTCCATTTTCTTTTAATAATCCCAACTTTGGGGGGCGTTTTCTTTCTTCAATCCCAATGACCGGTTACCTGTTGAATAAGTTTTTTATTTTTTTGTTTTTTCTTTATATGACACATGGCGCAAATTTATTGGTTAAATAATTTTTTTTAAAAAAATAAACAAATAAAAAAATAAAAATAAAAAAACAGCCAAAACCCACGCCCAACTAATCAGCCACCAGAATCTAGACGCCGGCCGATTTCTCCCACCCTTCCCTTCCCCTACGGTGCCGTAATTTCCCTCCCCCTAAGCCGGTTTCCCCTATTCCTTAGCGATGGTGATGCACTTCCTTGATTTCCGACTCCCCCCCTCCATTTAAAACCCCAAAGTTGATAATCTTCTCGCTAGAGATGTCGAAAACCGAAGCGTTGAAGCAAGCGGTCCGCCGGTCTATTGGTTGAGAATCAAGGCTGTTGCGGTTGCTTGGGTTTTTGAGATTGAGGGTTAGGATTTTAATTGACATTTCAGAAGATTGTCTTGCAGTTGCTGGGGCGGCATCGAAGACAGGTAATTGATGTTGAAGACGAAGCTTGAAGACGCCAGATATGAAGTTTGAGGGGTAGGGGAAATCGACAACTCGAGGGTTGGAGGAGGAGCGGCGAAACGGCAAAGGAGGGGCGGCGAACGGCGATGGAGCGGCGACGGGCTGTGTGGTGGGGGTCGAAGTTAGGGTGAGCCGGTGGAGGAAGGGGTGGGGGCTGATGTTTTTTTTTTTTTTATAATTTTAAAAGATTTTTTTTGGACCAATCAGGACTTGACAAGTGTCAAGTAACCTGATATAATAAGTCATTGACTTTCATTGACCGGTTTGGGATTGAAGAAAGAAAATACCCCCTAAAGTTGGGATTATTCCAAAATAATCCAAAGTTGGGATTATTAAAAGAAAATGGAGCAAAGTTGGGATTATTATTTACAATTTTTCCTAATCTAAATTATCTAAGTAACCAATATTTTTGGGAATAAAATCTATACTACGAAGAATAAGTTTAGGGAGAAAAGAAACAATAATAAAGAAGCCTAGGGTCACAGGTTCACCAATAATTAATATTCCGGGATAAAACGAAGTAATTAATAATTAACATTGCACAAATAACATGATTAACAGGCTCTCGCAATTTATTAATCAACATAGATCTAACAGGCTCTCGCAATTTACTAGATCTAAGTTCCTGATAAAAATAGCCTTTAATATTAAATTAACATCTGCTCGATTCATCAATTCAATATTGCTAAACATTCACAATCAAATTACATCTGCTCGATTCATAATCTAATTGCAAAGAATTAAAACAATTCAATAAGAAATTATCATGCAATACCAATAATCAATAATAACAAATTATCCCTTCATATTAATTATGGATCCCCATAAACCCTAGAATGAAACTACTCACACATAATCATAACTAAACTAATCAAATAAATAAAACAAAACATAATCAAATAAGTAAATGAAATAGATGAAATTAAAGGAGAAGAAATTGTTACCAAAGGAAATCTGAATTAATGGAAGTAATTAAAAACAAGAGTTGAGAGAGAATTAAGAGAGAGAAATATCCTAAGTAGAGAGAGAAAATAAAAAAAAGAAGGTAAACTAAAATTACGTACATAATTCGTACTTAAACATCCCTCAAAACAAAAATTAAACTAAACTAATCAAGTCTGATAAAAACACGCGCTCGATCGGGCTAGAGGCCGTCCGATCGGGCGCGCCTTTTTCTTCGCGCTTCTTCTCAGCAGCGTCGCCCGATCGAGCTAGATGCTCGCACGATCGGGCGCGCTATAGGCCACACACCAGCACCATGCATGCCGCGCCCGATCGTGCTAATCCTTGCTTGATCGGGCCCTTGCTTCACTTCGAGGCTCGGACTTCGATTGGGCTTGATTCCTCGGCCCAATCCGGATTTCCTCTTCGGGTCTTGAATACTCGGTCCAAATACCTCGGAATCCCGATTACCGAGCCCTTAATCACCGGCTCGATGACTCTAACCGGCCTTGGGCTTCAAGGATGGTCGTGCTCTTCTAATTTCCGTAGTCGCTCCATGAAAAACCCGAGAAAATGCTCCAAAGGCGCAATTTCCTACAAAACTCAACAAAGACTACGAAAACACTAGAAAACACCAATTAGCAATAAAAGTGGCTCGAAAGAGCCAAAAACACTACTAATTATGACCAAGGGACGGGGGTAAATTACTATATAAAATGGACATATCACCTATGCTTGCCTAATTTTTTTTTTTTTTTTTTTAATCCATTTCATTTCGTTTATGTTTGACATTTATTTTTAAAACTAAAATTGCTAATTTTTTTATACATTTATTTCGTAGGCATCTATTTATACCACATACTGAATCTACAACATGCCTTTGAAATTAAAGTTGAAGTGGGGCAACCTAGAACACTGTTGGCTTCAGTTTTAAATGCCCTCAAAAATGAGTGCCACAAAACAAGGGGGTTTAAGGGATAAGGTAAAGGCGTGCAAATTAAACAAAATTACGGATACAGTACACTCTTGAAGCAATTTTTTTTTTCAAAGTTTTTATTCTTTTCAATAAATAGTTAACTTTTTTTTTTTACCTTGTATAAACCGACCATTATTTGGCATCCTTATGCTTTAATCACGTTAGGGTATGATCAAGTTAAACAACTCAATTTTAAGAACTTGATAGCCCCGTTGTTTTGCTACAATGTTGCGGTGAATCATCAACCACAACCACATGCTACATCTTATAGCAAAATAAATTCAGGTGTTCCATGGACATGATGTGTCGGAGATGACAGAGTCTTTTCGTTGTATTAAAGTGAAACAAAATAGTGGGTCATGCGAACAAGATTATTTCAAACATTATAAACATGAGATTTGAGTTGTGAAAGGAAACTCTTGATGTAGTAGAGCATCTCTTCCCCACAACTCAGGCAAGACAACAACTCACATTAGTTGTCTTCCTCGCACCACGACTCCGAGCATGGGGTGGGGACTAATGTGAGATGTTGTCTTGTTCGTAGTTGTGATGTGAGGAGGTGAACTGATGTGAGTTCTTACCTTGCTTAGAGTTGTGGGAAAAGGAATGCTCTACTCCAGCAATAGCCTCCTCCCACATCTCAATCCCTATCTTCGACACATCATGTTCATGAAACTCTCGAATCTTTTTTGCTACAAAATGTGATTGATGATTCACCACAACATTGTAGCAAAACAACGACGCTGTCATGTTCTTAAAACCGAGTTGTTTAACTTGATCACGCCCTAACGCGATTGATGCATAAGGATGCCAAATAATGTCCTGTTTATACAAAGAAAAAAAATAAGTTAATAGTTCAGTAAAAATATTAAAAACTTTGGAAAAAAAAAAGAAATTTGTTTCGAGAGTGCAACGCATCCGTAAGCTTATTTAATTTGCACTCCTTCACCTTAGCCCTTAAGTCCCCCTTGTGTTGTGGAAATCATTTTTAAGGGCGTCAAAAACTGAAGCCAACAGTCTTGCATTGTCGGTTGCCTACTTCAACTTCAATTTCCAAGGCATGTTGGAATTTCGGTATGTGGCACAAACAGAATGCCTACAAAATAAATATATGTAAAATCAGCAATCCAAATTTTAAAAATATACATCAAACATAAAAGAAATGAAAATGATTTTAAAAATTAAAGGGAAATTCTACGTGGCGGCCTCCAACTTTTACAAATTCTATATGGTGTAAAAAAAAAACACATAATCTCTAGTGAACCCAAACTTTGATTAAATTCTATTTAGTGGCCAAATCTCACTTAGAATCGGTTAACCACTCACTAATGCTGACTTTATTAACTCTAATTTATGAATTTACTAACATACCCCTATTTCTAATCCTTTCTTCTTATTTCATTAATGCTGACTATATTTCACGCATTGATCTCTCTGTTCATCTTCTTCCACTGCCCTATTATTTCATATACATGTTCATCTTCTTCCCTAAAATTCAAAGTGCAATCTATAACAACACTTCAAATCGTTGAAATTGAGCAAATTTTAAGAACGTAAATTGATTATTTACAGATTTTGCACAAAGTTCTCTCTGTTTTGTGTTGTATTTTTTGGCAATTTTGCGATTGAGTATTCAAATCGACGGCTAGAGTTTGCTGTTGGATTCATTGCAAAATAACGGTTTGCGACTGAACATTAATGTGGTAAACATCTTCCAGGTAATCAGTTGAAGATATTTTCAATAAATTTTGAATTTTGCTCATATATGCATGCTAAATTATCTGGTTACTCTGTTTTTTTTTTTTTAATTTTTTTTTAATTTTTTTTTGTGCGATTTGCAGCTAGCTTAGTTTTGAGAATTTTATTGAGCATTCCCTTGATTTATTTGGAATTTTTGTGTGTTTGGTTTAATGTTGCAGAATGGACTCAATTGTGTTAAAATTTCAAGCGGCAGAGAATGTGGTTGATATTAATGTTGATGATGTTGATAAAGTAATGTGGATTGATTTGATTATTGAGTATGAGGAATTGTTTAGGAAAAATGCGTATATGATGCCTAAATATCCTAGTTTCCATTACTGTTATAATAAGAAGGATGTTAAAATTACTAGTGACAGTGATATAATGTCTATGTTAGATAGAATAGGAGGAAGTAAGAAAGTGATTACAGTGTATGTGGGTTCAGTTGAAACACCTTCTGAATGTGTAGTTGCAGCTAGGAATCTTAAAGAGTCGTTGAAAAACAAACCCAATATGCATTATGGTCTAAGTCCACCTATGAAAAACAACCAAAGCTTTGATGTTGGGACTAGTGACATGCCTGATGTTAGTCCACCTAGTTTAAATGAAACACTTATAGACAATTGGGAAAGAATGGAAGAGGAAGCGAGTGGATGTAAGACACTTAAAAAGAAGGGAAAGGGGGGAGGGGGCAATCCTAAGCCTAGGGTTAAGTTACCTGTTCAAAGGAGTTTACCTACTAATGAGCCACTTACTCTAGCTGACACTACTACTTTTTCCAATGCTCCTTTGCTTGAAAAAACTACCCTGAATCCAACCTCATCAAACAACACAACCTTGATTGTTCATAAAATACCTAAGACTACTGCTGCTAGGAAGGGCTTGATGAACAAACCATATGAAAAAGAGGCACAAGTGATTACTGAAGAGGAGTTTAATAGGAGGTTTGAGCATAGAGAAACTTTATGGCCAGAAATGAATGCTAACATTGGAGATGAAGAATTAGACATAGATTTTGAAAGAGATGGTGTCTCAGATGAAGAAGATCAGGAATTTGGTGAGATCATTGACAATTATGATGCTTATGCATCTGATGTATGGCAAACTGAACTACTTGATGATGACACTTATGTCAGTAAAATGTATAAGAATGGAGAATTTGCTGAAAATGTTGAGTTTGGAAGTATTGTTTTGAAACCATGGATGATATTTACTGATAAAGCACATTTCCTATCTGTTCTAAGAGATTATTGTATACAATCTGGGTTTGCCATTGTAGTGGATAGATCTAGTCCAGCTAGATTCACTGCTCAGTGCTTGGAATTGAACTGTAATTGGAGGATACATTCAAGTGTACTCCCTGATGGCACTACTTGGGCCATAAAGAGTATAAAAGATCAAGAGCACAGTTGTAGGGGTTTGGATGAGAGGAATCCTTTAGTTAATGTGAAATGGGCTGCAAGTAAGCTAATTGATGATATAAGGGCAAACAATGATATAACTGGGAAAACTTTGAATGACTTGTTGTTGACCAGGTATGGGGTGCAGATGGCCACTAGTACTCTCTATAAAATGAGGAGTATTGCTCTTAGGGAGATCAATGGTGGGCATGATGAGTCTTATGGCCATCTTCCTAGAAACTGTGAAATGGTTAAGCAAACTAATCCTGGTTCAGCAGCTAACTGTGCATGGAGAAAGAATGATCCCCAACTGTCACTCACTTTCTCTAGCATTTTCATATCATTCAAGGGAGAAATAGATGGGCTTGGTGCAGGTTGTAGAAGTTTGATTGGGGTTGATGGTGCTCACTTGAAAGGGAACTATGGAGGGGTTTTGCTATCTGCTGTGGCTATAGATGCAAATAATGAGCTACATCCATTTGCATGGGCTATAGTTTCAGTTGAAGATGGGGAGAACTGGAAGTTTTTCATTTGGCATTTGAAGCAAATCTTGAAAGACTTAAATAGAGGGGATGATTGGTGCATTATATCTTACAGGCAAAAGGTTAGTGTCTCATATGTTGGCTTAATTTCAGTAAGTATACTCTACTAGTGTTAATTTCTTCATTATGTGTTCTTGTAGGGAATAGATCTTGCTTTAACTGAGCTATGGCCAAAAGTAGGGAGGAGGTATTGCTGCAAGCACTTAGCTAAAAACTGGAAATCAGCTTTTCCAGGACCCTTGATGCACTCCTTATTTTGGTTGGCATGTAGTGCTACTTCAACATTCACCTTTAAAAAGGCTATGGAAAGAATTCAGAAGACAAACCACTTAGCACTAATATGGTTAGCTAATCTAGGAGGTCAAGAGAGGTGGTCAAGACACAAGTTTGACCCAAAGATATGCACAGATGAGAATAAAACAAACTTTGTGGAGAGTTTCAATGCCACTTTAGGAGTGGACAGATGCAGACCTGTTCTGACTCTTTTGGAAGGTAAAAATTTATGTCTTTCTTAATCTTTATAATTATTTTTGTAAATATAACTTGGTTCTTATGTTGAATTGTATGCTTGGTTATATGTGGTTTTTGCAGGCATACGAAGAATGTGTATGGTAAGGATGTCAAGTAGAAGACAGAAATGTAAAGATTGGAATGATTCTGATCCATGTCCTACCATTGTAAGGAGAATCCAAATGCTGATCAATGCTTCTAGAACTTGCAAGGCATTCCAGAGTAAAGAGGGAGAATATGAAATAAGAGAGGGTAAGTCAATGCTCCCGGTGTCACTCAATAATAGAAGTTATATATGTGGGGCTTGGCAAATTTCAGGCATCCCTTGTAGGCATGCATTAAGGGCTATACTAGCTTCAGGACATGATCCTCATAAGTATGTTAGCACATGGTACTCAGTTGTAGCCTACAAACAATGTTATTCACATGCCATCAACTCAATTCCAGACATTGAGCATTGGCCAGAAATTGACCAGCCAACAATTCAAGCTCCTACAATGAGGAGAGGAATAGGAAGACCATCAAGATAGAGAAGAAGAGCTGATGATGAACCAGATAAAGAAAAAAGGTCAACCACAGTCAAATTCTCACTCTGTAAATCATATGGCCATAACAAGCAAACATGCAAAGGTGGTATGACGGCAAAGGAGAAAGCATCACACGGTACCGAGAAAAAACAAAAGACAACTGCTGCTGCCTCTGCATCCCAGCCAACCACTGCTAATGTTACACGAAGCTTAACTATATCTTCTTCCCAACCAGAGCCAGTTTCTCAGCCATCTCAGTCCAAGCCAAGGAACAGCAACAAAGGGAAAGAGAAAATGTAGCCTGGGGTCTGGTTTTTTCAACATGAGTATCTTTTATTTAGTAGTAAATAAAGGTCAACTTATGTACTAGATTTGATGTTTTTTTTCTTTTTTTTCTGAAACATTTTTTTTATGCATCAATTGGCATTTGTCAGATTGCTGCTATCTACTTTTAATCTTGTGTTGCTTTGATTCCTGAACTTCTACATACATTCACTTTAGTGATAGTCCAGCCAGATCTGCTGTTGTATACATTTGACTACCTTCTAGCTAAATGGCTTTAATGCAATTAAATGCCAAAGATGGCTGTCCTTATGCAGTAAGATCAGTAAACTTTTCATGCCGAAGTGCTGAGCAATGGGCTCTTATAAATTGCCGAATATTTCATGTTATTTATGCATCTTTCTGTTGCAACAATATGCAGAATGGATTTACGTGCTAACAAAAGGATAAATTTGTTGGCACTTTTATCTTTCTGTGCTAGTGCATCCTGATAAAAATATGGGTAGTCCACAAGCAAGTGAGTCGTTTAAGAAGCTTCAGTGTGCTTATGAGGTAATGAGTATGGTTCTAATGTTGATTAAACCTTTTATATACAATCCATTTGCTTTACTCTAAGATATGCCATGGGTGGGAATATTAGCATCAACTTTGATCACTCTAGGAGTGTTATGTAGGCTATGCGGGGCTTGAACCCACACCATGTACACTACTGTACATTGCTCTACCCGTTGAGCTAATAGCCTTGAAAAATAATCTAATTTTTGGTTCTTTTTTTTTTTTTTTTTTTTTTTTTTTTTTTTGCAAATGAACCTCACAGGGCATTACATTGTTAACAACAAAGTAAAGGAGCATAATATATACATTAAAGTACAAAAATATTTACAAAACCAAGTAGTGAAGCATCTGGATACAAACAAGATATCATTGTTCTTTGGTGATCTCTGCACCAAACCTCTCAAGAAACATGCCAATTGGAGCTAAAAGCGGTATGTTATTCATAGATTGTCTAGGAGCATCCTACTCCATCTTAATTTTCTCTGCAGAAAACATATTCAAGGTCCAAAATCTTTGCATACATTTTAACTGAAATTCAGCTGATAAACTTCGATAGCAAATTCTTGTTTGAGTCACTTAATTTATCAGAAGACAAGAGGCCAACAAACAATGACAAAGTGTCTGCATCAGCTTCAAATCTTTTCCCAACCATAAGATCACAATAGTATAATGCATTTGACAAGTCATTATTGAGTATATAACCTCTAATGATCGTATTATAGGTTCGATCATCAGGGGGGGCAACTATCTTAATCTAATTTTTAGTTCTTGACATGAGCATAATTCCTTAACTTCCAACATAATTCCCCTAAACAATAAATTAGTTACAGAAATCCAGCATCTTTAATAAAATTCATGTAATGATTTCTGGGATTTTTATTTTTTTTGCTTGGATTGGTGTAGCTTAATGTACCGGTGAAATTCTCTTTCATATCATGTTACTTTGCTTGATTTTTGAGTAGATTTTTTTTTTTTTTTTTTGCCCTCAAAAAAAAAATCTACTCAAGCGATAGATCACCTCAAGCGAGTTTACGGCGAACGGCGGCAGCGCGTGCGGCACGGGCTTGAGCGCGTTCAAGTTTGTCGTCGTTTGAGCATAAGAACAGGGGACTAGTCGGCGATTGAAGGCTATCAGAAATTGAAGCTCTTCGTTTTTGTAATGGTGGATTTGGACCTTGAACCAATTGCTCGAAAACTAATTAAATCAATTGCAAATTTAGGAAGTCAGATTTTTTTTTTTTAAAGAACCCTAATTTATCGAAGAAAAGGGGAGGATTTTAAGAGCCTGCAATGGTTTTAATATAATCAGATCAGTTGAAATAAAAAGGTGGAAATGATTTAAATGGGGGTAGGTTAGTAATTCACTTGATTAGAGTTAATAATCTAACCCTAACCGAGTGGTTAACCGATTCTAAGTGAGATTTGACCACTAAATAGAGTTTAATGAAAGTTTGGGTTCACTAGAGATTATGTGTTTTTTTTTTTTTTTGACACCATATAGAATTTGTAAAAGTTGGAGGCCGCCACGTAGAATTTAAATTAAATTTACATTATATTACCAAAGGAATCCAAGCATTACCACTGAGGGATACTACATTCTCAACAAAAGAGCTCATACCATGGTAGATGAATGCCAGCATCTCCCCCTGACATATGAGTCAACATATGCTTCTATGAATTCTATATAATTAGTCGAGTACAAATGACCAATATGCGTCGAGACGATCATATAGTAAATGATCAACATAAAAGTGCAGTGCCAGAAATCTTTTTATCTAGTGGGTTAAGTCGATCCAATGCACTTTGTTGAAAATTCAAAGAAATTTGTTTGGCTTACCTCCCAAATACTCTATCAAAGTTTCCATTAACTAGTCTGGGGATCACTATTTTTCCACTAATGGGCAATCTAGTAAGAAAAAAAAAAAAAACATCTTATTTTAGGGTCACCTTAATAGACGATTTTTTTAACCAAAGAAGAACATCCAAGCTTTTATCTTTTATTACCTTATAATGTTTCAATACCTCTAACCATTACGCTAGACACCATATATATTTTTAAGAGTTCTTTTCCTCAAACACATACAACACTTGAAAAAAGGACCAACCTCTACCTCTATCTGCGACAATCTGATTTACGCTACCTTAAACTAATTATCTTTCTTCTTCAAATTTACGTAAAAATTGCAAAGTATAAACAGTCTATTTCCCATCCTCGTAATCATCATGATTCCCGAATACAAAAGGGTATGAAATAAAAAGTATGATTTCAATGATTTTCATCTTGTTTTGTTGTCATGAAATTTCGCAAGTCATTCTTATTGTCCACTGTAATACATTGCTCTGATATTGCAAGTGATAAAGCTCCAAATAATAGTACACCAACAGCATGAAGAAAACAATATAGTATTGTAAAGCTACTATTGTGAACAAATTTTAAGGTTAATACATACCATAAATTCACACTTGAGAATCACACAAATCAGAACAAAAGCTCTCTGATCATAACACTAATTTCAGACCACCTACGGTATCGTATTTCATAAGCAGTGCCTTAATACTTTCATAAGAAGTATTGAGATAGACTATTAGAACATATTTCATACGGAGTAGCATATTAAATTATGTTTAAGAAACGAAGCACAATAACAATAGCAAGTAATAGAAGCCCAAACAGACGAAGCAACCTTTGAAATTAAGGGAGTTTTTTTTTGTTTTTTTTTTCTTTTTCTTTTTAGAAAAATGTGAGTAGAATTAAGCAAACGGTTTAATTTTTGAAAAAGAAACGGGAAATTTCAAATGGTGTGTTTGAACTTTTTTAATTTTCCAATGGTGTACCTTAGTTTTTAAAAATCCCAAATATAATCCCATACTTCTAACAATTTCCTAAGTATGATATTACTTGCATGATTTGCTATTAATGAGAGGTTTAACTCATATAATGAACTAACAAACCTTAGTTAAGTAGCATAGCCAGGGGTTTCCCTCCATTTGTTTTCTTTTTTCACTCAATTTCACCTACTTTGCTTTGTTGCTATTCTTACCTCATTTGTTCTTCAATTTTTTCTCTATTTTCCTTTGCTACTAAAGTACTAATGCTATGTCAAACTAATCACCATTTTCACTTGTACTTGTTTATTTCCGGTGGAACATACCAACAATTCGACACTGCAACACAAAAAATTGACAATTTCTAATCAACAACAATTCGACATTGCAAAGTACAGAATTTTAAAACAAAAACCCAAAATTTGACAACCAATATCTCAAAATTTGATAGCCAACAAAGAAAGAAGAAGAATACCCGAAGAGGGCAGCCAACGAAGAAATGAAGCACAACAAAAATAGCAAGCAAAAGAAGCATAGCATTAGGAGCAAACAAACGAACCAACCCTTAGGTTTAGCGATGTGTTCGAAATATCTTCTTCATTTGCCTAAAGGGCTGGGAGGTTTAGGTATACGTCAGTTGGAAAGCCTTAACTCTGCACTCCTCGCTCGGCAATGTTGGCGCATTCATCAACATCCCCAGCTTTTGGTTTCGAGACTGCTTACTACTAAGTATCCTTCCTTTCGTTCTTTTAAGACTCGGACGATTCCTTGGTCTTCTTGGGGTTATCGTAGCCTTTTAACAGGCTTGTCCACTCTTGATCGGGGTATAGCTTGGAAGGTTGGTTAGGGTTCTAAGGTTCGGATACTTCAAGATGATTGGGTCGGGGGGGGGGGGGCTGTTGTTTTTCGTGACGGTTCTGGTGTGTCGGATCCTCTGACACATGTTACTTCTATTATTAATTCGCGTTCGTACGCATGGGATTCGACCTTAGTTCATCGGCTTTTTAATACTTCTACAGCACTTCGCATCATGGCTTTGGATCGCCCTCTTCAGCCGATGGACGATTACGTCTACTGGAAGTTTTCTAGGAATGGATCTTTCACTACTAAGTCTTCTTACGCAATGTTGCTATGTCATTCGGTGTCATATGGGGTCTCGGGTACAATTTCGGCCTCTTGGTGGAAGCACTTCTGGGGGTTGCCTTTTCTGCCAAAACTCCAGTGGTTTTGTTAGAAATTACTTCACAATGCGCTACCTCTCTCTGGGAATCTGCAGCTCCGAGGGATTCCGATCGATCCAACTTGTGTCTTCTGTTACCAAGAACGTGAAACATCAGACCACCTATTCCGGGATTATTCATTCACTTCTCATCTTTGGGCTTGTGCTCCGATAACCTTTTCTCCTTCTCTTTTGCATGGGAAGCCTTTTACTGATTGGTTTGTTGATACAGTCTCTGAGCTTCGGTCCTCTCGGAATTGGGACGGTTTGGCCTCATTTGTATCCTTTTGTTGGGCAGTCTGGATTGTGCGTAACCATAAGATTTTTAGACAAGCAATGTTGTCTCCTGGCGTGATTTTCCATTTGATGCAGGATTGGATCTCTAGGATTGTTTTAGCGCAAGGGTTCAGGTCCCTTGTTCGCTCGTTAGGGAATTCATCTCTCACTACTTCGGTAGCTTCTGATTTATGCTATCTACAGGGTGACTTCTCCTCTTCCTTTGACGTCTGCCTTCTTTTTGATGGGGCCTGGAGTGCTCAGAATCTTAATGCAGGAGCAGGTTGGATTTTTAGGGAAGTGTTTTCAGAGGTGGGAGGTGGCTTAAGAGCTTGTCACTCCTCTTCGGCCCTTTAGTCTGAGTTACAGGCATGTTTGTGGGCTCTTTGGCTGCCGGTCGTCGAGGCTTTCGTCGTCTTCTTATCTACTCTGATTGTTCGAATCTTTTTTCTCTTCTGCATGATGGTGGTGACAGAGATATTTCTTGCCATTGGTTGCTTCACGAGATTCGGCTTTCTGTCTTGCAGTTCTCTATCTGCAAACTTCGCAAGGTTCCTCGTTAGTGGGTTGCCCCTGCTCACTGGTTGGCTTGGCTGCTCAGGCTCGTCGTCGACAATTGCTTAGTTGGTCCTTCTAGTTTCTGTTTGTATTTTCTTTTTTTGGACTTCTTGTCAAAAAAAAAGAACCAACCCTTGAAATTAAGGGAGTTTCTTTCTTTCCTTCTTTTTTTCCTTTTTCTTTTTTTTTTTTGTAAATTTCTTTTGAGAGGGAGAAATGTGAGCGAGGTAGTTAGGCAAACGATTTAATTTTTGAAAAAACAAAATTAGGAATTTGAAAAAGAGTAGAAATAGGAAGTTAGAACCATTCCTATTTTGGTTCTTGTACATCCTAGTATCCTACAGTAAGGGGAGTTTGTATAGGATAATAGGAGATAATTCGAGAACGGAAAGGGCCGGGATAAAGGGTAGAAATAGAAGTATTTAGGTAGATAGAATTCCGAGGTGGACAGGGATAGTATAATGTAAACAATTGATGATGTTAATGCAGAAACCAGGATACCCAAAAAAAAGGAAAAAAAAAAAGAGAGAAGATCATAGTTGAGAAGCATGAATCATGTTGGCATAATGCCATTACTTTTCGTTTATATACCTTAATCAGAAGTCCAGGGACGTAGACAACATTGTGAATATTAGTCCCAGAAAACTCAGTTTCTCACTATACCGGTTTTGAGAACATTAATAAAGTATAACTGTATAACAGCAGCAAATCAATATGAAATTTATGCCTTATGATGGCTAATTTTACATGCATGAAGCAAAATTCTGTTACATGGAAATAATGTAAATAAATCAAGTACACAACGTTGAAAGATAGATGTAGAACTATTACATGGATCTCTGCGATGCAAAATTCAGTAGCCTCCGGAAAATTTGGTGAGGATACAAGGGAGGCTGCTCTGCTAGCGCCTGCAACACATTACACACATTTAAATTTGTTAAACAAGTAATTGAGAATTACAGATGTATCCAAAAGACAACCAGCATTATCAAGAGGTTCTATTTTTTTTAAGTGATAGATAGTCGCAGGACAGCCAGATCAATATTACCAGGTCTGTTTGCATCTAACATGTGAAGTAGATTCTCATCAGTGATGAGTTATATGGGTTAAAATGATTTCAATTTGATTTTACGTTTTCCTCACCCCCAAGCCCATACCAATAGAGAGACGGAGCAGCAACAAAAGGATTTTAACAATAACACCTTCAATTTGCTTGTTATATCTTGCAAATTTTTTTATGGAAAAACAAGTTTAACAGTGGAAAGAACTTAAATAGGTTTACATTTAGAACTCTACAGCCTAAATTGTTTCATGTTTATACACAATATAAAACCAATGATAATTAGGCACTTAATTTGTCATTTCTCTACCTGATGGATCAAAACAGTGGAAGGTGTCATTCCAGGAACTGTATTAACTTCTATGCCAAGCACCTGTAGAATCAATTAATATGGTTAGCATAAAAATTAACAGAAAAAAAATAATAAATACAAAGTATAAAAAAGAGGCAGCTTAGCAAACAGCAAAAACAAGCAGCATAATCATAATAATCAGTCGTTTATCCTCGCAAATTTGTAATTGCATAAAGGTTTGGTTCGTGTTCAAACTAGCAAAAAGAACTGTTTTGACTTCAACCTAGTCTTTAATTAGTATATGTAATAAACAAATAGGTATAATCTTGTCTGCTGGTCACACTGATACAAGGAATTGCTCAGTAGCGATCTAGTCAATAATATAAGTAGTTGGTCATATAAAAAAAGCATACCTCTCCAGTGTCAACATTAACAAAGGCGTCGATTCGTGAAAATCCTTCCAGTTGAAGAGCATTTGCTACGAGTTCAACACGTTGTTTGCATTTCTCCAAAGCGTTTTCACTGATTCAAGACCAGAACAAAAACAAGCAACGAGGTTACAATGTTGTTGAGATGAAAAAAGATGTTATAACTAATAAGAAATAATGGTGATATAATAAAATAAAAAAATAAATAAATAAAAATTTAAAAAAAAAAAACAAAAAAAAAACAAAAATCTGAAGCTTTTATTTATAAAACCCAAAAAACTGTACAGTGTCATGGTGGCAAATTCTGTCTTTGTTGATGTGTGCTTCGACCCTAAAGCCTCCCTACCCCCACCCACATTCCCAGCTAGGGCAATCCTTACCAGTTAAGAAAAATTGGTAAGAAATTACAACTGAAGACAAGAAAAGTAAAAATAAATAAAACGAAAACTAGAGCTCGGATATTCTGTGTAGTTTATTGCTTCCATGCCAATGTTGTGATGGACTCAAGGATTTAAATTTGACCTTTTTAGGTTTTCTTGAAAAGTTTTACTCAACCATCAATAGTCTTACTTTTGTTTGTTCCTTCAGTTAATGGTCATACTTAGCTTTATTAGGCATTATATATACAGTTACATACTATACAAAATTGGGTGATTTAAAGAAAAAAAAAAAGGTTGTGGTTAGACCCTAGACCTCACTTGTACCATATTAGATCCTATGGGTGCAGCCGTGCAGGTAGGGTATGACTAAATATAGATAACTCAAGAAATCATTTTAACCCAGAAAAAAGGACTTATTCAATTAAACCATGGATAACCAAGAAAGCAAGTCATCAATCCATCATGTTCATCAACTACATAGATTCTTATTTAAATAAGTTCCAACAAGGAACTAAAAGGATTCACAAATGAAAGTCACTCCTAAGTTGGTACCAATGACATAGTGTCACTCACAGGTATGTATGTTAATGGGAGATGGACTACAAATATGTTAAATTATCAGCTTAACCTATATGTATAACCTTGAATGGGTATGGGTAGCCTAAACTTGGAAATTATATGATATCAAGCAATTAAAACCACATTTCAAGACAAACAGGCAATGGTGTGTTCATACTTTTCCATATCCATTCCAAAATCTTTCCAATATCTCCCAGCTATTGTCTCTACAAAAAATTTGGAATTTATGTTCACTTCTACTTCTTCAAAGAGTGACTGGGAACATGGGAAACAAGCAGAGAATTTCTTCTCAAGTCTTGACCTTTGTGCGTCTGTTTGTGCACACATATGTGCATGTCTGTGTGTGACTGTAAGTGCCCACATCTGTGTCAATACATACATATGTATGCATGTATTGAAGTATACACATTATGTATGCATGTGTCGGAGAGGGGAGGAGGGAGATATTATGTATGCATATATCTAAATGTAGATTTGTGTGTAGTTACATAAGAACATGATGAATGTTTATCATGTGTTTGTTTACTTGGTTGGTCAATAATACAGTGCAACAGATCAGAATCCCAATGGGTTCACTAAGCACAGTTCTAAAAAGATTGATGCAGAATAGAGTATAGGGACAAACCTTATGATTGATGTGGGGGGAGGAGTAATATTGATGCCAGTCAATCAATCAATCAATCAATCAATCAAAGCCTTAATCCCAAAAGTGGGGTCGGCTAACATGAACCAAATTTGATTATTCCGTGTAGTCATCAACATAAATCTTTCTCCTCCATCCCTTACGATCCAAAACTTCATCCTCACGTAAATCCATGCACTTCATATCCTTCCTCACTCCTTCCAACCAAGTCATCTTTGGTCTCCCTCTTCCTCGTTTAATCCCTCCATGGTCCCACTCTTCCACTCTTCGCACCGGTGCACCCTCGGGTCTCCGTCTTACATGTCCAAACCAACGCAGACGATTTTCCCTTAATTTATCTACAATGCCCGCCACACCTACTTTCTTGCGAATAACCTCATTTCTGATTCTATCTCTTAAAGTGTTTCCACACATCCACCTTAACATGCGCATTTCCGTAACCTCCATCTTTTTAATATGCTCTTTCTTAGAAGCCCAACATTCTGTACCATAGAGCAACACTGGTCTTATGGCAGTCCTGTAGAATTTTCCCTTCAACTTTAAGGGAATGCTGCGGTCGCATAACACTCCCGTGGCCGCTCTCCATTTAAGCCACCCTGACTTAATCCTGTGGGTCACGTCTTGATCAATGTCACCATTCTTCTGGATGATCGACCCTAGGTACTTAAAACATTCACTCATGGTCAAATCCTTTCCATCCAAACTCACCACTTCATTGCTTGTCCCCCTCTGAGTGCCAAAACGACATACCAAATATTCAGTCTTACTCCGACTTAGCTTAAACCCTCTAGATTCCAACCTTTGCCTCCATTGCTCCAACTTGACATTAACCCCATCCTTAGTCTCATCCACCAAAACGATATCATCTGCGAACAGCATACACCATGGAACCTCATCTTGAATTGGTCTAGTTAATTCATCTAGAACCGTTGCAAAAAGAAAAGGGCTTAATGCAGACCCTTGATGCAATCCGATTGTAATAGGGAAATCTTTTGTCAACCCTCCGCATGTCCTCACATTTGTTGACACATCCCGATACATATCCTTAACTAGGTCTACATACCTTCGTGGGATACCTTTCTTCAACATTGCCCACCAAAGTATCTCTCTTGGCACCTTGTCATATGCCTTCTCTAAATCAATAAAGACCATATGAAGATCTTTCTTCTTTACCCTATAAAACTCCATCATTTGTCTTATCAAATGGATTGCCTCCATAGTAGATCTCCCAGGCATAAAACCAAATTGGTTATCTGAAATGCTTGTGCATGCCCTCAACCTTTGTTCAATCACCCTTTCCCACAACTTCATAGTATGGCTCATAAGCTTAATTCCTCGATAGTTAGAACAATCTTGAGCGTCTCCTTTGTTTTTATAAACCGGGACCAAGGTGCTCTTCCTCCAATCTTGTGGGATCCTTGTAGCCGTCCATATCTTGTTGAAAAGGTTTGTTAACCAATCAATACCAATCTTACCCAAACACCTCCACACCTCTATCGGTACCCCATCAGGGCCAACCGCCTTCTTAGGTTTCATCTTCCTCAGTGCAATCTCCACCTCTACTCTCCTAATCCTTCGCACATACTCCATGTTGATTTCTTCATCACTCATAGAGGTATCTCCTATCACAACTCCATTACTTCCATTAAATAATTCATCGAAGTACCCCTTCCACCTGTCCTTGATGCCCTCCTCTTGCACTAGGACCATTTGGTTCTTATCTTTGACACACTTCACCATGCCAATATCCTTCCTTGCCTCTTGTCTTCTCTTTGCCATCTTATAAATGATCCTTTCTCCCTCCTTGGAATCAAGCTTTTCATAAACCTCCTGATATGCCTTTTCTTTTGCTTGGCGAACAGCTGCCTTTGCCTTACTCTTAGCCTCCTTATACGCTGCAAAGGTTTCATCACTCCTACATTTTCCTAAGGCTTGATAGCATTCCCTTTTTTGCTTAATTACTGCTTTCACCTCTTCATTCCACCACGAAGTATCTCTCTGTACCGAAGTTGATGCCAGTCCCACCTAACAAAATAACAAGGTTCAAGAAATAAGTACATTCCTCGCACACTAAAAATTACTTCAATTAGCCAAATGTTATCCTCCAGCACACCCACCCCCCAAAAAATACCCCTTTTATTTTTCTCTCCGTGTGTGTGTTGTTTTTTTATTTTTTTTTATTTTTTTTTATTTTTAGGGTGAGGGGGGAGAGAGAGAACACAGACCTTGAAATTTCTCTTTTAAGATAATATATCGCCAGTTTCCTTCACAGTCACGCTTGGACTTAGAGAATGCATTGATCCTTTTGTTCCAATCACACCAACAGTTACCTCAACCCATCTACTTCATCCTTCCCAAGTAAAGCAATGTGATACGGATGAAACTTTAATCTCATCAGTCTCAATGAAAGGCTCAAATATTAACAGTTCTGGAGGAGGGTTTGGCATCTCAATCATCCCATGTGCCTGCAAGCAGTAAAATTAGAAGCATCCACTATAATTTGGAGAGATAAAATCCTAATAAGTATCCATAATTTGCTTGTTCCATGCATAACTTTACATCATTTTACTAAATGACCTTTGTAAATCTGCACTATATATTTCAATTTTTTTAAAAAAACTGGGTTATCCGGAAGAATCAAACCTGGCCTAATAATATTTCCTGAAATTTGATGGCCAATTCCAAAGAACCCAATAGCGTAAGAGCCTAAGAGGTTTATCAGTCTCTCCGAACGACTCATATTACACACTTTTCCCTGGGTGAATTTCAAGGTAGCCAATAGGACAGTCCATGCTTCATTAGAAACTTGAAGTGGTTACTCTACTTCCCAAGTTAAGATGTTAACAATGTCTCGAGTTGTAAACAACAAACTTGAAGTTATCATTGTCCTACCTTTGAGAAACTGTTAGGAGGTATACGTTGAAGACAGTTATCCATAGCTTTTATGTAAATGGCCAAGTCTTCTACGCAGCTTCAAGATTTGTAATACAAGAAGTTAGATGGAAAACAAAAGTATATTGTTAAACAAACAACTGTAAGAGTAGTCAAAGACTCAACATTTCCAATTTCCATCAGCATAAAAGCTAAACAACAGATATCAAATGACATTCGCAGACCTACCGCAGCCTTGCAACACCTGTAGAGCATCCATCTCTAGCAGGTTTGACGCAAAGACTTTCACACTTAAGTTTCATGGTCAGCTCTTGCCAAATATCATCAACAGGCAACTGTAGAAGATCCTGGTTTCTCCTCACCTCCTTGTCTATGGTTAGAACGCCATATTCTGCAAGCTGATAGAAAAAATCTTACATTAATCAACTTTTTCTACAAAACCTAAAACCATAGAGAATCTACTGAAGAAACTGCATGTATATTTTCTTTCTACATATTAATATAATAGTGAGATATTAAAAATACACGATCCAATATCATACTATCTACAAACTAAAAGAACATTCTCTTGTCTATCTCATTCTATTAGCTGGATTATCTTGATAAGATCTTTAGAAACATTTGTTTAGGGAAAATTCTTTTTAATTAATATCCCAAAGAGCAGGACACAGCAGCTATATGTGCTCTAGAGTCCCACACCCCCCCCCCCCCCCCCCCCACCCCCACAAAAAAAAAAAGGAGGTGTTTGGAGCCTCAAAGAGCACACACAAGCAATAGCACAAAGGAGATGTCAGCATCTATGATGACTTTCAGCAAAACTTCACAAAACCAGAATGCTCCATCTTATATTTACCATACATGCTTAAGAGCAAGCGAAGTAGCAACTTTATCCATGCATATTTTGGAGGCCATCACACCAGGACCTTGCATATCATCAGCAATTAAAAGCAAAATGATAAGCCCAATGAAATTGAGTTCAACATTTAAATCCCAAATACCAATGTTCATCATACCCGTGTATGGAATTGTCTCAACCTCCAGCAAAGATTGAAGAGTACCATCTTCGCCAATCCCTCCATGCACTATATTCAAAAAGTGAGATAAATAAATTAATTTGAAAGCAAAACAAAATTCATTTCATACTTTCTAAGTTTGTACCAACCAATGCATATGAAAGTTTTTTTTTTTTTTTTTTCGCAAAACCCACTTGAATTATTACGAAGTTAGCATCCCACCCTTTGTGGGACTGAATGCCAAAATAAAATAATTATTACAATAGCAACGGTGTGCATGTTCTTACCACTATAAGCATTACACTCTCATTGTTACTTAGAGTAACAAGAGGCTTGATTTTCTTTTTGTAAATAAAATTTTTAACTAGTGCAGACAATACAGTTTAAGTCAGGGTACCAGGATACTATGCCCAATTCTACATATGCGCCTACAGTCACACTAAATAAATAAGATAATGAAAGAGACCATAGCAAGACTGATGTAAGTCTAAATACACCTACGCCAATATAAGTTGATGGATTCAAACTTTTTAGAACGGGTTACTCATGAATCATACTAGAAAACTCACGAAACGAGATAGATAACCAAAACTCAAGAACACACTCAAAGTTCTGGGATCTTAGGCAAGAACTCAAGACACACTCAAAGTTCACCTTAATCTTATAACTCAAGAACAAACTTAAAGCTATAAGGAAACACTTTAGCTCGAGACAAACTCAAAGCAAAATGCTAAAACTCTCGTGTTTTTTTTTTTTTTTTTAAAATATCAATAATCAAAAGTTGTCATTCTCTTGTTATTAGCTCCCTATTTATAGGAAATATGGGCAGCAAGGAAATTTAAAGGTTATAACTTAACATCTCCCTAAAACCGTCACATTAATTCAACGGTTACAAAAACTAAATAAAACTCTCTTAATTCACTCCTTTGTAAAACTATTTAAATGGGTAGTTACAAATCAGCAATTAAGAGTTACAATTACTCCTAATAACACATTAACTTACGACTAAATAAGAGAGAAAGCTAGTAACTCCTCTAAGCCTTATGACAACCTAATAAAAGATAAAGCAAACTTAATTATATAGCCCAGAAATAGCAAATGGGCTATGCACACATAAGTAACACTCCTCTGTGGGCTTCAAGTGATCTTCCAAGTGAGCAAAGTGACAAATTTGGGTTTGAGAGCAAATGGACTAAATCCAAGAGTTTCTAATACAAGGGCAACCGGTTCTTGATCCATGGAGCTCCTAAGTGGGCTGCTTGATTTTGGATCAAGACCTCCCAAAAAATCGATCCCTTAAGAAATGAGCAACCAAAGAGTCTATAGGAAGCCAGTAATTTATCTAATCCTACAAGGTAATACAATTATTAAATCAGATTTTTTTTTTTTGAAAAAAAAAAAAAAAAAAAAAAAGAAGAAGAAGATCACTATTTGTCTCTTTTCAAGCCAAAACTGCTAAAGGAGCAATCCTATCTCAAGATTTTTTATATAAAGCAGGACAAAAAATACGCCAGTAGTAACAGGATAAAGACAGGTTCCACCTTTCTCTCATAACATGGATATTTGGCAAAATGACTCTCCTTGGTCACTAAGTAGCAGGGGCAAAATAACTTTCCTTGGTCACTAAGTAGCAGGGACCGTCTCATGCCACATGTGACATGCCCTATGTGTGACAACTAGAACAATAAATATATGAACGCAAACATATACCACTTAGTTTTTCAATTAGACATCATTATTGGTTTAATCTGTATGGATACCCAGTGTCCTTGCAACCTAGGTTGGTAATGGTGTACCAGTCTGCAATTAGACAATGCTAGCTTGTCGATTCAGAGCCATAATCAGAACAGAAGCTTTCACCAACTACGAGAACCTGCCAATGCTCGTCGCAAAACCTTACCTTCTCTCCAATACTAATTCCCGTGACAGATGTAGGAGGTGTTTGTCTTTGTGCCCCTAATAAAGAACACAAGGAACTCTCTTAAAGCCACAATCACAACTAATAATTCTACACTAAGGTAGTTTGACTACAAAGAGAAACCCTAACGCATCATCCCACCAAGGGAATGTTCTTTCACGCAACATTGCCGAAACCCAAGCCTTCTTCTTATGTTCTTAGGTGTGTAGAGACACCCCCATTAGATGACCATTGATCTTCATTTCATATCCCATTGAAAGCACATTGTTACTTTCTCTTTGCTGCCACAGCAGTAGGGATAATTCGGGATATATAAATATAGATAGGTAGAAAGAAAGAAAATAATTAAGAATGAAGAAGGGTGATGTACCCCTCACCCTCAGGGCATTAAATTAAGAAAAATAGAAGAATTTCTACTACCTATCTTCTCGATTTGTCCTATTGCAAAGATAACACTTACCAAAAAAAAGGATATCCCAGCTAGAACTTAGCATTCTACTTTTTTCTCTCCACTTTATCTGAAAAGTTGAAATCTACTCTATCTACTTACTCTCCCAAAATCGCATGCCCCAGCTCAATGTTGAAGGCTGTACCTCTAAATAAACAGTTCACTGTCACAGGAACCTCAAGACAATAAAAGAACTGTACAACCTTCATAAAAATGATACAGCCCCAACACATAAGTGTATGACCAATCAACCATCAGAAGTTTGTAAACCCAACTCCCATAACATCCACTCTTAAAACTACCCTAAGACGCAGAATCGGTCACTCAGTGAAGGACGGCGCTGATATTCCCATACATCTCTAAATTTAATTGATGAGAGTGGAAACCAAAAAAGAAAAGAAAACCTCTCCTCCACTATAAAATGCATCAAGATAATCATACCCCTCTCAAATAAAGATCAAGTGACATGACATATTTGCTTCAATATGTAATGGAAAGGGCAAACATAACTTGCCTGTTTTAATGAACACACTAAACCAGCTCCTAAACTCCTACGGACCGTTTACAAATACAAACTAAAGATATCTTATTTATAGTGTCCATCTAGTCAAAAGTATTCTTGTTCTAGATCAAACAGATCCAACTGAGTTTGACACATACACATCCTTCGTAAAATTGAACTTTGAAACAAATACTTACTACTACAATCTTCTCCCCTTCTGAAAATATATACAAACTCATTGACAACCAAACATTAATTCCAAATCGTTCAGAACTACACAAAATCTGTTTACTCCGTAGTAGAAGTTTTGGAGGAAACACGTCTATTTGAAAAGTTAGAGCAAGGTTAACTGGCCAAAAATCTTTAACCCTTACAGGAACTTTTACTGACGTACTAAGATGATAGAAGTAGAAATCTTCATCTTTCTTATTGGTCTCTTAAAAATCTGAAAAGACCTCAACAAGGTCATCCTTGACAGAATCAACAAGGCTGTTTTGAAATAGCTAGAACTTAGTAATTCATCTATCTGATGTCAGAAACATATTTCTAAACCTCATCTGTCAAAATGCCTAAGTACCTAAGAGCAACTCCCATGGTTATAGTTAGGGACTTGCTTGCAATTTTCAGAAGTCACTAGTGACTAGCTTGACCATTGGAGCTAAAAAATAAATTAGCTTGGGCAAGCTAATTTGCTTGAGAAAAAGAATCCAAAATATGGGATATCAACATATTATTAAAATTAAGTTTTATAAGGTAATTGAGGAGAAAGTAAGACTCATTCAAATAGCAAGCTAATTAAAAGTTTAAAACAAAAAGCAGAAAGCTAATAACTAATCATAGGGGCACAAACTAGCTACAAAAGGGGTTAGCTTGAAATCCTATGTGGCATGGAAAGCTAATTTCGCAATTAGTTTACCATTGGAGATGCTCTAATAATCTATTCACTGTCCCCAAAAGACATGGTATGGTACCCAAGCCCAAACCTCCCAAAATAGGAAGCAATATTACTTAAAGAGAGAATAATCTCACGATTCTCATCAACAACAGCCTCTTGCTCCTAGAACACTTAACAGTTAGCACATTCAACCTTTTAGTCCTTGATGAAATAACTCCTATAATTTTTTCAAAGAACATCTTGAATAAGTCTCATAAATGTAGCTAATTAGTCAAACCACTATTGCATAAAATTTTTAAGCTCCCACTTCTTACAGCTTATCCTTCAAGAAGGCATCGCTTCCTCTGAAGATCATCATTAAGCACTTCCATACTCCGCTTTCTTTTTCTTTTCTTTTTTTATTGGGCTTCGTGCATACTTTAATTTCTCCGTGAACCCTACACCCTTCCAGCCTCCATCTCATACCTTAAATTTGATCCAGCATGCTTAAAACAGGAGAGCTATTTTTTTGGACATGGCTTTCCTACTTCCAAGGTTATTAAAAGCAAGAACTAACTGGAAATAAAACCTCAATCTATAATTACACTGTACCAGCTTGAGGTCCGGCATCACCCTCCTAGTTGCTAGCTAGAGCCATCCATCACTTCTCTGGCAAACACCTGAAGGAAAAACCTTTATCAGGGGAATGAATCCACTGAGTTAGTGGTGTTACTCTTCAGTAGGATGACAAAAGCACTATTTCTAACCATAGTAAACTAGTAAACTTTACCATGCAGCATGACCCTCAGAATATACGGATCCCTTCATCTCTTCCACCATCAACTTTACTACTGTAATTCACAACAGTGTTTCGACATCAACTAAACTCTACAATCTGAGAGACAAAAACGTGAAAGGTGAGTATTAAGTACCTGGAATCAGTTAATGTTTGTCTAAATATCCTTCAACTTGCAGCTACTAGAATTGAATTTGTCCATCTCCCAGCTTTGTATGAATTGTATCACCTAACCTATCCTGTACAACTCATCTTGCAGTTCTAACCTAAGCTATTGAGTGGAAGAAACAAAATACTGAGAGCTCCCAATTACAGTATAGTCGCATAGTTTAACCAAGTTTCTGTATTATTCAATCCTAATGCAAGAGAAGGATGAACTTTGCCGGAATTGGATTAATTTGAAAATTAGCTGTTTTTTCAGAAGGATATATCTTGGCCTTCAAAATACTGATGCATCATACATCACAGTCTCTGAACTAAGAGCACTATATGTAAAGTAACTAGCATAGCCCTTCCAGTCCATTGACAAATTCAGCTTTGGTATTTTTTTGGGGCCATTTAGTACACAGTTCACACCTTCATGTCACCTACTCATCTTGCCAACCATGATCCAACCACCTCTTAAGTGGAAGACTTAAAGAGCGTGTGCTTCCCACAACACAGCAATGTTGAACAACTTACCAGCATTTCATTGTTAGTAGAACCAAGACGAGCTTTATCTTCAGAGATATGATAAATTTCAAGAGTAACAATTATTTTCAAAATGTAAACATCTTGTAACTCAAGTATATAGCTGGTGTGGTGTCACAAAATCTCCAAGGTTTGAGTTCCATATGCATAAAAATCATCCAGCAATAAGTAATATATCTAGACAGTAGATATAGGGTTGGATTTTACAATACCTCATAGATATTTTCAATAGAGCTACGCAAACACACCTGTGTTACAATCAATGAAACATGATAAAAACCATGTAAAAGTGCACCTCAAACATTTCAGTACTTAAGTTTGAGAAATAAAAGTAATAGAAAAGGGCGTTGTGGAATGATTTTGTTAGAATATGCCTTAAATCACTATGGCCCCTAATAACCAACCCAGCACGTAGCTAAAACATTGTTAGTAAACAACATAAAGTTGCATGTTCTTACTTCTTAGTATTTGTTCTTTGATAATTTTTCTTACATCTATTATACCAGACATTATTTTGATGTTCTACGGTTATGCAGCAGGGGGTTATATAAAAAGTAAAACAGATAGTAGACAACAAGGTACAACCTGCAATAAAAACAGTCGCCAGAAGATCCTTGGCCAGCCTGACCCAATCCAACAAAGAATACATAACAGGCACTTCATCAGATATATCAAACCCTGTAAACCAGCTGTGCTTCTTCAAACCTATCATAAGATAATCCATCACCTTTTTACGTAAACGAGATGTCAAGGCAGCTCGATCCCGGTTCATTGCCTCAATGCAAGCAGCTAAAACTTCCTCCGTAGTGTGTCTGAGGACAAGAGAATAACTGTGACAAAGAGACAATTAATGCAAAATCCTCGAAATGGAAGAAGTACATCAAAATGCAATAAAGAGAGAACATATCCAAATATTCCATGTCGTTTCTACAACATTGCATCTACATGTTCCTGGGCCTTTCCTAGCTTCTACATTTCGGCAAATTACTCTAGCAAGCGTGATGTCATTTATGGAACCTCTCAAAATCCCCAATCATATAAGACAAAACAGAAAGCATAAATTCCTCACAAAGTCACAAAACGGTGACTTAGCTTACATGACCACTTAACTTAAATGAGGTTGATTTTCCTTGAAGTCTCAAATGGAACATAGACTATAAGCAATAACATTTAAAAAAAAAAAAAAAAAAAAAAAAAAAAGGCATAACAGGCTGATTAAATGCTTAGATATTATAGGAAAACTTGGCATTTAATTGATTGATAAAAAACCATATAACGTCAAGGTTCACTAGAATTATTTAGTCCTAACAAATTCATAACCATGCACTATTAAACAATGAGCAGGAAAAATCATTCAGAACGAAATACTAGAATTTCTAAGTAAGATGCTGCAAAGGCCGGAAATTGGCTAAGATTAAACAAGAATATATACAAGTATATTACACAAGCTGCACCATTATCAAAATATCGCTAACAAGGCTGCTACCTATGGAAGAAGTGAGGATATAGATGCAAGCAGTATTACCCAAAAACTTGAAGAGTTACTCTTTCAGCTTTATCCCCAATTGCAAAGAGGTCCTTAAGCTTCTTGAGTTAAAGGGCAACTTACTAGCATATTGCTTCAAATTTCACAACAATAAGAAGCAAAAGACAGATTGAGGAGATGTTAGATTCAGCTCATCACAATATATAGTTAGAAATTGTTTATTAGATAGTTTTTTACAATTGCTGATGGAACAAAAATCCTAGACCAAGTAGTGCAACCGCAGACTTCTGTTTTGAAACGTAGTTCACAAACTCAGTCCATAACTACAGTAAAACAATATAGGGGAGTTGGGGACAAATAACTTTTGCAAGGGATACTTTCAAAATCAACAATAAGAATCCTAGTCGGGGAGATGTAGCCTCTAATCACTCAAAGAGCTGTTTGAAATAAGAAAAGAAAACAGAAAACAAAATTGCTGTATACACAATTCACAAAAAATTAACTAGCTATATTTACTTACGGCAAGAACCAGACAGATCTGGAGCGCAAATCGTCATCCTTCTCACTCTGTAGGTGAAATGAGCTTGTTGGCGCAAGAAAACATGGAGTAACCTCAAGCTGCATAATTCACATTTCATGCCTTTGGTTCTTAATCCTAAATTTATAAATTTTAATAACATGCTAAAAGTATTTATGCAGAAATATGCAGACAGCCAGACATGACAGAAGTTATTGAACGGCAATGTTACATTTTAGATTTTAAAATAACTTGAAATGACCAATAAACATTCAGGGATTCACCGTGATGAAAAATTAGAAATTGAGAACATGTAAAGCAATTAATCTCTTGTTTTAGAAAAAGCAGACTGTGCTCATGCCTAGATTTAAATATTTTGTGCAGTCGTGCTACAATTTTATGGTTTATTTTAAATAAGGGGTCATGCTTTGGTTTGCTGATTAGATAACTTACAAATTTATCTCCAAAATACAATAGGAGACATAAATAAGCAGCCTAAACAACATCAATAATACAAACTGAAATCCAGCCACATGAAACCTTCTTGTAATCATTTATAGGGGGTAACAGACAATGTCCATTGCTGAGCATCCTAACTCTAAACATATAAAATGAAGGCCACAAGAACAAAGAACCTAGCCTAAATCCATAAAAGAAACTAAAAATCCTAAGAAGGCAAAAGCTTCAGCCACACCTATGTTAGTCATTTCATATTCACTTGAGTGAGACTTACTTACATCATCAAATGCCTGCAAGTTGAGCCAGACGTTTGTTCCACTCATAAGAGACACTTGCCTCTCTGAAGTGTCACCTCCAAAAAGCACAAATACTCTTTTCCTTTCCGATTTTGACTCCTTTATTTGAGAGTGCTTCTGTCTTTCAAGTAATATTTGACCCGGTAGTGTACGATACTAAATTGGGGTACCGTGAACATGCGCGCTGCAGAATGCCCGAAGGATTTTTGAATGGGAAAAGCCAACCTAGAGGCAGAAAGTCCACAATAGACATACAATAAATAATTAATGAGCCTCATGGAAAACAACTGTATCTATATTGACGCGAAATACATCACCCTACTGAAACAGGATTTTTCCAAAGATACTCCTCCATCTCACAATGTCATTAATTTTACACCTTGTAATTTGTGTCTATGTGACACGCAGCATTTTGAGTTGCAGAATACAAAGTGGGCAAACATTGTGGAAAAGAATCCATCTCACAAAATGGGAGGAGTACAAGAAAGATACCTTTGATGCTTGTTGGAAAAGGAAGCTTGTCTGTTCCATCCCACTGATCTAGATTTTATGAATTTTCATTAGCAATTTTAAACGTAGTACAACATGTATGATTAGAAGAAATATTTAGGAAAACCTCTAACCAGATTGATGTCCGTAAACAATACTAGGCCAGATTCACTTCTTCCAAACTTCGATCCCGGAGAAAGTTTCAGAGAAGAAGGAGGTAGATACCAACCATCAATCCGAGCAAAATCACATAACCCAAGACGTTGGAATAATAAAGAGGCTCCTTCCCGAATCATCTCAATTGCATCTAAGGGGAAACGAGGGGGAGTATGATAAGCAACCTATTGACACAAATAATTTAAATGAGGATGTGCAGAAAAAAAGAAAAGAAAAGAAAAAAAAAATGTTGATTATTTAAAACAATCCCCCTGATACGTGTGAATATGCACAGCAGAATAGCAGATACAACCTAGCGTGGCTGAAGTTCAAATTATGGAGGTTAACACAAATGGAAACTCTCGCCACCAATTATACCATTATTACTAACAGCTAAGCAACACATTAGAAAAAATTGTCGTCTAAAAGTAATTTACATCAGAAATCATGCTACTACTGGAGGTATGGACAGGGTCAACAAATAAAAAAATTATTAACTTTTGCAGGCAAAAAAGCTGTTCTAGAAAAACATTGATGATTCTTATCAAACAATAATCATCTAAGAGTTCTTTTTCTGCATATTTAAAAATGAATCCATCTCCTTGTTATTAAGGTATAGTCATATACCTGCTGAGTAGGCAGATATTTCCTTCGATAATTGAATATTGCATCCTTTTCTCTCAGGTTTGCATCACCTTGGAATTGAAGCTCCACCTGATGATTATCACAGTAAATTAAACAACAAAAATATGAATACTATACACAGATTAACATAGTAAAATGATATACAGCGTCAAGTGAATGATAGAATACGAATAATTACTAAAGATTAAAGATGCTCAATCCTACCACTTTGCACTCTTAAGAGAGACAACATAGTATAAGACATCCTATTATGATCGCATCAGCATAATCAAGCACAACCAGTCAACTAGATCATTCAGGAAAATATAATAAAAGATATCCATCACCACAAATCAGCTATGTCCTGATTTAAATTATCTTTATAAAGGTGTGCATGCCATGCAACATAATCTTTCATAAAAATATAGACAGACAGAAACATGGTACTCTTACCATAATCAATTAGTATGAAATAGTTTATTATGTAGAACAAAGAACCCAATTAGCCATACACGGGATTTTAAATCAATTGATAGCTAGTTACTTTAAACGCGGTATCAAGTTCAGTACTTAAATCAATTCAAAAAAAAAGTTCAGTACTTAAATCAGAAGAGCTGGTTCAGGAAAAGCAGCAAACAATGTAGAGTTATGTAATACAACAATAGAGTAATATATACACTATACAGCACTAACTTCTGTAGGCAGTAACACAACAGGGCTTCTGTCAGAACCAATTCCCACATCAAGGACAATTACAGTAAACTCCTTTCCTCCTTCGAGAAACGTTTCGACAAGAGCTTTATCATCAACTTTCTGTCATAAACAAACACAAAATAGAGTAAAAAAAAGGTGCACTGCCAATTCTGGAAACACTTATTCTTCAGTCTCTTATCTTAGGTGTCACACAAGCATCCTGAAGTTCTGGAATCAAACAACACAAAAATATGAATTTGGAAAGGATGAATTGATAATGAAAACCTAATAATATTGGTGCAACAAAGCTGCTTAATTTGCTCAACATTCCATGCCATACTGAATTACTGAGCTTCATGCTGGAGCATAAATGTAGTACAAATACAGTTTAATAATTTAACACCACCTAAAAATCCCCCCCCCCCTCTTTCTCCCTTTCTCCTTTATCTTTCTTTTACCCTTTATTTAGGGGAGATTACCTTCACAGTTTAATGTCTATTGTCTAGTGAACATGTCACCAGCTGTACAATACATACATCTGTTATTATTTGGCAAGCCTTTGTAAAGGAATCAGCAACTCCATATGCAACAGTGACACCAATGCTTGATCCTCCTCTAGCTGGTTTTACCTGAAACAACAAATAAATAAGCACAAGAATAAAATGACATCAAACTTTCATGAAAAATGTTTCAAATGTGTAATTTATTTACCACAACTTTTCCTGTTTGAACGTCCAATTGATTTGTTTCAAACCACTTCTGTAGATCGGTTTCATCTGAATTGTTTCCCTTATAGCATGAAAAAACAAAATCATCAGTAGCAAAATAGCTAAGATTACATTCTTTGAAACAAAAGGAAAAAAAACAAAGGAGCAAAAGTTGAGACACAGTATTTGATATTGTTTATAGTAAAGTAAGGACCCAACAAAGTTGAGGAACAAACTATAAGGATAAATATTTTACATTCAAATTTGTATAGTTCATTAGTTGAGCAAAAATTTGCCCAATTTTATAACCAGTATAGCTTATTGGTGAATACTTAGAGCCTTCTCCTTGAAATAGAAGAATTTTTTGAATGAATCTTGTACACCAGCTGCTGACAATTTTCTAGATTTTCTATAGCTTTCAAAGCAACTGCTTCACTTCAGAATCTCTTCAATATTCCCTTAGTCAATATATACAACCTTTCTAAGGAACAACAAAGATCCCCAACCATATATGATCTTAAAATAGTCTTGAAAAAATCATATAATCATATGGAAGAGCCATATCTGATAACATTGTTACCTTAATTTCTCTCACAGAGTTACCACCTATATACTATTACAGGATATAAGGGGATAATGAGTGTTGGAACAGAGGATTCCTGACTTTTTGCAGCCATACCCCTAGAACTGCTAAGAGATTGTTTCTCAATTTCATATAAACTTGATCTAAAAGGAATAGAGCTGCCTATGACAGACGTAAATAGGTGTCATACAACATTTACTACCATCCAGAAATCACTAATTCAAACTGACAAAGAAATCCTGAAAAAAGAAAACGCTACAATAAACTGGCAAAAATTTTAACAGAAGCAACAAAAATGACTTATCTCAATACAAAATTACAAATACCTGAACCAGGAAACTAGGAACTGTCAAGAATCCTTGTCTGCTCAGCTCTAATGAGGCTTCATACTACACATGATTTGAAATACAGCAGTTAGCACCAAGGATAAGTAACCTTTTTTTTTTTTGGTTTGTTGGGGGGGGGGGGGGGGGGGGGGGGGGAGAGGTCATTTCACAAATGTTCTTACTCAAGAAGTCAAACCAGCAACAGGGGAAAATGTGTGATATGTAGAGGCAAATCCAACAAAGGCTAGTCATCAGAAGTAACAGAATAGAAGTATAGCAACAGATCGGTAATAAGCACTGTAATATAACCCAATTTAGAGTCAACCCAATTTCTAGGCACATAATATAACCCATATTGTCATTCCTTCATAGTTAACATATAACAGAGTTTATGTTAGGAAGCACTGTAAATAATATCTTTCATAGATAAACTTATATACTCCCTCATTTATTATCCTTTTGTTCTACCCACTAACTGTAGGTTCATAACCAAGGAAAGTTAGAAAATTATGGGTGGGGTTAAGAAAAAGTTGAATGTATTAGACAAAGGAGGATCAAGAGAGAGGGAGTAGAAAGTGGGTGTGTTTAAAGCCTAATTCTTTGAACTTTTTGTTTTTTTACATTAGACCAAGGAAAACAAAAACAAAGCATAAAACAATCAGCAATTACAATTTTTCTAAAGCATATTTCGTCTGTAGCACGAGTCTTTCCAATCGAAACTAGCTTCTTGGTAATTTTCACATCTAATTAAAAAATAAAAAGAAAAGAAAAAAGAGGTACTATAGGGCCTGAAGTATTACTGATATGCTCTATAATTACTGGTCAAGCCTAGCCCCCCCCCCCCCCCCCCCCCCCCCCCCCCCCCCCTTTTTTTTTTGAATAAAATTGAGAAGTAGGACAGAATTAATCTTAGAAGTTCGCTTGGCTTAGTAGACTTAATTCTCGTCCCTCTAGTGGGAAGATCCCAAATAACAAGTCTGAGATGCTATTTTCCCAGTTTAAACTTTATTGCTCCATCTTTATAGGGTACAATGTGCATTTGACATGCATACACAACATACAACAGAAGCAAGAAACTCCAGACAGAAGCCTCCCTATTAATCAGCATAAACCAAACAGTGCTATAATAGAATGATTTGACACACAATGCGCACTATCATATGAGTTAGTCATGGACTCAAAGCACAGCATTGATATACAGTAAGTTCTTACAAAAAAATGGTCCTGAAAGTAATAGAGGGCCAGTCAGTGCGATAAACTCACCTTGTCAAATGCCTTGCGAGATTCATTTGATTTTGAACAAAAGGAACATTTGCTTGCTCCAACAACTCCTGGATGCCTAATTGCATGAGAGATTTCTGCGAAAAACTCTTCCTAGACAAAAGCATCGATTTTTTATACCTGAAGCGTACCATCTTCACCAAAAGGACCATGGATAACAGGAAACACAATATCAACTGAAGCAGCAAGATGTTCCACAAATTCTGACAAGCAGCGAAAACCTTGAGCAAGGCTGACAATAACAGTCAAAACAAACAATTTATTTTATGGAATCACTGGTCATGATTCTCAGGAAAGATAATAAATAGAAAACAAAAGTTAGAAGTACACACCTTTCAAGCTTAAAATCAAAATCCGAAGGGGTGTTTGAATAGAGCTGCAAGTAGCAAGAGAGAAACAGATTAGCTCAATATGCTTGTTGGTGTTTGCATGCTACAAAGACAATATCTTTCTGCCAAAATTATCAAAGACATTCCTTACACTATGTTTGGAAAGAGAGAAATGGAGGGAAAGGAAGAGAAGAGAAAAGGAGGGATGCATTATCCTTTGTTTGGATATTCAATGCACGGCGGGATTTGGAAGAATCCATTTTCCTTCCCCTTTCAAACCAAATTTCTCCATCCATTGTTGGAGAGATTTGGAAGGAAGATAGAAGCTCGCTTTCTCCGTCCCCTCACCTCCCTTTCCCTTCCTTCTTTTTCCTTCCCCTCCTTTTTGCTTCCCCTCCCTTTCCCTTCACTATTGTTATCTAAATACAGTGTTAATTCCGACCCCCAACTTCACAAGTGAGCATATTCTCCATAAAACAACATGATTTCCTTTCATTTCTTTGTAACTCAAATACGTAGTAAAAATCATATAAGCTCTTGACAGTAAACGCTCATTCTATAAAACAAATTAACATTAAAATAGTTCATCCAAACAACTTAATATTGGTTTTTACCAAATGATCCATTTACACAGAGCAGTTACAACTTACAAGCACCGTAGCATGGTAGTAGTTTAAAGGTTTCTCAACTTTCCATGGAACCGAATCATCAATTGCACTCAACATAATTCCATACTTCCTTTGTTTATTCGTACAATAGTTATATAAAAATAGACAAGTAAGCTAAGCAGTTAACCTGAGCAGAAGATATGGCATAAGCATTGAGCTCACTGTCAATGTAGTAGCAGCTAACACGCAAATCATCTCCCTGATAACATCGTCAACAAAACATATTACAACACTTACAGAATTGTACCACAATGTGCATTCCAAATCCAGTCATCATTTCGATTTATATCATGCTCTTTATGTCTCTCTAAACACCGAAAAATATTTAGATAAATAATGAAAAACAATGTACAACAATGCAAACTAAAACATGTACTCCATCACTAATTCATCATGATTTCAACAAAGATTGTAGCATCTTTTAAACTATAGGTTATAATTCAGAAAATTAATATATACTACCCTAATTAATATTAGTGACACTAAGTGATTTTGTCATAAATTTCTAAACTAATTCCATTTTAAGAAAAATATTTAAAATTCAATCCTAAGTAGAACTGCATATATCTGTATATCATAACGGTAAAGTTTATGACTCAATCATATACTCCGTATCAAATTAGTCAAATTCATTGAGAAAATTGCATAGGAAACAACATTAATCTTCTCATTAACAATCAAAATCACAAAAATCATACAAATTCCAAATGAAATAAATTAAATTGATTGAACAAAGGAAATTAAAATGTACTACTTGAATATGATCAAGAACTGACGAGCAGAATTGCGCGAAATTCCGCGCTCCATAGAAGGACCGCCGCAAATTAAACCAACACGAAGTATGCTTGCTTTCTCTCTCCTCTTTGAGCTGCTGCTATCATCATCTTCATCAACAATAGCTTCTGTGCTTGATTTAATTCCAAAAAATTGAAAATTCGACATGAATGTTGGAAATCTTACGTTAAATTTCGAAGAATTGAGGATTGAATTTTGCGACGGTGGAATCGCCGGTAATGATGCGTCGGAGACGGTGAATTGTCGCCGGAAAATGACGGGAATACGGGGGAGAGCGAGTGAGGAGAGAGAAAACATGAGAGGAATGATGATTTGTGAATTGTGAGTGTAAAGTTTGACTGAAGAAGAAGAAAGTAATTATTAGAGTGGAAGTAAATTCAGGAAGAAGAGGCAACAGTTTTTCTGTCCACTCCTTTGCGTTACTCATTCCGTTTCTTTTACTGCCAAAGTAAAGGTGTCAAAACCACAATTCAAAACTGATTAAAAAAAATTATGCGATTAGGTTTTGACTTGTAAGGCCAGAATAACTTATTATGAATCAAGTCTAAAAATGTACATGAATCGATTTTATCTCACTATACTCAATTCGGACACCCGAATTGACACTCCTACTACCAAATGACAATGCACTAGAGAGTGAGGGATAGCTCAAGTGGTTAGAGTTTCCCTCCCGATTTCAGGAGATCTTGAGATCGATTCTCACCTCCGCACTTGTGCACTAGTTTCGGAGTCTAAATGACTTCCAAACAATTTGAGCTTCAAAGATTAAAGCCCACAAAAGATTATCATGATGGGCATCTCAAAGTTGCATGTTTCATTTCACAAGGCCCAAAATAAATCATTTTGGTCTTTTAGGCTACTAAATCTGATGAAGATATATGTAATAGCTACCATGAGTGTAATATGGGTAGTATGGGTGTAATGTCTACTTTCTTGTTCTTTAGTGTCAGTTGTCCTGTAGTACAACTATAATAGCTGAGTCACTAGGTCAAATCTTTCTAGGGATACATATATATGTACATAGGGTGTAATTGAAGGAACAACACAGAAAATAATATTCAGAGCCGCCATAAACTTTCTCCATTATTCTTGATGTTGCCTTCAATATCAAGACTATTTCTGTCTTCATGGTATTAGAGCCGAGGCTCGATTCAGCAAGCAAAAAGTGAAAGTTCAAGCTCAAACCTCTTTCCTTTTATTTTCTCATCATAAAGATTGAATTTTTCTGCCTATTTCACTTGTTTTTTTTCTTTTTGCTCTCTTTTCTCAAAAGATTGAACCTTTACTCTCAAGATGTCAAAAATTTCTCTAGCTGATATGCTAAATCCCCTGTATCTTCACCATGGAGATGGGCAGCATTCTGTGACGATTGAGAAGCCGACTGGTGAAGGGAAATAACGAAAATGGAGAAGATCCATGGAAATAAACCTTGCCTCTAAGAGGAAGCTGGGATTTGAGACAGGTCTGATGAAGAAAGATGCATCTGATGATGCAAAAGCTGATCAATGGGATACATGTAACCACATGGTGATAGCATGGCTTACCAACAACATGACTGATTCTATCAAAAGATCTATGATGTCAAAACCACTTTCGATTTGATCTGATTCGATTCGAAACCGATTTAAAAAATATGCGATCAAATTTTAACTTATAAGGACACAATAACTTATTATGAATCAACTCTAAAAATTGATATGAACCGACCTGATCTCCCATACTCAATCTGGACACTCGAATTGACACTCCATCCTACTACTGAATGACAATGCACTAGTTTGGGTGTCCAAATGACTTCCAAGCAATTTGAGCTTCCAAGATTAAAGCCTGCAAAAGATTATCATGGGCATCTCAAGTTCAGTTGCATGTTTAATTTCATGAGGTCCACAATAAACCATTTTGGTCTTAGGCAATTGGATCATGTTTGTTGACCCCAAGTTTTGATGATGACTCAAAGGAACCTAAGCAAATCCATGTTAGTTCAACCTTCGATTTTAGTTGTGATTGATCACATGTTTATGCTACAGAATTCTAGAGTAAGAATGACGCATGGAACAAGTTTAGATCTGCTAAGGAAGGAATAAAGAAGACTATCATAAGACAAGTTCCTTGAGTGAGGAATTGAAGCATCAGAGTTCCTTGAGTGGGGAACTGAAGCTCCAGAGTCAAAGCTAGTCTATTTTATTTATTCTGTATTTTAGGCTTCTTATGTTCATACTAAGTACTTTGATTATTTATAGGATTAAAGTAGATTATATTTTATATGATTAAGATTTTATTTTCCATATTTTAACTTGTTTATTTCGAAAAATATCTTTTAGTTAAAATATCTTTTTGTTAAAAAGATTTTTTGTTTTTACTTAAGCCTATCTTTTGGAAAATAAGATTTTGGAAAATAATTATTTCAACGTACGTTTTACTTTGTCAAAGAGGTTGAGAAATTTAGGGAATAGGGAAACCACTTCCTGTTAAATCGGTTATGCTTGCTGTCCAAGCTCCAACTACTTGCACTTCCTAATTATAAGGAAGTTTTGGCTTAGTGGAGATTGAGGCAACGACATTTTTAACTTCCTCTATTTTCTATAAATTGACTTGGTCTTCTGTTAAGCAAAATACACTTAAGCATTGCAGTATTCTAACTTTCGAAAAGAGTCATAATCCACTTCAGCCCTTGAGTGTCTTTGTACTTAGCATTTAGAGTTAATCTTGAGTTGTATTGGGTTAGAGTTTGGGTAAACTCTAGAGTGTTTATTGCTTTGAATGAAGCAAGGAGAAAAAGAGAGTGTTGAGAGTATTCAACTGGTTGAGGGATCAGTTGAAAGGGAACTTGAGTTCATTGAGGAACTCGAGTTAGAGTCTTAATTTGTAATAGGTTGTTTTCCCTATTATTATTAAGAGTTGAGTTTAAAATCCCGTGTGGTCATGGTTTTTATTCTTGATTAGGGCCAAGAAGTTTTCCACGTAAAATCTCTCTTTGCACTTTAAGTTTTTGTTTACGTTTCTTTTCTAATTCCACAAAAATTACCCTAGTTCCTCTACAATACAATTCACCCCCCTCTTGTATTGTTCATTCGAGTCAACAATGTTACATTATACTCCCTCCGTTTTTATATACTTGCTCCATTTCTCCATGCGCGGAATTTTAAGAAAAATTGGAGAAAGTAATAAAATATGGACGTAGTGGGGTATGTGGAAGAATAAAAAAAAATTGTAAAAAACAAAAGTAGTGGAGAGAATTGGATCAGAGAGAATATGAAATTAATAGAATATGATTCATGATGGGTCCATGATGTGTCTATTTTATATAGTATTTTACCCCCGTCCCTTGGTCATAATTAGTAGTGTTTTTGGCTCTTTAGAGCCACTTTTATTACTAATTGGTGTTTTCTAGTGTTTTCGTAGATTTGGTTGACTTTTGCAGGGATTTATACTTTTTGAGTATTTTTCCGAGATATTTTGGAGCAATCACGAACATTGGAGAAGCACGACCAGATTTTATAGCCCAGGGCCGGTTAGAGCCATCAAACCGGTGATTAAGGGCTTGGTATGTATGATACCGGGGCATTTCGACCGAGTATTCAAGACCCAAAGAGGAAACCCAGATTGGCCCGAAGAATTGGAGCCCAATCGTAGTCCAAATAGTGGCCCAAGAGAGCCGCCCGGCCAAAAAGGCCGGCGCCCGGCCGGGCGGGAGAAGCAAAGGTCGGCG
Organism: Chenopodium album; assembly: GCF_948465745.1. Taxonomy (NCBI): domain Eukaryota; kingdom Viridiplantae; phylum Streptophyta; class Magnoliopsida; order Caryophyllales; family Amaranthaceae; genus Chenopodium; species Chenopodium album. The sequence continues at coordinate 2,613,176 of NC_137836.1, read as the reverse complement.
CCCGAAGGCTGGCGCCCGGAGGCGCGCCCGGCCGGGCGAGAGAAGCAAAGGCTGGCGCCCGAAGGCGCGCCCGATCGGGCGGTGCCTCGCCTGATCGGGCGCGTGTATTTCTTAGGAGATGTTTAACGTAGTTTTAATTTGTTTTAATTTAGGATTTTGTACGGAGTATAAATACTCCTCCGTAATACGATTTTAGGACTTCTTCTTCTTCTCCTCTTTACTCTTTCTTTACTCTCTTAATTATTCTCTTAGAATTCTCTCTCTAAACCTTTGTTCTTAATCTACTCTTAATTCCAGATTACTTTTTGGTAACGATTTCTCTTCCCTTAATCTTAGTTGTATATTTTATTCCTTTCATCATGATTTATTTATTGCTTTGATTTGTTTAGTTTCTATTATGTGTGAGTAGTTTTATTTCTAGGGTTTATGGGGATCTAATAAATAATATGAAGGGGTAATTTATTGTTGTTAATTATCAATGTTAGATTAATTTCCTATTGATTGATTTAATGCTCTGTGACTAGATTAGGCCTATCTTTTATGCATGAGTTTGACAATATTGATTCAAGATTCGAGAGATGAGAATTGATGTTTAGGTCTAGTTTCAATAGGCAGGTTAATTTATAAATGGTTAAGTCGAGATTCGAGAGATGAGATTTAATACCGGTAAATTAATTATGTGATTGTAATACGTAGCGAAAGCCCTTTACAATCTGGTTAATTGATGCATTGATGATTGACTATTATTGATTATTGATATTGCATGATAATTTCCTATTGAATTGTTTTAATGTTTTACAATTGCGGCTTGTAAAAGTATAGCAATATTAAATTGATGAATCGAACAGATGTTAATTTGATATTAAAGGCTATTTTCAATAAGAACTTAGATCTAGTAAATTGCGAGAGTCTGTTAGATCTATGTTGATTAATAAATTGCGAGAGCCTGTTAATCATGTTATTTATGCAATGTCAATGATTGATTACTATGTTTTACCCTGGAGTATTATTTATTGGTGAACCTATGCCCTAGATCCTTTTATTTATTATTTTCTCCCTATTCCTATTCTTTGTAGTTTAGTTTCATACTCAATTATAAATATTGGTTACATAGATAATTTAGATTATAATAATTAATTAGGAGTAAAAAGACTTGTTTCCCTGTGGAGATCGACCCTACTTCCCTATCTACTTTAGTTAGAGGACTTAGGAATTATTTTTTATTAGGGGATACGACTTTACCCTGTCAGTCCACTAGATGAGAGAATTTAATTAAATATTGTAAAAGCTTTCCAAATAAGGAAATTGAGCAAGTATTTAAAAACGTCAGGAAAAAGAACTTAAAATGGAGCAAGTATTTAAAAATGGAGGGAGTAAGACTCATCTGGTCTTGTATTAGACTCTTAAGTTAAATGTATGGTCACTATAAAAAAAGCCGCCGCTATAAGGCCAGGCATTCTAGATATATTCAATTTCTTTATACGCTTACAAAGTTATGAGTGTTACTGTAAGAGATAACATCACTCAATTAAATTGTACTTGTGTGCTGGTAATCGCTTAAGATCAAAGTATTCATAACAAATTAAGGAACACACCCTTGATTGAACCATTGTTTTATACCTAAAAGCATCACTTATGGGATATACGATTTTAAATACTCATACACACAACATATCAAAATCATACCCACATTCGCTCGCAAATGCGATAGTATAACCGCATGCGTGCCATCATATCTACTCACGATCGAGAATTCATAAACAAGTTAAAATAATAGCCAATTAGAGCCTTACACGTGGCAATCCAACTCGGCCCCCATGGCCAATTAGAGCCTTATACGTGACAATTCAACTAGAAGTTCTTTCAAAATAATGGGGCTTGAAAGCTCATGAAATGAGTTTACCTTGGAAAACAACGACTTTCGTAACAATTATTACTCGAGTATTAGACATTCAATCAGAGTATTAATTCTTTTAGATTATAAAACCTAAGAGCACGCCATCCTGTGCAGGAATAAATACATACTCCACCCAATTATTGATGAGACATGTTACGTTATTATATATAACGAGGCTTTGCTCATATAATGTTTTAACATTTCTATACTCTCTGTATCAAAATTTATCTTATTTCGGGGACTAACTTGTTCATTGGAGGAGGATATTCGAACCACGTGGATATTCTTTGTTTTCCATGTGGACGCTCGAGAGCTTGTGACATTCCAATCGTGGTCTTTTAAGAGACATAAAAAAAAAACCACTAAATTTTGGGGACTGAAAAGAACAATATAGTCTGCCTTCTTTACAAAGGAATAAAAAATCATTTTCTTTTTCATAAAAACAATTGTCACTTTAAGAAAATTGTTTTCCACCTATTAACAAAATAGCAAAGAAAAAAAGGAGAAAATGACGAAGGAAGATCTTTTTCATAAAAATAAGACGGAGCGAGCCTTTGGGTGGCTTTCTAAAAGAAGATGTGTACTCTAATTAACTTGAGTTTGTCTCTTTATTTAAAGAATGAGTTTCGAAGAATAGAGCTTCTGATTAGGCATTTTTTGCAAGTGGTATCTAAAGAGTGCAAATTAATTATAAACATTAATTTTCATCTTAATAATTGTTGGCAATTATCACTAAAAGGTACTAAAATCATATGTGATTTCATTTTTAAATTATTGAAATCCGAATCTTAATTTCCTTATTTTGATAGTGTGAGAATCACATATTTCCTTTCATGTGTGTGCGTTATGTTTTATATAGCGTGAATTGTGTGATCAATTCATAATAACACAGGTAGAAGAATGTGAATAGAGCGTTTTCTTAAAAACTCTCTCTTTTTTTCTTCACAAAAGTTCTCCAAAAACACAAAGAGGCAATTGAAGTAAAAGCAGCAAAATCTAAAACATTAGGTTTTCGATCGCCGGAGTAAAATTTACAAATTGAGGATCAATAAAACCGATGAACATTTTAAGGTAATTGTTTTTCTCTTAATCAATTTCATAAACCTAAAAGTAAAAGATTGATTGAATCTAGTTTTACCCTGAATCAAGAGCACCAGACTATTCAATTCATGGCGACGACTCAAATTGGAATTCGGTGGTTCATTGATTTTGTGGACTTTTTCTCTTTTGTGTGTGGTTTTTTTTTTATTATTTAAAAAAAAAAAAAGAGTTTTCCCTCCTTGTATCAGATTTAAGCATATTTTGGTTTTCCCTATTTTCTATAGAATGATCAGAGAAGTTTTCAATATTAAAAACAAAATAATCCTTAAAAAATATAATTATAATTAAGATTTGATTGAATAAGACAGAATAGGAGATAAAAAGGAACGGGTAGAAGGAGAAGAAAAGTGATGACAAAGAAGGAGATCGAGAAAATAATCGGCATTTTAATGGGGTAGTAGGATATCTTATTTCAATTTACATCTACTTGTATTTAATTTATAAGATATATATGAAGCAAAATTATTCTGATTTCTTATGCATGGAAATAGCTAGAATAGATTAACCCCCCCCCCCCCCAATCTTGGCTATGTACATCAATATTGTTATGTTGATTGAAGCACTTTCACTATGTGAATTGGATAAGAGGTGGACAATCCACACATGCACAATATCACTACAGTCCAACCTACTTGCTTGTGTCCATGATGTGTAACTATTTTGGATTTGTGGTTTATAAGTAATTGAGAATTAATTTTGTATAAGGTTCTTCGCTTTAATTACAAGTGTTGCGCATATTTATCATCTCTAATAATTTACTCCAAATTATTCTACGTTACTTTAGTTTTGTTGATAGTTTAGATTGTGTAGTGTTTGTTAAGTCTAAATACTTTTTTTCCCTTTTAGTATTTCTTTTATTTTATTTACGACCATTTAATTTATTGAGCAATTTGACGGATGTTGAACTAAATAAATTTTGAGGGTGTGGTTTAGATTGTGTTGTAGCATAGAAAGGAAAAGGTTAAATTCTCATAATATTTGCAAGGTATAACCCTCCTAATTTTACAATAATTGAAATAACTAATTTAGCCATAACTACAATTAGATAAGATCTATGACAATGAAATTTTAAGGGCGTGGTTTAGATTGTTGATGTGTCTATTTTATATAGTATTTTACCCCCGTCCCTTGGTCATAATTAGTAGTGTTTTTGGCTCTTTAGAGCCACTTTTATTACTAATTGGTGTTTTCTAGTGTTTTCGTAGATTTGGTTGACTTTTGCAGGGAATTATGCTTTTGGAGTATTTTCCCGAGATATTTTGGAGCAATCACGAGCATTGGAGAAACACGACCAGATTTTATAGCCCAGGGCCGGTTAGAGCCATCGAACCGGTGATTAAGGGCTCGGTATAGGTGATACCGGAGCATTTGGACCGAGTATTCAAGACCCAAAGAGGAAACCCAGATTGGCCCGAAGAATTGGAGCCCAATCGTAGTCCAAATAGTGGCCCAAGAGAGCCGCCCGGCCAAAAAGGTTGGCGCCCGGAGGCGCGCCCGGCCGGGCGAGAGAAGCAAAGGCTGGCGCCCGAAGGCGCGCCCGATCGGGCGGTGCCTCGCCCGATCGGGCGCTTTAGTTTTAATTTGTTTTAATTTAGGATTTTGTACGGAGTATAAATACTCCTCCGTAATACGATTTTAGTATCATCTCTTCTTCTTCTCTTTACTCTTTCTTTACTCTCTTAATTATTTTCTTAGAATCCTTTCTCTCAACTTTTGTTCTTAATTCTACTCTTAATTCCAGATTACTTTTTGGTAACAATTTCTTCCCATTTCTTCCCCTTTAACTTCAGTTATTTTATTTGCTTCCTTGATTATGCTTTTATTTATTTATTTGATTAGTTTAGATTTAATTATGTGTGAGTAGTTTTATTTCTAGGGTTTATGGGGATCCTTAAATAATATGAAGGGGTAATTTATTGTTGTTGATTATCAATGCTAGATTAATTTCCTATTGATTGATTTAATGCTCTGTGACTAGATTAGGCCTATCTTTTATGCATGAGTTTGACAATATTGATTCAAGATGCGAGAGATGAGAATTGATGTTTAGGTCTAGTTTCAATAGGCAGGTTAATTTATAAATGGTTAAGTCGAGATTCAAGAGATGAGATTTAATACCGATAAATTAATTGTGTGATTGTAATACGTAGCGAAAGCCCTTTACAATCTGGTTAATTGATGCATTGATGATTGACTATTATTGATTATTGGTATTGCATGATAATTTCTTATTGAATTGTTTTAACGTTTTACAATTGCGGCTTGTAAAAGTATAGCAATATTAAATTGATGAATCGAGCAGATGTTAATTTGATATTAAAGGCTATTTTCAATAAGAACTTAGATCTAGTAAATTGCGAGAGCCTGTTAGATCTATGTTGATTAATAAATTGCGAGAGCCTGTTAATCATGTTATTTATGCAATGTCAATGATTGATTACTATGTTTTACCCTGGAGTATTATTTATTGGTGAACCTATGCCCTAAATCCTTTTATATATTGTTTCTCCCTATTCCTATTCTTTGTAGTTTAGTTTCATACTCAAACATAAATATTGGTTACTTAGATAATTTAGATTATAATAATTAATTAGGAGTAAAAAGACTTGTTTCCCTGTGGAGATCGACCCTACTTCCCTATCTACTTTAGTTAGAGGATTTAGGTATTTACTTTTGATTAGGGGATACGACTTTACCCTGTCAATTGTGTTGTAGCATAGAAAGGAAAATGTGAAAATTTCATAATATTTGCAAGTTATAACCCTCTTATTATAAAGTACTCCCTTCGTTTTTTTTATATGCATCACTTGGAAATGCACATAGTTTTAGGAGATAAATATAATATTGTGAGTGGATGAATAAATTATTATAATAAAAGTATGATGGAGACTATGAAAGAGAAAGTATGTGAGAGAGAATAGATATTTTATTATTTAAGTGGGGACATAGAAGAGAGAGAAATGATAAAATAATTTGAGTGGGGTTTAAAGTAAGAGAGAGAAATAATAAAATATAGTATAAATTTACCAAATATAGAAGTGATGCATATAAAAAAAAGGAAAATGCTATACATAGCCCTAAGGGCTACATATAAACATTTAATTTACTCTTGAAAATTGTTTAAATTTAGAAAATCATGACAAAAACACACTAATTACACCGATCTGCGCGTGTTTTTGTCATGAATTTCTAACTTTATACATTTTTCAAGAGTAAATTCAATGCTTATATATAGACCTAAGGGCTATGTATAGAATTACCCTAAAAAAAACACCCATAAAAGGAAAGTGATGCATATAAAAAAAACGGAGGGAGTATTGTGCTATAAGTGATAACTAATCTTACCCTTAACTATTTTGCAGTTTATAAAAGGTGTATATATGATAAGATTACAAATGATGAAAACCTGAAGTTTTGTCATGTGTGTAACGTAGAATTGAGCACCGCACCTCTTAGTAAAATCAGGTACCATATTCCGTATTTATTTATTGAAGTTAGCTTGCTTGTTTAACTCCATTATTAGATATGTCCCCTAAAAATGTTTGCTATAATTACTCATAAAGTAGCCTCCATTCTAACCTAATAATGGTATAAACAAATTTTAATTAAGTCATTTAATTTGTTATGTTGAATGGAGAAGAGACGATAACAATTACTCAAATTTTAAAAAGAGTAATTATCTTTATTTTTTTTAATTTACAGATATTCAATTCAATATCCTTGATTTTGAATTAGTAAAGAAACAAAGTGACAAAAAAAAAATTATGATGAAGGGAGTACATATATCAAATTATACTGTTCTGCCCAATAACCTTAGGTCCTTAACCCATTTTTTCATTTTGGTGTGTTTGAAATTACTTGCCCAACTTATCATAAATGCTTAACTTTTTTGTTTTTTTGTCTTTTTTTTTTTTTTTATTTAAAGAATGTGATGTTAATTTGCGGAAAAATTAATTTAATATGGAGGTCGGGGGATAATATCATAAAATTACAAAATTAAATTATTATCGTATTTACTTTGCTTGTTTCTTAAGTAATACATGTTTTATAAATTCAAACTATCATTGATTATTTTTTAAAAAAAAATACTACTCCGCAGTAAATCTATATAACAAAATGGAATTGTGAAAGGGTATTTGATGTGAGAAGTCTATTTTGTCAAAATGACTGTCATTTTTATAATATTTGTAATAATTACACTCAAGATAAAAATAAAATAAAAAAAACCCCTTCATATATGGTTGTAACATCCTATTTTGAATTACGATTTTATATATATATATATATATACACACACACACACACACTTTAAATTACAGGATTGACAATAGTTTACAAGTTTTGTGTGACAAATTATTAGCATAAGCTAGGCAGAAATACAAGGAGATGCATTCAAAGTTACCAGCTCGTCGAAATGTGCAAAAGAAAAGAAAAGAAACATCACTTTCTTCCATGGTAACTGATAGTTTACCAAATCACAATAACACCACAAGAAAACGTTCAAAGCTTAATAGGACTGCATGGAAGTGTACTCCAACACTTAACAACAATGAGCCAAGTAAAAAAGGTGAACAATCCTGTCACAAGAATGAAACATCTTCATCAAACCCTCCAACAGAGAACGTTATACTCCAACAAAATCAGGTATAATAATGTATTATATGATTTTTACTACAAGTTTTATTTGCTTGGTTTTTTTGCCATGTCATGAAATGTCTCTAGTTTCTTTTTTTGCCTATATGAGTTGATTCTCACCTTTTCCAATGGATCGTATACAAAGTATGTTATCTTTGGTTTATATTATCAATCAAAAGTAATATTTACGAATTACGTTTGTTTTTGTTTTTGCACAACTAATTTTTATTAATCATAATTTTTTTTTAATTATTAGATTTGACTTTGTATGAGTTACATCATATTTTAGCTTTAATTATACATAGCAATTTTTAAAAGCGAAAATAAGTACCCTATATCTAGTTAGTGTTGTCATCTTATTCTTACTTTCCTAACAAAATATTATATATTTTTGTCTTCTTTTGGGGCTTGATTTTATATGATGCAAATCAACATTCTTAGTATAAGTAAATAGTTGTATGTTACCCAATACACCAATACTAGTCTATTAACCAATTTCTATTAAAAATAAATAAATAAAATAATACAAGTCTATTTACCAAATTTACTTGGAATTAGAGTTATGGTAGGATGATACATACAAGAGTTTAAGAGTTTCAACTTTCAATGTTCTCTAATGTGTTATTGCTTTTATCCCAAGCATCTTGTAAATATTTGTGTTATTGACTTGATTACCAAAATTGATGCAAATCAAGGTTGAAAGCTTGGTTGATTAAAATAATTTTTTACTAATCACCTTTGATTTTATAATTTGAAAGGAACATAGACTAATCAACAAAAGTTATAGTCCTAACTTTATCCACATGTTTCGATAGAAGTTTTAAATGGATATACACATGTCCTGTGAAAATCATGTATACAAGATAATTGTTCATTCCATATGTATGGTTTGATTTACACTAGTCTTTCATCATTTCCCTTCAAGATCATATATATATATTTTCATTTTCTTGAGTAATCATATGCATTTAAAAAAAATAACTTTCTCTCTAACTAAAGATTTTTGTTACTGAGTTATCTAATAAGCAGGTTAACGATGAAGATATAACAATTGCTAATAGAAGACCACAAAGAAATCCGTTGTTTAACTTAAACAAACCTCCAAATGTCATTATGCTTGATGAAGATGAAAGCAATCTAGAGTCTATCACGAAGAATGTGAGTAATGTTCTAAAAACTTCCCACATTATGTAGCATGTTTACTTAAAGTTCATTTAACTTTCACTTAATTTTATTTTGGCAAACCCCATATCTTGCATTACTTCACATTATTACACTTTTTTTTGCACTATTTCTCTTACGTTTTTACACATTATTCTTTCGCCCACTCAGATTTTTATACTCTCTCTTACTTAGTCTACTTTTATACCCACATACTACACTCTTTCTCTAGACCAATTGCATAAATTTCCATGAAAAAACATGTTAAGAATAAATAGGAAAATAGTTACCATTATATTATGAACCATAAATATAATTACTGAGAAAATGTGACAATTAATTCTGCACATATATAAAATACTTCATTCATATTTGCATTGCTATTGTTTTTAGCTTATTTTTATTTCCTCTTCAACAAGAACTTCAATTTATATGTAATTTTCAAACGATAGTTAAGAAAATCTTGACTTGTAATCATGTAACCAGGACACCAATCAAATCAATGCTGAAGAAGAAATTACAAATGCTGAAGATGTAATTACAAATGCTGAAGATGAAATTACATATGCAACAAAAATAAAAGAAGCTAATTTCAACGAGCCCCTAAATAATATGTTTACAGATGAAGAGCTTGCACAAATTATACTTGATCTTAATAAGAATGTTAATTCTATTCGTGACTCGAAGGGCAAAGGTAAAGAAATTGTAGCACCAACATCCTATGATCTTAACAAGAAAGATGTTAGTACTATTTGTGAATCGAAGGGAAAAGGTAAAGAAATTGTAGCACCAACATCTTATCATCATAACAAGAATGATGTTAGTACTATTCGTGATTCAAAGAGCAAAGGTACAGAAATTGTACCACCAACATCCTATGATCTTAACAAGAAGAATGTTAGAGCTACTCGTGATTCGAAGGGCAAAGGTAAAGAAATTGTAGCTTTTAATCCACAAGATAATAAGGGGAAGACAAAGAAAATAGTTGACAATGAAGAGAAACCTGTAAACCTTAGACCTGCTAGGAAGATTGAAAAGTGATGTCAGCCAAAGATGGCAAAGCCTCAGATTGCAACCTCATTATGTCCGATTTCGGAATTACCACCACTGATTCAAGTACCAGAACCGAAGCTACCAAATGAAGACGAAGTAGTGAATATTACATCAGAGCGACCAAAGGCGAACGATAAAGTTCGTTTCAAGTTATCTCCTTCTGAAGGCGGGTAAGATCATACTCTGTTTAGCAAAAATTTAAAAATTTATTCATTAGATTTGGGTTGATTTATAAGTTATTTTATTAATGATAGGAATGGAGGCATACTACCACCATTGACAAGCCCCCATATTCTTGTGTGGTAAGTATTTGACTTATATCATGCATTACTTTTTGATAAAAATGTTTATTTTCTTGATAATGTAGTTCTTCATCGTTTCCTCATCATGTCATGAAAATATTCATTCATTTGTATAACACATTCATTCATGAGAACAAAAAATATCAGATGAGTAAAAATCCACGCATCCATAGGTGCACCTACCTACCTCTATATGCACCCGGGTGTATGCAAAAAGGTGCCGTCAAGAAAGAGCTATTCATGCGTGTATATAATAGATTATTAACTAATAGTATAAAATACCCTTTACTTAGCTTCCCAATTTATTGTGCTGAATAATGTTGATATATTACAAAAGTTTAGAAGATAAGTTGATATTTGATTATCATTGTTATCATACAATAAAAGTATGATGAGTAGATTTGATGGGGCTTGGGTGTAATGAATTTAATTTGTTTTTAATTGATTTCTTAAGAGAACTTTCAATAGTAAATCTATCATAAATAGTGTTTTGGATATTTGATGCTAAAGTGTGAGGTAAAATAGGGAATCTATCATTGACAATTATCAAAATGAGTCACGAAATCAACTTATAAATAGTGATGTAAAAATAGTGAGTCTATCATTGGCAATTAGTATTAGCAAAGATAGTGATTTCATTTATTATTTATATCTTATGGTTAATATAATCTAGAGACATGATATGTTGTATTATTGTTTTTTGTAAGGGATCAAGGGATAACAATTGATAAAGTCCAGCTGTTTATTGCAACCAAACTCAATCTGGAGAAGGAAGAGGTATGCCATGTTTATTACCTTCTTTTAAACTCATTGATCAAGTAGAACTTCATTCATAGCCAGACATCATAGTTATTGTTTTAGGAGGGAGACTGCTGGGTGTAATAGTAGAAGATGTCGCCTCACATCCTCAAGGTGCAAGGTTTGATCCTCATAATATAAGCAACAAAACCCACCCCATAACCCCTTTAGGCCATTAATAGCTAGCTAGGTTTATAGGAGTTTTCAACTAGGATCTGATTGACCTTACTATGTAAATTAAATCATAGTTATTGTTGTACATACCTTTGAGATATGCTTGTACTATACATGATATAATTACATATGAGTAATTAGTAGGATATATGAACTAATTAACAATAAATGATTGCAAAAAAAAAAAAAAAAAAAAAAAAAAAAAAGTAGAAGAAGAAGAAGAAGATTGCATAATATGTATAGTTGCATTGCAATCATCCTAGAATTAGTTATGCATAATTATAATAGTATAAATATGCTAATTATGTAAACTCTTACATTAGGTACATATATTGACACTCAAATGTTCCTAGAGCAAAAGAATGAATAGCTTAGAAAATTTATTGGTAAATGAGTACATGACAATACAACATGTTATTAACACACCCCAATTTAGATATATTTTGCTAAATTTATAAAAAGTGAAAACTAATTATCAATTTCATCCGGACAAAGTAAGTTCATTCATGTTGACATAAAGTTAGCAGGGTAGTCACTAGTCGGTAAAAACTTGCATTCAAGTTTCACCCCATATTGTGAAATATGTAAAATCTTGCTTATGATCTTGGTATAATGGCAGGTTATAAAGCATATATTCATCATTATATATTTATTATTTGAACATATATACTATATATGAATGTCATATGAAATGATTTAACATTAGTAAATTATTAATGTGATGTAGATAGAAGTTATATTAAAAGGGTATCCACTGATGTCTCCAACAACAATGACACTTCATAGTCTTCAAAAAGTTTGGAAGAATCTCAAGCAATCAAATACATAGAAGGAAGGACAGCCACCTGAAGAAGAGTGTGTGCTTAGTTTTACTTATACTCAATCGAGTTTTGTGGGCTAATTTATTTCAAATGTTTTTAGATTTTATGCCCAAATTGTTTTATGCTTTGGAACTTGAATTTATAATCCAAGGTCATTTGGAAAATGCCCTTGATGTGTGTGTGTGTTTTTTTTATTTCATGGATATGCTCTTGGAATTATGTTTAATAACTCTCTTGAATTATGAGACTAAACTTTATTTGATTTGTGTGGCACATGTTTTGAAATTATTTTACATTGTTTGAAGTTATGTAGAAAGATTTGCGTATCACAAGTTCACCATGAAGTAGTGGGATTAGCCAGCCTTCACTAGAGATACACTGGGGTGGAAATTTCTTAACTGTTTCTCCCCACTTCTTACAGATATAGTACGCTAACCTAACAGGGTTAATATATGAAAGGTTTCAAATCGATAGGTGGGCCCTCTCCATACCAAAAAAACAAATCTAAACACTCATAGTACTTGCACGAGTAATTATTGTTTCGGGTGTTTTTTGGAATTCCTCGGGATACTGGTCGCGCTCTCCAGACAATGAGACTTGGACACCTGCAAAATGAACGAATATTCCTTTATCGGAATATTCGCCTCCGACGATCAAGTTAGAGATCTGAAACGGAAAAGGCTAAAGAGAGAAAGTAGAGAGAAGTTGGAGCTATTTAATGCTTTTTTCTTGTAATGTCGTAATCCACCCCTCCCATCATAAATGATTGGGGTATTTATAGGGGTGGGAGTTTGTGTCCCTTTAGGGTTTGTACCCTAAAATTCCGTGACGTGATTGGCTGTGCAATCACGCGATGCCACATGTAATATGGGGGCGCCGTTTTGCGGCTTTCATGAAGATCTCTCGGGATTTGGGCCATGATGTAATAAGGCCTTTTTAATGCTGATTTCAAGGGCTCTTTATGCCTTGGACACGCGGCATCTTCCCATAGTGACACGTGTCACCCTTTGATTGGGCCACATGTCGCTACGGGATTGGTCCACGTAGATGGGGTACTTTTACCCTAAACAATATAATTATGGTAATTAAAGTTCTTGAAAAAAATGTTTGGACGATACCATAATAAGCATGGACGATGGTGAATTATGAGAGTTTGCATAACCTAATACCAATGAACTCATGTACAACTATAATGATTCTTAGTATAAAAAGGGATTGTATAATACCATATTTTAATTTCATTTGCTAAACAATAGCCTAATTATCATTAGGAACTAAGCTAAGTTTGATCTAGTGGAAAGGAGAGCACTTTCCAACCATGAGATTAGAGGTTCAATCCCCACTAGTGACAATTTGTGGAGTGGGATTCCCTTACCCCCCACCCCCACTCTCCTAAATTGTCTAGCCTGCTAGTGAGGGGTTTTGGCTTGTTAGATCCATTCATCTTATCTACCATATATATATATATATACTTCCTTCATTTCTTTTTAGTTGACATGTTTCTTTAGTCACGTTTGCCAATGCACTTATTCAATCATTAATATCTTTAATTATCGATAAGCAAAAATTATGAAAAGTTGATATTTTGAAAGTATATAACGTGACGATTCTAATAAGATCACACATGACTATATTTTTCATTACGTATAAAGCACAAAACACGGTTATAGGGAGGTGTGTGAATAGTACTAAAGTCAAAACGTGTCAACTAAAAAAAACGGAGGTAGTACAACATTGGGAGTCAACAATGTGTTATGTGTACTTCACATATATATAATTTTGGGAAATTCTCTTTGGTACTCTCCAATTTTATACAATTCTCAGTGGTAAATAAAGTTTTATGAAATTATCTTTGGTGCTCACTAATTACTCTTACCAATTCAATGGTGACATTATGACATAAATATGCAATTACAAGCTAACTCTAGTTAAATAATGACATATTGACTAATATAACCCTATTAATAAAATAAAAAAATAAAAAACAAACCCAGCCACCCCAACCCAAATCCCACTGCCAGCCCCCCTCCCCTGCCAGCGGCGGCCGGCGCCATCCAGCGACCCCTGCTTCCCTCTCTCCTCCACCCACGACACCCCACCCTCCCCTAAAACCCTCCTGTTTCCTTCAATTTCGTCCAAAAATTCACTCGAAAACCCAGCTTGAATAATCGTCTTCTTCAACCTTTCTCTCTCCTCCATTGCCTTCTTGATTTTCGTCCCTAATTACGATAATTGTTCTTCAGAGGTTGGTTGATTAATCAAGTTTCAATCAATTCACAAACTCCGCCGCCGCCGCCGCCCAATGGCGGATCTAAGAAGGCACAAAGGGTAGCACATGCTACCCCTTAAAAAAAAAAAAAAAAAGAAAAAGAAAATTGCTTATCAAAGAGACCTGTTATTTGGACAGGTGGTCTCTTTGATTCAGCCATAACCTCCGTGTCTCCGTACCAATTCTAGTTGGTTCTAACTAAAGAGACCTGTTTTGTGTAACAACAGGTCTCTTAGGTTATTTTTTTCTTTTATATTTTTTTATAACATGTTGTGGCTTATTTTTTATTTTTGCTTTTGCTTCTACTTTATATGTTTGCATAGTTAATTATGTGTTCAACTAATTTTATTTTGATGTCTTTCTTTTAAGTTATGAAAAATCAAATACTAGAATTTATCATTTTTAAACTATAAAATAAATATATACTCATTACTCATACTTTAATTATTTTTTATTCATTGGATAATCGTATATGATACCAATCATATTTTTTTTTAAATGAGTAGCTTATAATTCTTCGAAACTCCTTCATTTGACGAAATTCTTCCCAATTTATTGCACTTTTATTTCAATACACATATTTAGTAAGTAATTTATTTACTATCGAATAGAATTTTATATGAGTAAAACAATTAAGAAAATTTATAGTATATAGTAGTATAATTTACCATACATATACAAAGTAGTTTTCAAACTTATGATATACGGAGACAACGGTAAACATAGAAAGATAATCTATTGAACATATAAAGTACTTTTTAATTTGATCATTGTATTATATTGATAACTAGAATATAAATAATTCCATATTTGTAAAATGAAAATTTATCAAACAAAACAAATCTTAAAATTTAAAGGCTAATTAACGCTAATATATATAATAACTCGTTTTTACCCTTTTTTTCTATTATTGTTTAATGGCTAAATGTTACCCCTACTTAAAATTCCTGGATCCGCCACTGTCGCCGCCCAGAAACCACCTGCTTCATTCTCCTAATCATTCGCTCATGAAAATGCCAATATTGGTTTAATTTCTCCTAATTCTTCACCTCGGTACTTGAATAATAAAATTAAGGGGATAAATCCTTCAAATGCTATGCTTCTGGATTCAATCCACATCAATTCAAGGTTTCTTATGATTTTTATGGGTGGTGGGCTCGTCGCCGGCGTCGGGGTTGTACGTGGGTAGACCGGGGCTGGCTGGGTTGGGGGAGGGGGAGAAGTGTGTGGTTTTGTTTTTTGAAATAGGGGTATTTTAGACATTTCTCTTTTGCCTCCCTTTTAATATATACATTAACCATGGTTAATATTTCTTTAAAATGCTTAAGTAATGTTACCACTGAATTACTTATACAAATTTTAGATTACCAAAGATAATTTGAAATTTTAGTGTTTACCGTTGAGAAAAAAATAAAGTTGAAGAGTACCATTGAGAATTTCCTTATAATTTTTTAATTAGTAAGATACGAGGGGTAGGTGTCCCCCACCATATCACAGGAATGGGGAAATGAGGATCGAAGTCTTAAGTTACATGTATGGTCACTATAAAAATAGTCGCCGCTATAAGGCCAGACATTCTAGATATATTCAATTTCTTTATACGCTTACAAAGTCATTAGTGTTATTGTAAAAGATTACATCACTCAATTAAATTGTACTTGTGTGCTGGTAATCATCGCTTAAGATCAAAGTATTCATAACAAATTAAGGAACACACCCTTGATTGAACCATTGTTTTATACCTAAAAACATCACTTATGGGATATACGAATTTAAATACTCATACACACAACATATCAAAATCATACCCACATTCGCTCGCAAATGCGATAGTATACCCACATGCGTGCCATCCTATCTACTCACGATCGAGAATTCATTAAAATGAATTGCATGTGTAAGTGCAACAACTATACCAAACCAATATACCATCGAGATATTAAAGCGTGTAGTACTATAATGCTAAGGACACAAATTCCGATGTTTGATTGAGAACCAAAGAAGAAAGAAAAGGTAGAAAAGTATGAAAAAAACGAAGGTGCAGTCATGTTATCTAACAAAAAAGAAACTCTTGGGTCAGGCTTCTTTTCTAGCGAAGGCAACATTCACTTTGCTTTAACAAAGAGGATCTTCCTAAGTTGTTAGTACTTAGTACCAGTATGTACTGAAATTTGGCACTAAATTCAAGAGGATCATCTTCTGTTCCACAAAGCTAAATATTGGCCCAGCTGCCCTCATATATATCTTGAATACACCTTTTGTAGTGACATTATTTTGCAAAAGAGTGAAAGACTATTCTCTCTGTTTCATTTTATTTGCTTTATTATTAGGGCATGTTCTCATATATTTATTTTCAGTTCAGTTCAGCTTTTAAAATCCTCTTCTTATAAAATATCCATTTTAATTCAATTCAGCTCAATTTAGTTCAGTCAATAAAAACAGGCCCTTAGTCCGTACTGTGTAAATTTTAATGGGGTAGAGTTGTGAAAGAAAGTTTGTGCAAATAAGACAAGACAGAGGAGGTACTCGTTGATATGGCATAAATATTAAATACAATGAAGTATTGTTATAGTTTGAATAACTCGATACTAACCTAAAAAAGATTGACCTAATTTAATTCAAGATTTATACGGTTTATGACTAAAGTGTTTTTTTTTTTTTTAATTTTTTTTTCCTTATAAAAAAAATAAAATTGTGTACTTCAAAGCAATTAACAATAAATTTCAATATGAATTAATCTAATGACCTACACTCGATCCATTATTTATTATGAATGGCTCATACATTATTATGACCAATTCATTCAACTTGAACTAAATCGAATTTGAATGATATGTTTAACTCTTCAAGTCTCTTTTATATAACATGTTGAATTATTCAAAAGTAGATAAACCCTACATGTACTTAATTTAAGAGTATACTTAATCTTGGTTTTCTAATCATGTTCCCTTGACTAATAGCTAGCAAACATTTCATACTTTAGCAATAATTAAGCAGTCGTTTCTTTTAATGTATGTACACAAATACTAGCAAACATTTTATGCTTTAGCAGTAATTATGAGTGACACTATTATCCTAGCAATGATTGGAAGCAAACTAACTAACCAAGTACACATTTTATATATTGCCATGATATAGTAACTAACGAGAAAAAGGTGTTGGTCAGAAAAGACTACTACATTGGGAAACATAATCCAAAGTTGTATAAATGGACCACCAAAGTGAAGAATCCTAGTAAAGTTCAACACAATCTATGCCCAAATTATTGTAGCACAGTTACATTCCTTTTAGAGGAAGATCTATTTTGAAAAATAAAACGGTGAACAAAAATGTTTTTATTTTAAGTTGTGATAAAATTCCTCTCCAATCCTTGCATTTAATTGAATATCAGAATAATTTCAAAGACGGTTGAAAAAAGTGCTATGTTGCAAGTAAATATAAATACTCTTGTAGATTCCTAACAATAATTCTACCATAAGAAAATCAATCTAAGCACTTTATCATAAGCATACCAACTATCCCTTTGTATACATATAACATTTCATCTTCTACTACAAGTCATTCTTATTCCGAATTATTTACTTCAACTCTTATAAACTTGTCCATTACCATTATACATGACTTTTAGACAATATCCATAATTGTTGTACATGCAAGTAGTTTGAATGTCATAAAGTTATTCTCAAATATTTTAATTACAAATACAAACGTTATTTAATTGAAATGACGCAAGATGTAACAATGTTCAATCTTAATAGAGAACAAATATCTAATATCACGATTGAATTAAGAACAGAGGAAGTATAGGAAGTATATATTCATGATATGCATGCCGTCAATAAGATCAACGTAGACAAGAGGGCAAGAGGCCCGGCCACCTCGCCTACTGGCTAAGCACCATCATTTTAAATTTAAATTAAAAGTAAAAACCTATCTCTCTATTCTTTTGATTGGCAGCAGAAAAACCACATGCACCTATAACATTTTTAGGTTACTCTATTTTAAAATAACACCTCAATTCTAAGTAGCCTTTATCATATATCAAAAGGATGTGTGTTCTATACCCTTAAAAAATTAAAATTGTTGCGGGTTTTTAATCTAAGAAGTTACAAAATGAGTACATTATGTCTATTTTGAAACTACTTTTTACACTTTTTATCGAAACAAATTCATCAAAATTCAATCCACAAATCACCTTGACCTCAAAGTTATTATAATTGTGGTAATAAAGAGGACATAGGATCCTACACTTACTTAGAGGTGTACAAATTCCACCTTTTGAACTTCAAATTGTTTACTAGTTGTCTACTTCTAAAGATTCTTGTGTTATTATACATAGTATTATATATATCTTATCTACATATTGAAAATTGTTCCGTCAATAATTGAAATAACTAAATAGGGTTCAAAAATTTCCTATACAATGGTTGTATATCGATCACATATGAGCCCTAAATCTTGTTCTTCCATCAAGATTGATTAGGCGGATCGGATTACATTATTGGATCATCCAAGTC
Source organism: Chenopodium album (assembly GCF_948465745.1). Classification (NCBI taxonomy): domain Eukaryota; kingdom Viridiplantae; phylum Streptophyta; class Magnoliopsida; order Caryophyllales; family Amaranthaceae; genus Chenopodium; species Chenopodium album. Next base: position 2,594,448 of record NC_137836.1, on the reverse strand, counting down.
CTCTATGCCTTTCAACAAAATTTAAAAAGATCGATCTATGAACGGCCGAGCATACCATTATTATTAACATCAATGAAAGCATACCTTAGCATGAAGTATAAAAGGTACATAGTTAGAGAGGTAAACTCTTCAAAGTCATTATATTCTACTTAGATGACTAATAACGGACCAAAAAAATTGAGAACTCCAAAGGATGGAATAATTGTTTGTAGTAAAAAAAAAAAAAGTTTTGGATCTAAAGAAAATAAATTATGCTTAAACCTACCAAAATTATCAAAGCTCAACCGTAGGGAGAATTCCTCCCAAGAGGGGTGCCTTGACTAGCCGGTGACAACCTCTCTAGCTTAGGCGACGACTCGAATTTCTTGTCACCCCCAACAACAATATCACTAGTTAGGAGTGGCTTAGACTCATAAATCTCCGAGATCGAATCGATTTGATGCTCAGCACCACTCCTATGATGATCCAAAGATGGTGGTGCAATTTGTATATCGGTACCCTTAAAAGGGTCTTCATGATCTTGAGGATTTCCTAAGCAATTAGCCGCGGTTGGAGGTCCAAGTTCTTGGAGACGAAGATGATCATCGGACCAAATTAAAGGACTCTTACCATTATTATTGTTATTTCCATTGTTATAAGGGTTTGGTCTCTTCTTATTTCCTAAACAAAGGCTATCACTTGGAACTTGCATGAAGTTCTCAAGTGATGAAGAACGGTCCAAACTCGAGTGAAGATCTAATGCTTGCTCACCACCATAGATGTTAAGGTCTTGGAGAGATGGGAAATTCATCGGGCCGAATTCTTTCATAGGTCCTTCTAAGTGGTCTCCGGCCATTGTTGGGCTATTATTGCCTAGGATGTTGTTGTTGCCTTTGTTGTTATAGCTTGCTGAAGCTGCCATATTGGTTTCTCCTGCTAGTGTTTGACATGCTTTCTCTAGTATGTTTTGCATGTATTTTCCTTGTGCCTCAATTCTTAGTTGCAAATGTCTTTGGACCTGCCATTAACAATAATCAATAATTAGCACATCATAATATTTTTCTACAACTTTCATTAAAAATAATGGAGTACATGTAGAGTAGTATGTCAAATTGTATACATTAGCTATCATGCATACAGTATTACAGTGTAATCATATGTAAGATAATGTGACAATTAATTCTGAATAAGAGTAAATTTCTTTTCTAAAAACATTTTTCATCGATGTTTGATATGGTTAATTTACTCGGAAAAAGAATTAGATTTTTAGAGGATCGGAGCTATATATTTATTTGAAATAGTTTTATATTAGTCTCACCTCTAATTGTTCTTGGAGCCTCCTTTGCACCTCCAATTGCATCCTAATTGCATCACTAATGTGTACATTGCTGCTGCCATAGTTGCAAAAGGAACAAAAATTATATTTATTAATTGAAAAGAACAATTTTTAAATAACAATGAAAATCAAATTAAAAATCCAAGATATAAATTAAAAGAAAGAGAAAGATAAAAGTGTAAAAGAAGATGCCAGATAAAAAGATATTCTAGGAGGGAGTGGTTCTTAAACAATTGTAAGGTTACTTCAATGAGAAGTTGCCTTACAAAAGTTTTTGTTCAAATGACAAAAAAAAAATAAACTGCTAACTTACTAATTGTTGCGGTGAATGAAATAAATAAAACATGATATAAATGGTGAAAACACATACTCATTCATAGTACGACCCATTAATCCGGAGGATGATGCAGTGTTCCTCTGAAGCTCCAACGACGTAGCTGCAACAACCGCGAATATGAAACAAACAAAGATCACAAATGAGTTAGTTTTTCTTTCATTTACATACAACTATATGACATGCATGTAGAAAATTTAATTCAACATGTAATAGATAAAATTATGAAATTGAAGATGATAAACCCTAGCTAATTTAATTAACATTAATTAATGATTAGTCACCTCTCTTACCATCTTGCTTAACCGAGTGGTGATCATTGAAATCTTTATGAGGCTGCTTTCCTAGCCGAAATTTCTGTATTATAAGAACACAAGATGCAAAGTTTAGCTGGGAATCAAAACATGAAAAATTCAATATTAAGTGCAATTATAAACATAAGAATTTCAACATAAAAGTAATATTCAATAATATATGAAGTACTAGTTTAAAAAAAAATTTAATATACAATAGTTGCACCATCATGTTAATATTAAGTTCAATGACCTTCTCACAATATTTGAAAATTAGTGAATTTTGTAAAACAAGTTCATAATTTTGGTTTTAAAAAAGATATAGATTGAAATTTAATTAATTAATTAATTAATAGTATTGTTAGATATTATTAGGGCTTAATATTATAGAAATTGCTACAAGAAAGTTATAAAAATTATGAGTAAATAATCAAACCTGAAGATGGCTCTTGAGGTGGTACAAAGTGAGACCCTTAACACCCATAACTCTCATGATCGTCTTTGGTGTAGCCTCTACATAAATTTAATCCGCACCAACAAATTAGTATGAAAATTAAACAACAACAAAAAAAAAAAAAAAAAAAAAACGTTACTAAAATTATAAGACATACAAATACTTATAAACAATATTAATTACATCGATATTTAAAACTGACAAGCAATAGCGCACTGCACCAAAATCTTAAAATTTCCATATAAGTATAAAAGAGGGTAAGAGGAAAGTACTATCAGGGCCGCCGAGCTGAGTAACAGCATCAACAAAGCGTTCATGGAGCTCGACAGTCCAACGAAGGCGAGGCTTAGGGTCAGTAGTGAGAACGAGGCCGGAGTCATTTTGAACACACACAGAAGAAGTCCTTTCATTTGAATTCATAGAAGAAGGCTTCTTAGGGTGGTGGAACATTCTTTCCTTCTTTCTTTCTTTTTTTTGTTTTTTTTTTCTTTCTCTCTCTTCTTTCTCTCAAGAATACGAACAAATGCGATATGCAAATAAGGAAGAGAATAGGATGCGGTTTTTTAAGGGTGAGCAATGGAGCTGGTCCTTAACTTTATGGTTATTTTTAACTACAATTCTTCCTTCTACTCTATCTTTAATTTATCTCTTTTAGTGGGGACTATACTATAATTTTTACATCTCTTTTGTGGAATTGAAGACTGTCCCTCCCATGCAAATTAGCGTTTTTTTATATTTAATTCCCAGTCCTTAGGAGGGTACACTACAAGATTCCGCTTTTTTACTGAACGTTTTTGTACTACGTAATTAAAATGTGTCAATGTATATTTCCTTTTTTTTTTTTTTTTTTTTTAACTATTTGGAGATTTATGTTTAATTTGCATGTACTCATATAGATTATGTTATTTCCCTCGATCTCTTAAATTGTCTAGCTTGCTAATTCTGACCAGATTGTCCCATAAGGGGTTTCAATATGATACAACCCTTCATCTTACGGTCTTACCTACAAATATATATATATATATAGTTTATTTTATTAATGAATGTATACAATATTTGAATATATTTAATTATCTTATGTACATAAAATAAATACTTAATAGTTTAAGAGTAGTTATACATATTGAAATGAATATAATACGATTTTGCATAACTTTATTTTACTAACTTAATTGCAGCTCACATGAGATTATTATTATTATTATTATTATTATTATTATTATTATTATTATTATTATTATTATTATTATTATTATTATTATTATTATTATTATTATTATTATTATTATTATTATTATTATTATTATTATTATCAAAAACAAAAGTCATACAACCTACAATAAATTAGTGGGAAGCCGAGATACAATCTGGGCCCCCACTCCTCTAGCTATAGCAAATCCTACCCTAGTGAAGATATGAGCTGCAGCACGAGCCCCAATGTCTTGCGTCGTCGAGAACCTCTGAATCCGCTTCAGTAACGCAACAGCCTCCTTCTCTAATTCCCCAAGCGAAGAAAAGGAGAAGGGAATGAAACCATATCCAATCGCCTGACATCGAGCTTCATACTTAACCCGCTTCCGATGAGCAGCATCAGCCACAACCCGCCCAGGAATAAAGTCAGATAGCCCTGACTGTGTCAAAGGAGAAGACCCTGTCAAATCAATACAGACATCGCGACCACGATCCCATGAATAAAGTAACACATCCGCAGGTCTGAGGGCCTCGTCGTTCCCTCCAGCCAACCCAATGTCAACCTCTTTTCTCGCTGAAATCCCAGAACGATAACAAACATCAACAAGGGTATCCCGAACAACATTATGCCGATGTTTAATACCCACAATACCAGCACAAGACACCGCGTGATCACCGAAAATATCTCCAGCAAAAACCCTCGAACAAGCAGAGCACGACGTCGAGATAGAGAACAATGGAACACCCAACCGATAGGACAACACACAGCGATAAGTCTTGGCGTTCATCGTCTGACCCAACCCCGAAATAGGAACCGCCCGGAGCCAAGCAGAGGTGTGATCACCCTGCTGTGATTTCCACAATGCTGATTGTCGAGGAGTTAAAGAATTATTATTATTATTATTATTATTATTATTATTATTATTATTATTATTATTATTATTATTATTATTATTATTATTATTATTATTATTATTATTATTATTTCTTATTTTAATAGTGTAAAAATCCAAATAATGTCTTTAATAAAAGTGGAGAAATTATAATATTTTTTTTTTTAGAAAAAAAAAAAAGTTCAAAACCATTAAGGTAGTGATATTATTGCTTTGTGTGTAACAGTACTACTACGTATATTATATAAATTCCTATGTTCTCGATCTTATAGTATAGGTTTTCTACTTTTCTATGTGATTTGTAGATTTGCTTTTTAGATTGATTGAAAGAGAGTAACACTCTGGACAATGCAATGGTGCCTGTTATGGTAAAAAAATACTTGTAATAATTTTATTGATAAAAAATACGAGTACTTATGTTTTATTTGATAATAACAAATTCTTGAATAAGTCGGGATTACATAAGCTTATTGTAAGACAGGTTAAAATTACGTTAAAAGTTTTTAAAATTATCCTTATATACTTCGTACTACTTCTTATAAAAGTTACCATTTTTGTAACATACAAATTTTACCTTTAAAAATTACTCATAATACGTACTCAAACTGACCGTCTATCAATAACATTAACAAAAGTTTGTTTTAGTTTATACAAGGCTTATTGTTTATTTATTTCCTCTTATACAAGTTTTTTTTTTTTTTTTAATTACGCCCTAGAAGATGTGGACCCCAATGCCAAAAAATTAAATGTGAATGCACTAAAAAAAACTTACCTCCGTTTCTTATTGTTTGTTACAACCCTTTGGTAGTATTTCTATTTTTCTTTACCAAAAAAAAAAAAAAAAAAAAAAAAGCAGGAGTGTCTTACATATCCTCTGTTTATTATCTAGCATAGGTATATACAGAAAAAATGATGACACGAAATAACAATAATATAAAGCTAAGCCACAAGCCCTTGCATGTCTCTCAAACAATTGATCAAGGTATAATTTTTTTTTTTTTTTTTTTTTGGTTGAAGCCTCAAGGTATAAATATTAAATAACAAGGTTGATTTAATTATTCTATATATTTCTTGAAGTTTATATATTCTTATTTGAAAAAATCCAAAATTCAATTCATAAATTTCAAAATAATGATTTGTATATCTCTAGTTAATAATTGTATGACAAAAATTTAGAACTACAATTCTTTTTTTTTTTTTCTTTCATTAAAAAAGTATAGAGTATATATGGAGTATTTGAAAGAATGATTATTATCATATAGAAACATAAAAGAAGTAAAAAAAAAAAAAAACGCAAACTGAAGAGAGATTCTATTAAAGAAGCAATTGAAGTGGTTCATCCACATATCCCCAAGAAGAATATATGCTTCCTTCTTTGACAATTCAGTATTGATTCGCCTTCCTATATCTTAAATATTAAGGACTTGTAAAGACAGCCTCTTCAACAATGTTACCAATAAAATTTTATTCTTATTTATTATTTTTTCACAACTAAGAAATTCAGCTTATATCTTTATACTGATTTTTTATTTAATAAAAACTAAGGGTGCATTATTTTAATAACCTATTTATTTAGCTGTAAATTGAATTTGGGCGGTTCTTAATTATGAGCCCTTATCAACATTTAACTTCTGAACTTATCTTATTTATTTAAACTGTGATTATGTATAAGAAAAAAAATTGATAAAGTTGGGTAGGTATAAGAAAAAAATGACTAATAATAAAAAAAAAAATGTGTTCGATATTAGCTTTTACCTATCTTAGGTTGTCAGCTTTACTTGATAAAAAATTTGAGTGTTTAACAACCACCTATACAACTACAAATATGTTTTGGTTCAGCTCAGTTTAGCTCAGTTCAGTCAATGAAAACATGCCTTTTTTTTTTTTTTTTTTTTTTTGTAGAGCAGGCCCTAACTTTTGGATTTATATTGTTTTCATATATTAGCTATATATAGTCTATGAAATTGAAGAATAATTACTTAAGATCAGATAGTTAATTTTCAATTCTCTCTTATTACCATCTTAAATTAATTGATTGTAGTGTATTGATCCTCTTTTGCTTTGCTAATCTTGAAACATAAATTGATAGCAAAGTCGCAAATTTGGGAATCATTTATATAGTCCCAACTTTCAATCCACTAGTATATTTTTGTATTAATCAATTCCTTCTTTCAATTGAAGTAGTAATCCATTGTTTTGGGGTTGGCTTCACAATATAGACTCAAGTGTATAGACACTTGACACTTGTTAATTATGGTGCCCAAATTAACCCCTTATCAACCGATAACACAAAATGAATCCCATACATTACTTCAATACTGAGTATCTTTTTTAGAGTATGTACCAATATATACCAATATCTTTTTTAGAGTATGTACCAATATATACCAATACTAATAATACCTCGTCTCCTCCCTTATTTTAAACTAGACATGTTACAAACTTATCTGTTTTACTTTTTATAGACAACCTCTAATACCATTAATTTGATATCACATATTTCCCCCTTACTTCTCCATCCCTAGGCCAACTTTGTCTTCCTCGCTCTCTTTTCTTTGCCCACCAACCCACAATTGCAATAATGCCACCACCTATTGAAATTAAAGCAATGCAAGTGAATGAGAGAAGAAGAAGAAGTTAGACACCTTGTCCAATAGAGGGAGCTAGAGATTGAGATAGACGAGAAGGTCGGAGAAGGGATCTCAATTAAGGAAAGACGACAATATTGGAAGCTAATTAGGGATAGAGTCATAGAGGAGGGAAGGAAGAGGCCCCGAGGGGGGGGGGGAGGAGAGAACGCAACCGTGAGAGAAATGTGAGGATGACGTCGTATTAATTTGATAAATAATTAGATCATGTCACCTTTTGATTTTAAATTCCTGAAGCGACTTTCATTCAATTCAAGTTTAAAATGTCGAGAAGGCAACTTTGATGTATTGATTTATGTCCATTACTTGATTATCAAAAGTAAAGATCAGATTAAGATGACAAGAACAAATTAATTGGTACCATCATAATCCTAGCAATTTTTCATAAAATTAAATATCAAAACAAATAGTGTGTACCGTATTTATTTGCTTTAAGCAATAAATAGCAAATGAATATATCGTTGTTTAAACAATTATATAAAACCGACGCATTAATTATATAGTAGTCATATACAAGTATATAAAATGTATTTCTTTCAAGATGAAAAAGGCTAGCAAGTAAAGCAAAATTTTGAGATCTTAGCTCTTTAAACAGCCTAACTAGATAATAATCAAGCATCAAATAATTGGTGACTTTAATTTGCGAGTAGAACGACCAAAATAGGAATTATAGTATAATATTGCATGGCTACCACTCGTAAGAAAAGTTGACATTCAAACTTTTCATAAGATGAATTGAATAGAAATTAGAGTATATGTTAAATTAATCAAGTATAGTGTATGCGCCCACATTTAGAGAAAAAAGCGAGAGTTTAACTTTTAGTTGATAATGTTAAAACAACCACAAACTTGTGACAAAGTAGTCTGGCATAGTATCCATGTTTGCTTAAATTTCAAGCATCTTTATGTGCTTTCGAATTTATTCTCAAGAATGAATATATTCGTTTCAAAGTGAGCTTGTGGGTCCCCATTACATCCCAAAAACCTAAACCTATGGTAAAAATAACAACCAAAGTTATATTCCCCAACAATAATACTTGTAATAATATTGATAGATAATACTCTATACATAAGTTTTTCAGTGCGGCAGGGGTTACTTGCATCGTGGGGTTACTTGTATCGTGGGGTTACTTATAGGTGTTACTTGTATTCTGAGTAACTCCTACAAGTAACTCTAAACCAAAACCCCATACCAAACCAATAACACTCTACAAATAACCCCAGAATACAAGTAACACCTGACAAAACCAGTAACATCCTACAAGTAACCCCTGACAAAACCAGTAACATCCTACAGGTAACCCTTGACCAAATCCAGTAACACCAGTACAAGTAACCTCATGATACAAGTAACACCTACAAGTCACCCCTGACAAAACCAGTAACACCTTACAAGTAACCCTTGACCAATACCAGTAACACCCATACAAGTAACCCTAGAATACAAGTAACCCCTGACAAAACCAGTAACACCCTACAAGTAACCCCTGCCGCACCATGTGGCCAGCCGCATACAAAAATTTGTATACTCCATAATATAATAGAGAACTATTTAATATATTACTTAAAATAGTATTATATTTAGAATACATATATAACAAAATCACGCATTGATCAATGTAATTAATATCAATTTTAATTTAATATTTTTACTTTTAGTTCTCTTATTTAACATCCCAAAACTCGTTAGCTTTTGCCATAATAATACTAATAATCTTCTCTCAATACTATAACCTCATCACTTTTCATTTAAAAAATATAAAATACAAGTATTCCGTATTTATATGTATACAATACAAGTATATAACCATGTGTATATAAACATTTAGCATCTAATGTTCCTATGGATATAAAACGAGTTCTATCTATGGATACAATACAAGCAATAACATTTAGCATCTAATTTTCTCTCTTTTATCCTTTCATTATCCCATTACATTTTTCCAATTTTACTACTTAGTACGTTATCATACACCATGTCTAATCCGAACTTTATACTCCGTTGTGTTATACGGAAGGAGTATAAAGTTCGGATTAATAAAAAAAAAAAAATTAAAATTGGGATTAATATTGACGAATGAGGCAAAGTTGGGATTAATCATGACAATTATTTCTTTATTTTTTTCAACTAAAGAGGTCGAAAGAAGGATTCACCTTATGCAAATTTTCTCTTTGTTTGTGATTTTTGTTGCTATAGTAAAAAAAAAAAAATTTAAAAAAAATGTAAAGAAAAGAAAATAAAGAAAAGAAAAGAAATGAAAGAGCATAGTAAGGAAATTTTGGAATCCAAGTTGGTAGTAATAAGTTACTTAAACTTTGCTAACTTTACCAAATCTATTACTACCTCCGGTCCAAATTACTCGCAACTTTGGAATATTTTATATCTCACAAATAATACCCCAAAGTTGCGAGTAATTTGGACCGGAGGTAGTAATTAAACTATACTAAAAACAAATCCTTTCATTACACATGTCATTCATTACCTTGTGAAAAATTTTTCCGCCTTTTTTTGCTCCTCTCTCTCTCTCTCTCCTTTTTTTTAAAAAAAAATAAATTTTTTTGCAAAATTTAAAGTAAAATATTTAAACCTTAAGTATTTTCTTTCTATCTCACTCTCTCTCCTCTCCTTAATATATGTGCCTAAATCAAACACGTCAACTAAATAGAAACAGAGGAAGTATAAATTAGATTAAAAAAAAAAAGTATTCACCATTGTGTGCAGCTCATTGCCAAGATATGAAGAAAGATTGAATTATTGATAAGCCATATATATGCTCATGAGTCTATGACTCTATGAGAACTTAATAAGCATTTCACAAGAATTAGAGATTGTGTGCAGCCCAAAATCATAAGGTCCATTTCTTTGGCTTAGGCTCAGGCTCATTAACACCTATGGCCTGCCAAGGAATTGTAGCCCAGGCCCAATTATTTATAGAATGAACAATGTTAGTTTGGCAATGTACTCATAGAAGCATACATTAGCAACATTTAGCTGCATAGTATGTGGTAATGGAAGTGAAACATGATCAAAACTTGAGAGGAAAACAAGTAAAACAACGACATCAAAAACTCGAACCAATAAAAAGGGATGTTGCTATTATTTACAAACTTTCTATTAAGAAAATAAAAGTGTTGCAACTAAAATAGTATGGATGAGATATAATATTAATCATTCTAAAAACAATCGTCTTAGATTCTACATATAGAACATGTTTTGAACTATATCAGCCAAAATGTTAAAATTTTGTTGAATCCCCTAACTTCTTCTAGGCGCGATATTCCCAATGCTTCACCCCAAAAGTTTAGCTCATAGTTAAGCATCAACTCTAGCCTACGGTAAGCACTCTTCTAGGATACCCGGTGCCAGATTAGATTATGAAGAATGAGAAAGCTAAGAATCTACTGGTATACATTTTTACAACCGGGAACAATCATATAACACTATGAAACTAACAATCTTCAACTTGGCATGGAATGTATTTCGATTGACATGATTCAGGCTAGATCCACATTCTGCTCTTTAGTTTTTAGAGTCTCTTTGATTCTCAGCAGAAGAATAGTTTTCCAAGAATCCTGCACACCAAAAAGCATCAGTAATCAGATGTGAAGTGTAATTGCTGAAATAATCATCTGAAGTGAATGAAATCCAATCTTAGTAAATTATTGCACTCGCCACTGGCAGTAAGCTTTCTCATATATGGTGGATTCAAAATTGACTAGTGTTACCAGCTCCATGATATAACCTTATTATTTTAGAACTTATTAAAAGATAAAAAGCATTGGTATGAGAGATGCAGAAGGTGAAAGTTACCAGAGGGCTTAAGCTATCGTAGTCCATCAGAACTTCAGTAAACTTTTCAACGTCTTTCCTGTCATATGCAGCCAATAGATCCTGAAATATCAACAAGATAATAGTGTTTATGAGTTACATGAATAACTTATTCATAATTACAGAGAAAGTTTGCAATGCAGTCTGATAAACTTGTAGCAGAAATGGCAGGCAAGGAAGCAAACAAAAAATTGTCAGAAATAAGTTCCAAGCCTGCATTTTCCACTTGATGAATTTGTTTTAAGTTATGTCTCTTGGCCGTAAGTACTTGTGCTAGACACGATATGCTTGCAAGTAGAAGACTCAACATATTTTTTGGTCCAAAAAAACAGTCAAGTGTTCTACCAATCATGAGTGTTGAGGTACTTGAAGTGAACATCCGAGGACAGTAAGAGGATATAGAAAATAGATTGTTCACACATTGACAAACGCAATCAAAACTTACACTTAAAAGCTCATATTCTCGAGTCCTTGAGAAAGTGGGATCCAAATTCTGCATACATGTAAAAGCTATATTAAACCTAGGCTTATTAAAAGAACTCAAAACCCATAACACAACCTTCAAAGAGGATTAACAACAATAACCTGATATCTTGCCAATGCATTGGACACTGCAACAATATCTCCTATGCAGAGATGACAAATACCAGCGTTTAGCAGATGCCCTCTAACTCCATACCTCAGCAGATTGCTGTTGACAGCTTCCTGTGCTACTTCTTCAAAAATCTCAATTGCCTTCATATATCTGTAAAAGTATGTAATAAGTGACTTTTGTTGTTGGCAACTTCAATTGTAATCAAAATGAATACATATGATTTCACTTTCCATTAACTTATGCAAAAGCTTGCATCAGTAAAAGATATCGGGTTATATGTGTAAATATGTTCATGCCAAAACTCATTTTTACATTACTTCACCATTACACACAAAGCTAGTTCATTGCAATGACCAAGTATAAAACTTACAGTTTTAATTGAGCAGAAAATTGAGCAACTTTTTGCTTGCATTGACTTGCAGACGTTGTTGCAGCTTCTACTTGGAATAAGTCAGCTGCCCGCTTAAAATGTTTGATAGCCTCCTCCAAATCTCGCAACTGCTCATACAGCTCACCTACTTCCTGAATGAATAAAAGGCCAACTTCAGTTGTTAATGTGCTTCATAATTCACACTCAGCAGTCACCACTCTTACAAGACAAGCCAGACAGACTTTACCTTGCAATATCTTGCAGCCATACTAAATATCCCAATATTCGAGAAAAGGTTCACAGCTTGCTCAAGACATGATATGGCTTCTGTTTATAACCAGAAAAATCAAATGTCACAACAAAAATCATCTCATCACATGTAATATGAAACATGCATATATAGCAGAATAAAAGTACTTGTAAAGCAATATGCTTTAACATAATTTTCAGCAGAGCACGGTATTAAATAGTAGTCTTTAAATTTCTAAACAAGATAAACAAAACGCTGCATATTAAGGTATAGGTCGTGTCCAGTTTGTAGAGAAAGATTAAAAGCTGGATTTTGATTTCTACAATAAGTAGTTTGAATGGAAATCAGCTTTCAAACTGTATAAAATTAGAATATGAAGATGAAAAAATTGGTGCCTAAGCAATCCTCCACTTTCTACCAAGTGAATGCAATCTAGTAATACACGAAAGAACACTCACGTATGGGAGATATCTTCTTATAACAGTTTGCCGATTCTACATAAGCACCAGCAGCTTCATGATTTTTGTTGGACTGAAACATTCGTAATATCAACATTTGAGTATATGACATAATAGTTGATCCACACAATATGGCATAATTGAAAGAGCAGAACAGAAAACAAACAAATTTGTTGAGGATGAAAAATGCACCTTCAAGTGACACTCCGCCAACTTGATGTAGGCAGACCCAGCTTGGTCCCCTAATCAATATCACAAGTACAAAAGTTTTCAGCAATAACCTCTAACAATATTTCTAAAGCATAAATTACGAAAATAAAGTTTTGGCGGGAAAAAAAACCAAGCAGATGGCAGCATGTGTTAGCCTTTCATTATTTATTTTCTAGTTGCTACTATAGTAGCAACAAGAGGAAGTTGTTTCTTTTGTATTTTTAGTTGGTAATATACATACAATTCATTCACCTACAACGACGAACTAATTAACACAACTCAAACACCAATAATTGTAATTAAAGTTTCCATCTCTAGGAAACACACCATTAACAAATGGTAAACTCGACGTTTGTACCTAAGGCAATGATGTAAACAGAATTTTAACGATTTTTTAACAAATATGCCAAATAGATAGACTTTCAAACTAAGTCACACTGTACTGTATTAATTAAGAATTATAACATGACTATCATAGCCTGAACTTCTTAGAAAGAAGGAAAATAATACATGATGACTTTTCAATATTTTGTTAAAAAATTGTCATCACTAAGTAGACTAATTTAAAACTCCGTACACCAACAAAAATATATTTAAACATTTCTGGGTTTTATATATTCAAATGTCTCTTTTCTTGAACAGAATATTCTCACTTTTTTCTATTATTTTTAATATCTACATAGAAGAACAAATCTGAAACTGAAATTATTGCCATAAATCCAACAGTAAACATTAAACCCTGCTTTATATTTCAGGATTATACCAGCATGTTCCCAGAAAAGAAGCAATACTACAACAAATAATTCTGCAAAACCCAGAAATTTGCAATCTTTAACATTCATAAATTTCTAAAACTTTGTCATAAAAATGGTAAATTAAAGCAACAAATTAAACCATAAGACTAAAATTGAAAAGGGTATGAAATACTTACAAGATTTGTCAATTTTGAAGGAAGTAGCAGATTTCTGATAGAATTCAGCAGCAACTCCATCATCATGTTTAGAAACAGAGCCAAAATTAGCAGAATTGTCAAATTTGCATCTTTTAGCTTTTGTAATGTAATCCACCATTTTTGCAGAAGAAAAGAGAGAAATTTGTGACAGAAAAAAAGGAAGAAAATTTGAAAGATTGATGATAAATGTTGAAGTGTTGAAGAAATGCAAAGAAGAAAGGGTGCATTTATATAGTAGTCCTTACTAATTATGGGTGTAATCTGAAATTAGAGTTGATTAATTAATTTATTTAATTTTTGGATACGATACGCATTTTTGCCTTGCATAAGACTTTGTATACTTGTATAGTATTGGGCTTTACATAAGATTTATGGATGTTGATATTTTTTGACATATGTTCCAAAGAGTTGTGCTTGTACGTGTATATCATGGGTTGGTGCACGATGACATGGTATGACCTCATGTTGTAAACCATGATACTCCGAAAACTCCCTCCGTGTTTAAATAAGAGATAAGTGGGGTACTTAGAGTATTAAAAAACTATAAAAGAAAGATAGTGGGGTTAATAGTTTATTGAAAAGTAATGAATGTGTGAGGAAAGATATAATAAAAAAGTAGTTGTAGGTTTAGGTGGGGACCATGAGAGAAGAGAGATATAATATTTTTAATGTAGCTTTTTACCAAAAAAGAAAGTGTAACACTTAAAAAAACACGGAGAGTTACTCCATTAGTTGACACGTATTTCTTTTTAGGAAGTTTTTTTAGACACATTTTCTTTTTAGGTAAGTTTTATACCTTGCTTTTTAAGTGTACCCCACTTGCTTTATCATTCTCTTTCACTCTCTCTCCTCTCCTTAATATGTGTGATTAAATTGAACGTGTTAACTAAATAGAAACGGAGGAAGTACGAAGTATGACCTACTTTGACTTTTGCATTATTTACATACATCATTTTGAAATTTTGAATTTGGTTATAACTTTTTGCTTGTCTATAAGATTAATGGCATGTTCAGATTTACTGTATTAAACTAAACTGATTGGAATTGAAATGAACTGAACTGAATTGTTTATGAGAGAAGGAAATTAGAAATTGAACTGATTGGAACTGAACTGAATTGAACTTAAATTAAGTTGTAGAAAACATGCCCTAAATCTAGTCATGTGAGTACATGTTAGAATATCTTAATGTATAGGTTTTGATAATCAACCTTTTATAATTTATACTTATAATTGATAACTTAAAATATTATTGGTCAAAGTTTCTCTTTCGCAAGTGTGTCAATTAAAAGGGGGCATTTATTTTGAAACTGAGGGAGTGGTACCCCTTAGTTACATTTACTTACGGTTAGGAGATAAATCTAATTAAGGCCTTATTTGATAATTATAATTAGCCGGTAATTGAATGATATAGTACGTAGCTAGTTGTGTTAACTGATTTAACTAGCTTGTCTTGTATGATTATATGTAACAAAATATAAAGTGTTTAGTAAATTAATGTTAATTATTATCTCTTTGGTGTAAGATATAACCAAAAAGCTAAATGATCAATAAGCTACTAGCAGTAGCAGTAAGCCAGTAATTATTAAACATGAATAATCAATCAACTACTTCCTCCGTTTTCTTTTAGATGCAACACACTGTTTAGCGCGGTAATTAAGAAAGGTGGGGTATGCATGATATAATAAACTTTTCACAAATTTTTGGGTGTGGCCAGCCACAATTATTATTATTTTTTTAAATACCACAACTCTTCTCTCTCCTCTTTTCTTATCTTCTTCTCCAAACCACACATCACCAACAACCATATCTCCACCCATTTTCTCTCTCCTCTTTTCTTAGTTTCATCTACAAACCAAACCACACATCACCAACAACCATATCTCTACTCCACCCATTTTCTCTCTCCTCTTTGCCAAATTGCTGCAATTAAAGCCCAAAATTGTAGAAATTGGGTGTTAAATTGCTGTGAAAAGTTGTGATTAATTATCCTTAAGATGATCAACAACATTTGAAGTAGTGAAATCGATGAGATCCAAAGAAATGTGAGCTCGATTTCTTCGTGGAATCTTAGATCGAATATTCTACGTCAAAAATTGTAGGGTGTTACTAGTTTGGTTAGGGTACTTGTCGGGTGTAACTGGTTTGGTCAGGGGTTACATGTAAGGTGTTACTGGTTTAGTGAGCGTGTTACTGGTTTCGGTCAGGGGTTACTTGTAGGGTGTTACTAGTTTTGGTCAAGGGTTACTTGTAGGGTGTTACTGGTTTGGTTAGGGGTTACTTGTAGGGTGTAACTAGTTTTTCTCAAGGGTTACTTGTAGGGTGTTACTGATTTGGTTAGGGGTTACTTGTAGGGTGTTACTAGTTTTGCTCAAGGGTTACTTGTAGGGTGTTACTTGTTTGGTATGGGGCTTACAAGCAACCCTTGAATAAGTGACAGGTAACCCTTGAATAAGTAATTCATACAAGTAGTGAAGTAACCTTTGAAGTAACTCATATAAGTAACCCCTGAATAAGTAACTCATACAAGTAACCCTTGAATAAGTAACTCATACAAGTAACCCTTGAATTAATCCATACAAGTAACCCCTGAAAAAAAATAATACAGGTAACCCCTGAAAAAAAAAATACAAGCAACTCTTAAAAAAAAATACAAATAACCCCTGAATAAGTAATCCATACAAGTAACACCTGGAGAAAAAAAAAATACAAGTAACCCCTTAATAATACAAGTAACCTCTGAATAAGTAATTCATACAAGTAACCCCTGAAAAAAAAAATACAAGTAACCCTTGAAAAAAAAATACAGGTAACATCTGAAAAAAAAAAAAAAAAAAAAAAAAAAATACAAGTAACCCTGACAAAATCAGTAACCCCGTTATACGAGTGAACAGTAACCCCGTTATGCGCGAGTAATCCGTTATTTTTACTGACTTGGCAACAGGCCACACGGTGTGGCCTGCTGCACCAAAAAAGCTCTGTAAACTTTTAAATAGGATGAGTGGTTGTTAGGAGTGTAATTTAGTGGATCATGTGCTTTAAATAAGGGAAATAGTATAGTTTTTTCCTAAAATAACTTTTCTTTTATAGTGTGTTGCAAGTATTGTGACATTTCCTTTTTAGGGAAGTGTTGCAAGTAAAAGAAAACGGAAGAAGTAAATGAGAAGCTCCTATTTTAGTATTTTAAGCTTTTTCAAAAGGGCCTTTTGAGCTCAAAAAGTTTTCAATAGATGTTTACCAACCACTGAAATTAGTTTTTATTTTTATATTTTTATAATGTTCAAGCCTCTAATGGTTCAATTTGCTAAAAGCTCTCCAAAACGCTCTTTGCCAACAAGACCTAATACGAGAGTTTATGATGGATAACTTAGCAAGTTGATTGATTAGTATTAATGCGCGAGAAAAGTAAAGAAGCTGCATGTAATTTATATGTTGATGCATAGGTGTAAAGGTGGCCGATTGTGTCATGTCAGTATGTCTCGTGCTCAAGCGGATCGTGCTTAGAATGAGCCAAAAAATAATTGTGGCAGCGTGCCGATTTTCTTAAAGAAAGCTCATGCACTACTCAATCTACGTGCCATTTAATGTCGTACGTACAAGATTTTTCCGTGCCAACAAGCTACTTAATAACTTTTATATTTATGGTTAAATTAGACAAAAGTAAGCTGACGGACACATGGTATGACTCGTTGTGCTAGTGTTGAGTTTGGGCCAATTTTTTAAAATGAAGTTAATGTACGGTTGATGACCCATTAGCGTGCCTCTCTAGCCATGCTAAACTTGCGATGGATTCATGTCGAGTCAAGTCTTTATTCGTGTTGTGCTTAGTGAGCCTTCGTGCCGATCCGTTCTATTTTCATCTTTAATTAGCTATAACTTTTTTGGTAAGGAGAAATACCCTACTAAATCATTAACTCTCTCAGCCTCACTATGCAGGTATCACTTAGCTTGAAAGTAGAGTAGAAAGGGTAAGAGAATCTCCTTACCCTCATTCAAATATAATTGGTAGGGCTCTAACTTGAATTATGACCTTAACTCTTTTTAACTCCCCAAAAACGCTTGGTCTAACTAACTATAACTAGTTCTCCATATATAAAATTTATGACCATATATAACTATTAGCTTTATACTTCCTCCGTTCTATTAATATTGCAACAATGGACTTTTTGCACTATTCATCACTCTATTTGACCTTATAATATAGATTTATACCTTAAGTAAAATATAGTGATGTGAGATCTTATTGGATTCGTCTCATAAAATGTTTTCACAATATTAACTTTTTATAATTTTTACTCTTACACAATTATAGATATTTAACATATAAAATGTGATTTGACATGCTTAATTTCCTTCTTGATGCAATATTAACATAATGGAGGAATTATATAAGAAAATATTGCAAAACGATTTATTTTTACTATTACTTTAAACTTTGTAGCCTTGTAGGTACTATTTAATGTAGAATCTATGAACATTTATATGGGATTTTCCAACTTGAACTTTCAGTTTATATACTTTTTTAACTTTTCTACTTTTATATTTGTTTCAAGTAACCATGTACAAAAATTTTAATAATAGATTGAGGATTAATCCACTTTAAAACGATTCCCATATTAATTATTACATAGAACTTAAGGGGCCGTTTGGTTCGCACGGGGAAATCGAAATGGAATAAACAAAGAGAAAGACAAAGAATGGAATGAAAATCCCCCAATTTTGGGGTGTTGTTTGTTTTGAATAACAAAGGACATTACTTCATTTTGCACCATTTCCAGCCACCACCCAGCCACTCCACCACTCGCCGCACCTCCTCCAAAACTCCCCGCCCTTCGCTGCCCCTCCCCGCCCCTCAGCTCGCCGTGCTTGCCTCGACCTCCCCTCCACCAAATAAACCACCCCTAGCTCCGCAAAACCCTAGCCCTGATCTCCCTCGACCCCGAAAACCGTCGCCCAGCCCTCCCACCACCCTCAAAACCCTAGCGCTAGGGTTTCAAGAGTGGTGGGAGGGCTGGGCGACGGTTTTTGGGGTCGAGGGAGATCGAGGCTAGGGTTTTGCGGGGCTAGGGGTGGTTTTTTCGGGGGAGGGGAGGGTGGCGAGGCTCGGGGGAGGGTCGGCGATGGTCGGGGGAGGGGCGGCGGTGGTCAGGGCTGGTTTTCCGATGGTGTTGGTAGGTGTGAAGGTGGTGATATGGTAATGTGAAGGTGGGTGGGGAATGGGCATGGAAATACCAAGGGGGTGGGGAATGAACTTAGAGGGATTTGGGGGAATGAAGAGAATAAAGAGAATTGGAAAAATGGGCTAACAAACAACAACAAAGGGAATGAGGGCAGTTGATTCCCATTCTCTTTGATAATTAACCCCATCCAAACGGCCCCTAAATTATCAAATGAGTTTGAAATTTGGATTCGACAGTTCCTAATGAATTTAAATTCTAAATCACATAGAACTTGAATTATCAAAATTAACATTCGAGCCAAATTTGATGGTTTCTAACAAGTTTCAATCTAAATTCAGGTATCTCAATTTTACTCACCCAATCCCCCTAGTCATCAATCATTCTTTTTTAACACAAACAAAGAGACATATTTATATTAATAGTCATCAGTCATTCAATCTTCACAATTTCAGTTTGCCACTCCTACAAGGTCATAAATTTATAAACTATTGTCCATTAAAAAAAAAAATGATTTTAAGATTGTCGTCAACTCAATGGAAGGAGCACATGCGCAAATCTAGGCATCTAGCTTTGGTCTTTTATCATAGTCAAAAATAAAATACTTAACTCGATTTAACTAATCACAAGCTTAATTTTTTTTTTTTAATCAAGGGGTGCAGATTAAACCTAATCATCACTATTAATTTAACTCCAAATGGCTAATGTATTCACTAATCAGATGGCTGGCACCTTCATTAATGTGACTGAGATCCAGTTGTTCTGCCTTGTGTTGTTTTCGTCCACATCATCATTTCTTCTTAAATGCTGACTGAATCAAATTATCTACTTGAATTCTTTTGCCACTTCAAAAAAAAAAAATCACTTGTAAACTGAAAAAACTACGTCAGAACTCTAACTTTGCCATACTTTTTTTTTAATTGCCTAATAGGTCATGTAAAATATCTGTCTTCGATAATTTTTTTAGGGACTTAGGGCTTATTATCATAAACTGAACTCAACTGAGCTAAGCTGAACTGAACTGAATTGAACTGAACTGAACTGAACTGAGTTGAACTGAACTGAGTTGAACTGAACTGAACTGAATTGAATTGAATATTTTATAAGAGAAGGAAATTAGGAGCTGAACTGAACTGAATTGAAAATAAACGTATGAGAACATGCCCTTAGGGGTACTCGGTGGCATTTTGGGTAGCGGACAGTGTTTTGAAATATATACTACCTCTGGTTCTTGTTATTAGCATTTTTTAGAGGCATTGCGGACTCCTATGCAAAAGATCTTAAGCATGTTTATTGAAAGATAAGAGTATATACTTAAGTATTAATCCAACTAAAAAAATAAATTCAACCAAATTTAAAATAAATAACCCAGCACCACCTAGTTGTATATAATCCACCCACCAGGCCACCGCCACCACCTACCACCGAACCTAGCAAACCCAACACCGACGCCCCCTAAACCCAGCGACCAAAGCACCGACGAATCCAGCAACCACCGAAACCTAGCACTGCCGAACCCACTAACCTACAAACCCAACAACCACCAAACCACGACCCCACCTAACTCACCGATCTCAACAACCACCAACAACTAATTTTCTTCTCTCATAAACAGTTCAGTTCAGTTCCAATTAATTAGTTCATTTCAATTCAGTTCAATTCATCTCAGTAAATTAGAACAAGCCCTTAGTTACCTTATTAATTCAACACTTTATCAATTTTCAACTATATATATACCTTCATTTTTCAATTCCGTTAACATATGAGCTTCAATTCTTTTCTAACACAATCGAAGTACGTTATCTATTTGGAAAAATAGTTAATAAAACCCTTAAAATCTACTCTCATCTTTATTACTGTTAAATTATTACATACTCAACATTTATCTTATACGGAGCATTATCTAATTTGAACGAACTTATTTAAAATCATCTTACTTTTTATAAACCTATTGTTAGTTTTGTTGGAACTAATTTTAGTGTAAACTTGAAACAATCTTTGAATGTGATTACGATATGATTGCTCATATCCAACGTCCTCTTATCACGCGCCACATGCCACATTAAGGTGATATTGCATGATTTAATGTTATATGAAACATGTCCAAGATTTGATAGAAATAATCTCTCACCCCTTTGATATTTGCTCTAAAATTTGTTGATTAAGACACTCTTAATTACATTTTAACTTTCGAAAATCAGTACAAAATATGTGGGTATATAGGGGACCATAACTCTAGCGTGTGTACAAACTGATTATGGATTGATATGCAGTTTAGTCCCAAATCTAAACATTGGATGGTTGCAATTAACTGATTAATTAGACGCGTAAAACCAAATTAAGTAGACGTATTATGGATTTTGAATGAATAATTAATATTAATTAATTTAGATTATATGTACGTCCAGTAATTGTCAAGAATTGTCCACATAAATCAAAGCAACAATTCAACGCTAGGAAATTTCTTTAAAACAGGACCACCAAGATAAGATAAAAAGGTATCTAAACAAAAGTATTAATGTATTATTCTTAAATCTCAATTACTATGACTTTGTTTGACGGAAAATTATAAATTACTTTATTATACAATTGTTAATACAATAATAGCTAGGCATAATAGACTAATATAGTAATGACGTCTACTGGCTCGTTAATATACCGCTGGCTGAGCCGGCGCATAGAACAGCATGACGCAATAGCAATACGGCAATACTATAAGCACAACATGTGTTGACATGGTACATTACTATGTATGCTGGGCAGTGGCGGATCCAGGATTTTCGAACTTATGAGTCACCATTAATAATTGATCACTTATTTCAATCCAAAAATTATATAAAAAAAATTATATTTCACCAAAATGATATCAATTCAAAAATAGGATATAAAAATACATACTATAAAACTATTACATTAAACCAACTTTATGGTTTTTTACTTAAAAACAAGAACTATTAAAAAAAATTGTTAGATAACTTAAGAGACCGGTTATTAAATATAACAGGTCTCTTTAATGAAATATGAAAGCAGCGCAAAAAATTATTCTAAGCTACAAAAAGAGACCTGTTATCTAGATAACAGGTCTTTAATGACGTGGTGGTAATAGCAGCAACAAAGAGACCACCTATCTGATATTTTAATAGGCGGTCTCTTTGATATTTAAAAAACTGACAGTAGGCTAATCTCAAATAGAAGCAACAAAGAGACCGCCTACCTGTAATAGGCGGTCTCTTAGATTTTTTTTTTTTTTTTTTTATTTTTATTTTATTTTTTTTTTTTTTTTTGCTGGTGAGTCACGTGACTCACTGTGCACCTTAATAGATCCGCCCCTGATGCTGGGTCATAGGTCAATCTTGGGATGATTTACAAAAATATAGCTTTTAAGGAACTTATTTACGGTTTTGCATTGGAATGAAATGTATTTACGAAAATATAGTCCACATAGGCTTGGAGATACATTTGGGGGTAAATTTTTTTCTTTAGAGACAAACCACTACCTTAAGTAGCGGTTATAGTCTAAAACCGCTACTTGAGGTAGCGGTTTGTCATTAGTACTCTAAGTAAAGATACATTTAATCAATTTATGAAGGGTAAAACCGCTACCTCAAGTAGCGGTTTTAGTACATTGAAAAATAAAATAAAAACTTATCCGAGCCTACGTGGACAGTAATTTCGTAATTAAGTTTCATTCCGACGCAAAAGTGTAAATAAGTTTTAAAATAACCATACTTTCGTAAATCAACCTCAATCTTGAACCATGTATAATGGCCTTGTTTGGCAATTGGTTGCTGTCTGTACTGTTGGCTATCGGTTAGTTTGACTGACTGTTTAAATTGAATTTTTTGTCGGCGGTTTGACTTTTTATTAGTCTAAAAACATGTTTGATAAAATTGGTTGTTGGATGTTATTAGTAACTTAGGTAACCAAAAGCTACTTCAAGTAGCTTTTTCATTTTGGCTTAAAAGCCAGCTGAACCCCCCAAACACAAATTTTGAATGTTTAAACAAATGAAAAAGCCAAAAGCCAATCAAAAAGCCAATGAAAAGCCATTTGCCAAACTAGCCCAATATTTCACTAGTAGAAAAAAAGCATTAGGCACCCCCCATATGGCACCGGTTCAGGCTAAACCGGTGCCCAAAACCGGTCCAGAAATGGGCGGGATTTTAGAAGAAGAGAAAAGGCACCGGTTTGGCCTGAACCGGTGCCTAAAATTAAAAAGGCACCGGTTTGAACCGGTGCCAATTGAACCGGACCCAATTCAAAAAAAAAAAAACGCGGACTACCTTCTTCTCCTTCCTCTCTTTCTCTTTCTCTTTCATTCCTTCTTCATTCCTTACTGTTTCATTAGAGCTGGGTTTCGAAAAACGGCGGCCTTCAATCCTTCCTTTCTCTCCCTCCACCACAGTCGTCACCTTCACCGGCGGCCACCAGGGGTTTCGAAAACCGGCCGCCTTCAATCCTTCCTCCAGCCACCAACATTCTCCCCCTGCCCTTGTACGAATTGTCGAATTGAAACACCGCCGTTGTATGAGTTGAAACACCACCAGCATTGTACGAATTGTCGAAAACCACCGCCCTTAATTCTCCCCTGCCCTTCTCTGTCTTTCACCGCCCTCCAGCCACCAACATTGTTCGAATTGAGCAGCAGCGCACCGCCTCCACCTCCACCTCCGCGTTATTCCCTCCACCAGCGCGCACCGCCTCCACCTCCGCGCTACCTCCACTAGTCGCACCACCGCTGCTACCTCCACCACCGCCTAAGGTATATATATAATTATAAGTGTTTGTCATTTGAAATTTCATAAAAATCGCCAAGTTCTAAGTTTTTGGGTCCAATTCATCAAAATAAAGCCATTTTGAGCCGAAATGGCTACTCACTTGGCTATTTTCTTCATTTCTCAACTTATAAACTCCTTGCATCTCAAAACAACTCCTAACCACATATTTATAAGTGTTTGTCATTTGAAATTACATAAAAATCGCCAAGTTCTAAGTTTTTGGGTCCAATTCATCAAAATAAAGCCATTTTGAGCCGAAATGGCTACTCACTTGGCTATTTTCTTCATTTCTCAACTTATAAACTCCTTTCATCTCAAAATAACTCCTAACCACATATTTATAAGTGTTTGTCATTTGAAATTACATAAAAATCGCCAAGTTCTAAGTTTTTGGGTCCAATTCATCAAAATAAAGCCATTTTGAGCCGAAATGGCTACTCACTTGGCTATTTTCTTCATTTCTCAACTTATAAACTCCTTGCATCTTAAAAAAACTCATAATCACATATTTATAAGTGTTTGTCATTTGAAATTACATAAAAATCGCCAAGTTTTAAGTTTTTGGGTCCAATTCATCAAAATAAAGCCATTTTGAGCCGAAATGGCTACTCACTTGGCTATTTTCTTCATTTCTCAACTTATAAACTCCTTGCATCTCAAAACAACTCATAATCACATATTTATAAGTGTTTGTCATTTGAAATTACATAAAAATTGCAAAGTTTTAAGTTTTTGGGTCCAATTCATCAAAATAAAGCCATTTTAAGCCGAAATGGCTACTCACTTGGCTATTTTCTTCATTTCTCAACTTATAAACTCCTTGAATCTCAAAACAACTCCTAAACACATATTTATAAGTGTTTTTCATTTGAAATTACATAAAAATCGCCAAGTTCTAAGTTTTTGGGTCCAATTCATCAAAATAAAGTCATTTTGAGCCGAAATGGCTACTCACTTGGCTATTTTCTTCATTTCTCAACTTATAAACTCCTTGCATCTCAAAACAACTCATAATCACATATTTATAAGTGTTTGTCATTTGAAATTACATAAAAATCGCCAAGTTCTAAGTTTTTGGGTCCAATTCATCAAAATAAAGCCATTTTGAGCCGAAATGGCTACTCTCTTGGCTATTTTCTTCATTTCTCAACTTATAAACTCCTTGCATCTCAAAAAACTCATAATCACATATTTATAAGTGTTTTTCATTTGAAATTACATAAAAATAGCCAAATTCTAAGTTTTTTGGTCCAATTCATCAAAATAAAGCTATTTTGAGCTGAAATGGCTACTCACTTGGCTATTTTCTTCATTTCTCAACTTATAAACTCCTTGCATCTCAAAAAAACTCATAATCACATATTTATAAGTGTTTTTCATTTGAAATTACATAAAAATCGCCAAGTTCTAAGTTTTTGGGTCCAATTCATCAAAATAAAGCCATTTTGAGCCGGAATGGCTACTCACTTGGCTATTTTCTTCATTTCTCAACTTATAAACTCCTTGCATCTCAAAAAACTCATAATAACATATTTATAAGTGTTTTTCATTTGAAATTTCATAAAAATCGCCAAGTTCTAAGTTTTTTGGTCCAATTCATCAAAATAAAGCCATTTTGAGCTGAAATGGCTACTCACTTGGCTATTTTCTTCATTTCTCAACTTATAAACTCCTTGCATCTCAAAACAACTCATAATCACATATTTATAAGTGTTTGTCATTTGAAATTACATAAAAATCTCCAAGTTCTAAGTTTTTGGGTCCAATTCATCAAAATAAAGCTATTTTGAGCTGAAATGGCTACTCACTTGGCTATTTTCTTCATTTCTCAACTTATAAACTCCTTGAATCTCAAAACAACTCATAATCATATATTTATAAGTGTTTTTCATTTGAAATTTCATAAAAATCGCCAAGTTCTAAGTTTTTGGGTCCAATTCATCAAAATAAAGCCATTTTGAGCCGAAATGGCTACTCACTTGGCTATTTTCTTCATTTCTCAACTTATAAACTCCTTGCATCTCAAAACAACTCCTAACCACATATTTATAAGTGTTTGTCATTTGAAATTACATAAAAATCGCCAAGTTCTAAGTTTTTGGGTCCAATTCATCAAAATAAAGCCATTTTGAGCCGAAATGGCTACTCACTTGGCTATTTTCTTCATTTCTCAACTTATAAACTCCTTGCATCTCAAAATAACTCCTAACCACATATTTATAAGTGTTTGTCATTTGAAATTACATAAAAATCGCCAAGTTCTAAGTTTTTGGGTCCAATTCATCAAAATAAAGCCATTTTGAGCCGAAATGGCTACTCACTTGGCTATTTTCTTCATTTTTCAACTTATAAACTCCTTGAATCTCAAAAAAACTCCTAACCACATATTTATAAGTGTTTGTCATTTGAAATTACGTAAAAATCGCCAAGTTCTAAGTTTTTGGGTCCAATTCATCAAAATAAAGCCATTTTGAGCCGAAATGGCTACTCACTTGGCTATTTTCTTCATTTCTCAACTTATAAACTCCTTGCATCTCAAAACAACTCATAATCACATATTTATAAGTGTTTGTCATTTGAAATTACATAAAAATCGCCAAGTTTTAAGTTTTTGGGTCTAATTCATCAAAATAAAGCCATTTTGAGCCGAATTGTCTACTCACTTGGCTATTTTCTTCATTTCTCAACTACTAAACTTATACATTCTCAAACCATATCATAATTACAATATATAAGTGATTGTGAGTTGAAATTTATTATTTCTCAAACTATTTCAGATTTCCAATGGAAGCAAAACTTCAAAGAGAAAGAGGGTGGAGAAGCCTAAAAGAATTGATCAACCTAAGAAGAAGCTAAGTGAACAACAGTCCAAGAGTGAACAAGCGTCAAAGTTGCACTCTTCGAAAGGTTCACCCATGCCACCTACTCAACTTGTTGAAGACATTGTTCTTCAATCGCTCTCTACTGACATGGCCTTTCTTCACAACCGTGCTTGTCATTTGGTCGATCCCATGGAAGCTGCACTTCCTAAGGCAATGTTCCACTATGATGAGGATGCAATTGCATGGATCAGCAAAGAAGATGTGAAGGAATTTCTACGTGGTGCAAAGCTTAACATTTCCCTCATTCAAACATTCATGAGGTACTTCAATGCCCACATAATCTATACTTTTTTCAAGTTATTCAAATTGATGGTGATTATCCTACATCTGATAAATTATTCAATGTTCATGCACGCAGAGCACTACAGGAGCACTTAACTGACACTGATTCTCCTTGTAAAGTTGGGTGGTTATGCCCCGAGCAGTTATCCACTACTAAAATCATAGGCAACCCCCATGACGTGTTGTACTATGTTGAACAGAGTATAAGGGAATCAGCGCGTGCGGGAGACAAGTTCATATTCGCCCCATGTTATAGAGAGTAAGTCTAACCATGTCAAATTCAATCGATTTGGCCTCATTATATGTTGACTCCTAAATATTAATTACTTTGTCTATTGTGAACTTATGTAGGGAGCATTGGAGCCTCATGGTGATTTGTAATTCCACTAACACAATTTATCACCTTGATTCAGCTCGATCATCGGAGAAGTGGCTCGTGAAGTCTATATTGTAAAAGTAAATATATATAGCAACCTATAGTGATGATTATTGCTAATAATAACTAATTTAGTAATCATACGACTAATCAAATTTGAATGTATTTTTTTATACTACAGTGTTATGAAGAAGCTACATTGTCGTGCTCCAAAGGGTCCAACATGGAAGACACCGTTGGTAATTTACATGATATTATTGTGATTATCTTGAAAATCTATGGTAGTAAATATTTGCTCATTTCCTTTGCATGTTTCACTGATGTGATTTGTTTGTCATATGCTAGTGCGCACAACAAGAGAATGGACTTGATTGTGCTTTGTATGTGATGAGATTCATGCTTGACATTGTGACTCATTGTACGGACACTCAACAGCTTGATGAGGTAAGTCCTAAAACTTCTTGAAATGCTATATTGATGTGATTTCACGCCTTAGACACCTAATATTACCCAACAATGGCATGTTATGAGAAACAAAAAAGCTATTTCACAAGAAAGGTAGAAAATGGGCTGAATAGAAGTCATATGGGCCATGTTAGGGCCATTTTGTGTTAATATGCTCTTTTGATGTGATTTCTTTCCTTATACACATATAACTAGATAATATTGACATGTTATGAGATAAATAAAGTTCATTTAATAAGAAATGTAGGAAATGGGCAAAGTAAGGTCATATAGGCCATATTCGGGCCATTTTGAGTAAAAAGCGTCATAAACCTTAATAAAATGCTCTCCTATACAATTTTAGGGCTTACACACATACAACTACCCAACATTGACATGTTATGAGAAAGAAATAGTTCATTTGATAAGTAATGTTGAGTAAAATGCGTTGTTAAACTTCTTGAAATGCTATATTGATGTGATTTCTAGCCTTAGACACCTAATATTATTCAACAATGACATGTTATGAGAAACAAAAAGGCTATTTCACAAGAAAGGTAGAAAATGGGCTGAATAGAAGTCATATGGGCCATATTAGGGCCATTTTGTGTTAATATGCTCTTTTGATGTGATTTCTTTCCTTATACACCTATAACTAGATAATATTGATATGTTATGAGATAAATAAAGTTCATTTAATAAGAAATGTAGGAAATGGGCAAAGTAAGGTCATATAAGCCATATTCGGGCCATTTTGGGTAAAAAGCGTCATAAACCTTAACAAAATGCTCTCCTATACAATTTTAGGGCTTACACACATACAACTATCCAATATTGACATGTTATGAGAAATAAATAGTTCATTTGATAAGTAATGTAGTAAATGGGCTATATAGAAGTCATATAGGTAATATTTGATAAAATACATATTGTTTGCCTAATTAATTATTTTTAAAATAATGTTTTTGTATTTCAAGTTTTGCAAGGTCCAAAAGGATGGTCCGTTGACAATCAAGGAGCTTAATGAAGTTCGTGACATGTTGGCGTCTTTCATCACCTTCAACATGTAAATGACATTGTAATTGTAAATTTTTTATGTTAACTTTTGAACTATATAACTTATTATTCATTATATATGTGTACTTACTATTATTTGTATATGTAAGCAACTTTTTTTTTTTTTGTATTGCGTTTGGGAATAGATATATCTATATATATAATTGAATTCTTGTTTCTAATATTATTTTTGTATATTTTTGTATATAATAATTAATAATATTATTATTAGTTATTATAATAATAAAATTATTAATTATTATATTTAATATAATTGCTGGAATTACAGGTTATTATTATTGCAGGTTTTTTTTTTAAAATATTATTGCACGATGGAAAAAAAAACGAAAAAAAAAATTACATAAAAGGCACTGGTTAGGCAGCAACCGGTGCCTAAACTATCCACCACAAAAAAAAAAATGGCGGGAGAGCAGTATTAGGCACCGGTTAACCGATGCCTATTCCACCCTATGGCACCGGTTAACCGGTGCCTATTACACCCTATGGCACCGGTTTTGAACCGGTGCCAAAAAGCATGTTTTTGGCACCCCTCGGCACCCCTCAAATAGGCAGCGGTTCAAACCGGTGCCTTAGACCGGGTTTGAACCGCTGCCAATTGCCTTTTTTCACCTAGTGTTTTGAGAAGTACAATGAGATACATCTAAACATTACAACATAGTGGGTGCCACCAAGCCTGTCACAACTCACAAGCTAAGCCTAATCTAGAACAAGAAAAACATGCTAGTGGGTCATAAGTCGTGCATGAACAACATTTTTAAAAATAGGCATAACTTCAATATGAGCACAAAAAACCGTTTTTTTTTTTTCAATGGTCAACACTAGTCTAACACAACGATTTCTTGACTTGCTCCAAATGCAACTTATTTAAACACGAGGCATGTTGGCACGACACATGACTTAAGTAGATCGATGGATAGACCCATGCCCATTTTTAAATTTGAAACACGACAAATAGCTAGTGGGCTCATCCATAAGTCAAGGCTAGCCAAGCTCAACGCACATGTGGTCTTAGCTTGAGACATTCCCGTTATTGACCTCTTCTACCTATTCGATGTAATTATGAGATATTGAGTTTGGGTGTATGTATTTTTTGTAACATGCTTTATAAAATTGTAACAATAGCTCAACTAGTAGTATTGTTAAATTGTTAGGATGATGTATGGATGATGCCAGTTCACAACATATATACTTGACAATCATTTTATCATGTATGTTAACTTAGTTTCCAAAGCAATAAATACTTATTTAGAATAATTCAATATCAATAGATATTAGATACTCTTCAATCTACAAAATATTAAAATTTCACAAATCTTTTTATTGATATAATTGTGGAAAAAAAAAACTTCTCAATTCATATTGTACGTTGACTAGAGGCTTGCCCCTCGTGTTCACCAATAAAAAATATTGTACATTGACCACCGAGGCTAATCAGAATGCAGTACTATTGTTTATATATGTAATTTAGACAATGATGTAAAATAACTTAGAAAGTTAAAATACTTAAAACTTATTAGCTGGATAATTATTAAACTGGTCATAGTGACAATGAAAGGATGTGATTATTTTGATAAGTTGTGATTATAATAATGTTGTATACATAATATCCTTTCCAATATGTAATACAAGCTAGTAAAGTATTCAAGTATATTATAAATAATATGGTACGGAAAATGCTTATAGTATTGCATATAGTTGTGACTATTATAATTTGTAAAATGGTTGAATAAGCTAGGTTTTTTTTTTGTCTGGTAAATTATTTGCAGTTTTAATGTCTTTACGTGTGATAATGACTATGCTACAAAATTTAAAGTGCTATTTAACTTTTTAAATAGTTAATGTTGAACTTTCACAATAGTCAACTATTTAATTTTGAGATAGAAGTATAGATCTTAGAAGATTGAATTAGAATCTTGCCGAAGGTAGTCTTTGTTTCTCTGGATGTTCTCCAAGATTCTTGACCATTTTTTTGTTTACCAACATCAAATACCAAATCACCTCCGAACTCTATATTGTATTTTAGAATTATGCCAATGTAGATAGGAGCATAAAGGTTGTTATTTCTCTTCTTCTAATTTTCTGGAAATATTATTTAAGACAAAGATAACATTAGGTGTACCTATCATCCCAGTATATATGAGAATTTACACATCTATAGCTATAAACCCTCGATCTCATCATTGTCTTAGGTCCTGTTATTTAGAGCTACTATGCTTAGTCCTGCTTTGCTGAAATCAGCTCAGCTCTGCCCTACCCTGTTGTGCTCTGCTTTGCCTTGCTTTGCTCTACTATGCTCCGCAGTGTGTGGAAGCTGCTCTGCTTTGCCTTGCTTTGCTCTACTATGCTCCGCAGTGTGTGGAAGCCTAACTCTACTCTACTCTGCTAAAATCTGCTCTGTTCTACTCTGCTCTGCTCTGCCCAGAAGCTTAAAAGAATAGGGCCTTAGACTCTTAGCCTTTGTTTATTGTGTTATTCTAACAAGCAATAAAACAGAAATTACTTATCTCTTGATGCGTGAACCAAACTGACATAAGCCGTGTCGTGGAGAGCCATTGACCTAAAAGACGATTCCGCGCTACCTCCCGGTGCAGTAGACTAGAAGCGGTCGCCCTTCGGGATAAGCACGACGCCGGAGTTTATGTGCACTCACAAACACGACTGGAATTCAGAATACTTGCCTTGAAAACTAAAAAGAAAGAACTCGTGTTTAGATAATTTTAGAGAAAAGAGAAGACCGTGTTGTTGTGTTGTCTAGATGAAGAAAGACGGGGTTTATATAGCCATCCAATGGAAAACGGCTAGCATAAAACAAGGGAGGAATTTGGCCAAGAAATCATCCAGATTAATTTGGCCAGTCAAGAACGAAGCAGTAATCAAGGAATTGAATCAGTCAGCTATAACCAAGTGACTGATTAAATTCCGTAATCCCAACAGTCAAAAAAGAATATTCTGTTTAACAAAGAAAGGAAATAAAATTTTTCCAAAAAGATAACAAGGACCCACGCCCGCGCATCGCATTCCCCAAGACCTTAAGTCTGACCCGACCCAGAGCACGCGAGTGTGTGCGGTGTAACACACACCTCCCACTCACTTAACTAAGTAGTGCACTACAATATAAAAACAAGGCAAACCCTCATTCCCTAGAGGAAGTATAAATCAAGGGTTGTGAGATAAATGGAAATGTCTCACAATCATTAAAATAACATAAAAGTATAAGGAAGAGAGAGAAAGGAGAAGAGATATAGGAAGAGTGAAAAAGGTGGTGTGGGCCCCACTAAAACTATTCAGACATGTATCACGTGCAAAAATAGACAAAAATTTTAGGGACCACTACCATTGAGTTTATATTTTGTTCCATTAAAACTCCGGTGGAACTTGTTGAAGTACCACTGAGACTATATTTTGTACCACTGAGAATGTATTTTGTACTATTGAAACTCCAGTGATATCATTTGATAACTCAATGAGACAACTTTAAACTGACGCCCAAAATGCCTATATTACCCTTGTGAGACATGACTTTATTGTCTCTCAACCCTCCGTTTATATAACCTCCATTCCCCAACCAATGTGGGACTTTTCACTTTCATTTGTTTTTCTCTCTCTCTTTGTTTTTCCAAACTCTCTTGTTTTATATCAAGAACTTCCAACATATTGATGGTCATCAATTATATAATAGAATTCTATAAAATTAGTTTGAATTTAAACTACTGCATTAAACTGCTACTACCTCACCATCTATAATTATACCTTAAAAAAGTATTTGCAAAGGTAAGATCATGACAAGGTGGGATACTGTAGACACCCATTTGTGTCTCCCCAAAATCAAACCCAGTGATGGATACCTTTCGCGTCGAATCATAATCGAATGAAGTGAAAGTGTGGAAAGTCTAGTGTTGAGGTTACTTTTCTTTCCCTCTGTTTTTGAAAACCTATATTTAGAAAACAGCCAATACAGTTTGGTTTGGTCCATGTCAAGGGTCCAATAATAGTGTAGTTGGGTCAGGTTTGGAAAGATCTTTCCAACGATATATTATAAGCCCAATTCCGATGAATAATGAGGAAGTTATGGCCAAATTACTAAACCGGGCCCGGTTTGATGTGCGGCCCAATGATCTAGAGGAGGGCCTAATATTGATTCATCATTCCTAATTCAATTAGAATTGATTATAGTCTTCTAGATTCTTCTAGAAGGTTATTTTCATCCTAATTTAATTAGCATTGATAAATTGACTTTAGTTGACTTTTAGAGTTTTAATTAGAATAAAAGAAGTGTTTTTAAGGAAAATATGATTTTGCCCTTCTGTACGGCTAAATTTTATCAAATTAAGAAAACACATGGAAACTGGTTCCTCCTAGCGTCTGACGCCAGGACTAGTGTCTGACGCCAGGACTAGCGCCTGGCGCTAACCCTGGCGTCTGGCGCTAGTTCGTTTTATTCTCTTTGAAACTCTGATTCGTTTTTTTATCCATCCGGCTGATTTTCTCTATAAATAGCCTCCTAAAACCTCCGTTTTCAATCATCAATTCTCTTCAATCATCAACAACTATCAATTCTTATTCTCTCTAGTTTTCTAGTATTCTCTCTCTCCCTCTATTTTCTAAACTAGCTTTTCCCATACAAAATTCCGCATTTGCAAGATCTAGAAACATCTAGCCAAATTCAAAGTTGCCTTCGCCCTAGACGTGAAAGGTTTTAATTTCTGAGGGTTTGGTCCTAAATCTCTCTTTCAATTATTTAATTTAATTGTTTGTTATTTTCCTTGAAGTTACTAACGTGTGTATTTTATTATTAGAAAGAGATACGAGGCATCCAAGTAAGTGCTTTAATTGTTTGCATTGATATTATGATATAAAAATCATGTGTAGGTTGTTATTATGATTCCTAGTATCATGTTAGGATGCTTGATGTTTTGAATGACAACAATAGTTCCTAGTATTATGTTTAGGGAAAAGGTTATAATATCAAATATGCATATTATGATTCCTGTGATGCTTCCTATTTTCTTTCCTAATATCATGTTAGCATCATGTTAGGGCTATATATTTGATCTTTATTGCTTAGTGACATGATAGAGTTTGTTATTAATCTTGTTAGTATCATGACTAGGATCTTGCTATTATTATGCTTTAGCATGATTGTGATAAATATGATTATTATTATTATTTTGATGATGATTAAAGTTATTATAAATTTATGATGATTATTATGTTGCTTGATTATATTTATTGTTATTGCTTGATCAAACCTTTTATTGCATGTTTAAAGGGAATTTGTACTTGTAATCAAGCTTAATAAGATAATTAATAATCTTGTTTGGATTAATTTGATTATAATTTAAGTGATCGCCAATAATAGTTTTATTTGTGCATTAATATTCAACCAAGATATATTAAACAGGTTTAGAGTTAATCCTATTGATTGCATGTTAGTCAGAAAGCGCACATGAATACGATCAGAATAAAGTAGAGGCCTGTTATTAGGGCAGGTTCAATCTCTTTTAGGTTGGATTTGTACCTTCATCCCCGAACTACCAATCATGGTTCCAAACCTATTGGAGTTGACGATCGTTAAGGGGTGTAACCGTTCAACCTTCACCTCGTGAACGGTTTACAAGTTCCTAAAACTTATTGGCGACTCTTTTGCTCTATCTTCTTTCCCTTTGGACGCCACCATGCTTTAGTGTATGATCACAGTGGGGTTCAAGTTTGGGATAATGCTTGAAATATTCCCTACAGTTTTTTGGCGACTCTACTGGGGAGGATTTCTATCTCAATTCCTAAAATTTATTTTGGCAATTAGAATGAGTGGATGAGCCTCGAAAAGTTCTAAGTATTTCATGTGCATAATTTTGATTAACATTATTGTCATATGCATAAAAAAGATCTCATTGGAAAGACCATCCGTAATGAGTTAAAAACATAGGATTTTTACATGTAGGAAATTTGAGGAATATCTTTCACAACTAGGATCGAAATAATGCTGCACGAAACTGGAAAATTTTATCGAGCACAGAAAGCTGCTGAGGCATGTAGGAACTAGCGTAAGAAAACAGAGTCTATCTAGCGCCGAGGATTTGACTTTGGCGCCAGGCGACACTACTGTCGCTAGGCGCCAAAGACAAATCGCGGCGCCAACCTCTGTTCGCTGGCGCCAAGATCTTCCAATACCGAGCCAAAAATATGCGTTCTAATTTTGACCAGCTTTTAGCACTGTTTGCTCGATCCTACTTCCTGATTGAGTTTTTCTCACTTTTCTGAAACCCATATGTGTTCTACATATGGACATAACTCTCTGGGAATTCATGCTCCATCTACCTGATTGAACGCTCCGTGCAACAAAGGGTACATCCGAGAATGTTGAATTCACCAAATTAAACCATGGAAGCGAGTTTTTAACTCGCGGTGTCCCATCCGCTCGCGCCAACCCTTCAAAAGGTAAGGCTTCCGCGCGGTGCATCCGGACAATTAACCATGGACCCTCTTTGACTAACCCATATCCCAAACTTTAGAGAACTAGAGCCATGGTTAGGTTGCAAACTCATTGTATCATGTTATGACTACTTGTGCATCTCTTACTTGTGCATACTTATTATGTGACTAAACTAACCGTTTGGTTTGACCTGTGTTTGTAAATAAGTCTTAATAAAAAAATTAATGACTAAAGGACTTTTCTCAATTAATTAATTACTCAATTAAATTTGAGCTAATAAATATACCTTAAATCGAGTCATAGTTCCTTTGAGTCAACCGGATTTTTATTCCCGTATACTGCACAAGCGTCAACCTGTTTTGGTCATAGCCAGAGTTCTAGGAAGAACTACGAGTCGTACAGCCTATGGATCTAAAGCCCCGAGTTTTATCTTTAATTTGGAGTTGGTTTCATCCCAATCAGAGTCACAAATCAAAAGTTATGACTAAAATACCACAGTCTGTCCAGTTTAATGCATATACGTGAGGTCTTAACTCAGTCTTTGTTCGAGTCTAGTCACATAGTCTAGCCACATGGTCATGACACGAGTCTTAACATGTCACTTGCACTCACAATAAAGAACCCACTAATATGTATATACACCATGACCATGTCTTAGGTTCATGCATGAGTCGGTTTTTTCCGTCATTTGAGTTGGGGGTACATTATATTCCCAATTTTTTCATATCTCTCCATCTACATCATCTTTCCATTCTCTACATGCTTCTCCATATCACAACCTTCATTCTTCCTACCTTCTTCCATCCATGCATGTTGAATCGAGTTTGAGTCATGTGATTGACAAAAAAAAAAAAAAAAGATTACTGATGAAACAAATGCACAAGGCAAGCTTCTCGCCAAGATTTCATGACCTCTTTTTCTATTTATTTTTCATTTTTTTCTTTCCCCAAAAAGTCTAGCATAGGCACCTTTCTTTTCCCTTAGATTGATTTTATAGGTTTTTTCTTTTTCCCTTTAGTAAAAATGAGCATTTATTTCCTTATATATGATTGTAGGGAATATTTCAAGCGTTAATCCCCTAGCTCGAACCCCACTGTGATCATACACTAAAGTACGGTGGCGTCCAAAGGGAAAGAAGATAGAGCAAAAGAGTCGCCAAAAAGTTTTAGGAACTTGTAAACCGTTCACAGGGTGAAGGTTACACCCCTTAACGATCCAAGAGATCGTTAACTCCATAAGGTCTTGAACCAAATAGGGTTCGGGGATGAAGGTACAAATCCAACCTAAAAGAGATTGAATCTGCCTTAATAATAGGTCTCTACTTTATTCTGATCGTATTCATGTGCGCTTTCTGACTAACACGTAATCAATAGGATTAACCCTAAACCTGTTTATCTATGTTGGTTGAATATAATGCACAAATAAAACTATTATTGGCGATCACTTGAGTTATAATCAAATTAACCCTAAACAAGGTTATTAATTATCTTATTAAACGTGATTACAAGTATAAATTCCATTTAAGCATGCATAAAAGGCGTGATCAAGCAATAAAAATAAAGAATATCAAGCAACATAATAAATAATCATAAATTATTATAATCAATAATCATGTTAAAGCATAATACTAGCAAGACCCTAGGCATGATACTAAAAAGATTAATAACAAACCCTAGCATGTCACTATACAATAAAAATCAAAGCTTTAACCCTAACATGATACTAACATAAATTTTGACAATTACCACCTTCTACTTTGGTCATTTTAGCAATTACCACCTTGTATTTTTTTTTTGAAAATTACCACCTTCTCTTTTTCAAAACACCAAAACTTACCACCTTCTCTTCCTTTAACGGCCACATGACGTCATGCATGGCCCACCACTTACCTTCCCCTCCCATTTCCCTCCAATTTATTTTCCCTTAACTCGATTCTTACCTTTCATTCACTAATTTTCCCCCAAAAAATCCGAAAATCTTCAACTCACTCCTCCAAATCAAAATTAATCAACAATTAGCTTTGGTTGCTGCAACATGACTTTGATTCCGAAAAGGTTGGTATGTTTTCTTCATCATAATTTCTTTTTTTTTTTTGGGGTATGAATGCGTGTTAGCTAGGGTTTGTGGTTGCAATTTTGGGGATTAAGGTAATGTAGTTGAAATTAGGGTTTTACGAATTAAATTAGGGGTTAGGGTGTTCAATTGGTGAACTAATTAACCACAATTTATGAATTATGACCTGGTTCTCGAACTTATAATTACTTGTAGCTAACTAAAGATGTGATTTTGTGCAGACTGAATTTCACATCTGCAAGTGTGGGTATCTTGCTTCGAATTTGACTTCATGGACTAAGCAGAATCCAGGGAGAAGGTTTCAAGCTTGCCAATTTTACGAGCAAGACACTGATAGCAGGGGTTGTGACTATTTCAAATGAGTGGACCTTGAAATGACTGAATGGAAAAAGGATGTGACTAATTCACTCATGGCTGATGTGAATGCTCAGAAGATTGAGTTGACGATGATGAAGAAGGAATTGGATGATGTGAAAGCTGAAAAAGGTTGCCTTGCACTTGAGAATGAAGCACTGAAGAAGGAATTGAAGTTCATGAAGTTCTAGGGTTTGTTAATTTCACTTTACACTATCAAATTACCTTGCCTTTTAACTCCGTTTTGCAATTTCCAAACAGCAAAGGCCTCCTAGCTTGGTCCCCCCTTCAACAATGACGTTTCCAACCCTATTATAGTCTCTTACTGCGCCAGGAACAATGTACTATTCTAGGCAATTTAGCAAGTACTTTGACCAAGAATAATGAGGAGAGAGAGAGGATGTGATAAGAGAGAGTAAAATCTCATAAATTTTTAGGTGGGTGAGGATGAATTGATGAACAATAATGGTGAATGAGAGAGAAGAGAGACAGGGGAGAAGAGTGTCGAAATAGAAATGAAAATAAGGAGGAAAATGGGAGGGGAAGGTAAGTGGTGGGCCATACATGACGTCATATGGCAGTTAAAAGGGGAGAAGGTGGTAAGTTTTGGTGTTTTGAAAAAGAGAAGGTGGTAATTTTCAAAAAAAAAAAAATACAAGGTGGTAATTGCTAAAATGACCCAAGTAGAAGGTGGTAATTGTCAAAATTTTCTAAATATTAGGAAGAACATAAAAGGCATCATAGCGATCATACTTAATATTAAAATTACCCTAGACATGATACTAGGAATTTATAATAACAACCTAAAAATGATTTCTACATCATAACATCAATAAAAACCATTAAAATACTTACTTTGATGCCTCGTACCTCTTTCTAATAACAAAATACACACGTTAGTAACTTCAAGGAAAATAATAATTAAAACAATTAAATTAAATAATAATTAAAATAAAGATTTGGGACCAAACCCTCAAAAATTAAACCTTTCTCGTCTAAGGCGAAGGCAACTTCGAACTTGGCTAGGTGTTTCTAGTGCTAATGAATGTGGAGTTTTTGTATTTGTGAAAAGGCTAGTTTAGAAAAGAGAGAGAGAGAGAGTAAAATCAAGAAAACTTTATGAGAGTTGGTGAGAATTAGAAAGAAATTGATGAGAATTGATGATTTAAAATGGAGTTTTTAGGAAGCTATTTATAAAGAAAATCAACCAAAAAGATAAAACATCAAAAACAGAGTTCTGACGCGGATAAAATTTGATTACCGCCAATGCCGGTCATTGGCGCCAGACGCCAACATTAGCGCCAGGTGCCAATGCTAGCGCCAGGCGCTACAGCTGGAGTTTGGCGCTGATTAAGAAATTCATGCGTTTTCTTAAAATCAGATAATTTGCCGTATAGGAGGATAAAATCGTATTCCCTCAAAAAATTCTCTTTGATTCTAATTAAAACTCTAAAAAGTCAACAAAAGTCAATTTATCAATGCTAATTGAATTAGGAATGAAAAGAACCTTCTAGAAGAATCTAGAAGACTAAAACCATTCCTAATTGCATTAGGAATGATAAATCTATATTAGGCCCTCCTCTAGATCATTGGGCCGCATATAAGGCTCAAACCGGGCCCAGTTCAGTAATTTGGCCATAACTTCCTCAATATTCATCGGAATTTGGCTTATAATATATCGTTGGAAAGCTCTTGTCAAGCCCTATCCAACTACACTACTATTGGACCCATATCATGGACCATCCAAACTGGATTGGCTGTTTTCTTAAAATAATTTTTCAAAAACAGAGAGAAGAGAAAAGAATTAAAACTATCCGCAACACTAGACTTTCCATACTTTCACTTCATTCGATTATTATTCGACGCGAAAGGTACTCATCACTGGGTTTGGTTTTGGGGAGACTCAAATGGGTATCTACAAAAGCCCCCATTTTAACTGAGTTTGGAGAAACGCAAGTTTCGAAAACAAAAGTCAAAGTAGCGATAGGGACGGAGAATGATTCAGAACGTTCTGTGATCCTAAATCAATTTTGTAACGCCGATACCTGAAAACTAGAGTTAGTTAAACAGATAAGAGAGTTAAGAAACGCGTATCTTGCACCGTCGAGCACACGTTTCTGAGAGTAACCGATTTGTTGCTACTTTACTGTTGTTTTAATGACCTCCTGCCAAGAGAATGCCATCCCGCTTGAAAACCGCTACGCTTGTATCTGCTTCCAATATTGAAGATTTCTTTGCTTGAAACGATCCTATTCCGCTTTGATAATATTCCACGTCCAAGGGAATACTATCAAAGATTGGTTTGCTTGAAACAATCCTCTTCCGCTTTGTAACCATCTTCCACGTCTAAGGGAACACGATTAAAGATAATTTCACAATCTAGGGAACGCCATCTTGCTGTTTCGATGTTCACTCGTCTCTGAACAAAGAGCTTCTTTTTTTGATATGTTCACGCGCCTCTGAACAAAGAACTTCTTTTTTTTTATATGTCCACGCGTCTCTGAACAATAGAGCTTCTTTTTTTTTTTGGATATGAACTTCTGAATGAGTGTCCACGCGTATCTTAACGAAGAGCTTGATAATAGGATGCCCACGCGTCTCTGAGCAAAAGAGCTTGAAAGAAATGTCCACGCGTCTCTGAACAAAAGAGCTTTGATGATATGCCCCCGCGTCTCTGGATCAAAAGAGCTTCGATGATTGAATGTTTGTTGCGATAATATTTCGAAGAAAAATTTCCGAAGACCAACGCTTGCCGATCTCTAAAGCTCGCTTGAACTTTGCTTCCGCTAAAACCAGTATGTCGGTGTCTCCGTGATGAGCCCATGCTTAGGCGCTTTAAGCTAAGTGAGACGATCTTTTGTCTGGTCGATCACTTATTATGTTTGTAATTAAACCGACTACTTAATCATGTCAAATTTCTTATAGGGGCTAACTGGCGTACCAAGGAACTCGAAATTGCTGTATGAGGTCGAAATCACCTTTCTGAGAGGCTTCGAGCTCTATCGCTGCTGAAATATCTCTGGCGCCTAGAATTGGCTCTGTCGCCAGACGCTATGATCTGGCGCTAAAAACTATTGCCAGACGCTAGATGTTTTCGCCTAGCGCTGGAGTAGGGTCTTCCCTATTCTGCTGCACATGTATTTATTTTTTACTATAGAACTTTGCTAATCTCTTTAATTATCTTATGGTTGACCTAAAGTTTAATGTCGCTTGACTCATTGACTTGACACGACTCAAGTCATAAACTTGACTCGCTGTGATTGACTCGAGGTTGACTCGACTCGAAGTGCAATGATAGTGTTGACTCAATGTGACTCAAAAATGCAAAAATTTTCCGTCATTTTTGTGGAGGGTACTGACTTTCTCCCGAAAAAGAAAGACGCGAAAAAGGATCGAAGTGTTTGAAGGGACATGTTGAATGAGCTTAGTTAAATGTCATTTGATACTATCTCTCAAGGTGTAAGGATTAATCCATCCTAGGCTATCTCAATGGTTGACTCCATGATGAAAGTATTTGGGTAACTTTGGCACGGAGACTAAGCACTCCATACTTCGATATGCAATGATGATTATGAGTGATATTGGGCATTTTGACATGACAAGGCATGCTTCAGTGTTATGTTAAGATTTCATGACAAAAGGGTTCCTAATGGAAGGTATATTTGGTCATGTATCTGTGATGTGTGTGAAAGTGATTCTAAAGTTAGGCCGCAAGGGCTAAGTATGTGAAAAAAGATATTATTTCAAGAAGAGTAATGATGGTGACTCTTAGGCTAGGTAGGCTAATGATGTAGGGATCAAGCCCCCAAGTCTAGCTTTAAGTAGATAGGGATGAGCATTGGATATCCCTTGATATGATCATGGTGTGTGAATGTGAATATGAATGCATGCTTATTACGGCCGCACCTCGATGTGAGGTTGCCTACGTATCCGTTAGGAATCAGGCCGAACGTAGCTCTAGCCGAACCTCGCACAAGTATGTGTATACCTCAAAAAGGTCTTTTTAAGGGTTGTAACGTGGTTAGGCTAAAGGTTTGAAGAAGAAGGGGATAAAGGCTCAAGACCCTAGATAAGCCCCCAAGGTGTGCAACTTTGCTTTTGAATATTTATTTTTATGCTTGAGTTTCTACTCTTTTTTTTTAGCTTTTTCTTTTGATTTAGTATTTATCTTATTTTTATAAGTGTGAGCAATCCCGATCATGCGGTCTATCACTCACTTGGCATTCATGTTTCTCAGGCACGGTATCGAGCACTCGATAAGAGACGCAATCTGAGATGTGTTCTTATCAAAGATATTTTCATATCAAAGACATTGGAACACTTACCCTTTTGTACACTTTTATTTATTTTTTTGCTTATTTTTTTCTATATTAATCTTTTGAAGTCACTCAAGCTTTGTTCTTTGAAAATTGCATAAGTTGCACACCATCCCGTCCCAAGGTTAGGTAGATATGGGTTGAAAAATGAAAGGTCTATTGTTAGACGAGGCTCAAAGTGGTTTATCAAAAAAAAAAAAAAATTGCATATTTAAAGGGTGAAAGGTAGTATGACGTGGCTACAAAGGGTGCCTCAAATCATTGGTATACCTTGTGCTTAATTCGACATGGTTTTTTTTTTTTTAATGCAATAATAATGAAATGATCATATGTAAGAGAATAAACACTCATTTTATTAAAAAAAAAAAAGGAAAAGAAAGAATCTACAAAATTAATCTAAGGGAAAAGAAAAGGTGCCTATGCTAGACTTATTGAGGAAAGGGTAAATAAAGAAAAAGAAA
Source organism: Chenopodium album (assembly GCF_948465745.1). Taxonomy (NCBI): domain Eukaryota; kingdom Viridiplantae; phylum Streptophyta; class Magnoliopsida; order Caryophyllales; family Amaranthaceae; genus Chenopodium; species Chenopodium album. Next base: position 2,552,005 of record NC_137836.1, on the reverse strand, counting down.
AAAAGATGTCATGAAATCTCATCGTTGAAGCTCGCCTCTTGTCTTGTGTTGTTTACTTTATCATCACTCGCTCTTCTTGTTAACTGGAGGTACGGGAAGCTTGTTATTATCAATCAAATGTTGGATAGCCTCCTTTAGCTTCCAACAGCTCTCAGTAGCATGACCCCTACCTTGATGGTACTTGCAGTGCACATTTGGATTCCAACTAGGCAATCTTTTCTCAAGTGGGGGATCTTGAAGAGGTCCAATAGGAGTAATGAGTCCCTTGGCATGGAGTCGATCGAAAGCATCATCGTAGCTAATTCCAATAGGGGTAAAATCCCTTTTTTGTTGCTTTCTAAATCCTAAGATCTCATTAAGGTCGAAAGTACCAACACTGTTGCTAGAGTACGTAGGTGTTTTCAGAAGGAGAAGGATAGTCGTTCTTCTTCCCTTTATAGCCACTGTTACTATTGTTACTAATCTTGGCCTTCTTGTCGCGTGGAGGAACATGAAGGAGATTTGAATCAATGAAGTCTTGAACACGATCCTTGAGGGCGAGACACTTTTCAGTAGTGTGACCGCGACCTCTATGACCAATGGAGTGAATATGACCTTGAGAAAACGTTTCAAATGTTAATCCCCTAGCTCGAACCCCACTGTGATCATACACTAAAGTACGGTGGCGTCCAAAGGGAAAGAAGATAGAGCAAAAGAGTCGCCAACAAGTTTTAGGAACTTGTAAACCGTTCACAGGGTGAAGGTTACACCCCTTAACTATCCAAGAGATCATTAACTCCATAAGGTCTTGAACCAAATAGGGTTCGGGGATGAAGGTACAAATCCAACCTAAAAGAGATTGAATCTGCCCTAATAATAGGCCTCTACTTTATTCTGATCGTATCCATGTGCGCTTTCTGACTAACATGCAATCAATAGGATTAACCCTAAACCTGTTTATCTATGTTGGTTGAATATAATGCACAAATAAAACTATTATTGGCGATCACTTGAGTTATAATCAAATTAACCCTAAACAAGATTATTAATTATCTTATTAAGCGTGATTACAAGTATAAATTCCATTTAAGCATGCATAAAAGGCGTGATCAAGGAATAAAAATAAATACTATCAAGCAACATAATAAATAATCATAAATTATTATAATCAATAATCATGTTAAAGCATAATACTAGCAAGATCCTTGGCATGATACTAAAAAGATTAATAACAAACCCTAGCATGTCACTAAACAATAAAAATCAAAGTTTTAACCCTAACATGATACTAACAATCATAAATATTAGGAAGAACATTAAAGGCATCATAACGATCATACTTAATATTAAAATTACCCTAGACATGATACTAGGAATTTATAATAACAACCTAAACATGATTTCTACATCATAACATCAATAAAAACCATTAAAATACTTACTTTGATGCCTCGTACCTCTTTCTAATAACAAAATACACACGTCAGTAACTTCAAGAAAAATAATAATTAAAACAATTAAATTAAATAATAATTAAAATAAAGATTTGGGACCAAACCCTCAGAAATTAAACATTTCTCGTCTAGGGCGAAGGCAACTTCGAACTTGGCTAGGTGTTTCTAGTGCTAATGAATGCGGAATTTTTGTATTTGTGAAAAGGCTAGTTTAGAAAAGAGAGAGGGAGAGAGTAAAATCAAGAAAACTTGATGAGAGTTGGTGAGAATTAGAAAGAAATTGATGAGAATTGATGATTTAAAACGGAGTTTTTAGGAAGCTATTTAAAGAAAATCAACCAAAAAGATAAAACATCAAAAACAGAGTTCTGACGCGGATAAAATTTGATTAGCGCCAACGCCGGCCATTGGCGCCAGACGCCAACATTAGCGCCAGGTGCCAATGCTAGCGCCAGGCGCTACAGCTGGCGTTTGACGCTGATTCAGAAATTCACGCGTTTTCTTAAAATCAGATAAAAATTGCCGTACAGGAGGATAAAATCGTATTTCCCTCAAAAAAATGCTCTTTGATTTTAATTAAAACTCTAAAAAGTCAACAAAAGTCAATTTATCAATGCTAATTGAATTAGAAATGAAAAGAACTTTATAGAAGAATCTAGAAGACTAAAACCATTCCTAATTGCATTAGGAATGATAAATCTATATTAGGCCATCCTCTAGATCATTGGGCCGCATATAAGGCTCAAACCGGGCCCAGATCAGTAATTTGGCCATAACTTCCTCAATATTCATCGGAATGGGCTTATAATATATCGTTGGGAAGCTCTTGTCAAGCCCTATCCAACTACACTACTATTGGACCCATATCATGGACCATCCAAACCGGATTGGCTGTTTTCTTAAAATAAGTTTTTAAAAACAGAGAGAAGAGAAAAGAAATTAAAACTATCCGCAACACTAGACTTTCCACATTTTCACTTCATTCGATTATGATTCGACGCGAAAGGTAATCATCACCGGGTTTGGTTTTGGGGTGACACAAATGGGTGTATACAATGATTTGCATTAAAACAAAAAAAAAAAAAAAAAAATTCATGTCAAACCAAGCACAAGATATACCAATGATTTGAGGCACCCCTTGTAGCCACATCATATTGCCTTTCACCTTTCTAATTTACAATCCTTTCTTCATATACCACTTTGAGCCTCGTCTAACGATAGACCTTTCAGTTTTCAACCTACATCTACCTAACCTTGGGATGGGATGGTGTGTTACTTATGTAACTTCAAAAAGTTTGAGTGACTTCAAAAGATTAAAATAGCAAAAAAAAAAAAAAAAAAAAAAAAAATAATAATAATAAAAGTGTACAAAAGGGCAAGTGTTCCAGTGTCTTTGACATAAACATGTCTTCAATATGAACACGTCTCAGATTGCGTCTCTTATCGAGTGCTCGGTATCGTGCCTGAGAAACATGAATACCAAGTGAGTGATAGACCGCATGATCGGGATTGCCCACACTTATAAAAAAAAAAAAAAATGCAAAAGCAAAAAAAAGAAGAGAGCAAAAATAAATAAAGCAAAAAAAAGAGAGCTAAAACTCAAGCATGAAAATACAAATATTCCAAAAGCAAAGTTGCACACCTTGGGAGCTTATCTAGGGTCTTGAGCCTTTTATCCCCTTCTTCTTCAACCTTTAACCTAACCACGTTACAACCCTTAAAAAGACCTTTTTGAGGTGTCAAAGCCGAACCGAACCGAAAGATCATCCTTTGTGAATTTTAACTGATCTGACTTTAATTATCCGAGAAACTCAACACCCAAACCCGGTCTGTAACTGGACTGAACTCAACTTGAATCCGAATTTGATCCGATTTGAACTTAACCCGGCACTGATTTGACCCAACTTGAGCTCAACCCTAAACCGATTTGACTCGACCTAAACTCAATACGAACCGAAATTGACCCGACAAACACCCGATTAAATCCGATTTGCTTTTTATTCGAACTGAAGTTAACCCAACCCGATTTTAACCCGACTGAATTTGACATGATTTCAAACTAACCATAGTTTTAAACCTAACTTATCGGTTACCTCTTTTTTACTTAACATATTTTAATGACACATGAATAATTTGACAACGATCCAATAACAAGATAAAAAAAAAAAATTAAAAATGTACTTATTTGAATATTAAATTTGGTCAACCTAACCAAAATTTAGTCAAACACGGAAAGTATCTGAATCAAAATTTGCCGAATACTGAATCAACTTTTGTAATCAAACCAAACTTAACAGAACCGAAATCAATCGAATTGAAACCAAACCAAACCGATCCAAAGTCATCTAACCCAAGATTAACTTGGTCAAACTAGTTTTGAACCCGATTCGGTTTTATCTGAACCGAATATGAACCGATTTGAAGTTGATCGACCTAAGCCCGATCTGTAATAGACAGATCTTGACCCGAATATGACCCGACTTGGAAGTGATCCGATCTGACCCGATGCGGGTTAAAAGGATTTTTTTGAAGCAAATATATCCGACCCAAATAGATTCGACCCAAATACCATCCGCTAATCTGAGTTGACACCTCTAGATCCACCAAGAACCAATCTTTAGCTAGTTGAAAACTTTTCAGAACTATAATTGATAAAAAATCACCCACAAAAATTTTTATAGAAAGTGTAATTTTGAATTAATATTCAAAGAAAACAAGAGCTTGAGAAAAATCAGTTAACACTACCAGTAAAAATTCCCATTTTACGGGTTACAACTTACAACTAGTATACTCGCAAGTCGCAACTATCGAATTTTGGTCAATTTAACGAGCAAGGGTCAAGGGAGGCCCATGCTCGAGCTCTTGTTTAATTGCTCGGCTTTGGTACGCCCACCTCGCTCAATATTAGCCAATTGTGTCTTTTTTTTTTTTTTGCCTCATCCATTTTCTATTCTTTTATCTCTACAAATAAAATTCCAAAAACACCAAAAATTTAAAATGACAGTATTGTTACCAGGCTCTCCCTTGAGCTGCCATTTCTCAATTCTTCCTAGTGTTAAAAAAGGTTATTCATTTTCATATAAAACTTCAACTTCTTTCAGTTTTCCGCCATTAAAGGGTAGCTTCAGAATCCATGGAAGCTCAGATAATCTCGACACACCCACATCTGTTGAAGAACAACAACAACAAGAACAGAATTTGCAAATTAAAAATTTAGAGGAAATAGAAAATGAAATCAGGGGTTCTTCTGCTTCCACTTCTACTTCTACTGCTGCTCCTGCAATTGAGAAAGATCTAAAAAAGGCAGGTTCTTTTTGCCCCCAAAGTTTCAATCTTCTTTGTTGTTTAGTAATTTTTTTTTTTTAATTTTTTTTTAATTTTTTTTGTTATCTTTATTCTGATAATTGAATCATATGATATATATAGTATAATCTTTGTTAGATTGTTATATTGTAGCTAATAGCTTAGTGTTGGGACTCCCTCCTCAATTATAGGGTTCCCAAAATTATATTTTTTTTTTAAAAAAGGGGAAAAAGGGAGATGAATTTTAGTCAATTGGAAGTGAAAACCTTGGAATTTCGTGAACAAGAAAGTTCATGTATGATCATGAACTTAGTATGTACCTTGAACTTGTCATGTTTTCTAGATTAAGAGAATGTGACTAGATTCATTCTTCTCTACATTTGTGTGGAAGATTCTAGGCTGTCTTTGGACATCTATAAATAGGAGAACCTTAGAGGAGTTTGACATACAAGTCATTCCACAACAAGCATTGTGAAGAAAACCTCTAAGACAGTAAGAGAGAGCCACAAAGAAAAGTGAGGAGCTTGAGATCATCTTCAATTACAAGTTAGTGAGTGTTCCACAATTGTACTTTGTGAGGAAAATATTGTTATCCATCTAATTTGGGTGAAGTCATATTGTAATCCTACTATTATATTATAGTGGAAGTTTTGGACTATTAGTCCCGCGGTTTTTACCATTATTGGGTTTTCCGCGTTACTAAAAATCTCTTGTGTTTCTTTTTATTTCTATTATTTTGTGATTCCCATCTTGAATTCACAAAGAGAGAAATACTATTTTTCCCAACACTTAGGGCCTGTTCACTTATGTTGAAATTCAATTCATTTCAGTTCAGCTCCTAATTTCCTTCTCTTATAAAATATTCATTTCAGTTTAGTTGAGTTCAGTCAATGAGAACAGGCGTTAGTTAATCTTTGAATATATTGGAGGGTATTGTTGGAAGTTTTGTGTTTGATGATAATAGATTAATGATTGGATTTTATATTAAATATTTTGGAGTTGAAAAGAACAGCCCTTTTGTCTAAAAATAGTCATCACTTATCAGTCATCATTGCCTTTGATTACAAGAATGTTGATCAGTGGAATTCTTTCCTTATTTATTGTTAATGTGATATGTGATTGTTTGTTCTTCATAATATGTTTAATAAATTGAAATAATAATTACAAGAGTATTTGTTTTTGGTTAGGGTTTGGATGATTTCGGACTTACTAAGGCGAAAATTGAATTGGGTTGTTGGATTTGATGTTTACCTGGAGTTTATAAGTAATGAGTGATGTTGGAAAAGTGAGGTAATACTTAAGGATCAAGAATAAACTTGAAATGTGGATTTTTAAAGTGAGCATTGAACTAAATCTTGTATGGGTTGTAAAAGGAGAAGTTAGTAGACATTGGCGATCTGATGTGTTTGATAAATGGGTGAGAAGGATCAATTCAATATTGGTCCAGTGTGGGAGCTTGATTGGCATATGATTGGGTTTATGACTTATAAGTTTGGAGGAGATAAAAAATTTGTTTCAACTTTCAAAACATTCAAATAACAAAAATCGAGTGAGAAAACAATTAAAAGATAATTCGTATTTTGAAAGTAGAATTAGGGGAGGTGGTTTTAATGAGTGAAACTTAAATTGTTTTTTTTTCGATTTTTAATAAATTTTAGGGGTGTTTAGGGGTAAAGGGACATTTTCTTATTGTATTGTTTTCAATTGGTGAATGAACATCTCATATGTTGCATTCTTGTATCACAAATGCAAAGATTTAATTGGTTTGTCACATTGAAAATATAGGAGGATACTAATTGTAGAGGATTTTTTACAATAGAAGGTAAGGACCCTCAGGGGTTCTATTGAAAATATGCAGAGAATTTGTGGCAGAAGATGTGGGGTGATATCAATTGTAGAGGAGTGCAAAATTGCTTGCTCCAATATGTGGCTTATATTTTTGTGCAATGGAGTAGTTTGGTGAATAGCAAAACCTTAAGGAAGGCTGGTTTATTGTTTAACTAAAAGCCAGATTTAATTCAGGGAGGAGAGGCATGCATGACTGCATGAGCCATGAGGTGCATGAGGTTTTATTTATCGGTTTTGGATTATATGTTTTTGTCGGGATAGCGAATATTCTAACGTGCTTGTTGTTGTCAGTACATATGACTAGCAAAGCTCTCTACAGCTGCAGAGAGGTTTGATTCTTTTTACTTATTATCATTCTTAGCACAGTTTTTAAGGGTGGTTGAAATGTATTCGTGAGAATTTAGATGTTTGAAAAATTGCTTTAGTTAAAGGGGTTAGAAAGAGTGATGTATAATTTTACGAGGCTTTTACAAAATCTCTATAATATTGCATCTATACTCTTTATGTCAAAAGTAGCAAAATGATCCAACTATCCAAGTATGATGATTGATTATGTGTCTACAAAAATTATAGGCAAAGGAATGCGGATAATGTGTGAGTTGGTGATGTAATGTTTGGCTGCAAGATGGCTAACAATAACGTGCCAGATCTTTGTAAGTTAATGAATTTGAGCTCTGTGTAGCCAACAAAAGACACTTTGAGGCCCTTTGCTTGTCCCATGCTTTTCTATTAGAAGTTTTTTTATTTTTATTTTTCCAGGATTTTTAGGGGGGTGGGAGGTTGATGGTCATGACTCATGAGTACTGATAGTTATATATATGCCGTTTTAACATAGATAACAACTGTGAGTTAAAAATTGATAAAGAAAGAAAAATTTGGTCTGTTCTCCACTTTAACAGCATAGAGATAAATAGAATGATCGATCAAATTTTATATAATCTGATGCAAGTGATCATTTATATATATATCCAAGAATGGCTTGGGAGTCACACTTGCTATTTTGCTAATGAATCGGCTTTGGTGTAAGGATTGACCAAATAGGATCCATGTTAACATGTTCTCCAGCTTTCATTGTTTGGTCAAAGGTCAGCCTCTACTCATAAATCAATGACGTTGCATATTTTTGGTCTTGTTTATCCTTCCTTATGCAAGAATCATTCAAAGGCGTTAAAGGCATAGTGGCAATGGGAATGCTTATGACATTGGCTTTGACAGCTCAATCCTGATGACTGATTTGAAATGCGTTTTTTTCTTCCATCTTTTTTGCGGAGACATACTGTGCAGAAAAATTCTTGACATGTTCCGTGTTCAATCAGGTAGTTAACAAGGCAGCTGCAACCTTTGCTCCTAGGGCTTCTACAGCTTCCAAAAATCCTGCTGTGCCAGGAAGTACATTATACTCAGTTTTTGAGATCCAGGGATACGCATCTATGCTTCTGGGCGGAGTTCTCTCCTTCAATCTTGTATTCCCTTCAAATGAGCCAGACATATGGCGATTAATGGGCATGTGGTCCATTTGGATGTTCAGTAAGTCCTTTTCTCCACTATGATAATAGAAATTCACTTCTTTTATTATACTACTTGGTTGCTCAGAATACTACATACCTAAGAATCACAAGAGATGTAGATCATGATGTAAAGGATAGAGAAAGTACGAGAGAGAGGGATAGACAAATAATTTACATGTGGGATTATTCACTGCGTAGCTTTCATTTGTTTTAGCATTTCAGGTCTCACTCATCTATATTGGGTTATTTGCATGTTGGTTAAGATGTTGACAAAATCTAGATGAACTTAAACATGTCAAATGGAGCAGAAAGCACTACTCGTACATTAGATCTGGTTTCTTGTGGTGGAATGCTCTGTTGATTTGGAGTGTGGACTATACGCGGGTTAAATAATAGTATTATATATTCAAATAGTTTGAGAGTGACAAACTACTATGTTGATAGAAACAAGGTGAAGGTCATTGAAACCCATTTTGCTCATAAATGTTAATTTCTTCCAAATATGCAATTTCTCAATCTCTATCTTTGATTAATAACTTTTGGAAATTGGAAACACAACTATACTCGATTATACTTGTATAACTGGAAACTGGAAATGAAATTTATTGTCTTTGGTGCAGCAATTCCTTCACTTCGTGCCCGAGATTGTTCAAACAAAGAAAAAGAAGCACTCAACTATCTTTTCCTCCTCATTCCATTGTTAAATGTTATAATCCCATTCTTTTGGAAGTCCTTTGCTGTTGTTTGGTCTGCAGATACCGTCGCCTTCTTTTTGATGTATGCTTGGAAGGTAAGAATAGCTTCTTTTCAATGCCTTTACCAATGTACACTGTTCAGTAATTTTCAGTTACTGACACTATTTCTGCTTCACAGTTGGGGTGGTTGCAGAAAATAGAGTAAGGTTGCCATCTTGTCTATGCTGTACAAAATTATGTTCAAAACTTTCAAGGGAGCCGAAAATTCTAGTGAAGGAAAGACTAAGATGCTTAGAAGCCAGACAGAGTTGACAATAAATTGAAGTTATTCATATGATGCAATCAGTTACTCCCTTTCGTTACGTGTATGAACAGTCTTGTAATGTTGTACGCGGATTTTTAATAGCAATTGTGTTGGTAATTACTCTGCAAAATTTTATAATTGTTACTGTATTTTATACCTGTTTAGTTAAGTATAGGAACATGGCTAAATGGCTTAAACGATAGATTTCCTAGTTCCATCCTACATTCATATTGTTATTTTGTATATTCACTACTTTACCTGTTTTCCACAAATTGGGAATAGGATAACGGTGGTCAAAGAGCCACCCAAAAGCGAGCAAAGTCTGTAAAGAAACACAAAGCAGAACCAAACAGCAGTTTGCAGCTGGGTGCAGTGGCTCAAAATTACAACCACCGGTAGCACCTTGGATAAGGCTTGACAAGGGGGGATCGCTGGAGATCGAGGAGCAAGCACACTCTAATCATCGGCAGCCCATCGAATTTCTGCTTGAAGGGGAAAAGCTGGTATTATTTAAGACAAGGGCTTGTTTTCACGGTTTTGGGATTTTCAATATAGCGTGAGAGGCCCGTTCAAAAGTACTACAATAGTATTTTATTTTTTTTTTTTTTTTTTTTTGAGGAAACGTTGGCCACTTAGCCGGGCAATATTATTAAGGCCTTGTTTGGGAGAAAGCTGAAGCTGATTGAGTTAGCTGATTTTGACTAGTTGATTTTATTAACTGATTTGACTAACTTATTGTATTAACTGATTATATAAAAGTGTTTGGTAAATAGCTGATAGCTTAAAGGTGATTGAGTATGTGAAATGACCAATAAGCTAATTGTGGGGTAGGTAGTTTAGATAGGATTTTAAATTAAATGAGGTTGTAAGTGTCATTTCACAATAATTAATGAATAAGCTAATTGAAAAAGCTCCTAAAATGAGCTTTTTCAAAAAGAGCTTATTTAGTGGAATAAGCTATTTCAATAAGCTTACTACCAAACACTTGTATTAGCTTGTTTAACTAGTCAATCAGCTAAAGTTAGTCAAATAAGCTAATATACATCCAATAAGCTTACTAGCAAACAGGGCCTAAATCAAATCAAAATCAGCTAAAGTGATGAAACTTTGAGTGAAATTTTCAGTCCATACATAACTCGACTCACATGCATTATATCTAGCCACCAAATGTGCTAATGTATTACCCGCCTGACTTACGAACGTGACAAAAATTGAAAGAAACAAACTCAGCTTTCATCCTATTAATATCATCGTAGAAGAGCATCAGTGGAGAGTAGCCCAACAATTCTTGCTTTATAGTCTGTACTACAGTCAAAGCATCACACTCTAGAACAATATTTATAATCCCCAGTAGACAAGCGACCTGAACAACAAGCCTAGCAGCTGCGACTTCAGCTTGTTCCACCTCCCAATTTGCCTTCAATCTCTGCGTTGCAGCTGCCACAATCACCATTTCATCCCGCATAACCATACCCAAACCCATTGTATTGCCAGCCCCCAAGTGCGCATCAGTACTGATTTTTACAACCCCTACAGCAGGTGGTCTCCAGCAATTAAGGTCACCAATAGTCACAGTAGGTGTGCTTGAATACTCGATGTGCATACTCAGTATAGTCAGCCAATAGCTTTGAGTAATTCACAGCCACCTGAATCAGACACGGGACCTTGATGCAAACGTTCATTCCTGCAAAGTCATGATGCCCAAGCCAGCATACAAAACCTGTTAATCTCCTTCCTGCCAATCCACCCACATGAGACGCTCAGAAAAACTTGAAGTTGGAGCATCAACTAACAGTCCCGCGCATACTCACTCTGAGCCCATATTATAGCAGTGTCATGACACTCTAAAAGAGCATGTAAAATAGTCTCACTAGCAGCCCTGCATCCCTGGCACACATTGACAGTAGTGATATGATGATGATGAAGCCTTTATTTCACTGCAATACTTCCCTTACAAGCCCTCCAAATGAAGTGGCGCAGTTTAGGTAATACTTCCATATCCCAAATCAGTTTCCATAATCCCTCCTCCCGATTTCCAATTTCCATTTAGAGAATACCACGCCTGAATTCTACTAAGCCTAGCCAACCAATAACCAGTCTTCACCAAATAACACCCATTCTTCGTTGGCCACCAAAATCTCTTATCAGCAGACCAATATGATGATATTGATATATCCAGAATCAAATCACTCTCCTATCAACAAAAGTGCTCTTGATAAGCTCAACATTCCAGCATTTATTATCAAAGTACAACAGGTCTGCCACTTTCATATCAGGGTCAGCATTCAGGTTTTGAGTTGGGACAAGAGATGTGCCTTTACCTGGCAGCCACGCCTCATCCCAGAGCCCAATGCTCATCCCATTCCTCACCCTCCATTTCAAGCCTTGAAGGAGAAGAGACCTCGCTCCCCAAATACTTCTCCATGTGTAACTCGGATAATATATAATTTTAAAAGTAGTACTACGTAGTTAGATAATAAAGTCAGCATTGTTTCATATGTAGCATAAAAGTCAAGCAAAAATCCAAGTGTATATTTGCATCAATTGCATGCATTGCACAATTTAATACAGTAATAATAGCTAAATCAGTAATAAGATCAGACTATCTTAAATCCACTACTTCATTAATGAACTACAACAAGGTAAGAAATAATGATCAATTTACATCTAACAGTCTATATTAGATCCGCGTTTCACAAAAGGGAATGAAAGGAAAGTAGTTGAAAGTCTGCAGCAGGGGAGATGCATCAACCTCAAAAGCCATTAAAAGGGAAAAAAATGTTAATCATTTACAGAAAGAACTTTGCAAGAAGACTCCAGCGGCTATTAAACTAAAAACAAATGACCACCAGCGGCTATTGATTATCAGGTAAGTAGATACTTCCACTTCACAGATCAGAATAAGCCATGATATACTCAAAGTCTCAAACTATTCACTTCATCCACCTCTTCTCTAAAAAGACTAAGGCCCTGTTTGGTAGTAAGCTTATTGGGGGTATATTAGCTTATTTGACTAACTTTAGCTGATTGACTAGTCAAACAAGCTAATACAAGTGTTTGGTAGTAAGCTTATTGAAAGAGCTTATTCCACTAAATAAGCTCTTTTTGAAAAAGCTCACTTTAGGAGCTTTTTCAATTAGCTTATTCATTAATTATTGTGAAATGACATTTATAACCTCATTTAATTTAAAATCCTATCTAAACTACCTACCCCACAATTAGCTTATTGGTCATTTCACATACTCAATCACCTTTAAGCTATCAGCTATTTACCAAACACTTTTATATAATCAGTTAATACAATAAGTTAGTCAAATCAGTTAATAAAATCAGCTAGTCAAAATCAGCTAACTCAATCAGCTTCAGCTTTCAGCTTTCAGCTTTCTCCCAAACAGGGCCTAAGAAAATGGTTTCCCTCAAAATCCATAGTTAGCTGTATCGCTACGTCCTCATCTACATAGCCAAATCTTCATCTTTAACAATCCAAATATAAATGTTAATAATTGGACACTTTACACAAACCAGCAACATTACAATTTTATGTAAATTGGCGGCCACCCAGACCCTCCTTCCTTCTCTTTCTCCTCATTACACTATATATACATTCTAAACATTTCAACCATTATTACACTATAAGAGTTAGGAATAGTCCTATACTGATCTTAATCATTTTATAGATCACAAAAAACACAGTTGCTGATAATAAAGCGAAATCAGGAAGTATTAAACACACAAAGTAAACTATAGGGGAATGGGACCAAATTGTTGGAAGTTCTTGATATAAAATAAGAGAGTTGGGGAAAAACAAGAGAGAGAGAAAAACAAATGAAAGGGGAAAATCCCACATTGGTTGGGGGGGGGGGGGAAAGGTTTTTCCTTGTTTTTATATTGTAGTGTCTTAGCACTACTTAGTTGAGTGAGTGGGAGGAAAGTGTTACTCCACACACGCGAGCGCGCGCGCCGAGCCGGGTCGGTCTTGGGGAATGCGATGCGCGGGCGTGGGTCCTTGTTATCTTTTTGGAGAAATTTTATTTCCCTTTCTTTGTCAAATAGAATATTCTTTTTTGTCTGTTGGGATTATTCTTTTCTGATTGTTGGAATTACGGAATTAAATCAGTCATTAATCCCTTGATTGTAGATGACTGATTAATTCCTTGTTTCTTGATTCCGTTGTTGACTGGCTGAATGAATCTGGTCGTTTTCTTAGCCAGATTCATCCCTTGTTTTATGCTTCTGGTCTCCCTTCTACTGCCTATATATACTCGGTCTTTTCTCTTCTCTAAAAAATTATCTAAACACGAGTTCGATCTGTTCTGTTTTCTGGGCAAATATTCTGAGTTACAGTCGGGTTTGTGAGTGCACATAAACTCCAGCGCAGTGCTTATCCTGGAGGGCGACCGCTTCTAGTCTACTGCACCGGGAGGTAGCGCGGAATCGTCTTTTAGGTCAATGGTTCTCCACGACGCGGCTATTATCAGTTTGGTTCACGCATCAATAGGTAAGTAATTTCTGTTTAATTGCTTAGTAGTTTAACAATCTAAAAGACGATTATGGCTTCCAAATTTCTGATTCGTGATATGTCTAAGTAAGAACCTCTTGATGGAAAGAATTATAAACGTTGGGCTGTTAGGATGCGTTTTTATTTGGTGCAAATTGATGTTGCATATGTTCTTGATGATATTGTTGAACCTGATGATAAGAATAATTTGTCTGAAACTGATGTTAAGTTTGCTAAGGATGATAGAACCTGTAAGGGCATGTTGTTGCATTAAATGTCAAATAGTCTATTGGATATTTATATGGGTTTTTATCATGCTAAGGATATTTAAGATGCTTTAGAGAAAAAATATGGGACTGATTATGCTGGTACTAAACGTTATTGTGTTAGTAAGTGGTTGAGTTTTCAAGTTATTGATGACAAGCATATTATTGATCAGATTCATGCTTATGAGAATGTGTGTATTAATATGGCTGCTGAAGGTCTGTCTATTTGTGATATTACCCTTGCTATTGTTTTGATTGAGAAACTCCCTCCCTCTTGGAAGGATTTTCGTAACCAATTGATGCACAAAAAGAAAGACCTAACCTTAGAGGAGCTTGTAGGACACCTCAAAATTGAGGAGGAAAACCGTATCAAAGACAAAAGGCTCTTCTGTTTTTCCTTCCTCTTCCTCTGCCAAAGCCAATCTTGTTGAACTCAAACACAACAACCAGTCCAAAGCCAATAATAGTTCTCTTAAGTTTAAAGGGAAGGTTCAAAAGTACAAGTTTAAGGGTACTTGTTTTGAGTGTGGTTTGACTGGTCACAAGGCTAAGGATTGCAGGGTCAAGAAGAAGAATAATGGGCAAAGTCAATCAAATCTTATTGAGGAATCTGACGTTATTGTTGATGTTGTTTTAGAAGCTAACTTTACAGGCAATGCTGCTGAGTGGATTGTTGACACTGGAGCTACCAGACACATCTGCGCCAACAAGGACATGTTCACTACCTATGACAAGGTTGAAGGTGAAAATGTTTTCATGGGCAACTCAGCTTCCGTTTCTGTCCAAGGCAAAGGGAAGATCGTTCTCACTCTTACTTCTGGAAAATTGCTTACTCTGACTAATGTTTTGCATGTTCAAGAAATGCGCAGGAATTTAATTTCTGGCAGTTTACTCATGAAAGCAGGACTGAAGCTCTCTTTTGATTATGATAGATTAGTTCTTACTCGCAATGGGGAATTTGTGGGAAAGGGCTTTTGTAATGGGGGGCTTTTTACTCTTGATGTTAAAATTGACACTATGAATGAGAATGCTAGTACTTCTTCTGCTTATATTGCTGAGTCTATTGATTTATGGCATGCTAGATTAGGCCACGTTAATATTGATTCTATTAAAAGGCTTAAAAACTTAAATTTAATTTGATTCCAAGTTTTTCTAACACTAATATTTCGAAATGTCAAATTTGTGTTGAAGCCAAATTTACAAAGAAGCCATATAAATCAGTAGATAGACAGACTGAAGTACTAGAGCTTGTTCATAGTGACTTGGGTGATTTTAACAATCACGAAAGTAGAGAGGGTAAAAAGTATTACATTACTTTTGTTGATGATTGCTCACGTTTTTGTATGGTTTATCTTCTCAGGTCTAAGGACGAAGGTGAGGAAATGTTCCTCAAATATAAAGCTGAGGTAGAAAACCAATTGGACAAAAAGATTAAGAGGGTTAGGAGTGACAGGGGTGGTGAGTACATCCTAGACACTCTTAAGGCATTTTGTGAGAAACTTGGCATTATTCATGAGACAACGGCTCCCTATTCACCCGAACAAAACGGTATAGCTGAAAGAAAAAATAGATTTTTAAAGAATATGATGAATTCTATGCTTATTAGTTCTGAGCTTCCTAATAACATGTGGGGGGAGGCTATTCATTCTGCTTGTTATGTTTTGAACATGGTTCCTCACAAGAAGCTTGACAAGACTCCATACGAAATATGGAAGGGTCGAGCGCCAAATCTGAAATACTTGAAAGTGTGGGGGTGCCTAGCAAAAGTAGGCATACCTAGTTTCAAGAGGGATAAAATTGGTCCTAAAACTGTTGATGCTATTTTTATTGTGCTTATCAAAGTGCAGTTTATCGTTTTTTTGTCAGAGGTACTAACGACACTTATGCAAGTGGCCATATCATTGAGGCTAGAGATGCTGAGTTCTTTGAGAACATTTTTCCTTGGAAAATATCTCCCTCTAATGATAGTGAATTAATTGCTAGTAGTTCTGTTAGTTTACCTATTGCTAATTCTCCTATTACTAATAATGATTCTGTTTTGGAGCCAAGGAGAAGTAAAAGGGCAAGAAAGGAAAACAGTTTTGGTCCTGATTTTATTTCTTCTTATTTATCTGAATCTTCCTTAATTGATGATGATTATTTTGTGCATATATTTATTTTGGAAGATGATCCAAGGACCTATGATGAGGCAATGAGATCAGTTGATGCTATGTTTTGGAAAGAAGCAATTGATAGTGAATTATAATCAATTCTCAATAATAACACTTGGGAATTGGTTGAACTTCCTAGAGGTTGTAAGCCCATTACTTGTAAATGGATCTTTCGGAAAAAATTGAAGGCCGATGGATCTATAGACAAGTATAAGGCAATAATAGTGGTAAGGGGTTTTACTCAAAAGTTTGGCATTGATTATTTTGATACTTACTCCCCTGTTACAAAAATTGCAACCATTAGGACTTTAATTGCTCTTGCTTGCATTTTTTTATCTTGTTGTTCATCAAATGGATGTCAAAACTACATTTTTGAATGGTGACTTGGATGAGGAGATTTATATGGTCCAACCTAAAGGGTTGTTGTTCCAGGCCAAGAGAACAAGGTTTGTAAGTTAGTCAAGTCATTGTATGGGCTTAAGCAAGCTCCAAAGCAATGGCATGACAATTTTGATAAGACTATGACTGGTAATGGTTTTCATGTTAATGAAGGTGACTCTTGTGTTTATTCTAAGCATGATAGTCATGGTTGTGTAATTATTTGTCTTTATGTGGATGATATGTTGATTTTTGGGACTGACTTGGATCGAGCAAATGAGACAAAACAATTTTTGAGTTCGAATTATGAAATGAAAGACATAGGTGAGGCAGATGTGATTTTGGGAGTAAAAATCAAAAGGACTCCAAAAGGCATCTGTCTTAATCAGTCACACTAAGTTGAAAAACTTCTTAAAAAGTTTGAATCATTTAATGTCGATCCAGTTAAGACTCCATATGACCCAAGTTTCCACCTAAAGAAAAATAATGGCGATCCAGTTAATCAGTCTGAGTATGTTAGAATTATTGGTAGTGTTATGTTTCTAATGAACTACACTAGACTTGACATTGCTTATTTTGTTAGTAGGTTGAGCAGGTACACTCATAACCCAAGCAGTGATCATTGGATTGCTCTTAGGAGGTTGCTTAGGTACCTTAAGGGTACTTCGGATTGGGGTTTGCACTACTCCAAATTTTCTGGAGTTTTGGAGGGTTTTTGTGATGCCAACTGGGTATCCGATAATGATGAAGTTAACTCCACTAGTGGCTATGTCTTCACCCTTGGGGGTGGAGCCATATCTTGGAAATCTTGTAAGAAATCTTGTACAGCTATGTCTACTATGGAATTTGAGTTTATTGCTCTTGAATTGGAAGGTCATGAGGCATAATGGTTGAGGAACATGCTTGCAGATATTCCACTATGGGGGAAGCCAGCTCCTTCAGTTGCACTTCATTGTGATTCGCAAGCTGCAATTGTTGTTGCACACAACCATGCCTATAATGGGAGGAAGAGACACATCCGTTTGAGGCATAAAGCCGTCAGAAATTTGAAGGGGTGATATCACTGGACTATGTTAAGTCTGAAAAGAACATTGCGGATCAGTTAACTAAAGGCTTATGTAAAAAACTAGTTTTGGAAACATCGGAAGAGATGGGGCTAAATCCCGTTGTATGAATTGTGAAATAGTGAACTCCTACTCACCATGAGTTCGAAGGGGAACAATATATAATAATTTGGAAGCACATTTTTATTTTATTTGACCATCTCTAGATGTTTGTTGTGCTTAGCTACAAATGAGAAGGAGGTTGAGCATATGACTCTTAATTGAACCCATATCCATATTTTTGGAGGTGTGTTGTAGCTCACACTTGATGGAGTTCACCTACTTAGGTGTGGAAGTGTGGCCGCTTCCTATGAGTATTTCGTGGGCTTATACTCTAGAGCACCTATGAGCATCCAGACTGGACGTATGGCCAGTATAATGCATCATTTTTATTCGCGGAATTTCATAATATTATACATGTTCAATTGTGTGGCTCAAAGTGACGGGTCCCTAACTCCCTATTGAGTTCAAGACGGAAGTCACTTGGTAGGTGAGGGATCATAGCTTGATGTCCACTATGTGTTAATTCAAGTCGCGAGACATTGACACTTATGTAATTGTTTTGTTTTGCCCAGAATTCATCTTTTCCTTCCTTTCTTTTTCATATCTTTAAACCTGTGGGGGATTGTTGGAAGTTCTTGATATAAAATAAGAGAGTTGGGGAAAAACAAGAGAGAGAGAAAGGCAAATGAAAGGGGAAAATCCCACATTGGTTGGGGGGAAAGGTTTTCCCTTGTTTTTATTTTGTAGTGTCTTAGCACTACTTAGTTGAGTGAGTGGGAGGTAAGTGTTACTCCACACACACGCGCGCGCGCCAAGTCGAACTAGGTCGGGTCGGGCTCGGGCCTCGGGACTTGGGTCTTGGGGAATGCGATGCGCGGGCATGGGTCCTTGTTATCTTTTTGGAGAAATTTTATTTCCCTTTCTTTGTTAAACAGAATATTCTTTTTTGTCTGTTGGGATTATTCTTTTCTGACTGTTGGGATTAAATCAATTATTAATCCCTTGATTGTAGTTGACTGATTAATTCCTTGTTTCTTGCTTCTGTTGTTGACTGGCTGAATGAATCCGGTCGTTTCCTTAGCCAGATTCATCCCTCGTTTTATGCTTTCGGTCTCCCTTCTACTGCCTATATATACTCGTTGCTTTTCCCAGTCATACAACACAATCAGTCTTCTCTCTTCTCTAAAAAATTATCTAAACACGAGTTCTTTCTGTTCTGTTTTCTGGGCAAATATTCTGAGTTCCAGCCGGGTTTGAGAGTGCACATAAACTCCGGCACCGTGCTTATCCTGGAGGGCGACCGCTTCTAGTCTACTGCACTGGGAGGTAGCGCGGAATCATCTTTTAGGCCAGTGGTTCTCCACGATGCGGCTATTGTCAGTTTGGTTCACGCATTAACAGATAAGTAATTTCTGTTTAATTGCTTAGTAGTTTAACATAAATTACCTGAAAAGATCAAGGTATCATCCATAAAGAAGGAAATGATTACATATCCATTCCAGATAAACAGGAATCAAGGGAAGAGGAGGGCTTTCCATTTTCTAAGTATGGCAATGCTTGGATGCTCAATGGATGACAAATTTCAACCAACGGCTGACCGGACCAAGCAGACTCAGCTAGCACAGTATTGACAACCTCAGAAGGATTATAGAAGTCCCAACTGAAGGAAGTCGGGTTGGACAGGATCTGCAGGAAGCCTTTGTAAATATCACAAAACACAAACTGAAGCGTAGATTCAAGTTGCTAATATGCTCATTCAAGAGACGATTATGCTGCATAATCAGCAGATTAATCTGATTGATACAAACCCTCGTCCTTCTGGGATTTCTTCCAGCGAGAAAGTCATTAAGGACGTTGATAAGAGAACATCCAAGAGGGTAAAACCCCATGATCACAACCTTTTGGACCCCAGCACCATACATATCACGTACAGAGTTGGACGCCTCATCGAGCACAGAGGACTTCCCCTCCCCTAAAAAGATGTAGATATAATCATCTACGCCCAATGAAAGATACAAAATAGAAGTCCCGATGAATTGTTGTTTTTCCTGTTCCTCAAGTATTAAACAAAGCAATTCAATCTTGTGCTCAGTCAGCGAGGGGAATGACGGGAGCTCACAAAAGGGTAAAAGAAAGCCGTGCCATTTTGGTTCACTACATCACAATGAAAACAATGAGTTAAAAATTAACCAAGCAAATTCAAGAAATTAAGCAAGTAAAGATTAAGGACATACCAAAGTAAGAGATAATGGTGGTTGCCGAACATGGGGGAAGCATAGAGAGAAAAGCACGAAGAAGAGGGTAGACAACCTGTTCGTTCTTGCACTAAAAAGTACTAGCCGGAACAAGAGGAGCTGGAGCCGGAGGCGGTGCCGGTGCCAGTATCAGATCCACAAGTCGAATATGAAGGTGTTTAAATATACTGTCACTAATTAGAATCGCTCCCGATATGATCAAAGTTATGAAAATGTAAAGAGTGAAAAAACCTTAATAAATCAACATTACTACACTAAATCAGGAATGAATTAGGGGTTTAATGTTGTTGATTTGGGGAAGATTTTGAGGAGTGTATTTTTTAAATTGTTCAATCGGTGATTTTTTATTAACTCTTTTTTTTTCTTTTTGAAACATTTAGGGTCTGTTCTGATTGACTGAATTAAGCTAAACTGAATTGAAAAGGAAATTAAGGCGATGTTCACATATTTATGCATCAATACACATAAATATGTGCAATATAATATTTACATAGTTATACGTAATTTGTTATTTTATAAATAATTTTAAGTAATTTGTTTATGTATAAATAATATCAATATTATATATGTAATTAATTTAATTTCAATAATAGTATTGATGATTATACAAGCTTAATTAAATTAAGTGTATATTATATAAAACAAAAACTTTTGCATGCCCCTGGTTTACAATAATTTTATTGTACATCGAACATTTTGCGAAAAGTGACCCTTTTTTCTTACAAAAGTGACTTTTTTTTTTTTTTTTTTTTTTTTTTTTTTTTTTTTTTTTAACAAAAGTGACCCATATTTTCACAAAAGTGACCAATTTTTTTTACAAAAGTGAGCTATATTTTCATAAAAGTTACCCTTTTTTTTATCACAAAAGTGACTTTTTTTTCACAAAAACAGACTATCAAAATAAAAAAAATAAACACAAAATGCAAAAGTTTTAGTTCTATAAATATGCTTGATCACTAATCTTACATTCATACTTCTCAATTTGATTTTTACGCTCTTCTCGTCAAAAATAATCACATTTTTCAATTTAATTTTTCGCTCTTCTCGTCAGAAATACAAATTGAGATTGTTGAATCAACACATATATTCATACTACCCAATTCTAAAATGTCAATTGGCTTAGAGTTGAATATATCTGCATACTTCTCAATTGAGATTGTTGAATCGATTTCGGGCGAAAAACGAAATTGAGATTGGCTATATTCATACTTCTCAATTGAGATTGTTGAATCAACACATATAAGAATACTACCAAGTTGATTCCTTTTGTACTACTTCATACCCTGCTGATATCAACCTCACTAATCAACAATGGCAACTGTTATGCCTTTGTTTGATTTACAGGTTTCGAAGAGTCGTGTGGGTGTTTGAGGTTGTTGTGCTGGGGTTGATTCTGGTGTTTGCTTCACTATGTTCGCCCAACATGGTGTGGCTGATTCCGGTGGTGGCGGCGGAGGTGCGGCTGATTTCGACGGTGGTGCGACTGATTTCAGCGGTGACTCTATTGCTTAGAGTTGATGAAGTTGCCCAGCCTGATTTACACTAATTTAGTGTAAATCGGATGTTATTTAAATATTTGTGTATATAAAAATATCTAAAAGTTAATGTATTAATTATATGAACATAAAAAAACCATATATGTATACAATTTAATAATGATTTACAAAACAAAATTGTACACATAATTAATTATACAAAAATACATTGTTATTTGTCATTAAATTATATTTTGTTTTGTATGTCATTAAAATAGTGCATTTAAATGTTTTTTTTTTATTTATATCAATAAATTTATTTTATTTGATTCAAAGTTAATTGTTATAGGAAAAATTGACATGAATAATTCCAATTTTGCTCAATTCGCTCAAAATAATCCCAATTTTCGATTATTTTTTAATAACCCTCACTTTAATATGAATTTGCTTTTAATGACAATTTCTTTTGTGCTCTGAGTACAATGGTCTTTGTACTCCATGTTGTTATTGCTTCATGTTATTTCAAGTGTTTATTATATTATTTAATATTGCATGTATTGTTATTTTATTATGCAGTAATGTTATTATGTATTAGACTCAAATCAAAGTGATATGGCACGACATGACTCAATGTGTACATGACTCGTGTGTGCATTGTAATGTGATCGTGCGACTCGAAAAATGCAAAAAAGCAAAAATTTTCCGTCAATTTTGTGGAGGGTACCGACTTTCTCCCGAAAAAGAAAGACGTGAAAAAGAAAATCAAAAGTTTGAAGATGCATGTTGAATGAGCTTAGTCAAATGTTGTTTGATACTATCTTTCAAGGATTAATTCATCCTAGGCTATCTCAACTGTTGACTCCATGATGAAAGTATTTGGGTAACTTAGGCACGGAGGCTAAGCACTTCATACTTCGTGATGCAATGATGAGTGATGTTGATATGACAAGGCATGCTTCAGTGTTGTATTAAGATTTCATGACAAAGGGTTCCTAAGGGAAATATATTCGGTCATGTATGCGTGATGTGTGTGATAGTGACACTAAAGTTAGGCCGCAAGAGCTAAGTGTGTGGAAAAATATATTGAAAAGAGTCAAATGGTGGTGACTCTTAGGCTAGGCAAGCTAATGATATAAGGATCAAGCCCCCAAGTCTAGCTCTAAGTGAATAGGGATGAGCACAAGAGATCCCTTGATATGATCATGGTGCAAGTGTGTGAATGTGAATATGAATGCATGTTTATTACGGCCGCACCTCGATGTGAGGTTGCCTACGTATCCGTTAGGAATCAGGCCGAACGTAGCTCTAGCCGAACCTCGCACAAGTGTGTGTACCTCAAAAAGGTCTTTTAAGGGTTGTAACGCGGTTAGGCTAAAGGTTATAGAAGAAGGGGATAAAGACTCAAGACCCTGGACAAGCCCCCAAGGTGTGCAACCTTGCTTCTGAATCTTTGTATTTTCATGCTTGAGATTTTATTCTTTTTTAGCTCTCTTTTATCTTTTGCTTTAGCATCTATTTTATTTTTATAAGTGTGGGCAATCCCAATCATGCGGTCTATCACTCACTTGGCATTCATGTTTCTCAGGCACGGTACCGAGCACTCGATAAGAGACGCAATCTGAGACGTGTTCTTATAGAAGATATTTTCATATCAAAGACATTGGAACACTTGCCCTTTTGTACACTTGTTTTCGTTTTTTATTATTGCTTATTTTTTGCTATTGCTTTCTTTTGAATTTGCTCAAGCTTTCTTTAGAATTGCATAAGTTGCACGCCATCCCATCCCAAGGTTAGGTAGATGTAGGTTGAAAAAAGAAGGGTCTATCGTTAGACGAGGCTCAAAGTGGTTTATGAAGAAAGGATTGTATAATTGAAGGGCGAAAGGAGATATGATGTGGCTACAAGGGGTGCCTCAAATCATTGGTATACCTTGTGCTTAATTCGACATGGATTTTTTTTTCTTTTTTTTATTTTTTTTTCTTTTTAAATGCAATGTAATGAAATGATCATATGCAAGGAAATAAATGCTCATTTTATTAAAAAGGGAAAAAGGAAAAATCTACAAAATTAATCTAAAAGAAAATAAAAGGTGCCTATGCTAGACTTATTGGGGAAGGGGTCAAATGAAAAAGAAATAGAAAAAGAGGTCACAAAATTTTGTCGTTGAAGCTCGCCTCTTGTCTTGTGTTGTTTCATCATTACCCTCATTTTTCGTTTGTCAATCATATGACTCAAACTCGATTCAACACACATGGATGGAAGAAGTGAAGAAAAATTGGAATAGAATGTGAAGAAAAGTGATGGAGGGATATGAAGGATTAGGAGTAGAATGTACCCCAACTCAAATGACGGAAAGATCGACTCATGCATGAACCTAAGACATGGCCATGGTGACATATACTCAAAGTGTGTGCTAAGACTAGTGAGTGTAGATGGTGCGTTAAGACTCGTGTCATGACCATGTGGCTAGACTATGTGACCAAGACTCGATTAATGACTTGACAAGGTGTTATTGACAGCGAAAATTAACCGAATTAATTAGCAAACTGGTTAATTAGACCCTAGATGATGACTCGACCAATAATCCGAACTGTCGGCCAAGCGACAGGACTGGCGTCACACTATGGTGGTTGGCGCCAGACAATTTAGTTAATGTCTGGCGCTACACACTATAATGTGGCGCTACAGCTCAGACTTTGGCGCCAATATTGGAGCTTCGGTCCGGGACTGTTTTCGGTATTATTAGTCAACTGGGGTATGCCTAAAGTCGTACTAGGTCAATTCCGATTGAAAAATTAGACTTTATTGACTCAAATTAAATAATCAACTAATTAATTAATTAATTAGGAAAAGTTCTTTAAGTCATTAATTTTAGTCTCAACACAAATCAACAAACGGTTAAGAGGAACATGGAATATATATGCACAACAAATAATGCACAATTAGTCAAGTAGGCACAATATGATGCAATGAGTTTGCAACCTAACCATGGCTCTAGTTCTCTAAAGTTCGGGATATGGTTTAGTCAAATAGGGTCCATGGTTAATTGTCCGGATGCACCGCGCGGAAGCCTAACCGTGAAGGGTTGGCGCGAGTGGATGGGACACCGCGAGTTTTAGAAAAAAAAACTCGCTTCCATGGTTTGGTGAATTCAACATCTCGGATGTACCCTTTGTTGCCAGGAGCGTTCAATCGGGTAGATGGAGCATGAATTCCCAGAGGGTTATGTCCATATGTAGAACACATATGGGTTTCAGAAAAGTGAGAAAAAATTCAATCAGGAAGTAGGATCGAGCAAACAATACGAAAAACCGGTCGAAATTAGAACGCATATTTCTGGCTCGGTATTGGGGGAAATTGGCGCCAGCAAACAGAGACTGGCGCCAACTTTTAACTGTAGTGCCTGGCACCAATACTGGCGTCTGGCGCTACGGCTAAAAGTGTGGCGCCAAGCTCTGGCCCCTGACGCTACTTCCCACATGCCTCAGCAGCTTTCTGTGCTCGATAAAATTTTCCAGTTTCGCGCGGTGTTATTTCAGTCCTAGTTGTGAAAGACATTTCTCAAATTTCCTACGTGTAAAATCCTATATTTTTTGAATCATTACGGATGGTCTTTCCAATGAGAACCTTTTTATGCATATGACAATAATGTTAATCACAATTACGCACATGAAATACTTAGAACTTTTCGAGTCTCATCCACTCATTCTAGATCATTGCTGAAAAAAATTCAGGAATTAAAATAGAAATCCTCCCCAGTGGAGTCGCCAAAAACTGTAGGGAATAATTTCAAGCCTTTAAAATCCCACTAGCTTGAACCCCACTGTGATCATACATTAAAGTACGGTGGCGTCCAAAAGGGAAGAAGATAGAGCAAAAGAGTCGCCAACAAGTTTTTAAGGAACTTGTAAACCGTTCACGAGGTGAAGGTTACACCCCTTAACGATCCAAGAGATCGTCAACTCCATAAGGTCATGAACCAAATAAGGGTTCGGGGATGATGGTACAAATCCAACCTAAAAGAGATTAAACCTGCCCTAATAATAGGCCTCTACTTTATTCTGCTCGTATTCATGTGCGCTTTCTGACTAACATGCAATCAATAGGTTTAACCCTAAACCTGTTTAATCTATGTTGGTTGAATTTAATGCACAAACAAATCTATTATTGGCGATCACTTGAATTATAATCAAATTAACCCTAACAAGATTATTAATTATCTTATTAAGCGTGATTACAAGTACAAATTCCCTTTAAACGTGCAATAAAGGTGATCAAGCAATAACAATATAAAATATAATACATATCAAGCAACATAATAAATAATCAACATCATTAATAATAATAATATCAATCATAATCATAATCATGTTAAAGCATAGCAAGATCCTAGGCATGATACTAACAAGATTAATAACAAACCCTAGCATGTCACTAAACAATAAAAATCAAATCTTTAGCCCTAACATGATACTAACAATCATAAATATTAGGAAGAGAATAAAAGGCATCATAGCAATCATATTTAAAAATACCCTAGACATGATACTAGGAATATCATAATAACAATATAAACATGATATCTACATCATAATATCAATTAATCAATTAAAGTACTTACTTTGATGCCTCGTACCTCTTTTTAATAACAAAATACACACGTTAGTAACTTCAAGGAAAATAATAATCAAAGCAATTAAATTAAATAATTGAAATAGAGATTTGGGACCAAACCCTCAGAAATTAAAACCTTTCACGTCTAGGGCGAAGGCAACTTCGAATATGGCTAGGTGTTTCTAGATCTTGCGAATGCGAAATTTTGTATTAAAAAGCAAGAAAGAATTTTTATTCTAAAGAATTAATATATTGAAAATTGATGAATGAGATGAATGAATGAAAAGAATTGATGAATGATTTGTGAATAAAGAGGGTTGATGATAATTGATGCTTGTTGATGAATGAAAACGGAGTTTTTGATACGATATTTATAGAGAAAATCATCCAAAAAAGATAATTTAACAAAACAGAGTCTGAAGATCGCAAAAACACATTGGCGCCAGCCCTGGCTAGTTGGCACCAGCACCAGTGGCTAGCGCCAGGCGCCAATGGCTAGCGCCTGGCGCCAATCCTGGTTCCAGGCGCCAAGGCCTGGGGTTGGACGCCAAACTGATTTCCCACGCGTTTTCGAAAATCTGATAAATTTCCCGTACTGGAAGATAAAATAATATAATTTCAATCGAAAATGCTATTTGATCTTGATTAAAACTCTGAAGAGTCCTAATTGAATTAGGAATGATAAGAACCTTATAGAATGTTCTAGAAGACTAAAACCATTCCTAATTGTATTAGGAATGATAAATTATATTAGGCCCTCCCCTAGATCATTAGGCCGTACTTAAAGCTCAAACCGGGCTCAGTTTAGTAAATTGGCCATAACTTCCTCAATATTCATCGGAATTGGGCTTATAATATATCGTTGGAAAGGTCTTTGCAAGCCCCATCCAACTACACCACTATTGGACCCATATCATGGACCAACCAAACTGGATTGGCTGTTTTCTTAAAATAAAGTTTTCAAAAACATGGAGAAGAGAAAAGAAATAAAACTTTCCGCAACACTAAACCTTTCCACACTTCGTTTCATTCGATTATGATTCGACGTGAAAGGCACTCATCACCGGGTTTGGTTTTGGGGAGACACAAATGGGTGTCTACAGAAGCCCCCACTTTGATTGAGTTTGGAGAAACACAAGTTTCGAAAACGAAAGTCAAAGTATCGATAGGGACGGAGAATGATTCAGAACGCTCTGCGATCCTAAATCAATCTTATAACGCCGATACCAGCAAAACTAGCATTAGTTAAACAGATAAAAGAGTTAAGAAACGCGTATCTTGCACCGTCGAGCACACGTCTCCGAAAGTAACCGATTTGCTTTGATGACCTCCTGCAAGCTAAAGAATGTCATCCCGCTTGAAAACCGCTACGCCCGTAACTGCTTCCAAATTAGAAGATTGCTTCGCCTGAAACTATCCTCCTCCGCAATGATAATATTCCACATCCTAGGGAACATTATCGAAGATTATTTCTCTCGAAACAATCCTCATCCGCATTGATAATATTCCGCGTCCAAGGGAATACTATCGAAGATTGCTTCTCTTGAAACAATCTTCAGCTGTTTGTGACAACTCTCCATAATCTAAGGAACGCCACCTTGCTGTTTCGATGTTCACTCGTCTCTGAACAAAGAGCTTCTTTTTGATATGATCTTCTGAATGATGTGTCCACGCGTCTCTGAACGAAGAGCTTGATAATAGGATGCCCACGCGTCTCTGAGCAAAAGAGCTTGTAGAAAATGTCCACGCGCCTCTGAACAAAAGAGCTTGAAAATGATTGTCCACGCGTCTCTGAACAAAAGAGCTTTTGAATGATATGCCCACGCGTCTCTGGAGCAAAAGAGCTTGATGGAAATGTTCACGCGTCTCTGAACAATAGAGCTTCGGTGATATGCCCACGCGTCTCTGGAGCAAAAGAGCTTCTGATGGAAATGTTCACGCGTCTCTGAACAAAAGAGCTTCAGTACTTGAACGTTTGTTGCGATAATGTCTTGAAGAAAAAATTTCCGAAGACCAACTGTTTAGGGTAATTTCACCCTACCACGTGGCCCAATCAGAGGGTGACACGTGTCAGCCCCAAATTGGTCCAAAATGGACCAATCCCTGCTCGACACGTGTCAATCCAGAAATCAAGGGAAAAGGCGGCCTTCAGGCCCAAATCCCGAGAATGCCGTAAAACGGCGCAGCCCACCAATGATTAGGGTTCAGTGACCTAATCAGGGGCACAATTCCCAATTACCCTATAAATAGGGAGATGTCCCTCATTTTGAGGGGACGTTTTACCATTTATTACACCTGCATCCTCTTACATCAGAGAAACACCTGAGCTTGGAATCCGAGCAGATACCCACCTAAATTTCCGTACTCTTTATTCCTTTTCAAGTTACTAAC
Source organism: Chenopodium album (assembly GCF_948465745.1). Classification (NCBI taxonomy): domain Eukaryota; kingdom Viridiplantae; phylum Streptophyta; class Magnoliopsida; order Caryophyllales; family Amaranthaceae; genus Chenopodium; species Chenopodium album. Next base: position 2,523,781 of record NC_137836.1, on the reverse strand, counting down.
TTGATCGTTGGAGGCGGAGCACCACCCAACAGGTGTCTCCGTTTGTTTTGCAAGTACAGCTCATCCCGGATCAGTCTTCGTGTTGTAACTCTCCCGAGGGACAAAAACACCCAAAACATTTGGCGCCGTCTGTGGGGAGAGTACCACGAAGATGGTTCAAGAGTCAAGGTCTGTCTGACGAGGTAGCTTTTACAGACTTTTTTAAGGGTCTGAGAGACGGGTCGACCTTTAAGTTCGACCTCATCAGAAAAGGGGCTTTCACCTTACAGGCGGCCCTGAGGGAGGCGGAAAGCTATATTCAAGCTACCGACCTCTGCTCGCCTAGTAGCCAGTCGGACTCTAAGAAGTCTGACAAGCAGAAAGACAACCGGCCTGCTCAGCCGACAAAAAAGAAAGAAGAGAGCAAAAAGAGAAAAGAAGCCTGAGCGGTTAGTGACTCTGACCAGCCGTCCCAGAAGAAAAAGAAAGAGTTTAAACCGTACGTCCCCAAGTACGAGTTTAACAAAGACTCCAACTCCATCCTCATGGAGGTAAAGGACCGGCTGTCCATTGAGAAGCCGAATCCTATAAAGAGTTCTGTCCAGTCACGGAACAAGAATAAATTCTGTCAGTTCCATGAGGAAGTTGGCCATGACACCAACGACTGCTTTAGTCTTCAGCGTGCGTTGGACCGTCTGGCTGACAAAGGGTTGTTGAAGTCCTACATTTCTAAGTCTCCAGCCGGGGCAAAAAAGAAAAACAAGGGTCAGTCCTCCAAGACTACCCCCCAGCCTGCTAGTAGTTCGGATACCGACAAGGAGCCGGTCTACACTATAGCAGGCGGGTTCTCATGTGGTGGCCCTACCATCCGGGGCACCAAGAGCCATCTTCGAAAGATGGACAAAGATGATGATGAGCAGGCGGAAGCCAGCTCCTCCTTCCCAGATGTCCTGATCACTGAGAAGGACAGGGGCAGCGTCCGCGCCCGCATGATGACCCGGTGGTCATTGAATGTAAGGTTGCCAACCACCCCTTGGTTGGTTTTGGGGGTGGGATGGTCTACCCAGCCGGGAGAATTGACTTACCCATCCGGCTGGGGGAGAAAGGCCAGGGACGACACATTGTCGTCAGATTCTTGGTCGTTGAGGAGTTGACCGCCTATAACATCATTCTTAGCAGGACAACCCTCAACGTAGCCAAGGCGGTAATCATCCCTTCCCTCATGCTCATCAAGTATGAGAGGGATGACGGCTCTGTTGGTTCCTTGAATGGGGATCAGAAGACGGCCCGAGAGTGCTATCTCTCAGTCGTTTGAGATACCGTGGCCCCAGGCGGTCAGGAACCAATAGACCTTGACAATGTCAAGGATGCCGACCCAGCTCCCGCCCCACCAGCAGCCGGTAAGAAAATAAAGGCACCTCTGCTGGTGGAGGTAAAGAAGGAGAAAAAATAGCAATCACTGACCGGTGAGCGGTCAGATGAGCTCCGTCCCCAACCGGCTGGCGAATGCATTGATCTCGTTCTGGATGACAGCCGTCCAGAACGTACTGTTAAGGTTGGGACGGTTGCTCATGCTACTTTGGGTGCAAGCTTACACCTTCTGCTGAAAGAATTCAAAGACATTTTTGCCTTTGAAGTGGAAGAGATGCCAGGCGTCAGCCCGGATCTTGCTGTCCACAAACTCGCCGTGGATCCCAAAAAGAAGCCCATCCGGCAAAAGAAAAGAAACCACGGCGAGGAAAGAAGTCAGGCGGTAGCTGCCGAAGTCAAAAAGCTGCTAGACGCCAGGTTCATTCGGCCTTGTAATTTTCCCGACTGGGTGGCCAATGTGGTCCTTGTTAAGAAACCGAATGGGACCTGGCGCATGTGTGTTGATTACACAGACCTCAACAAGGCGTGTCCAAAGGACAGTTATCCGCTTCCAAAGATCGACAGTCTGGTCGACTCTACAGCCGGCCACGCCTTGATGAGTTTTATGGATGCCTATTCCGGCTTCCATCAGATACCCCTGTGGAAAAAAGATCAAGAGAAGACGGCCTTCGTCACTGATCAGGGGTTATTCTGTTATACTGTGATGCCGTTTGGCTTGAAAAATGCGCCTGCCACTTTCCAACGGATGATTAATACGGTCTTTGTTAATCAGATTGGGAGGAATGTGGAGGCGTACATTGATGACATGATAGTCAAATCCAAGCAGCAGGCGGATCACCTTGCTGATCTCCGAGAAACCTTCACCACACTCAGGCGGCATAAGGTTATGTTAAATCCTAAGAAATGCGTCTTTGGTGTTGAGTCTGGGAAGTTTCTCGGATTCCTGATTGATCAAAGGGGGATAGAGGCTAACCCTGAGAAGATACAGGCGGTGATTGACATGAAGTCACCCCGTTCTGTCAAGGAAGTCTAGAGACTCACCGGTTGCCTGGCCGCCTTGGGAAGATTCCTCAGCCGGTCAGGCGACAAATGCCTCTACTTCTTCCAAGCAATCAGGAAGAAGACCAAATTTGAATGGGGGGGGATGATGCTGAGACGGCGTTCCAGAGGCTGAAAGAGCATTTACACTCTCTGCCTAGGTTGGTCAGTCCTTTGCCTAGGGAGACGTTGTACATGTACTTAGCCGTCTCAGACCATGCCCTCAGTGCCGTTCTCCTTGCTGAGCGAGACGGCGTGCAGCTCCCGGTTTACTTCATTAGCCATGTTCTTAAAAATGCTGAACTCCGGTACCCCATGGTTGAAAATTTTGGTCTTGCTTTGTATATGGCTTTTAAAAAATTAAAGCCTTACTTTTTGGCACATCCGGTGGTGATCTACACGGACCAGCCACTCAAGCGGCCAATGTCTACCTTGGACTCATCCGGGAGAATGTTGAAATGGGCTATTGAAATGCAAAGTCTTGAAATCACTTACGAACCAAGAAAGGTAGTAAAGGGTCAGGCGTTTGCCGACTTCATTGTAGAAATGACTCGTCCGGTGGCTCCGGATAATCTTGATCAGGTTTGGAAAGTGTATGTAGACGGGAGCTCTACAAAGAACGGCTGTGGTGCAGGCGTAATTTATGAGTCTCCTGAAGGAGACAGATTTGAGTATGCACTACGCTTCAAGTTTCAGGCCTCTAACAATGAGGCGGAATATGAAGCCCTGCTAGCCGGCATGCGTATGTGTAAGGCGGCGGGGGCCATGAAAATTGACGCCTACTCTGATTCTCAATTGGTTGTTAGCCAGTATGAGGGAAGTTATGAGGCTACCCATCCGGCTATGATCAAATATCTTCAGGCAGTCAAAGAGGAGGCCGGGGCACTTGAGGAAATCCGGCTGAACCAAGTGCCTAGGTCTGAAAATAACCAGGCGGATGCGTTGTCAAAACTGGCATCTTCCGCCTGCCATGATACGCCTCGGTCTGTCTTTTGGGAAGTTATGGAAAAGAGAAGCATCAATGAAGATCCCATTGGAGTTTTGGACCGAAGCTCTACCTGGATGTATGGCATCCGGGCTTATCTCTCAAACGGCACACTTCCTGATTCGCCACAGGAAGCAGCCGTCCTGAAGAAGCGAGCTGCAAGCTTCGAGTTGAAAAATGGAGAACTCTTCAAGGCGGGGTTTCTGAAGCCTTTGTTGAAGTGTGTCACCCCAGAAAAAGGGAAAGAAGTTCTCGAAAACTTGCACTCGGGATTCTGCGACTCCCACATAGGCGGCAGGTCCCTAGCCGTCAGAGCCAGACGACATTACTTTTGGCCCACTCTTGAGGCAGACGCCAAGGAATTGGTGAAAAAATGTGACAAGTGCCAAAAGTTTGGAAAACTTATTCATCGTCCGGCTACTGATCTGACGGCCATCCATAGTCCAATCCCGTTTGCAAAGTGGGGTATGGACATTCTGGGTCCCTACACGCCTGCTCCAGGCGGAAAGCGCTATATCTTAGTGGCTGTGGATTATTTCACCAAGTGGGTTGAGGCTGAGGCGGTTAAAAACATCAAGACCTCAGACGTCATTTCGTTCATCTGGAAGAATGTTATCACCCGGTACGGGGTACCCATGTCTATGGTGTTTGATAATGGTCCTCAGTTTGAGACGCCTCAACTAAAAACTTGGTTGGGAGATCAGGGGATCTCAAGTTGTTTTGCATCTGTTGGCCGGCCCCAAGCAAACGGCCAAGTTGAAGCTTTTAACAAACTCATCTCAGACGGCATTAAAAAGAAAATAGAAAGAGCCGGTGGCTTATGGGCAGAAGAATTAATCCATGTCCTATGGGCCATCCGGACAACAGCGAAAGGGGCAACCGGTGAAACCCCATTTCTCATGGTTTACGGTGCTGAGGCCGTCTTGCCCATCGAACACTACGAGCCGACTCTCATAGTCATGCTGTATGATGAAGAGGCAAATTGGGAAGCAATACGCCTGGCATTGGACTCACTCCCAGAGCGCCGGGGCAATGCCGCCTTGCGTCATGAGATTTACCGTCTGAGAATGACTAGAGCCTACAACAAAAAAGTACACAAGCGTCCTTTGAAAGTTGACGACTTAGTGTTACGAAAAATGGAGGTAACCGGTAGGGCCAATGAGTTGGAAAAGCTAACACCAAATTGGGAAGGTCCCTACCAGATCTATGAAGAAGTAAGGGACGGCACCTACCGCCTGGAAACTCCAGACGGCAGGTGCCTGCCTAGAACTTGGAATGTAGACAATCTAAAAAAGTACTACTTCTGAGAATGTAAACTTTTTGTAAACAGTGAGTCAGTTAATGAAGATTCAGACTTTGTTTGCAAAATTATTGTTTGATTATCCATCCGGGTAATATCCAGGCAGATTCCCCATCTACCTAACTAAGTTTGATACTTAGTGAAGGTTACATTTGTTTATCCGCCTGGGTAATGCTCGGATCCCTTGTTTATTTAAGTTGGATACTTTGTTTATTCAACTGCTTGACTATCCGCCTGGGTAATACTCAGACGGACTCTCCATTTATCTAACTAAGTTTGATACTTAGCATGATCAAGTATTTGCCCGTCCGTCTGGGTAATACCCAGACAGACTCGTTTGCTTAAAAAACCAAGTTCGATACTTAGTTTAAATTCAACACTGATTAAGAAACTAAGCACAAAAACGTTTAGTGGCTACACAACCGGTCTCAAACAAGACCAGAGGCTAAAATGGCCAGATGGTTGCTCTTTTTATAAAATCGCCTGTCCCAACATGGACAAAGGCGTCCGGCGACACCCCTCCGGGTGCAATCGTCGCAGAGAACAGATTATCTGTCGGTTCTACGTATCCATGCAGACGACAAAAATTGAACGACCAAATTGGTCAACTCATAGCCGTCTGACCGAAATAACCTACGAAGAACGAATAAGTTCCTAAATACCGGATGCCCATAGGCATCAGTCGGTCACCGACTGAAGTTCTCACTTAGGTTATTTATTCCAAAAATTTCACCTCACCCCAATTGGGGAAAGAGTTCAATGGCTATGAAATCTCTACCAAGACAGGCATAAGCCGTCTGGGTAGTGACTGAAACGCCTGTTGGTGTACGGCTGTGCACTTGGTTTGGGGAAATCACTACCGTGATTGATTGACTTACAAACATATCATGCTCTTTGCAGCATCAGACGTTTTCAAGTCAATCAACCAGCAAGGACAGCCAGACTATTGACTAGTTAGGCAAGAAATCGCCGCATGCTTTTCATAAGTTAGGCAAAAATAAAAAATTAAAAATTCAAATGCAAAATGATCAAAACCAACTTAGTCGGTGCATTTCATAAAAGTCCATTCAACCAAACGGTTGCAATGGATCAAATGTTAACCGGACCCCGTCTGGGAGAAAGTAATTGTTAATTAACCCGGCTCCACAGCCGGTAAATACAAGGATACTCGGCACGCAGGCCGAAAAAAGTAAGTTTTGGCATACAGCCGCTGAATAAAAAGAAAATTAAAGGAAAGCAAAGATTGACATACTGCCGCTGAAGGGTCACTTCTGGCCTGCAGACGGAGCCTCCTGGTCCTCTCCCTTCTCCTCATTGTCTGAGGGAATTTCCTGCGCTTCACCAGGACCAGGAAGCTCAGGCACGGACGGCTCATTGTTGCTGAGCCAGGCTTTAAAGGAGGCAGGCTCTGGCTCGCCTTGCTCTCTCAAGTACACCACGTACTCAGCATAGCTGTGCGCCATTGCCCAGATGCTATAATCAGCGTCTGGATACAAGGCAGCCCAAGAAATCTTCATACGGGCGTCGTTGTCAGCATCACTCTCAGCAACAAGGCGGTTTTGCTCCGCCTCTAGGGTTGCTGCAAAGTTTTTCTGAGCTTGAGCAACATCCTTCTCCAGCCTCTCAACCTTGGATTTCAGTTTGCCAAGGTCCGCCTAGGTCTTCTTGAGCGCCTCTTCAGCCTGTTTGGCGCTCTCGTCTGCTTTCTTCTGGGCCTCCTCCGCCCCCTTCTTGGCCGTCTCAGCATCCGTTACCCGCTGGTCGGCCGCCTTCAGATCTAGCTCCAGCTGCTGGATTCTAGACGCCTGTGTCATAATTATTGCTTTAGTTTCAAGTTCATTTACGATAGTTGAGTGGAAAGCAATATTATCAGCGTCTATGGCGGACTTCTTGGCCCTTTTTACCTCTTCCCGTTTGCGGGAATAAGGACGTTTGAGCCCGTCTACCCGCAGCATGGCCTGCAAAAAGCAGGCGGTATAAGAATTACAGGCGGGGTGAAACACTTGGAAAAAAGTAATATTGAATTAACAAGGTTCTTACCTCAGCCAGAAGGGACAGAATGCGTTCAAGGTTTAACGTCTCTATCCCAGAGATATTGTCCTTATCCCTCTTCCGGACGGCCTCCAGCATGGCCTTGGCATGCTTCTGGACGTCTGGCCAGCGGGGAGATTGATCTGCACCACAATCAATACATGATGAGTGCGAAACTAAGGCAGCACCTATTTGTTGCCGACCGTCTGAGGATGACGTCTGTTGGGAGTGGGATTTCACCCGTAAAGGCCACCCCAACTCAAGCGGGGATTCAAAAGGGTTCTTACCTTCAGAGCCGGCCAAGCGGGAAACGCTTGCAGGCGTGGTGAACCCCGCGGCTGCTGATAAGGGGTTGACAAGATCAAGGCACACGCTGCCGCCTACCTTCTCGAGTCGCCCCGATATCCGCATCGTCTTAGCCCTTGCTGAGGCGCCAGGAGTTGACGCAGAGGCGGACTTCTTTATCTTGTTAAGAGCGGTTGGGGCCTCCTCTCTAGCCCGTTTGAGGCTTTTCTCAAATGATTTCCCAACTTCTCCCCCCTGTGAAAATAAACAAGTCAGGGTTAGTATCCGGACAAGATAGTTTTTAAAATAAACTTAAGAAGGGGTCAGGCGCTCAATACCTTGGCCCTGAGCTCGGCCGCAGCTTTCTCCGCAAGCTCTTTGCGGATGGCTGCAGAAGACCGCTTGGGAGTTTTTTCCGTCTGCAGCATGTCTAGTGCTTCTTCTGCAAAAAGAAAGAAATTGGTCAAAATCATAAATCAATTCCGATAGAAAAATACTACAGACGGTATGAACTCAGGTGCATACGTTTATTAAACATGTGTCCTAGCCCACAGGCGGCTAAGAAACATTAATCCCTGAACCAGGCGCTCTTGGGAATCCAGTTCTTTGGGACTTTTATTGTTTCCCCGATTGACAGAGTTGCGTCTGTGAGGCCGAAAAAGTCTGCCTCGATTATTTTGTCAAAGTCTTCCTCTGGGATCCGGGGAAGAGCGCACTTCCTGCCCAACAAGTCGGGCTTTTTATTGTACAGACGGAATTCATAGTTTTCCCGTCTGGTTGGGGCTGACATCAGGTAGAACCTGTGTTTCCAGCCATCGAACTTGGAGACCTTGTCCAAGGTTATCATATATTGCGGCTGCGTGGTTAGAGTGTACCACGTCCTCCAGCCGCCTGGGCTCCTACTGAGGTAGTGCATGCTGGAAAAAGCCTCCCAGCCGGGGTTAAGCCCTTGGAACTCGCAGGCGGCAACATACCCCAGAATGTTTGTCCAGGAGTTGGGGGTAAGTTGCCAGAGCCCAAGGCCATAGCCTCTTAAAATTGCCTTCACCGCCTGGTGAAGGGGGAAGCGAAGACCAGCTTTGAACGCCGCCTCGTAACAGCCAAAATAGCTGTTGGCGTTCTCTTGATCATCCCCCCAGGCGATGGTGCCCAGCTCAGGCGGCACCCGGATCTTATACCCGTCTCCAAGCGGGTGCATTTTCTTGAAGTTCTCTAAACTCTCCCCCATCTGGATTCGGTCCTTGGAGGAGACGTGGATGCTGAAGGGATCGTCCTTCTCACCCCACTTTTTCCTTTCTTCCTCCTCGCTATCCGGAAGAGGGGGCAAGTCATCGCTGCTCTCGGAGGTAGAGGCGGAGCTGTCGCTCTCCGTCTCCCCCTCGCTTTGGTCTATGGGGGCAGAGGCGGCCTCGTCGCCGCCTTGGTCGCACTCTTCCAAGAAAGAGTCAGCAGAGTTTGAAGGGGCGCGCGGAGGGGATCTCTCCAGAGCCGTCTGGTCTCCCTGACCAGACGTTTCTCCCTCAAGCGCTTGGCCGCCTGAGCCTTCGCCTCTGTAATTTGGATCAGTGGCCGTCTGCATTGTCTGAGCCATGGTGTCCTGCACAAACACATAACTGGTCGGAATCCATGGCAAAGGGTGGTCCCAACACCCCGAGCCGGCACTCCCAGTCCTAGATTCAGCCGTCCCTGGTGACCGGCTGGACTCTAACCTAGGTTGTGCCGTGTGTGTTGGTGATGCATCCATTTATTGCAAGAAATATGTACAAGCGGTGAAAAAAGAAAAGAGCTGAGAGAGACAGAGACGGTACCTTTGGATTTGATATCTGAAGGAAGGCGGGTCCGGCTGGGTTGCGGAAGAACAAAGTTTCTTGCTCGCGCCTGACTCAAACGGATGACTTCTGCTCTCTCGAAGTTTTTCTCTCTAGAAAATTTTTGTAAACGTACAAAATTATGAGGGTAAAACGGCTATATATAGAGGGTAAATATGGGGGCATTACCGTAATTTACCCGGAAGGTGAACGGTTACTCTGTAACGGTAAAATTACCGCCAGCCGGAGTGTGACATGTGTCATAGATGCCACGTGGCGTGCCACGTCACATCTGTGAGGGGCAAATGTTTAGGGTAATTTTACCCTGCCACGTGGCCCAATCAGAGGGTGACACGTGTCAGCCCCAAATTGGTCCAAAATGGACCAATCCCTGCTCGACACGTGTCAATCCAGAAATCAAGGGAAAAGGCGGCCTTCAGGCCCAAATCCCGAGAATGCCGTAAAACGGCGCAGCCCACCAATGATTAGGGTTCAGTGACCTAATCAGGGGCACAATTCCCAATTACCCTATAAATAGGGAGATGTCCCTCATTTTGAGGGGACGTTTTACCATTTATTACACCTGCATCCTCTTACATCAGAGAAACACCTGAGCTTGGAATCCGAGCAGATACCCACCTAAATTTCCGTACTCTTTATTCCTTTTCAAGTTACTAACTTGATCGTTGGAGGCGGAGCACCACCCAACAGGTGTCTCCGTTTGTTTTGCAGGTACAGCTCATCCCGGATCAGTCTTCGTGTTGTAACTCTCCCGAGGGACAAAAACACCCAAAACAACTAATATTTCGATTTTATTTCTTCACTTTATTTGCAGCCTTCATTAATTCTTTCACTATTTTTCTCGGTAATTATTTAGATGTTTCTTGCTGCAAAATATGTTTAAACAAAATAATACAAGGTATAAGCGAAATAATATAAGGTTTCAATCCAAAATAACACAATGTTTATATAAGATAACAAAGAGATAAAGATAACAAAAGAAACAAAATTGAAATAATAACATAAAATTAAAACTCAAAATAAGCAATATATATCTAAAGAAATTAACAAAAATATATAATAACATAAAGTTAAGTTTTAAACAGAATTGAAATAATAACATAAATTTAAACTTAAAATAAGCAATATATATCTACAGAAATTAACAAAAATATATAATAAAAAAAAATACCACAATGTATGTATAAAAAAATTGCAACGAACAAACACAATTCAAAACTAAAAAAGTAGCATGTGTGTTGTAAGTTGTAACATAAAATAAGGATTTTTTGAAATAACTCCAATGTTTTTGTAAAATAACACATGGTCTTAACATAATAACATATGAAACATAGCCGGCCTAATCAATGGGCGACGCATTTCCCCCCTCCCCCACCGGCGAAGACCACCACACCATCCCTTTCACGGTTCACTCCCACGAACAACCCTCCCCAATGATAATAATAAGGATAGTTTCCTAATTTCTTATCTTATTATTATTGTATAAAAGATTTTTAAATCAGTATATGTTTAAATTTGAAAAGATTATATTCAAATGTTAATTTTTTTTTTATGCGTGCAGTGCACATCTTCGTCTTTGTATTGCTTAGATTTGATATGAATACACTTAATGTTAGAATATGTTATATTTTGCCTTAAATAATATATTTTGAATATATATTCTATTTTATATTGTATCTTTGTATTTATAGCTAGTATATATTTAGGCTCCTTTTTGTAAGCTTTTAGTTTCAATATTTGTGTAACTGATCTACTAATTCCTAGCATTCAGTTGTTACACTCACGCATATGATTAGCAAAATCTTTGGCTGACTAATAGCTTGTATTTTGTTATGATAATAGACAGCAGCAAAGTTTCATGAAAAGACTCGAAAAGTAAATTCCTTCACTTTTACTCATATGTTATGATCATAAGATTATTGATTAAAATATATTTTGAATATATATTTTATTAGAGTGTATATATCATATTTGTTAAGCTATAAATATATATACCAAATAATACACGAGTATAATAAGATAATAGCTTTAGGCTCGTGCCATGCACGGTAAATTAAATAAGGTTTAAATTTCAATCTACGTTTTTTGGGATCAAACAAGGGAGTACAATAAAAAAAATAAAATAAAAAATTGTTAGTTAGTCTCTCTAAAAGTATTTAATCTAATATTGAAATATATGCATACATAAAGTAAACTACAATAGTAAATATATATTAATTATCATTTATACAAAACCTGGTTAACATGATATCGTGGTTGTCCAGTGAAGACCACATTCATATTTACTACTCCGTACCAATAAAGAACATAACAAAATGTTAGTGGATTATAAATCAGTAATTGGTAATGTCCAAAACAACCTAATTTCATATGTTATTAATAATTACAATTTTAAAAACAGGTAATGTCCTATCCTTTTTTGGGTTAAACATTTACACAAACAAGATTTTAAATTCGTTTTCCGTGTTTTTTTTGGATCAAACAAGGTTTCGACCAAAGAATGATGCGTTTTTTTTTTTTTCCAGATAATCATGATAAACCCCGATTACCGTAAAACTTAAAAATTATGATTTCGATTACATGCATAAAGTCATCGTTTTGGCAAACTTTGACTGATATTGTACAATCCAAACCTATTATTTAGGGATTTCAATCGCTGCCCAAAATCGCAACGATCCCAAATTTTTTGTAAATTAAAATTTCGGATTTTCTTTTTAGATCGAGCCATATTGTAAATCGCTTTCGATGCGCGAGTGAATGATAATGGACATAGATCATGTGTTCATGTTTAATCTCTCCATGGATGAAAAAAGTTGAAGAACATTGATGAACTATGAAGAACATGATGAACAAAGGTAAAAAAAAAAAATCTGATTTTGATTTTGAATTTTTTGAATTTAATCATTTTTTTGATTTAATTAAAATCTGATTTTAATAAATAAATTTCGAAAATATAATAAAATGATTTTTCTAAATTTTGTAATTATATTTTGTAAAATAAAAAAGGAAAGTACCAAATTTAAGGTTTGACCAAGGTAAAAAAATAAATAAAAAATCAACCAATGATAATTAAGAATAGTGGTGGTCCAAATAAAAGGGACCATAGTAGAATTTTCGAAAGGCAGAGACATGGCAATAAAATTATAAACCTAAACTTAAACACAATTAAAAGATATTCCCCATACAGTGATCTTGTCGTTATCCATATTTGAATTCATGACGTACCAAAACAAATGTGTTCAAGGATAGAGTGCAAAACGGAATTGAAATTCTATTCAATATTAAAATAAACTAGTGAAATTACAAGGCTCTCTTTTGGGTCTTTGAAGCTGTGAGAATTACTAACAAAAGAAGTATTATTGCCCCTAATAAAGAGAGGACAACCGAAGCTGCAACTTGGTGGCAAAACTTATCATACACATTACAAACTTTGTTCCATTGTAAATGTGTGTTTCCTTTCATACCGATAACTCCGACTGCACTCGTTCCTCCAATGCTTGAAAACAACAATGCCACCATAATCAAATCCAAAACTAAGATCATCATCAAGCGCGAACCACCTTTTCCGCTCCCTAATGTAAGAGCTAGTGATACCGCCGCGAATACACTGGCGATGGAGTTTGCCACCACAGAGTACCTATTGTGAATAACATGTATTGAAGATCATTTATTTAAACTATCACGAGTATATAAAAATAAATAAATAAATAAAACAAAAATTGTTTATTACAACTACTTATTTAAGAAGTATGTTGTATGCCAAACTGTACGTTTTGTGTATTATTGGACACTAAAGCGTGTTGTATTACAATTTATTTTTTTTAAAAAAAACGTTCATAGAGATCTTCATATTTCTCACACTTTTTATTAATGTGTGTTTTTGGAATTTGGATATATCTCCGAGAGTGTACTTGATTGACTAATCATTTAATCATAATTTTGCAGCTAATGAGGCAAGACTTGTACAAAAAGACTTGCGTGGACCTGGTCTATAATAATATTATTGTGGACCCGAGGTCTATACACACGCAACTGACTTTATATTGAACATAATGACCATTATTTTTATCATAGTAACCTTATTTTTAACCTAGTAACCTTTATTAAAACTACTACAATGTTTAATAATATTGTGAACTTGAAATACGACGCTATTACCCTAATTTTAACATAGTGGCCTTTATTATTCATATTGATCAATATATAAAATATTTCATTGCAAAAATAACCACTTAGGCCTATATATTACCAAAATGATTTTTATTTCAATATAGTGACTTTTTTTTAATTATAGTGACCTTTTTTTTTTTTATTAATAAAACAACCATACTTTCTCTAATGTTAGTGGTCCACAATAAATTAGTGTGAACCAGGTCCATTTAAGAATTTGTAAGACTTGTAATGGAGAGATAAAAGAATTAAATGGCCAAAAGAGATATGGACCATACACACCTAAACGTATTTATGTTCAAAGAACCAAACACACCTAAATATATTTATGACAGAAAAGCCCAAGGTAGATAATTAGACCATTGCAAAAATGATTTAGAATGATTAGTTACGCAATGCTTAAACAAAATAATAAATATAGTAATCATATATTCATATTAAATGATTTAATAAACATTTAAAATTAATTGCTTTATTAAGTAGCTAATGGTGTATCTTGTTCCCCGTCAAAAAAAAAAAAAAAAAACGGTGTATCTTGTTCATCTTATAACCAAATAATCAATCATGTCTAATAAGAGTCGATAAGAAGGTCTGTTAGATTAGGAGTCTGTTCTGATTTACCAAACTAGCTGAGTTGAACTGAACTGTTTGAAACTGAATAAAACTAAATTGAATTTGTTTATGAGAGAAAGAAATTAGGAACCAAACTATAGTGAGCTGATTGGAGCTGAACTGAAATTAAGCTGAAGAGAACAGGCCTTAAGTTCATCGATATGGCCTTGTAAATAATGGTTTATAATATAAACAGTTTGAATATGGTCATTGACAACATAATGAATAATGTACAAAAAAAATATAGCAACTTTTTTTAGTGCAACGCTTTTCAAATTCGATCGTTATTTTAAATGCAATAATTATATAAGTGACAGTAATTTTGTACACTATTTTATTATATTTCTCATTACCTATGATATTCATTCTTACTTTAAATTTCCCACAAATCCCACTGTCTTATTATCTTAACAAATTCAACTACAATGCTAATCTTTCGTGATAGTCAAATGTTGCACTTTTAAAACGGAGAGAATTCTATTTATATATAACTATATAAGTTTCATAATTAGATATTTTGATTTTAAACACACTTCAATAAACTGATGAACGTTTGAAATTATGTAATTTAATGAAAATTGAAAGCTATAATACATGTAATTATGCATGCACAAACCAAAGGGTAAGAAAAATCTTACACAAAAGCAGAGACATGACTGAATTTAGCCATGACAGGCACATTGAGAGCCGGAAGATTAGGAAAAACTTTAATAGGAACAATCTTAGTTTGTTTGTCCAACCCTAACAAAATGGCAGCTGCTAGTGTTAGTATTAAGGCCAACACCCTTAACACAAGCTCGAGCCGCCCGGTCTTGGTGGCACGAGTTGTTTCCCATTCCTTGTTCTTTTGCACCCCTCCATTGCTTCCAATATCCATAACAACTAGCCTAAGTTTTGCACAAATCAAAGAAAATATTTTTAAGTGTTTTTTTTTTTTAATAGTTTGATGTATGTTATTTTATAAAGCTGAATGGTGTCCTTAAAATAGTCGAAGAATGGTTGGAATTAGTGAAAAGCAGACTTAGTTGGCGCTGTTAATAAGGCAGTTGGAAAAATCAATTGGGAAAACGGCTCAACAGTTTGTGCATTGAATCACCAAAGAAAAACAAGGTACATACAAGAATTGGGTCTACTATGGTAAATACAAATTGGGTGAGGAAATGGTCTAGTGGTATGTGTGTGGGGATAATGGAGGTTGTGATTTTTTATTTTTGAATAATAATTTTTGGAATTATTTTACATAATTTACTAGGCTATCCACCATGATTGAACATATAAGTAAAAGCATTATTTATTTATTTGGTGAGTAAAAAGAGATATCTCATCGATTAAGATGCTCCAGTCACAGGTTAAGTCAACCCAAATTATCAGGCTAATTAAACACTTTAAAAGTGAAGGGGAATGATAAGGCCAAGGTATCTTTCCCATCTTTAAAATGCCTCTAGTAGAAATTGAACTCTCCACCTTAAGGTTGGAAGGTTCTTTCCTTACAGTTAAGTCAACACTTAGGACATGTTCTCTTTAGCTTAATTTCAATTTAGTGCCTAATTTTCTTCTCTCTTAACACTTCAATTCAATTCAGTTCAATAAATCAGAACAAGCCCTTAGTTATTAAATAAAAGTAGTTTTGAAGTACATCCGATACGTAATGCTCACTTACACATTTCTAATAGAGTGTTGAGTTGATAATCTCGACTAGGGGTGTCAATTCGAACGATCGGATCAAGTCTAATATGGTCGGGTCAGGTCAATTTTTAAAGTTAAGTCATACTAAATTGTTATGTCCACGCAAGTGTAAATATGTATCGGATATTTTTCGCATCGGGTCGGATCGGGTGTGCTTTTGTCACCTCTAATCTTCAAGACTCCATCCTAAAAGTTGAAAAATGATTGTCTTGGAGTTAAACTAGCTAGTAACGTTATGAGAATGTCTGGCAGTCTATGAAGGACAATGTTTGACCACATAACAACCAAGGACATATTTACCAGCTAGTAAATTACCCAATTAATTTACATTAGACTTGAAAGAGTGAAAGACAATGTTTCTCCTTGACTTACTACTACATACAAGTAGTACTTTAGAACTTAAGAAATATACCTCCCAACTAACCCCCATTGTCATCTATCATATATCCCCTTTTCACCCTACACTAAAATTTGTTCGTGGGGGAAAGAAAAACATTTGTTAGTAATGTAACGATAATCTTATGTTATGATAATGTCCATTGTCCACGTGTCCATGTTAATCTTATGGTAATGTCAATGTATATTTAAAATCTCCAACCCTACTAATAATTTTTCCTAAAATTGATCGTTTAAAATGGCAGTTGGGACTTGGGATCATCACTGAGTGATAAATTAAAATTGTGACTAATATTGAACACTCAAAACTTGAAATTTATGGTACCAAATTCATTAAGATATATGGACTCATAGTTAACCTATCTTGTACAGTAGTAATTATTAATTTGTCTACAATTTCTTGGTGTATGATTGTGTAATGTGTAATTGGTGGTTGTATGTTAGGTAGATTTATATTAATTAGATTCACTTTGTTGGTGAAGATTTTGATTCAAGTTTTCAAAGTCAAGTTCCTTTTAATTTCTGAGACTCTAGGAGATTGATAATCCAGCATTGGTAAGACATTTTGCACACAGGGCCTATATCGATTAACTGAAAACAACTGAATTAAATTGAACTGATTGGGGTTGAACTAAACTGAATTGAATTGAATTGAACTGAACTGAATAGAGCTGAAATGAATTGTTTATAAGAGAAGGAAATTATGAAGTGAACTGAATTGAACTAACTGAACTGATTGGTGCTATACTGAACTGAAATTAAGCTAAACAGAACAGGCCCTTAAGGAGGGTGATTTTATTTTTTTTAATATAAAAGAAGTCATCCTCTCTTTTTATTATTATTATTATTATTATTATTATTATTATTATTATTATTATTGTGTGTCACCATTGCAAGCGGGAATATTGATAAATTAAGATGTCAGGTGACATTTTAATAATTGTTGGTTTAAGATCTTTTTAGCTCTCATGACCATTATTGACATAATTTCCTCCGTTCTTTTTTATCTGACCCGCTTTGACTTTTACACTATTCATCATTCCTCTTTTGACCGTCTTTTGTGATTAATATATAAGGAAAAAATATATACATGTGGGTTCTTTTTGAATTCGTCTCAATATGTACTATCATAATATATAACTATTATAATTTTTACTACTTATGCAGAATTAAAGTTATTGATCGTTAAAGTTTTGCATTGGTGTAGACACCCAAATGTGTCTCCCCAAAACCAAATACCCAGTGATGAATACCTTTCATGTCATTTGATTATCGAACAAAGCGAAAGTGTGAAAAGTCTAGTGATGAGGATGTTTTTATTAAAATATCTCTTCTTTCTGTTTTTGAAAATATTTCTTTTCTTACCCTATTTTTAAAAAACGTGCATTCCAGTTTAGTTTGGTCCATGATATGGGTCCAATAATGGTGTAGTTAGATGGGGCTTGAAAAGACCTTTCCAACGATATATTATAAGCCCAATTCCGATGAATAATGAGGAAGTTATGACCAAAATACTAAACTGGGCTCGAACCGGATCTTACCTATGGCCCAATGATCATATGGAGGGTCCAAAGGTCTAATCCTCTTCCTAAACTAATTAGGATCAATTAGAAGCTTCTATAAGTTTTTAAAAGATCTTAATTATCCTTTTTAAAAAGATAAGATTAAAGAATTTGAGTTAAATAAAAACTTTCCTTTTTTTAAAACTTTCCTTTTCTTAAATCCTAATTCTATTCGAATTTAAAGATGTTCAAAGACAGTCAGATATTATTTTCGTGCCTCATAACCTTTATCCAAATTTTATATGGTTGGATAGATCTTGAAATTATCTTTCCAATAATGATATTGTAGACACCTAAAAATGTCTCCCCAAAACCAAACCTGATGATAAATAACCTTTCACCGCCACTATTGGTCGGGTTTAGTATTTAATCCCGAGAGTGCTTAAAAAATCGTATTTTATTAAATTCTTATTTTTGAAAGGTCCATGGATTAGTCTTGGTATTTGGTAAAAGCATAGTTTTAATTTTAGCCCAAGCTTGTTAATTAATTTTAAGCCCAAACCTTTTTATTTTATTATTTTATTATTTATTTTTGGCCCAAATATTTTATTTATTTTTATTTTATTATTTTCTTATTTTAGCCCGAATAATAAAAGTCAGAAAAAAGCCCGAAATTATCAATCGGCACTTAAAAAGCCGAAAGAAATTAGGGTTAAAATGAATTTAGACGGAAAAATGGACTGAAACTGACCGTGTCACGGTACAGCCTGACCGTGTCACGGGAACCCCTCCCGTCTGACGGTGGGACTTCCCGTGACACGGGAGGTCTGCCGTGACACGGAGAGTTCCGTGTCCTTTCCGCGTAAACCCTTAACGCGTTTTCCGTTCCGTTTTCTGAAAATTTCCGCGTCACTCCAAAACTGACTGTGTCACGGGAACTTGTACCGTCTGACGGTATAGTCTGACCGTGTCACGGTACAGTCTGACCGTGTCACGGTACAGTCTGACCGTGTCACGGGATACTTTATAAGGGTTTTTATCATTTTAGGGTTCCGTGTGCTCCTTCAGCACATTTCCCTATAAATACCCCCTCATTTCTGATGTACGGGGCAACCAGAATTCTATTATTCTTATTTTTCTCTCTTCTATGCTCTTAACCTAAACACTAGCCTACCCTTTTCACTTCAAAATTCCTTCTTCAAGCACTCAAAGGAGTCCATATTTTACTCGAGGTTCTGTCCTTAAACCAAGGCGTGAAAGGTAGAATCGTTTGAGGGTTTGGCCCCAAAATCAACTTTATTTTATTTAATTTAATTATTGTTTTATTATTTCCTTGAAGTTACTAACTCGTTTATTATTTTGTAGTTGCAAACAAACAGATTCAAAGTAAGGATCGTGCTCTTTTTACTATTGTTATTTTTCTAACGATTTTTATGTTGTTGGAATTATGATTAAATTGGTTTTATATTAATATTGATTCTATTATTTATTTTGATCACCATATTGCATGTTAAAGGGAATATGTAATTGAAAATCACGACTAATAAGATAATTTGGACAACCGGTTTAGGATCCTTTTTAATCTTGTTATTAATTGAAGTGATCACCAATATTTTAGAATAATGTGTGCATTAATATTAAACCAATTTAGCCTAATAATAGTTTGGAGCGAATTGAATATATTGTTTGTATGCCTTTGAGATCACAGGAATGCTTTTCAATATAAGAATCGATTAGAGGCCAATACGGGCGAATGTGACTCCATGACTCACTTCGTACCATCATCCCCGATCCTCCTTTCGTGGTTCCGAACCATATGGAGTTAGTAATCTCATGGATTATGAATGGGGTGTAACCTTCACGGGTCAATCGTTGTTGCCTATCGTTATCCCTTTATCGTGGTTGCCTTTTATGATCCGTGAACGGTTTACAAGTTCCTTAAAAACTTGTTGGCGGCTCCCTACTTTCCTTGTCCCTAATCGTGTCCCTTATCGTGTATGTCAATTCCCACTTCCTATGAGTAACAAGCATATTCACACATGCTTTAACGTAGGCGCACTTCGAGCGACGCCTACAATTTGGCGACTCCACTGGGGAGGATTCTTAATTATTTATCGATTTGGGTGATCGGTATTTAATTAAGATGAGTGGATGAGACTTGAAAGATTCTTGAAAAAATATTCCTGTGATTTTCTGACTGCGTAGGAAAAATTGAATAACTTGGTTGCGCGCAAAAGCAAACAGGGCACCAGTCAGATTTTCTGACTGCCGTGTCACGGTACAGTGTACCGTCTGACGGTGCACTGTACCGCGACACGGGAATTTCTGCCGTGTCACGGCAGTCCTAAAATCAGTCCGGTGGCCTATTTTCTTTTCCCACAGTCGACTTCCTTCGATTTTTCTGAAAAAACGTATGTGTTCTACATGCGTCTTAGCCCCGGGGAATTTAAGCTCTATCAATCCAAAAACGCTCATGGCAATAAGGGTTCATCCGAGTCATTAAATTCACCCAAACCACGGAGTCGAGTTCGATTTCATCACGAACTCGCGGAGCCGCCCGTTGGCATACACCCTCAAGGGAGGCTGCCTTGCTAACGCGTCCAAACTCTTAACCATGGTACCCTTTTGACACCCAAAGCTTGACCAACAGTTGAACATAGATCTTGACTTTAGGTTGCGAACTTTTTTTGCATCATCGTGCCTAAATGCTATGTGCTAACCCTAATGTGTTTGCTCTTTTTTTTTGACCCATGACCGAGGGTTTTTATTCTCACATAGTAATTAGTACGGACTTAAAATCGATTAAAATCTAAAAAAATCACAAAACTGACCTGGAACTGTGCACCGTGTCACGGCATGTTCTGCCGTGTCACGGTGAACAGTGCCGTGACACGGGAAAGTCTACCGTCTGACGGTAGACTGCACCGTGTCACGATAGTTTGCACCGTGACACGGTGCCCAGGAAAGTGTCCTGTCAGTCTTGTTCTCGATTTTTGTGCGAATGTTGTGTCCAGTTTTGGGTCGTGTCTAGCTATACGGTCAAAACACGCGTCCATAACCTCACTTAATCACTCACATGTCGTGTTTACACACTTTTTTGCTTTAAGTCGTGCACCACTTTTTTGACCGTATTTTAGGGAAAGTCTTGTTTTTATGTCTTTTTTTAAGTCGGATGGTATCCTCCCTTTAAAAACAAACAAGCAACATTTCAAAATTATTATTATTTATTTATTTTTTTAAAAAAAATTTGCCGTGACACGGGAATTTATCCCGTCTGACGGGAGAAGTGTCCCGTGCCACGTCACCCCCTATGAAAAAAAAAAACGTCAGTTTAGTCTTCCGTGTTAATTTGGTCCTCGCGTCAGTCATTTTGGTTATTGTTCACATGTCTAGCCATACGATCATACCACGAGTCTTATAACATCACTTGATCACTCACGAGTCAAGTATAGTCCACACACTTTCTTTATGTTCCGACTCGAGTCGTGCACCAGGTCGTTTATGATCGTATATTAGGTTCATGCACCCTTTTTTCGTCATAATAAAAAAAATGAGTGGAGTTTTCTCACCTGTTTTCAAATGTCTATTTTTTCCTTCCTTTCCTATCTTGAGCAATGAGTCAAACAATTAAGTGAATTGTTTTATTTCACAGTACTTGTTCAAGGAACAGAGATAGATCAATACGGTTCGAGTCATTATCGCAACAATCTCTCAGATCTAATAGGCGTTCAAAGAGAACTTTGTCATCTCCGTTACTCATCACCTTTCAATGGCCACTAAAGAAGACATTGAGAACATCAACAAATCCATTGAGGCACTGTCTTCCATGATGCAAACCCTTACCACTAGGGTCACTACCATGGAACAAAACAAGGTCACTGTTTCCACCTTTCACAAACTGAAGGAACAAATGAGTAAGATTTCTGAGGATTTCACTTATGTGGAACGGCCTCCCACTCCTTTGGATGTGAAGGACAGACTCCCTGAAAAGTTCTCCACTGCTGATATTCCAAAGTTCAAGCCTACTGACAATCCAAAATTCCATTTGAAGGCGTTCTCTGCAACCATGGCTCTTAAGGGATTGGACGTAACACTCTTCCCTACGGTGTTCCCTCTCTCCTTAGAACATGCTTGCCAACAATGGTTCTATTCCCTAGATGCCAAGCGTACTGCGACTTGGCAAGATGTCACCGACAGTTTCATGGATCGTTACAAGTGTAACATTCAAACTAAAACTTCTGAACGTGAACTCTCCATTCTCAAACAGAAAAAGAATGAAGGCTTCACCGCTTACCTGAACAGGTGGAGGGAAACAGCTTCACTCTTGGTAGATCCTCCCAAAGAAAGAGAGATGGTTCGCCTCTTTATTCAAAATCTGACTCATAAATATAGGGAACATCTCAAATTTCTTCCATTGAACACTTTCGAAGCTGTATACGACATCGGCATCAATATCGAGGATGAGCTAATAAAGACAGCTGGTAGTAACAATAATAACACTTGGAAAAACAAGAAGAACGACCATCCTTCTTCTTCGTCTTCTAAGCACGAAAATACTACCAACAATATAAGCCAAGTTGATCTCAATGAAGTGTTAGCTCTTAATCCATTGCCCAAGAAGAAAAGAACTTACACTCCTTTAGGAATGACTTATGATGCGGCCTTTGATCGCCTTTACAGTCAAGGCTTGATCACACCTATTGGGCCATTTATAGAGCCAAAACCCGAAGAAAGGAGCGCCAAATGGAATCCCAATGCCCATTGCAAGTACCATCAAGGAAGGGGCCACACTACGGAGCAATGTTGGAATTTGAAGGACGCCATTCAAGACTTGATGGATGCAAACAAACTTCCTGTCCCTCCAGGCGGCAAGAAGTAATGAATACAAGGCACACAGATCCTTCGTGCAAGATTTCATGATTTCTTTCTTTATCATTCTTCTCCATTCCCCCATTCATGTCTAGCATAGGTTTTCCACTTTGAATTTTTTTTATATGTTTCATGTGTTTCGTTCACCTTTTCCATTAATAAAATGAGCAATTTTCCTTTACATCTCGATCATAGAATTTTCCATTCATTCAGTCATTCTCAATTAAAAAAAAAATCAATTACCGAACTAAACCCAAGGTACACCAATGACTTGAGGCACCTTTGCAACCATGTCATTCCCTGTTAACCGTTCAATCACATTCCATTTCTTCATCAACCATTTTGAGCCTCGTCTAACGTTTGGCCTTCATTTCTTCAACCCACATTCACTTAACCCTGGGATTGGAAGATGTGTAATTGTACAACATTCAAAAAGCAAGTAAAAAAAAATAAAGAAAGCAGCAAAGCAACAATAAAACAATGTCTAAAGGCAAGTGTTCCAATGTCTTTGATATGAACACGTCTCAAATTGCGTCTCTCATCGAGTGCTCGGTACCGTGCCTGAGAAACATGAATGCTAAGTGAGTGATGGACCGCATGATCTGAGATTGCCTACATTGATTCAAAAGAATGAAAAAAAAAATTCAAAGCAAAAAAAAATGTGTTGAAAATAAACTTGCAAAATTCAAAATTTTCAAATTCACAATTACACATCTTGGGGGCTTCTCTCGGGTCTTGAGCCTTTTACCCCTTTTTCCCTTAAACCATCAACTTAACCACATTACAACCCTTGAAAGACCTCTTTGAGGTGTACATACACTTTTGCAAAGTTCGGTTAGAGCTACATTCGGCCTGATTCCTAACGGATACGTAGGCAACCTCACATCGAGGTGCGGCCACATTCTTATTCATATCCATGCA
This sequence comes from Chenopodium album, assembly GCF_948465745.1. NCBI lineage: Eukaryota > Viridiplantae > Streptophyta > Magnoliopsida > Caryophyllales > Amaranthaceae > Chenopodium > Chenopodium album. Next base: position 2,500,807 of record NC_137836.1, on the reverse strand, counting down.
TGATCGAGTCAAAGAATATCCAATGCTTATCCCTACCCTTTTAGAGCTAGACTTGGGGGCTTAAACCCAAATCACATTAGCTTACCCAGCCTGAAGAGTCATCATCTTTAACTCTTCTCACATCTCTTTCCATCGCTATAACCCTTGTAGCCAGCCTTAGTATCACATTCACACACTTCACTCACACATCCATATCCATATCCATATCAATCATCCTTCCCTTTAAGAGCCCTTTATCATGAAATCTTGTTTCAACACTGTGCATGTTTCATCATATTTAAAGACAACATTCAGTAGAAGAAACATTGTATACTTGCTTAGCTTCCTGACCTGAGCAATGTTCATTGTTTCGCATAATGTGCTAAGAAACATTTATATATCAATGATTTTTAATCATACAAAGCATATCGTGCTTAGCTCCTTGACCTAAGCAACGTTCATCACTATACGTGCTTAGCTTCCAGACCTAAGGGACGTTCAAAATCGCTTCTTTACACCATATATGATGCTTAGCTCCATGACTTAAGTTCATTCATCTATCGTGTCACATGATGTAATTGTCCTTAGCCTTCTGGCCTAAGAACATGCATCATGCATACATTATTTTCAAGACAAACAATTCAATCCATACGAATCATTTCGTCTTGAGCATATCGTGCTTAGCTCCTTGACCTAAGCAACATTCATTATGCAATAATCACTATACGTGCTTAGCTTCCAGACCTAAGTGACGTTCATAATCGCTTCTTTACACCATATATGATGCTTAGCTCCATGACTTAAGTTCATTCATCTATCGTGTCACATGATGTAATTGTCCTTAGCCTCCTGGCCTAAGAACATGCATCATGCATACATTATTTTCAGGACAAGCAATTCAATCCATACGATTTATTTCGTCTTGCTCAAGGAGGAAGTTCAAAACTTCTTTCCTTTTTCATTATTTTTCTTTTGGGGAAGTTCAAAAACTTTTTCAAAATTTTTATCGAGGGAAGTTCGAAAACAAAACTTCATTTTTCAAGTCTTTCTTTTTCGGGAGAAAGTCGGTACCCTCCACTCATGACAAAAATTGACGGAAAATTTTTGCTTTTGCATCTTCGTTTGCTTGTGTCTGCATACACACACACACACACACACTCATAAGTCATACACATGTCATGTCACATCAAGTCAAACTTGGTCAAGTTAGTGGTCAAGTCAATCACAGTGTATACGAGTCCATTGGCAAATTTATTTTTGCAGGTCTTATCTACAGCCCACGTCCGGGGACAATCGGACCATTTACAGCCCACGTCCAGGGACAAGCGGACCATCTACAACCCACGTCCGGGGACAAGCGGACCATCTTTAGCCCACGTCCGGGGACAAGCGGACCATCTACAGCCCACGTCCGGGGACAAGCAGACCACCATCATTTCATGACGCAAGGTTCTCGATACACAGAGACTTGCAATCTCATCATCTGTCGACTTTCCTCAAGCATGGAAAGTATTATCCGGTGGATTTCTTCAAGCATAGAAAACTGCCAAGTCGGCTTTCCTCAAGCATGGAAAGCGTTATCGGTGGATTTTTCTTCAAGTATAGAAAACCGCCAAGTCGGCTTTCCTCAAGCATGGAAAGCGTTATCGGTGGATTTTTCTTCAAGTATAGAAAACCGCCAAGAAGTCGGCTTTCCTCAACCATGGAAGGCATTATCGGTGGAATTCTTCAAGCATAGAATGACACCAAATTCATACGTCGACTTTCCTCAAGCATGGAAAGTGTCATCCGGTAGGTTTCTTCAGGCTTAGAAAGCTACCAAACTCATCTGTCGGCTTTCCTCAAGCATGGAAAGCATTTCAACAAACATCACTCGGTAGATTCCTTCAAGCATAGGAAAATACCAAACTCGTTTGTCACCGACACACTGGTGCCAGATATGTATTCTATCCCTTTACTCTTTTATCTGTGGAATTAACATTTTTCTGCAGGTATCGGCGTATACAGAGTGATTTAGGATCGCAGAACGTCTTAAATCATTCTCCGTCCCTATCGACTACTTTGACTATCGTTTTCGAAACTGACGTTTCTACAAACTCGGTCAAAGTGGGGGCTTATGTAGACACCTAAAAATGTCTCCCCAAAACCAAACCTGATGATAAATAACCTTTCACCGCCACTATTTGTCGGGTTTAGTATTTAATCCCGAGAGTGCTTAAAAAATCGTATTTTATTAAATTCTTATTTTTGAAAGGTCCATGGATTAGTCTTGGTATTTGGTAAAAGCATAGTTTTAATTTTAGCCCAAGCTTGTTAATTAATTTTAAGCCCAAACCTTTTTATTTTATTATTTTATTATTTATTTTTGGCCCAAATATTTTATTTATTTTTATTTTATTATTTTCTTATTTTAGCCCGAATAATAAAAGTCAGAAAAAAGCCCGAAATTATCAATCGGCACTTAAAAAGCCGAAAGAAATTAGGGTTAAAATGAATTTAGACGGAAAAATGGACTGAAACTGACCGTGTCACGGTACAGCCTGACCGTGTCACGGGAACCCCTCCCGTCTGACGGTGGGACTTCCCGTGACACGGGAGGTCTGCCGTGACACGGAGAGTTCCGTGTCCTTTCCGCGTAAACCCTTAACGCGTTTTCCGTTCCGTTTTCTGAAAATTTCCCGCGTCACTCCAAAACTGATCGTGTCACGGGAACTTGTACCGTCTGACGGTATAGTCTGACCGTGTCACGGTACAGTCTGACCGTGTCACGGGATACTTTTTTAGGGTTTTTATCATTTTAGGGTTCCGTGTGCTCCTTCAGCACATTTCCCTATAAATACCCCCTCATTTCTGATGTATGGGGCAACCAGAATTCTATTATTCTTATTTTTCTCTCTTCTATGCTCTTAACCTAAACACTAGCCTACCCTTTTCACTTCAAAATTCCTTCTTCAAGCACTCAAAGGAGTCCATATTTTACTCGAGGTTCTGTCCTTAAACCAAGGCGTGAAAGGTAGAATCGTTTGAGGGTTTGGCCCCAAAATCAACTTTATTTTATTTAATTTAATTATTGTTTTATTATTTCCTTGAAGTTACTAACTCGTTTATTATTTTGTAGTTGCAAACAAACAGATTCAAAGTAAGGATCATGCTCTTTTTACTATTGTTATTTTTCTAACGATTTTTATGTTGTTGGAATTATGATTAAATTGGTTTTATATTAATATTGATTCTATTATTTATTTTGATCACCATATTGCATGTTAAAGGGAATATGTAATTGAAAATCACGACTAATAAGATAATTTGGACAACCGGTTTAGGATCCTTTTTAATCTTGTTATTAATTGAAGTGATCACCAATATTTTAGAATAATGTGTGCATTAATATTAAACCAATTTAGCCTAATAATAGTTTGGAGTGAATTGAATATATTGTTTGTATGCCTTTGAGATCACAGGAATGCTTTTCAATATAAGAATCGAGTAGAGGCCAATACGGGCGAATGTGACTCCATGACTCACTTCGTACCATCATCCCCGATCCTCCTTTCGTGGTTCCGAATCATATGGAGTTAGTAATCTCATGGATTATGAATGGGGTGTAACCTTCACGGGTCAATCATTGTTGCCTATCGTTGTCCCTTTATCGTGGTTACCTTTTATGATCCGTGAACGGTTTACAAGTTCCTTAAAAACTTGTTGGCGGCTCCCTACTTTCCTTGTCCCTAATCGTGTCCTTTATCGTGTATGTCAATTCCCACTTCCTATGAGTGCCAAGCATATTCACACATGCTTTAACGTAGGCGCACTTCGAGCGACGCCTACAGATATATTATAATATTAAATCCGAGTTATAACGAAAAAAAATATGAATTAGATATGAAACTCTATCCAAAACTGACATTATCCCACTATTTCGGCCATATATTTTTATCTACAAAATATTTTAATCTGATTCTAATTGTATTGGAAATTAGACTTCAAGAGCTTTCCAACGACATATTATATGCCTTATTTGGACTTCTAGATCAAAAGATATGATAAAAACAAAATCCGCAAAAACTGCTGTCCATCGAGTTTTATTTCGATTCGAATTCGGATTCTTTATTTATTCTTCGACCCTCTTTTTTATCTATAAATAGAGGTCATATCTCCCCTTTTCAATCATCAACTCTCATCAAGAATTTCTTGATTCTCTCCCTCTTTCTAGCCTAGCCTTTTACAAACAAAATTCCTCATACATTAGCACTAGACATACCTAGCATTGTTCGAAGTTGCCTTCGCCCTAAACGTGAAAGGTTTTAATTTCTGAGGGTTTGGTCCCTAATCTCTATTTCAGTTATTACTTAATTTAATTTTTGTTTATTAACGTGTGTATTTTGTTATTAGAAAGAGGTACGAGGCATCCAAGTAAGTGGTTTAATGGTTTTATTGATATTATGATGTGGAAATCATGCTTAGGTTGTTATTATGATTCCTAGCGTCATGTTAGGGTGTTTTGATCTTCCTAGTATCATTTTTAGGTTAACAACTAAAAAATGCTAATATCAAGTATGATTAAAAGTATGATGCCTTTTATATTCTTCCAAATATTTATGATTGTTAGTAGTATGTTAGGGCTATATATTTGATCTTTATTGTTTAGTGACATGCTAGGGTTTGTTATTAATCTTGTTAGTATCATGCCTAGGATCTTGCTATTATTATTATGCTTTAACATGATTATTTCAATTATGATTATGATTTTGGTTATAATTATTATTATGATTATTATTATGTTGCTTGATGTTTATTGTTATTGCTTGATCACGCTTTTTATGCATGTTTAAAGGGAATTTGTACTTGTAATCACGTTTAATAAGATAATTAATAATCTTGTTTAGAACTAATATGATTATAATTCAAGTGATCGCCAATAATAGTTTTATTTGTGCATTAATATTCAACCAACATAGATAAACAGGTTTAGGGTAAACCTAATGATTGTATGTTAGTCAGAAAGCGCACATGAGTACGATCAGAATAAAATAGAGGCCTATTATTAGGGCAGGTTCAATCTCTTTTAGGTTGGATTTGTACCTTCATCCCCGAACTACCAGTCATGGTTCCAAACCTATTGGAGTTAACGATCTCTTGGATCGTTAAGGGGTGTAAGCTTCACCTCGTGAACGGTTTACAAGTTCCTAAAACTTGCTGGCGACTCTTTTGCTCTATCTTCTTTCCCTTTGGACGCCACCGTACTTTAGTGTATGATCACAGTGGGGTTCAAGTTTGGGGTAATGCTTGAAATATTCCCTACAATTGGCAAGCGTGATAAAATAAACAGGTCAAGTTAAAAAAAAAAACAGAGGAAGTATAAGAATTCAGTAACCAAACTACAGAATTTGTGGCTAACTATTGGATCCCTATCTCCCTCAGTTTCTCATTTCTTATTGCTACATTAAAACTTTTCAGGAAAAATTGACATTTACTACCAACGAAAGTACCTCGTGTTACATTTGCTACCCGTTTAATTTTTTTGTATTTTGCTACCACCCAAAATCAAATTAATAATTAAAATTTCACTACCACTTAACGGAATCCGTTAAGTTTATTCAAAAAAAATAATTTTTTTTCATAAATAACCCTACCACCCCCCTCCCCTCAACTGCCACCCCCTTCCTTCCCCCTGCCGACGGCCGGCACCCAGAGATTCGGTCGGCGCCGGCGCGAACCCGCCCCCCTCCCTTCCCCCACCCCTACGCAGCCCCCCTTTCTCCTTTCTCCGTTCTCGCTACCTCGACCCCCACCCTGAACCAAAACCCCCCACCGGAATCCGCCCCCTAGGCTCGTACCCCCCACCGAAATCGGCCCCCCTCCCCCTTTCCCTAACCCTAAACCACCACCCCAAAACCACCATAAGCGAAACCCTAAATTCATTTTGGGTGGTTTTGGGGTGGTGGTTTAGGGTTAGGGAAGGCTGTAAACGATAGGGGGAGGGGGCGGATTTCGGTAGGGGGTACTGGGGGCGGATTTCGATGGGGGTTTTTGGTTCGGGGTGGGGATCGAGGCAGCGACAACGCGGAAAGGAGAAAGGGGGGTTGCGTAGGGGTGGGGGAAAGGGAGGTGGGTTCGCGTGCCGACGTCGACAGGGGGAAAGGTGGCAGTTGAGGGGGTGGGTAGCAGTGATGGAGGGTGGCATTTAAGGGAGGGTGGTAGTGAGGTGGAGGGTAGCAGTGAGGTGGAGGGTGGCCAGTAGAGGGAGGGTGGCAATGAGGTGGAGGGTGGCAGTTGAGTGGAAGGGTGGCAGCAAGGTGGCTAAACCCAACCTAACGGAAATAGTAACAGCGTAAGTCAATTGGTAGTGAAATAAATATTTTAGAGATTTGGGTGGTAGCAAAATAAAATAAAAAATTAAACGGGTAGCAAATGTAACACGAGGTACTTTCGCTGGGTTCAAATGTCAATTTTTCCAACTTTTTATGTTCCTTAATGTTTGTTTTCTCATAATTTTAACTTTTAAGCTATGTATTTGTTGAATGTGTGGCCCAAATTTCCTTGGCCCAATATATTGGTGGTTTATTTGTGCTTTAGAAATTTTCAAATCAAGAAAGTTAGGGCTTGCACTTTATTTCTCTAGATTTATTTACACATTAAGGTTATATTATACTAGCTTCTTAAACATTCTATATATTACATGATATTGGAAATTTGGATGTAATTTGAAGTAATGACTCATGAAATTTTTAGTCAAGGATGATGAAAGAAGTTTTACAAAGGAGTTGGCCTGGGCATTTCTTTGGGCATCTATAAAACTAACCAACCCACGTTTACATAAACCAAGCAAACCTTCCATAAACTATACAGTTGTTCTTGTACTCTCATAGTTTCATGAGATTTTTACAAGGGTTTTTAAAGGATCATTTTCGATCCATGTCTATTTTATTGCCTCTATTGTGTTTATTTTACTTTATTTCACATATGAACAACAACAAAGAAAAAAAAAAGTGTATGTAAAAGAACTCAAGAAATAGGAATATACAATATAATTTGTCTTCTAATAATTAAGAAAACTATTTTAAAAATAATCTTTCTAATTCGAAGTAAGCAAAAATATAAACAAATCTTTCTAACTCGAAAATTTTAGATCGTTATATACGATTTTCATGTCATTACATATATTTTTAAAATAATAAAATTAATTTTATAAAATAAAGTTTGAAAAAACATAAATCATTGAGTAGAGAGTTTGTTTCCTTTAAATCTAATTAATCATGTAATGCAAGGGTGGGAACAACGGCGGATCCAAGTGGGGTTGGTGGAGGCCCGGTCCCCCGTGGCCCAACTGGTGATATATGTAATTTTTAAGTATGGCCCCCCTATAATAACTAATAAAGAGTAACCTATATAACACTAACAAATAGAGTAACCTTATCATACTGACAAGATAACCAATATTATTGAGTAACCCTTAAATAATAAAGTATTCCCTAAATAACCAAGTACCCCTACAACACTAATAGAGTAGCCTTTATATTACTATTAAGTAGCCACAATAACCATATAAAGTAACCCTATAACACTAAGTAGTCACTAACCAAGTAATTCCATGGAGGTTGGTGACGTGCTTTTTTTTTTGGACAATGATAAACATTGCCCTAAGGGTTATGAACAAGGAGCCTAAAGTAGTAATATTTGATAAAATCAAGCATTTACTACATTGATTTACACGTAAATTTGTCATTAATTCACAAATTATTTTCATTTTACAAAGTATAATAATGTCTTAAACATAGCCCTAAAGGGTAATATATAGCATCACCCTTTTTTTTTTTATATAATCATTGTTAGTGAACGAAGATAACTTTCCAAAATTAAGGCGAACGAAGACCAAAATTCATGGGATAAAAAAACTAATGACCATGGTCTAGTTCTTCACAATTTAACAGATCATATGTGTAGGAAATTAATGGTGATCGAATTTGTGACAATAAATTAAGCAAGCAAAGCCCTTGTCAAGGTGTTTATTTTTTCAAAAAAAAATTAAAATTGAAAACTGAAAATGATAAAATTTGTGATAAGAATAATTTGTTGGAAGTTTAATTAATTAGATTGTGGGCCATCTCATCATCAAGTTAAATTTCATACATTAAAATCTTCTCTACATCTCTAATATATTTTGGCCCCGTTTGGTGGTGGCGTTTGAGGTAGCAGTTAGCGTTTTGATCAGTCAAAGGCTCAAAGCACTACTTCAAAAAAAAATTGAGAGTGTTTGGCAAGATAACGGTTCTAGTAGCGGTTAGCGATAGAGGTAGCATTTAGGTAACTTTTCTCAAACGTTAAAAATAATAACATTTAGAATTAGCGAGTAGCGTTTGACAAATTTGTATTACTTTTTATTTATATGTAGTATAATTTTGATATATTTTAGTATTGTAACCGCTACTTTTGCCAAACACTCATACTATCAATCGTTATTTTAACAGCTAACCTCTACCCACTACTAATTGACAGCTACTCGATGCCTTAACAGCTACCCGCTACTCGATCGCTTTGACAAATTTTATGGCAAAACTGACAAATTAGGGAGAAGAGAGAATGAATAGCTTTTGTATTGCTTGATTATTATTCATCAATAGGTTGAGTATTTATACAAAACCTACGAACATAAAATAAGAAACAATATTCCTAAAAGATATACCATATAACCTAATGATATATTTTCTAAATAATATCTTAACATAAGATAAACCTAAATATATTATTCCATTAATGATATCTGCGGAAAATATATCACACATATATTTTCCGATAACACATATCTCTAACAAAAACTTTGATTTATGAGGTTATTTCATGACTCTATTTCAAAGTTACTGTACTCTTCTAATAATTTAGTTTACTTTAGTATGGAGTAGATAACATGGTAGCTCCAACATTCAATCATGTGGAAATATAATTGGACGAAATGATTTCCTAGATGACTAAATTATTTTAGTGACTTTTTTTCTTATAAAATAGTGGTACTTAATTTAAAACAAGATTCTAATTAAGATTCGACAAGTCTTAGGCTCTACCTTTTGTTGTAATATAGGGCATTGTTATGGATGATGCGATGTTTTATATGACTAAATCATCAACTTGTTTAATTTCTTGACAAAAAAGTCGCAGTCAAACTTAGACAAAAGTTGACCCTAATGGAGCTAGGATTGCACAGTTGCACCAATGGTTGCATAAAACTCAACCTTTCATTGAGCATGATAGAAATGGAAAACATATGGGCAGCTAAACTTTCAAACTCATTCATTTATTCTTATCATATTCTCCACAAATTCATCCTCTCACAATTCTCAAGTAAGTATATAATCGTGTCATTGCGTCAAATCTTAGCCTACAATGTGTGTAGTCCCCTCCGGAGTAATAAAATCTCAACCCGTCTTCCGTGTAGCCACTTATAAAAAAAAAACAAAGTAACCCATATAAAACTAACCGAATAACCCCTGTAATACTAATTGAGTAACTCCTATAACACTAACCGAGTAACCCTACAGCATTGACAAAGTAACCCCTTTAACACTGATCAAGTAACCCCTATTACACTAACGAAGTAACCCCTGCCACATGATGTGGCCAGCCACATATAAAACTTTGTAATAAAATCTAGGCTTATGTGCTTATCCTTTTAAGTCTACGAATTGTATGTTAAAGTAGTATTTTTTATTTTTTATTTTTTTTAAGAGCTATCAAATAAAAACAAAAACAAAATCAACAATAGTCAACAAACCGTTAAAACAGAAAATACATAAATAAAAATTATATAGTCATCAATTATTGAGTTTGTAGTTTGTACTAAAAGTTAGAAATTTTCCTTCAATATAAATAACTAAACGGTCCAATATAAAACCTTATCTATATTACGGAGTATTATGCAACCTTGTCTTCAGGATCTTCATGGCTGGAATTATTCTCATGTTAGTAGTTCTTGAGGCAAGTATAGTCAAAATTAGACTTTTTTTTTTTTTTTTTTACACAGCAGTCAAAATTAAACATAATTGCATGTCAAACAATTAAAATATGCATTTGACTTTCTTGCTCCTGCGTACTATTCAAAAGCTTCCTCCAAGGTGTATAGAGTGTGTAAACTATCATGCTAAAACTGTGTATAGGTGCATTGATGATTACAGCTAGTCGTTAGTATTATTAATGTATCACTTTTGGAATAATAAATAGTGGTTCTTATTTTTTTTTAGCGTATATATTGAACTAATTATGCACAACACAACCAATGAAATATGTAGGTGCCAACTATCATAGTGTTCTGAAAAATGATACTCAAAACTTGAGGTCAAATTTCATTGACATAGTGCTCTTTACACCAAAAAACACATAACTAATTTTTTTTTTTTTTTTTTTTGAAAAGAAAAATATTTCATTAATTAAAAGTCATACGACATTTATAATAGAGATTCGACGTTAACAAATACATAAGATATTGAATCAAATAAAATATAATTTTCCTTCATAAAAACTACGATCGTCGAGTAGATCTTGCACTGCGGAGCATCTCCCGCTTATATCGCTGAAAATTACAACCTTGTTGGAGAGACAATCTAACGATCCTTTGTAGCCGTGAGGATGTTTTCCTTCTGATTCATCTGTTCGTATTCGAAAACTTGATAACTTTTTCACCAACGAAATATTTTCATGACAATCCATTAGATCTGCTACCATGGATTCAAAACTAAGAAATTTCTTCCTCGAAAAGAGAAGATAAACCTTGTCTTTCGAAGGAGGTCGAAAAACCCTTGTCTTTCGAAGGAAATCGGAAACCCTTTCTTTCGAAGGAGAAAAGTTCCTCCCAAAAGGAGGAAGCATTATTATAAACCTAAAAAAACAATAAAGAAACAAGGATTGGAGCTTTCCACCGATTAAAATCGATGAAAGCCCCTTCAAAATTCAACAATGGAGGTTAGGGTTTTGGAGAGAGAAAGGAGGAGAGAGAAAGTTGAAACATAGACATCACATTACATTTAACCAAGCACATAACTAATTAGATCAATGGTGCATTAATTATTTTTGGTGCTATTTTGGATGAAATACAAAAGTTAAGGTAAAATGGAAGTTTTGATCGATTATAATGTGAGCGTCTGTGCTATTTTAATATCAATATGTTCATTTACTATCAAAACAAAACAAACGTTAAGTGAGCCTTAAAAAAATTATAAAAAAATAAATAAATAATAATAATAATAATAATAATAATAATAATAATAATAATAATAATAATAATAATAATTGATATTAAGGCAGATATTCCGGCGGCTTCAGATTCTCGGTGGTAGTGCAATCAGGTTCGGTGGATTCAGGCGACTTTTGGGCTTTTTTTTGGGCGTTTTCCTAGTGGGATCGGGCAGTTTTAAGGGTGTTTTTAGGGCGTTTTAGTGGCTGTTTTTAGGCGGATATTCGGTGGTTTCTGAGCGCGGGGAAATTAGGTCGTTGACTAACCTCCTCACGACCAAACAAAATTTATTATAATCTTAAACTAACCTCTAAACAAGTCTAGTGGTAAGTTCGGAGTCGAACCACAAGGAACGATAATGTTAGATTGTTCTCGATCTAATGCTTAAGCTACGCTGAATTCGGTTTATGGGTATTGGACACTACTACTACACTAACACACATATAAAGACAAGATATTATAAACTCTACTAGGGGCAAAGATCCAATTTGAACAATTAATAAGTTAATGAGAATCCAATTGATAATAAATCATGCAAAGAAAGAATTAAAATGGGAATTAATTACACTCAAGAGCAATCTCTCAAATTCCTAGCCTAGATCCCTCATTAACTAGGTGCATAGAAGAAATTTACCCAAAATGCAATCAAATATATAAATTCTAATTCACAATCCCTTGTCAAACTAAAACTAATATGCAATCAAGTTTGCTATCATAGGAGATCAAACCAATCTAAAACAAACAACATGCCATCATCAATTCAATCAATTTAATCACACAATTATCCTCAAATTTATCTCAAATAACTCAATTAACCATTACAAAGTTTTGCTCAACACCTAGTACAAGGAAATCTACTCAATCATTATTAACAAAGCAATTAAATAAAGCATAAAGAGAAAAGAAAGTAAGAATGCTCATTGATATAAGATGGAGATCTTCAAATCATCAAATTCCTCCTTTGATTATCCAAAATCTATGAAAACCATTGTGTTTCTCACTTTCTCTCTCCAAAATTTGAAAGTTTCTCTCTCTAAAAACCTAAAACTAACCTAAAAACTACTAAAATATGAAATCCCCCCTCTAAAATGAGCAAAAAATCTATTTATAGCCCTTACTAAAATGCCAGGAAGCTTCGCAACAAGTCGAGCAGCGCGTAGAGGAGCGAGCGCTCCAATTTCGTGCACGGGCGCTCCTAGCTGTAGCAAAATATGGCAGAATCGTTCCAGAAAGTTTGGAGCGGGCGCTCCTCACAGGTGTGCGCCCGCTCCTCTCAGACTGGGCAAACTGCTCAGCTTCAAATGAGCATATCTCCCACGTTTTACATCGTAATTGGGCATATGACCTGTCGTTGGAAAGCTCTTGAGATAAGCTTTCATCTCCAATTAGAATCGCCCCAAAATGTTTTGTAGATCAAAATATATAGGCGTTTCAAGTATGATCTTTGCAAATCAAGTGCACATTTCTTCATTACTTGTTCTTTTATGTTTTATATTTCTTCAATCTTGAGCAATGAACTTATCCAAGTGTTCCTAAACATAAGAGTAAACCAATAAAGTTTAATCTAATTTCATAAGTGACAGGGTAAATTCGTATCCCCTAATCAAAAATAATTACCTAAGTCCTCTAACTAAAGTAGATAGGGAAGTAGGGTCGAACTCCACAGGGAAACAGATCTTTTTACTCCTAATTAATTATTATAGTCTAAATTATCTAAGTAACCAATGTTTTGGGGAATAAATTCTATACTACGAAGAATAAGTTTAGGGAGGAAAGAAATAATAATAAGGAAGCCTAGGGTCACAGGTTCACCAACAATTAATATTCCGGGATAGAACGAAGTAATTAATAATTAACAATGCACAAATAACATGATTAACAGGCTCTCGGAATTTATTAATCAACATAGATCCAACAAGCTCTCGCAATTTACTAGATCTAAGTTCCTATTGAAAATAGCCTTTAATATTAAATTAACATCTGCTCGATTCATCAATTCGATATTGCTAAACATTCACAATCAAATTACATCTGCTCGATTCATAATCTAATTGCAAAGAATTAAAACAACTCAATAAGAAATTATCATGCAATATCAATAATCAATAATAACAAACTATCCCTTCATATTAATTATGGATCCCCATAAACCCTAGAATGAAACTACTCACGCATCATCATAACTAAACTAATCAAATAATCAAATAAAAGCATAATTAAAGAAGCAAGTAAAATAGCTGAAATTATAAGGGAAGAAATTGTTACCAAAAAGAAATCTGGAATTAATGGAAACAATTAAGAACAAAAGTTGAGAGAAGAATTAAGAGAGAGAAAAATTCTAAGTAGAGAGAGAAAGTCTAAGAAAGAAGGTAATCTAAAAATCCGTACAAAAAAATCGTACTTAAACGTTTTCCTAAAAAAAAAATTAAGGCTAAACTAATTAGGTCTTTTAAAAACGCGCGCCCGATCGGGCGAAGGGCCGCCCGATCGGGCCCGCCTTTTTCTTCGCGTTCCTTCCCATCAGCGTCGCCCGATCTTGCTAGAGGCTCGCACGATCGGGCGCGCCATAAGCCACGCACAACACTTAGAGCGCCGCGCCCGATCGTCCTAGAGGTTGCCCGACCGGGCCCTTGCTTCACTTTGAGGCTCGGACTTCGATTGGGCTTGATTTCTCGACCCAATCCGGATTTCCTCTTCGGGTCTTGAATACTCGGTCCAAAGCCTCGGGATTCCAATTACCGAGCCCTTAATCATCGGCTCTCACCGATCCTGGGCTCCAAAAGTGGTCGTGTCCTTCTAGCTTCCGTAGTTGATCCATAAAGCCCGGGAAAATGCTCCAAGAGTGCAATTTCCTGTAAAATACAACTAAAACTACGAAAACACTAGAAAACACAAATTAGTAATAAAAGTGGCCCAAAAGAGCCAAAAACACTACTAATCACGACCAAGGGACGGGGGTAAAACACTATATAAAATGGACATATCAAACTCCCCCAAGCCAAACCTTTGCTTGTCCCTAAGCAAAGAGCTCATCAATGAACATATAAAGCATACTTCACCCCAATAATCAAATCAAGCACCAACAATTCAAGGCAAATCTAATGAACATGCTTCAACATCAATCAATCTTATTCATCTAATCACCCTTCCTCCCCAACAATTGTCAAGTAGAGCAAACCACAAGAGCGTATAGAATTCAAGACTAGTGCTCACACACTCAACTCTCATTTATGTGGAGAGTAAAAGATGTACTCGATCTCTCTCCAACCAACCCTTTTAATGTGAACAATGCCCTCCCAACTCACACTCTCGTGTGTATAAAAACAATGAACGCTCATCCTACTAGTCGACTCAAAATATGCCAAGTCATAACTTGCATTGATAAACAACACTTTCACATTTACATAACTTCTATGCACAAGGTCGGAAGGTCTTTAAAGCTTGTAATATAAGGCTAGGGTAGGATAAATTTGGGATTATGTGAGAGAAAAGCTATGCATTAAGAGAGCCAAATCCTAATAAACCTATGATCAAAATAAATGATGATCATACATCTCCATCAACATAACTAACTCCAACAAAAACCACCAAATACAACTTTAATCATCATAAACAATCCCAACACTTACAATAATCACTCATAAAAATATGATAATGTAGAACTTTGAGTGAAAAAAAACTTTGAACTCATTCTTTTTTTCTTCTTCTTTTTTTTTTTTTTTTTCTTTGAACAACCTTCAAATAGAACATTTGAGCATTTAAATTTTTTTCTTTTGCTCTTTTTTTCTTTTTAACTCATATTGGAAAATTCAACTTTGAAACACAATATCAATATTTTCCAATCAAAAATCAAAGTATAATAACTCTTCTTTTATTCCCACATTGTGCAAATAATATGCACACCACAAATCCCTCACCTCACCAACTAATAGCTCCCCCAAGCCAAGCTTGGGACTAGTAACCAATGGGGCTCCTATAGGCTTGTAATGTGGCTAAATAAACAATAAAAGGGCACAAGCAACAACATGGGTAACAAGAAGGGAACAAATGTATCTAATACTCTGAAGGCTACCTAAAAGAATGAACGTCTTCGTCCTCCTCATGTGCATAATAATAAGTCATGAAACACTACTCATAGTTGCAAATCAATACTCAAATTCATTAACATACCAGGAATTATGGAACTATCACACATCTCCTAACCAAATCAACTAGTCAAGCACTATATTCACAAATAGTTGGCAAAATTGACTCATATTTAGGAATCCAAGCAATTAAACTTCAAATCATGACCAACAAATCCACAATGCTCATTATCAATAACCAAGAATCAAAACAAATTTTCTCAAGTATGGGGCACAGAGAAGTATGATTCATAATTCATTGGAACGTATTTTTGAATTTTTTTTTTATTTTTCAATTTTTTTTTTTGTATTCTTCATATATAAGAAAGCAATAAAAACTACACTAGAAAGCAAATAAAAAGAGAAAAGGAAGAGAATTACCAAGCGAAAGAACACCCCCCAAGCCAAATCAAGCAATGCCCTCATTAGCTTGGGAGTGGAGCCTACTCCTCATCCTCATCCATCCTCGAATAGCCCCCTCCGTGGCTAGAACCGGCTCCTCCATGGCTAGAGCCACCACCTCCATAACTCGAACCACCTGCAAAGTAGTTAGGGTCCACATTCCCCCCAAGCCCACCAAAAGGTACATCGGACCCATAACCATGGGCCGATGAGTAGTCGACGTAGGTACCAAAGGCATTTGGGTTCGTATATCCACCTTGCGGATATTGGAACCAATCGGGGACAAGTGAATCGGGGGGAATAGCCCCCCGACGGGCGTAGTCATCATACATGGGGTATAAACCCCTCCCTAGGTTCCTCTCCACATACCCTACCCTTCTATCTAGAGACCCTACTCTAGCGTCCAAGTCCCTAACCAAACCCTCAACTCTCCCTTGCCCCATCTCAATCCTATATAATTGGCTCCTAAAAGCCGAGAAGTCATAAGGGGCGTTGGGGTCTATGTTGTAGTTGGTAGAGGAAGTGGGAATATCGTATGTAAAGGGTGGAGGTGGTGAATGGTGATAAGGTGAGTGGTCTATGGGAGATTGGTGGGTTGAGGTGAAGGGTGAGGTGGTTGAACCTCACCTTG
Organism: Chenopodium album; assembly: GCF_948465745.1. NCBI lineage: Eukaryota > Viridiplantae > Streptophyta > Magnoliopsida > Caryophyllales > Amaranthaceae > Chenopodium > Chenopodium album. Next base: position 2,484,450 of record NC_137836.1, on the reverse strand, counting down.
ACCGTTAAGCTCGAAAGTGTAAGAAGGCTTCCCCTTCTAAAATTTGGTCAAGGTGGGGTTGGGTAAAGTGAAAGCATTATCCCTCCTACCCGATTCCCGTTGAATCACCCACCAAGTCTCCCCTCCCATGACATTAATCCAGTTAAGGCCACCTAAATAGGGTAGGTCCATAATAGTTGGGTCGGCTACCTTACTGTCATCGTTAGGGACAAAGCTAAGGTGTTTGACCGCTATGTGTGTAACTAGGCCACCAAAGTAAATGGGTACCCTAGACCTACCCGCCTCGGCCGCATTGGCCACCCGTTGGAAGTGGTTGGCCATTTTGTGGACTATATTGAGTTTTTCACTCCTAGGGATCATGTATGACCCTAGCAATTCAAGCTCATCCCGCCTAACATTGGCGGGTTCATGCCTTCCAAAAATAGTAAGGCCAACAAACCGTTGCCAAATCTTTGGCACGGGATGTTGCTTGTATCCAATTGCCCTTGGCATGTTGGAGGTTCAAATTAGGATCCCCCGTAAGGGATTGATAGACAACGGCAATGTTGTCTTGGGGCGGTTCAAGGGGCCTATCCGATTTCAACTCAAAAAGTTTACCAAATTCTTTCAATTTCAATCTAACATCATTATTGAATAATCGAAATTGAACATGAGAAATTAAAGCATTTGATTTTATGACATTAAAACTAGAAACGAATTCTAAGGTTAAATAATCATAAGTATCGTAATGCATGTTAAAGAAACCACTCATGCCAACTCCCTTGAATAATTTTTCTACATGCTTATCAATTCCTAATCTAATAAGGGTGGGGTGATGAATAAAACAAGTAGGAATTACCTGCCTTGTAATGAGGTTGAGCATCCTCTGTTTTTGCTCTTGGGTGGTGATGACCACCCTCTCCCATCCCGGAATTTGCAAATCCGGGACAATTCTCGCCTCTTGTTTCCTTGAGCTTTCCCCCCTTACCGTTCTTGATCTCTTGAGAGCCATTGAGATTAGAAAATATAGGAATTGAATGGTTTCTCTCTCTTAGGGTTTAGAGAAAATTGAGAAAAAATGGTAGAAATTGGGTGTAGATTGTAGAGAAAGATGAAAGGATTAAAAATATGTAAAAAATTTTGAGTTTTGATGGAAGGATTGGAGAAGATCTTGAAAAATAAGTGAGTTTTAAGGTATAAAAATGGAGGTTTTAGAGAGAGAAAGTAATGGAGAAAAGGATGAAGGAAGAAGAAAGTGAGGAAAGAAAGAATAGGAAAAGTATAAAGGGGACGGCCAAATAGGCGCGCCCGATCAGGCAAGCCTCGCCCGATCGGGCGGATAATCTTGATTTCCAGAAACATAGTTGCGCGCCCGATCGGGCGCGAACACGAACGAAAATTTCGCCCTCTTGCTCGCTCGATCGGGCGAGCTTCGCCCGACATATCTTTTCCTTCACTTGATTTACGCCCGATCGGGCAACCTCGCCCGATCGGACGAAATTTGCACGAGATTCTGACTGCACTTGCGCGCCCGATCGGGCAACCTCGCCCAATCGGGCGAAATATGCTCCGATTTCCAACTCTCCTTGCGCGCCCGATCGGGCAAATTTAAGGATGGAATTTTGCCTTGCTTGCGCGCCCGATCGGGCGAGCTCCGCCCGATCGGGCCCTTGCCCAGTCAGATTTCCTTAACTTTTTCTTCGTCTTCAAATTTTTCTAAGTCTTTCGATCTCTTAAACCTATACCTGTACAAAAACACTTATAAACGGTAAAATTTCACTCTCCTCGCCTCTCTAAAATAAAAATAAAAAATAAATAAAAAGGAATACTAGTCTAGAAAGCAAGAAATACGGGTTGCCTCCCGCAAAGCGCTGGTTTATCTAGGTCCCGCACGACCCTCTTACCACCTTGATGCTCAGGTTGGAAGTGGAGTTAGGAAGGTTTCCTCCACATCTCTACTAGTAGCGCCCTCATGATACACCTTCATTCGTTGGCCATTTACCTTAAACTCTTCACCCTTGTCATTGACCAACTCTACCGAGTCAAATTTGTTCACCCTTGTGATAGTGAAGGGACCGGACCACCTAGACTTCAACTTTCCTGGGAAAATCTTTAATCTAGAATTGAAGAGAAGAACCTTATCACCTGGTGCAAACTCTCTTGGTAAGATCCTCTTGTCATGCCACTTCTTGGTCTTCTCCTTGTAGATTCGCGCACTATCATATGCTGACAATCTAAACTCGTCTAACTCATTGAGTTGGAGGAGTCTTCTCTTACCCGTGACCTTAGAGTCCATGTTAAGCTCCTTGATCGCCCAAAAAGCTTTGTACTCCAGTTCCACGGGAAGATGACATGCCTTACCATAGACTAAACTATAAGGCGAAGTACCAATTGGTGTCTTGAATGCTGTTCGGTATGCCCAAAGTGTGTCATCGAGCTTCATACTCCAATCTTTCCTTGACTTGGCTACTACCTTTTCTAGGATCGCCTTGATTTCCCTATTAGAGACCTCAACTTGACCACTAGTTTGAGGGTGGTAACTCAGCCCGGTTCTGTAATATACGTCATACTTCTTAAGGAGGTTATCCAGTTGTCTTTCATGGAAGTGGGTACCTCCATCACTAATGATTGCCCGTGGAACACCAAACCTCGGAAATATGGTCTTCTTAAAGAGCTTGATGACTACCTTGGCATCGTTTGTTGGTGAAGCTATGGCCTCAACCCACTTAGACACATAAACGACGGCTACAAGTATGTAGCAAATCCCATTGGAAGATGGGAACGGCCCCATGTAATCAATACCCCAAACATCGAATATTTCTACTTCAAGAATCCCGGTTTGGGGCATCTCATGCCTCCGCGAAATGTTGCCAGTCCTCTGGCAAGAGTCACAAGCCTGCACAAAAGTGTTAGCATCCTTGAACATAGTAGGCCAATAGAAGCCTGACTCACTAATCTTAGCCACCGTTTTCGTGGGGCCGTGATGTCCTCCATAAGGTGAGGTATGACAGGCGGTAAGAACGCCATGAGCATCCCATTCGGGAACACACTTGCGAAATAATCCATCTGCACACTCACGAAACAAAAAAGGATCATCCCAAAAATAATGTTTGACATCAGAAAGGAATTTCTTTTTATGTTGGTAGGACAAGTCGGGAGGTAGAGTACCACCCACTAAATAATTAGCGAAATCCGCATACCATGGGTGTTGCTCTACAACTGCATATAGGTTGTCATCAGGGAAAGAATCATCTATAGGTAGAGAATCCTTACCCTCATCATACCTGATACGTGACAAGTAGTCTGCCACTACGTTCTCTGCTCCCTTTTTATCTTTTATTTCTATGTTGAAATCTTGGAGCAAGAGAACCCACCGGAGTACCCTTGGCTTTGATTCCGCCTTAGCTATCAAATATTTCAATGTTGCATGATCAGTAAAAACAATAACTTTAGAACCAACAAGATATGATCTAAATTTTTCTAAAGCATAAATAAAAGCAAGAAACTCCTTTTCCGTGATGGCATAGTTGACTTGGGCTTTATCCAAAGTTTTGCTAGCATAATAAATAGCATGCAAAACCTTGTCCTTCCTCTGTCCGAGCACGGCTCCTAGCGCAAAGTCACTTGCATCACACATGATCTCGAAAGGAAGGTTCCAATCGGGAGCACATATGATGGGTGCCGATATCAAAGCCTGCTTAATCCTGTTGAAAGCCTCAAGACACTTGTCAGTAAAAATAAATGGGGCATCCTTGAGCAAAAGTTGTGTCAGTGGTTTAGCAATTTTAGAAAAATCTTTGATAAAACGGCGATAAAACCCCGCATGACCCAAGAAACTTCTAACTCCCTTAACATTAACTGGGGGAGGTAATTGCTCAATCACTGATATTTTAGCTTTGTCTACTTGTATGCCCTTATCAGATACAATATGACCTAGGACTACTCCCTCTGTCACCATAAAGTGACATTTTTCCCAATTAAGAACTAAGTTGCACTCTTCACATCTTTTCAAAATTTTAGCAAGATTAATTAAACATGAATCAAATGAAGAGCCATATACGCTAAAATCATCCATAAAGACCTCCATAATAGACTCTATGAAATCAGAAAAAATGCTCATCGTACAACGTTGAAAGGTAGCGGGTGCATTACATAAACCAAAGGGCATTCTACGATATGCAAAAGTGCCATAAGGGCATGTAAAAGTAGTCTTTTCCTGATCTTCGGGGTGAATCGGAATTTGGAAAAATCCCGAATACCCATCCAAATAGCAAAAGAATTTATGATTGGCTGACCTCTCAAGCATTTGATCTATAAAGGGAAAAAGGAAGTGATCCTTTTTAGTGGCGATATTTAATCTACGATAGTCTATGCACATACGCCACCCTGTTACAGTTCTTGTGGGAATAAATTCATTCTTTTCATTTGTTATCACAATCATTCCACCCTTCTTGGCACTACCTGCACAGGACTTACCCATTTGGAGTCAGAAATAGGATAGATAATACCTGCATCAAGTAATTTCATCACCTCCTTCTTGACTACTTCCTGCATGTTGGGATTTAATCTTCGTTGGGGTTGAATGCAGGGCTTGTAATTTTCCTCTAGATGTATCATGTGCATACAAAAGTCAGGGCTAATACATGATTTTATTATGGGCTAGGATAGAATCAATTTGCGCATCCCTACTCTCCATATGCTTTTGCATATTGGCAAGTATAGCTCTAATTTCTGTCATGGCAGGGTCGGAAGATGATGAGGGTGATGCTTGGCTTTTCTGGCCAGAATTAGGATGATAATATTTTTGTTGTGGTGGGGTTTGTTGTTGTGGTTGTTGTGGAGGTGGAGGATTTTGTACATTGGTGCTCCGGTACGAAAGATAAGGATGATTTTTATAACCGGCATTGTAGGAATTGGAATAGGGGTTATTCTGCCTATAGGTTTGGAAGACATTAACTTGTTCCATAGAGCTCCTACAATCTTGCTCCCAATGACCTACAATTCCACAGTTTTCACAAAAAGCTTCATTGTTAGCAACAGTAGAAACATTAGCTACAGAGTTAGGAGCAGCAGTAAGATTATCTAATTTTTGACATATAGACGTTAATTGAGCTTGCAAAAAGGATACGGAATCGACATTATGTTTTCCTTTATTTGCAAACCCTCTCGGATTCCCATATTGGGAATTGTGTATTGCCATGTCTTCGATAACCTGTCCTGCATCATCCACATTTAAATTCATGAATCTCCCACTAGCTGCTGAATCTAGCACTGATCTAGAAGAATTTCCAAGTCCATTATAGAATGCTTGGATCAATTGCCAATGTGCTAGATTGTGGTGGGAGCACTCTCTCTGTAGATCCTTGAACCTCTCCCAAGCCTCATATAACGTTTCGTCGGCTTCTTGAGCGAAGTTCTGAATAGCACTCCTTAGCACCGCTGTTCTCTCTGCAGGATAGTATTTATTATAGAAATTCAAAGCAAGAGTTTCCCAGTCAGTAATACCAAGTGCAGTTCTATTCAAACCATTTAACCATAATTTTGCTTTGCCACATAATGAAAAAGGAAAAAGAATCTCCCTGATTTGGTCTTGCGTGACCCCGGCTTGTCTAATGGTGTTACAATATTGGCAGAAATATGCGATGTGAAGATTAGGATCTTCACCTTTATCTCCACTGAATTGCTTCCTCTCTATCATAGTGATAAATTGGGGCTTGATCTCAAATTGAACTCCATCTAGAGCCGGAGTGGGAGTAAGGTGCGGGAAATCTGTGAGCATTGGTTGCGAGTAGTCACTGAGTTTCTTCTGGGCCGTCATCTCTGATTCTGAATCTGAAGGAATATCTGTGTCACTATAATAAGAGGGAGGATCTCTTCGACTGTTGTCCTCCTCAGAACCCGCCAGAATTTGTCTATAGAGTTTCCTTTGCCTATGAAAAGAACGCTCGATCTCAGGGTCGAAAGGGATGTAACCTGATCTGGAAAACCTGGGCATAAACAAAGAACTAAAGACAAATATGAGAATTGCCTCAAAGTACTAACGTTCTCTGAGGCAAAGGGGGATAATCTAGACTACAAAAATATAATCAGACAACAAAAATAAAACCGTTTCCCCGACAACGGCGCCAAATTTTGACAGGGTAAAGTCGTATCCCCTAATAAAAAATAATTACCTAAGTCCTCTAACTAAAGTAGATAGGGAAGTAGGGTTGAACTCCATAGGAAAACAGATCTTTTTACTCCTAATTAATTGTTATAGTCTAAATTATCTAAGTAACCAATGTTTTTGGGAATAAATTCTATACTATGAAGAATAAGTTTAGGGAGGAAAGAAACAATAATAAGGAAGCCTAGGGTCACAAGTTCACCAACAATTAATATTCCGGGATAGAACGAAGTAATTAATAATTAACAATGCACAAATAACATGATTAACAAGCTCTCGCAATTTATTAATCAACATAGATCCAAAAGGCTCTCGCAATTTACTAGATCTAAGTTCCTATTGAAAATAGCCTTTAATATTAAATTAACATCTGCTCAATTCATCAATTCGATATTGCTAAACATTCACAATCAAATTACATCTGCTCGATTCATAATCTAATTGCAAAGAATTAAAACAATTCAATAATAAATTATCATGCAATATCAATAATCAATAATAACAAACTATCCCTTCATATTAATTATGGATCCCCATAAACCCTAGAATGAAACTACTCACGCATCATCATAACTAAACTAATCAAATAATCAAATAAAAGCATAATTAAAGAAGCAAGTAAAATAGCTGAAATTAAAAGGGAAGAAATTGTTACCAAAAAGAAATGTGGAATTAATGGAAACAATTAAGAACAAAAGTTGAGAGAAGAATTAAGAGAGAGAAAAATTCTAAGTAGAGAGAGAAAGTCTAAGAAAGAAGGTAATCTAAAAATCCGTACAAAAAAATCGTACTTAAACGTTTTCCTAAAACAAAAATTAAGGCTAAACTAATCAGGTCTTTTAAAAACGTGCGCCCGATCGGGCGGCCCTCCGCCCGATCGGGCCCGCCTTTTTCTTCGCGTTCCTTCCCATCAGCGTCGCCCGATCGTGCTAGAGGCTCGCACGATCGGGCGCGCCATAAGCCACGCACAACACTTAGAGCGCCGCGCCCGATCGTGCTAGAGGTTGCCCGATCGGGCCCTTGCTTCACTTTGAGGCTCGGACTTCGATTGAGCTTGATTTCATGGCCCAATTCGGATTTCCTCTTCGGGTCTTGAATACTCGGTCCAAAGCCTCGAGATTCCAATTACCGAGCCCTTAATCACCGGCTCTCACCGATCCTGGGCTCCAAAAGTGGTCGTGTCCTTCTAGCTTCCGTAGTTGATCCATAAAGCCCGGGAAAATGCTCCAAGAGTGCAATTTCCTGTAAAATACAACTAAAGCTACGAAAACACTAGAAAACACAAATTAGTAATAAAAGTGGCCCTAAAGAGCCAAAAACACTACTAATAACGACCAAGGGACGGGGGTGAAACACTATATAAAATGGACATATCAATAAGCCACCAAAATATGCAAGAAAATCCAAAATTGAGCAATTACGACATTTCACACACAAACATGACAAATGTAGTAAAACGTTATTAAAACCAAGTAAAAAGATAGAAAAACTATGAAAAACTAACTAGAAAACTCCTAAAAATAGCAACATAAATGACACTTATTAGTTTCCCGGCGTCGATTTTTCCCACAGATTGTCTTCGTTTGTTGCTGGGTTTTGCAGTTGTTTTCATTCAGGCATAATCTAGTTGTTTTTAGGCTGTTTTTGGGAGCGTTTCTGGTCATGTTTCAGGCAAAAATTTACCCTCGTTGTTGGTCATCTTTCATGCAGTTTTGGATCGTGTTTTAGGTGGAGTTTTTGGCTGAATATCAGGTGGTATCGGGGCGGTATTTCGGCGGCTTGAAGGCAGCTTCTCGGGCGAAGGTTCTGTCTGGCGTTTTGCTGCTGGTTTGTTCCAATTTCTGGTGAAGTTGAGGTAGGTTTTTTCGAGCATTTTTGGGGTTGTTTCCGGGCATTTTTGAGGCAGGCTTCTAGGGCTATTTGCGGACTATTTTCAGGCAAAATTCTAGCCGAATTTGAGGCAAATTTCAGGTTGTTTCTGCGTGTGTTTTTGGCTGTGTTTTGCGGAACTTTCTGGTGCAGTTTCGCCAGCTCTTGGGTGCAGTTTTCTGTCTGTTTCTAGTGCATTTTCTGGCTTTTTTAAGGTCAGTTTTCAAGTGTGTTTAAGTCTGGTTTTTCTGGTAAATGTTTGGCCAGTTGTTTTTGGTGTTATTTAATTTGGGTGCATTTTTCAGGCAGCTATATAGGGGTTTAAGTGGTAGTTTCAAAGTCATTTTCTAGTCTCTTTGGAGGTTATTTGCAGCGTATGTTTGTCTGCTGTATTTGGTAGTTTTTGTCTCGTGTCGGCTTTGTTGATGTTTCTTGCGACTTGGGTAGTTTTGGGTGGTGCATGTTTGTGTGCAGCTATGTCGGCTGCCACTGTGAAGTTTCATTGTCCCTTTGTGGGTCATAGTGGTTGTCAAGATGGAAGTGGCAATGGCCTTACTCGACGGTCTGTAATTAGGCATCTTAGTGATCGTCATTGTTGTATTGGTGTGTGAGATATTACCCGACATTCTCTTACTTCTAACTTGGATGTTTATACTGATGCGGAAGTTACTTTTAGGCGTATGGGGATTTTGTTATGTGGAGTTTGCTTCAAAACGCACACTGTCCGTTCTAAGTGTCATCATGGTAGGGGTGAGGATGTGTCACCCCCTGATGAAGGAGATGGTATTGTTCGTTTTGTGCTTCATAATTTCACCAAGCCGCAAGCTCCTTCTTCTCCTGGTCGAGTTGGACATGTGGATGGTTTGGCTCGAGATCATAGCGGTGGTTTTGATGTGGCTCTCCTTGATTGTTTATTCTCTAAGGGGTTTCGCTCTGTTAAGTCTATTCCTCCCAAGTGTCGTTTGGGGTTTTCTCGGGTTCTGAAAGGTGCTCTTGATAAGGTGATCTCTAAGCCTGATGACATTTTTAATTGGGTCTCTTTGTTGGTGTTACCTCTTTGCATCCTTAAAATCTTTCACCCACGGAGCAGTCGTGAGTCTCGGTCTTAGGTAAGACGTCGGCATCAGGAAGAGAGTATTTCCCGTGCTATTTGTTCATGGAGTGTAGCGGGTGGTAATTTGTAGCTTGTGAGGGAAATTTTGGCAGAGGATTCTCCTTCTTTGTCGGTGGTTGATGATGAGGATCTCGATTTGGAAGAGCGTAATATTAAGCAGTGTCGTAGGAAGATTAGCGATGGCCATTACACCGCTGCAGTTTGGGTTCTTTCTTCTTCTGGCGTTGCTCCATATAATGACGCCACTCTTGCAGATTTACAGTCAAAGCACTCTTGCCTGATATACCTGTTGATCACCTTCATCTCGTTATGACTTCTGTTGTTGTTTTGGATCGGATTAAGAGTTTTCCTCGTGCCACATCATGTGGTAGGGATGGTTTACAAGCTCAACATCTTATGGATTGCTTGAGTGGTGCAGCTATGGCAGTCTCAGATGAGTTGGTTGACTCTATTACCGGGGTGGTCAATCTCTTTTTAGCTGGAAGATGTCCTATGGAATTAGGAGAGTATATTGATAGTGCTCCTCTTACACCACTTGTCAAGCCCGGTGGTGGTATTCGTCCTATTGTTGTGGGTACGGTTTGGCGTCGTCTAGTTTAGAAGGTGGGTGCTGTTATGGTTGGCCAATCTTTAGGGAGTTACTTTGATGGTCTTCAATTTGGTGTTGGGGTCTCTTCAGGTGGTGAGGCAATTCTTCATGCAGTGAATCAGTTGATTGAGGATCGTGGATCTGATGTGGGTCTTTCTATGTTGTTGGTGGATTTTTAAAACGCCTTCAATCTAGTTGATTGTTCGGTCATGTTACGAGAAGTACGTTGCCGTTGTCCGGGCATTTCGCGATGGGTTGAATTCTGCTATTCTAATCCAGCCAGATTATATTATGGTGACCAAACCTTATGGTCGTCTCAAGGGGTGCAGCAGGGTGATCCCCTTGGTCCTTTGCTTTTTGCTTTGGTTTTACATCCCCTGGTGTGTAAAATCAGAGAGACTTTTGATGTATGTCTTCAGGCTTGGTATTTGAATGACAGCACTATTATTGGTGACACGTTGGTGGTGGGGAAGGTTTTACAGTTGTTATGGAGGAAGGGCCTCGTTCTGGGTTACATCTTAACGTGGAAAAAACTGAAGTTTTTCGGCCTTGAAGCAGGCTTGTGGGTATCTTTCCACCTAATATTGCTCGACCTTTGCATGGTGTTAAGTTGCTTGGTGGTCCCGCTAGTTCCGATTCTTGTTTTAGTGGTGAGTTTGTGATGCAGAGGGTGACCAAGACCATTGCCCTAATGGATAAGGTTGCTATGCAAGATGATCCTCAGTGTGAGCTGTTGTTACTTAGGGCATGTACCGGAGTTTCTAAACTCTACTTTGCATTGTGTACTTGACCTCCTAGTAGTTTTGAGGTTGCTCAGCGCACTTTCGACGGGGCTCTTCGATCTTCCTTGGAGCGTATAATTACTGCTTCGGGGCCTGGGTTTGGCGACTGGCAGTGGCGGCTTGCCACCTTACCATTTGCGTTTGGAGGGCTTGGTATTTATTCCGCAGGTGATGTTCGTCACTATGCTTTTCTTGCTTTTCGGTTGCAGTCTGCTGGGTTGCAGACACAACTTCTTTGGCATGCTGGCATTGCTGGTCTTGGACAAGCCTTTGAGGATGCGTTGGGTCTGTTTAATGGAACAGTGGAGTCTGACATTTTGAGTGACTGATGCGGTCAATCGGAAGCGGGTCAAGTACGAATCTAGTTGTCGATCGATTGGATATGGCTTCCTTCTTTTCTCTTTCTCTTCTCTTGAGGAGTTAGAAAAGGAGGTTGTTACATTGCTGAAGAGGATCCAGATGTTCTCGAAGACTCAGGACATTGGGGCGCGTGTTGCAGCTCATATCTTTACTAGGATCGGCTTTTCTATAGCTAGAGCAGTGGGGCCCAGATTGTATCTCGGCTTCCCACTAATTTTCTATAGGTTGTATAACTTTGTATGTTTTTGAGATTATTATTATTATTATTATTATTATTATTATTATTATTATTATTATTATTCTTAAAAAAAAATAATCTTTGTCAAAAAAATAAAAAAATAATAATAATAAAAATAATGCGTAATAATCTTAGGTGGGTCAAGTGTAACACTTGCCAATTGGCTATGGCGAAATCTAGCGATGAAAAGGTATAGCATATTAGCATGTAGTATAAACTGTTTTAATAAAATAATAAGCGATGATCATGCTTAATTTGTCATGTTTCACCTAGATTGAATGGTACTCATTATCAAATGGAAAATTTGCAAATTGCAGCTATTTAAAGTTCGTATTTTGCAAATTGCAGCCATTTAAATTTTTTTTTGCAAATTGCAGCCCAAAAGTTCGTATAAATTGTAAATTGCAGCCCGATTCAATTTTTTCATCGGTTTACATGTTGAAAAATCTCCAGTTAAGGTTTTAGGGGTCATTTTAGTCCTTAGGGACCCGAATTGAGCTCGGAATTAGCAAAAAAATAACGTAAGTGTCTCATATTTACAGTTTCCCACAAATTGATAGACTTTTGTTACGCAAAACGAGATACTTACGTTATTTTTTTGCTGATTCCGAGCTCATTTCGGTCCCTTAAGAACTAAAATGGCCCCTAAAACCTTAATCGAAGATTTTTCAACTTGTAAACCGATGAAAAAGTTGAATCGGGCTGCAATTTACAATTTATATGAACTTTTGGGCTGCAATTTGCAAAAAAAAATTTAAATGGCTGCAATTTACAAAATACGAACTTTAAATGGCTGCAATTTGCAAATTTTCCTTATCAAATCTACAAAAGTGTCACAAAATCTCTATTACGTACCAACGATTGTTGTTGCTGACATAGACATTTCATAATGGTGATGAGTTGATAAAATTGAACTAACCTAAATAAATTGGAGAAGGGGGTGTAGACAACTTAAAAATGAAGGAAACTTGTCCCCCAAATTTAAGCCACTAATGTTGGCAAATTTTGGATTTGAAAACGCTAGGAAGTCCGACTATCTTAGAGAGATATTTGGATTGGTATTGCCTTCCACAAAACCCCCTTGCGATCACATTGCTATAGTTGATGGTACATCTTGGTTTCGCAATTACTTTGACATGTTTAATTTGCTTTCCATTAAAGCAAAGGATTGTGAATTCGAGTCAATGGGTCAGGTTCTTTTTAAGTTGTTAAAAAGAGCTATATAAAATGATGTAAAAGTTATATTCAGTTTAATTTCATTTCAGTTCAGTTCATTTCAGCTTCAATCAGTTTAGTTCAGTTCAGCTCTCCTTCTCTCATAAAATATTCAGTTCAGTTCAGCTCCAATCAGTTCAGTTCAGTTCAGTAAATGAGAACAGACCCTTACATTGAATTGTTTCCACTTGATTAGGTTCAGGTCAGGTTCGGATTACTCTTCTGAATATTTGTTCTCTCTTTACACCTTTTTTTTCGTTTTTAGGCACCATTATCATTGGATTCTATGCTTACATTTTTGGATTTCTTTAATTGATGATTTTTTAAGTCAGAAATATTAAAATTCAATGACAAATGTCTTTTGATCGGAGCTTTCAACAGATCGAAACTCTATTCAATAGGTCATTAATTCACCTTGGACTAGCAAAATCAAGCTAATTAATCTTGATTTGACTTCGTTGTTATCTAACAAAAGTTCCTAGTCCATTGAATTAGTGATACCTGGCCTGCTTTATGACTAATTGAAACAAGTAGTGGAGGCAATCAAAGATTAATGGGTTATGATTGGTAGACATTATAATTAGGCAATCACTATGGATAATAAATTTCTTTGTTTTCTTAATCAGTATTGATGACTATTTTGCATTATTTCCCACCGATAATACAGCTACTTTTATACATTATTCAAAATTTTGCATATTTGAATACTCGGATTGAAAAGGGAGATTGGGATTTTAGAAATAATAATAATCAAATTTCAAAATTCAAATTTACAAAAGTTAGAACTTAATATAAAAAATTCAAGGCCTTCAAGGAAGGTAGGATCAAATCCCTCTATGGGGTAGGGATCAAAATTGAATAGGGATTCCCTTTACACTAACCAAGCCGATTAATAAACTACTCGGGTTCAAGCTCGGTTGAAGCTCGTTCATGTTCATTTATTTGATAAATGAGCGAGCCGAGTTTGAACAAATGTTGAAGCTCGTTTAATAAATGAGCTTGAACACGAACATAGATATGCTCATTCATATAATTTTATGAACAACTCGTTTATTTATGTTTGCGAGCTACTCATTTATTTATGTTCATAAACTATTTATTTATTCACAATTGTTAATTTAATTCTGAAGTTTTTAAATATTTAAGATTTAATTCTAAGGTTTATAAATAAGATTTTATCATGCTAATTTAAAGATTTTCAATGTCAAAAGTACAAAGCTCATTTATTAGATAATCTCGTTTATTACTAAGCTCGTTCATGATATCAACTCGTTTAATAAACGAGTCGTTCATGAACCGTTCGCGAACATATAGTAATCTAAATGAGCCGAGATTGAACAGATTTTTGAGCTCGTTTGAAAGCTCGGGATCGTGCTCGGACTCGTCGAAGTTAAATGAACTTGAACATAAACAAGGTAGTACTCGACTCATCTCATTTACACCTCTACTCCTCCCCCCCCCCCCCCCCAAAAAAAAAAAATCCAAATTTCTATTAGTGGTAGGTTATTTATCATCAACCCATGCGTGCCCACGTTAGAGGACCATCTCAATCAAAAGTTTAAGCTGATCTGCTGATGGTTGAGGCACAGGAATATGTTTTTACACTCTATCACGCCCCCTCACACGTGAGCTCGCTTGGGCTAGAAGTGTGGATGCAGCATGGGCCCTCCTCATACTCGGCGCTTAATATTCCACTTGAAAGTGGGGGTGGATGAGATTCAAACCTGTGACCTTTGTGTCACTCTAGCTCCGATACCATGTTAGATAACTATCTCAACCAAAAATTTAAGCTGATGGTTGAAGCCAAAAATATGTTTTTACACTCTATCAATAAATTGGGTCTATGTATCAACGTACTCCAAGTTGCACACGATAGTCACAAGTCTCAAACTTAGGCCTTGTTTAGTTCAACTTATTTTTACTTATTTCAGAAAAAATAAGTTCAGATAAGAATCAATTAGAAAAATATATAAGTTCAGATCTAGAAAAAATATGTTCAGATCAAATTAGATCATCGTTTTATCAACAATTTTTTATCGATATATATCTTTAATTTGATAATGAAAAAATTTATGAAAATTACATATGAATAAAATACATATTATTACGAATCTAATAAGATCCCCTTGATATATTTTTTTCCTTACAGATTATTGTACACTTAGGGTCAAAGTTTGGTCATATCAGATAATAAGATCAGACCAAATCAAATTAAATAAAATCCGATCAGACTAGATCAGATAAGCAAAAATAAGGTGAACTAAACAGGCCCTTAGTCCTAAATGTTGTATGTAAGCTAGAGTAAACCCTAACTAACTCAGGATAAATTATTTGATTTTAATGTTTGAAATATACATATATAAAACGTACTCCCTGCGTTTTTAAATACTTGCTCCACTTTCCTTTTCTGACCATTTTTAAATACTTGCTCCATTTTCTTATTTGGAAAGCTTTTACAATATTTAATTGATTTCACTCACCAAGTGGGTCCAACAATACTAATTCCATATTCTCTCTCCTTCAATTCTCTCCACCACTTTTGGTTTTTTACAATTTTTTAATCTTCCACCAACCCGCTACTTCCATATTTTATTATTTTTTCCAATTTCTGCTAAAACATCGCGCATGGAGAAATGAAACAAGTATTTAAAAACGGAAGAAGTAGTATATAATTTTATATTTTATTATTATTTGTTCATTTTGAACCTTTGTCAATTTTTGAACAATTTAATGTGATATAGTTCCTCCATGCCTAATGTATTACAATTTATAAATGAGGGAATTATGCTTTTCAAAGAAGGATTTATGGTGCTTTACCATTTTATTTCTTTTGTGCCACTTGCAAAAAATTGAATTTTGTCAAAAATATTTAGGCCAAAAATCCCTTTTTTTTCTCGAATGGGAGCGGACATGGTCGAGTAGAGAGGACGTTATCTAAACGTTTCGCATGAGAAATTATCTTTTTTTTATATTTTTAGGAAGACTCGGGATTTTCACATGTCATATGAAGAAGGTGACTCCGAACTAATAGAATTGAAAGGAGATCAATAAAGTTGCTTATTGAGCAATTCGATAGAAAATTGGGGGAATAAATGAATAATGCTTCTTAAAATAAATGATCACCATTGAACCTTACTAAGTGGCTCCTTCCTCACTTGGGGCATACAATTTGAACCACTACTAATAGATTTAAAAATATATTATATTAATATTTTGAAAGAATGTATGTAACGAGAGAAAAATAATAAGATTCAACATGATTATGTGTTTATCATAATAGGTAGTATATGAGTAGAGTAATTAATGTTCAGAAAGAAGTATAAGTGAAAAATTATTAGACTATGTAATTCAGATCAGATTATTTAGAATTTTAACATTTACTAGCCTTGTACAATTGCTACGCATGCTTGTCAATCGGATGTTTGATGTCTTCTTGTTCCGTTATCTTCTACAAAGTACAATACATTACTCGTAATATTATTAAACATAATGCTTGATTAGGTCACATAACTCACAATTAAACACCTCACTAAACCAATACATGAATTAGTTACTCACTTCACCATCACCTCAATTAATAAGTAATTATCATCTTAATTAATAAGCAATTAATACACACTTCCTTAACGTGTGGCCGGTGATGTCAACATTAATATTATATAGTATAAAAGCCGACATTCTTCTAATATTATGAACATGCTTAAGGACTTTAATTAGTCCATGTTTATTTATTCATGTTTTTATTATTATTGGATCCTACTCATATCTCTTTCAGTGGAATGCCAGCAAAGTCTACGAATTAAGGTCTAATTAGATTTTTTCAATTGAGAAAAAGTGTATAAAATGCGATACGAGCCAAATTTGTGCTTAAATTGTGGGTTTAATTATATACGAAGTACGAGTACAAAAGAGAACATGCTTTTGCTTCATTCCTTTGATGTGACAGCTCTTAATTAAGTGGAGCACTATTAATATAGTCAATCTAAGTTGTGCAAATAAGCAAATTATTTAACATAGCATGCTATACAAAGTGGCATGAAACATTGAATCCTGTATAAAAAATAAAAATATAAATATAAATATAAATAATAAATTGGTGTGATTATAAAAATACAAACAAGTAAATGGCCAAATGTCCAATTGACACCCTATCATGAAGGATTAAGGGTCTGTTCTCATTGACTGAACTCAGCTGAACTGAACTGAATTGAGCTGAACTGAATTGAACTGAACTGAATTGAGCTGAACTGAACTGAACTGAACTGAAATGAATATTTTATAAGAGAAGGAAATTAGGAGCTGAACTGAACTGAACTGAACTGAATTTCAACGTAAGAGAACAGGCCCTAAGGATGTCTTAGCCCTTAGGGTTATGACTTGTCGGGTTATCGGTCCCTAATTTTTTTTTTTTTTTTTGACAAAGGATACAAACATATTACATACTAATATAATACTAAAACAAATAAAATTAACCACCGCTTCTCCAGCTATTAGATGAGCTCGATGAACGCGGTGACAATCCGCCTTATGTATACAACAATACTGAAAGGTTGAGGCCAGTTGTTGAATCTTGCGGATGAGCCAAAGATAAGCTATATTACCTCGCCCATCCCCCCGAAGAAGGGTAACAAGATTATATAAATCAGTAAAAACCGTGATAGAACGAAACCGTCGGTCGAAAGCCCATTGTAGCCCATACAAGCAAGTCAAAGCCTCCGCTTGTAAAGCTGAAGTACAAACCCCAAAGTTACTACCTCCAATGATTCGATCATCCAACGGGTCATGCATCATTATCCAAGCACCAACCCATCCCTGCATGTCGAGAGTCTTGGAACCAAGCGCCATCAATTTGTAGTGAAGCTAACGAACCCCCATAGATACTCCGACCAAACTGAGCTGTGTAAAACCCAGGCGGAGTAGAGGCAGCTGTGTCCCCGCTCGCAACATTACAGGAAAAAGCAGGATCGGCCGAGGAAACAAAGACTGAATGAGGATCCATGACCTCAGCAAACTGTGAATCAAAGGGCCTGGAAGCAGAAGAATCCCTAAAGATTCTGGAATTCCGACATAATCACAAACTCCAAAGCGTACCGACGAAGGTACCTAAGCGAGCACTGGAAGGCCCATCCTGACTAATAAAAAGTCAAATATAATCTTGGATCCAATCTGAGAGAGAAAGGGCTCCATTAAATTCTGAGCGGATACCGAGGCATCCACCCCTCCAAACTGAGCATGCATTAAAGCACATTCAGAAGAGATGTTGTAAATCCTCTGGTTCTGAATGACGGAGGTCACAAAGACACATCTTGAACAGGAACTCCTCTGTGATAGAGTTCCACCTTAACTGCTAGAGCCCGATGCAGCAGTTTCCATAGGAACAACTTCCATTTTGGTCGTAACTGGAGTGACCAAAGAACTTTCTAGAAAGAATCTGAAGAGTACAGTGTGGAAGCAGGAGAAAGTTGTTGTTGAAGCATTGCATAGCCAGTTTTCACCGAGTACCTTCCCGACGGGGTACTCGCCGAATAACAGAAGTCTTCTTGAGTCAGATCAGGGGCCTCCAACGCAAGGATTGTTGAGGCATCCGCAGGCACAAACCAATCTTGAACTTTAGCTGAATCCCACCCCATTGAATGAGAGTGGATGAAAAAACTGACGGAATGAACTGCATAATTGGTCAATGGAATTCCGGGTTTAAACTCAGGAATGCGATCATTGACCCAATTAGCCGACCCAGCTAGAGTAGAATGGCCCTTACCAATTTTCCAGTTGCAACCCTGTTTTAACAGGGTGTTTGCCTTAAGTAACCCCTGTAGACCATATGAATGACGACCAGAAAAAGTAGGCCCACTGTGAGAGCTATTGGAAAGAAAGGTCGTACGAGCAACAAAAGCTTTTGAAACTAGTAGTTGTGGGTTGGAAAAGAGTCACCAAACCTGTTTCATGAGCAACGCCTTGTTTAAGGAAGACAAGCAGCGAATGCCCAAGCCACCCAGACCACGAGGAAGATGCATGGTGTCCTTATTAACCCAATGCATACCTTTAGTATCAGAATACGCCCAGAAGAAGTGCATAATTAAGGAATCAATTTTCCCAATAACAGAGACCGGTAACTCATAGAAAGCGAGAACATGGGGCGCCATTGCAACAAGGATAAAGTTAATGAAAATCAACTTCTACGATTGTGAAAGCCGGACTGCATTCAAACTTGATAACATAAGATATCTTGGTTACATGACTTATATTTCTTTAAATTGTTTCTATTGTTATATTAATGTAAATCAAATTAAAAAAAAAAAAAAAAAAAGATATACTTCATCTATTTCAAATTAGATGACATAGGGCCTATTCTCTCCAGTTTATTTTTCAGTTCAATTTAGTTTAGCTTCAATCAATTCAGTTCAATTCAGGTCAGTTCCTAATTTGCTTCTCTCATAACATATTCAGTTGAGTTCAGTTTAGTTCAGCTCTAATCAGTTTAGTTCAGTTCAATAAGGGCTTGTTCACATTTACTTAATTTCAGTTTAGTTCAGTTCAGCTCCAATCAGTTCAGTTCAGTTCAATTCAGCACTTAATTTCCCTCTCTCATAAAGTATTCAGTGCAGTTCAGTTCAGTTCAACTCCAATCAGTTCAGCTCAGTTCAATAAATGTGAATATGCCCTAAATCATAGCAAACCCATAGTTTAACTTGATACACCATCACATGATTTTTGCTAATACGTAATCAATAATATTTGCATTAAAAAGTATATAGTGACAAACATTTTTAAATGAAATGGTCATCTAAACAATTCTCTCGTAAAAAAATTACTGTACTTTTTTTTTTTGGGTAAATATCTCATATGGTTATCTATTTTAGGCAATTAAATTTGGCTCATATTGTTGACATACTCCGTATTGTACCAGGTCGAGGCTCCAGTAGTCCAGCCTCTAGGGCATCAAGCTAAGTAAGACAAATATTCACATAACCCAAGGAAAACAATGTCAAAAGAGCTTTAACATATTGTATCCACCAAATAAAGAAACATACTACTCCACATATCACTTTTTTTACTGTACCAAACTTTATTATTATTATTTTTTTAAATCACAGCAATTTCACTTACACTTATAAATATACTAGATAAAACCCGTGCGGTTTATATAAAGTCTATTTTTAATTTGTACATTTTAAAAATAAATCGCTATTATACATGAATATAAATAAGAATTACTCCCTCTGTCACAGTATACTTGCAACATTTTGACTGTACATGTTTACCGATGCACATGTTTGACCGTTGATATCTTTTATTACTACCTCTGGTCCAAATTACTTGCAACTTTGGGGTACTATCTGTGAGATATAAAATATTCCAAAGTTGCGAGTAATTTGGACCAGAGGTAGTATATATTTATATAAGTTATAAAAAGTTTATATTAAGAAATTACACATTAAAATAGACCCAACAACATCTTACATGATTACATTGACTTTCATATATTATTTTAAAAAGATTGTCAAAGGGAGATGTGTGAATAGTGCAAAAAGTCACACCATTGCAAGTAATTTGGGACGGAGGGAGTACGTAGTATTTTTAAATTTTTTATTTTAATCAAAATTATGATATAGTATCTGTTCAATGTTGTCTAATTCATAGTATAATGTAGGAGGTCATTTATTAGTGTGATATTTAAAATTGTTTCAATATCCTTCGATAAATTGATAGATTTTAGTTGTAATGTAGAAGCTTCCAATATTTAATTTTAAAAAATGTTAAATATGATAGCTTTGCAAAAAAAAAAAAAAAAAAAAAAAAAAAAAAAATTCCTTGCATTTAGACGGGAAATTTTTTATTGAAAAAGCGACACGTGGGCAATGGTGATGTCAGCAACTTTTGTTTTATTAATAGTTGATAAATAGATTCCTTATATTCTTAAAGAGAAGCTATTACGTACTGATGCCCGCACACAAATTTCCGTGCGGATGGCTTGGCTGATATATTTTACTTGCTGGCTTATATGTTTTATAAGTTAGCTAATGTGTTTCATTTGTTGGCTGATATGATTTTTGGGTTGGCTAATGTATTTTTTTTTTTGTTGACTAATATATTTTTAAAAAATTTTGATAAGTTCTTTTTGTTGGCTGATATCAAACATCATTTGGCTTATATGCTTCTTTATTTGGCTTCTGATATGTGTATTTTAATTGTTAGCTTATATGTTTTATTTTGTTTATTTTATTAGCTAGGTTTTGTTGGCTGATACGCTTCATTTATTGGTTGATATGTTCCTTGTGTTGGCTGATAAGTACCTTTGTTGGCTGATATACTCCTCTTGTTGGCTGATATACTCCTCTTGTTAGCTTATATGTATATTTTGTTGGATGATATACTCTTGTTGTTGGCTTATATGTATCTTTTGTTGGCTGATATACTCCTATTGTTGACTTATATGTATCTTTTGTTCGCCGATATACACCTCTTGTTGGCTTATACGTATCTTTTGTTGGATGATACGTTTTTACTAATGTTTGATATGTTCCTATAGTTAACTGATATCAAACATTAATTGACTTATATGTTCAGTGTAATGGCTGATATACAAATTAATTTTATTTCCTTCTCTCCACTCTTTCCCCCTCTTCCCCTTCCTCTCTGTACAAACTTAAATGGCTTATATTTTTGTTGTTTTAGCATCTCCTCACACCACAAACTTTCACACCCATTCTAATCCTACCGCAGTGAGGGGGGATGGGGTTGCAGTAAGGTGGAGGGGTAGCAATGAGGGGGTGGGGCTGGCAGTGAGGTGGAGGGGGTGGCAGTGAGGTGGGGGGTGGCTGCAAGGTGGTTGAACGATGGCTAAGCCCAACTAACGGAGATTTGGGTGGTAGCAAAAAAAAAAAAAATTTAAACAAATAGCAAATGTGACACACAGTTCTTTTGCTTGTAGCAAATGTCAATTTTTTTTTTTTTTTTTTTTTTTTCCCAATTCGCTCAACTACCTTAAATACCCTTACATTTCCTCTCATTTATTTGTATGTACATTTTTTTTAATATATACTTCATATACAAGTACTCCCTGCGTTTTTAAATACTTGCTCCATTTCTCTTGGACACACATGTCGATGCTTATCTTTGATCACTAATATCTTTAATTATCAATAGATATAACTTCTAACATTTGAAAATTAATAATCTATTCATTGAGATGATTCCAACAAGTACCCACACGACTATATTTTTTCTTATGTATAAATCACAAACATTAGTCAAAGTAGGATAAATGAATAGTGCAAAAAATAGAAATGGAACAAGTATTTAAAAACGGAGGGAGTATTTATTATTTGTCAAAGCAATAAAAAAATGCCAAAGCCACTTCCATTTCTAGTACTTTTCTCTCTTTTTAATGTATTTTTTGTACTTGCTGCTCCTATTTCTTTCTTTTTTTTTTTTTTTGATAGATGCTGCTCCTATTTCTTAATTCTTGTGAAAATTGACAAAGGAAAATATTTTTTCAAGGAGTGAGTCTAGGCGCATAGCGCCTATGGGCGAGCTATGTAAATATGAGGGTAAGGAAGTAATTTTTGCTAATTCAATTTTTGCTTCTAGAAAAATTTGACTATCTAGTGGTACATTATAATGTATCATTATGCATATATATAATGTACCGCTAAAGTATAAGTTGTCTGAATAGTACTTTTTGTGGACTATTACGAGTGTAGTGGTACTTTTTAACATTCTATAAGTTTCAACTTTAGGAAAAAGTTGACTCTCTAGTGGTACATTATATAATGTACCATTATGCATATATAAGATATCACTAAACTATAAGTTATTTGAATAGTTTTTTTAATTGCAAAATTGTCATCCTATATATGCTTAAATCAATAGGTGCTATGCGCCAAGACTTAACCCATTACAAGCTGATTAATTTTTTCATTAATACTCCCTCCGTTTTTAAATACTTGCTCCACTTTCCTTTTTCGGTCGTTTTTAAATACTTGCTCCATTTCCTTATTTGGAAAGTTTTTACAATATTTAACTAATTTCTCTCACCTAATGGACCCACCACATATTTTCTCTCCTCCAATCCTCTCCACTACTTTTAATTTTTATAATTTTTTATTCTTCCACTTACCCCACTAACTTCATATATTATTATTTTCTCCAATTTCTCCTAAAACTCCGCGCATGGAGAAATGGAGCAAGTATTTAAAAACGGAGGGAGTACCTATACCGTGTATATTGATAAAATATCGTACCCCTATAAGATTTTTTGAGATGGAATTGAAGTGTGTTGCTTTTATTTTTGATAGGCTGGAACAGATTCTCACAATCTTATGAAAGGACAATGTTGAAGTCTACTCAGAAAAAAAAAAAAAAAAAAAAAAAAAAAAAAAAAAAGTGGTTCAAGAGTAGCCATCTATCTCTCTTAATGTCATGGCTCCATCTACATACACCCATTGGCCCCATCTCCCAAAACCTTGCTACAAACACAACTAATTACCCTTTTCATTCATTAATCAATTGTATTACCATTTCAATTAATTTATTGTGTTCCATACATGTTGAGAATGATAGATGCTTAGTAAAGACAAATTTGTTAATTAGTGTGCTTACTAAGACGATTTCATGTTTAATTTACTAATCCATATTATATTGTCTAAATTGGTGGTGAGCAAATGGGTGATCTTGCTATAGATAATGTCTAGCAAAAACAAATGGAGAAATTAATTTCAATCGCAAAAATATTATAGTACATATTATATTGTTTAACAAGACATGAGGATTATCAATGTGACATCCACACATAGACAATTTAATTAGTGGAGCATGAAAGGGACTGGAGTCCATTTGATAGATGATATGTGGATCCACAAAAATGACAATAAGTAAGGTACAATCTTGAGTGTTCTATGTTCCCCTTTAAATCCTACATGTGTGTATGGGCTTTAAACAAAGTTTTGGAAGTGAGATTATTTTTTGATTAATAAGTTAATTTCATGTATTTTATAGTCAATGGCATTGATGTTGAATCGAGAGACATAATATAGCTCAATGAGAAAGGTAGGGGTGAAATTAAGATTGATTTACGAGCGATAATTAGTCATTTAGTTGGACCCTACTAAACCAACACCTCTCACAGGTTTAGTCAACTCAGCTCCGCAGGTCAAGGCTTAAGAGTAGAGGAGGGAGGTAAGGGAATCCCCCTACTCCCAAGCATTTTGTAGTTAATGGGCCAGGGCTCGAACGTGTGACCTTCAAGTCACAAAGTGAGTTTCCCACTAACTCCACCAAACATGCTTTATTATCAACCATATGAGTACATATGTACTCATTCAATATTGTTATATTAGAAGATAATGTATTGTTATTAAACTTTAAAGCTACTTGATTATTGTCAATCGATCTTAGAAGTTAGAATAGACGAACCTATGTGAACTTAATTATATGCGATCATACTCACCTAGTCACCTTTAAGCTTTATTAGTCCATCTATTTTTTTAAAGGTAAGATAAAAAAAACATTAGGATGTCCTCCTCACGAGGGGTAAATTAGTCTATCTCTCTCCTCGGAGACAAAGGCATAGCAGACAAAAATCGCATCGAAAATATCGGGGAACTAGGGGAAGAGTTCTAACTTGATATCAACGTTTCAATACTCAAACTTCTAAAAACACGTAGACATATATATACTTATATACCGTACAATAACGATCATGGGGTGTATAATTGTTTGAAAATCATTGAGCACGAAACATTTTAGAAGAGTTGTCCAAATCAATATATGCAACGCAATGTATAAAATTAAAAGCATAATAAGATATGGCAATAGGAAAAAACCTAGATTGATTATGACATTATAATTTTATAATAATGTAATTTATGCATGTTCTGTGGCATGCAGCTGCGGGCTAGCAGGGAGCTAATTGTAACATCCCTTTCACCCCTAATTTTATTTTTCTCTAAACAAAAAATTACAACAGAAAAATCTTTTCTTAGTTTTACTTTTAGATGAAATCTAAGTTTATTTAGTAGCTAATGTACGTTATTATTAGGTTTCTTCCTTTGATTTTGCCTTGTATATATCCATAGTACATAATCGACTAAAAGACCATAACTTTATCTTCATGTACAAGTTTTGGATCCATCAATATTAAGTGGCATTGAATATTGTATTGAAGAATAAAATATTATAAGTTATTCGTACAATTACTACTTATAAAGATTGCTACTTATATTAAATTGAGTGCCATTGAATATGACTATGATTGCATTTTGAGTAGAGAAAATGCCTCGAGCTAATGTTCGAGTATTACATTACCCATGCAATACTGACTAGAAAAGCTCAAACGATCTTCAACTATGTACGTACAACGAATGGATACATATATTCAAAAATGATACAGTAAGTATACGTAAAAAATACGTAGGGGTGTTGGAAATGGTAATGCAATCGGAAGATTCTCGCGTCCGATCGGGTGGCGGTTCGCCCGATCGGGGGGAATTGGCTAAGGAAAAAAGAGGGTTCTCGCGCCCGACCGGGTGGTGGTTTGCCCAACCGGGCGGCAAAGTCGAGTTTTGACGAGCCCGACCGAGCGCGACACCAGGTCGGGAAATTTCATCTCGCGCCCGATCGGGCGGCTGGTTGCCCGATCGGGCCTGCTTTTTTTTCCTTAGGTCGGTTTGTTTATTTGTTTCCTAATTTCGGGACACATATAAATACGACCATTGCCTTTCCTGTTTTTTTTTTTTTATTATTATTCACATTAAAAACAAAAATCTACCCTTTGAGATCTGAACAGTTCTTGAGCAATTCCACTCTTCGGGTTCGGGTGCACGGATTACGGAGAGAGCTGCGTTAAACTTGGGGGGCGTGCGTCACTAGGAAACTTGTACCGGTGGTGGCGTATTTCGCTTCTAAGGCAGTGGATTATTGTTCCACGGCGCGACTGTGAGTTTGGGATCTTCAATCAAGTATTTTCCCTTTCATCTTCTCTATTTTGTCATTGGAATCGACAGGTATTTTTGCCAACAAGGGGTGTAGATAATTCTGTAAAGAACTCAACAAAATTACCCTGTAACTTTGAGAGAAAGGGGTGCTATGTCACAAAAGGGGCGTTGCAAAATACAAGATTGATATATTAAACATAATTTTTATGAAGATCATAAGCCCTTATCAAATGTGACATGCTCCGTATAATCTAGAGATATGAAGAATACATTTAATAACTTGGAATACTTGTTTCTCTATTTTCTTTCCTAATTTGTAAAAAAAAATTCATTATTTTCTACTTTTAAAAAAAAAAAAAAAAAAAAAAATTAGCCCACCAATATAGGGGATACAAGACCAATATTATAACACGTACATAAAGAGTACATCTGGTTTTATAATTAATTGCCATGAAATTGTTTGAAACTCAAATTTCTATCAAGTCTTTTTCTACTAACTGAGGTCGGTCCACAACCTACAAGTCTATCTCTCATTCTCTATCACGTACAAAGTTAGGTCACTAATTATAAGGATTTTACTTGTAGTGATGCCCACACAATAGAAACAAGAAATTAGTGAAGCACACATTTTCTTATGTTTATATGTGTAAATTCCAAAAAGTGGGGATCTATTAGTACGATTACACTCTTGGTTTTAATATCACTTACTCACTAGTCAATATTTATTCGTACGAGCAATATTTGTATATATTTGCGAGTGCACGAGGCATCAAAAATATTATTACAAAATAATTGAATGAAACAAATCCAGAGTAATTAATGTTGTCACCGATATGATACCTATTGTACTGTAATCATATGAACTAGCTCTCCAACATGAGGGCTCCCATAGCACCAATCTATACTGCTTGTTTGAGCCATTTTATACGAGCTCATCAAGATATCAATCCGTTCATAGATAATAATTTATTGTTATTATTATTTATCTTAATAATTCAGAGTATAGTCTTGAGAGAAGACTATCCTAACTTTTTGTTTACCTTTTTTTTTTTTAAAGACAACTTCTTGTTTACCTTTCCTTAGATATATATAAAAATAAATAAATAATAAAATAAAATAAAAAGTGGAATCTTAATTGATTAATATTGATTGGGTTTATTAAACACAATCATCCCTACTTAAGTGATGGATTGCATAAAAATTGCACTCCAAGTTGCTGATGTCAAGACATCAACTTAGTAAATATGTGACGTTGACAGCAAAGAAAAACAATAACAGAAAAAAATATATATATACTAGTATATAATAATAATAATAATACGTGTAATAATGAAAAATTTCTCCTACCCTACTATATTTTTTAATAAGTGGATGATGTAAAAACACAAATAGCTTTCCCCTATTAATTCAAATTTGACTACTACCTCATCAATTAATCTTCATTCTTCAAATTATTGTTAGTGACATTTCGTTGAAGGATATGCATCTATAGGCAATTGAAAAGATGAACAGATTTGATCCAATTTTAATCAAATATAAACATGAAATATATTGAAAAAGAATATCTCCAAGTCACCCTAAAGAACACTCTCGTGTTTCGTTTTAACAATTTTTACATATGGTACAAAGAAAGTTTAGATAAATTAAAGTTTCGATGGCATAGTAATTAAATTAATGTGCAGTGTATGTATAAAGTAAATGATATTTGGCATTTTTTTTTTATTGATTGTGATGCTACAAATTAAAGGTATATTGCATTGGATGTTTCATCGATATTGTAGAACAAATTATATATTTGGATCAAAAGGTTTTAGACAAAAAAACTTATATGTTATGAATTTATGATTGATTAATCTTGGTTTTAAACCCAAAAAAATTGCAAATAAATAATACAACTAAAAGCTAAGATTGGTTTCATGACACTCAATTTGGCTCTTGATAGCATGTCAAAACACCAACTCAACAAAAAACCTATATAATGGTTTAAACCACATAACTAGTTTTGTACCATATCAAGTCTTTCATTTATTTAATATTGAAAAAAATTATTTTTTCCAACTTTTAGTTTTTTTCTTTTCATTAGTAATTTCTTTTGAATTCTCTTTACTTGTTTCCTAGGTTTATAAATGGGAAAAATGCAACGAAATTTTAATCTCCAAAATTGTCCCCCCAAAAAATGTAGATCAAAAGTACATTTTTTAACACTAAGTAAATTATTAAAAAGTACATAGTATACACTTATCTTCAAATTAATCATATCACATTAGAAATAGTATAAAGTGTACCCTAAATCCAATTAACATTCTTAGAGTTGAAAATTAAAATAAAAAATAAAAAATAAAAAAAATTACAACTATTTAATATTGGTGGGAGATAGAGATTTTGATGAAGGGCTATATCTATCTAATGGTTTGCATTAGTAACAACTCTACAAAGTTTGTGGGCTTAAAACATGAAAATCATTGTCAAAGTTGACTTAAGTAGGAATGCAATAAAATTGGTCAAACATACAAAGACAAGTCTATGAAACATTCATTTTTGGTACAACAGTGTAAGCTGATAATTGTGTTGTCAGTATTTAAATACGGGTCTTTATATCATTAAAGTTAAAATAGGGAGACAGTTATATAGGCGATTAATTCAGCACTGTAGGATATAGGGTGATAAGACGAGATAATCGAATTTGTTTGATACTGAATCCATATATTGTTTATGTCTTTATGTTGAGCCATTTATTCTCATAGATTCTTTTAAAATTTTAGCAACAAACCGAATAAAATTTCACTTTTCAATGGTTTAAAATACTTATATATGAATCGACATAAATTCAATAAACTTAAAATTGGATATAATAATGACTAATCATCCAAGTACGACCTAAAGCGAATTAACCTAACCACAATCAATCTTAATTATTGCCTATCTTTCGCATCTAATTGCATGGCCTATAGTATTAAATCAAATCTCAATTATCTTAAGACATATGTTAATCTCTATCTCTTGTTGAATATAGATTATTGCCTTGAGTTATAGAGCTCCCTTCTTTTTTACTTTCATTTCCTCCCCTTTTACACATGTACTTAGGTAAGGCTATTTTGCAAATTTCACATTACCTTCACAATCAATCAAAGCCACCTTACAAATATATGTTAGGTAACTCAAATATACAATTCCAATACTATTTAAGTGGGGTTCTTTACAACCAACAATAAATTATAGAAACATCAAACATGTATATAGAGACTTCTATATGTTATTGATCGATCTAGTTTTTAGATGGGACCTTTCTAGTTGTGAGAATTGAGTTGTAACAAGATGTTTGGTGGGGTGGAATTTTTTTTTTTTTTTAAATACCCAAAATTGTGGGGGATGCTATTTATTTCACATATTATATTACCCCACTTCATCACCAAAATATGCACTTCCATCACCTTTTTTTTCATTTCCCTATATTTGTCTATTCACCCTCAAAATACACAAATTCCTTCACTTTTTTCCTCTTTCTTTTGCTATAAATTGGGTCACTAACACATCAAAACAACAAATTAGTGTCTCAATATTTAGTTTCTCTTCTCTTTGATTTTTTTTCTTAGCTTCCTTCACTTTTCTCTCTACTCTCTTCTTTCTCTTAATCAAATATGGAAGACTTTACATGGTATGGTGATGAAAGGTTTAAAGAAAAAGGTCATGGTGTTGAGCAAGATGGAGAAGCAGGGCACGTGCATTACTAACTCATGCGATTTGATACATATATGCTTGTATGCGTATATGAATCAATATGTCGATATAGATATACAAACACAGATACATACAAATATATGTGTCACATTTTATAGAACAAGAAAAATCTTCCTACTAAAGTTCGATTAATCAACTTATAATTAGTTGAAGTGAGTTGGTCCTTTCATGTGCCCGTCTTCCCCATCATGCCCACCTGACCTAGTTTAATTTGCTCGTCACACTTCAATTCCTCAATTAATCTTATCACAAAATAGAGATAATGCAAACACTTGATCTTCTCAAGGTTCATTGATGATTTCAGGTTTGTTTATCTATATCTTATCTACCTCTTTTATTTTTTTTTGTTGGTATAGAACATATACATTAATGCTAAATTATATTGAAATCACATGCATTCAACTATTTAAGTCATAAGTATATGAAATACCATTTTCCTAATCAGAAATGACATTTGCCATACAACTTTAATCACTAAAAATATTTGCCATATCAACATGATGGGCGTGAAATAAACTTGGTGGATATATATCTAATTTTTGAGCATGTGAATTTTAATAATTTTGAAAAAGCAACATTGTTGGGTCACTTTCTGCTGAAAATAAAATAAAAACTAATTGTTTCAACCTAAGATTCCTTTCCCCTCCATTCTATATTTCTGTATGAATAAAGGTATAACTTGGCAACCATTTCAATTTTTAGGAAATCAAGTCATATAGAAGTATAGTACTTACATTTATAATTTTTATTTATATATTCTGCTAATTAAATTTGCCTCTTTAATTTCATCTTTATCTTTGTCATCTTTTCTAGTTTTCTTGTGTAATTTTATGCTCAAACTATATAGTAATATTTGCAAGTTTGTGGAGAATAAGCGTAATACTCCATTATTGTAACATGCCTGTATACATTAAGATTAAATATTATGACATTAATTGTTTTTAATATATATATTTATAAAATAAATATTCAGATCAACAGTGGATATTGATATTTTAGAAGAGTATTTGATTTGAGTTTTTCTTGGTTAAAGGTTAGTAAAATTAATATTTTTTTTAAAGTTAAAAGGTATAGTTAGTTGATTTATAAAATTCTTTATTATGTAATGAAAGAAAGTGTAATATTGTTGATTAAAAATGAATTATAAAGTGGGTATAGTTTAACGTTATATTATTAATTATGTGGTAAAAGAGAGTTTGGTTTTGTTGATTAAAGGTGAATTTAAAAAAAAAAAAAAAAGGTATGTGGGTACATATAGTTCAATACTTCAATGTTTTATATGATGTGGTGAAAAAAAGTGAAGTTTTGTTGATCAATCGATCAAGGATGAAATATTTATTGGTTATGAGAATAATTGATGGACATATCTCATTCAATGAAAAAATGGAAATGATACACAACTTCTTCCATTTCTGTTTCCTATTAGGTGTAATAAGATAATATTCATAATAATAATGATACTAATAATAATAAATGCATCAACGAGCACAAAAGTTCTCTCAGGCTCAGGATATCGGGGCTCGAACAGCAACACACGTCATAGTTAGAATTGGTTTTGATATAGCCAAAGGAGTGAGGGTCCAGATTAGTTCATCCCCAAAACTCACATAACCTACTTGAAATAGCCTCCACCACACCGAAACCACCCTCCAACCCCAAAACCACCACTTCTAACCCCAAAAACTACTATTTCAAAGCACGAAAATAACCTCATCAACTCGGAATATCCTCCAACCAACTCAAAAATAACCTTAACACCTTGAAAACCAACCACCACGATGGTTTAACTGGTTTTGAGGGTGTTTTGAAGTGGTCAGCATCGTAAAATTAGGTTAACGATGGAAATTCGACCAAATGTAGTATCTTACAATATTTTACCTTTTATTAGGTAGTTTATTATAATATTTTTTATATTAGGTAAATTTTCACAAAATTTAGATTTTATTAGGTAGTTTCTAAAAAAAACCACAAAATTTATATACTATCGTACATTGAATCTTTAATTAATATAGTATAATTACTTATTTTAATAGTGGATAATCTACAAAATAAACATATACTAGAACAAGTATATACTATATACCATTCAATTGTCGTACCCGTAATGGACATGGTGTATAACACCGACGCTTGTGGTACAAATAAAGCTTGAATATATATGTGTGTCCTACACTGCTACACACAAAACAACATATACGATATTTTGATATCTTTGGACAAATTGACACAAAACAGGCTTTACCTTAGTTGACATGGTTTGGTTTATTATTAAGCCACACCAAAAATAATTGTGGTGTTTTTAGTTTTTGACAATTTCTTGTGTTTGCATTTACTTATTTACTTTTTTAAGATGACCCCATTTTCTATTCTCTAGCTAGACCTAAAATTTTCAACATCTATTACTCGGTATCACTTGCTTATTTAAAGTTATTTGGATATTTGAAATTAATTTCATTGTTTATAAATGCATTCAATTAATTGTCAAATTCCTTTGTTACAATATACTGGTATATTTCTATTCAAAATAAAAATAAAAATATACTGGTATATTTGATTTGTACTTTGTCATCATAGATATGTCCCCTAGTTTTAAATGACGTTCTTTCATATTCATTATGTACATGTTTATTAATTTGTAACTAGTTATGAATGGCTTATGAAAGACTTTTGATGTACTCAAGTACAACATACTATTATAATCTTGTGTGTGTCCAACCCTATTTAACCATCATAAATTAAATCATAGTTACGTACATTGATTACTTAAGTACATACTATATACGGTGGATTGATTGATAATGTAACAAATTTAAGATAACTAGTGTAATAATAAACTAATAACTAATTGTAAATTGTGATGATTAACCATATGTACATTTTATTCTAGAGAAGGTATTGGTTGTGGACGGCCGCACACAAATTTGGTACAGGCGGCTTGACTGATATATTTTACTTGTTGGCCGATATGTTTTATGTGTTGGATGGTGTATATTGTAATGCACAAATTTTTGTATGCGGCTGACCACATGGTGTGGCAGGGGTTACTTGTATGGTGTTACTGGGTTTGTCAGGGTTTACTTGTAGGTGTTACTTGTATTCTGGGGTTACTTGTATGGGTATTACTGGTTTTGACAGGGGTTATTTGTAGGTGTTACTTATACAATATAAATAGACAATAGGAATATATAACCATAATATTCCTAAATATCTTAACTCTCCTAAATCTATTCACAATATATGTTTCACCATATAAATAATTTATACTAATTCAAAATTAGAGATATTAGAGATTTTTTATTATTAAAGTTGTATATCAGCAAGCTTGTCATGTCAAACTGTTGCAATTAGAAAAGTGGATGAGGTATATATATGAAGTGTGTATTTACCTTTTTAATATCTTATTACTTAAGTAACCAAGATCAATTCAGTTCACCTAAGAAATCTCTTACTTCATTTGATGTAATATGTAAATATTCTATTAATATAGTTAAATGGTTAATAATTGAATATGCTCCTAAATAGTGCATTTGTGCATGGCAATTACATATAAGACAAATTTTATTGTCAAACTTTTTCTGTTTTTCAACTGTGTACAAAATAATTAGCAATATTATCTCTTTTTCAATCAATAAAAGTTTGATTATTTGAACGATATATTGTGGATGGTGACGACAACAACAACAACAATAGCAATATCAACAGAAAATTCTTAGGTTTTTTGGTCTAAGCTACATGAACCTTCATAGTTTATGATGTGTGAATATGAATATGAATAAGAAGCAGTACTCAAACAGGATTTGGTATTCCAAAAACTTATCTACAACACTTGCTTGTTGAAATGACATATTCAAGTGACTTGCGTCAACAATCAATTTTGTTACATGCATACAATCCCTATATACATATGACAAGATCGATGTTGCTCTCCGAATGAGTTAAGTTTTACCAGTTTTTCCACAACCTTAGCTTCAACAATTCAATCAAATCGATACGTTTTCTTCATTTTATAGGACAAGAAAATTTAGTATTCCTGTTGGAGGTAGCAAACGGATTGTCAAATCAGATACTAGTTGTACTGGCTTGACTGCTCGAGTCATATCTATCATATTCAACTTAAGTCATGATCGATTTGGGTTCAATGCTTTAATCATATATATATTCAAAAGACAATTGATATTTTGTTTAAATGAGTATCAAACAATATTACTAGTATTTATTGATTGAAGTGTCAAAATCAAATCTTGTAAAAATATTATCCACGTAATTTTAATTTGGGACCATTTGAATCAAAATCGGAGAAAATAAATTTGATTTTAGTAATTGGGAAATTACTAGTTTACCTCGCTCTCATATTCAAAAACTCTTTTCATACTCTATTAATTTCCTTACTATTTGTATAAAGAGTTACTACTAAAATCATTGCATGAAAGAAAATGATGAATAAATTGTATAAATTGGACATTGTCATGGTTGCCATAAGCCAAGGGGGCAGGAGTATTAAGCCATAGTACAACTATATCGTTTCCTGATTTAGTTGTTCCCTCTTCTTCAAGTAATATTGACAGCGATTTTTTTAACCACTATTAGCATTATATAGGACCCTAAAATTGTTCATTTCTTGGCTGTTTGCTTTAGAAGTAACTTCAAAGGAGCTAGGGAATTCCTTTTTTTTAAAAAAAAAAAATCTCTCCTATGAAATCTTTACACGCAAATGGTAAGGTAAATGACCATATGTCAGTGTGACACAAAGATCAAGTTAATCTCATCCACCGATACCTTACAAGTGAAATATTTCACGCTGGATATAGTCCATTAGTTCATGCCATACATCTTGGTGCGTGCAAGAACGCACATATGCCTAGACTAATTTGTCATTTGTGTGCAAGCCGATATATTCACCTGAATATTAAAGCACACCAAAGTCTTTAATTGACGCCTAAATAAAAAGTCAAATTTGCAAAGGAGTAATTTCATGTGATTTAAGGTAACGATAATGAAATATGAGTTAGCTTAATTAATCCCATGTTATAAGTTGCATACAAGATATGTTGAACTTCATAATATAATTTGGGGAATGTACGTTACATCATATATATTGTTTAATCCTGTATATTTATTTTTAATTACAACATTTGCATGCTTGGATTAATCTCTCTACACGCTATGTGGGGTATTTACAAACTTCTTCATTTGTGTACTTCTAACAATGAAACTTAATAATGTCAAGATATAGGAAAGTTGTGTGGCCATGGTGAGAAAGTAATTGCTGTGGTGAAAATTAGTCGATTTCTTCGTTTGTACGACTTAAAAAGAGTGTTGTAGAATCTAGTAAAATTGAATTTTAAAGTTAGACGAGCCCAATAAACTATTAGCAAGAAAACAAAATTGACAAGGATGCTAGATGAAAACTTACACCCATCCAAAACAGAATCAATTTTTTGTAAGAAAAGCAGCCTCTTCTAACCAATAAATTTCTATGTCAACTATATTTTTTTTATTTTTTTTTTAACACGGCAAAATGTGTTGGTTTTAAATCTTGCTACTTTATTCTTTAATATTCCCAACAATCTATACTAATATATTAAAAGACATTTCTAACAACGTCTACTAAACTCCTCTCACTACGCCACGTCATCCATTCAAGTACTCATAACGCCACATGGCTCTTTTTTCCATTGATTTTCATTACATGTCATGCACTCATAATAATTATAAAAAAAAATTCTCCACAAGATTTGATCTCTCAACTTATAATTCAAGAACTAATACTAATATATTAAAAGACATTTCTAACAACGTCCACTAAACTCCTCTCACTACGCCACGTCATCCATTCAAGTACTCATAACGCCACGTGGCTCTTTTTTCCATTGATTTTCATTACATGTCATGCACTCATAATAATTATAAAAAAAAATTCTCCACAAGATTTGATCTCTCAACTTATAATTCAAGAACTAAATATCTTACCACCAAGCTATGTGATTCTTTATGTAATCTTTTGAATACAAAATATTAATGTGTAACAAATGACAATATGAATAACAAATTTAATTACAAGAAAATAAAATCATAAATTACAATGTATATTAATGATTAGTTAGTTTCATGTAATAACCCGGGGCATCACCCGGGCCCAAAAACTAGTTTAACTAAAAACATGCAAGTGCATAAGTTTGAGTGTTTGACATATTAATAAAAATATATTTTAAAACACATTAAAATTATCTATAGAATAACAACATACCTCCTCTACTTGCGCTGTCCTGCCCTGCTTAATAATAATAATAATAATAATAATAATAATAATAATTAAATTAATAATTATAAATTTGATAATAATAATAATAATAATAATAATAATAATAATAATAATAATAATAATAATAATAATAATAATAATAATAATAATAATAATAATAATAATAATCGACAGGTAGCCTTATGTGTTGCGGTTTGGTGAGTCCGACTCACCGCGGAAACAACCCCGACCCAAGGAATCACTCGTAATTAATAAAACCATAAAGCATAAATAAATAAACACAAGAAAAGGAAGAACGAATCATACCCTTGAAGCGAGCTTCGCCCTCTCAAAACAGGCTCTTACTTGAAAGCCTTGAGCACCGCAAATGCCGTGCCTCCAACGGTATCCACCCACAAAGGACGAACACGACTTTTTAGGTACGCTACCTTGGAGTTAGCAAGGTCCGACCAAAACCCAAGTGTTAATGGAGTTTAAGAGTTTTTCCAAAATATGGAATGCTCTTTCTAACTCCCACTCAAGCACTTTACTCCAAATCCCAAGGTTGGTATTTATAGAGGAAAGTATGAGTGGGAATTTCTATCCCATCAATGTGGGATTCATGAAATTCCACAAATTAATTTAAAGCTAAATTAAATTAAATATATAAGCAAGTAATAAATCAACAAGTGTCCTAGTCATATGTAAAGAGGAGTATGAACCACTTGGAGAGGAGGGGACCATACTTGCTCCCCACTCCTTCTTCTCCTTGTGACACTTTTCCACACCAAAAAGCAAGCATACTTACTAGCTTCCCCTTTCTACCCGACCTAGGCCCACGGCCCAGCTAGCCTCGCACCGTGCGGGCTGCTAGCTGCTGCCAGCTCGGCCCAGCACGCCTACGCACATCAGTGCGGGCTGCTGATGCCGAGGGCGTTGCTAGCTAGCCACGCACATGTGCGTGCTGCTAGCAGCAGCGCACGCCAGCACGCCACGCACTGCTTGCGGGCTGCTGGCCGTGCTGTGCTAGCATGCCTCGCACATGGTGCGGGCTGCTAGCCACGCCTTTCTAGCATGTCTCGCACATGGTGCGGGCTGCTAGCTCGGCTAATCCCCTAGCACTCGGGATTCCGATGCTAGGGGTATTTTGGTCATTGTTGATTTATTACTAATTTGTCGTCTCGTCTTTTTATTATTTTTGACTCGACTTCCGACGCTCGGTTTCGACGCTCTAAGCTCGAATTTCCGTTGTCTAAATATTTAACACTCGGGCGACGAATTAATTTCTTCCGAATTAATTCGTCGAGTCGGTTCGTATATTTTGCTTGGGTGTGACCCGAAGGGTTCAGTCAAGATTAAGCTGTAATATTAATTATATTAATATTACTGATCGGAAGCGACCTCCACCCAGGCATTCCGATCACTTGACCTTACTGAATATATTAGCTTTCTAATAATTCTAAACCCGCCATCAGAATAATACACTTGTTCGAAGGACACCATTCCTTTCAATCTCCCACTTGTCCTTCCGGACAAGTGTGCATTTAGTGTATAGCCCCTTTCTTATGTCTCTTCATGAACTACAGAGTAAGATTACTCGTCATCTTTGTTACGTCCAGAAGTGTTTCTCGAAATCCGAGTTTGACTATCAATAAGCAGATGATTTCTAAAATCCATCTGAGCACGGCCATGCATTTTCACAGTCTCGCTCTTCGAGAGGCCTTGTAAACAACAAGACATGTTCCCTATTGTTAGTAGGGGGACATTTCCAGTCTTGTAATGTAGCTTCTCTTACTAAGAGGACCTAGCCGCCCGATATCTGTCGTTATAATCCCCGGTTACGGCAGACGTTTGGCGGATACCAAAGCGGACTAGTACTCAAACAAGAGACCTCCCACTACTCATGGTCCAGGAAAAGAGTTCCGATAGTAATAATGAGAAAAATACTTATGACGATTTTAAATCTCTTAAAGTATTCTCATAGGTCGATCCAGTATGGTTCTAAACCAATACATGTGCAAATGATTTATATCCTCATAGCACAAGAAACGGTGCTATAAATCATACTACACACTAATCTCTAATGGTCATTAATCGTCCACAAAAAATATGACCTTGATTAGGTATAATTTTCG
Source organism: Chenopodium album (assembly GCF_948465745.1). Lineage (NCBI taxonomy): Eukaryota > Viridiplantae > Streptophyta > Magnoliopsida > Caryophyllales > Amaranthaceae > Chenopodium > Chenopodium album. Next base: position 2,447,089 of record NC_137836.1, on the reverse strand, counting down.
ATTAAAATATTCAATGTTCACATAATAGGTGTTTCTTTATCCAAGCCATTGACTTGATACCCTATTTTGAATATTTATTAAAATCGAATGGACTCATTATTTAATTCTAAACCACAATTAAATAGTTTTGTGGAATATTTAGAAATATTTTATTTCCACTATGAAACTTCACAATGTTTCATCTTATGATAAATGGTTTTTCCCAAATGTTTTAAGAGTAGTACTCTTCATAAAACATTCATAGAAATCACACTCATATTTGATATGCTTGATTTCTTTCATGCAATTATGAATGTTGTCGTTCACTTATTGCATAAGTTTAGTTATAATTACTTTGCAAACCTTAGCATCTTCATTATCCACCATTTCCATAATAAGATGATAAAATTTTGAGAGTGTTAATGGATTACATGTGATTCAGGATTTATTGTCCAAGCAATGGCTCCCACTCATTTTCATGATTTGAGACCTTCTACTTGACAACCTACAATCATCAATGTTCAACAACGAACTTTTCCATTTAACATCTATCTTATTATTGCCTTTAAGGCAACAATATTCTCAACATATGTTTTAGTAGACTCTCCGATGATGTCTTGCATGGATTTCACTCCAAACGACTCACAATGATTTGGAATACTCAAATCACTTACGATCATGGAAATTTATCTTAAATTTCCGCACATTATACATGGATGCATATCCATGTTACCATTCTCAAGCCACGACACTTCTTGCCTCGTGCTTATAAATGGCTTCCTTGCTAAGGATCTAATCCTTGTTAAGGTTTGTGCTTGCAACATCAAAACTCAAGTTGTATTTGTTTCCATGCGTCAAGAGCTCATCCAACTACTTATTTAAGTGCTATGGATGTTCTTGACTATAATCTAATGATCTAATACTTAGATTAATGTCGACTGGTATTATATACGTACTTCACATGCTCTAAGCAAGTAAGTCGTCTGACGATTCCATATCATAGCTTTCATGATGGATTTAATTCTAGAATGATTCTCAATTCTATTCCATCCATGTGACATTTAGCTCATTCAGTTACAGTGAGTCTTGCCAAAATGTTCGCTATGTGATATGGTTGAAAGTCTCTTAATAGAGTCTTTCTTGGTTGACTTAGTATTTAGCCTAGCTTATACTTAGTTCAAACATTTACTTAGCTTCATACATATATGGGTCGAAAGCCTTTCAAAGTCCTTCATGTTTAACATGGTAAATTCCTTTACTCATTTAAACATTTAATTAAGTCTATACCATAGAACTTAATTCCCAACATTTACTAAGTATCGTCTTTAGCTTGGACCATTGTCGAAAATACTTTCAAATCTAAGCATTTAGCATTTGATAGTTATTTCACAATAGAGTTTGTAAACTTCTCGTTGGACCTTTACTTTTGCTCCCACTAAACTTCTTGTTCATCAGAATTTCTATGTTTCTCCATAAGTCAATCCTCTTATTAACTTTATGAGAAAACACGTTCCAATTCCTTCATGCAATGCTTCCTTTAATCCCATGACGGATTCCATGTGCTTGCTTTCAAATCTAGCATTATTTAGATTTTCAAAACCCTTAGACTATTCCATAGTCACTTCCAAGATCCTATTTTGGGAAGGCGGTTTTGGTATCTATTTTGCCATATTTCATATGTGCAATTTTGCTAGATCAATCACGAAAAGACTTAAGCATTCCGATTGGTGAATAGGTTTTTATTAAAATCAACTCCTTGAAATTAATTATATCCTTTTCAACCAATCTAGCTATGTATGCATATACATTTACACATTTGTTAGTTTTCTCCTTGAAAACTTATTTGCAATTGATGGATCTTTCATCCTTCATGCAAATTAATCAAGTTTCGAACATGATTTTCAAACATGGAGTCTATTTCGGATTTTCATGGCCTCTAACCATCATTCGGAATTTGGATTTGTCGTAGCTATCTTACAAGACATTATTCCTTTGCTTGTAAGTCTTAGGTTTATTTCTAACTTAATAGAAAATTTATAGGATTCAATCCAAGCCTTTGGTGAATTCTATACCTATACGGGGTAATTGCATCAAACACTGAGTTTTAAGGCGCTTTCAAAGCCCTTTTATCATGTTGATCTTACTCCAACATTTTTAATGTTTTGTGAGTAATGAATTCTCTTTTAAGGCACTTGTAAAGTCCTTTTGAGTATTCTTGATCAAGCATTCTCATGAAGTCCTTTAAGGTCTTCCGAGATTCTCAGTTCTAGTTTGTTTCTAAGCTCGATGGTCATCGAGTTCATTTTCCTCCCACTTGTCATTTTGGAAACGTGTTACTTTCCATAAAGACACCACTTAGAGAAACAAACATTATGTTTTCAATTAGGATGTGGAGGTAATGCCCGTAGTCTCACTTGAATGCTTACAAAGAGACATGTATATTGTCTTTAGGTAAAAGTTCGTTGTGAAACAAACAGTTAGCTCCCACTTGAGCTATCTTTAGTCTTTATTGAGCCATTCAGCTCCCACTGAGCCACCTAGCTCCCACTGAGCCACTTAGCTCCCACTGAGCTAGTGAACTCCCACTGAGACTAAGAGCCTTAGACATATACTTGAAAAGACTTTTAGAAGTTATTTCTATCCATAACTGAATATGGCGTCCTTTCTTAGCTTTGACATATTGTTTAGTGTAACATTAGTCATTTGTGCAAATCTTTAAGAACTTTATAGAAAGGGTTGTGAACCATCATCGTTTGAGTCATTTTCCAATGACATCGAGGTCTCCGTGAGGACACACTATGTTCTTTGTGGAGTTTTTTATGAAAATTTCCATTCATAACTTTGAGATGGTCACGCTTGGCTCAAGAAAACATTGCTCGATCTAATCTAGAAGTTTTGATATCTTGCCAAGTCGATTCTGTACTTCACTGGACTCTTGAGCTACTCAGGTCAAGTTTGTTCACATTTGATGAATATAGCCATATCCTTTCAAATTCTTTGTGAAACGTTGAAGTAATTGATTCCTCTTTAGCCTTCGGAGTCAATTGTCTATACTAAGAACAATAGCTCTCTGCTTTGTCGGTTTCAACAACTAAGACTTGCTTGTCTTAGAATGATTCCAAATCGAGCAACTATCAAGAGCCTATCTAATAGAATCTTGAGTACGTTCTTGTCGATATGACATTGCTAAAGATGTTTGGAACGCAAATCAAGCCCATGACTTGAACTTAGTGAGTTAATCATGTTAGGGAAATGTTTGTTTATAATCAAGCATTCTTGACTCAACGTTTGGATAACCATGCCATTCAAATAAATCTCGCAACTATTGCTCATTACTTTGAATGTGAGTCTTTCCGTGTGTAAACGGATCAATTGCTGATTATGGAACATAATAACCATTATTTGTTCCAGCCTTTGTCTTAAAAGGTCTTTAAACGAAACATACGACCTTACAACTGATGTAGCTCTTCTTGCTTCATTCTAAGCTTGTAAGTCGATAACCTAGCTTAACTTCAATAGTTTGAGGTCACTATCATAGTGGAACACTCAAGCAGTATCCGATACTTGTGAAGATAACGAATTGCTAAGTTAACTACAATAACATGAACTCATGGGTTGAAATGGAATCTAATTCCTTTTCTTTGTTCCTTCTTTCCTATATTTCTTATCATACAATATCTCATAATCTTACTTTCAGAATTATTTCTTTAAGTACCTTGACTCTTATACTTTGTTAGGCATAATCAAGCACCTAGTGCGCCGTAAAACAAAGTTCCATCTTTTCCATTAATTCTTACTCGAATTACTGCATCAATGAGTCCTACTCAATTATGTATGATGTGAAAAGATACATTGGTTGTCAAACATTGACAATCTTGAGTTTGCAACTCAATACCTCATGTTTTATCAAAACTACCTAGTATTTTGAATACATGATGTCCAACCGTCCTTTCGGACTTAGTTATAAAAGTCATTTATGAGAATTGTATTTTAGAAATGCTTTTCCTGTCTTTGAGAACTATTCTCAAGGATTTCCTTTACCAATCATGGAAACAATATTATTTGATTTAGAATACTATAAATATAAGTGCAAAGTATAACCATTTATCAAGAACATAATAAGTTTGAAATTTAATAGCATTCATGCAAACTTCAATCTTATTAAACGTCTTATTTACGCATAAAAATTGTCCCTATTTGGCGAAAATAAGGCGATTCCAAGATCCGAAGAAACAAAGAGTGGTTAAGCATGCTTTGGCTTGTCTTAACACTCAATCTTCTAAGGTAAGCATTGCCTTGATAATGGCTCTAAGCCACTCTTGGTTAGATAATCGTCGCATCTAATGCATCTTTGACGATGTATCTCTTTTGCCACGGTATGTGAGGACTCCTCACTCATACCGATGAGTTCAACCAAAACCAACATGCACACCCAGTGTGCCTTATGAGCCTTGGAGTAGTGATGGCACCTCGCTTTGGCGTAGCCTACCATCACCCTCGTTCGGTTGGTAAGTGTTGTTTTGGAAAGGCAAATTTGACTCAATATTATTAGGGACCTAGGATTTCTATGTTGGTTGATTTAAGTGAACTTAACTAATCATCGCAACATAAAGAAAACCTAAACATGCATCTAACGAATAATTCACATGTATATAAGCATAAAATATAAAGCGAAATAATAGATGCATATTGGCAACTAGCATGACCCCTTGAATTCTTCAAGTCTTCAAAAGGTCTTCATTTGCAATTCAAGGCTTTGTCTTCTAAGATACGCCGTCTTCAAGACTTAACCAAACTATGCAAATACTAGTGTCTACGACTAGGAATAATCTAAATATTAAGGTACAAAAATACTTAACAGTGCGTAGACCGTATTTAGATTTACAAAAATACATAACGGCACGTAGTCCGTATTTTCTATCCTAATCGGGTCCCACTAGTTGCCATTTCATAAAACCTGTGAGAGAGAATATATATTCCATTCATCCATTCACTATTTGTGAATGGCCCATGCAATTTACAATATCAAACAAGTAAAATGCATTTAAACAATGCGCGCACTAGTAACTAATCTAGGTGGTTAATCCGATTAACACGCCTAATTAAAACTAGTCAAAGTTGTTTAACCGATTATGTAATTGACGTCATTAATAATTGAAGCTCCCACTAAATTCCGCATTTCCCTTAATTAATCCAATTAATTAAGTCGGTAGCACCCAAACTTGTCAAAATAAAATTTTGTCAATGCCGCTCAAAACCGAGGCCTAGCCTCCCAAAATTTTAATTAAAATAAACAAAATTAATTAAAATAAATAAAACGGCAAAGTAAGCAAATATTATGGCAACCGCATTTCAAGTGGCTTTCGCTTTAAGCGTTTTGCCAAAGAAACTCGAATAATTGCGGCTCGTGCAAACCAAGCACACTACGGCCATTCGCCTCACCGCACCAAGCACATACACACACAAAAGCTCCGCACACACGGCCCGCGGCAAGCAGCCTTGAGCTGCTGCCACTGCCGCACGCACGCGCACGCACAACCATGGCTGCTGCTGCGTGGCTGGTGTGGTCGTGTGCTGCTGCCGCGCATATGGCCGCACGCAAGGCGGGGCATCCACCTTGGCAGCCACATGCGGGCTGCTATGCAGCCCGGCTAGCCAAGTGTGGTTCTTTGCCTCGTTTTGCGTGCCATGGCCTCGGGATTTGATCCCATTTCGCGAGACATAATTAATTCTAAATTAATTTTAGAACTAACTTAATGAGCAAAAAATGAAAAATTTTTAAACAAGTCCAACTTAATAAAATTTCAAAGTGCAAATAACCAAAATAATTCCAAGAACCATTCTTAATTAAATTGGTTTAGCTTGGTGCAATAACAAAGTTGAGGCAATTTCTCACTTTTAATTTAATCAATTTAAATTAAACTTGAGAATTTGACAAAGTAAGGGGAAGTTGGAAAAATATGAACTTTAATGTTCAAATGAAAATTCCAACATCTAAATTTTGTGAATCTTTGAAAATTATATCTTCCAACATGAAGATAACCAAATTTCTATCACAAAAATTGAAACTTTAGGTTTCCAATCAACTCAAAATGATTAAAACAACAAAGTTTAACATAAAATAACATGGAATTTAGTGGTTTTTAAAGTTTCAATCACTTATCACAAATAAAGATTGAATCTTTAACACTTAGGAAGCCTCAAAACAAAAAATTTCACACTAAAAAGCAATTAGTTTGCAATTATGTGAAAATAAATCAACCTTTAAGCATCAAATACTACCAAGTAAGTGTGCTTTAAGGGGACTTAAAAATGCAGAAAATAATGCAAATAATCAACCACATAATCAACAAGTTATGCCATTAATTTCAAGGTTAGAAAAGACTTAAAATTTTTCGTCAAAAACGAAAAATCCCTCAAAAAAGGCATTTCTGGTCAGAATTTGGCTAAAATCTTAGGCCCAAAGGGAGAAAAACCTTTCTAGAACACCTTTTCCACCCAAAATTCACTATTTTTGGGCGAAAATCTGAGTTCTGGGCCAAATTCGACATTAAAAACGGGATTAAAATAAATAAAACCGAGCTACTAATCTAATTAGCAACTTAAACCAGAAAAATAAGCCAAAATAAACCTTGAAAAACATGATTATAAAAATAAACGAGCGGGGCTCCGATACCGCTGTTGGGGTTTGGTGAGTCCGACTCACCGCGGAAACAACCCCGACCCAAGGAATCACTCGTAATTAATAAAACCATAAAGCATAAATAAATAAACACAAGAAAAGGAAGAATGAATCATACCCTTGAAGCGAGCTTCGCCCTCTCAAAACGGGCTCTTACTTGAAAGCCTTGAGCACCGCAAATGTCGTGCCTCCAACGGTATCCACCCACAAAGGACGAACACGACTTTTTAGGTCCGCTACCTTGGAGTTAGCAAGGTCCGACCAAAACCCAAGTGTTAATGGAGTTTAAGAGTTTTTCCAAAATATGGAATGCTCTTTCTAACTCCCACTCAAGCACTTTACTCCAAATCCCAAGGTTGGTATTTATAGAGGAAAGTATGAGTGGGGATTTCTATCCCATCAATGTGGGATTCATGAAATTCCACAAATTAATTTAAAGCTAAATTAAATTAAATATATAAGCAAGTAATAAATCAACAAGTGTCCTAATCATATGTAAAGAGGAGTATGGACCACTTGGAGAGGAGGGGACCATACTTGCTCCCCACTCCTTCCTCTCCTTGTGACACTTGTCCACACCAAAAAGCAAGCATACTTACTAGCTTCCCCTTTCTACCCGACCTCGGCCCACGGCCCAGCTAGCCTCGCACCGTGCGGGCTGCTAGCTGCTGCCAGCTCGGCCCAGCACGCCTACGCACATCAGTGCGGGCTGCTGATGCCGAGGGCGCTGCTAGCTAGCCACGCACATGTGCGGGCTGCTAGCAGCAGCGCACGCCAGCACGCCACACACTGCTTGCGGGCTGCTGGCCGTGCTGTGCTAGCATGCCTCGCACATGGTGCGGGCTGCTAGCCACGCCTTGCTAGCATGTCTCGCACATGGTGCGGGCTGCTAGCTCGGCTAATCCCCTAGCACTCGGGATTCCGATGTTAGGGGTATTTTGGTCATTGTTGATTTATTACTAATTTGTCGTCTCGTCTTTTTATTATTTTTGACTCGACTTCCGACGCTCGGTTTCGACGCTCTAAGCTCGAATTTCCGACGTCTAAATATTTAACACTCGGGCGACGAATTAATTTCTTCCGAATTAATTCGTCGAGTCGGTTCGTATATTTTGCTTGGGTGTGACCCGAAGGGTTCAGTCAAGATTAAGCTGTAATATTAATTATATTAATATTACTGATCGGAACCCGCCATCAGAATAATACACTTGTTCGAAGGACACCATTCCTTTCATTATGGAAGTCCTAGTGGTTGCGGACGGTCCCGATATCGGGTTGGGTCAGACTATGAATGGTAAAACTTACCGTAGTGTTCTTTGCTACCGGTTGGGTGTTCCTTTGTTCTCCGTTTCAACACCGTGTTTTGTTTGCTCAAGGGTTTTTTATGGGGATATTTATGGGGATCATGCGGTGTCTTGTGCTGGGATGGTGGGTATTAAACATCGGCACAATGTTGTTCGTGACACCCTTGTTGATATTTGTTTTCGGTCTGGGATTTCTGCTCGAAAGGAGGTTAACATTGGGTTAATTGGAGGAAATGACGGGGCTCTACGACCAGCAAATGTGCTGCTATATTCCTGGGATAGAGGCCTTGATGTATGTGTTGACTTGACGGGGTCTTCACCTTTGACGCAATCGGGGTTACCTGACTTTGTTCTTGGCCGTGTTGTGTCGGCGGCGGCTCAGCGGAAGCGGGACAAGTATGGGGCGCGTTGCAGGGCTATTGGCTATGGTTTTCTTCCCTTCTCCTTTTCTTAGTTGGGGGAATTAGATAAGGATGCTATTGCGTTGCTGAAGCGGGTTCAGGCGTTCGCTAAGACTTAGGATATTGGTGCTCGTGCAGCTACTCACGTCTTCAGTAGGATCGGGTTCGCTATAGCTAGAGTGGTGGGGGCCTAGATTGTATCTTGGCTCCCCACTAATTTCTTGTAAATTGATTGACTCTGTAGGTTTTTTTTATAATAATAATAATAATAATAATAATAATAATAATAATAATAATAATAATAATAATAATAATAATAATAATAATAATAATAATAATAATAATAAGACTTGTGTAAGATGGGTGTGCATTAATTTTATTGTAAGACGGTCAGTTTGAGAGTAACTTTAACTATTTTTATAGTAACTTTAACCCCTCAAAGGTTAACTTTTAATTTGTCATTGGTTTGAATTTCATTTTAACGTGTAGTTTCTTATAGATTCATGATTACATAGTACATACTATAAAGACTAATATGATTAATGATGTGTCTAATTTATATAGTATTTTATCCCCGTCCCTTTGTCATAATTAGTAGTGTTTTTGGCTCTTTAGAGCCACTTTTATTACTAATTGGTGTTTTCTAGTATTTTCGTAGTTTTGGTTGAGTTTTGTAGGAAATTGCACTTTTGGAGCATTTTCCCGGGTTTTCATAGAGCAACTACGAACATTGGAGGAGCATGACCGTCTTTGAAGCCCAAGACCAGTTAGAGTCATCAAGCCGGTGATTAAGGGCTCGGTATATGTGATACCGGGGCATTTGGACCAAGTATTCAAGACCCGAAAAGGAAATCCGGATTGGGCCGAAGAATCAAAGCCCAATCGAAGTCCAAGCCTCAAGGTGGAATCGGGCCCGATCCGCTCGATCGGGCGGGCGCGCAATTATGGTGCTGCTAGCAAGGCCAAGGCGCGCCCGATCGGGTAAACATTAGCTCGATCGGGCGCGGCTGCTTAGAAGAGAACGTGAAGAAAAAGGTGGGCCCGATCAGGCGACCCTTTGCTCGATTGGGCGCGTGTTTCTTGGGAGACTTCTTCGCCGAATTCTTAGTTTCTAATTAGGAGTGTTTTTAGAGTTGTTTTAAGTACGATTTAGTAATATATTTTTGTTTTAACTTCTTCTCTTAGACTTTCTCTCTCTACCTAACTTTAGATTAGTTTCTCTCTCTACAACTTTGTTCTGAATTCAACTCCTTAATTTTGATTACTTTGGTAACGATTTCTCATACTTTAATCTCAGTTATTTACTTTATTTCTTTCATCATGTCTTCTTTAATTGCTTTGTTTAGTTTATAATTATGTCTAAGTAGTTTCCTTTCTAGGGTTTGTGGGGGTCCATAAATAATATGAAGGGGTAATTTATTGTTGTTGATTATCAATGCTAGATTAATTTCCTATTGATTGATTTAATGCTCTGTGACTAGATTAGGCCTGATCTTTTATGCATGAGTTTGACAATATTGATTCGAGATTTGAGAGATGAGAATTGATGTTTAGGTCTAGTTTCAATAGGCAGGTTAATTTATAAATGGTTAAGTCGAGATTCGAGAGATAAGATTTAATACCGGTAAATTAATTCTGTGATTGTAATACGTAGCGAAAGTCCTTTATGATCTGATTAATTGATGCATTGATGATCGATTATTATGTTTTACCCTGGAATATTGTTTATTGGTGAACCTATGCCCTAGGTCTTTTATTCATTGATTTTCTCTATTCTTATTCTTCTCTACTTTTACTCTCCGTAGTTTAGTTTCCTATCCATTTTACAAATTTGTTACTTAATAATTTAGATTGTTTTAATTAATTAGGAATAGAAAGACCAGTTTCCCTGTGGATTCGACCCTACTTCCCTATCTATTTTAGTTAGTGGTTTTAGGAATTACTTTTGATTAGGTGATATGACTTTAGCCTGTCAATTAATCTAATACATAATAAGATTTTTGTAAAATAAAATTAATTATTAGAATAATAACTTATGTAGTATAAATGGTAACTTTAACTCATTTTATAATAAATTAATATACACCTGCCTTTTGGAGAATTTGGTTAATAATAATCTGCTCTACTCTACTATGCTAAAATCTCCTTTACTCTGATAAAATCTGCTCAGCTCTGCTTTATTGAAATCTACTATGTTTTGCTCTGTCCAGAAGCTCAAAAGACCGTTAAAAAGAATAGTCATTTGAAGAAAAAAAAAATCATTAAATGATGTGTATGTTCTCTTTGTTCATAATTTTTTTTTAACTCCCGAAACTTCTTTGTAGTGGCTCCCTTCCATGCCTATTTTTGGGAATTTTTCTTGAATGGATTTGTTGATTTTTTTTTATTGCAACCTCATTAGAGTTGTATTATTTAGTGAAGTCATTGCTGTAAAAATCTATAATTGATTGCACTAATTAAGGGTATGTTCACATTTACTTAATTTCAGTTCAACTCCAATCACTTCAGTTCAATTCATCTCCAATCAGTTAAGTTAAGTTTAACTCCTAATTTTCCTTTCTTATAAAATATTCATTTCAGCTCAGTTTGGTTTAGTTTAGTTCAGTTCAATTCAGCCCCAATTATAGTTCAGTTCAGTTTAGTAAATGTGAACAGACCCTAATACTTCGTACTTTATTGCCTCCGTTGTCCCATGCATAATGTCATATAAGCTTTTGAGCTCATTGTCATTTTAACTACTTTAAGCTCCAATGGCTAGCTATTAGCTTACTATTTAAAATGAAACCCGCCTCCTTAATTTATGTTTCTAGATTACAAAAAGAAAAATTGTAAATAATAATACAACCTTTGGCCGGTTTATTTTTCGATAATAATACAACCTTTCGATTAATTTTCAATATGATAATCTTTAGGGGGTGTTGAATTTAAACAGGCAAAAAAACTTGTAACCTGTTGAACAAGTTACCAAGACACGTGTTGTCATGTAATTGGTTTAAAATTTTTTATAAAATAAAAAATAGATTTTATTATTTTAATTAAAATTGTTTAACGTAATTACCTTTTAATTGGTTTTACAAAAAGTAACTTTTAATTTTTAATAAAATAATTATAATTAAAAAAAAAAAAATCCACCCAACACCCTGCCACCACCACTTCTTCCCCACCCCTCCCCTACTCTTCCCCTGCCATTGATATCGCATTTATATAGGATTTATAGGCACGATTATGCTAAGTTTATAGTAGCTTTTTAGGTCTTTTTGTTGCCTTTTAGGTCGCAAATGCATAAGTTGTTTGTTTTGTGCTCTATTACGCTTCGTTTGTGTTTTCTTAATGTTTCAGGTAGTTTTCATAATTATTTGGACACTTTCGGAGTAATTTTAGAAGAATGAGAAAATGCAAGGATGAAACGTCCATGAATTGAGGTCGATCAATGAAATATATGTGTTTTTGGAAGCTTAAGTTGAGATTTATATGCATAGGGAATGGATATAGCATTCACGAGAGTCTCTATGCACCTTTTGGAGATGAAATTGAGTTAGAAACGAAGAAAAACGATGGTTTACAAAGTGTCAAAATAGACCTTTGCTCACTCTTTTGATCATAACTTGAGTTCTACATATTGGATTGTAGCAATTCAAATTGCGTTAGAAACTAGACTTGAAGAGCTTTCCAACGATAGGTCACAAGTCCCTATACGCTTCCTAAAATGTGAGATATAATTCCTCCATGAATTTGTTCTTGAGTTTGTTACTTTAATTTTGAGGTAATTTTATTTCTTTACTTTAATTATGTTTTATTTCTTAAATCTAGTTTTAATTATTTCTTCCATGTTTGAGTAATTAATTCTATGGTTTGGGAGTCCATGTTTATACAATGAATCTTGATTAATGTTATTGATATTTTGATTATTGATTTCTCTAATTGATAGTGTTTTGTTGTTAATCTTACAACCTGATCAATTGTATGATTAATTCATGTTAATAAGAGTTTGAATGGAAAGATCTTACTTTTAGAGGCTTACCTACAATTAGCAATACTGATTATGTTAGCGACCAAAATACATATGTTGAATTAAGAGCATTAAGACCCGACCGTACGCTTAGCAATTGCTCTAGTTAATTGATTAATTGAATTGATATCGGTATTTTGATAGATTTAGAATTATAAGCCTGGTGAACCATAACCCAAGGCCTTTTTCTTATTTGTTTTATCCCTATTTTAATTTTGACTACTTTCTTATCCTAATTTCGTGACATAGGGCCTGTTCTCTTCCGTTGAAATTCAGTTCAGTTCAGTTCAGTTCATCTTTTAATTTATGTCTAATGATATTGCTAATGATATAAAGCCAAATTTCATTCTTTTAAGCTCTTATTACAACGACGACAACAACGACAACGACAACAACAACAACAACAACAACAACAACAACAACAACAACAACAACAACAACAACAACAACAACAACAACAACAACAACAACAATAATAATAATAATATTAACAATAATAATAATAATAATAATAATAATAATAATAATAATAATAATAATAATAATAATAATCAAGAAGTAATAAATAATAATAATAATAATAATAATAATAATAATAATAATAATAATAATAATCAATAAATAATAATAATAATAACAATAATAATTGAAATAATAATACTAATAATAATAACCAATAAATAATAATAATAATAATAATCATCAATAAATAATAATAATAATAATAAAACAATAATAATAATAATAATAATAATAATCAATAAATAATAATAATAATAATAATAATAATCAATAATTAATAATAATAATAATATTAATAATATGTACATTTGTATATACACATATGTATAGTAATAAATAATCAATAAATAATCAAAGATCACTAATCCGTAGTTAAAAATCACTAATTAATAAGTTCAGTTCAGTTCAGTTCAGTTCAGCTGAGTTCAGTCAATCGGAACAGGCCCATAGTTTAGTTTCTCCAATTTCTTAGAGGTTAGATTGAATAGACATCTCTCTGTGGATTCGACCCTATTTACCCTACTACATTGTTAGCTGGTTTTGTTAGGAATTTATTTTTGACATGTGTACGACAACCTATTAGCAATCGCCGCCCAATCAACAAGAGTAGTGTCAGACGACCACCCCCGCATCTCCTTCACTCACAACCCTGCTTCCTGCAGCAACACCTTGCCCCCTGATGCGGGAGAAATAGACCAATGTGGGTATTCTTGAGAATTCATGGAATTTAAAGAAAGCCTACACTATCTTTTAGTTATTATTAATTATTAGGATTTTTGCCTATGGGTATTTATCTTTCACTTGAAAGGATTTTTCCTATTTTTAGGCTTTAAGAGTTTTAGTCATTAGGATATTTATTTATTTAATTTATTTATGTTGGGATAGATTTTGTAGTTGGTTAAAATATGATTAGTAGATATATTTAGGATTAGGATTCTTAATATTTTATCTTATTTTAGGATAAAATTATTGGTTTTCTATCTTATCATTGTACGATTTGTCACCCTATAAATATGGGTGTATATCAATAATAGTTTAAGAATGAGAGAGATTTGTTATGGGAATTAATCCTTTGAGCATTGCTCGTTTGATTGTTAATCAAAAACATCACTTGTTGCGACTTGTGATCATCTTCTAGTTGCGACTAGGAAGAGACCCTCTATTCCTGCGAGAATTAGAGTACTATCCTTTTTATTTTCGTGTAATTTCTTTAGTCCTTATTAAAATCCAAAGATCCAATGTTATTATAGTTTGCGAGCCTTGTGAGAGTCTTGAGAGATCCACATCACTCCCTTTGCTACACCCACATGCACCACCACAACATCAGCCACAATTAGCACCACTTTGCTCCCTGCGCTGCTCCCACGCGCACCAATTGGTCCAAACCCTCAACTCCGATACACGGCCACTTCATCGCCACCACTGCAACCCCCATTTGGGTTTCGGGTTTAACCCAGAAATCCCGTTTCCCAGGGTTTCGGGTTTTCTCGGTTAAACCGATTTTTGGTGGTTTTAGGTGAGGGAATAGGGGTTTATAGGAGCCAGAAAACAGGGGAGAGGGTGGTTTCGGGGTTGCGGTGGTCGGGAAGGGGTTGAATCGGAACCGTTGTTCGTGAAGGTGGAGGTTGGTTGCGGTTTTCGCGGGCTAGGATTCGTTTGGATGGGTGGCGCGACAGGTAGGGGAGGTCGGGGTAACGATGGTGGGTTCGGCGGTAGTGGGTGAGCCCGACGCCGGCAGGCCGACTTCTAGGCTGGGGGAGAGGGGAGCTGCGTGAAGGGAGAGGGAATGGTGGTAGGATGGTGGTGAAGCCGTGAAGGTGGTGGCAGGTGGTGTTTTTTTATAAATAATAAAAGTAATTTTTAGTTTTATATATTTTAACAATTAAAAATATTAAATAAATTATAAAAAATCAATTAAATTTACAAACCTAGTAAAACAACAACATGTGGCAACATAACTTGTAAAATCAGGTTACCAACCGGTTTTCGCCTGTTTAAATTCAACACCTCCTAAAGGTTGTAATATTTAAAAAAAATAATTGAAAGGTTGTATTATTAAAAGAATCGGCCAAAAAGGTTGTATTATTATTTGTAATTTTTCCATTATAAATATTTATTCTAATTTGTTTTATTTTAGCAAGTTCTTTTCCAAGACAATTAGCTAGCTTGGCAAGGCTAATTTATTTGGCCAAACTAATTGCATATTCTTGTCCCAATAGACAAGTTAGTAGGTAGGAATTATTTAATATTGCAAGCAAGTCTCTACCTATAACCATTAAAGTTGCTCTAATCCGTATTTAACATTGGTTTATAATTGGACCCATAATCACATTAGATTCAAAATTTTAAGCGCATATAAACCAAAACTATATAAATTTAAATTGTAATAAAACGGAATAATGGGCTAACATTACAAGCATCAAATTATACTCCGTAATATTCAAACAAAAGTATGATTCAATAAAGTAGTATTGATTCAATCAATGCCATCTATCGCTCTCAAAATCATTATCACTGGGAAGCTAAGCGGAAGTTAAAATGGAAAAGGGAATAATACAACATGAAAGGAAAAGGCAAATGAACCACGTAGTATTTTTCTTAAAGAAAAACAAAATTAATATTATAATTTTGAAATACACACACATGACATTTTATTGATCTTGCATTTTTTTTTTTTTTTTTTTTTTTTTTTTTTTTTGCAAATTTTTTTATTTGTCATACACACACAAAAACTCACTCCAAGAGATTAATTGCTTGTTTTACATCATTTTTTGTTTTTTAGTTTTATGAAAACCATACACCAATCAAAAATATGAAACAAGGAAAAAGTATTTTTCACTTTTCCGTTATCACTTTTCAAAATTATTACGGGTATCATGATTTTAATAAGTGTGACCAAATTTTAATTTAATGTGACATATATTGTACTCTCTCATTATTTTATAAATAGAGTTGAAATTTTCTAATATTCATATGTGACTTTTTTTTTTTTTTTTTTTTAACCAATATATAATATTACCTCCGTCAATGGTTATTTGCAATTTTGGGTATTATTTGTGAGATATAAAAAATTTTAAAGTTATAACCATTAACAAAGGTACTATATAAATATGATCATATAATAAGTTGTTGGGTTTGTCCCCCCTCAAAAAAAAAAGTTGTTGGGTTTGTCCTAATGTCTATTTAAATATATTGAATTTTTTTATTACTTTTTACTAACCTTTAATTAAAGATGTTAATGGGTACTTTTTACTAACCTTTAATTAAAGATGTTAATGGGTAAAGTTTTTTTTTAAGTCAAATATGCAAATCCAACTCTATCCAATTCTAGTAATTTTTTTTTTTTTTTTTTTAAAAAAGGGTATGATTTTGAAAAAAAAAAAAAATAAAAAAATAAAAAATCATGGTTTTAATTTTTGATTTTTTTTTTTTTTTAATAAAATTGGGTATTATTATTATATTTGTTTAAAATGATTTAAGGTACACCCATCTTTTGGCATCCACAAAATTGAAGGGAAATGGCAAAGAAAACAATGCAGTTCAGTAGTACTCGTACTATACTTTAGCATTTTCCAATTTCTACTGCCCAGGTTTGTATTTTCTCTCCCCGTTTCATAATCTTACGATTTCTAGTTTATTCCAATTTTCTTTTTATAATCGTTGTTTATGGTATTTTGATTTGAATTTTATGGAGTTTTAATTGGGTATAAATCAGTCAA
This sequence comes from Chenopodium album, assembly GCF_948465745.1. NCBI lineage: Eukaryota > Viridiplantae > Streptophyta > Magnoliopsida > Caryophyllales > Amaranthaceae > Chenopodium > Chenopodium album. The sequence continues at coordinate 2,430,473 of NC_137836.1, read as the reverse complement.
TTAAAATTAGTATAATTAATGTAAATTTTTGGGAATTTTAATTTTTAATTTTTGTGGTTTTAGTTGGAAATTAGGCAATTTGATTATGAGGTTTCCTGAATTATTCTCTTTCAGTTTCCAATTGATGCGAATTTCCATCTTCCATTGAACTACTGAAGCAGCTTCTGAGGTAAGATATTGTTTCTTTTTGTAATTATTGAATGTTAATTTTACAATCTAGGGTTTATCGCTATTTTAGTTTTCAGTATACTCAATTTAGGGTTCTTCTAAACTTGATCATTGAACTATTGGTTATGATTACTAAGGTGATGAAAGATCATAACCAGTGATTTTGTTGTTACAGAACAAAATTATGTGATTTTTCGAGCTTAATTTGATAATTGATTCAAATTTGCCTTTAATTGTTAGGATGGAGCTAAAAAATTGGACCTTTTCATCCAAAATAATGTGAATTTTCCAGCCTAATTTGATAATTGAATCAAATTGCAGTGATTAATCTTTTGAAAGGCTTTATTTTTATCATTTCATTTTTCTTTATTCTATTTTTATTATTATTTTTTTGTCATGTAGTTCTTTCATGTGATTGAGCTTCTTGGCTCAGATGCTTTCTTTAAGATTCCTGTCAATAGTAATATAGTATGAATTATTACGAAGTATATGCCTATATGGCAGTGAAATTGCAGGATATGTCAATATTATACTTATAGTACGAAGTACGAATTATTATATGACTTACAAAATTTTTCTATTGGAATATAGAATTGGTACTTTAGGCTCCCATAAATATTTTGCCCTTGTCTCCAATATCTCTGAACTCGCCCTTAGTTTCACTTTTCTTGGAGTAGTTAGCACACTTAGAAGTTTCTGTTATTTTGTTTGAGTGTTGTGTCAATATTTAACGAGCAAAAAATATTGTTTTGTTGCATGGTAGGAATTGATCAAGAGTATGACTAAGATTACATGCTAAATTTTTTAATTATTTTGTCAATATGATCTTTAATGTGGCAGGCTTTAAAGCTTTCTGCTGATGGCAGAGCTAAAGGAGCCCCTCCTTTCAAGGAAACCTGCCTCAGCTGCAAACCTTAGAGAGATATCATATCACCCCTCTGGGTCTGGGCGCCCACCCTTTCAAGGGATGGATGTTTCGGGCTTGAAGAAGAGAGGACAGAGCAGTCGCTCATGGATTCGGGTTGATACTTCTGGGAATTCAGGGGTAATAGAAGTTGACAAATTCACAATGATGCGCCGCTGTGACCTCCCTGCCCGTGACTTACGACTGCTTGATCCGCTTTTTGTGTACCCATCCACTATCCTTGGTCGAGAGAAGGCCATAGTTGTAAATCTGGAGCAGATTCGTTGTATTATCACAGCTGATGAGGTTCTTCTTTTGAATTCCCTTGATAGCTACGTATTACAGTATGTTGTAGAGCTTCAGAGACGATTGAGGAATGCCGGTGCTGGTGAGGCTTGGCAGTCGGAAGATGCTATGACTCGAATGAGAGGCAATAGAAACTTTGACACCTCATCACCTGATTATTTGCCTTTTGAGTTCAAAGCACTGGAAGTTGCTTTGGAGGCTGCTTGCTCATTTCTTGATTCTCAGGTTTATACTCACCCTCCTTTAAATAAAACATGTAAATGTAGCCATTCAAATGAAGGTCTTTCTGCCCCTTCCCCGTTCATATGTATGTGCAATAGTCTAACCAAGGAATCCACGCAGAAACACACACATGTATGTACATAACAGTTTTTGTTATACATGCACCTTAGTGACCTTACTTTATATGCTTAATAAACAAAACTGTTTTCTCTGCTACAGTGATGGGAATTTGTTTAATAAAATTTTTTCTGGGGTGGGGGTGTTGGGTTGAGGTTTGGGCTGATTGTTACCTCAACAAGACGAAAAAAATATTAAAAGTATAGCATCATGATGTGCTTTTCCCGATATATAGTTAAGAATAGTTCAGGTTCGAGAAGTTGCTGAAATTCATAGTCTGGGTAAAAGAAATATTATCTTGAAAGCTATTAAGTGTTGAAAGGGTAGGGTATGGTAAAAGCAGTTAAGCCTTTTTTTTTTTTTTTTTTTTTTTTAATTTCAATTTTTCGGTTTTTTGCTGCCACTACAGGTTCTGAACCGAGTTGTATAAATGTTCCCAAAAGTTAGTCTAATCTCTCAAAATAGATGGGGGTGATTGTTTGCCTGAGAGTTTGTTGGTGGCGACTTTATGGTAATCAAATAAGAGTGAAATAAGAAGTTTCTGGTGTGTTTTGGGCACTTATGCTTACAGCTTGTGTGAAAGGCTTTATTAGTTCTTCTGTGATGGTGATTTGGGGAACTCTCCTTACTGCATTCTTAGCTCACTTTTGTCAGAGAAGAGGGAATGTGGCTGTAAACTTGGATTTTGTGCTAAGCATTTTCAACTTTGTTATGAGTTACAGGAGGATAAAGTGATATATAGATCTAGACCCTTAAAATATTGTAGTTATTTGGATGTTGCATCCAAATTTTTGGGATAAGGGTGGTAGATCAATTGTCCAATAGGTGGCTGAAGTGAGTTTTATTGATTTCGAACTAGATGTTTATCAAAGAAAATTGATGTGGATCTATAAAATTATTGAGATGTTTAAGTAATAGGCATACAATTGTTTGGAAATTAGAAAGTGCCAATGTGAGTTGAGTTAGGAAATCTAATTTAGGTCTAGTTTGGTTAGGTTTAATTGTTTTTTTGGTTCAATTCAATGTCCTGTTATTATCTCTCTCTGTCCTGTCAAAATTGACTGGAAAACTTTTTCATTCCTTTCATAAAATTATTGGTTCCTTTGATTGAGGAAAAAATTGGTAGTTTTGGGCTTCAATTCATTTTCATGTTGGTTTTACCTGGTTCTTTCATTCAAGTCAAAACTTCTGAACTACACGGATGTTTATGTTTTATTTCTTTTATTTATATTTTCTAGAGTGTGCATGCCGCTCTAGTGAGTAGTGAATAGATGTTACCAAACTTAATATGGGTTATAAGGGATTAAGTTGTTAATAGGTCACACAACCCTATATATTTTGAAATTTATGTGGACATTGTATCCATATTTTTGGGGATAAGGAGGTTAATGACTAATGACCAATGGATAGCTGAAGTGAGTTTGGTTTAGGAAGAAGTAGATGTTTGTTGATAAAATTTGAAGGTGTGGAGGGAAGAAAAACATTGAGATGCTCAAGCAAGCATAGTTTTGGTCATTCATAAGATTGGTAAGTTAGTGAGTGCCATTGGGCTTTTTAAAATTACAGAGAATTAAAGTGCAGAGTGCTACTGTTTGGAATATGAAGCTAAGGTTTTTTTTTTTTTTTATTTTTTTTTTTTTTTATTTGATTTTAATAAAAGCTTGGTTGGGGAGCCTAATTGAGATAAAGTTGTATTCCATTCGTCAGTATACATCGAGTTGAATCAAATAAACCCCACTTGACTATGTTTTTTCTTATGTATTGGAAAGAATTTAGAAGATTCTCTTACGCTACGAATTGTGTCTAGATTTCAAATGGGAATAACGTTTAGGAAAGGTGGGAATAGTTTGTTTAGAAAGATCAATTTGAGGTGCACTAAAGAGGTGAACATGATCTCTAGAGTACTCTAGTCAAAGAGATTAGTTAGATGTTATGTTTTGGGTTCAACTTAGGTTGGTTTTGAGTCAATTTCTAATGGAATTTATTTTCGTGTAGTTTTCATTTTCATTTTTTGGTCAATTGAAAACCAAGATTTTCCTATAACTTTTGATTTACGTGGAGGTTGAGGTTTTCTTAAGTTGTTTTTTGTTCTTGTATGGGATATTGGGGTTAAAGTGGTCAACAGTTATAAACCCTTTAAATTTTGAATTTTTTTTGTGAACTTTGCATCCAAAATTTTTGGGATAAGGTCACAAGGGATGTAGAGATTGAATGTCCAATTGAGTGATAGAGTGGATTTGGCTTATGGGAAACTAGATGGTTGTTAAATAAAATAGGTGTGGTGTCAAGAACAATATTTATAAATTCTGGTAAACACCTTAAAACCGTATTTTACTATCCATAAGATTGACAAGTTTGGTAGTGCCACTTTTTAATAATCTAAGAGTTAAACTACGATTTAGGATGATTATTTGGGGTCAATTCCGAGTGGAATCCATTATCATGTTGTTTAGGTTTTGGAGAGAGGAGGAGGAGGGGGAGGGGGTTTCAATTTGTAGTCAAAAGTTGTTTAGGTTTTGTACAAACATAGTATGGGTTATGGTTGCTAGCATGGTCAGTAGATCTAAACCCTTAATATTTTTAACTTTACGTGAACTTTGCATTGGGACAAGGGGGAGGAAGTTTCAATTTGTAGTCAAAAGTTGTTTAGGTTTTGTACAAACATAGTATGGGTTATGGTTGCTAGCATGGTCAGTAGATCTAAACCCTTAATATTTTTAACTTTACGTGAACTTTGCATTGGGACAAGGGTGGTGGATTGAAATTTAAATGGGGTGCTGAAGTGGGTTTTCTTATGAGTAACTTTTGAGCTCATGATGGACAAATATTACTCGAAAATTGGCAAATTACTGACCTTGTGTAATAATCAAAGAATTAAAGTGTAAATGTGCTGCTTGTGTAAGCTCAAGGCAGCCTCAAGCGGGTTTGCTGATATAGGATGCTACGATAAAGTTACCCCTTTTCTTAAATCTTTGTAAAGAAAACCATTATTGTTTGATGAATCACACATCGGAGTAGATTTCTGTGCATAGCACTTGGTTTGAGAGGCCTTCTTAGACCGATGATAATGGATGTGGGTCAAAGTAGGAATTTTTCTTTCACCGCAAAAGTGGGAAGGGTAATTTTTCTAAGGTATGGAACTTAGCATACTGGGTTGGTAACTAATGTGTATAAGACTTTTGTTAAAGTGCTTTGCGAAAGGTAGGGTGTTGATTATTAACATCAATGCTTTTGCGGTAAAGTACATTAATGTTTATATGTATCTTATAGCTTATGGGATAGTTATTGTGTTATACCTTTTATCAAAAGTTTCTAACATTTAACGTTTACCCAAAAATTAAGGCAATTGTAGTGGCAGTATTGATGGATAAAGCGAGAGTGAGTGTAAAAATAAAATTTGAGGGATTATAAGAAAAGAGTGAGTGGAAAGGTGTATATATTGTGAGGGTTAGAGGGTTAAGGTAGTATAAGGGGTTTGCTTAAAATGGAATAAAGTGAAAGTTTTAAACTTTCTAAAATAGATGGAAACAAAATGTTCAAACACTTATAGAAACGGATTAGTGTTAGCGACACTTAGACATGATTGTTTTTACATTGAACTGTGCTTACTTAGGGGCCGCGTGGTTGAAACTTTTGGAAGGGGTTGGAATAGAGTTTGAATCTATTCCATCTATTTTATTGTTTAGTTAGACCTTTTAGTTATTGAACCTCATACCAAGATGTTTCTAAATCTACCCCATCCATTTAGAATCCCATACCCACCTCCACCTCATAAGATTCACAACTTCACTAGTATGGGATTTTGAACCCATTCCTCCCTAGTATATTCCTTCCTAGTATTAGATTCTATACTAATGCATTCTAGGTTAACTAACCAAATGATCCCTTAAGCATTTATTGACTAAGGCATTTAATTACAAGATTGTGTTTGTGACTGAAAGTCTTACATGTTCTTTGAACTTCACGAAATAATTAAAACAATATTCCCTCCATCTCATGTTCCAAAGCCTATTTTATTGGAGACTGCTGGAGTATAATGGGTAATAAGATCAACTAGTGAGAAATATATAGAAAATTATATGGGAAATAATTATTAGAGCTGCAGCACCTACTTTATATAATTGAATAATAGAGAATTCTTGAATAATATGTTAATTAAATTGTGTATTTATTTTTCTTTCTTATATTATTAAAATGATGTAACATCACAATATATATAGTGAATTACAATTCTAAATTAAGAGAGGTGGAAACACTAAGAGAATTCTACGCCTTACAAACAATTTAGTATCTCTATTTGTAGTGTTTGCTTATTTTCTCTTTAGCCTAAGATTATACATTGCAAAATCACTTCTTACATATTTGAGTTTTTTCACGGGAATTAAGGAGGTTTTGATATCTTAAAAGTAATGATTGAGAGTACATATATGCATGTGGGGTTAGAGAGAGATAGAAATAAAGAAAAAGTAGTTGCGAATAGAGCTGTTAATTCGAGTAAAAGGGTTGGGTTAGGGTTAGGTAAGTGTGGGTTGGGTCAATTCAAGTTAATGTCGTAACCTATGCGGGTCGGGTTTGAGTAGGGTCATGCTTGAGTCGGGTCACGTCGGGTCATACATCTTATCGAGTTTGGGTCGAGTTAATAACAGGTCAGGTTACATTCAGGTTACATTCAGGTCAGGTGAATAATAAGTCGGGCTTAATTCGGGTTTTCACGTGTTAAAATGGGTTAGGGTCATTCTCGGGTTCGAGTTGGGTTCGGTTCAAGTCAATAATTTGCGAGTTATAATCACGTCGAGTCATTCTCGGGTTTAAGTCGGGTGCGGTTTAAGTCAATAATTTGCGGATTATATTTAGGTCGGGTCATTTCCAAGTCGGGTTATTCTTGGGTTCAAGCCGGGTTTGATTCAAGTCAATAATTTGCGATTTCGGTTCAAGTAAAGACAAATTACTTTCAAATAAACATAGGTAGTTTTAGCCTTACGAAGTTATTATGATATTACAAGTAGATTACTATATATATAGCATATATATTTATTTAGCTAGTCAATATCTACAATAATAAAGATGTATAAAATAATAAGTTGAGTTGATTTAGGGTCGGGTTAATAACAAGTCGTGTTGATTTGAGTCGGGTTTGTAATAGATCGGGTTGAATTTTGAGTTGGGTCAGTAACAAGTCGGGTTAAATTCGGGTCGGGTTAGTAACAGGTCGGGTTAGATTCGAGTTTTAACGGGTTAAAGTCAATTTCGGTTCAGGTTGGGTTCGGTTCAGGTCAATAATTTATGGGTGATATTCGGATCGGGTCATCTCCAGGTTGGTTCATGTTCGGGTTCAGGTCTCAAATACTCGAGTGAACTCGTCGGGTCAGATCGGGTTCGGGTCACCATTTTTCCGAGTTCAGACCGGTCAGTTAATAATCGAGTTTGGGTCAGTATTTCGAGTTGGGTCAGCTTTTGACAGCTCTAATCATAACTAGTAAAAAAAAAAAAAATACGAAAAGAATATAACTTATATTTGTGAACACATCATTGAAATTTAAAGAACGTGATAATTTTGGTGAAACAACTTTTAAAAAAGGTAAAAGATAATTACCAATTGATTTTTATCATGTATTTAATGTCAAATCATTTCAAAGTATTCAGTTTTTTATAATTTCACTCTCTAAAATTATTTTTTATCAAGATTTCATTTTCAAATTTTAAAATTTGAAATTCATTTTCAAAATTTCAAATTCCAATATTTTTTATTCTGTTCTCTTTCTTTTTTTTTTTTTTAAAAAAAAAAAAATCTCTAAATAACCAATTATATATTTTTATATTTTGTTGTAATATTCATCTTGGTCATGTGTTTCTATTATGATGTTCATATGATTTCTAAATGTTCATGTTCTTTGATTGTATTTTTTTTTACCCAATGTTCATTATTTATTGTAAAATGTTTTTTGAATTTTATTTTAAATAAATATAGATAATGTTTTTTAAATAATATTATCATGTTCTTTATTAATATAGCTAATGTTCTTTAGATCTATTCGAAAATCAATCACCAATAGGAGAGATCCAAAAGTATATCGTCTTCATTCTTCATCAACCTTTATGATCCAGATTTCAAAAAATATACATGTACACAATTAGATGATATTTTTTTTTTGAAAAAATACGCAATAAGATGAATATAGTTTGTAACTTAAAGAACATATAATTCAAATCCAAAAAACATAGTTTATGATTATAAAGAACATATAGTTTAGACCCAAAGAACATATTAATCAAACTCAATGAACATATTCATTTCAATGAATAATGAATATGGATAAAAAAAAAATGATAAAAGAACATTTATCCCAATCCAAAAAAACTTCATCTTCAACCTCCGAAAATAGCACAAATTTTTTTAAAAAAAAAAAAAACCTAAATTTTATTTATTTATTTTTTTTTTTTCTGAATTCGTTAATAATGTAAAAACATTATCATCAACAACAAAATTATGAAACATAAATTGAAAAATCCTTCAATTAAGGAGCATAAATTTAAGAAGCTGATTTCTTTTTTTTTAAATGACAATTTTCATCCAAGTGTACCATGGTACACCCTTGTGTACAATGTAAATTTCAGTCAAAAAGTACAACCTTTAAATAGAAATAGACTTTTAATTTTGGTTTACCCAAAAAGGAATACATGCTTTGTAATATGAGATGGAGGGAGTAAAAAATGACGTAGAGACATGCAGCGTTATGCAATAAGGTCCAAAAAATAGTCTTATCTATACAAGCTATATAAATTAACGGAGAGACATTATCATAAGTTCATAACATTCAGACAACAGATTTAGAACTTAAATGTAATATGCTTGATGATCGAGACCTTGGAGTAGAGCCCTTTGCATAGCACTGGTTGAAACTTAAAAGGCTTTTTAAATTGGTCGGATTAGTAGATTGACAATCTCCATGGAATTTGACCAGGGTGTGATTTTGTATTCCTTCATAAAATTATATCTGATGGTTGATTTATGAAAAGGTGAGTATAAAGGATTTTGGTCTGAGATGAGGGATTATGGATTTTTATTTGATCACTAATGTTCATAAGATCTTGATTGAAGTTCTTTAGGTTGTTTTATTTTGAAGTATGATGCTTTCATGGTAGAATACATTGGTGTAAGGGAAGCAAATGTAGGATGTGTAACCTATTGCTGACTAGATAAATGATTCATATCAAGGGATGGATACTTTGATATCTGAATTTTACCATAGATTTTGAGTAATCTATCACATAAAATTTGGGAAATTTCACAGATACAATTGTAGAGAGAAAAGGTTGTAAGCTTCCATGGAAAATATGGGTATTGGGCTGTCTTTGGTTTATGTTTATAGTGCTTAAATCTTAAGAGCGTCTTAGAGCATGTCTTTGTTCAAGGATGGGAGACCATTTACTCCTACATTTTGTTTCGAAAGTTTTACTGTAGTATAGATAGCAATTACAAGAGAGATTATAGCTGGTGCAAAGGCTAAAATCCCTTAATTCTACCCATCAAATAATCTAGAAAATATTAAATACCTTCAAAAATCCAGGAAAGTTGCTCAATTGCAGTACTTGGAAGTTATCGTGTCTGTGAAAGATGTCATCCGCTGTAGAGCACTGGCTTAGAGGAACCTGTGAAGTTTTCAGAATATTGTGAAGCTTGCTATAGCTTTCTTTTTGTTTTTGTTCATTTCTTTGCTGTTTTAAAAAATTCAAACCAATGGAGTCCCTTTAAACTACATTATTATCACAGCGCATCATTAATAAAGCCAAATACTTGTGTACAAAACAAATTGAACTTGAGAAATTGGATGCTCTTGCAAGAAATGAGTATTTAGAGAGGAAGTGTCTTTGTATTTGGTGTAAATATTAAATAAGGGTATCTCAGTCATTTCATTTGTTAATTAAGGGGTTAGCTTCAAGTTGTCTTATTAACCAAATTAATGTTGGAAAGCGTCATTAATGCCACAAAATGCAGTTGGACAGTAATATATGGTTTGCAACGCTCTTTCCTGCTTTTCTACGCAATCCCCACTTACAACACTCTTTTCCCTATTTATTATAACACAAACTCCACAATCTTCTTCTTTATCTTACACATAACCACTTGCTATATCCTACTCTTGATCTTTGTGGAGTGGAAATAGTAAGTGTTACTACTTCAAAGGTTTGGAGGTAGTACATTTCTTTGGAGATTGGTAATTGGCTTTTTTTACGTACTTTGTGCACATGCACATGTGGCAATGTCAGTATTTTCAGATGAATCATGAATGAAAGGGTTTCGATGGCCATTATTTTAACCTTGTATTCTTTATGCCAAAGAAAACTATTCTACCTGTATTATTATATTAGCATGTAAAACAACCTTAAGTAAAATGTTGCTTCCAAGGCTTTTTCTTTTTTTTTTTTTTTAAAAAAAAAAAAAATTTGGGTGGTAGATCATTGCACTATTAAACATCCCGAGATGCTCTTTTGGAGACACCATTTTATTGTATTTTGGTGCTATGGCTGCTATGGTGTAGTACATTGGAAGATTGAAAAGACAGTTTTGTAAAATTGTTTAGGTAAAATAACTACAAGGCTTCTGGTGACATGGTTTCTTGTATGTTCTTAATTTTAAATTGTCACCTGATGTTTTTGCTCAGGGCCTGTTTTGCTTAAATTGCTGTAGTAGTTTAGGTAATAGTAGAGTGAATACGTCATTTGTGCATAGATTTTATGAACTGAGGCCGTCAGGCTTTAATGAGTCACAAAATTTTGTTGTTTGTAAAGTTGTAGGAAGTGGAAAGTGCTGTTGGATTGTGTTGTTCTAAGTTTATTTGTTGATGATTTTACCTAAAGTTTCTGAATTGTCCAGGCTTCTCATCTAGAAATTGAATCATATCCATTGCTTGATGAATCAATACTTTAAATTTGGAACGTGTGCGTCGACTGAAAAGGCAGACTGTGTTGCTTTGACTTGTTGGATTGTGTTGTTCTAAATCTGTCTGTTGATGATTTCACCTGAAGTATCTGTATTGGCCAGGCTTCTGAATTAGAAATTGAAGCATATCCATTGCTTGATGAATTAACATCAAAGATCAGTACTTTAAATTTGGAACGTGTGCGCCGACTGAAAAGCAGACTTGTTGCCTTGACTCGAAGAGTGCAGAAGGTACTGTACAGTATTGTGGTTAAAGTTCTATTATAAAATTTATGGTTAAATTCTGGGAAAGGCATAGCTTTTGATGATTGGTTTCTGTAAACCCCGAACCCCAGAAAAGATATAAACCTGGGTTAGTTATTGTGGCAAACTGATCATTAACTGTGAACCTGATGTAAACCTTGGATCTATTTATATTTTCATCTTTCTTATAGGTTAGGGATGAGATAGAGCAACTAATGGATGATGATGGGGATATGGCAGAAATGTATCTTACAGAGAAGAAGTCACGAATGGAAATGTCATTATATGGTGATCAATCAATCTTAGGGTTAAGATCAAATGATGGTGCAGTGTCCATCTCGGCTCCTGTTTCTCCTGTCTCCTCTGCCTTGGATTCACGAAAATTAGAGAAAACTTTTAGTATCTCAAGAAGCCGGCATGGAAGCATGAAAAGTACGGATAGTGCTACAGAGAGTATAGAAGAGCTGGAGATGCTTTTGGAAGCTTACTTTGTGGTCATTGACAGCACCCTTAACAAGCTTACTTCTGTACGTTGTTATCACATCTTGTTTTTTTTACTATTACACTGGAACTTTTATTTACATGTTTCATTCCTTCATTAATTGCAGCTGAAGGAGTACATTGAGGACACGGAAGATTTCATTAATATTCAGCTGGTAGGTTTGGTTACGTCTATATAAATAGAAGATTGAGAATATGAGATTGAGCATAAACTTGAAGGGGGAAGGGGAAAATAAAGGGAATAGGCATTTAACTGAGCCATTAGGCACTTTGACTGAGCCAAATTTGAGGAATTTCCTCATCTGTTTGATGGGTGTTTTAAATTTAGCAGAAGGATACATTTACCTAAGAAACCGGGCTAATTTCTAAAGTGGATTTTTTGGAGTCCAAAAGACAAATTTATTGCATTGGTTTACCAAGAAGTGTTTCTAATTCCATTTAAACTATTTTCCTGCAGGACAATGTTCGAAACCAACTGATTCAGTTTGAATTGCTGCTAACTACTGCAACATTTGTTGTTGCCATATTCGGAGTCGTAGCGGGTATTTTTGGAATGAATTTTGAAATTGAATTATTTAATTACCCTGATGCGTTTAAATGGACTCTCCTCATCACGGGAACGACTGGGCTCGTGATATTTGGTTCATTTCTATGGTTTTTCAGATACAAAAGGCTAATGCCACTGTAAATGCTTTTCATATAAGTGACGGAGGCAGTCATAAACCTAAGCAATTCTTTTGCGATTAGGTCCCCTTAGCCGTATATTTGTTGGCCAAATACAATTATGCTTCTGATGTAGATATAATTTTGTTCATTTTTGACATATACATAAATTTCTGATTGAACTATCTTGCTACTTTGTTTGATAATCCAGTTCATATATTGTTGAAGCAGGATTGCTCTATCTGTTTTTCACACTGCTGTTGATGTCTAGGGTTCCAAATGCATACGGGAATAGAATAATAGATATAATTTATGAGAATTTTCCTTATAATCCTGCTCACATTTGAAATTTAGTTCCAGTAGGCATATATAATGTTGGAGTTTAAACTGGGGAGACATTTTTCTTACAACTTATTAAGTGATTTTTAAGCAATTTTACAACCAGAAATGCAGGTGTGGTGCTCCTAATACCATGACGAAAGCTTGTACTCGGCTTAGTAGTAGAAGATTCATTCCTGGCAAGGTTCATGTCTATGGATCAGGGCATGTCTGTACATTTTTTAACGGACTAATGACATAATGACCAAGGGAATTAATACTCGAACTGGGGGAGGAGAAGCAGCTAAATAAGCAAGAAAATAAAGCTAATAAACCTGAAGATTATGATTAGTTACTAAGATATCAACAACTTGAGGACTCAAATAAAAAAGGATAAGGCTATTACTTGGTAGCTGCAACACATTTTTTTTAGTATGTTACTTTTATATACTTCTTTAAAAAATAAAAAAAAATAAAAAAAAAAATTCCCTATCGAATTTACTTTCAATGCATATTCTAGCTCATAAAGCACTGAACAAGAAATATTGAAAAATTTCCCCTTGATCGCATTCACTTCCAATGCATATTCTAGATTTCTGGCGCTTGCACAATCAATAGGCCAGCTAAGTCAGCTCACACACAGCAATGCACACAGCAAACCTATGAAGGCCCTAGAGGCCAGAGTTCACCACAGCATAAGAAGCAAAATATTATTTTACACTGCAAATACTCCGTTTTATGCATTCAATAGATATTTCATATTACTTTTCAGGATCAATATCTCCTGGAATTGATTCAGCTACCAGGAGTAACGGTGATGTTCTTAAAAATTACTAGGTTAGTTCCCGTGACATGCACGGTAATTTTTTATAATCATTATTAAACTATCATTATAATCAGTTTTTATAAAAAAAAAAAAAAAAAAAAAAAAATCTAAAAATATTGACAAATTTTGAGCAAAATAAAGGATTTTGTAAGATATGTTAGATATAAAACGATGTTGAAAATTAGTAAAATAAAGGAATTCACAAATTGTAAGTTAAGAAATTTTTAATAGCTAAAATATATGTCAAATCTTTTTTATTTTAAGTAATTATATCGTATAAGATTAGAGAATTATTTTTGTAAATAAATTTTGTTTCTTTAATTAAATTTTATTCAAAAAAAAAACTAAGGACACACCAGAAAATGACACGTGTCATTGCTGGTGTGTCTTTTAGTATATAGTTATTGATTGATTGATTGGTTGATTGGCAGAGCTGAAGAGGAGGGTTCAAGGCCTTCAAGCCTTTGTTAATATTTTGGGCATGACAAATATTGAGAATAGCATCTACTTTACAATTGATATTAGTAAATGATGACAGTCCTTGACACCTCAGTTGTCAAACAAATTAATTCAAAGTGCTTCACCTCAAATATGTATTCAGGACCAACCAGAATTTTCTTATACAAGGTTTCACAGAGATTTCTCATGGTATCTGTGCTTGGCAGATCCCCATTCCAGCACTTATCCAAATAACAAGCTCATTAGCATACTGTTGACACGAAATTCATTTTCGCCATTGGAAAAACCTACCCTTCAATTTTATGCAAGTTTATCAAACTGGGAAACACATCTCCTACAAGATCATGGTTAATTTTTAAACCAAGAAGAAGTGCTTCCCATGACATAGAACCTGGTAAAACACCGTGGTCAGACACTATATCAAGAGTATGCAACGCCTCTGGTATAAGTCCCTCGTGACACAAACTACATATAATCTTGTCATAAGTGGAGAGCATTGGCAGGAAACTCATGGAAAGCATCTGCCCCAGCATATTGCAAGCTTCAGTAACTTCACCCGCAGTAACCAATGCATCAATCATCAACTTATATGATTGATCATTCAATTCTATACCTTTCTTATTCATCTCACTCCACACCTCCCTCGCTCTACTCAAGTTCTCAACCTTGCAAAAAGCTTCCAATACAGTATTATAAGTATTCAAATTAGGTTGGCAACCCAGTTCCACCATGCAGCCAATCATCTTATACGCATCCTCGGCTTTCTTCTGTTTACCTAAGCCCTTTAGGTACACATTATAAGTAAGCACATCAGGAGCTAGACCGAAAATAAGAATTTCATCAAACAACTCTTCTACTCTAGAAAACTCTTCTGCTTCAACAAGACCATTGAGAGCCATTGTATAGGACATGATATCAGGCTTAATTCCCTCCCTTTTCATCTCACATAAAACATCAAATGCTTCTGTACCCTTCCCTTGTCTCCCCAAGAACTTAATCACATTGCAATAATCATCTCTACCGGGGCAAAACCCGACTCGTTTCATGTCTTCCCAAACACCCATTACCTCCAGACTAGTCACATTTACATTCTTTTGCCTACACAATGATCCCAGAATCAAGGAATACAATTTCCCATCAGGATCAAACTCATCATAAATCATGTAATTTAGCAACTTAATAGCAAAATCAACCTTCCCAATCCTACAAAGAGCATTAATCAATATCGAAAAACTTGAACCCTCCATTCGAATATTCATAACCCTACTCTTTAACAACAATTGGGGAACAATTCTCAAACATTCTTTATTTCTACAAAGAACAAAAAGCAGAGAATTGAGTGAAAGTACAGTAGGAATACACCTGAATTTAGGAATCCTGAAGAACAAATCAATTGCCTCCTTAATCATACCCTTTTCTCCATAAACCCTAATCAAATCAACAAAAACCCTTTCTGGGGTTTCAGATTTCTCAACATTTTGGAGATACAAAAGAACATGATTAAGCTCATTGAATTGGGATTTTTGAATTAGGGTTTTGATAACCAAATTATAAGCACTTGGTGTTGGGTCACATTGGTAAGAATCGAAGGAATTTATGAGACTATTGAGAAGATTGGAAGGGGTTTTAGGAGGGTTTTGATGAAAATTTGAATCTGGGGTTGAAGAAAGACACGATTTTTTTAGGGTTTGAAGTGCTTGTTGTTGATTGAAAATGTAATGCCATCTTGTTTTGTAAGGAGAACGAATCCATTTTCTTCTTCTTCTCAGAAATAAATTTGGGATTTTTTGCGAAGAAGATTTTAGCACCATATGAGCAACAGTAAGAGCAAGAAATGAGCAACTGCCACAGTTTTGACATATTTTTTTTTTTTTGATGCTAACAGTTTTGACATATTGATATTGTTTATGTGGCTAGCTTATTACAAAAAAAACACAAACTTTTTAAAAAATCGGGTGTACAATAATTATTGTACATCCATTATAAAGATAGACTAAAGTGATTAAAAGTTACCCATGAAATAAATAAAAGTTACCCCAATATGCGTTAAAGTAACCCAATTTAAATAAAAATTATCTACGCTTTATTAGTAAAGAGTCACATTTTAAATGACTAAAAATCAATTATTAGTGATTGAATGTAATTAAATTACCTTTATAAACTTTTCTTGTTGCTGATTTATATAAAAATTGTATTATGTAAAGTTACCCAAAAAAAGACAAAAAATTACCCTAAAATTAGCTAAAAGTTACCCTTATACTGCTCGATGTACACTAATATTAGTGTAAACCGGATGTATACAAAAGTTTTTGCAAAAAAAATTGGTTTTTTTTTTAATGATTTTTTATTTCAACCTAAGAAATTAAATGCAGGTTAAAAAATATATAAATTTACTGTAAATTTCTGTTAACTTTTTGAAAACTATTGAAATTAGTCCAAGATAGAAATTTTCAAATATGGGAGCAATATGCTGCTCACTTGCTCATGTACTTTCTCAAAAAAAAAAAAATAAATAAATAAATAAAATTGTTGCTCATGTAAGATTCTACGAAGTAATTTTGAGCCGATGACATTGTTGGCTAGATAGCTTAGTTAAGAAAATTTTTGCATGGTATCGAAAGTATGTGTTAAAGTGCGCCTTGAATCAATTTCTGATTTGAGATTACTACAAAAACTATATAGATTCTAACCTTGCCTAATTATGAAATCAATATATCTCCATATTCCATGTAAAATTTGTTTCTTGTCTTGTTGATTTTGCTTAATTTTTGGCATTCGTTATAGTAATGTGGAATCTGCATTATGTAATCATAATCATCACTGTTCTTTGGCTATAGAAGGTATACAATAACCTTCTACAACATCGAGCCATCAATAACAAATATCATAACGATTTACGACAAAGGACGGACAAAATTTCGTTTAACTTCTATTACTCTATAACAAATGAGAGTTATTTAGTATTTCTGGACGTCAAAGAATAAATTTCCTCTTCATAATACACATACACAAATAAATAAAAAAAATTAGAGGACAAAGCTTTTACACTATCTCTTAGATTCTATGGCAGTGATTCAAATTAATGTACTAGAGCTGTAACACTAGTAGTGTTAGTTTTTACATCATATAGCTTGTGCAGCGTTTCTTCAGACTTCGTATATGAGCAGAAGGGCGTAGACAGTTTAGTTTGTTAATACTGCATATTTTTTCCCTATCTTCCAGACACCTGATTTAAAAGGCCAATGTTTCTGTGAAAAAAATCTATATCCCAGTTTTCGGTTGCTGATGAAAGAGTCATTAAAGCAACCACAACTGATTTCATTGAAGGACGTAACTCAGGGTTCTCATGAGTACAGGCTTTTGCAAGCTCAGCCACCTAAAACATGAACACAAAAAACGTTTTCAGAATAAGGCTCTGACTAAGCGTCCAGATCTGGTTGTCACGCTACTAGTTCAAATTACACTAACAGCATGAGTATCGTTAACAGATGCTGGACTGGGAGTATAATGTGATAGTTGAATGTGTAGGCATCTCACCTGACGGACAGAGTCTAGCGGGTAATCATCACCCAGATTAGGATCAATCAGCTTGCAGACCTCATTTGAATCAGGAAGATTCACAACATCTTCAAACTGCAATGCAAAATATAGTATTTCAAGGTTGGTTATTAGTTGCAGCCTTGCAGGTAAAGATGCAATAAAAGGCTGTTTGAGTATGAGGCCATTTCGGTCTGTAGTCAATTTTCAAGCTCACATTCTTTTGATAAACACACTACTAGATCAATTGTAATCAATCACTTACAAAGTCCAATGCAACTAATTATGGCTTTAGAAGTTTAGCAATGTAGGGTAGATGCATAAAGCGGGCATACCAGAGTAACAAGACCCCTTGATTCTGCAACTGAATTGTTTTCCCTAACTATAGCTGGTTTTGCTGATATGAGTTCATAAAGAACAACCCCAAATGCGAAAACATCTACCTTCGGAGTCACTTCACCAAATTGAGCGTACCTTAACAAAGCAATATAAGAAAGTCATGGTTACAACTTGAAAAAAATCATTTGTTTCAAAGTATCAGCCATTAAAAGAACCTTTTCAATTAAGGCCACTGTATACACCATCCATCTTTATAAGATTGTCCAGGACTTACTCAGGTGGCATGTATCCAAATGTTCCAACAAGGCGAGTTGGCAAAGTCGAGTTTTCAAATTCAGCTAGCTTTGCCAATCCAAAATCTGCAACCTACAAAAAAAAGTCATTATTGTGAGTGAACATAACTATTGAATGGCCAACAAGTCAGGCAATTCAGGCAAAGCAATACCTTGGCTCGGAAGTTCTTGTTTATCAATATGTTTGCTGATTTAATATCACGGTGTATGTACACAGGATTAGTGTGTTCATGGATATACTCAAGACCTCTAGCTGAATCAAGGGCAATTTGTACTCTGGTGGACCATGTCAATGGATCTTTTCCTAAAGAAGGGATTTAATCAATCATTAGCACCGGCTTATTCACAGCTATTGATTACTCCAGAAGTTAATATTCAAGCACCTGAGCCACGCAAATGTTGGCTTAAGTTCCCATTATCAATAAACTCGTACACCAGAAAAAGTGAACCTTCCACACAATACCCAAGTAAGCGGACCTGCACTAAAGAGAGGTTATTATTAATGATGAAAGTATGAAACAGTCAAGATTATGAAGGGATGCAGAAGATAAATCTTTCATCATACTCATATGCTTCAGCCTAGCTCAATTTATCACAACCTTAAAGCTCGTTGGCACAACATAGTGTTAAAGTTGGTCCAAATTCTTACAAGCCCATTAAGGAGTATTATGCAGAATTTGTTCTAGCAAATAATCTAGCTACCACCTAATACTAGAAGTCAAAGGACTAATCTAGAGATTTCCACTCTGTCGATGGAATTTGGTAGAAAATTCCATTGAATTTTCTTGGCTTTGATCACCAACATATACATTCCTATAAATATGATGCTATGACCATCATTTACATGGGAAAACACAAGATAAAAGCCATATTAACTAAAGCCTTCTACTACAAAGTCTTTCCACCCTGTTAGTTCGTTTATACCTAAACTTCCTCCTTGTAATACAATTTCTCGATTTATTTTACCCTTCCGTTTCGTGCTCATATCCTAACACTTAGTGATGAACTTGTTGTCACTACTTACTTCTAGCACAAAAACTTTGTGAAGATCACATTTTCCGGTTCAAAAGAGTATCATTTCTGAAAGACTCAAGGACACATGGATGGTTTTGACATCGACCAATAGGATCTTTAGTCTTTCGTGCTTCTAAATTAGAGGATAGGACATTACCTGCTAAATTCACGGATTAATTCGGTATAATACCTGAATTTAGCAGGCAAAGTTCTCACCCTTCTCAACCAGTGGATAACAAATAATTTGCATATCCTCTTTATGTACTTCTCATATATTCCTATTCCCTTTACAATTTACATCCTCTTTATTTATCACTCAAACAATCCTATTTTACTTGAGTTATGAAAATATTATGATAAAATATAAAATAAAAGTGGATAGAAAAAGTTATGATAGTCTTATTTCTGGAGTTAAGAAAGAGTAAAACTAGAAAGTAGTGCACAAACTTAGCTGATCTGATTATATATATATGAAACTAGTGGCTCATTAAATCATTATAAAACTCTAAGATTTAATTTGTCTAGTAAAAACTAAAATAAAATATTTTGATTAAAGAAAATTTCTATGAATCTAAATAATAATCTAGATAGATAATATTGATCTACAATGTAATGAAGTCAAACTAGAAAACATACCAAATGTAGATGATGCACACGAGTTAAGACTTGCAGCTCGGCAAAAAACTCTTTTGAGGCTTGCATATCCATCTTTTTTATTGCAGCTTTCTAAATTGATTTATCATTCATTGAAAATTAAATGAAATCAGGTAAATATACAACTAAGAAATGACATAACAGAGAAGGTAAATATACAAAATTTAGGATAATCTGTTTTTACTTCCATGTAGAATTCCCAAAGATGTAGAAAAGTAGAAAGAATCACATCAATGTCTAATGGTATGTAATAGTATAGTTATTGCCTATGCAAAGTATGTTTGTCAACACTACTTTACAAACTTCAACCAGTTATAATCCTTTGCATCATAAGTTCATGACTTTTATTCGTAAAAACTGCAAGTTTTAACTACACACCTCGCCTCTGAGCTCTCCTAAGTAGACTTCTCCAAATCCACCTGCACCAATCACATAACTATTGTTGAAATTCTCTGTCGCTTTTGCAAGCTCTTTGTAAGAGTACTCTACAGAATTGCTATATACGCCTGAATCATCAGTTGTATCTCCATCTTGATTGAAGGAATCTGCATCCAAATGGAAAGTTATAAGGGCAAATCCTTATAAAAATTGACCTAAACCTGCATATGCTAATAACTAAAGGTACCGTACAATTTTAGATGGAACCTGCGTGTTCAGCAAGATGTAATGAGGAACAAACTACTATATATAGCATTAGAGAGTACGATTCTTAAAAATCAGAATCATCTTACATAATGGGAAAGTGTATTTCCAAGAGGAGAGAGCATTACTTGAATGTGTTAGCTGGTATCCAGGTTTCTCAGATCGTGAAGCCTCTTTCACATCTTTACTTCTCTTGTATCTTAAATAAAGCCAAACTGACAGAGCAATTAGCCCAACTGCTGCTAAACATGTACCGGCAATAGCTCCTGCAGCAAGCCCTGTGGCAAAAGGAACGCGATTATGTAATAACCTGAGAAGTACAGCTTACAAGTCTACAACGACAGACATTCGAGGTCTAAAACAAAGAAAAGAATAAAGACAGAAGAGAAAACTCCGATTACCTGAAGCACTTCTGCTGTAATCAGAACAACACGGAAAAAGAATAATATTGTCAAATACGTACAAAAATTAATAGTAAGAAATTCAATAGCTGATGCAATTATAGAACAAGAATGCACCTTATAACCAAGGGTTGGTAGTTTCCATTTTTGTCTGCAAGATGAAAACAGAAACGATATTTGTCATAAAGAGTATAACAGCAATTGATACAGATTGCAAAGAAGTTGATAGCAGACAGATAAATTGAGTAGCAACCTTAATGAATGCATTATTGTTAGGTTACTGATGTACAATTAAACTCACTGCTTGCACTCGAGTCTCGAGGCAAAGAAAAAAAATAATTCTTCAATTTGTCACATTGCCTAAGGAAAGATCAATAAACTTTACTGTAACACAATAATGCAACCCCAGACAAGTTCACCCCTTTCAGTAGAATCACAATTTACCAAAATCCTGCCAATGCTATCAAAAGTTGTGATTTTTACCGATTTTTTAACATTACTTATTCAAAACCTTTGACCAGGTTTACAAAACTACCGTTCTAATCAGTTTAATAGCTTCAGGTTTCAGCACCACCAATTGACCAAGAAACAAAACAATCATTTCTACATTTGTCAACCAATGAAATTGACTAACATTTGATCTTGCACTAATTACACTAGACCAAGCAAAATTGACCCTTTTCGCATTACTCGAATCAAACTACCCAAAACCCGAAATTACATGAATCAAACCAAAATGACCTAACATGACACAAAAATTAGATAATATGCTAATTGAGAATACCCCAAATCCGACCAAAAACATAACCAAACAACTTATGACCGGAATATAACCTGAACCAATCTGATATGAACTACCCTTTGCTAAAAATGCAATCTCCACACACAAAAAGAATAAATAAATGTATCGCGAGACCAACTAAGGGCAAATAATGTAGACGAGATGTGATCAAGAAAGATTACCTCTTCCAGGGATATACACAAGACCAGTTCCAGCACTAAAATTCACACCAGGATTATAACCCTGCAACAAATTCTCACTCAAATTGAATTCCTGAGAAATAGACCTCAAACTTTCACCAAATTGAAGGGGATAAGTAATGAACAACCCATAATCCTTAGAAACTCTGCTATTACCACAAGAACAGTTAACAGGTACATTAATCATTGCACCATCAGGAACATTAAACCTGTTATAACTATTAAACTGCTCAATCCAATCTGATGTTGTAACATTGGAATAATTATATTTTGCAACTTTATAATATGTATCACCCTTTTGAAACTTGTAACTAAATATGTGACCAAGAAATGTGTCATGTACACACCCACATGGGATTGGTACACGAATTCGAGTATTCGGACGAAGAGCGTCTTTGTTTTGTATTTGTGTAGGGTTGTAGCTAACAATATCATCAATTGTAGCCATTGTTGTATGATTGTTGAAGTAACTAGATATTTGTGTAAGTGATGTACCTGGTAATACATAATATGAAACTAAGGCTAAATTACATGTAGTTTGACACTTTGATTCAACTGTATTACTAAGACATAAATTCAATACAACATAGAAAAATGTAAACTTGAGTTTATGAATTTGTGACATTTTTGTTTGGTTTTTTTTGTTTGGTGTGGTCAAACATGGGAAGAAGGGAAATTTGCAACAAACATCACAAATTTTTGGAATGTTGACTTTTGTGACTAAAAAGAACAAGTAATTGCCATATTGGACCGTTGACTTTTGTTATATTTATTAGTTGTGTGCCAATTTGGAGGTAGGTTACATTGGATCATTGGTGGATTTATATTAATTAATCATTTAATTAATGATTAAATATGGGGGACTATATAAGAAAAACATAGAGAATATTAATTATATAAGTTGAAAGAGGTTGGAGTAGTGAGATAGATCCGCTATTGACGAGTTCAAAGGATTTTTAATTTTCCTTTCAGGAGTTTCTTTGCACTTATACATGAATAGGACAAAATGTCAAAATTAGATTGACCAACCTGAATAACGCAAAGCATAATTACCCAACGTCCCAACCCATATACAGCGTGTTTTGTGAGCGGCTTGTCACATTATGTGACCGCTTGTTAAAGAATAAATTAACTTTATAACTCTAAAAAAGTAACCACTATATATATAACACTAAGCTAACAAAATAACCCTCATGAAGCCTTGCATGCGAATTGACCATATGGTGTGGTTAGTCACATATAAAAATTGGTGTACAAACATAGATTATGACAAAGAAAATACAAGTTTATCTTGATGATAAACAAATTTTTGTTTATCTAATGGCATTTTTCGTAAATAAATCAACATAAAAAATCCCAGTCAATATGGCATTTTCGTAAATAAGTCAACATTTCTGAGACCTGCATATTAATAAAAGTTGTTCACTTATTTACAAAAATGTCATGCTGACTGGGATGATTTGTTGATATATTTACGAAAATGTCATTAGATAAACAAATTTTGTATATCATGAAGATGAATGGGACTCCCTCGATTATGACATGCTTTATATAACTTGATTTATAGCATATATTAGACAACACAAGCGAAAAATGGAGAAAAAGAAAAGCCAAACATAGTTATAACATAATATAGAATAAGACCTAATTTTCGAAATCAAATTGAGTAATTTTGTGCTAATTTGAACTTGAATTTTTAAGGCGGATAAAGCTTGTGATTCAACCCGAGTTTGATTGAAAGTGTTATGAGCCTAGCTTGAGGCTCAAGTTAGATCTTGGGTCACTCAATTATTAGTTTATTAATTACATACTTGAAAAATATACGAAGTATTTGTAACATCGCAATTTTCTAATGGGCTTAGTGTGCCAAAAACTCTATAATTGTGTAAGCATCTAGGAAAGACCCTAAACAATGGATATAGCATGATCGTGCTAGGCCTCTTTACATAGAACAAAGCATCCAGGATGAAATCAAGAAGAGTGCTTAAGGACATAATGATTGTACTAATCATTTCAAAAATGCCAATTAGAGACCATAACAAAATGCATAAATCATGATTAAGAATAGTAAGAGAAGGAGAAACAATCAAATAAAAAAAAAGTTTTAAGAAAATAAGAAAAGTGTTGAGTGATTAATTCTTCCTACGCTAATTCTTTCCCCACAACAATATTAATTTTTTTAAATATATATATATATAAAAGAGTTTGGGTTTTTCCATATAATGCCCCTGGGGTATTGACTTTTCCAAGTTGTGCCCACCCATTTTCAAAATTCTATGTTGTACCCCCAAGGTACCTTTAGTGTCTACGATGTAATCCTACCCTAATCCCTCCGTTAACTTAAGTTACTTTCCGTTAAGTTCAAAATAAATAAATTAAAAAAAAAATTTACCCAAACACCTCTCTCTCCTCCCTCACAACCACCCACCACTACACCTCCAGCCGCACCACCGAGCCGCGCTCCTCTCTCCTCGACCCACCACCACGCGCGTCACCCTCCTCTCTCCTTCTCTCTCAACCGAGCTGTCCTCGACCCACCAGCCGCATCTCTTACCAACGCTTCCCCCAAATCAAAATAAAATGCGAGATGATTTCATGAACTTCGAGCTCAAGAAAACTGATTCCAGCGTCGCCAATGCACTTCGCCTCGTTATGATCGCCGAAGTTTATTGCTCACCGACTCGACAAGAAACAAGAAAAGGTTTTTACTTTTCTGTTATCAGTTTTCATAATTTTAATAAATTTGACTAATTTTTTATTCATTATATGACATATATCATATGATTTTGAAAAACAAAAAACAGAAAATCACAGTGATGCCAAACGAACCCTAAGTTATTGGTTTTTTAATTAATTGATACGGAATAGTTTTTATTAACAAACGATCATTTATATTTATAGTCAATTGTGTGCATTGACAGGTACGTTATATTGTAAGTATTTAGGAACAGTTGGAGTTACTAATAAAGTATGATTAATTAATAAACACATAAATATTAGTTTAAACAAATATTATACTTTTGACGTAGGACCTCTTATGTAGAAACATGGTTCGGTAAAATTAATAATTTTAAGTATCAGTAACTATCGGTTATCTTAACAAGGTTTACCGTCTTATCTAAGCTCAATACTTTAAGGGCATTTTAGTCGATTTAAATAGTGAATCAATGGGCCCGTCACGGGCCCAACTAACTATCATTAAAGAGAAACAAGACAATGACAACCAAAACTCAAACTTGTTAGAATAAATAGGATAATACATATACAATCACACATCTTCCTAGTTGGAGCTTGCATGTTAACCACCAACGTTGTGTTCTTTCATAACTGACACATATGACAAATGTTTGGGCCAAATGACGTTCCCTTTTTAATCACAATTAAACAACTAAATTATAATCATAAAGTCTAATCCTATCATTATCTTAAATCGTAATATAAACACTGTTTTTACTTTCTTTGGTCTAAACGTGAAATGACTGAAGAGTAAAATAAATAAAGTTGCTAAATGACACAACTTGTACATAAATATGACAAAGTCGGCCGCTTGAAAGAGACATTATATTAGACTTGTTTGATTTTATAACTTCTTTCTTATACTTTTATTAGAATTTTAATCAACTTCAACACTAAATTAAATTATCCATTTGATCTTATTGATGATTTTGATTTTGGGAGGATACAAAAAAACAGTCGCAAAACTCTAGGAGCCGCTACAGTACACTTGCCTTCACACACTTTGCCTAAGCTTTGCCCTATGGAGTTTAGGCTTCAATTTAAGGAGGTATTCAACAATAGTTTTTGGCGTAATAAGGTCAGTAGGTTTTTAGCACATAGGTCAGAGAAATGAATTTCTTATAACCGTACATAATTAAAGTAAGGATCTTGCTAACGAGCATCCTAGGACATTAGATAGCTAAAACATAGATTTGAAGATGAATTTGAATTGAGATACTATAGACATATATTAGGATGTTATTACTATGTTTGTCAAATTATACGTACTTAGATTTGTTCTTAAGACTGACCAGCTATCAAACTGGTCCTTAGTGTTTTAATTTTTAGATTTAACTTTAAGTGTTCATAATAATATATAGTATTTAATTTGGCTATCTAATGATATATATTTCACAAAAGTTCACGAAAGTAGCTTTTAAAATGTTTCGACAATATAAGATTATACGTATATATAGATGGAAACTGATTTTTTTTTTTTTATACGGAAAATTGATATTATTGAGAGGGTACTTACTTTAATTGACTCCTATATATATATCAATATAATATCACATATGATATTTTTCTTATACGAGTATGATCATATTAATATATTGTGTTTCAAATAAAGACATATCAATGTACTTATATATCTCAATTCTCAATACTTCTTGATAAATAAATGGAATATAATTGAGGATCAAAACTTTATCAAATCATATTTTTAATATACAATGAAACTCTATATACTACCTCCGTTAATTATTATGTGCAACCCTTTGTTGCACATAATAATTAACGGAGGTAGTAGTAGATTTTATAATCAATAAATAATTTATTTTTGTTGAAACATATCAATTCTAATCCCCCCACAAATCATAAATTTTGCCAATATAAGTAATAATCTTACAAATAAGTATTATCTTAACTCGAATTACTACAGTCAAAATATCAAGTGTCATCTCATACTCCGGGTTACATTTAGATTTTAGAGTAACATTATGTGTTTATTTCTATACACACATCTTTAATAACACCGTCTTTTAGATACACCCACATGTATAATTCCGAATATAGAATATTGCTAATTTGCTATATGTCCTTAATTTAAACAAAAGTTACTCATAATCAATGACCAGTAACAACTTCCATAGTTGATATCATAATTACTATAGCTTCGGATACTCTTGCATGTTTTTTACACGTGTCAAGTTGTAAGACTAGTCTCTCGCTACTCGAACGCCAACTTTGATTCACATTCAAAAAAAAAAAAAAAAATGCAACAAGAAACAACGTAATTTCCGCTAAAACAAAAAATACATAAAAATTAAGTAACCACACAAACATGAAATAAAAAAAATAATAATAATAAAAATAAAACAAGTCTTCTTCTTCAACAAAATTCTCTCTCCTCTTTTCAAGGGTTTCTTAATTTTTCCCTCAAAATTCTCTTCAACTTTCTCTCTCTATCTTCACTCTCTACAAAACCCCCTCTTTTCCTTGAATTTTCATTATATTTTTATTTATTTATCTAATTAATTTATTTTCTCTGAAATTAATTATTACTCTGCAAAATTAAAAAATTAATTTGACGAATTTGAAGAAGAAGAAGAAAGATGTTGCCGTCGTTGTCGTTATCGTCTTCGTCGTCCTCTTCAGCTACGAGTCGAGTTGATAAGGCTACCAGCGAGCTTCTTGTTGGTCCTGATTGGACTTTGAATATTGATATTTGTGATTTTTGTAATTCTAATCACTGGTAATTTCTTTTTTTTTTTTGTTTGACTTTTTGTAAATTTTTTGATTTTTTTTTTTTATAATGATTTTGTAGTTATTATTTAGCATTTTGAGCGATTTTCTGGTGAATTTTTTAATTTTCAATTATGATTCTGAGTTTGTTTGTTCAATTTATATTTTTCTACTATTTTTGTTTAATTTTTCGGAGTTTTTATTTTTTAGGTATTAAGTTTTTTTAATGTGCTGTTACTCGAACCATCCGAAATTGTAAATTGTTTGTAGAATTTTGTCAAGTAAAAAAAATGTTAAATTTTAATTTTATGTCTTAAATTAGTGGTTGATTATCAGAGATTTTTTTTATTATTTTTAATAAAAGTTTTTGAATTTAATTGTCTGTAAAGATTTTTTTTTTTTTAAATTTTAAATTTTTGAGTAATCTGTTACTAATATTTGGATATTTTGGAAGAAAAATTAGGGTTAAAAGTGTAATTGAAGAGGAAGAGTGATGTGTTTTGCTTGTTGAATGATTAGGTTGGCGAAAGACGTGGTGAAAGAAGTGAAAAGGAGATTGTTGAACAAGAATCCTAAAGTTCAATTGCTTACTTTAACGGTATAATTTGTTACTTTTGTTCTTCCTTTTTACATGTTTTATTGATTATAATTGTACTGATTTATAAAGTGGTGTGTTGTAGCTGTTAGAGACTATGGTTAAGAATTGTGGCGAGTATATACACTACCACATTGCTGAGCGAAAGATTTTGGATGAGATGATCAAACTCGTAAAGAAGAAGGTATGATTTATGAGGTTATCGCGAAATACTTTTGTTTTTCATGTACAATATCATGCAAAATTGGCAAAATCAACTAATCGTATCGTGAAATACCTTTGATTGTCATGTACATTATCATGCAAATATGGCGAGATTAACTTATAGTACTCCGTATCATACATACGTGCAATACTTTTGATTGTGATCAATTTTATGGTTCAATATGTTATGAAAATTAATGAATGAGATACCATATTTTGCTGTTATCACTGGAAAATTGGCAAAATCAACCAATGGTATCATGAAATACTTTTGATTTTCATGTATGATATCATGCAAAAATGGCCAGATCAACTTACAGTATCATGCAATACTTTCGATAGTGATGTTCAATTTTATGGCTCATTATGTTATGAAAATTAATGAATGGAATACCATCTTTTGCTGTTATCACTAGAAAATTGGCAAAATCAACCAATAGGATCATGAAATAGTTTTTGATTTTCATGTACAATATCATGCAAATATGGAAAGGTTAACTTATAGTATCATGCATTACTTTTGATTGTGATGTTCAATTTTATGGTTCATTATGTTATAAAGAATTAATGAGTGAAATACAATCTTTTGCTGTATATGATTCCTTCCTAAGAAAGTCATAGAGAATGTTAAGAGGAATCATACTCCAACACCCTGCTGCAGAACAAGTGTCACATGTCGGATCCTTTGACACTTTGACAAGATACAAAGTCCAAATATATAGTGGCCTAGTATGAAATTTTATAAAATCTGGCGTGGTGAAGGATCCGACACCTTGTCGGACACGGCAACCAAATCGAAGTCTAGGTTAAGTAGTTATTCAATGAGTACATATTTTCGTAATATTATATTATTTAATGCCATGTCAGCTTGTTTTCAAGTTCAAAACCCCTTTTTTCTTAGGCGGATAGCGCTAAATCAACTTTTGAAAGAACCGGTATAGGAAATTAGTGAGCTTTGCTATATTTGGATGTCAGCTATGTTACTCGGACTCTTCGGTTTACCTCAAGTACACATGTTGGACTCTTGACACTCGGACATGGGTATCTTACTTGGACACTTCATTTTAGTTCAAAATCATAGAAATTTTTCACAAAATAGCTGCCGTGTCTGACTAACGTAGGCTGTCAGCATATATTCTAGCTTTGAAATCTGCCTGGGTTACCTTTTTTTAGAGATGAGTGTGAATAGTAATCTGAATAGAATTCAATGAAAATATGGAAAACTTCATCAAATAAATCTTACCTAGGCTTTTAGTTTCAAATTGCAATTTCAAACAAAGGCCCTATCGAATACATGATCTATCTTCAATTTCAATTGTAAATCAAAATTCCCTATGCCCTCTGTTTTTTGTATCACACTTTGATCGGTACATAGTTTTTAATCAATATATTTGACTTTAATATAAAATGGAGTAAGTGAGGAAGTTTATGTGTTAAAAAATTATAGAATAAGAAAGTGGAGCTAATATTTTACTGAAAAGGTAAGGGATGTGAGAGGGAAATAAATAATAAAAAAGTAGTAGTGGGTTTGGGTGGTGATCATGAGAGGAGAAAGAAATAATATTAAAATATTGCTTTTTGCCAAAATTGGCAAGTGTATCACTTACAAAAAAAAAAAAAAAAAAAAAAAAAAAAAAAACTGCATTTGGACATTTGGCAAGTGTAACACTTGAAAAACAATGGAGGGAGTATTTGATGAAAACCCCCAATTATCAAATTGGTTAGGAATAGTGGTCTCTGACTTACAGGTTGACATAGATTATTTATTTGTCAGTGATTTGTCGCCGATCATGCTATTCTATGTCAGTTCGCTCTTCAATTCTCTTCTCTTATTCTCTGTCTTCATTTCCCCTATTGTCACAAAATTCATTCTTCTCCCTTCCTTTTTCGTTTTGGAAGCTTTGGAAGCATATGCTCTCAATTATTTCTCCTCTTCGACCTCTACAACAAAATATTTGAAGGTTTTTTTTTTCTTTTCTCCCCATTTGTTTTGCCTATTAGCTAACAGACCATGTGACCTCGTCCCTTTTCTTATTATTTTTTTTTTTAAAAGCTTCTGGGGTATCTGGACACTACTTACTATGTGTTTGGTGCTGTGTTTGAAAAAATTACTGGTGACTGTATCAATAGCTGGCAACATAAAGCTTAACTCTTTGTTGTGTAGAATTTTTGCAGGTAATATGATATGCTTGTATTACACTCAGATAGGTATATCGTGTATTTATAGGAACACATGTGCTTTGTCTTCCTGGTTTTAATTATAGCAAACTGGCAAATGGATCCTTGAGGAGATCTTTAGTGGCTGTGTTGCCTCATGGAGGTCAAATATATGTCAAATATATCTGAGCTGCTTTTATTGTCTGCTTAAAACAGGCCTTTTAAAATTCTGTAGTATTGCAATGCTCTCTGTTTCTATCTTCTTAACGTTCATGTTAAATATGTAATTTTTACAATTTTTTTATTATATTTATTATTATTAATTTTTTTGACCTAACATCTGGATTTTAAAAATGATTTTCAGGCTGACATGCATGTGAGAGAGAAAATTTTGGTACTTCTGGATTCATGGCAAGAAGCCTTTGGTGGTCCTGGTGGAAAATATTCTCAGTATTACTGGGCTTGTGATGAACTGAGGGTAAGCACATTCAACTTATGTTTTTGAGTGCTTGGGCACCTGTAGATATTATAAACTCCCATTTAGGTAGCTATGGGACTCATGTCAGAACTGTGTTGTAGTCCTTAATGAGTACTATTTGCAAAGCATGTGATTTGACTAGTAAGCTCCTTCATACCTATCCTCCTTGCCTATATGGAGCAATTTTTAAATTCAGATTCTGGAGCTTTAGTCTGCAGCCTGGCTGTGATTGAATGGTTGGATATCCTCGTTATAAGTTTTATGGGCCTAATGTCCTGTATCTTATGCCCTGTATGGAATAGCACTCTGAATGGCACAATCCTACACTGGGCATTAAAAACCTGGTTGGCAATTTGTTTAAGTTTCATTTACTACTGCTATGCTGTCCATGCTTCTTCAATCCATTACAAGTTGCAAAAGGAGGAGGGTGTGTGTGTGTAATTTGATCGCTTTATCCACTTTTCTTGTATAGATACATTTTGGCACATTTTACTTCAATTTTCATACATAGTCAAGTATCCTATTTAGGTTAATGTCACTATTTCTTAGCAAGAATGAAAAAAAAAAAAAAAATCATAGATAGATGCATTGCTGTAGAAAACTTGAGGGAAAATTAATGTGAATTATATGAATTTTTTGCAATTTTTAAGATTAGTCTAATCTTTGGATCTTCTTCATCAATCCCATCTTTAACGATCATATTCTGATAACCTAGTTGCTCTATACTCATTAACCTGTATATGCACGAGAACTCCTATGTGGAAGGCGTAGTTGCATTGTATGCACTGTACATCACATATCAAGAGCCACCCTTTTTTGCTCAAAATACATGACATGCAAGATAAACTAAAGGAGGGCTTTCTTGATCTTATATTCTGTCATGAGTACCAAGAGAGTAAAGCTTTCACACATCATATGCACTATAGTACTGTACATGAGAAGTCCTTTTTTTTGCTCAAAGCACATCTCGTACAAAATTTAGGGCTATCCCCATCTTCCTTTACTTCATCTGGAACAGGATGACCCTGCCCGCTCAAATAAAAAAAAAAAAAAAAAGGAATATCAGATTTAATTTAGTTGTAGGAGTATTAGGAGCTTTGAAGAAGGTGGTCAATAACCAGTCTCCGCTGTTGATCTATCATTGAGGAGGAGCAGTTTTAGTAATTTGACTTATAATACTGCTGCTGCTCTCTCTCTCTCTACTAATTTTATTTTCATTAGGGGTTTATGGTGAAATTTTGTAACAACTTAGGAGTATAGCATGGTAAAATCAGATAGAGAAAGGGAAGGATATTTTCAGCGATAAAGATGACTATTATGCATAAGCTGGCAAAACTTCTTGTTCTGGCTACTTTGTTACCAAGGTTGTCGGTTGTTGAAAAGAGACCATTGTTGACTTATTTGAAGGGGAAATGTGGTGGAATTAGTATGAAGATACTGGGTTGACAGTTTTTACCTTTGGATTCGTGGTAGGCAATATAGGTTTCTTTTAGTTGTATAAGTCTATATAAATTAGGCTGTTCTCAGGATGTGATCCCCACTGAAGCTGTAATTATTTTGATGCTATATATGATGGGATTTTATGAAGAACATCATTACAGTTTGGATTATGCATGTTACTTAATAAAAAAATTTCTTTTTCTAGAGTTGATTTGATTTGGAGAAGGGATAAATCTACAACATAGAAAGATTAAAGATGTATCACAAATAATTTTATTTTGTTGGTATGTTTTCTGTAGTTTGTATGACTATGTGTCTGTAGTCAAATAGTCATCTGGATACATTGCTATATCGACATGCTAATTGCAATATTTGATCATGGCAGCGTTCTGGCGTCCATTTTCCCCAGCGCTCTCCTCGCTCAGCCCCAGTGATTACACCACCAGTCACCCACCCATCAAGAGTTACTCAAGTTGGCTTTGGCATGCCTGCCAATTCTTCGCGGAGGCTGGATGAAGCCATGAGTTCTGAGGTTGAGAGCTTAAGGTACTATCACGAATATGATAACGTGCTCTTGTTCAGTAGTGTATATGACAACTAAGATTTGTCATGCAAATATGCAATTATTTTGCCCGAATATTATCCATAACCTGTTAGCTGTGTTTTGGCCAGCAATTCGGCTTTGGAATCTATGCAGAATGCATTTGAGCTCCTGGATGATATGCTCCAAGCAGTCAATCCTAATGATCGCATGGTATGGATTCTATGGAAACATCTGTTTTTATATGATAGTATTAAATGTCATGGATTATTGCTTTTAAGGAAAGGGTAAAACAAAGCATCTCATGCTTCATTTTTTTTTTTTCAATTTTTTTTGTAGTCTGTGAAAGATGAAGTAATTGTAGATCTTGTTGAGCGTTGTCGTACAAATCAGAAGAAGTTGATGCAAATGATCACTACTACTACGTTAGTATTTGCTGGAATGAGCTTTTTTGTTACTTTTTGTATAATTTTTCGTGTGTGACCATGAGTTGGTCAATTTGCTAGTTTTTGACTCATCTTAGTGGCCTGCTCATTTTGCAATCTTATTTTGGTTGGTTGGCAGGGATGAGGAACTTCTTGCTCAGGGTCTTGAGATGAATGATTCCTTGCAAAGTGTGATTGCAAGGCATGATGGAATAGCCTCCGGTGCTCCCCTACCAAATCATAAGAGGGATATCAGTGTTCAACCGAAGGAATCAGTTGAAGAATCTAATGCCAAAGTTACTGAAGCAAGAGACAAATCTCCTGTAGAGGGCAGCAATTCTCCAGCATCTGAGACACCTGGTTCAAAGGCTCTAGCTGAAGAGGAGGAAGAGGAGGATGAGTTTGCGATGCTTGCTCGAAGGTTACTCTTTTAAAATGATTTATTATCCACTTGTTTAAATCTTTTTTTTTTTTTTAATTCCTAGCAGTTTGAGTAGCTCCTTTATTAGTTTATGCTGGTAGCTTTCTTTGTGTTTCGCACTTTCTAGACAAAATATGAGGTCAGTCGAGATCTGTAAATCGAAATCACCACCATGAATGACATGATGCCCAGGCTACAAAATCGTGCATGTTATGAATACTTGGGCCAACTTGGCTATAAATTATGAGTGGCCCAAAAATACTTGGGCCAACTTGGCTACAAAGTATGTGCATCTATGAAAACTTGTCAACGACAATTCAACTTAGCAAGTTGCATGTTTTAATATCTGCTTTGTCTGTATATCACAATAGTTACATCTGATTCAGGAGCTCAATTTTTTTGTACTTCAAATCTTCAATTTAGTCTCTTTCTTTTTAAATTTATTATTATTTGGTTTAACATGATCTTATTGCAGGCACTCAAAGGCACAAGCTGCACCTTCACATAGTGCTGGGACAGTTTCTACAGAAGATGCAGCCTCCTCTAGTGGTAGCAATAATGCACTAGTATTGTTTGATGCACCTTCACCTGCAACTACGACGACAACTAGTTCAAAAGAGCAGGACATTATGGATCTTTTGAGCCTTGTTCTGACTACAAGTTCAACTTCTTCTGAAACCTTGCAAGCTCCAACCTCAGCTCCTGCACAAGACACATTTGAGGTACACAGTTAATCTTTGTTTTGTTGACTGAATCTATCATTATACTTCTAAGTAGTATCTTTATTTTTCTGATGATTTAGATTTTCATCTTATTGGTGCCTCTTCTTTTCAAAAATAGCATGATATTAGGATTGACCATTCACATTGTTGCATTTTGATAGGCATCTCTAAACAGTTATGTCGTGCCATGGGCGCAGCCTCAACCACAGCCTCAGCCCCAGCAAATGACACAGTCTTCACCTCAATTACAAACACATTACCAGTCGATGCAATCTCAGATGCCAATACAATCTCCACAGGGTTACTCACAATTTTCTTCTGCCTATCCCCCACCTCCATGGGAGGCAACCTCCGGTTATGGCAATGGCCACATTCCAGGGTCTAATCCATACCAATACCCAACTTCTCAAGGAAATATGAACAATTATTCCATGTCTATGCAAGGAGGTTGGTCATCACAGAATGCATATTCACAATACGGAAATCAGCCAATGTATTCCAATCCTCAAGCTGCTGGTAACTCCGCTCCAATGCCAGGCATCCGTTCACTTCAGCATGCCAATTCCTTCCAAAATCCCCCATCTATGAACAACAACCTATACACAAATTCACAAGTGGCTAATAATTCTTCCTCATTACCTATGCAAGGAGCTCGACCATTTCAGCATGTCAACTCTTTTCCTGCAAAGGTAGGTATGAATAATGGAAACACTACGGTGTTGAATAATGGCTCTGTTGGTATCCCTTCTTCTGGGCAGAAGCCTTACATTCCGTCTTATCGTCTCTTTGAAGATCTGAATGTCTTGGGTGGGTCAGAAGGCAAGATCAAGAGTGGTCCGTATTCGAGTGCATCAGGAACCCGAATATGATAGTTGGAAGGGGTAGTAACATTCGAGTTCAATTGTGCAATGACCTTGAATTGGATTACTCATGCATACATGTGAATAGATGTGTATATCTACACACACTGGGCTTGTAATTATTCAGACATATTGTGATGTTGGCTTGAACGTGTGGTGTTGGTACTTCCAATGATTTATAATAGAATTTAATAAATTATCTCGATTGTTCCCTAACCTTTTTGTAAAGTGCTTGTTCATATCAGAAACGTGTTCCTTTTTTCAGTTATCTTTTGTTTTCGCTGACAAAATTACCTTTTACATATGATGATTTGCATAACAATAAAATGCGTGATATGATATGTTCTCTCCATCACTCACTACCTTCATGTTTTCATCCACGTCAAGAAAAAATGGAAGGCCAATTAGGTCAAGGGTGAAGAACAAGAAAGGTATAGGCTATTGCAGAATCAAAAAATGCAAGGACAACCCCTTTATTTGTATTGTCAAGCAGTTCATAGCGTCTGTAACCCCAATCTACTTTTTAGTTCTTGTATTAGTTTGGTTAAGAGGTTTAAATTTTCTTGTAGTCTTGAGTCCGTTGGAAGCTAGTCTACTTTTTAGACCATTGTCATAAAAAATATACGTAGTATATGTATATATATAATTCTATATACTCGAGAGGAGTTTTGGTTTTGACTTCTCATGTTGGACTACTGGAGCAGCAGCCTAACAGGACTAGAAATTTCATAATGAGTTGGACCAAGAATTAAACAGGCCTGGGGGTACTTTCTGAAACTTTTATGGGCTCTTTTTGTGTAAAGCACTAAAACATAGAGCACGATATATACCACACTTAAGAGCTTTTAAAAATGGAAAAATGGAAATAAATAATCCCACCTTTGCACAATAACAATCCCACCTTTTGATTATTACGAGGCAATCCCACCTTGGCATGTCTTCTTCTTTTAATAGGCTTTTTTACCTACAACCTATTAAACAGGTTAACATGTTTTTTTAAATTTTTTTCAAAGTCACATGTGACTTGATGATTGGACAAAATAATAAAAGTTAACCAAAAAAAAAAAGGGTAAAAAAAATAAAAATAAAAAACAAAAAGAACCCCACCAGCCACCCCCACAGCCACCAGCCACCCCCCAACCACCGAGAAACACCTACCCCATACCCTAGGCCCAACTAAAAACGGCCGGAAAACGCTACCCAGCCGCCGAAAACCCTTATGACCGCCAAATACCGCCATCCCAGCCCCGATAAACCCCTACAACTGTCGAAAAAACCAACGAAAACACCCCATCCCAGCCCCGATTAACCCTTAAAAAAAAATTCATCAACCACCAGCCACCCCCCATCGTGAATCCCTAACCCTTACCGTAGCCCTACCAAAAACCGGACGACTACAACCCTAAACCCCCCAAAAACGGCCGGCCGAAACCGTCAAATACCAAAATCCACTTTTTCGATCAAAAGCCACCCTCGAAACCACCCTGGACCCAAATCCCACTCCCGAAATCAATTTAACCACAACAGTCACCACCCTAAAAACCCCACCTAGCCGCCGAAAAACCCCTCTCAGCCCCCGAAAACCCCACCCAACCTCCTTAATCATCCCGAATGTCCCCATCTAAGCCCCTAAAAGGCCGCTTAAAATACCTTTAAAACCTGACCCCACTGCGCAAAATCCACCGTTTACGTGGTGGGTAGGTGTCAGACCGACCGTTTCAGAGGTTAAGGAGGGCGGTCATTCGGTGTTTGGTGGTGGCTAGGGTAGGGGCTGGAGTGTCACGGTGGCTAGGGTTTTTAGTTGGTGGCAGGGGTGTTTTTTTTTTTTTAAAAATTTTGTTTTCTGTATATTTTTTTTTTTTTTTGGCTTTTTTTTTAATTATTCAAAAAATAAAATGAACCTATAAAAAATTGACACATGGCATATAACCTACAAAAATAAGTCACCAACAGGTTAAGGTCTATTAAAAGAAAATCACATACCAAGGTGGGATTGTCTCGTAATAATCAAAAAGGTGGGATTGTTATTGTCAGATCAGGTAAAGGTGGGATTATTTATTTCCATTTTTCCCTTAAAAAATGGACTGATCCAATATATATACTTCGTATATTTTTTTTAATTGAAGAAGCTTGATCCGTATACTCCTTTCGGTTGTATTTAAGTGTTCTATTTTAACTGAACAAGTATGTCGACTTAGAAATTAGATCAGAAATATCTTTAATTATTAATAAGTATAAAGCATATAACAATTGATTATAAATAAACTATTAATTAATAAAATTAGGATTCCTAATCGACCCACGCTATTCTAGACCTGAAATAACTCTACGTCTCTACCCAAATGCAAATTCAACTATACCGTTGATAACCTAGCTCGACTATCTGATACGAGGTTTATCTTCTTAAAATAATCTAACCCGATTTTGTCCAAACATAATTCAATCTGACTTGTTGCTAGAGGTGATCAAAACTTGGGCTAGAAAACTCATGCCCAAACCCATTAAAAGTGTCGGGCTTTTATGAATTATTTTTTTCATAATTTTTACTAATGATTTCATTAAAAATCTTGATAGTCAAAGTTGTGTCTCGGTAAATGAGCAAATTTGACTCTAGGTTATAAAAAAAAACCGAGGGATCAATAATAAACAGCTATTTACCAAACACTTTTACACAATCAGCTATTTACAACCAGTTAGTCAAGTCATCTAATAGAATCTACTAGTCAAACCAATTACAATCAACTTTATTAATTAGCTAACGGCTAAATACCAAACAAAGCCATTATCCGGGCTTGATTAGCTCTAGACTTAGGGCCTGTTCTGATTTACTGAACTTAGTTGAACTGAACTGAACAGAGCTGAGCTGAGCTGAGCTGAACTGAACTGAACTGGATTGAACTGAGCTGAACTGAACTGAAATGAACTGAAATGAATATTTTATAAGATAAGGAAATTAAGAGCTGAACTTAACTGAGCTGAACTGAACTGAGCTGAACTGAACTGAACTGAGCTGAGCTGAACTGAACTGAACTGAACTGAATTTCAACGTAAGAGAACAGACTCTTAATTATCAAATTTATTGTAGGAGGTTTAGACCATGTCACTTACAGGCTTGAGCAATTGATTTAAACTTCCAGATCTTTCGAACTTTCGAAGCAATTGATTAAAAAATAAACAAAAAAGGAATTTAGAGAGAATAATCTAGATGATCCGAGATGCGATGAATTTCAATTCATTCGATATAAATGTTAGCGTTGCAAATAGCTATAAGTTGGTTAGTGGTCTAATAGACCATTAACCACCATGTTACATTCCACTTCCCTACCTGCCTGCACAAACCATTACATCACAAAACCAAACTAATTGAAGAAATCAATATGTTCACATTATTTTATTTAATTTGTGAGAGGTATTCATCCATTATTCCATACCTCTAACTTAACTATCAATAATGGCTTTTGAAATTAAATTTATTGAATTCATATGGTGTGATCAATCACTCCCTTCGTTACGTGTGTGAACGGTCTTGTATTGTTGAACGCAAATTTTTAAAAGTTGTTATATTGGTATTTAGAATTGATAAGCGTTGGTACATTTATGTTTGTAGACCTACACATAGGGCTGGCAAATGGATCAGGTCGGGTC
The DNA here is from genome assembly GCF_948465745.1 of Chenopodium album. Lineage (NCBI taxonomy): Eukaryota > Viridiplantae > Streptophyta > Magnoliopsida > Caryophyllales > Amaranthaceae > Chenopodium > Chenopodium album. Next base: position 2,391,993 of record NC_137836.1, on the reverse strand, counting down.
GGGTTCGTGTTCGGGTCACCTAATTTCGGGTCAGCTACCCCCCAACCCGAACCTGATCCATTTAACTTTTCGGGTTGAAAACCCCAACCTGAACCTGATATTTTCAGGTTCGGGTCAACCCGAAATTGACCTTATTTGACCTGATTTTTTATTTGGGTTAAAATCAGGTTTCTTTGACCTGAAATTAACCCGACCCAAACCTGATATATTCAGGTTCGGGTTAACCCAAAATTGAACTGAATTTTTTCATTTCAAATACAAGTTGTTCAGAGGTTAAGCATTTTAATTCAAACCAAAATTAAATAGCTTAGTCTAACAAAGTAACAATCCTACTTAACGATAATAAACCAATAAAAATTATAATTCATTGATTACAAACCAAAGATAAAGTTTTAATAACACAAATTACAGTTCTCAAAAAATAATAGAAGATGCAATAAGATTTTCATTTGGATTAAGATCGAGCGATGTTGGCCTGGCACTGTCAATTTGTCATGGCTGTCATCCTTGTTCACCACCTCAAGCTTCAAAATTGATCCCACAACATTTCCAATTGAACATGGGTGGGCTACTTCTTGCTGCCAAACCTATAAAGAAAAACAACACTAACATAATTAAAACATGCAATTCTAAATCAGACTATATTATCTAGATCTAACTAGTAAGATCTAAATTAAAACATGCATGCTCATGATAAACAAAAGTAAACAACAAATATTAGCAAGAATCACCATAACATAGACAACATTTAACAAAAAAAATTAGCATTAACAATAAAAAATTAGCAAAAACAACCATATAATAACATAATCAACAACATTTAACATCAGAAATTAGTAATAACACTCGAAAATTAGAATGTAAAAAACTAAAATAAACGGAAGCAAGTAAATATAAAATTAACAACAGAAGAATTAGAAAATAAACAAAACTAGCATATAAAAACACGAAAAAAAAAACAGAAAATAAATTAAGAAGCAAGATACCTTTGATGAAGGAGACGAATTCGTGGAGGAGTGAAGGATTCAAGCCGTGAATGAAATGAAATGGTAAAGTTAGGCTTAACGGAACTACCTCTATTGAATTCAACAATGAGGTTTTGAGGAGAGAGAAAATTAAAGAGAGAGAAGTGAGGGAAAAACGGCTGAAGATCAATGAGGGGAAATGAGCTCATTTAGGGTTTTGAATTTATATATGGAAGCCTCTTTGTGAATTTGGGCTGGGCTTAATAAGCTTTTTACGTTTTTTTACTTTTTCTTACTTAAATTAGTTCGGGTTATCAGGTCGGGTTCGGGTTGACCCGACCTGATTTTGACCTGAAATTTATTTCGGGTTAAGTGGGTCGTTTTCGGGTTGAGATTTTCAACCTTAACCTAACCCATTTAATTTCGGGTTCGGGTTCGTGTCGACCCATTTAAGTTTTCGGGTCGAAAACCTCAACCCAAACCCGCTTTTTTCGGGTCGGGTTCGGGTCGGGTTTTCGGGTCGGGTCAGTTTTTGCCAGCCCTACCTACACATGATAAATTATGGATTATTTGTTTGTTGACAGATAATGTGAAATAGAAAAGAATATAATTAGTTAGTTAAACATCTCTATAAATGGAAAACAAGGTTGTTTGTCGGCCCAAAATTAACCTAGACTGTATCAATCAAAACTAACAACCCTAGACCCGAATGAAACAAGTCCAAAATTTGGACCAGTTCTTAAATTCAGGTTAGGGTTGTCGTCCCCCAAAACTAAATCCTACCTCGTTTGAAAAATGGTAAAAAGTAAATTTACTATAAGAAAATATATATATAGCTAGCTAACATCTTGTTGGCTTTCATATATACTTCAAGACTGCAACATAATCTACTACACGATTAATGAAGTTTGATACGGTACTAGATACGTGAGTACTCTGTAATTCATAAATAAAAATACATAAGATCTCATCACATAGGGCTTGTTCTCTTCAGCTTAATTTCAATTTAGTTCAGTTCAGTTTAATTCAGCTCCAATCAGTTCAATTTAGTTCCTAATTTCTTTCTCTCATAAACAATTCATTTCAGCTTTATTCAGTTCAGTTTAGCTTCAATCAGTTCAATTCAGTTGTTTTCAGTAAATTAGAACAGGCCCTTAGTGTGCATGTTAATTGATTATATAGTATGTTTTGGTGGTGGTAACCAAAAGTTGGGATCAAATCCTATCTAGCTCATCGCCTTTATTGTGCTCTCTCTTAAAAATAAAAATCCAAGAGTTGAATTACTGTTGAAAGTCATTATCAAGGTGTTGTTTTTTTGGTGTTTAGAGAGCCACAAGGATGGGGGTGAGAATCAATGCCAGGATCTCCTGAATCCAAAAAGAAAACTTTAATCACTTGAACTATCTCTCACTCTCAATATCTAGGTGTTGTAATCATACAGAGGCAACAATTATATTATGAAGTATATTATTGCAACATCAAGAAGGTCAACTGCCTAAACAACTCAATCGGCTTTCTAGAGTTACAAATCTTACAATGCATTTGTTTATGGATAATACTAGTATCAACAATAAATTGTTTAAGGACATACATCCAAGTTTTCTTAATAGTTAATATACATAGATGAGGAGCTTGTCCCGGTTTATTAAATAATAAACAAATTTTATTTATCAAATAACACTTTCAAAAATAAATCAATAATTTTATTCAGCTCAAAATGATAGATGAGTCACATTGAGTATAGTAGAAATTGTTATATTTGTTCTCCTTGCGGCTTAAAAAGTATATGGTGTTGTGATGAGTTTTTTATTTTTCTTGTTTTTTAACAAAGTGTTGTGATAAGTTTTTTTAGTTATGAACTTAATATTTTAAACCACCGAATTAATCAATACCTGAACAATAACTCTAATTTGGGGTTTAAATGTTTAATGAAGAAAGTACTAACAACTCTTCATGTCGAGGAAATAAATAGATAAATGAGAAACGAAAGTATTAATGTCTTGTAGTACTTTATTTGAATGTAGAGATGAAATATTGAAGAACAAACCAATAATTAATTTAGAACGTGTTTGACACTAACTTAATTTAATTTTGAGTAGATTTTATATTTACTCTTTTAAATTACTACTCAATAAGCAAAAAAAATTGAGTGTTAAGCAAAGGTAGTGGTAGAAATAGCTTTTGTCAAAAGCTAAAACTACTAGCTTTTGAAATGGTTGACTAGCTAATATACTTATATTAACTAGTCAACCGTTACTTTACTAAACACTCCTAATAAATTAATTATTTATCGTCAAAATTATGCTAATTGCCTGTTGACAATTAATCACGTCTATTAATATCACAACATTTACTATCACTACTAATGCTATGTTAATTCAAATCCATAAGTGTACCTGTGGTATTTGATACTTGTAAAATAATGTTCCATTTAAGCGATAATTACTACAATTGTTTTCCAAAAGAAAAATAAAAACTTTTAGCAAATTAGGGAGTAATCAAATTTTTTTTTTTCGTCTATTCTAATAATAAGGTATTGTTATGTGTAAGTCCGGATAGTAGACGAATATAAGTTATTGAACGTTTGATACTCCCTATGTCCCAATTTCGATTGCTGATGCACATGTTTGACCGTTGATATCTTTTATTATATATTTATACGTAGTATAAATTATAAAAAGTTTATATTAAGAAACTATACATTAAAATAGACCCAACAACATCTTACATGTTTACACGACTTTCATATACTCCGTAATAGTTAAAAAAAAATGGTCAAAGGGTTGAATAGTACAAAAAGTCAAACCGTTACAAGTAATTTGGGACGGAGGGAGTACAACATATAAGTATTTGAATATCTCAACTTTTAAAATTTAGATATAAATTTTTGAACAATTATTTTTATACAAGTTTTTAAACAATTTTATTTATATAAGTTTTTGAAAATTCATACAGTAACATATCATTATATATTAGGTGTTGACCGTTTTGTAAAAAATGGGTATAATTGTTTTGTTGGCTGTATTTTTCAAATTTTTCTAACCATTAAAACTTTCGACTATTTATGCTGCGAATTCTCAATTCTCAAATACATACTTGGATTTCAGTAACGATAGAATCCTTTCAAAATTTCTTTGCCCATTATATTCAACGTCGAAAAATGGAACTGTTTTTGAAAGATTATAACATAATCTAAGCCTTTACTAATATAAAACTGATTTAGAAATTGATAAATTAGACTAATTTTAAGAAGCTAAATGCGAATCGAAAGTCATTTGTTTGACATTCGATGAACATTGATTGTCTTTGTATATTATTATGGACCGTTTGGTATGGTGGATAACTGGATACCTTACTAGTTTATTGCGATGTGTAATGCATTCAATTTTAAGTCAGATTGTTCGTTGCAATAATAAACGGAACGTTTATGATTGAAAGTTATGTACTACAATATATATATCAATTAAGGTCAATATTCAGGGATGATTTTTTTTTTTTTTAAAAAAAAAAAAATCTATTTAGGCCGGATATAGTCTGTACTCCCTCTCTCCACTATCTACATGCCTACTTTCTCTTATCTACGTGTACAATAATAAACAGAACGTAGTGATTGAAAGTTATGTACAATATATGTCAAAAAAAAAAATTGTTTTGGCCGGAATAGTCTATATTAATCTTTTCGGGAAATTAGGTTATTTAATTTCCCTTTATCGTGCTAGTTTATTATAGTTTTCTCTTTTAGTTATAGTAAAGCTACACAAGTGTAGTTAGTTGTGATTGTTCATCTCCATCCCTATTATATTTGATTTGCTTGTATTAGTTGAACTATTAGAATTGATTAAGTGCAAATAGACAAGATGATGACGATTTATATGAGATTGAAACATTTGTCAATCAATAATTTACAACAATTTGATAAATTGGTTGGAAATCTACAAATCTGTGAACCCCTTCTCAAACATTGTATATGCAAATAGTGATGTGAAAGAATGTATGAATTAAACAATGAACACGATGTAAAAACATTAAAAAAATTGTACTCCGTAAGATGCATGCCTGGGGTCACTAGGTCACGTCTGTGTTATAGGCAGCTAGCTTGGCATAGTTTCTTGCGAATTTGTGGTATTGCTTGTTTGAGATTGGTTGGTTTAGAAATGTATAATCTTTATGTTCCTAATTAATTGTAATTAGATTAGCTAGGAAGATGGTATAAAGATTTCATAATTTTCTATTTATTATAGATCCACCTTAATATTTAATTAGAATGTTCACAGCTTGAAGCGAGAAATAAAGCATATGTTACATATGATACATAATGGATGTAAAAATGCATAGTGCATACATAAACTCTTTGGATTTTAGTATTTTCTTTAAGAATTGTGATTTCCATGTAATTCTAGGAGTGTTGTTGATTGTTGTTGCTAATAAATACTTCATGTTACGAAGCAATTGATTAACGACGACGTTGTTTTTTGCCCCTACTTTTTTACGAGGGGTGTTTTTCTCGTATGAATTTACTTTAACATTACCTTTTAGTTTCGCACACATTGTATAATGTATATACTTGTTCAATGTCTAAATTTTCATTTTTGTTTATTTTGACATTCTAGCAAAATACTCCATAATAATATCAATTGATTTTATGATGGAATTATACTAGGCATACATTGGTAAAAAAATATCTTGTTTGGATTTTTTGTTGGCCCAAACAATATTTATTATATTTATATCAATTTAATTATGGAAAGGAAAGAGGTAAAATAGTACAAGACCTTCACGTACATTCTTTAAGACTGTAACACCCACAGGCCACATCCCCCTAAATTCTAATACAAGTACATCAACCATTCTTGTCATTTAGCTTGATCAATTATTTTTTTAATGATAATGAAGTACAAAGTAAAATATATTATCTCGTCTATATTTTGTCTTTAGGTCATTGCCTTTTAGTATATTGGTATATTTTTAATCGAGTATATAAATTGATCTTGAGATTCAACCATCAGCTTAAAGTTTTGATTAATTTGATCTATTAATATGGTATCAATAGAAAACGTGAGACAAATGTTACGTAAGAGGATGTGATAGGCCGGAGTATATAGATCAATCTAACTATCAGGTTAAACTTTTTGTTGAATTAAAGGAGGGATACCCAGTCAATTCCCCAAATAAACAAAATTTGTTTATCTGGAGGTATAACTGTCTTTTCAAGTAGCAGTGGAGGGGTATATGTGTCTTTTCATGTACTAGTTGAGGGGGTACATGTGTAATTTCCTCACCAAACAGTATAAGTAAAAAGCAAACAGTAATTGGACAGCTCACCAAAAGTAATGAATAAATGACCCTGCTTTTTTAATATATTTACAAAAATACCATCAGATTAACAAAAATTCGTTTATCTGGCAGATTAACTTGTATTTTCCCGAATTAAAGAGAAAAAAAATCATTAATAAAAAATAACCATAGTTGTTTTGGTGAAAATACTCATTTAATTTTCTAAATACTTATAAAAATTATACGGAGTATTGATTTTTTTTTTTTCCTTTTGATGTTCATAGTATCCCACCTGTTTTACCTTTTGGGCTAATCGAATTCATGACTCAATTTTAAGTGGTTAGGTTATAGTCCCCTTCTAATAGTTAGGATATATAAGATCTATTTAATTTTTATTAGTATATTGCTATTTTACATAAAAGTTAATCATGGTTTGATAAAGATGTGAAACGTTGACTGCCTTGTTTAATTCCACCCTAGGTTTGATCAAAACGTGTGACTCAATAATACTTTTATTTTTTTTAATAGACTCAATAATACTTTTTCATTTCTCACAATCTCATTAAAATTAATAATTAACCAATTTGTGAAGTATGAAGGAACAAAAACTATAGCACTAAAATACTTCAATAGTCACCATCGCTCGCTAGTCGGCACGCTAATTCTAATCCATGAGCAATGAGAAACATTAATTAGCTCAACTACCAAATACAAGTAATAACCAACGTTATTTTTCTTGTCAAAAAAAAAACGTTATTTTTTGCATTAGAACTACCTCTACAACGCATGGTTAGGGCCTAGGGCTACTAACTTGCACTCCATCTCCAATTCTATGTGTTTTTTATTTATCAACAATTAACTTTTGTGTTCGATTGCAAGTCAATTGACCGCCGAATCTCTCACAAGTTTATGTTCATGTTCATATTCATACATATTCATATTCATGGGTCACCATGTTTCATAGTCATATTGCTCTACTAAATAAAATTATATTAGGTCGTCATCATATAGGGTTTAGTTAGAGTCAACACAAGATATAATCTATTCTTTTTTAATGGTTGAAGACAATTGTTATTTGTTAAATCCCACAAATCAATACTTAGAATTTGAGTCATGAGATGGCCTCCATAAAATTAAAATTTAAAATTTAAATAAATAAATAAATAAAATAAAATAAAAAAACTATGATGAGAAGAACATTCAACACTACACACTCATAATTTAGATTGATTTAATTAAACTATTTGATCAACTCATATCTTTTTTTCTGTAAGTTTTAGCAAAAATAAGCAAGATTAAACCAAAAATAAAGTTCAATAAAATTAAATTAAGCAAGAATAAGTAAATAAAGCTCTACAAGCGGGTTTAATTTCTAAGAAACAAAGAAAACTATATGGAGAAAATGTCTAGCTTTCTTCACTTGTTTCAGCGTAGTAGGATAAAAAAAAAAAAAACAGTAGTTATTGTAGAATGAAGGGTCATTTTATAGAATAATGAAAAGCTATTGTTATGGAGAGGTGCCACATGGAAAAATTAACAATGTTCGATAAATTAAAGGATCAACTCAATCAAAATTAATTGTTAGTTATAATTTAAAATTGTTAATTTGTTTAGCATGGAGCTAAATTAATGGAAGGACCAAAAACCTTAATGGTTAATATACTTTGAGTTCTACCATTCTTACACGATATACTAAAACTAATTTTCTATTTTAAACAAAAAAAATCATCATAGTCAAAAGTGCATAGTAGACATGGTTAGGGAGACCGGAGACGTGACTCACGAAAAGGTTGCATTTCAATTGATGTAATTTTCTTTTCAACCGAATAAAAGTGACTTATTTATGAGTTCTTAGTAAATAAGGGTGTAATTGTGTTTGATTAATGCGGAACAAATCAATGAAAAATAAGAACGAGAAAAATAATAGAGAATATCTCTACTAGAAAAAGAGCGTTTTCCAACATTATTTTATTTCTGACGGATTTTTCCGTCGGAACATACTTTCCTACAAAATTTCCGTCGGAACTGTTTGAAATCCGTTGGAAATTTTGTGACTTGCGACGGATTTTCGTGTCCGTCGAAACATTTCCTTCGAAATTCGGCCTATTTCTAGTAGTGTATAAATAAAGAACACGGGATTTATATGGTTCGGTCAAATTAGACCTACATCCACAGGTGAGGAATTCGAGAGCTTCTTCTTTATAATGGAGAAATTAAAGAACGAGATAATAATACAAGGAGTCTTAAATCTAATGGCTCAAAAGATATGATCTAAATGATCAACTAAAGGTTTCTTTTATAACACAAGAAAACCCTAATAAAACCCTAAAATTGTTCCCCAAGTATACTTAAATAGCCGTCATAAAAAAGATACTACTATAATTTTAGGAAATCATCCCTAAAATAATTAAGCTGAAATCGGATCCCAAAAACTGAAATTTTGACTAGGCATGGTCGTGTTCGTGTACTTCGTCAGCATATTTCCAGCAGTGTCAGTTCTTCGTAAAACGACCATAACTTTTTCGTTTCTTATCGGAATTGGGCATATAACCTATCGTTGGAAAGCTCTTGAACCAAACTATCACCTCCAACTTGAATCACATCGAAATCATTTGTAGTTTGAGATATATCTGCGTTTAAAGTCAACCGTACTAGATTTCGAGTCAAAATTTAACATGAGTAAAACTCATCCAAAATTCATAATCACACACGATAGAAAACTAATTTATCCGCAAAATAAAATGTTTCTTATTATAGTTAAAATTATCATGATTTATGAATTCATTTATTTATTAATATGTTTATTTAAGTGAGTAAATATTGAAAATGACCCAACTATTATTATAAAAAGGTAGTTTAGTAAATTGACATTCTTATTAAAAAATATAGGGAAATTATCAATGATACCCTCGTAGTTTTGACTTTTATAAATGATACCCTCCATCAAACTTTTATTATCAGCGTTACCCCTATAATTTTACCTTAATTGTTGCAGTAATCATGACGTTAAACAAACGTTAAGTTTGTTCATTTGATAGGTTTAATGGGCTGACTTGGATTGACAAAAATGCCCCCCACTCATTAATACCCCCCCCAACCCCAACCAACACCATAATACTTCAAATTTTATCGTTCATCTTCTTTGAAATTGCTCCCCTGTTCTTCTTCTTCTAAGTAACCCTAACTAACGCTAGAGTGAAGCAAGATCCTTGAAGATTTAGCGGTTCTTTGCAATTCTAAAGATTAGTTCTTACTTCTCTAGTGAATTTTGAGAATTTTGTTAAAATTGTTAGGTTTAAGGTAATGTATGCACCTTTGTGGAATTTGTTTGATTTTGTGTACAATTTACAAGTGTTGTTGGATTTAGCTCTGAATTATGCTCAATTTACATATGATCATGTTAGCTTGCTAAATTTTTAATCTTTTCAGATATTAAAATAGAAATAAAAAAATCTGAAAGGGATGAAAACAAAAAGAGGGGGGTGAAGGTTATATAGGAAAGAAGCTAGGAAATAAAGAAATAAAAGGAGGGAAAACTTTTGGGATTTTTGGAGGGAGATTAAATGATAGGGGCATTTAAGTATTTTCACATTCCCCACCCCATTAAACCTGTCAAATGACCAAACTTAACTTTTGTTTAACGTCATGATTACTGTAGCAATAAAGGTAAAATTATAGGGGTACCGCTGGTAATGAAAGTTTAATGAAGGGTATCATTGATAATTTCCCAAAAATATATATATATAAATAAAAAGGGTAATTTCCCTATATTCATATTACATTTTATACAGTCTTCTTTTGGCATCTAGAACAAATGAAGTGGTCTTTTTCGTATAAATAAGAAACTTGCACGGGTGATTGTCGTCTAAATTTAATTAGTCATATCTTATCGAGCTAATATTGCTAATTGTTACGGATAATTTATGACTTAATTATTCAGAGAGCCAACTGTTTGGCAGTCAATTGTACACAAAGACGTGTGCAATCAATAACAGTGGCCACATCAAATCCTCTAAAATAGAAAAATAATAGTAGCTTATTAACACAAAACATTTAAATAAGACAGGTTTACAATAAATACTGCAATATAGTTTGAGTACACTATAAAAATTACTTTAAATAAAATTAAAAGTTACTCGAATATAAAATTAAATCAATTAATGATAAGGTTATCCATTGTTAAATTAGGTTTAAAGTATTCTCTGTATTTCTCATTCATATAAACGGCCACATACAAAAGTATATATAGAGTAGGATACTTGGAGGGCAAGTCCAAGATAACCTAAAGATAATCACAAAATATATTCACAATATTTATCTTTCCTAATACCCCCCCCCTCAAGTTGGAGAGTACGGATCTCGGACACCCAACTTGCGAAGTAGAAACTCAAATTTAGCTTTTCCCAAAACTTTTGTAAAAATGTCAGCCAACTGAACCGTCGTAGGAACATACGAAGGTATAATCGTCCCATCTGTAATTGCATCTCGAACAAAATGACAATCCGACTCAATGTGTTTTGTTCGCTCATGAAACACTGGATTCTGCGCAATATATAACGCAGACTGACTATCACAATAAAGGTGCATCCCATTCTCATGTCGAACACCTAAATCTCCAAGTAGTCGCTTCAACCACTTTAATTCACAAGTCGTTGCATTCATACAACAATATTCTGCTTCTAACGAAGAAAGAGCCACCATAGGCTGCTTCTTGGTTTTCCATGACACTAAAGACAAGCCAAGAAGCACAAACCAACCACTTAAGGATCGTCTGGAGAGAGGACAACCTGCCCAATCTGAATCACACCAACCTTCTAACTGTAATGCACTATCAGATCTCAATAAAATACCCTGTCTCGGACTCTTCTTTAAATATCTAACAACTCGCAAAGCTGCTTCCCAATGATCAATCCTGGGTTTCTGCATAAACTGTGACAAAATGTGTACAAAATATGCTAAATCGGGTCTCGTAACAGACAGATAAATTAGTCGCCCTATGAGGCGACGATATTTCTCAATGTCATGATAATACTCTCCCTGGGATAATGCTAACTTGTGATTTTGTTCCATAGGGAACTCTGCAGGTTTAGCATCAAGCAAGCCAGCCTCAGTAATTATATCCAGTGCATACTTCCTCTGGCAAATAAAAATTCCCTGTTTATTCCGGGCTACCTCTAGCCCCAAAAAATATTTCAACACTCCAAGGTCTTTCATCTTGAAACAATCTCCCAAATATGATTTAAAACTGAGCATAGCATTTTTATCGTTGCCTGCAACAATTAAATCATCTACATATACTAACACATTAAGCTGAATTTTACCCTTTGTCAGAGTAAACAAAGAATAATCATAATATGACTGTTTAAAGCCATAATTTTTCAAAGCTGTAGCAAGCTTTGCAAACCAGCACCGAGGGGCTTGTTTAAGCCCGTACAACGATTTCTGCATCCTGCAAACTTTGTCAGAATTATCTTTCTCAAAACCAGGGGGAATTTTCATATATACCTCTTCTTCCAAGTCACCATGAAGAAATGCATTATGAACGTCCATTTGATGAACTTCCCAATTTTTCACTGCCGCTACTGCAAGAAAGGTTCGAACAGTCACCATTTTTGCCACCGGAGCAAATGTTTCGTTGTAGTCTAATCCTTCAACCTGATGATTGCCAAAGATGACTAATCTTGCTTTTAATCTCTGCAAATTCCCATGCTCATCGTATTTTTCTTTGTATACCCACTTGCTTCCAAGTGCCTTTTTACCCGGTGGTAGCTTCTCTAGTACCCAAGTACCCTGTTCTTCAAGTGCCTGTATCTCATCTGCCATTGCCTTCCTCCAACCCTCGTGTTTCATAGCCTCCTTGAAACTTTTGGGTTCATTTCCTCGTGTAATGGCAGCAATGTATGTTCTATGCTTCACAGAAAACCGATGAGAATCAATAAAATGTGTTATAGGGTAAACAGTACCTGAGGAAAGTGATGTCGCAGGTGAACTCTGAGATGATGTAGATGGACTTATATTTCGGATCGTGTGTGTCACAAAGTCACGATGCTTCACATTCGGAAATTTTTGTCTCATGCCTTTACCCAAGGCCTCGGTGTCCCTTGTTGCATTACAATCTATCTCACACTGCCCATTTTGAGCTTCTAGACGCTGCTGTTCTACCTCGGTTTGCGTGTTGCAATCACCCCCTTCTCCCTCGGTTTGCGTGCTGCCAGCACCCCCAGCAGCCCCCTGCTGCGTGCTACCAGCACCCCCATCAGCTCCAGCAGCCGCAGATGATGCAGCGTGCTGGTAAGGGAGGTTGGCAGTCTCCTCCGCGACCTCCCTGCGGTCTGGAGCTGCCTGCCGCAGGTGGGTTGTGGAGCTTGCTGCCTCCCTCTCCACCCCCGTATCTTCACTCACACACTCCCCCTCCATCATGACGCACCACTCATCATCACTATCCCCAACATCTCCACCACTCACACTCACCTTTATGGACTTCTCTCTAGGAGCAATAAAAGGAAAGTCGGTCTCAAAGAATGTCACATCTCTTGACACAAAAATTTCACAAGTTTCCAAGTCGTACACCTTCCATCCCTTTTTCCCGAAAGGATATCCGAGAAACACACACCTCCTACTACGACTTGCAAATTTATCACCCTTACTCTTCAAATTATATGCATAGCACAAGCACCCAAACACCCGAATATACTCATATGAAGGTGTTTTGCCAAATAAAATTTCACAAGGAGTCTTATAATTAAGCAATCTAGAGGGAGTTCTATTAATTAAATGACATGCCGCTTGCACACACTCCCCCCAAAATTTTATAGGCAAATTTGCTTTAAATCTAAGGGCTCTAGCAACATTTAAAATATGTTGATGTTTTCTCTCGACACGCCCATTTTGTTGAGGTGTGCCCACACATGAAGTCTCGAAGTAAATGCCATTGTCAAAAAAATACTCTTTCAACGAATTGAATTCCGTACCATTATCACTGCGAACCACTTTAATTTCTTGAGAAAATTGACGTCTAACAATAGCAACAAAATTATGAAACATATACTCAACTTCCGTTTTATTATTTAATAAATAAATCCACACACTCCTAGAAAAGTCATCTACGATAGTTAAAAAATAGTGAGCACCACAAGACGATGGTGTCTTGTAAGGCCCCCATAAATCTAAATGGACTAGTTCGAAAATATGACTAGCTTTATTTTGACTCAAAGGAAAACTACTCCTATGTTGTTTTGCCCTAGGGCATACATCACATGAATTAAATTTGCTACGACTATGACTCACAAACGGAAGTTGTTGAAGTACTTTTCCCGAAGGATGCCCTAACCGTTGATGCCACAACTTTGTCGACCCATCCACCTTTATCTTCAAAGTCTTCACCGTAGGAACACCCCGGAAATAGTAAAGTCCATCTACTCGTTCACCCGCTCCAATCACCTTCCTCGTCGTTAGGTCCTGTATAACACAAAGTTTATTAGTAAATTGCATTACACAATTCGATTCATCACATAATTGAGTCGTTGAAATTAAATTGCAATTTAATTGAGGCACATAAAGAACATTTTTAAGGATTAAGCCTCCTTGCAATGTCACCGATCCCAATTTAGAAGCATTTGCATAATTTCCATCCGGCAATCCCACCGGATAATGGCTCACATTTGATGCATTCATCAATAAAGAAACATCACAAGTCACATGGTTTGAGGCACCGGTGTCAATAATCCAACCCATATCTTGCTTACCGTGAAGCTTGGGTTTAATGGAGTTCAAGTGATCGAGTAACTGCTGAATTTGGGCCGATGAAATTCCAGCAAGAGCTGCCCCGTCTGAGGCAGTTGCGGCAGCAGCTTGTGAAGGCTGCGAGAGCTGCTGCCCACCAGTCTTGTTTGCTCGAGCAGGAGGCGCACCACCCCCCCTGCCCCTGCCACCTGTCTGTCCTCCACCGCGGCCAGCCGAGCCTCCACCACGACCTGGTCCACACCCACCACGTGGACGATCTCCCCACCAATCCGGAAAGCCGTGGAGTTGAAAGCAACCCGACTCATCGTGACCTTCCCTATTACAGTGAGCACAAAATTTATCACTATTTTCACCACGAGGCTTTTTCCCTTGCAACTTGAAGGCCACCGCATTACTTCGATCATCAATAGGGGCATTCACATCCCCTCCCCGCAAGCGCTCAGCCTGGATGGCCTGTTGATATGCCTTGTCTACCGTCGGCAAAGGTTCTTGGGCTAGAAGTTGAGCCCTTAAAGCCGCATAAGCGGAGTCTAAACCGATCAGAAAATGATGAATAAAATCATCTTGCCTCAATTTCTCCACTTGCTGCACAATGTTACATGTGCACTTCCCGCACTTACACTCCGGCACCGAAACATAAGTGGTTAATTCATCCCAAATCTTTGACATCCTGCCAAAGTAAACAGAAATCAGCTCTATTTTCCCTTGCTTGCAATCTGTCAAGGCCGTCTTCAATTGACAGACCCGAGTTCCACTCACAACACAAAATCGATTACGAAGACTATCCCAGAGCAACTTCGCATCATCATAATCACCTAGAGTCGACCGGACAATAGGATCCAAGGTATTAGATAACCAAGACACCAACATAGAATGGACAGCCACCCAATCCTCAATTTTCTCAGAGTCACTCGGCTTTGCAACCGAGCCATCGATAAAGCCAAACTTCCGCTTAGCCTTCAAAGCCGTCCTCACAGCTCTAGCCCATTCATCATAATTGTCTCCCCGTAATTGAATCGGAGTGATGACATTACCTGGCCCGTCACTTGAACCTAGGTGAAAGGTCAAGTCGACCTTCGATTTTCCTCCATCTCCCCCTTGCATCTCTTAATCTCACGCAAGAAATTAATTAAAAAAATAATTTATGAAAATCAGTCAAAGAACTCACAGTCACGAACAAAATTTATGAAAAATAATGATCGGAAAAATTTTTGTGGATCTCACAAAGCTCTTGATACCATGTTAAATTAGGTTTAAAGTATTCTCTGTATTTCTCATTCATATAAACGGCCACATACAAAAGTATATATAGAGTAGGATACTTGGAGGGCAAGTCCAAGATAACCTAAAGATAATCACAAAATATATTCACAATATTTATCTTTCCTAATATCCATTAAAAAACTTATCCATTAAATATCACTTTTCTTAGTTCAGTTCAGTTCACTTCAGCTCCAATCAATTCAGTTCACTTCAGCTTCTAATTTCCTTCTCTCATAAAATATTCATTTCAGCTCAGTTGAGTTCAGTTCAGCTCCAATCAGTTCTGTTCAGTTCAGTTCCGCTCCAATTAGTTCAGTTCAGTTCAGCTCAGCTCAGTTCATGTGAACAAACCCTTAATCACATCACCCTTTAATAGTTCATGTTGGGATTTTTTGATAGATTATAAAACATATTCATAGGCTTCAACCATCAGTTTAAATTTTTGTTTGAATTGATCCTTTAACATGATATCAGAGTCTTGTGCAAGTTATGTAGAGGGTTAATGCTGCATTCGTATTTCAAGCCCAAAAGACTCTCATGTGAGGAGGCGTGATAGAGTATAAAACAATCGATATTACAACATTTGATGCATGATTTCCTCTCTTTGTACTTCATTCTACTCGAAGATTAGAGATCCAATTATTGCTTCTCTACAATTAGTCCATAAGCAGGTGTGGAATCTTGTTGAACAACAGACCTCCCAAGTATCACCACATGTAAGTGTTTCACATTGATTGAAGAAGAAAGAGTTAATAACTTTATAAGGCTAAGGAGCTACTCTTCCTATTGTCATATGATTTTGGGATGGAACCTCCTTGGACTTTTAAATTAGACTCTCTCTCTCTTTCTCTCTTGATTTGTTGGTGCGGCCTAAACCCGTATTTAACAAATCTCCACCAATCCTAGTTCGAGATGGATGATAAATTCCAAGGGTCTAATCGATAGTGTGTGCAGTTGTGTACTAATTATTCCAAATGTTGCATGGGTCCTTAAGCGTCAGCAATATTTTGTGGTATATTCATCAGCTTCTGGGCTCTGGCTACTTTTGAGCATTTTAGTACGACCCACTACACCTTACCAATAAATGTTGTTTCTACTTCTAACCTCTAATTACTTTTGCCTCAAAAAAAAAAAAAAGCTGTAATTACTAGTAAATTTCTTTAAAAAAAAAAACTAAAAAAAATCATTGTGATTGTATTATGTTAGGCATTGTTGAAGTATACTCGCTAAAGTTGCTTTAGATTTTAAAGCTAATTTTAACTTTTCCCTGATGCAAGAACAATGAATTAACGTGAAGTAAAAGTATTGGGTGAAAAAGATTTACCATGTGTTTACATTCCGTACTTTGTAATGTTAGATTTAAAATCAAAGTGTTTTAAATACTTCCTCCGTTTTTTATTATTGCACCATAGGAATTGTGTACAAATATTTTGGTAGTGGAAAAAAGTAAGAGAGAGAAAGGTAAAAATACAAAATTGTCCATGTGACATATTGATAAACTAAAAAATAAGTGTGAAAAAGTAAGGATATGTTGGGTATTTGTAGTGTGAACACAAATAATTTTTTTCCTAAAGAGGAAATGGTGCAATATTTGTAAAACTTCCTAAAAAGGCAAGTGGTGCAATAATAAAAGAACGGAGGAAGTATGAGATTTAAAAGTTTGAGACTTAGGTGTCCAAAATTCCAGACACGTCATCCAAATTCTAAGAAGCAAAATATGAGACTCATTTCGTAATGAGGAGTAGTTAAGATGATTAAGATGGGATGATACATGCATTAAGATGCATGATCGAAGACTTCAATTACTAGCCGGTATACTTCAATTACTTAATTTGTTGTACGAACATTTTAACGGCTATGGATAAAATTGTAGAATTTGATGGGAAACCTCTCATACTAAATTTGCTGCTACACTCATTTTATAAAAGGACGGCGATTCTAAGTAGGGGAGTAAATTAAAGGAGTGTTGAATTCTAGCTCGTCGACCTCTTTGCCGAGGGGAAGAGCTAGTCTAGAGGTGGTGTTGCGAAATGGCGGCAAATGATGATAGACTTTATACATCAATCCTGGGCTTTAACTATCAATTTAAGTTTTTGGTTGAATTGGTCCATTAACATGATATCAAGAGCCAACATGATAAGAAGGTTACGGATTCAAATCTCATATACCCTTCCGACCTTTCAAATGGAGTATATCGCACTGGGTGTGTGATGCCCAAGTTGCATAAATAGCATCCACATTCAAGCTCAATGGACTCTCATATAAAGGGTATTTAAGAGAGCGGTAAAACAGAGAAAAAAAGACGACGCATTTTTTTGTTGTCACACCAACCTAGTGGTTACAACTGTCTTTTAACATTAGTTATAATATTGTGTCAAAAAAAAAAACATTAATTATAATAGTTCATAGAGGGGTTTTGTGATTACTCTACACGTTGTTACTATAATTTAACATAAGATGTGAAGATAAAAAATTAATTGACGTGTGTATTTAATGAATTATTTGTGATTAGGTTGTCAATAAATTGTCTTTGGTTGGATCAATTGCACAAATTTGATGGTACACCGAAAGATATAGGAGTGTGCCTCATATGCTTGCTACGACACACACCACTTCGCAGAGTTCAAACATGTGGACAAGAGTACGACTTAGGGCCTGTTCTGATTTACTAAATTGAATTGATTGGAGCTGAATTGAACTGAATAAAGTTGAAATGAATTGTTTATGAGAGAAGAAAATTAGAAACTGAACTGAAATAAACTGATTGAAACTGAACTGAAATTAAGCTGAAAAGAACAGACCTTTAGTTGTAAACAAGATTTGAGTTGCAAGTTCTCGCTACTTGGGAACACGTTTTTATAGTCTACATCAGTACTCTTTGTGGTTATCTTTAATTTATAGATTAAATAAAACATAAGGACAATGATAAGAAATTGGTTGATACAAGATTAATAAAATCACACTTTGATTATCATTAGCTCGCATTTGTAACAAAAGAATTAACAAAAAAATATAACAAATTTAATCTCGTCCAAAGCTCTTTTTTTCTGTGAACTACAACAATCAAACTACATAATATAGATGAAATAAATGATATCTGTTCAAGTTTCTTGTAAAATATAAGATGAACTAATACTTATATTTCACATTTACTAGAAAAGAAAGCGATAAATTAAGAATAATAATGAGAATAATTAGGAGCTATTAACAGGAGATAATCTTGGAACATGAACTGGGAAATTATCAATCTCATCAATCCAAGGGTTTTGCTCCTTTGCTGGATTAATGGTCTTCAATGCTTCCCAAACCGCGCTATTACACTTGAATCCTGATCCGAATGCAATTTGCCATGTCCTATGACCTTTCTTGATCCTTCCCTTGGCTTCGGCGTAAGCCAATTCGTACCACAATGAGCTACTAGACGTGTTACCGAACCTATAAAGTGTCATCCTAGACGGTTCCATGTGCCACGATGAGAGATCGAGGTTCTTCTCTAACTCGTCTAACACCGCCCTTCCACCAGCATGGATGCAAAAATGCTCAATTGCTAACTTAAAATCGGGAATGTACGGCTTAATTTTCATTTTGAATGCTTTTCTCGCGACTAGTGTGACAAAAAATAATAGTTGTTCAGACACGGGAAGGACTAATGGCCCTAGGGTTGTAATGTTGGCCTTTAGGGCTTCCCCAGCTACGGCCATTAGGTCTTTTGAGAGAGAAACTCCGATTTTCATATCTTCGTCTTCTTTTTGGTATACACAAGAGTAACTTTTGTCATCTGCCCCCTTGTGGGTACGAACCGTGTGTACAAGTTGATACTTAGAACGACGTCTATCAGTAGGTCGATTCGAGAGAAGGATGGCAGCTCCTCCCTTACGGAAGAGGCAATTTGATAACAACATCGATCGATCATTTCCCTTGTACCAATTTTGTGTGATGTTCTCCGTGCTCACTACCAAAGCATAGGTGTTACCATGTACCTACATTTGCGTACAAAGAGTAATTAATTATTAAATCTTCTAAGAAAAAAAAAAAAAACAATTAAGCAATAAATATCACTATAAAAATAATTAATTTAACAACTTTCTTAGGGAAATCATAAGCAACATAAGATTTAAAGACAATTTTAATCTTAATCATGGACAATTGGACTTACAAATGTGTAAGTACGTCCAATAAGAACAATGGAATTAAATTAAATTATTAATTAAAGAATAAGATATAGTAGTAGTTGTTGTTGTACTTGACCTAACTGACCTACCCTTCATGCTTTCTTGTTATCAATATTAATTAGCTGAACACTTAATTTAATGATCTTATTATAAACAATTCTTTATCCAAAGTGTAACAAGTTATCACTATGCGTAAATTTTAAGCGGAAACTTTACGAATTTTAGAGAGTGGATCTTAGAATCTAAATTATGCTACTCATTACTCCCTCCGTCCCAAAAAGAACGATCCATTTGGCCAAAACTTTGTCCCAAAAAGAATGACCCATTTGCATTAAAACACCACCAATTTGCAACAATATTTGTGCAAAATTAGCTTCCCTATATAAAAATTTCATTTTCCATGTTATTTTATTACTTTCTCTCTCTATTTTTTTACAAACCCCATGTAAATTTATCTTTCCAATATACTTTTACTTCTTTTTACTTAACTTCCTTAATACCCGCGTAATCAACCCAAATGGGTCGTTCTTTTTGGGACGGAGGGAGTAGTATATAATTCAAACTTCCAAAAATGTCCCTAAAAGTCAAACATGAATTCTTATTCTTCTATTTATTACTTTGAGTGTACATAAACATCCATTTTACCATTATTTACACGAGGAAAAAGAAATGATAAAAGAGTAAAATTGTGGTTCATCTTTTGGTCTATTTTATAAAAAATTTGAGTAACTTTTGACATATATAGAAAGTTAGATAGGCTTACGAAATAGGGGACATTTTTTTAAATGACAACAAAAAAAGTGAGCAATTTTATTCCTCACTTTTAAGGGAATCCTAATCACTCCAAAAGAAACTGCCCAAATTTGAGCTACATTATTCTACAATACTTAATGACTCCCACCAACAAAATCAAGTGTAGTGTCATACTCCTATATATCAAGAAAATTATAATTTTAAATTTTGATTTAGATTCATTAAGCATGTTATTATGTAAATGATATGATTATATAATAGCTGTGATAAATAATAAAATATTTCAAAGTTGCCACTAATATTAAACGGAGGTATTAAAAATTATATAAATAAATACCTGAAGAAGTTCCTTGGCAAGATCAATGGAAATGAGGCCAGCACTGCAACCCATACCACCAAGATTGTAGCTCAGAATGTTGCCTCTAAGCTTGTAATGGTTAACAATCATAGCGGACAAAGACGGTGTCGGGTTGAACAAGCTACAATTTACAACCAAAATCCCTATATCCTTAGCCTTCACCTTAGTCTTAGCCAACAATTCATCAATGGCTCCAAACATCACCAATTCGGCCTCCTTTCGAGCCAAGTCCATGCACGGGTTGTGTGGGACGTTGATCAAAGCGTCGGGGAAGTACGTATCTTGACCTAAACCCGACCTTTCTAAGATCTTCTTTTGAAAATCTATGTTTTCTTGTGTGAAAGCCCCGACTCTATAGGTTCGATCCATGAAAATCTCCCTACTAACTTTCCTAGATGGATCGGGCTTGTAACACGCGAAGTTAACCAAGTATATCTTTCTAGGCCGACTCATGAAGTATAGAGTACCAAGAAAGACCAACAAGGCTGTGCACATAAACACCGTGACCATATTATACTTAACAAGGTCTAGTGACAACTGAACCAACCCTTGGAGCGAATGTACTGAAACGTGTACACTACTTAAGACCGTAAGCATCAAAGGGACTAACATTAGATACAAAAAATTCGAGATTAAATAATGATACCCTAGCTTAACGTACTTCAATCGGACCGACTGATTGAAGTTCGGAAGCTTATAATTGTTACCATTATTACTATTATTATCGTTACCACTCATCTTGTTGTCACCCCTAGTACCATTGGCTTCCGTGTTTCGACTCATTTCTTGTGCCATTTTTTGAGAGAATTTATGTAAAAAAAAAAAAAATGAAAGTTTCCAAAAAATTTGGGATGGAGGGAAAGAGGCAAAAGAGTAAGGTAATTTATAGGGAAAAGAAAGTATGTAAGAAGATACAAAGTAGACCAACGAACAAGAGAATATAACGTGGGAAATAAGAGAAAAGATGAGGTTATTAAGATTGATGGTACAACTATACCAACTACCCCAACGAACTTTTAATTGAATGCGCGCCTTTGAATAATTCTTTGGTTTATGGCATGAGATGGGAAATTATGTAACAAACAATTTAATTTAATTTGGGTAGGCGTTCAGCAGGGAAATGGCAGGTTTTATGCAATTAATATAGTATACAAAGTTTATTTTTATTTTCTCCAATTGCATAATTTATGATGATTGAGCCATTATTTTTTGACTGCCAAATTTAATTTACAACACGTCTTAATGATGAATCAATTTGTACACTCTTGTGTATCTTGACCTTTTTAACATTATTGAGTTCACACTAGGGTCTTCCTAAGCTATTATGAGTAACAAATCGCGTTTTTTTTTGTTTTTTCTCGGACTTTTACTTTCAACGGATTTTATTACAACAACTGCGACACATGTTGGATTAACCTAATTGAAATGTCACATAGGTACATTTATCTCTCGAAAATGACTAGGTTTTTTTTTTTTTTTTTTTTCTTTTTTTTTTTTTTTGTAAAAATATCTTCTCTCTAAGGCTCTATTCTCTTTACTTACTTTCACTAGTTTTAAGGAAAAATGAGTTCCAAATATAAACCGTAGAGTAATAAATTTACATAAGTTTGGATATGTTAAGTTTAAGAAAAATAAGTTTTGATAGAGCCATAAAGGTTAATAAGGGCTAGAAAAGCTCAATTATATCCAAAATAGTTATCCTCGAGTTAGTCCATCCTAGACCAAATTATGGCCTGTTCTTTTCAGCTTAATTTCAGTTCAATTCAGTTCAGTTCAGTTCCTAATTTCTTTCTCTCATAAACAATCTAGTTCAGTTCAATTCAGCTCCAATCAGTTCAGTTCAACTCAGCTCAGTAAATCATAAGTTCAAATTAGTAAAATTCAAGTGAATTGAACACACCTCAATTTTTTTTTTTTTTTCTAACATAGTAACATGATCGAATTTTGAGATTATTTTGTACAGAAGTTTGAATAAAGTAAAAATCAAATCGATGTAACAAAATAAACATAATGAGTAAAAGATATAAAGTACATACTACAGAGTAATTCAAATTTGATTGTAACCTATCCTGTCGATAATTCGGAATTTCGGGATTCATCCCCCTGTTACATCACATAGAGGTTTTACTCGTTTGGTGGGGGCATATGATTTTATGGGTACAGGTTGGACATATTAAGACCATATGGGCAACTAGCTGATAGTTGTCCAAAGAATTAAAGAGAGTAATACTTGTTCCAACTGTTATCATCTTCATCAATTTTACAGCCAGTGATGAAGATGTTTACGAAAGATGTACCCCCCATATTGCTGGAGTTAGTACGCTTATTTAATGGTCAAGTAAATAGTTGAGGGTACACAAATTTAGGCATAAAATTTACCTTCTTTTTTTTTTTTTATTCTTTAATTAGGATGATATTAAGCAATTATTTTAATTTCAGTATCACTGCTGCTTTGCTGGAGAGATTGTGAACTAATTAATCACCAAAAGAATCCTCAAATCATTTTGGCCCTACATTTATTTGGCCATTATTATGTACTTGTATGTTTGAATTATTATTATTAAAACTTATTAATAATTCAATCGTACTTATTGAGAGAATTACAAATCTATCAAGATCTCTTATGTAAACGTATTTTCTATAGTATGGTAGGTAATAGTCAAACTTGTCTTTGACATTAAAGTCAATGTGTAATGGAATATGTCAAAGTGTAATGGAATATATGAGACGGAGGAGTCTTTGACATTAAAGTCAAAGGACAATGAAAAATGTGAGATAGAGAAATATATGAATTTGTAAGTATAATTATACGGTGTTGATAATACGGAGTAATTCATAATTTATAACTCGTGTTTTATGCGATCTTGAATTTTGTAATGGTCAAAATGTGTCAAAAAAAAAAAAAAAAACAGTGATCTTACTTGAGAAATCAGTGTGACTCAATGCAATAAGGAATGAGACTAACCATTCTTAGAGCCATTAGCTGTTTGTATATGGTTCAATGAGGAGGACTTGGGTTTGTGGATTTGTGTGTTGATCTTGTTAATCTTGTCTTCCTACAACAATAAGAGAAATTCAATTAAGTTGATTGGATCCAAAAACTTGCATAAATCTAATAAGTTAATTCACATAAAAGTCAACTTTACTAATAAGCGACTTAATGAAATTCGTGGGGACATATGTAATGTATGCAAAATGTGTTGTTCAAAAGCAATGTTCATGTTATTGCACGCAAGAACATGAGCCTTTTTGAAATTAGAGGACTAAAGTAGTTGATTGTATCTAGGGAATCAGCTAAAGAGCCATAAAGAACAATAATGTAGACGACATACCTTATTTTTGTCCACCTTCAATTCAATTAACTAAGATAGTTGTCATTCAAGTTGTTAGTTTCATTTTTCAACTAGTTAAAAGGTTCAAAAGTTTTAGTTCTTATACTAATCCTGTTAAGAGAAGTTCAAACAGTTCTGAAACCCGCTTGTTTCTGAAACTGATCTGACACAAAAAATTCAGATTTCAAGCATGAAGAAGATAGGCCAAGCTAACCTTTAGAAATCTGGTATACATTTTGATATTTGGGGACTCCAATTTACAGCAAAAGCAGAAGCTGCTCCTAGATCTGTAGTATCACACTAACATTTGATCGTTATCTCTGAAAACTATCAAATAACATAGGCTATCTATCAAACACCAAGAACGCAGTAATGGCATGGAGCATAAAATCCAGTTGCTGCAATAAACTGATGTATAAGGGACATAGATCTGTTTCAATTTTATAAACTGATAACACCATATATAATGATAGAAGTTAAATCCTGTATATCAGGAGCAGATATTACAATCTGTCAGAATATTTTTTTTATGAAAAGATAAAAGGTATGGAGATCATCATCAGAACACAAATTTACATCATGTAGTTCTGATTGATAACCCCAACTTTTAAATTTCTGCAATCCAGTTTTACTCAAGTCAAAAAGATTACAACTAGAATAGCAATTTAATCGATCTACGAAAAATTTTACAGCCATATACACTAGATAATAGATATCAACAGGTCCAACACTACTAAGACACTCGGGAAAGAGACCGTAGCCACGAAATGTCCTCTCAAATCCATGAAACAGGCACTTCCTAGCTGATGTTCTTGACACTTTCCTACTAACCAACTTGTCATATCAGATGGTGATCGTCGATACTGGTATAATGGCTAATAAACATCTTAATCTCAACATTAGTGCTAAATGACAATATCATTGACCATACAAGTCCCTACTAACAGTATCAATCTACAGGTCAAGATCAGAAGGAAAGAAAATCCTACATATATGATTAACTGATTACTGCAGATAGGACACATCATTTGGAGGCTACGATTCTTAGAGAATCAAATCAGAGCTATAAAACACAAATTTTCCAGATTTTTGCTAGTGACAAAGTGCTTATGTTCAACATATGCATAGTAATATTGGCTGTAAATGGAGTCTAAACTTGATGACGTACGCTCTTAATAGGCACAGTATATCGCTGCCTTCATCAAGCAACCTCAGAGGTATGTAAGATATTTCTACACCCAGAAAAAATAGTTGTTTAAAACTTTTAAGAATTTTGCAAGTCTTTAAATTTTCACCACACCTAAGCTAGCTAGATTTTGTGGTTATATATTAGCACTGTAGGTGAATATAAACATTCAATCTCAGAATTTTCTTTTGCTTACAAAACTAAAATCGATTGACATGGGTCAAAGAGCTTGGTAACTACTTCTC
Organism: Chenopodium album; assembly: GCF_948465745.1. Lineage (NCBI taxonomy): Eukaryota > Viridiplantae > Streptophyta > Magnoliopsida > Caryophyllales > Amaranthaceae > Chenopodium > Chenopodium album. Next base: position 2,366,702 of record NC_137836.1, on the reverse strand, counting down.
AATACGCTTCTCCTGTCAACAAAACAAGACAAAGTGTGGCTTATTAGCTGCTGCGGTATTGAGTCTGAGCATACATCTACATTACTGAGTGTTTTATTTCTAAGTAATGCGAAGCAGCTATTATGTGCTGCTGACCAACTTGTCCGCTTTTCAGCCAGTAAGAGGGGAAAAAAAGGCTCAGAGGAAGAGTGCATAAGCCTCTTCAATATATCATAGTAGACTACTATGATTGTCAAGCATTTAAGCTGGCTGCATGCTAATGACTGGATTAACTACTCTGTTTTTTGAATCAAATACCTTTAAAATTAAAAATAAAGAACAAGTTGATTTAATTCAGTATCACACCCAAGTCCTAATACACACAGAAGACCTAGCCCAGTGACAAGCATGTATTGTCAAGATCACAAGTATGTGAATTTGAGTTCAATGGCAATTAATTCTGATACACAGGCTCAATTGCTTTGGCGCACTACTCGAACCAAATACAGGAACTTACATTTTTTTCCCATGATCTATCAAAGGGTATCACTACTTGTCCACTTTGTCTTTCTTTTAAGCATTTAGGTCTTCCCTTTGTACATATTAATGTATAATATAAAATCAAAACTTCTACAAGGACTTTATCCAAGACAAACCATGATGGCAACCTAACTCTCTATTTCCTGCAGCCACTCTAAATGTGAAGCAGAGAGTGTGTAGATTGGTAACTAAGGAAATGGAAAGAAATTATGCCCAACTTCCAAGCTGGTGACGGTATCTCCAAACAACGGCAAAAGAATTAAAGAAGAATGGGATTGTGACACTGAGCAATGGGAAGAGAGGGAACAAAGTGAAGGAATTTTTGTGCCAAAGAAAATAAATAGAGGAATAGCAGGCCCTCTTCTTTATGGAATTAGGCCCTCAAAATATCAAATATACGTATAGCCGTATACATATGGTAAGGAAAGTGACTTAAAAGTACTGCAATGGAGCATGATAGAGAACCCTACTAAAATGAGCATAACCTCATTGTTTGACTCAAGCAAGATCGTGAAGTCTTGGTACACAATGACGTGTTCAGTCCCAAATTGGCAATAGCATCAAACTTATACCTCTGTATCAAACAGCTGTACATTAATAAGTTGAGGATATCCTAGAATTGTGTCTAGTCACCCTGAGAAGAATGTGATGAAAACAACTCGTGGCATTATATGATGAAGACCGACATTATATGATAAAAACCCAAGTTGAGCCAAGGCTGGAACTGCACCACCTGGTAAATGGAAAATCAAAGTTACTCAAGTTGAGAGTAAGGATAGAATTAAGACAAATGAAGGCACCAAGCCACCAAGTGCAAATAGTAATAACTCAAGGATGAACACAAACAGAAACACAAACCAATCATAACCAAGTTACCAAGGTTTAATAATGTTGGGACAAAGAAGGCATGAACCCAAAGCCACTAGCCACCAGCTACCAGAAACAATACAACCATTATCAAAGGGCTGAACACACCAACAAGATTCAGAATAGTATAGCTGTCATAGTGTCATATGCTACTCAAGTCAGCTAAATTACAAGCAAAATTTCGACCAACTTCCAATGTATTTTTTCATCTTGCAACAAAATCCAGAAGAGGTCCGAACTGAATCCTTTTTATCAACTGCAGAACTACTATTTTAAATCTTTGTCTTCTTTTCCTCGAGTGCAGGATTACTACTTGCAGTTGAGAATGTGGTTTTGTTGAAGGAATCTGATATAAGATAAAGCACTGGATAGGGATTTCAGGGATAGCCTATAGCTGGGAGAGAAAATGGAAAATGGCAGCTAGATCTATCAAAGGGAAAACAGCAGAGAAAACTCTCTACTTGGTCTTCCAATTTGGGCTTGTCTGACGTATCATTGTATCAAAAGGTTTGGGGTGCACTGAGGCAATCAAGACCCTTCAACACCTTTTGATTAGCCCATAATTTAACACCATTTAGTTGAATATTGGGATGCAATTGCATGTTTTGCACTTGAATCTCATATATTTTGATTACTTGTGTACAATGTCACTTTCATAGATTATTCTGTGATCTAGATAATTTTGAGCACCGATAAATGAATACAAGAATCGCATGACATATTATAGACCAAAAACACGTTATAATTAAGGAAGATGCAAAGTGGTATCAAAAGATAAACAAAGACTACAAATGTCACACTATTTTGTCCCTATCTTTATATTTACAAATGATCTTGCTGTAAGGCCAATTAGGATGGAAAGTAGAGCTTAACTCAGTGCTTAAGAGCTTTCCAGTGAAGCTTTTTAATGATATACTTTAGTCTAAGATTCTCAAACAAAGCTTTAATTCAAAATTATGGGCAACGTGAACATCCATGCATTTCCTAATTGCATCCAGAATTCCAGACCACCTTGCACAACTGTGCCATACGAGCCGAACTCAATCCTTGTTTACAGCATTGCTAAGTCAGTTTATATGTTCTAAAGACCTGCAAATACTTCCTTAACCCAATTTTAGAGGACAACCATTATTATTATTATTATTATTATTATTTTCATATAATAATTTATGCTTAAGTTTTGGGGACTGAATTTGGATGATCTATATTTTCTGTAAGATTCTCTACAGTTAACTAAGTTTTGTACTCTCTCTCTTTTCTTGCTTTTTTTAAATGACGTTTTCTTTATGCTTTGTTTTACATCTTTAACTACGCTAGAGTGATTTATTAATCTAGGCATTCTAGGGTATGGCTAACCCTAACTATTGATTTGATTGCATGATTAGTGAATATCTAAATTTATTAGATTAAATGTTCTTGCTTATTTAATTCATTTGTATTATGAATACTAGATTAAGTATTACTATCATAATGAATCTTTACGTCTTAATTACAATAAGAATTGTATCTAGATGGATTGTGTTGCATTAAAATGAAAAAAAAAAAAAGGCATAAATTTCTCTATTAGGGCATTGGGTATGAGGGATAGGGATGACAGGGATGCAAACGAGTAATAAGGATAGAATATTGATAGATTGAATAAGGATATAAGTGGTTTCCTTTGATCGGTATAAGTTGATAATAATGGTGGTATAAGTAACAAGATCATTAATATTAATATACCCTTAATAACACTCCCTATCTCTCCTTCTTCCTTTCTTTTCATTAATATGAAGTATACCCTTAAATAAATAGCCCTTTCATATTTCTTCCCCTTATGAGGTTTTGTCCCTAGCCCTATCCCCTATAACTCCCACCCTCCATAAGTCCATAATAAAACACAAATACTTAGGCCTTATTCTTTTGAACTGGATGGGTTTGAATTAGACCAAATGGAATTAAATTTCCAAGAGAAAACTAACTAGACTAGACTGAATTGAACGGAAAAGAAAAACTAAAAAAAAAAAAGGTCCAATATAGCAAGTCCTTATTCTTTTACCACTTCATTATCCTTAAACCTCATCCCCTATCCCCCTAAATAAACAACCCCTATGGAAAAAACAATCTGGATTGTCAGGAAACTAAGGTGTTATACTTAAATTCTTAAAGCTGCATGAGTCCATGAGATTAGGTGTGATTGCACATTGGGGAAGCCATAGATACTCGGAAGAGGTTTATTAGCCTTTGGTTTAGCTAATTGGGTTAGCAACAAAAAAAATTATCACTTTGAAAGTCTAACAAGGCTTGGCATTCACACAAGCACACCAACATAAAAGTTGTAATTCTTAGAAACATGCCATAAAGGCCCGACAAAACAAAATATTAAGTATAACATGCTGCCTAAAGTCCATTATTATTCATCCTCTTTGCTTTTAAATCACAAAATGCAAAGCACCCAACTCCATATTCCCAATACAAAAAAAAAAAAAAAAAAAAAAAAAAAAAAAAAAAAAAAAACAAGAAATTGCTGTTAGACCTATAAACAAGACAGTTTGATTGGTTTGGATCATGTGATTTCCTTGCAAGGTCATAAACTAAAGCTCGAAACTTAATAATTGAGGTTATTTTATTTGTAGTTCTAACCAGCAAACGGACCATTTCAAGCTAATAAACTTTCAGCTTTCTCATTCATATTTTATAACCCAATTCAATTATACCATCTTTTAGTCATTATCAATAATGAATGTTCAATTAGAGCTACATTTCCAGCATATCAATATAACAATTTCATATTTTAGTCAATACATGTTCATTTTCAGTTGCATCATAACATAACAAACATCAAAAATCAAGCAAATTAAAATAAAGCAAAGATATTTTACCATAATTAAATGCATAGAATGCACTTGTTGTCATGTTGTGCCACCAACAGCAGATCAATCTGAAATAGTGAAATTATTTACAAAATTAAGGCAGATATTGAACCATTTAATTAAATTCAAAGATAAAACTATAAATAAATAAATCAATTACTGAATAAAGGAAATTTTTAAAATATTTAATCTAAAATTTTGAAAGCAATGTGAATGTCTATATTTTGAAAGCAACATAAGGCACAATCCAACGGCTAGTTTACTGTATTTCTCCAAAAAAAAAAAAAAAAAAAAGAAAATCAATTGAAAAGTGAAAGCTAAAATAAACCGAAAAAGAATTAACTTTTTTTTCATTATTACTAATATTTATGTTTACCATATCTTTGAAAAGATGAACATTGCAATGTAGAAATGGAGAGGAATCAAGAACTTGGAATTTGAAGGATTCGTCGACAATACACCTTCTATAAACCCTAATTCCTCTTTTGTTGCTGATTTGCCGCCTTTAATGAGAACTGTCGAACTAGTGGTTTACTTTGGACATTTGGTACAAAAAAATGCTTGTTTATGCAACCACAATTCAATTACGGAGTACAGAGTAACATAACGTGCTAGTCAGTAGTCACACTATGGTCCTGTTCGGCATAACTAGTGAAGCGGTGACTTTAAAACAGTCAAGAAACAGGTAGCTATCGGTATAACAAGTAGCTATCAATTAATAGTAGGGAGTGAGTAGTAGACTAGTAGTAACTTCTAACTAGCGGAGTGAGTGAGTGGCAAATGAAGCAATTGAAGTACTAAGGGCTTGTTTGATATCAGTTTCGGTTTTTACTTTCATTTTTTTTTGGAAAACCAAAAACCTAAATGAGAAAACAAGAAAAAGGTATTTTTACTTTTCAGTTGTTAATTTTTAAAATTATCATGATTTTAATATGTTTAAATAATTTTTGATACATTATGGGACATATATCATATACTTTTAAAACCCCAAAAAAACAGAAAAACACAACAATGCCAAACGAATCCTAAAGTATTAGAGTATTGTTTTACTTGTAAAAAAGTAACCAAAATTTTCAAACGCTACCTGTTAGAGGTTGCCCCATTCAATCACGTTGATTAACAAAATATTGTAAAATTGGCCCCTCTTGTGGGTCAGCTTTGCAATATAATACACTTTTTATGTTTTTTTTTTTAAAAAAAAAAAAAAAAAAAAAAAAAAAAAAAAAAAAAAAACACTTAGATCTAACATCACCATTCACGAGAGACAAACCACCACCATTCTGTCTACTCCCTATCATCCCGCCGGTCATCTCTCATCACGAAGTCACCGCACTACCATTATTATCCCTCTGTCATTTCACCGGTCAACCATGAACCACCCCAATCATCTCCATCTTCTCATGTTCGACAGCCGCCATCACTATCACAACTCCGTGTTCCTCTCTGAAAGGTCCTCTCTGCATCCCTCTTCTTCTTCCTCCCTCAACAACCACTCCAGCGTCGCTTCGTAGCGGTAACAAAAAGATATACTAGTAGCAAAAGGGTGTAAACTAGGGTCATATCAAACCCTTAGGGTAGCATCTTCTTCACGGAAGCAATTTTAACACCTTAGATGGTGTGGTGTGGTGGTGGTGGTCTACAATTGAGATTTCATGGAGGAAGAAGGTGGGTTGATGTAATGGAAGAATGGATAATGGAGGAAGAAAGGGATGAAACTTACAAAATTATCCCTAATTAAACAAATAAAATATCCCATATACCCCCTGATTTATATTGCTTGTTAATCAGACCGATCAACTAGTATTTCCTCCTACATGCTATCTTTGAAACGTCACAATTTTTAACATTTGAAAAACTTACCAAAACATTACCTCTAACGCTTACCTCTATCAAACCAATGCCTCATCGAACACTCTTAAATTGGTCAAAACACTAAGTTGGTTAAAAAAAAACTAACCAGTACATCAAACGCTACCACCAAACAAGGTCTAACTCAAAATATAAAAAGGGCAAATTATAAAGAACATGGACTAATGAACACATAGATGGGTGTAAGACATAATAATTATACTTCATAGATATATACATTAAAAAAAATCATAAAATGTATTTTTTAAACCCCGAATAGACATTTAATTTGTTAAAAATCAAGATCATAATGAAAATGCATAAAATTTTTTAAAAAACACATTTAAACCTAAATAGCATATACTTTATGTTGAAAGAACATAGATTGTCATTTTAACCAAGTGTATCATGAGCACTAAGCTCTTGAGTGCACCACCTAATTGGTAAATAGCTAAAAAGTGCATTCGAGAGTTTGAATAAATTCATTTGATCTCTATTTTATGCAAAACACATAATTCTATCATTTTTTTTTCATAATGGCCAACTTACACTTATTAGATATTATAATGTGTTACATCATAAAACACCATTAACATGTAAGAGGTACCTTTGCGATGTCACTAAATGTCACATCTATCCTATCATAGAGGCACTCAATTGATATTTTAGAATTCATTTTCTCAACACTTTACTAAATTCAATGGCTTATTTAAGAATGAATTAGCTATTATTGGATTCATCTGATGGGATTAAGGTAACTTTGACTCTTCTTGTATGCAATACTTTTGAGGTTGACTCCATTCTTTCAATGGAATCCCAATGGATTGGAAAATAAATCAAGTTCTATTACTGAAAAGTGACAATTTAATTATCCTCATTATAAATGATCCCTTTTGAAACCCTCACATAATGGAGGAAAGCAATACCTTCTTTGAATATTTTTGAAGAACAAAATATTCAGAAAAGCAAGTAAAAGCAAGTTGATTTGATGGAACAATGTGTCAAAATGCCTATGAAGAGGAAAGCTTGAACTTGAAGTAATTAATTAAAAAAAAAACCAGAGTTCTAGTAAGCAAATTAGAAAACTAATCATAATTATCTAAGTATGCTTAGTTGAGCTTTACAAAAACTACTTATAGTCCAAAAACTTGAAACCCATAAACTAAGAAAATCGCTTCCACAAAGCCTTACTTGAGTAGACCACGCAACCTCACATATGTAAAAGAGGGTTGAAAGTCTTTTTAAAGCTGTTGTGCTAAAGGAAATTGGCTTTAGATCTAACGGGCATGAAGTGTGTTGAAGATAAAACGCTATTGCTCCACTGCATGTTTGCATCCTACGTCTAAATAACCAAACAACCCACCCAATCGACACGGTGGAGGTCGGATACAAAAGTAATACTTCCGCATGTTGCTTCCCAAACCTCGCCCGATCATGTATGTCCCAAAATTTTGCTTGATTAGGTGGACTAGAACCTTCATTCACTGACGTACGTAATCGCTCATGACCTCTTTTTTAAGAAGAAAATGATCGAAAACTTCTAGATCCTACAAAAGTCAAATAAATCTTAACCCACTAAAGAAGAGTATTAGTAGAAAATGGTTACAAAGAGCTAAAAAATGCAAGTGAATAACTAAGAAACAAGGGAATATTAGGAAATAAATTAGGGCATAACAACAAACCTAATCTTTTGCTTTAATTAAATGGTAGAGTAATGTTTTTGTTTAATTATTTGCAAGAACGAGTCAAATGTCGAGATTAACTTATATTTTCCCTTAAAAAAATACAGTAACTTTTATTTTTTGTTTTATTTATTTGTCACACGAACATAAAATTTACACACTTTTATGTCTTAAACCTAAATTTAATGCTATTTTGTTATTTACTCGTTTATTCATACTATTCACAAATCAATGAATCACAATTAGTGTATCAAAAATAACTAAAATTATGGATAAAAAAACTTTTATACCAATAACTATTTTTTATTTTTTTGTTTATAACTTTTATACCAATAAGATTAATTGGCCAACAAATCTTAGAGATACATTAGGAATTTTTCCCATATTCTCCTATGTTTATTTTTTTTCCCCCTTTGGAGCTTTTTCACGTTTACGCTGCGTCGCTGCTCCTCTTCTTCTTCTCTCTCCTCCATTAAAGCCTACTCTTAATCCTCCATTGAAGCAGCTTCTTGTCTTTCTCTCCTCCATTGAAGCACCTTTGAGGTAAAGATGTTTTTTTGCCTTTTATTTTTGTATAAATCATCGAATATCAATTTCACAATCTAGTGTTAATCGTTAATTTAATTTGTCAGTATGTTCAATTTAGGGTTCTTCTTAGGTGGATTATTGAACTATTGGTTGTAATTATTGAAGTTGTGAATGATTATAATGAGCGATTTTGTTGCTGGGATTTTGAAATTCGTAGTGTTTAGCGAGAATAATTTATTATGATTTTTTGAGCTAATATTGATGATTGAATCAAATTTGGGTGTTAATGTGTTGCAGGATTTTGTATATAATAACCCTTTAATGTTAGGAGGGAACTATGAAAATGGACCTTTACTCCCTGGGCCTAGGGTGGTCGCCCCTCATTCCTTGGCTCAGGGACGGGCTTGCTTGGATGAGTATGTGAATCGTGATGATGTCGAATTGTATCGTGCCCGGGAGGTTATTGAGACTGCCAGCACGAGTGGCGGTGGTGGCAGTGTCTTTGAAAATGCTATCACTGTGGTGTCTACTGCTGCAGGAAATACTTCTACTAGTACAAGTACGATGTATTTTCCCCAAACTATTGTGTTTTGTGAGCTCCGTCACGAGGGTTTTGAGGATTCGGTCCCCACTGGGCCTGCTGAGAGCGGGTTGGTGTCGAAATGGCGGCCTAAGGATCGAGTAAGATTTCTTTTTATTCTTGGAGTAGCTTTGTTTTGGTTGTTGTTGTTCATATAGTGTGGATAGAATATATATGGACTTGGGAAGTGTGTAATGTATGAAAAATCTATAAGTTTTCTTATGCTGATTTTATTTTTATAGTTGGGAAGAATTTAAGTCTATTTCTTTGAGTTTTAGGTATATGTTGTTCAGGTTAAGCTGCAATTGTGCTAATTTTTTAAAATAGATTACTACAAGAAGTCCTCTTGTGTGTGATACTGTTAGGAGTCCATGTGTCATATTTACAAAGGGTGAACCTTACTTGTGCTGAGATTATCTTCTATTCCATATTACTTTGTTGAGGATGCAATGTAGTACTGGGGGAATTCTACAGTGCTCAACAAGCTAGTTTGACAAGTGGTATTAACCAATAGAGATATAACTCTTCTTAAACCAACAGATTGTCAAATGATATCGACACAATTGTTACTTAGGTGTCTATATATATATATTTTGTTAACAAGGTTTGTTAAGACAACATTAGAAAGTGATACTTTTGTTTAGAAAGAGCTTTAAAATACTCCAAAGTATTTACCAGTCAGAAAACTCTTTGAGCTCTCCTGTTGTTTAGGCTCAAATCAGCTTTGAAATAACACTCTGGAACTGTTTGTTTGCAAGATTATGGGAACAGTAGCTCATTCTTTCTTGCTTAGTAGTTTCCTAGGATAAATAGTCCTATGGGTTGGAAAAAATTGCCTTTTTTTTGACTAAATATTTAATTCCAGAATATAAAAAAGTTTATAATAAAAGATAATAAAGCTGTGCCTCGTATACAAAAGGTGTGTGCCTTCACCTTGCGCCTAGGCTTCAAAGACCCTTCGTGCCTCGGTGCGCCTTGCACTTTTTAAATCTAAGGACTTGAGAGATTGGGTGAAGATGAAAATGTGTTTTGCTGGTGCTTTGGCCTTTTTGGGAGATATCTTCTGCAGAAATCATTTAGGGGGAAATTTTAATGAGAAAGCTAGCTTTTGAGTTTATATGCAAATGGCTTTTATGGATTGAACTCATTGAAGTAAAGGAAGAGGCAGGATAAGGATGGCTGACCTTAATTACTAAGATTTTTAGGGACAAGGGGTTTGGTTTGTTCTAATTCATGATGTCTTAGATATTATGTGATTCTTGAAGTGTTGAAATCGAAGTTTATTCCACCATAATGCACATTCAGCTAGTTAATTACTTTGAATGAATCATAGTTGCCAATTACCGGGTAGGCTGTTAAATGATAATTAAAAAAATTATCTTTTTTTAAAAAAAAAAATTATAATGTGCAGAAATTTCTTAGGAAATGATTTGAATCGGATACACATTGGGCTTTTGATGTGTCATTTTCCTTCTATCATTTCACTATGAGTTAGGTTGTTTTTAATGCTTACCACTAGATATATTTTTGCAGATGAAGACAGGAATGGTAGCTCTTGTTCTATGTTTAAATATCAGTTGTGACCCACCTGATGTTATTAAAATATCTCCTTGTGCACGTTTGGAGTGCTGGATAGGTACGTCCAACTTCTTTTCTGTTCATTTGATTGTGACCTATGTTGCTTAGACTTGGGTAGAAGTGTGAGACAAAAGTATGTGTCCAAGTGTCGAACTCAATAATGCTACAAGAGTTTTGCAAATTTGCTTAATCTAAGTTTCATACCAATGTCTGAGTGTTGGATATGTAATATGGGTACTTGAAGTGAAATGAAGAGTCACAATAACGTAGATTGTAACAACTGAATATTTAAGTTAATGGGTTCTCTTTTTATTTTTTTTAATGATGAAGATTAAACTGAATTGGAGATGAGATGTTCCTAATGTTGGTGTGTAGCGTTGTCCATTACTTTCATATTTTTTTTGGCAAGTGAACTACTCTCAATGCTGTTATGCTGGAAAATAATTTTTTTTCTTATATATTTGTTAAAGATCCCTTTAGGGTTAAGTAAGTATGACCGCTAAAGATCTTCTCATAATAACATGAAAGAGCAAGTTGTGAGATGGAAAGTTTTTGGATCGCCTTGAGGGTCAATCAAGCTTGTTTAGTATCTCTATGGTAATTTTTTATTTGTTTTAATATTTAATGTAAAAAATAATTACTATGTAGATGTAAATTGGTTAGCAACCTCCGAAAAGGTTCATTGATGATGACAGAATATTGATTTATTAATTGTGGGTTTTAAACAATAATGGCAGTAAGAATACATCCATTGAAACAATTGATGAAGTTGAATAGATAATACTTCCTCCGTTCTTTTTTACTTGACCCGCTTTGACTTTTACACTATTCACCAACCCACCTTTGACCGTCTTTTGTGAATTATAGGTAAAGAAAAACATATTCATGTAGGATCTTGTTAGAATCGTCTAAATAAGTACTATCACAATATATAACTTTTATAATTTTTACTTATAGAGTATTAAAATTATTGATGGTTAAACTTGTGCATTGGCAAACGTGATAAAAGAAACAGGTCAAGTAAAAAAGAACAAAGGAAGTAGTTAAGAAAAAGATGTATGAAGTGGCTGAATCAACACGATGTCATTTGTGAAAGCCATAGAACTTTGAAACGGTCATTTTACTAATATATGATGCTTAATGATGGGGAAAGGAGAATCTTCAAAAAGAATGAATGGGGCTATGAGCCTATGACAGATGTTTTGCCTGATCTCAAATTCTGCCTTTGGACATACCTTTAGTGGAGAATTTTGATTTTGTAGAAATATGTGTTGGGCATAATGAATGTATGATGAAATAGTGGCGACAATGATGTACTTTTGTTATACTGTAATATTTTTCAACGTGTGTGTGTGGTTGTGTGTGGTTGTGTGTGTGTGTGTGTGTGTGTGTGTGTGTGTTGTGTGTGTGTGTGGCTCTTCTTTCATTGTATTTTCATCATTTTTTTTTTCCCTGTTTTTTTCTCCTTATTTTTGTTTCTGCTAGCTCTTGTTTTTCTCTCCTTGTTTCTTTTTTGGAAGGTTGTTGTGGGTGTTTTTAGTGGATGAGTTATTTTTTCTTAGCGACTTCATCCTTGATTAGGTTGTGTGATCTTTAGATGCATTGTTTTGAAGCTTCTATATCCTTTCTGTTACTGTTGCTTTGTTGCCTGCTTGGATATAAGTATAGCAGTTGTGATTATCCTTACCCGTGCTCCATGGTGTCAGACCCATTGGCCATGGCACCTCAAAAAGCACTGGAAGCAATTGGAAAGGCCCTTAGTTTGCAGTATGAAAGATGGCAACCCAAGGTGAGTACTATTTATCCTTTCCGTAACACACTTCTGTTTTTCATCATGTTCATATTCGATATTCCCTCGTTTGGCTGACTCGAAATGGTGTTGCTCCTTTATAATTTTTTGGTATCTTCACAGGCTCGGTACAAGTACCAGCTTGATCCGACGGTAGAAGAAGTGAAGAGATTATGTAATACTTGTCGTAGATTTGCAAAGACAGAGAGAGTTTTGTTTCACTACAATGGACATGGAGTGCCAAAACCAACAACCAATGGTGAAATCTGGCTCTTCAATAGGGTAAATTGCCTTTTAAACTATCTCATTTCGCTTGTAGCTTTACCTCTTGGAGCTGACTGTTTGCTTCAATATGCGCTTATGCAGAGTTACACACAGTATATCCCCTTGCCAGTCACTGAGTTGGATTCTTGGCTAAAATCACCGTCAATCTATGTGTTTGATTGTTCTGCTGCCGGAAATATACTTAATGCTTTTATAGAGGTATAGACCTTTTTTGCTGGTGCTTAAAATCCCCTTTTCCTATGACCCTATAGAATATAGATGATATGGTGGTGGATGATATGGTTAGTTCTGATTTTTGACAGCTTATCGATGCATCTGTTTCCTCCGGTGCTGCAAAGGATTGCATCTTGCTTGCAGCTTGTGAAGCTCATGAGACCCTTCCTCAGAGTGCTGAGTTTCCTGCTGATGTTTTCACTTCTTGCCTCACAACACCTATCCAGATGGCCTTGAGATGGTAATAATTACTTTTTTCACAAATAATTTTTATGATGCAGCTACTGTTTTAATTGACTTCTGATTCAGTGTTGCCAATATCAATCATTCATCTTGAATTGGGAATTTGAACACTTCTTTAACTTGTTCTTCCAAACTAGTATCTTTTTGGAATTGCTAAAACACCGTTGGTTTTCCTCTGTTTAATCTCTCCCACCATCCATTGACAGTAATTATGAAATACAGTCAAGGTTGCCAACTAGCTGCCTGTTTATCCATTATACATTTTTGTTGATTAAATTGATTCACTTAAAAAAGACCAAAATTGCTTTCTTGAGAATGATTTGTTTGGCAGTGCCTCTTTGGTTCCTCGCTAATGTTTGGATTTGTGTGAAAGAATATGTCAACCTATTGGCTCGCTTGCTGATATGAATTTTGATGGATATAACCTTCAATCGCAGTTGAAAGGTTTGGAATCTTGAGTCTCGGTCAAGAAACGCTAAGCAACACGAGCTTAAAACCTAAACTAGGCCAAGAATACACAAGCACAAGCTTACGTAAAACTTTATAAATTTCAAATCAATCAATCATACTTTTCGTTAAACACCATCACGTATTTATAAGCTAAATAATTAGCCTAAAAATCGGTAAAACAAATTCTAATCTAACTAGGAAACTAACTCTAACTTGTAAAGATAATATTTTGCAAATATGATCTTTAAAGTTAAGCTTATCTTATACTAACCGAATTAAACTAACAAAAATATCCTAATAAATTCGGTCATCTAATAATAAACTAAAAATAACAATAAAAATAATTATAATAACAATATTGATGCCTTGGAACCGCATCACTTGCAGTGCTATAAGCCAAATTTGCCCTTTTGTGATGCTTTGACTCATTGTATGACATTGCAACTTCACCTGGGTGTGGAACTGTGGACTATGGACATGTAATACAGAGATCTGGGAGGACTCAGCTCTTCTGTGTTCTCTGTTTCAACATTATGATTTCAGCTGAATGCAAAATCAACAATTTCTTCCAGATTAGAAATTACATTATAACCCTAGACATATATCTTGAGCCTTAGCTATGCATGGAAATGGAATGAAACAATGGTGAGAGGCAAACCTCAGTGTGGTATTGGTACATGGTTGCCTGATAACAATCAGAGAAGTGATTGATCTTTGGGTTGGTGGCTGTAGGCCTGCATCTTTGCTTTGACTCATTGTATAACAGTGCAACTTGACCTGGGTGTGGACATGTTATACAGAGATCTGGGAGGACCCAGCTCCTCCATGCTCGCTGTTTCAACATTATGATTTCAGCTGAATGCAAAATCAACAATTTCTTCCAGATTAGAAATTGAAAGCCTTAGACCTATATCTTGAGTCATTATTATGCGCAGGAATGGTTTAAAACACTGGTGAGAGGCATACCTTATTCTGGTATCCTTATTGCTAGTGGGTGGTTGCCTGAGAACAATCAGAGAGGTGGTTGATTTGATGGTGGTGGCGGTAGCTCTGCACTTCTGCTCCTCTGCTGTGTTACTGTTACCCATAATCTGTATACGGTGTAATAATGGGGAGGGGTCTTTCACATTTTAGAAAGGAGGGTTGACTATCAAGGGCCCGAGTTATTTTACTGAATGTTTCTTACTTCCTGTTTTTCTTTTCTTTTCTTTTAATATCTCCATTACTTTCTTTAAATAAGAAATAAGATTGTCAATCCTTTAAGAATTATTTTTAAATTAACTTTAAAATTATTAACCATATAAATTGCTCTCATTTCCAGCTCATATCCAAAATTTTGGACAGTTTTAAATGTTTCCATGTGTTCTTAAATATAGAATTTCCCTTGTCTGATTCTTAGATACATAACTGAGACTTACGCCTGATTGCCTGAATATGATTTCGAACATTAAATCTTTCATGCTATTTGAAGATTTTTATGCCTTTTTAAAATCTTTTTTTATTATTTATTTTTATTTTTTTAATTTTTATTTTATTAATTTCTCTGTCAATGTCTTATGCATGTGAGAACAGCGTTAGTGCTAGGTATAAGGTGAAGGTATTGATAATTTTGCTACAATGAACTTTGTGAAAGCTAGATGTGTCAATGTCGTCAATAAGATTGGTGAAGAAAAGACTTCTTATGGAGAAGCAAGTAATTGGAAGGTGGATCACAGGTGGCACATAACTTCATATTTTTGTAGGCTGTCTGTGTCTAGATGATCTGATGTAAAGTTCATGTGCTTTTAAATGTAGAGCTGACAAGTTCATGTGCTTTTAAATGTAGAGCTGACAAACTTCATAAGTTTATATGCATCTCCAATTTAATTTCTGGTTCATAATTCATAATTGGGATTATAAAGATATTTCTAGAGTGTTTCATGCTTTAATTTTAATAATATTTTAATTCTTGCTTGTTGTGTCACATTTCCATAGTTTCTCATTTGTTTTGTATATGAGTGAATTTATCAGGTTCTGCAAACGGTCCTTGCTTCGTGAATCTCTTGATCATTCACTCATAGACAAAATTCCTGGTCGTCCGAATGATCGTAAAACACTTCTTGGTGAACTTAATTGGATTTTTACAGCAGTGACAGACACGATTGCTTGGAATGTTCTTCCACATGGTAAAGCTGGTTTTATTTTATTATTAGTTTTTATATGTGTGTGCGTGTTTTGAACTTTGGCTTATAGTTCTCCGTGAATTTGGGATGTTTGATATGTTTTCCATGTGTCAGATCTTTTTCAGAGGTTATTCAGACAAGATCTGTTAGTGGCCAGTCTGTTCCGCAACTTTTTACTAGCGGAGAGAATAATGCGTTCAGCCAACTGCTCTCCAATTTCGTACCCAATGTTGCCACCAACCCATCAGCATCATATGTGGTATGTATGAAACTTGAGCACACTTTTCAGCAGCACTCATCTTTTATGTGCTTCTCTTTCATTTATTAGTATCTTTTGCATTACTATAGCAAGAATGTTTCTCTTCTTAACAAGACAATAATCCGAGCAATGTCTCTTAATGGTCTTCAAATATGTAGTACCATCTCTTTAAAAAAGCTTAGTATTGGGGTGGCATTCTGGCATTTATTAATTATTGTAGGATTTACTCATTCAATTTGTTACAATGTTACCGTTTATTCTTTTAGCAAGGCTAACTTAACTTTATAAAATAAGTAACATCAATTATCTTTTATAAAAACAATTATTGAGTATACTCGCCACCTTGCTAAGTGGTCATTGCTCTAACAACCGCAACCAACACATGTTTGTTTAGGATTTGCATAATTGATAATTTGTCATCCGGAAGTATTTGATGTTGATGCCATGAGAATTGGAGGTGGTAGCCATGTATTGGATTTCCCCTTTTCCAATGGGCTTGCCTTAGATCAAATCTTCATCCAAACAACAGACAAACTTTTAAATAAATCGGATGTACAATAAATATTGTACATTCGTTATAAAGTTACCCTAAAATGAGTAACAGTTATCCTAATATGAATAAAAGTTACCCTAATATAAATAAAAGTTACGAAGTATTTAGGCTTTATTGATAAAAGTTACCTAAAAAATTGTAAAATGACCCTAAATTTGATAAAAGTTACTCCAAACAACAGGGGGTATATACTATGAGTTAAGATGTTGAGCCTTTGGTCTAGATCTAAGATAGGGCAGTACAACTGTACAAGGAGTCATGACTTCACATGCTGAAAGATGTTCATGCTATAAGGAAAGGGAGATTGGCTGATGTAGAAAATTAAATACAATGTTCATGCTATAAGGAAATGGAGAAAGGGAGATTTGCTGATGTAGAAAATTAAATACTGACCTCATACGACTTTTGTTTGAAAAATTTTGTACGGATGATGCGGGGAATACAAAAGGGAGCATAAAACACTTTATGCATGAAAATTAGTTTGGTGATAGGTTTTATAGGAGTGCCTCACGTTCAGCTGTGTACGCCTGATGTATGTAGTGGATAAAGAGGTTTTCATCGGAATCTTGGCAAAATTCTATTCATGACAATTTCGCGTAACAGTCAAAGTGGAAATTGTACGAGTATCGGAGTATGCCGGCCGGGATGCAGGTTCCCAAAGAGGGAAGCCCTACGAATGTCAATTGACAAGGTTTTTTTTTTTTTTTTTTTTTTTTTTTTTGTAATCTGGTGTACGTAATGATTTATCTCTAGGATGATGGAGATGCGTAAGAAATTATATTGGAAGGTTTGAAGAGATAATTGTGAAAAAAGAAGGAATTTGCCGGAATGGTTTAAATCCTATTATTCCTTGAAATTATGAAGAGATACAAAGCTGCAAAGGTTAAAGAGCTGAAGAAAATATAAGTTTTTGGTGTTGTGTTATTCTTTTTTGGCTTCATGTTACGCTTATATTATGCATTATTTACAATGTCCCCAAAAGATTGCCCCCTTGCAACTGAAGGTCAAACTTAAAAAGTTCAACTGCAAATTCTCCCTAACCTGGTGAACTCTTACAACATTTATGGAAGGGATCCGTTTCCCATACATATCCCAAGTACTTGCTCCTTGGTGTTAAAGAAGGTTTTTGCGTTGCTGAACTTGCATTGATCAATTTGGCGGATTGGCTAGTGATTAGAAAGAGACTTCCCTGAACAACTTCCCTGGAGTAAGCTTATTTGTAACAACAAGTCTAGTCCCAGGAGCACTGTGGTTGGTTGTACAAGATCATCTTCCATTTTGTCTAAACATCATATCAAATTATCAGCTGTAAAACTGTTTGCCGATTATATGAAGTGGAAGATGAGACTTTTCGCCATATATTTTGATTGCTTATTTTGTAAAGCTGTTTAGGAAGGGGTTGCAACTGTTGAAATTTGCAAGGAACTGTGGTGGCTTGCGCTCTATAGCTAGCCATTTTTGGAGAGCTCTTTAAGTTGTTGGCAACATTAATGAGTGAAAATATGTAAACAAATAATTTCAGGGTATAAATGTCAGCACACTATTTTTAAGAGTTAAAAAAAAGGCAATTAACATTAATGAGAGCAAATTAGTAAATAAACATTTTAGAGGGTATAATTGTCACAATAGTGTTCATAATAGTTAAATTATTAAATCACACAAGGAAAAGCTTAGTGGCATTTAATATCATATCAATAGAGGCATATAGGTAAACAAACATTTTAAGGATAAAATTGTCCTCACACTATTCACAAGTGTTTTCTTATACTTTTAAACAAGTAGGGATATAATGGGATTTGGATATTTACTGCCGAAATTCAGTTTGAAATGAGATTGGTCAAGAAGAATACGGTATTAGGATATTATACTGACTTGGGCTTTATGCTTTTCACAGTTACAATCTATTCTATCTGGTGCTGTAGAAATATGATTATTTTTGCTAAGTTACTGTGGGGGCTTTAGGGTGAAGATGGGGAAAGGGAGACATTTAGGAAAGGTTAGGCCTCTAATATGTCTTCATGTTTGTTTTAAGTCCAAGTAAAGGAAATCACTCTATATTCCAATACTACCCCTTCCCTTCTGTACTCTTTCACAACCACAACCAATCTTTCCCTTCTAATTTTTTTTTTCACAATAACCACCACCTCTCTCCCCTGTACTCCTCTCTTAATTTAAACCACGGTTGCTGCTACCTTCTACTTTGTTTGTTGCTAAACCTTTCTGGTTAAAGTAAGATTTCTTATCTAACTCTAGTAGTTGGGTTGTTGTATGGTGGATGGGGGTGGATTCTTTTGGTAAGTAACGCTGTAGAGCTGATTTTGCGTTGATGATGCATGAATTTTAATTGTGTGACGAGTATAGCCGGTGGGTAGTAGTGGTTCTAAGGGTGGTGGGGGTGGGTTTTTGTTGTTTGAAGGCTGATTTCATGGTGGTTTGTGTGAGTGTTAGGTGGATGGGGATGAGTTTCAGTGGTTAGAGGTGATTTTCATGATGGTGGTGGTGGTTTAAGGGGTGGTGGGGTTGGGTTTTGGTTGGAGGCTATTTCGTGTTTCGATGGTTATTGGTGGTTTTTTGTGGTGTTGGTGGTATCAAGTGTTTGCGTAAGGCGGTTAGTGATTAAGTGAATGGTGTGGTGTGGGTATGTTGGTCAAAGTAGTGGTCGAGATGGTTGAGAGAAAGGGTATACGAAACCTTAAGAGGGGGGGGGGGGGGTGGGTATTGAGTGTAGAGGACTTTGGGGTAATTGAGTGGGAAAAGGGAATGCCTAAATTAATATTTTAAACAATTAAGGTCATCGTCTTTGTTGATTCCATTACCATTTGAATAACCTAAATAAATGCCCCCTAACAGAAACACTACTAGAGAAATTTTGTTTAGATTCTCTCTAAGAGCTTGTGAGTAGATGACTATTAGACTTTTGCTATAGGTTTAGGGGATATTTGGTTTCCGCAAGGTAAATGGAAAGGAAGAAAGAAAGGTAAATGAGAGGAATATAGTAAAAAAATAAAATAAAGGGGGGGGGGGGAGTTTAAATGGTAATGTATGGTTTTAGAACATAATAGAAACAAATTCTCTTACATCATGCTTGGTTTCAATTGTAGCTATAGTTACGACTAGCATCCTAACTCTCTCCCATGATGAGTAGCATCACACAAATACACATTGGCCATTGATTTCTTATCAAACAATATTGATAAAAGGTAGTGCTACTTTCAACTTCATTCGTATGTATTTTTCATAACTAGTTTTAGAGCCAAGTACGGTAATCTTTGAGTTTTGGGCTTATGAAAATGGGGGAATGATGGTAGCGGGTTGTTTGGCACGAGGGTTATGGTGGAGGGTGAGGCGGTTTTGATTGCGAGGCGGTGATCGATCTCGGTGAAGGAGAGGCGGTTAGATTTTGTTGGGTCGTGACAGTATTGCTTGCAATAATGGTAGTAGCATTCACGTGTTGGTATTCGGTGGAACTTTGGGTAGCTTTGGGAGTTTGGGATGGTGACGGTGGTTTTGATTGTAAAGGGGTGGATTGCATTGGATTTGAGGTGTAGATTAGTTTGAGGACATTGAAATCATTGAAAGGGGGTGATTTGGGTGGAACTCATCAAAGCAAAAGGTACATACAAAACCAAACAACTAGTAAAAGGATTAAGGCTCTTGATTCCCTCTCTTTCCTAAATTCCCCTAATTAATGAACCCTTTGCCGTTTTAATTATATAAAGGACTACTATCTCTATTGTGAAGTCTAAATTGTTGATTGACACTTGCTTTTTTCATTTGCTTTTTTATGTAATCCGACAATTGGGAATTTAAAAAAATTACTAATCTATAGAAAATGTTATAGTTAAGTAGGGTCTTGTTAGATTCAATACAATGTACTCCTACGTTCCTCTCTTTGGAGAGATTCCAATGTAATTGGAATTTAATACAATAAGATAAATGTATACTTCTGAATATAGTAAAGTGGGATCTTAATAGATTCTTCTCAATTTTTAGTTTCAAAGTATGTAGTTTTTATAAACTTTTGTAATGTATAGCTTGAGATATTTTTATTATAATATTGCGATGGAAATTATGCAGAATATAACAAGACAATCTTTTGGGAACAAAGGGAGTATACTTCTAGAATACAAACTTTTTATAATTTTACGTGTGCAATAATGGAGATATTAATGAATTAAGGTTGTAGCTTGAAGTCCGTGAAAATTCAAATGGAGTAATTTTTTAGGAGCTAAGGGAGTATAAAGCAATCTTTTCATAAAAAGCTGTTACTAATGTCGCCTATTAACTATGTTAATCAAACACGGCTAATATTGCGAAGTGGCCGTGTCGACATGATACTTCACGGAAAAAAGAGAAGAAACATGAAAGAAACACATATCTTGTTCGAAAACCACCATTAATATAGAGAAGATGGAGAGAAGAAGATTGCCATTTATTAGGAGAATTTACTGTGGAAAGAATTCTAATAAAAATAAATAGGGGTAGACATAATGAAAAATTTAAAGCTTTTGTAATATATAATTTATTTATATAAATTTAAGTGACGTATTGACGTGTTCCTGTACCCGTGTCCAAATATCGGACAGAGTCCACGTGTTCAAAATTTTGGAACTTGTCGGAACGGACATGTGTACTAAATGAATTGGCATTTGGTTACATAATTATACCCGTTCCCGAGTCCATGTAACATAACCTATTATTGCTTCCTTTTTTAAAACAATTTTTTATGTTAGAAATGTACTAAATGAATTGGCATTTGGTAAGTGATTGCAACCCGTGCTTGATTTATTCTATTTCATTGCATCATTTTTTATTTTATTTTATTTAATATTTGACTATAGGGATGCATGGGACATGGCTGCTGAAATCTGTCTTTCTCAGCTTCCATCACTCGTGAATGATCCAACTGCGGAGTTTCAGGTGTGTGCCTTTTATGCTTATTGTGCCATTTAATGTGGATTTAAGTTGAGATGAACAAAGTTTAGAACCATGCCCCTAATTTCCTGAAGGACTCTGGGGATCTGTTTTCATGTGAAGTAATGTGTTGTGTGTTTTTTTTTTTTTTTTTTTTCTTTTCGTTTTTCTCTTTCAGCCTAGCCCCTTCTTTACAGAGCAGTTGACAGCATTTGAAGTATGGCTTGACCATGGATCTGAGCAAAAGAAGCCACCAGAGCAGTTGCCTATTGTTCTTCAGGTGTAGAAATATGTTACCCTCTCTCTCTCTCTCACTCCGATAAGCATCCTCTTCGCTCTTATTTAAGCTCCCCCCCCCCCCCCCCCCCCTCTTCCCCTAAATTTCCCGTATGACAAGTCTAACAAATATGGATATTTTTCAAAAACCTTTTTAAAGGGGGTTTGAAGACTATAGGTCTTTACTCTCTATCATACTTATATGGACTTGGGAACGGGTGTCGTACACTGACGCATGTCCAAGTGTTCGATCTGCAAGTTCCAAAATTTTAGGACACGGGGACTCTGCCCGATATTGTTACGGGTTCACGTCTATACGTTATTTAAATTTATGTAAATAAGTTATATATTACAAAAGCTTTAAATTTTCATTACGTCCACCCCCTTTTTTAATTCTTTCCTCTGTAAATTCTCCTAATAAATGGCAATCATCTTCTCTTTATCAATGGTGGTCTTTGAACAAGATGTGTTTTTCTTTCATGTTTCTTCTCTTTTTTCCTCTCTACTCTTAATGGAACTGTTTGAGTGCACAGTGAACGGTCGGACACGTGTCCGTGTCGTGTCATGTCGACACCTGTTTTTCTTTCGTGATTTTAGCCGTGTTCGATTAACATAGCTCTCTATTACTTCCAGTTTATGACGTTCTACAACTTATTTTACTTTTTTTTTTTTTTAACATGGAAATATTACACCTCCTTTGTTCCCAAATTATCGACTCCCTTTCCATTTTGAGCCGTTTCAAAAAGTTCGACTCATACTTTTTTTTTTGATTTTTGGAAAATCCTTTTTACTATCTTTTCGCTTCTACCCATAATATTTACACATTTTTTACTCACTTTTACTTTATCCATTTTTTTTTTTGACAACTATCTCTCTTTTACTCTATCCATCTTTTTTCTAACACCCATCTCTCTTTTACTTTATCCATCTTTTCCCCCCTTCTCTTTTATTCCATTCTTTTTAAGTGACACACTTTACCTTTTTAGAAACATTCTACTATTTAGAATTATATCTTTTTTTTTTTTTGGTCCCCATTACTACATTCTAAATAATTTTTCTCCCCCACGGTCCGTCGGTCTCCACTCCTATATATATATATATATTTTTTATTATTTCTCTCATCTCACATTCTAGTATTGAATTTTTGAACAAGTTACCCTGCTGTACACCCTATGTATTTCTCCTAAAACTCCGGACGAATGCTACTGTGTCAATTTAAAAAATAGAGGGATTACTTCATTCACTTTTATCTTACTCCAACTCACTTTTTCCATGCATTCCTAGATTCAAGAATCTACAGTAATGAGTCGAGCTTTTAGAATCGGAAGGATTATGTAATTTCTTTCTTTCTTTTTTTTTTTTTATACATAATTTTGGTTTTGCTGTTTTCAGTCCCTGACTTGTCCTCATTTTTGTATATTTATCCATATTGGTGTCTACATGGCTGAATTATTATTATTATTATTTTTTTTTTTGATGTAGGTCCTTCTTAGTCAATGTCATCGTTTCCGGGCTCTGGTGCTTCTTGGGAGATTCCTTGATATGGGTCCCTGGGCTGTTGACTTGGTAGTTATTTGAGACTGAGAATATTTGCTTCTTTATCTCCTTTTACTGATTCATATTTTGGAACCTGTTGCTCCTCTTATGCTCACAGCATTTGTTGCATTAACAATGAGTTTGTGCTTATTTTAGGCATTGTCTGTTGGTATATTCCCATATGTGCTTAAGCTGTTGCAAACTACGACACCTGAACTGCGGCAAATTCTTGTTTTCATTTGGACAAAGATTCTTGCTCTTGATAAGGTTAATATGATACATAGTATCTTAAGAACTTTCTAACACCCCCCCCCCCCCCCCCCTCCTCCAATTTTCTTTCCTCTTCATACATATATTGGATTCTTTCTAAATATGTTTTTTTTTTTCGCTGGAATGTCAGTCATGTCAGGTTGATCTAGTGAAGGATGGAGGTCATACTTATTTTATTAGATTTCTTGAGAGCTCAGAAGCCTTTCCTGAGCAGCGTGCTATGGCTGCATTTGTATTAGCCGTCATTGTAGATGGGCATAAACGGGGACAAGAGGCTTGTATAGAAGCTGGTTTACTCGATGTGTGCCTTAAGTTCCTTCAAGATTCTATTCCAAGTGATGCTCAGTCTGAACCTTTATTTCTCCAATGGCTTTGTCTCTGTCTAGGAAAGATGTGGGAAGATTTTACGGAGGCTCAGATAGTAGGTTTACAGGCAGGTGCTGCTGTAATATCAGCGTCTCTATTGTCTGAGCCCCAACCTGAGGTTTGCCTATCATACATCATAGCAATTAATGTGTTGTCATCTTTTAAAAAAAAATTATATCTTCACTCATGTATAAAGGAAGACAACGATGACTATTTTTCAGGTTAGAGCCTCTGCTGTCTTTGCATTGGGAACTTTGCTTGGTGTTGGATTTGAATCTTCAGGAGATGGAGGGGATGAAGAGTGTGATGATGATGAAAAGCTAAGAGCTGAAATTAGTATTATTAAAAACCTTTTAAGTGTTGTTTCAGATGGAAGTCCTCTTGTCAGGGCTGAGGTTGCAGTGGGTAATAGACTCTTTCTCTTTTACTTTTTCTGCTCTTTAATATACACAATTTGGAATTTAATGCTTGCATTGTTCAATTTTATAAAACTATTACCTTTAATTAACCTTTTAGGGAGAATAATAAGAATTTGATATTTTGTAGTATGTGTTGTGAGGAATCTATAAAGAATTGACATGACTATTTCTTTACGTATAAAATTACTAAACATTGTCAAGGGTAGTATGAGAACACTGTAAATGTCCAAGTGATGAATAGTGCAATTGCAATTATAAAATTTCAGAGAAAGTATAAATTTGGGCAAATTCTCAAAAAGGTTGTGTCGTGCCAAATTTGTGTTTTGTAAGTCAGTAAACGTGATGAGAATCCTTCTTGACACTAACCTAACCCATTTAACTAATCTAACAAAACACTTCTACACTGGTGTGCCAACCCATTTAACCTGTTTTAAGTTAAATATTCATGGAAAACAAGAAATTATTTTCTTATGCCTGATTTGTTATTTTATATAAATCCATGTGTAGCTAACCTTTAATTTGCTAATATTTTAAGCATATGAAATTTTAATTCAAAGATTGTTAGTTCATTGCTATATAATTATTTTATTTTATTTTTTTATTTTTTGAGGGAATAGTTCATTGCTATAATGTGCTAAATTGTACAATATTTATATATACTTCAGAAAAGCAGGTGAAATTGTGTTAGCTTCTGGTTCAAAATTTCTACACTAACCCAACCTATTTATTATATAGTAAAACTTGCGTTTACCAACTTATGAAAACGGGTCATAAGGGCTTTACACTAACCGACATTTTGTGTCTGTTTTATTTCATGTTGTATCAAGTCAACTTTTTCCAGCCCTAATGTCGGCCTTGAACTTTTGAACATTATATATAGGAGCTAAAAGTTATGAAAATTTCATCGTAGCCTTTAATTGCAACTTAATCCCTAACACAGCCTTAATCTTGATTAAAAAGTAAATATGTCATTATAATATTTAAGGTTAACTTTGGGTTGGTGGAAGATTTACTAAAACGCCTCTAACCCTTGCAGGATTTATCTCTACCCAATTTAACTTTCTTTCTATCCCTCTCTTTAAGTGATAGTTCATCGACCTTTCTCTGAAAATTGTCATAAAAATTTACTCTTGCTCAAACCTACAATAAAGTATCCAGCTTTATTAACCTCATGAACAACCTGCAAATGTTGCACTTATAAAATGCCCTTCCATGGCTGCTGCTTGTACTGAAAGTTGTGTATCATCTCATTTTCTAGGTTAAAAGCAATACCAACAAGCATTGAGTTTGACCCACTTCCCTTCCATTGCTCCTCTGAGAAACAAAATAATTAAATTAAAGAGGGGGCAATTGACCAGATTGGTAAATAAAAAAGACCCTTAGTGACAAATTGGTAAAAAAACTTACTCCGGCGACAATTTGGTAAAAAAAATAACTTTAAGCGACAATTTGGTAAATAAAATAATCTCAGGCGACAATTAACCCAAAAATACAAAAATTTCCGACAAAGTACTCACAAATGCTTAATTTAGTTTCTTTTTCATGTTTTTTTATCAACCCTTTTAATGGAAATAACAATTTCAAGAAAAAAAAAAGTTGAAGTATCAATTTCGCTTAAGTTTCATACCCCTTATTAACGAAATTCTTTTAAAAAGGGGTTAAAAAAAATTGGTATTGGGATTTAGCAAAATAAAAAGGGGATGGCATAGTAATTCAAAATCTTAAATGGGAAAAATAAATTTAAAAAACACAAAACACAAATTAAATTAAGATTTTTAAAGAGTTTGTCGACAAAAATAAGATTTTTTGGGCTAAATGTCGCCGGAGTTTTTTTTTTTTTTTTTACCAAATTGTCGCATATAGTTAGCTTTTTTTACCAAATTGTCGCCGGAGTAAGTTTTTTTACCAATTTGTCACTAAGGGTCTTTTTTATTTACCAATCTGGTCAATTGGCCATTAAAG
Source organism: Chenopodium album (assembly GCF_948465745.1). NCBI lineage: Eukaryota > Viridiplantae > Streptophyta > Magnoliopsida > Caryophyllales > Amaranthaceae > Chenopodium > Chenopodium album. The sequence goes on along the minus strand of NC_137836.1, from coordinate 2,340,551 downwards.
AGGATAGTATTAACAAACAGATGAGATGAGCTGTGAAAGAGGATAGAGGATGAATTGATTTTATAAGCTACAGTTGGAAACCCTATTAAAGTTGTAGTGAACAATTCATGGGCTTTTAACAGTAATCAAATTAGTAAACACTAAATCAACCTATTTTACTGTCAAACTAATATGGTCTCATTTAGTACAAAACAGCATATGGGGGCTACCATAGGAATTTCTACCACATGTAATGTGCAAAAGTTAATGGCCACCATTGGGAATTTCCCTTAAAATAATGTTACTTTGGGGGAGTAATGGCGTGGCTCATGGTGTTTGGGTATGCAGTTATTTGCTTCACAAAGATGTGAACTAATGATTTTTGTGTTGATGTAAACACCCCTGGATCTGATTTTTAATCTTTTTGGTTTGCAAATGTTTTACACCTTCTGAAATTATTGAAGTTCATGGATATGTGAGGTGAAAATCCGTTAGCTAGGTGTGGCATAGGAACTAAAAGTTCTATAACGTATTGTATAAGATCATATTCAAAGATTTAATTAGTCTGATCCGTTACTGATTGATGGAAACATATTTTTATGTATCTGGAATATTAATGTTGATGAAATATGTGTCTACCTTGCCACTTTTGCATCCTCATAATATGAATATTTTGTCCTGTTTCATTTAAATTGCTCTCTAACAATTTCCTTATGATATTTGAACAGCTTTAGCTCGGTTTGCTTTTGGCCATAACAAGCATCTCAAATCTGTTGCTGCCACATATTGGAGATCCCAGCCAAACACTGGGCTCAGTACTCCGGGAAGTATCATTACTTCACACATTGGTCCTTTGTTAAGGATTGGGGGTGACAGCACTCCAATTGTTCGGGATGGGAGAGTCTCCACGAGTAGTCCACTGGCTACTGCTGGAATAATGCATGGGTCTCCTCTTTCAGATGATTCATCTCAACATTCTGATTCTGGTGCATCAAATGATGCTGTTGGCAATGGAATAATAAACCATGCTAGACCCAGACCTCTTGATAATAGTCTTTATTTGGATTGTATTTTTTCCATGTGTACATTAGCAAAGGACCCATCTCCTTGCATTGCAAGACTTGGGCGGAGAGTTCTCTCTATTATTGGAATTGAGCAGGTTGTTGCAAGACCCATAAGGCCCTCTACTGGTAGTGTTCGGCCAGGCGAGCCTACCACTTCTGCTGGTGCGAGGCTTTCTGGACTAGCTCGATCAGCATCCTGGTTTGATATGAGTTCAGGTATGACTCTGATGTGCTGACAAGCAGCCTGATAAATCTAACTAATGCATTAGCGACAGTATTTGGTGCTGTTGATTGATTGTATCGTTGTCTGTGATCTGATCCTATAATGTCTTTTATTCCTCAGACAAGTTGCTGTATTTAGATTTAGTTGATTCTTAGCTAAGATTTTTGTGCTGATATATTATTTCTGGGGTGGTTTAACAGGTCATCTCCCATTGACATTTAGAACTCCTCCTGTAAGTCCTCCTAGAGCGAGTTACTTGACAGGAATAAGGAGAGTTTCTTCCTTGGAATTTCGACCACACTTGCTCAGTTCTCCAGATTCAGGGTTAGCAGATCCACTGCTAGGTTATGGTGGGTCTAATGCTAATGCTGAGCGTAGTCTTCTTCCACGATCAACAATATATAATTGGAGCTGTGGGCACTTCTCGAAACCTCTTCTTACATCAACAGATGATAGTGAAGAATTAATAGCAAAGAGGGAAGTAAAGGAAAGATCAACGTTGGACCTCATAGTAAAATGTCAGCATTATTGTAAGTTGGCTTTGTTTTATAATCATTATTCTACTTGTCATTGCTTGACATGCCGATCTTCTTGTATCCTGATTTTTAAAAAATGTTTTTGTAGCTGTTAGCAAGCTAAATAATCAGATTGCAAGCTGGGATACCAGATTTGAGACTGGTACAAAAACTACCTTGTTACAACCATTCTCTCCTATTGTCATTGCAGCAGATGAGAAGGAAAGGATTAGGTAAGAAAACATTTGTTAATTTGTTTATCTTCCAATTTTTGCTGATTCTTGAAGAATTAACTATCTGCTGATATTTCATTTTGAAAACCTTAAGATAAGCATCTAGAAGCATATTATTTTGTAGATTTTGGCATTTAGTTTGTTTTTGGTTAAATCCTGGCTATTAAGAATGTTTAGTAATGAAATCTGTTGTAAGTGTCATTGTTTAGACTTTTTAATGTGAAAAGTTTGTAAGTAGATTCATTTTCATAATGATATTGATCATTATAGAGTTGTGAGGGATTTTTGTTTGTTTTTTCTTTTGTTTTTTTTGTTTTTTGTGGCGTGCTTCTCACCTGCAAATCATCAAATGGACTTCTAGCTGTTGGAAAATTTGATACCATTCTTTCTGAAATATTATGGACAAAAAAGTTGGCAATATTGAAGTTCATGGATATTGTGATGTATTTTCTTTTGTGCACTTTTGTTGTTGGCCCTTGCTGCCCTTCTCTGTGTGATTTAGTTCTGTGTAAACGTATGTATACAGTCAATACAGATGTGATGTTTCAATTAGAAAACTTAGTAAACGAGTGACCTTTCTTACATGAGTAATGATGTCATTGATTTCTAGATGTCTATTTTGCAGAATGTGCCTATCTATTTGGTGAAATTTCTTATTTTTTGCTTGTGCTTAAATTTTGATGATTGAAGTGTTGAAGTTCAAAAGGCTATAATGTTTAGTGGGTTTATACAGCATATAGTGGGAAACTTGGCTTAATGGTTTTGTAAACGGTTCCTGTTTTTCTTACACCTGGTGTTTCAATGTCAAATACACCATTGTACATACTCCCTCCGTCCCATATTATAGTTCCTGTTTTCCTATTTTGGAGACCCAAAATATTGTTCTATTTTTGGATAGTATGTAAAGACAATTATATCCTCATTTTTTAAACTTTATTCATTGTACTTCCTAAATTACCCTTGACTTTTCCACTTGCATTGTACTTTTTTCCACTTTCGCTCTCTAACTTTTGTCTATAATTGTACTTCTCAATTTTTTTAAAAATGTATTTCATCCACTTTCTTCTCCCATTTCTTAAATACGGTGAAAAAACACAAACAAGAATTATATATTGGGACGGAGAGAGTATTATTTTTGGTATTGTGATTTAAGGTAGAAGCTGAATCATTAAGGTTTCAACAGCAGATACATTCTCTACTCTTGTTCATGGCAATCTCTTTTTCTGTTATTCATGTGTGTATCACTTCGTATCTTTAGGCCATAGATTATGTAGTTGACGTGATGGCTTGCACATGTTGTGTTACATAATTTGGAAAAATTGGGCAAAATTTGGGAGGGGTGTGGGCAACTGGGCAAATATTTTGAACTGGGATATGGGCAAAATTTTGAACTGGGGTGTGGGTAAAAATTGGGAGGGATGTGGGCAATTAGGGGGGGGGGGGGGGGGGAGGGAGAATTAGGGGGGGGGGTGTGGGAAAATTTGAACTGGGGTTGCATAATTTGCCCATCCCCCTCACTAACAGCCAGTCATCAAAGGCAAATTATACTAGTTAATTGGTAATTCTTTGCTCATTTTAACAAAGTAGGGAGCAAATTACGAACTTGTTTCTTAGGGGGGGGGGTGTGGGAAAATTTGAACTGGGGTTGCATAATTTGCCCATCCCCCTCACTAACAGCCAGTCATCAAAGGCAAATTATACTAGTTAATTGGTAATTCTTTGCTCATTTTAACAAAGTAGGGAGCAAATTACGAACTTGTTTCTAATATCATATTGTCAAATGAGGTAACATTGTTTTGAACATAAAATAGTCATCTGCTAATTCCAGCAGTCCTATATATATATATATATATATATATATATATATATATATATATATACATATATATATATATATGTATATATATAAAAAAATATATATATAATATAGATACAAGTTTTAAGTGCATATCAACATCTTTATTGGTACCAGTTTTGTTGTTATTTTATCAGCTGAACAAAAGTAGCTGATCTTTTTTACTTTCACTATATTACTTTTCATTGCTCACATTCATGTGCTTTGTGTTTCTCTCAGGGTTTGGAACTACGAGGAACCAGCACTTTTGAATAGTTTTGATAATCATGAGTTTCCTGACAAGGGAATTTCTAAACTCTGCCTTTTAAATGAACTTGATGATAGTTTACTTCTTGTTGCTTCTGGTAAAGTTTCCTCGTCTATGTTCCTTTACATTTTTATGCTATGAGTATGAGAATTCTCATGCATTAAGTAATACTACCTTCATTGTTTTTAGTTGACATGTTTTGACGTTAGCACTATTCACACTTCCCTTTGACTGTGTTTATTGATTTATACATAATGAAAAATAGTCATATGAGATATTGTTGGGTTTTTCTCAATATGTATTTTCAAAATATCAACTTTTTATAGTTTTTGCTTATCGGTAATTAAAGATATTAATGGTTGAATTTGTGCATTGGCACACGTGACTAAAAAAACATGTCAACTTAAAAGAATCAGAGGAAGTATATTGATACCTAAATTATTAGAACTAAGGGTGAATTATACTTATTTTTTCTTCATGAAGGTGATGGAAACGTTCGAATTTGGAAAGACTACATGCAAAGGGGGAAACAGAAGCTTGTGTCTGCTTTCTCTTCTCTGTCTGTTCAGGGACCTACTACTCGAAATTTGAATGCTGTTGTGGATTGGCAACAACAATCTGGATGCCTAGTAAGTACTTGTTTTGTCAGCCACTTGAACTTCACATATTTTGAAATGTATTCTAAAATATTTCCATCTATTTTAGTTTGTGGCTGGAGATGTACCGTCAATCAAGGTTTGGGATCTAGACAAAGAACAACTTGTGCATTCCATTCCTTCATCCCCCGATAGCAGCATATCAGCACTGGTATCTCTTTTAATCCCTACCTCAATAATCTAGTTACCTGTTTCATTTGTGTTGAATTTTGAGAACCAGAATTTAATGTCTTACTATTATGATTTATATTTTTTTTGGGATAAAAAATTATGCTTCCCCCGTCTCATTTTAATGGTTTTCCTTGCTTTTTAAACCAAGGAAATCACTGAAGCCTATGAGAGAATTATGAAAAAATGGAATTTGGAAAGAGAGAATAGTAAAAAAAAATAAATAAATAAAAAATAGTGGACCCAAAAGAGTTAAGGATGTGTTTAAAAGGTAAAGTGCAATAATTTTTTAAAATATTCATCTATGGAAAGTGTGTCCATTAAAATGAAATTGAGGGAGTAAATGAGTGATTTTTCTAAACCTCTCCAATCAAATATCCCTTTAATGCCCCTGCAGCCTTAGCCCCTTCAGACGCAAGATAAGTTAATTTGTCCCAGACATAATCAAAAGATAAAGAAGCTTCTTGGGAATCCTTCTCAAACCAAAAATGCCACAAAGTTGCCCTAAAAATGCACTGTGCTCTCCTTGTCCTTGCCAAACCATGGAGAACAAATTTATAAGCAATCCACCATCATCAGAAAGGAAAACCCTAGTTTTTTTGATATAGAGCAAACAATCTCTACCAAAGCTAATTTGTCATTTCATGATGAAGGAAAACATATGAATATGACTCGCTAGCACTTTTGTACTGCAAGCAAATATCCTAAAGAATTAGCCCCAGCCTAGGCCTTTGAAGCATGCCATTAAAAGTAATCCTACCTAATGCTAACGTCCAAACAAAATCTCTTACCTTTATAGGGACTTTGTGCCTTTTCAAATCAAATTTGTTATTAGGAAAAGTGGAAACTGAGGGGGCTGGGTCAAACAGCAGAGAATTTATACACATGAAAAGTTCCTAAAGTGTCCCTTGTTGGATCCTTTACTGTATTCAATCTCAGTTTTGAGAACCTGAATTAAAGAAGGAAGCTCCTCAATCTCCATCTCACATGGAGGCCTTTGGAAATATAAATTGTACTCATTTCATAATAAATATAGACACTGGGGTGTTATGACGAGAAGACAATTGGAATGATCGAGGGAACATAACACCAACAGGTTGCGCTCTTCTCCAAACATCTTCCTAAAAACGAATGTGAGAACCATACTCTATCTTGAACCTCACTAAAGGGGATATTTAAGTGAATACATGTGAAATAAATTCCCAAGGGGTCTGTCTTTGTTCTTAGTTTAATTGTTAGTACATGGCTATATATTCTTTGTGATCAGCTATCATACTCTTTATGAATAGTTGTTATCTTTTTGTTCTTTGTTTCATCAACTTTTTTTGTCTGCTTAACACTGTAACTTGGATTTCTAGGCTGCTTCTCAAGTTCATGGAGGTCAATTTGCTGCTGGGTTTGTTGATGGCTCTATCAGACTCTATGACATTAGAACACCTGAAATGTGAGCTAACTTTGGGTCTTCTTTTGTCTTTTATTACTTTGAATTGCATTGTATGTTGTCAAAGTTGCACATGCTAGCTTGCCTTGTCACATGCTAGCTTGCCTTGTCACATGCTTGGTGCTTTTCTTGGGTTTGAATTAACTTGATTGCACTGACATGTCAATTATGTTGCTATTTGTGAAAGACTCAAATGAGACTACTTGCAGATTGGCCATTGGAATTTAGTTTGGATAACGGTATTATGTTTTTACTATGGTTAATTCCATTATTTACCATTGGGAAGTTGGTGTTCCACAATACATGTGTTAAGAACTAAAAGTATCTGTATGAATGATGTGGCACGGGTTTCATTGTGAGAAAACAAGTTTGTTCAAGTTTAGGATATCGGCTAGATCTAATGGAAGGAACTGGCTGAATTTTATCTAGTTATCAATTTTTTTCATTAATTTTAAAGCTTTTTCTTACCTACGCACGCACATATGTATTAATGACAATGTTAACTGTTAAATCAGATAGAATGATTAAATAAACCTTAAATTAAAAGCTACATATAATTTCAAGCATGAGAATACTCAACAGATTTCTCATTATTTTCTGCTGCTCTTGGTATTCTTTGAACTTTATATGTTTAGTGAGATTTTGAGTCTTCTCAGGGCTTACTATATCTGTAACCGTCTTTGACTTTTTCTAAATGCTCTTATCCTCTTTAGGCTTGTTTGCGCTACCCGCCCGCATATCCAGAGAATTGAAAGAGTTGTAGGAATCGGCTTTCAACTAGGGCTAGATGTGGCTAAGGTGAGTACTCGCCAAATTATTGCTTATATAACAGCAGCACTTGATAGAAAAACAGATAAAATTGATGATTAGTATAACCTCTATTCTTAAATATTCTTGACAATTAATATATGCACTAAATTTAAGGTCAGATTGTTAGAAGAGAGAGAATGGGGTAACAGCATAAAATTTGGCCTATAAATAACAAGTGATTGATAAAGTGGGGTGTTTGTGTCGTGTAAGGAAGGATACTATAATAAATATAATTGCCAAATCAGGTATAAAGTAAGAGTGTAAAGAACAAAGAGGAACAGAGGTTATACATGCTCAGATGCTCTTGCTAATCCGAGTTTTTTTTTCCTTGGGAATATAACTCTGTAAATTGGGTTGCACAGCACTGCCTAACCACGTATTTGTTTCACTCTTCTATCTCCAGATTGTCAGTGCATCTCAGGCTGGTGACATTCAGTTCCTAGATATTAGAAATCACAGTGATGCATACCTCACAATTGATGCCCACAGGGGATCTCTAACAGCTTTAGCTGTTCATCGGCATGCGCCCATTATAGCCAGTGGTTCTGCAAAGCAGCTTATTAAAGTCTTCAGTTTAGAAGGTGAGCAACTAGGCACCATTCGATATCACCCAACGTTCATGGCTCAGAAGATTGGACCTGTAAGTTGCCTCAGTTTCCATCCCTATCAAGTGCTACTCGCTGCTGGTGCTGCCGATCCCTTTGTTACCTTATATGCTGATGACAATAATCCCACAAGATGAACATGTGTACTACCCAAGGCCGAAGGCTATGGCATTGTTTAAGACAACATGGTGACATGATTGAGATCTATGTTGAAGTTACATTGATTTGGGATTTTCCAGGAAATTGTTTTCTGGGAGGTATTGGGAATGATGATGCATCAGTCGTGTCACTACGTTCTCATACCGAGTATAATGGAGTTGTGGAGGTTGGGATTTAGGTTTTTCTGCTGCACATTCATTAGCCCCCATGTAAATTTCGAGCCAGATGATAAAGAGTCCATTCATTCCAGGGAGGCTTCTGCTAATAAGCTTGCAATATATAGGTATTGACAGTGTAAATATATATAAATGCCTTGCGTCTTTGTCCATCATTTGTTATTATGTCTTTTTTCAAAATTTCTGTAGGGGGGGAGGGGTTTTGTAATGTTTTTCTTTTCCATTTGTTTCAAATTTGTAGCATATTACAAGCAAGCGTTCATATTAGTCAGTGAATTTGGGTGATTGACCCTAACGGTTTAGGCGACAGAGGGATGTTGGTGCATATTTATGCATGTATTAGCTGATTAACGAGTGCTCTAGTGGTACAGGTAGATGCTTGATGTCCATCATTTAATCTTGTACATAGAATTTGTTGAAATTGTGATTTACTTAATTGTAATCAGCGTGTATCATTATCCTTCTGAATTCCTCGTCTTCTAATAAGCTCTCTTAATTTTCATCTAAATTGCCCCCCTATAATTTTCACTGAATTTTACTCAAATGATGTCCCTAAATTTGAATTATTCTCAATGGTACTTGGCTAAAATATTGCAACTATCGTAGCTTTTCAATGGAATTTGTAGTTAAGGTAAGATACTTCGTAACAGTAATATGGGTATTCACGTTCTAACTAGAGCTGTCAATTTGGGTAAACGGGTCGGGTTTGAGTTGGGTTAGTACGCGGGTTGGGTTCGGGTTGGGTCATGCTTGAGTCGGGTCACGTCGGGTCATACATCTTGTCGGGTTTAGGTCGGGTTAGTAAAAGGTCGGGTGAAAAATAGGTCGAGTTAAATTCGGGTCTTTACGAGTTTAAACGAGTTAGAGTTGTTCTCGGGTTCAAGTTGGGTTCGGTTCAAGTCAATTATTTACAGGTTATAATCAGGTCGGGTCATTCTCGGGTTCAAGTCAATTATTTACGGGTTATAATCAGGTCGGGTCATTCTCGGGTTCAAGTCAATTATTTACGGGTTATAATCAGGTCGGGTCATTCTCGGGTTCAAGTCGAGTTCGGTTCAAGTCAATAATTTGCGGGTTATAATCAAGTCGGGTCATTTCCAAGTCAGATCATTCTCGGGTTTGAGTCGGGTTCGGTTCAACTCAATAATTTGCAGAAAACATATTTCGTCCCTAAAATTCGTCCCTAAAATCATGTTGTGAAACTAACCTCTTAAAATTCAAAGTGAAATATTGAAGGAATAGAGTTATGATTCAATTTCCGTTCCAATACCAACATGAGATAACGACCTTACATATTGATTCAATAACAAGTCGGGTTGAATTTGGGTCGGGTCAATAACAAGTCGGGTTGATTCGTGTCGGGTTTGTAACAGGTTGGGTTGAAATTCGAGTCGGGTTTGTAGCAGATCGGGTTAAATTCGGGTCGGGTTAGGAACAGGTTGGGTTGAATTCGAGTCGGGTTAGGAACAAGTCGGGTTGATTTCGGGTTTTGACAGGTTAAAACGGGTTTGGGTCAATTTCGGTTTAGGTCGGGTTCGGTTCATGTCAATAATTTACAGGTTACATTCGGATCAGGTCGTCTCTAGGTCGGTTAATGTTCGGGTTCGGATCTCAAATACTCGGATCAACTAGGGTCTAGGGTTGGTTTCAGGTCGGGTTAGGTCGGGTTCGGGTCATCATTTTTTTTTCGGGTTCAGATGGGTCGGTTAATAGGTCGGGTTAGGGTTGGTATTTCGGATCGGGTCAGCTTTTGACAGCTCTAGTTCTAACCAAGCCACTACATGCTTTTTTTTTTTTTTTTTTTTTTTTTTTTTTTTTTTTTTTTACTATATGTCTATATGTACTCGTATGTTTTAGAGGATCCAAATCTGGCTGGACCTTTGAGTAAAATCTTGTGCCCAAACTCACAAAATAATGTCGAGATTGTCGGGCCTAAATAAGTTTTTGTGGGGCTAGGCTCGGTTTTTATGCTTGTCCAAATCTGCACTTTTTTTGGGCCAGTCTGGACTAGCCACCGGACTGGACCGATGATCATTTCTAATATGTTTATGGACTTTGTTTATGAATGTTACAATATAGAGGCTATGGATACTTTTCCATCATGAATTAACAAGTGTATGTAAACAATCGAACCAAAGCAAACATTGATTAAAAATGTCCATGTCTCAGAGCATTCCCATCAGTGAGGAGAATTTTGCTCATGAGCAAAATTGATGAGCAAAATTGCAATATTTGCTTCCCCACCAATGAGCAAATCAAAATATGCTCATGAGCATAATGAAATTTGCTCATCCTATGAGCAAAAATGAAAGTGAATAGTGAAATGGTGGGGCCCAGCAATAGTACTAACCGGCTTTTTTTTTTTGCTTTTGACACCCTCAAAACGACGAGTTTTGGGGTTTGGTCTGAAGAAATGACCCCCAAAACGACGCGTTTTGATGGCAGCCAAGCAAAAAAAATTTAAATGCAACTGCTGACAGGGGCGCGTCAGTCCAGCGAATGGGAAGCTGACACGCGTCCCTGTCAGCTTGTTCCTCCAATCAAAAAATTCAACCGTTTAGCAACGGTAATTTGGCCGTTTTATAATTATTAAAAAAAAAAAAAAAAATTCACCAACGGTTATATTTTTTTTTGCTCTACAAATAGAGATCCATTTTGACATATTTTGGTATAATTTCAAAAATCACAAAAACACTAAATATTACACTTAATCCCATTTCTAGTGAGATTTATGTTATAATTTCTAATATAAAGTTGAGAAAGGTTAATTTTTTTTTTTTTGGTTTATTATTTTTTTTTAATTACTGTTTTTAGTACTTTAATATTTTTTCAAAACGTTATTAATGATATTTTAAGTAGCAATATTTTTTTTAAGTTTAAAAAATCCAAAAAACTCTTTATTATTTTTACTCCCAAGTTTAGTTAGATTAAATTTTCATTTTCTAATACTCTTTATTTTTTAGTGTAACTACTTTTTTTCTCAACAAAAAAAAAATAAAATTATTTAATTACTTTTTGTACCACTCAGAAATTATTTAAAACGTTATTAACGTTATTTTATTTTAATTTAGGTGTGCCTCTTAAGTATATATTGTTGTTTTTAATTTATTATACAATATAATGGATCCAAACAACCCTAATTACAATCAACTTGCTCAACATTTTTCTGATTTAGGTGATGATTTCATTAGTAGTCCAAATTTTCAATTATTCCTAGAAAGATTAGGCAACCCTTCTTCTCAAAATTCCGTTCATCAACCAACACCTCCACAAATTCCCAACAATGAAAACACTTTTTTTGAGCAACAAACTCCTCCCGTTACCGAAGGGAGCAACTCTGAGTACGATGTCAGCCAAGAAGAAGCTGTTCCGGAGACACCACAGTATCCTCCACCACCTTCAAGGACTCCGGCCAATCAACCACTTGCCAAAGCGAGTCGCATTTGGTCGGTTGCTGAGGATGAAGCTCTAATTGGGTTCTACCTAGAACTAAGTGATGATGCGCTTCGTGGTACGAGCCAAAAGGCATCCGAACTATGGCGAAAAGTTCATGCAGCTTACTGTACACTACAAGCTGAGAAACCGCATATTCTCCCGCCAAGACCTATGAAGAGTTTGGAGACGCATTGGAGAAGAATGACAGCTGATTTGCTACAGTGGACTAATTGCTATGACGAGGCGGGCAAACTCCCTGAAAGCGGAAGTGGTTACAACGAAGCCGATCGAATTAAACACGCCTCCAAGTTGTTTTATATCTCCTCTAATCCACAACATAATTTTGCATTTCCACATGGAGTGGAAATGGTTAATAAAGATCCGAAGTGGAGGACTAAACTAAGATGGGGTCTGTCAAAAGAGGAAAGAAAGGGTTGCGGTGCCGATGATGAGGAAGATAGCAGTGGAAGTGGGAAAAGGTCTAGGGGGGAGAGTGAGAATGAAATCCGTATTGATGGATTTATGTCCGGAGGATTACCACGACCAGACGGTGTCAAAAAAACGAAGGCTAAGCGTAAGGGCAAAGCAGTTGCTTCCGAAAGTGCAATATTGAGCATTAGTGAGCAGATAAAGGCGTGTACCGAGGTTAGAGAAAGGGAGGCGAATTTACGACAACAACGGTTGGAACTTGATCGAGAAAAGGAGAAGAGGAAGCAAAAACAAGTTGAATTAGCAGAGAAGAAGATGAATTTTGATATGCTTCAATCACTTTTAGCAAGGACAACACCACTCACTCCAGCTGAAGAGGCCCACAAGGACGAGTTACTTCAATTAGTCTACGGTAGAAATTGACTGTATTTCCTTAATGAGTTTATTTTTAATTAGTTGTTCTTTATTTTGTTCAATTTTAATTAGTACTATTTTGAGGTTAGCTTTCTTTACTTAGTTAATCTTTAATTAGTTTAATTTTTATGAGTTGTATTCATGTCCCTTGTCTTATTAGACATTGAGTTATAATATGTCTTCCATGTCAGTTGTATAATTGTATTTTGAATAGTCAAGATTCTTTTCTGTCTTCCTCAAAAAAAAAAAAAAAAGATTCTTCTCTGTCTTACTATCTTAAGTGTCATTGAATTGTCAATCATGTTTCATCACTCATTGAATTGTCAATCATGTTTCATCAGTCATGGAATTGTCATTCATATTTTGGACTTGTCATTGAGTTTTCATGCTTATAAATGATAGTGATACCATCTTACGCAAATATAATCAAACTCCTCAAAAAATATTCCAAACACTCAAGTAACCAGCAAACACAATGTTTTCCATTAGCTCAACCTCCAGCTCGTCTGATTCTGATCAATACGTTGAATTTGATCATTTAGTTGACGAATTTGTCACAACCCATCTACCAACTTTGTTGTATAACAACCAAACACAACCCCAACCCGTATCCGATGTTGAATGTGTTCCAGAGCGTAGAGGGGATACGGATAGAAGAGATAGGGAAAAGGGGCATGTTCAATTATTTATGATTACTTTGCAAGTAATCCAGTTTATAGCGACAAACAATTCCGGCGTAGATTTCGAATGCAACGACCTTTGTTTTGTAGGATTATGAACAAGGTGGTTGAGGGGGATCAATTCTTCCAGCAGCGTAGGAATGCACCTGGAAGGCTTGGTTTATCACCGTTGCAGAAATGCACCGCTGCGATTAGAATGTTGGCGTACGGTACCTGTCCAGATGCGGTGGATGAGTATCTGCGCATTGGCGAAACTACCTCCAGATTGGCTTTGCAACATTTTTGTCAAGGGGTTATTACACATTTTGAAGCTGAATATCTCAGAAGTCCCACCGACGAAGATTTAAGGAGAATCTTGCATCAAACTGAAATGCGAGGTTTTCCCGGTATGATAGGTAGCATTGACTGCATGCATTGGGAGTGGAAGAATTGTCCTATGGCTTGGAAAGCGCAATACGCAGGCCGTAATAAAAATGCAACCCTCATTCTGGAGGGCGTTGTAGATCAAGATTTATGGATTTGGCATGCATTCTTTGGGATCCCGGGATCTTGTAATGATCTTAATGTCCTTTACCGATCTCCGGTCTTTGATGATGTTCTTCATGGTCGGGCACCTCCAATTCATTTCACCGTGAACGACCATGAGTACAACTTGGGCTATTACTTAGCAGATGGCATTTACCCAAAATGGGCTACTTTTATTCAAGGTATAACACTTCCACAACTTCAAAAGGATAAATTATTTGCTGATAAACAAGCTGGAGCTCGGAAGGACGTTGAACGGGCTTTTGGGGTTTTACAGGCTAGGTTTGCCGTTCTACGACAACCCTCCCTTGCGTTTAACGAAGACATATTGTGTGACATAATGAAAGCTTGTATCATTATGCACAACATGATTGTCGAAGATGAACGACACAACTATGCTCGGGCCGAAGTTTTAAGAAGGTACTATGAACAAGATCGCCTGCAAATTACAAGACCCACTACAAGTGCTACAGTTAACAACAACGAGCCTTTTGAATTCAATGTTGGCCGACCGCCAAACGTTGATTTCGACACGTACGTCCACAGAAGAATGTCACTACGTGATAGAGACACTCATGTTCAATTAAAAGCGGATTTAGTGGAACACATTTGGCAAAAATATGGTTCTATTAATGAGTAAAAAAAATAAATTTGTCGTAAGATTACAATTTAATAGAGTATTAATCGTACGTTTAAAATCTAGGTTCGTTATTGGTTTGTAGTATTAAATGTATTCGTACGCTAATTAAATTTTATGTTGTATTACATTTATAATTAATTAGCGATTAAATTTCAATATTATGAATGAAAATTTAATAATTGTATTAGATTAAATAAAAGTATAATTGTAATTAGTACCCATAAATATTCATTTAACCAAAACATAATAAATATTAATAGGGTGATGTGTAAGAGAGAGAGATATTGGTGGGGTATGTGAAAAAGTAGAAGAGAGATTGATGAGCATTTTTTTTTTGCTCACTAGTGGGATAAATTTTGCTCACTAAAAATGCTCATGAGCAAATTTAGTTGGGAAGAGAGAGAAAGTGGGTAGAGAGAGAATGAGGAGAATTTTTTTTGCTCACTAGTGGGGATGCTTAAACCATACCTAATATGTAATAAATCCGTATTTCTTTACTTGAACATTATTTAAATTGATTTGACCTATATATTCAACTTGAATCGGAGAAAAACTATCTTATTGTCACCTCTACCATAATCAATCCATCACTCTAAGCTAATATATTTACTTGCAAAGTTCAAGAGTGGGAAGAGACAGGCAGTAGAAGGAGATAATGGTTAACCTATTAAAAGAAGTACAAGCTATTTTGTTAAAACTAATAACAGCCATCATTTTAAATCTTGGATACTCTGAAATCTAGTATTATAAATTTCATAATATAATCATATGATTGTACTCAAAATTAATAATTTGATTTAGTTCTATTTGAACTTTTAGAGATGCCAATGTGTATAAAGTAGAAACATCAAAATTTGAAGATCTAAAAATGACGACATTATTTCGTTAAAAGGGAAGCAAGAAACATGCAATTGTGGGCTATACAAGTAAGTTAAGGAAATATCAAACACTTGAATGACTTCATAATGTGCTCATCTTAGGTTCTTACATTCTCTACCGTTGGATTTGGAACAAATAACACATACCTAGTCTATGGTGGGTAGCACATTTTTAAATCTTCAATCAATTTCTCATTAATGACTTTGTTGTTTTATGATTAGTCAATACATTTGAGCATTAATATTGATTGTTAATTCTTCCTTCATTATTATGAATTACTTTTTATTTTTTTAATTTTTTTTTGTTGGTGTAACATGTTTTTTCATGTTATATTATGTCAGATGATGTAAAAGTCCTCAGATTAGATGGTACTCCATTGATCAAAATATATAGGGTTATAAAAGTGAGTTCAAATCAGGTAAGAAAATCTCACAAAATTATTAAAGAATATTCACAAAACTATATCCTTCTATACAAAAAAAACAGAATAATATCTAGAATATATATTTATCATATTATATCAATTTTATTTTTATTTTTTTTAGTGAAAGAGAGGGGCAAGCCCCAATATTCTATCAATTATCAATATGTAACAAATATAAAATGTTTTTAATACTAATTACAATTGCTAACAATAGTTGGAAAAATTATGTATATAAATTACTTTTTTTTTTTTTTTTTTTTTTTTGAGACAGTATGTAAATTACTTTTAAAAATTAAAATTAAAACTTTTATACATATAATCTCAAGCCACAAATTAATTAAAAAATTAAATTCAATGTTATATTCCATTTTATTTTTTCTTTGATGTGGACAATAATCTATGTAATAATACTCAATGATGCTCATTTCTGTTGCTTGTAACATTTTTATTTTCTTTAAATAATTTACTAATTTATATAAAAAGTATCATGAAGAAATTGACATGTTGGTGTGGGTACTAATTTTGTTAGTTGTATTTAAGCCATGTGTTTGGTTAGCGATCATAGACAAAATTCAAGGAAAGAACGGACTTGTATTTTTCCATAAAATAAACTCTTTAATGATTTCTTTTGTTTTATAGGAAGGAAAATAAATCCCTTTTTTTTTTTTTTTTTGCCTTCTTTCTCTTTTCCACATATTGTTAATAGTTTTACACAATATATTTGAAAAGTGTTTTGATTTTCACTTAATAGTGTTTTGAGATTTTGAGTTCTAAGCTAAGAGATTTTATGAGAGAATTCCTATTAATCACTACAAGACATTTGAAATTTATATTAAAATCATTTATAATTATAATAAGACTAATTAGCTATGACGTTTCATACATGAATACTTCTAAAAGTAGAATTCTATTTAATTTTATGGAGTTTATTTTATTCATCACGAAACCTAGCCATAACTTTTCAAACTACTTGGCAATTATTTTCTTAGTTTGCATAAATTCAAAATAACCTTAAATGAAGTTGCATTTAATAATTTATCGAAAAAAAAAATATATTTTAAAAAAAAAAAAACTAATTTTGCTTGTAAAAACTCTAAAGTACGAATAAATGTTACTTAATATATCATTTTATCATGATCGCGCCATGAAAATTAAAACCACTTACTATTTTTTTTTTTTTTTTTGACAGGAAACCACTTACTATTTACTTGTACCTACTACATACATTTATTTTGAGAATTTTTTTACTATATTTGCTCAATTCTTTTTGAGTGATTGCAATATTTAGTGTAAATAATAAATATTACAATTAGATTAAAAAAAACAATGAAATATTAAATTTATATAATTGTTGCATTCAGGTACAGTTACTTGTAAAATACAGCAAAATATATTAATTGATAATTGATTCCATGTGGACCTTTTCTCTACCATTATAGTGTTTGATAAGTTAGCCTCAAAGTCTTTACTATAAACCACTTTGAAACTAAAAACATAACAATATAACATCTCTCTCATTTTCTCTCCTTCTTTTTTTTTTTTTTTTTTTTTTTTTTTTTGCTCATTTTCTACATTTTGATGTATTATATATAGTTGCTTAACTATAATCACAAATATTAGAAGAAATCAAAGTAGATAATTTACCAAGAAATATATATAATATAATATGGATTACCCAGCTCCAATATTAGTGTGTGTGATTTGTAGAAGAAGTCTCTTACTGTTTTCAGAACTTGCTCAAATTTTCTATGATCTTGTCTCAGTTATCTCTTCTGCCCTCCTTCAGTTTTCGACGTCGTCGAGAAGATCTGCTATTCATCATTCCTCCATTACTGTAAGGTTTTCTGGGACATCTAATTTAATGGCTGTTTAATTAGTGTAATTATTAGTTAGTTAGTTTTTTATTTTTTTTTTTAATACTTTTTTTTTTGATGATTTATTATATATTGTTGTTCAATAATGAAATGAAACAATTGTATTAATATATAAATAATATAATTTCATATGGTTTAGTTATGCTTACGGTCAACTAGCTTAATTACTTGAATAAAGTCTAGAGATGGTATATATATGCAACCTGTATTTGAATCTCGTCTACATCATATGTCCTTTACATATACACCAAAAATAAATATGATTTAGCTGTAGATTTTCGCTTTCGTGATGTTAGTATAATGATAGAATTACTATAGAGAAAATGGTTGATTAATTTTTGCTCGTACTAGTGTATGTCCAAGATCTATATATTTAAGCTTAACCTTTCTTTAGAAGCTTGACATATGTTACATTTGTTCATATTTATCGATAAATTAAGTTTTTATTAAGCTCTAAAAGACATTAAAACAGTTAAACTTTACACAGAGTTGAGTAGAATTGAGATTCATAGATATGAAATTGAGATTCATTCGAAAATTAAGATATAATTAACTTAACAATTTGAATTATAAATTTCCACCAATGTCAAATAATTTTTGTTCACCAACAAAATTTGAGAAGCGATGAGAGCATTGCAATGCTACAAGAATGCTTTCTTGTGTGTCCATTATTTTTATTTATTTATTTTATTTTTTATAATTCAATAGGTTGAGTTTACATATTTTTATTTTCAACTTATTCAAATACTGTTTTTAAGTATAAATATATTCCCTGTTTGAAAAATAATCTATTTACGAGTTGAGAATAGTTATCCTACATTCCTACATTTACAAGATAGAGAGAGAATAATTAACATCTCATATTAGTTAACTACTCCATCTATCATCAATTGATTTTAAGATAAACTGTACTATATTTATATAGTTATACTCTCCTTTGGATAATCACTCAATCTCGGCCCACTAAAGCTCATATCGTGTGCTATATATGATTACAGTAAGAATTACTACATGAGAGGGTTACATAAATTATACATGTAACATTTGTATAATTTATACAATACAAGCTAGTTTCATGCCATTTTACGGGTTACAGAAACGTGCAAGTCTATATTATACAATACAACATGAGAGGGTTACATAAATTATACATGTAACATTTGTAACACAATTGCATCACAGGAAATATTTTAAGTATTGCATTAACATTGCGGACATGGTGTTACTTTCTAGATATAAGCTTCATTTTATAATTTTGATCGAGGTGCGATCTTACTTCTTACTAAGAGGCTAATACTATCACAACAGTGACTAACATGGAAAACAAAAACAATTACCAACATAATACCGAAAAACTATCTAAGGTTCAGAGGTACCAGATACAGATTTGAGTAGAAAAAAAGAGAACTTCATGACATGAAACGTTTGCATCTTCATATCAAGCAGAAACCTAAGCACGCATATGAAGAGACAGTAATAGAGAGACAACGAGGTGTTGGCTCATCATCGTTCATGTTCGTCCTCCACAGAAGAAGAGAACTTCACGCTGTAATTGGATGCTTAGATTTTTAACCAAGAAGCAAGCAATAGATACAACACATTACCAAATGCAATGAACTTTACATATGATATTGAGTCTTATTGCATCACTTCTTCACATCTTTGCCATCACACAATCCATCACGTCCACCAGGTAGTCTGAAAAAATAAACCAGAGATACAATACGATAATCAACTTCAACTATAAATGAAGTAAACAAAGACTTTGAAAGCAAAGGAGTGTCAAGTAGTCGTGTCAAACAGGTTAGTCGGACAGATACAGGCCGGTGAGTTTTCAGGTGAAAAGTGCATTTTTAACCAGCATGCTTTCGAAATTTACAACTATATTTGCTCAGGTGTTTCTCAACCAAATTATATTTAACAAGTCAAGTTTGGGTTGGGTTGGCTTGACTCAAATTCCCGGTTTCTTAATAGACAGTAGAGTATTAGACTATGCGATACAAAAAATGTGCTATAAATGACTACACCCTGACTAGTGTTGCTTTAATTTAAGTCAAATGCTACAGCCTCACTTTGATCATGTAATGAAATAAAATAAGCAAATGGACTGGAAAAGTCGTGAGGTGAATGCATTCTTCTGCACATCAGAGCTTTTGTACTAGAGAACGACACATACAAAACCCTGTTTCATGCCTAAATTTTAAGATATTAAGTTATACAAGCAATAATAATATAAGGGTGAGCAAGATTTACCAGCATCATCCTTGGTGAAGCAGAGGGGAGGTGTGATTCTGAATACATTGCCATAATATCCTCCTTTTCCGACCAATACTCCCATTTCTTCAAAGTAAATGAATAAATTCCGTCAAAAGAAAGCTTATGGCACAGGTTTAAGGCACACGAGGAGAAAGTTTCAGGTAAAAAAGAAAACTTAACGAAAGACTACAATATTTACCTTTCATTTGGTCCATCACATGAAAGACCTCATCCTTCGCTGGAATTTTCTTTTCACGATCCTTAACAAGTTCTACCCCTAGCATCAATCCTCTTCCCCTCACATCACCAATCACTTCAATAAAAAACAGCAAAGTAGAAAAAATCAGCACATCTTAAAAATAGATATAAAAAATAAAAAAAGAAAAACTTTGAAAACTCATTCTATCAGAATCAAGGCATGAAACCTACACTCATATTTGTCCATCAGAGCAGTGAGCCTCGTCTTGAGATGGGTACCCACAACATGAGCATTTTCCTGAAGTTTTTCCTTTTCAATCACTTTGAGAACAGCATGTCCTGCAGAAGTGCATACAGGATTTCCACCAAAGGTATTGAAATAACTACGACGAGTTAAGACATTCGCAATCTCAGGGGTGGTAACTACTGCACCAAGGGGAATACCATTCCCAATACCCTGAAAAATCACAAACAGAGAAATATGTCAAAAGAATTTTTTTTTTCAGAACCTTTAACAACAACCCAAGATAGAGAGTTCTGGGTATTCAAAAGATCCCAAATCTGCTCGCTTATATTTAGGGGTTGACATATTCCTCACTCTCATAGTTCCTTCTAAGTTGCAACAAAAACAGCTTAATGTAATAGTTCAATGATTCAATTTCCAATTACTTCTGCCATAATTCAAACCTTCAAAGTATAATGAAAACATACATGACTATACAATAAACTTAGGATAACAGTCAGATATGTTAAGCATGCGCCTAACAGCCTAACTTTCCTAGGCAGCACTTTACTAATAGATTAGTTGAGTGGCTAGAACGAGACTTTCTTCAATGCAAATCACATATACTGTGTTGTAATTAAGTAAAAGTAATTCACCAACCTTAGCCATAGTCACAATGTCAGGGACAGCTCCATGAGACTCAAAACCCCAAAAGTGGCTTCCAGTGCGAGCAAATCCAGCTTGTACTTCATCGGCAATAAAAAGACCTCCAGCTTTCTTTACAATGTCATGCACAGAAGAAAGGTAGCCAGGGGCCAATTCGATGATTCCTCCAACTCCCTGCCACACAATAACATTATTAATTAGAATGACTTATGAATGTGCCCAAGGGAACACCATGTGCATTCTTATGGAAGAAGATACCGACCTGAATAGCTTCACAAATGAAAGCTGCGACATGACCAGATGTACCAAATTGGATGATATCCTGAACATCCTTTGCATACATCTCTCCATCTGCTCCAAACAGACCTCTATAAGGATCAGGATTCATGGCATGGTGGACTCCGCTCTGTAACAGATTCAGCTATTAGCAAACTTTTCATCCCATTGAAGAATCCTAGGAATAAGGTAAATTGATTTCCTTTCTCAGAGAAACAAAGCTTATATAATTCGAAAACAGAATACAGGGAAGATAATAAACAGCTAAAAATAAATGCATAAAGTCAGATAGTTCTGTTTGTAAGTATTACTTCGAAAATTCTGCTACATTCTCACGTGCTTTTCACTGACTGATTGTTGAGCACTCCAGCAATTTTAAGCTAAGCTAGCAAGAAAAAAATACACAACTAATGCTTCCACTAGACAGCAATCTATTGTATTGAGTTTGAGAATTCTGCTCTTCTACTGTGAATGTCCAAAGAGTTTACTTTATACCCAGATACCAGCTCAAACTTCTGTGAATATTACGACAGAATTCAACAAAAAAGAGTGAAGCAGAGCCATTATAAGCATTTTTCTCAGCCTTAAAAACCGACAGGTATCTAATAACAGAGTGCTTGTCCTATCAAGATCATCCAGGAACAGGAAAGACTAAATCCCTTTTATGATCCAAGCTAGTCAAAATCAAGAACAGGATTCATGGTGCAATCAGCTCAACATTAAACAGCTAAAGAGACTCAGTAAATTGAACATGAGCAATCTTTTTAGCTGCAAAAAAGTAGCAGTGGAGCCTTATACCTGAGTGACATTGAACTTCCAATTGCTTTGAGCAGTTGCACCCATAGTTCCAGCTGCATTTCCATGGTAGGCGTTTCTCACAGAGATAACATCCTGGCACCCAGTGTACAGCCTTGCCATCATCAAAGCCAACTCATTTGCTTCTGTCCCAGAGTTTGTGAAGAACACAACCTACAGCACGTAAATTGAATCCATAAGTTAAAGAGTAAGACCCAAAAAACACTTTACAAAAGCAACCATATAGTGTACAAATAAGTTTAAGCAACATGGAAGAGTTCCCTCTAACTTAGGAAAACCAGAAAAATTTGTACATCCTATATATTATAAATATCTTAAGAGATGGAAACTACTTTGTAAGAAAGATGACAAAGTAGAAGCATGCAAGAAAATTATGTCCATTTTTTACATCATTAAAAGAGTCACTATCTATCACTATCTTGTTCATCTTATCCAATCAAGGCTGTAACAAAAGCCATAAACCTCTTTGCAATTTTAGGAAATAAGGATAAGGATGAATAACTGACATTCTAATCTTTTATAAGATGAGAAGAATTGGAATGTAGAATGATATAGTAGACACAAATAATAAATGAATAATTATAGAGTCCAAAAATTCAAGCAAAATAATATGGCAGTCAAACTATGTCACAACCCCCCCCCCCCCTCCCTCGCACCATCCAAATACAACAACAATATCGGAGCCTTAATCCCAATGATGAGGCTGGCTACATGAACCAAAAAAGACTAGTTGTTGTACTCATCAACCAAGATTCTATGAGCACTTTTCTCCCTATATGCCATTCTATCAAGTGATATGTTCCTTGTCCAATTTTTTTCGTATCATTCCCTTCCCCATCCAAAATAAATAGAAAAATCGGAAAACAAAAAACGCTACCAAAAAGAACTGTACCAAGTCACCAACAACAAAAATAAGTGATCCCCACCAAACTAAGAGACAGGTTCTTTGTTGTATGATTTACACGTCCAATAACAAACAAATGTTTCCCATACAAGTAACAACTAGTGAATGGACTATAACATAGGACAAGCACAAAGTCACTTTCTTTTTCTATAATCATAAGTACTCAAATAAAGCATAAAACCAACAAGTGGAGTAACACCTAACAAGAGTTGATAGAGTTGAAAAGGAAATGACGTACTTTGAGATCACCCGGCAATTTAGAAGCCAAAGCCTCAGCAAAATCAGCAACAGCAGAGTTCAAGTACAAGATTGTAGAGTGCTGTAAACGCTGTGTTTGTTTCACAATGGCCTCAACCACGTCGGGGTGGCAATGACCGCAACACACGGTTGCAATCCCCCCGAATGCATCCAAGTATCTCCTCCCTTTGTCATCATACAGATACTGCATCCTCCCATCTACCACATTCAGCTGCCACACCCACCAACAAAAAACAAAATAATTACATAAATATTAATAAGAAAATGGTAGATACATCCGCCCAAATCCTAATGAATAAATTACGTGCCAAAATATATTATTTACACAAACTTGGAAAACAAAAATCATAGTCACCTTACAATCAATACAAAATCTTGTATAAACCCGGTCCACAATATCTATGACATATTGTACTATGTACATAAGTTACTAGTCCATATTTTAATACTTTGAGATTCCCATTTAAAAATCAGTCACATGAACACATACTCAACATGAACGGGTATACATTAATCTTATAGTGAACCTTTTTTTTTTTGACGGGAAGCAAGAGCTTTATTAAATCAAACAACGGGACTCAAATCTTATAGTGAACCTAGCCTAAGTAACACCTATGATTGAATAATTGATCAATCAATACCTCATTTTGACAAAAAAAAAAAAAAAAAAATTACAATTAAATTCTCTTTTTTTACACTTTATTTCATAATCACAACAATCAATCAATAATTCACAGTATTCAGTGTATTCACTACCATACTGCATACTGTCATAATCTCTATAATATACTACATATTAACAAATGATTGATATGATTCTTCATTTCTTCTAATATTTTGATTATAAAAGAAAAAAAAAACAATAATTTAAGTAATATTAATATCAAATCATATAATCAAGAAATATATCATCAAAAATTACATCAAATAAAAATTTTACATGAACAATTCACTCGATTACTCGAACATTATACTCTCAGAATTCAGGAAGTTTAATTTACTCTACGTAGTACAATAAAACTATATTACTGATTATAAAAATTAAGAATAACACAAATGCATTAATAAAAACAATTATTAATAACAATCAATTTAATCAAAATAATTCTAATGAATAGTATTATTTAGTAATTAATTAAAAATGAAAAAAACTTACAGGATTATTAAAGAAGGTGAACATAGAAGGGCTAAGAAACTCCTTGCGCTTCTTAAGGATCTCATCGGCGGAAGGTCCGGTGTACGGCGGTGGCGAATAATCAAACGTCGGCATCTTTGGCAATATGACGTCATTTTCCGGCGAGCTGACGTCAATCTTTGCCGTTGCTGCCGCCTGAGAGGCAATAAAACGACGTCCACTGCCACTTTTAACGGCGGTCATTAACGCCCTCCTCATTTCCAAAGATTTTTGGGTTTTTTTTTTTAAAGATGATTTTTTTTTTTTTTCTTTTTTCTGTGAAGTGTAATTCCGAAGAAGTAGGAGTGAAAAATATGAATTAGAATTTAATTATTAAAAAAAAATGTGACATGAAATTATAAGGTTTGTGCTCTGTTTATATAGGAAGAAGAGTGAGTGAGATAGAAGGGAATTAATGACGTGTAGTCGTGTACGACTTTTTATTTTTTATTTTATTTTAATTTTGGTTTTGTAAAAAAAAATATATGTGTTTCACAATAGTTGATTTTTTTTTTTTCTAATTTTAGGAAATTAAGGAATGTAAACCTGAAATTGGAATTAATTCAATTGATATTGGTATTGTTTCGTAATATGGACATTTGGGAATAGAGAAAAAGGGGAAAAAAAACCGTCTTGGTTAAATTACGAATGTAACTCGTAATATTGACCAACTAAAAAAAGGTTTGAAATGTCTTTTTTTTATATATAAAATTAAGATAAATTAATGTAATAATTAAATATATAAGGTTTTAATTGTGTTAATTCAAAAAAGAATAACTCTAATTCAATTAAAATTAGAATAAGTTTTAATAAATTTTTAATAAGTTTATATTATAAGATAAGATAAATGCATATAAGTTAAAGTTAGGTTATAGATTGAGAATAGACCCTAGGTGTTAGGGTCTGTTCTCTTCCGTTGAAATTCAGTTCAGTTCAGTTCAGTTCAGTTAAGCTCTTAATTTACGTCTAATGATATTGCTAATGATATAAAGCCAAATTTCATTCTTTTAAGCTCTTATTACAACGACGACAACAACAACAACAACAACAACAACAACAACAACAACAACAACAATAATAATAATAATAATAATATTAACAATAATAATAATAATAATAATAATAATCAATAAGTAATAAATAATAATAATAATAATAATCAATAAATAATAATAATAATAATAATAATAACAATAATAATTGAAATAATAATACTAATAATAATAATCAATAAATAATAATAATAATCATCAATAAATAATAATAATAATAATAACAATAATAATAATAATAATAATAATAATCAATAATTAATAATAATAATAATAATAATATTATTATTAATAATAATAATATGTACATTTGTATATACACATATGTATAGTAATAAATAATCAATAAATAATCAAAGATCACTAATCCGTAGTTAAAAATCACTAATTAATAAGTTCAGTTCAGTTCAGTTCAGCTCAGTTCAGTTCAGTTCAACTCAGTTCAGTTCAGTTCAATTCAGCTGAGTTCAGTCAATCGGAACATGCCCTTAGTCTCCAATAGAGGGTTATCATATACTCCGTATCAACATAAGAAAAAAAAATTAAAAAATTAGTAGTTTGTTAGAGCCAATGATTGATAATTAAATTAATCAGCAAAGAACAATTAAGGGCATGTTCACATTACAGACCCTAAGTTGATACTCGCACTTGATAGTAAAAGTTTAAAAGAGACAATAGAAATTGGAAGGTGGAAACATCCTATAAGGTATAAGCAAATTACTTTAAAGTATAACACCCACCCTTACATTGATTTCAATTAGAGTCTATTAACTTCAGCTTAATTTCAATTCAGTTCAGCTCCAATCATTTCAATTCAGTTTAGTTCAGCACCTAATTTTTTTCTCTTATAGAATATTCATTTTAGCTCTATTCAATTCAGTTCAGCTCGGTTCATTTAATGTAAACAGCCCTAGTCTTTACAAGAGTAATCTCTCACTAATTTCCACTCTAAAACACAATGGGTGACAAACACAATAACTCTAGCTCTTTATGTGTTTCACTTATTTGTGGATAAAAAAAAAAATAAAAAAAAAAAATAAAAAAAAAAAAACCACAAATGAGTATTTATACAGCTGACATTTCATGTCATCACAGACGGGTCATAGTAAACAGTCATAACTTTCCCGTTTCTTATTGGAACTAAGCTTATGACTTGTCATTGAAAAACCCTTAAAATAAGCTTTCCATCAAAATAAATAAATAATAATATAAATTAATAAATAAATTTAAAAAAGTTGAACCATTCAATTCTTCCATGTTTAACACAAGTAATTCATCCATTAACTTATATGCCAAACCTCAATTAATTGACAAAGGAAACAACAAAATCAAAACAAACAAACTAAAAACGAAAACACAGCCACAAACGTCTACGCGTCTCAAATCATATTCCAACAATATGAAAAATGAGAGGTATTTTATCCAGGCATCCAGCTTCCTAGTCGTATACTCGTATGACTGTCCCAATTGTTGCAAAAATAAATATTGAATTTTCTATTCCTTATTATTTGGATTTAACTTCATTGAGGATAATGGAGTCATTTTAATGTCGACATCAAGATAGCCATGCCACGTGTACGATTAAACCAGCATAATAGAATAAGTGACATAAATCATACCATCAACTTTTCGCTAGAAGTCACAATGTTTCAATATGGACGGAATATATATGTGTGCAATTAATTATTTTTGGTACAAATATAGAGCAAATATTAAGGACTTAAGGTTAAAAATGCAAAATGAAAAGGAAAATTCCTTATTGGTGCTTGATATTTAAACTGTTTTCCACTTTTAGTACATAGCTTAGTATGATGCTATCAAGTTTATGAAGACCATTAATGAATTACGTGCCTTTTCATCCATTAAGTGACACGTATATACCAAACTCTCACATTGTTGTACGCTTAGAATATCAAATCCGTGAAATGAGGTCTTGCTTAATGGTTAACATTGTAACATTAAAGTAAAACAAATAAACGTTATGATAATATTGAAAGTTGAAACGGGTATAGGTTGTACCCATCATAAAAAAGAAGTTCATTTTATAAATTCAAGAAGATTTCATCCCAAAACCATATGATAACAAAAGAAGGAACTAAATTAACTCTTTTAGCTTATTATCAATGTAGAACACTTACATGTATTTTCTACGAAAACTATCTTCAATATGCCAAAGTAATACCCCTTCCATTTTGCAATAATTGCAACAATAGGTCTTACACTAAGTTGTAGGAAAGTTATAGGGTAAGAATCATAGAGTGGATGGATTTTATAATATAATTAAAGCAAGTGGTGTTATTTTTAATTGTTAGCAGAAGAATAATACAAGGGTGTTTAACTTATGGATGGGAATGAGGAATACATTCCCAACTTATAAGAACTCCATAGTATGCCCACATGCTTAAAATAAATTTTCTATACCCGGTGTATAGTGCGTCCCAAAATATTTTATACTCATTTGATGATTAAATGAGTAATAACAAATAAAATAAGCAAACATACTTTTAGGTACACTGTGCACCCGGGTGTACATAACAAACTCTCTTTGCCCACTTACTTAACAACCCTATGTGTTTAAATGTTTAATTTAATTATCATGTTTGATACTACTTGTGCATATATGTTTCTTAACTTAAATTGCATGTTTTGTTCTTCCTTGTTTTGGTTGGCTTAGCTTGCTTTATGCTAAAGTTACTTTCCTTAATGAGTATGATTGCATTTTCTTAATGCATTAACTTAAATTTATTGAAACAAAATCTTTAGGGAAGGATGATCTATCTAACCTTAGTATTCAGCCTCCCCTATCCGAGTAAGATCCTAACAGCCGCTCATGCATAAAAACTTAAGAATAATTAAGGTGGTCGAGTACATACTTCATTCCTTCCAAGAGATTAGATCACAAAGTTGTGTCCATAAATTTGGGGTTAGATAGATCTAGTTTATTTCTTGACCTAAAGTCCTAGAATCATGATCTATACCATTAACTCAAAATGAGAAAATTAGATGTTTCTAAATCTACCTCACCACCTTTCTAACCATATTTGTGAAATTTGATGTGAATTATTTGTGTAGAACTTTTGTTTCACTTTGTTTATTTGCAGTTATTAGCAATTAGTTATTTCTATTCTCAACAAATTGATTTGTGCCCCTTTACCAAAAGCATAGGCAATCCAATTCCATGTTAGCTAATCACACATAATCGATTAATCCCTATAGATATGCACGAACCCTTACTTTAGGTCTTTTCTAATGTATTAGGCCCAAATAAGGTGAAAATATCTTTTTGATTGGGTATATGGACTTAGGCTCAATATAATTCTGTATAATATGCTAATACAAAATAAATAGATAACGCTCAATGTCTATCCACCAATAAAGTGTTGATTGACCTATTGATAAAAAAAAATGAATTTTCTAATAGGTTGGAGTTCAATTGCTACTAGGAAAACTTTTAAGGGTGAGGATCCCCCGCCCCTTACTCTTCCTTGCCTACTAATCTAGGTCGGATCAACCTGTGAAAGATTCTGATTTAATAGAATGTGGTTCAATTCTTCTTAACATACAATGTCTTTCAACTTTGTTTCATAATATAAATGGTTGTTCCAATTCACTTGCTTTAATTTTGGTTCCAAAAACTGTTTTCTTTTAAACTTTTCAATTTAAGTTGAGTCACATTCATTCAATCATCCATACATCTTTCACTCTACTTTTTTTTACTTGTATAAAACTATGTCCAAATGACTATGAGGTTGTTAAATTGTGACAAAGGACATAGACAGATTCCATCAACATTTCTCATGACAACATCACTAGTTGTCGATAAATGATTGCATGATGAACCATCAACTTTAAACTTGATGACACCATGAGAAGGCCCTCACCAAACAAGATTTGTTAATGAGTAGTAATTGTAAGCAAGAACAATGAATGATTTAATGTTAAAAAGGATACATTCATTTTGAAAAGAATATAGACTAATTTTAGTATAACATTCACTAATTATTCTAAGGAAAAAAAAATGGTTATTTGCTAGACATGTCCAAATTTGATACCAAAAAATCGTAATATGCTTGGTTACTTTGTTTTTTATGGACATCTAGCTACTCCACCAAATAGCTAAGACATATAGTATAATATACGAAGCTATCTTATCTTGACATTATTATGATGCCAATTATACGTGGATTGATAGATTGATGTGAATGAATACTATAACACGATGTATATTGTTTATTAATAAGCATAATAATAATATGTAATTTTAATTTGATATTTAATTAACTCAAAGATTACGTAATGGGGCAAGCAATCAAGCGACGATATAAGTATAACTAATATTATACTTGTACTTGTGATTTGGTTAACTAAATATTGGTTTTCCATTTCCCCATTGAAAACGTAAAACACAATTTGCAAGTTAATAATGGATCGGATCATTAAGGGATTGTTCACATTTACTTAATTTCAGTTCAGTTCAATTCAGCTTCAATCAGTCCAGTTCAGCTCCTAATTTTCCTCTCTCATAAAATATTCATTTCAACTCAGTTTAGTTTAGTTTAGTTCAGTTCAGATCCAATCAGTTCAGTTTAGTTCAACTCCAATCAGTTCAGTAAATGTAAAAATGCCCTAAGACATGAGTTTGAGTTTGAGATCAACAAAATCAACTCAAAACTACAATATTTAAAGTGCATTATTTGATGAGGGAGCCCCAATTAATCTATTCAATTTACAGGGTTTGTTGATCTAGTGGTCTTATTGTAATATTGATGAACATTAGTATGGTGACAGCTTAAATTTTAGCATTATTACTTGTTGAATCATATTTAAGGACACCAACATCATTAATTCCATTAAATTAAACAAAAAATCCTAATTAAGAAAAAGAGAGAAATAAAGGGTAGGTTCAACCCCATAAAGTTAGGGGTAACGTGTTTCTCCATTAAAGTTGCCCTTGAGCTTGAATTTCTCCATTTAAGCTTCTTGAAATTTTCATTGAACCTCTTTGAATTCATGATTCTCCATTAGCGTCGTTCCACAAGCTTTAACAATGTTAACTTAGGGCTTGTTTGGCATCAGTTTTGGTTTTCAGTTTTCTGTTTTTTTTAAAACCAAAAACCAAAAACAGGAAACAAGAAAAAGGAGTTTCCACTTTTCTGTTGTCAGCTTTCATAATTATCATAATTTTAATAAGTTTATATAATTTTTGATTCATTATGGGACTCATATCATATACTTTTAGAGAACAAAAAACCAAAAAACAGAAAACCACAACAATGCCAAACGAACCCTTATCTTGTAGTTGCAATTATATAATTACTCATATTTAAATGTGTAAGATGTCAATTTTGCCCATAGATAAACATATTTTCGCTACACATCAATAAATATTAAATACTACTCTTACATTCACATTAATATGAACATTTTTTGTTACACAAAGTTTAAAAATATAACTAGTGTTTAGCCCGGGCGATGCCTCGGGTCTATACATTATATATTCTTTACTTCAAATTATAGTTTTTTGTATTATAATAATCTTAAATACTTTTATTATAGATTTAGTTGAAGAAATTAATTCTTTCAAAAAAAAAAAAAAAAAAAGTTGAAGAAATTAATTTGTATAAAAAAAATAATAAAAAAAATTGCTCAAGCCATACATTAACTATATTTAACAAGCATAAATAAATAAAAGTACTCCGTATAAGATAGCAAAGGTGATATGGCTTCTTAACCCATGTTCAATTCTTCTTATTTCACAAGTTTCAATTCTCTTTAGTGATGTGGCATCTTCTTGGTGAAAGAGAGGGGTGCCACATGACGTGTATTCTTGATTATCAATGCCTTTTAATGAAGAGGTGTGAATGGTCATATTGTTGGTTTAAATAATAGGTAATAGATAAATGGTATGGAGTAACAAATAATTAGTAAGAAGTACAGACTACAGAGTACATCTTACCAAAAAGTAATAAAAAGTTTTCAAGCTAAGACGGACTAAAAATGAAGAGTGGTCAAGTTATAAAGAGATGGAGAAAGTAATGACTAAAAATGATTATTAAATTTAACTTCATCTATTTTATAGAGTAAATTAATTGCTACCTAAGTGATGGAAATCAATTCTAATGTAATCCTAAGGAAGTAATGATTATTGAATTTAACTTCATCTAGTGCAAGACCTTGATTAAAAGAGGGAAGAAATAAAATATGTATGTAATAAAGGAAGTGGCTTTTCAATTTTGTAAGCCCAAATTGAAGAGAGTGGCTTTTCACATTTTATAAGCCCAAATTGAAGAAATTAGCTTTGCCCTTTATATTATAAACCCACATTAAAGGAAGTTGGTTTGCCCAATAGAATGTCCCTAAAGTTAGACTTGATCCTTCTTATTGCCATTAATTGAGCACTTGAACTTTTTATGCATAGACTTGAAATTAAGTTTTTGAAGAAACCCAAATAAAATCTGATTGCTATAGTGGCTGAAACTTTTATGGGTCATGATTACTGGTACTGAAAATTTTCTCAACATTACTTAAATGCAATTATAAGTGGTAAACATGTGTTAGTTGGATTTAGTCAATTTGAGTCGGGTCATATTCAGATCTATTGATGATGAAAAATTAATTATCGATTCAATAATAGTCCTCCTAACTTTTGGTTCGGGTCAATATCACTTCAGTTACAAATCAGGTTATCTAGTTTCTATTTTAGTTTGAGTACTAGTCAATTTTTTAAGTATAAATGCAATGCTATACACAAAAGCAAGTCATTTTTATTAATGAAAGAGAGCACTGATACATACAGGAGTTAACTGTGATCAACCAAAAAGCCAAATCTGAAGGACAATCAGTATTGTCTAAAAGTCAGATTAAGCCTGCCAGGGAGAAGCTTGGTTTCTTCCAATAAAAAACGAGGAGCAGTATCCGGTATGATGGAGGCAACACCGTGAAAAACATGCCTTGATTGACCGCCAAATATCAAGACATCTCCTGATTCTAATATCAGAGTTTCTGCCTTGCTTGGATCCCTTTTTTCTCCATACAAAAACTCAGCTGAATCCCCCACCGAGAAAGAAATTACTGGTAGTCCTTTGTTGAGAGACTCTGCACTCTCATCTCGATCCTGAAAGAAATGAAAGATCACGATATATAAATCACACTTGAGATGAACAATACCAAACAAGAGAATCTAGAAAGCTATAATGGTTCCTTTTAGCTGAACATATCAACTTCATTTTTCTTAGCACTTATCACAGATTAGTCCTATGTTCCTCCACCCTTTTAAAAAGGGGTCCTTACATCTTAACTGCATGCTATAAAATGTATCAAGACATTTCAATTTCAAGTAATTTAAAAAAAGCTTTCATTTCAAGTTCTGTATATTTAAGTGACACCCAATCAGATGTAGCCGGTTAATTAATTGAATGGCTTAAATCTCAGAATCTGTATGTTAGCACAGCATGCCAGTTAGCAATTGATAACAACATCGAGATCATAATACAAGCAGCGACAGTTCAGAAATTATGTTGAGTATGCTAGCAGAAGAAATTGATAGTTGAGCCAGTATATAACTGCACGTATACCTGATGCAGACCAAGCCGTCCTGTCTCAGAGTAAAAGTTGACTATGCAAATATCTGGATTCATCTGAGGAAGGATGTCTTCAGCATCAGAAATATTAGAATCTTTACTTATGAGAGCAAGTGAATCCAGCATAGCTCTATCAACCAACTCACGGAATTCAGAGGGAATACGAGGTGGCTTAGACTTATCTATTCGTCTTCTTTCCTGATACTTCCTTGTCTGAGGATCCCAATCAAGACCAAGGCACATCATATGCAATCGGAGTTTTGCTCCATATTTGTAACCAGGTTGATAAAACCCCCCACGACCAATTCCAAGTTCCCTACATTTCCTTACTATAGAAACCTGGAACAATACACAGAATGAGGGTTAAAACTGGTTAAAGGAACCAAAATGGACATACAAAACAATAAAACGCGCACAAGATTTGTAGGTGAAATTAGATCATATTCATTCATAATTCAGTCCCTTGAAAACAGATGCATACTTGGTGATTTCAATAATTTAACAGTAACATATGATTTTATTTGAAACTTAGCTAACAGGGTTTTCAATTGTTGTTTATCTAATAATATGACTATATGAGGGGTACCCAATAAACAATATGGAAGAATTTGAAAGTAGAACATGTAATTAAGTTTCAAGTGCTGAGCTGATATGGCGCTTGATATGGTTTTTAGCTAGTGAGCTACTGAATCTTTACTCCACCTTTAAGACTTATTGTTTGTGCTTAACACTCTAACATAATTAATCTTAATAGAAATTTAGATGCTTCATTTCAGGTCTAAAACACAAAAATTTCAGAATTAGTCAAGCCTAAGGACATATTGTAAACTTGTAACACATATACTCCATACGATATATGTGTTGAATGCTAGTACAGTCTTAAATTTAGGTTCTTAAATAGATAGGGGTTTCGAAAAAGTTTTCAAGTATGACAAGGTCTAGTAAATCACCTGTTCACTATCCGAGATGTAACTCTTCAACAAGACCATCCCAGGCCGCAGCACTCTTTCCCTAGGCTCCTCATCTAGCTTATCCATCTCAGGCTCTTCTGCTTCATCGAAAAAGTCTTGAGGCTGTCTCAGAAACATAGAATCATTGACTTGAGGCTGGCAGATGTCGAATATTTCAGCAGGGCCACAACTCATGTTCTTGGAGTATTTATTCCTAGTACTACCACCATCTTTCAGACTATGTTTGATGGATTTTGGCCTCTTGGACTGTGGTTGCTCACGCTTTCCAAAACTTTTCGGCAAAGAGTGTTCCTCCAATACGAGTGAGCAGTCTACATCATGCGAATAATTACTTTCTTTCACGGATCCCTCTCCTGAGCCATCACAACCAGAACTCACAGATGGCAAAGAACATGTATTTTCACGATCAATATCTCTAACAGGAGGGTGCTGAGGTTGCTCTGAACAAGAAACTGACATCTCCGAACTAGAAGGTCTAGCCTGTCGAGTCACAGTCGTAACAGAAGGCTGGTCGTTAGTTCCAGGTAAGGAACCACTTGTGATGTTATTTGTAGCCATAGCCGAGGCATTAGGGCGCCGCTGCTGGCTGGTACCTAGACCCAGATGTTTCAAAACGGCAGCTTTACCGAAACTTGAAATTCCCCTTTGAACTATTTTTCTGCTGACAGGGGCTTCTTGATTGCCAATAGAAGTGTCATTGCTTGTATTCAACTCAACCTGCTAAAAATCGTCAATATAATCGAAGTGTTTGGTGTTTGCCATGTTCTCAATATAATCGAATTTTAATGACTTAGGGGAGAATTTCTTACTGAAAGACTGAGATATGGATACTTAATTACTAGTATGTGTTCATTACATAAGCAAATTACATTATTACAAGTACTTGATGAAAATATCATTCTTAGTGTTGCACATAAGCAATATCATTTTTTAAAAACTATGGTATCCAATACTCCATATTGATTTAGGAATGCACACAACCACGTGTCAATCAGCATTATTGATGTTTGACCACTGCTAATATTATCAATTTCACCTCGTTACAGTTGTACCTCGTGCATGGTACTATAAAGATTATTTCTTTGCTCATGTTCGTGTACAATAATAACTTGTGAGCAAATGGGCAAAAAATGGCCTTGATTGTACCATTCAACCGGTTGTAAATTTAACATAGTAGTTTCGATGGAACAAAGTGTTGATCTCCAAGAAAGTAGAAGCTCCTTTAAGACTTTAAGCATTAACAATTTCTCAACCCAATGCATACTATTATCAATTTGACACCCAACCCAATTATTTCATCAAAAGTTTCAATCAAATTATAAGCTAATTTGCCTTAATTTGATAGAAAATGTGTCAATTTGAACTAATTTTTATACTTACAAAAATAAATGTCTATTAATAAATGTATAATTTCTCAAATACATTAGGATATATCATAAACAATCAAAAACCATCTAATAGGTTTTTTTGGGGGGCAAATTTTAATCTCAACAAATGACAAATTCAGTATGAAATTCTTGAATTAATGGAAATTAATTGACTCAAGAACATGAAGATAAATTCAACAAATTAAACCAAAATTAAGATAGTTTAAAGTAAAAGACTTGCGAAAAAGCGAAAGCTACTTACATGGGTCATTGTTCTACACATGTACGGAAACACGAGTACGGAACGGAAGACAGGTAATCGCTGAAGCATAATACGGTGCCGTTTTTATGGGAAGATGGTAGAACTACTTTAGGGGTACTTGAAAGAGTTCAAAGTGTTCAAACTTGAATTTTAATTTTGTTTGGAATTTTAGTGCACAAAAATTTGGGTAGAAGTAAATGGGCCTTGCTAATGTATTCAGTATGTTTTTACTTGGGCTACTTATCTCATTATAATCCAATTGCTAAGATTTGAACTCATAAAGTCATAATAATCCTTAGGAAAATTTGATAATTACCACGAACTATTGTTCCCAAAATTGAAAATACCACCTCAAGTTTTTTTTTTTAAATTTTACCACCTAGTTTTTTCTAAAAGTTTTCAAATTCCCACCTTTTTTCCGCATGACGTCATCATGGGACCCACACTTTCGTTTTCCCTCATTCTTCCCTCGATTTCCCCTATTCTTCTACTCCCTTCTTTCAATTTCATCTCTCAAATTTGATTTCAAATACAAAAATTTCGCAAATTAGGTTATAATTTCTACAATCTAACCTACAACGAATCGAATTGAGTAGTTTAATTAGGGTTTGGGTAATCAATTTGGGGGTTTTGCTGAATTCGAAAAATTAGGGTTTATGAATTCATTAATTGGATGAACAACTGGACAATTAAACATGTAATTGGGGTAAAAACATAATTTAAATGGGCAATTAAACATGTAATTCATAAAATGTTAGTGTTTTTGCCCCAATTACATGTAAAATTAGGGTTTATGAATTCATTAATCACCACTACAATGTTAGTGTTTTCGCCCCAATTACATGTTTAAATTATGTTTTTTTTCCCAATTACATGTTTAATTGTCCAATTAATCAACTCATAAACCCTAATTTTTTGAATTGAGCAAAAACCCACAAATTGATTACCCAAACCCTAATTAAACTACTTAATTCAGTTCATTGTAGGTTAGATTGTAGCAATTATAACCTAATTTGCGAAATTTTTGTATTTAAAATCAAATTTAAAGATGAATTTGGAAGGAAATCGCAGGAAGAAAGAGGGAAATCGAGGGAAGAGAGAGGGAAACGAAAGTGTGGGCCCATGCTGACGTCATGTTACACAAAAGGTGGGAATTTGAAAACTTTTGGAAAAAACTAGGTGGTAAAATTTAAAAAAAAAAAAAACTTGAGGTGGTATTTTCAATTTTGACAACAATAGTTGGTGGTAATTATCAAATTTTCCTAATCCTTATGTTGAGATTTTAACTCTTTAAAGTTTGGTCCAAGCTACATTAAAGGCTTTGTTCAATACTAGGGACTGAGGTAGAAATTGGATAGCGGTAAAGGGTAGAGGTAGTGTTTAGATATATAATCTAACAGCCCGTCTTGTGTGTGGCCTAACCATATCGTGTGACCACTTATAAAAGAACAAAGTAACTTATATAAAACTGACCAAGTAACCTGTATAATACTAATTGAGTAACCCCTATAACACTAACTGAGTAATCCTAAAGCATTGACGAAATAACTCTTTAACACTGGCCAAGTAACCCCTATTACACTAACGAAGTAACCTCTGTCACACGGTGTGGTCAGCCACATATAAGACTTTGTGCTAATCTAAAACGTTAAAAATAGTAGTGTTTCAAAGGTACGGATAATGTGTTAAAATTTAGTTACTTGATTAAACAATATGTATGGATTTTAACATATTTTAGTAGAACCATAATTTTTGTCAAGCACTCGTACTATCAACATTACTTTAACAACTAACTTTTACTCACAACTAATTGGCATATACTCGCTATTTTTCCAGTTATCTGCTACTCAACCACTAAAAGTTATCCGTCACCGTTAATTCCGAACACGACCTAGTAACCATCCGTTTCTTTTCTATGGTTATATTTTTTTTGGACATTTTTTTTTCCTTTAGTTACATATCTACTCCCAATAATATTTTAACATATTTAGCCTCATATTATTTATTTCTAATGCAACTATTCTCATTTATTAAAATGTTTACATAATTCCAAGACAACTATTCTCATTTTACTCATTTGGAAAGTATTTTTCTTAAAACTAACGATAAAACCCAAATGTAACCTTAGAATAAAACAAGGAACTAAGAAGGGAAATAATTTTGGCACACCCTTAATTGATTTTGGCACACCCCTATGTGAGATTACAATTTTCTATACTCTTCTCAGATCAATAAAAGGTGTGCCAAAATCAATTTCTAAGAATCAATTTCTAAGTACTTTCTATAGACTTTGTACAGTTAAATTGATACAGTACGAGTATGTTATTAGTATGTTATACGTCACTTTGGCGTAAGACATATGTCATAATCCATGGTCACTAATAAACAAAAAGTACTCCATTATATATCCATGCCCATCAATTCATATACTTTGAAGAAGCCCACACTTGATAACACTCCACAAATTTACAAGATTTTGGGTCCCAATTTCCAATCATCCCAAAATATGCATGAAAATCACACACATAATTAATCTACTCCATAGTTCTTATGTTAAAATGAAAATCATGTTGTACTAATTCTGCATTGTTTAGTTGTTTAGTACGAGTATGTAATGTTTCAAGAATGTTTTAAAAATGATTATGACATGTTAATCGTGTTGAATCTTGTTAAATTTGTCTTAATTCATATTATTGATTAATTTATAACTTGAATTTTTTTTTTAAATTTTTTTTTTTATATATATATATAATTTTTTTAACTAATAAAACTAAAATTGTATCAAAATGTAACAAATAATATAACACGAGGACGTTATAATCAATCCTTTATGAAAACGACTATTCTGTATTATACATTGTAATTTAGAGAGATTAAAGTTGTTGACTACAATATCCCGTTGTATCATAAAGTAATTTTTACCCGTTCATTAAAAAAAATCGACAAATTAGCTGGCCGAGTGGCTTCTGTGATTACCATATGCAGCACAACAAGATCTCCCTATTGATAATGCCTCCCACCATAGCTAAAAGTAACCTCTTTTTGGTACGACAAACATCATTAATAAACACATAAACTGTACACTAGCAAAATTATATTACTAGACAAAACCAGACAAAAACTTTTTAAAAATATAAATTGAAATAAATAAAAAGTAACAAACTTTTAGTTATTTTTTGACCCCAAAATACGTACCCACCAACCTCAACAATCTATCTAGAAAAAAAACATTCAAATGTTTCTACTAAAATTCATAAAAATACTACATAACAGTATAACAAATGAAATTATTCTATACATTATGTTACATAATTTTGGTATTTTTTATGTTGATAATATTAGGATGTTGTAAGTCCAACAATGTTTCAGTTGGTTATACGTTCACCTTAGCAATTCCTAGTGATTATAGTGAAGATTTCAATGGGAGGGCTTACTTGATGGAAACTGATCAAATGCCGCTCAATTTCAGGACCGCGGTGAGCGTTGAGGCTATGGATGGCCGGTACGTGTGCTCGTTACAAGTCTTCCTAGGCAGTGTTATGGTTTGGAGTTCAGGGCATGTTTCTAAGTTTTATACATCTGATAGTTGTGTGCTCGAGTTCACGAAAATGGGTGATCTTCGGTTGAAAGGGCTTAATGATGATGTTGGTTGACGTACTGGGACTTCTGGACAAGGTGTGCAGGTAACTAATACTTATACTCGTGTAATTTGAATTGTTTAGAGTTAAGATCGAC
The DNA here is from genome assembly GCF_948465745.1 of Chenopodium album. Taxonomy (NCBI): domain Eukaryota; kingdom Viridiplantae; phylum Streptophyta; class Magnoliopsida; order Caryophyllales; family Amaranthaceae; genus Chenopodium; species Chenopodium album. Next base: position 2,301,382 of record NC_137836.1, on the reverse strand, counting down.
TAGATTGTTAGTATTGGATTACTCGATATCAAATTTATTTGTACATTAATATGCAATATGCAAAATTAGGTGTAGAGGATGCAACCCAATCTATGGATGGGTCGATTTAATCTAGATAGGTCATATTCGAGGTTATAGTCAATAAACTATTGGGTATGGCTCGAGTTTGAGTTTTGTGATTTGGATTGGGTAATCAGGTATGAGTCAGTTTTGTCAAGTCTGTATATTTCCAGTTAGAAAGTCATGTTCTGTTTTATTTGTAGCCTTTGAACTAGACCGAATCCTGAAATTATTTTTATGTTGTGTTGGTTGCAGAAATTGCAGTTGCTTGACAGTGGAAATTTAGTCCTAGTAGATGCTCAAGAAAACATAAAGTGGCAAACATTCAATTTTCCAACAAACATCTTACTCTTGGGGCAGAGACTAAGTGTAGCTACTCACTTAACCTCATTTCCTACTAACAAATCTTCGAGTTCGTTCTTTTCATTTGAAATTCACCATGACAAGGTTGCACTCTACCTGAATTCAGGCAGTAACAATAACAGCAACAGCTACAAGTATTCCTATTGGGAATTCCAACCTTCCGAAAGCAGAAACATCACCTACATCGAGTTAGCTTCAAGAGGGTTGGAGTTCTTTGATGACAAATACCGAAACTTCTCTCAAATCTTTGCACCTTACCAAGATGCAGCGCGATTTCTAGCCTTGGATAATGACACTGGAAACCTCGGTCTTTACTACTACTCACCCTACAAGGACAAGTTAGAGGCATCATTTCAAGTCCTAAATACTACTTGTGATCTTCCCCTGGCTTGCTCTGCCTATGGAATTTGCACATTTTCTAGGACTTGTTCGTGTATTAGAATGCTAGCAAGGGAGCAAGATAGTTCAATCGACGAATGCAATGAAGAGTTTATTACAGGAAATCAGTGTGGCAAAGATGAGGTATGGATCATGCTTGAGTTAAAAGATGCTGATAGTTTACTAAAAAATGCTACTTCAATGAGTAATAGTAGCAAAACTAGATGCGCGAATTCTTGTTTAAATGAGTGCACTTGTGCAGCTGCATTGTACTCATCGCGTACTAGGGAATGCATGTTCTTAGATGTGGTTAGAGGGGTTAGACAGGTTAATCGAGGAAGCGGGTTGAGTTACATGGTTAAGGTTCCTAAGGGAAGATTTGGGAAGCATAAGAAGAGTGGTTTGAAGAAATGGGTTTTGGTTTTGATACTTGTTGGTGATGGAATGGTTTTGTTTTTGGTACTTGGAGGTCTAGGGTATTTCTTGGTTTGGAAAAGGAAAAAGAGGTTGAGTGATGGAAATTGTTCTTCATAACATAAAAGTGTAAGTGATCCTAGATTTTGGGATGTTATTCTTTCATTTTAAAGTGTTCATTTTGATTCAATGAACAAATTTTTGATAGTTTAATTGGGTCAAAACATTGCAAAAATAAAAATTACTATTGGTTGTAAAAAGTTTGTGTACATACTTGTTGCTTTTGTTTGGAAGCCTAAGTTGCTTCCGCACTTGATTCATTGAGTAATAGGCCGATTTAAGGCTTTGATTAATACTCGTATAAACGATAATTTGACTCATACAAGCAACTATGGAATAGGACTTAAAACTATAAGGGACCGTTTGGTTGGGGTTAATAGTCAAAGTGAATGAACATGTCTGATTCCTTTCCTTGATACTTCCTCCGTTATTTATTACTTGACCCGCTTTGACTTTTACACTATGTATGATATTTTTTTATTCGTCTCAATAAGTAATATCATAAAAAGCTCAGAAACACCTAAACACATCACCAATCAGAGAATAGTGGAGGACCCTCCTTCCACTTTGGCGCAGCTATCCTCACAGCTCATAATAAGGTTGTTCAACAAACTACTTAAAGAAGTAGTTTATCATTAGGAGAGGCAATGTGGGATTTATTAGTTGTATTACTTGCATCTCTCATATGCTCCGTTTCAAGTTATAACTAATTCTGTCAAATAGTAGATGCTACATTATCAATGTGATAATAAAATTCATATAAGAATTTGTTTCAAATACCTCTAATGTATCAAATTAATTCATCAAGATACATTTCAAATACAACTTCAGTTTTCAAGTGCATCACTTTTCTAAATCGCTCATTTTTTTATTATTATTTATATTCATCACTTCCTTTTTCAAACATCTACTTAAATTTTAATTACTCCGCATATCTTTATCCTCATATAGTCCCCACTCGATCTCATTATTTTTTTAAAAAATTATTATCTCTCTCCTCTCACATTCTTTAATCTTTAATAAATTATTAACCTCTATCTGTAATCTTAAATTTTAATCTTCCAAAAATCTCCACTTACACAATATGCTACTCTACTTAATTAACCATCTTAAACTTATTATCAATCAAACCGATGCATTTTAAAAACAAAGGAGTATAGATATGACAATTTAGTTACAGAGAATTCATTATATATATCTTCTTAAATTATTGACATAGCAGATATGATTTAAATAACTATTACGAGTATTTCTAACAACTTATATCACATGTCAAATTCTAACGAAAAGTAAGGTTATGTTCTCTTCACCAGTTCACCTTGAAATGATAATGTTTTATAAGTTCAATAAAAAAAAATTAGTAAAAATAATTTTAAATCAGTAAAAATCGGTAACTATAAGAATAAATATAATAGTCTCAGCAAACATAAATTATAATCCAGTTTAATAGTTTCAATTTAATAAAAATAATTTCTGTTAAGTAAATTAATTTCACTTTAGTAAAATGAAATTTATTTTGTTTCAACAAAAATATGGTGAAGAAATAGGGCTTAATATCTCAATCATATTTAATAATATAAATAATGAAAGTACATTAAATCGTTGAAAATATGCATAGTTAAAAATGTTTTTATATCCAAAATCTATCACTTTTTTTTTTTTTTTTTTTTTTTTTGTGCCAGTACACTTAACTCAGATAATTAATTACTTTTGACATCAAACAAAAATTCACTCCTTGAATATTACTTCAATGAGTTCAGATGCTTCTAAAGATATCATCTGATTCAGAGTTGGTAACTTATGTCCAGTCATATGCAACCTTTCATCAAGAGGATTAAGGATTAGATGGATGGTTAACCCCTCCATCTCCTCTAAGTGTGACCTAGGTTCGATCCTCACCCCACCCTCATGTTATAGGAGGGGCATCCCTCGTATCTTACCGTTAAAAAAAAATATAGTATATGTGTAACCTTTTAAATTTCAATTATTTCAGCCAGAAATTAGATGCTACAGGGAATTGCCAATAGCAACACTTTACTATGTTTATGACCAATTGGATTTTGACAATCTAACAATTTATTTTAATGAAAATTTTATTTAATTTCCTCCCTCATTTATGGGATGTGCCTCTCTTCTACTTATATCTTACAAAATATTGAGTGTTTGATTGTATATTTATTTTATTCAATAAAAGTTGAGATAATTTAATTAATTTTGATATTTTACAAACGTATGGAAAGTTTCAAATTAAGGATGCTAGGAGAAGATGTTAGATTGTTAGGGCATGGTGTGGGTTAGATGCGGATGTTAGTCCCTCCATCTTCATCTCTACCCTATCTGTATTTGCATATGTTGATATCTCCATTTTCATCCTTACCCCAATTAGTATTTCATCACCCACGATGGGTACAAAATTCATTTTCTCCACACCTCATCAAGCTAAGTACAAAGCTAAATTCATCGCCTAGTTGGATGCTTACCTCGTCTAGTACACCCTTCACCACACCTAATACAATAATAAGTGTATCATTTTACGGAGTAATTTGTTACAATGAAATTTCAAACAATAAACTTCAATTGTGGAAAAAAAATAATACAAGTACTTCAATAAAGCAAAATTATCTACGCCTATATAATCTTTTGAAACGACCTAATACAATAATATTTATAAAAAAATAAAAAAAAATGAGCTCAGGAGCGCTTATAATTAACTTTTACCAAATTAGATCAAAAGTATGGAGGAAGTGTATCATTTTAATTAGTTACAATAAAATTTCAATCAATAAACTTCAATTGAGGAAAAAATAATACAAGTACTTCAATAAAGCAAAATTATTTACGCCTATATAATCTTTTGAAACAACCTAATACAATAAAATTTTTGTAAAAAATAAAAAAAATATATTAAATTAGATCAATAGTATGGAGGAATTTTAATTAGTTACAATAAAATTTCAATCAATAAAGTTCAATTGTTCTTCATAACATAAAAGTGTAATTGATCCTAGATTTTGGGATGTTATTCTTCCATTTTAAAGTGTTCATTTTGATCTCAATGAACAAAATTTTTAAACGTTTAATTTGGTCAAAAGACTCAAAACGTTGCAAAAAAAACAATAAAAATTGTACTATTGATTGTACAAAGTTTGTGTATTTGTTGCTTTTGATAAGAAGCCTAAATGGCTTCCGATCCCCACTTGAGCCAACGAGTAATAGGCCAATTCAAGGCTTTGATAATATGAAAGCAATTACGAAAGGTAATTTAACCCACATAAGCAATTACGAAATAGTACTTAATTTAAGTAAAACAATAATTTTTGTTCAAGCTTAGCTTCTAACTTGGGATTCACTTGACGAAGCAACAAGAAGTTAATGCCTACTCGTATTTATTTAAAGAAGTTATTTAGCTAAAAGAAAGGCGATGTGGGATAAAATTCTTGTGTGAGTTGTGTCACTCACTCACTCATTTGCAACCTTTCAAGTTTCAACAGGAAATTAGACAATTAATTTCAATGAGAGTTTTATTTTCCTCCCTCATTTATGGGTTGTGCGTCTTGTCAAAAATTTAACTAAATGCTTATTAATAGTGTTATGTCAATTGTATCTCTTAAAATGTCTATTTACATTTATACCTCCATTTATGAATGCAAATCACATGTGTGACATTTTTCTTTTCTTTTTTTCCCTTATGTTTTTACCATCGTAGTGTTTTTTTTTTTTTTTTTTTTTTTTTTTTTGTTCTTTCATAACTTTTAAAAAGTTTGAGATAACTCTTATAAAAAGTGCTCGGATAATTATAACCTTTAAAACTAGGGAAAATGGAAACTAATAATCCCACCTTTTCCACTTCTGCTCAAAATAATCCCACCTTTTCGAATTCCCAAAATAATCCCACCTTTGACCCTCATCTTCTCAAAATAAGTCTTTTAACCCACAACTTGTTTAACAGGTTAACTTTTTTAATTTTTTTTTTTCAATCGCTCATCTCCCACCTTAGCTATCCACCATAACCACCACCACCCTTCTATAAGCACCACCACATCACCACCTAACCCCACCACCTTCTTTCTCTCTCCTAACCCCGACCACCGCCATCCACCCCCCACAAAACCCCCCTAACACTAACCACCCCCACAAAACCCCCCTAACACCAAGTCACCAACCACCCCAGGCACCCCAAAATACCACCGCCCACGAATTCCAGCCACCACAAAGTCCCACCACCCACGAAACCCAAACCACCCCCGCCGATCTCACCCACGAAACCCACGAACCCCAGCCACCACGAATCCCAGCCACCACAAAGTCCCACCAGCCACGAAACCCGACCACCCACAAAACATCAACCACCCCCGCCGATCTCACCCACGAAACCCACCAACCCCGAAATCCCAACCAACCCACGAAACCCACCAACCCCGGAATCCCGACCAACCCACGAAACCCAAACCACCTTGAGATATCGCCGCCCACAAACCCCGACCACCCACAAACCTCGATCTCACCCACGAAACTGGGAAAAGGAGTTGGGGAAAGGGGAGGGGTGGTGAAGTGGTGTCTGATGTGGTGGACGGTGGTGGGGAGTAATTTTTTTTTTTTTAATTTGCAAAATTTAAAATTGTAACAATCAGAAGGTGACACGTGGCAAGTCACCTTCTAAAATAAGTTGTCAATTTCACAAACTGGTAAAAGGCTCATTTTGAGAAGATGGGGGTCAAAGGTGGGATTATTTCGGGAATTCGAAAAGGTGGGATTTTTTTGAGTAGAAGTGGCAAAGGTGAGATTATTAGTTTCCATTTCCCCTTAAAACTAAAGTATAACATAAAACCAAATTAAAAGAGATTCTAGAACATGGCTAACTATATGCATGCATCGCGCGCGTTAGTCACTATAGTATATACCTAAATAATGAGTAATACAGTTATAAAATAGTACTAATATAATTTAATTTTATTAAATCATACTTATTCCGTTCTAAATTAGATGACACGTTTCTTCTAATGAGTTGAAAGTTTGTAAAACTTAATTTGACAAGTAAAGTGAATTTTTGTGATAAAGGTAAAAGGTGGTATTAGACGAGGGTGAACATCCAAATGGGTGTTATTATAAAAAAAAAAAAACCAAAAAAACCAAATTAAAAGAGATTCTAGAACATGGCTAACTATATACGTGCATCGCGCGCGTTAGTCACTATAATATATAACTAAATAATGATTAATACACTTATAAAATAGTACTAATATAATTTAATTTTATTAAATCATACTTATTCCGTTCTAAATTAGATGACACGTTTCTTCTAATGAGCTGAAAGTTTGTAAAACTTAATTTGACAAGTAAAGTGAATTTTTGTGATAAAGGTAAAAGGTGGTATTAGACGAGGGTGAACATCCAAATGGGTGTTATTATAAAAAAAAAACCAAAAAAAGTGAGCTCAAAAGCGCCTATAATTAATCATCAATTCAGACAAACGTGGAGGACCCTCCATCCACTATGGCGCAGCTTTCCTCACGGCTCATTTGATAAGTTGTACACTAGATTATTTATAGTAATGTTTTATCGTCAAGACAGTCGATGTGGGATTATTCAATTGTATCAACATGTGCTACCTTTCAAGCAAGTTTCAACTACTTAAGTTAGAATATAGATTGAAAGTAAGTGATTTTTTTTTTTCTTCTCATTAATTGGTCGAACCTTTATTTCTTATCATGTTGCAAAGTAAAATATATATACTTCGTACAATAGTATACGTACTTCGTATAAAACATCAAAGTTATACATTGACAAGCATGTCAATCAAACTGATAATTATTTAGAAACGAAGGGATCATAAAAGATTATTATATGTATTCAACAATATATACTTTGTATTACTGTTGAATAACTAATATAATATCGAGTAACAAATGTTGTATGCTTGTATCCAAATTATTTTATTTAATTCTTATATTGGGAGGACATATAATTCTAAACGTATGTTATTCTTTATATTCATATCCAAAAAAATTAAAAAAAAAAAAACACATCATTATTCTTGTGAAGTTTAACATAAAAAAAATTTCAATGCTCAGACACGCCGGTTTGTCATCTGTGATTCAGAGAAACGTAGTAGTGGACCCTTCCATCTACACAAGCGCAATATGCATCATAGCTCAATAGCTAATACAAAGGATGTGTATTATTGAATATAAACGTGTTTTTGTTAGTGATATAACGTAAATGTGGGACAATTGAATGTATGCTACTTAGAGTCTTAGAGGTGTTAAAAATCGATCTGACTGAACAATCCGACTTAATATGATCTGAAAAAACAGACACAATAATTTCACACTCCAACCCAAGTACCCAAATCGACACATTTTTCAAGAAATCACACATACAAAACTAAAATATCCAGAAATCATTCCACAAAGCTAGGAACCGAGCTAAGGCTAAGTCATTTAAATTCTCCAACAAAATGGGTCGAATATATTCCAAGACCATCATGAATAGTGCCTATGTTCTTAATTGCAACATTGGAAGTTTAGACATCTTGCTAATGCATATCTCAAATCTAATACTCCGTAATATCTAATTATGTTTATTGTATCTTATAATAGTTTGGGTTTATATATGTAAAGTATATTTGTATATGTTGAGAGTCTTGAGTCTTTCTAAAAAAAAAACTAAAAATATTGATACGAATCTAACAAGATTATGTATATTTCTTAGCAAAGGAATAACAAAAAAGACAATCAAATGAATGTGTGTAAATAGTGTACAATTTCAAACATTATTCATTTATTTTACTTTGTTTTTTGGACAGGAGTTATTAGCTTGTTATATCACCTAGTTTGATTTAGATTGTTTGTGTAAAAGTTTATTTAGCTAGCATGAAGTACTTTGTCCAAAAAAAAAAAAACAAAAAAAAAAAAACCTAGCATGAAGTAGCTAGTTAATTTTGTAAAACGACCGCTAAGAAAAACAGAAATTGTTAGGCCCAATTGGCAATTGGATAAATAAATGGGCTATGTAATGTGCTATAATACTGGACCACTAGATGTAAAGTAGATTGGGCTATTATTTGTTAATGGACTAGCCAGTTGATTGCGAGAAAACACAACACAACATATGCTGAGGTGAGCTGATAAACAACTACACAAAACATGTGTGAGCTCTTATTAAAATGTGGATGCCAATTGTTGTACATTGCAAATTTGTGTGACCACCAAAATGTCGTTTCAAATTATGAAAATAACGGAGTATTGAGGGACAATATTCAAGATTTGAGATAATATGTCATGGTAATTACTACTCTATGTGGTCATATGACTCATATAGTCATATATGAAAAAAAACAGCCCGACTTTTATAATAATAAAATACAGAATTTTGAGTTTTTAAAATGCAACCTTCTATTTGTCTTATACAGTATTCTCTATAGATTTATCTAAACCTATCCGAATTTTATTTAGCCATTTATAATACGGGTTCACAATTGTTCAGTAGAAAAATATACTATTCTACTTTGAAAGAGAATATAAAGACCGAATCATGCATGCATTCATCAAATTTTCTAGAAGGCCTAACTTTGATCTCTCTATATTGATCATATCGCTAAGCACTAGACACTACACACAAAATAAGTTTTTTTTTTTTTTTTTTTTTTTTAATTTTTATTTTTTTTAATTAGGTCCATTAAGCTTGTCTAAAAATATAAAATCTATATATATATATATATATATATATATATATATATATATATATATATATATATATATATATATATATATATATATATATATATATATTATATATAAAGGGGAGTTTTTTCCCGAGTTTTTAGAGAGCCACGTAGGATCTAATTTTCTCAGTGCGTTATATAGGATTATAAATCTTAGTAGTAGCCAATTAAATAAAATTTCTTTTAGAATTAAATAATTTAAATGCCATGTAAGCAAAATTGGCGAATGAGATTTTTAAGTTTAAATTAATTAAATATTATATATTATCTTTTAATAATAGGAATTTTATCTAAATATATAACAAATTTTAGGCTCATAAATACAAAAAAAAAAAAACATTATTTATAAAAAATCAAACAAACCGTGCATCGCATGGGCTCCATCTAATATATATATATATATATTTTAGAGAGCCACGTAGGATTTAATTTTCTTAGTGCGCCGTATAGGATTATGAATTTAAGTAGTAGCCAATTAAATATGAGATTATTAATTTCTTTTACAATTAAATAATTCAAATGCCACGTAAGCAAAATTAGCAAATGAAATTTTAAAGTTTAAATTAATTAAATACAAAATATTATCTTTTGATATTGGGAATTTTATCTAATATTCTAAAACTAATATAACAACAATTTTAATCACATAAATATGAATTTTTTTTTTTTTTTTTAAAATACTGACAAACCGTGCATCACACGGGCTTCATCTAATAAGTATATAATTTGATCTTGGTAATATATACCCATAATAAAAGATCAGCAGTAGGCTGTAAGAAAACTTAACTTGAACTATTTTAGAATAAACTAAAAAATACACACTGTAATTAAAAAGATAATTACATTACATAGAAAGCAATGTTGGAATATTGTAGACATTTGACTTGTTGGCCCTATAAAAGATGACACTTGTAGAAAAACAAATTCTATAGGTCATGTTCAATCATAGGTTGACCTAAATATAGTTTACTTTTTTTTTTCGGCAATCTTTTTTTTTTTTTTTTTTTTTTTTTTTTTTTTTTTTTTTTTTTTTTTTTGCAATCTAAGCCTTTACTTAAGGAATCCATCTTTATTAATCTATACTCACAACTAGTTTTGTGCCCCGTGCAATGCCCGGGTTGTTTATTAAATCTTGAGATAAATTTTTAATCTTTATTCAAATTTCAAAATATATCTCTAATACAAAATTAGTTAGGAATTGATGTGCTTTTGTAACAATTTAAACTATGCAGTAGGCATGTAAATGATTAATAATAAAATTGGTATTTTTTGTAGAGTTATAATCTAATATTTTTTTGAATAAAATTATAATTCAATTTATACATATGAAATAGAGTTATAATCTAATATTTTTTTGAATAAAATTATAATCTTTATACCTATGAAATATTGATATTTTATCGAAAATAAAGCTCTCAACTAACAATTTTATTCTAAAATTCTATCCAAATTTGATTGAAAATAGAAATCTAAAATAATTAATTTATGTTATGAAATATACTAAGATTCAGTCATTTTTTTTTTTTTTTTTTTTTTGTTTTTTTTTTTGGCTGTTGTTCAGTTCAGTTTTTCTTTGACGAGAATTATGTAAGAGATAAGTCAAGTAAGATGAGAAAGACCACTTTTGTTTGAAAAAAAGTCTGAAACTCAATAGTCAATACGGAGTACTCTTTTTATCCTAAAAACTCCTAAATCCTAAAATTCGGGTTAGTAATAGGTCGAGTTTAAATTCGGGTCAGGTCAATAAGATTATAAGAAGTCGGGTTGAATTTGGGTCGGGTCAATAACAAGTCGGGTTGATTTCGGGTCGGGTTTAAATTCGAGTCGGGTTAGGAACGGGTCGGGTTGACCTCGGGTCGATTTAGTAATAGGTCGGGTTGAATTCGGGTTTTGACAGGTAAAATCGGGTTTGGATCATTCTCGGGTTCGAGTCGGGTTCGGTTCAGGTCAATAATTTACGGGTCACATTCGGGTCGGGTTCGGGTCTCAAATACTCGGGTCAACTCGGGTCTAGGGTTGGTTTCAGGTCGGGTTAGGTCGGGTTCGAGTCACCATTTTTTTCGGGTTCAGGCGGGTTAGGGTTAGGGACGGGTTAGGGTCGGTATTTCGGGTCGGGTCAGCTTTTGACAGCTCTATACGTACAAGATGTACATATATGATTATTTGAATATGTTATTTATGAAGTAGGGCGACGAATAGGGAAATCAGGCATATAAATGATGCACGTATTGTCAAGAATTTTTGCCTCTACTCGACGCTGACATTTCCATGAAAATTGGGGAATTTGATTTGGCTCTTCATCATTCTTATTTACACACTTTCTCTTTCCATCCACCCTTTTCTGTGTGCATGTGAACATCGATTTGGACATAGCTGGCTATACATCAGTGATATGACACCAAGAGCCATTTATGGATGGGGTAATTTGGCTACTACATATAGTCTCATAAAGTCAAATTTGGACATGGTTGTTAAAAGATCTAACTTAATGATTATACTGATGGTTGAAACTAGGATCGATTTATTTATATTCTTTCTATCACGCCTCCTAATATAATAGCCGTTTGAGCATGCAGTGTAGATGTAACATGGACCATCCTCATACCCAATGCAAATTATTTCACTTGAAAGTGGGAGGTGGTGGATGAGATTTAATAAACCCATGGCCTTTTGTTTGTCATGCTTGCTATTAATACCATGTAAAAGGACCTATACAACCAAAAGCTTAATATGATGGTTGAAGCCCAAAATCGATTTATATAATAATCTATCAATGGTGCCAAGAGCCAACATGATAAAAGCGTGACAAACTTCATCTCATCACCCCTCCTTTTAAAGTGGAATATTTTAACTATCAAGCTAGCTTTTTTAGTTTAGTTGGTCCTCTTAATTTGCTTATCAATAGTCATATTACTCATATACTCATGCATAACTTGTATCCTAGTTAACGCCACAACATTTTTTTGGGGATCTTTCTTTTAGAGAAAGCAATAGACTGTGAAAATTTGTGATTAAACCTAAAGAAATCAATTAAGTTAGTTGTTAAATACATTTCTCAATTGTATTAATATATTAATTACGCTTGAGATGACTTATATTGTATACAGGCCAGATAAATATACTGATATTTAGAACTTAAAGACTAATTAATCTTAGGTCGATGCAACTAATTTTGGTCTTAGACAAAAAACGAAGTTAATACTCATATGAATGACATAACATTCCATAAAAAAAAGTATGAAACATATGGTGTCCCTTTAAAAAGGATGTGAGAACGATATATACTTGTTATAAATTAAACTCAATATATAGACCCACACAATATTTATATTGTAAAAGAAGAAACCAAGAATGTGATAGTGTGACCTTATCGTCGTACAAAAGAAATTGAAGGTAACAAAATTAGAAGAAGTTAGGAAAAATCCATAATAAAATGATGAAAAAGCAATAGGAAAATTAAAAGATCAAAAATATAAGAGAAAGAAAGATAAGAGTTGATAATTAGGGAGGCTTGTTAATAATACCCCCGTGAGAAATGTTTGGAGGCATTGACAGCTAAATAGGAAGCTTTGACAGCTTCTTCTCACTCTCTAAAACTAGGTCGGATCACGAGTAGATTCCTTTTTGTATGTGTGCATGCTCATTTTTGTATACATTTGCTTTCATGCAAATTTAGTTTTGTTTTTATACTTCCATCACATCCTCCCATTTGCCCCACGTACGCCCATTCTATTATCACATATAGTCGATATGGATATATAGTCTTACTTTCACTAACTAAGCGAGGAATAGCTTAAGTGGTTAGAGCTTTCCTCTCGGTTCTAGGAAAACTTGGGATCGATTTTCACCCTCGTCCTTGTGGCTTTCTAAACATAAGAAGAAAAAAAAAAACTAATCGAGTTGATATTCATTAGGGGTGAGGGTATAAATAACTCTTCAAATTAGCAATTTAGCTTTTAGCTTGTATATTCAACCTATATGCGTAATTTAACACAAAGTAATTATTTTATACAAAGTATAAATTTAGGGCCTATTTTCTTCAGTTTAATTTCAATTCAGCTCCAATCAGTTCAGTTCCTAATTTTCTTCTCTTATAAACAATTCATTTAAGTTCAGTTCAGTTCGATTCAATTTAGCTTAGTTTAGTAAATCAGAAGAGACCCTTATTTACCCTGAAAAGATGTTACCGTCAACACAACGATGCCTATAATTGGGTACTAGTGAATTTTGCAAAATCTAGTCAATTAGAAACTGTTGTATTGATTTCGAATAACATGTCAAAACTTGAGATAATCAGTGATGATAAATTGGCATGCAAATCAATCATTTCAATAACATTTATTTCCCTCTCTTTTGTTCAATGTCATCATGAATGCAAGCTGGAATGCCATGACATTTTGTGATTGGAGACTATACACACAGTAGACATGACGGATATCGAAAGCGTTACAAAGCTATCTTGTCCAACCTACATATGTTTGATTAATCCAGCATCTAGTTCTATCTTCATCAACAAATTCCAACTTACATACTTCATATGTTAGAATTTGGGGAAATCCTCAAATTAGAGTGTGTACCATAGATCAATATGTATAGAGTTTACAATACTACTCCTAATCACGTTAGACAACCTAGCACGATAAGGATATAAAATATACATAAAATCTATCCTAATCTGCAATAAATATTATTATCATAAATATAATATCTATCCGAAATTTTTTTCTTCTGTCGTTGAATATAATATGACTCACAACTTCACATGTCTATTTTCAAGCATCGCCGTGGTTTTATCTATTAAATGGCCCTTTATGTTTTCATTAGTTATCCTGTAAATTAGATTTTAGAAGGATTAAGTTTAAGAGATAATTATGTTGGTTGATTCCAAATAAAGCTAGTAGAATGGTATATAATCACATTGTCAATAGATGAATGGTAAAAAAATTTGTGACAGAAATGAATTAAAGGGTGTAATTTTCTAAGGATATTATCATTTAATTATCCATGATGGATGATGTAATATCATCTTCAAACAGTGAAACAGGATTTTCCAATAGGTTTTATTTATAATTTTCATGCTAAAATCGTCTTTTAAATGGATGGCAATAAGCCAATAATGAAGACTTATAACAAAAAAGAGATAGTTTAAGGTAGATAATTATTATTGTGGACATTAACATAAGAAATTAATTTCATCATAAATTTGCATGAAGATTAAATTTAATTAGCACCACTTCTTATTGATGCATATATACCATACATGTCGTGAAGGAAATTTACGTCCCTTTAACTTATAGCTAGCGAAGAGTTGTTTGTTTGTTTGTTTTCAACTTGTTTTATCTTATTTCAAAAAATAGATAGATTAAGATAGTTCTAACAAGTTCAAAGAAGATACGTTCAAAGTTCATAGTATTATATAATTTTAGACAAAACCAATCTAAGCATCTATTATAATCGTCGACTATACAATGCCTATAAGTATCACTTTCTTCCTTTTATTTTCCTTAATTAGATGATTAATCTTTCTATATTGATATAATTTATTGTAGTAATTAGGCGTTTTCAGCTTTCTTTAAATTTTGTAGTGCATTGTCAAATCTCATCAAAAAAAGGTTGAGAAATTTTTGTTTAAATTGTTTAGGGATCTCAAATATCTTATATATGGAACTTGCCTAATCAATAACTATCATTTGTGACCGTTTGTACATCCAAAAAATAGAAGAACTAAGGGTCTGTTCTGATTGACTAAATTGAACTGAACTTATTGGAGCTGAACTGAACTGAATATTTTATGAGAGAACAAAATTAAGAACTGAAAATAATTTGAAGAGAACAGACCCTAAGATTATTAAATATTAAATGAAAACCTTTAGCAAGCTAAGGATTCTTTAGCTTAAGAGAGGTAGGAGTTTGAGCCTTAAATAATATATGGCAACATTTTTGTTTAGTAACAATACTATGGAGAATGGGAGATGGCCAATGTTTAGGTTAGTCTAGATAGGCACACCCGATCTTGACCGATTTGAAGAGGTGGGTCTGTTTTCTTACTTCTTAGTTCTTACCCTTCAATTTATATTCTCCGTATTTATTAGCCTATACTAACCGGTCTAACTTTTAACTACTAACTATATATAATTAAAAAGTTATAGATCACTTCAACTGGCCCATCCCGGACCAACCTAAATAGAGACACTTGTAGATAATTTACAATATACAACAGTTACAAAGTACGAGTACTTATTTAACGATTCTATATATATTTATGCCGTCTAGTCTAGTCTAAAATATGTAGTTGCACTTGCACTTGCACTTGCACAGTAATATATGATATATACATGTGGTCTACCACCCCCATGATATGCAGCAGCAGCAGACAAACAACAAAAGAAACTGAATTTATATATAAGGCTCTCTTGCCTTCCCACTTTCTCAGGGCAACCCAAATATATAGACAGAGATCGATCCATCATTTTATTTGTTTGATCATCGATCACTTCCAAACACATACTATACTATACATTTAAGTAGCTACTCACTTCATTCTCACTAGAGAAAGACAAACAAATCGATCGATCGTTCGATTCGATTCGATAAAGATATAATCATGTCATCTAAAGATAAAAAGAGGGCTGCTTTGCAAGAGAAATACCAGCTCCTCCGTTCAGTCACCAACTCCAACGCCGTATGTGTACTATGTTCATTGTTATTCTTTTTTATTCGTATTATTTAAGATTTTCGATCTATATTTATTGTTTTGTTTCGGGTTATTGTATGCAGGCGAACACGGCTTCTATATTAGTAGATGCATCCAAACACATTCAAGAGTTGAAGGAAAAGATTGAAAGGCTTAATCAAGACATTAGTGGTTGTGGTAGTAGTAGCACTAGTCCATTTCCTAAGGTATACTCTTTTCTTTCTTTTTTTTTTTTTATTTAAAGGAATTCCTAATTAATTCAGGTATTCTTGAGTTTGTGTAAATCAGTAAAATTATTATTACAAGATTAAATAACCTACATTTACAAAATATTTTAGCTGTCTTATTTTTTATTCAAGTGGATAAAAAATAATTTATACACAACAAATTGATTAAAACACAAATACTTAAATTTATTGACATTTAATTTATTTTCTTTATTTATTTATTTTTTTTTCCATCAAGTATTTTGAGCTAATCAATTTGTGGAAAGCGCCAAAAAATTTGGAATTGAAATTGAACCCAAAGTTCTTAATAAAGCCAAAAACATGTATAGATATAATGTAAGATTTTTTTGTCTAATTATTGCTGTTGTATATGTATTTTCTATGCTGTGGCCTGATTTCTTAGTCATAATTTGGTGACTTTATTTGAAAATTTTAATTAGGTCTATCAATAAGCAAAAGGATTACTCTTTGTACTGCGTTGTTAGAATAAATAAATTAAAATAAATAGTTAAGCTCTTATCAAAATAACGAACTAAATATAATATTCCTACTTAAACTTATCATTATTAATCAAGAAAATTTTACTCCAAAAACTTTGATCTTGGCATGATGCATGACTTTATTTATTTGCATAACCATTTGATCTCCTTTTTCTTCATCTAATGAATTTGTGATCTTCATTATTATTACTATTTTCTTTAATGTGTATAATTTGTCCTTTATTATTTGAGTATAGAAGTTTGATAGTTTTTTTTTTTTTTCAAAAGGTGTATTAACTTTTTTAATACATGAATAAATCAAACTATATTTTCAAATTAAACCTCTAGCATAATTTTGTGACGGTTGTTAAATAAAACTATGAGAACTGTTTTTGTGACAGTTGTTAAATACAATTGTGAGAACATTGTTCAAATTGAAAATGAAGATGAACAATACAGTAAGAGATGTACACAATATATAGACTTTCAAGCTTTAATTGACCACACCAAATGGTCTCTAAAACATGAAAATAAATTGATTGGTAAATATCCACAAATGTAATTTTTACATATATATGTATCGCCTTTTTTTTTGGTGAAGATATATGTATCCCTTTGACCTAGTTTTCAAACAACTAAAGTGATGTAGATAGTGTATGTACGGAGGCTATTAAGTGTTATACGACCATTATATAATTAGTACCTATGAATTAAGAACCAAATTAATTTTTAGCAATCATTGACCATAGTATGTACATTGATCGTGTTATATGTGTAAGAAAATATAATCATATGTTATTTTGATCAATCTTCACTATCAACTTAGTTACTATGATGTGTACAAATGTTGATAATCATGAATGATAGATATATTTACGTGTTATTTCTCGATCGACTTTTAGGTTAGTGTACAAACCCTAGAAAAAGGGTTTCTAGTGAATGTGTTCTCAGAAAGAAGTTGTCCTGGCTTGTTGGTCTCCATACTTGAAGCCTTCGAAGAGCTCGGACTCGAAGTTCTGGATGCTAAAGCTTCATGTACAGATCGCTTTGAGCTCGAAGCTGTTGGTGAGGAGGTATGTATTTTTCTACACAAACCATTGCAAAAATAATTTTGTTTTGGTGTTTGTGTGATGAGGAAAAATAAATCTAAAATCTGTGCATTTCCTTTAAATTATTTCTTCTCATAATTTGGAGTATACATTGACTTATACTTACTTGACTAGGGCATCCTAAATTATTCTTTTGATATTTTAACCTCTATCTCGCAATTAGGGATAGATGAGTCATCATATGGCAAGATTTTAAGGAAATCTCCTTTGAAGTATAATTAGAGCTGCCAGTTTCTAATCCAAACCGTATAGCCCAACTGTTTTGAACCGATTCGAAAAGAAACTGAACTGTTAAATAACTAATTTTCGAAAACTCGAAACCTACTCGATCTAATTTTTTTTTTTCTAACCCAAAATTGAAATGAACCAAATTTGTGTGAACCATTACTAACCCAACCCGTTATCAAGCCAAAGCATTACAACCCAAAACTAACAATAACCCAAACCGATTACGTCTAAACCCAAAGTAACCCAACCCATTTTAATAAATTATGTAACTTATGTTATTATGGTGTGCTTTTAAAAAAGTCACGATATTTGATTAAGATCCTATATTCCTATTGTCTCCACAATAAAAATATATTTTGATTGGTAAAATTAGAAGCTTCATGAAACAATACAATAATAATAATATAATAGTAGTAAAAATAAGTTGATCAATACAACTGTAATAAGTTTTAAACTCTAGAATAGGTTTTAGTCAGTAAAAACAAATTCAATTAAGTATAAACGTGGAAAGGAAAGAAATTAATCTAGTACTTGTTACTTAAAATGCATTCGGAATTGCCTTGGCATAGAGTGACTTTTAAGAAGATTTAAAACCTTAACTCCTCTTCAACGAACTACTGTAGTTAGTGTTTATGTTGTTTTAGTTACTACTTACTATATGTTTCATGGTCGCTTATTTTACTGTCTTTAATAATCGATCCCTTTTTTGAAACACATGTCAAAAGATGTTATATACTATTATGAGTATGTAAAGTAACTATACGTCTATACCTACTTTAAATCTAAAATAATGTAACTACATACATACATGGTACCAAGTATATATAATTAAGTTGGTTGTAATGGTTTTGAGGGAATTAACTCACATCCACATCCACATTCATATCATACGTTGTTAATTACATCTTTAATTTAATTTTGTGTTCAATTAAAGACACTAACTAAAAATTAACACAGAGTTGAAAAAAAGTTACAAACATGATACATCTTACCCCATCATCTTGATGTCGTCATCATAAAATCGTCATCATCATCTCCATGATATATGTCAGCATTTGACCATTTAACTTTAGTGAGCTAAAGTATGAATAATAAAATTTAATAATTCATATCAGCGTTTTAATTTTTATATAGATAATTATTAATTTTAATTGTTTTTGTTGAAACAATCACTTTATTGAACTATAGTTTTAACACAGCAAATATTAATTTTGAATGTTTACTTGTACTTAGTAATGTTGCCTTAATTTTTGTTTTCATTGTTTTAACACAATTATATTATTGTACGCATCGCAGAATGAAGGAGTAGATAGCTTGGATGCACAAGTAGTAAGGCAAGCAGTGTTACAAGCTATTAGAAATTGGAGTGAGAGTACGTAGACGACGAACTTAGAGTAATGCATATATACGTACTTACTCTACATGTCAAAAATGTTGTGTTTTTTGGCATAGCTAAAGGTTCATTTGATTAATTTGAATAATGACAAGTCCTTACGATGCCTTAGCTCTCACTCATGTCATGAAAGTAGGCTTAGTTATTGAACGGGTTGGAGATTTTCGTGAATCCCTTAGCTTGTTGTCCTCCCGCGGTTAGCTTGAATTTAAGCTAAGTGTACCATTACATTACAATGTTTTAGTAATATATACTAGTTGGTACTTGCTAATTAAGTGAATGCATGCTACGTTTTCCAAAAAAAAAAAAAAGTGAATGCATGCTACCGTGAGGCAGTGACTTGACTCTATGATTTGCTCTTACTAAGCCTCTCATTTGTTCAACTTATTAGAACTAAAAAGTTTAAGGTGTTTAGGAATTGAAGTCTGGTTTCCTACACCTATTAGGATGCTATGTTACAATATATTGTGTATTTGTGTAAGTAGCCTATTGATGATCAGCAATAATGAAAGCTTGTGCGACTCTCTTCTTTCTATTATAAGGAAATTTTAGAAAATAACTAAAAATTTGATTATAACACTACAAAAAAATAAAATTTTGATTATAACACCACCTAAAAACTCAAAATATTGATTTCACCACCAGTTACTAACACCATCCAAAAAACCGTTTATGGGCCCACACTATATACATGTCAATTAACTATTGGATAAAAAAAGAATTTTTTTTTTTAAATGAATAAAAAAAGTAAAACTCTAAAATCCTAACTCAGCCACCACCTTTACTACCGGCGTCGGTTACCTTTGGCCTGACCTCCGTCAGCTCAACCCCCGCTGCCATCTCCCCCAGACTACCACACTTGACCGACGAAACCAGCCTAGCCGACATCCTGATCGACGCACCAGATCGTACCCAGCCTCAATCTCAACCCCGATTCAATTTGGTTTCGGCCACGAATCTAGGTAAGGCGGTTTTGGGTTCAGGTGACGGTGACGGTTTCGACAATGGATATGGGTATGGCGGTTTTTGGGTTAAGGCGAGGGTTTCGGTGACGGTCTGGGTAAGGGAGGTGAGTTCAGGGATGTCATTGAGGTTGGTGGTGGTGGTCGGTGGTGGCGTGATGTTGCGGTGGTAGACATTCGGGACAATGGAGTTAGCTGCTAGTTTTGGTTTGCGGTGTGGGGTGGTTTTCGAGGAAGGGGAAGACAAGAATGAGTGGTGTTTTCACCGCTTTTAGGTCGGGACAGGTGGTGCCGGTGGCTTGGGTTAGGTTGTCGGCGGCAGGGCAAGTGGCTCCTGTTTTGGGGTTTTTTGTACGTACCCGAATGGAGGGTGTGTACGTCCCTCGGGAGACAGATCTGCAATGCAACACTCGAACGGCCCGATCACCTGCAAAACAACGGACCCCGGGGGGGCCGGAGGTCCGCCTCCGACGATCAAGTCAGTGACCGAAATAATGTATTTTAGAGAGAGAAAGTAGAGAGAAGGGAGAGTAAATGTGGGGGGCATTGCCCTTGGAGAGAGAATTGGATCCCTTAAAACTGATGTAATGATCAGTATTTATAGAGCATTGGGATATGTGCCTCTTAGGTAATTTAACCTAAGTAGATTGGCTTCCCACCGTTTTACGGTTTCTAGGGTTGTGGGCTTAGAGCCCATTTTCACCCTTCTATCATTGAGTGACACGTGTCATGCTCTAATTGGCCCATTGAGCGCTGAGCTTAGGGACACGTGTCGCTGTGGCATTGGTCCACATATAGGGGGTATTTTTACCCCCAAACATTAGCCCCTCGGAAGGGGTAATTTCTCTTTCAAGAGGAATTACTCCTTTCGAAATCAAGGCTTTATTTTCCGCTTGTTCAAAAGCTCTATGGGCGGCATATGTCTAGTTCAATAAAAGAGAGATTTGATTAACTTGGAAAATCTGATACCTTAAATGGTATGATATTTTCTAAGTTAATCAATCATAATAATGATTGCCGCCTGAACTAGACAGATGACGACTTTTATTTCTTTTAACCCCACTATGGTGGTCATATGACCTTTGGGAGACTTAGAATATTTTTGAGACGTTTGACATCCCATAAGGCAGGAGGCGAATGGCTGCCTGATAGGGCAGGAGGCAAATGGCCGCCTGACTTTTCATAGGGAAGGAGGCAAATGGCCGCCTGGGGGCCGGAGGCAAATGGCCGCCTGACTCTTCAAAGGGAAGGAGGCAAATGGCTGCCTGACTTTTCATAAGGAAGGAGGCAAATGGCCGCCTGGGGGCAGGAGGCAAATGGACGCCTGACTCTTCATAGGGCAGGAGGCAAATGGCCGCCTTACTTTTCATCGGGAAGGAGGCAAATGGCCGCCTGGCTCTTCATAGGGCAGGAGGCAAATGGCCTCCTGGGGTGTTTGTAATCCAATTATACATTCAATGTCCTTCTACCCCATTGGGAGGACTTGTATAATTTCGGAAGGTAATCTAGGTTAGAACTTCGGTCGGTCACCGGCTGATGTCTTTTGGACATCCGGTTCCCGAAGACTTGGTCGTTCTTTAGATTACCCACGTCAGGCGGCTATGAGTTGACCAATGAGGTCGTTCAATTTTTTCCACCTGCATGCGTACGTAAAGAAAACGATAGAGTGCTTTCTGTGACGATTGCACCCGGAGGGGTGTCGCCGGACGCCATATTTCACATTGGAGCAGACGAATTTACCAAAATGTATAACCATCCGGCCATTGGCCTCATGTCTTTTTCAAGACGGTTGTATAGCCATTGCACAACTCTTTTTTCCCCAATGGGAGAGTCTGTGCAATTTTGGAATGAAAAGCCTAAGTAAGAACTTCGGTCGATCACCGACTGATGTCTTAGGGCATCCGGTGTTCCGAAAACTTAGTCGTTCTTTAGACTGTTCTGGTCAGACGGCTATGAGTTGACCAATTTGGTCGTTCAATCTTTGTCGTCTGCATAGGTACGTAGAGCAAGCAAGTAGGCCGCTCTCTGCGACGATCGCACCTGGAGGGGTGTCGCCGGACGCCATTGTCCATGTTGGGACAGACGATTTTGTGAAAAAAGCAACCATCCGGCCATTGGCCTTTGGTCTAGGTTGAGACCGGCTGTATAGCCACTAAGCGGTTTTGTGCCTAGTTTAGTTATCTGGTCATTGGCCGCATGTCACTCGAACGTTGAATTCGCTACTAAGTTTCAAACTTAGTTTATTATCCGGCCATTGGCCTCACGTCACTTGGACGTTAGTTTAGCTACTAAGTTTCAAACTTAGTTTATTATCCGGCTATTGGCCTCACGTCACTTGGACGTTAATTTAGCTACTAAGTTTTCAACTTAGTTTATTATCCGGCCATTGGCCTCACGTCACTTGGACGTTAGTTTAACTACTAAATTTTAACTTAGTTTATTCAATCAATGAATCAATAATAATAATAATAATAATAATAATAATAATAATAATAATAATAATAATAATAATAATAATAATAATAATAATAATAATGATAATAATAAATTAAATTTTTTTTTTTTTTTATTATTATTATTATTATTATTATTATTATTATTATTATTATTATATTTTATAGAATTATGATTACCAATCATGTAATTCTTATGCAAGGTCAGGCGATACCTTTTAATGGAGGCTTTCCACCAATATTTTAGACGGCATTGATATACCCCTTGCTTGATTCATGAAAATGAGCTCTTCAAATGGTGACAAGCGGCCATGAGATGTCAAGAAATTTGAGCTCCAGAAATGGGTTTGGCTCTTTAAATGCCTTACCACCTACAATTGGCTTTTGGGCTGCTCTAAAAGCTTAATAATCGGAGCCGGAGGTATCACAAGCTCCTTGTTGTGGTGTCACACGGATTTTGATCATCACTAGAGAACAAAACAACATGTAGCTTTAGAGCCGCTTATGTAGTCGGGACTAATCGATGAGCATGGATGCCCATACAACCGGCTGATGTGACGAGCAAAGCTGCCACTACAGCTGGGGTAAATTAATGAGGGAAGCTTCCCGTACAGCCGGCTTCAAGGCCGTCTGACCCTTGCTTAGCTTGGTTGCCGCTTGACCAAGCTTACAATCGAGCTCTCTTGCTAGCTCACTTCTCAGCCGGCTCTGTTGCCGCTTGAGTCAGCTATAGTGTCGCTTGTTGATAGGCGTGTCGCGTACCTAACAAAAATAAACCTAACTAGACCACTACTATGTAGACGGGCAAGCAAGGGTCGGATCCCAAGAGACTATGGTTCAACTAATTAGATAGACTCAAGCAATTACTAAGCAAGTAACCAAATAAAATAAGTAAGAATCAATATCTAAAAAAAACTAATTAAAACGATAAAATCTAAACAATATGACAAATCAATGCTAAAAACATCCAAGATCAAGCATCACCACGAATACAATTAATGCAATAGTCGTTCTACCCCTAACACATAATTTAATTGATTAAAGAGGAAAAGTAATCCATGAATAATACCAATGGTCTCTCCCGAGTTATCAATGGCTTCTCTAATCACAATCAAGCCTACTTCCGTGGAATCATGTAAATTAAAGACCTTAAGCACATTACTCTAACTTCCTAATCATCCATTCAACTACTCCCGTGATGAACTTTAAACCCTTAATTGATTTATTCAAATCCGTCAAAACCCAACTCCCGTTGCGATTAAAACAAAGGATTAATAACAATACCAATTATCCCTAATCTAGTATTGGCATAAGAATAATCAATTAAGCATATCAATTACAATTATTATTAAAGAATTTAAAGAATTAAATCATGCATTAATCATATTCGGGATCCGCTAGATCTTGGAATAAAGAAACTACTCACACATATTAACGAAAGCAAAAGCAATATTCAATGAACAAAACATGATTAATAAGAAATTAAGAGTAAGAGAAGAAATAAAGATGAATACCAATTGCTTGAATGAAGAAAAGTACCAATTGTTGATGAACAAAGATCAAAACTTGAAAGTGCAAATTAATCTAGATCTAGAGAGAATATTAGGGTTCTAATGAAGGTTTTAAAGCTATAAAATATTAACTAAGTATCTTAAGTCGGGGTTTACAAAGGGTATTTATATCCCTTAATTAAGAAAACCCGAAAAAAAAGGAAAACCCGGTCTTCGACACTCCGCCCGGTCTGACCGGGTAAAGCCGCCCGGTCGGGCGCGACACACAAACTCGCCTCCTCGCACAATACTCTGCCCGCCCGGTCTGCCAGGGCAATGTCACCCGGTCCGGGCGGATAGAAGTTGAATTCTTCACTTCTTTTCTTCTTCGCCCTGGCTGCCAGGGCAATGTTGCCCTCCAGGGCGATGGGGGTAAGATACATCTATGTACTACTTTGCTCTTCTCTTCTCCTTCCTTTGCCCTGGCTGCCAGGGCAATGTTGCCTTCCAGGGCGGACACGGGTAAAATTCTCTTCCATCATAATAAGCTTTCGTGGCTATCCAAAACAAGTCCAAATCATCCGGAAATATTCATATGCCTACAAAATCAATCAAATAGACCAAGCCACACTAGAGAGGAGGATATTAGCGAGAAATAGCTCCATAGAGATTAGAAATCATACGAACATAGCTATAAAATGAGGGTAAAATATGGTATAGAATGTGTACATCAAATTCCCCCAAGCTAGCTTCTTGCTTGCCCTCAAGCAAGACAATCAATGACAAGCAACAACCAAATAAACATACTTCACCCCATATTACATTTGAAAATACCATACTCAAAATCGAAATCGGACACACAAGCATCTTAGCCAACCAATCACCTCATTCAGACTATCAATCAACCTGAATGGCCATCGAACAGAGTCAACCATGTACACATAAGGAATCGATGACTAGAATATCTCACTTAGTGGTCACTCCGCACAATTTTGTGTGGCGAGCTAAAAATGAGCTCAATCTCTCTCCATCCCCACTAATGATGATAACCCCCCTTATCTCACAACACTCGCGTGTTTAAAGGGTAATAATGCCGCTCAACCTAGTCAAAAGTCGACTCGAAATGTGACAAATACTCCAGCATTTTGACAAAAGACTCGTTTCACATGAACACAATACTATGCACGAAGGTCAGAAGGTCTTTTCAAGCTTGTAATGTAAGTCGGGTGAAAATGGGTAGGAAAAATTTGGAAAATGTAGGTAAATATAGTCCCTCAGGGAAGCCATAAAAAATGAACAATACACATCAAAATCCCATCGAACTAATTCACAAGAATAAATACTCCAACCATAACTTGAATTAAGAGCAACTACCACCTTATTCACCCTACATAACAATTCATCGCACTATTCTTATTTTTGAAACTCTTTTATTTATCATTCAAGAAGCTGAATTTTTTTATTTTTTTCTTTTTTTTTTTTATTTTTTTTTAATAACAAACTATAAGAGCTTAAAAAAAAATAGATCATATAGCAAAAATAACCTTCAAGCTTCAAATTAATCTTCTCCAAAACATCATCACAAACCATAGAGAACACCAAGATAGATGGCTCCCCCAAGCTAGACTTGGGATAAGTTACTAATTGGGGCCGATAGGTTAATTTTGTGACTCAGATGAAAAACATGGACAAGGCTACAACATGGGTAAGCAAGAAGGGGACATACGTTTCTAAATTCATCTGGAGGCTACCTAATGAACATGGCCTTCGTCCTCCTCATCGTGCATGTGCAGTGTACCATGACACACTAATAAAAGTCTCAAGACAAAACTAAGATCAATGTCACACCAGGAACTATCACACATGAATAAAAAATAAAGGCTCAAGCCTCACAGTTAGCACAGTCAAGCTCCAGATTCATACACAGTTGCACAAAGTTGATTTCCATTAGGCCAAGACAATCCAATATCAGATCATGATCATTTAATCCGCATTGCAAGTCTTTCAATCAAAATCAAGCCAAAAACCTTTAAATCATCAAGGATAGGGGCACAGAGAAGTAGTTTACTAGCCATTCATCGTCATGATTCACAAAGTAACTACCCAAAGCCAAAAGTAATCCCTCCCCCAAGCTAAACTTCACATTGTCCTCAATGTGAACATATATCGAATAAGAACATGCAAGGGAAAAAGAAAACTAGGCCCTACTGACAGAGGAGGGATCATACCTAAGGGCGAAGCTGGGACCGCCCTTAAAATAACATCGCATCATAACCCCAAGGCACTAAAAAAAATAATAATAAATAAAATAAATAAAGGGAAAATAAAATAAATAAAAAAACGGAATGGGTTGCCTCCCATTTAGCGCTTGTTTAAGGTCTTTAGCTCGACCCCTCTTTAGTAGCTCAACCTGGGTCACCACACGGAGAAGATACTCTGTGGTATTTCTCATCAATATATCCACCTCCAAACGACTCCTTCAAATTAGAGTTGATGTGCTTTGTATCCGAGCTTATTTTGATGTAGCTAAACCCATCATGTGGTGGAATATTGTCTTTTTTGCGCACATGATTTCTATTAGAAACACACTTATCAACCAAAAGGTTAGTAGCATCGATTCTCAAACAAGTACCACCATCAAAAGTAAAATTATGGTCATTGAAAAGCTTAAACACAACTTGTTTATCCTGAGCTCTAATGGTCACTTGTCCTTTAGGAACATCTATTAAAGCTTGACTTGTAGCAAGAAAAGGGCGACCAAAGATGAGTGGGATCTTATGGTCTTCTTTCATATCCACCACAACAAAGTCAACAGGAAAAACAAGTTCACCAATCCCAACTAATACATCTTCAACTACACCCTTAGGGAGTCTAACAGTTCTATCAGCCATATAAAGAGATATAAGAGAGGGTTTAAGGTTTTTCAAACCTAATTTGTCATACACTGAAGAAGGCATTAAATTAACATTAGCACCTAAATCACACAAGACCCTATCAAAATATATTTCGTTTATCATACAAGGGATAGTAAAACTACCAGGATCATGCAATTTAGGTGGTAAGCTACCATGTAAAAGATCAGGACATTTCTCCTTTACTACCAAACTTTCTAATTTCTTATCATTATGATCATGATATAGAATTCCTTTCACAAAATTTGCAAATTGAGGCATTTGAACTACAAGATCGGAAAAAGGAATGGTAGCATATACCTTCTTAAGAGTCTCGGAATACTTCCCAAAATGCTTATCGAGCACAGCTTTTGATAACCTTTGCGGGAAAGGCATCGGCTCCTCATATGCTTGTGGGGCAACATATTTGGGACCTTCTCTCTCATGCTTCTCAGTTCTTGACTCCACATTGCACACTTTCTCTTCTAATCCACCCGTAAACAATTCATCACTCTTCACGAAAATTGCATTGCATTGTTTCGTATGGACTTTTGCTTGATCTTGAAGAGTTGTTAGATGACTCACTTGCTGTGAAAGTTGAGAAAGATGAGTCTCTATCCTCTTATTTTGAGCAACAAGCAATTGAATCGAGTTTTCAAAATATTCATTTTGCTTTGCTTGTAAATCAAATTGCTTTGATATAAGCTCTTGTTGTTGACGTTGGGAGGTAGCAAAAGTCTCCATAATGGATTCAAGATTTGTAGATTGAGGTGGTGGTTGGTGCATGGGATGATGATTTAAAGGTGCCATTGCCTGAAAAGCTGGCGATGGTGGAGGATTTGCTATAGCTTGAGTGTTCTTGTATGAGAACCCTTGATGATTTCTCCACCCTTCATCAAATGGCCTTGTGGAGGTCGTGGTATAGAAAGCATTAGCTTGCTCAATCGTCATTCCATCATAATTGGGTTGACACTCCCGTGCAGTATGGCCTTGCAATCCACACATCTGACAAGTTTCCAACGAGGGTCGAGGGGACTCAACTTGGAGTTGATTGACTTTTTGAGTTAGTGCCTGCACATAACTAGTCAAAATGGTTAGTGCATCAACATCATGTTTATTACCTGTGTTGATAGCATTTCGTCCCCTTGGATGGTAATTATCATTAGCTGCCATCTTCTCAATCAAATCCTTCGCATCAGTTGGATTCTTCGTCATGATAGAACCTCCAGACGCAGCATCAATGTATATGCGAAACTCATGGGTCAAACCATTATAGAACGTTTGGATCAACATCCACTCTGGAATACCATGGTGAGGGCATTGTCTCTGCAATCGCTTAAACCTTCTCCATGCCTCATATAAAGACTCGTCATTAGATTGATGGAAGGTAGATAGCTCGTTCCTTAATTTCGCGGTTTTCTCTTGCCCCAAGAATTTTACTAGGAAGGCCTTAGCGAGCTTGTCCCATGTATCAAAGGAACCAATACCTTCATCTCGTAGCCATTCCCTTGCCCTATCCCTTAGTGAAAAAGGAAAAAGGCGTAGTCTAATAGCATCATCAGTGACACCGTTGAGCTTCATAGTGTCACACTTCTCCAAGAAACTATCAATGTGAGTCACAGGGCAATCATTTGATGAGCCCGCAAAAGAATCATTGGAGATGAACTGTATGAATTGGGGCTTCAACTCAAAACTCTGAGCGGTGACAGGTGGTCTAACAATAATAGAGAGAAATCCGGTTGTTGTATCCGGAATACCATACTCCAAAAGAGATTTTGTTCCTGGGTCGACCATGTTTCTTTTATTTCGATTTCTCCTTCTTCTACCTCTTTGTCTTCTCGCAGTAGCTTCGATCTCAGAATCAAAAGGTGTTAAATCATCTGAACCTGAACTTCGAGTTTGCATGCAACAAAGAAACTAAAACGGGAGATCAAAGACACAAGGAACAATAGCCGAAGCAACAAAATATATGCTTAGTAAAACGAATCACAAATAACTAGAATGAAACCGTTAGTCCCCGGCAACGACGCCAAAATTTGATAGGCGTGTCGCGTACCTAACAAAAATAAACCTAACTAGACCACTACTATGTAGACGAGCAAGCAAGGGTCGGATCCCAAGAGACTATGGTTCAACTATTTAGATAGACTCAAGCAATTACTAAGCAAGTAACCAAATAAAATAAGTAAGAATCAATATCTAAAAAAAAACTAATTAAAACGATAAAATCTAAACAATATGACAAATCAATGCTAAAAACATCCAAGATCAAGCATCACCACTAATACAATTAATGCAATAGTCGTTCTACCCCTAACACATAATTTAATTGATTAAAGAGGAAAAGTAATCCATGAATAATACCAATGGTCTCTCCCGAGTTATCAATGGCTTCTCTAATCACAATCAAGCCTACTTCCGTGGAATCATGTAAATTAAAGACCTTAAGCACATTACTCTAACTTCCTAATCATCCATTCAACTACTCCCGTGATGAACTTTAAACCCTTAATTGATTTATTCAAATCCGTCAAAACCCAACTCCGTTGCGATTAAAACAAAGGATTAATAAAAATACCAATTATCCTTAATCTAGTATTGGCATAAGCATAATCAATTAAGCATATCAATTACAATTATTATTAGATAATTTAAAGAATTAAATCATGCATTAATCATATTCGGGATCCGCTAGATCTTGGAATAAAGAAACTACTCACACATATTAACGAAAGCAAAAGCAATATTCAATGAAGAAAACATGATTAATAAGCAATTAAGAGTAAGAGAAGAAATAAAGATGAATACCAATTGCTTGAATGAAGAAAAGTACCAATTGTTGATGAACAAAGATCAAAACTTGAAAGTGCAAATTAATCTAGATCTAGAGAGAATATTAGGGTTCTAATGAAGGTTTTAAAGCTATAAAATATTAACTAAGTATCTTAAGTCGGGGTTTACAAAGGGTATTTATATCCCTTAATTAAGAAAACCCGAAAAAAAAAGGAAAACCCGGTCTTCGACACTCCGCCCGGTCTGACCAGGCAAAGCCGCCCGGTCGGGCGCGACACACAAACTCGCCTCCTCGCACAATACTCTGCCCGCCCGGTCTGCCAGGGCAATGCCGCCCGGTCCGGGCGGATAGAAGTTGAATTCTTCACTTCTTTTCTTCTTCGCCCTGGCTGTCAGGGCAATGTTGCCCTCCAGGGCAGTGGGGGTAAGATACATCTATGTACTACTTTGCTCTTCTCTTCTCCTTCCTTTGCCCTGGCTGCCAGGGTAATGTTGCCCTCCAGGGCGGACACGGGTAAAATTCTCTTCCATCATAATAAGCTTTCGTGGCTATCCAAAACAAGTCCAAATCATCCGGAAATATTCATATGCCTACAAAATCAATCAAATAGACCAAGCCACACTAGAGAGGAGGATATTAGCGAGAAATAGCTCCATAGAGCTTAGAAATCATACGAACATAGCTATAAAATGAGGGTAAAATATGGTATAGAATGTGTACATCACTTGTATTTGATGTGCTTACCCATTTGATTCGTCTATACGGGTGGCGCCCAACTCATTCTATCATATGACTGAAACCCCTCCTATCCTCAAGCAAATAGCTTGGGCTTGTGGGCTTTCATCATGCCGTATTACATAGAGCTCTTGAGGATGAGCTTAAATTTTAAATCATATTCGTCACTTGCACCGTCTCAAAGTATAAGATAAGCTTGCAACTTGCTTCCTTAAAACTTTGCATGATAAGTTATTACAGTAGGTGTCGTACACACTAAATAAAAATACACATGCTCCCCATGATACTAGACATTATTCACTCTTTATCATGGGGATATGCAGTAGCTTAATCATACGGGCCGGCTGACTAATCAAACAATTAAGCGTTTTCTTTTATTTCTTTTTTTTTTTTGAATCATAATAATGATCAATAATATAGTACCCATTGCAGCCGGCTTTGATTAAAAAACAAAGCAGCCATAGAAGCCGTTTAATTGAGGCAGGAAATAGCCCCACATCCGGACTTAATTGGTGATCAAAGCTACCCTTACAGCCGGGATAAATTGAGGCACCATTCATGGCTCTGACCGGCTGTCCCCGTTGCTAGCTATCACCGGCTGACACCATTGATAATGGTAACCGACTGCTATAATACGAGTCGGCATATTCGCCGCTTGTATTGGAGTTAGCTTGGGCCGTTTGATTGATGGGGCTTACAATCGAGCTCTTTGTAGCTCACAACACAGCCGTCTGTTCAAAAGTATTATCAAGCACAACCCGGCTGAAACCATTGATAATGGTAACCGGCTGACACCGTTGATAATGTTAACCGGCTGCCATCAAATGCCGGCTGCCGCATTGATCAGATGCCAACTTGAAGCCGCTTGCTCCCTCATTGTCAATTTGACAATGTTGCCGATTCTGACTTGTTAAGGCAATAAATAATGGAGCATTTCTCCTTTTATTTATTTATTTATTTATTTTTATTTTTTTTTTGAATCATAATAATGATGAGTATTATATCTGCCATTGCAAGCTCACATCACAGCCGGCTTTGAGGTTGTTCAAAGCAACCGCTACAGCCGGGTTTAATTGGAGTCAGCCGCAGGTATCAATGAACAAAGCAGCCCTTCATCAAGTTCAATGAGCCACGGATACCTTCGGACTTGATGAAGAACGAAGCAGCCCCTACGGCTGTGCTTGAGAATGAACCAAGCAGCCCACAGCCGGGCTTAATAGAGGCACAAAGCAGCACTGCAAGCGGGCTTAATTGATGAGCAACAAGCAGCTAAATTATTAGATAACTTTAGTAAACCGCTTGCTGCCTATATTATTCTCATGAGTAATAACTCAAGAGTAGAATATGGAGTTTAAAAAATTAAACTTGCTAGCTGTCAAAAGCTTTGGAGTGTGGAAATGAATTTCACTTGCCGCATGTAAATGCCGCATGTAACCCACTAATTACAAGAGTAAGCTTACTCTTGAAAATCAATTGTATAATACAATTGGCTCAAGAGTAGAATATGGAGTTTAATAAATTAAACTTGCTAGCTGTCAAAAGCTTTGGAGTGTGGAAATGAATTTCACTTGCCGCATGTAACCCACTAATTACAAGAGTAAGCTTACTCTTGAAAATCAATTGTATAATACAATTGGTAATATTCATGTACATATATATATATATATATATATATATATATATATATATATATATATGATGTTGATAGTATCAAACTATTAATCATGAATAGCACGTGGCCAACTCATTAAATGAGTCGGTTTAAAATGGAGGAGTTGGCCAATTTAGCCGTCTCTCCCCTAATGAAACTTAAATTAAACGGCTCTGCCTTTTAACCTTCAAATGTACATGACTTAGTCTGACAGGCCTTTTTGGCCGCCTGACTCTCGACACTCAGCCTCACGACGCCTGCTGTATTTGACATCCGGCCTCATGACGCCTGCTGCCTCCCAAAGGAGGCTCCCCTCTTGAGCCGGTGATCCACAACCGTTGTGCCATTACAGATGTGTCTCCCCACAGACGGCGCCAAATGTTTTGGGGTTTTTTGTACGTACCCAAATGGAGGGTGTGTACATCCCTCGGGAGACAGATCTGCAATGCAACACTCGAACGGCCCGATCACCTGCAAAACAACGGACCCCGGGGGGGGCCGGAGGTCCGCCTCCGACGATCAAGTCAGTGACCGAAATAATGTATTTTAGAGAGAGAAAGTACACTACTAGAAAACAGTCAAATAGCGACGGGATGGTTCCGACGGACACAAAATTTCGTCGAAAAAAATTTTCGACGGATTTTAGTTTCGTCGAAATTTTCCGACGGAAATTAAATCCGTCAGAATATATGTGTTTTCCGACGGATTTTTCCGTCGTAATTTTCCATTTCCGACGGATTTAAAGTCCGTCGGAAATTTCCGACGGATTTTTCGTCGGAATATATTTAAAAAAAACCATTTTTTTAAAACCCTAAAACGCTGCCTCCGCCTCCTTTTTCTTCATTCTCCCTTCTCTCTCCTCTTCTCCTTTTCTCAGCCGCTCTTCTCATTCTTCTCCTTCTCCTTCTCTCTCTTTATTTCTGCTCCTTCTCTTCTTCTTGCTCCGTCTGTTCACTTTCTTCATCTCTCTATTTCCTCTTCTTTCCCCCTTTTCGACAAAAACCAACAACACCACAATCACCAACAACACCACCACAATCATACCAAAATTGGTCAAGGGTTTCGCCCTTTCTCTCTCTTCTCATGATGAATAAAGCAAATTAAAGGTTTTGAGGCCAAATTCGTCCATTTAAAGCCTAGGTCTAGACTTTAAATTGCCGAATTTGGCCTTGTTAAACCGTTTCCATGGTGAAATTCGAAGCATATTTCAATTTAAGGTATGTTTTATATTTTAAATTTTCGATTTTGTTTCTGTTTTTTTTATTATTATTTTTTGGATTTCGATGGTGGTGGTGGGTGTGGCTTATGTGCATGCATGTGGTGGCTGGAGATGGTTATGGTGGTTGTGGGTTTGGGATATGGGTGGGGAGAGTGGCGGCCTGAGTGGTGGTGTGGTTTGGGTTACAGTGATTGATGGTGGCTGGGTTTAGGGTTAGGGTGAATGGTGGTGTGGTTCGGGTTGCGGTGATTGGTGGTGTGGTTTGGGTGGGATAGTTTAGATCTGGGCTTAGGGTTAGTTTGGGGGTCAGTGGTGGACTGGTGGTGTTAGTGGCGGTGGTGGTGTGGTTAGGGTTAGGGAGCCAAAGCTGGATGTAGCTGATGTAGGGGGTAGTGGCGCCGTGGCGGTGGTGGTCTGCTAGGGCTAGGTTGTAGGTGGGTAGTGGGGTGGTGGATCTGGTGTAGGTGGCTGGTGGGTAAGGTTCTAGTGTGGGTGGTGGAACGGGCTAGTGTGATGGTGATACGGTTGGTGGGGTTGGGTGTGGGTTAGGTGACTTGGTGAGTGGTTGGCTGGTTGTGTGAGGTGGTGTGGGGTGACGGCTTGCGGTGGTACGGCGTGGCGGTGGCCTTTTTTTTGTTTTTTTAAAAGCATTTTCCGACGGAAATTCCGTCGGGAATTTACGACGGAATTCAATTCCGTCGGGAATTTACGACGGAATTCAATTCCGTCGAAATTTTCCGAGGGACTTTGCCGGGCTTGAAAATACTCTCGGCGGACTGAAATCCGTCGGAAAACCCATTTCCGACGGAAATTCCGTCGGAAAAGGGTGTTTTTCCGACAACAACTTTTCCGACAACCGGTTACGACGGAATTCCGTCGAAAATGGGTTTTTCGACGGGAAACAAGGTGTTTCCGACGAAAATTTTCCGTCGCAATTAACCTGTTTTCTAGTAGTGGTAGAGAGAAGGGAGAGTAAATGTGGGGGGCATTGCCCTTGGAGAGAGAATTGGATCCCTTAAAACTGATGTAATGATCGGTATTTATAGAGCATTGGGATATGTGCCTCTTAGGTTATTTAACCTAAGTAGATTGGCTTCCCACCATTTTACGTACGGTTTCTAGGGTTGTGGGCTTAGAGCCCATTTTCACCCTTCTATCATTGAGTGACACGTGTCATGCTCTAATTGGCCCATTGAGCGCTGAGCTTAGGGACACGTGTCGCTGTGGCATTGGTCCACATATAGGGGGTATTTTTACCCCCAAACAGCTCCGGTAGTGGGGTTGGCTGGGTTAGGCATTTTTTAAAAAGAAAATTCTTTTTTTTTATTAAGGATTTTTTGTAAATTACCACCCCAAAATGTACCATGTATTGAAATAACCACCCACTTTTTTTGAAATTAAAAATAGTCACCCATATTTTACAAAAAATATAGGTTTTACCACCCGACCTATACTCCGACTAGTTTTTGGAGCATGGGCCCCACATAACGGCTGTTTTTTATTTTTATAAAAGTTGTTTCTCGATTTATTTCCTCCCTTAATTCACAAACTACTCCCAAACTTAAAATTCTTCATTTTTTCCACAAATTCTACCAATTTTTATTCCATGTTTTGCAAATTGACAAGCAAATCCTTTGAATAACGTACTTAAATTTTTTTACACCAATTTGTACAACAACGTAATTGAAGATCGCACTTAATTTTTATTTTTATTTTTTTAGTTATTTTGCAATGTTTAATGAAGTAGAATTCAAGTTATATGATATTTTTTGTTTGGAATGTGTTTTATTAGGAATTTAATGATGTAATCGTTGTTTGATTCATTCAATTTAACTTGAATTGAAAATTAGGGTTCTTCATAATGAAATTGTGGGGCACATGATCGAAAAACTGGTCGGAGTATAGGTAGGGGTGGTAAAACCTACAGTTTTGTAAAATATGGGTGGTTATTTTTGTTTTGTAAAATATGGGTGGTTATTTTTAATTTCAACAAAAATGGGTGGTTATTTCAACACATGTTAAATTTTAGGGTGGTAATTTACAAAACATCCTTTTATTAATTCAATTTTTTAAACAAATAGGCTATTGAGACGTGTCAAAAATGGCCCCACTAACAGATTCCATTCGAAAATCCGTTAAGTGGTGATATTTATAAAATCAGAACTTTGGGTTTTTTTTTGTGGTGTTCTAATAATATTTTTTTGGGTTTTTTTTTTTTTTTTTTTTTTTTTGTGGTGTTATTTTTTAAAATTTCCCTATAATAATTAACACAGTCAAACCTGAAAAACTTATCAATACATTATTTTTTTTACCATAAATATAAGTAATTAAAATTATGTACTCAATAAAGAAAAAGTCGATATTATGACACTTATATCAATATACATTTAACATAATTTTTTTAATAAAAGGAAAAAAAAAAAAACATGGTCAAGATCTCATTTGGTTGACATAGGAAATAAATTTCTATGAGAATTACTAATGCAAGAGAAATTAAATCTTTTATACTATTTCTCTGAATTACTCTACGTAATGACATAATGTGTGTTGCTGTGATGTGAGAATTTATGAAAAAAATAAATTATAATTGACCAAAGTGGATGTGTGAATAACTTCCTATGTTTTGTAGAAATTTGTATTTTCATGAATTGTGACTTCCTCCATTTTTACCTTTTAATGTCAACCAAACATGACCAAAGAAATGCTATGGAGAATTTGAGTGTATTGCAATTAAGGGTAACCAAACGATATACAAGTGTGTAAATTATTATATATGGAGGAAGTATCTATTTAGTAACGGTCAAATAAAACAAATGATGCATTAATAGATTTAATACATAGTATAAGATCCGAATGTATATACTTTTTCTCTCCCTAACTTTTGCCTCGTTGCCATTATTTCGTCAAACTTTTAAAACTTAGGGTAAGTTTATCGGGGGTCTTGGAGTGAGTTTTGAGTAGAGTCTCACTCAAGACTCAAGCGTTAATGTGCTACAAGACTCATGTGAGTCTTGGAGTGAGTTTGTAAAATTAAAACTCTTCTCCAGACTTTGCATGTGACCAAAAATGCTGCAACATTTTCTCATTAGCCAACCAATTCTTGTCAACTCATCACCTAATATTAATAATATATAATAATTTTTTTTAAAAAATATTTAAATATATTTAAAATAAATAAATAAATATATTTTTGAGAGGATAAGTGAGTCTGAAGTGAGTCTTGGGATAATGTGTGAATTTGGAGAAACTCTTGTATAAATCTGAATAATAAAAAAATATTTTAAAGTTAGTGGAAAGTTGATGTGGCAAAATCTAGAGTTTGGGTCTGAGTCTGGGGATAAACTCATCCTTAAACCATTGATTGTCATTGATCCAAATATCCAATACAGTTGGATTTACGTCATTGTATATTTTATTTATTTCAAGTTTTTATCATTTATATGTTCATGAAAATAGAAACATATTTGATATTTGTCTAAGGGCCTGTTCTCTTACGTTG
Source organism: Chenopodium album (assembly GCF_948465745.1). Classification (NCBI taxonomy): domain Eukaryota; kingdom Viridiplantae; phylum Streptophyta; class Magnoliopsida; order Caryophyllales; family Amaranthaceae; genus Chenopodium; species Chenopodium album. The sequence continues at coordinate 2,264,560 of NC_137836.1, read as the reverse complement.
AAATTCAGTTCAGTTCAGTTCAGCTCAGTTCAGTTCAGTTCGGCTCAGTTCAGTTCAGTTCAGCTCAGCTCTTAATTTCCTTCTCTTATAAAATATTCATTTCAGTTCAGTTAAGCTCAATTCAGTTCAGTTCAGCTCAATTCAGTTCAGTTCAGTTCAGTTCAGTTCAATTCAGTTCAGTTCAGTTCAGTTCAGCTGAGTTCAGTCAATGAAAACAAGCCCTAAGACACATATTAGATAATATGTTATGGAACCCAACTTAAAAGCCATACAACCATGAAATGAGTATAGGTCACGAGTAATGGGCCTTAATATCCAGTCTATCCATTGTGTCCAAGATTTTGCTGACGCAGGAGGATTGGGTTGGGTCATCTTTATTTCGGATAACGTTTGCTCAGAATTTTCATTTGTTTAAAATTGGCTTAGTTTGGGTCACTTCAAATTTAGGTGAATACGGTAATTACACTTTGAGAGCGAGGGAAAAGGGTAATTGAAACCCCAAGTTACAAGGTTGGAAGGTAACAATCTTATTACTAGACTAAGCTTAGATTGGTGAATACGGTAATTGTACTTGTAGTTTTAAGTTCCGTTCAATTTTGGTAAAGATTGTATTCGTATTTAGTTTGACAATTGACATGCTCATGGTATGGCCTGTGAGCTAATTACGGGTTGTAACGAGTTTGTATCCCTATAGTATGAGTACGAATTAAATTTAGTTTGGTTAGATATTGAGTTTGGATGAACTTTTGACCAAATTACTTTGAGTTCAGATCAAGTTTATATTGTATAAGCCTTGATTATTGGTCAAGCTTAAATAAGACAATTCGCATGTAGGGGTATTCATAAATCAGTCCGGACCGAAAAAAATGGACCGGACCACCCCGGACCGAACCGAATTAATCGGTCCGGTCTTCGAGTCTTGAAATTCATTTTCCCGGTCTTCGGTCGGGTCCAAAACCGACCGATTTTTTTATTAAAAATATGTGTGAAACCTTAAATAATGGTTAAAATTATCCTGAATAAGCTTAGTAAACTTTAACTTTATAAGTTTTTTTTGCACTAAACATACAAAAAAAGACGTAAAAATGACGTTACAATATAGTTTTTCCAATATTTTTTTTTTGTGTTTTTCTTAACTTTATTAAAAATTTAGTATTCTTTTAAAAAAAATTCTTAAACCGGTCCAAAGCAGTCCGGTCCGGGTTCGGTCCTAACTTAATCAGTCCGGTCTTCGGTTCTTAAAATTCTAATTTTCGGTCTTCGGTCCAATCTGGGTCGGTTTGGTCTTGGACCGATGAACAACCCTATTCGCATGTATCGGTCTAGTCAAAATTAGTTGACCTATGAATTTGAGATAAGATCTGATCAAATAAACCTTATGATTAGATAAAGTTTAAATTAGGCTGGCCTTGGATTTGGCTATTTTGAACAAAGTCTTGGCTATTTTGAACATATCTACAATCAAATTGCCCTAGTAATGAAGGCGACAACAACCTAGCGTCACTTGTTGAAACAACCGCGACAACGTTAAATTAGAAGGCCTTCTTCACCAGGACCAACTGTACAGGATATATAATGGCCCAACTCATTACTTGATATAAAAACCTTCAGTATACCAACGAACAAGTTAAAAGCCCACTAGCCTAAGCCTATAACCTAAGATTTAACAACATCAGAAAGTATTATAATTACCTCCTTAAGTCAGAAGGTTTGGCTCTCTCACTTTCTCTACTTCTCCTATTTCTTTTACTCTCTTATGCTCATATTAACTGATTTAAGCTTCGGAGGCTCTATCTTGGGGCCCTCCCCGAGTCTTACAATTCGTTTTGCAGATTACCCAGATTCAAGACCGGTGGGCAACGACCCATATATGATCATCATCTCGGTTCCACCCCGGAACACCAACAATTGTTTAGTGGGAATGGTGGATATTATACAGAATTAGTGTTGCATAATGCATATAGGAGGTGGCTGAGTGAATTTTGTTAGATTTATATAACTCTCAATGGTGTAAACTCTATCTCATGTACAGGCATTGCTCTAACAGTTTAAGATTATCTTCATAACTCACAAGTAGTTCACAACTATCATGAGTATGTTTCCTGGTTTTTAGACACAATCTAAGCTTTAACGTAAAACTTCCACTAGACCATTCACCATTACACAACATTCTTGTTGTCTCATTGGCTCTTTGATGTGGGACCCGCACCGTATACTAGTACATGAAATTTTCATTTTATACTTCGTATTTTGTTTAAAAAATTTTCAAGTAGTTTGGATTTCAATTTTAAATGGAAAAGTGATCCCACAAACATTTTATATATATATATATAAGTGTTACAATGTATTTGGAAAAATTGCAAATAATGATACAACTTTTGGCCCGTTCTTTTTTAATAATACAACCTTTTGATTATACGGTAATATTACAGCCTTTAGGGGGTGTTGAATTTAAACAGGCAAAAAAACTTGTAACCTGTTGAATAGGTTACCATGACACGTGTTGTCATGTAGTTAGTTTAAATTTTTTTTTTAAAAAAAAAGAAAATTAATTAAAACTGTTTTAACGTTTAATTAAATTTTTAATTTTTAATAAAGAATTGTAAGTAAAAATATCCAACCACCACCACCACCACTACTTCCCCTCCCTTTTTTTCTTCATAATCCCCTACTCTTCCCCTGCCATCACCGCCCAACCGCACCGAATAAACCACCCCCGCATCTACCTCACTGCCACCACTCACAATCAACACCACCTCACGCCACGTAACCAGCAAACAATCGCAGCAGCTTCTTTGCTGCTCCCACATGTACCACCACAATCAAAACTGGTTTTTGCGGGTTGGGGATTCGTCGGATGGGTGGCACGATGAGTAAGGGGAGGTTGGGGTAATAGGGGTGGGTTGGCGACGGTGGGTGAGCTTGGACGCCAGTCGTCCGAGTTCTGGGATAGGGGAGAGGGAAGCTGCGTGAGCGGGAGAGGGAAAGAGAATGATGGCAGGATGGTGGTGAAGGTGGTGGCAAGGGTGGTGGATTTTTTTTTTCTAATACTACTAATAATAATAAAAGTATTTTTTATTATTAAATATATTTTTAAAATTAAAATTATTATAAATTTTGAAAAATCAAATTAAATTGACAAAACCAATAAAACAACGACACGTGGCAAATAGGTTACCAATGAATTGGTTTTTTCCTGTTAAAAATAAACACCCAATAATGGTAGGTTGTAATGTTGATGTATAATCAAAAGGTTGTATTATTAAAAAAGAACCGGCCAAAAGTTGTATTATTATTTGCAATTTTTCCAATTTATTTTGGCACTATTTATAATCGGCAAATACAAGTTTACAAGCTCCTGGATTTGAGAATCCAGAATTCCCAAACTATGTTTACAAGCTTGATAAAGCCTTTTATGGACTGGTATGAAAGGTTGTCCAAGTTCCTTTTGGATAATGGTTTTAAACGTGGCAAAATTGATAAAACTCTATTTTTAAAATAAAAAGGAATTGACATTTTAGTTGTACAAATTTATATTGATGATATATTATTTGGTGCAACTAACGAATCTTTGTGTAACTATTTTGCTGATTGACCTTATGGGAGAACAATTTGAGATGAGCATGATGGGTGAGTTAAATTTCATTCTTGGGTTGCAAATTAAGCAAATTGAAGAAGGGATCATGATCCATCAACAAAAGTTCATAAAGGAACTGATAAAAAAGTACAAGCTCGATAATGCTAAAACCAATAGAGCTCCTATGGGTGTTGTAACTAAACTTGATGAAGACACATCTTGAACTTGCATAGATCAAACTATGTATCGAGGTATGATTGTCTCTCTACTTCACTTAACATCTAGTAGACCTGACATATTGTTCAGTGTAGTGTTCTAGGTTCCAAGCAAACCCAAAGGAGTCACACCTGATAGTAGTAAGAAGAATCCTTCGAATAACTTATAGTGCAAGACTTTTTGATAATGCCAAAAGGGGGAAAAGAAGAAGCAAACTTGAAGGTTGAAGTTGTTTTGGGTACCAGTTGAGAAAGTATTAGAAATTTCTCTGATGCTGCTATGTATAAAGTAGTATAGTTAGTTTTGTTTTGTTTGAGTTATTTTGTTTTTCAGTTTTTGCTTTTGTTGTGCATTTATTTCCTCGTTAAAACTTAAAAACACAAACATACGTCATTCTATGTGATTTAAGTTTTCTTAGAAGTTTGCTAAGTTTGTCATCATAAAAAAAAAGGGGAAATTGTTAAAGCTTAAGAGTTTTGAGGATAATAAAGACAAAGAGCAAACTTCAACTAATCAAGATTTCTCTAAGTGTTGTAATAAGTAGAACAAGTGAAATAGACTTTGGAATTGGAAGAGTAACCTGCCTATGAAGACTCAAGGAGACTCCAAGAAAAGTTAAAGAAATAGAAGAAGAGTTCCTAAGTGGAACTAACTGAGTTCCCTGATAGGAAAGAGAAGACAGCAAGTTCCACAAGAACTTGGCCTGCAAAGTTCCATTAAGGTGCTGAAGAAGTGAAGACAACAGGATCTTAATCCTGGACTACATGAAGCCTAAGTATCCTAATCTACAACAATTGACGAAACAATCTAGGTTATGTTAAGTTTATATATTTAAGGACTGCTGTAAATATGTTAGGTTAGTTTATGCATGGAATTTATTAGAAGCGTGGCGAAGCTTGGCAAGCTTATAAAAGGAAACTTTATAAAAGATAGGTTTTAATTTATGAAAAGAATTTCTAAAGAATTTATCTTATAAAATCCGGTTATAAAAAGATATTATTATTTTCATCAATTTATCTTTGATAAGTTTTCTAAAAGGATTTTCTTTACAAAAGATTTACACAAAACTGTGTTTTATGAATTATGGTAGTTTTAGAATTTCTATCAATGGGAAAACCCTACTTTACATACGAGTATCTCTTTTATATAAAGTAGATTTCATTCTTTACACAACTTGTGAGTTTATGCGTGAAGAATCTTAAGAGAGCTCAATTTTGTAAGTTTGCCAAGTCCAGCTTTGTCATATTAGTTTCAAATTCCATGTGTAGCTTTCCTATCACATATTAGAATTCAAGTGTTTGTATTGTTTTGGTTTGGGTGAGTGAATTGTTTATTGCATACAGTTTTGTAGGCTTCTATATAGAGGCTGAGTGAGAAAGCACTCAGGGAGTACGAGTGAACCTAGTTAGGGACTTAGGTTTGGTAGAATAGGGTTCTACTGGGTAGCAAGTTTAGACTGGAACTTGTGAGTTTAGGTCTGATTATAATATGTTGTAACAGGAGAGGTTTCCCTATTATAGTGAAGTGTTTTGATGTTTGAACTCCCTTAGAAGGGTCGAGTTTTACTTTTAATTGGGCCTTGGAAGGTTTTCTCGTAAAATACTGATGCGATGTGCAAGTTTCTTTTACATTTCTGTTATATATATTCCGCAAAAGTAGGCATTAGAAACTCACTACAATTCACCCCCTCTTGTAGTGTTCGTCTCAACTAACAGATTTGAAACTATAACACGTACTACATGTTTTTCTTGTTTTCCTAATTCTAGTGCATGGTTTTGGATAGGGTCATGCATAAAATGACCATAAATCACAAGAAAAACCCACCCGTACCCCTTTTGAATGGACCAAATAGTGTTAGTTGGCACTTGCCAGATAATGCAATGATATACAATCGTTTTAAGTAGTAATACACACTTTATAAAAGAAACCCATTTTACAACTATAATGTCATTCATGATTCATGTCAGAGAAAAAAAAAATGTGTTTAGCAGAGCTAGCAAAAGCTGACGTAGAACAACATAACATAAAATGGACACATACGAAAAATAAAGGTTAGAATCAATTGTCAGAGGTTTATCACGTGATTACAAAAAGTGGGTAAATACGATGACACGACATGTTTAAGTAAATAAGTTAGACTAGTATTGAGATTTCTAGTTAATAAGAAATTAAAAACACAACAAAACTACAACGGTTGTTTCATACACTCTTCATATCGTCTTTTATATAGTTGTGATTTATAGCCTTCCTATGATCAGAGAGGTCTATTGATTTAATGTAGTCGTGAAGAAGTTTCTTGTCTAGATCACTTGATTGTAATAATGGAAGAATTAACCTCTTTTTTGACCTTGCATAAACCTTTATCTAATTTATACCACTAAAAAAACTTGAACTTGAACAATTAAAGACACTACAATTAAAGAATGTATTATTGAAACTAACAGCAAATATAGAAAAATATAAAAGAAAAAAGTCATAAATAACCGAATGTTTGAAGAAATTTGACTATTTTGCATGGCCTATGAAACACTAATTTTTATGAACCTTGAGTGAAAAATATGGAGAGGGTCAAGGAGATAGGTTGGTGGGCTGGCTAGAATATATTATTTCTTAATTAACATATACTTAAATAGTTTTGATGAACCCTAGAGTGAAAAATGGGAGAGAAATCTAAAGGATAGGGTACCATTGACTAGGGTTTTATATCTTCTTACTCAACATATACTTACAAAAATTATGAACCCTAAGCTAGAGTGAAAAAAGGGAGAGATCGAGGAAATAGGGTGGTGGCTAGGGTTTTATACCTTAATCAACATATAATTAAATAATTAATGCACAATAGTTTCTTAGAGCGGGAAAATAAAGCGTGATAAAGTTCTATTTCCTCACGTGGGCAAGCATTGTATTTATTTTACCATTGCACGCGTTAAATTTAACCTAGCTAGGTCATACTGATCACGCAACACTACTTCTTTTAGCTATTGTCTTAAATTTTTGTTGACTTTCTAGTTTTTCTTACTAGCTGGTCAAATTATGATATGGATCGGAGGTTTATAAAGAGTACAAAAATGGTTTCAATGAATCGATAACGAATTCATAACAACCAGAATATTCTATACCTTATTAGTAACCGACAAAATGCATGTAATGAAAATGTATGTTAAGATTAAATTACAAGAATTCTCATGATTGTATTTAGCAAAACATAATCATCATAAAAATCAAACTTTTAAAATTGAAATATATTAGAATAAACTTATCGATTCATACATTTTTATAGTTTATTATCTTCACAATATTTTGAGAAAGAATACAATATAACGTCATTGTTGTTACATAAATAAAATAAACTTCCATTCTTTTCTAAATACTCAGACGACGTTTTAACTTTTACATACTTCATTTATTTATTTATTTATTTACAATAGTGGCATGTTAATTACCTCTAATATATACAGCGATGTAAATAATTATCTGAATTCTCCCTATTTAAAATTATTTGCATGCCCTAAACTTATTGACCTTGAGTTTTATTTATTAAAACTTGTTGTATTTGTGAGTCAAGACACTCGAACTTGGTAACCCTATTGAACTTGATAATAACTCTTATTAGTTGATGACATTATTGAACTTGACAATTTTAAAATCCATAAAAATAAGACGGGAAATATAACCTTAATAACCCTATATATCCTCATATGGGATCACTGTTGAGTATTTATCTATACACTAGTGAACTAATCCTTATTAATCATACAAACAATACTAGAAAAAAAAAAAAAAAAAAAAAAAAAACTTAAGAAAAATCAACTAATAATACTAGAATAATATAAATATAAATTTGATTTTAAATTTTTAATTGTTAAAGTTTTGATTACTTTAATATATAAACAGAAAGAGAGTGAAGGATAGCTCAAGTGGTTAGAGCTCCCTTCCCGATTCCGGGAGATCATGGGATCGATTTTCACCCCTGCCCTTGTGGCTCTCTAAACACCAAAATATATATATATATATATATATATATATATATATATATATATATATATATATATATATATATATATATATATATATATATATATATATATATATATATATATATATATATATATATATATATATATATATATATATATATATATATATATATATATATATATATATATATATATATATATATATATATATATATATATATATATATAAACCAAAAGAAATCATAGCATTTATAGAAAAATAGTCCAATTTCCAAACTTTCGAAATATATTAGTTTTTTTCTTTTCTTTGGACAGATCGAAATATGTTAGCTTAAACAATTGATCCTATGATACTCCCATATGTCCGTATATAGTAATACGGAGTATTTACTTTATACGTATACATAGTATTATTTTAAATGAAAAAAAAAATGACATCCTTTTAATAAACACATTATATTTAATAATATTGTTTCTTAATACATGAGACATAAGTCACATGATGTATTATCCACCCTTCAAATTTCCCCTTTCTTAAGACATGTTTCTTTTGATACTAGTATATGATGTTATTTATGTTCATATGTAAAAAATGAGCTTAGATTACAAGAATATTCCATTTTTTTAAGAAACGGCCAAATAGTGTTAGCTGCCAAGTTTCGTTTCATTAACACAAACATACTCCATAAATACCCCCTCCCCCTCTTACAATTATTTCATTCACACCAAAAAAAAAAAAAAAAAAAAAAAGAAAAAACAATGGAGAAGAAAAGAAATATGGAAGAAGGAAACTCAATCAACAAGAGCAAGTGTAACCTCACATCATGCATGAAAAACAAGTCCAAAGTTTCAAAACTTGCAACTGGTAACAAAGTTTAATGTTATTAAATAAATATACATATGTGGATATATGCATGCTGTTTGTTGTTTATTTTCCTTGCTTTGAATTTGATCATCACGAACAATTTTTACGTATCAAAATGATGTTTCATGATTTATTAGAAGCACCCAATCATATACATCTACACTGATGCACGTGCGCGATGCTAAAATCTGAACATTCAGATCGTGACAAGCACACCTAGTATGACTCAACTTTAAAAGATTTGAATGAAATTATTTAGAATATCTCTATAACATTTCATACAAAAACGCTATTAGAGTATAAGTGTTTGATTTTGCTTATGAAAAAAGTCGTTTTACACTTGTACCGGTCTCTTTTGATACGAAGTATTCCCTCCATTTTCAAATACTTGCTCCTTTTCTCCTTGCACGGAGTTTTAGGAGAAATTGAAGAAAGTAATAAAATATGGAGGTAGTGGGGTAAGTGGAAAAATTAAAAAAAAAATGTAAAAAGCAAAAATAGTGGAGAGAATCGGAGGAGAGAGAATGAAATTAATAAAATACGGAGTATGTTTTATGGTAGGTCCACTAGGTAAAAAAAAACTAATTAAATATTGTTAAAACTTTCCAAATAATAAAATGGAGCAAGTATTTAAAAATGAGCAGAATAGAAAAGTGAGGCAAGTATTAAAAAACGAAGGGAGTAGTGTTTTACTTTACAAATTTTAAAATAATTCACCCTTAAACAATCAAGACACCCAATTCACAATTCCATTTTAAACTATCCGGTAAATCAAACATAAAATTTTAGCTACATGTATCTTTTAATTTTCTGTAATGTAAAAATAATTTTAGCATAATTTATTATCCGGACATAATAAAGGTTAAGGATTAAAATTTCAAAATCAAGCATAAAAGTTATAGCACTTAATTTTTTTGTGTTAAAAACAATTATATACAATACCTCGTTCAATTCTATTTCTCTAGATTTCCTTTCTTTTGCTTCATTTTGTGTCCAACATTAAATATCTGTAGATTAAGCAACGTATTGCATGTCTCTCAAATAAGCAACATATTGCATGTCTCTCAAGTCCAAATATAGCGTTACATTAAAAGAGGGATGTAACAAACAGAATAAATCCAAATTAACGTAATTAATAAGAAATGAGATGCATGTGACATTGTGACATATACTTCATAATATTTAATTAATTAAGATTCTTTTGACACTTTTTGTTATACGTAATTGAACGGGAAAACTTCATTACAAAAAATTACATATCTCAAATGGGGGATTTAAATCTGTAACTTATTGATTGTATACGACATTTTAATATTTATCAATAGACCAAGATCTCATTAGTAACCGCACTTGTTACTCGTAATTATAGTGTATATACATGGATATGGATCTATGCATTTTTAGTTAATTTTATGATTACATGATCTCTTTAATGTTATGTTTTCAGCATCATCAAGCACCATTGGAAGTAACGTACCACCACCATCTACTACAAACAACCCTCCTCCTCCTCCTAGGAGGAGAGCTGGTCGTCCGCCGCGTCATCCATCATCAATGGAAAAGGTGGCGGCAGCCTCACACCATCGTGAACAAGAATACATATCTATCGCGAACGTGATTCGTGTGATGCGACAAGTCCTCCCCTCAAATGGCCAAATAACCGATGAAGCCAAAGAAAACATTCAAGAGTGTATCTCCAAGTTTATTAACTACGTATCGAAGGAGGCCGACGAGATACGTAAGGTGGAACAACGTAAGGTGATCTCGGCTAATGACTTAGTAGCAGCCATGTCTAGGCTAAAACTTGGCCACTACGCCGAGCCCCTCTTGACTTACTTGAATAGGTACCGCGAGGTGGAGGGTACGGATGATTTTATCCAAGCCCTAAGAATGAGGTTGTTTAGGCCTATCGCTGTTAGGCCCGGTGTCGCGATAGTCCCGCCACCTGTCATGGCGGATCCCTATTTTTACCCTCATGAAGGAGTGGGCATTGGTGGTGGTGGTGGTGGTGACGGAGGTGTTGGCCAAGGCCACGGCATATGTTGACCATGGCAAAGCTAGTACAATTTATAATACTATTATAATAGTATTATAAATTGTACTAGCAATATGATGAACTTTGGTGTTATTGATAGTTCTAGCAATAATTATAATGATAATGGTTTACTATTAGTGTATAATGATGTATTTGAAGGTCTTCTACCTCCTAATTAATAGTGCTCAAGATGTCGAGTCAATTGATGAGCTTGAAGTGATGATGTAATATCAACCTTATATTATAGAATGTATGAATGATATTTATACTTCCTCCGTTTTTATTTTGATTAGTACCATTTGACTAGAGGTATTAAAGAATGAATGAATGATATTTATACTTCTTCCATTTTTATTTTAGTTAATTAACATCGTTTGACTAAAGATAGGCATGGACAGTGCTGGCCCGCCGGCGACACGAGCATGGCACGGCCTAGCACGAGTCCATCTCGTGGCACGACACAATGATCGAGGAGTGGGTCGTGTCGTGAACGCAATTTTGAAAAATGTTGTTCAACTGATTTGTCTGAAACTATCTTATCTTAGGCGTTCTAGGTCTTGAACGGCTAGAGGAACAGATGGATGATATTGTTTACTGGAAATTTACAAGGGATGGATGGGATGTTTTCCACGAAAATTGTGTATGTGTGCTCCTTGGGTTGTGAGAATGGCGATCAGTGGTCTCCTTTGGTTCTTGATTCATGTTGGTGGAGGCATTTCTAGGCTTCGCCTTTAGTTCTAAACTGGAAAAAGTTTGCTTGGAAGATTATTCATAATGCTTTGCCTCCTGCATTATTGCTTGCTAGGAAGGGTTTGTCTGTGGATTCCAAATGTGGATTTTTTCCCATTTGTTTAGAGATTGTCCTTTTAGTTGGAGTTTATGGGAAGACCGGACTTGTGGGTCGTCTTTGGACGTGTCCTAGGATCAACCTTTTGATGATTGGTTTCCTGAGGTTCTTTCTAGATATCTTCATGATAAGGATTGGTTGTTACTAGATCTGGGGTGTCCATTCAATTTTTAGTTTGGATTTGGGCCAAATCCAATCTGATCCTAAATAAAATTTGATTTTCACTATCCAATCCAATCCGAATTCCTTACCAAATCTAATCTAATCAAATCCAAACTAAAATTCGTTTATTTGGATCCAAAAATCAAAATTAGAATACGTTGCAAATTTTTTTAATCCTGGTCCAATTATAAAAATAAATACTTGTTACATGATTAATACAAGTATTAATGTAATTATGAATAATATTAATGTATGTATGAATATAGTTTAACATAATTTTATATGATTAATATTAATGTAATTATGAATATAGTTTAACATATAATTAATACTAACAATCCTTGTTTGTAAAAACATGATTTTATATTTCAGAGTTTTTGGTTTTTTTGGATCCAAACAAGGTTAATTTGATCCGTCCGAAAATCCTTTATTATCAAAAAATTTCAATCCGGTCAAATATAATTTAAAGTTCGGATCCAATCCGGATTAATAATTCGTTTGGATTTTGGTTTTAATCCAAATGATGGACACTCGGAATTCTCTAAGATTTTGTTTTGCTGTTTATTCTCCTCCATGTATTATGGATCTAGCTTCTAGTTCGGTGGAACGATGTTCTGAGGCTAGGTTGTTCAGATATGAGGTTAGTCGTTCTTTGTCTCCTCCCGGATTTTCTTGTACTATGTCTTCTGCAGTTCTTCAAGGGGATGCTTCGGTTGTTTGTAACGTCAGTCTTACTTTTTGATGGAGCGTGGAGTTCCGGTAGTCGTAGTGCGGGTACAGGATGGGTTTTCTTGGATCTGTCTTCTGGTGTTCAGCTCAAGGGTGGGGCGTAGTCCTATAGCTCTAATTCTACGTTCTAGTCTGAACTGATGGCTTGTCTATTTGTCTTATGCCATGCCAGGCAGCGTGGGTATTCCTCTTTTTAGATTCTTACTGATTGTATTTCGATTGTGGATTTGCTACGGTTTCAGCATCCCAAGGATATTTATGTCCTTTGGATTCAACAGGAGCTTCTAGAATTTATTGGGTCTTTTGTTGTGTGTCATGTTAAAAAGGTTTCCAGGTCTATGGTTGCTCAGGCTCATTGCTTTGCGGGTTTGGCGCATCGGCGTAATTTTATGCGGTGCATTAATTTTGTTTAGGCCGAATAAATCAAATGATGCATTAAATAAAACTCCCCCCGTTTCATAATTAGAAGCCTATTTTCCATTTTTCATGGAAATTAAGGAAGTTGGTTGAGAGTACAAATATGCATGTGGGGTTAGAGAGAGATAGAGAGAAAGAAAAGTGGTTGAGAACTATTGAAGAGATGGAGAGAGAAAATGTTGAGAATTAATGTCAAAAGTACAAGAAAGAAAAAGAAAAAAAATGTCAAATAATAAAAGATAGGGTATGGTTGTAAAAAGTATTATCTATAAATAGAAATAGACTTCTTTTGAACACCCAAAATAGGAAAACAAACTTCTAATTATAAAACGAAGGGAGTACTTTGCATAAGAATCGAGGGAATAGAAAAAAAAATGGTAATTTCTTCATAAGCAGACAAATCCAAGTTGGATAAAAATGTTATGGAGCCCAACTTAAAAGCTACACATGAATTTGGGTCATTTGTAACGGGCCATAATATCCAGCGTATTAGATTTAAAAGTATTGCCCAATTTCAATATAAATTTTTCACTACACTCTACGGTAGGTAGCTTCCCCTACACCCCCTCCCCACTAACTACGTCTAAATGCCATCTTTTTCTTTTTTTTTTTTTTTTTTTTTTTTTTTTTTTTTTTTTTTTTTTTTTAACTTTCCATTCAAGAAAACCAAATATATATTTTATAGATCTAATTTTTAATTTTCTCTCTCCTATTTTTCACTGATTTTATTTTCTCTCTCTTCTTCCATGGAGATCTCAAACTCAATTGCATTTGATCATGATTGTGAGTCAATTTTCCCTATTGGAGTTAGATTACTTGTTTCGTTTAAACATCAATGTAAGTAATTCGTATTTTAAATGATAATCAATAATCGATTTTGATAATGCTATGTTTTTCGATTGTAATTGTACGATTATAATGTTTTGATTTCATAGTTTTTGTTCTACTGATTTTAATTTTGATAATAATGCTCTGGTTTTGGTATTGTTATTGTTATTAGTAGTGTTTTTTTTTTTTTTTTTTTTTTTTTTGAAGACTATTGTTATTAGTAGTTGATCCATAGTTTTGGTTGTATTATTCTTCTAATTTGAATCTTATTTGTGTAATTGTTTTTATTTTGTAATTTTGATTATAATCTTATTATTTGATTGTTGCCTTTCCAATTTTGTGCGTCCAATATGAACATCTATAGTTGTTATAATTTTGCTAAACCGATTATTTTTATCACCTTGATGTGTCGTTTAAAAATAATCTTAGTTAAAAAAAATGATCACTTGTGTAATAGTAAATGTTCAATTATGTTTGATGTATGTTTCTGTAGTAAACTATAGGTTTATTGTAGTCATATACGAAAATATATGTTGTACATGTGAATTTCAATGGTTTTCATTCTTTTAAAGACGCTCATATAAATTTTAACTAGTGAACATATATTAATATTTGTTCCCTAAAAAAAAAAAATAGTTTAACATTTGTTATTCTGTTTTGTTGTAATAATGTTCAATTATGCAATTATAAATGTTCATTTATATATACACTTGTGTTTATGGAATTATAAGTTTTACATGTAACTTTTAATGATTATCATTGTTTTGTAGTTTTATTAATAATGTTCAGTTATGTAACTATAGATGATCATTTAAATTTTTATATATGATAATTTTACTGTAATTGATCAAATGCATTATTGTAATTGACCATTATTGCTACTGTATTTGTTCATTTATTACATGTTTAATTATTGCAGTGGGACAGAGGATGTTGTTATTTTTAAAGAAGCAAGTCACTTTGATTTTTAAGGGAAACAATTTCCTTCTGAAGATGATGCTTATGAAATATATAATGAGTATGCTTTTATGAAAGGTTTTGGGATCAGAGTTGGGAGGAGTAAGAGGCGAAGGGATGACTCATTTTTTATGAAAGGATTTATTTGTTCTAATAAGGGTTATAAAGATAATAAATGTAGAAATATTAGGTCCTATGAGAGACTTGATACAAGAACCGAATGTTTAACTTTTGTACAATATGTGTTTATGAACATATAGTGTCAAATATTCTAATGTAGTTAGTGAATGATGGTTCAAAGTCGTCAAAAAAATATTAGTATTATATATATATACTATTTAAATGTTTGCTTTTGAAGGATGTGATTTGTAATAATACTTTGGGAAACAAAAAAGTTTATTTCCTTCTTATTAAAATCATGTATATCACCAAAAATTAAAATATTGAATATTAAATATACAACTCAATTCTACACATATTATTATACACAATGAATTCTCAATCCAAAATCGAAAAATTCAAGCTAGTGTTATTGGTTGATGTTGCGTGAATCCATGCATTCTTGATGTCCTTATTTTTGTCGTCTTCCTTTTTTTTCCTTGCTATCGGGTGGTGTATCTCACTATATCCATGATTCTTTGTTTAACTAATAGACAAAAACAAGAATTTTTAGTTATATTTGAGCAAGAATAAGTGTTGAAATGAACCAATTTTCATATGAATATGAAAATATAACAATTGAAATGATCGATATGGAAATGAACATATATATGTGTAGAAATGATCATCTATTAATATGGAATGAACAACTATTAATACAATAATGAACATATTTACATAATTGAATATGAAAATGTACATCTATTAATATATAAATGAACATGCATTAGTTTAAAAATGCCTATGAAAGATATCAATCAATAAACATGAAATATATACGTGAATGATTCTTGAAGCTATCAATATGTGATTTATCATACATGCATCTGAAAAAAAGACATATATTGAAACTCAAAATTTAACCGAGCATGAAATATTTGAAGAAGATGACCAAAATATAAATATTTATTAAAATTCTAGTAATCGTATATTAATATGTGAAAACCATATACTTTTATACGATTAAACATCTACCAAAATACGAATGAATATTCATCCAAAATAACTTTTCACTCCAAAATATGAAAAAGAATGAACATTTATATATACAATGACTATGTAGTAATAATTTCTCACTCCAAACTATGAAAAAGAATGAACACTAATACAATGACTATGTAGTATTATATAAAATGTAGTAATATATTTATATTAATCGTCTATTAAAATGTGAATGATTGTATACTAATATATAAATGAACATTTATTAAAAAGGAAATGAACATTCAATAAAAAAGAAACACTACGAACTAATTTAATTAATGCTTACTTTTCTCCAGATTCTTTGATGTTCTTCTTTGAAACTATTTCCTTCAACTGCAAAAAAAAAAAAAAAAAAAAAAAGGAATATTACATAGTTCATACCCAAAAATCAATAGGTACTTGTTCAAATTACTAGTTTTTAAACGAAAATTAGTAAAAATTACTAAAATGCTATAGTTCATACTCTTTTTCTATGTTTTATACTTCAATGATGATCCTGTAACACAATTGCAACAAAAAATTACTAAAACTAGGGTTTATACTCTTTTTCGAACTGAATATGAACAAAATCATCACTTACTCCTTTGAATTTCGACCTTGATTAGTTGTAGTAACTGAACAATTTTTTTGATAATTTGTCATAAATTCATAGAAATTTTCAGATTTGAAAATACAAAAAATAGATTTAAAAAGAGAAAATGTAGAAAATGGGTGAGGAGAGAGAAAGTGAAATAATAATGGCTGTTTTTTTTATTATAAATATATGGGGTGGGGGAAACAGTACAATTATTACTATGTAGTTACTATAAGTATTTGGGGGAAGGGGTGTTAAACGATGAGTTTAGGGAGGGGTGTAGGTCCAAGGTTCAAATACGTTATGGTCTTATGGACGAGTTGGGGTTTTTTTTTTTGGATATTGTTTGGCCAGAATTTTCATTTGGTTCAAAATAGCTCGGTTTGGGTCACTTCAAATTTGGGTGAAAATGGTTAATTCGAATAAAACCAACAAGTATAAAAACTTGAATACTCCCAATAATTAGAAAACACCTTGAACCAGACCACATACGGGCCAATTCCCACTATAGGGGACCATAGAAAAATAAATAAAGATTGTACCTCATTCTTAACTCATGATCATTATCTCATTACCAACATACCAAGGACTAGGTCTATAACGCTGAGCCTCAAACCAAGAACAAAATAATAATCTCAACCTTTTTGATCTCATACATCGATCAAATAATCATTGACATGATAATAAATAATATCTCAATATTGGCACAGGTTCCCAATTCATATATGACATCATGTTCAGTTCATAAAATATCTCAACTCTTATAGAACTAATACTAGCACCCAAAGTTAATCAAATCTCAACCCAAAAACATTACTCTGCAATAACAACCATAAAACCTTGATAAAACGATACTCCCTATAACAACAACATTAAAACCCAAGCAATAATTGTACAATCAATATATACAACAAAAATAAATAATACGATACTCAAATCTAATCAAATCATATAATACCATAATAATTAATCATATATACAAAAAGTACAAATAATAAATCATATCACACATAACATTACGAAAATACAAACATCTCAAAAATATAGTGTGATTACACATAATAAATAACACAATCAAACATCTCCAAATTGATAAAGTGTAATTACGTTCGACAATGTACAATGGAATTATTGCAATATGCGCAGCCATGTAATGATGTAAGTGGTCATCATCATCATATTAAGGAAAACAAAAGAAAAAAAAAATTAGTTTTGGTTCCTTTCACGCACAGCAAAGGAAACCACGACTCTTTTTTTTTTTTTTTTCTTATTATATATATATATATATATATATATATATATATATATATATATATATATATATATATATATATATATATATATATATATATATATATATATATATATATATATATATATATATATATATATATATATATAATATCTTTTAAGGTTTTAGAATATTAATAGGGTTTAAACTAGTTTATGATTGTAGAGTTATATATAAACAAAATAGAGTTTTAAATCTTTCCGAACTCTAAAATAAACATATGAGATTAGGAAAGTTATATAATAAATAAAAATAACTATTTTTTTTTTTTTTTGTATAAAATATAATATATAAAATCATAAAATATTCGGGTATTACACTCTACCCTCCTTAAAACAAGTTTCGTCCTCGAAACTTAAAATAGAAAATTTTAGGGTATTACAACCCAAAATAGGAAAACAAACTTCTAATTATAAAACGAAGGGAGTACTCTGTATAAAAAAAAAAAAAAAAAAAAAAAAAAAAAAAAAAAAAAAAAAAGTGGTAATTTCTTCATAAGCAGACAAATCCAAGTTGGATAAAAATGTTATGGAGCCCAACTTAAAAGCCACACATGAATTTGGGTCATTTGTAACGGGCCATAATATCCAGCGTATTAGATTTAAAAGTATTGCCCAATTTCAGAAGATTATGTTGGAAGTCTTGGAACTATAATAACCCAGTCCAAGGTTCAAATACGTTATGGTCTTATGGACGAGTTGGGTTTTTTTTTTTGGATAATGTTTGGCCAGAATTTTCATTTGGTTCAAAATAGCTTGGTTTGGGTCACTTCAAATTTGGGTGAAATTGGTTAAATAAAAGTTATAAGTTTATTCAATTTTGGTACTGGTTACTCATGGTATGTCTTGTGAGCTAATATTGGATTGGAACGAGTTTGTATAATATATATCGGGTTTGGATGAACTTTTGACCAAATTACTGCGGGTCTATGTCAAATTCATATTGTATAATTCTCGAATATTGGTCAAGTTTAGATCAGACAATTCCTATGGATGGGTCTAATCTAAATCAGTTGACCTTTAAGTTCAAGTCGAGTTTGATAAGACAAACGTCATGTTTAGACCAAAATTTATTAGGTTGGGTCAATAACATTTTTATCGGTTTAACTAGGTTCTGGTTATTATTAGCCAGGTACAGTTTCAGTTCACTTCAGATATATATTTGATTTTATTTAGTGCCTAAAGTTATAGCTTTCTTTCTCCAATCAGCCACACGCTAATAATGTAACATCAAACTTTAATCTTTGGCATAATCCGAGCAAGTTATGGAACAAAATAACGCGTACGTAGATTAAGGAGATAATTAAGAAAGGTCCAATGATTAAGATCAAGATTATTAAGGTGGCAATACACATGCTTAAGTACCCCACCAAGTGACTAGGATTACATGTTGCCTTAGATAAAGCAATCTCCTATTACACTAATTAAGTAATTATCATCTTATATCATATTTTGTAGGGATACTTCATTAATAAAATGTCTCAACTACCCTTTCTTTCGGTCTTTCTTTTCTTAGAAAGTGTACTTAGTCTCTAGTTAAAGTCATTGACTTTATTTCTTTCTGCATGCTCAATTATTTACAGTAATCTGACGCGGTTAAGCTTTCATTAATCCATTTTCCTAAATATGTAACATTATTTTTCCTGTTTCATTTTAGCAATTACATGTTCGTAAGATTCATTTCATATCGATATCTATACTCCATCTGTTTCTGTTAGTGGACCGTTTCAACCATCAAGTTTAAGCTGATGGTTGAGGCGTAGGAATATATTTTATACTCTATCATCACTCCCCTCACATGATGCTCATATTCTATTTTAAGTGTCTTAAAATAATGTGCCTATATAAATTTTTATTAACGAATAAAGATACTTATGTTTAAAACTATTCATTGACAAACATGTCTAAAGAAACGAAAGACAACTCCATATTATTATACTCGTACTATATTCGTATGTCAATTGTCACTATCCTTTAGCAAAGTTGTTTTGCTTGGAGACGGTACAAATACAGCTAAGTTACAACGAGTAGGATTCTTTGGCCACATTCTTTTTCTCACAAATTGATACGTGTAGCTAACTAACTTTTTAATGAAATGCTAGCTATAGGTCTATTAATTAAAACCGATAATTAAATATATCACTAATCAATTAGAAAATGTAAAAGTTTTCTTATGCCCCCTAAATATTAATGAGTCTTAAATAATTGATTTCGAGTATAATTTTACGTATTAGTTTACGTTCTAAATATAATCCTTCGGCTAGTCCATTTTTTGTTTGTTGTTTAGGGTTTTGCATGGTCTCTATTTCACATTATTTATCATTAATATCCATATTAATTTTCGAGGGAGCCCCATTTAATCTCTGGGATATACAAAACTTGTTTATCACATGCCATTTTGGTAAATAAATCAACAACTTTATCCATTTATCATCACGGTAGGATCCACTTTTATTGATAAAGTAGCTGATTTATTTACAAAATTGTCATGTGATTAACAAATTTTGTTTATCCCTGAGATTAACTTGTATTTACCCTTAATTTTCATGTTAGTATAGATTTTCCAATTTCCATATGCTTTATTTATATAATTACTTTGTAATATATTATCTCATCTTCAGAATTTGATACTAATAATTTGTAAAACCCACATTTCTAATTGATGAGTTGATGTACAATTGTTTTTGCCTCCATCATGGCATCATATCATTAAATATGATAGAGATTTCGCTCAAGCTCGATAAAAATAGGCACTCCCTCCATTTCAAACTAGGTATTCTATTTTACTTATCAATATCAAAGCTCATCAACTCTTTAAATATATCTTAAACCACGTAACGTCCTAGAATACATTATCGAATTTATTAAATTAATAATCAAATATGTGTGATGGAGTGTATAATAAAACAAGTGGGGCATGTTAATTTATATAATACATCAATTGTTTAGATTTAAAAATCATAGTTTTTTTTTTCAAAAAAAACAAAAGCATAGTTATTTTAACAATATCATTTTATTAATTAAAGAAGGGCATGGGGAAATAAGTCAAATAACAACATGAATGATATAGAAATATAGACTACTCCCCTGAAATTATGGTTTCTTATTGTAATTGGGTAACCCTAATCTTATACATACGAAGTTTATCTTTATTTTATACAATTATTTTGGTTAAATAAAATTAGTTTAGACGTTGGAGCTTGTTTATTGGAGAAAAACCTTGAAAATTGCTTAGAGTTATATAGTGGACAGTGGACCGACCACGCACCCACGTAATTATGATTTTGATAACGACTTAAACGGTTGTTAACAATGAATATTTTATTTTTGATATGTTAAAAAAAAAAATAAAAAATAAAAAAAAAAAACTTTTTGTCTTTTTACATTCTTCATTAAATCATTGCTGTGCGTATTTGTTTCAAAAAAAAAAAAAAATCATTGGTGTGCGTACGTGTATGAGTTCTGGCAGGCGGCAGGGGAATAAAGAATCAATGGCTTTGATAGGAAGCAAAAATATAATATCTTTTGCAACTTTTATCTCATGAAGATTAGTTAAAAAGAATTTGCATGTTGTTGAGTTCTTTAAATTTAATCAACATAAATCTCTTCTTCTGTTATTATTAATGGTTAATCTAACTACTCGTTAAATAAATAAATTTTTGTTACCAATATATACACTTCCAAAGGTATACAATTAGATAGGCAAAGTAGAATTGCAATTCAATCTATCTCCTTAATACTCTCCGTCATGAAAAAGTTTTTGACAGTACATGAGCTAGCTCTCAATCTCAAATTAAATCATATATGGGTATAAAAACTACATTTATCGATGTATAATATATTAAGGGTCTGTTCAATTCAGCTTTATTTCATTTTAGTTTAATTCAATTCAGTTTAGCTCCTAATTTCCTTCTCTCATAAAATATTCATTTCAGCTCGGTTTAGTTTAGTTCAGTTCAGCTCTAATCATTTTAGTTCAGTTCAGCTTTAATCATTTTAGTTCAGTTTAGCTACTATCAGTTCAGTTCA
Source organism: Chenopodium album (assembly GCF_948465745.1). Classification (NCBI taxonomy): domain Eukaryota; kingdom Viridiplantae; phylum Streptophyta; class Magnoliopsida; order Caryophyllales; family Amaranthaceae; genus Chenopodium; species Chenopodium album. Next base: position 2,242,914 of record NC_137836.1, on the reverse strand, counting down.
GCTGAGTCCAGTAACTATGAACACACCCTAAGTTCAGATGACATCTATTGACTTAGTATTTGGTTCAAATATTATTCTGTATATCTTTGAGACACTTAGTTAATGGCTTAAACGCAAGCTAAGTCACATTCTATCCAATCTTTCAATATATGATAATTTTTTTTATTAATCCAATCGTACACGACAAATATATACGAAGTATACGACCACGAATTACTCCCTATGTATCAATTTTGGTCTAAATTGGGCTATAGTCAGTCCGTAAGTCCTCTTCTCTAAGACTATAACTATATAAGCTAACAAAGTTGCTTATTATTTAGCCAACCGAATAATTTCGTCTTTTGTTGACTAGAGTTGTTCACATCTTTATGTTGTCACCTTTATATAAATATGTATTAATAATTATTGTTCAAATAAAAACAAAATAAATATGTATATATATACACGCCTCAAACCAACCACTGTTATCAAAATCACTTAAGAAAGCAAGCAAATTAAAATTTCTTAAGCTAGCTTTCTTGTTTCGTATTACAAAGTTTATATACCACCTTTTAACATAATAAAAATGGCTTCCACATCAAAAATTTCTAGTTTTAAGCTTCGGTGTTCCATGTTTTTAGTACTAATTGGTGCAGCTACGGCTCAATTATCATCAAATTTTTATTCAAGCTCGTGCCCAAATGCGCTCTCCACAATCCAATCCGCGGTTCAAGCTGCTGTGAAGAATGAGTCTCGTATGGGAGCATCCTTGCTTCGACTTCATTTCCATGATTGCTTTGTTAACGTAAGTCGATATTCAACACTTATTCCATTTACACCATTTTTTTTTGTTTTTTATTTTTTGGTACATGCAATATTAATTTCATTCTTCTAATTAAGTCTATAGTTGATCAATGATCATTTTTCATGCAATTCTAAACGCTAAATTTTCCTTTTGGTGTGATGATACAGTCATATCATTATTATATAAATACAATAATTCAAAGCATCATTATTATTAAAATTCAGTACTTCGAAGAAGTATTAAGATTGATTAAGACATTGCATAAATGGTTTATATACTACTAGATTACATACTTAATACAAATTCAGTATTACAATAAAGAAGTTATTAAATTTGATTAAGACATATATGGTTAAAGTATATTGTTTGTGCATGACACCTTGAAATGAATTATTGGAAAAACTATGACTGAAGAATTAATTATTGTTAGCCAATTTATCCCACAAAATGTTAAAAGAATCAAGAATTTCACCCTTTTTTTTGTTTTTTGTTACTCTATTTCCTCAATTCAGTCTATACTTACATATTTTTAAATAGTTAATAAGTTGTCATTTAAGACTTACGTAGTGAATAGTGATGGATAACAAATATAGTAATATTACACGATTAATTGTTTATTTAAGTGTTTTATATACATGCATGTGTGGTAGGATAATGTTCATTAGAAGAGAATTATACTTCCTCTTTAATTTGACGGCCATCTTTTTTTGAAACAAAATATATGTTAACTTTTTCAACTTGTGTACGAACAATAGGGATGTGATGCATCAATTCTACTCGATGATACTGCTAATTTTACCGGAGAAAAAACAGCCGGGCCAAATGCAAACTCAGTAAGAGGTTATGAAGTAATTGACACAATAAAATCACAAGTTGAGAGTGTATGTGCCGGTGTTGTATCTTGTGCTGATATATTAGCTGTGGCCGCTAGAGACTCCGTGGTTGCGGTAAGACTTTTATAAATGTATGTTAAAAAGGAAAGTGATGACATACTTGATCTAATTATATTTTCAACTTTTGTTCCCTAATTTCAGCTAGGTGGACAAAGTTGGACTGTACAATTAGGAAGAAGAGATTCGACAACAGCAAGTCAAAGTGCAGCAAATGCAAATGTTCCAGCCCCAACTTTGAATCTTTCCCAACTCATTACATTCTTCTCCAACAAAGGCTTTACCACCCAAGAATTAGTGGCTTTATCCGGTATTTATTCATTTTATAACACATTACTTTCTTACATTCTTTGTAATTGGTCTAGTACAATATATATTAGACACATATTTTAGATTCTTTTTTATAAATAATATTTTTGCATGAACACATAACCTATACAACTGTACTTATTACAAAGTAATTTAATAAAATGCTAAAGGTTAAGGCATAAATAGTAGACCGTCACACTATTATAATAGTATGTAAGTAAAAATTTATATTAGGAAGTTTCTTTGCGTGCCTTATAATACTAACACGCGTGCAACTCTATGGTATTAATCTTATCTATCCAACATGCGTGGGTAATGAGTGTAATAATATTACTTCTTAATGTATAACCTATGTCAATAGGGCTTGTTCTCATACGTTGAAATTCAATTCAGTTCAGTTCAGTTCAGCTCAGTTCAGTTCAGTTCAGTTCAGTTCAGCTCCTAATTTCCTTCTCTTATAAAATATTCAGTTCAGTTCAGCTGAGTTCAACCAATGAGAACAAGCCCTAAGTTTTTTTTTTTTTTTTTTTTTTTTTGTTGGACTAATGTGTTTTATTTTTGCATCGTATTGTAGGTGCTCACACTCTAGGGCAAGCAAGATGCACTAGTTTCCGAACACGAATCTATAACGAGACTAACATAAACTCCACACTTGCAACATCTCTACAAGCAAATTGCCCTAGCAATGGAGGTGACAACAACCTATCACCTCTCGATACAACAAGCCCTACAACATTCGACAATGCATACTTCACCCTCTTGTTGACCCAACAAGGTCTTCTTCACTCCGACCAACAATTGTTTAGTGGGAACGGTGGAACAACTGACTCTCAAGTCTCATCTTATAGTTCGAGTTCTTCGACATTCTTCACGGATTTCGCCAATGCAATGGTGAAGATGGGTAACATGAGTGTTCTTACGGGCACAAGTGGAGAAATTAGAACTAATTGTAGGAAGACTAACTGATTTAAAATTTAAGATTAAGCTCAAAAAAAAAAAAAAAAAAAAAATGTAAACAAAGAGCTAAGAGTTTTAATGTTATGCTTGATATATATATGGTTTTTTTTTTTTTTTTTTTTTTTTTTTTTTTTAAAAAAGAAAATAGAAAAATTGGGGAGATTTACAGTCTTTGTATGGATTACTGAATTGTGTGATATGATTTTAATGTGATTAGTGACAAGCTTTATTTTAGTAAAAATTGGTTAATTTTTGTAAAGATTATTTTGCATGTTAACTCTTGGTATTATAAATTGATTGTGGTCCAACTAGTTTGGTATGTTAATATTGTAGCTGACTACATACAAAGGCCCATTTATAGCACCATTTTATTGGGCTCAGTGATAAAGGCTACATGCATCATCTTGAAAAGTTGGGACACTACAAGTGCAAAACCAAGTGTATATTTTTTATATAATGAAAGGCCCAATCAATACTCTTTAGTGTTTCCAAAAGTTGAAAAAGTTTGTAGAAATTAACTAATACTCCCCATTCTTTTTTTAAATGTACTCCTTTTGTTTCGTAATATGGAGTAATCACAATAATTTTCTTTTAAGTCATTTTTATTAGCAACTTTTTGATTTAACAGATCATACCTTGTGACAAGGGTTACCCGAGTTATTTTGTTCCGAATTATTCAGTCAGGGGTTACTCGAGTTACTCGGTCAGGGGTTACGCAAGTTACTCGGTCAAGATTATTCAAAAGACTTGGTTAGGGGTTACTCAAGTTACTCTGTCAGGGGTTATTTAAGGAGCTCGGTCAGGGGTTACTCGAGGGGTCACTCAGTCAGAGGGTTACTCAAGTTACTCGAGGGGTCTCTCTTTGGTCTTCACTCTATAATTTTCCTAAACTTTGTGCAACCCATAGTGTTGCGATTATTGCGACACGGAAGGAGTAGCACTATAACTTATATACTCGATCTATTTTGACTAGTTCTGTTAATTTATACTTTAGGAAAATTATAGTTATATGGAATCTAGTTAGATTCGTCTCGATTTATAATTTATTAATACTAATATTTTAATAATTTTACAGGTTTGTAATAAAAATGATTAAAAAAACACATTGATTAGCGTGTAATAAGAAGAGTTTCATTTAAAAGAAAATAGAGGAACTATTTCATACTTTGTGTTAGAGTGAGAATTTATGGTTTCATGCTTGCTTAATGAGAGATTTTAAAAATTATGTAATTTTGTACTAGTATAGTATTCTAAGTTCAAATTAGATTTTATTATTCCATCCCTTTTTCTATAATTCTATATGTTGCTTAGGTTGAGTATTTTTATCGATTACAATTACAATGCACATGCATACAATATACAGAGTAAGATTTTATTATATAATATAATATAAATTAAAATATATTTATATGAGGGGATATCTCAAGTGATTAGAATTTTTCTCCCAATTTAAAGTTTTTTTTAAAATCATCTAGAGATTAATTATGCAAAATATCTAGTATGGCAATTAAAAATTCAAAACAACGCCTATAAATCAAAGGAGATTATTGTATGGGGCCAATGCATGAAGAAATTTAGTTGGTCAAAACATGTACGTGTAAGAACTAAGAACACCACAAGTGACTACATGACATGTGTTTGATTTGTTGAAAAATCTACTCCTACTACATCAATTAAATATTCTAAATTTCCAATTTTAGGAAGACTAGTGACTTAGTCTCTAATGAAAGCACTTATTTTTCTTTTGTTTAACTACTTTTAGTAATTAATCAATGCAATTGCTAATTATAGGAAGAGTTTTGACGTAGTATCAAAGCACTGATTTTTTCCCTGCCTAACCATTTTTTGTAATCGATGCGGTTAATCTTAATCGCCAAATTTGGTAAGAAAATGTATGCATTCATACATCTATATATAGAGTGCAATAGTGCACTCATAATTTGTACTTCATCTGTTCCTAATTTTCTATCTCTTTTGCCTTTTATTTTATAGTCATGTGAAATTTTGTTAAAATTGTTACAATATTTATTTTAAGAATGTTTTTTTTTTTTTTTGGTACATGTAATCATGTTTTGAATCGTATCTTAAAGACCACGGAAAAATAGAGCAAACAGCCAAACAATATGAATGAAGGATTATATACTCCATAATGTAATTTCATAAGCTATTTTGAGTGCATACTATGAGATTGTGTATATTATGAGTGCGTAGTATAAGATTGTGTATATTATGAGTGCGTAGTATAAGATTGTGTTGATTATGAGTGAAATTTTCTTCGTGGAAGCTAATGTACCAAGCATGGTACATTTAGCAATTTATTTTATTTTATTTTATTTTTACGAGTATTTTGTTTTTTTTTTTAAAAAAAAAGTAGAAAGAACTTATACTTGTTTTGTAAAGAATATATAGTTGTTTTATAAAGAACATCCAACTTATGTTATTTTAATTTATATATTTAAAGAACATCCACAATATTATTAAAAAAATATGATACGGAGTCATATTATTTAAGGACCATTAGTTATATTCATCCACCATAATGTATAGACAAAATTTAAAGAAAATTTCACCATAAATAGTGAACATAATGTCATAAATTAAAAGTACATCACACTAACAATGAAAGAACATGAAGATAAAAACCATTATTTAACAATATGTTCACGTACTCTAGTTTTATGTTCATCACATCTCTCTCTATATATATATATATTTTATTATTATTATTATTTTTTTTTAATGAAAAGTATGTACCATGTTTTGTACATATGACTCCGCGAACCAAGCACTAGATTATGACTTATGAGTGGTAAGATGATTGCGTACTATGAGAGATTGTGTTGACTAAAAAATGAAAAAAAAGTACTTATAACAGTTGAAAACTGAGCGACGATATAATTATTTAGAATAATTATACGATAAAGAATCTACTTAAACAATGGTCTATAGATAACTAATCAAATATTTCAAAATTATACTTTGCCTTTTATTTTCCCTTTCTCTTTTCATCTTTAATTTTGTGCACTTGCATAAAGGATGTGCTTCACTTTGTTGTAACAACATACTCTGTATAATTCTTTGATGAGTAGAAAGAATGCTTCGTGTGTACAATAAGTCCATTCATGAAATCCTCTTAGATGTAAGGCATTGTTTAGTTCACCTGATTTTTGCTTATTTGATCTGATCTGATCTGGTTTGATTTGATCTAATCTGTTCTGGTCTAATCTGATTTGGTTTGATTTTATCTGATCTGTTCTGGTCTAATCTGATTTGGTTTGATTTGATCTGATCTGTTCTGGTCTAATCTGATCTGATCTAGTTTTAGTGTCAGTTTTGACTAATCCTTGACCTTAATTGTACGATAATCCGTAAGGTAAAAATATATCAAATGAGATCTTATTAGATTCGTAATAATGTGTATTTCATTAATATGTAATTTTCATAATTTTTTTCATTACGAGATTAAAGATATTTAGTGATAAAAATTGTACATATAACGATGATATGATCTTAACTTATTTTATCTGATAAGAACTTATTTTCTCTGAAATAAGTAAAAATAAGGTGATAAACAACGCCTAAGTATTGTAAATCATTGAGCTATTCCTAGTTTGCATATTGTTTGTTTGCGAATTCTTTATTGTAAATTATAAAAAAAAAATTATGCTTAATATTGCACAGTAACTTTTAACTCATTAAAGTATAACTGCAGTAATATTTTTTGTATATCACGTAATTTTTGGTTCTGTTAGTTACAAGTATTAAAAAAAAAAAAATTGTGGTATTGATCAAGCTTTTATGCATCATAATCTTACGCCTAAAAATTGGAAAATAAATGAAATAGAGATATCATGTTAAGTAAAAATAACTCCAATTCAGAAAGATTAAGTGAACAGAATATGGTCTAATATATAAACAATTTAAAAAGAATATAAACATATAATTTGATTTGAAAGAGTTTGTCATGAACTATTATTGTAACACAACTTGCATGGTATTTATTACAAACCTAATTTAGTGAGCGATGAAATGTTGACTTGAATAATTCCTCTTGGTATTATCACACACTTATATATGTACGCATTATATTCTTCCTTCGAAATCAAGCCAACCTACATACAATAATAATAATCATAATCATAATCTATACACTTGTTTTCTCTTATACACTTAATAATTATCCATAACACAAATGGATTCTCTGTTGTCTTCCACATCAAAACCTTCCGGCTTTAAGCTTCAATTTTGGTTGCTTTTGACACTAATAGGAGCTGTTACGGCTCAATTATCATCTAACTTCTATTCAAGCTCGTGCCCAAATGCTCTCTCCACAATCCAATCTGCAGTTAAATCTGCTGTGGGGAGTGAGGCTCGCATGGGAGCATCCTTACTTCGGCTTCATTTCCATGACTGCTTTGTTAATGTAAGTAGCAAAGTTTAATTATGTGTTACAAGGATCAATAGTTGATGTTCATGCATAAGATTTCCTTTCATCTAATTGAGTTTATACTACTATTTGATTAGTTCAACTCTTGAGCTTGAAATAACTCTTTTCTTAATAAAATAAATAATTAGATCTACATGCATGTCTTCTTTTTAAGCTTATACAATTATATGATTAATTAAAGTTTTGAGTATCAGTAACATTTGTAAAAAATTTGGAATTGTTAATTGGTTTTGACATGCACACGTACTATATTATACTCCGTAGTTATAATTATTTACTTGGGTTTAGTAACACTATTGTGCTGTGTTTATACTTTTTATTTATTTCTTCTATGCAATGATTTGACTTTCACTTTTGTCAATGAATAATTTCAATCGATAATTTACTTAATTATCAATAAGTAAAATTTACAAAATGTTAATATTTGAGACAAATATACCAAGATCCCACATACTTGTATTTGACTGTGTTTTCACTTTAGTATAAATCATTAAAGATGGTTTCGTGATTACAATCTAGTGAATATATAGTGCAAAAAAAAGTTGCAACTAATTAAAAAATAAAGTAACACAATAAGATAAAAGATACAAGGCACAAATCGCTACTCGCATCAATTAACCTATACTAAACGCGAACCTAAGATGACATTTGTCACGATGTCATTAATAATTTTCCCTCCTTTTTGCACTTTCCTTTTTTTTTTTTTTTTTTTTCCAAATTTTAATGACTTCCATTTTATAAGCTACAATAATACTTATTTCTATTTTGACAACATATCTAATCCAATCATACACAATTAATATTTTTTTTTAACATATATTCTATATATACTATTAATCTTTTAATTACAAGTATACAAACATAGATTAAAAATAAGGTATTAAATATTAAGGAGTATCAATTTTTTCCTCCAAGCTCCAAGATTAATCATTTGACATTAATCGTTATGCAATGTGATTATTAAAATTAAAATAAAAACCGCTACTACTCACTATAAATACATTTTAAAAAAGTTGATTATGGAATACTAATTATCCTAAAGTAATATAAATCAACTAAATTTTCATTTAATGCCGGTCAAAGTGTGTCAACAAAAATATAAGGACGAATGTATATGAGTTCGTATACGGGTACTAACCTTTTATTTTTTTTTCCTTTTTTTTTGAAGACATATACGGGTACTAACCTAAGCCTATATTTTCGTTTTCTTATATAAAACCCAATAGTATCTAAATTTCTATTAATAAATTATTTTTTATAAAATTCAAAACAATAACCTTTACGCATTTGGTATAAATTAAAATTCAAGTTATTTTGTCACGAATATTTTTTTTTTTGGATAAATTGTTAAATTAACAACCATGCTTTATTCCCCTCAAAAATAAAAATAAAAAATAAATAAAAACCATTCTTTACAATTTTTGTTGTAAAGTTTAATTATAACCGTGCATGACACGGGACTTAACCTAGTAATACATAAAAGCTAGGGTAATACTCATGAATGTTTTTAGTAAGTGTTTAATTTGATTGGTTGCCGTAATTAGCGACACAAGTTAAACAAGACTTGACAAAGAGTAAAGAAAAGTAACTTTCCTATTTATGGAAACGTGTAAGTTTCTTGCATAATTGCATTCCAATATATACACCCTTAATTAAAGATCGTCCAATCCAACTATAAATTTTAAATGTATGTACATATAGTAGAGTAGTACGTTGGAAGCGAGCCCATATCCTCATACAAGCTTAACTTTTTAGTTAATCTAAGTTAAGAAGTTTGATTTATCTTCTCTCTGTGATTGACAGGGATGTGATGGTTCAATTTTGCTCAACGACACTTCAAACTTCACCGGAGAAAAAACAGCAAGACCAAATGCTGGTTCAGTGAGGGGTTATGAAGTAATAGACACTGTTAAATCTCAAGTTGAGAATTTATGTCCCGGGGTTGTATCTTGTGCTGATATTGTAGCGGTTGCTGCTAGAGACTCTGTGGTTGAGGTAAGCATCTATTTCAAGTGTTTTCATCAATTAGAAAGAACTCTTAAAAAGTTAAAATTAGTTTGATTTAGCAATTTGATTTAATTTATTTCTTTTTCGAATCACAATTATATATTCATCATCAATCTTATTAACATGAAATTTCCAATTGTTGTTTTTATGTGACACTCTAATATTGTTAGAGATATCTCATATCTCTCCAGTTTCTAATTTTTATTTTTTATTTTTCATTTTTCAGCTTGGTGGACCAAGTTGGACAGTATTGTTAGGAAGAAGAGATTCAACTACAGCAAGCCTTAGCACGGCCAATTCCGATATTCCAGCCCCAACTTTGAATATAAACGAGCTCATCAAGTCTTTTTCAGACAAAGGCTTTACTACCCAAGAAATGGTGGCCTTATCTGGTAAATAAACAATATAAATAAGAACACGAGTCAACTCTGGAAAAACAATGTACAAAATAATTAAAATTTAAACAAACGTACATGAATGCATGAACACGCATCCATGAACTTAATATTGAATTGAATTAGAATATGCATGCAATGAGCCAATAATGGACATGCATGCATTATATCCTACCATTATATGTTACATTTCAACTAAAGTTGTTGTTTTTTTTTTTTTTTTTTTTTTTTTTTTCATTGTAGGAGCTCATACTATAGGGCAAGCAAGATGCACCACATTCAAAACACGTATATATAACGAAACTAATATAAACTCCACATTTGCAACGTCTTTGCAAGCAAATTGCCCTCAAAGTGGAGGAGACAACAACCTTTCACCCCTTGACAAAACAAGTGCAACAACGTTCGACAATGCCTACTACACCAACTTATTGAGCCAACAAGGTCTTCTTCACTCCGACCAGCAATTGTATAATGGAAATGGTACCGGAACCACGGACTCTCAAGTCTCGTCTTATAGCTCGAGTTCTTCAACATTCCTCACTGATTTCTCGGATGCAATGGTGAAGATGGGTAACTTGAGTGTACTTACTGGTACAAACGGAGAAATTAGAACTATTTGCAGCAAAACCAATTGATTTTACTACGTATATATGGTTGACATTATAAATATTTTTGTACTTATTACAACTATTGCATTTGAATTGTAAGAAAGAGGGTTTTTTTTTTTTTTTTTTTTTTTTTTTTTTTTTTTTTTTTTTTTTTTTTTTAAATGTATTGTGATATTGGTTTCTTTTCCTATTTTTTTTTCTTTTGTTTTCGTCTCAATGAATTGTGAATTGTTGCTATGTATTAATGAAATATATTAATTAGTGTGATCTTGAACGATATTGATTTCTTTTCCTTTTTTTTTTTGGCGCAATTATTTGTTCCAAAATTACGACAAACACCTAAGTGTAATAGTCTCCTTTAGCTATTTACATTTTTTATTAAAGATCACGTACATACAAGATCGTCTTATAATCAAAGGCCTTGTACTCAGCTATTTATAAAATTAATTGGTCCTCGAATTGAAAAAAAATTGCACAACGTTAATATATAAAATTATACTTCGTCCATATACTACCTACATTAAATATAAGTTGCAACTTTAGGATATTATTTGTGACATATAATAAAATATTCCAAAGTTGCAATTAATATTTAACGGAGGTAATATTTATGATAATACTATATTGTTTTACAATGAGTACTTACCAAGTGTTTAATACAAACTATATACCATGCATCTTGGTATATACGGATGATATCTTGGATAATACCATTGGTTATTCCTACTTCTTAGTAGCTAGCTATTTCACATACACATACATATATAGTATTTCATATATCTTAGTTTAAATTACTAGAATACATGGTTTTCCTTAGTTTACTAGAATACACTATATACATAAAAGCACAAGTATAATCTTAAGGAAAAATGGAATCTAAAAATCCAACCTTTGGCCGGTCTGACAATAAAAATTCAACCTTCGTTTAATCTCACAAAAATCCAACCTTTATACCCCACCTTCTTTGACAGATCCATTTGACCTTTAACCTATTAAACAGGTTTTTTTTTTTTTTTTAGTTCTCTTCCTTCTCACTCCTCTTCTTTCTCTTTCCTCTCTACACCACCACCAGTCCACCACCTTTGCCACCACTTACCCACCCTACCCAAACCCGAAACCCTTTTCCTCCTTCACTCTCTCTCCTCCCAAACCAAGGCAGCCTCCTCTTCTTTCTCTTTCCGCGGCAATTGGGCGAATTATTGTTGTTGGTGATGGGTGGTAGGCTAGACGGGCTAGGCGAATTGAGGTTGCGTGGGGTGGTAGGCTAGACGGGCTAGGCGAATTGAGGGTGCGTGGTGGCCGGAGGGCGGTGGGGAGGGTGGTTAGGAAGGAGGGTGGGGCTGGTTTTTGGTGGGTTTGGTTGAATTGGGTGTTTGGTGTGGTGGTTAGGTATAGATTCGAAGGGGGTTTTGGTGGTTGGGGAGGTTGCGGCAAGGGGTGGGGGGAGATCGCCGGAATCTGACGACCCCGATGGTGGGGCTGGTTGGGGTGGGGGTGGTTTCCGGTGAGTGGGGGAGGTGGCTGGGGTGGTGCGGGGGCTAGGGAAGGTGGCTGATGGTGTTTTTTTTTATTTTTTTTTATTTTTTAATGATTAAAAAAATAATTGACCAATTAACGCCTGACACGTGGCACATAACTTACAAAAAACGGTCATCAACAGGTAATGGATCTGTCAAAGAAGGTGGGGTATAAAGGTTGGATTTTTGTGAGATTAAACGAAGGTTGGATTTTTATTGTCAGACCGGCCAAAGGTTGGATTTTTAGATTCCATTTTTCCTAATCTTAATTATATATCCTTAAACATCAAAGAGAGTTGTGATTATATCGAAAATCTTCTCTTTAATCTCTCCATTTGTGCCCGTAAGAACATCAATGTTTCCCATCTTTATCATTGCATTGGCAAAGTCTCTAAAGAATGTTGAAGAATTTGAACTATAAGACGAGACTATAGAGTCTGTTGATCCAGTACCATTGAACAATTCCTGGTCGGAGTGAAGTAGACCTTGTGAACTCAACAAGTTATTGAAGTAGACATTATCAAACGTTGTTGGGGTTGCGTCGAGTGGCACGGTGTTGTTAGCCCTTGACCCATCACTAGGGCAAGTTCCTTGTAAAGATGAAGCAAATGTGGGGTTTATGTTGGAGTCTTGTGAGAGGCGATTTTGGAAATTCAAGCATTTTGCAACACCAATAGTGTGAGCTCCTACAATAGATTATCAATAAACAAGATTAATCTATCGATTGAAGTTACTCACTTCATTTTTATATTGAATTTCATGTTATATTAATATGAATGCACAACTTTGATAATTAATATTTATATATATACCTCGTATATGATAATTTACACGTAGAAAAAGTGTTAAATAAAAAAGAGGTATTGAATTAGTCAATAAACCTGATAAAGCAACCAAATCTTGTGGATTAAGTCCTTTGTCGGAGAACATTTTAGTGAGCTCGCTTATATTCATAGTTGGAGCATGAAGATTGACATTAGCTGCAGTTAAATTTGCTGTGGTTGAATCTCTTCTTCCTAGTAGCACGGTCCAACTTGGTCCACCAAGCTGAATAATAACGAAGCAAAGTAATTATAACTAATACGAGTAATAATAAAATAATACGAGTAATAACAAAATATTCTCATATAATTTGACTTTTTTTATTGTTCACATGTTCTCATTTTAACCGTTACTTAATGTAGATTTTTAATTTATTTATCAACTTGCAAAACCTTAAGCGGGGGTAGAACCCTACGTAATACTCTAATAACACTTTTTCATACGAAATTCAGAGTAAGTAACAACAAACATCAAGAAACACTAGTTTCTTTCACCATAATTATATGCAAATGACAGCCATGTACTTCTACGAGTACTTGATTAGTGATTCGTTAGTGATAGGCTTCTACGTAGTTTCATACCACTCATCTCATCAAATGTCCAAATCAAAGTCATTTTATATAGTTGAAAAATTCTCTAACAATTTAATTTCTCTTTACTCAAATGTTATTTGTCCTCTATACATGGCAATTTTCTCTTAAATTATGTTTACCTTAGTTTATTTAACTAGATTAAATCATTCATAAATATTTATAATTTTATGTAAAAATTTTAATACGTTATAAATATAGGTAGTATAAAATTTCTATCAATGATGCGATGGAATATTGATGATATATAGATTTGGGGTCAAATTAAAATATGGTTTACTTAAAATGAGAAGGATTTTATGTGTATATTTTTTGTACTGAATGTGCATATATTTTTGAACTGAATGAGCAAAAAAAAAAAAAAAAAAAAAAAGAAATTTGACCCCAATCAATGTGCATAAATTTTAAACAGTGCATATTTTTCGATTTTCCAGAATTTTTTTTTTTTTTTTTTTTTAATTTGAAAATCAATTTTGCATATTTAATGAAAAACTTATGCACAATTCATCATTCTCATTTTTCTAATTTTAAGAAACTTCTTATTGGATCTCAACCCTAAATACATAATATAGTTTTAAGAAATACTAGCTCCGTTTCTACATGCGCGGAGTTTTAGGAGAAATTGGAGAAAGTAATAAAATATGTAGGTAGCATAGTAGGTGGAAGAATAAAAAATTGTAAAAAACCAAAAGTAGTGGAGAGGATTGAAGAAGAGAGAATATAGAATTAATATTATTGGGTCCACCTGGTAGGCGAAATTAATTAAATATTGTAAAAGTTTTCCAAATAAGAAACTAGAGCAAGTAGCTGAAAAAGAAAAATAGAGCAAATATTTAAAAACGGAGAGAGTATTACTCAAGTAGTGAGTATAATACGTATAAAGGTATTACTATGAGTATAAAAATAATTATACCTCAACAACGGAGTCTCTAGCAGCAACTGCTAAAATATCAGCACATGATACAACACCAGCACATATACTCCGAGCTTTTATGTTGTCGATCACCTCAAAGCCTCTCACCGAATTAATATTTGGAGCTGCACTTTGTTCTCCAGTAAAATTGGCAGTGTCATTGAGTAAAATCGAACCGTCACAACCCTGTTGCATCCACATAGAGTGCAATTCTTTATATCAAAATCATTTGACGTATTATTAGACGTAAAAACAAAGAACTTGCATGTAATAATAAACCATCAATTAAAGAAGATGGTGAAAACATTATAAATCACATAACATCGTATTAAATGCAAGTTTATATTTGTAGAAAGTGTTCAATTTGTCGAGTGTTGCAATACATTAACAAAGCAATCATGGAAGTGAAGCCGAAGCAAGGATGCTCCCTGTTAGAGAATATGTAAAGGTTCTCTTCATAGAGAATGTGTAAAGGTTCTCTTTATTATTTTGTGTAATTATTGTAACCTTAGGTTGTAATCACCTATATATTGAGGTTAATGAATCATCTCCATCTCAAGGAGAATTACACATTCTTACATGGTATCACAGCCTTCTAGGGTTTTTCTTTCCCACCTCTTCCTCTTCTAGACACCCTAGTCGATCTCTAGGATCCTGTGCTTAGCCGCCCACCACCGTACCTCAGCCGTTTTTTCTCCCTCAATGGCCGGTGATGATGAATTTCCTCCTCCCCCTCCTCCTCCCTCCAACCCGCCCTTCCACCCCGCCTTTGCCGTCTCTAACATCAAAAATCTAATGAGCATCACTCTTGATCAAGAAGAGGGCCAATATGCAACTTGGGTTGAGCTATTCCAAATTCAAGCATGTGCTTTTAACGTTCTTGACCATATTGATGCTGATGTTACTCGTCCTGCAGGCATTGACGATGCTACATGGAAGCGTTTGGATGCTATAGTGAAACAATGGATATATGGAACCATCTCCAAAGACCTTGTTCACACAATCATGAAACCGGGTGCCTCGGCCCTCGAATTATGGACCCGACTTGCTGAAGTTTTTCATGATAATAAGCATACCCGTGCGGTGTACTTAGAGGAGCAATTCACAAATACAAGACTTGAGAATTTTTCCAACATGTCCGATTATTGTAAACAAATCAAACTTCTTGCCGATCAACTTGCTAATGTTGATAGCCCGGTTTCCGACCGTAAAATGGTTATGCAACTAATCGCTGGTCTTACCAAAGGGAAATATGATACTGTGGCAGCCCTTGTATCTCAATCCGAGCTCACTCCTAGTTTCAACAAGGCCCGGTCAATGTTCCTTTTGGAAGAAACCCGGAAAACTAAGCAGGAAGAACACGGACAACAACATGCTCTCATGGCCCACAACAACACCACCACTGCGCCGCTGTCTTCTCAGCCTCTTCAGCCCGCCGATCAGCAGCGTGGGGGTGGCCGTGGTGGCCGTGGCAGTGGGAGAGGGAAAAACTCCAAGGGTCGTGGTCGTGGGAGAACTCAATCCCCTCAACAATCTGCTGGGCCAAGCTATGGGCCTCAACAACACCATCAGGCCCCTCAGTGGGGCAGCCCACCTTTTTGGCAAGGGCAATGGGCCTCACCACCATGCCCTTACCCAACTGGCCTGCTGCACCGTCCAATTTCCAGCAGCAGTACCGTGGCCCACAGTCACAACAAGCAGGCCTTTTGGGCCCACGCCCACAAACCAACCAAGCCTACTATGCCACACCAGCTGCAAATGGTTTTGGGCCTCTCATGAGTCCAACTGAGTTCGGACAGGCTTATAGCTCAATGGGTTTCCAACAAACCGACAATGGATGATATATGGATACGGGTGCCACTTCTCACCTCACTCGTGACTCGGGTAATTTCTCTAAATTATCTACTTTGAGCACTCCTCAATATATTTTGGTTGGAAATGGCAATCGTATTCCTATTCATGTCTATGTCACACTCACCACCCCCCCTCCAAACCCACCATTTCACCTCAAAAATGTCCTCTATGTTCCTAACATAATTAAAAACTTAATTTCCGTTAGAAAATTCTGTTCTGATAATTATGTTTCCGTTGAGTTTGACTATCTTGGTTTTTCTGTGAAGGACCTTCACTCGAGGACAATTCTAGCGAGGTGCAATAGTGTGGGGGATCTCTATCCTTTCTCTTCCGCTTCAATTGACAACCATCATCTCTCTTTAGCTGCTATCTCTCCTTAAACTTGGCATTATAGACTTGGACACCCTGGCGAACCTGTTTTTAATTTCCTTAGGAAGAAAAATTTCATCAGTTGTAATAAGAGAAATTCTTCTCATTTTTGCTACTCTTGTCCATTAGGGAAACATGTAAGGCTTCCTTTTAAGCCATCTACTTCTGTAACGTTTTCTCCTTTTGATATAATTCACATGGACTTATGGACTTCTCCTATTACTAGCAAATTGGGTCACAAATATTATTTAGTGTTGCTTGATGATTTTTCTCATTTCTTATGGGTGTTTCCTCTCAAATACAAATCCCAAGTCTATATTATTCTTATTAATTTTCGTACTTTTGTTAAAACTCAATTTGAAAGGGACATCAAGAGTTTTCAATCCGATAATGGACATGAGTTTGATAACACTCCATTTCGTGATTTTTGTTCCACTCATGGCATGGTTTTCCGCCTTTCTTGTCCCAACACTTCCTCTCAAAATGGAAAGGCCGAGAGAATAATCCGCACAATTAACAATATGTCCCGCACTATTCTTTTCCATGCCTCTCTCCCCCCTACCTTTTGGGTTTATAGCGTTCATATGGTAGCCTACATTCTAAATATCCTTCCATCCACCACCATAAACAATAAGACACCCACGAAGATTTTATATTGTCGTTTCCCCACTTATGATCATCTTCGTACCTTTGGTTGTCTTTGCTACCCGAACCTTAGTTCCACCGCACCTCACAAGCTTGCACCACGCTCCAAACCGTGCGTGTTCTTGGGTTTCCCATCTACTCATAGGGGATATTTATGTTATGATCTCTCATCCAACAAAATCACAATCTCAAGACATGTGACTTTTGTTGAAGATATCTTTCCTTTCTCCAATTTACAAAAATTTAGGATGGATGATTATGAGTTCTTAGACTCTTCTTCTTTTTCCCCAAACTTGCTGCAAGCCCTTTCCCAAACAAATGGGCCGGCCCACACTACTCCAGCCCACTCCCCTCCTTCTTCTCCTATTATCGCTGTTGAGCAGCGTTCTCCCCTGTCTCACCAGCACACTCCGCGGCCAGGCCGTGGCTCTTCCCAGCCATCCGTGACCACCCCGCGGAGCCCTCTGCATCCTTACCCCGACACCACATCTTCCCCTTCCCTCTAGTTCGGCTCCCTCCCTCACCCTACTCCCATCACTCCACAAACACGGCCACCACAAACTCCCTCACATGTCATGCAAACACGAGCCAAAAATGGGATTTTCAAGCCAAATCCGAAATTTGATGATTTCATACTCTCAGTCCAATCTATCTCCCCTTTGCCTAAAAATCCCAAAGTTGCCATGCTTGACCCAAATTGGAATGCCGCCATGATAGAGGAGTATAATGCGCTTACTAGCCAACACACTTGGGATCTTGTCCCTAGGCCGGAGGGGGTGAACATTATTCGATGTATTTGGTTGTATAAACACAAATACAGGGAAAATGGTGACTTGGAGAGGAACAAGGCTTGACTAGTTGTGAATGGGAAATCTCAGCAGATTGGTGTGGATTGTGATGAAACGTTTAGTCCCGTGGTCAAACCGGCGACTATACGTACTATTTTAAGCATTGCTATGGGGAAGGATTGGCCTATTCATCAATTGGATGTTAAAAATGCATTTTTGAACGGCGATCTTGAGGAAACCGTATATATGCATCAACCTCCCGGGTTTGTGAACCCCAAGGCTCCTACTTATGTTTGTCGTCTCCGTAAATCGTTATATGGTTTGAAACAAGCCCCAAGGGCATGGTATCAACGGTTTGCCAACTACATTCTCCGACTTGGGTTCACTTGTAGTAAAAACGACAATTCTTTGTTCATTTTGCACCATGGGAATGACACGGCCTATCTCCTACTCTATGTTGATGACACAGTCATCACGAAATCCTCCGAGCATTTGAAATCTGCTATAATTGCGTCCCTCAAGGCTGAATTTGCAATGACAGACTTGGGCAAATTGAGTTACTTCCTTGGGGTATCCGTCATTCGCACTAGTGACAGCATGCTCCTCTGCCAACGCAAGTATGCTGATGAAATACTTCAAAGAGCACAAATGACCAACTACAAACCCGTGGCTACTCCCGTCGACTCGAAGTCAAAATTGAGGGATGATGATGGTGCCCCTGTTACTGACCCCTCTTTGTATAGAAGTTTGGCAGGAGCTTTGCAATATCTTACATTCACGAGGCCGGACATCTCTTACGTTGTTCAGCAAATTTGCCTCTTTATGCATGACCCGCGAGAGCCACATTTTAATGCCCTCAAACGCATCATCCGATATGTGAAGGGCACTCACACTCTTGGTTTGCACTTGTTTCGCTCTGCTCCTACTCAGCTCATTGCGTACACAGACGCAGATTGGGGCGGCTGTCCTGATACGAGGCGATCAACCTCGGCGTACTGCGTTTACTTGGGTGCTAACCTCATTTCGTGGTTTGCTAAAAGGCAAGCCACATTGTCCCGTTCCAGCGCCGAAGCTGAGTATCGTGGTGTTGCCAATGTGGTTGCCGAATCTTGTTGGCTCCGAAATCTTCTTCTTGAGCTACATTGTCCTATTCGCAAGGCTACCTTGGTATATTGTGATAATGTGTCTGAGGTTTATCTTTCTAGCAATCCGGTTCAATATCAACGAACAAAACATATAGAGATGGATATACATTTTGTTCGGGAAAAGGTTGCTTTGGGTCATGTTCGAGTCCACCATGTTCCCTCCTCTTACCAATACGCAGATATTTTCACCAAGGGCCTTCCTCGACAGTTGTTTCTTGATTTTAGGGACAGTCTTAGCGTTCGACCACCTCCCGCTACGACTGCGGGGGTGTGTTAGAGAATATGTAAAGGTTCTCTTCATAGAGAATGTGTAAAGGTTCTCTTTATTATTTTGTGTAATTATTGTAACCTTAGGTTGTAATCACCTATATATTGAGGTTAATGAATCATCTCCATCTCAAGGAGAATTACACATTCTTACACTCCCATGCGAGCCTCATTCCTCACAGCAGATTGAACAACAGATTGGATTGTGGATAGTAAATTTTGGCACGAGTTTGAATAGAAATTTGGTGTTAATTGAGCTGAAGCTCCTCCAATTAGTACTAAAAACAAGTAATATTGAAGCTTAAAACAGAAAAACTTGGATCCAAAAGATGATAAGAAAAACTCCATTATATTGGAACTAGGAGAAATTAATAATACTGATTATTGTTTGCTTGAATACAATGATGGGTGGATGGTAGCATGTACTTAAATATATATAGAAAATACAAAGTGGAGTATAAAGTAGGTCTGAGAAAAACTATCCAAAGATCTAAGGGCCTGTTCGCTTCAGCTTAATTTCATTTCAGTTCAGTTCAGCTTCAAAAAGCTCTGTTCAGTTCAATTCCAATTAGTTTAATTCAGTTCAGTTTAGTTCCTAATTTCCTTCTTCTTATAAAATATTCATTTAAGCTATATTCAATTCAATTCAGTTCAGTTAAGCTCCAATAAGTTCATTTCAGTTCAATTCAGCTCCAAATAGTTCAGTTCAGCTCAGTTCAGTAAATGTGAACAAGCCCTAAAAATATGAAGATCCGATTTTGATATTTTGGGATATTAGATCGGATATACTAATTTCAAATCTGATATCCGATCCTAAATTTTTGGATATTGGACATCTATTTAGATACCAACTTTTGGATTTTCAGATATCTTGATAATATCCTCAATATTTTTAATTGAGGACATCAGATAACGGATATCCAATTTAAATAACCTTATTTCGGATAACGAATATCCGATCCAAAAATCTAGGCGTTATTGTACATGTAATTTCCTTAAAATAATTCTCAATTAAAAATTATTATATAATATTTCGGATACATGATATTCGGTATATCTGATCAAAATTTTTTCTAAATGGATTCAAACATTAGATATCCCAAATTTCGTATATCTGGTCCGAAATCCTCGTGCTCACCCTTACTACTCCTTCCATGTTTTGTTTTTAAGTGTTACACTTTGATTTTTTTCATATTCACATAATAGTTTTGAATTAGGGTTTGTTCACTTCAGCTTAATTTCAGTTCAGTTCAGCTCCAATCATCAGTTTAGTTCAGTTTAGCTCCAATCATAGGTTCAGTTGTATTCAACTCCTAATTTCCTTCTATCATTAAATATTCATTTATGTTCAGTTCAGTTCAGCTCTAAGGGTCTGTTCTCTTCAGATTACTTTCAGTTCAGTTCAGTTCAGCTCCAATCAGTTCAGTGTAATTCAGCTCAATTTAGTAAATGTGAACATGCCCTTAATTGTGTGTGTGTGTGTGTACTATATATATATATATATATATATATATATATATATATATATATATATATATATATATATATATATATATATATATATATATATATATATATATATATATATATATATATATATATATAATGTATTGTTGGGTAATGTGTATTTTCATAATATCGATTTTTATATTTTTACTAGCATATAATAATTAGGTAAATTAATGGTAAAAGATGTGTCTCAATTCAATATACATATTTGGTAAAAGTGTAACGATATTTGAAAAAACGACAAAAGAAGTATAAAGTATGAATAGTTCTAGCCAACATCAATAGCATGAGAAGAATTGGCTGATAAAAAACCAAGAAAACCTTTTCAAGTATGTGCACCGTTTAATTTCGCCTTATTAGCAAAACAGAGTTGGCGTATCATTCAATCCCCGCAGCTGTTAGTTTCCCGTCTTCTGTTTGCTAAGTACCCTTCGTTGGCAGGGGGTACTGCATCCTCGGTTTCTTGTCCTTCTTGGGGTTGTTGAGGTCTTCTCTCAAGAGTGTCTGTTTTGTCTGAGGGTTTGGTTTGGAAGGTTGGTTCGGGTTCTAGGGTTCGTATTTTAAAGGATTCTTGGGCTCCTGGTGGACAGGTTCAGTTCAAGGATCTTCCGTCAGAGGCGGTTAGGCCAACTCTTATGTCTTCTTTACTTGATCCGCGTTCTTACGCGTGGGATACTTTGATTGTTCATAGGTTGTTTGATTCTCCGACGGTTGCTAAGATTGGCTAATGGATGATTTTGTATACTGGAAGTTCACCAAGGATGGGGTTTTCTCCACGAAATCGGCTTATGCCTTTCTTTGTCAGTCCCCTATTACCTCTAATTGTGGAAGTCGGTTGACACCGACTTGGTGGCGGAGGTTTTGGCGACTTCCTATTCTTCCTCGGTGGAAGGTGTTTGGCTGGAAACTATTACATGATGCTCTTCCGATGGCATCTCTTCTGCATTATCGTGGTTGTCCGGTTGACCCGATATGTGCCTTTTGCCATCAGGAATGGGAGGAGGTGTCGCACACTTTTAGAGACTGTCTTGTTGTGAGATCTTTATGGTAGTCGGGAGCATTGGGGGTTTGTTGGGATCTTTGGCAGTTCCCTCAGTTTGGGGATTGGCTGGCTGACACCGTTTCTCAGTTCTATTCTCATAAATTTTGGAAGGGTATTATGTCTTTATTTGCTCTTCTTTGGGTTATTTGGCTTTCCCGGAACCAGTTAAGGTCCAGACATGCGGTTTGCTCGCCTAGGACAATTGAAGTTCTGGCCGAGGATTGGTTCCACTGTTGTGTCCAATCTTAGGAATGGAAGAAATCTGTATTGGGGTCCTGCTCGTCTAGTTCGCCTGTGCTTTTAGGTAATCCTTGGTTGTGTTTGAGGGGTTTACCTGGCATATGCCCCACGGTTTGTTTGATTGTCGATGGAGCTTGGGATTGCTCCATTTGTAGGGCTGGGGCAGGTTGGGTTATTCGTGACCTTTATTCTTCGGAGATTTTGGGTGAAGGTAGTAGGACTTTTTTATCTGGATCGGCATTACAGTCTAAGCTACAAGCTTGTTTATGGGGACTTCAGGCTGTGGTTCGCAAAGGATTCTTAAAGATTCGGATTCATTCTGATTGTGCACCCCTTCTCTCTTTGCTTCCGGATTCAGGTCCAATGGACATTTCGGTTTGGTGGCTCACTCTAGAATTGCGTGCGGTTGTTAAATCTTTTTTGGTGTGTCAAATTCGTAAGGTTCCTCGGTCCTGGTTGCGCTAGGCGACGACAATTGCCATTTTTGTAGTTTTAGTTTGTTTCTTTCTGTTGCAGTGTGTTTTTCTTTGATAGCTCTTTTGTCAAAAAAAAAAAAGGTATGTGGACAATTCAATCACAATATGATGATGCACGTACAATTTGGAGTATTTTCATTGATTGTCCTATTTAAATATCTGATTTGTTAGTTTGCTCAATCATTCAGACGTTTGCTCTGGTTCAAATTGTTATGATAGAATTATATTACATCAAAGTGGTTTATTGTTAAGGATGGGCTTTATAAATTTAGGTAGGTACCCAAGATTCACGGGTCAAATCATACGACACTTAGATACTTTGTATACTACTATGTTAATTAATCAAGGCATCCAAACAATAATTTAGATACATTGTTTATTAAATTTTGATGTGCATATATAACAATATAGCATCAATTCATTTCAAAATATTAATTATTCAAGTGAATAAGATTGGGTTTTTTTTTCTTATTACAAATGGTCAATGTTAGAGAATGAACATAGCTGAAAAAATCTTATAGTCAAAAGTTACAATAGTTCAAGATCAGAAGAGTATTGCTCATTACAAAAATACAAAGTATCTATGTATATATGGAGTATATATGAACTTGTACTTATGGCGTCGCACCATTAGTTTTAGAATTTAATATAAACTCGGGTTTATATGTGAATTATTTTTCATTTATATTAAAATTATTAAATTTTTATATCATCTGTACTCAGTTTAAATTAGGTTCTTCTGGATCTTATGCATAATGCATTTTCTTTTACTAATTTTGTATACGATTAATTAGTTACGTTGGTTACACGTTTACACATTGTTGGATCTATATAGGTTATTAGGTTGTATATAAGCTATATTTAAGACAAACAGATCAACAGAATGATGACATTTAAAACTTATATATTGTCTATTATCACATTTGCCAACATACAATTTTAACAATTAGTACATCTAATTATCGACATTGTATATTATAAAAAGCGGGTACAAATAATAGTTAATTAGATCGAAATGATTCAAACATGATCCCATATGATCAATACTCCCTCCTTTTTTTTAAGTGTCACATTGGGAGTTTTGGCACTATTATCGTTAAGCCTACTTTGACCAATGTTTGTGAATTATACATAAGAAAAAAAAATATCATGTAGATACTTGTTGGAATCATCTCAATGAGTAGATTATTAATCTTCTATTATTTTAAATTATACTTATTGATAGTTAAAGATATTATTATTGGTTAAAGTTTTTATATATGTGTGTGACGTCACAAAAGCTAATCAAACTATAGTTTGTAAACACACTAAGGGGTCGTTTGGTTCACACGGGGTAAACGGAATGGAATAAACAAAGGGAATCAAAGAGAATGGAATGAAACCCTTTCTTTATACTATGTTGTTTGTTTTTAAAAATCAAAGGCATGGGAATGAGGGGTTGTGCATTGGTGGTAGTGACTTCTCCAACCACTCAACCGCCCAACCACCACCTCACCGCTCGTTGTCGTACCTCCTCCACCATCGCCGCCCGTCGCCACACCTTCCCCACCTCTTGCCGCCCGAAAAACCACCTTCCTCCGCCCACGAAAACCTTCCCCCCGCCCACGAAAACCCTAGAAACCCAGGCCATCCTCGTCCCCTTAAAACCGTCGGCCGTCACCTCCCTTACCCTCGAAACCCTAACGGCTAGTGTTTCGAGGGTAAGGGAGGTGACGGCCGGCGGTTTTAAGGGGACGAGGATGGGTTTTCGTAGGTGAGTTAAGTTTTTCCGGGAAGGGAGAATTCTTTAGAGGGAGGTACGACGAGTTCTGATTTGGAGATGGGAAGGTGCGGCACCTGCCGGCGAGGATTGGGCGAGCTCCGGCGACACCCGACGAGGACTAGGCGAGCTTCGGCGAGGTGGTTGTGCGGTGGGGGTAGGTGGGTAAGGTAGTGGCTGGTGTGTGTAGTGGTGGCTTAGGAAAGGGAATGGAAAAGGCTAGGGGGGGTGGGGAATCAAGATAGAAGGATTTTGGGTAAAGTCAAAAATAAAAATGGGTAAAGCGAATGAAAAAAATGACAAACAAACATCAACAAAGGGAATGAGGCATATTCATTCCCTTTCCCTTTGATTATTAACCCCAACCAAATGGCCACTAAATAGTGCAATAGTCAAAATATATTAACTAAAAAAGCGAAGGAAGTATACAGTAAGTTATCCATATATAAAACTCAAAACCGTTACAAGATTTTTCATATATTCCTTAGTTCATTAAAATATTAAGAACATACTAGATCACAAAACACACAATGCATTTATTTTTCCTTAGCATACAATACCTTACATATTAAATATAGTTGTGATTAGATCAATAATCTTAGTATCAATCAAGTTCAAACCAGCTGAGTTTGGCTTCCTACAATTTGTTCTTATTTCTCCACTTGTACCTGTAAGAACACTCATGTTACCCATCTTTATCATAGCATTGGAGAAATCCCTAAAGAATGCCGTCGAATTCGAACTATAAGCCGAGACTTGATTATCCGTGGTTCCGGTAGTATTACCACTCCACAATTCTTGGTCCGAGTGAAGAAGACCCTTTAGGCTTAACAAGTCGTTGAAGTAGGCTGTGTCGAACGTGTTCGGGGTGGTATCGAGTGGTGAAGTGTTGTTGTCACCTCCGGTACGAGGACAATTTGATTGTAGAGATGAGGCGAATGTGGAATTTATGTTAGTATCGTTATAGATACGTGATCGGAATGTAGTGCATCTTGCTTGCCCTATAGTATGTGCACCTGCAATACATGAATGTACAATGTCTTAATATATCATACGTAACAATATGTCACTATGCATATAAAAAGTTTATTAATTTATTTTATTTGACAACAGCTGAATATATGGTACGTAATAATATATCACTATGCATATAAAAAGTTTATTTCAGTACCATATATATGTTTATTAAACGTTGTGAGATTTTAAATGTCACTTTAATCTTACAATAAACTATTATTAACATGTCCGTGGCCGAGACAAACTATTGAGTACGTACGTACCTGACAAAGCAACCAACTCTTGGGCATTAAAGCCATGGTTGGAAAACAAAGTAATAAGTTGGTTAAGATTGAAACTAGGAGCAGGAAGATTGGAATTAGCTGCACTCATATTTGCTGTTGTGGAATCTCTTCTTCCAAGTAGCACGGTATAATTTTGTCCACCAAGCTAAATTATGGAACAAAAAATTGAAAAATTATTGTAAGTACACATGCATTCCTTCTAATGTAAGTCTTAGAAAGTAAAAGTAAAAAAGCAAAAACATAATCTAAACCTTAAATTTCATCAACTATGGTATTTAAAAATTGATATTGCTTCTATCGATACAAATCTATATACTTTTTTCGTTTTATTTTATTTACAACACTTTAACATTTATTACTATTAAGTTCAAACTGTAAACAAGTGAGATTTTACTAGATTATTATTAATTTTTATTTTTATATAATCATAATTAAAGTATATAATAGTTAAAGTTATAAATCATTAAAAACATGCATGAAAATCAAATGTACTATTGCAATTTGCAGGTAAAATGTAGCTAAGGAAATATATAAATCAAAGTGTATGTTTAAAGTGGAGTATTAAAGAGGAGTATTGCTTGAGTATATATGGTCAAATTGAAAAAAGCTAAAATTATTATTAGTATATTATGGGGGAAGTAATTAACTACATTAGCTTTATTTTTTTTTATCACTTTATCACAAGATAAACAGAGTTCTAGCTTTTTAGTGTTGTTTGTTTAATGATACGTCAATATATTACTGGTTAAGCCATCTTTTTACAACTATTTAGCTATATAATGTATTCCTTTCATTTTATATAATACGGAGTACTCTTCAAGAGAACTACTTTTAACGTAAACTTAGTTTTTACTATTCACACCTTAGCTATTACTAAACATTACTCTTCTGCCCTTCTTTTAACACAAAAATAATTAAAATAAAAAAAAATAACACACGGAAATTACATGTGTTTTTCCATTATGAAGTCTCCTTCATAAACACCTACTCCATAAGATTTTAAAAACTTTATATTAGATGATTAATTACTTTAAAATGTGTAACCATGTGAATAGATGACTTCTCGTGCTTATTAACTTTATATCTTACTACTGTACTATACATGAGATTTGACAAGTTTGGTGGATGTCCATAGGTTCATGTGTCATATTAATTGATTGATATGAAAAGTAAGGAAATTTAATTTAATCCAAGAAGACTTGAAAAGTACACCAATAATATCTTTAATTGTTAATTAGTAAAAATTATTACAAAATTATATTATGAAACTAAATATGACGTATCTAATGATATATTATATAATAACATTTATTTTATAGACTTGAAAAAATCAAGTCAACCATGGTATATGAATAGTGAAAAAATCAAAGTGGATGCATTTAAAAAAAACGGAGGGAGTAGCATTGTTACCGCAACCACGGAATCTCTAGCAGCAACCGCTAATATATCAGCACAAGATACAACACCGGCGCATACATTCTCAACTTGTGATTTAATGGTATCAATCACTTCAAAACCCCTAACTGAATTTAGATTTGGAACCGCTGTTTTCTCACCAGTAAAATTTGCCGTGTCATCGAGTAAAATGGAACCATCACATCCCTGTTCGTCCACATAAAGTATAATTTGTCAAATAGTTTGATATATGCAATTAAGCTTAATCCAAACTAATAATAATTAATTCTCTTTCAATTAAAAAATAAAAATTTGGACGGTTAATGCACGAACAATAGCTAATCATATCAAGAATACTATTTAGTTTGGTGTGTTGACACAAATTTAGTTGTTAGTATTATTAAAAAGAGAAAATATATAAATAAATATTTTAGAGATATAGATGTCTAAACACTTTTTTAAATATTTCAAATATACGATTAGTTAATAAATTATATATATATATATATATATATATATATATATATATATATATATATATATATATATATATATATATATATATATATATATATATATATATATATATATAGTACAAAATGGTGAAAATAGTATGGGGGTGACAATCTATGCTATGTTAAAATATATAGCTGTATTTAGGGGTGACATGTTACGCGCATTGAGATGACTATTTATAAGTAATATGGTAAAGGTATAAAATGATTATAGTAGGACCACTTTACGTTTCATATGCAACAATTCTTTTTTGTTTTTACTACCTATCTAAACATATTCGATGCGACAAGTAGATTAGGTTGCTATAAGCATATAGAATATGTAGATATTTTTCAACTTTTTCAATCAATAACGTTAAAAATAATGGTATAAACCAATACATACCTTAACTAATTCAAATCTTTAATAAAACCATTGACCTCAAAATCGGTCATGATGAAATTGGACCGACAAAGATGAGCAAACGCAAACTTGTTGAACATTCCTCTAAATTAACTAAACTTGCATGAAATGATCAACTAATTCAAGAACATTATTAAAGGATATTACAAGCATACATGCTAGAAAATAATATGATCGAAGCATTCAAGTGTGACTTACATTCACAAAGCAATCATGAAAATGAAGCCGGAGTAAGGATGCTCCCATGCGAGTCTCATTATTTATAGCAGATTGAACGGCAGATTGGATTGTGGAAAGCGCATTTGGACACGAGCTTGAATAGAAATTTGGTGATAATTGAGCTGAAGCTACACCAATTAATAGCCAAAACAAGCAATATTGTAGTTTTGAATTGAAGAACTTTGAACTAGATGATAAAAAGGAAGTCATTTCTGCTATGGCTTAATGAGCCTAGACACCGTTTTTGAATAAGAGGGAGGTGGAGGATTGTAAGGAAAGCAAAGGACTTATTTATAGCATGATAGCATCATAGCATCTAGTCCAATCCAAATTAAAGTGTGAACAATTTGAGTAAATTAAATATTCTAAGAAGAATGTTAGGTTGGGCCCAAATTCCAAGCAGAACATATTTGTAGAAGTGGACAAAATGAAATGTACTGTCATGGATAAAATCATTAATTAATAGGGAGTAGTTAGATTTTCTTTTTCTTAATTATATTTCAACTTTAAACTTAGGCCCTATAATATATCATTAAGGTGTGTCTTAATTTGAAATAGCTAACAAGAAATATAATACTACTTGTATTAATACATAGGATGGGAATATATCTTTTGAGCTATGCTAAGACTTTAATTAGCTAAGCTATAATCTCTATTTTATTTAGATGCAGCAATTTGACTTTTACAATATTCGTATGTTTTATTTTGCTCATACTTAGGGCATGTTCACATTTATTGAAATGAGATGAACTGAACTGAACTAATTGGAGCTGAACTGAATTGAACTGATTAGAGCTAAACTGAACTGAAATTAAGTAAATGTGAACAGACCCTTATTAACTAGCATATAAGAATAAATGTCGTTAAAGAATAAGATGTTTTCGATTTTTTTTAACGTATATTTTCAACAAATTCAATTTACATAATTTTACTAAAAATAATTATAAATATTAACAATTAGAATTATATATTAACAAATATATTAATTAAAGTATTGTATTTAACCTAAAACAAATATTGTAAGCCGAATCCATCAAATCAATCGTCATATAATTCCTACTTGGAACTGTTATGTAAGCTGCCTTATTGGACATATACATCTTCAAAAGTAAGCATTTGTAAATTGAGCATGTTTCCACTTGAATGAATACTTTTCAGTTTTCAAATTAAAATTCAAATCCAAAATCAACATTTTACGAAATTTAGCCAGCTAATAATTCATGAGAGATGAATCCTGCGAAAAGTCAGTACATTTGTTAGAGACTTTGAGTATTCCTTCTAGAAAAGGAGGACCAAAAGATTAGATAGGGTGTGTTCATCTCCAGGTTAGATTTCTCATAGTAGCATTGTTTCTTTTTGTTCTTGCTTTAAGTTAAACATATATTTTTCATATTGATTTAAAAGTAATATCTTTAGAATACTTTAATATATTATTATAAATATGAGTTACTTAATACTATGTAGCACATTTAAAATAGTTCCGTAATATTATCTTATAAAAAGTCTTAAAGTGATGTAAGGATTGTTCGTTTCCTAGCTAATAGCCGAGATCTATTACATTATCTCTTATATATATAATTATTATTGATAAATTCAATAATACGAAATGCTAACATATTAAACCTTTACTCTAGATTCAGATCACTTTATCTTATGCATTATTCAATACATTATGACTTTAAAGTTTTGTTTTGGGCAATGTGTTCAGTGACAGATTTTGGGTTCAAAAGTTGGGCTACTAACCAATAATACGAGTAATATTTAACCATTATGTCATAATTAGAGAATAGCTTGGCTCGATCAGACACGCCCACTATAGCAAACATTTGCCTCAAAATATATATATTAGGGCTTGTTTGGCATTGTTTTTTGTTTTGAGTTTTCAGTTTTTTTAAAAACAAAAAACCAAAAACAGGAAACAAGAAAAAGGTGTTTTCACTTTTCTGTTGCCAGTTTTCAAAATTAGCATGATTTAATAAGTTTGACTAATTTTTTATTCATTTCATTACATATATCATACACTTTTAAAATACAAAAAACTGAAAACCGCAACAATGCCAAACGAACCCTTAGTTAATGTGATGCAACTCATATAAGTAATTAAAAACGGAGGAACTATTAGAGACTATCATAAATATTAAATATCGTAAGTCTTTAATCCGAAACAGTAGAGTGAGTGAAAGTAGCATTTTAGATTTTTGGACCACCCTCTTTTTTTTTTTTTTTTTTGTCAATGTTGAGGGAACATGGTAATTTACTTATGGGCTAACACGTGGGTTATTCCCTCAATAAAAGCACGATTTACTTGATAATTCTCCGAATCTGGTCGTGACACTTCATTCAAGTACTGAAAATTTTACCCCCAGAAAAAAAAAGTACTGAAAATTTCCGGTAATTTTGTAGTTTGTCAAGATGTGACATCATGGGATGTAAGATTTAATGAAAATATTGGAGAGTTTAACTACTCTATCACTCGAAATTTTTGCTTTTTGACGAGTCAAATTACTAAAGTTTACCATAGATTATTAAGAAAAACCAATATATTAATACCATTTTATATAATATATTGATAACATAAGATATTGGATGAGAATCTGAGATTTATCAATTTTTCAACACATACAATAGTTTTTAACAATGTTAATTGTATGAATTGTAGACATTAATCTTAAATTAGTGGACTAGACATTTTGAGATGAAATTTAGACGTATGAAAATTGAAGTGCTATCTAGTATCAAAGTTGAATTAAAAGCTATATATATTCCTTATAATATAACTAGGTCAAGCTTAACTTAGTATACCACGCACATATTATACATAATACTGAATTAATTAGGTTAATTATTTCTTATACGTACGGTATTAGATAATTTTAAATGAATGATGTTTTGTAAACACAAGAAAACAAAGATAACTTTATTTACTCTTTGTCTAAATAAGGGATTTGCCTTGCACTTTGCATGCATTACCATAGGCAATGACACAGCACCTTAAAATAGATTTTAGATTTGTAACCATGCCTATTACTAAAGCATAGCTGTATATTACTATGAACTTTAAATATCTTACGTGATTTACTTCAATTGTTTTCTATGTTTTTTCTTTAGCTTGCTTTGATCTTTACCATGGCTTCCTCCTTGTCTCTTCAATGTTGCTTGATCTCTATCCTTTTCGGGTCTGCGTTCGCTCAATTGTCTGAGAACTTCTATGTAACATCATGTCCTCAGGCAAACACCATAATACAATCCCAAGTTAAATCGGCGGTTGCAAAGGAGGCTCGTATGGGTGCAGCATTGTTGAGACTTCATTTCATTGATTGCCTTATTGGTGTAAGATTTTTGATCTTAGGAGTTGCATGATAATATCAATAATGAACTTGTTTCTATCATGAACTTTTTGGTGGCTCCTAATTATTGATCCTAGAAAAAAAAATTGAAAAAACAAATTACTTCTACTAGCTAAAATTTATGAGGTAAAGGATTATCCTTAAAATTGAAGAAAAATGTAGGTCAAAGTGTCTATGCACATCCATATGTTATTCCACATTTTTTTCAGGGCATATGGTGTAGCTAGGGGGATAATGCATGTGATCATCAAAATTTTGCACTTTGTGTAATATGTTCTATATCTTTGCAAAAACATTAGGGTTGTGATGGTTCTATTTTGCTCGATGACACTCAAAGTGCAATCGGAGAAAGAACTGCATTCGTAAATGGCAATTCAACAATAGGATTTGAAGTCATTGACGCGATCAAAGCTCAACTAGAAAAAGCATGTCCAGGAGTGGTATCTTGTGCAGATATCTTAGCAGTGGCTGCTCGAGACTCTGTTGTCATGGTATGAGTAATTAACGTTATATAAGTCCTTTCAAATAATTCTACAAGTGCATTTTAACAATTTATTTTGGTATTTGAATACAATAACCTAATATTGGGTATAACTGTATAAGCCCCTTGTCACACGTTGAGAAAAAGATAGATATGAAATGCAAATTAGACCAATACTAATTAACACCAATATATGTAATGTAGATAGATTATTATCCAAGTACTTGAATTGTTATGATTTTATTTTGGGTTTTTTTTCCTAGCTTGGTGGACCAAGTTGGACAACGCCATTAGGAAGAAGAGATTCAACTGAAGCACATAAAGATTTGGCTGACACCTTAGTTCCTGTCTTTCTTGGAGATGTTAGTACACAAATTGGAGCCTTCGCAATGAAAGGCTTCAATAAGAATGAATTTGTGGCTTTAGCAGGTAACAATAATTTTCCTTACTTAATTACCACTTTTCAATTGCTAATTGGCACAATGCTCCACTTCAAAATAAAGATAGACTTTTGGGAATAACTGGAAAAACACTTCCTAACAAGTTATGTTGGATTTCCAAGTCTCGAAACAGGGACCTTAGTTTAGCTGAAACGTACAACTCCCTTTATCAGCTGATCTAAACATTTGTTCGTAACAACTTTTACTTGTATTGTATGAATTATTTTTTAGACGGATAACCTAAAGTCATTTTTTTTTGTTTCTCTCAAATATATATAGGTAGTCACACGGTGGGCTTAGCAAGATGCCAATTTTATAGAAAACGTGTCTATGAAGCTAAAAACATAGATCCAACCTATGCGGCATCCATACAAGCAAATTGCCCTAAAGAAGGAGGGGATAACAACACAGCACCAATTGACTCTACAACTCCATTTGTGTTTGATAACGCATACTTTGTCAACCTAATGAAGCAAAAAGGTCTCCTTAACTCCGATCAACAACTGTACACCGGAAAAGGAGGACCAACCGATGCCATTGTCGCAAATTATAGCTCGAATCAACAAGCATTCTTCGATGATTATGCCAAAGCTGTTGTAAAAATTAGTAAAATGGAAGTTCTTACGGGTACACATGGAGAAGTTAGGACTAATTGTAGGAGAGCCAATGGTGCAACGAATTGAGCTTTGGATTGTAATTTTGTTTTTTTTGATATAAATTATAAGTTTAAATTATTTTTCATGAATTTTTTAATTTGATCAAATTTTGATCTATACATCATCTAGACTAATAACAAACCTTCGTATGACATTCATTTTATCTTGTTAAATATAGGTCTGGACCGTACCCACAACCAAGAGAGAGAGAGTCCACTTCACAAGTCCAATGAAGTTCCATCTCGAAATCATATGTATATAGGGCAACACGACATACCAAACACCCGCACAACAGGCACCTCCACAAGCACGGAAGAGGAAAATAAGCAAGAGCAAGAATCGAAAACCTAGCCTTAAAAAACGAACATGAAATAATTAAAACCAAAAAATACTAATTAAAAATAAAAAAAAAAAAAAAACTGAATTGGATCGATGAAGCCCTAATCATACACTTGCGGGAAAATAGAATGAATTTGTAAAATAAAATAAGGATCGTAAAATAAACTTTCTAAATTTCAAAGAGGCTCTGATACCATGTTAAACTCAAGAAGAATTAGAGCTGCTTATTTTGCATTAAAATTCGAAAACCTCTATTTAGTACAAACTAAGGTAACCTAAACATATATTTACCAAAGATATATAACATCACAACATAATATTAACATAAGTACATAAAAAACCGACTTCTAATAATATGGGTTAAAATCTTTTTACAAAGAATGAGTAAACATGACACTAATAAAGATGAATGATAGAAGAGAAACAATTGAATATTTTACATCTCAATAAATTAAATGAAAAGCTATGGATGGACTAAAAATAACATGATTTAGGCTATAGACAAAGTGCTACTTGTGGAAATTAAACTCTTAACTTCAAGGTTGAAAGGTTGTATAGTTGAAACTATACCAATACTTTGTTAGTGTCTTTTCAGTCCTTATTTGTTGATAATTATCATATCAAATATAGTATTATCATATCATATCATATGCATGTAAAATTTACTTTTTCGGTCCGTTACACAAATATTGCACTGTACATTTGTTAATTTTAGGAAGTTTCAATTCACAAATTATTGTAGCGTCTTCATCATATTTGCACATGTTTTTTCTCCCTCTCTTTTTCTCTCTCTCTAGCCTCTCTTTTTTTTTTTTTCCCACATGAATCTCTATATATATTCTTCTCTATTTCTCTCCCCTTCTTAATTTTGTGTCATATTCCCATGTTGCAATATTTGGGGAACTTAGGAAGTACTTCCTTTGTTTTTTTAGTTGACACCTTTCTATTATCAGGCTTGCAACGCATGTTTTTTACGATTAATATCTCTAATTATTAACATTGTAAATTATAAAAAGTAATATACATTGAAACAATTCAAACAAGATCCCACATGAATACATTTTATCGTATTTTTAAACCACAAAAGCGAGTCAAAGCGTGTAGTGTACTGTGAATAGTGTAAAAGTCAAACGGCTTAAAAAACCGAGGAAGTAGAACATTATTTTACAGAGAGAAATCATGGTTGAACTAGTGGTTAGAGCCTTAGAGGCCTTCCTTCCACTTCCACCCTTATGAGATAGAGGGGTTCAATTCTCACCTTATACTCTACTCTTACAGGGATTATCAGTATTGTACAACTGATGTATAAATTAACGGTTATCCATACAACATTTGTTTTTAATTTGTTTGTGAATTGTGACTTTAGTTCTTAGGCTTAGAGAGATTTTTCCTAGAAGGTAATTTAAGCCCATTCCCAAGGTCTTCTTGTACATTTTCTTCCATTGATAATATTCATATGAAAGTCCGAATGTTACAATTAAAAAGACTAAAAAGAAGTAAAAAAAAAAAAAGAGTACGACTTCAAATGACCAATCGATAAGAGAGAATGCTATAAAGATGGAAATAAAAGGCACAAATAGCTTATTTAGCTATCAATTTGAATATGCATAAAGACATAGAATTATATGTCTTGAATTAGTTAACTTTGAATTTAATCGATAAAGATTGCTAATGTGTAAGGATTTAGACAGATTATCTTATGTACTTTTGTATGACCTTTCTTAGACATTAGCTAAATAAGGCAGATATGTACTATGCTTTGCACGCATGATCATTGGAAAAGTAACAAATTTGCGTGAAAATAGTTTTAAAAGAGTATAAAAGATCATAGAGGTTTAGAACTATATTACTCGACAATATTAGTAACGATTAAAACCTAAAATAATTTAATTTGCTTTTTTTTTTTTTTTAGTGCTTTTTCTTTAGCCTACTTTGATTTCTTTTACAATGGCTTCTTTTTCGTTTCTTCAATGGTTCTTGATCTGTATAGTCTTTGGATCGGCTCTAGCTCAATTGTCCGAAAACTTCTATTCAACCTCTTGCCCAAAAGCGCTCTCCATAGTTAGACATAAGGTTAAATACGCGATAAAGAAAGAGCCTCGAATGGGTGCATCTTTGCTAAGACTTCAATTCCATGACTGTAGTGTTGGCGTAAGTCTAATTTACGATATTAGGAATGGTATTTAAAACTTGTGTGCATAATTTGTGTATATAACATGGCTAATTTCGGGCTAATTATCCTAGGAAAATAAAGTAACAACAAAAAATTAATCTCCATGCATTAAGCTCTTGTATTAATTAGTGATTGATCTTCTTCATATTAAATTTTACACGTATATGGTATGGTATATCTAGGTGTATTTATATTCTCCCACAATTTTCCTACATATATGTTATGCGACTTCATGAGCACAAAAGACTGATATGTAAGGAAGGGGAGAATGCATGAAATAACATTCAAATTTGCCCTTTTTTTTTTTTTTTTTTTTTTTTTTTTTTTTTTGTAATAAAAATTTAGGTGACATACTCAAATCATGGACTTGTTCTATTCAACTTATTTCAGATACTTATTACTTATTCCTTGACAAATTCATATCAGATCATCAGAAAACTTCAGATCAGACCAGATCATAAATTTTGATTATCATTTACTTATCGTTAAATATCGTTAATTGTGTACTAAATTTTTTTTTATAAAAATTACATATTTAAAAAATTCACGATGAGACGAATCTAATAAGATCCATTTTGATGATGTTTTTCTTTATAGATTAGTATTAATATGCGGTCAAAATTTAGTCAAATTGTTAAATCAGATCAAACCAAACAAGATCAGAAAAATTCAAATCAGACCTTAAAAAATTCAGACCAGATTTACTTGTTTCAGGTGAAGAGAACAAATCCCATCTTTGTTTGAGAAAATAAGTTAGATACTCCATAAAAAATTTGTACTATATGTTGAATAGAGTACAATATATACTACCTTGTTGCATAGCTAGTAAGTTAGATAATAATTTGTTCCACATGATAAATAATTAGGGATGTGACGGATCACTTTTGCTCGATGACACAAAAACATCACCAAGCGAGAAGTCTGCCTTAATGAATCTTAATTCAGCAAGGGGATTTGAAGTCATTGATAAGGTCAAAGCTCGGATTGAAAAAGCATGTCCTGGGGTAGTATCTTGTGCTGATATCATAGCATTGGTTGCTCGAGACTCTGTTTTTAGGGTATGTTTATAATAGAAGTTTTCTATAATATTCCACCGTTAATGTATTATATATATTTATCTATAAATTGCACCTTGACTAATCTAGTATCACATACTACTAGAGGCAAAGCCAGGATTAAAAATCTATGGGGCCAAGAAACGATAAAAGATACCAAAAAAAAAAAAAAAAAAAAAACCAAAAAAAAATAAAATGTTCAAAGTTGGGAATCAAATCTAAGATCTCTCTCTCACCAAGTCACCATGAAAAATTCCAGCAAACCAACTAGGTTATCACTAACATAATGATATGTAGGACAAATATAAGCTATTTATTAGTTATTCTAGGAGGGTCATACTATATAGTACATATATCACCAGTTGGGCCACGGGAGGCCGGGCCTCCACCAGCCCCCCGTGGCTCCGCCCTTGCATACTACATTAGTTCTAAAATGAGATTTATGCATGTTTTATCAAAGTTATATCTTCTTTTTGTTATTTACAATTTATTTTACTCAAATTCATTTTTGCTATGAATTGTTACACTTTTTACCTAAATTACTTAAGTACTCGTCTATATTGGTTAATTTAATTTACAGCTAGGAGGACCACGTTACCAAGTACCGTTAGGGAGAAGAGATTCGAAAGAAGCACATAAAGCAATGGCCGACGCCTTAGTTCCTCTCTTTCTTTCTGGTTTAGATGCACAATTTGCTGCCTTTGAATCTAAAGGCGTTGGTAAGAACGAATATGTGGCTTTAACAGGTATTATATCTTTTAAATTGCTTGTCGTTTAGACGTATAAATCCAAGTTGGTCTTAACTTAATGCTTGTTAACTAGTTAATGTTGTCCATTGCAAGTATCCTGATATTCCAAAATAATTATAAAAAAAAAAAAAACAAAAATAAAAGCGCAAAATGTATATTTAAATGATGGATATCATGTACTACCTCCACTTTAGATTACTAAACACATCACTTGAATTTTTGCTTTTTGATTAGTTTTTACGCATATTTTCATTACATCAAATTTAATTTTAATAATTCTTACTAATATAATATAAAATTGCATATATAAATACATTGTGCATTGACGCATGAGTTGTATTAGTTAACTATTGTTATTAATCTAAAAACGAAAGGAGTGTGATTTTTATTAGTTATATATATATATATATATATATACATATATTGAGTCGAGATCCAATGAGAAGGAACTTAAAATGAGAATGACGAGAAGAAATAAATGTGCATATATTTTATATTAAATGTGCAATTTTTTTTTTTATATTGAATGTGCATAATTGTGTTTCAAACTGATAAAATTATTAATTTTCTGGAAAAACGAAAATTATGCACATTTGTTCAAAAAATATGCACATCAAATTTGAATCAATTTTTTTTTTTGCACATTTAGTTCAAAAAATATGCACATTTAGTACAAAATTATGCACAAAAATCCTTCTTATTTTAAGGAACTTCTCATTTGACCCCATCTAGAGGTGTCAAAACCACACCTAATTCGACACGATTGATCCAAAAAATATCCAATTCAGATTTCGACTTGCATGGACATAATAATTTCACACGACTCAACTTTAAAATTGATCCGACTCGACCCCATCAAACCCGATCCAAACATTCAAATTGACACTTCTATCCCCATCCCCCAAGAATAATTGTGTTATTAACACTTGATTGTGGACTATTATACTTTTGTTACGTATAGGTGGTCACACGGTTGGCATGGCAAGATGTGTATCCTATAGAAAACGTATCTACGAGGACACGAACATCGACCCCGCTTATGCGGCTTCGTTGCGAAAAAATTGCCCTAAGCAAGGAGGGGATAACAACACAGCACCAATTGACTACGAAACTCCATTTAAATTTGACAATAAATACTTTGTCAACTTGATGAAGCAAAGAGGTCTTCTTAGTTCAGATCAAGCACTATACACCGGAAAGGGTGGACCGGCCGACGCCATTGTTGCAAATTATAGTTCAAGTAAGGAAACCTTCTTCAAGGATTTTGTCACATCAATTGTAAAATTCGGTCAATTGGGTGTTCTTACTGGCAAAAACGGAGAAATCAGAACAAATTGCCGGAAGCCTAATGGTGCTAATTAAATGCATGAGGCCTGTTATAAAATTTTCATCTTTGTGCGTAAAAATTTTAGCCTTTAGACGACGTGTGTGGGTCATAGACTATATAAACGAAAAATTCGTCTATGATTGTAATTGCTATCATCAAACAAAATGTAAGTTTGATTAGGTAGATATATGATACCAATGCACGGTTGTTTGTTGTTAGCAAACAACTGGCTAGTATGGGTCGATCCCACAGGCCGGACAACATGTTTTATAAATTTTGCTAATATATATTTTTGCTAAACTATTTCAATAAATTAAACTAAGATTAATTTACACTATTCAATTCTATCTATGAAATTTTATTGTTATCAATTTTATATTTTTGGTTCAATAGCATAAAACTAGAAGTCAATTACTAAATTTTATAACAAACAATAATTGATCAAAACTCTCTCATATACTTATTATTGAATTTGCACGTTGCTCATAGCTGCAATTACTTTTTCATCTCTAAAAATTAAAAAGCTTAACTATATAAGTTGGAATGGAGAGAGCAGAGAAAGTTCATTATTGTGAAGAGATATTGAAAGTTAAATTTGTACATATATTTTGAATCAAATGTGCATAATTTTTGTACTAAATATGCATAATTTTTTTTTTATAAAGGTGCATTTCGCGTAGGTGGAATGCAAATCGTGGGTTTTATTTGTACAATCAAGATTTCTTCTCATTCTTCTCATTTTAAGATCCTTCTCATTGGATCTCAACCCCCCCCCCCCACACACACACACATATTTGAAAGGCAACTTTATTATATATGTGTACTTCGTATATTTCTATGAAACAAAATTACTTGAATTATATCTATTCAGATATCAATGTTATTAATGCTTTAAACTGTTTCAACTTTTATATGTGTACTTCGTATATTTCTATGAAACAAAATTACTTGAATTATATCTATTCAGATATCAATGTTATTAATGCTTTAAACTGTTTTTAAAAAATGAAGAAATTTAGAGTATAAAAATTAATTGAATGCTTGAAAATAAAAGAGGAATTAAAAAGAGAACAAATGTCGGTCATATAAAAGCCCACATCGGCAATGAGAAAATTAAAAGAGGTAGGTGTTAGAAAGAAGTGTCTTTAAATTAATAACTTAAGACAAAGTGGACACTTCCAACAATCCAAATCACTAGTAGAAAATCTAATTGGGAAGCCCTAAATTGGAAGCGGTTATTCAATTCCGCTTTCAAAAACCCACCAAAAAAAACAACCTAAGATTTGAAAAGGGAAGCGGTTTTGGGTTATCCGCTTCCAAATATTGTAATTGGAAGCGGTTTGAACATTAAACCGCTTTCCATTTGCTAAAAAACCCTAAAAATTAAAACCCCCTATTTCCCACGCTCTCTCTCCTCTCTTCCCTCTTTCTCACGCCGCGCGCTCTCTCTCCTCTCATTTCTCAGTTTTCCCCCTCATGCCTCACTTGTATCTCCTCTCTCCCCTCTCCCCTCACATCCTCTTTCCTTTCTCATCTCCTTTCCTCTCTCCTCTTATCACCGACAACATCCACGACGCCGAGCACCGCCAAGCACCACCGAGCAGCCTTCACCCACACCCACACCGACCACAATAACCACTGACGCCGAGCACCACCGAACATCCCACACCTAGCACCCTAAGCAGCCCACACCGAGTCCGCCGAGTAGCCCTCACCGATTTTCAAATCTAAGTTTATGGTAAGAATTTCAATCTAGTTTTTTTTTCCCCTTCAAATTTCATCTTCTATATGAAGTTTTTGAGTTTTTTGAAGTTTTTGAGTTCTAAAAGTTTTTGAATATATTTTTTAATCTAAATTAGATCTTTCCTTATTAGATTGTTTGATTTTTATTTTATCTAATTTTTTGGTCTTTCGTGTTTTGATTTTGATTTTTTATTTTATTTTGTTTGTCCATTTTTGCTTTAGATTGCGGTGGTGATAGCAGGGTGGTGGCGGCAGAACAGCACGACGGTGGTGGCAGAATACCATGGCGGTGGTGGGAGAATACCACGGCGGTGGTGGGCTGGTGGCTTCAGTAGAATTTTTTTTTTTGATGGTCAATAGATTTTTTTTTAATTAAAATTTAATTTTTTTGGAAACAATATTAAAATGTAATATGACATCAAATTATCAATGGAAATATATATTTTTGTACATATGATTAGTTGTTGTGTATTAATTTCTGAGAAAAAAGCAAACTAAAAAAATTAAATTTTAAAGGCATAATGGGAAGCGATTTCGCACCAAAACCGCTTCCCTTTCACTACAAATGGGAAGCGGTTCAAACCGCTTCCCATTTAAAAGGCTAATGGGAAGCCCCCCCAAGCGCAAGGGGTTTAAAACCGCTTCCCTTTAGGGGGTTTGAACCGCTTCCCATTTGCCTTATTCTACTTGTGAATGGCCATGCCTTAAGTGTGATAAATCACATTTATATAAAGTTTATAGGCACAATTATGCTAGTTTTATAGTTCCTTTTTGAGTCTTTTATCGCTTTTTAGGCCGCAATTACATAAGTTGTCCTTTTTGTGCTCTAATACGCTTTGTTTGTGTTTTTCTTAATGTTTCAGGTTGTTTCTATAACTATTTGGACGCTTTCGAAGTGGTTTTGGAAGAATCGGATAATGAAAGGATGAACAGTCGATGAATTGAGGTTGTTCAATGAAGGATATATGTTTGTGCAAAATTATTTTGAGATTTATATGCATGAGGAATGAATATAGCATCCATAAGGGTCGTTATGCACTTTTCGGAAATGAATTTAAGCTAGAAACGAAGGAAAACGATGGTCTACAAAGTGGCAAAACAGACCTTTGGTTACTCTTTTGATCATAACTTGAGTTCTACAGATTGTAATGAATGAATTCAAATTGCATTAGAAACTAGACTTGAAGATCTTTCCATTGATAGGTCGCACGCCCCTATACAATTCCTGATCTCGAGATACAAGCCTTTGAAGTTGACCCTGCGAAGCTGCCAATCCATCGCCCAGCCATCGGGCGATGGACGTGTTGTGCGATCGGCCGTGAGCTGCTGGTTGGGGAGATGGAAAACCAGCGGCCGCTGTTCGAACTCCCCCTTGTGCAGCTCGTCCAACCATCAGCCACCCATCGCCCGATGGGTGGTGCACGCATTTGATGATCGAGGAGTCCTATGTGGACTACAACTCTTAAATTCGACCAATCATTAAACTTCTTTTTGTAATTTTTATTTTCCTATTTTTATTTAGGTTTAGGATAATATAAATACTCAAGGGATATTATTTTTCCCTTATGCCTTTTTATACTTTTTATTTTACGTTCGTTTTCTCCCTAGCCCTAGTTTTTCATGGACAACTCCATGGATTCCTCCATGGATTTGTTCTTGAATTTCTTACTTTAATTTATAAAGGTAATTTTATTTCTTTATTTTTATTATGCTTTCTTCATTAGAT
Organism: Chenopodium album; assembly: GCF_948465745.1. Classification (NCBI taxonomy): domain Eukaryota; kingdom Viridiplantae; phylum Streptophyta; class Magnoliopsida; order Caryophyllales; family Amaranthaceae; genus Chenopodium; species Chenopodium album. The sequence continues at coordinate 2,200,709 of NC_137836.1, read as the reverse complement.
TTAGTTTTTATTATTTATTTCATGCTAGAGTAGTAGTTTATTTCTAAGGTTTGGGAATCCATGTTTATACAATGAATCTTGATTGATGTTTTTAATATTTTGATTATTAATTTCTCTCATTGATAGTGTTTTATTGTTAATCTTGCAACCTGATCAATTGTTTGATTAATTCATGTTAATAAGAGTTTGAATCGAAAGATCTTACTTTTAGAGGCTTCCCTACAATTAGCAATTCTGATTATGTTAGCGACCGTACTGCATATGTTGAATTGAGAGCGTTAAGACCCGACCGTAGGCTTAGCAATTGCTCTAGATAATTGAATGATTGAATTTTTATTGATATTTGATAGATTTAGAGCGATAAACATGGTGAACCATAACCCTAGGTCTTTTTATTAATTGTTTTATTTCTATTTTAATTTAGACTATTTTTCTATCCCAATTTCGTGACATAGTTTAGTTTCTCCATACCTTGAAAGCTATATTAAATAGCCATCTCTCTGTGGATTCGACCCTACTTACCCTACTATATTGTTAGTTGGTTTGTTAGGAATTTATTTTTGACAGGTGTACGACAACCTATCAGAGTGTTATAGGGTTCATAGGAATCTCCTTGACTTATTTCGATTTCAAATTTGGAAATTGAAAATAATCCAAAGCTAAAAGGCTCATAATCCATGGAATTAGGTCAATTTTGGAGGGGGCTAAACTAAGTGTCCATAAATATCAATGACCCATAGAGCAGGAACAAAAGACATAAGGCAAAGTTTACTTGCAAATAAGACATTGCCACCATAAGAGTATCATATCCCTAGAGCCTTCTTAGTGTAATCTTGTGCTTGCTGCTTTTGACAAGAATATTCATGATCTTGCGGCATTGCTCTACTGCCATTTGAGGAGTCCACAAGTAATCAAAATTGTTTACAGGCTTTTGAGGTTGTTCGGTGTCTGAATCACCAACTTGAGCAAGATGAGCAACTCTTTTGTTTTTATTGAAGTTTTGCTGACTAGAATCTTTGCTATTGTTCCACACATTATTCCACCCAGGTGGATAGCCACGTAGTTTGAAACACCTATCAATGTCATGTCCTGTTATCTTGCAATGGTCACAAAACCACTGCCTCTTATTACCAGTCATCATGCTATTCTGATTCTAAGGCTGATTATAAGACTCTATAGAATTCTGTTTGAAATTTATGTCATATGGCCTGTCATTGAACTTCCTTCCAGCAGCAAAAGCCATAGGTTCTAAAGAGGTAGATGATCTTGCACTCATTTCTTTGTGTTTCTCTTCTTGAACACACAATCGATATGCAATGGTGATAATAGGTAGAGGTTGCATCAGAATATTAGTCTTGACCATAGCATACTTGTCATTGAGTTTCATTAGAAACATCATCAATCTCTAATCCTGTTGGGCTTTCACTATTTCGTAGTAATAAGACTAGTACAGGAAGCACAAGAACATATAGGAAGAGGTTCATTACTGTCTATTTCATCCCAAACTGACTTAATCTTTGTAAATCAAATAACTGCTGATACAAAGCATATTGTTATGTAGCAGAAGTATGGCCAAACCTCTCCTCAAAATCATCCCAAAGATCCTTAGTAGACTTGCAATACCACACACTCTTAGCTATACTTTTCTCTAAGGCAAACAACAACAAACCTAGAACCAGATCATTACATCTAAACCAAGCTTTATGGTTTATATCAGTAGCAAGTGGTTGCTCAACACTGCCATCAATGAATCCTAGTTTGTTTCTCGAGGACAAACTCAAGACAATAGACCTCTTCCAGTCATCACCAAAACCACTTCCATCAAACACATCAGAAACTAAGGTTTCAATCGAAGTATCAAAAGGATGAATATAGTACACACATCCAAGTACAACAGTAGGATCCAAAACAAACTGTTGTGTATTCTGAGGCATGATTAACAGAAAATTATCATAAAAAATATCACAAATCTCAAACAATACTTGTATTAGAAAACTTACTCCAAAAAATCCACAAAGAAATAAAGAATGCACTCAATAATTCAATATCCTCAACAGAAGCCTCAAGATTCACAACCTCAGAATCAATCTAAAAATATCAACAGTAGCTCAATAACAACAATCTAGACAAAATCACAAACATCATAGGAATCAAATTCCTCAACCAAAAAATATATCAACCTCAATCAAACAAATCGGTTGAACAACCTCAAAGAACAGATGCAAGAACAATTGCAACAACAATTGCAACCTCAATCAAGGAAGTATGGCCAAACCTTTCCTCAAGATCATCCCAAAGATCATTAGTAGACTTGAAATACCACACACTCTTAGCTATACTTTTCTCTAAGGCAAACAACAACCAACCTAGAACCAGATCATTACATCTACACCAAGCTTTATGGTTTAGATCAGTAGTAGGTGGTTGCTCAACACTGCCATCAATGAATCTTAGTTTGTTTCTCGAGGACAAACTCAAGACAATAGACCTCCTCCAGTCACCAAAACCACTTCCATCAAACACATCAGAAACTAAGGTTTCAATTGAAACATCAAAAGGATGAATATATTACACACATCGAAGTACAACAGTAGGATCCAAAACAAACTGTTGTGTATTCTGAGGCATGATTAACAGAAAATTATCCTAAAAAAATTTCACAAATTTCAAACAATACTTATATCAGAAAACTTACTCCAAAAAATCCACAAAGAAATAAAGAATGCACTTAATAATTCAATATCCTCAACAGAAGCCTCAAGATTCACAACCTCAGAATCAATCTAAAAATATCAACAGTAGCTCAATAACAACAATCTAGACAAAATCACAAACAACATAGGAATCAAATTCCTCAACCAAAAAATATATCAACCTCAATCAAACAAATCAGTTGAACAACCTCAAAGAACAGATGCAACAACAATTGCAACAACAATTGCAACCTCAATCAAGGAAGTATGGTCAAACCTCTCCTCAAGATCATCCCAAAGATCATTAGTAGACTTGCAATACCACACACTCTTAGCTATACTTTTCTCTAAGGCAAACAACAACCAACCTAGAACCAGATCATTACATCTACACCAAGCTTTATGGTTTAGATCAGTAGTAGGTGGTTGCTCAACACTGCCATTAATGAATCTTAGTTTGTTTCTCGAGGACAAACTCAAGACAATAGACCTCTTCCAGTCACCAAAACCACTTCCATCAAACACATCAGAAACTAATGTTTCAAACGAAACATCAAAAGGATGAATATAATACACACATCCAAGTACAACAGTAGGATCCAAAACAAACTGTTGTGTATTCTGAGGCATGATTAACAGAAAATTATCCTAAAAAATATCACAAATCTCAAACAATACTTGTATCAGAAAACTTACTCCAAAAAATCCACAAAGAAATAAAGAATGCACTCAAGAATTCAATATCCTCAACAGAAGCCTCAAGATTCACAACCTCAGAATCAATATAAAAATATCAATAGTAGCTTAATAACAACAATCTAGACAAAATCACAAACAACATAGGAATCAAATTCCTCAACCACAAAATATATCAACCTCAATCAAACAAATATTCAAACAAATCAGGTGAACAACCTCAAAGAACAGATGCAAGAACAATTGCAACAAAAATTACAACCTCAATCAAGCATTAAATGACGAACAACCAAAAAATCATACCTGAAAATGCAGAAAAAAAAAACATCGAATCAATCAACAGTATAACATCAAAACTCCATTAAAGCAGCAATCAAAAATAGTGGAAGAAATTTGCGGAAGATTCGAGCTATTTTTGCTTTGATACCATGTTGATTTTATCTGAATAGAGAGAAAAATCTAGAGAAGAAAACAAATGGAAATAATTATGTTGTATTATTTCTAAATGAATAAAAAAAATACGGAGGAAAAGTATTTATGATGCAGCTCCTAACTACATTCTATTACATGCAACAATAAATCTATCATTTTTTTTATTAATGGGTTTAGTCAACATGAAACAAATTATATTAAAATTATTAATTTAAAAAATTACGTAAAAGAATCAATGCAACTGAATTAAATTTTACTATTGGAGATATGAGGGAACCAAACTAGAGCAGGAAAAGGAAACAAAAAGAAAAGAAGAAAAAAGAAAAAGAGAAAGAAGAGAGCGAGGAAGAGATTGAGAAAGAAGAGAACAAGAGAGGAAAACAAATATGCACTGCCTTGTTGTTGTTTGCTCGCACCACATTAATCGAGTCACTCTCAAGCTGCACACTGTCAAAACCCAACCTTCTTGCAAGTGCCAATGCAAACCTACAAGCTGTTGCCTCTGCTAACTCCACACCCCACCCAGCATGCTCGTGGCACACATCAACCAAAATATTCCCATGCTCATCTCTGATAACCACGCCCAGCCCTGTAACAAAACCAAGATGTACATCACAGTTTACCTTAACACGACCCTGACTTGGGCAGCTTCACGAATCAGCAGGGGAGCTTGCAGTAGGACCAGCCCTGTCAGCACTCTGACAGCGTACTAATTGCTATCACGAACAAAATTAACCCAGTCCCTTGCAACATCCACCGCGTTGAAGGATTTTTGCTCATAAATAGTCATGTTCCTACAGTGCCAAGAAGCCCACGCAAGAGTAGAAATTGACACCAACTCACTTCTTGAAACGTTCTTTGACAACCATAAAAAACGCTCCAAAAAATTAGAATCAGGGGCTTGTTGAATATGAGTAAGATGCTGACTAGCAGCCCAAATTTCTTTTGCAGTATTGCAATAAAAAGTGGCGTGGATAATGGATTCCTCCAAATAATTGCATATAGAGCACACTTTATCAGGAAGCCACGCATCGCTCCATACCTTAATGTTGCTGCCATTTCCTACTCTCCATTTAAGGCCCTCAAGAAGCAACTCCTTTGCACCCCACATACTCCTCCAAGCGTAACTTGGATCAAAACCGATACTAGCCTCAAGAACATAACAATATTTGAAATATTTTGCTTTTAATATTGAATGGATAAACGTACCCGGATTGTGATGAAGCCTCCACATTTGTTTGGCTAATATGTCTTTATTAAAGCATTTGAGGTCTCGGAACCCCATCCCACCAAGGGCCTTTGGTTGACAAAGGAGCTCCCATTTTTGCCAATGCATCTTACTCGCAGTCTCAGTCAAACCCTACCAAAATCGAGCAAGCATAGCATGAATTTCATCAATTAGGCCATCAGGGATCTTAACGATACTCATCATGTACGTCGGAATGGCTTGTGGAACAGCTTTAATGAGGACTTCCTTGCCCGGTCTAGACAACAATTAATTTTTCTTTCCACCCCTGCAACGTTTTCCATAATCAGTCTTTCAACCCTGCAAAAATAGCTTTCTTCGATCTCCCAATGATAGCAGGCAAACCCAAATACTTCTCATGACGTTCAACTTCTCGAATACCCAAAATATCAATAATTTCTTGCCTTCGACTTCGACATACCTTTTTACTAAAGAAGACTTCCGTTTTGCTCAGATTGACATTCTGTCAGGATGCTATCTCGTATTTGCTAATAATATTAGCAATAGTTGAGCATTCTTGCAAACTAGCCCTCGCAAAAAGTATACTGTCATCAGCAAAAAATAAATGGGAAACCCGGGGAGCATTCTGGCAAATTCTAGCACCATGGATAAGCCTAGCATTCTTCGCCTTGGTGATCAAGGTCGAAAAAGCATCCACAGATAACAGGAACAAGTACGGAGAAATCGGATCACCTTGCCTTAACCCCCTCGACAGAACCACAGACCCAGCAATACGGCCATTGATCTTGAAAGCAAAGGAAACACTGTTAATGCAACACATAACACGGTGAATCCAATTTGCCGAGAACCCCATCTTAACCATAACTTGCTCCAAGAAAACCCATTCAACACGATCATATGCCTTGCTCATATCCAGTTTCAAAGCAATGTTACCCTCTTTCCCTTCCCCTCCACGTTTCATAGCATGAAAAATCTCAAAAGCTACAATAGCATTATCAGTGATAAGTCTCTGCGGGACAAAAGCGCTCTAATTGGGGGATATAATATCACCCAAAAAAAAATTAATTTATTTGCTAGCACTTTTGACACAAATTTATATATGACATTGCATTTTTAATACATGTATAGTGCTAGCATTTCGGAATTAACTATATTTGTATGTATATATATACTATATATATACATATATATACATATACATATATATATACATACATATATACATACATATATATATAAATAATGATAAAGTGGATGATTTCAACCACCTAATGTGTCCAAACAAGGTGTATAAGGATTCATGGGAACAAATTAAAGTACCACCACCTATTTACTTTTCGAGTCTAAAACACTTAAAAAAAAAAAAGTACCGCGACCTATTTACTTTTCGAGTCTAAAACATTTAAATTTTTTTTTCAATATTAAATGATCTGTGAGATTAGATAAATTTATAGGTTTCTTAACGTGATGTCGAAACCTTTAGGGTGATACAGTTAATGTTGTTTGGAATAATTTATGACTATTAGCCGGTCACATAAAAGTCAATGGTAGCCTTGATTTAATGAAATAGCGTAAGTTTTAAATGGTTAAATAAATAATTTAAAGACGAAGCAGGTTGCAACCATCTAATTGGTCTCCCGAATCAAAGTGTCCTGAGGGGTTTTGCATAGGAGGCAACCCAAATTGGTGTTTTTTTTCCAGGTTTGAAAAGTTTATATACCAAACTAAAATCTATAATCAATGAAAATGGCCATTATAGTGTTTTCAAGATTTGATGATGAAAATTCACTGGTATATAAGGGATGGATCCCAAAATCATATAATATTGTAAGAATTATTAGTTAGTCACATAAAGGGTCATGGAGGCCTTAAGTGAATGAAAATAGAGGCAAGTTCAAACCAATTCCGAAGTCGAGTCCTAAATTAATTTTTGTATTTACCTAAATTGTTTTTTCAAGTCAATTAACTAATTGCCAATGTTTAAATTTATAAAAATATCATCAAGTTTTATCTATCATGTATTAATTTTTTATTGCATGAATTGTACTTTGCCAATAAAAGGCAAAGAAGGGTATTTTAGACCTTCAATAGAATACCAATACTTTTTACTTCCCCTCTAAACTTATATAATAGATGGACATTTTGTCAAAATTTACCTAATAAAATCCATATTTTGTGATAAACTACCTAATAAAAAATGTTGTAATAAACTACCTAATAAAGATAAAACGTTGTAAAAAAAAAAACTACCTTTAAAAAGGTAAAATATTGTAAAATACTACCTATACCAGATTTCCACTATTGACGGACCTTAAGATACTCTTGAAACCACCACTTTCATTCCCAAAACTAATACAACTTGCTTGAAATCGCCTCCACCAGTCCTAAACCACCCTTCAACCCCAAAATGACCACCTCTACCCCAAAAACCAACATCCGAAGCACTAATTTACCCTTAATTACCAATTCGAAATATCCTCCAACCGCCCCGAAAACAACCTTACCACCTTGAAAACCAACCTTCACGGTTGTTTCCGGGGTGGATTAACGTCGTTAAATTAAGTCGACGATGGAAATTCGGTCAAAAGTAGAATCTTACAACATTTTACCTTTTATGGTAGTTTCTTATAACTTTTTTTTAATTAGATAGTTTCTCACAAAATTTAGGCTTTATTAATTAGATAGTTTCTCACAAAAAAGTCCATAGATATATGGCAAAATTGAACTCAATAGTACAAACTTTTAACAAGACGCATGTAGTAGCATGAACTTTGACTAATAGCTACTCCCTCCGTCCCATAATACGTAACACAGTCAACATTGCACACATGCATGCCAATGCACTAGTTTGACTTTATTTTTATATAATTAAATATTAATAAAAATTATTAATATTATGAAACTTTTTTTTTATTAATTCCTATGTAACAACATATTTTATGATAAAATATGTTTTTTTATTTATTATGTTAGTAAAAATTATGGTCAAAGCTAATACATGAATAGTGCAAAAATATCCAACGTCTCATGTATTCTGGGAGTCTGGGACGACGGAGGGAGTATAACAACACAAACTTATTTATTGGAAGCAAAAAATATTATAAATGAAACTTGACACCTGGAGGGAGTATAACACACAAACTTATTTATCGGGAGCAAAAAATATCATAAATGAAACTTGGCACCAGATATTTTGTCAAAGACAGGGTATATAATATTGTAAAAGTTTAATTTGTGTCAAAGAAAAAAATAAAGTATATATATTGTAAAAGTTGACGAAGTATGATAATTAATTTGTCAAAGTAAGGTTGTAGTAATTCTTGTAAACAATGGCAAAAGTAAACGTCAAACTGAAACTTAAAACTAAGGAAGAGATTGCTTTTTTTAGGGTAGAAGTAATTAAAATGAGGGAAGAAAGAGATCAGATTACTACAAAGTAGGAAATAACAGGCCTAACTAACTATCATATTCATATATATCTAGAATAATATGTAAAGAAAATCTTAAATTGGTTAATTTTGAATTTAAATGATAACCATTGTTAAGGAGAAGGAAAATAGCCAGATTATCCTAAGCAATTCATTAGGGAAATACCTTTCTTAATCGGATATATGCTAAAAAAAGACATTTGAATTGCACTTTACAAGCATAATCATTGAAACTAGGACGTGTAAATAATATTTCAAACATTATAAAAGAAGAAGCAAAAATAGAACAACTTATTACATTATTATTTTTTTGAGATAGTAACTTGAAGACCTTATATTGTTTTAATATCCTTATATTTTATGTTTATCCTTTAGTCTACTTTAATTTCTTCCATGGCATCCTCCTCGTTGCTTCAATGGTGCTTGATCTTTGTACTTTTCGGGTCGGCATTCGCACAATTGTCTGAAGACTACTATGCATTAACATGTCCACAGGTTAACTCTATTATTAAAGATGAAATGACAAACATCTTAAGGAAAGAACCTGGCATGGGTGGATCTCTTGTACATCTTCATTTCCATGATTGCGGAGTTAGTGTAAGTCTAAGATTTTAATTTGGTTATATATATACGTAGCTTGTGCATACAATAGGTCTTATATAAGGATCTTAATAGTGGTTCTAGGTTAAACAAGGAACACTTAATTGATCTCTCCATGCATAAGTTAGTGTGCTTATGATGTCAAGATCCTCATTATTCTTATAAAAAAATCAATGAGGATATGATGTCTATGATACATTCAGATGTAATTATACATCCTTCCACATTCTCCTCCCCACAAACACATGCGAGGGAGGGAAAATGTAGAAATGGTGATCGATCCATTGCTCGTTTGTATAGGGCCGGGTTCAGATCTTGTTAATTCGAGTTTGGTCATGTTTAGGTTGATTCAGGTTTTATTTTGGGTTGGGTCGCTTTATATTCAGTTGACAATGTTCTAAATTTGATAAAAGTGTTATTATTAAACATATGGTTTTGTTAAGGTTCAGTTAATATTGAACGGGTCAAGTGATTTCAAATTGTGTTAAAGTCATGTAATCAAGATCAAGTATTTCGAGTTGAATGATCCACTTAGAGTCGATTACACCTGATTTAGAATAATGTGATAGAATATGAAATTTTAATTTCTTACACCATGAATTTTTCACGAAATAATAGGTGATATAACGGTCCCTTTTTTTCTTTTTTCTTTTTTTTTTTTTTTTTTTTTTTTTTTTTTTTTTGAGGAAACCATACAAAACCAAATGTTACCATTATAGAGAGTATAAAACTACTTTAATTTTGAAGTTATTATTTTTGTTAGTCAACTAAATGATTGCAGTGTAAACTTGTTGAATAATTAGGGATGTGATGCATCAATTTTGCTCGATGATACACCAAGTGCGGCTGGGGAGAAATCTGCCGCACTTAATCAAAATTCAACATGGGGATACGAAGCCATTGACCAGATTAAGGCCCGGGTAGAAAAAGAATGCCCAGGTATTGTATCATGTGCTGATATCTTAACTGTGGCTGCTCGAGACTCAATTGTCGGGGTATGGTTACCTTATAACTTCTTTATTTCCAAAGTTAAGTTATTTTATTGAATTTTCTCCTTGATTCAGTAAATTTTTTGAATTCATAATGAATTTTCCAGCTTGGTGGACCAACTTGGACAGTACCGTTAGGAAGGAAAGATTCGCTTGAACCACATAGATTTATGACTAACCTCTTAGGTGCTCTCTTTATTGGGAATTTAGAAACACTGATTTTTGCCTTTAAACTAAAAGGCTTCTCAACCGAAGAATTTGTGGCTTTAACAGGTAATTTTTTTTCCTTTTATTCACAAGAAGGGGGCAATTCCTTATATCAACTAATATTCCGTTCATACCAAACTTTATACAATTTTTTATGTGATAGTCGATACTTATAAGAAATATAAAAAGGTGTGTTATAAGTATAAAAAGACTAGTAAAAGTGTGTTTTTATGAAAATGTAGACGTGATGTGAGATATTTACACAAAACTATATCGAAAGAGACATAAACTGTTACGTTTTGACTAATGTTTATCTCAAATACAGGCTCTCACACAATTGGTAGGGCAAGGTGCACAACCTTTCGAAAACGTATCTACGAGGAAACAAACATAGATCCTAGCTTTGCGAAGGCAACGCAAGTACATTGTCCTAGGCAAGGAAACAATGGCGATCGTATACCAATCGATTGCACCACTCCATACGTGTTTGACAATGCATACTTCAAAAACTTGATGCAACAAAAAGGTCTTCTTGACATTGATCAAGAGCTATACACCGGAAAGGGTGGGCCCGCGGATGCCATTGTTGCTAATTATAGTGCAAATCAAGATAACTTTTTCAAGGAATATACCACAGCAATACTAAAGTTCGGACAAATAGGTGTTCTTACCGGAAACGATGGAGAGGTTAGAATTAATTGTAGGAAGGTCAATGCTCCGAAAGCTTGAAGCTTGCTATAGAATGTTCAAGTTCTTGTATTTAGTTAATACGAGCCTTTGAACGTGTGCCATGCACGTGTTAAATATAAAAGAAAACATGTATCATTATTACTTGTATGATTGTAAATTTGTAATTTCAATCATCGAAAAGGTGTACACAAGTTACTATCTCTATTTCTATTCAAAAAAAAAAAAAAAAACCTATATTTAGTGATTCGTACTTTAATTTATTTCAATATGTTTTATTACGAAACTGTTAACGTTGAGTTAATTGCTCATATACAACTTATACATACTTTAATGCAAGAAGTGAATTAAGCTATTAAGACATTTGCAATACATGCAATACATTAAGGGGTCGTTTGGTTCACACGGGGTAAACGGAATGGAATAAACATAGGGAATCAAAGGGAATGGAATGAAACCCTTTCCATATATTATGTTGTTTGTTTTTAAAAATCAAAGGCAATCACTACCACCATTGCACCACCACTCTTTCCCACTTCTCCAACCACTTAACTGCCCAACCACCACCTCATCGCTTGTTGCAGTACCTCCCCCATCATCGCCGCCCGTCTTCGCACCCTCCCCACCTCTCGCCGCCCCTCCATTACCCCTAGAAACCTTCCCCCGCCCACGAAAAACCCTTGAAACCCAGCCTCATCCCCTTATAATCGCCGAGCGTCGCTTTCCTTACCCTCAAAACCCTAGCTGCTAGGGTTTTGAGGGTAAGGGCAGCGACGACTGGCGGTTTTAAGGGGACGAGGTTGGGTTTTTGTGGACAAGTTACGTTTTTCCGACGAGGGGAGAATTCTTCTGAGGGAGGTGCGAAGGGAAGGTGCAGAACCTGCTGGTGAGGACAGGGCGAGCTTCGGCGAGATCCGACGAGGTGGCTGTGAGGTGGGGGTAAGTGGGTAAGTTAGTGGCTTAGGAAAGGGAATGGAAAAGTCTAGGGGGTGGGGAATCAAAATAGAAGGATTTGGGGTAAACTTAAAAATAAAAATGGGTAAAGGGAATGAAAAAAATGACAAACAAACAACAAAAAAGGGAATGATGCATGCATGTTCAGTCCCTTTCCCTTTGATTATTAACCCCAACCAAACGACCCCTAAAAGACATTAGGTAGTATATCTTTTAATCTTTATGCAATTACATTAAAAGACATTATATCTTTTAATCTTTATGCAATACATTAAATGATGTTATACAAAGTATCTTTTAATCTTTTATAAATCCTCCCCCTTGAATAAGCAAATTATGCTCGTTTTCAAAGTTTGTATAAGAATAAACTTAGCTGTCTAAAAAATAGGTTATAATCGTCAAAGAATATAAAAAGCAAAATATTATACATCTTATATATGAAAAAGGAAAAATTGACAATAATAATTCCAACTTTACCTCATTAGCCCAAAATAATCCCAACTTTTGATTATTTTTTAATAATCCGAACTTTAATATCCATTTGCTTTCAATGGTCCCAACCGGTTATTTAACTTCTTATAACAAGTTAGATGACACGTGTAAAGACGTAATTGGTCAAAAAAAAAGAAATTTTAAAAAAATTATAAAATAAAATAAAATTCAATTAATTAACTAAAGACCACCACCACCTCCAGCAGCTCCAGCCACCCTCCGGCACCACACTCCCGCCGCAATACCGACGGCCAGATCCACCACCCCGCACCGTCCGACAATGTCGCCGCCCTTTCCTCTACTCATTATCGTCGTCCACCACTCCAAAACCCCCGAATCCTGGAAATCCCCAAAACCCCCGAAAACCCTGAGAAAAAACCTCCCCGGCCGCAAAAACCCCCAATTTCCACCTCGCCCATTCTCGGAAACCTAGCGAAAAGAGGTTTCGAGTGTTAGGGGAGGGGCGATGGGTAGTTTAAGTGGTGGGGAAGGATTTTTTAAAGGATTTTAAAGGGAGGGAAGGGGTTTCGTGGTGGGCCTATGGTGGTTCAGGGGGAAGGGCAACGGCAGGGGCAGGGCAGGGGAATGGGTCTGGGAGTAGTGGGGTGACGGGTTGCTGAGCGGTGGGTAGGGGTCGGGGAGGTGGCTGGTGCTAGCCGCTGGTAGGTGGTGTTGGTTTTCATTTTTTAAAAATTTTTCTAAATTGGTAGTTAATAATATTAGTTCAGATTTAATTAACAACTAAATTAAAAATTAAACTCATTTTGACCAATCAAATAATAACACATGTACATTAAACTTTTTTTTAAAAAAAAATTTACCTATTGAACAGGTTAAAGGCCACTTGGGACCATTGGAAGCAAATTGATATTAAAGTTCGGGTTATTAAAAAATAATCAAAAGTTGGGATTATTTTGAGCGAATGAGGCAAAGTTGGGATCATCCTTGTCAATTTTTCCTTTGAAAAAATAGCACATACCTTATAAATGATTTGAAATGTAATCGTATATAATTACCCGAGCCCTACAATATATCACATTAATTGTGTCCTTAAGAAAATTGAACTTGCTTCCTCTCTAATACCAAAGGTTGTTGAGAAGATATATAGAATGAATTTTGTTTCTTATAAAATGGTATTCTAATTATAAGGAAACGGCAAACAAACTAGATTAGATTAGTTGCTACTATATGTATGTATTTAAGAGAGAGTAATTCAAACTGAACACCCAAAAAAAAAAAAAGGAACAACAACTATGTATAGAAAATGAAATACTACATGAAAAGTTGCAAGTATAGAGAAATAATAATACAACCATTGGAAATAACTTATGAAAGGTTATAAATTCCAATTATAACAACTAAAGTACCCAAATATAAATTCCAATTAATCATACATATCACACGACAATACAACAAAACTACATATTTTTATCTGAAAGATACATTCTTCGATTCTTCACTAACACAAATATTATTTAAGAATAAGGCCCTGTTTGATTCACCTTAATTTTGCTGAACTGAAATTATTTTTACTGAACTGAACTTAATTTTACTGAACTGAAATTATTTTTACTGAAATGAAATTATTTTTACTGATTTTCTATTATAATTCTTCTTTAAGAAAACTGAATTTTACTGAACTGAACTTATTTTTACTGAACTGAAATTAATTTTACTGAACTGAACTTATTTTTACTGAACTGAAATTATTTTTACTTAATATAATTTTCTATTAAGGTGAAGAGAATAGGGCCTAAATCATCAATAATCCCCCACATTAATGAAGAATTTCTCATTTACAAAAATTGAAATCTAGCGAAAAATTATCCCCACAATAATGAGAAAGAGGCATCATGTAAACATCATGCATGATATATTTTATGCAATAGAGGTTACTCAATGAAAAACTAAGTTCATTGAGATTATTAGTCAAAGACTTTGAACTACCCTTAGTGAAGTCTATGGAGCTTACTCAGTCAATCAGTAGTATTTTCCAACTTTAACAACCTCCTTTTAAATTTAAGCTTGGACAATAGAAATTTCACAAATATTTCCTTAAAATAGTTTGATCTCATGTTCATTCATGCCCGTTTTGGCCAAGGACACTCCTGATTCTGCAAGTGTCTTAGGGTATTCTCATAGAAGTGGCCTGTCCTCACACTCATCACATAGGTCACTTCTAAACCTCTCAAAAGAACTTATTAAAAATATAAGACAAATATATGTATAATAATAATTATGCTTAAATGTAACCTTTTTCTGTATGGGCACTGTATAGCTCTTAGGAATGGCCGAATGGGTTAGAATTTAAATTATTGACAGGCCTTAACCGCATCTCCTTGATGAATTATGCTTAAATGGGCACTGTATAAGTCATTTGTGTTGGAAATTTTAATATAAAGTGAAAGATAAGAGTATATAATTCATTCATTGCATTCTTAGGGCCTGTTCTCATTGACTAAACTCAGCTGAACTGAACTGAACTGAACTGAAATGAATTGAGCTGAACTGAACTGAACTGAACTGAACTGAATATTTTATAAGAGAAGGAAATTAGGAGCTGAGCTCAACTGAACTGAACTGAACTGAACTGAGCTGAGCTGAGCTGAGCTGAACTGAACTGAACTGAGCTGAACTGAACGGAATTTCAACGTAAGAGAACAGACCCTTACTTAAACAAAACATCACTGCCTTGCCTTATATAGGCCAATATCACGTATAAAACAAAGCTAAAAAATATGGCAACTAATAATTAGTAATAGGAGCATGACTCCACTAACAAACCCACTATCTCCTAATATTTCTCAACAATAAACATGCAATTGACTAATAAACAAATTGACCCACTAACATACTCCTAAAGCCTTTAGGCATGACCAATTACACGTAACTACTACTCCTAATAAATAGGCATAACTATTTTGAATCAATCACACAACAATTTGTTAATGGTTCCACAATGTTATCTTTTTTACCTCTCCATCATACTTCCTCCATTTCTTTTTATTTGACACGTTTCTTTAATCACGTTTGACAATGCACATATTAAATCATTAATATATTTAATTATCGATAAGCAAAAATTATAAAAAGTTGATATTATAAAAATATACATTGTGACGAATCTAACAAGATCCCACTTGACTGTATTTTTCCATGCATATAAATCACAAAACATGATCAAAGGGAGGTGTGTGAATAGTGCTAAAGTCAAAACGTGTCAACTAATAAACACAAAGGTAGTAATAATTTTCCATGAGAATAGTTCTTTAATGGAATCATGTCTAAGACGTATATGTCTAGGCTTTCTGTTATACATGAGTACATGACATTTCTTGCCCTTCAATTCCTTTATCTGCTTGACAAATGAAATTAAATCTAGGTTTTGGCCAACTAGGAATATCTTCTAAAAAGTTTCGAATCCACTCATCAGCTTCTTAACCAGCTTTATCTAAAGCAATAAATTCGAACTCCATGGTGAATCAAGCCATTATACAAGTTTGCTTAGATGTCTTTCAAGACATCGCCCCTCGACCTAGTGTAAATACATATCCAATGGTAGATTTCGAATCCTTGGGGCCAGTACGTTATCCAATTTGCATCACTATATTCTTTAAGAGTACAACACGATATTTAGTGTAATGCAAACAAAAGTTTTGTGTTTGCTTTAGATAATCCAATTCACACTTTTAATGCTTCCTAGTGATCTCTTTTGGATAAACGACCTAATTTGTTAACAACAAAAGCTATATCAGGTTCAGTACAATTGATGATGTACAATAAACTACTTAAAATACGAGCATATTCTTTTTGAGATACACTTTTATTTGGCGGTTGTTCTTGACAAGTTGTTGATCCCATTAATATCTATGGTTGTGTTCATAGAATTTATGTCAAAATTCTTAACTAATTCCAAGTTAAGCTACTCGGAGCTTATATTTCTGCCTCTAGAAAGTTTTGGGTCAACAGTTTATCATTTTCATGAAATATTATTTTCGTTCTTTCTTTTGTGAAGTATTAGACTACGTATTACGTACATGATACATGTACTACATTAATATCTTAATTGATAAGATAGACTTGCTAGCTAAGATGCATTGCTCATATTAGTTGTTTATCAAAGATTACCTTTTTTTTTTTTTTTTGTTGAGTCAAAAACCCAAAAAACGTTAAATTTGACAAGTTCATAATTAGATTAATGCTAAATAAAGGGATTTGCATTGCACTTTACAAGCTTGGTCATTAAATATAGAGTATGTAGATAATTTTTAAACACTATAAAAGAAAATACAAGTTTAGATCGATATAACATTATTATTTGAGATAGTAACTTAACTTTTTTTTTTTTTTTTTTATTATTATTATTATTATTATTATTATTATTATTATTTTCCTTATATTTTTTTATGTATATTCTTTAGTCTATTTTTATATTTTTTTTCCATGGCTTCCTACTCGTTGCTTCAATTATGCTTGATCTTTGTAGTTTTCGGATCGACATTCGCTCAATTGTCCGAGAACTACTATGCAAAATCATGCCCCCAAGCTAAATGCATAATAAAAGATGAGGTTAGGAAAACCTTAAAGAAAGAACCTGGCATGGGTGGATCTCTTCTTCATCTTCATTTCCATGATTGTGGAGTTGGTGTAAGTCTATCATCTTAGAAGTTAGTGTTCAATTTTTTGTTATATAAATTGTGCACAATAAAGCTAATTTACTAGGGATCCTAAAATTGGTCCTAGGAGAAAAAAATATGTGAACAAAAATTAATTGATTTTTCCATGCAATATTGATTCATGTCAATATCCTCGTTATTACTCTTATTAAAGTTAGAATTCTAACCATAAATTAAAGTGATGTCTATTATACATTTGAATGTAATTATTTAATCTTCCACATTCTCTTTAATACACGACACATAAGAAGGGTCATTTTTGTCAAGTTTAGGAGAATGTGATATATTATGAAATTTCAAGGTGACATACAAAGTATGTACTTAGATTCAAAATCTTTAATTCCTTTCATCAAATCATCCTATTATTAAAAAGAATGGTAAATTTACTTGTTTATTTAGCAAAGAAAAAAAAAATAGCATTTTGTATCATTAGTTTTTTTTAAAAAAATATTGCAGCTTAATATATTTGTTTAATATATAATCAGGGATGTGATGGATCGATTTTACTCGACGACACATCAAAGACACCCGGGGAAAAGTCTTCACTAATAAATGTAAATTCAACTTGGGGATACGAAGTCATTGATAGGATCAAAGCTCGACTAGAAAAAGCATGTCCTGGTATTGTATCATGTGCTGACATCTTAGCAGCAGCTGCTAAAGACTCTATTGTCACGGTATGATTATCATAACTTGTTGCACCTTAAGTCCTTGATCTTCATTTTTTTTTTGTTAATTTATTGATAAATAATATGAATTATTTACTATATGATGAATTTTCTAGCTTGGTGGACCAACATGGCCATTACCATTAGGAAGAAGAGATTCAACTGAACCACATAAAGCGTTGACTGACACCTTAGGTGCTCTCTTTAATGCGAATTTACAAGCTCTAATTATGGCCTTTAAACAACAAGGCTATACAACGGAAGAATTTGTGGCTTTGACAGGTAAATTCCCTTCTTTTATTCACAAAAAAAAGGAGGCAATTTTATTTGCTTATCTAGTATTCAGTCCATCCTATGATATAGTGATTTATTCTTTTCTTTTTCTTTTTGTTTTGGAAGCATAGTGATTTATTCATTTTACTATAGTACCATTATTAATTATACCTTTTTTATTTACTTGTAGAAATTACCATATTTTAAAAGTTTATATGTAACTTTTTACATTTTTTTTTAAAATTTCCCATGTAAAATAACCTTGTAAAAATATTATACACTTCTTAAACTACGAAACATGTCTCTTGTGAAAAATGGTAAGTGATTCTATATAATGAGATGAAGACAGTATAAACATTGTAATGATATGATACAGGTGATGAGAGATTGTGAAATTTGACTAAAGTTGACTAAAGTCATAGATTGTGAAATTTGACTAAAGTTGTTTCTTTTTTTTTGGTGCAAGACTAAAGTTGTTTCTTGAGTACAGGTTCTCACACAATTGGTAGGGCAAGATGCTTAACCTTCCGAAAGCATATCTATGACGATAAGAACATAAATCCTGCCTTTGCAAAGGCGATGCAAGCTCATTGCCCTAAGGTAGGAAACGATAGCGAACGCATACCAATCGACTCCACCACTCCATATGTGTTTGACAATGCATACTACAAAAACTTGTTGCAACAAAAAGGTCTCCTAGGCATTGATCAAGAGCTATACACCGGAAAGGGTGGACTCACAGATGCCATAGTCGCGAATTATAGTTCAAATCAGGATTTGTTTTTCAAGACATATGTTACAGCAATAACAAAGTTTGGACAAACTGGTGTTCTTACTGGTAACAAAGGAGAGGTTAGAACTAACTGTAGGAAGGTCAATGCTCCAAAAGCTTGAAGCTTGCTATAGAAGAATGTTCAAGCTCTTGTAGATAGTTTATTCGAGTCTTTGAACATGTGTGATGTATGGACTAACTATAAAAAAGAATATATGTAAGATCAATCGTATGATTGTAATTTTAATCATGGAAAAAGGTGTATACAAGTTACTATCTCTAATAAAATACTTTATTCCAATACATGGTTATGGACTAATAAGTTTTACAATATGATACTATATATTCGAGTTACATTATATACATGCTATATTTACTATATATTTAGAAGACATAATCTTTCTTAAACCCGGCGGCTACCCAAATAAGGGTATTTTACCGCCTTATAAACTTGATTATTTAAAGGGCATAACTTAGAAGAACTCAAATATTTATTTGAACCCTTTTAAGGCTGCCTATTGCATCCGTCCATTGAAAAACGATTCAACAAACTATGAAGCAATCTATATGGCGCAAAATTAAGTTAAAAGTAAGGAACATGATCCGTGTGATTACATTAACTTACTAGACCCACGACTATTATATGACACCAAGCCACTAACAGTCTAACACAAACTAGTCACTTTGGAGAGCAAATTCCTAGATATTAGGAGTAAACTAATCACTAATAATTTTAAGCAAATATTCAAATACTATCCACGTATTCAAAAAGCAAAGTCTAGTTACATTCTGGGACGTTGATCAAGTTGTAGCTAGATATTGTTGCTCGATTCACAAATAGTCATGAATGATGACTCGTTTATGAAGCGAGTTGATGAGCTAGCATTTTTTATGAGCGAACTTGAATTTATATGAGCTTCTTCAATGAATTGAATGAGCTTTAATTTGTATTTTTGTCATTTAAAAATCTCAAAATTGCCATTAAAAAAAAAAAAAAGCCTGGTATGACAAATTAGAGGTAAAGAGTAAAAGAGTTCATAGTATGACTTTATATTTATTAACCAATAGGTATACAAAACCTATGTTCACAAGGTAGGGAACAATCTTCTAAAACACATACTATCTTACGCATATATCCTAAAGATACATTGATTAAAGGAAAATTTGTTAAAAAGGACCAAGGAAGGTGACTCTTTTGTTCAGAAGGACCAATTAAGACAAAAGTTGTTCAGAAGGACCACAAAACACACTTATTTACTAGAGTTATAGCTGCCACGTCAGCTTGAGGTTGTTAGAGTTAGTTACTCTAAAATCAGTTATAACTAATTCTGTTATTCTTGTTTTTACTTCTCTAGAATGTTCTATGTAATAGTTGTAGTATATAACCCCGAATATGGTGTAAAGTCATTTATTCACAAATACAGAAAATTCTGATTACTTTTCTTCCAAGATTCTCTCTAAAATTTTCTCTGTAATTGTTCATACATATTCTTCCAGAAATTGTCCTGTTCTTCCAGATTTTGTAATTGTACAAAATTTGTCATGGTATCAGAGCTTCAAGATCTGACCTGTGATTTTTCCTGATTGATTTCCGCATTGATTTGTGATCATTGTTCCTGATTCTTGATCTGATTACTGTTTGATTGATTCCTGCAAGTTCTTTGTTCTAATCTCCAAAAGTTTTTCTGATTTTTGATAATCTCAGCTTACCTGGAGAATTTCTTTGGATCTGATTGTTTCTGCATCATCTGATTTAGTCAATTTCCTGAAAATCTGAAGTTATGGCAGCAAGTAATCTTCCTCCTAATCAAGATCCAGCTAGCATCTATTACATTCATCCTTCAGATGCAAATGTTGTTCAACTTGTATCCTATAAGTTCAATGGTGAGGGATTCACTAGCTGGAAACGTTCGATGCTGCTTACTCTTTCAGCAAAGAACAAGCTAGGGTTTGTCAATGGAGCTATATCCAAGCCTACTACTTGAACTGTTGAAGGTAAAGCTTGGGAGAGATGCAATGATCTGGTATGTTCATTGATTCTGTTTAATTTGGATGAAACAATTGCAAAAAGTGTAATGTTCTTGAAATCTGCTGAAGAAATCTGGACTGACCTTGAGGAGAGGTTTGGTTTTGCTTCTATGGCACAAATTTACTCATTAGAGCAAAAACTGGTTGATATTAGTCAAGGTGATAAGTCTATTTCTAGTTTTTCACTGATATTAAGTCAATTTGGGATGCAATTGAGGAAGCTTATCCTCATCCATACTTTACTTGCAACAATTGCACTTGTAACTTGACTAAGAAGATTTATCAGCGCCAACAAGAAAAAATGGAGTTACAGTTCATGATGAAGCTTAATGAGCAGTATGCAACTATCAGAGGAAATATACTGATGATGCAGACTTTACCAAAGGTAACAAAAGCATTTCGACTGTTTGCTCAAGAAGAAAGGCATAAAGAAATTTCTCAGGCTGCTGAACACACTGAGTCTTTGGCTTTTGCTGCTGAAAAGAAGAAGTTTAGTTCTGATTTTGGTTGAAATAAGTCTTACAGACCTCATAATCAGAGTCAGCAAAGAGTGTTTCACACTAATTCTTACTCAGGAAATACTGGAGGAAATGGTTCTAATTCTGGAACTACTTACAGGAAATCTGGATTTAAACCTGGAGCTAATTACTTCTGCACTCATTGTCAGATTCCAGGGCATAGTGTTGACAGATTCTTTGAGCTTAAAGGCTATCCTCCTGGTTTCAAAGGAAATTGTGTTGCAGCTGTTTTTTATTACTCTGGTAATGATGATTCTTACTCAACAGGACCTGTTTCAATTGAGCAATATCAGCAGTTCATGGAGTATTTGGCAAAGCAGAATCAGAGTTATCAGGTCACAAAAACTGAACAACAGGACAGCCTGGCCATGATGGCAGGTAACATTTGCTTACTATCTCAGTCTAATCATAAATGGTTGCTAGATAGTGGTGCTTCAAATCATTTTTGTTATGATTTGTCTAATTCTCTAAGTTTCATCCAGTAGGAGGTGGTGATAATTACATTACCATACCAGATGGTAGTAAAATTGCAGTTAAATACATAGGGACTGTTGTGTTAAATGAATCAATAACTCTAAGCAATGTGCTGCATGTTCTTGAGTTTCAGTATAATCTGATTTTAGTTCATAAATTGTGTAAGGACTTGAGTTGTGAACTGCATTTTACTCTTGACAAATGCTTTGTTTGTTCTCAGAAAGGGACATTGATTCCTCTTGGTAATGTGATGTCTGGATTGTATAATGTGGGAGAACAATTACAGTCAAGTTCAAGAGAGTCACATACTCATGTTTGCAATTCAAGTTGTCTGTCTGCTGTTGATGATGCAAAACTTTGGCATTTGAGGCTAGGTCATCTTCCTTTTAGTCAAATAAAACACATTCTTCCAAATTGTAATGTGTTTTATTGTTTACAGAACACAATTTGTTAAGTCTGTCCTCTTGCAAAACAGACTAGGTTAGCTTTTCCTACTAGCAGTATTCAAACTAGTTCTGCTTTTGAGTTGTTACATATTGATGTATGGGGTCCTCATTCTTTTAAGACTCCTACTGGTTGTAATCAGTTTTTAACTATAGTTGATGACTATAGTAGGTTTACTTGGATTCATATGTTAAAGAATAAAAGTGATTCTGTTTTGGTAATGAAAGATTTTCTGAAAATGGTGCACAATCAATTTGGTGTTTCTGTGAAGTGTGTAAGGTCTGATAATGCTAGGGAACTTTGTGAGGATGACATGAAAATAATGTTTCTTGACAATGGAGTTTTAAGTCAAACTAGCTGCAGTGATACTCCACAGCAAAATGGAGTGGTTGAGAGAAAACACAAACATCTCTTAGAAACTGCTAGAAGTCTTTATATTCAATCAAGAGTGCCTGATAGATTTTGGGGTGAAAGTGTGTTATGTGTTGCTTACCTGATTAACAAAATGCCTCTCAAAGTGTTAAATCTGGAAACACCTTACTCTAGGTTGTATAAGAAGCAAGCTGATCTATCTCATTTGAGAACTTTTGGATGCCTGTGTTATGTGTCCACTTCCAAAGTTGGCAGAACAAAGTTAGACAGCAGAGCAAAATCCTGTTTTTTTTCTAGGGTATTCAAGTTCTCAGAAAGGCTATAAGGTTTTGGATCTGGATACTAACAAAATGTTTGTATCTAGGGATATTAAGTTTCATGAAAGACACTTTCCATTTCATCTATATAATAAAAAACTATCACCTACCTCAAACTATTCCAATGCCATTTATCTTCCTGTTGCTTTCCCTATTTCTACTCATTATAATTTTTCTGATCTTACCTATTTTCCTTCACATGATAATCCTTCTTCTAATTCTAGTTCTTAGTCAGATTCTCTTTCATTCTCTCCTCCTTCTCCAACAACTTCTCATCCTTCACCAATTTCTTCCACTCACAGCAATACACCCAATCAGATCATTCCTCCTATCATATCTGTTCCTTTCTCAAATCCTGATCCTGCTGATTTAAATACAGACTCCACTAATCAGCTTAGACAATCTTCTAGACCACATAAACCTCCATCCTATCTTGACAAATATCTTTGCTATCATGTTGATTCCTCTCATGTTCACACAAATTGTGAGAAACACTGGTGCAATTTTGTGTCATATACTAGTTTTCCAAGTGATTTCAAAGCCTTTCTGTCTACTTCTTGTGATATTAAGGAACCCCTGAGCTATAATGAAGCTTCTTTGGATCCACTCTGGGTTGAGGCTATGAACAAGGAGATTTTGGCTCTAGAACAGAACAATACATGGGAATTAGTTGATTTACAAGCTGGGAAGAAAGCTATAGGTTGTAAATGGGTTTATAAGGTGAAATTAAAAGCTGATGGTACTCTTGAAAGATGTAAAGCAAGATTGGTAGCAAAAAGGTTCACTCAAAAATATGGGATTGACTATGAAGAAACTTTTAGTCCAGTTGTGAAAATGAGTACTATAAGATGTTTGATTGTTGTTGCTGCTAGTAAAGGGTGGCCCTTGTTTCAATTGGATGTAAATAATGCCTTTTTACATGGCAATTTGAAAGAAGTGGTCTGTATGAGAGTGCTTGAGGGTGTTCCCAACCCAGAAAAGAAGGTGTGCAGACTTATTAAGTCTATCTATGGGTTAAAACAAGCTTCAAGGCAGTGGCATGAGAAGTTGATGGGTGCCTTGGAATCCCAGGGGTTCAAGCAGTGTAAACATGATTATAGTTTGTTTATACACAAACATGATCATCATATTAACATAGCAGCAGTTTATGTTGGTAATGTGATCCTTACAAGGACAGATGTCTCTAAATTGGAAACTCTGACATAGAGTTCAGCATCAAAGATCTTGGCAGGCTAAACTATTTTCTAGGCATTGAGGTGGGATATACAAATGCTGGTATTCTCCTTAGTCAGAAGAAGTTTACAAAGGATCTTTTAGGTGACTGTGGTTTTGATGTCAGTAAGAAAGCAGTCACACCCTTGCCTTTGAATGTGAAGTTTTCAGCATTTGATGGTGCTCTCTACTCCAATGCTGAAAAATACAGATCTTTAGTTGGTAAATTGAATTTTTTGACTAATACTAGGCCTGATCTGTCTTACTCAGTTTAGGTTCTAAGTCAATTTTTACAGTCACCTAGATCTACTCATGTTTAAGCTTTGGTGCATACATTGAGGTACTTGGCTCATACAGAAGGTCCGGGGATTTTATTGAAGGCTTCAGATCAGTTCTGCTTACAGGCCTTTTCTGACTCAGATTGGGGTGCTTGCCCTGATTCTAGGAGATCAGTTTCAGGTTATATTCTCTTGTTGGGTGGTTCTTCTATTTCTTGGAAATCCAAGAAGCAAAGGACAGCTTCTAAGTCTTCAGCAGAATCTGAATACAGGGCTATGGTTGCTGCATCTTCAGAAGTACAGTGGATTGTATGGCTACTTGAAGATTTGGGTGTTACAAATTTGAAGCCTGTAACATTGCATTGTGACAGTCAATCAGCTCTCTATATAGCCAAGAATCCTTTGTTCCATGAGAGAACCAAACACATTGAAATTGACTGACATTTTACTAGAGATAAGGTGTTAGAGGGTTTAATACAGCTCACATACTTGCCTACACAGCATCAGTTAGCAGATGTCTTCACCAAGTCTTTGCCATCTGCTCAATTTCGCCATTTGTTATCCAAGCTTGGACTGCCTGAGGTTCATCCAGGTCCCAGCTTGAGGGGGGATATTGGACACTAGAGTTATAGCTTCCACGTCAGCTTGAGGTTGTTAGAGTTAGTTACTCTAAAATCAGTTATAACTAATTCTGTTATTCCTGTATTTACTTCTCTAGAATGTTCTATGTAATAGCTGTAGTATATAACCCCAAATATGGTGTAAAGTCATTTATTCACAAATACATAAAATTCTTATTACTTTTCTTCCAAGATTCTCTCTAAATTTTTCTTTGTAATTGTTCATACATATTCTTCCAGAAATTGTCCTATTCTTCCAGATTTTGTAATTGTACAAAATCTGTCAGTATATTATGAAGAAAAAAAAAGAGTTCATGTACATAAGTAGATGATTTGTTCAAGACGAGTTCGTTGTTCAAGTTTAGGTAATTTATTAATTTATATTAACAAACATATGCGAGCTTCAATAATCAAGCTTGAGCTCGAGTAGTTTATTTATCAATTTAGTTAAATTACACACCTAGCAAGTGATACGGTACTGTTCCTAATAAACGGGTATGGGCCACACCCGCCACAAGTGTCCACTTTAGTCGACCAAGAAGGTTCCACCTTATAAGGCAATGAGGGGAGTAGGCCCTTAGCCTTATAAAGTGGACATAACTATCTTCTGTGTTCAACATAGTAGGATACACATCCCAATACAAACTTTCACTTATGCACTCAATTAATGTGGGAAAAAACACCACTCACATGTGGGTTTTCTCATTATACTCTCGCTCATGTTGATGAAAAGGAAGGTTTAACCTCTTACCATCAAATCTCTTCAAAGAATGGAGCAAAATAGTAGGCTAAGGTCGAGCCATTGACAGCGAGAATTAAAGGAGAGTCAGTTTGCAGCTGAAATTCCTACCAAAGCTTTTAAGTTCATTGGCGGAGATAATTACTAACTTAACTAGCAACTTGATCCCATCCAACCTGAAAAAGATCTATTTTATATTTTGACTTGTAAGGACACGAAGTATTAATTTAGCATTACTCAACTATGAAATAGAATTATAGATTAGGTCTAACCCGATTCAAGTGAACCTGACTCAAATACCCACCAAATTGACACCTTTATGTAAGATACATGTTAAATAAGGGGATTTGCATAATTGCTTATTCACAATTCTTGCAAAGTGTAACCTTAAAAAAATGGAGAGAGTAACTTTTTTGGCTTAATTTTCAAAACCAATTTTTGGATGGAGCAAGATTGCTCTTGGTTGGGCTCTAGGCAATTATGAATTGGGCCTAAATTTTGGTTTGAAGTTTGGTTTTCAGTTTTCCTACCTATAACCAAATCAAATTGCAAACTGCATTTTTTTCATTTTTCAAAATCAAACCGCACTTTATTTATTAAAAAAATAAAAATAATAAAACATATTTCTTACTCAGTTCGGTTTTAAATTGAATTACTTTCACCCCTAGTCTTGTCCACTTTATAAGGCTAGAGGGTTAATCCTATCTTTGAAAAATAATCACTCATTTTGTAATAATTGCAATAGGTGTTGTACAAACTCAAGACCAAAGAAGATATTATTACATTGGTAACTTTCAACAATGCCTTATGATTTTGAATTAAAACCTTCTTGGACTTGTGAAGTGGATTTTTGTAGCAGATGCTGGGAGCAACTTTCATCATTGTCTTATTGAGGTAAAACCTTCTTGGACTTGTGAAGTGAATTTTTATGACGGGTATAGCACAGCACCGTTAACATTGTGGAGTTGAGTACGATGATTTATACTCATTGTGATACCTATATTCCTTTTTTTAATGTAAATTATTGTATTTTCAAACACTTTATATATACAATGGCTAAATGCCTTATATCAAATTTCCACAAACTATTTTAAGGCTTAACCAATTAACAATAAAAACAACGATAGAAAATTTGAATGTAATTGTTAGAGATATAAGATATCGGAGAATTTGAATTTATTTAATGTTGAGGTATGTATATTCAGTAGTTTTATTTGCTAACTCTAAATTTATAGAAAATTATAGTAAAATTGCACCTAACAAAGAGAAAATTAGATGACACTATATTACACTACATGACTAACATGACCAACTAATTCACTAAACTTCCATGCAATTGCAAAATATAACATTTTTATTTCTTAGCCGATTATTACATATGTGTGCAAATATTCAAGAACACACATCATGCGTGGTTTTATACTTCCGTTACACCCTAATGCATAAGCAACCACACAAACGCTAAATGTTTACAATGTTCAAATATTGAAATAAACCAAGAACAAATAAACCAACTAATTTAATTAATAACCAAGCTAAAATAATATTGAATAAATTTGACAATTTCATAATTAGATATGCTAAATAAGGGACTTGCATTGCACTTTACAAGCATGGTCATCAAAAATAGAGTGTGTAGATAATTTTCAAACACTATAAAAGAAAATACAATAGATCCATAAAACATAATAATTTGAGATAGTAACTTAACACTTATTTTAATTTATTTCCTCATATTTTTTATGCATATTCTCTAGTCTATTTAAATATCATCCATGGCTTCCTCCTCGTTGCTTCAATTGTGCTTGATCTTTGTAGTTTTCGGATCGGCATTCTCTCAATTATCCGAGAATTACTATGCAAAATCATGCCCCCAAGTTAAAAGCATAATTGAAGATGAAATTAGGCAAACGTTAAAGAAAGAACCTGGCATGGGTGGATCTCTTCTTCATCTTCATTTCAGTGATTGTGGAATTGGTGTAAGTCTAATATCTTAGGACTAAGTGTTTAAATTTTTTATACATACATATATAACATGTGCACAATATAAATAATTTAGGGATCACAATAAAACAGCAATTAATTAATTTTTTCATGCAATATTAATTCATGTCAATATCCTCCTCATTACTCTTATTAGAGTTAGAATTCTAACCATAAATTAAAATAGTATCTATTATACATTCGAATGTAATTATATAATCTTCCATGTTCTCTTCTCCCTGGACACATGAGAGGGAGGGTCATTTTTGTCAAGTTTTGGGATATGTAAGTAATATTGTGAAATTTCAATCTGATAAATGTAAGCTTTAATTAAATTCTTTTTTTTTTTTTTTTGAAAATTTTACAATAGTCATTTAAAATATGACTACCATAATGTTTTCATGATTACAAAGTTTATAATTGATATATTTTTTTTCCAAATAATTAATTATTTTACTTAATTTTAGGTATAAAATAGTATTATCAACATTTTTTTTAATTTTTAACAACATTTATGTAATTTTTATTCTTATTTTATAGTTTCTCGAAAAAAAATTATTATATATTGGATTAAAATTTTCAATAAATGTGTATGCATAGTAGATATAATAAGACTAATTGTGACCATTTTATAAGGTGAAAAAAATAAACCAATCATATTGTATACTATTAAAATAATATGGTAGTTATTTATCAAACGACTACTGTAAAATCATCCTTTTTTTTTTTCCTTTCATCAAATCTTCATATTAGTAAATAAATGGTAAATTTACTTCTTACAAATTTGTTTCTTTGGAAGAAAACAGGAGCCAATCAAGTTTATCCATCATTACATAGGTAGAGATAGGGGTGGCTATGATTTTCCCATATAATTTACTTTTTAATTTAGAAAAAAATTATATAGATATATTTTTGTATCATTAGCTTTAAAAAAAACAATTGTAGCTTAATTTTTTTATTTAATTTATAATTAGGGATGTGATGGATCAATATTACTCGACGACACACCAAAGAAATCCGGGGAGAAGTCTTCCTTTATAAATGCAAATTCAACTTGGGGATACGAAGTCATTGATAGAATCAAAGCTCGACTAGAAAAAGCATGTCCTGGTGTTGTATCATGTGCTGATATATTAGCATCAGCTGCTCGAGACTCTGTTGTTACGGTATGATTATCGTATTATTTTCATGTTCCACCTTAATCATTAATTTGTTTGTTAATTTATTCCTTTAATTCATTTCTTTCTTATTAATCATGAATTTCTAGCTTGGTGGACCAGCGTGGCCATTACCATTAGGAAGAAGAGATTCAACTGAACCACATAAGATGTTGACTGATGCCTTAGGTTTTCTTTTTAATGCGAAATTACCAGCTCTAATTATGGCCTTTAAACAAAAAGGCTATACAACAGAAGAATTTGTGGCTTTGATAGGTAATTTCCCTTCTATTATTCACAAAGGAGGCATTTTTTTTTAATTTTTTTTTTTTTAACAAGAGGCAATTTCTTTAATAATAAACATAATTAGTTTTATGTGATAAGTTATTTGTTTATCTAGTATCGTCCATCCTATAATATAGTGATCGATTCATTTACTATAGAACCTGTAATTACCTTTTTTTTTTATATTAAATTACCATACATGCAAAGCTTATTTGTCACTTTTTATTATAATTTAATTATTTATTTTTGTACTTTCCCATATAGAAATACCTTGTATAAATAATACACTACCATATTAGAAACCTTGGCTCCCGTGAAAAATAATAAGTGATCCTATATTATGATATAGAGAGAGTACACGTTGTAATGATTTTGTAGACGCAATGTTGATAGAGTATAAAACATATTCCTGGGCCTCAACCATCAGCTTAAGCTTTTGGTTGAATTGGTCCACTAACATGGTATCGGAGCCAGCGTGACACAAAGGTCACGGGTTCGAATCTCATCCGCCCCTCCTTCAAAGTGGAATTAATTCGCACCAGGTATAAAACATACTCCTGGGCCTCAACCATCAGCTTAAGTTATTGGTTGAATTGGTCCACTAACAAATGTGACCTAAAATTATATGAAAAGCCACAAATTGTAAATTTTGACTAATGTTGTTTCTTGAGTAGGTTCTCACACAATTGGTAGGGCAAGATGCTTAACCTTCCGAAAGCATATCTATGACGATAAGAACATAGATCCTGCCTTTGCGAAGGCGATGCAAGCACATTGCCCCAAGGTTGGAAACAATAGCGAACGTATACCAATCGACTCCACCACACCATACGTGTTTGACAATGCATACTTTAAAAACTTGTTGCAACAAAAAGGTCTTCTTGGCATAGATCAAGAACTATACACCGGAAAGGGAGGAATCACAGATGCCATAGTCGCGAATTATAGCTCAAATCAGGATATTTTTTTCAAGGAATATGTTACGGCAATAACAAAGTTTGGACAAACTGGTGTTCTTACCGGCACTAAAGGAGAGATTAGAACTAATTGTAGGAAGGTTAATGCTCCAAAATTTTGAAACTTGCTATAGATTAACGTGTGTGATGTATGGAATAAATATAAAAAAGAACTAACTATAGGATGGTCAATTGTATGTTTGTAATTCAAATCATAGAAAAAGGTGTGCACAAGTTACTATCTCTAATAAAATACTTGATTCCAATATGATAAACAGTTGCTATATTTAATTTACTATACGTTTATAAGACATTATTTTTCTTGAACCCGAGTTTACCACTCTATCTTTTGAGAGAAGGAAAAAAAAAAAAAAAAATTATGACTCTAAGCCACTAACACAAACTAGTCACTTAGGAGAGTAAATTCCTAGACATTAGGAGTAAACTAATCACTAACAGAGGTTTTTCAATGCGGCACGGTTACTTGTATTTTAGGGTTACTTGTATTCAGGAGTTACTTGTATGGGTTACTTGTAGGGTGTTACTTATATTATGAGGTTACTTGTATCGTGGGGTTACTTGTATGTGTTTGCTAAATATCAAAACACAAGGCTTGAATTCACATTGATGTTCACGCAAGAATATATAATACAAGCTAACCCTATGAACATGGGATTAGGAAACTACCAAAAAGATAAATATCAAAAGATATCTTAGCACAAAATATGCTAAGTAAATATATCCTAATATTCCCTAAAATATATCCTCAATACCCCCCTCAAGTTGGAGCATGTGGATCAAACGTGCCCAACTTGGAAAGGAGATAATCAAACTGCGTCTTCCCAAGAGCTTTGGTGAAAATGTCCGCTAATTGAGTAGTCGTTGGAACATAAGATGGAGAAATCAAACCATCTATAATAGCATCACGAACAAAATGACAGTCGATCTCAATGTGCTTCGTGCGCTCATGAAAAACTGGATTTTTAGCAATATGTAGAGCCGACTGACTATCACAAAATAATGGAATCGCCTTAGGGTGATTCACCCCTAGACTCAATAATAGAGCCTTCAACCACTTTAACTCGCAAGTAGCAGAATACATCGACATGTACTCGGCCTCATATGAGGATGTAGCAACTATAGCTTGCTTCTTTGTCTTCCAAGAAATAGGAGAACGACCCAAAAATACAAGCCACCCTGTCAATGACCTCCGAGTAATTGGACATGCCGCCCAATCAGAATCACACCAACCCTGCAGAGTCAGTTCACTGTGAGCACTCAACAAAATTCCCTGACCCGGGGTACCCTTCAAATATCGAACGACTCGCAGAGCCGCCTCCCAATGCTCACTACGAGGTTGTTGCATAAACTGTGAGAGGATGTGCACAGAGTAGGCAAGATCCGGTCAAGTGACCGAAAGATAAATTAATCGTCCTACAAGACGACGATAGGACTCGGGATCAGCCATCAGTTCGCCCGTTGCAAGACCGAGCTTGTGATTTTGCTCCATAGGAAACCCACACGGCTTAGCCCCCAACAATCCAGCCTCAGAAATAATATCCAGGGTGTACTTCCTTTGGCACAAAAACAAACCAGAAGGACTACGAGCTACCTCGATGCCTAAAAAATATTTCAAAGGACCAAGGTCCTTCATCTTAAAACAATCACACAAATAAGCCTTGAATACCACTAACGCAGCGGAATTGTTCCCAGAAATAATAAGATCATCCACATAAACCAAAACATTAATCTGAACATCCCCATTAAAGTACGTGAAAAGAGAATACTCAGAATAAGATTGTGTAAAGCCATACCCTTTCAAAGTAGTAGTGAGCTTTGCATACCAACACCTCAGAGCCTGTTTCAAACCGTACAAAGACTTCCTCAAACGACATACCAACGAAGGATCCGAGCTCTCAAAACCTGGAGGCAATTTCATGTACACCTCCTCATCAAGATCACCATGTAAGAATGCATTATGAACATCCATTTGATGTAGTTCCCAATTCTTGGATGCTGCAATTGCAAGAAATGCCCGAACTGTAGTCATTTTTGCCACCGGAGCAAAAGTTTCACTGTAATCAATGCCTTCACGCTGATGATTTCCAAAAACAACAAGTCGAGATTTTAACCTCTCAACATCACCATTAGACAAATACTTTGTCTTATACACCCATTGACTCCCTAGAGCTTTTTTGCCGGGGGGAAGATGCTCTAAAGACCAAGTACCATTGTCCTCTAAAGCCTGTATCTCTTCTTTCATAGACTTCCGCCAACCCTCAGACTGCATAGCCTCTTTGAATGATTTTGGATCCTTTCCCTGAACAACTGCTGCAATAAACTTCCGATAATTTACAAAAAACTTGTCACAATTTATATAATGTGCTAAAGGATATGGCGTACCTGAAGGAGGAGTCGGAGATGGAGAGGACGGAGACGGACTATTAGCACATACGGAATAAGTCACATAATCACGAAGCTTGACCGATGAAATTTTCTCGCGAAACCCCTTTCTCAAGGTCTCAATACCATGTTCAAGCTCGGCGGTGGGTGGCGGAGAAGCGATAGCAGCACTGTGAGGCTGCCCGACCGGGGACACGGTGCTGCCCAGCTGCTGCACACCTGCAGTACCGTGCTGGGCAGTGGGCTCCGCAACCAGGTTGTGGCTGGGATCAGTCTCCTGCAGCCTGGTTGCGGACTGGGCTGTACACGGCTGGACAAGCTGGTTCGCAGCCTGGTCGCGGCTGGGATCACCGTCCCGCAGCCTGGTCGCGGCCAGGTCTGTGTGAGGCGCGTCATCACCCGTGTCCCCTTGATCATGAAGTAACAAATCAACATTTGCATCCCCTGTGTAATTCTCGTTCTCATGCAACGATTCACATTCCAAAAAATCATCATGAATTGCATTATTTTGACCAAATTCCGTGGACATTATATTCACATCCTCCGGGCTACCAAACGGAAATATACCCTCTACAAACTTGACATCTCTAGAGACAAAAAAAACTTTCAAATCAAGATCGTACAATTGCCACCCTTTATTCCCAAAAGGATACCCCAAAAAAACACATTTTCTACTCCGGCTTGCAAATTTGTCCCCTTTGGTTTTCTGATTGTGAGCAAAACAAAGACATCCAAAGGTACGAATGGCATCAAAAGACGGGGTTTTATTGAACAAGATTTCGAATGGAGTTTTGTTTTGTAACAAAGGAGTGGGTGTTCGATTAATTAGGTGTGCTGCGGCTAAAACACACTCCCCCCAAAAATAAATAGGCAAGCTAGCTTGAAACCTTAAGGCTCTCCCGACCTCAAGAATATGTTTGTGTTTTCTCTCAACCCTCCCGTTTTGTTGTGGAGTTCCCACATAAGAGGTTTGAAAAATAATTCCAGTACTACGAAAATAATCAAGCAAGCAATTAAACTCCGTACCATTATCACTTTGCACAATTTTAATAGTTTGGGAAAATTGTCTATCAACCATTGCAACAAAAGACAAAAAATTCGAAAAACTTCTGTTTTATCAACCAACAAATAAATCCAAACTGCCCTAGAATAATCATCCACAATAGTTAAAAAAATAACGAGCTCCACACGACGAAGCATGTCGATATGGACCGCACAAATCACAATGAATTTTCTCAAAGATCAGAGAAGCTCTACTGTCACTTAAAGGAAATTTGTCTCTAGGATGTTTAGCACGCATACTCACTTCACACCCCTTATCAAGTCTCTCTTTATTACTACTAACATGAGGAAGCAAATTAACTACTTTCTCGGAAGGATGACCCATACGACGATGCCACAATTCCAAGCTTGAAGGTACTTCAACACCGACATGGTTCACCGTATCCGAAGTGCTAAAATAATATAGTCCGTCTCTCCTAGCTCCCGTTCCAATCTGCTCCTTCGTTTGGTCCTGTATAGCACACATATAAGGGTTAAATTGGACAATACAATTAAGATCATCAGACAGTTGTGATACAGATAACAAATTACAACTCAAGTATGGAACATAAAGAACTCCGATTAGAGTAATCTTGTCGGATAATCGAACCGATCCAATTAATGAAGCAACCACAGTATCTCCGTTAGGTAAACCAACGGGACACTCAAAATTTTGTGTATCAAACAACCAAGCCTTTTCACCTGTAACATGGTGTGTAGCCCCTGTGTCAATAATCCAAGAAGAAACATCAAACTTACCATTCAAGCGATTTTCAGAAACTTTGGCATTACCAAACAAACCCGTAATTGCTTTCCATTGTTCGCTAGAAAACACTTGTCCTTGAGAGGAAGTGTTCGAACCTGATACAGCATTGGCACGAGCCGACCCTTGACTGCGACCACTAGAGGACTTCCCCCCCTGGCTACCATCACCCATGGTAGAAGGATAGTCGTGTAGATCAAAGCACTTGGCCTCAATATGATCCCTTTTCTTGCAATGGTTACACACTTTTTCCGACCAACAACTTGATGTCTCGTGACCCACCTTTTTACACTTGCCACAAACAGAACCCGACCCTTCGCGACCACGATTTGCAGCCCATGTACGGACAGCAAACCCCATGGCTGGAGGCGGGTCCTCTCGAACCCGATCAAAACCACGCACTAGTTCCTCTTGCGAAACCTGATGATAGGCTTTATTCAACGTAGGTAAGGGATCTTGAGCCAAAATATTGGACCTTGTTTGAGCATAAAACTCAGAACAAAGACCAAGAAGAAACTGTTGCAGCCGATCATCTTCACGGCGTTTTTCATGTTGTCAGCCAATATCACAAACACACTTTCCACATTTGCAATTAATTAAAGGTTCAAGCTTAGCAAGTTCATCCCACAAAACCTTTAATTTACAGAAATAAATTGCAACAGACATATTTTTAGGTTGTTCACAACGATTAATTTGAGCCTTTAATTGTTGAATACGAGGACCGTTTACTACACAAAAACGTTCATGTAAATCATCCCACAGACGCTTAGCATTGTCATAATTAGAAAGCATAGATTTTACCTCCGGATCGATCGTGTTCATGAGCCACGAAACAAGCATACAATGCACCACAACCCAATCATCCTTGGTTGCGGGTGGCACAAAATCGGTGATGGTTCCATCCAAAAACCCAAATTTTCGACGAGAAGACAAAGCAACATAAACAGCATGCGCCCAAGCATCAAAGTTGTCTAGTTTCAATCGAATCGGCGTGATAAAATCACTCGGTCTGTCATGCGCCCCTAAATAAAAAGGCGAGTTGGTTTCAATTTTTGGTGGTGGTGGCGGTGGTGTATCACCGCCAGCCATGACTGTGTTTAAGTGAGAAAAAAATAACCTTGCTCTTATACCATGCTAAATATCAAAACACAAGGCTTGAATTCACATTGATGTTCACGCAAGAATATATAATACAAGCTAGCCCTATGAACATGGGATTAGGAAACTACCAAAAAGATAAATATCAAAAGATATCTTAGCACAAAATATGCTAAGTAAATATATCCTAATATTCCCTAAAATATATCCTTAATAGTGTTACTTGTATTCTGAGTAACTCCTACAAGTAACTCTAGACCAAAATCTTATACCAAACCAGTAACACCCTACAAGTAACCCCTGATCAAAACCAATAACACCCATACAAATAACCCTAGAATACAAGTAACACCTACAAGTAACCTGACAAAACCAGTAACCCCCTACAAGTAACCCCGACCAAAACCAGTAACACCCATACAAGTAACCCCAAAATACAAGTAACACCTACAAGTAACCAGTAACACCCTATAAGTAACCCTGACTTAAACCAGTAACACCCATACAAGTAACCTCAGAATACAAGTAACACCTAACAAAACCAGTAACACCCTACAAGTAACCCTTGCCGCACCATGTGGCCAGCCACATACAAAAATTTGTAAATCACTAATAATAATTTTAAGCAAATATTCCAACAATATCCACAATTCAAAAAGCAAATTCTAGTTACTTTCTGGCACGTAGATTGGTGTAGATAAAATTTATATTGCTATATTTTCAAACAATTTGTGAATGGCTCGTTTAATAACCAAGTTAATCAGCGAGCTTTTTTCATGAACAAATTTAGATATATATGAGCTTCTTTAATGAATGACTTTTAATTTATATTTTTGTCATTTAAAAATCTCAAATTCACCATCATAAAAAACCTTAATTAAAAAATTTAGACTTAAATTAAAAATTGTGAGTTAGTCACTAATAGTTTATAAAAAGATAAAATGATCAATTTATATCAAAGTTGTATTTTACATCACAGCACATTGTATTTTAGATATCAACTCTTAGGGCTTTTTCTGATTTATTGAAATGAACTGATTGAAGCTGAACTGAATTGAACTGAGTTTTTATGAGAGAAGGAAATTAGGAACTGAAAACATTAAATATTTATGGTTGTATATATAAGTTAGTTGCTAGCTATAAGCCATCAAAATAATTACTTTATTACATTATGTGAAATTAAACAAAGTCATGCGTACGTGTGTATGATGAAGACCACAAGTATAAAGAACTTGAAGTAAGCATGCAACTAATAAAGGATGATATCACATAAATGACTATTTCTAATTGCTGAAAGTCTGCTAATCAAACTAAAAAGATTTCAATTGTTATATAACAAGTAGACATTGGTTAACTTTTGTTACTTGGGTGGCAAGTTAACAATACGTAATACTGTAATTTTTCCTCATTTCACAAGTTGAGGTTACTTATTTGTGTGGGAAACTGGAAGTTGACACGTAGTTAATAATCAATGTAGTTGCAACAAGGTTTTGTCTTAAGTTTATGTCTTCTCTTCTAAATTTTAACTATATTTATCTGGTTTGATTTGATCTAGTAAGTTATCAATAATTGTTCAAAAATTGAAGCTTAAGTCTTAACGTACTGCGCTTGATTCTACGTTTAATGTCCAAATATTAACAACTTATTCTATTCTACTTATTCCATAAACTTAATACTTTTAGTATCAAATTAGTAGAAGGATTCAAATAAGACTAATGAATAGTTAAATATCAAATACAAATCATTGGATATTAAATTTAACGCCCTATCTCAAGCCGTTATTTATCCATCTTTCATCTGCCACTTATGCCTTCCCTAATTCATATCTGTTGAAGACTTGAAGTATAAGCTTTCCAAAGTGACCCATGCATAATGAAAAAAGAAAAGATAATTAATCACTTTACAAGGCTAAGAGGGTACTCCAATCGCCATATGATTTTAGATTGGAACGCCCTTGGACTAGTAAAGTAAGGAGTAGACTCTTCGTCTCTTGGTTGTGGGAAAGGCCCAGCAGATTCGTGGAAACGAGTAGAATATAAAAGAACGAAGGTAGTGTATGTATTTCAATAACTAACAAAAACAAAAATCAATATTATTACATCTTAACCCATCAAAAGTTTGTTATCGTCCATAAATTTAATAAACTTTTAATTTCACTCATTTATTTCATAACCTAATCAGCAAATTAATTTTTGCATATAAACTTCTTTATTATTTTCATACACAATTAAAATATATTAAATAATATTATTTTCATCACACTTCTTGACGATTAAATAATAGTGAGTCCTTAACGTAGAGCCCTACAGTTACTTTTGATTGTTCCGCTATTGCCCGTTTGAACACCAAGCCTACTCATCTTCAACATTGCAGCAGCAAAATCATTGAAGAAAGCTCCCTCATTACTCGCATAGAGTCGAACCGCACGATCAGTTTGGCCTCCACGACCGGTGAATAGTACTTGGTCCGAGTGAAGTAGACCTTCAAAATTGGTTAAACCCACAAAGTATTCGTTGTTAAAGGCGTTCGGACTACGAACATCCAACGGACCAAGGTTGTTGTCACCACCATTTCGGGGGCATATACTTTGCAAGAATTGTGCGTAAGCGGGAAGAATGTTTCGTTCGTTGTAGGCTCGATCTCGGAACCTTAGGCACCTAGCTTGCCCTAATGTGTGAGCACCTAAACATAAACATAATTTGTGTTAGCCAACTATACATAGATTAATTTGAAAGTAATTAACGCAAAGACTTATAATAGGATTGTATTCCACTATTATATACTCTCTGTCCCATAATATATACATGACACGGTTAAACATTGCACACATGTTAATTTACTTAGCTAATTTGAATTTTTTTTTTAATAATTAAATATTAATGAAAATTATTTTTAAAATTATATTATGAAACTTTATATTAAAACATATCTAACAACATATTTTGTTATAAAAAATATTTTTATTATGTTAATAAAAAATTATGGTCAAACCTAGCCAGTGCATGAATAGTGAATAAAAAGTCCAACGTCTCATGTATTGTGGGACGGAGGAAATATTATACTTTAAAATGTTAAACATAATCCTAAGGGTTATATTTAAGAAACTAAAAAAGGAAATTTTGAGGATATATTAACATTTATCACACCAATATACTCGTGATTTTGTCATGAATTCTCAATTTAGTTCTATTTTAAGAAGTATAAAAAGGAAATTTTGAGGATATATTAACATTTATCACACCAATATACTCGTGATTTTTTCATGAATTCTCAATTTAGTTCTATTTTAAGAAGTATATTTAATTCTTATATATAAAGAAATACATATATTATCACCATTTTTTAATGCAACATATTGACTTTTATACTATTCATATACTCTACTTTTACTAGTTTTGATAACAACGAGAAAATAGATATATAAAGCTAGATACGTCTCGATTTATACTTATTTGATTTTATAATTTTTACAGATTAATAAAATATACGGAGTATATATTAATAATTAAAATCACGCGTTACTAGCATGAAAT
This sequence comes from Chenopodium album, assembly GCF_948465745.1. Classification (NCBI taxonomy): domain Eukaryota; kingdom Viridiplantae; phylum Streptophyta; class Magnoliopsida; order Caryophyllales; family Amaranthaceae; genus Chenopodium; species Chenopodium album. The sequence goes on along the minus strand of NC_137836.1, from coordinate 2,161,714 downwards.
TAAATAATCTGAGAATTGTTACATTCAGAAGACAACGTAGGAAGTGTTACATAGTTTCTAATTTTTGTTTATATAAAACAAAATGTTGCGATAGGATTTTGAGGATAAGAACTACTAATGTTAATTATATTATAACCACGCATTCCTAATGGAAGACTATTGCTAAGAGTAGACTGTTGAAGATTATAATAATTTTCTCAAGTTTTTAGAGTTGAAATTTGATATAATCCAAGAAATCGGACCGTTGAGTATTATTTTTTAATATCATATATATAATGTTGTTACGTATCAGCTACTTTAATCTAATTATTTATCTTCACCAAAAAAATTAAATTATCATTAGAGAATTGACAGGGTTAAAGAATAAAAACCTGAAAGAGCAACGATTTCTCGGACAGAAAAACCTTTGCGAGAGAACAAGGAGACGAGGTCACGGACGTTATCAGAACCGAAGGGAAGATTAGTATCAGCTGCACCAGCACTTGGTGTTGAAGTTGAGTCTCTTCTTCCAAATTCAAGATTCCAGCTTGGACCTCCAAGCTATAAATTCCAACAATCAATTACTATATTAGTTAACATAATTAGTTAGATCATATTATTAATTTCAATTATGTATCATTTATATTATGTTACATACATTGTTTCTCATATTATATCTTTAGCAATTTTAGGTATAAAAAAATATAATAGTCCTTTTATTTAATTTTATTTATTTTTTATTTTTTATATTTTTGTCAATTTTATTGAGCGTGTTTAATTAGTAGCTCACCGCAACAACAGACTCTTTAGCAGCAAGTGCCACAATATCTGAGCAAGATACTACACCGGGACAAGTAGCCTCAACTCGTTGTTTGATGGAGTCTATCACATCAAATCCTTGCAAAGAGCCAACGTTGTGAACGGATTGTTTTTCACCACCTTGAATATCCACTAATACTGATGCATCACATCCCTGTATTTAAACATAAGTCACAACATGTTACAATTTCTTTTCATAACGAGTATTCACATTATTGGAAGTATTAGTGCTAACATGAATTTAGATGATTGTACAATGTGTATAATCTAGCTAGGTACTTACACCAACAAAGCAATCATGGAAATGAAGGCGAAGCAACAAAGCACCCATTCTTTGATCATTGGCAATAGCATCTCTAATGACTGATTGAACGATAGTATTAAAATTAGGGCATCTTGAATCGTAAAAGTTTGTAGACAACCTACTTTGAGCATGAGTTGTGGTGGTGAAGGATAAGACGAGAAGCAAGAACATGCAAAGACTAGCAAATGGAGCCATGTAGTTTAAAATAGCCTTAACTTGAATGAAATTACAAGTAATTAGCATTTGCTAGCTAGGAAAGCTTGTAACAATAAGATACTTTGAACTCAAATTTATATGATTTTTGTTGAACTCATAAACTACGATTATATTATTGCAAATTGAAAACTGTAGAAGAGGTCCATGAATTATAATTTTCTTCAATTGTTACCATGTCCACGAAAAAAACCGACAACACTTATCGTATAAATTTTTAATTCATATTTATATAATCCATCAAATTGTAGGTTAGAAATCAATATCAAGAAATATGTAATATAATGATTCTTAGGAAGTTAATGAGCTGTATTAATGCGATTGATTGAGAATAATTCTTGCCGAATTGGTCAATCACATCACCGTGTTAGTAATATATAATTGTCGTCTCTTTATAAAATATAATAATAATGATAATTATCTTTACTATATTTATAATCGAATTCTTCATCAACTCTAAACTTAGCTTTCAATGAGATAAAAATCAAAGAAAAAAAAAAGTCATGAAAAAAAGAAAGAGTATAAATGGAGTTATTTTTGTCATCGTATAAGCATAAATAATAAGTGGACAATAATATGTTGTATGAAATATGAATACACCATTTTGTTGCTAGGTCCAAATGAGTCATAAGGCGTTACAAATGGAAGAGGAAGATTTTCTTAGACCTTGTTTTGTTCACATAAGTGGTTTAATTTATTTAAATTGACAATTTGTTTTAATTAAAAGAGTCAATTAAATTTGATTATAATAGTAAAGAACAATTTAATCAGTAATATAAACTAGATTTGAATTTATTTATTTATTTATTTATTTTGGTGAATAAATTAGATTTAATTAGTATACATATAAAAGCATATGAAGTATGGATTATATGTTAAAAAATGTTATACAACAACTACATTTGTTCTATCCTATTTTTGTTCAACAAAACCATACTAAACGTGGACGTTGAAAAAATAATAAACTAAAAAAGAAGTATGGGCTGAAAATTTGTCCTTTGATATACTCTTAACATTTATTATATAGATTTTAAAAAAAAAAATGAAAAGAAGTTAGCTAGCCATCCCTAAACTCTGCACCAAATTGCTGATTAGACGTCATTAGGTAAGGGATCAATTTAGACGTTGTTAATAAGAAGTAAGCAAATAAAAATATTCAGCAAAACATAGTAAGCTAGAAAATGTCGAGTAATTTCAGCAAATTTGAAAGAAAAAATTATTTAAAATAAGCAAGTACCAATGACAAATTGATTCTGCAAGCTGTCTCATTTCTATTCTCGTGATTGTAGATTTTCGTTGACAATAATTTAGCTCGTGATTGAAAGCGAGGAATAGCTTAAGTGGTTAGAATTTTTCCGAAATGCTGCAATAGATTTTCACCACTTGTCTTTGTGGCTCTCTAAACATCTAAAAAAATTAATAGCTCGTGATTGTAGATGACTAAACATTCCACTTCGTTAGCCTAATCTACTTTGAGATATTCTTATATTTGAAGCATGATTTTTAAGTTATATTTATATTTCATGTCTCATTTTATCAAAAAAGTCAAATTTAGTCTACGGTATTTTTAGACAGTTTAAAACTTTATTTTATTAATTACTCCGTAAAATATAGGAATTGATGAAAACAATAATTTGTGGCAAAAGACGGAACTTGCTAAAATTGTACATTTGGCTTCATATTATGTCAATCTCCAAGTCTCCTACATGAACTCAAGGTTTTTTGGTAAATCCCAAACCAGGTATATAAGAAATGTACTACTTCCTCTGTTCTTTTTTACTTGACCTATTTCTTTTATCACGCTTGCCAATGCAAAAATTTAACAATTAATAACTTAAATTCTCCATAAGTAAAAATCATAAAAGTTATATATTATGATAGTACTTATTGAGACGAATCCAAAAAGATCATACATGAATATATTTTCCCTTACATATTATTCACAAAAGACAGTCAAAGGAGGGGTGGTGAATAGTGTAAAAGTCAAAGCGGGTCAAGTAATAAAGAACGGAGGAAGTATGTTTTTAATTTAGCCTTACTTATTGTATGTGGGCTGCTATTAATGTAGTTAGCCTTTTATGTCTAATACTCTAAGCCCATTCTTGTAATTAGGTTTGACCCAGTGAAATAGAAGGCAATAGAGTACATAACGTGTATATACTTTTTTACATGGTATTAGAGTCCAAGTTGAGTTGAGTTGTGATTTGTACTTAATTGCTTACTTCGTATATTATAGACAGTTCGCATGTGACTTCTTGACTGCAGTGTTAACCACCGTAAACAAGTCTATATGAGAGTAGAAGTGTTGTCACACATTAAACAAACATTAAATCATAGTAACATTGCACCTAACAAAAAGCAAATTATATGATACAAATCATACAATACATACACGACCAACTAATTCAATAAACTTCAATACAATTACAAAATATAACATTCTTATTTCTTCGTCAATTATTACAAATGTGTGCAAATATTCACCGATACACATCATGCGTGGTTTTATACTTCCGTTACACCCTTATTATCTATAAGCAACCACACAAACGCTAAATGTTTACAATGTTCAAATATTAAAATAAATCAAGATCAAATAAACCAACTAACCAAGCTAAAATATTGAATAAAAATTCCATAAAATCACCACTAAATTCCTTCTCTTCGGCTCCAATATCCATAACCTTCAAAAGATTTTCACCCACACTAAAAACCATTTCAACCAAAAAACCAACATTTTGATTTCTTTTACTAATTTCTTGAAATAAATTTGTATCCAAGAACTCATTACAAACACCTTTTTTCATACTAATTTCACATTTTTTAATCTCATAAAGTGCTAATTTTTTAATATTAGTAAAAATCTTACTAACATCGGCTAAACTATAAATATTCCTAAGATTAATTACCTTATTCCTTGCATCTTCAACTCCCATCTTAATTTCAAAATAATTCCTCTCACAAATTGTAACAATTCCCCAATTAATGCTCTCTTCTTTTATAATTTTTATCGGCATGATCTTCTTCTTCACATTTTGTATGTAGTCCACATTTTCGTACAATGCTTCTAACAATTGATCTATGGCTACCCATGTCAATTGTTCGGGGTCGGTTTCGGGTTTGGGTATGTTATGTATGAAAATGGACTTGCAAGTGTCTGGATTTTGGGTTATGTTACATATGTTTTGGATAAAATTTTGTGTATCCGGGTCAATTTCATGATCAATGTTGCAAAATAATGGGGGAAGAAAAACTAGTAGAATTAATATAATTAATTTGTGATTAGAGTAGAAGAATGCCATTTTTTTTTTTTTTTTGGTCTACAAATGAAAGTTACTACTACTAAATTAATATAAGATACATATTTAAAGAATGATCATGATAATAGAGGCATTTAGGGAAATAGTCATGATTTTGTAACATTTTTAGAAAAAAATAGTGTAGTTATTTATGAAGTAATGACCTAAAATAGAATCATAAGTAGTAATACACTGATACTAGTAATGGAATGGGAAAATGAGATATTTATTCATTAAGCGAAGACTAAATGGTATGAATGAGCGGATTTGTTACTCTCATGATTGACTTTATAATTAGTTTTCTTATGTGTAAACCACATAAAACCGTGCACTCATAATAGAAATGAGAATGTGAAAACATACCAAAATCATTTCCAAAGATAATCTTGACATGTTAATATGTCTCTATCACGAAAGTGGGGAATAGCTCTAGTGGTTAAATCTTCTTACCTGATACCGAGAGATCATGGGATTGATTCTCATTACTCACTTTTATGGCTCTCTAAACACCAAAATATGTCTCCATCACTCCATGTTTCCATCTTTGCTTTGAAACTACCTAGTTAGTGAGCAACTAAACCTAAAATGCAATATCTAATGGCAAACGTAATTGATGTAGATGTCTTATATATAGGGATTTATGCTACCAAAAAAAAACAAGCTAAATAATTTCATTAATGTATATAGTAACACAATTAATACCTTATCGAATGTGTAAACACCACGCTTCAAATCTCAATTTCATTAAATTAAAAAAAAAAAAAAAAAAAATTAAGAATTTGAGCATCAAAAAAAAAAAAAAAAAAAAAAAAAAAGAATTTTTTTAAACAAACCTAACAATCTTTGGGCCGTCAGCCCATCACCTATTGCAATTTATTAGAACACAAGCTAGATAACAAATATGTGCTGTTGTATGTGGGCTTACTTGTACAGACAGTAGTACATAAAACTCTACCTAAATAATCCAACTTTATCCACCTAAAGGGTTCAATGCTTACATCTTGCTGTTTGATGGGATCTTTTGTGAGCATTGTTCTTAGGGCTGGTAGTCCTGACCCGACCCAAAAATTAGATCCAAACCCAATTTGAAGTTACTGAAAAAAAATCTAAACTAGACTAACCAAACCCGAACGGTCCAAACATCATATATTTTTCAATAATATTCAGTTTTACACTATTTATAGTTTTTTTAGCACAACGAATCATATAGTGGCATAACCAGAAATTTTACATTAAGGGGCCAAGATTAGGGGTGTCCATAATTTGGATTAAAACCGAAATCCAATCCAATCCACACCGAATTATCAAATCGGATCGGATCCGAATTTTAAATTGGATGACATATCAGATTGGATTGAGATTTTTAAAATAATGTATCCCCTTCGTGTTTTAATAAGTGTTATTATAGTTTGACCAAACACGCATGTCGAGACACAACTTTGACCATTAATTTATCTAATCATATGTTAATAAAATTATTGAAAAATTCATCTTATGAAAGTATACATTATAACGAATCCAACAATGTATTATATAATATCATTTTTTTATATACTAGTATTAGTGAATTAATCAAGTCAAAACTATTATGTGAATTGTGAAAAATGTAACACTCATCATGTTGAAGTTTAAAGTTTTGATGATGATAGACTTAAACTCAAGCAAACTTATCTCGATCTAAAGGTTTCTTTTAGTGTTTTACTAAGAACAGGTAAAGTAGACCTTGGTGGTGGAAGAGTAGCCTTATCTAAATAAGAAGAACGTGAAGAAGAAGAAGAAGAAGAAGTCATTAAGAAGGTTAATCAAGATAAAAGAAGAGATACCTAACGGGAACTTACTTCTCTAACAAGAACTATTCCAGTTCCTTAACAGGAACTTGAAGAGAGTAGTAACTTGGTCCTGGTCTGCGTGAAGCCCAAGCAATCCTCGAGTACAGAATAAATCGGCACAACAACTTATTTAGTTAAGATTTTATCTTCTAGATTGGTTGTTAAATATGTTAAGTTGGGTTTGCACGAAACCTATTAGAAGCGTGACAAGTTGCTTGGTAAATCTAATTAAAACGAAAAAGATAAAAGATAGATTTTAAGTAAAGATTTTCTAATTGATTTTATTTCTTAAAATCCGTTTAACAAAAAGATATTATTCTTTTTGTTAAATCTTTCCTTATCTTATTTTTCCGAAAAGATTTTATTCTAAATGATTTACATTAAACCGTGTTTTGGGATTTAGTTAAATTAACTTATTTATCTTTGAAAAAATTGCTGGCAATAATCTGAACTTTGCCTCGTCCGCCCATATTAATCCCAACTTTCGTTTATTATGTTTCACTCCCAACTTTAGGGGGTATTAATTTTCATTGCACCCTACAAGTTAAGCAACCTGTTGTAGCATGTTCATAGCTGACGTGGCATCTCCAACGAATCTTTTTTTTTTAATTCATGTTAGAAGGGTTGATCTCTGTCCTCTGTCTCTCCTTAACAAACAAACCCCTTTCTACATCTACCCTTTTGTATTTAATCAATTAAAAATACAATTTCGCTCAATGTCAAGTGGATCTTCTTCTTCAAGGGGTGCTGGGTTGATTTCGTCACGATTGAAGTGCAAATGTGGGGCTGTTGCGGTGGTGCAAAAGGCAAAAAATGGTGATAACGCAGGGCTGAAGTTCTTTGGGTGCCCTAATTGGCATGTGAGTTCAATTTGTCAATGAAATTCAATTATTGTGTGGAATTATATGAACTAGGGTTTTAAATTTCAATTAAATTGGGGGTTTTAATGTTGCAGGTTGGTGATTGTGGGTTTTTCCAGTGGGTTAATGTGTCTAATGGAGGTGATGCCGAATTGCGATTTAAGCTATTTGAGAAAGACACTTCAATTGTTGAGAAGGAGATGGAAGTTGAGTTCATGAAAGAGAAATTGAAGTTTGTGGAGAAGAAATTGGACATGAAGACAGAGGATTTGAATGATACAAAAATGGAGCTATCCCACACTAGAATTGAACTAATGAAGGCTACTAGGAATGAAAAAAATTTGTCACTTGCACTGTTTGTGTCTTGGATTTTGTTTGCAATGTTTCTAGTTTATTTGAAAACTTAAAATTGATTTTGTACTGGTGAAGGTAGTTTAGGTGGCTTAATTTAGGGATTATGACAGTTAATGTTTATTAGCCACCTAACCAATCTAATGTATGATGTTCAAGTGATGAATAAATAAACATTGTTGTGAATATCATTCGCATTTCTTAATTGATAAGTAGTTAGCTAGTGCGAAATATTACAAAGTTATAATCATTGTTTGCATGCAAAATACAATACACATAAACATTGTTTGCAAATTATGAGACAACACAACAATGTCACCCAAAATATTGATTAAATCAGAGTTTTATAACTATGCCTAAGTGAGACATCCATCCACTACTTAGTAGGCTGATGCAGGGTTGAGTTCTGGCTTGACTGAATCATCTGGAACCAAGCCATAGCTGATCTGTGCCCTGGCCTTGCAGCTTCACCAGTTTGCCCTGACCTTGTTGTTGTTGATCTCAGCTGCCTCGATGTCTGCTAATAGAACAAACCATAAAAACATAAGAACATGGGCTTTAGTGTTAGGTTTTGAGAAAAAAAAAGGAAGAAAAGTTACAATGTCATAAACTTACTGAAGTTATTGCTGACCCATCAGGTGCAACCAGGACACCTACACCAACAAGAACCTGGTTCCTACCTCTACCTCTGCCCCTTCCCCTTGCAGCACCAGCTCCCCTTGCTGCACCAGCTCCCCTTGCAGCACCAGCACCCCTTGCTGCACCAACAACCCCAGCTGCAGTAGCACCCCTTTGCTGCACCAGCACCCCTTGTTGCACCAACAACCCCAGCTGCACCAGAACCCCTTGCAGAACTAGATCCACTTGCATCACCACTTCCTCTACCAAAGCTAGAGCCTTGCCTGCCACCTCTTGAACCCCTTCCCATGTGAATCATCCTACCACCTCTACCTAGATGAGTAGGTTGTACTGTCATTGAGTGGTGGGCAGTAGATGGTGCAGCCTGAGAAGTTGTTGTAGCTTCTGCAACTACAGTCTCCTTCCTTGGCCTCCCTCTAGGTTTCTTAGCGGCTGGAGGAGGGGCTTGCCTAGTATCTTTCTCAGGACACTTTCTTTTATTATGTCCCTTTGTGTGGCATAAAGAGCATGTCATCTCAACCCCATTCCTGGTAATGGTTCCTGCCTTTTTGGGATTTTCAAAAGGATCCTTGATCCTGTTCTTCCTAGGTCTCCCAGGTCCAATTTTAATTGGAGGTGGGTCAACTGGCAAGGAGACCTTAGGCCAATGCCTTTCCCCTTCACATGGTGGAATAGATCCTAAACCATACACACATCCAATAAATACAAAATAAAAGACTAAGTTATAAAGTAAATAGTTTTCAGGTAGTTAGTTTTATACCTGCATATGCTTTGAGGTAGGTTGCCTTATGGTAGCATTGATCAACATACTGCTCAGCTTCTTGTCTTATGTAATAAATAGAAGCCACTTCATGGCAACATGGAATACCAAGCATGTCCCATTTCTTGCAAGTGCAGCTCCTTGTTTAAATTCACCACTAGCTGGTCCAAGTAATAAGTGACATTGAATAGGGTTTCAAATGATGGCATAACCTCACATTCAGCTGCCTTTTGCTTCTCAATTTCCAAATTTGCTTGAATCCTTGGACAAAGCATGGTTGTGGCTTTCATCATTGTCTGTCTCTTCAGCACAACCCTTAGCATCAAAGCTGTTCTGATATCCTCTAGACAGTACAGCAAATGCTTTGTTCTAGCTTGTATGATGTAGCCATTGAATGTCTCAACAATGTTACTTGTAATGGCATATGTCTTGATGTCAGGTTTGAGGAAAGCCCTGCAAAATAGCTTGGGGTTGTGGGCTTTGAAAGCATTCATATCATCCACATTCACCTTTCCTAGCTTCTCAAGGTTCTCCTCATAATCAGTCATGCTGTAAGCTTTAGCAATCCTCCAAAAAAGCAACTTCAATTCATCTCCCCTGTATGTCTTGTGCCATTTTGCAAAGATGTGTCTTGCACAGTGCCTGTGCTCTACATTTGGCAATACAGTTGACACTCCGTGCAAGATACTCTATCCATGAGGCCAAGTTAAACATGTAAACTTCATTTTCAAACAAATGCAACTAAGCAAAACAGCATGAGAGTGAGTGGGTTCAAACCTGATGTTCATCTGAAATGATTGCCATGCCTTCCCCTTCCTTCAGATCTAGTGTGGATTGCATTTTCTTGAAGAAACACTCCCAGGAGTCATTGTTCTCACCTTCAACAATGGCCCAACATACTGGGAACATCTGATCATTGCTGTCCCTTCCCACAACTGACATAAGCTGACCCCCCAAAAAATTCTTAAGGAAGCAAGCATCTACTGCAAGCACCTTCCTACAACCCTCCTGCCACCCCACTTTTAACCCTTCAAAGCATATGAACATCCTCTTAAAAGCAGGAGGCTCCTTCTCACAATCAGTTACCAACTCCAACCTAGTACCAGGGCTGCTTCTCTCCAATGCAGCCATGTAACCACCTAGCTTGTTGTAATGGTCATGCATAGAACCATGTAACATCCTATGAGCCTGATACTTAATCTTGTATGCAAAGTCCCTAGTCACTAACATCTTGAAAGCTTTTCTAACACACTCTTGAATTTCCTTTGCAGACCAATGAGGCCTTGTCTTGAATACCTCAAGGAACTATCCAGCTACCCAATTTGACTTAATCTGCCTATTCCTTTTCATATTCCTTTGGCACCAATGTTCACCTTTCACAGTCTTCACCACTATACAAGCTCTCCTACTGTCCCATGAAGCATATACATAAAATGGGTAACCTTCAACAACAGCACACACCTAATCTTTGTTACCTTCCACTGTCACTGACTTTGAAATACACATCCCTGCCCTGCAAGATCCCATACTTAGCTACTGCACTCCTAAACTCAGCTCTGTTTGCAAATCTCTTCCCTACTTCCCAATGAAAAGTCCCAAAATTAGTGTGTGCAAATGACACTAATTTGCTGGACTGTCTTTTCCTCCTTGGTTCCAGCTCCTCTTCACCACTATCAGGTGGAGTATGCACCTCCTCATCACTATGCTCATAGTCACTCTGTGGACCAGAACCCTCACCTACCTCAGTTCCTGTCTCCTCACCAACTTCTACCCTTTCTTCTCCCTCCTTGTTTAAAGTCAAACACTGAACTGCCTCATTTTGGCTTTTCCTAGCATTGTCAAGTAACTTAGATGTGGTATCTTCAACCCTTTGTCTAGCTAAAGTGTACTCCTCATCCTCAGTCTCTAATTCAAACTGCAGCTCTTCATCCAATATTTCCTCCCTCTCTTCAACCTCTAAATCATCCAACCCTTGTACCTCTTCACCTCTTTCAAGTTCTTGTTCAAGACCCTCACCATCATCTAGTTCCTCCCCTGCTCTACCCTCACAAGCATCAAGACCCTCACCAGCATCACTGTCAACATCTGAATACACTTCACCAAAAAAAAGTGGCTACCTCTTTTCCTTTCTCTAAAGCTGTCCCTTTCCCTTTGCTTGAACCTGACCCTTTCCCTTTGTCTAAATCTAATTCTGGTTCTGGTGGTTGGTATGGTGGATCATCTCTGTCACTCTCAGAACTATCAGTTGGGATTAGCTTATTTATAGTAATAGGGCTATCAGGTCTTGAATCTTCCCACTCATAAGTGTTCACAAGCTCAGAGTTAGTTTGTGAAGCTGAAAGAAGGGGAGAGGCTGTTGATTTAGGGTTAATGACATATTTAATTTTGATACTACTATGGGTGGCTAAATTACTGGTGGGTGGAATGGAAACAAAAGGGGTGGGAGCATCTACTTTGGCATTTAATGAGTTGTCAAGGGTATTTTGGGAAGGTTCAGAAATAGTCAAGGGAGGCTGACTTTTGTTCCTTGGACTTGTTCTCACTGGTGGTCCCCTCTTTACAGAAATGTTTTTGGGTGTCACAGTTTTGGGTTTTTTTGATGAGGTTGGCTGCTTTTCTTTTGGGAAGAGGACAATACTGGGTCATTATCACCATGCACAACATACACCTCAACAGCCCTATTATTAATTGAAACATCTATCAACTCCCTCATACTGTCATCATCATCAACTCTCCTCAACCCACCTTTCAAACTCAGTCCTGGAACTAAGTACATAAACCCCTGTACTCTATCCTTATACTTTCCACACTTCATAACCAACTCTAACAGATAAAAACCACACAAATGATCAGGGTCTTCATTAAAGGTTCTACCTTTACCATTTATATAAACCAATTCACCATTGTCAAGATTCTGAAACACTCCTCCATGCCACATTTTCAAGGTAAATTTAGTTGGAGCCATACATAAATTAACAACAACTACATTACAATCAAGACTACACTAAATCAAAGCATGTACAGTTCGAAGTTAAACAATCAAAACAACAACAGCAAAACACAAAGTAATTACAACCCACAACAATTTGAACCCATAATTAACAAATACATATCATATTCATACTCAAATTCATCAATTCCCAATTTAATTCATTAGAGTTTGAGATAAAGTTGCATAATTTATGCGCAATTTCAGTGGAATTGAATCGAAACTTAGTGTTAAAAAACTTACCACCAATGGAAGTTCGTCACTTTCCCAAGAACGCGTGGTAATTCTTCTTGTCAGAAATCGAAGATCGTGACGTTATGGTGTAGTACAATTCTGGTTGAAGCTTCAATAATGGCGTCAATTTGAGGGATTTTTTTTTTATGCTCTGTTGTAGTAAATGAAGAAGTAATTGAAATGGAGGGAGTTGTAGAGAGAGTAAAGAGAGTAGTTGGGAGGGACACCTAGCGTGGCAGTAATAAGGGAGGGAAACTTCTCAACTCCCTAAAGGTAACCTCCTAAACCGGTTTCAGGTAAAATGGGTGCAATGAAAATTAATACCCCCTAAAGTTAGGAGTGATACATAATAAACGAAAGTTGGGATTAATATGGGCGGACGAGGCAAAGTTCAGATTATTGCCAGCAATTTTTCCTTTATCTTTTGAAAAACCCTACTTGCTATACAAGTAAATCTTGTATAAATAGTAGAGATCTCATTTCATAAGTTTTTGTGAGTTTATGCATGAAGAAATCTCATAGCTTAATTTGTGTAAGTTTGCCAAGCTTATAATCTTGTCATATTAGTTTCGGGTTTCGTGCATTGCTTGCCTAACATATTCTAGGTGTTTTATATTTTGTATTGGTTGGGTTTTTGGGTGAGTGTGTAATTTATACTTCGCATACAGAGAGCTAGCTTATAGTGTGAGGCTGTAAGTGTACTTTGGGAGTACGAGTGAATCTAAGTTTGGGACTTAGATTGCGTAGGATAGGGTCCTACTGTGTAGCAAGTTCATTGTGGAACTTGTGAGTAAAGGTCTGTTTGTATGTAATAGGTTGTAATTTGGTATTGCCCTATTATAGTGGATCGGAGTAACTTAGTTTTGAAAATCCCTTAGGAAGGATCGAGGTTTTACTTCCAGTTGGGCCCTGGAAGGTTTCCTCGTAAAATTTGTTTGTGTTTGCAAGTTCCTGTACAGTTTAATTAATTTCCGAAAAAAGTAGTAATAGGAACTCACCTACAATTTACCCCCCTTCTTGTAGTGTTCGTCTCAACTAACACATCAAAACATGGAGGGGATATTATAATTCGGATTTTTCGGATCGGATCCAAATAACCGAATTTTAATTTGGATTGGATTGGGTGAGAAATTATGATCGGATTGAAAACTTAAAAATCGAATTACATTTCGGATTGGATCGAATTTGGACTAAATTTAAACCGAAAACTGAACAGGCGCCCCTAGCCAAGATCAAATATACAAAGTATTTATTTATAATCTACTAGAAATAATTTTTAAATCTCATTGCACAACTTGTAAAAGTTTTAATACTGAGCTATAATTAACCTTATGGAATAAATTTATCCTAACACATATAATTCCTACAATTTTAATAAATAATAATTTTTTAAACGAAAAACTTAGGGAAAAAAAAAAAAAAAAAAAAAACTGTAAAATACTATGGTCATGTTATATTAAGAGATTCCAATATGGAGCAAGCCTACTTAGCCCACTAGCATATATAAAGCCTAAAGTAAAAAATAGTACATCAAGTGTCGAACTCTTGTTTCATGGAAGAAATTCCCTTCAATTTCCTAGGGATAAACCAACTAAGCTAAAATGTATATTTAACAAATACAATGCACAACTTATAAAAATTTTAATACTAAGCTATAATTGTTAACTAAATCAGGGAGGGGGGTGGGGGGGTGGTTGGGGCATGGCCTACCCCAGCCCTCTTGAATCTGCCCATGGAACCACGATCCAACATCCTAGTGCCTTAAAGGGCTCAAATGAGTGGATTTTTCATTTTGTGTGTTCCAGATAGAGTTATGAAAAAGAGAATGTTGGAAAGATTGAATCAGATTACTAAATATACAAGAGTATATATATATATATATATATATAGTGCATGAGAAAATAATAAAAAATGAATAGCTATATTTGTCTAGATACATTAGATAAGAGTTAAGGATATCTTTGACTATCAACCAAAAGAGTAAAATCAAGGGATCACAAATACACAATAACTAATAATGATCTGATTATCCTTTACAATTCCTACCCTAATTTGTACTAATTCAAACAAATTATATTGCTACTTTAAGGGACATTTTATATGTAGTCTTGTTTAGTTGTTTTATTAGTTTATTCCCTCATTTTCGAAAGTTTAACTCATTTTTCATTCAGAGCAATTTTAAACAATTCGAGTTACTTTGCAAGTGATTCCTTCAAAAAATCCTTATTACTATCTACCCCTTTGATCCACACTACTTACACGTTATTTCTTACACCTTTTCTACTTTATTATTATCGACCCTTTTCTTGTACCCACCCACTATTTTACATGATCTCTTATTTTGTTCACATTTTTATAATTATAGTTTTTCCCATGCGTTACTACTAGTGCGTATTTCCATATGCTCTTGTTAGCATATACTTGTATATGACTTGATCAATATGTATGCCCTCTACGAATGCGATACCCTTTAATTAGACATGTTTGTTTATGTAAAATTAGCCATCTTATCGATCATCTACATTCTGATATACTATATATATAAATTGTGATGAATCTAACAAGATTTAAATCTGTTTTATTTCGAGATTATATTTATGTAGCGAACAAAGGATAAAAGAGAAGCTTCGGCATGGGAACTAACGGGGGGTTGAGACAATCACATAAGGACATAAGCTAAAACCATTGGGCCTCAACCTAGAGTTGACTAAATTATCTAGGGACAAAAAAAATTGTGATCAAACAAGTAACAAAATAGTGGTACGACATTATTTGAGTTTTTGAAGCACTTATATATTTTAGATTTGTTGATATATACTTTGTATTATGATTTTATGAACCTGCCAGGCTGTTTGTAGCCGACACAATGAGAGTTTGCACTTACTAATAAGATAAAGTAGGGCCTTTTTATTTGGATCTTTTCACAATACAACTAACTTTGCTAGCTTTGCTTCGCTACCATTTTGCATAATGCAAGGGGCATTTATATTAATGACACACGTTGAATGGAAGGTCCCTTTTGGATTTCATACATGTTTGCAATGCCATGGTTGGCTAACAAAATATCATCTAAATCGATTTGATCATTCGTTTGTTATGTACTTACATAGAGCGAGATGTTATTTGATTCGCTTCTAAGTCATTTATAACATTTTTTTTTTTTTGTTTTACAACCTAACTAAGTTTAAGGTAACTTTTTGGTGCAGCAGGCCACACCATACAGCAGAGATTACCTGAGTTTTTTTGTTAGGGATTACTTGAGTTTTTCAATTGGGGATTACTTGAATTACACGGTCAGAAGTTACATGAGGGGTTTGGACAGGGGTTACTCAAGGGGTTCACCCAGTTAAGGGTTATTAAGTTAGGGGTTACTCGAGTTTCTCAATCAAGGGTTAATTGAGTTTCTCGGTCAGGCCGCATACAAAAAATTGTGACTCGAGTAACCCCTGACCAATAAACTCGAGTAACCCCTAAACGAGAAACTCAAGTAACCCCTGCCGTACGGAATAACAAGCCGCATATAAAAATTTGTGCTAAGTTTATAGCTATTTAATCATTGACTATTTATATTTAATTTAATATCCTCTCTAAGTCAATGCATCTTAATTTTGAACACAAATGCTATGTATACATCTAAATTTGCTAATTCTTTGTAATATTATAATAATTATGTTCTATATTATAATGAGAAAAAGATGATTTGCTCATTCAGAAAATAACGTCTAATAATTAATTAATACCAAGTATTATGTAATTTTTTATTAAAAAAAAATAATTTTCTTTTAGTTTGTCACCTTTTAAGTAGACAATACCATAGATATTATGATAGCTCTAATATATTTCGTTTATAATAGCCTTAATCTACCTATATAATTTTTGTATAATAATTTGTGATAGTGCATTAAGGAGCGAAGGAGCGGTATTGCTTCCCATCATCCCATGACATTGATGTTGATCGAAAAGATTTTATAGAAAATTATTTTTATTTTGTTGTAAATAAAATAATTATACAATAGAGCAAATAAAGGTCCTATCTTCCAACAATCACCTACTTCTTCAATTAATGAACCCATGAATCTGACTAGAAACTAGTACTAGCATGTATGGCAAAACCAATATATATACCATGACATTACCTTCATTTACACCTACATCATATATTTATATACCCCACATATTTTGTTGTTTAACTTAAAATTGCAATTCCTATATATTTTGTAAATACTATGTACTTATTTATATTGCATCATATTAGTTGGTGCATGACGACCCACAATGCAATATTAATTTCAACAATATAATATCATTTATGTTTTTCTTATTCATACAAAAAATTAATGTTTGATTTTGTTTATATTTGTGTCTTATTTGTGGATCTGGAATAATTTTCAAAATAGGCAAATTAATAGTGGATCGGAAAGGAATGGTTGTTTAAGATTATAACATAATGAGAATGCAGTTTCTTGTCACATACTTGATAGATTATGTAAATAATCTTATACTCGTATTATGCTTAGTTCATAAATTACTAGTGTACATATTGATTTTTAATATACCAAGCAAAACTTGGTGGAGTTAGTGGACAACTCACCTTGTGACTTTGATTTCACAAGATCGAGCCTTACCGATTACATTTGCTTGGGAGTAGGAGGATTCCCTTATTTCCCCCCTTTACTCTTAAACATTGACCTGCATAGATGAGCTGACTTAACCTGTAGGAGGTGTCGGTTCAGCAGGAACATGACTATATTTTTTATTACATATAAAGCATAAAACACGATTAAATGGGTGTATGCGAATAGTGATAAAGTTAAAATGTGTTAACTAAAAATAAAGAACTTATTATAAAAGTGATTAATTAATAACAATGATTTGAGATTAGTAACTTGATCTTGCGCTCAAACATGCATGCATGACACTACTTTAATTGTGAAAATTATGATCTCATACATTCAAGTTACAGTACTAAGCTAAAGAAATTTTTGTACTTTAGTTTGATCCCATTATTGTCCTAAAGTCAGAAAGTACCATGACTTTTTGGTGTCTTGTCGGTTGAGAGAAGCTTGTTTAAGTGACAAAAAAACGATTTGTGTAAGCAACACAATTAGCTAAGCAAACAACTAACTACTCCAATAACATTGCTCCAATATGCTTCAACTATAACGGATGAAGTAAAAATAGAGGGTATTTTGTAGATAATAATGATTAACAAATGATAGTGATTAATAACCAAGCAAAGTATATATGGTCATCTACAACGGTATGGTTTGCTTGTCACAAGATATTCACAATCATGCGTTTGTGGAATTAAATTTCATTACGGGACTTTTTAGGAGAGGGAGATTAAAATCTCTTACCCTTACGGCCTTACCCTTACCATTCTCCCTTTAATTTTCTGAATATGCCTTATCTGCTATTTTCAATTAGATTGAGTTGTGTAAGATTCAAACTCAATAAGGTTAACTTTAAAAAAAAATAATAATAAAAAAAAAATTATAAAAAAAAAATGAAAAAGTAAAAATAGTACACTAATAATTAAGATTGAATTTATGACATTGATAACTTATGGCAGTGATAAATTTATGATTAACCAATTAGATAGTGACTAATGATCACCATAACTAATTAATGGTCCCTTCATTTATTCTTTTGTATGAGATATTATAGCAAGTTTGGCGAAAGAAACACCTCTCTCCTCATAGTTACTACGGAGTACTACGTGTACCTTAGTTTACTCATTGAATAGAGTGGCCGGTGATAAAAGAAATGCTCCCTCCTTTCTCTTGTTTTACTAGTCTTTGGAATGATCCTATGTTATACTTGACAAGTCTTTTATATACTCGGGTACATTTGAATAACTAGTAAATAAATGAGACATCTAACATTTTACTATATAACTTTAGGTACACACGTGACACGTATGCATACAACGTACATGAATTGCATGTAACCCAATTCTTATTCTTGTGCTTAATGAATAATGAAAGTTGATCCCTCATTCACAATCACTTCATTAAAAGGTATCGTGTTATCCAACCCTCACAATCAGAAAATAAATTTCAAAAAAATATCATCTAATGTTGTAATTATCCATCATGTCCCCCACAAATTGAATAAAGACGCTGAAATTAAATTTCGCTCACAGACCATTACTCTATATCATATTAAAAACCGTGACAATTTTATCAAACACAACATTACTTTGCTATAGATCTAAGCAAATGAGGGAGTACTAAACTTTGCGGACTAATCAATATTGTATGTACATAGAAGATTTCCATTTTTTTACACGTGAAATTGAAATTTGGTACTATTGTTGCTTACTTTCTATTCTCACAATTATTGCTATTACACAATCTTGATTGATTGAGATGAGGTTGCCATCAAACATTAGAAGCTAAGGCCTACTCACTACCAATAAACAGGTTCACTGTATTACTATTGGTTGCTAATGTTCAACAAATTATTGTCGGTTGAGATTGGCTTGTTAAACGGCACAATGGCCCTTCTCTAAGCAACAAGATTAGCTAATTAATTAATTTATAATTAATGCAACTAATTTTTAGATTAATATAACTAATAAAGTCAGAAATAAAAGGTTTATCTTGGCATTGTTAGTGACATTGTAACAACCATCCAGCCTACTAAAAGAAAAATGGGTAATGTTATATGCAGCCCTAAGGGCTGCATATAAGCATTTAATATACTTCCTTTTTTAGTATTAAGTTGGGAATTTATCGACAATTCACGAGTAAATCGGTATAATAAATGGTTATTTATTGTCTTTCCTTTCCATTTTTAGTTTCTTATATGCAGCCCTAAGGGCTGCATATATCTTTTTCCAAGAAAAATTAACAAGGTCTAATTAATTAAAGATACATCTTCATTAATTCTAAATTAAGGCCTACCAACATTCCCTCACAAATTAATTATACTTCCTTCTTTTTACATTACATGTTTTTTTAAGGTTGGAAATAAAAATATTGATGTGACAAATAAAACTCATTAATTCATTCATATAAAAAAGTAGCATGAATGAATGACTTCGTATTAGTTACAAACCCAAACCGAATCTGAAATCACATGAACTCGACGGAAATGTAATCATCCAATCAAACCTTTAAAACTAATTTGCCTTATATTATGTAACTACTTAATAATTTTTTTATAATAAATAAACTAATTGACAATATAACCAAGTATGACTAAAATATGACCCAAATTGAACTCTATCTTATGACTTGGTTTTTACACTAAGAAAAAATGTCTACAAATTAGGGGAGCTTTTGTATTCGTAGAGTACTATTTAATATTATAATATGCTCCTATACAAGATAATACTTTACTGTAATGTATGCTAATATAACTGGCTTGAAATAAATTATTATAAACATTTATAGATTATTCAGACAAGAAGATTCAGATCTACTTATAATAAGGCAGAACTTGTATAAGATTATACACATATTATAAGAACCTAATTAATAAAGTTAAAAACTACAATGTACATTACTGAGATTGCTCTTTCATGTCACATGTATAACCACATAAGTAAGCAAGTAGCTTAGACAAAAGTACCATGCAAACTAACAAAAAATTAAGAATTAAGAAAACTAATATACTCATCTTCTTTTGCATCTACACATTTATTAAGAGTTAACAAAGGTAGATGAGATCACTACCATACCATTTATCACGTACATTACAACTTGTTCCATCTTACCATTTTCTTAAAATTTAAAAAAAAAAAAAAAGGTAAGAAAATAAAGAAAAAGATCCCATGTTTATTTATTTTTTTCATGGCTATATTTTTTTTTGGGTGTAAATTTGCATGTAATAACATAAATCACACCTTTATTGCTAACAACTACGGATCCTCCTACTACCAACAAGCCCAAAACACAAAATTGATCTAGGACTCCTCATATCTTCATGTTCATCTTCTTCTTGACCATTCACAAGGAAATCAAACAAAGATCCAGGGCTAGACAATGTTCTTCTCTTCCCTCGACTCAGGCTCAGACTCAGACTCAGACTCCGACTCTCTTCAGTGCTCCTCATCGTCGAGGAGTCTGATACTAACATCGACGATGAGGGGCAAGACAATGTAGATGATGATGAAGATGATGCCGATGAGACTTGTCTCTTATGCAAACTCTTAGGAAACAATGACCCTAGAAAAATCTTACTAGAAAACCTTTTACTACCATTGTTAGAAGGCAACTTTTTAGGTTGCTTAAGGTAATAAGAAGGTGGTGGAGTAAGAGGTGGAATATTTTCTTCTTTGGAATAATCAACATGCTTAGTATGTTTAGGTGTACCTGGTTTAGCCTCCCAAACAAAAGGCACGGCTACTGAATTACCACCGTAATACACTCTAAATGATGGATTAGAGATCGAACTTTCCTTTGTTACTAATTTTGAGAATTTTTCATCTTCTTTGATTGGGAGCATTTTTGTTAATTTTTTGGGTGAATAATATTTGATTTTTGTTGTTGTGAATTTGGTTAGGCTTCTTGTTGGAATAGGAGTGAGGTATATAAAGAGAGAGGAGTGGGAGGGAGCAAATTTATATGAGGTAGGACCATATAAATATATAATATACTACTATACTAGTATATGACTATGCATATATGTGAAAAAGTATACACACTAATGAATACCTGTAATAGTTTGACTTTTACATTTTTACTCCATATGTATTAACTTTGATTTCATATTCTGTTACAAATTAAATATTACTGTTTAATATAATATTGGATTATTTTCAATGTATATTTCTAAAACGTAATTTTTTTTTTTTATTTTTATTACATGTAATTGTGTATATTAAGACCCTGTTCACTTCACTTTAAAAAAATAATATTATGTAAAAGTAATTTAAGTTCAGTAAAATAAAATTTAGTAACTTTAAACAAAAATATAAAAGAAAATTAATAAAAATAAATTCAGTTTAGCAAAATAATTTCAATCTATACTAGTAAAATAAAATTTCAGTTTAATAAATATAATTTAAGTTCAACAAAAATAATTTCAATTCAATAAAAATAATTTCAGTAAAGCAAAAATAAGATGAAATGAAAGGGATCCTAAAGGTTAAAATTATCTAATGTCACATGTGTCAATCAAAATGATAAGTAACCGAAGGAATATCATACCATGAATCATGATATTTGAGCATACATTATGATTATTTTTTAGAGTTAAGTTTTTATATTATAATAATTGAAGGTTTCAAGATCTGTGCTAAGATGGGTGATCTGAAATATTGCATTAGAATCTTAAATGTCATTGACTTAGTTTCCTAGAAAATGGAAATTTTTGTCTCTGTAAATTTATTGACTATTTTAAATGAAGTTTCCTAGATGGTCAAGGTAGTAAAGATTAACCCACACGTACGCCAATTATATAATTAAATTGTGTTTAGTTTATTATTGAGTGTACGTGATGAAACAGCTAGCAAATTTTGAATTTAATTAATTATTAATTATTGTCTGATTTATTTGGAAGAAGAATATGTTTTTACAATTGGAGCTTCCTTGATTCATGGTGGTGCTTACCACTCATGGTTATACAGCAGTGTATTAGCTAGTGGGATTAAAATTAAAGGGCTCGTTTGTTTGATGCGAATTATTTTCTGCTGTAATGACAATGAAAGAGCCAACAAATAATTTTTAAGGGGAAAATACAAGTTAATCTGTCAGATAAAGATTAACGAATTTTTGTTAATCTGATGGCATTTTTGTAAATATATTGAAAAAACAGGGTAATTTATTTAGTACTTTTGGTGAGTTGTTCAGTTACTGTTTGCTTTTTGCTTTTACTATTTGGTGAGGAAATTACACATGTACCCCTCAACTAGTACATGAAAAGACGCATATACCCCTTTACTAGTACTTGAAAAGACAATTATACCCCCAGATAAACAAATTTTGTTTATTTGGGAAATTGACTGGGTATTGCTCATTTTTAAGAGTACGTAGTTTCATTTGTTTGCTCTTTCAATTTATTGTCATTACAACAGAATATAATAAGCATCTCGATCTTGAAACAAAAAAAAAAAATGAAAATAAAGAATTGAATATTACCAAGTATGAAATACAAATGATATTCATTTACAAATTACGTCTTATTGTTATATAACTATTCTAAAAGTTGATACTAATTCTCTTTATGTGAATGTAATATTCATACAGGTAACGTCCAAAGTTTAATTCATATCAAATGAGAAGTGACTTACTTAAATCAATAATTCATTTAAGTCTAAACTATTTTCATGTAGTTAGGTTGTTAAACAAAACTCTTCTCTCTTTATTTTAGTTACACACTAAGAATTTCCCAACAATTTGAACCAATAAGAATATGGTCAACTACTAGAATCGTGGATACTAGTAGACTACCTATCTATCCTGGCTATCAACCAAACAATATTTAAGTCGGCTCCACGAACTAAAATAGGAGTATTAAACTCAAATGCTTACCTAATGTCGTTGCTATTTTAATCATAACACCAAAAAAGGAAAAGAAAAAAAAACACTCAAATAAAATGTCAACTTAAATCAATTATATACCAACAACAAATAAAGGAAAAATTATCAGGAATCACTGCTTAACAAGTTAATTTGTTAACAACTACTCACTTAAAAAATTTATTAAAAAAAAAATAACTTAAATTTAAAAAGTTTAGAGGAGGGTTGGTTAATATATACAAGGTTAAGGACGTTATTATGGAGAGAAAATAACTAATGGGATCCACTCGCCAGAATCAGTTGCTTAAAAATGAAAAAGAGTAGTGTTACCCAAACTTTAAAAATTTAGGGTAGCTTCTGTTATAAAAAATTTTAGCAAGTAGTTTTTTCACAAATAATTCACCTGTTAAGCGAGTAATTCCCGACAATTTCTCCAAAAATAATATAATATTACAACGTATATTGTTGTTGTTGTTGTTTTATCACTTCGTATAATCATTTCAAAGATTAAAAAAATTAGTGGAATAATCTTCAATCCAAACTATAAGTTAGCTTATCCCGTGAAACAACTTGATAATATAAGAAAATAAACTAGATAAAGCCCGTGCGATGACGGTTTGTTTGCATTTTTTCAATTGAAATATTTTACTAAATATAATATATTTACCTAACAAACTTTGTAATATTCGCTTGCTTACTACTTCAATTTTTTTTATTATAAAATGAGTTATTAATTTTATTTTTCATATTTAGATAAAATTCGTAATATAAAATTATAATATTTTGTTTCACAAAGTTTCATATGTGGATGGTCACATCGTGTTATTAGGTGTGTGTAAGGATTTTTTCCCTACTGTAGACACCCATTTATGTCTCCCCAAAACCAAACTCAGTGATGAGTACCTTTCACATCGAATCATAATCGAATGAAGTGAAAGTGTGGAAAGTTTAGTGTTGCGGATAGTTTTAATTTCTTTTCTCTTCTCTCTGTTTTTGAAAACCTATTTTAAAAAAACAGTCAATCCAGTTTAGTTGGTCCATGATATGGGTCCAATAATAGTGTAGTTGGATAGGGCTTGAAAAGAGCTTTCCAACGATATATTATAAGCCCAATTCTGATGAATATTGAGGAAGTTATGGCCAAATTACTGAACTGGGCCTGGTTTGAGCCTTATATGCATCCCAATGATCTAGAGGATGGCCTAATATGGATTTATCATTCCTAATGCAATTAGGAATGGTTTTAGTCTTCTAGATTCTTCTAGAAGGTTCTTTTCATTTCTAATTCAATTAGCATTGATAAATTGACTTTTTGTTGACTTTTTAGAGTTTTTAATCAGAATCAAAGAACGTTTTTGAGGAAAATGCGATTTTATCCTCCTATACGGCAATTTTTATCTGATTTTAAGAAAACGCGTGAATTTCTGAGTCAGCGCCAAACGCTAGTTGTAGCGCCTGACGCTACGCTTGGCGCCTGGCGCTAGTCTTAGCGTCTGGCGCTAAGGTCAGCGTTTGGCGCTAATCTGGCTTTTTGCGTCAGAACTCTGTTTTGATGTTTTATCTTTTTGGCTGATTTTCTCTATAAATAACGTGCTAAAAACTCCGTTTTCATTCACCAACTCTCATCAAGATTTTCTTGATTACTCTCTCTCTTTCTTTTCTAAATTATCCTTTTCTCAAATACAAAATTCCGCACTCATTAGATTTAGAAACACCTAGCCATATTCGAAGTTGCCTTCGTCCTAGATGTGAAAGGTTTAATTTCTGAGGGTTTGGTCCCAAATCTCTCTTTCAATTATTTAATTTAATTGTTGTTTATTATTTTCCTTGAAGTTACTAACGTGTTTATTTTGTTATTAGAAAGAGATACGAGGCATCAAAGTAAGTACTTTAATGGTTTTTATTGATGTTATGATATAGAGTTCATGCTTAGGTTGTTATTATGATATTCCTAGTATCATGTCTAGGGTAACTTTAATATTAAGTATGATTGTTATGATGCCTTTTGTATTCTTCCTAATATTTAATCTTGTTAGTATCATGTTAGGGATAAATATATGATTTTTATATGCTTAGTAACATGCAAGGGTTTGTTATTAATCTTGTTAGTATCATGCCTAGGATCTTGCTATTAATATGTTTTAACGTTGATATGATTATTTTAGGTATGATTATAATTGTTATAATTTATGATGATTATTTTAATTATTATTATTATGATTATGACGATTGTTATAATTTTATGATGATTATTATTATGTTGCTTGATATTTATTGTTATTTCTTGATCACACCTTTTATGCATGTTTAAAGGGAATTTTGTACTTGTAATCGCGCTTAATAAGATATTAATAATCTTGTTTAGGGTTAATTTGATTATAATTCAAGTGATCGCCAATAATAGATTTATTTGTGCATTAATATTCAACCAACATAGATAAACAGGTTTAGGGTTAAACCTATTGATTGCATGTTAGTCAAAAAGCGCACATGAATACGATCAGAATAAAGTAGAGGCCTATTATTAGGGCAGGTTCAATCTCTTTTAGGTTGGATTTGTACCTTCATCCCCGAACCTTATTTGGTTCAAGACCTTATGGAGTTGACGATCTCTTGGATCGTTAAGGGGTGTAACCTTCACCTCGTGAACGGTTTACAAGTTCCTCAAACTTGTTGGCGACTCTTTTGCTCTATCTTCTTTCCCTTTGGACGCCACCGTACTTTAGTGTATGATCACAGTGGGGTTCAAGCTAGGGGATTAACGCTTGAAATATTCCCTACACCTACACCTAATAATCGTTAATTTTTATTATACACACCATGTGATCAATCATTGTTGGGGTTACTTCGTTCGTGAGCATTATAGGAATTACTCGGTCAATGTAAAAGAGGTTAATTCGCCAATGTTATCAGGGATACTTAATAAGTGTTACAGGGGTTTTATGGTCAGTACGTATTAGTGGGGTTACTTTAGTGACCTTAGTGTTATTAAGGTTATTTTATTCTTTTGCAAGCGCCCGTATAGTGTGGTCAGCCGCACACAAAACGTACCGTTATTTCATTAATCTTCTTATATGATCATTTTCATTTACAAAATAATGAATGAAATAATTGATACTCCATAATATTATAAAGCTGTTAAGGAACTGAATATAGCCACTTAGGATGGTCGACAGGTGGATTTATTAACAAAATCGGTTTCATCAGAAAAGGTTAGAAGGACTATGTTTAGCCTCAATGGTGAGAAAAGCCCTGGCCCTGATGGTTTTACATCGACCTTCTTCACTAAGTATTGGGATAAGGTGGGGTGTGAGGTTGTTTTAGCAATTCAGAGCTTCTTTGCTACTGGTTACCTTCTAAAAGAGTGGAACCACTATATCCTTGTGATGATCCAGAAGATTGAAGTTCCGGAGACTACTGCCCACCTTCGGCCTATTAGTCTCTGTAACACGGTTTACAAGTGCATATCCAAATGTATGGTCAATCATATGAAAAAAGCGTTGCCAGACCTCATTTCTATGTCTCAGCATGCTTTTATTACAGGTAGACAGATGACAAATAATATTCTTCTGAGCCATGAGGTGTTGGATAAGATTAATAAAAGGACTACAGAGGAAGACTATTTGGCAACAGTGATGATCGACATGAGTAAGGCATATGAAAGGGTCAGTTGGGTCTTTTTGAATCGAGTACTGCAGTGTTACGGTTTCCCTCCAACCTGGTTGCAAATGATAGGACAGTTCATTTCGACAGTCTAGTATAAAGTCTTACTGGATGGGGAGACAAGTGACCGGTTTAAACCTAATTGTGGGTTACGACAGGGGGATCTTCTATCCCCTTACCTCTTCCTCTTTTGTATGGATGTTCTTTCGAGGATGCTACAGCAAGGCTGTGATATGAGGCTTTTCAACGGTATAAATTTGGGACTCAGAGGCCCTTCTATTTCTCATCTCTTTTTTTTGCAGATGATGCCCTGTTGTTCTACAAAGCTAATGTTCACAGCAGCCAGGCCATTACTGATGTTGTTCACATATTCTGTAATATTTCAGGACAACAAATGAACCTCGCCAAATCGCACTTCAAAGTCAGCCCCAATACTCCGGTTGCTTTACAAAACACCTTCAAAGGTATCTTGGGCATGGTCAAAGTTGACAAATTAGGGACTCACCTCGGTGTTCCTGTTGATTTGCTAGGTAACAAGGTTCCTCCTTTTAGTACATAGTCGTTAATATTAGGAAAAAAATTACAGGCTGGAATGCGATTAATCTTTCTCAACCACAGAAATTGATTTTAATCAATTTAGTACTCATTGCAATTGCTTCTCATGTAATCAGTTGTTTTGAGAGGCCAGCAAGTAATTCAAATAAGGTCGACTCCCTTCTTGCGGCTTTCCTTTGGCCAAATAGAGATAATAAAGGAATGCACTAGGTAGGTAAGGACAAAGTGTGTGTCTACCTAGAGGTATGGGTGGCTTAGGAGTCAGAAGTTTGGTGCTTTTAACTCGACATTGCTTATGAAACATGCTTGGCGTTTATTCTATAACCCTCAGCTATTACTTGCGAAGGTTTGTGTAGCACGATTTTGGATCCCGGTTGCCACAGGTATGGAGGTTCGACTTTAAAATAAGAATTACTCTTGGGGGATGAGAGGCCTAATAAAGGCGGGTAATAACTTGATCAAGGGTTGTGGTTGGAAGGTAAGGAATGGGAGGTCCATAGTGGTAAGGAGGGATAAATGGATGGTTGGCAGAATACCTAAATATAATTCCTTAGTTACTTTGCGGCAGGCTAAGACTTGGAAAGCGAGTCACTTCATCTGCCCGTTGGGAAGTGAATGGAACCTCGACAGACTTCACTCTACTTTTGTACATACCAATGCATCATCAATTACGAGCATGGAGTAACCAGGAGGTGACACGGATGACTACATGTACTAGTAATTATACAGTCAAGATGGGGTATACATGCCTTCCTCATACAATCTAATAACTGGACCATCGCAGAAGACATCTCGGGGATATATAAGATATTATGGTCCCTTAACATTATGCCCAAATTGGAACTGTTTTTGTGGAAACTCATGCAGAATGGTATCACTACAAAGGCTAATTTGGGAAGAAGAGGGCTTGATGTGAGTATATATTGTGACCTATGCAGGACACAAGTGGAAGATTTACAACACTTATTGAGATTTTGCATGCCTGTGCAGGATGAATGGAGGGGTGGTGCTTACATAACCACTCACAAGCTAATGCAGACCAATCCTTCGGTGATTGGATTCTGTACTATATCCGATCCAGTTGTTCCTAAGTTAGGATGGTTATGATGGTCATAGGACGACCTTGTTTATCGCAACTCTCTAGGGGTGTGGGTGGCACGTAATATCGGATTTTCAACACGTTAGCTGCCGTCGGTTTGTCAACAGTGGTAATTATCTCGGAAGGTTCCCAATAGCAGGTCTTTTTGTAGCCAAGAAGAGAGATGATCTTCGCGCACTGCACCCACCTGAGATGGTTAGTGATATCCCACCGCGATTTTTGCGGGATGTGATACGAGTTCCACGGTCTGGGGATTCATTAGTTCCAACGGTTATTCTGGTTGATGGTTCATGTAATAAACATACTAACAGAGCAGGGATGGGTCGGTGTCTAGAATTTGGGGAGTACGGGGAACAAGGGTGGCTCGAAGGGGCTTCCTTTGTCCTTGCCCATTCAGCTCTGCAAGCGTAGATGAATGTTTGTCTGGTGGGGCTACAATGAGCTGTCACAAGGTCAATTCGTGCGGTTACTATTTTTACAGACTCTACTATAGTGCTACGGTGCCTTCTGGATGCACAACTGCTAGATATTTCCGTTGGTTGGACCACTGCTCGTATCTGTCGCATCAACAACAGTTTTGATTGGTGCAGTGTTCATAAGGTGGACAGAGCAGCAGTGGAGAGGGCACACTTACTTGCTAGTACGACAAACTGTAGTTTGTCCTCCTTTAATTTTTTTTGTGTAGTTTGATCTATTTAAACTCTTGCAGATTAAGCTCATGTCAATATATATATATATATATATATATATATATATATATATATATATATATATATAAAGCCCTAATCTATATTATAATTTGAGAAAAGAGTCGGTTAATGAGGTTTCTTCAAAACCTCAATTCTCAACTCTCATGAATTTAGTCTTTTTTTTTTTTTTTAATTATTATTATTTTTAATAACCTCCCATTAAGTAACTTCCATCATTTTTTTAGAAAAACTTTCATCATTCCTACGAATATTATTTATTTTCTTTCATCATTCCTACGAATATTATTTATGTTTCATGTTACATGTATACCGTGCGCTAGCACGGATACACTCTAGTAAATACTCCCTTCGTTTTTAAATACTTGCTTCACTTTTCTTTTGCGGCCGTTTTTAAATACTTGTTCCATTACCTTATTTGGAAAACTTTTATAATATTTAATTCATTCATCTCAACGGACCCAATTTTATTACTTTTAGATTCTCTCTCCTCCAATTTACCTTCCATTAACCTCAATATCTCTATATTTTATTACTTTCTTTAATTTCTCCTAAAACTCCGTGCATGGAGAAATGGAGCAAGTATTTAAAAATGGAGGGAGTAACAATTGCAAAATATGTACGGAATGTATCATTACCTTCTTGGAATTTTGCGCATAACTAACAAGTGGTTCGACATAAAATTTAATCCTTTCACTGAAATAATTACCACGAGGCACGAGTACAAAGTATTAATTGTACAACTTTACTACCGTCATTCCAAAAACAATGAGAAAATTGAGAAAGCTTTTTTATTTTATTTTTATTTATTTATTTATTTATTTATTTATTCTTAATGAGCAGGTGAATATGGCGTCACATATCCAATTATTTAACAACTGGATAAATTAGTTGCGGCTTAAATGAGAAAGATATGGGAGAAGCAATCATGGAACATTGACTCTATTTCATTGTTTGTTGATAGTCCAAGCTTTCAAGCAAGGCCTTAAAGTTGACGTACTATTGACTAATGCTCAATGTTTAATTTACCAGCATTTTCATTCTAAAATTGATTAGACCGTATCAATTAGATTATTGGCTCATATAATGCACGAGTTTAATGTAAAATTAAGTATGTAATCCAACTTTTCTTTTTAAATACTCGTACTTTGTATAATTTGTATCTACATGTATACAAATGTTAGGTGTTGTTGCATGAAATATTTCATCTTGCCAATCGTAAACATTATGAAATCTGACCATTATGCATTACACATATCAAGGAAATGTCAATAGGGAACCTCGTACTAGTGTGTCAAAGTGCACATACATCTCTATTCGGCGTAAAATCAATGCCACTTACCCCAAATTTCGCTATGAATTCAAAATCGGATTTTTCACCAAATACCACCGAGTTTAAGCTTAATTCATCGTATACCACCAAAAACTTTGTAATACACCATATAACCTTCAGTTTTATGGAAATGTCACAACATGCCATTAATGACTAACGGAGGTTAACACCGTTAGTCATTAAGGTTAATAATGCCACGTGGCAGCTTGTGATTTGCTCCCTTCTAAATAATTTAATTTTAAAATAAATATTTAATTAATTATTGAAAAAATAAAAAAATAAAAAGAAAAAAAAAACCTACCACCACCAACGTTCCCCCAACGAGCCACCACCAACGAACCCCCTCGCCGGTGCAGAATCCGACCAGGACCTCCGCCGGCGCTCCTCCTCTTCCTCTGAACTGTCGTGCCTCCCTCGAAAACCCCATTGAATCACCTCAAAAACCCCCTACCTCACTCGAAAAACCGTCCCCTAAACACCGGCCGACGTCGAAACCCCCCTCCCCCGCGTCGACGAACGAATTCGCCTTATCCCGATGCCATCTCCACCCCATTGAACCACCACGTATGCCGAAACCCTAAAACCAAAATCTAGGGTTTCGATTTTGGTGTTTTGGGGTTTCGTGGTGGTGGTTTTCGGCAAGTTTCGTGGTGAAGGTTAGAGGGGTTAATCGGGGATGGGATGGAGGTTTTCGGCCGTTTTGCGAAGGTTAGAGGGGTTAATCGAGGCCGGGATGGAGGTTTTCGGTGATTTGCGAAGGTTAGAGGGGTTTTTCGAGGCTGGCTGGTGTTTTAAGGGTGGTGGTTATGGTGGTTTCGGGGGTAGGATTTGGGTCAAGGGGTGATTTCGAAGTTGGACTTAGATCGGCGGGGTGGTTGTTTGTATTGGGGGGTTCCGGCCGGCCGATTTCGAGGGTTTAGGGTGGCGGCCGGCCAGTTTTAGGTGGGCCTAGGGTAAGGGTTAGGGTTTCGCGGTGGCTTGGGGGGTGGGTGGTGGGTGGTGGGTTTTTTTTCATTTTTTTTTTTTACATATTTTTGTTTTTGTTTTAACTTTTTTTATTTGGACCAATTATTGAGTGCCACGTGGCATTATTAACCTTAATGACTAACGGTGTTAACCTCCGTTGGTCATTAATGGCATGTTGTGACATTTCCATAAAACTGAAGGTTATATGGTGTATTAGAAAGTTTTTGGTGGTATACGGTGAATTAAGCTTAAACTCGGTGATATTTGGTGAAAAATCCGATTCAAAATTTAAGCAGTCATCACGCTTTAGCCGTGATAAATTAATGCCGCTTAAGCTGATGGTTGAGGTCCAGGAATATGTTTTATACTCTATCACTCCCCCTCACATGAAAGGCCATTTGGGCTTGAAATGTGGATGTAACACAGGCCCACCCATACCTGGCGCGAATCAATTCCACTTTGAAGGAGGGGTGGATGAGATTCGAACCCGTGACCTCTATGTCACGTTGGCTCCGATACCATGTTAGTGGACCAACTCAACCAAAAGCTTAAGCTGATGGTTGAGGCCCATGAATATGTTTTATACTCTATCAATATTCCTGAGATAACAATATTTTTATCAAACATTGCTGAGATAGGAATTTTGACTATTATTTAACCTACTTACATAATAGTAAAAATTATATAATTATAATATATATTATGAAAAAATATACTTCCTCCGTTCTATTAATATTGCAACAATGGACTTTTTGCACTATTCATCACTCTTATTTGACCATATAATATGAGTTATACGTTAAGCAAAATATAGTCAAAAGAATCTTGTTGGATTCG
The DNA here is from genome assembly GCF_948465745.1 of Chenopodium album. Classification (NCBI taxonomy): domain Eukaryota; kingdom Viridiplantae; phylum Streptophyta; class Magnoliopsida; order Caryophyllales; family Amaranthaceae; genus Chenopodium; species Chenopodium album. The sequence goes on along the minus strand of NC_137836.1, from coordinate 2,129,809 downwards.
TCTCATATAATACTTTCACAATATCAACTTTTTATAATTTTTACACTTACACAATTGTAGATATTTAGCATATAAAATGTGTTTTGGGATGCGTAATATCCTCCTTGTTGCAATATTAACCGAACGGAGGAAGTATATTGTAACAAATCCAATAATACGTGATTCAATCTGGATGGATGGCGTATATCAGTGAGACTTCCTTTGTCTAGGGTAAACCTTTAGTAGATCTACATACTCGTATGTGAATAGGCTCAGCACCCTAATAGAGAGTTGGGCTTAACTCTTGGCCTTTTCCACCATCCTGTGTACTCTTTTTTTAGGCCCAAATTCTATCAGAAGTTTAACTTCTTGGCCCAGATGTATCATCCTATTATAGAATTGTAAATTACTTGTAAATTTGTAATGGTTTACAATTTTACATTTCCTTTATTTTTATTTTATTTATTTACTAGGTTAGAACTCGTGCGATGCACGGTTTATATATATCAAGCCTATTTTTAATTTGCACATTTTAAAAATAAATCGCTATTATACATAAATATAAATAAGAATTACATAAATTTTGTAATATTAACACTACAAAATTAAGTCAAAATAGCATCAACTAAAATTTGTTACTATTCACCAAAAATTCGTTGCCAACTCTATTTAGCAACGGATTGGAAACGAAATTTTGTTGTTGCTAAAAGGTTTGTTGCCATGGAATTTTGGCTACCAATTGCAAAACAACTTTGTTGCAATATTGCATCAATTTAAATACAGTTTACATGATAGTTGCTGTTTTTGGTGCATTTGTCGCCAACTTTGACAACTAATTACAATTGGTTGTTGCTAAAATTAGCAACAAATTATTAATGTTAGTTCCTAAAATAGCAACAAACTATTAATGTTGGTTCCTAAAAATAGCAACAAATTATTAAATTTGGTTCATAAAAATAGCAACAAATTATAAAATTGGTTGCTATCAACACTACGAGAGAAAAACTCAATCCCTATTAGGGATTCGGTTCAACCCGATCTCGGCCTTTATCAATCGGAGTCGAACTTGTGACCTCAAAGTCACATGGTGAATCTCTTACCAACTGATGCGGTTCCAAGGCATCAATATTGTTATTATAATTATTTTTATTGTTATTTTTAGTTTATTATTAGATGACCGAATTTATTAGGATATTTTTGTTAGTTTAATTCGGTTAGTATAAGATAAGCTTAACTTTAAAGATCATATTTGCAAAATATTATCTTTACAAGTTAGAGTTAGTTTCCTAGTTAGATTAGAATTTGTTTTACCGATTTTTAGGCTAATTATTTAGCTTATAAATACGTGATGGTGTTTAACGAAAAGTATGATTGATTGATTTGAAATTTATAAAGTTTTACGTAAGCTTGTGCTTGTGTATTCTTGGCCTAGTTTAGGTTTTAAGCTCGTGTTGCTTAGCGTTTCTTGACCGAGACTCAAGATTCCAAACCTTTCAACTGCGATTGAAGGTTATATCCATCAAAATTCATATCACCAACTATACCAAGTATTATTTGTTTACTTCTAGGCATATAATTTATAATAAGTGAATGAAATATTAGAGACGAAATTGGAAATTTTGTCACTAAATTAGGGACAAAATAAAAAATATGTCACTAAATTAGAGACGAAATTTAAATCTGTCTCTATTTGATGTCATTATAGCAACAAATAATAAGAAGAGTGTCTTCAAATAATTTTATACATAGTAGCAAAAGGTACCCTACATATAAATTATCAACAAAATGTAACACAACTTGTTTCCAATGGCAACAAATAAAAAAATACGTTATCATCTAGCAACAATAGTTTAGATGACTTGTTTCTAATGGAAACAATTCAAAAATTCATTGCCTGTGTTTGTTTCTAAATCAATGCAAAAAAATATTTGTTGCCATATTTTGTTTCTATACGCCAACAAGAGAAAAATATCATGTCATCTAGTATATATATATATATATATATATATATATATATATATATATATATATATATATATATATATATATATATATATATATATATATATATATATATATATTTATATATATATATATATATAAAGATGACATCATCATTACATTTAGGCGGGAAATTTTTTATTGAGAAAGTGACACGTGGGTAATGGTGATGTCAGCAACTTCTGTTTAGTAATAGTTAATGAATTATTGAAAATGTGCTTTGTTCATAATCAACTACTTCATGAATGTATCTTCTTCTTTTTTTTTTTTTTAATTTTTTTTTTATCAATGATGTTTCTTTTTTGTTTCTTAATCATGTCATGTGGAAGCTAATAAATCATACTCGAGTTTCTTCTAAATTATATTGAGGTATGAATATTCATTATTATTCATACTCACTAGTGTAGCTTGATTACAAATACTTGTATACTTACATATTTTACAGAGGGAGGTCTAAAATCACATTAGCGAGCGATTGCAAGTATTTCAATAGAAACTAGTGAGTAGCCCGGGCGTTACCCTGAGATACATCTTTAGTTGTGCAATTGCTAAATTTTAATATTGTTTAATGGTATAGTGTATGAAGTATGTTTATTCAATACTTTTATAGTATAATATTATTTCGTGTGCAATATTAAAGCATAATCGACTATTTGTCTAGATGGTTAAACAATAATATAATATTTCTTCAAAGAGGTCAAGGGTTCAACCCTTCTCATCCATATGTTTTTTTTTTCTTCTATATAGTTGAGGCAACATCAAGTATTGTTGGCAGTGCGGATGATGTGGCATATTGAGAAATTGAATGGATGATTTGGCATAATAAGAAGTTGAGTCAGTGACGTGGCGTAATGAGGAGGTTTATGGGGCGTAGAGACATTTTTAGGAACGCTTTTTAATATATTACTCCCTCCATCCCTAAATTACATTCCTCTTTCTCTCTATTATGTGAGGAATAAATGCTAGAAAGAGGAATGTAATTTAGGGACGGAAGGAATAGTATAGATATAGATTAGTATAGATATATTAAATCAAGCTATTAATACAACGTATTGTGTTGCATGCTGCATAGTAATAAAAACCATGCATACAACAGAAAAGCAGAGTAATTTTTTTTTTTTTTTTTGGTATATATTGTTTCAATTTTATTATACACTAACCACACATTATGGCTGGTTGATCATATTTCCTTTTTTTCTACAACAATTTTCTTTTCACATGTGTCTATACATTATATCAATCGCTAATTTTTTTTTTATTTTATTTTTATTTTTTATTTTTTGTATTTTTTTATTTTTTATTTTTATCAATATGTAAAAATTACAGCATAACATTTTATATTACAATATAACTCAATTACTCAAGATGTACGAATTTAACAAGATCCCACATAATCCTTACCGTTAAAAAAAAAAAGATCCCATAGAATTTCATTTATACTTAACTATAAACCTAGTCAAAGTCAAGCATATTAATGGTTATTTAAAAAAAAAAAAAAGTGAAGCATATTAATAATTTTAAAGTCAAACTGTTACAAGTGAAAAAACGAAGTTATTTTTTGAAACAAATATTTCTTCCAGGGTCCAAATTAGAATATACATGTTTCTTTTTTTGTCAATATATGAATTTAAGTGTAAATATCTCTAATTATCAATAAGTAAACATAATTTCTATTTCATATAAATATGTACAGCCCCGTTCCTGATATATTATGGGCCCTAGGCATAATGTTACAAATGGGCCCCTGACGTAACTAATCTTTTTCATCGAGTATATTTAGAAAAAAAATCAACAAAAAGAAAAATTATACAGTACTTTTTTTAAAAGACAAATTATACCGTACTTCATAATACACTAATTATCCCCGTTTCATAGGAAAAAAAAAAAAAAGGAAAACAATTTGTTCAAGCATTTAGTGGCACAAAATCATTATAATTAACTCAAGGCTGATTTTTTCTAGCATATACTTCTCAAATTTCAATTGACAATGCTGCCAAACCATTCAGCATCTCTTGTTCTAAAGTTAAAGCGATTCCAACATACATTATTCATTTATTAAAACGTATAAAATTATACTTGTTAGTTTATGATAATAAAACCATACTGATAATTAAATTGTATACTATAATTAGAGTAAATCAAACACATCCTTTAATCACGGCACAATATTTACAAATACATTTACATAGAAGAAAAAAAGAGTAATAGCTACTTTGTTACCTCTATGCAATCGATCAAGGACTCAAGGAGGGTCGAACGTCGGAGGATGAACATAATTGCCAGAGTAAAGTACGTATAAAGAATTTAAGCAAACCGCAAATGCAAAATTGATCGAAATAATCAATAATATAAATAAGATGGGAGTTGAATAATTGGTGATAGATTTTTTTTTTTATATTTGCATGTATTGTTATTTATCTTGTTAATTGTCTTAACCATTGCCATAATCTAGAGAACTTGAATTTGGGTAATTGAAGGAAAGAATGTGAAGCAATATTATGCGTATATTAAGCATATGAATATAATACTAGTTTATAAGATTGTAAATTGGGAAGCTAAGCTATTATTCAAATAAGGAGATGAAGAGGTGCATTGTAATTTTCACCAAATTAATTGACAGCTATTTAATTAATGCAAAAAATTAATTATAGCTAATTAAGCAATCCAGTCTCCCTAGATTATTCTTCATATATGACTTTTTTAATTTTACTTACACTAATGGAGCAAATTAGAAGCCCAATTACACTTTTTTTTTTTGGGCCCCCTTAAGTCGTGGGCCCTGGGCGGTGGCACTCCCGGCCTACCCTCAGGGCCGGCACTGAATATGTATAGCAAGTATAAGAAGATCGTATTAAAAGAACAGGGCCTTACCCCTGAATGGGCTTCAAAAGTAATATTGATTATAATAGGAAATTTTTTTAATTTGAAATCAACTTTAGAAATTAAATCAGTTACAAATTGAAGTTAATGATTATATAAAATTCTTGAAAGAGTAATATGAAGTCAGGTGTTTTTAATAAACATTTTTCTCGTGAAGGGGTATTGATAGTGTGGTGCCTTGATGGGTAGAGACTAGAGAATGTTTATTTCTAAAGTTGATTACACAAGGTATATTGTTGAGCCCACGAGAAAACCCACATGTGAGTAAAAGTGTTATTCCGCATTAAAAGTGTATAAAAGTGAAGATAAATATTAAGGTGTGTATTGTACATTGAAGAAAAGAGAAAGTCACATTCACTTTTTACGGCTAAGGGGCTACTCCCCTCATTGCCATATGGTTTTGAGGTGAAACTTCATTGGTCGTATAAAGTGGACACTTGTGACGGGTGTGGCCCAGACCCGTTTATCATGGTATCAGAGCCCAGGTTGGGTTGAGTTGTGATCTGTGCCACCGTATTATGGACAACTCACATGTGAGTAAGAGTGTTGAACCCATTGAGTGAAAGTGTTGTCCCACATTACAAGAGTATAAACGTGAATAGAATTTTGGGATGTGTATCCCACATTGAAGAAAAGAGAAAGTCGTGTCCACTTTATAAGGCTAAGGGGCTACTCCCCTTATTGCCATATGTTTTTGAAGTGGAACCTCCTTTGTCGTATAAAGTGGACACTTGTGACGGATGTGGCCCAAACCCGTCTATATATCTTTACCGGATACATTAACAAATTTTCCACCCCATCCCCCTTGGCCGACGATAATATTTTTATTAATCCGGAATACTTGAGGGGGAGTTCGTTGGATAATTTGGGACGTGGTCATCCTGAAAACGTCCTCCTTTGTGGAATTGGAATTATGTTACCCACACTATCATTACTGAAAATATAGACCCATCTACATCAACTGTCGTCCCTCCTCAATCACATTCCTTAGGTAAACCTTTCCCTATACATTGTCATGTTGAATATAATCGTTTTTTTTAACAGACACAGGTGTTTTCTGACGACGATCACTAAGGGAAAGGAACCGTCTTCATCCAAAGAGGCGGTTAAAGACGTCGGTTGGCGTAAGGCTATGCAAGATGAGATTGATTCTCTAGAACGCAATGGCACATGGACCGTTGTGGATCTTCCTCCAGGCAAGAGGGCTATTGGTAGTGGTTGGGTGTATATAAAATCAAGTACACCGACAAATCAAAGGTGGAACGTCTCAAGGCTCGTTTGATTGTTCATGGAAACCGACATGTTGAAGGTGTTGATTATAATGAGACGTTTGCTCGCTCCTGTTGCAAAGATGGGTACGGTACGTATTTTGTTAGCTGTTGTTGTATCTTTGAATTGGGAAATACATCAGATGGATGTTCATAATGCTTTTCTTCATGGTGATTTGGATGAAGAAGTGTATATGCAGTTTCCTCCAGAGTACCGTACTCCGACACCTGACAAAGTTTGCAGGTTGCGAAAGTCTTTATATGGCTTGAAACAAGCCCCGAGACAGTGGTTCTCAAAGTTGTCTAGTGCTATGCGAGTTTTTGGGTTTAAAAACTCATATGCTGATTACTCCCTATTCAGTTATGTACAAGGCAGTGTCTTTTTGCATGCTCTTGTATATGTCGATGACTTGATTATTGCAGGATCCTCTCATGATGCTATTGTTAGGTTCAAAGCCTAATAGTACAAATGCTTCTATATGAAGGATTTGGTTTTGCTTAAGCATTTTTTAGGCATTGAGGTTGCTTGGAGTTCGGAGGGCATTTTTCTTTCTCAACGAAAGTATGCTCTCGATATTTTGACTGAGGGAGGAATGTTGGGTTGTAAACCCATTGATACTCCGATGGAGCAGAATCATAGTCGTCACATGCTTTCGGTGAGCCATTCGCTCGACCGGAACAGTAGCGTCGTTTAGTTGGCAGCTTGGTATATTTGTCGGTCACTCGACCGGAGTTGAGTTATTCAGTGCATATTTTGGCACAATTTTTTAGTGTTCCACAGGTTTCACATTGGGATGCGGCCATTCATGTCTTGAGCTACCTTAAAGGTAGTCCGGGACAAGGTATTTTGTTGCGACCTACGACGGATTTACGCTTGACGGCGTTTTATGATAGCGATTGGACGGCGTGTCCGTTGACTCGGCGTTCTTTGTCAGGTTATTTTGTGTTCTTAGGTCGTTTTCCTGTTTCTTGGAAGACTAAGAAACAGCCTACTGTAGCCACTTTCTCGTCTGCAGCCGAATACAGGTCTATGGCTCTCACTTCTCGTGAGTTGAAATGGTTGAAACAATTGTTGTTTGTTCTTGGTGTTAAGCATTCAAAGCCTATGCAGTTGTTTTGTGATAATCAGTAGGCTTTGCATATAGCTAAAAATCCGGTATTTCATGAACGTACGAAGCATATAGAGGTAGATTGTCATTTTGTTCATTATGAGTTGATCAACGGTAATATTTCTACCTCCTATGTTTCGACAAGTCATCAGTTGGCAGATAATCTAACCAAGGCTCTTGGACGTCAGCAGTTTGGTTTTCTGTTATGCAAGTTTGGCATTCGCGATTTGCATGTTCCAACTTGAGGGGGAGTATTAGAGTCGTTTGGTTATATTTGTTAATATTGTATTTATGTTAAGTTTATCTTGTTAGGAGTTTTAGGCAAGTTATGTTTCGGTTTGTATTGTGTATATATATGTGAGTAATATCAATACAAAGGTTAAACCGTTTTCTCCAATAAATATATATATATATATATATATATATATATATATATATATATATATATATATATATATATATATATATATATATATATATATATATATATATATATATATATATATATATATATATATATATATATATATATATATATATATATGCGCTACATGGGGGGCATGTGGAGGCCCGACCCCCCATGGACCAATTTCGTGGCCTTTAATCTTAACTGCTGGCCCCTATAATTTTTTCGAATAAATATTATCTCCGTTTCATATTATTTGCAATGATTTAACATAAAGTAGAGAGAAAATATGTCTAATCGTTGCAAATAATATGAAGTAGATGTACTCCCTCCGTGTATTTAATAAGTGTTACAATTTGACCAACACGCTGAGGCGCAAGTTTGACCATTAATTTATGTAATTATATATTAGTAAAATTATAGAAAAATTGATATTATGAAAGTATATATTATAACGAATCTAACAATGTTTATACAATGACATTTGATTTTTATATATTGGTAAAATAATCAAGTCAAAACCATTATGTGAATAAGGAAAACAGTGAAAACACTTATTAAAATACGGAGGGAGTAGTAATATTATTGTTATAACTTAAGTTGTATTTAACGATTGCCGCAGTGGTTTGAATCCTGTTGTTTGGGGTTTTAATCAGATCATAGGATCAAGCCCGTTTTCACATAATTTTTTTTACTATACCATATGTTTACAGTAAACCTGAATTATTTTTATTCGGTATAGCAATTTGATATGGACACATGGTTCATGCATGCTACTTTTTCTCCTTATGATTTTATAATAGTGCACTTTTAACTCGATGCTCGAAATTAAATGAACATGATAATGTTTCTAGACCTTCTAGTTGGACAAGCTTTTCCTTAAAATAATCAATGGGATGTTCTTTTAAATTATTAGCTGAATTATATTTAGTGGATGTAATTTCAATGATTGAATCTTCTTTTAACCAGCTGCTGACATGATGTTCTTTTCACCTAAATATAATGTACTTAATGATAAAAGTTAATACCAAGTACTTGGTATTGGAACAAAATTTGAGGATTTAAGGTTTTAAAAAATTGTTAAAATAGGAAAATGTGTTAGGAAAAACCTTTTAAAAGCATCATTTTGCGGAAAAAAAAAAACATTTAAAAGCTTTTTGGTTAAAAAAAACCCACTTCGTTCATTATTTTTTACGAGAGGAACCCTATTTACTTAATTACCCTCTAATTTTTCTTATTAATCTCTAATTTCCTTCCATTTCTTCTAATTAACCTACCTCTAAATAATCATTAAATTATATATATATATATATATATATATATATATATATATATATATATATCGGCAACCTACTTCCACCGCCGACGGACCCTCCCTTTTCTACTTATTCCCGCCGCAGCGACCATCACCTTTTTTATATTAATAACCCTAGAAAATCGATTTGGGGTTTTTAAATTTTGTGTTTCTTGCTTACAATTGATGCTTGTTTTGGCTTTGATCGATTATGTTTGTATGTGAGGCTAGGGTTATTTAGATGCAAATTGCAATTGATTCAGACTTGAATTTGGTTAGAGGTTAATTAGAAGAAATTAGAGGAAATTGGAGATTGATTAAGTAAGTTAGAGGGTAATTAAGTAAAAAGTTTTCTCTCACAAAAATAAAGAACATGGTTGTTTTTGTAAACCAAAAAACTTTATAAGGTTTTTTTTCTGACAAATTTGCCTTAAAAATATCCGTTAAATTTAATCTGAAAATGTGATGATTCGAAAACATGAATAGCCGACTTGGTTTTATTATGTTGGATATTTTAAATCAGATATTTGAATTGCAATTTTTCCGAAAATTTCTAGGACTCGATTCGAAAATCCGATTATGCTATTCGAAATCACAATGATTTGTTTTGAAAGTCTGAATATCCAAACTTAAATTCCAAATGTCCAAAAATTTCAAATTGGATATTATTCTATATTTAGAAAATGAACAATTATGTTGGGCTACACACTTAACTCCCCATTAATATGATACTTTCTGCTTTGAGTCTAGCCCAATGAGATTTGTAAAGCTTATTAGGCTACTAATTTCTACTTATAAAAGTTCTTTCTTTCTTATTTTTTCCATGTGCCACTTGAAACGACAATACCCCCACTAAATATACATTCATCCTAAATATACTACGTTAAAAAATGTACAATTTACATACATTCAATAAAGTTAAGTAGAAAGAGGAGAAGTAAAACTAGGTGAAAAAAAAAAAAAAAAAAAAAGATACCCTGGATCAGAATCTGAACCTATTAGTAATTGTGGGCTCCGAAATTTGAACATGTTCGAGAGTTTCCGGTTCCAGGTAATAAAATAGAGAACCTTTTGCAAAAGGTTTAACTACAAGTTCTTGATTTTTTGGAACTAGAACTTGTGGTATCTTGTAAACTGATATAAGTATCATTTAAGCCCAAATCATACATCAATTTAAGCCCAATTTTTATTAAATAAATAAAAAATAATAGTTTATAAAAATATTCATTAAATTTGCTAAATAACTATTTTTGATTCTTTGTATTTACAGGTTATGTAAGAGTTGTATATTTATGACCCTCCAAATTTGTTTGAAATAATTTTGCAATAAAGTACTAAATATATTAAAGATCAACAAGGTATCCCAAATCAGACCTATTTTTTAGGAACCTGATCAATAGGTTTCGGCTCCAGTTATCATTTTAAGGAACTTATTATTGCTACATATTCTAATTCCGGTTCCAGAAATTTTAATACGCTATGATATCTTGTTATGGATGCTCACCCCAATTAAAACCACAGAAACACTTAAAAAACAAAGGAATGATCACGTAAATATTGCTAAATATAAAACTGTAAAAAAAGCCCTTTCCCTAAATAATGCTAGCAAAACACCCAATTCCCAAATTACAGTCAATCTTTTATTAATTCCCATTATACTGTCCACGTCACCGGTTCAAGAGACTTTTATTGTTTTACGGTTTGAATGGAAAACCGCTACTTGAAGTAGCGGTGTTCATTGAAAAACCGCTACTTCAAGTAGCGGTTTATACTTACTCAAAACCGCGGTTTCTTGTTTAATAAACATCCCCTGCCATTTATTCAACCAGCAAGGATTTCTGCCTCAACTACGAAGAACGAACACCTCCACCTGTGCTCCTCCCCTACAGCCCTACTGCCGCTGGCTTCTTGCCACCCTACTGTCGTCGTTTTCGCCCCCGACCTCGTCTTGGTACTGCTATAAATTAGGGGTCAGGTACGCAGATGAAGGGTTATTTTATATTATACCCTAATTTTGTTTTACCTAATTAACTAGTTAATTTTGTAATTATTTCAATTCACATAATAAATTTGACAAATAATAAGCATTAATTTTGGAGATTGTATATAAATGTACAGTAGTGGTGAGTATATAGCAAGAACAACAAGAATTAAAGCTTTGCGGCTGGTCTTCATGTTATAGCTAGACCGATAAAAAAAAATCGGTTTATTTCTTTTAGCTTACGTGGACGGTATAATGGGAATTAATAAAAGATTGACCGTAATTTGAGAATTGAGTGTTTTGCTAGCATTATTTAGGGAAAGGGCTCAAAAAAAAGTACATATTTGTGACCAATGAACTTTTGTTAGGCCACATCATATAATAGAATATATAATTTAAAGAATTTCCATATTAACAAAAATAATACAGAGTACAGGATTAAATGATTAATAATACTTCGTATTGCACTAAGGAAAATACAAAAAATCAAGTCGTGAAAAATGAGATTAGAATTATTTAGCATTATCAATTACTCGTATCATACAAGTTTACAAATACAATAAATCATACCAAAAATAAAATAGTACTCCGTATCAAAATCGTGAATAATGAGAGTAAAAAATACAAAAGTTAGTGACATGTTTTATTGGTGAGATTGTACTTTATTTTGCTGGCAAATCTACACACGTATGTACAGTACTCGTTGTCTCAAGCACTACAAGATGTCGTTCAATTTTTTTATTTGCTTGAATTGGACAAATCTACACACGTACGTTATATTTACAATATCTTTGTCCAATATGTTTTGTTTATAAGATTTATCTGCACACCAATATCTTTGCCCAATTATAAAGATCAACTCTTTAATGAGTGTAGATGTCAAGGGAAAAGGTAAGAGAATCCATACTCCCAAATAAATATAGACTGATTGGTTTATCCTCATCATTTAGGGTACAAGCCACCCGAAAAACTTGTGATTGTGCCTCATAATTAAAAAAAATAAAAAAATTAAATTAAATTTTTTTTAATCATCTTCACCAAGCAACATTGTAAAATGGTTAAACAAAATTTACAACTTATTCACAAGTTCATCATTAATTAATACTTCTATATACAACTACCGCGATTACATTTCTTTCTCGGAAGAATCATAGAATTTCCTAAGTTTGATAAAGTCGCTAATTCTAGAGAGTTTACACAACTTGCAATAACCAAAACATAAGAGATGAAAGAAGATATATAGATAAAAATTGTAATATGAAGAAACATTTTTCCGTGTGTAGTAATCATTTGGACAAAATGAGATTAGTAATTCTAATATCGAGTTACCTCTCATTTTGAACCTAATCCTCTTTGTTTTCGTAATGCAATAATGTTGCCTATTTTCAAACTAATTTAGTGAAAAGTGACTGGTTTATGACTTTATGCTTTGTGATATGCATGGCACAACATTGGTCGTCCAATTTGGAAATCCAACTCGTTTTATTTGAGTAAAGTTTATAAGCTAGGGACATTATGGCACCAAAATGAAATTAAATTAGTGAAAAAATAGTGCGTCAAAGTTGATTCATGCCATATGTCATGTCACCAAAAGTATGTTAGTCACAACACACATAGATAAGGGAACTTATCTTAAAATATACTTCCTCTGTTTATATTTGGTTAACGCGTTTGATTTAGCACATATATTAAGGAGAGGAGAGAGAGTGAGAGAATGAAAAAACAAATGGGGTAGCTTGTAAATACAAGATAAAAATTTTACCCTAAAAGGAAACGCGTCAACTAAAAAAAAACTTCCTAAAAAAGCATAAGTGTCAACTAAAAAGTAAAAAAAACATAGGTAGTATATATATAATACGTTAATTAAACATAATGAAATAGATAATGCCATGTAGTATAAATACGCAATACGCATGCACTTGTAAAAACTGCTTCGATTGCAAAGTTTTTTCCCCCGCTTTCCACTCAACACTTGGCTGTGTAAGTAAAACCTCATAGCTTGGGATGGCAATGGGTCCTGGACGTCACCCAGACCCGGTTGGACCCGACCCATATTTTAGGGTCTCGGTCCTTAAATTTCAGACCCGATGGGTCTAGGTCTGGGTCAGATCTGGGTCTAGGTCTGGGTCAGATCTGGGTCTAAGCTTAATGGGTCGGGTCTAGATCTGGGTCCAAATATTGTAGATCCATATCCGACCCATAAACCCGTTTTTATTTTTTGTAAATAATAAATATATATCAGTTATAATATTATTAAAAATCACTTAATATACTACTTGTATGTAATTAGAGGTTTAGAAGATAAACTTTATTTAGTGAAAGTGAGCAAATAAAACAACAACCAACCAAGAAATTTTTGCGGAGTACGATTTTTTTTTTCTTACATTGTCTTTACTTTTTAATAAACAAATTATTTGTGTGTAAAAAAAATATGAACAAGTTTTCTTTTTAATGCGTCATTTATTATTTTAAAGTAGTACTATAGTTATAAATTTATAATATATATACAAAATTATAAAAATTAATAAAAATAAAGTTAGACCCGTTTTAGACACGAGACCCGCTAGACCCGATGGATCTGGGTTAGGGTCGAATCTGGGTCCACCTCTAAAATTTCGGGTCTAGGTCTCAGTGAACCCGACCCAAACCCAACCCATTGCCATCCCTACTCATAGCGGAGGTGTCAAATTCTGATTCAACCCGAAAATCGACCTGAACCGACCATGATTTGTATTCGACCCATACCTGACGAATAGGGGAAGATAGTGTACGTGTATCAAAATAGACCCAACATTAATTAACTGATAACCAGATTAGATCTGATTTGAAAATGTTATCAAATACGGAGTATATCATAAATAGAAATGGCGGAATATTATACCTTCTTTTTTTTTTTCAGCCTGAATTATGTACTTTATATTTGATCTATTTACTTCTTTTTGTATTTTACCCAATTCTAAGAATAACCTATCTTGACAAAAATTTGACAAAAGTCTAAGGGCATGTTCTGTTCAGCTTAATTAATTTCAGTTCACTTTAATTCAGTTCAGCTCCAATCAGTTCAATTCAATTCCTAATTTTCTTCTCTCATAAACAATTCATTTCAGCTCTATTTAGTTCAGTCTAGTTCGGTTCAGTTCAATTGTTTTCAGTAAATAAGAACATGCCCTAAGAATAACCCGACCTGAAATTCATCCGACCAAAATTTACCTGCTTCTAACTTGTCTGTACCCCGACTTGAAACAAACTGAACCCAAAACATTACCCGACCCAAAATTTACTTGAATCAAACCCAAACTGCAACCGAAAAGATATAAAGTCTGTCATAACTTGAATCGAACTTGACCTAATCCGACCTAAGTAAGAAAAACTGACATAGTCTGACTTGAATTTAACCTGATTTACCCGACTTGGTGACTTAAAGACCCGATTTGACACCTCTAGAACCACGTAGATTAAAGTTAGAAATTATTCTACACCAAAAAAAATAAAAAGAAAAAAATGTCAGAAATTATTTCTACCCCAAAAAAAAGTCAGAAATTAGTTGAACAACTTGATTGGTCCACAAAATAATGCTCTTAATTATTCGCCTTTTTTTTAATTTTAATTTTTTTATATTTTTTTTTAATTATGTACAATTAATTATATAAATAATTAATAAATAATTAATTAACTTGTACAAGTACTTTCCAAGCATTATAAATAGCCATGCCAGTCTTCATTAGTTTTTGTATGAGCCAACCTAGCAACCTTAAATAAATTCTTAATTATACAATTAATTACAAAACACATTCTAATTAGCAAAGTAATTATGGGATGTTATCAAGCAGAGGATGTTACATTTAGACCTCTTGCTCATTTTCCTCCGGATATTTGGGGTGAACACTTTGTCACTTTCACTCCAGAAGACAATTTGGTAATTATTACTTATTCCAATTTTTTGTGCTTATAATTATATTTCAATTTTCTATACCCATATACTTCGTATATAATTGTAGAGATATTATTTTATATGAAGTATGTTTTTTCCGTGTACTTTAACATGAGGATATACAATATTTATGATAAGATGTTTTTGGCCTGGGTTCCTTTTTCTTATGCTATGCTAAAAATTCATAGTTGTTCAATTGATATATATTACTCCCTCCGTCCCTTAATTAGATGTCTACTTCTAGCATTTATTTCTCACATAATAGAGAAAAGTAGACATCTAATTAAGAGACGGAGGGAGTATATATGTTGATTAGAGCACACCTAGGATCCATTGGACTAGGTATATACACTAAAGTTTCTTGTGCACTTTTGATTCAAGAACATCATCATTAAATCCAACTCAAGTACAAGTCATACCATGACTAAATTTCACCTCATACTAGGATGTTACAAACTAACAACCAACCGCTGGTGTCCATTTTGATAATTTGCATGAATGAGTAATTCATAAATTAGATTTTTCTCATTTGTACCAATGAGCAAATTTACTTAAGTAAATTGCTAGGTATTTGTCCAAAAGATATATGAGTAAAGAATAACAAATTAAAGGCAGTGATCATATAAACGAGATTCAATCTAAGTTCATGTGCGATACTTTTACATGACTTTTGCCAACTAATTAAGTTGAGCTAGTTAAAAGATGAAACTAGTTCAAAGAAAATGTCATTTAATTTTTAGAAGTATTTAATAAATATTTTGTGTTGTTTTTCATGGTATAGAAAATGGAAATATATGCAAAAGAGATTGAACCATTGAAGGAGGACTTGAGAAAGAAGCTATTCATTATGAATGATTCTGTTGATTTGGGGAGGAAGATGAGTTTCATAGATGCAGTGGAACGTTTAGGAGTTTCCTATCACTTTGAGAGTGAAATCGAAGACATGTTGAACAAGATTTTCAAAGAATTTGCTGCAAAAAATTTCGATACCGACTATGATTTATACAACACTGCATGCCAATTTCGCATATTTAGGCAACATGGACACAAAATGCCTTGTGGTAAGAGACATACTTCCTTCGTTCTTTAACTTTCAGAACTTATACAACTTTTTTTTTTAACGCTATTCACTTATTTCTATATATGTGCCATGGGGACTTAATTAGTAGATTTGTATCGATATATATATACTTTTAAAATATCAACTATTTACAGCAATGATTTCTCGAAAATTGGAAATATAAGTGGCTAAACTTGTACTCTAGTCTAGATGGTTGTAATGCTTGTAAAACACTTATTGTTATTATGATAAAATTAAAGAATGGTGGAAGTACGTACACGATATATATATACAATGTTATTAAAATCGCGATTCAGATCGTAGAATCGTACGATTCTACGATCCTAATGCACCTAAACGATGAAAATCGCTGGTAGAATCGTTATGTTGTAGAATCTCTCATAAAATCGGTAGAATCGGTTAGAATCGGTGGAATCGGTACCGATTCTACGATTCTATACCGATTCTACTGATTCTACTCCTGCAAAAAACCTGATTTTTGGAAACCCATAACTTTTGATTCCGAAGTCGGAATTAGGCTTATAATATATCATTGGAAAGCTCTTGAAGTCTACTTTCTGATAAGATTGGTTTCGTACCTATATCATTTATATATTTTATGTTATAGAGTAAAGAGTGTAAGGGTGTCAAAGTTGAACCTAACTTTAGTCAATGACTTACGTATTATTCAATCTAAATCATAATAAAGCTTATGAAACATCAATTTAAATAGCTTTTAAGATTTTATCCAACCATTTAAATTTTATGGGCATAAGAATGTATTCATGAGTCTCATGCACTCAACTTTAGGCATATAAAAAACACTTTTATAACATGAGTTTGTTGTAGTTGTCATTCTTTAGCTATCTCGTTAAATGAACTAACTTGACACTTAGTTTTCTATCTTTATTGGATTTTTTTATTATGCATGGGTCTAGGGAAAATAACTTTACGAGTCAACAACATTATTTTTTTCATAATTTAACAACAACTGTCGTGTACTCTCATGGTTAAGAATGTATACCAATAATCCGACTTTATAGTTTATAGTGTATTGTTTGAGTTATGCGCGTGCGAAATTACTTTAAAAACTATTTTATGCTTGTATGTCAATATTATGTTATTAACAATATATATTATTATCATTCTCACTGCTATAAAATTATGTATGTAGTCATTTGTTACATTTTGAAGCCCAATTTTACATTTTGGTAGAATCCTACGATTTTACGATTCGATTTTACCGATTCGATTCTACCCCACTCACCGATTCAAAGTAGAATCCCGATTCTAATAACTTTATATATATATATATATATATATATATATATATATATATATATATATATATATATATATATATATATATATATATATATATATATATATATATATATATATATAATTATTATTATTATTATTATTATTATTATTATTATTATTATACTTTTTTTAAAGTGTTTTTATATCTATCACTTTTAATAAACTCTCACATATTGCAGATGTATTCAACAAGTTCACTCATAGTGATGGCAAGTTTAAAGAGAGTCTAAAGAATGACATAAAGGCAATAGTGAGCTTGTATGAAGCTGCACACTTAAGGGTATATGGTGAACCTATCCTAGACGAAGCTTTCGCTTTCGCTACGGATGTCCTCCAATCAAGTGCACCATATTCCGAGCTAGCTCGTCATGCATTGAAGCAAGTATTGCACTTTGGCATTCAAAGGGTGGAGAGTCGCCTTTTCATTTCTTTCTACGAGGAAGATGAAACACGACACGAAACGCTTTTGAAGCTAGCAAAGATTGATTTCAATAGGGTGCAACTATTGTATCGTAAAGAATTTAGCCAAGTCTTAAGGTCAGTTAATCTATTTTAACTTAACCTACCACAAGGGGGCACAATATAAAAACACATACATGTGCTTTTGTGTATTAATTAAAGCAGAATAAAACTAAAGAATATAGACAACAGGACAATTTAAAAGGGACGGAGGGAGTATATGATAGTTTTAAGTCGTCTAATAATTTCACGTCTTAATCCACAGGTGGTGGCACGAGTTGGATTTTAAAACAAAGCTTCCTTATGCAAGACAAAGAAGTGTGGAATGCCATTTTTGGTCAATAGCAATGTACTATGAACCTCAATATTCTCATGCTAGAATGTTACTTGTTAAAGTTCTCCTTGTCATTTCAATATTGGATGACACTTATGATGCTTATGGAACATTTGAAGAACTTAAGCTCCTAACAGAAGCATTTGAGAGGTATAAATTACACAAAACTACGTAGTACGTTACGAAGTATATATATATATCAATAATGTACTCACTTTTTCCTGGTTTAGTCACTTAAGTTTGTCGATTTTATGCAAAATAAATGACTTTTTATTTTATTGCATTATTATTAATTGGCAGTATCGGGATGTGTCAACAAATGTGAGGACATGCGGAGGGTTGACAAAAGATTTCCCTATTACAATCGGATTGCATCAAGGGTCTGCATTAAGCCCTTTTCTTTTTGCAACGGTTCTAGATGAATTAACTAGACCAATTCAAGATGAGGTTCCATGGTGTATGCTGTTCGCAGATGATATCGTTTTGGTGGATGAGACTAAGGATGGGGTTAATGTCAAGTTGGAGCAATGGAGGCAAAGGTTGGAATCTAGAGGGTTTAAGCTAAGTCGGAGTAAGACTGAATATTTGGTATGTCGTTTTGGCACTCAGAGGGGGACAAGCAATGAAGTGGTGAGTTTGGATGGAAAGGATTTGACCATGAGTGAATGTTTTAAGTACCTAGGGTCGATCATCCAGAAGAATGGTGACATTGATCAAGACGTGACCCACAGGATTAAGTCAGGGTGGCTTAAATGGAGAGCGGCCACGGGAGTGTTATGCGACCGCAGCATTCCCTTAAAGTTGAAGGGAAAATTCTACAGGACTGCCATAAGACCAGTGTTGCTCTATGGTACAGAATGTTGGGCTTCTAAGAAAGAGCATATTAAAAAGATGGAGGTTACGGAAATGCGCATGTTAAGGTGGATGTGTGGAAACACTTTAAGAGATAGAATCAGAAATGAGGTTATTCGCAAGAAAGTAGGTGTGGCGGGCATTGTAGATAAATTAAGGGAAAATCGTCTGCGTTGGTTTGGACATGTAAGACGGAGACCCGAGGGTGCACCGGTGCGAAGAGTGGAAGAGTGGGACCATGGAGGGATTAAACGAGGAAGAGGGAGACCAAAGATGACTTGGTTGGAAGGAGTGAGGAAGGATATGAAGTGCATGGATTTACGTGAGGATGAAGTTTTGGATCGTAAGGGATGGAGGAGAAAGATTTATGTTGATGACTACACGGAATAATCAAATTTGGTTCATGTTAGCCGACCCCACTTTTGGGATTAAGGCTTTGATTGATTGATTGATTGATTATTAATTGGCAGTGAGTTTTTTTTTTTTTTTTTTTTTTTTTTTTTTTTTTTTTTTTTGATATATATACTAGTATATAAATAGTTAGTGGGACATGGGTTGTTAAAACAAAGGTATGACTCGTATGATTTTTTTTTTATATATATAAATAGTTAGTGAGATTTATAGAATTTTTTTTTGTTTTTTTTTGTTAAATTAGTGAGAAAATTATTGAGTTCTTTCTTTCCATATATCTATATTATATATATATATATATATATATATATATATATATATATATATATATATATATATATATATATATATATATATATATATATATATATATATATATATATATATATATATATATATATATTTAAATAGTAAATTAATGTAGGGCGAAATGAGAATAAAATATTTAAAAAAAAGTTTAAGTTTCACATATGCTAAATGAATAATGATACAGGTGGGACTTGAACGCAATGGAGCAGTTTCCTAAAGAGTACATGAAATTAGTTTTTCAATTTGTATACAACATTTATAATGGGTTTTCTAAAGAAATGACAGAGCTTGGGAAACCATATGCAGCTAAGTTCGCTAAAGACCGGGTGAGTCTTTAATTTGTAACTTCCTTTGATTTATTGTGCTCCTCAATCGGTCCATTTAATAAGGTCACATATATATGTATAATAATTCTCACTTAATTGTGGAGAAATAGAGTTAATAATATAGGAATTGTATAAATTCTCCACTATTTACAATTTTATATATATCTTTGAGAAACTATTACGAATTGTGGTTTTGGCGCGGGCTTATATGTCTTAATAGGTTTATCGTTAAGATAAAAAGACGTAAAAAATAGTGGGATATATATAATATGTAGGCAGAATAAGCAATTGTTTGTTTTGTTTTCCTAATTAGGTGTTCCTATAAACTTTGATGTATTTAGGTAATGGATTTGATAAGAAGCTATTACACTGAAGCGAAGTGGTACAAAGCAAAATATGTGCCTACATTTGAAGAATATATGGTGAATGCAAGAATCACAGGGGTTGCTCAAATTCTTACTACTTCATCCTTGTTGGGAATGGAAGAAGTTATGGAAGTGAAACCATTTAAGCAGATAATAAAAGCCCCTAACAAGGCCATTAGAGCTTGTGAAATTATTGGCCGTATCATGGATGATGTTGTTAGTCACGAGGTACCTTGTGTCTCAATAATTGTTCTTTTTTTTTATTGTCATAATGTTCACATGTGTCAGCATGACCAATTTAAAAAGTGCGCATATAACATGGGACAAAGGATTCTGGCTAGTCGTTCTGATTAATCTTTATATATACAAATCATATAATGTGACATAAATCTAACTAAATTAATTCGATGCATGCTTCTAACCAAATAACACATCTCATATTATATAATAGGAGGAGCAAGCTAGTGGCCATGTTGCCTCCGGCGTGGAATGCTATATGAAAGACTATAACATGAGTAGAGAAGAAGTGGTGCAAATTTTTAACAAAATGGTTGAAGATGCATGGAAGGAATTGAATGAGGAATTTCTGATCAAGTCTAGGCCAGGAGACGACGACCTTCCAAAGGCAGTGCTCAAACGAGTCCTCAACCTTGCTCGAGTGGTGGATGCCTTGTACAAGGTCATTGATGGGTACACTTACTCGGCCAAACTGATTAAGGGCGACATAATCTCAACTTATACTCATCCTATTCCTCTTCAAATAAGTTGAATTGGGTCGCCAAATAAAATTTGTACTACTATTTCTAGTAAAGATTCTAGACTTAAATGTCTGATATATATTGTACGGTGATGTTGTTGTTGACGTTGGTACTTGTGTGATGTTATTGTGTGGAGCTTAATGTTTGAGTATACACACGAAAGTGTGCGTTGTTTATTTGTAATTTGTTCATGTATTACTGAATATTACCATTTTCCATTTACTCGTATATAACATGTCTCCTAACTCCTATAAATTAAGCATGAAACTTTGGATTTTTTTTTTTTTTTTTTTTTTTTTTTTTTTTTTTTTTTTTGACGAAATGAAACTTTGGATAATGATATCCTTGATTATAAACTAAGCATGAAACTTTGGATTTTGATATACTTAGGCCTGTTCTCTTACGTTGAAATTCAGTTTAGTTCAGTTCCGTTCAGTTCAGCTAAGCTCAGTTCAGTTCAGCTCAGTTCAGTTCAGTTCTGTTAAGCTGAGTTCAGTCAATGAGAACATACCCTTAATTATAACATGTCTCCTATAATAATTTCTTGTATTTTATATGAACACGTTTTAAAATTGGGGAATTATCAATGATTGCCCTTTGTATTTGCTTATTTCAATTGGTAGATAATTTTTTATTTCGATTATCCTTGGTAATGATATAATTTTTAAAGTTCTAACCGTAACAAACTACTCAACTAAGGTTAACTATTTTAATTTCTTTTTTTCTTCTTATTTTTTTGACAAGAATGGTTTATTTATTTTCAATTGTGAATTCTTGTAATATGTATGACACAACCGGTCCCATTAAGAATCCATAATTAGATGGTATTGTATAAAGATATTAGAGTCGGTTTGGTGTATTTATGTTATGTTTGTATATTTGGCAAGTTTATCTTGTTAGGACTTTTAGGCAAGTCGGGTTATGTTTTGTATTAATTGGGCTCCAAGCCCAGTGAATTGTTTGTCAAAAACAAGAAATATAAAACGGATGATTGCATAGTTTCCTTCTCCTGTTACTTCTCCATTTGAAGCGCACTTCACGTTAAGTTCTCCATTGAAGCGCACTGGTATCCGCCATTGAAGCAGCTTCTGAGGTAAGTTGTCGTCTCTTTTTGTAATAATCATATCAATTTCACAATCTAGGGTTAATTTAATTTAATTTAATTTAATTGTCAGTGCAATTAGTTTATTAGGGTTCGAAAATCTCAACTTTTGCCTCTGAATTCTAATATTATGAAAATAAATTTGTGAGCCTAATGTGATAATCGAATCAAATATCCCTAAAATAATTTATGTGATTTTTCGAGCCTAATTTGATAATTGAATCAAAATTGGTTGCTAATCTATTGCACAACCCTTTAATGTTTAATTACTTATAAATTTAAGTATTTAATTGATAGGCTTTGTTCAATTAGAGTTGGATTACTTGGATGATTGGATTGAAGTGAATTATTCGATCAAGGTTACTTGGAATTTGTGGGATAATTAATTTATAATTGCTGATTTATTATTGGATACTTGGATAATTGATTAATTTGTTATTGTTTACTTGTTTTGATGGATTAAATTGTAAGTATTACCTCCTATATATATTATTCGCAATGGCATAAAGTAGAGAGAAAAAATGTCTAATCATTGGAAATAATATGTAACGGAGGTAGTATATAACTTCGTTAGTTCACATTGGATATTTTTTTTTGGTATTTCTCGCGGTTCACCCTTTAGACTAATCCAGATTCGTGGATCAGTTCTGGATGGTTAGGTTTCAGTCCCCTTCCGATTGTTGTTGCGGGGATCGAACACGATTATGTGAAATTGTCATTTCTTTCAATGTTATTGTAATAGTAAATGTATTTATAATGTACTCAGTAGTGTTCGTTGATGATGAAATAAAATAAGCACTAATTAGGGATTTAGGGTACCGTTTGGTATAATTGTAGTTTTTATTTTTGTTTTTTAAAATAATGGAGTATAATATGTCATGAAATTGAAAAAAAAAAAAAAAAAACGATATCTAAGTATCCAACAAGCCCTTAAACATGTTTGTTTGTGTTAATTGGATTAGACTGCTGCAAACTTGTAAAGTTTATAATACTTTGTATAAACATTTTTTCAATGTTTTGTAATTTTTCTATGTTGTGGTCGGTGTTGAAGAAGATAGAAGGAAAATGGAACTCAACAACAACAACAACAACAACAACAATAGCAGCAACAACTGCAGCAAAATAAAACGTTTTGTGATCGGCGCAAGTGTATTCATATTATTCTTCCTTTTGATTGTTTTAATGTTTGTTTTCGTCGGCCGTATCAACAAGCGTAATTCTGTTCCAGAGTTTGAGGTTGATTCTCTTTCCATGAAAGTATATAATAATACTGAGAAACTTGCAACAGCTGATTTGAACTTTACTGTCACATTAAAGAACAAGGATGAAGGCTTATTGTCTTTTAATCAAATGCAAGTGTCATTAGAGTATCACCAAAATGATGAGATTATTTCATCGACGACACTTGATGCTTTTCTTCAAGATGATAAACAACGCCAGATTCAATTTGGAATGCTCATCAGTGCACAATACCTTCGAAACGAGACCATGGATTCGATCTATCGAGATAATGTTTTACGGTTTGGTTTACAAGCTCAAGGTCACTATGTACGTCCTCGTGATCACTATTTTGACAAGTGCGAGATTAAGCTTGTGTGTGATGATATCGGAGTTGGGTTTTCACCCGAAAAGAATAATTCGACCATCACCGGGAGTTTGATTGTCAGTCCTCTCCCTTGCAAATGCAAATCTGAATGTAATAAGAAAAGGTACTAGAGAATAGCTTTCATTCTCGTTTGCTATTTTAAGTTCTTGGCAATGTTTGTAGTGGTCTATTTAGGAAATTCTCGACTAATCTTTACTTTAGTTTGGCTAATCTTCGGCTGTAGAGTGTAGAGTATTCTTTGTGGCTTTTAGAGTCTGTTTAATTCAGCTTAATTTCAGTTTAGTTCAGGTAAGAGAAATGATTTAAATATTGTATAAGATTTCAAATAAGTTGCGACGCTTTTTTCCGTCGGAAATTATACTGTTCCGACAGAAAATTCCGTCGCAAATTATATATTTCCGACGGAATTTTCCGTCGCAAATTATAAATTCCAACAGAAAATTCCGTCGTAAATTATAGTTTGCGACGCTTTTTTCCGTCGGAATTTTTAGTTCCAGCCCGAAAGAAATTTTTGTAAAAATATGCATTTTCAAACCTGATTTTTTTTTTATGATAAATCGACATAAAAAAAAGCATTTCAAAACCTGAAATTGTTGTTTTAAAAAAATTAATTACCGACCTACGAAATTGTATTTATTTACATATAATAATAATAATAATAATAATAATAATAATAATAATAATAATAATAATAATAATAATAATAATAATAATAATAATAATAATAATAATAATAATAATAATAATAATAATAATGTCCTAGTACAAAAGATAGTCCACATTTTGGTATCTATACCAAACAAAAGCTAGGTTAGAGTGATTCTATGCTAGACTAAAGCTAAGCTACGCAATCGCCTGGAAACCCTGGCCTGCTCCACCACTACCCGGGTCGTCCCTTGGGTCTCGATGCTGAGGATGAATGGTGGAACATGAGTCTTTGTTGGTGAAACGACTCATCATCTCATCCATACTCTCCTTGTATCTCCTCTCCATTTCAGCCATTCGGGAGTCAATTCGCCTTTCCATCTCGGCTTCCATTTGAGTTTGGAGAGCTTGCACCCTGTGTTCCATCTGGTCTTGCATTTGAGAAATGACAAACGGCGTGTATTGCTGTGAAGAACGGGAAGCTCGACCCATCCGTTTTCCATAGTAGAGCTCTGCACTTTGGCCAAGTCCCTTCACATGCCCCTTCTTATTGCGCCCACCCACCGTCTCCCAGTACAACTCAGTGGGACTCTTCTGAATCCCCTGACTCCTTGTTTCTTCGAGCTTCTTCTGGTAGGTCTCCTACAAAATATTGAAGATAATAAAAAATATTGTTAAAAAAACAACCAACAATATAAGGTAAGGTTTCTTTCTTCTAACATTCCAATATCACATACTTTTAGGTGCCTAAGGATAGAAATAAAGAAAAATAAGCACATAAGTCAATTTTCAACCCTAACTCATCCAAAATCATTCAAATTTGGCCTATATGGCTAAAACCATGCCTATTTTCTATGTTTTCAAGCAAATGTAAGGTTTCTTTCTTCTAAGATTCCAATATCAATTGCTTTTAGGTGACTAAGGATAGAAATTAAGAGAAAGAAGCACATATGTCAAATATCGACCCTAACTCATCCAAAATCATCCAAATTTGGCCTATATGGCTAAAACCATGCCTATTTTCTATGTTTTCAAGCAAATGGACTCGTTCTTTCTTCTAACATTCTAATATCAATTTCTTTTAGGTGCCTAAGGATAGAAATTAAGAGAAATAAGCACATATGTCAAATATTGACCCTAACTCATCCAAAATCATCCAAATTTGGCCTATATGGCTAAAACCATGCCTATTTTCTATGTTTTCAAGCAAATGTAAGGTTTCTTTCTTCTAACATTCCAATATCAATTGCTTTTAGGTGCCTAAGGATAGAAATTAAGAGAAACAAGCACATATGTCAAATATCGACCCTAACTCATCCAAAATCATCCAAATTTGGCCTATATGGCTAAAACCATGCCTATTTTCTATGTTTTCAAGCAAATGGACTCGTTCTTTCTTCTAACATTCCAATATCAATTTCTTTTAGGTGCCTAAGGATAGAAATTAAGAGAAATAAGCACATATGTCAAATATCAACCCTAACTCATCCAAAATCATCCAAATTTGGCCTATATGGCTAAAACCATGCCTATTTTCTATGTTTTCAAGCAAATGGAATCGTTCTTTCTTCTAACATTCTAATATCAATTGCTTTTAGGTGCTTAAGGATAGAAATTAAGAGAAATAAACACATATGTCAAATATCAACCCTAACTCATCCAAAATCATCCAAATTTGGCCTATATGGCTAAAACCATGCCTATTTTCTATGTTTTCAAGCAAATGTAAGGTTTCTTTCTTCTAACATTCCACTATCAATTGCTTTTAGGTGCCTAAGGATAGAAATTAGTAGAAATAAGCACATATGTCAAATATTCACCCTAACTCATCCAAAATCATCCAAATTTGGCCTATATGGCTAAAACCATGCGTATTTTCTATGTTTTCAATCAAACGGACTCGTTCTTTCTTCTAACATTCCAATATCAATTGATTTTAGGTGCCTAAGGATAGAAATGAAGAGAAATAAGAACATATGTCAAATATCGACCCTAACTCATCCAAAATCATCCAAATTTGGCCTATATGGCTAAAACCATGCCTATTTTCTATGTTTTCAATCAAATGGAAGGTTTCTTTCTTCTAACATTCCAATATCAAATACTTTTAGGTGCCTAAGGATAGAAATAAATAAAAATAAGCACATAAGTCAATTTTCGACCCTAACTCATCCAAAATCATCCAAATAAGCTTATAATGAGTTCTACTTTGCTAATTTGCCATATATCAACTCATATAATAAGTTTTTACCGCAATCCTTTTTGCTTTGGTGTTGGCAGCCACTTGGCCTTTTCCAGGCACTTCCTTGAAGTGTGTCTTCAAGAAAAGATCATGGGCATTTGGTAATTGGCCTTGGTTTTGTGCAGCCTTTATATATACATGCTGAAAATCAATGAAAACGTGTTAGCCCACCAAAATTCATTAATAGACAAATGACTTAATTGTTACTGGACATATTTTAGGAACCTTACCATCCTTTTAGCATGTTGTACAGCTGACATTGAACCTTGAAAGTGGGTCGGTTCAACAACATTTTCCATGGATCCGCCTCTTCGGTTCTTCTTGTTTTGTTCCGACCGCTTCTTATAATCTGGATCGGTGGCAACAATTTGCATCATGCGTTCGTGGACATCCTTATTAAGCCATCTTTGTTTGCCACCATTCAGCCTGTGTGTGATGTTGTAGAACGTGTCACGTAGGCGATTTGCAAACTTAGATTCGAAAGTGTCCTTCACTCGGTCGTTTAACTCAGGTGCCCACTTGAATTTTTTCTGCAAATCAAGAAAATGTCTTTATTACAAAATTCAACTCCATCAATATACTTTATAAAACATGTATTATGTTTGGTTAAAGTTATCATACGCTGAACAAGTTCCAAAAGTGCTCTCTCGAATCTTCATCAACCTCTCCATAATTCCTCCAAGGCTCAACATAGTAGCCGGTTAGCGAGTCGGAGAGCACATTCTTCTCCTGGTTTTCATCAAACCTATAATAAAGGATAAACATTCATGTAAGTAGATAATCAACAAAAAGTGAACAAAACATGGTAAAAGTAATACAAATTCACTTTATCAAAGTAAATACGAATTTAAGGATATTTCATTACAAATAAACGCACCAAAGTGTGGAAGGGTCCAACTCCAGCAAGTCATTAGGTTGCGGGTCCTGTAGCTCCTGTTCCTGTTGCTCTTGTTTCCCTTGTACATGCCTAGGAATCTGTCTCCGATTGACGATTTCTTGAGAGGCCCCCAAATCATGTGCCTCCTCTTCCTCCATTGACTCATCCTCGTCAACACGTACAACTTGATATTTCCCCTTAGTCTTTCTCCTCTTGGACGTTTCTCCTTTATTTCCTCCTCCCATGATGACCACCTGAAAAAGTTGTTAGTACCATGATCGCACATTGTAAATTCATAAATTAGATCCATAAGACATTAAAAAAATAAAATGAGAATAAAAATGTAATGCAATATTACAAGTCCGAATAGTCATTAAAAACTAAACATTCGAAGACAATAGTTAAAGGAGTAACTACATATTCTCCTCTTCATTACTCTTATCACTACTACCACTATCATTATCACTATCATTATTACTATCACTAGTGTCATCTAAAAATACATCGATGTCCTCTTCTTCGTCACTATCACTAGAGCCAATGCTTTCTTCTTCTTCTTCATTGTTTGAGATAACAAAGCCATCGTCATCATCATCATCACTATCAAGTTCATAGTCTGGAATGTCAGTTGGTAGACAAAGCGTTGCATGTACTTGTGGTGAAGGACCCTGCAAAAACTCTAAATCCACCGGAGCATCAATCACCGACCTTGGTTGAGTTCTAAATACAGCCCACCATTGAACCCGATCACGTTTAAGGCTAGGGTAAGATGCATAATACACTTGAGACACTTGGTAAGATAAGACAAATGGATCATACTTGGGATACTTCTTAGTATGATTTACTTAGACAAGCTTGTATTGTTCATGAATGTTCATTCCTTTACCACAATCCATCTAACTACAACTAAACAAAATAGTCTTGTACTCTTTTTCGGGACCGGTGTAGACAAGTTCAATTATGTTGTTTAAAATGCCAAAGTACTCTCCACCGTCCTCACTTGAGACACACACCCCATAATTCATCTTAGATTTGTGTTTACCATAGGACTGTGTGTGGAAATTAAAGCCACCAACAAATATCTGGTTCCAAGTTCGAACATGCTTGAAAGGCCTCATAGACAATGCTCGCAACACATCGGAACTTGGTTTCTGTTCTCTCACCTATAACCGTTACGAATACAAATGTCACACTAATTGAAATGAAATATATTGTATTATCACAAGTTAATCGATATGCAATGTTCGAAAAGTATTATCACCTTGTGATGAAACCAATCAGGGAATTCACTTTCGCATTTCTCCATGACATCTTCTCGACGCAAAATAAGTTCGAGTACTAAGAATGTAGTCCTCAAACTGCCTAATAGATTAATGACACATGGTTAATCATTGCAACAATTATATTAAATTTAAGGGATTTTCAAAAGTTTATCCTAAACATATATACCTTTCGTATTCACCAAGAATGCCGGTATTTCTTAAAACGAACAAATGAGCACGTTCGAGTTCCTTGTCATCTAAATACCGAGTTTTACCCAAATTTGACACACGACCCTTATCCACCGTGAACAGCTCTGGGATTTCATCGTTGTCAGCCTTGGATTCCACATCAGCATTCACATTTCGACCTAGATCTCGTGTTTTTGTGTCAACTGAGGGCTGAAAGTAATTGGAGCAGAAGTTTGATATCTCTTCAGTGAGATAAGCGTTGCATATGGAACCTTCAACACGAGCCTTATTACCAATTTTTCGTTTCAGGTGAGTGAGGAACCTGTAATTATTTTTATATAGCCGTAGAAGTATAAGTAACGAAAAGCAATGAAAGAGATGAAAGTAAGAGTTGAGAAAGGGCCTTTGATTTATCTTTCGAAAGGATACATCCACCGATATTGAACAGGTCCACATAACTTGCCCTCATATGGCAAATGAATTGGTAAATGCTCCATGGAGTTGAAGAAAGATAGGGGGAAAACCTTCTCAAGCTTGCACAGGATCTCAGCTATGTTTTTTTCCAATCGCTCCATGTCGCTAACTGTAATTATGTAGCAACATAAATCGCGAAAGAATTGGCTTATCTCTGTAATTGCATTCCATATATGGGTAGGGAGCAATTCTCTCAAAGCAGTGGGCAACAACCTCTCCATGAACACGTGACTTACCGGATTGCAAATCAACGCATCGGCTCAAATTGAAAGCGTAACCATCAGGAAACCGCAGCTGTTTGACCCACTTACACAAAACCTTTCTCTGAGCCTTGTCAAGAGCAAATGGAGCCTTTGGCATGAATTCTATTCCTCTATCATCCTCTTGAAGATGTAGCTGGGGCCGTTTACAGTATTTAGTAATGTCATTCCGAGTTGATGGCGTGTCACAAGATAGCTTTTTCACGTCCATTATAGTGTGAATCATGGCTTTTCATTCCATGTAACTTACCTGATTGCAAATCAACGCATCGGCTCAAATTAGAAGCGTAACCATCAGGAAACCGCAGCTGTTTGACCCACTCACAAAAAACCTTTCTCTGAGCCTTGTCAAGAGCAAATGGAGCCTTTGGCATGAATTCTATTCCTCTATCATCCTCTTGAAGATGTAGCTGGGGCCGTTTACAGTATTTAGCAATGTCATTCTAAGCTGATGGCGTGTCACAAGATAGCTTTTTCACGTCCATTATAGTGTGAATCAACTGAACAAAAAAGTTTTTTTCAACGTGCATGACATCTAAGTTGTGACGAACAAGCAGATGTTTCCAATATAGAAGGTCCCATAGAGTGCTTTGCTTGAACCACCCTTTTTTTGCATTCTTGAGACGTTTCAGTGCCTCGGGGCCATCTGTTGCTTTTGGGAGGTTTTTCACACATTCCCAAAGTTCCTCTCCTGACATGATGTGAGGTGGTGAATCTTTTTCGACTTTGTTTTTACAAAATGCATTTTTACTATTTCGAAAAGGATGATTTGTCGGAAGGAATTGACGATGGCAATCAAACCAAGAAACCTTACCACCATTTTTGAGCCAAAATGCTTTGCTTTTCTCCATGCAATATGGACAATCCTTCTTACCGGCTGTGGTCCAACCAGATAACATACCATAAGCCGGGAAGTCACTAACGGTCCATAGGATGGCTGCTCGAAGATTGAAAATTTTTTTTCTCGAAATATCATAAGTATTTGCCCCAACTTCCCACAACTGTTTCAACTCGTGTATGAGCGGTTTCATGTAAACATCCAAGTTGCCCTTAGGGTTTTTAGGACCAGGAACGAGTAACGAAAGAAACATGAACTGTCTTTTCATACACATTGACGGAGGCAAGTTATAAGGGGTCAAAATGACAAGCCAACAAGAATATTGTCCCCCAAAATGACCATGTGGAGCAAATCCATCCGTACATAGGCCAAGTCGAACATTACGAGGTTCAGAGGCAAACTCAGGAAAGCAACTATCTAGGTGTTTCCACGCTTCACTATCGCTAGGGTGTGCCATTGTGCCTTGAACTCGAGGATTTTTAGCATGCCATATCATTTCCTCAGAAATGTTTTTAGTTGCAAAAAGCCTTTGCAACCTAGGTGTGATAGGGAAATAAAATAGAACATTCAAAGGCACTAAGCTACCTTTAGAAGTCTTCTTGTATCGGTCGCTGCTACACACCCTACATGTAGATAATTGAGCATCATCTTTCAAAAACAACATACATCCTTTCGGGCATGCATGAATCTTTTCATGGGGCAGCTCTAACCCCTTAACAATTTTCTTGACCTCATAGAATGTCTCGGCCATGTGGTTGTTGTTAGGAATCGCTTCATTAACCAAAGAAGCAAATCCATCAACACATCTGTGCGACAAATTATACTCACACTTTAGGCTAGTGATTCTAGAAGCCATCTCTAACACAGATAATGAACTCCCTTCTTTAACGGTTGTTCAGAAGCCCTTAACAAATCAAAAAATGGCTTGGCTTGTGCATTAGGCTCCTCCTCTAATGAAACAGGTGCCTCTTCAGAATGGCCTTGATCTTGAGACTGACCAAAGGCATCCAAAACCATTTCACGATATTCATTTGACTGCCTTCTACGGGTTCCTGGAAACCCTTCCCCATGACCCATTCACTCATAGTAATTAGGTAAAAAACCACTGCGATACAAATGAAGTTTAACCATATCCGGATCCCAAAGACGTTTGTTTTTGCATTTAAAACATGGAAACCTAACTTCATTCGGGTTGCTACTCTCGGGATGATCTTCCACATATTTAAGGAATTCTTCTACCCCCTTAAAGAACTCAGGATTAATAGAATTCCCAACCTTCCTTTCGTACATCCAGCTACGTTCTTTTCGTTTCATGATTACAAGTTCTACACAACTAACACATATGCCATTAATCACATTAGTCATAAAGCAAAATATATATTCATTATAGATCAAAGTGTTATGGAAATGAAAATGAAAAGAGAAATGATTTCCAAGGGTCCTTATCACTCCAACCTAACCGATCCTTGTACGTTCAATCTCACTAGTGAATGTATGCCAGAATTTCAATTCTATGGAAAATCCGGCAGCATCTCCTTACAGTTCCCCAAGTACACGATATAGGTGATTAGAAACACCTATATATGTATCTAGAGAACATTGTAGAGAAATGACAAGCAAGGATCTTCCTTAGAATTAAAACAAAGGAATACATTCACCACCTAAGTGAGAATAAACGTACAAAGTCAGTCCCAACCGGGGACTATTCAAGACATACTCCTAATATGTATGCCTTGAACGGGTATCTAGGTATATTATTATGCAAATGATTTATTTAAAAATATATATACTTAACTAACATACATAATATTAAACAAATATATCAAGATTAAACTAAACAAGAGAAACAAATCAAACCAAACCAAAGTAAACTAATATATCATATTAAACAAAACCAAACCAAACTACCGTTTTATATATATTAAATTAAACTAACATATTTCTAAAAAAACTAAACTAAATTAAGATACTTTATATTAAAATAAATTAAACTAAAACACATTATATTAACATAAAATTAACTAAACTACATTATGTTAAACTAGACTAAAACAAACCAAACTAACATTGTTTTTTTAAAGAGAAGGGAACAATTAATTAATTATAAGATTTATTTTAAAATATATATACTTAACTAACATACATAATATTAAACAAATATATCAAGATTAAACTAAATAAGAGAAACATATCATAACACCATACTATTAATATAAACCAAATCAAACCAAACCAAAGTAAACTAATATATCATATTAAACTAAACCAAACCAAACTACCGTTTTATATATTAAATTAAACTAACATATTTCTAAAAGAACTAAACTAAATTAAGATAATTTATATTAAAATAAATTAAACTAAAACACATTATATTAACATAAACTTAACTAAACTACATTAAGTTAAACTAAACTAAACCAAACTAACATTATATTGTTTTTTTAAAGAGAAGGGAGCAATTAATTAATTATAAGAGATGACCAATGTCACTAAATTAACCAAACTAAAAGTTATTGAATACATTCTAATTATAATCCAACACACTATCTAATAACCAAAGTAACATACACACATACATTATATTAGGGTTTGTAATGTAACTAACCTTTAGATCTGCACTTCTTTTTAACAATTAAACCAACAAAATTGTACAAATCCTACAAAAAAATTTAAAAAAAAAAATAAAATAATTAAGGGTTTATAAGTAAACAAAATTAAATTGAAAAAAAGGGGGAAAGCAAAGGCAACTTACTGAATTTTCAGGGGAAAGTGGCGTCGTCGGAAACAACCACGGCCAGGTGGTTCAGTCACGGCTAGGGGACGGAGGTGTGGCGCATAGGCTGCGTTGTGGTGGTTAAATGTTAGCCGGTGGTGGTTTTTTTGCAAAATTAAAAAAAAAATACAAATTTACGAAGGTAACACACTTACCTAGACGCGACGGCGTCGCCGGAAACCACTAGGGCCGTTCTTTCTTCCTCGACAGCTCTCTCTTCTTCCTTATCTTTCTCTTTCTCGTTCTCTTTCTCCTCTCTCTTTCTTTCACCTTTCTTTCTCTCTTTCGTTCTCGGCGGCAGGTGTGCGTCGACGGCAGGCGTCGCCGGCGTAAATGTTAAGCGCCGCCCTCTACTTCTCTCTCCTTCTCTTTCTCTCTCTGCGTCTTTCCCCCTTTTTTTAGGTCAAGCCACAACTTTTAATTTTCAAAATTAACACAGAAATTCCGACGGAAATAAATTCCGTCGTAATAATAAACTTCCGACGGAATATTCCGTCGCAAATCACTTTACGACGGAATATTCCGTCAGAAGATTATTATTACGACGGAATTTATTTCTGTCGAAACATTTACGAGGGAAAATGCATCGTAATTAAAATTTTCCGTCGCTAAATTGCGACGAAACGTTTTCCGTCGAAAATTTTCACTTTTACGACGGAAAAACAGGTCCGTTGCAAGTATTCCGTCGCTATTTAGCCTATTTCTAGTAGTGAAAATAGTTAAAAAATTATACGGAATATTTAATTATTATTAGGAAAAATAGAAATTAAAAATCCAACATTTGCACTTTCTTCTCTAAAAATCTCAACCTTCATTTGATCCCACAAAAATCCAACCTTTATACCCCACCTTCATCTAAAGATCCATTACCTATTTATGACCGATTTTTGTAAGTAATATGCCACGTATTAGCTATTAATAGGTCAATTAATTTTTTATTATTATTATAACAAAAAAATAATTAAAAAAAAAATCTAGAAACCCTGTCCTACCCTCCTTCCCTGACCACCCCATCCCCACCGCCCACGCCACTGGAATTCAATGACCCTATTCCCCTCTCCACCGGAATACCCACACCATTCCCCCAGTCGGCCAACTGCAGCAACACACGCTACCCGCCATCTCCTTCAACAAACCAATACTTCATTGCCTCACTTCAACCGCAAGCCACTTGCCTTACCACTAGTCGTCGCCTAAAAATAATCCACACCAGCCCATAGGGGTGTTCATAACCGGGTACCCGGGTTTTCGGGTACCCGCAAGTGCGGGTAGTTAGTGGGGCGGCCCATTACCCGACCCGCTAAAAGCGGGTACCCGCAATTTTAATATATATGTTTTTTTTAAAAAAAAAACATGTTGTTAATATGGATTTAAACCTGCTGATTTTATTAAAACTTTAACTTTTTTCATCAAAAACAAAAAGTGATGTGTTTATCTATTAAAAGAACTTGTTGATTTCATTAAAAAAAATATCTGATATTTTATTCTCAAAAAAACTGATTTCATCAAAATCTCAAAATCATCAGAGTCTTCATCTCCATTTGTTTGATTCGATTTTTCCCCGTCAAGTCCTCCGAAAACAATTCTGATAAAAAATTTAGCAAGCATAAGAGGGAGGATGATAATCTATGAATTATCATGCAAAGAATTAACAAGCAAATAAATTAACCCAAAAAATCGAGCGAAGACTAACCCTTGCGCGGCTGATAAAGGTCGTCTGAGACTCTGAGAGGGTCTGACGGAGGTCGCGTAAGAGGGAGGAATGAGGTCCCTTGAGAGGGAGTGAAAGAAGAGAGAGAAGAGGGGTGAGTGACTGAGTGAAAGAGGAGAGAGAAGAGGGAAGAGTGAGTGTGTGCGGCTACTAAGAGAGTAAGAGGAAGAAGAGTAACCCTAAAGTCCCTAAAGGATTAAAGATTTAAAGGGACTTCCAGCTAAAAAAAAATAAAAAAAAATAAACGGGTATTTAACGGTGACAAGGTAAAGTCGTATCCCCTAATCAAAAATAATTACCTAAATCTCTAACTAAAGTAGATAGGGAAGTAGGGTCGAACTCCACAGGGAAACAAGTCTTTTTAATTCTAATTAATTATTATAATCTAAATTATTTAAGTAACCAATATTTATAATTAAGTAAGAAACTAAACTACTAAGGTTGAGAATAGGAAGAAAACAATATATGAAAGGATCTAGGGCATAGGTTCACCAATAAATAATACTCCAGGGTAAAACATAGTAATCAATCATTGACATTGCATAAATAACATGATTAACAGGCTCTCGCAATTTATTAACCAACATAGATCTAACAGGCTCTCGCAATTTACTAGATCTAAGTTCTTATTGAAAATAGCCTTTAATATCAAATTAACATCTGCTCGATTCATCAATTTAATATTGCTATACTTTTACAAGCCGCAATTGTAAAACATTAAAACAATCCAATAAGAAATTATCATGCAATACCAATAATCAATAATAGTCAATCATCAATGCATCAATTAACCAGATTGTAAGGGGCTTTCGCTACGTATTACAATCACAGAATTAATCTACCGGTATTAAATCTCATCTCTCGAATCTTGACTTAACCATTTATAAATTAACCTGCCTATTGAAACTAGACCTAAACATCAATTCTCATCTCTCGAATCTTGAATCAATATTGTCAAACTCATGCATAAAAGATAGGCCTAATCTAGTCACAGAGCATTAAATCAATCAATAGGAAATTAATCTAGCATTGATAATCAACAACAATAATTTACCCCTTCATATTATTTATTAGATCCCCATAAACCCTAGAAATTAAACTACTCACAAATCATCATGACTAAACTAATCAAATAAATAAATAAAAGCATAATCAAGGGAGTAAATAAAATAACTGAAATTAAAGGGGAAGAAATTGTTACCAAAAAGTAATCTGGAATTAATGGAAGAATTAAGGACAAAAGTCTAGAGAAAGAATTCTAAGAGAATAATTAAGAGAGTAAAGAAAGAGTAAAAAGTAGAAGAAGAGGAGAAGAAGAGATCCTAAAATCGTATTACAAAGGAGTATTTATACTCCGTACAAAAATCCTAAGCTAAAACAAATTAAAACGACGTTAAGCGTCTCCTAACAATAACACGCGCCCGATCGGGCGAGGCACCGCCCGATCGGGCGCGCCTTTTTTGCTCATTATTACTAATCTCGCGCCCGGCCGGGCGCCAGCCTAAGCTTCTCTCGCCCGGCCGGGCGCGCCTCCGGGCGACAACCTTTTTGGCTGGGCGGCCCATTTGGGCCACTATTTGGACTTCGATTGGGCTCCAATTCTTCGGGTCAATCTGGGTTTCCTCTTTGGGTCTTGAATACTCGGTCCAAATGCCCCGGTATCACCTATACCGAGGCCTTAATCACCGATTCGATGGCTCTAACCGGCCCTGGGCTATAAACTCTGGTCGTGCTTCTCCAATGTTCGTAATTGCTCCAAAATATCTCGGGAAAATACTCCAAAAGCATAAATCCCTGCAAAAGTCAACCAAATCTACGAAAATACTAGAAAACACCAATTAGTAATAAAAGTGGCTCTAAAGAGCCAAAAACACTACCAATTATGACCAAGGGACGGGGGTAAAATACTATATAAAATAGACACATCAAACTCCCCCAAGCCAAACCTTTGCTTGTCCCTAAGCAAAGTTCTCATCAATGAATCAATAAATATGCTTCACCCCAAAAAGTAAAAATCAAGCACAAACGATCCAGGGTAAATCAAATAAACATGCTTCAGAATCAACCAATCAAATCCCTCTAATTACCATTCTTCCCTAACATTTGTCAAACAGAGCAAACCACAAGAGCATATAGAATTCAAGACTAGTGCTCACACACTCAACTCTCATTTATGTGGCGAGTAAAAGATGTACTCGATCGCTCTCCATCCAACCCCTTTATGTGAACAATTCCCTCCCAACTCACACTCTTATGTGTATAAAAACAATATACGCTCAATCCTACTAGTCGACTCGAAATATGTCAAATCATAACTTGCATTGATAAGCAACACTTTCACATTCATACAATTGTAATGTAAGGCTAGGGTAAAGGGTAGGAATCATTTGGGAACAAGTGAGAGTAAAGCTATTCTTAAGGGAGCAAATCCTAATAAAGCCCATGATCAAAATAAATAATGATCATACATCTCCTACATAACCAACTCAAACATCAACCAAATATACTCCAGTCATAATAAATAAACCCAACACTTACAATTTCACTCATAAAAATATAATAATGAAGAAATAGAGTAAATAAACAAACTTTATTTTCCAAACTTGAATTTTTTCAATGAAGCTCTTTTTTTTTCCTTTGATCTACCTCCAAATAGAACATTTGAACATTTTTTTTCTTTCGAAATTCACTTATTTTTTCACATTTGTTTTTCTTTGAACTTCTTTTTTTTTCATAATATCATGCTTTATTTTTCCAAGAAAATATAACACTCAAACTCGTCAAAAATAAACATGAATAACAACAAAACAACTTCTCAAATCCCACCCAAATTGTGCTAATAATAAGCACACTACAAACTCCCTCACCTCACTCACTAATAGCACCCCCAAGCCAAGCTTGGGACTAGTAACCAATGGGGAAAAATAGGCTTGTAATGCGGCTAACAAACAACAAAAAGTCAAGGCAACAACATGGGTAGCAAGAAGGGAACAAATGTTTCTACAATATCTGGAGGCTACCTAAAAGAACAAATGCCTTCGTCCTCCACAATGTGCATAATAATGAATCATATAAACATTACTCATAGTTGCAAACCAATACTCAAATTCATTGACATACCAGGAACTATGGAACTATCACACATTTCCTAACCAAATTAACTAGTCAAGCACTATATTCACAAGTAGTTGGACAAAATTGACGCATGTTAAAGTTTCAAGGCAATCAAACATCAAATCATGATCAACTAATCCACAATGCCTATCATCAAACACTAGGAATCAAAACAATTTTCTCAAGTAAGGGGCACAGGGAAGCATAATTTATAATTCATTGGAACGTATTTTTGGAATTTTTTTTTTTTATTTTTCAATTTTTTTTTTATTTTTATATATAAATAAAGCAATAAAACTAACCTAGAAAGCAAGAAAACTAACCTAAGAAAAACACACCAAAAATAAAAGAAAAGAGAAAAAGAAAAATACCAAACCAAAATCTCCCCCAAGCCAAAATCAGACAATGTCCTCAGTGGCTCGGAAACTAGCCCAGCATAGCTAGTCCTCATCATCCTCGTCCATCGAGCCAAAACCCGCACCTCCACTTCCACTTGCACCACCTGCACCAAAAGAGCTACCACCAAAATAATCAGCGTGAAAACTCCCCCCCGCCGGTCCCCCGAAAGGAATGTCATGCCCGTACCCGAAGAAAGAAGAATAGTCAGTGTAAATACCACGGGCAGTGGGATCCCTATCGTATCCCTGGGGTGGAGGCTGAAACCAATCAGGGTGAATAGCGTCGTCGGGAATGTTGCCCCGACGAGCATAATCATCATACATAGGGTAGAGAGCTCTACCCTGGTTCCTCTCTAGGTACCCTAACCTCTGGTCTATGGAGCCTACCATCCTTTTAAGGTCAGTATGTGAATGCTCGATACGGCCTAGGGTCTGACCTATACTCTGAAGATCCCAAACTGGGTCAGAGTCAACATGAGGGACGGAATGGGACATACGAGGTGGAGAGAAAGCCACCTCGGGCTGAGGCTGGGGTGGTGGAACTGGTGGTGGTGGTGCCTGCCCCCTAGCGTTGGCAACTAAAGCATCGTAAGTGTAAGAAAGTTGCCCTGGGGGAAAGGCGGTCAAGTCTGGACTGGGTAGGGGAAAAATGGGCAAAGGTTGCTCGTTCCCAGTCCGAATACACCAAAAGGGTGTCTGCTCGCTATCCGGCCTAACCCACCCCACATCCTCAAAATACCTAGCAGTCATGTAGGTATCTGGTTCACAGTTCGTCAGCTGGTGGGGTCCGTCTACTACAAAACCGGCCTTTTTCACCGCTATTCGAGTGATAAGGCCACCTAAACGGATATGGGACTTGGAAGTGGTGCTGGCTGTGGCATGCCTACTCAAATGGTGAACTATAAACCTGCCTATGTTCAATTTCCCGAACCCGTACACATAATGTCCTATGACAGCTAGTTCGTTAGTTTGAGCGTTATAAGGCTTGGCCCTACCTAAAAAACACAAACCCGCAAATCTTTGCCAGATTTTTGGGACAGGGTGGTGAATAGGTTTGGTACTAGTATGCTGGGGGTCGGGGGCAGGTAAACCAGTCAAAGCATAATATAAGTCACCCATTTTATAGTCTGCATGCCACTGGTGAGATAATTCAGAATTTAATTCAAAAATTTTACAAAATTCAACAAAAGTTAAACTAATATTTCTATTATTTAACCTGAAAAATAAATTAGGCCCATTCCTACTACTAACAACATGAAAAGTGGACAGGAATTCACAGGTAAGTTCTCGGTATGTAGGATAGTGCATGTCAACAAATTTTCTCATGCCAATATCATTCAAAAATCGTTTACCAAAATCATACAAACCAAATGATTCTAAGGTAGGGCGGTGTAACCACCGAGAAGGAATTACCTCACGACCGATCAAATTCTCCAATCGTTCCTTTTGTTCCCGGCTCACGATCCGGATCGTCGGCCAATACGGGAGCTGCAAGTCTTGGTCGTACTCCTCCCTCGAACTGGAGCTCTTACCAAAAATGGACCTAACCCTCTTTGATGCCATGTTCAAGAAATGGGTTTAAAATTTTGTGAATTAAAACTGAAAAATTTTTGTATGAAAGTGAAGAGGGCGAAGAGAGGATCACAAATATGTAAAGAGTTTTGAATTTGGGTAAGAAATGGAGGAGAAATCTTAGAGAGAAGGTAGAGAGAATTTGAGTTTTTAGAGAGAGAAAGTAATGGAAGAAAGAAGAAATGGAGAAAGAAAGAAGAAAAGAAGGAAGAATAAGGGGGCGGATGGGCTCGCGCCCGGTCGGGCTATGGGTCGCCCAGCCTGGCGATCTTGAAAATTTTGGAGCATGTTCTCGCGCCCGGTCGGGCAATCTGATTCGCACTCATTTCGTAACCTCTCGCGCTCGTTCGGGCGATCTAACGACTTCAATCCATCTTGCTCTCGCGCCCGGTCGGGCGCCAGTCGCCCGATCGGACGATTTTTAGTCCAAAATTTTTGCCCTTCTCACGCCCGGTCGGGCGAAATTTCTCATTTTCAGAGCTTTGCTCTCGCGCCCGATCGGGCGAGCTTCGCCCGGTCAGGCCCGAGACTAAATCGGGGATTGTTAATTTTCTTCTTTTATCCATAAATTAGCTAACTCTTTTCATTCAAACCTGTACAAACACTCATAAAACTCATTAAATTCCCTCATCTCTCCTCTCATAAGAAAAAGAAAAGAAAAACTAGTCTAAAAATCATTAAAAATACGGGTTGCCTCCCGCAAAGCGCTGGTTTATCTAGGTCCCGCACGACCTTCTTACCAAGTACAATTTCTAGGACCCTTGGCCTAACGCTTGATCAGGTGGTTTCTCACCCGGTCTAGCGATGGTTAAGCTGCGATGCGGCTTCTTGACATAACCTATGGGACGCCAAGTCGTCTTATCTGGTGGATCCTCCTTGACTTGGATTGGGGGATCTTCAATGCTACGCACTAGAAACCCTTCTTCGATCGAATGTTGCTTCAAATTGTCATTGCGTTCAACACTTGCAACTCGATCTGGCGGAACACTTACCATAGGCTCGATTCGCACAACTTGCTCGATCGGTTCCACTTGTTCATCCTCGAAACCAAGACCAACATTGTAGAGTGCTCTTTCTATTGCATCGACTTCCTTCTGCCATTTGTCTATCTCATCTGAAAAGGATGCAACACAAGATACCGCCTCCAAGGGATCTTTTTCAAGAGCTTGGGGCTTGTTAGAATAATTTACAACCACATTAATACTGAAACATTTCTCCTCAGTCATGGAGCTTTTGGGGGCATTATTCAGATTAAAAACAACTTTATCGTCCCCTACTGATAGTGTTAGCTTACCACTTCTTACATCTATGACTGCTCCTGCAGTGTTAAGGAATGGTCTACCCAAAATAATTGGGGTTTGCATATCCTCAGCCATATCAAGAACAACAAAATCTACAGGTATATAAAATTTACCTACTCTAACGGGGACATCCTCTAAAACACCTAAGGGGTATTTGAAAGAACGGTCGGCCATTTGTAGAGTTATATTGGTAGCTTTTAACTTACCCATATTCAACTTGGAACACACAGATAATGGCATGACGCTAACACTGGCACCCAAATCACATAATGCATTATCAATCAAGAGATTGCCAATATGACAAGGGATAGAAAAACTACCCGGATATTTTAATTTAGGTGGAGACTTATTTTGAAGTACGACACTACACTCTGCAGTGAAAGCTACTGTCTCTACCTCACTAATAGACCTTTTTCTCGTCAAAATTTCTTTCATAAATTTTGCATATGAGGGGATTTGTGTGATCAATTCAGTAAAGGGAACTGTTACCTTCAAATCTTTAACCACCTCCAGGAACTTACCAAACTGCTTATCCAAGTTTGTCTTTAATTGACGATTGGGGAAAGGAAATTTGATGAT
Organism: Chenopodium album; assembly: GCF_948465745.1. Taxonomy (NCBI): domain Eukaryota; kingdom Viridiplantae; phylum Streptophyta; class Magnoliopsida; order Caryophyllales; family Amaranthaceae; genus Chenopodium; species Chenopodium album. The sequence continues at coordinate 2,087,817 of NC_137836.1, read as the reverse complement.
TGGCTTTGGAGCATTCTTATTCTTGTCTGGAGTAGCCACCTTCTCTGGAGTTGTACCCTGCAACGTAGAATTAGATATGTTAGTATTATCCTTTAGCCCTGCAGGGCTATCAAATACATTGTTTGGTTTAATGGAATCAAGATTAGCATTATTTGATAAAACAGGTTCATCAACTCTGGGCATAGAGGGCCCTTCATAGTTTGAACCACTCCTTAGAGTAATTGCAAATGCTTGATCCGTAGGCCTAGTAGGCTGTGGCGGCAAGGCTCCCTGTTGGCGGGCTTGTAGAGTAGCGGAGAGTTGCGCAATTTGATTATCTACAATTTATTATGCGCTAGAATTTGATCAATTGTCGCATCTCTGCTCTCCATGTGCTTTTGCATATTGACCAACATTGCTCTAATTTCCGCCAGAGAAGGGTCGGAAGATGAGGAGGGTTGTTGTGGCTGGTTCTTCTGGCTAGCATTGGGATGATAATATTTCTGCTGTTGTTGCTGTGGCGCCTGTGGTTCTTGTGGTGGTGAATTTTGAACATTAGTGCTTCGGTAGGAAAGGTATGGATGATTCCGATACCCAGGATTATAAGTGTTGGAGTATGGGTTATTCTGCCTATAAGCTTGGAAGGCATTAACTTGCTCCACGGAACTCCTGCAATCCTGCTCCCAATGACCTACAATACCACAATTTTCACAGAAAGCCTCATTAGAATTATTATTAATCGCAGAAACATTGGCTACATTAGCAGTGCTCAGGTTATCTAATTTTTGGCAAATAGAGGTTAATTGAGCTTGAAAAAAGGATACAGAGTCGACATTATGCTTCCCCTTGTTAGCAAATCCTCTAGGATTCCCATATTGGGAATTGTGTATCGCCATATCTTCAATAACCTGAACTGCATCATCAACATTAAGATTTATAAATCTCCCACTAGCTGCAGAGTCTAAAATTATTCTAGAGGAATTTCCAATGCCGTTATAAATGGCTTGGATTAACTGCCATTGTGCTAAATTATGGTGAGGTCATTCTCTTTGTAAGTCCTTGAACCTATCCCAAGCCTGATATAAAGACTCATCGGCTTCTTGGGCAAAGTTCTGAATCGCACTCCGTAGTACTGCTGTTCTCTCTGCAGGATAATACTTGTTATAGAAATTTAAAACAAGAGTTTCCCATTCAGTTATACCAAGTGCAGTTCTATTTAAGCCATTAAACCACAATTTAGCTTTTCCAGTTAAGGAGAAGGGAAAGAGAATCTCCCTGATTTGGTCTTGAGTGACCCCGGCTTGCCTGATGGTGTTGCAATATTGACAATAGTCGGCAATGTGAAGATTCGGGTCTTCACCCTTGGCTCCACTGAATTGCTTCCTCTCTATCATCGTTATAAATTGAGGTTTAATTTCAAATTGAACCCCAACAAGAGCCGGAGTGGGGGTGAGATGTGGAAAATCCGTAAGCTTTGGTTGTGAATAGTAACTAAGCTTCTTTGGAGCCGTCATTTCTGATTCTGCGTCTGATGATGCCTCTAAATCGCTGGAATTAGTTGGAGGATCGCGGTGATTATTGTTATTATCACCAGAATCCGCCAGGATTTGCTTGTAGAAGTTTTTCTATCTATAGAAGGATCGTTCGATCTCAGGATCGAATGGGATGTAACCTGATTTGGAACACCTGGGCATAAACAAAAACTAGAAGCAAATATGAGATTTGTTTCAGAGAACTAACGCTCTCTGAGACAAAAGAGAGATAATCTAGACTACAAAAACAATAAGAAATAAAAATAAAACCGTTTCCCCGGCAACGACGCCAAATTTTGACAAGGTAAAGTCGTATCCCCTAATCAAAAATAATTACCTAAATCTCTAACTAAAGTAGATAGGGAAGTAGGGTCGAACTCCACAGGGAAACAAGTCTTTTTAATTATAATTAATTATTATAATCTAAATTATTTAAGTAACCAATATTTATAATTAAGTAAGAAACTAAACTACTAAGGTTGAGAATAGGAAGAAAACAATATATGAAAGGATCTAGGGCATAGGTTCACCAATAAATAATACTCCAGGGTAAAACATAGTAATCAATCATTGACATTGCATAAATAACATGATTAACAGGCTCTCGCAATTTATTAACCAACATAGATCTAACAGGCTCTCGCAATTTACTAGATCTAAGTTCTTATTGAAAATAGCCTTTAATATCAAATTAACATCTGCTCGATTCATCAATTTAATATTGCTATGCTTTTACAAGCCGCAATTGTAAAACATTAAAACAATCCAATAAGAAATTATCATGCAATACCAATAATCAATAATAGTCAATCATCAATGCATCAATTAACCAGATTGTAAGGGGCTTTCGCTACGTATTACAATCACAGAATTAATCTACCGGTATTAAATCTCATCTCTCGAATCTTGACTTAACCATTTATAAATTAACCTGCCTATTGAAACTAGACCTAAACATCAATTCTCATCTCTCGAATCTTGAATCAATATTGTCAAACTCATGCATAAAAGATAGGCCTAATCTAGTCACAGAGCATTAAATCAATCAATAGGAAATTAATCTAGCATTGATAATCAACAACAATAATTTACCCCTTCATATTATTTATTAGATCCCCATAAACCCTAGAAATTAAACTACTCACAAATCATCATGACTAAACTAATCAAATAAATAAATAAAAGCATAATCAAGGGAGTAAATAAAATAACTGAAATTAAAGGGGAAGAAATTGTTACCAAAAAGTAATCTGGAAATAATGGAAGAATTAAGGACAAAAGTCTAGAGAAAGAATTCTAAGAGAATAATTAAGAGAGTAAAGAAAGAGTAAAAAGTAGAAGAAGAGGAGAAGAAGAGATCCTAAAATCGTATTACGGAGGAGTATTTATACTCCGTACAAAAATCCTAAGCTAAAACAAATTAAAACGACGTTAAGCGTCTCCGAACAATAACACGCGCCCGATCGGGCGAGGCACCGCCCGATTGGGCGCGCCTTTTTTGCTCGTTACTACTAATCTCGCGCCCGGCCGGGCGCGTCACCGGGCGCCAGCCTAAGCTTCTCTCGCCCGGCCGGGCGCGCCTCCGGGCGACAGCCTTTTTGGCTGGGCGGCCCATTTGGGCCACTATTTGGACTTCGATTGGGCTCCAATTCTTCGGGCCAATCTGGGTTTCCTCTTTGGGTCTTGAATACTCGGTCCAAATGCCCCGGTATCACCTATACCGAGCCCTTAATCACCGGTTCGATGGCTCTAACCGGCCCTGGGCTATAAACTCTGGTCGTGCTTCTCCAATGTTCGTGATTGCTCCAAAATATCTCGGGAAAATACTCCAAAAGCATAAATCCCTGAAAAGTCAACCAAATCTACGAAAACACTAGAAAACACCAATTAGTAATAAAAGTGGCTCTAAAGAGCCAAAAACACTACCAATTACGACCAAGGGACGGGGGTAAAATACTATATAAAACAGACGCATCAAACGGGTACCCGTTATAGTCAGCGGTCGGCCCATTACCCGACCCGCGAAACTGATATTTTAGCGGGTTGGGTACCTGACCCGCAAATTGGGGAAAAAAATAAAAAATACCCATCGGGTACTTTGCGGGTCAGCGGGTCGGGTCAAACGGGTCGGGTATTTTTGAACACCCCTACCAGCCCACACACATCTCTTCCCCCTGCAAAACCAATACCTATTAAAACTGTTCACCAATAAAAAAATCTAGTTCGCAGCACCGCCCAATCTCCGGTGGGATTAAATGAAGGTTGGATTTTTTAAAGAATAAAGTATAAAGGTTGGATTTTTAATTTTCAATTTTTCTTATATTTGTTGGAAAATATTTTAGATATATATTTTCCAATCTAAATGAATTTTTCTTTAGTTTTGTACATTTGTAGTTCGAAAACTTTGTATTAGGCCAAGTAAAAGTAAATTTAGTTTAGTAAAAATAAGTTCATTTTAGTAAAAAATAAGTTCAGTTTAGTAAATTTCAGTAACTTTAACGAAGAAATATAATAGAAAATCAGTAAAAATAATTTCAGTTTAATAAAATTAATTTTAATTCAGTAAAAATAATTTCGATTCAGCAAAAATAATTTCAGTGCAGCAAAAATAAAGTGAAGTAAACGGGGTCTTAATCTAAAATTACATAGCTATGTCGTTTAAAATTACATGAGATATGTAGATAGTGATTATATAAAGGAAAAATTGCGGAAAATAATACAACCTTTGGCTAGTTTTTTTTTTTATAATAATACAACCTTTGGATTAATTTTTAATAATACAACATTTGAAGGGTGTCAATTTTAAACAAGACATAACCTGTTGGTAACTTGTTTTTGTAGGTCACCATGACACGTGTCATTGTTTTATTGGTTTTGTCAATTTAATTAATTAATTATTAATTTTATTATTATTATTATTATTATTATTAACAAAATTATAGAAAAAAAAAACCCCACCCACCCCCTCCCGCTTTTCGCAACCACCTCCTCCACAGTCCCACACGCAGTACTCCCAGCGCTGGTCGGTTGGCGCTTCCCCACCGCCGCCGGCCGACCTACCCTCTCCCTTTCCCTTTTACCCCGTCACGCCACCCCTGCCAGCGAAACCCCCATCACCCCATCGCGCAACCAACTCCGCCATGACCAGCACCACACCTTCAGTAGCACACGCAACAACACCACCAATTCGCACCTCTGCAGCCCGCAATCACCGATTCTCAACCAACAACCAAAATTTCGACCAGCAGCAGCAATTGTAAACACCATTACCCTACCCACTTCATCTACTGCAGCCACCGCACCAACAAACTCCCCTGCTCTTCAAACACTACTCGAATTCGAACATCCACACACATCAAACGCTCCAATTCGAACAACCAAACACATCAAACGCTCCAAATCGACCAGTAGCGGCCGCGAGACGCTCCAATTCGATTGATTCAATTATCCAAGGGCCGTGATTTCTTGATGCTTGTTCATGTTGGTGTTGATTGATGGCGATGAACTACGATGATGCGGTGGGGGGCGAGTTGGGCGCCGGCCATACTTTCGCCGGGGAGGGTTGCGTGTGGGGAAGGGGGAGAGGAGCTGGCTGTGTGGTGGGGAATTGGTGGCTGCGTGGTAGGGGTGGCTGGGTAATTTTTTTTTTAATTTGTTAAAAATTTGAATCTAATGACATAAAAAAAATTTTTTTATCACAAATTAAAATTCTGAAATTAATTACATATTAATTTTTTTAAAAAAAAATAATATTTAGACCAATTACATTATGACACATGTCCTGGGTAACCGGTTTTAAAGGTTACAAGTTTTTTGTCTTGTTTAAAATTGACACCCTCAAAGGTTCTATTATTAAAAAAAAAACCGGCCAAAGGTTGTAATATTTTCCGTAATTTTTCCTTACATAAAATGTAAAAAAGATATATGTATATTGTTGAAATAATTAGATAAACAAAAATAACTTATTCATAAATATATAACCTATGTAAATAAAATTATCATATATGGAAATGTAATCAATTAGGTAGCATTTAGAATCGATCTAAGTAAATAAAATATATATATTGGAATCAATATAATCAACTAATATATTAAACTATAAGACAAGTGAATTAATGTTGAGCCAACATGCATGTGTCACTATATGATTCACTTGTCTTACATATATTATACATATTTTAGAGGAAGTACTAATGTAGGTTTGATATGTATTTGCACATACATATCAAATCTTTGAATATTGAAAAGTATTGTACAGCACATGGGGGTGAGAGAAAGGAGGAGAGAGATGGGCACGTGGGACCAGTTTTAAATGTACCACTGAAAGCTTATATAATATCATTGACTATGTAGTGATACTATTTTTACACGTAATTAGTACCACTGAATAAATATACAGTACCATTGAATGAATATACAGTACCACTGAATGTTCAATACCACTGAAAATGGGATTTGCATACAGGTGGGTTACAACAGTGATGGATTTTGTGTCTTCTGTCTCATACACGTTTGTGGTTAATGGTGGTGTTTGTGGTTCTGTGACTCCTTCCCGTGGACTTAGACAGGGAGATCCTTTGTCTCCGTATCTATTTATTCTTGTTGCCGATGCTTTCTCTGGTCTGTTACGGAAAGCTATGGTCGAAGGCTTTCTCCATGGGGCTAGAGCTAGCCGGAAAGGGCCGGAAGTTACTCATCTACTTTTTGATGATGATAGTCTTCTTTTTGCAAGAGCCAACCGAAGAGAATGCTCGAAAATAGTTGAAATTCTCAACATATATGAAGCAGCTTCTGGACAGAAAATTAACTATGATAAGTCGGAGGTCTCTTTTAGCAAAGGTGTTAGTACGTCGACGCAAGAGGAATTACTTGAAATTTTAGCAATGAGAAGAGTTGATACCCACGGGAAATATCTTGGTATTCCCACCATCATAGGAAGGTCGAAAAGGATGGTTTTTATGGCTCTCAAAGATAGAATATGGAAGAAGTTGAATGGGTGGAAAGAAAAATTGCTCTATCGGGCCGGAAAGGAAGTACTTCTGAAATCTGTAATTCAAGCGATCCCAACTTATCTCATGGGAGTCTACAGATTGCCGCATAGTGTAATTCATGATATTCACTCGATGATGGCAAAATTCCTATAGGGAAGTACGGAGGAAGACCGAAAGGTCCACTGGAAAAAATGGGATGATTTATGCACTCCGAAGTGTTTAGGTGGACTCGGGTTCAGGGATCTCCAAGTGTTCAATGAAGCGATTTTAGGAAAATAAGCTTGGCGAAGTGTCCGGACTTTCTTCTTAGTAGAGTCATGGGAGCCAAGTATTATGTGAATTGCAGTTTCTTGGAGTCTAATTTGGGCTCTGCCGGCAGATATTCTTGGCAAAGTATATGGTCTTCCAAAGCTTTGTTGAAGGAGGGTATTCTATGGCGAATTAGTAGCGGTACGGCTGTCAACATTTGGCGAGACCCTTGGATTGATACCGGTGATAGCAGATTTATTTCCTCCCCTTGTGTTGAAGGTCTGAATACAGTTGCAGATTTGATTGATCAAGATAAGCGAGAATGGAATGCAGATATTATCTCTGAAAATTTTAGTGATGTTGAGGCCCGTAGCATACTCTCTACCCCATTGAGTTCACAAGTTTCAGCAGACTCAATTTATTGGGCATTTTCCATGAATGGAGTCTATTCGGTTAAAACCGCGTATATGCTAGGAAAGTCGTGTAATTTCGCCGATTTTCATAAGACTTGGGTAGATATCTGGAAGCTAGAAGTCACTCCCAAAGTTCGCCATTTTATCTGGCGAGTATGTACAGATACGCTACCGATTCGTGCTTACCTCAAGTATCGCCATATGTCGGAAGTCGACGTCTGCCCTTGGTGCCTTGACTGCCAGAAACATTGAGGCATGCTTTCTTCGAGTGTCCCACTGTGAGGGAGCTCTGGGTGGAGTGTGATTGCAAAGAACTTGCGGTTTAACCGCAAGATTTATCCTTCCTTGATTTCTTTGGGAATTGGGGTACCCATAGCTCAAAAAAAAAGATGCAGGGGTGCTATATTGATGTGGTACTTGTGGCGTAGACGAAATGAGAAAATCTTCAAAGGATTTGAAACTTATCATCCTGTGATTGTAGATAGGGTGCAGCGGCTTGCGAGTGATTGTGTCTCAAACACAGAGAAAATATATAGTGTAGTCCGAGCCAAGAGCAATAGCAGCCCCAAAACTTGGGTAGCCCCTCATGAAGGAACCATAAAGATCAATTGTGATGCGTCTTTACGCGATGAAGGCTGGGTGGGTCTCGGTGTGGTGGCGAGAAACTGGCAGGGAGAGGTATTATTTGCGGCAACTAAAAGATTAAAAGCCTTCTGGCCGCCCATAATAGCTGAATGTAAAGCTGTTGCTATGGCTACAAGACTTGCAAAACACTATGGGCTTAAAGACCTGGTCATAGAATCTGATTGCCAAATTTTGATCAAAAGGTTGTGTAAAGGCTCTGTTTTCCTTGCTGATCTTGATCTTGTGCTAGAAGATGTGCTAAAATCATGTAACTTCTTTAATTCTATAGCTTGGTGTCATATAACGGGAAGGCAATAGTGTAGCTCATCATTTAGCCCGTTTAGTGCCTTTTGGGTTGGAACAAGTTTGGGAGAACCATTGTCCTTGTGAGGTCTCCCCGTATGTATTGATGGATAATTTATTAATATAAGGCACACCATCCGTTTCCCTAAAAAAAAAAAGTGATACTATTAATCACCTAGTGGTACACTTAAATCCAGCACATGTGGGTGAGAGAAATTAAGGAGGAGAGAGATGGGTAAATTCCATGCAAAATGTCTAAAATGTCCCTTGATATGTATATACAAGTACCTATCAAAACTCCCTTTGGAAGGCCTCCATATTTTATTGTATATTTTTTGTTAGGTTTTATCATATAAATTATATTGGTTAATTGATGACACTACTACAAAAAATGCCTTAGAGAACTGTTAGAATAAGCTTTATAGATCGCCTTAGGGGCGTTCTTCTGCTAAGCGATGTATAAAGTATAGAGAACGGGTCTTTTAGACGTTTTATATATTGACAAATAGAGAGCGGTTGTTAGTCACAACCGTTCTCTTTTCCCTTCTTAAATTCGTACACTAAGGAAGGAAAAGAGAACGGTTCAGGCTACTTAACCGTTCTATATTGCCTTACAATAGAGAACGGTTAAGTTAGATAACAGTTCTTTAATGTTTTTTTTTTTTAAAAAAAAAAAAATCCAACCATATGTATTTGATTATTCGAATTAGCCCTGTATGTATTTTAATTGTATTATTCCTGTATTTTGATAATCTATATTTTTTTTATTTCATTTTAGACCTGTATTTGTTGTATGTATTCCTGTATTTTATCTTGTACATTTATCCTGCAAGAAGAACTCCACATTTCCTATATATGAAAAATAAATCCATGATCTTGTATACATGCAATATAAATTTCTGTATAATATAAATTAACAAAAATATTTCTAGATACGACAAAAGCAATCAAAATATACCTCATATATAAAATTAAAACATCCAGCCACAATTAAATTGAATCATTCATACAAAATTTTTTTTTATACAAACAAATACTTGAGTTAAATATCAAAACACCTTTCTAATTAATGTTGATTTAATAAAAAATTATGCTTAGATATACCAATACCATATTGATCTACAATTCACATAAATCATCGTCGTTGTCATTTGGTTGATGGTTTCCGGTAACATATGCGATCCACGTTTCCCTAAGCTCCTCGATCATTTGTTGAGAACATGTAGGAGGAACTTGCTTAAAATACTACAAAACAATGTAAAATACATACATATTAGTTAATAATATAAAATAAGTTCATCTAATTAAAAATGAATTAGTATATCCTTTTTCTTTTTTGACAAACGCAGCAAGCAGATATTAGTACACAGTTCCAGCCAAGTGGCCCAAGCACCAGCTCAGACAATTACCACCTCAGCAAGCACATGTTGCTCCACGTCCCAGCCAAGAGACCCAAGTACCATCTCAGCCACCTGCACAGCGGCCCCCTTTCCATCCAGCACAGCCCAAACCATCTCTATATCCTTCACTGCCACAAAAATTAAACCATCTCTATCACAAGGAGGTGACAAGCCAATTTAGACAAAAACCACAACAGTCACCTCAAACATCTTCTGCAAACCACAACTGTCTAACTGTACAGAAGCTTATGAGTTGTTAATCAACCATAATCCGATTCAAAATTGTCCAGAAGCTTATGAGTTGAAGGTAACATACTAGTTCATTCTCATTAGATACATTCAAACATACGTTTAAACATGGAGAATTCGGGTCAAAAGAGCGAGGCCTAAGAAATAATGACCTGCTTTATAAACAAAAAAAAGGTGATCTAATATTCAAGCTTTATAATCACAAGGATAAATTCTAGTGAAATGCCAGGTGGAACCTTTGTACATCAGAGATACATTATATTCGAATAAACCAGAATACATTCATGCTAATACTTACTAATATACTCTAATTTACTAGCTAAGCTGTGAATTTATAATATTATGATTTATAAATAATTAGTAGAAGCTACAACACATACTTTTCTCAAAGAAAAGAAATCATAGAGAGCAATGATCGATCGAGGGGATCAACGAATACAACTGGTTATTAACCAACATGACTAAACCCCTTCTTTGAAAATTATTCTTGTCAGAGGGTAGTTCAAGTAGAATATTTAGTCTATAACCCCTTCTTTGTTTTTCTTTCTACTTACCATTTGATGTTCCATTGAATATTTAGTTCAAGATTCATCACCTGAATATGACTCGATTTGAACCACCTGACTTTCACCTCAAACATTTACTATTCTTCAAAGTCATTACCCACCCACAAACCACATGAATCACATTAGAACTATTGACAGAAGAGTGCAAAATATTCTCCCATGAAAATTAACTACGACGGGTAAGCATTTTATAGAAGATATGTGAAAATGTACGACACGGGAAAACCCAGGGGCAGGGGTAGGGGTAGGGGTAAGGGCAGGGGCAGGGCAGGGCATTTGGGGTTTAGTTTGTTTATTGCTAGCTTAGGTGCTAAAATCTCAAGCTAAACTTGGACCATCTGCAGACTAAAAGGATTCTTCGAATGTCTCAATCAGCAACTAGTAAGTTTAGCAATAAAAAAAATGATCAACTAATTACTTGATTAGTTTGATAAGCAAATTATAATACAAATTGGTACATTCACCTGATTGTACTCGTACCGTATCCAAAGTTCATAAAATAGAATTTTACAAATACAATTTATTGAGAAAATCAAAAGCAAGACAACATAGTACTCAGTTTTATTGTTTCAGAAATACAATTTCTAGCTTTGTACCAGTTTAGTCAAGAAAAAAAACACCTTAATTGCTACTACTTGGACAATAGAACATACTAGATTACTAGTGCATTTCAGTAATTCACCGACAAAATTTTTCTACAATAAAAAGTAACTCATATATAACCGTTGAAGATAATGAAGAATTATATCCCAATGTCAATAGTAGTAGTTGATAATTACCTAGTTGATCAAAATACACTCGAAATGTCGATGTAAACTAGCTTAATTAGCACTACAACTCCTTCTTTGAATTTTTTTTCTTGTCATAGGGTAGTTCAAGTAGAATATTTAGCCTATAACCCCTTCTTTGTTTTGCTTTTTACTTACCATTTTATGTTCCATTGGGCATCAAACTCTATATTTAATTTTGTCTGACCTTAAATGCAGATGAATATTCAGCCAAAGAAGAGGTAAAATAGCAATTCTATGTAGACTCTAAATCATATTCAAAAGCAGATGTAAACACAAAAACCCCAACATTTTGTTTTCAAACAAACCTCATTCACAAAATGGGCTCAGCCATATATTTGGAGGACACGTGGCGCTATCTGATTGGGCCACCTGGCCGGGTATAAAATACCCAAATCATTTGCCCCTCACAGGGGTCACGTGCATTGCACATGACTCCTGTGATAGGTGTCAGTATCTGAGTGGTCAGATTCAAAAATTACTGGAGGGAAAAATTAGGGTTTTACCCCCCTATAAATAGTGAAGTTCGACCCCCCCTTTGGATTCACACCTTTGCGAATCTTTGGAGAATTTTGGACTTTTTGACAAAGAATCTCAAAATTCCCTAAGTGCTTTTCAAGCATCCGACACTCGGCTAACAGTCCGACCGTTCTTTAGTCAACCAGGCGTCTTTCTCTCTTCTTCTAAAGGTAACGCCTGTATTTTCTCTTTACGCTTCATTTTTTTCTTTGTTTTCGAAAAAATGGCTCCCCAATTGCATGCGGCACGGCGTAGGATAGTGATCAGCCGGTCACCGGGGACGGCTGAGTCTAGAACTAGCAGTGCCGAATGCTTGGCCAAAGACCCTGCTTTGCGAACTTCTCCGAATCCGACTGTTTCTGTGTCTGTGCAGGACACTATGGCCAGAACGAAAAGAACAGCAAGGCAGTGTAGCTCCGATGGAGTTTTCTACCATTCGGATGGGTCGACTGTTTATTCAGACGGCTCAATAAGAGTGCCTCGAAGTGAGCTGTCGGAACACCCTGACAGCCCTTCCTATCTTCCTCCTACCCCCACCTATTACCATTCGCCCACATCTAGTGGAACTCCTAGTGATGGAATCCTGGGGGAGGCGGATGAAGAATATCAACTCGGGCCTTCTAGACAGGCGCCGAAAGAGAGTCTAGGGGAGGACCCCGCTGGCACCAGTTGGCGGTCCCCTAGCTCTGATGACGAGTCGGCCTCGTCATCTTCTTCAGAGGATGCCTCCATAACTTCAGAGGAGGCTAGATCAAAAATAGATTCTGCCAGAGAGTCCCTGGCAGTGGATAGGGGGGAAAGCTGGGCCGAGCCGAGCGCTTCCAGGTGCTTGGAGATAGCCCCCTACTATCAGCATGTTCCGCCAGGCAGGCGGAGCGCCATGGCATCCGGCCTTGCCAATTTTAGGCACAAGGTCGTCCTAGGCTATGGCTATACTTTTTCGGTCCCTAACGAGGGCGACACCGTAACCTGGCCGAGCCTGGCCAGCTATCAGGATAAAGCATTCGGCTGCTATGAAGCGGCCTTCCAGGCTGGCCTCCGCTTCCCTCTCCATCCGGCCGTGGAGAGGATCTTGGACGGATACCAACTGGGTATCTAGCAACTTGTACCCAACTCCCGGATCAATATTCTGGGGTACGTTGCCGCCTGTGAGATGCTGCAGGTGGAGGCGAGCTTTGAAGCGTTCGCCCACATGCACTATCTGAGCAGGGCGCCTGCTAGGGGCGGTGAGGGCTGGTACACCTTGACCACTTGTAAGGGGTACATGATCGCTGTTGGCAAAGAGAACAAGTGGAAAGACTGGAGGACTAAGTTTTACATAGTCAAGTCTGTCGACAGCCGCCTGAACCAAAAGTATAACAGGTGGAATAAGGATCCACCTCTCCTAGCAGGCAGGAACGCATTGCCGCCTGTTCCTAGGCGGGCAAAGGAGGAGATCATGGACGCGGGGTTTTTTACCGTGTCCGTGTGGACGAATGATGAGGGGGACAAGGAGGTCACCCCTCAATGCTATCTCCCTTTGTAAAAGTGGTTTGAAGAAGGAACATTCTTAGCCGCCCGTGGGCTAAGTTCTGAAATGCCGAGAGGTAGTCGGCCGTCTGTTTTATATGCAATTTACTTTTGCTTTTCAGTACTTGTTTAATGGTGCTAACACTTGTTCATTTTTGCAGAAAAAGCAATGGAGAAGCTCTCGGCCACAAGGAAGTCGGCTGTATCTGCTGCTCGATACAGGTCGAATGTCCTAAATAGGGCAGAAGCAACCACTCACATCAAAGTGGATGAGCAGAGAACTGGCGGCACCCCCAAGGTAGGAAATTGTTATACTTTCATTTCTGACCAATATTAAATTTGCCCGAATGATTTCTAACTTGTGTTTATCTTGTGTTGATGTAGGGTGCGCCTTCCAAATCTCCTTCAAAACCATCCGACCCTAAGGTCCAGAAGACAAGGGCGGGTGATGTGAGCGCATCCAGCAAGGGCGGCCGGAAGCACATTGCTCATAAGCCCAAGAAGGGCCCAAACGCCTCTTCTCTCGAAGCTGAAAAGGAGATTAGCAAACCGGATGCCCAGAGGGCATCGAAGGGTGGCTTCAAGCAACCCACCGCTGCTGTCGGCTCAGCAGGAGAGAAGAGGAGTCTGGGGACAGAGGAGGAACCAAAGGACAACGGTAAAAACCATTCGTCTTTATTGTTCTTCCATTTAGACATACTTGTGTTATTTTTCTAACTTTCTTTCCTTCTCAGTTCCTGTGCAGAGGCCGTCTGTAATCCAGATGGCCAAGTCCATGCTGAGGGCGGTTGATCCCGACGACAAGGCGTCTGTCAGAGGAGTTGGCACCCTGGACTTGGATGGCATCCTAGGGAACCTCTGCGAGGTATGAGTCTTAACTTAAGCAAATTTTTTTTTTTTGCTCAAGTCTTTATCTGCCTGGTTTTAACCATTCGGCTTATTTTTGCAGGCCATGCTGCGCGTCCAAGGGCTCAGGCAACCCCTCAAGGAGAAATCCAAAGAGGTAACAGCCGCTAAAGCTCGGGCCGAGTCCGCCTTGGATCGAGCTCAATTTGATATTGCTCAGAATGAGTATCTGACGCTTGATATGATGTATTCGCAGGCGGAAGCCAATATGCAGGTGAAGAAGGACCTGGACTCGGCCCGCTTACGCATCACTTCCCTTAAGAAAGAGATTACAAATCTTAAGGAGAAGCTCGAGCCTCTTCAAGATGCCAAACAAGAGGCCGAGAGATCCAAGCAGAAGGTGGGCCATCTAGAGCAGCGCCTCAGCAACCAGGAGCACCAGCTGAAGTCCAAGTTTGAGTCCGTGGCTGAGCAAGAGAGAGAGGCTCTTGTTAAGCAAATGATGAACGACTATGATGCCATCATGCGGGACACTTGGGCGGCTGTGCAGCCGGACTCAGACTATCAGACTTGGAAATCCAAGTTTGATGAAGCCAGCAAAGAATTCGATGCTCGTCTTATTGAAGAGGCTGAGAATGCTGCGACCGAGGAAAGCTCTGGGTCCGACTCTTCTGGGGAGTCGTCCTCTGGTGGTGAGGAGGAAGATCAGGCGGAGGAGCAAGAGAAAAATGATGAAGAGCAGCCGAAGGACAACAGGCCGGCTGCCAATGAAGAGGCTCTCCCCTGATCACTTAAGCTTTTTTTTTATTTATTCTGTTTCTGCGGCCGAATGGCCAAGTACTTTGTTTTTCCGGCCTGCGTGCCGAGTATTTGTATTTTTACCGACCGAGGGGTCGGGTAATTTGACAATCTTTCTGGCTTTGCCAGATAACAATCTTAACCAATCGTCTGGTGACGATTGGTCTCTTTTTTTTTTTTTAATTTGAATCATTCGGCCATTGGGCTGAAGTTATCCATATTCTGTCCTTTGAATTTTTCATTGCATGTTTTTGGCTAAGTATTATAACCTGTATAGCATGCGAATGTTCTTGCCCCTGGACGGATGTCGAGTGGTTTCGGTTTATTGGATTGATTGACTTAGAAATTGTTGATACTTAGAAGAGTATTTATGGTTTCTAAGTCAATCAATCACTATAGTGATTGCCCTAAACCACGCGGCAGACGTCCATCCAGAATTGGCAAACATAAGTGTTCATTCGGCCATTGGCTCAAACTAAACTCAAATTTCCAACTTAGCTAATTTGCTAAGGGGAAATCTCCGCCTGTTATGCCCCATAAGCGAAAACAGGCGCCTCCGGCCATAGGCCTCTTTGAGATAAAATGCTAAGTTTGTAACTTAACCAATTTTCTTTAAAAATAATTGTCCGCCTGTCTTGCCCCATAGGCAAGGATCAGGCGTCATCCGGCCATTAGTCTCAATAAGTGCTAAGTAGTTACCTTAACTCGCATATTAATAAAATATTCCGCCTGTTTTGCCCCTGAGCAATAACAGGCGCATCTGGCTTTATGCCTCGCTTAGCCTCTACTTATGAAACAGTGACCATTTCTGAACTACGCTAGAACAGACAGAAAATTCGGGTCATTTAGATTTCACTTTCGATTAAAACAAACGACTGCGAATGTTGCCTTAGCATTCGGTAGGGCCGTTTGATATATTCGTAGAGCAATGTGCCACCCAAATGGGAGATGCTTCTCCTCGACGAATTCTCCCGAATGGACGTCGCCGGTTATCTGACTCATGTTGGAGCAGACGGTCATACTCATGTTGGAGCAGACTGTGACCATTCGGTCTCTTTTTGTTTATTAACATCCGGCCATGGGCCTCATCATGATTTTATCTGGCCTTAGGCCTCTTAAATGATTAAGTCAAGTGTTGGTTTAAACTTAATGAATTTCGTAGGAACAACTGTTCTAAAACAATCGGCTCCTTCAGAGGGATTGGGGCGTCTGCTGTTGGGACAGACGTTCTACAAACGTATTGGCCGTCTGTATTGTATACAGGCGACACTAAAAAAACTTAAATTAAAAGACAAGTTGGAAATGAAGGCATATTCTCATTAACAAAACTTGAGATAACAAAATTGAGGTATTTACATTCGTACTTAGAAGTAGTACTTTTTCAAGTTGTATACATTCCAAGTTCTTGGCAGCTGCCTGCCGTCTGGGTCTTCCAGGCGGTAGGTGTCGTCTCTTACTTCCTCATAGATTCGGTAGGGGCCTTCCCAATTTGGGGTTAGCTTTCCCTGTTTATTCGCCCTACCGACTGCTTCCATTTTCCGTAGCACAAAGTCCCCCACTTTGAGAGGACGCTTGTGTACTCTTTTGTTGTAAGCCCGAGTCATTCTCAGACAGTATATCTCATGGCGCAAGGCAGCATTGCCCATGCGCTCTGGTAGTGAGTCCAATGCTAGGCGCATGGCCTCCCAGTTCGCCTCTTCATCATACAACATGATTCGAAGAGTCGGCTCATAGTGCTCAATGGGTAGAACAGCTTCTGCTCCATACACCATAAGGAATGGGGTTTCTCCAGTTGCCCCTTTAGCAGTCGTTTTGATGGACTAGAGGACGTGTGGTAATTCATCCGCCCAAAGGCCACCAGCCCGCTCAATTTTCTTTTTAATCCCGTCTGAGATTAACTTGTTGAAGGCTTCGACCTGGCCGTTTTCTTGCGGCCGGCCGACTGATGCGAAGAAACTTGAGACCCCCTGGTCTCCCAGCCAAGTCTTAAGTTGAGGCGTCTCAAATTGAGGACCATTGTCAAAAACCATAGACATGGGCACCCCGAAACGAGTGATTATATTCCTCCAAATGAAGGAAATGACGTCTTTAGTCTTGATGTTTTTGACTGCCTCCGCCTCTACCCACTTGGTAAAGTAATCCACAGCCACCAATATATAGCGCTTGCCGCCTGGTGCAGTCATGTATGGCCCAAGAATGTCCATGCCCCATTTGGCAAAGGGTATTGGGCTGTGGATGGCCGTCAGGTCTGTAGCCGGACGATGGATGAGCTTGCCAAACTTTTGGCACTTGTCACATTTTTTCACCATTTCCATGGCATCCGACTTCAGGGTTGGCCAGAAGTAAAGCCGCCTGGCCTTGGCCGCGAGGGATCTGCCGCCTATATGGGAGGCGCAGAATCCCGAATGCAATTCTTCGAGGACTTCCTTACCCTTTTCAGGGGTAACACACTTCAACAGGGGTTTCAAAAAGCCAGCCCTGAAGAGTTCTCCTTGTCGCAACTCGAAGTTAGCTGCTCGCTTTTTCAGAACAGCCGCCTCCTGTGGTGAGTCAGGGAGCGTGCCGTCTGCAAGATAGGCCCGGATGCTGTCCATCCAGGTTGAGCTTTGGTCCAGAATTTTAATGGGGTCTTCCTCACATATACTTCTTTTTTGCATGACCTCCCAGAAAACTGACCGAGGCGTTTCACAGGAGGCGGACGATGCCAGCTTGGACAGAGCATCCGCCTGATTGTTTGAAGACCTGGGCACTTGAGTTAGATGAAATTCTTCAAGTGACCCAACTTCATTCTTTATAGCCTGCAAATATTTTATCATGGCCGGATGAGTGGCCTCGTACGTTCCATTAACCTGGAGTACGACCAGTTGAGAATCAGAGCAGGCGGCTATGTTCTTTGCCCCTGCCGCCTTGCAGTACCGGATGCCGGCCAGCAGGGCCTCATACTCGGCCTCATTGTTAGAGACCTGAAACTTGAACCGTAGTGCGTATTCGTACTTATCTCCTTCAGGAGACTGACAGATAATCCCTGCACCACAGCCGTTCACAGTGGAGCTCCCATCCACATACACTTTCCAAACCTGGTCTGTATTGTCCGGTACAACCGGCCTTGTCATTTCAACAATAAAGTCAGCGAATGCTTGTCCCTTTATTGCCTTCCTTGGTTCGTAAGTGATTTCTAGTCCTTGCATTTCAATCGCCCATTTGAGCATTTGTCCAGAAGACTCCAAGGTTGTGAGTGGCCGCTTGATCGGCTGGTCAATATAGACCACTACCGCATGTGCCAAGAAGTAGGGTTTCAATTTCTTGACGGCCATGTGAAGAGTGAGACCAAAATTTTCAACCATGGGGTACCGAAGCTCAGCGTTCCTGAGAACATAGCTGATGAAATAGACCGGGAGCTGAGTGTCGTCTCTTTCAGCTAAGAGAACAGCGCTGAGGGCATGATCGGAGACGGCCAAGTACATGAAGAGCGTCTCTTTGGGCAGAGGGCTAACAAGCCTCGGCAAAGAGTGCAAATGAGTCTTTAACTTTTGAAAGGCCGCCTCTGCGTCATCCCCCCATTCAAAGTTTGTCTTCTTTTTGATTGCTTGGAAAAAGTAGAGGCACTTGTCGCCTGAGCGAATGAGGAATCTCCCCAGGGCCGCCAGGCAACCTGTTAGTTTTTGCACTTCCTTCACAATACGGGGCGACTGCATGTTGATCATTGCCTGTATTTTCTCAGGGTTGGCCTCTATTCCCCTTTGGTCAATCAAAAATCCGAGAAAATTCCCAGACTCAACACCAAAGACACACTTTTTTGGGTTAAGCATGACCTTGTGCCGCCTGAGTGTGGAGAATGTTTCTCGGAGATCAGCAAGGTGATCCGCCTGTTGTTTGGATTTGACTATCATGTCATCGATGTACGCCTCTACATTCCTTCCGATTTGATTAATGAAGTCCGTATTAATCATTCGTTGGAAGGTAGCAGGCGCATTCTTCAAACCAAACGGCATCACCGTATAACAGAACAACCCCTGATCAGTGACGAATGCCGTCTTTTCTTGATCCTTTTTCCACAGGGGGATCTGATGGAAACCTGAATAGGCGTCCATGAAACTCATCAGGGCATGTCCGGCTGTTGAGTCGACCAGACTGTCGATCTTAGGCAATGGATAGCTATCCTTTGGACATGCCTTGTTAAGGTCTGTGTAGTCAACACACATCTGCCAAGTTCCATTCGGCTTTTTTACTAACACAACGTTAGCTACCCACTCAGGGAAATTGCACGGCCGAATGAACTTGGCATCTAACAGCTTTTTTACTTCGGCAGCTGCCGCCTGACTTCTTTCTTTTCCGTGGTTTCTTTTCTTTTGCCGGATGGGCTTCTTTTTAGGATCCACGGCGAGTTTGTGGAAAGCGAGATCCGGGCTGATGCCTGACATCTCTTCCACTTCAAAGGCAAAGATGTCTTTGAATTCCCTCAGGAGCTGGTGAAGGCTTTCACCTAGCTTTGCAAAAGCAATCGTCCCCACCTTAACAGTTCGTTCTGGACGGCTGTCGTCCAGAGGGATATCAATGTGTTCACCAGCAGGCTGGGGACGAAGATCATCCGACCGTTCCTCGGTCAGTGATTGTTATTGCTTTTCTTTTTTGACCACCACCAGCTGATCAGTCTTTCTTTTCTTTCCGGCTGGTGAGGCCGACTGATCTTCCTCGACATCGTCGAGGTCGATTGTTTGCTTGCCCTGATCGGATGCTACGGCCGCGGGCTTGACGTCCGAGAGGTAATACTCTCGAGCCGTCTTTTGGTCCCCATTAAGGGAACCGACTGTTCCATCATCCTTCTCATACTTGAGTAGCATGAGAGCAGGGATGATGACGGCCTTACACTCATTAAGAGTGGGACGGCCAAAGATGAGGTTGTAAGCCGTGAGCTCCTCAACCACTAGGAAACGGATGGTCATGTGCCGACCGTCTCCCCTGCTTCCCAGGCGGACAGGTAGGTCAATTCGTCCGACTGGGTGCACAAGTCCTCCCCCAAACCCAACTAGGGTGTGGGTGACCTCCATCATGCAATCCGGTTTGTACTTGAGATTGGATAAGCATTTGAGGCTGATGAGGTCAGAGAAGCTTCCTGTGTCAATCAGAATTCGGCCCACCAGCTGGTTGGCGACCTTGCACTCAATGACAACAGGGTCATCATGCGGCCGACGGACTTTGCCTCTGTCCTGCTCGGTGATGACAACTTTAGGGAAGGTGGATGCGCTTGATGCATCCCCCTCCTCAACAGAATTGACCATCTTTCTCAGATGGTCCTTGGTACCCCGAATGGTCGGGCCACCACCGGCAAATCCGCCTGCTATGGTGTACACTGGCTCTTCATCAGTCTCGACACTCACAGCAGGCTGGGGAGTCTTTTTCTTGGACTGCCCCGGATTTGCTTTTGAAGTCACTTTGGACTTCACATAGGACTTCAGCTGTCCTTTGTCGGCCAGACGATCGAGCTCCCGCTTAAGACTAAAGCAGTCGTTCGTGTCATGGCCAACATCCTCGTGGAAATGGCAAAGCTTGTTCTTATTCCGATTTTCAGCGGAACCTTTCATAGGAGTCGACTTTTCAAGAGCCAGCCGATCCTTAATTTCCAAGAGGATGGAGCAGCAGTCCTTGTGAAATTCGTACCTTGGGACGTACGGTTTCCACTCCTTTTTCTTTTTCTGGGCCGGTTGATCAGAGTTATCAATGGCCCATACTTGCTTTTTCTTTTTGCTCTCTTCTGGCTTAGGAGCCGGCTGAGCAGGCCGACTCTCTTTTTGCCGGTCAGACTTCTTATAGTCCGACTGCTTATTGGAGGAGCAGAGTTCGGTCGCTTGTATATAGGCTTTCGCCTCTCGCAAGGCTCCTTGCAGAGTAAATATTTGTTTGCGGACGAGTTCGTACTTAAAAGTAGACCCGTCCTTCAGACCCTTGAAGAAGTTTGTGAAGGCGACCTCATCAGACAGCCCATGAATCTGGATTCGGACCAGATTGAACCGCCTGACGTAGGAACGCAAACCTTCTCTATCTCCCTGCTGTACATTGCCCAAGTCAAGACTTGTCTTTTTGGCAGGGATGTTCATAGAGAAGTTTGATACAAACAAGAACGCAAGCGTCTTGAAGTTATTTATGCATCCAGCCGGCAGGTTGCCAAACCACTGCTGGGCTATGCCCTTCAGGGTGGCTGGAAAGCAACGACACCATGCGGCATCATCCAGCCCCTGTAAATACATGAGGTGGGTGTATGCCAGCAGGTGGTCTTCTGGGTTGGAGGTCCCGTCATAGGCTCCAACCAGAACGTTTTTAACCTTAGCCGGCTGTACAGCTTCAGTTATTTCCCTGGAAAAAGCAGAGGGTTTATCTCCAAGGTGTTGCAGCCTAAGCTGCCAAACCATCGGCTGATAGCCGTATGCCGCCTGTCCTCCATAGAGGGTAGGTTGCATGTAAGGTACAACTGGCGCCTGGTACAATGGTTGTGCCATGTACTGGGCGGACTGAATCACATGAGGCCCAGACTGAACCCTTTGGATGCTTGCTGGGGTCTCATGTACAGACTGGGAACACCGCACAGAGGTATTCCGAAAGCTATCATGATAAGTCGACGTTGAAGCCGACTCTGATTGCTGGGTTCTCCTCTCCTCAATGTATTGCCGAGCGTCAGAGAACGTTTTCTTGCTACCATCCGGCTGTATGTGCCGGATGGGTTTTCTTGCGCCCGGTTCTGGGAAGCGGAGCCGATTAAGGTCAAATTGGGGCCTGGCCTTCTCCTTAGGAGCAGGATGAGGAGTCGGCTGACGGTCCCTGACCGACTTCTGTTTGCCAAGTTGGGCTGGCTTCTTGGCCGACTGCTCCTTTCTAGGAGCAGGCGTCTTCTTCGCGGCGAGCTGCTTGATTTCACCCCTAAGGCTGCTCAGGAGTGACATTAGCTCATCCCGAGTGACGGGAGTTGATCCTGCCGCCTGGGAAGGATCAACCGGCCGCCCCGAGGGCTTCTTTGGCTGACCAGCAGTTTTGCTTGGCCCTGCCTGGTCATGGTGGCGCTCCCGCCTCTCCTTACTGCAGATGCGCTTAGAGATGAGGGATCCATTTGGATCCACATAGGTTTCGACGTCAGCGTCGTCCCCTGAGTCATGGTCCGTTTGGACCAGTATATCATCTGGAGGCCGAATGGCCTCTGGATTTGGTACAGGTTCTTGTGAAGCCATTTCAGAGGTACTCTCCCCACAGACGGCGCCAAATGTTTCGGGGGTTTTTGTCCCTTGGGAGAGTTACAACACTGAAACTAGACTCAGCAAAGGACGCCTGTACCTGCAAAGCAAACGGACCGCCGGATGATCGAGGGTCCGCCTCCGAAGATTAAGTTAGTAAACGTTCGGTAATAAAACGTGCGGAAATAAAGTTATCTGCTCGGATTCCAAGCTCAGGTAAAGTGTGATAAGTGACGTATTGTGTCGTATTGCGTGTAAAATTCTCTCTCTTTTTCTGTGTCGTCATAAATGACAGAATGTCCCTATTTATAGGGTCTTTTTGAAAAGTGTGCCCTCCTAGGATCT
The DNA here is from genome assembly GCF_948465745.1 of Chenopodium album. NCBI lineage: Eukaryota > Viridiplantae > Streptophyta > Magnoliopsida > Caryophyllales > Amaranthaceae > Chenopodium > Chenopodium album. The sequence continues at coordinate 2,065,486 of NC_137836.1, read as the reverse complement.
GGTGACCTAGGAATTAGGTCACGCCGTTTTGCGGCGCCTCAGGATTTGGGCCTTAGAAGGCCGCCATCCCAGGGCCAATAACTGAGTGACACGTGTCACTGTGCCTAAAAGGATTCTGAAGCACCTTTTGAGTGACACGTGTCGCCACCTGAATGGTCCCTGCTGGACCTTCAGTCCACGTAGGACGGAGAAGAGTCCAGCCTCCACGTGTCATCATTCCATAGGTCCAATTGGCACCTATTTGGAGGACACGTGGCGCTATCTGATTGGGCCACCTGGCCGGGTATAAAATACCCAAATCACCTCTTCTTTGCCTTTGACTTGTTCATGTAAGTAAGGATTTCATGAGCAATCAACGCATTATCCAACCGAAGACGACCTGGGCGAAGGCATTTTGAAAATCCGCAACCAAACTTGGCAAAACGAGACGAAGCCGGCTAGTAAGGCACTTTGCTACACTCTTGTAGATCACATTACATAAGCTTATCAGACAAAATTGTGAAATAACTTCTGGATTGTCCACCTTTGGAAGCAAGGCTAAAAAGGTGCGATTCCAATCTTTCAACATATAACCATGATCAAAGAAATGTTGAATAGCTGCTACCACCGAAGAACCTACCGAATCCCATAAGGATTTGAAAAAAGCTGATGGGAATCCATCCGGGGTTGGAGATTTGCTATCAGCAATGCTAAAAATAGTCGTTTTAATATCCTCCGGAGTAAAAGGCTGCATAAAAAAAGTTTGTTGAACCGAGGACAGAGAGGGCAATTGAAGACTGTCCCACCAATCTGAGTCATGAGTGGAAGCACAATCAGAGGCTGAGTATAAGTCTTTGTAAAAATCCAAAGTTATGGATGCTATCTGATCAGGATCACGGTGCCAACAGCCAGTCGAATCTCGAAGACCAAAAATCCTATTTTTCCTTTTTCGCGATTGAACTGAGGAGAACAAGAGACGAGAGTGCGAATCACCCAGAGCATCCCACTTAATCTTTGCTCGCTGTTGCCAGAAGATATAAGCTGCTTGAACTTCCGCTACCATTTCATTTTTGGTAGAAAGGAATAAACATCTATCCATCCTAGAGCAAAGAGACTGAGAAGCTTGTTAAACATCAAAAACTAATTGTTTCCAATTGATACCCCAGGCCTTCTTATGAGAAACACACCAAGCCAGTAAACGATCTCGAGAAACAGAAAGTTTTCGAGATAGAGCAAACATAGGAGAACCAGGAAAAAATAAGGAGAAAACAGAATTGATAATTTCATTTACAGCTGGAGCGGACAAACACCAATTCTCAACCCTGTAGGGACACTTAACATAATCTGGATCAGCAGTACTTAGACTAGTTGTTATACATGTTAGAGTGTGCGTTTGGATAATGGAAGATGTTACTACATCTAAAGATTCTAGACTAAAATGTCTGATATTGTACGGTGATGTTGTTGTTAACGTTGGTACTTTGTGTTGGTGTGTGATGTTATTGTGTGGAGCTTAATGTTTGAGTATACACACGAAAGTGTGCGTTGTTTATTTGTAATTTGTTCATATATGTATTACTAAATATTACCTTTCACCATTAACATGTCTCCTAACTCCTATAATAATAGTACCATCCTTTCTTAATAAAGCATGAAACTTTGGATTTTTTTTTTTTTTTTATTATTTTTTCTTTTTAAGAAATGAAACTTTGGGTTTTGATATCCTTCGTATAAATTAAGCATGAAACTTTGGATTTTGATATACTTAATTATAACATATTTCCTATAATAATTTCTTGTATTTTATACGAACAAGCTTTAAAATTGGAAAATTCTGAATGATAGCCTTTTGTATTTGCTTATTTTCAATTGTAGCTAATTTTTTTTTTTATTATCCTTGGTAATATTATAATTTTAAAAGTTCTAACCGTAACGTACTACTCAACTAAGGTTAAATATTTCAATTTTTTTCTTGGAAATTTTATCAGAAACCACCCATTAAAAACACTTTTTTGTCAAAAACCACCCCAAAAAAAAATGTTGCCTAAGACCACCCAAATTAAAATTTGTGTTGTTGAACACCACCTGGATCAGTTTTCTGGCATTGACTTTGAATTCCGGCGTTGACCAGGGGCACGTGACAACAACGTGACCCCCCTCCCTTTTTCCCCCCCTTGAATTTTCTGTCTATTATTGATCACCAGCAGCCCCACCTCAGAACCACCGGCTCACCCAACCAACACAAAGACCCCAACCACCAACCTACCCACCACCACTCCCACCAGCCCATTCCCCACCGTCACACACAACTGCACATCACCACCGACACCACACACCACCACCATTCCACCAGCCCCCACCCCACACTACCAACTCCACTTCAAGCCACCACCTCACCCAACCAACACAACGACCCCAACCATCAACCTACCCACCACCATTCCCATCAGCCTCTTCCCCACCGTGACACACAACCACACTCCACCACCAACACCACCACCACCACCATCCAAAAATTATTGCGAAAAACCAAAATTAACCCATTCAAACGAAAATCAACCCCAAACAATCGAAAATTAACCCAAGAAACGAAAATAAGCCCATAAATAAGAAAATTAACACAATAAAATCGAAAAATACCACACAAAAAAATCAAAACCATTAGATCTAAAAAAAACGATAATTAACCAACAAAACTTAAAGAAAATATATAAATATACAATTATCTAATAATATTTATAAATTAAGATCACAATTACATAAAAAATTAACTAGATCTACAATCTAACCAAAATTAAAACAAGATCTACAAGAGATATTAAGTTGTTGCCTCGCGATGGTGGTTGCCTTGTTGGTGTTGCGCCGTTGTTGTAGTTGCGGGTGACGATGTTGGTTGTTGGCTTTGTTGTTGTTGGTGTTGCGGCATTTGTTGTTACGGTTGATGTTGGTGGTGGTTGGTTGATGTTGTAAGTGTTGCGTCGTTGTTGTTGTTTATGGTTGTTGATGTTGGTGGTGGACAGAGAGAAAAGAGGAGGGACAAGGAGAAGCTAGATGAGAAAGAGGAAGGAGGACCAGAGAAGGAGAAGAAGAGGAAAGAGATGAGATAGGAGAGAGAAATTCAAGGCAAAAATGCCCAGAAAATTCAAGGAAAAAAAAATAGAAAGGTGGAGGGTGTCACGTGATTGTCACGTACCCTGGGTCAATGCCGGATTTTGAAGTCAATGCCGGAAAGCTGATCTAGGTGGTCTTAGACAACAAAATTTATTATTTGGGTGGTCTTAGGCAACATATTTTTTTTTGGGTAGTTTTTGACAAAAACAAGAATTTGACGGGTTGTTTTAGACAAAATTTCCTTTTTTCTTTTTATTTTCTGACACAGAGTGGTTTATTTATTTCCAATTGTGAATTCTTGTAATATCTAAGACACAACCCGTCCGGTTAAGAACCCATAATTAGATGGTGTTTTATAAAGACCCGTCCTATTTTATTTATTGGATGGAACTAACCCATTTATAATTGGGGTGGCTTAAGCCTTTTATTATTTGGGCTACAACCCAGTGAATTGCTTGTCAAAAACAAGAAATATAAAAGGGATGATTGCATAGTTTCCTTCTCCTGTTAATTCTCCATTGAAGCGCACTTCACGTTAAGTTCTCCATTGAAGCGCACTGGTATCCCCCATTGAAGCAGCTTCTGAGGTAATAATCATATCAATTTCACAATCTAGGGTTAATTTAATTTAATTTTCAGTGCAATAAGTTTATTAGGGTTCGAAAATCTCAACTTTGGCCTTTGAATTCTAATATTATGAAAAGAAATTTATGAGCCTAATGTGATAATCGAATCAAATATCCCTAAAATTATTTTTGTGATTTTTCGAGCCTAATTTGATAATTGAATCAAAATTGGTTGCTAATCTATTGCACAACCCTTTAATGTTTAATTACTTATAAATTTAAGTATTTAATTGATAGGCTTTGTTCAATTAGAGTCGGATTACTTGAATGATAATCAATGTTAGAATAATTTGTGGGATAATTAATTTGAAATTGCTGATTTATTATTGGATACTTGGATAATTGATTAATTTGTTATTGTTTAGTTGTTTTGACGGATTACATTGAAAGTATATAACTTTGTTGGTTCACATTGAATTACGTGTTTTGTGTGTGTGTGTGTTCCACATGGCTCACCTTTTAGGGTTAATTCGGGTTTGGGGATCAGTTCTAGGTGGTTAGGTTCCAGGCCCCTTCCGATTGTTGTTGCGGGAGATTCAACACGAGTATGTGAAATTGTCATTTGCTTTAATGTTATTGTAATAGTAAATGTAATTATAATGTACTCACTACTTGTTTTTGTTTTTCAAAATCATGGAGTATAATATGTCATGAAATTGGAAAAAAAAAAAAAAAAAAAACGATATCTAAGTATCCAATAAGCCCTTAAACATGTTTGTTTGTGTTAATTGGATTAGACTGCTGCAAACTTGTAAAGTTCATAATACTTTGTATAAACATTTTTTCAATGTTTGGTAACTTTTTTATGTTGTGGTCGGTGTTGAAGAAGATAGAACACGAAAAAATGGAACTCGACAACGACGACAACAACAACAACAATAGCAGCTGCAACAGCCACTACGAAAGATGTCCTCTATATGCGGGCGCATTTATATTAGTATTATGCGTTTTGATGACTTTAGTGCTTGTCTCCAGCAGTAAATACGATCGTGATTCTGTTGCAGAGTTTGAGGTTGATTCTCTTTCCATGAAAGTATATAATAATACTGAGAAACTTGCAACAGCTGATTTGAACTTTACTGTCACATTAAAGAACAAGGATGAAGTCTTATTGTATTTTGATCAAATGCAAGTGTCATTAGAGTATCACCAAAATGATGAGATTATTTCATCAACGACACTTGATTCTTTTCTTCAATATGATAAGCAACGCCAGATTCAATTTGGAATGCTCATCAATGCACAATACCTTCGAAACGAGACCATGAATTCGATCTATCGAGAAAATGTTTTACGGTTTGGTTTACAAGCTCAGGGTCACTATGTACGTCCTCGTGATCACTATTTTGACAAGTGCGAGATTAAGCTCGTGTGTGATGATATCGGAGTTGGGTTTTTGCCCGAAAAGAATAATTCGACCATCACCGGTAGTTTGATTGTCAGTCCAATCCCTTGCAAATGCAAATCTGAATGTAATTCTAAAAGGTACTAGAGAATAGCTTTCATTCTCGTTTGCTATTTTATGTTCTTGGCAATGTCTGTAGTGGTCTATTTAGGAAATTCTTGACTAATCTTTACTTTAGTTTGGCTAATCTTCGGCTGTAGAGTGTAGAGTATTCTTTGTGGCTTTTAGAGTCTGTTTAATTCAGCTTAATTTCACTTTAGTTCAGGTGAGATAAATGATTTAAATATTGTATAAGATTTCAAATAAGAAAATGGAGCAAATATTTAAAAACGGAGAAAGTATGTTTTAAACTTTTAACTGCTACATAGTAGTCATACATCCAACAACTTATTGAATGTACAATACAAATATATAGGTGTGGATATTGAAATATTTTATATAAATAAAAAGATATTATTAAGTCTTATAAGATTAAAAGACATAATTCAATGGCTAAGCAATCATGTAATTTTAAGATATTATAAAGTGTTATAAGATTAAAAGACATAATTCAACAACTAAGGCCCTGTTCTCTTCCCCTTAAAAAAATAATATTAATTAAAAATAATTTCACTTCAGTAAAAATAAGTTCAGTTCAGTAAAATTAATTTCAGTTCAGTAAATATAATTTTAGTTCAGTAAAAATAAGTTCAGTTCAGTAAAATTCAGTTTTCTTAAAGAAGAATTATAATAGAAAATCAGTAAAAATAATTTCATTTCAGTAAAAATAATTTAAGTTCAGTAAAATTTAGTTCAGTTCAGTAAAAATAAGTTCAGTTCAGTAAAAATAATTTCAGTTCAGCAAAATTAAGGTGAATCAAACAGGGCCTAAGCAATCATATACTCCGTATGTAATGTACTACGGATTCTTATTATTATGAATGCCACAAAACTCATAACATATGCACAAGATATATGAATTATTTTAAAATTTGAATAAGAGCATTATATTAGTAAGGAAACATGAAATTTTGATGGTTATAGAAATGAGAATATTCATATAAATTTCATTAGAAATCTATGTTAATAAAAAAAAATAGTTAAAAATTATACGGAATATTTAATTATTATTAGGAAAAATGGAAATTAAAAATCCAAACATTTGCACTGTCTTCTCTAAAAATTCCAACCTTCATTTAATCCCACAAAAATTCAACATTTATACCCCACCTTCATCTAAAGATTCATTACCTGTTGATGACCGATTTTTGTAAGTAATATGCTACGTGTTAGCTATTAATAGGTCAATGATAGGCGTGTCGCGTACCTAACAAAAATAAACCTAACTAGTCCACTACTATGTAAACGGGCAAGCAAGGGTCAGATCCCAAGAGACTATGGTTCAACCAATTAAATAGACTCAAGCAATTACCAAGCAAGTAACCAAATCAAATAAATGGGAATCAATATCTAAAGAACCAATTAAAACGATAAAATCTAGTAAAATGACAATTCAATGCTAAAAACATCCAAGATCAAGCTTCACCACGAATACAATTAATGCAATAGTCGTTCTTCCCCTAACACATAATTTAATTGATTAAAGAGGAAAAGTAATCCATGAATAATACCAATGGTCTCTCCCGAGTTATCAATGGCTTCTCTAATTACAATCAAGCCTACTTCCGTGGAATCATGTAAATTAGAGACCTTAAGCACATTACTCTAACTTCCTAATCATCCATTCAACTACTCCCGTGATGAACTTCAAACCCTTAATTGATTTATTCAAATCCGTAAAAACCCAATTATCCCTAATCTAGTATTGGCATAAGCATAATCAATTAAGCATATCAATTACAATTATTATTAGAGAATTTAAAGAATTAAATCATGCATTAATCATATTCGGGATCCGCTAGATCTTGGAATAAGAATACTACTCACACATATTAACGAAAACAAAAACAATATTCAATGAAGAAAACATGATTAATAAGTAATAAAAAGTAAAAGAAGAAATAAAGATGAATACCAATTGCTTGAATGAAGAAAAGTACCAATTGTTGATGAACAAAGATCAAAACTTGAAAGTGCAAATTAATCTAGATCTAGAGAGAATATTAGGGTTCTAATGAAGGTTTTAAAGCTAGAAATTAATAACTAAGTGTCTTAAGTCGGGGTTTACAAAGGGTATTTATATCCCTTAATTAAGAAAACCCGAAAAAAATAGGAAAACGCAGTCTTCGACACTCCGCCCGGTCTGACCGGGCAAAGCCGCCCGGTCGGGCGCGAGAAGCATCAAGTAGAAAATCTGACTTTCGGAGCTTATAATGTTGATAACTTCACTTGCCCGGTCTGCCCGGGCAACCTTGCCCTGCCAGGGCGACGGGGGTAAGATACATCTATGTACTACTTTACTCTTCTCTTCTCCTTCCTTAATTTCCTTCTTCGCCCTGGCTGCCACGACAATGTTTCCCTCCAGGGCGGACACTGGTAAAATTCTCCTCCATCATAATAAGCTTTCGTGGCTATCCAAAACAAGTCCAAATCATCCGGAAATCTTCATATGCCTACAAAATCAATCAAATAGACCAAGCCACACTAGAGAGGAGGATATTAGCAAGAAATAGCTCCGTAGAGCTTAGAAATCATACGAACATAGCTATAAAATGAGGGTAAAATATGGTATAGAATGTGTACATCAGTCAATTATTTTTTATTATTATTATAAAACAAAAATAATTAAAAAAAAATCAGAAAACCCTGCCCCACCCTCCTTCCCTGACCACCCCATCCCCACCGCCCACACCACCGGAATGAAACAACCCCATTCCCCTCGCTCTCCATCGAAACCCACACCATCCCCCCCCCCACCGGTCGACCAATTGCAGCCGCAACCACACTACCCGCCATCTCCTCCAACAAACCAATACTTCAACACCTCACCTTCACCGCAAGCCACTTGCCTTACCACTAGTCGCCGCCCAACAATAACCTACACCAGCATACGCACATCTCTTCCCCCTGCAAAACCCACACCTATTAAAAGTTTAAAACTGTTCACCAATCAACAAATCTAGTTCGCACCATCGCCCAATCTTTGGTAGGATTAAATGAAGGTTGGATTTTTTAGAGAATAAAGTGTAAAGGTTGGATTTTTTTGTGAATAGAGTGTAAAGGTTGGATTTTTAATTTCTATTTTTTCTTATTTTTGGCATAATTTTTGTTGGAAAATATTTTAGATTTATATTTTTCAATCTAAGTTACTTTTTCTTTAGTTTGGTACATTTATAGTTCGAAAACTCTATATTAGGCCAAGTAAAAGGGGAAATTTCCTGTTTCTCATAGTGAGAAACGAAATTTGTTTCTCATGGGGGCATTTTCGTGAATAAATCAACAACTTTTTCATTATTGTGGGCTCCACAGCTGAATAAAGTTGAATAAAGTTGTTGGTTTATTTACGAAAATACCATGTGAGAAACAAAATTTGTTTCTCACCATGAGAAATTGGGGCATCCTCAAAAGTAATTTCAGTTTAGTAAAAATAAGTTCAGTTTAGTAAAAATAAGTTTAGTTTAGTAAAATTCAGTAACTTTAAAAAAGAAATATCATAGAAAATCAGTAAAAATAATTTCAGTTTGGTAAAATTAATTTTAGTTCAGTAAAAATAATTTCGATTCAGCAAAAATAATTTCATTTCAAAAATAAAGTGAAGTAAACGAGAATTTTACATGAGATATGTAGATAGTGATTATATATATAAATGTAAAAAATATATATGTATATTGTTGAAATAATAATAATAATAATAATAATAATAATAATAATAATAATAATAATAATAATAATAATAATAATAATAATAATAATAATAATAATAATAATTATTATAATAATAATAATAATAATAATAATAATAATAATAATAATAATAATAATAATAAAATTAGTTTCTCAAACACATAAATTGTAAATGGTGGAGAATTTTATTATTGTTGTATGAACTATATTTCTTAAAAATAAGTGACAATTAAGTATGTGACCTTGCTTAATATATGGATCGATCGAGGAGTACAATAATTCAAAAGAAGTTACAAACTCTCACCAATTTTCTTTAACATTGTTGTGTTTATATTATGTGCACCATGGTACGCATAGAAATCAAGATCGTCCCAAAGTATACGGAGGCCCTGTGCGATTAAAAATAAATGAGGCCCTCATTCAATTTATAGTATTCCGTATAAAATTGTGGATGATATATTTGTTTGTTAAAGTTTTTAAGGATTGATACACAAAGAATAAGATCAAACCCTTTCTCGCTTTTTTTAGGGTTGGATCAAACTCCACATATAGCGTGCAGATTTAGATGTGAGTTTGTGACGGTGTGTTTGTTGAAAATACTGTAATATTCCGTTGTAATCTAATTCCGTGTTTATTTCAGTTTTCCAGAGTTTGATTCATACTATATCAGTAACAAAACCATTTTTAATGTTCTGTTGTGCCTCTGAAATTTGTCTTTGCAGGTGCCATCGATTGGTTGTGATGTTCATTTCCTTCTGTAAGGGAATATATTCAGGACGGAAGCGATAATGAACGAGAAAGCAACGATCAAGGCCATGAAACTTGATCTATGAATGATCAAGAATGGACATGAAACTTCTAGTGTAGAAAGATGGCGGTGGACTTGATTAGCCAAAAAAATCAAGTATTGTGTTGAAAATTCTAGAATTATGGTCAACTTCTAGTAGAATATGCATATCTAGTAATGGGTGGTTTATACACACGGTTGTACGATGCGCATCGTACACACGCCCCAAAACGACACCCCTTAATAAGTGAAACGCAAAATAGTAATACATGGTTAAAAAGGCGGAAAGAACATCAGTAACAATGCAAAGAACATGTGGATTTTAAAGAACATTACGATGGAAACAAAGAACGCGTGAAATAAGGAGGTAATTTTGGGTAGTTACTGCCCACAAGTTACTGCCCACAATAATTGTAAAAAATCATTTGGTAAAAATAATTTCCCAAAAAATCTTTCTCTCTCTAGAATTTCTCTCTCTATATTCTCTCTAGAATTCTCAAAATTTCAAAACCCTAAGATTTTTCACCCATCAAATTCACAAGAATTAACCTCTCAAAATTCAAAATTTGTGCAATCAACTAAAGAATTTTGATATAATGGCTGATTCTAAGGAGTTGTAAGTGGCATGCAATTGTTTTTAATTTTTTTTTTCCTTTTTTGTTGGGTTTGGCGAGGAACTATCATCTTCGTAGTTCTTGATTTGTAAGTGGCTGATTCTACTGCTTATTTGTTTGATTATAATTTTTTCTTTTTTTTTTTTGGGTTTTTGAAACAATAGTATTGAACAAGAGAAGGGAAGTGAGCATCAAATTGGAGCTACGAATGAACCTCAAAACGCAGACGCAAGGGTCGAGGTTGAAGACGATGCTACTCTAAATCAGTTTCTGCAAGGTAGTGGTAAAAAACCGTACACTCCATCTGTAATTGGTCCAATTGTAGATCCCGCGCTTCTAAATGAGATTGCAAAAGAAGATGATGCTTCAAAGTGAGTTAAAAAAGTTCTCTTTTTGGATTTATAGTATGTCCTTGTTTTGTTTTTTTTATGTTTTTATTTTTTAGTACTTCAACGTACTGTCAACTTCATTAAAAATGGTAGATCTGTATGGTAGGGTCAATTTATAAAGTATTATTTAAGTGTATGTTCTCTATATGAAGGTGTTATGTTCTTTTGTTAAATCGTTGTGTACTTTTAATTTGAAAACAATTAGTATTATTCAATTCACTTTTGATGTTCCCTAAAATTCAGCATTCTATTCTTTTTAGTAGGCATATATGTTCTTTTAGATTGAATCTATGTGTATTCATTTTTTATAAATTGATTGTTCTTTTTAATGCATATGCTATGTGTGTTGGTGGTTTTATGGGTTTTAGGTTGGGGTTGTGGCTGGGTAGGTATGGTGGGGTTTCGAGTTGGGTTGGGGTGAGAGGTGGAGGTGGTGGACTGGTAGGGGAGTGGTGGGTGGCTGGTTTGGTTCAAGTGCAGGGGAGTATTGGCCCCTCAATGGTTTCCAAAGATAATTCCTTGAAATTCAATTGCAAGTTCAAGTTATATTCCAAAGTAGTGGTTCACAAAAAATTCTATCCTAAAGCATAAAATAATTTGACACTGTGACTACATTTTAACATAGTTTACTTATAGTAATCTGATCAAAGTATGCTTTGTCATAGAATTTCATGTGATGACTTATTAATTATCAGATTAGCTTCTGTCCAAAACTTGAAATTCCACCCTAAAGTTCATAGTCAACTATTCAAGGAAGACAATATCATGGCATGTCTGCCGCTAGAATCCCAAGTCTCCTACTAAGTCTATTCCAAAGTAGAATCCCAAGTCTCCTACTAAGTCTACATGTATGTCTTGTAATGCCTATGATATATTAGTTCTTTTGTAATGCCTATGTTATGTATGTTTAGTGTTCCTTTTTATTTGGTTTTACACATAAGTTGAGTGCGTTTTTAATTGTTGTATAAATATTTTTAGGAATTTATATGTTCAACCATTGGAAGTGAAGGATGAAAAGGCAGAACAACAACATGAGGAGAAAGGTTCAAAGAAGAAGAAACACTATCATTTCAAACAAATTGCTACTAAAAAAAGGTGTGTAGAATGTATATAATTTTCTTTTTAATAGGTTTGTATGTTTTTTTTTATTTTAAGACATGTTCTTTATGATTTCATTTAGTGTTCTTTGTGATTGCACATAGCAAATATATTTAAAACATATGTGTTCTTTTTTTTTTGTTCTTAATATTACAGGAAGAAAGTTGTTGAGCATACCACTGAAGAAAAAAGGAAAACTGTTCAACAGGAAAGAAAAATAATGCTGAAAAAGAGGAGGGCTCCATTGGGAGAACCTTACTTTCCAGTCAAGGAGAAGCCTGAAGCTGGTGCTGCTCAATCAGCTTCACAGTCTAAGGCTCAAAGTACAATAGTGGAAGTGTCAAAGGACATTCCAAGAAAGAACAATAAGGATAAAGGACTTGTTGTTAGAGAGAAAAAAAACTAATGTAGCTGAAGTGGATGTGTGTGAACAAGGAGAAATAAAGGAGGAATTTACAACATCCCAAAGGCACACTGTACAACCTTTGCTGAATCTAATAAGGGGATTAGAGGAACAAGAAGAGAAGCTGCAGGCTATAAGAGATATGGGATTTGGAGGTATACTACACCTTGATATGCCTAGGAGCTCCCCTAATTTTAATGCCACATTGGTTCTGAATGTGGATGCTAATGAGGTGTGCATTGTATGTGCCAGAAATAGGACAATAGACATCAAACCTGTTGATGTTCATTTGGTGTATGGTTTACCTATGGGAGGGAAAGTGATAGTTGAGGCTGCAAATGAGAATGAGGAGATGGTGATGGTGATGAGAGAATTGAAAGCTTATCATGGTGGTGGTGGAATTCCAAAATTCTCGGCTTTGGTTGATGACTTGTTGGAACCAAACAACCCACCAGATGATAGATGGAAGAGGAGTTTTTTATTGCTAGGGTGAATTGCTGCATTAAGTATGTGGCTAACACACAACCCTTATTCAAGTAATGTTCTTTATTCCCTAAACTAATGTTCTTTTAGCTAATTATTTGTTATGTTCTTTTATATACATAACATGTTCTTTATATGTAACTGTAATGTTCTTTAGAATAATATATCTGTTACTTATTATATATTGTATGCTATGTTCTATTTTATAAAACTATATGTTCTTTTGTTAATTCTGACATGTTCTTTAGTATTATATATGATGTTCTTTCTTATATTTTGTTATTTTATTGGCTAGATTCATGCACACAGCTGTTGACACAAGTCGAATTTCAAGTTTTGATTGGTGTTCTTACACAATACAAAGCTTGATTGAGAGTTCTATTTACTATCAAGGAGATGTGAAGAGATACTTTCCTGGTCCACTACCATTCCTTATGGTAGTTTCCACTTTTATTTATTCTTTTATTTAAATATTTTGTATATAGATATATATGTGTTTATCGTACTGGGTTTTTTGTTAACAGGTTTGTTACTTTGATCGACTACAAAGGAAAAATATCACTATGCCTAGACAAATTCCTTTAATCAAAGAATGGGATAGTGATAAAATAGCAAAAAGAATTGCTATTGAGAGGAAGCTTGGCTTTGGGCTTGGCACACTGTTGGATAGAATTGAGATCCAAGATGGTTGTGGCCCGCCTTTAGCTATTGAAGGTGTAGTGGACCAACAACAGCAACCGCAGCAGCAACAACAGCAGCAGCAACAACAACAACAACAACAGCAGCAGGAGGAACAACAACAGCAGCAGCAACAAGTTCAGGAGGAAAAACAACAACAACCTCAAGAACCTTCTAATTTACAGGTAAGCATTTTATAATTAAATATATAAAGTATGTTCTTTAATGGTTAAATATTATGTTCTTTAATGGTTAAACTTGTGTTCTGTAATGGTTAGACTTGTGTTCTTTTCCGACTAATTACATGTTATTTTGCTTTCTAATTAAGCATGTATTTTTTTTTAATTTTCAGTGTTCTCTAATGACTATGGTTATGTTCTTTTTTATTCCTTACATGTTCTTTTATTTTCTAATTCAGCATGTGTTATAATTTTTAGTGTTCTTTCATGATTATACTTATGTACTTTTTTATTAATTACATGTTCTTTTATTTTCTGTACTTTGTTCTTTTGTAGGAATACACCCATTTGCTACGCCAAGCAACAGAAACAATTGCTTCTGGCTTTGTGAACCTCTCCAAAATTCTTAAGATGGGAGAGAGGTTCCATAATAGACCAATTGATGGGGATGCCACACTGTACAATGTAGCTGCAATGTGGTCCAGACTTTCTGGCATTAAATTGTCGGAAGAAGTAATAAACAATGTACCTTCTCAAAGGGTTGAGGGGAGTTCCATCCTGAGCCAAGATACAGAGTTCTTTGCATCTGACTGGTTTGGTGAGATTGTTGACAATGTTGTCAAGAATTCTGGAGTGAAAGGAATCACTGTGGAGAAAGAGAAAGAAGGAGGTGAAGAGGAGGATTTTCAACCCACTGAGTTGGAGCCATTGGTATTCAGTGTGGTTACCCCTTTGACTCCACCAACACAATATACAGGTGATCTAGACCTGAAACTGGCATTGAGCACAACAAGTCCCCTCAATCTGGGAAACCAACAATTTTCTGACATCGGTGAATTTGATTCAGCCTTCACTGACCAACAGTTGGAACCAAGTGTACCAGAGGAGATGTTAGATGGTCAAAAGACAGGGTAACTAATAATCTCAAAATGTGATTTCAGATTTGTGTGGTATATTTATTTAGATTTGAATGATTTAGAATACAAATCTGTAATATTTATGTATTATTTAGATGAATGTTGTAATGTTCTTTATGATTTCCTAACTTGTTCTTTACAATTTCATATGTTGTTCTATGTGTTGTCATATAATATTCTATAAAGTGTAATGTTCTGTTTGATGTTATATAATGTTCTCTGAGATTTTATGTGATGTTCTTTGATTTTTTATTTGATGTTCTTTATGGTATCATATCATTTAATGTATGGTTTTTTTTTTATTATTATTAATGATGTATAATATAACTACCTTTGAGTGTAAAAAGGATGCCAGATGAAAACAAGGATCAAGGTAAATTTGAGAAAGTGGTAGAAGAAAATGTAGCTGAAAATCAAAGGTATATACATATATACATAGACTTTATAATTATTATGGGTTATTGTTGTTACTTCATAAATATTTTTTTCTTACAATTATTGATTAATACAGTGATGCAACCGAAAAAGAGATGGTATATGTTAGAGCAAAAAGACAGAAAGGAAAGGAGGAAAATAAGGAAAAAAAGGTATATGTTCTTTTATAAAAACTGTATGTTCTTTACGTTTTGTTCTTTGTTCTTTTTATAAAAATTTTATAAAAAAATCTATAAAATATAATTATTATACTGAATAGTATGATTAATTATATATGTGTGCCTTTTTAGTGATGCAACTACAGAAAAGGTAGATTGCAAAAAAAAGAAACAGAAAGGAAAGGAGAAAGTGGAAGAACAAAGGTATATGTTCTTTTTTTTTAGAACTATATGTTCTTTTTAAAAGTATTGTTTGTTATTTCAAATGATATGTATGTTCTTTTACATAAAATTTTATTTGCAGTGTTGGTCCAACACCTACAAAGAGAGCTAGGAAGTTGGGAAAGGTGTACAGGTCTCCTTTCCTAGTGCAATATTCTCATTTGATAGAGGGCACTGATGAGTTCAAAGAAGCTATACTGGAATATGCTTTTTCAGATGTACTTGATGAAGAGTATGATTTTATTCCTTGTACTAAACTATGCTTTTTCATATGAAATTGATGAAAAACAAGCTTTATTACCCTTATTTAATATTTCTATATTTTTTTCTTTTTATATTTTTTTTCTTTTTATGTAGTGAGTTATTTTATGACGATGGATTTGCACATTTGTCAAGAAAATTGATCAAAACAATGGGCGACAATGTATACATCTACAGCGATATAGTTGACGCTTTTTGTCTCATACTTAATGCAAAAAATTCTGCTGATGACAAAAAGAGGATTTTCTTCCCAAATGCAACCATTGTAAGTGTAATTCAATTGGTTTTGATCCCTATTTTTTTTTAGGATATATTATTAATTTGATTCTAATCCTTTTGTTTTTATAAAATATAGAACTTGTTATGCGTGAGCGATGCGTATGTTGATGATAGTCAAGAAGCTACATATGGTATCAAATATGTTAAATTCGAAGAGACAATCAGATATTGGCTAATTGATTGCAATATAGAATCAGTTAAAGGATATCAGCTAGTAAGTCATATAATGTTCTTTTATTTTAAAGTAGTGTTCTTCTGAATTTAGTATATGTTCTTTAATTTTTAAGTAGTGTTCTTCTGATTTTAGTATATTTTCTTTTCATGGATTAGTTACACATTTTCTGTGACTTCCTTCACTATGTTCTTTTTATTTCTTTGATTGTTCTTTTATATACGTGTGTTGTTCTTTCATGATTATATCATGTTCTTTATAGTATATTCTATGTTTTTTTTATCTGCCTGTTTCAGTTGTTTTTCCCTGTGTATGCGCACGACCACTTTTATGTGATGGTCATAAATACAAAATCAAAGGCTGTGGAAATTTTGGATAACAGACCACTTGTAGAGGGTGTTCCTTTTTCAGAAAAGTACCATGACTATCCAGAGAAGTTGGTAAGGATGTTATTTAACTTTTATAAATAATGTATGTTTTTAATTAAAATATATAGTGTTCTTTTTGTCTAACTTTTATATTCTTTCGTTGTGTATGGTAGAGGCATGCCTTCTCAATGTACCTGAAACAACATGGGATGAAGTTATGGGAAAAAGTCCTCAACTATGAAATAAAATTGGTAGACATGCCATGGAGAACATTGGACAACAATGTTGATTGCGGAATATACGCAATGCGCCACATGGAGACATACTTCGGGAAGCGTAAATGGAATTGTGGCTTGAGGGCTGATAATGTAATATTATCATATTTTGTATTTTTTTTTATTTAAGAAAATAACAAACATTAATGTTATTCTTTTGTTTTTTTTTTCTTTTTTGTGGGTGAACAGTTTGATGCATTGAAGGCACTTAGAATGCAGTACGCATATGAGATTCTTGTGGATCAAGTGAATAAGCGCCATGCAGATTTTAGCATGAAGGCCAAGAAATATTTCAAGGAAATTAGGAATGATTAGAGACACTTGTGTTAGTTTTTGAACAAGTATGTCTTTTTGAAAATTTGGTGGATGTTGAACAATTAGCACTGTTTATTTTTTGTATAGTTGGGGCTAATAAACTTTGGAAGCATATTGATTTGGAAGAAAGAATAGAATGAACATGTACAATGTTCTTTATACAACATGTGTTCTTCTGATTTTATGCAATGTTCTTTTGATTACAAACAATGTTCTTTTATTAACATATAATGTTCTATTGATTACATATAATGTTCTTTTAAAAACATCTGATGTTCTTTTTGTTCAGTGAAATTTTATTTCTAGTTATTTTGCATCATATGTCTTATAAACTAACACAAAATATGTCTTTTTATAGGCCACAGTAACCACCATTAATATGCAAAATATGTCTTGTTAAAAAAAAAAACTGAAATAGAGTGTTCTAATTTATAAGATCTTATTAAAAAAAAATTTTAAAAAAAATATAAGGACAAATATGAAATAAAAAAATTGTTAACGTAGACTAAATAGTACATATCATTTATAATTCTCTAATATTCACTCCAAAATAGTCATCAGGCTCAAAAAACTCCAAAGATCCTCCAAATTCGTTGGAATGTGCCAGAACATTTCCATCAGGTACAGGAAGGAAATCCTTCCAAAAAAAAATTAAAAAATTATTTAAGTAAAAGAACAATATGTATAAAATGAAAGCAAAAGTTGTAACCATAAAAGAATGTAATATAATATAATTAAGAACAATATATACCTTAATCGTAGTCTGTGCTTTTTGTTTCATCTTTGAAACACCCTTTGCGCTTTTCTTTCTCCATGACTTTATCTTTTGACCTTTGAGCTTGTTGGAAACCTTTTCCTGTGTGCTTTTCCACCTAGTATTCTTTTGACCCTTTTTCCTTTTTTTGATAGGATCCTTGACATCTACCTGAACTGTGTGTTCTTTAACAATGCCTCCATGTTCTCTTTCAAAACCTCCATGTTCTTTTTCAAGTCCTCCATGTTCTTCAGCCAATTCCTCAAATATTACTGCTGGTTCTAATAGACTGCCATCACCTTTATCTTGAGTAACATCTTGTTCATTCGTTTTTGATGACTCAGGTGGCACATCTTTATCTTCTCCCATCAAGAGCTTAATCCTAGCAGTGCATTCTTCAATTGCTTCCTCAATGACAGCTCGAGC
The DNA here is from genome assembly GCF_948465745.1 of Chenopodium album. Lineage (NCBI taxonomy): Eukaryota > Viridiplantae > Streptophyta > Magnoliopsida > Caryophyllales > Amaranthaceae > Chenopodium > Chenopodium album. The sequence goes on along the minus strand of NC_137836.1, from coordinate 2,047,369 downwards.
ACTCAAGTCATTCTGTGCTCGATCTACAAGTGTGATAAATGTACGAATACTATACAATCTCCATACACTACAAGGAGTGACACCCATTTCAGCAACATCATTGTCATCAACTCTAGTGCACATAGCAGCTTTTGTCCATCTCTTGCAAATGTATCTCTTCGGGATATAAGTAAAGTTGTTTAAGTGTAAGACACGAAGTGAGTGCTTGCACAACAAACCTACCTCACCAAAATATTTGCAAGTACAATCAACTGTAACTGTTGATTCATCAAATGCAACAGTATGCATGATCAAATCCTTTTTTGGATGCCCAACATGATATTCATAAAGTGGAGGTTGAAATCCTATTACCTTTGTCGTGCAAGGAACACCATTGACAAAATTGTCTTCAAAATGTAAATAGATTTGAATAGTATAAATCTTCCTTGCATGCTCCAACAATCCAATATCTGCCCAAACTAAATGACGATTTCCAGTCATACTATCTTAATCATTACTACCTTCTCTACTCCTCCACTCATCAACAACCTCAATAAAAGTAGTGTAGAAATCACATAGACCATGAGTGGCATGTAGTCGACGGGAAACTGATTTGTTAGTAGTTTCACTCCTCTGAGATGACATAACACCGCCACTAAAATAATCTTTGGAATATGCAGGACACCACATCTCTTTGATATTATACAGATTTTGCAGCCATTTATTATCTGTGCATTTGTACGTTTTCTGCATGCTGTAAAATAAAAGAACATCATACTAAGTGAAAAGAATGTCAAATATAATAGAAAAGAACATATGTCTACTTAATTCCAGCATATTAAGTTCACTTCAGAAGAACATCAAATATATGATAAAAGAACATTAAACGAACAACACAAGGAACATTATTTTAAGTAAAAAGAATGTCACATGTAATAAAAAAGAACATCTCTCTATATTAATCCAGCATATTGGGTGTACTTGAGAAGTACATCAAATAAATTACAAAAGAACATTAAACATGAAAATAAAGAACATCGTCTAGCAATTTAAAGAACATTGCATCAGTAAAATATTTAAATAACATAATTTTAAAATTATTAATTCATAGCGTTACCTTGACCAATAGTGCTCGAATTCTTTAATAGTATCGGTATACTTCAAAACAATATCAAACAAATCATTAAAACCTTCCTTTGCTCTAAGTCCTTTGATATTTTTCTTTGCATTCTCCCCAATATGCCACGTACATAGTCGATGTCTGGAATTTGGGAAGACAACCTTAATTGCTTTGGCCATTGCTTGAGCTTGGTCAGTCATTATTGTCACAGGATGTTTGCCACCCATGGATTTCAAAAAAGTATTGAACAGCCACTTAAAAGATTCCCATTTTTCATTGATCAAGAAGCCAATACCAAACATGACATTATTGTTATAATGATTCATACCAACAAAAGCTCCACAAATCATACCATATTTGTTTGTACGGTACGTTGTATCATGGACTAATAAATCACCAAAAGCATCATAATCTACCTTCATTCTATTATCACGAAAGAAGAAAGATTGCAAATGACCTTTTTCATCAACATCAAAGTCATAAAAAAAGTCATACTCACTAGATTTCCTCTCCTTAAAATAGCTAAGCAAGCGCTTTGCATCACAACCGTCAAACTTCATTTTCTTATGTTGGGATAAAGCACCATACGCATCCCTACAAAGAAATGAAAGATTTGCCTCTCCACCAGCTGGATGTTTTAAAACACGCACTGCATCAGCAATAGGTATACTACTCTCAGTCAAACTACTCATCATCACAACTTGTTCATTAGTAACCTGTGTACATACAAAAAAACACATTGTTTCAAAAAAGAGAACATCATGTATTTGTTAAAGAACATATATTGCGCATTTAAGAACATGATTTAAAATAATTTTAAAATTGTACCATTACCTTCCTATGAGACCTAATCAAATGTCTCTTTGAAACAGGAACCCTACTATGATTATGAACCATAGTGTGATTGACCACGACATACAAACCAGACACCTTATCAATATCAAACTGTATATGAGCCTTGCAACCTGTGCGGAAATTCCTCTTTTGGTAAACTTTTGGTTGTTCACCATGCTTCTTCTCTTGCTTAAAGCCAGCAAAAGAACACACCAAAAAGCGTTGCCTAGGTGTCCTATCTTTGTCATCTCTACGATTCAACCTATCTTTACGTATACCAAAACCATGTTTAAATGCATAATTATTATACAAATCATAAGCCTCTTCATCAGACTTAACTTTTCTGTCAAATAATTCTGATTCAGTTGCCTCGGTAAAACCTGAAATAGGATATCAAAATACATATATATTAAGCTGATGTTCTTACATAATAACATGATGTTCTTACATAATAACATGATGTTCTTTTAAAGGTATAAAATGTTATTTAATATATTTGTAATGTTCTTTATTAAATGCACATTGATAACGGCACATTAATTACAGAAAATACAAAACAGAGTACAACAAAAGTACACGACTCTTTCAGGAAAGTACATTCCATTACAATAAAAGTATATAAAGAGTACTACAAAGTACCTATATAATTAACAATTGCACATGCACTAATAAATAAAATCAACATTGATTTCAAATTACATATAATAACAAATAAAAAAGAACATATGTAAATAATAAAAGAACTTCATCTTCAACCTCATGAAAATCACTGTGAAATTAAAAATATAAAGTAATTCGATAATAAAATTAAAATTATTAGTAATAACTAAATCTAATAATCAAAATTAATGATTAACAAATGAAAAATATAATGAATTAAACAATTCACCTTCATTGAGGTTTACGATACCCTCGACTTCACCTTCATCGTTGATATCATAATCATTTGCATCATCGACAAATCTAGCATTAGAATCATGGCGAAATTCAGATTGATAAACCATTATTAACTTCTTCTACAATGAATTCAAATGATTGATCCTCAAAATTTTCTCTGTAATTCTCTCTCTGTAATTTTCTCTCACTAAAAAGTTTGAAATCTCTATGATTTTCTCTCTCTAAATCTTTTTTGAAAATATCAGTTAACAAAAATTAGCAAAAACTGAAAGCTATAAAATCGGCAACAATTTAGCAAAATCCACGTGATGTTAAACTATCTCCTTTTTTTTTTTTAAATTCCTGTAATTAGAAATTAATGGAATTAATCCTGCCAACTCAGCAGGTGTACCATGAGCATGGTACACCCTTGTGTACTATCAAACTTTCACATATCTAGAGACTTCTTGACACAAAATATCATCACATCACCGCCATATTCAACCGCCATATACAAGTATATATATGTGTGACTTGGGCACATATTGTCAAGAAAAGCAATACAAAAACAAGACAAGAAGCCACACATACACAAAGAGCCCCACACACAAATATACAAATAACCAATAAATTATTATAATAAAAGTAATATGGGGACATGAAAATAAAAGTATGTGAGGGAGAGTTGTGGGAACCATGAGAGAGAAATGATAAATTAATTTGAGTGGAGTATAAAGTAAGAGAGATAATAAAATATAATTTAAAGTTACTATATATAGAAGTGATCCAAATAAAAACAAAATGGAAAGTGATGCAAATAAAAAAAAACGGAGGGAATACTCCTTTATGAATGAATATAGAGAGTCATATTGTAATATACATTGTTAGTGCAACGCCGACGATAGCAAAAATCATCATAATGTCATTGACGATGGAGTCGAGGATGTTAAGCCATGAGGGTTGATGTCCTAGAGTAGCCGTTTGTGGGGATCGCATCGCCCACCGGAGGCTGTCCTCGAAAGTGTCCATGGTAGTGATGTTGTTAGAGGCTTGACGACATCTCAGCTCGAGTGGAATAATGTGAGTGTTATAGGCTTGAGAAGTCTGTCTCTGGTGGGGGATCATCAAGAGGGTGGGGGTCTCCTGTTGGGGGCTGTTTGGGAAGGGGGCCATGGTAGTGGGGATTAGAAAAACAAGGAGAATGAGAACGATGAGATCTCCATTAGAGTAGAAGCTCAGCTGTTAGAGGCTATAGGCTGTCTCTGGCGGGGGCGGATGTAAGGAATAAACACGAAAAAAGGACGAACACGAAATCCTCAGAGAAGGCAGTGAATTAAACAATAACATAACAATCGACTCAAAATGAAAGTTAAAACAAGAGTCGGAAATGTAAGAACTAAAAATTATACAAACAAATAACAAAAATCATACAAACCCAGTTAGATTTTTCAAGAAAATCGAGAAACAAAACGATTATACAAAATCAATTAAACTTGAATATACCCCAGATGAAGAACCGCCGTAGGAAGAAAAAATAGACACATACAATAATAACTTTACGTTTTACCCACCAGTTTATATTCCTTTTATTTTTAAATACTTGTTTCATTTCTCCATATGCGGAGGTTTAGGAGAAATTGGAGAAAGTAATAAAATATGGAGGTAGGGGAAAGAATAAAAAATTGTAAAAAAACTAAAGTAGTTGCGACAACTAGAGGAGAGATCGCATCGCACTACTACAATATTTTTAATAGATAGCGGTTGAAAATGGCAATAGACAACGGTTGACAACCGTTGTAGCTGAAAATGTTGTTGTAAAGGGGTATTTTTTTACAACACTTCTTTCAACCGTTGTTAAATGTTTGATTTCTATTATTTAAATTAGTTTCAAATTTTAGCAAGCCATACAATATAGTTTCATAGCCTATGTAGGATTTGAACCTACATCATTGCGCAATTGCACATTGCTCTACCAATTGAGCTAATAGGCTTTATAATTAGAAATAAATTCATAATTATTAAAAAGAAATAGGTTCATTAGAAAACCATGACATTGTGAGAACAACATTAAGAATAAAATTATGGCATGTATGTTCAACGACACATATACTTCAACATCTAGCAACAAAACCTATCATATTAGGCATATATCTACTTCAAATGTTTATTACTTGTAAACTGCCTGGCTATATATAGCACACTAAGATAATAAAATTCAAGTTGTTCTCACTTGGGCTTAAGATTTATATGAGCTGCAAGATCCTTGGAAGATTAGTTTTGAGAAGGTCGAAAATTAGTTGTACCACTAGTGGTAGACCTGAAGTCATCATTATTTCCATTTCTCATCACCACTAAAGCACAAAGAATTGTAATTTTATAGATTAGAGATTTTATTGATAAAAAAATATAAATTTATATGAAAAAGAGCTGACCTTGCTGCAGTAGCAACATGCCTTAATTCATGCACTACTATATATATCAATGTAGAAACTACAAAATACGTGTATAAACATCAGTCAAAGACTTCTCAAATCCCTTACCTGCAAAATGGAGATGTGTTTACACATTCAATATAAGATGAATGACCATATTTACCATTATTCTTGCATACCATAATTGAAAGAAAAAAAATACTAGGTAAATAAATAAAGAAAATTCAAGAGTGACTACTAGCATCAAGGTTAGAGCAAACAATCAGGAAAAGAACTTGTCTAAGTTCAAATTAATGATTAGAAATTTATACCCCCATAAGTGATCAAATATATATCCTGTAATTTGACAATTAAAATAAACCAAGCTGGTTTTTTGGTTGTTAATATTACTTTGCCCACCGTTAGGTTGATATCAAGGAGTAAAAATGATGTTCTTACCAAATTAAGATCTATCAACTAACTCAAAACCCGCAGAACACAAATTAATCAATACCAAGTTCAACTTATACATCAACGGACCCTAACATGAAAAAAAAAATGAAGAATTCTAACCTCAAATTGCTGAAATTTCATTGGAAACTGATCAAAGAAAAATTGTGATTCCAATTGAGCAAAACCTAACATATTACAGTACAAAAAGAAAAAGTCACTAATGCATAAATCAAATAAAAGCGCAAATCAAAATCAATAAACTCACATATGCAGTGATCAGAGAAAACTAGAATTGACAGTAAACTGAAGCTCGATTTGAACCACGTCTTAACCCTAACAAGACAATCACGCAACAAATACTCGAAAAATTACAAAGGAAAAGCAAAAAAAATAAAGAAATTACATACCTTATTCTCGGAAGACAGGTATAAAAGAGTAAGGGGAACGACAATTGGAAATAGAGGAGCAATATGGCAGTTGCAAAATTTTACTCCGTATGAGTTTAAGAGTTCGATTTTTTTTTTTATTTTATATTTATTTTTTTATGGGAGTGGTTTACAGGCTTGAACTGATCACTATTGGAGTGTCGTGCCGTGTGGGTGTGAGGGTATATTTTTACCTAAATTTTAATTACAACGGTTATATTTAGGCCCGCTATTAAATTAAGCGTTGGTTTTTATAACTTTTGTGGTAGAGAATATGAAATTAATAAAATATGATTTATGTTGGTCCACTAGGTGAAAGAAATTATTTAAATATTGTATAATATTTTAAATAAAAAAATGGAGCAAGTATTTTAAAACAGTCGGAAAAAAAATGGAGCAAGTATTTAAAAATGGAGGGAGTATGTTTTAAACTTTTAACCGCTACATAGTAGTCATACATCCAACAACTTATTGAATATACAATACAAATATATAGGTATGGATATTGAAATATTTTATGTAAATAAAAGATATTATTAAGTCTTATAAGATTAAAAGACATAATTCAACAGTTAAGTGTAAGGAGGGTGTTCCCATCGTAGGGGATCTTTCTCCTTAGATGCCCATGACCCTTTAAATGTTTAGGACTTTACACATGTTAGGGTGTATTAGGATTTGAATTCTTGACTGTTTGGGGGACCTTGAATCATCACACTTTTTTGTAAGAAACAAGTAAGAGTCGCCAATGAGTTTTAGGAAAACCCATAAACCTCGTTCATGCCTTTCTCCCAAGTAGAGTTCAAGGGATAATTAGCACGAATCGTAAGTTTACCCATGCCCAAATTGGTCTACGTGTACTAGAAATGAGTTCGAGAGCGAGGGTATGTACTAAGTTTTACTGAGTGTACTACCATGAAACATGGGAAAAACATCCCCTCTTAGAGTCTTGCTTCATAAACTTGTGAAGATCCTTATCAACATAAGTCTCTTGATTCATTCCAATCATTCTTCAAGATTCACTTCATGGATCATGATTCCCAATATGTATTCAACATCTCTAAGTCTTTCATATTGAAACAACTCTCTAATTGCTTGACTTACTCAAGCATTGATATGTCATTTCATATGAATTGTATGTCATCTACATACATGACCAAGAAGACCAATTGCTCCCACTAAACTTCAAGTCTCTACAAGATTCCTTTTCGTTCTTTGAGGAAATCAAACTGTTTGATTGCCTAATTGAAACGAATGTTCCAACTCCCTGATGCTTACTTCAATCCATTAAATGAATTTATGAAGTTTGCAAAACTTTTTAGGATTGCTAGATTTCCAAATTCTTAGGTTTGTATCATATACATATCCACCATCAAGAACATTTCAAGAAGGTGATTTCGATCTCCATTGCTGAACTTCGTAATCGAAATTAGCAATCACTAGAAGAATCCGAATAGGCTTACGCATCTAATAGGTTTGACCCTATTTGTAAGACTATCATGGACTAACAAATCTTTACAGACATGGAGTCCATTTTGGATTTCTTTGCTTTAAGCCATTTCCTGAGTTGGCACTTATCCAAAGCTTGCTTGTAGGATATGGATTCCAACCATTCCAATAGGAAAATTTTAGAAACCACCTTTTATTAAAATTTCGACAAACTATTTGTTTTGATCCTAAGTAACCTACAATAGGTATGAGAAACAATAGAATTATTCTCTTCAACTCTTTGAAGCCTTTCATTCAAGTGGGACGACAGAAGCCTCGCTGGTGGAATTAGCTTGCTTCAACACATGGTTTATCAAATGAGCTGATTTAATATGCCTTCATCTCTAATGTAGTGTTATCCACATCCATTGTTGCTCGTCTCGAATCTCATCGAGATTTAACTTTACTCCCACTTGGCTTTGTAGGAAGAGATTTCTTTCTATAAAGACATTATCGCGAGCAACAAACACTTTGTTTCTACGCGATTGTAGGAATAATACCTCTTAGTTTCCATGAGAAAACCCATGAAGAACTATTGTCTGATTTAGGGTCTATTATTTCATCTTTGTAAACATTTTACATTGATCTCATAACCCTTAATCCTGTTTTGAAAAAGATAACTTTTGGAACATTTCCAAAACGTAACTCTTATGACATCTTTTCTACTGCTTTGGTTAAGTTTTCTGTTTAGTATATTCGCAATTGTTGTTGTAATGCATATCCTCAAAACGATATTATGTAAATCATTAAAGCTACTCTAGGATCGAACCATGCCAAGCAAAGTTTGATTCCTTCTTCATAAACATATACATTTTAATTGTAATGTTTATGGATTGTGAATTAATTCAACAATTCCCTTTTAGATGATCATTGATTTTGAGTTAAATATTTATCACAACAATCATATTGTGGTGTTAAATTGTTTATCTCAAACTGATTTTACATTTTATTTTGAAATTTTGAACATATCAATGATTCCAAGCTTTACTTCATTAAGTAATTATCGATATATTACTTAAATTAAATCATTAGTTTAAGCAATGAAATAGCTAAATATCTTTGCTAATTCTTGAACTTATTGGTCCACACACATCATATGTTTGTGTACCAAAAGGTCATTTTAGCTCTTTTACCCTTTCAAATAAAAGGCAACTTGGTCATTTTACCTTATCAATCATGACTCCTAATTCTCAAGTGATTCATAATCAAATAAGAATAAGAGTCCATCCAACTGTTCCTTTGGATGTGCAAATGGTTTATGTGACCTAACCTTACTTTGTTGTAAGTAAGTTTATTAAATAATCTAATTTTGCTTTTGTGATCTACTTATATCAATGTCATAAAACAAATTTAACTCGTATCTAGCAAAATGAAAACAACTTATTACCTTGGTCATGGATCAACACTTGTCCATGCTAAGTAAAAACCAATTCACTATTCAAACTAACACTGAAAATTGTCTCATCAAAACTGGAAATTGTTCTAAAATCATGATAAACTGATCAGAAAATAAAACTATGAAGCTATCTCTGGTCACTCAAACACTTCTAGTGCACCTTCAAACTCTATTTCCATGCTAGCCTCACTTATTTGCAGTTCCTGCGCAACATTCATAATGTTAAGCCCTGAAACTTGGTATCACATACCTAAGTGAAAGTTAAAATGTTTATAACAAGAGTGTAAGGTAACTCTTACCTGTCACTTCATCCTAGTGAGGACATCCTTGTTCAAGCACCGGCTTATTCTCCTATCAGGTACTTCTCTACATGATTCTTGAGTAAATCAACTAGCTTGACTGCAGAATCCTCATCATCATGAGAAAGTTTCTCGAGGTCAAAACCATGATGTAGAGAATGCAGAATTATATCATGTACCTGATGATCTTTGTATGGTCTCCCTAACATACTCATGCGGCTAAATAGTTGAACCGTCATATCCACATGAATCTGTACTAACTGGCCTGGCAAGAGTTTTCTCGAAATTATCTCGCCATTGATCTTATAGGTTTCACACCTAATATTTCCAGTCCAGGAGTCGTCGTTCTTGGGAACCATGTTAATGATTTCCTCGATGTTTCCATCCAATTCACCCAACCAACACTCAAGCTCCTTCTCTATCCCTTATCCCTGCTGCTGTTGTTACAAATTTGTCTTCCTCCAATGGAAAATCAGGAAAGTCCGTCTGCCATGACAGAGATGTCGAACCTGGTATCAACCCATCCTCAATCAACCCTTCTTCCATCATCCCTAATTCAATAACTTTGCAACCTATGCTCACTGACCACCCTTCACTCTCACCCTCTCCTCAATCCCAGATTTCACTCCCAAATCATAGCTCCAACCATACTACCGTCAGTACTAATAATCAGAACTCCAACCCCATCTTATCTTTACCTGGCCTTACAACCATCTCCAACTCTCCAACTCTCCAACTCTTCCCCACGAACCCGTCCCCATCCCTTTGGCCGATACTGAAACAATCGGCAATTCCGGTAGAAAGCCTAGGCTTCGTCGACAGAGGAATGAATGTTCTGATGAACAATTCCATTCCTCTTTCACTCCCAGATTACGAAAATATTTTCATCCCTATCACTCCTCCTCCAAGCCTTCCTCAAATCATTCGCTTACAGATGGTCAGTGCATCGAGGAACTTGATGGAACAGGAAAACCTATTTGTGATGTTGGAGATGCAAAAGAATGTCGTGGGATTCGAATTGGACCTAGCCTATGCATCGACGGGAAATCTGATGTCGGACATTCAAATGATAGCAATGCCATTGTCCATGGAGGACATATGGGAGATGAAGAAGCTTCACCTATGGGAGGATTGGAGGAATCTGTTCCCAATCAGGAACAACTATGTTGAACAAAAGTTGGGAATTTTCCCAAATTTTACATTCCCATCGGTCAATATGAGAGTAATTCTATGGAATGTAAGGGGTGCGACAAGCAAAAACTTCCTATCTCATGCTAGTGAAGTAGTTAGAATGCACATGCTGGATATTTTTATGTTATTAGAAACCAAATCGAAGGATGAAATGGCTAATAGGGCTTGCAAAAATCTCGGCTTTGAGGAGCTTAAAACCATCCCTGCTATTGGGCTTAGGGGAGGGATTTGGTTGTTTTGGAAAAAGCCTGCGGTTTTGGTTGATTGTGTGGCTGAGTCGCACAATACCCTTCACTTTCTGTTTAAACTATCTCCTAACGATCCAGAGGTTCTAATTACAGGAATCCATGCTCCTTCCAAAGCAAAAAAAAAAACGATCTCTAGAAGATTTTAGGAGATTGTCCTCCCCCAACTTCGACCCCATGGTTGGTAATGGGGGATATGAATGAAGTCGTCGAACAGTCGGAAAAAATGGGGGTAGGCCGGTCACCAATACTCAAGTAAAATCTTTCGTTGAGTGGATTGATAAGGCGGGATTGATCGATCTCAACTATAATGGGCCTAGCTTTACGTGGAACAATGGTCAGGAAGGTACGAAACTCATTAGAGAAAGACTGGATAAAGCACTTGCTAATGCGGAATGGCTGAAAGTTCATCCAAACACTCAGGTATACCACTTAGCTAGAACTTATTCTGATCATTGCCCTATATTGATTGATACAGGTGTTATTAAATTAAGAGGAAATTATCCTTTTCGTTGAAAGGAGGCATGGATAGAGAACCCTAATTTTTTTAAAAAAATTTAATGTTACTTGGAGAAAGGGTAATAACTTTATCCAATAAAAAAAAAATTCGTCCACGAGGTTCGAAATTGGAACCAGCATGTTTTCAATAATTCCATTGGTAACAAAAATAGAATCATAGCCAGAATTCATGGTATACAAAAGGCTCTAAGTCTAAGATTTTCTTCCTTCCTTATTAATCTTGAAAAGGATTTAATTAAACAACTTAACGATGTGCTAAAATTGGAGCGTATTATTTGGGCTCAAAAAGCGGGGTGGATTGGAGAAAATATGGGGATTGGAATACTAAATATTTTTACATCTTGGCTAGGATTAAAAATAGCATAGGAAAAATTTTAAGTCTAAAAGATGAGAATGGTATTTGGGTTAATGATCAAAATCTCTTAAAAAACTTATGTGTTAAATTCTTTAAGGATATTTTTGTTCTAGGCATTCTCCAGTTCGTGTCCCTTGCCTTTCGTTCCTAATTCTAAAGTTAATGGTGTGGATTATGCCTTCCTTTCGAGTAACATTAGTGTTATGGAAATTAAAAATGCTTTGAATATGATGGACCCCATGAAAAGTCCCGGTCCCGATGGTATTCAACCAATTTTCTTCTAGAAATATTGGGATGTGGTAGGATAATCTATCATTAATCTCATAAGCAATTGTTTCATGGAAGGAAAAATCCCGGTGAATATCAATAGTCTTACATTTGCCTTATCCCTAAAAAAGATCAACTGGAAACTGTGAGTGCTTTTAGACCTATAGGGCTTTGTAATTCTATTTATAAGCTCATTACTAAAATTATTTCAAATAGAATTAAACCCCTCCTAGGTTCCCTTATTAATCCCGTTCAATCTAGTTTCATTGAAGGAAGATCGATTAACGAAAACATTTTAGTCATTAAAGAGATCGCTCATATTCTCAAGAAGGCTAGTAAAAAACAACTTATAGCCTTTAAAATTGATATTTCAAAGGCCTATGATAGTTTAGAATGAGACTTTATAAAGGACACGCTCATTGGTCTCAATTTCCCGAATAATATGATAAGGCTTATCTTGAGTTGTATTACTACCCCCTCTATTTTGATTCTTTGGAATGGTGAAATATCGGATAGTTTTACTCATTCAAGAGGAATTAGACAAGGTGACCCTCTATATTCTTATATTTTTGTCCTTTGTTTAGAAAGGTTTTCTCTTATGATTGAGCAAAGGGTAAGAGAAAAACATTGGCAGCCTATTATGATTGACGAAGATGTTGGTATTTCCCATCTTTTTTATGCGGACGATGTTTTTCTTTTCTCTAAGGCCTCGGTGGAAAATGTAGAGGTTATCAAGGACACCCTACTTGAGTTTTGATGCGTTTATTCCCAAACGCTGAGGGTTTTCTTTTGGTCAATGTTAAACTCAAACGGAGCTAACACAAACCTATGCTAGATTTTGATCAATCGAATCAAAACCAAGCTTGCTCAATCAAACGGATCGAACAAACAAACTTAATTCGTAAGTCTGCAATAATAAACTCAAGAAAACTATTATTTCAACTATGAATAAAAATTACAAACTAATGGCCTTTTATAGACTAGAGTAACCGACATAAGATTCCTACTCCTAATAGGACAACTAGACTAAACACTAATTATAAACCCAATATAACTAGGACTCTATAGCTAGTAGGCAACAAGCTGCCAATGTATTACTAAGAAACCAAATAGGAATTAACTTTCTATATTTCTTAAATAATTAATTAAAAGTAAGCTAAAACTACTACTCTAATTTAGTCTACCTTCTCTCCAATGTCGTCCCATTGGAGTACAACCAAATTAAGATCCGTTCCTGCTCTAGCCCCAAAACGACCCTCTGAGTAGGCCACGATCCAATCCAACGATAATAGAAGCCTACTTGGATGACATGTAAGAGATATAGCCTTATCGACCGCTTGACTAACTTGACCCTCTAAAACTCCCGCATCAAGTTTGGAGCCATTTCATGTCCGGCCTCTACATTAGTCCTACCAAGTCTAAAGTCATCTTCCCCCCTAAGATGTGTCTTACTCTTAAAATGGTCATTCTTAATGCTTCTAACATTAAGGGTGCTCCATCTTTTGGTAAGTATTTGGTAGTCAACATTAGCCCTAATAGACTTAGAAAAGCCGACTATATTGACCTCATAAATAAATCAAAAGATAGAATTAAAGGGTGGCAATCTAAACTTCTCAATATGGCGGGTAGGTGTACTCTTATAAAATCCATCCTTAATTCCTACCCTCTTTATGCAATGCAAACCACTCTTTTGCCTAGTTCTCTCTTGGAAGATTTAGAAAGAAGTTGTAGGAGGTTTCTTTGGAATAAGGTTGATAGATCTCATTATCTCCCTAGAACTAGTTGGGATAAAGTTTATCTTCCTTCGGGAATGGGGGGTCTTGGTATGAGAATCCTTAAGAATTGGAACCTAGCTTTCATGGCTAAGTTTGGTTGAAAAATTATTCATGAACCGGATAAGTTATGGGTTAAAATTCTTAGGGCTAGGTACTTCAAGAACTCTTCTTTTCTCAACTCTATTCCTAACTCTAAGGATTCCCCCCTTTGGAGGGACATTCTTAAAGGGAAGGATCTTCTTTTAGAGGGCATTTCTTATAGGGTTGGGAATGGAAGGGATCTTAGCCTTTGGTACCACCATTGGGTTGGAGATAAACCTATCTATCTTTACATGGATACCCCGATTCCTAACTCTATGGCTCATTGGGGGGTTAACTTCATCATTAACAATGGCAAATGGAACACTAGTAGAATTAGAAATATTGTCCCGGATTTTTTGTGTGATCTTATTGAAGACATTCCCCTCCCAAAAGTAGCAATGGTTAATGATACTCTTTGCTGGAAAATGCACCCTAATGGACAATTTTCCATCAAAAGTGCTTTACTCTCTTTGCTGCAAGTTCACAGCCCACCCATCCTTTCCCTCCATTAAATGGAAAAAAATTTGGAATCTCCTTATACCGTAAAAATATAAAATGCTGGTTTGGAACCTTAGCCATCAAATTTTTCCTGTTGCCACGGTTTTAGCTAAAACTATGGATAAATTTAATCCTACTTGTACTAGATGCAATATTGATGTGGAGGATCATATGCATTTGTTTAGAGATTGTGTCAACACTAGGACCTTATGGACCAGAATTTTTGAGCTACAATGCATGGAAAAGGACTTTAATTATTCAACCTTTTTTAATATTAATAGGGAAGGATGGATTAATTATAATCTTAGCCTTAGTACAACTTGGAATACCATGTTTTCTGTTGCGATTTGGCACATTTGGAGAACCAGAAATTAAACTGTTTTTCAAATGGCCATGGTCCACCCTCTCACTCTTTTTAACAGATATAATCTCAACTTGGTGGCTACGTTTAATGCTTTTCAGGGTAGGGGACTGGCTCCGCCCATGAGGAGGCGTGAAACCAGGTGGATCAGACCAAAGGAGGGTCAAATAAAGATCAATACTGACGCTGCTTGGAAGAAAAATGGAAAAGTTGGAGCTGGGGTAGTGGCCAGAACTGCTGATGGTTCGTGGTTTGTGGGAAAGGCATGGAAAATTGCGGCAGGTACCTCTGCGGAAGCCGAACTGATTGCCATTCATGGGGGAATGCAGATGGCGATCGATGCAGTTCTCGAGGACGTTATTATCGAAACTAATGCTGCTTCTCTCAAGCCTACAATTGAAGAGGTTGATAAGCATGCAACTCACGAATTCATGGTGATACTCAAGGACATGGAGTGTTTAATGGAAAAGGGATGTAATTTCACCTTTAATTATATCCCGAGGGAGGCAAACCGCGTTGCTCATTATCTCGCAAAGATGGGCATGGCGATGGTTGCAGGTGGCAGCAAGATTTATGAGAATGCTCCTGGATGCGCAAGAGATGCATACGAGGATGACGTTAGTGGTAGCTGTTAAACTACTAAGCAATAAAACAGAAATTACTTATCTCTTGGTGCGTGAACCAAACTGACAATAGCCGCGTCGTGGAGAACCACTGACCTAAAAGACGATTCCGCGCTACCTCCCGGTGCAGTAGACTAAAAGCGGTCGCCTTCCAGGATAAGCAAGGCGCCGGAGTTTATGTGCACTCACAAACCCGACTGGAACTCAGAATATTTGCCCAGAAAACAGAACAAAAAGAACTCGTGTTTAGATAATTTTGTAGAGAAGTGAGATGGCTGATTGTGTTGTGTATATATATAGGCAGTAGAAGGGAGACCAGAAGCATAAAACGAGGGACGAATCTGGCTAAGAAAACGAGTTTATTAAAAAAATAATAAAAAAAAAAAAAAGAGTTGTTCACTGTTATGAAATATTTGTGAATATCCATTATCCTCGTTGGTATCATTCCGAAACAATCTAGATCTAGGGTTATCCAATCAAACCCTAATATATTGTATGTATATATACACCTTATCATATGGAATAATATACACAGATTTATTCTCTCCTCTATTCTTCTCTTATTCCCTCTATTTCACAACACGTTATCAGCACCATAACTCTAAATTGATTTTGATAGCAATTAAAGCACCATGAATTTGCATGGCTAATTAAACTTAGATCTCAACCAAAAGGTACGCATATGTATTCATAGTTGATTTATCTAGGTAGATAAATTTATACGAAGTCTGACATGTTGGATTCTTATTTCATATTACAACTTTAAACACTGTATGTTGCAATCATAAATTTTTGTGTGATATAAGAAGTTTACATTGATTTATCTGGTAGATCTACCCATAGATATGTTATTATTTTGATTATGTTGAATTATTATTCTATCTTTCTACCATTCCCTCATACCCCACAGTACCACACCCTCTTATTTTGATTATGTTGCATATGAAATTCTCTCGTATTCACAATATATGCTAGAATAATTTTTTTTTTTTTTTTTGTATGGAGCTTTATGTCAGAATTTAATCACTTCTCATCGGGCGTCAACTACTTTCTCGGTAAATTGATTCTTGACGCTTTATTTATAAACTGATTGATTTATTTTTGAACAAGAATATTAATAGATATTGCCCCTCCTACAATCTCATTCTATGTTATTGATTCGTGTTAATTATTATTTTCGATATTGTGCCAATATCTATATTCTACAAAGTATATGTGAGTGGTCATAAATTCATGATAATTTGACAATTTGTATTGTTTATGATATTGCGGCACGTCGGTAATATCCTAATTTTTCTAATTGATAACTACTTTATATTACCAATTGATCCCTTTGACTTGTGTTTGATACACATTACTTCTAATTGGATTCTTTATTAGCGGATTTAATCAGTGAAGGTATCTTAAATTTGGTATAATTTAAGTCTGTCATGAGTTTATGGAGTAGACGTTACGAAGTATTAGAATTCCATTGGGTTCAATTAATAATTACTTCGTATTATCTAGTTTTGGTTGATTTTGAGAATAGTCCTAGTTTTACCTTGATAAGTTTGGTGGTATAGTCAACAAATTATGCCAATATAATTAGTCTATTTCATGATTTTTCCTGTTGATTAGCTTTATTGCATGGTTTTGTAATTTGATACATTTACTACTCGTACTAATTATAAGATTATGAATTATTCATTATACTTTATTATGAATATATTTATCGAACTTATTTCTCATTGTATGTTTAGTTTGTATTATAGATGGCATGTGTTTGGTATATTAACTGTATTGATGGTATATTAAGTTCATTGTAAAGGGAAGACAAACTAATTTTGGTTTGTTAAGAAGTATACATATTGGGCTTTAAATCTTGGACTAATTTTATTGGAATGCATTGAAGTCTTTAGTGACGATCGTAATTTACTTGTACTTTTATGATCCGTAAACCTTTATTAACCAAAGAATAAGTTTGGGTGAAAGTTAAATTTCTATATACAATAAATTTGGTTATGAAGTAGTTTGACTTTGTATTAATTAATTATTGATTAGTGATTAATTTTTAGGAATATTATTTACTGCTTAGTGTTTTTTTTTTTTAGTGACTAATAGTGTTGTCTACTGTGTCAATGAAATGAGGATTGAATGGTTGGGTATTCGATTAGAGTTTGAGGTTTAATTTTTCATCATCAATTGATTACTGTTGTAATTTTCTTTATCTCGACTTGCTTATTTGCGGTTAAAATATTTGTGATCAAGTTGGCTGTTGCAATTTGCCAATGGGTTGCTTATTATTATTATTATTGGTGATTTTGTTCAAATTGGTCATGTAGTAGCTTCTTGGTGGTTGAATTATTAGTGATCAAGTTAATTACCGTATTGATTTGGTTAAACTAATGCGCTAGAATATTCTGATACATTGAAACATTGATTGATGAGTGATTGAATTTGATAATATGATATTATTTGCCTGCTTGAAGTTAGATTATTGGAATGAATGTAATTTGAATATGATGTGCGGACATGAAGTTCCTTATATTTATAAAGAGTAATCACACATATAGACTTAAAGTTCCTAGATTGAACTTATAAAGGGCTCAAAACCCTTAAGAATAATACAAAGAAATGTGCATGATCTACAAAGCTAAAGCATGTTGCTTAGATATCCACTACATACTAACGTGAATTTATAAACACAATGTCATGAAATAATACTATACAAAAGTTTAGAAAAGTTGACATAATGTCTTTTAATTTGGTGGTTATTATAGATACCAGTCATACCACACTTTGGGTGAGTATTAATAATTCATAGATAACTAGATTCTTATATCCAAAAATGAATGAGACATATTGTATGATTGAGATGATATATGCATGTTTTCGTGATGAATATAATTCATGCAAAATTTATACGATCTATGTATTAAACATGATTGCACAATATATATTTGAGCAAGAGTTACGAGTAAGAACAATTAAGTTTGTAAGGATAACTTTATTATGCTTGATACATGTATTGCTAAAAGAATTTATTCCTTGTGGATGAGATTTAAATGTTGTTGGATTCATTTCATGTCCCATGTGCAAGGATTAGGGGGAGACTGTTTTAATTATTCCATTATTTTATCCTTGCACATAAATAATAAAATATATTGATGGTCAGTTTGGTTCATACATTAACTTAAATATTAACGATTTACTTAATAGAAGTGGCCACATGTTCGTTATTTAAATATTTTGAAATGATACCATCTTGAAGATGGATATAAATGTCATTGATCATATACTAATTATAAATGCTCTAATTAAAATTATTGTCCCAGAAGGATAACATCGGTTACTAATGAACCTAAAGCACGTCTGAAGCGTTGTAGTCCAATAGAGTTAAAATATAACAACCTTCGGAAAAGGAATGGAGCAACTATTGACAATGACAAATTTGAGAAAATGATAAATCCCATTACATATCTAGAAGAAATCACTTTTAGTAAAATTTATATGCTTCATGATTATATAAAAGACTCCAGAAGAGTATGAAATATTCAACAAGATTAACATGTATCAAGATTATAGTCAAAACTCCAACAGAGTATGAGTAAATTATTGGATAAAATATTTGTTGACCGTCTTGCCAATTGTATAAAGAAACACATGTTGATATTCAAATATCACATCAAATTCATGGCCATGCATAACGTAAGATTAATAATAAAGTGATCACTAGTGTTGGAAATTTGACCAGAGTTTAATGTAGAAAAGTGATTGGATGTGATAATTAAATTAGGCCATCCGGGTTGAATAATTACCCGTTATGGAAACCTGAAGTTTCATTTGATAATGTGCTGACGCTCTCTCAATGTTAAATATATGAAATGAATTGAATGGCAAGACATAACATTGAGATTGAGCTATATTTGGATTGTGATTCATAATAATTTGTATATATGAGAATTTGGGGTTAATAAGTTTTAATTTCTTATATAAAAGAGTAATGGGTGACCAGAAGTTTACCAAAATAACTTATATATTATTGTCAACTATTATGTGACCAGAAGTTCATCAAATACACTATTTAAGTCTTTAAAGATCCAAAAGATCACCGCCTAGTAGAATTACAAGCAAGTGATATATGTTTGTATAACAATTCTATTGATTGGGGGCTATTGTATGTCAGCACATAAGAAATAGAAAAGAAGGAAATTCAACTGCACAACGTATGTCTCCCCATTGATGTTGAATTATTGATCTCCTGAAGAGAACAAATTGTGAAAGATTTAATAATAAATACATATGTATTATGCAATGTATAGTTAATGAAGAAATAATTTAAAATTGCTCTCTAGAAGAGATAAAAGCTTGTTTTAATATAATTATTCTGAGAGATAAATTTTGTTGATTATGATCCTTCCATGAAATGAATTTTATTGTAAATTTGTATACTAAGTTGGTGAAGAACTGTGATGCCCCTATATATGAGATATTTTACCAACTTAGGGGGAGAATTGGAGTAAGTTGGCAAAAATTAATTAAACTGATGATCCCTATATAAATAATGGTAATTTGAAATGTTTTCTAGCCAACTTTCGTCCATATGCTATCAAGATATGTTGCACATTTATGATTTGATTTGTATTCAGTTATGACTCATGTTGCATAGCATTGAAAATACATTTTGATCATATTAATTATGTGTATACATTGAGATAAAATCTTGCCAATTGTACTTGAATCACTACACCTGAAGTGTAGGTTGTATATGATCGGTTCCAAAATAAAGATATGTTTAATAGATATGATATTTGGCAAGATAGTGCAGTTAACACTAATAGTGTAATAGTATATAAATACCATAGTGAATGAAATACCCTAAAAGTGGTATAGATATTTGAATTATTATAATAGATGGTCTATGATGTAAGAAAAATTATAATGGTACCAATGAAAAATGTATTCAGATATCATTGTCAAAATAGCATGCAAATTAAAATTGTACCTTGAGGAATTATATGATGATACCGGTATATGATGGAACCGATAAATAATGCATATGCATGATATAATGGACTAGTGAATAAGGGATCTGGAATATATGTCCATTTTAATGTCGACATAATGATAATAATAAAAGTTTATCATGGACCAGAAGTCCAAAGAAATATGGATTTTTAAAATCCACACTGTACAGTGTCTTGCATTATTTCGAGTCTTATTTATGTTCATATGCATGTGTGAGTCTTAGGTTATTGGATTATTCATTGCATATGTTCGAAGTTGTTTTTTTTTGTTGTTCTACCCGGTTCACCCTTTGGGCTAATCCGGATTCGGGGATCAGTTCTGGGTGGTTAGGTTCCAGTCCCCTCCCAATTGTTGTTGCGGGGGATCGAACACGGGTCCTCCCTACCAAGTGTAGTCCCAATCACCACTACACCAACTGCCAATTGGTATATGTTCGAAGTTGTAAATGCATTAGTCATTGTATAAGTTGTTTATCATATTTTTATATCTCATATTGCATGCTTTAATTTCTAAATAATAATTTTGGTGTGTCAATGTTCATTCAAAGTATAGTAAGATATATTTACATTTTTGATGGAAAATTAGAAAGAAATACTTATGTTCCTATGGGCTTATACTTGTGATGAAAATATTGAAAACGTCGATTTAATAACATGCTATGAATCATGTAAGAAGAGTTCCTGAAGAACTTATATACGACGTATTTAAATAATCAGCCCTACAAATTTTTTAATATTACAATTATCAAACTCTTGAAAATTTTATGTGACTACATCATTGACATATCAACCTGAAGTTTGAGTATATAAGAGTTAGTGAGATTTACTATTTGTATATGTAGAAAAATTATCGTGTAGTTAATTATGAAACTTCTAAAGAAACGGGATACTTATACGTGAGACTATTTCTTATGGTCCAGAAGAACCATGATTAATGTATATAATTGCATATGTTATATTATAATTCATATGAGATTGAAGAACGACATAAATAATGTCAAGTTTTGTCATCAAATGATTATTAATGAATGTTTGATCAAATAATAATTATCAATTTCTATTATTAACGACTTCCAGAAGAAGTCATAACTGCATAAGTTTAATTTTTAAATCAACTATTAAACAAATATTTGAAAAAATGATATTAGAGATAAACACATGTATGGTGAAATGAAGACACTTCACATGTTCACGTGAAGACCTGAAGAATTGAAGATGCAACTTCAACTTAGGAGAGTCGAAGATCAACGGATGATACTTTACTTACTACATATGAGAAGATATCCAAACATATTGGATTCATCGTTGCGGTACTAGAAGATCTCAAGTACAGCTATGTATTCATCAGGGGGAGAAAATACGCGCTGCACTCTTTTTCCCTTGACCATGGTTTTGTCCCAAATTGGGTTTTCCTGGTAAGGTTTTTAATGAGGCTGCATCTCGAGCGTATTACGAAGAATGATGTACTCTTTTTCCTTCACTATATTTTTATCCCACAGCGTTTTTCTTAGTAAGGTTTTAATGAGGCACAATCTTCGATAATGGACATCCAAGGGGGAGTGTTATGAAATATTTGTGAATATCCATTATCCTCGTTTGTATCATTCCGGAACAATCTAGATCTAGGGTTATCCAATCAAACCCTAATATATTGTATGTATATATACACCTTATCATATGGAATAATATACACAGATTTATTCTCTCCTCTATTCTTCTCTTACTCCCTCTATTTCACAACATTCACGAGCTTTTCGAGTGTATATTTTTTTTTAAGTTTTAATGTACAAAATGTGCATTTTTAAATTAAATGATCATCATGGTCTCGCCAAAAAAAATGATCATTATGGATTCATGGTTATTGGTTAAGCTCATTTTTTTTTTAAATATAGTAACGTGATTTTAATAAAGGAAAAATGGAAACTAAAAATCCAACCTTTTCGTGGTCTGACAAAAAAAATCCGACCTTTAATTAATCCCACAATAATCCAACCTTTGCACCCCTCCTCCTACAGATCCATGACCTATTAAAACAGGTTAACTTGAAAAATTTTCGGTTTCTTCCCTCCATATTTATGACCGTTGCAGGAGGGGAGTTAATTTGGTCATTAATACACCTCTGTTCTTCTCCCTTCCCGTCTGTTTAAAAGCTCTGCCCCCTCTTTCATTTTTTTTCTCATTCTTTCTTCTTTTCCAAGCCTGAATCTTTTAACCAAAGAAAAATGGCAAGTCGTCTTTCTGTTGGGTCTGGTTCCTCTAGGTCTAGGTCTAGGGGAAATTCTTCCCCTGCAAAAATTGTGTGCTACCACAACGAGTTTGCGCCGTTGAGGACTGTTAGCTATGACGGTCCAACGAAGGGGAAAGGGTTTTATGGGTGTTCCCACTGGTCGGTAAGTGTGTTGTTTTAATTAGTTTAATTTTTGTTGCGATTTTTGATTTCAATTGCATGTTGAATTTGGGGTTTTAATTTGTTTAATTTGTAGGAGCAGAAAACTTGTGGGTTCTTCAAATGGGCTGATGAGGTTGATGACGTTCGTGATCTACAACAAATTGTTATTGAGAAGGAGGAAACTATCTCAGATCTTGAGCATCAAGTGGATATGCTGAAGCAAGAAATGGAAGTGATGAGGGACAAAGTGAAGAAGCTAAAGGCCAAAAAGGAGAAGCTTTTTGAGGAGGTTGAAGAGATGGGTATTGTTACTACTGAGACCATGTTCGATCTGAAGGAGAATAACAATGACAAGAGGCTCATGCTGACCTTGGTGTTTTCTTGGGCATTTTTCACTTTAGTGCTCATGTTGAAGTAATTGATGATGATGTTGCTATATTTTGGGGGTGGTGGGTCTGTAGTGGCTTTTTTTTGGGTATTGTAGGGAATAATTTCAAGCCTTTAAATCCCACTAGCTTGAACCCCACTGTGATCATACACTAAAGTACGGTGGTGTCCAAAAGAGAAGAAGATAGAGCAAAAGTGTCGCCAACAAGTTTTTTTAGGAACTTGTAAACCGTTCACGAGGTGAAGGTTACACCCCTTAACGATCCAAGAGATCGTCAACTCCATAAGGTCATGAACCAAATAAGGGTTCGGGGATGATGGTACAAATCCAACCTAAAAGAGATTGAACCTGCCCTAATAATAGGCCTCTACTTTATTCTGCTCGTATTCATGTGCGCTTTTTGACTAACATACAATCAATAGGATTAACCCTAAACCTGTTTAATCTATGTTGGTTGAATATTAATGCACAAATAAACTATTATTGGCGATCACTTGAATTATAATCACAATTACCCTAACAAGATTATTAATTATCTCATTAAGCGTGATTGCAAGTACCAATTCCCTTTAAACATTCAATAAAAGGTGATCAAGCAATAAAGAATAAAATAATATGCATATCAAGCAACATAATAAATAATCAACATCATTAATAATAATATTAATCATAATTAATAATAATCATCATGACAATCATAAATCATAATTAAAATAATAATCATCATAATAACAATAATAATATTCATAATCATGTTAAAGCATAATAAAAATAGCAAGATCCTAGGCATGATACTAACAAGATTAATAACAAACCCTATCATGTCACTAAACAATAAAAATCAAATCTTTAGCTCTAACATGATACTAACAATCATAAATATTAGGAAGAGAATAAAAGCCATCATACTTTTAATCATACTTAACATTAAAGTTACCCTAGACATGATACTAGGAATCAAAATAACAATCTAAGCATGATTTCTGTATCATAATATCAATTAAACCATTAAAGTACTTACTTGGATGCCTCGTACCTCTTTCTAATAACAAAATACACACGTTAGTAACTTTAAGGAAAATAATAATCAAAACAATTAAATTAAATAATTGAAAGAGAGATTTGGGACCAAACCCTCAGAAATTAAAACCTTTCACGTCTAGGGCGAAGGCAACTTTGAATATGGCTAGGTGTTTCTAGATCTTGTGAATGCGGAATTTTGTATTAAAAAGCAAGAAAGAAAGAATGCTAAAGAATTAATGTTTATTGAGAATTGATGAAGATGAAAGTTGGTAATTGGTGAATGAAGAGAGTTTGATGAAAATTGATATTGGTAATTGGTAATTGTTGGTGAATGGTAACGGAGTTTTTAATACGATATTTATAGAGAAAATCAGCTAAAAAAGATAATTTAACAAAACAGAGTCTGAAGATCGCAAAACAACATTGGCGCCAGCCCTGGCTAGTTGGCGCCAAGCGCCAATGGCTGGCGTCTGGCGCCAAGCCTGGTTCCAGGCGCCAAGGCCTGGGGTTGGACGCCAAACTGTTTTTCAACGCGTTTTCGAAAATCTGATAAATTTCCCGTACTGGAAGATAAAATAATATAATTCCCTCGAAAATGCTATTTGATCTTGATTAAAACTCTGAAGAGTCCTAATTGAATTAGGAATGAAAAGAACCTTCTAGAAAGTTCTAGAAGACTAAAACCATTCCTAATTGCATTAGGAATGATAAATTATATTAGGCCCTCCCCTAGATCATTAGGCCGTACATAAAGCTCAAACCGGGCCCAGTTTAGTAAATTGGCCATAACTTCCTCAATATTCATCGGAATTGGGCTTATAATATATCGTTGGAAAGGTCTTTGCAAGCCCCATCCAACTACACCACTATTGGACCCATATCATGGACCAACCAAACTGGATTGGCTGTTTTCTTAAAATAAAGTTTTCAAAATCAGGGAGAAGAGAAAAGAAATAAAACTTTCCGCAACACTAGACCTTTCCACACTTTCGTTTCATTCGATTATGATTCGACGTGAAAGGCACTCATTACCGGGTTTGGTTTTGGGGAGACACAAATGGGTGTCTACAGGTATGCTTAAGTAGGAACTGGTGGATGTATCTGTTTTTGGGGTTGTTGAAGTAGTAGTAGTTTGTTCTGTTTTAGGGATGTCTGTTGGAGGAGTAACAGACAATGAATTGGGAGAAAAAAAATTCTTTCTGTTTTACTTTGGTCAGATGTGGACCAATTTGGAAAAAAAAAAATCCTTGTACATTTTGGCAACTGATTTCAATGATATGAATATATGATGTTGCTTTATATGATTTGTGTGTGTTTTGTGAGTGCTTAAGTTAGTGATGCTGGAATGAATTTGTACCAAAAAAAAAATTGAATCAGAATTTTCAAAGAATATAAGCAAAGGTTAACAGTAACAGCAAATTGAATGCTCATAACCACAAGTTCAAAAGTGCCAAGCAAATCCATACAAATACCAAACTTAAATGAAAACAAATGTCTAATGCATAACAAAATGGTTTCAACATATATTACAAATGATCATTCTTCACTAGAGACCTAAGTTAACTAAATTAAGCTAAGAAGTGGAGCCTTGGCTGAAGCTGTATTGGAAGCTTGTGGTTGTAGCACTGCTTTTGCCTGCACCTCCATGAATCTGTATGTAAAAGTCAATAAATAGGGTTAAATTAAACAGAGGAGAAACAACAACCATGCATTGTAATTACTAAGTTTAAGTGAAATCCCTTACATAGGATTTTCCATCTTGTGACACAAACACTCCAAAGCCTTCAGGTATCCTAGCAGCCCCCCTTCCTCTTCCTCTTCCCCTTCCTCTTCCCCTCCCTCTTCCCCTGACACTCTCATTCCCTGTAGTGGTATCCAGTGTCCTGCTACCATCCTTTGTGGGCCTTCCCCTTCCCCTAGGTGGTGCACTGGTGCCTCCTCCCCTACTGCCTCCCCTACTGATCACCCAGCCACCTTTTCCAATTCTTGAAGGTTCTGCAGTTGCAGTAACATGTGAAGGTGGTGGTGGATGACATGGTTGGGCAGACTGTTCTGCAGGTTCTTTTATAGGCCTCCCCCTTGGTCTTTTTGCAGGTGGTGGTTGTGGTAATGAAGTCCCTTTATGAGGGCAACCTCTTTTGTTATGCCCTTTTGAATGACATACAGTACATGTCATCTCCATACCATGCCTTGTAAGCTTTCCAGGCTTCTTAGGGTCTTCAAAAGGATCTTTCCTCCTACTCTTTCTTGGCCTACCTGGGCCAATCTTGATAGGAGGTGGGTCCAACACCAATTCAGATAAAGGTCAGTGCCTTTCACCCTCTAATGGTGGGATTGAGTTCTCATAGGCTCTCAAATAAGTAGCCTTCTTGTAGCAGTCATCCACAAAATCTTCAGCAATCTTCCTTTTGAAGAATATGGCTGCCACAGCATGACAGCAAGGCACCCCACACATATCCCACTTTCTGCAGGTGCAGGTCCTATGTTGTAAGTCAACTGAGCAAGTGTCCAGTTGGTAACTTACTTGGAACACTGTCTGTGAGGATGGAAGCACCTCACAAAATGCAGCTTCCTCCTTTTCCCTCTCCAATTTTTTCTGAACTCTGGGGCATAGTTCAGTCTTCCACTTGGACATCTCCTCCTTCTTCACAACTAGCCTCCTCATTAATGCCCCCCTTATATCCTCCAACATGTACAACAGATGCTTAGCTCTAGCTTCAATAATGTAACCATTAAAAGTCTCTGCCATATTGCTTGTGATGACATCTGACTTCACCTCAGTCTTCATAAATGCTCTACAGAACAACTTTGGGTTGTAACTCTTGAATGCTTCTGCTGCAAGTGGGTCTGCAGTAGCCAACTTAGCTATGTTATCATTGTAGTCTGCTTCATTATAAGATTTGGCACAGCTCCATAACAGAAGTTTCATGTCATCACGCTTGAACTTCTTATGCTAATGAGAAAAAATGTGCCTTGCACAATGTCTATGCTCTGCATTTGGGAGCACTTCTGACACTCCAGACAAGATGGACTGACACACATAAACCAAAGCATACAGTTATTAAGTCATATAACACATCTCAAAACAATTTAATTGAGGTGTTAAAACTAGAAGAAAGAGGACACAGTTGTTACCTGATGCTCATCTGAAACAATGACAGTCCCAGCTCCATCCCCAAGATCAAGACTCTTCTTCAAGTTCTCCAAAAACCACTTCCATGACAGATTGTTCTCACCCTCTACAACAGCCCAAGCAATGGGATACATTTGATCATTCCCATCTCTCCCAATTGTTGACATCAACTGCCCACCCAAGAATGTCTTCAAAAAACATGCATCAATGCATATGAATTTCCTACACCCTTCTTTCCAACCCTTTTGCACTCCCTCAAAACAAACATACAGCCTTTGAAACATTT
This sequence comes from Chenopodium album, assembly GCF_948465745.1. Lineage (NCBI taxonomy): Eukaryota > Viridiplantae > Streptophyta > Magnoliopsida > Caryophyllales > Amaranthaceae > Chenopodium > Chenopodium album. The sequence continues at coordinate 2,019,951 of NC_137836.1, read as the reverse complement.
CAGGTGGTTTCTTCTTCTCCATGTAACTAACTAAGTCCAAGTGTGTGTTTGGACTAACCTTCTTCAATGCCTCTAAATACCTCCCCACTTTACTGTAATGTTCCCTCATAGAACCATGCAGCTTTCTATGGGCATGGTACTTGACTTTGTAAGCAAAATCTCTCTTAATTATAACCCTGTAAGCCCTCCTTACTGTCTCTATTATTTCCTTAGCAGGCCAATGTGGTCTTGCTTTGAACACATCAAGAAGCTGCTCAGCCAACCAAGTACACTTCAGTTGCTTGTTTTTCTCCATATTCCTTAAGCAACTATGATCCCCCATAACTGATTTCAGCACAAATGAACCCTTCCCAGAATCCCAAGAAGCATACAATCTAAATGGACACCCTGCTGAACACCTCACAAGAATTCTCTGCTGCTTAGGCCTATTTCCTGACACAATGCTTAAGTTTCTACCCTGAAACACAGCATACTTAGCTACAGCCTCCTTAAATGCTACTCTAGTTCCAAACCTTTGTCCAAACTTCCACTGGAATGCTTTGAAGTCTGTATCAGCCCCTACCAACAACCCCCTTCTTTTTCTTCTTTCCTCAATTGTATCCTCATCCTCACTACCTATAGGTGTATGAATTTCATCATCTGACTCAGAAACAAATCCCCCCTCAGCAGTTCTTTCAACTAAGCTACCCCCTTCTTGTTGTGCAGAAAGATTTCCCCTACCAGCTTCTTGCTGAAGTTTATGTGCTAATTCAATCACACTCTCATTGAAACCCCTAACTCTCGCTCTCCCTGGCTTCCTGTTGCTCATCATCACTGCTGTCTATATCAAACACATCAGGATCTTTTAACAGCTCTAGGTCATTGGTCTCTCCATCATCCTGACCAGATCCAAAGTTTGCTTCATATATTTCATAATCACCCAGCCAATCCTCTTCTTCACAATCAACTAATTTCTCCTTATTCAAATAGTCTTCTTCACACTCCTCTTCATAATCAGTATCCCATTGATGCTCATCATCCACTACAAAGTCCTTATCACCCTCATCATCTCCCTCTTCATCACCTGATTCAGCCACCCCCCACAACAAGGTATCTAATGGGATAGGACTGTTTGGTCTGTTATCCTCCCACTCATAATCATCAGGAACAGCAGACCTGATAAAATTGGATGGAGATGCAGATTTGGTTTTTAGCTAAAATTGGGGATCTGGTTCTTCAATAGGGTTTTCTGGTGGATGGGAAGTGACTGGGGTTGATACACAGGGGACAAGATTATCTTTTTGAGCTGGGTGTACTTCAATGTTGACTATGGGAGTGGGGACCAGCTTAGTCGTTGCTTCAATATTCAAACTAGGGGAAGAAATCTTATCTCCTACATCAACTAGTTTCTGGGTCAGTGTACTACCTCTCCTAGGAATCATTTTTTGGGCTTACTGGGCTTACCAGGCTTCCATCCATGGGTATATATGGGCTGGCTTACTGCATTGGATCCACTTTGGGATTGGACTATAAAATCAGGCTCAACATCATCATGCAAAACATACAAATCTACTTGCCTACTGTAAGCAATCACATCAGCCATTGTTTTGAACTGAGCATCACTACACAAATTCCTCAACCCTTCCCCAAATTCAAGTCCAGACAACAAATAATACAGTATGTAATTATCTCCATAATCACCACATTTAGCAATTAGTTCTTCCATAAGACCAGCACAACTCTTCATTTCCAATGTTAAAGGTTCTATACTGCCCTCCCAAATATACCCACACACCATTTTTACCCAAATTAAACTTACCCCCATGGTAGATTTTCAGGCATAAATCACCCATAACAACAATTATATTCACTTAAAGGAAGATTAAACTACAATATGAAACTAATCAACCACTTTAATCGTTCCAATTATTCAAAATAGTTCAAATTGCTAAATTAGGGTTTCACGATTTACCTTAATCAATGCAAATCGCAAATCCTCAGCCCAATTTCACTTCCTCCTTCAAAGACAAAACCTTTACGACCTTCGAATTACAAAAACATGGACTTTTTGAAGCTTTTGTAAAGTTTGAAAATGGTGTTCGCTTTTTTCAGGGAAAAACCGTTGAAGAAGAAGATAATTTCGACAGGAGGCCTTAACTTTTTGGGAGGGAAAGAAAAAGGTTTACTTGTTTAACAGGTAGCAAGTATTTTGGATCTGTAGGAGAAGGAGGGGTGCAAAGGTTGGATTTTTGTGGGATTAATTAAAGGTTGGATTTTTTTTTGTCAGACCACGAAAAGGTTGGATTTTTAGTTTCCATTTTTCCTTTAATAAATGAGACATGTGATTTTAACTAATGAATGAACATGCTTAATTGATTTTAGTCAATGGTTAATTAATTTTATTTGTTAAATTGAGTGACAACGTGAAAGTGAACAACGTGCCTATAATATACAATAATCTCGACAGGCTGCACAGTTTTCTAACCCTGATCTCGCCTTAAGGCTCGATGTTGTCATTGATCATGCGTCTTACGTCTCACCACTTACGACTTAAGAGAACTCCTAGTGTGTCACTCCAAATTGGAGGAAAAGTACTTGGAATAATTTAGAAGGTCCTTGTCAAAAAAAAAAAAAAAAAAATTAGAAGGTCAAGTTTCATAAATATTAACGAATTAACATTTTTTTATTGAAAGTAATAAATTAAGTCAATGTAAAATATTTCCTAAAAAAAAAAAAAGTCAATGTATAATATCACTAACATGCTATTCTTTATAATTTTATAATGCATTTTAGACGTATGTATTTATTGATGGTTAAATTAAAATGCATGCTGCACAGAAAACCTTTAAATACAATGTTATATAAAACTATATTTTGAAATGGACGAAATGTATAACTTTTTACACAACTCAATAAAACTTTTTATGCGTTAAGGGTTAAGGTATGATATAAAGATGTAACTTTGCTTAACCATTCACAACTCTCCTAATATAATCCAATCTATTGAGCAACGCCTCTAGGATATTCGCTAGGATGCTAGATTATTACGGAGTACATCTTAATTTGACCATTTTTCTTAACAAATTGGTAATACATCAATCGTACCACTCGTAACAGAATTCTTACCATACATAGTCGAAGATCAGCTAGATTTTAAACAAAATGATACTACACTAGCTAATACGAAGTATAATAGACCCTTATAAATTACTACTTTTTTTTTTTTTTTTTTTTTTTTGTGTTTTATCCGGTTCACTCTTTGGGCTAATCCGGATTCGGGGATCGGTTTTGGGTGGTTAGGTTCCAATGCCTTCTCAATTGTTGTTGCGGGAGATCGAACACAGGTTCTCTCTACCAAGTGTAGTCTCAATCACCACTACACCAACAACTAATAGTTATAAATTACCACTTGCACGTACATACAAGTTGATGACTATGTAACTAATTTACATTAAATTAAAAAGTTTATAATAAATAAAGAAACAATAACAAAATTAAAAAAAGACTTGGAACCTCGTATGATATATGCATATGATGCTATATAAATAGGCGTGCAATAGTTCAACAGTTTTGCAGGTTATGCTCTTAATTAATTACAAAAATGGGGTGTAAAATTCAAGCAGAAGAAATTGTTATGAGACCTCTTGCTCATTTTCCTTCAGACATTTGGGGTGACAACTTGGTCACCTTTACACTTGAAGACAATTTGGTATATCATTCTTTTCAATTTTCCCCCTCATTTAGATAATTATTTCTACGTAAAATGATGAATCTTTATACTACCTCGAATTTTGTTGTTCGTTTATGGTTTAAGTTTATAATTTTGTTACTCTATGCTATTTGTGTATGTAATATTGCAATAATAATCATATGTTTGATGAAGATGTACTAATTAAAGATAATGAAAAAAATGTGTAACGTAATTTAACTTTGCTTATTTTCATCCTTCATTAGCATACCACGAGGGATTCAATAGATCCACATCCGATCCAATCCCAACCCCCCTTCTTTTTAAAAAATTAAAAAACACTTCTCTTGTTTCTAAATACCTATAGCAGTTTAACTTTCTCATACATTAATTTGTGTATTAAGTTGTTTTTTTTTTTTTGATAAAATTAAATTGGTCTCAACACCCTAAAGTCCTAACTATAGTTTGGCCGCTGCAGTCAACACCTTGTTTTATGACTAGTAGTTAGGATACTACCAACTATTGATTTCGGTACAGTGCATACCATTAATAGGTATTTTTGGGCACTAAAACCAAGACGAATCTGGTAATTAAAGGGTACTTGATGGCACTCGTTGCACCTTAATCAATAGTTGATTAGTTGGTGGTGTTTTAGCTACTAGTCAAAGTTTGGGGTGTTGGTTGCACCTAAGCTATATTATAGGGTGTTGAGGCCAATTCTACCCTTTTGTTTTTTTGGTAAAATGGAGCTGATTAATTAATAGTTAAAGAAGTTTTACGGACTACTGCTTAGCTGTTATGGCTTCCAAATGTATCCATTAGCAAGTGTTGCAATCAACTGTATGTAATAGTGTATGTTTAGGAATGGCAATGGATTGGATTTGGGTCGGATGTGGCTAAATCCGAATCCAGTCCGTTTAATAAGTGGACCCTGGACTCGGATCCGAATCCGAAAAATCCGAGTCCGAATCAGATTCGACTTGTAATTTTCGGATCCGAATTCGGTCCGTTTATATGGACCTCCGAAATTATCCGATTTTTTTTTTTGTAATGTCATATACCTATAATTGCTTGTATATTGTCATACCAATTAAAGTATAAATATAACATATTTAAATTATAAACTAAGTTACATAACAAAATTTTGCTACAAAACAAACAAATAATTCTCCAAAGTTATAGAGCATATGTTTATACTCTCGGATCGGACTTGGATCGGACTCCGTCGGACTTTGCGTAGGGTCCAAGTCTGATCCACCTCCTATTCGGATTCGGATCTATTTTATCGGATTCGGACTAATTTTAAACTGATTCGAAACGGCCGGATTTTTTCCTTCGGAACGGATCGGATTCGAATCGAACTCGGATTAAATTGCCATCCCTATGTTGTTGTAAATTGTAATACTTGTGTTGTTGTTTCATGTCTAGAGGATGGAGAAGTACGCTAGAGAAATTGAACCGTTGAAGGAGGAAGTACAAATGATGCTGGCTATGGATGATCCTTTTGATGTTGTGAAGAAGATGAACTTGATTGATGCAGTAGAACGTCTTGGAATTTCCTATCACTTTGAAAATGAAATTGAAGAGCTCTTGGGCCATATTTTCAAAGAATTTGCTACTAAAAATTTCAACATCGACTATGATCTATATAACACTGCGTCACAATTTCGCATATTTAGGCAACATGGTTACGAAATACCTTGTGGTAAGAGAGATTAAAATCACGGATAAATAAAACTTTATGATTATTAAAATAACTTGTTTATTGCAACTCAATTTTATTGATTAAAATTGATTTACTCTTATCAAAGTTTAAGCTGCATTATATTCACCTGGTCTTCATTAACATGAATTTACTGTTCTTAAACTTTTTTATTTAAACTTATCTAAATTTATTAGCTGTCTATTAAACGAATTTAAAATTACCTATTTTTGTTAAAATAATTAAATATAATAAGGTGAATAAAGTAAGACTTTAGATTATGAAATAATTATTTGATATCATATATGGTGTTTTTCTCTTAAGTTGAATATTGATTTTTACTAAAAAAGAAGTCATTTTATTGATTAGATTGAATATTGATGAATGAAATTAATTTTTACTAAATGCTTTGGCTATAAGTTCATGAAAATAACAAAGCTTTACTATAGAATTTGAAGCTAAACCCAACAATCTTATAATGGGGTATATCACAAAATACATTTATCAAATGATATTTTTGTAAATAAATTAATAATTTTTATTATTAAATGTGGGTCTTATATGTATATTGACTTTGTTTATACGGAAATGTCATGCTTACTTTGTTTATATATTTATGGAATTGCCATAAATAATTTTTATTTGTCATGACTCATTCACGAGTATAAAAATGATAAACGTAGTGAGGCTTCCTTGCCTCCTGATAAGGATGAACATAATATGTGGTTGGTGCACCCGAAAAGAACATAGGTATATTTAAAAGAATATGTGCGAAAAAAGAACATTATAGGTATTTATAAAGAATGCGAAGTTTGATTATTATGTTCTTTGAGTTTGAACTATATGTTCTTTACATTATACAATATGTTCTTTAATGTATGTACATAAATAAAAAAAATAAAAAAAAAAAAAAAAAAAAAATCACCTGAGTAACCAAGAAAAAGAACATGTCCTTTTTGTAAAGACTTTATGTTCTTTGGCTAGAGGTGATCAAAGTTAGACCGGCCCGGCCCGATTTTGGACGGGTATTGGGCATAATTTTTTCGCCCCAAAAATCGGGTCGGACCCAGCCCGTATATTTAATTTTTTGGCGGGTTTGGGAATGCGTTTTTATGCATTTTAGTTGATTTTTTTTACTCTACCCGAAAAACCCGCACTACCAGACCATTTTGGGGGGGTTTGGGCACAAGAACTCAACCTAAAACTTGGCCCGACCCGATAAGTGAGTTGGTTTTTTAATCTTGGCCCGGCCCGCCCAATGCTCACCTCTATATTTGTCAAACACAAACATTTTCTTTTATGTCAAATATAATGTTTTTTTTTCAAACACGTTCAACCACTCGAGTAATCCTGAAAAATAACACGTTCTTTTTGTAAAGACTTAATGTTCTTTGTAATGTCATGTTCTTGTCTAACACAAACATGTTCTTTTGTCAACCACAGGTATGTTCTTTTTCAAACACTAGAATGTTTTTTTTTTTGCCCATATATATTCTTTAAACTATGTCTAATGTTTTTTCCGGGTGCACCATATATACTATTAAAGCGTGAATTTTAAAAAACATACTTAAAAAACCCAAAATTTTCCAAAATAAATTAAGGAAATTTTGCGAAAAACCACCTTTTAAATCTTATTTTTTGCATTATAACCACCTTTTTAAAAAAAAATGTTGCAAAAGACCACCAAGTTTAAAATTTTTGTTGCAAATTACCACCATTTCAATGTAAAACAATTGAAAAATTTGGCTTAAAAAGTGGTATTTTGCAACAAAAATTTTAAAATTGGTGATATTTTGCAACTTTTTTTTAAAAGGTGGTTATACGCAAATAACAAGATTTAAAAGGTAGTTTTATTGCAAAATTAATGAATTTACTTATATGGCTCCAAAATGAGCAACATTACTTGAATCATTAGTTGGTGATAATATAAGTTCTACTATTTGCACAATCGCACATGCATACACACAAAGAACCCTTAGCCTTTTTTTAGGTAATAATATGATTTATAATAAATTGCAGATGTATTCAAAAAGTTTACTAATGGTGATGGCAAGATGAAAGAATCCCTAAGGACTGATATAAAGGCGATGGTGAGCTTGTACGAAGCCGGAAACTTAAGGGTACATGGTGAACTTATCCTAGACGAAGCTTTCGCTTTCGCTACCGATGCCCTTAAATCAAGTGCATCATTCTCTGAGCAAGCTCGCCATGCATTGAAGCAAGTATTGCATTTTGGCATTCAAAGGGTGGTGAGTCGCCATTTCATTTCCTTCTACGAAGAAGATGAAACTCGAAACGAAACAGTTCTAAGGCTTGCAAAGATTGATTTCAATCGGGTGCAGTTGTTACATCGACAAGAATTGGCCGAAATCCTCGAGTAAGTTAATTAAGTATTCCCTTTGTTATTATTTAAGTGTCTCAGTTTCACCGGCACACGGGTTAATAGATAACTTTGATTAATGATATACTCATATATCTTTAATTAGGAAAATTAGATAATTACCACTTACTATAGTTCACATTTTAGTAATTACCACCTATAATTATCTTTATTTTATTTTACCACCAATAATTTTCTAAAATATAAAAAATTACCGCTTGTTAGCTCAAAGCTTCTTGTATGACGTCACTTAAGCCCCACCCCTTACTTTTCTCTCTTCTTTTTCCATCTTCTTATGATTTTCCCTTCTTTATTCATCAAATTTGGGCACAAATCTAAAATTGATATATGAAAGATAAAATTAGGATTTCAAAATAAAATCATTCTTAGCTTCTTGCTTCAATACTCAAATGTAATCAAGGAAAATGTATGTTTTGTTGTTTTACGCTTTTGTAAACTTAAATTAAGGGTTTTGAAATGAAATTAGTGTTTGGTATCAAATAGGCCTAGGATTTGATTTATGTGAGGCATTTGGAGAAGTTAACTCAAAATTTGTGAATTTTAGATTATGATTACCAAAATTATGGTTGTCGTTGATGTTAAATTTACCAAAAGCAATAAAAGAAAACACACATTTTACCTAGATTTTTGTCCAACATGCATGAGTATGAAAGCAATAATTCCCCCTCCCCCCCAAATTGTTGTCTATGTTGTTCTTTTTTGGTCTAGCTAGTGTTCTTTTATAGTGAAATTACAAATTGAATGATAATTTTTGAAAAAAATATTACCCAAAAAAATTGAAACCGAAAGAGGAGAGAGAGAGGGCAATGTGAATCTAACTTGTGAGGAGAAAATGGTGGATTAGCATCACCTAAGGGAATTAAAGAAGAAAGAAAATGGAATTAACGAATAGAGAAGGAGAAATCGAGACGAAAAGGGAAAAAAGGAAGGAAATTATAGGGTATGACGTCATGCATGAATATGAGGAATGTCCTTTTAAGTAGACCTTTTTGTGACAAATGTCCTTTTGTAAAAAAAGGTTGTCACAAAAAGGTGACACAAAAGGTCCTTATATCATGTTTGGGTTGTTAGGAGGGTTCTTTGACTATTTTCCGGTGTTGACTTATTTATTTTCTGGCCAAAAAAAGTCACATCTAAGTTTCCTTTTTTCCCCTCCTCTTTTCCCTCGTTTTCCCCTTTCTTCCCACTATTAAACCCTAATTTTTGAAACAATTAACATCAAAACTTCAATTGTAATCCCATAAATTAAAATTGAAGGTTATTCAAAGTAATTCAAGGCTAATCCTCCCCACAATGAGGGAAAACAGAGAAAAAAAAAAAGGGGGAACTTAATAAGACACGTGCTTTACACGTGGCTATTTTTGGCCTGAAAAAGAAAAGTCAACGCCAAAAAATGGTCAAAGGACTCTCTCCACAACCCAAACACAATATAAGGATCTTTTATGCCACCTTTTTTTATAAAAAGACCTTCCTCACAAAAAGATCTACTTAAAAAGGACCTCCTCACAAATTTTCCTAAAATTTACGATTTTGAATAATTGTTGGTGGCAAAATAAAATAAAAATAATTGTATGCGGTAATTACTAAAACGTAAACTATAGTAGGTGTTAATCATCAAATTTCCCCTTTAATTATCAATAAATATAAATTACAAACAAGTTGCACCAAAAAAAAAAAAAAAAAAATATTTGGAAACTATATGCTTTGAAATGATAGATTCTAACAAGTATTCATTCATTATATTTTATCTTACGTATAGAATACAAACATTGGTCAAATTGGTGCATGTAAATAATGTTAATACTAATCAACTACTTAATTATTTTCCAATACTTCCATGTATCTTATTCCCTATAGTAATTTATTTAATAGTTTTTTGGTGCATTAATGTTAGTTATACAAAGTGGTGGATCTTTATTTATTTATTTTATTATTATTATTTTATTTTATTTGGTACAAAGTGTGGATCTTAGTGATTCTTAGTTGTAAGTTTTTACTTTGTGTTGCAAATTTTGCATGACTAATCTATATGTGGTGCTACCGTGCTAGTACAAATGACGTGATAATTCTAAATTATCTTAATATTTCACTCTGATTATTTATTTCTCAGGTGGGGGTGCAAATTAGAATTGAAAAAGAAGTTTACTTATGCAAGGCACAGAAGTGTAGAATGCCACTTTTGGTCAATAGCAATGTACTATGAACCTCAATATTCTCTAGCCAGAATGCTATTTACAAAGTTTTTCCGAGTCACTTCCATATTAGATGATACATATGATGCTTATGGAACATTCGAGGAACTCGAGCTTCTAACAGAAGCATTTGAAAGGTACTTGTAGTCGTAGATTTTATGCAAAACTAAATTGTTCATTAATATGATAATATATATATATATATAGGAAATTTTGTCAAAACTACCTATTATACTCAAGAATTTGCGAGAAACTACCTATTAAAAAAAATGTTGTAATTTACTACCTATTTTTTGAAAAATGTTGTAATTTACTACCTGTTGCCGGATTTTGAAGTTTGACCATATTTCTCCGGCGTTGACTTAGGCACTTGCTACTCACGTGAGACTTAATGTTCATTTTTTTCCCAAATTGAACTGAACTGAACTGAACTGAATTTCAACGGAAGAGAACAGGCCCTTAGTCATGTTGCGTAATTTTTTAAGGAAAGATATAAGAAGTTAGGTTAGTCTTCACTCAAAACTACAACCCAACCTATTTTAATAAGTTAAAAAAAATGAAAATTTACTAGCTAAAAAATGATCAATATCTTGGTGAAATTGCATGAAATGACTTAGGGTCTGTTCTTATTAACTGAACTCAGCTGAACTGAACTGAACTGAACTGAACTGAACTGAACTGAGCTGAACTGAACTGAATTTCAACGTATGAGAACAGACCCTTAAAGAAGCAATATAGGGCCGGTTCACTTCAGCTTAATTTCAGTTCAGTTCAGCTCCAATCAGTTCAGTTCAGTTCAACTCCAATCAATTCAGTTTAGTTTAGTTTAGCTCCTAATTTCCTTCTCTCACAAAATATCCAATCCAGCTCTATTCAATTCAGTCGGTTTAGTTCAGCTTCAATCAGTTCAGTTTGGTCCAGCTCAGTTCAGTAAATGTGAACAAACGCCCATAATCTACTGCTCTATATTATCCTTTTACATACATTTTAGAATTATATATATTTGATATCTTATTGCACCTAAAATACTTTTTAAAACATTATATTGTAAAATAGGAGGAGCAAGCTAGAGGTCATGTTGCTTCGGGAGTGGAAAGCTACATGAAAGACTACAAAATGAGTAGGGAAGAAGTGGTACAAATATTTAAGAAAATGATAGAAGATTCATGGAAAGAATTGAATGAAGAGATCTTAAGCAAGCCTAACCCAAGTGATAATGGTGATCTCCCAAAGCCAGTTCTTCAACGTGTTCTCAACCTCGCCCGTGTGTTGGATTCCCTTTACAAGGTCGTCGATGGATACACTCATTCGGCTAAAATCATCAAGGAAGACGACATAATTTCTACCTATGCTCAATCTGTTTCTATTTAAAGAAATTGAACAACCTTCGCTTATCACCAAATAAAGTTTCTAATAATTTCTAATATATCATGAATTAGGTACCACAACTTTTAGAAACAATCTCTCTAATGGTTTAGACTAGCTATATGGAAGATCCATGCTATTGTTTTATCCAAACTTAACGCTAGCTGCTTTGACATTGTTTGTTAATGTTGGTAATCTAATTATATGTTGGTATATTATTAAGAGAGTCTCGAGGGCAATGATGTAGAACAGATTTGATCCCAAGTAGTCTTGAGAGTGGGTATTAGATATCATCTCCAAGAACTTAACTTAGTTGACATCCACTGAAAATGTTGTTGTTACTTGTTAGCTAGTGAGATAATTATTGTGTGCTTATAAATGTTTAAGTATCATTTAAAAAAGAATTTTTTTTTTTTTTTTTTTTTTTTTTTTTTTGGAAACAAAAGAAGTTGTGATTTGTTTATCAATAATATATTAATCATTAAGTATTAATATTTCTATCCATAATATCATTGATTATACTTTAATTTTAGGCAATAATGAAGAAGCTAGCAATCTTTCCAAATGAGTTCAAATAAATTTTGATTAAACTTATAAATTTATGATGAGACGGGCATCGCCCGAGCCAATACTAGGTTTTTTGTATAATTTTTTTGAAAGGAAAGGAATACTAGTTATTGTAGTTAAGCTATTAAAAATCTAAACATAAATCAATAATAATAATAATAATAATAATAATAATAATAATAATAATAATAATAATAATAATTTCTTGATTGAATTAAAGTCCCTTGCTTAGGGTGAGTACGAGTCCTTAAGCTAGGGTTGAGAGTTGTTCGTGAGTTTTAGTGCGTTTTTCACAGAAATTAATACGATTTCCCCTAAATCTTATACAAAGATTGTCAATTTCTTGATATGGAAGACGAATTAATTGAAGGTTGGAAGAAATTATACCTCACCGAGGAGGAAACATCCGTTATTGGAGGCGATTTGGAGGAGGTTCATGATGAGAGTGCTCAGGCTCAAATATCTCTATCCCTCATAGGCAGATTGCTTACGATTCGACCTTTCAATATTGAAGCATTGAAGCGCACCCTCACCTCAATCTGGAAACTAAAGGAAGGTATGGTTGTTCGCGTTGTCGAAACGAACCTCTTTGTTTTTCAATTTTACTGTGAGGATGATAAAGAACGAGTGATGGAGGGTAGACCCTGGACTTTTGACAACCAAGTTCTACTACTTAAAGAGATGGAAGGTGATAAACAGCCTTCTGAAATCAATTTTATTCGATGCCCTTTCTGGATTCACTTAATGGACGTTCCCTTTAGTAGGCGTAATCGTGCCTTTGCTTACGAGATAGGTGAAAGTTTGGGAGGTTTTTTGAACTATGATGACTCTGAGATCTGATCCTTTGGGGTGGGATGAATCTATGAGAATTAAAATTGATCTTGACATTGGAAAGCCCTTGAGAAGGGGTTGTATGATTGCCATTAATAAAGAAAAGACTAAGTGGTTTGACATAAAATATGAAAGACTTGGCGATTTTTGCTTCTACTGTGGACGACTAGGACATACTGATAGAGATTGTCAAAATATTGTTGTGGAAGGTGATGATAGGAGGGTTATGGTGTACCAATATGGCCCATTGGCCCTTATTTGCGAGCTTCTCCCCGCAAAAAGGCTAAAGTGACACTCTCTGATATGGAGAGAATGAAGAAGTGGAAGGAAAATTTGGCTACAAAGAAGAGCTCTCGTAGACCATCTTATTCTGACCCGGATGTCATCCGATTGGGGCCTGCTGGAGCAGCTAAAAAATTAATTTTTCTACAGGTGGAGAGGAGAACCTTGATACCCACTCTTCACCTATTATTGAGACAGAGCAACTGCTTATAAAAAATGCTGAAGTTAAGAAGAATACATAGGGTAGTAGTGGCTATGAGGTTCCAAGTGTGTATGATAATGAAGCTCTTCGTACTTCTGAAACTTGTGATATGGATTGTGGTGAGAATTCTATGCACTTGTTTGTTTCTTCTGAAGCAAGTGGTGGAATTTTGGAGTTTGGCAATGTATTGGACCCACCTAGCAAGACTTTGAGTAAGCCTTTAACTGACAATATTGCTCCACCTAGTAAAAAGTGGAAGAAGTTAGTTAGGGACCCAATGAAAGTTTCTCTTGAGCATAACACTATCAAGGAGACTTTGAAGAGACAAGCTGTTGACATAAGTGTGACTGCAGAGAAGGAGGATTTGCCTTCTGGGAAAAAAGTGAAAACTGTCCCTGGGGTTATTTCAGATATCTCTTTTTTGGCGGAGGTTGGTGAAACCCAACCCCGCCCTTCCCAATGAGTACTATTTGTTGGAACTGTCGGGGGTTGGGCAAACCTTGGACAGTTTCGAATTTGAAGAGGTTGTGTACCTCGTTTGCCCCGGATATTGTTTTTTTGTCAAAAACCAAATTGAATAAAACTGAAGCAGAGATTTTGAGAAGTAGGATTGGTTTTACTAACTCCTTCGGTGTTAGTAGTGTAGGGAGATCAGGTGGGTTATGTATTTTTTGGAATGAGAATAACACTCCTCTGACGATCCGTTCCTTCTCTAATAACCACATTTGTGGGGATGTTAGTTCTTCTATGGGTACTTGGAGATTCATTGGTATTTTATGGGTGGCCGGAAGCTGGAAACAAGCACAAAACTTGGGAACTTATGCGATGACTTTATGATGAGGCTCACGTTCCAACTCTTTTTGGGGGAGATTTTAATGAAATCTTAAGCTACGAGGAGAGGGAAGGAACTTCTGATTGTGAGAGACAAGCTATGGCGGGGTTCGAAGTGTGATTCAAGACTGCCAGTTGATTAATCTTGGCTATGTTGGGCAGTGGTATACGTGGGAAAAAGGATTTACAGTTGAGACTAGAGTTAGAGAGTGTCTGGATCGATTCATTGGCAACTCGGCTTGGTTCGACAATTTTTTCTGGAATTTCGGCTCAACACCTACTGAGATACAAGTCTGACCATAATCCAATTTTATTGGAGCTTCGTACTCAGCGCAAAAAGAAACGAAAGAAAAAGAAAAAGGAGTTCAGGTTTGAAACGGGGTGGCTGCTAGACCCGGACTGTGAGAAGGTGGTGCGCAAGTGTTGGGATATGACTACAGGAGAAGGAATGGGGGCTCGGCTTTGCTCGATGGCTCTTTCCCTTTCTAGCTGGGGTAGGGGAAAATTTGATGATTTGGGAAGAAAATTACAGATGCGGAGAAGATTTTGAAATTGACGCAAGAAGAAGAAGTGTCTGAGGAGTCGATAAGGGAATGTATGAGAATTGAGAAAGAGTTAGGTGAGCTCCATGATAAACAAGAAGCATATTGGTACATTCGGTCGAGATCTGCAGAAATTAAAGATGGGGATAGGAATACCTCCTATTTTCACCATAAAGCTTCACAGAGAAAGGCAAAGAATACAATTAAAGGGCTAAAGGATGGGAACGGGATCCTTCAGGAAGATGACGAGAGCATAGAGGAGATAGTAGTAGGCTACTATAACAGCCTATTTTCGTCAGATTTGCCATCTGATACTGCCAGAAAGACGGTGCTCGAAGCCATTGATCATGTGATTTCGAGTGAAATTAATGAAGAACTGCTCAAGCCGTTTTCAAAGGATGACATCTTTGCTGCTCTTTCTCAGATGAAACCATGCAAAGCGCCGGGCCCAGATGGTATGCACGCTATTTTTTATCAAAAATTCTGGCATATTATTGGTGATGATGTTGCTCGGTTTGTTTGTAATATTTTGCATGGTTCTATATCCCCGAGTTGTGTTAATGTTACCAATGTGGCTTTAATTCCGAAAGTGAAGTCCCCTGAATTGATTTCGGAATTCCATCCTATTGCGTTGTGTAATGTGCTTTATAAGATGGGGTCAAAAGCTATTGTCATGAGGCTAAAGAATTTCCTTCCCGGACTAGTTTCGGAAAATCAGAGTGCTTTTGTGCCAGGGAGATTAATTACAGACAATGCTTTGATAGCTCTAGAAATTTTTCACACAATGAAGAAACGAAGTAGAGGAAGAAAAGGTACCATTGGTCTGAAGTTGGACATGAGCAAGGCTTATGATAGGGTGGAGTGGGATTTTTTAAGAGATCTTTTATGCAGACTAAGGTTCGCGGAAAGCTGGGTGAGTCTAATCATGTCATGTGTTTCAACGGTGTCTTACTCTTTCATTATTAATGGCCAAGTAGGGGGTCACGTTGCTCCGACTAGGGGTCTTCGACAAGGGGACCCTTTATCTCTGTATCTTTTTATCTTGGTGGAAGATGCTTTTTCTGGTCTTCTCAGGAAAGCGGTTAAAGAAAATGAGATTCATGAAGCAAAAGCTAGTAGGAGTGGCCCGAGTGTTTCACATCTCCTTTTTGCTGATGACAGTTTGCTATTTGCAAGAGCCAACCGACGGGAATGCTCAAAGATAGTTGAAATTCTCAACACATATGAAGCAGCTTCCGGGCAGAAAATTAATTATGAGAAATCGGAGGTCTCTTTTAGCAAAGTCGTGTGTGAGTCAAAGCAAGAGGAACTTGTTGATCTTTTGGGGATGAAGAAGGTGGAGACACATGTGAAGTACCTCGGGATCCCGACGATAATTGGAAGGTCTAAGAGAGTTATTTTCAATGCTCTTAAAGACAGGCTTTGGAAAAAGTTGAAAGGGTGGAAAGAAAAACTTTTATCAAGGGCGGGGAAGGAGGTGATCATTAAATCGGTTATCCAAGCAATTCCAACCTATTTAATGGGAGTCTACAAAATTCCGAATTCGGTAGTTGAGGATATTCACTCCATGACAACAAGATTTTGGTGGGGGAGTTCAGAGCAAAAGAAATCTGTTCATTGGATCAAGTGGGATGCGTTATGTTATCCTAAATGTTTGGGGGGTATGGGATTTCGTGACATGAGGGTTTTCAATCTTGCTCTTCTCGGGAAACAAGCATGGAGACTTTTAAAGCACCCTTCTTCTTTATTTGGGAGAGTCACGTCTCACAAATATTTTCCTAATTCTGATTTTTTAGGGGCTTATCTTGGTCAGTCTGGGAGTTATTCATGGTCTAGCATCTGGAATTCGAAGTCCATATTGAGAGATGGGTTGATTTGGAAGGTGGGAAATGGCAAGAGTATTAATATATGGAACGAGGCTTGGGTGGCGGATGAATATGAAAGCAACATTACTTCGAACGTCATTCTTGGGGTCTCGAAGGTGCGTGATTTAATTGACCCCGAGTCGAAGGAGTGGAGGTATGATTTCATCCTAGAGAACTTTAATGAGCGTGATGCTAAATGTATCCTTGCCATTCCTCTTAGCTTTCGGAGTCCGAGTGATGAACTAATCTGGGCATTCTCAAATAGTGGTGAGTATATGGTAAAAACAGCCTATTTCTTAGGGAAATCATGTGATTTAGATGCTTACCATAGAGCTTGGGTTACAATTTGGGGTCTTGAAGTCACTCCCAAGATTCGGCATTTCATGTGGAGAGCTTGCTCTGGTACCCTGGCTGTGAAGGATTACCTTAATTATCGACACATGACAGAGGATAAGCATTGCCCTTGGTGCCCAAACATCCCCGAAACTATGCATCATGCATTTTTTGATTGCTATGTTGTACGTGATATATGGAGGGAAACTGATTGTGAGAAGCTCATGTGGAAAGGAGACATCCCCTTTGCAGATTTGGTGGTGGAATGGAAGGAAAACTCGAGCAACAAATGTAATCTTGGGGCGATTTTGCTCTGGCAAATCTGGAATAGAAGGAATGATAAGGTATTTAATGGGGTTAAGGTGGATCACCGCACTCTAATTGAGCGTTCTAGACGCCTTGCTGCTGATATTCTCGCGTGTTCATCGAAGGTCTATGGGGGAATTTGCAGACCTCCTGTTCATCGCAGCTCCAAGATTTGGAAGGCCCCTCCCTCTGACTTTGTGAAGGTAAATTGTGATGCATCCTTGAGTAACATTGGCTGGGCAGGTGCAGGTGTTGTGGCGAGGAATTCGGAAGGTGTGGTGCTGTTCTCTGCCACACGAAGGGTACGCAGCTACTGGGACCCGATCGTGGCTGAAGGCAAAGCGTTACTACTTGCTGCGAGGCTTGCTCAAAGCTTTGGTTACAAGAAGCTGATATTTGAATCAGATAATCTGTCCCTCATCTCCAGGCTTTCGAAAGCAACTATACACTTGACCGAGTTGGACTCCTTATTGGAAGACATTCTCTCTATTACCTCTTCTTTTGATCTTGTTATTTGGAATCATGTAAAAAGGGATGGCAATTTTGTTGCACATCACCTAGCTAAAATTATTCCTTTCGGTGTGGAGCAAGTGTGGATTAACCATTGCCCGTGTGAGGTTAATCCGTACATTTTGTCGGATGTTTTATCCCTTGATTAATTAATATATTGCTCCGTGGTTTTCAAAAAAAATAATAATAATAATAATAAAACATCCAAGCTAGCATCACCACAGATACAACCAATGCAATTATTATTCTTCTCCTACTTTATCATTCGAATGACACGAAGAAAAATATTCCCTATAAGTCCCAAAAATCTCATTTGAGTTGTCAATGATATTTCGAATAAACTATCAAATCTACTTTCATGGAATCAAACAACTTATTAAAATTAAACTCAATACTCTAACTTCCTAATCCTTCATTCTAACTACTTATGTATGAGGAGAATTCAATGAGAGGATAACAATACCAATTATTCTTAATCTAGTATTGCCATAAACACAATCAATTAACCATGCAATGTCAATTGGTTAGTTATTGGAGAATTTAAAGATACAACTCAAGCATTGATCACATTCAGGTTTTGCTTAATCCGGGATCAAGAAACTAAACACACTTTTTAACAATAGCAAGAACTATATTCATTGAAGAAATTATGATTAATTAGCAATTAATAATAGTGAAAGAAAGAGAGAAGATGAGTACCATATGCTTTAATTAATCCACCCAATTAATCAGCAACATAGAAATGTACAAGAATTTCAAAATCCTTAGAATTAGAAGTATGAGAAGTTGTTATGATCTCCTTTCCTTCTATTCATCATTTGGCTTTGACCAAAAAAAGGGTTCAAAACTAGGTTTATGGTGTTGGCTCAAAAAAAGGGAGATTAATCTTTATTAAGGGCGGACTATGTCTCGCGTCTAGTCAAATAGCTGGTAAGAAACTTGTGATGTTCAACCAAATGACCAGTAAGGCCTTGTTCTTTAGAGGTGCTCTACTTTGTACTGCACTGCTCTACTCTGCTGAAATCTATTTTGCTCTGCCCTGCTCCGCAATGTGTGAAAGCCTAGCCCTGCTATGCTCTACTCTGCTGAAATCTGTCCTGCTCTCCTCTAAAGCTAAAAAAAACAGGGCCTAAGATGTGAAAGAGGATTGACTTCTACAAAGACCCCATGACCTAAAATCTACTCCATAATCCATATGTCTAGTTAGCCTCCCTTTTCTAAGAGAAAGACAAAAGAAGACTCTCTAAATCTCAAATAGTAGACGTTATAGTAGACCAAAAAGAAATCATTATAAAACAATAGAAATATGCTCAAACTTCAAATCAAAAACTCAAAAGCACAAAACCCAACAAATCTCCAACCGTTTACTCCCAAAACTCGAACGTTAAAAAGACAATCAACGTTGTCCCCACGCCAACACAAAACAAACAAACAAACAAACCCCACTTTTATTACTTCCTTAAACCCCTCAACCTTCACTCCCAACAACACTCTTCTTCTACTCTCACATTTTTCCTCTGTTTTTCTTTTCTTTTTTCTTGATTTTTTCTACTTCAGTCAACATTAAGTTAAGACCCCAGATAATTTTTTCAGCAATTAAGGTCAAAAAATCAAAAGGGTCAATTTTATTTTGGGCTTTTCTTTGTGGGTTTCTTTTGATTGATTGATTGAAAATGGGGGACGAAGAAACCCTAGGATTTGGGGATTCAGGAAAATTGAAAGGTGAAATTGATACTTCAGCACCATTTGAGTCTGTTAAAGAAGCTGTCACTAAGTTTGGTGGTCTTGGATTTTGGAAGCCTGTTTCCAATTTACATAAATCCACTCATTCTTTTCTGGTAAATTCTAGCTCTAATTTTGTTTTTTTAGTATTGTTCAATTTTGTTTTAAAGATTTGTACTGAATTTGTTTTTGTTCTGTTTCAATTTTTATGGGTTTTTTTAAAGATTGAGAATTTGATGGAGTAAAATGTATGTATTCCTATGTGTTTGTGTATGTGAATTTTTGTGGACGCGAGCTAGCTTAGCTGATTAAAGTCGTGAGGGCGCCCAACCGGGTGTCGGTATATGTGAATTTGTGATCATATAAATTTTTATGAAGTGTTAACATGATTGTTGGTTTTCTGGTGTAAATGTGTAATTAATTTTTCTTTTTTGTAGTTGGGGTTTAATTTGAATATTTTAGTCATGGAAAATGTGAAAGGATTTAGTGTTTAGTAATCAGTAGTGTAGTAGCTAAATGTATTTAAATTTCAATTAGGAGGAAAGTGAATTCTTTAGGTTGGAAATGTTTAAAGTGGTTAGTGTTTCCTGGTTGCGTACATTTGAATTCCTATAAATTTGTTTGTTGGACCCATATTTAATCGATGATAGAGTACATTGATTCATTTTAGTATGATCTTATGTTTGCGATTTCTAGCTTTGAGGAGAAATGACGAATATAGGAAGTTCGATACTTAATGATGGTATATTAAGGAAAAATTGATTGTGGTTGGATTTAAAGATGTTATTCGGGTTAGACATTATGATAGGAATGAGTGGTGTGTAGAAAACTAGTTAAAGTGGTAGTGTGGAACTAGTTGGTGTTACTTAAAAAAGGAATGTGATTAGTGTTGGCAGGATAGCCGAAATATGAAAGGGTAAGGATTTGTTTGGATGGGTTAGGACTCTTAGTAGTATGGCTGTTTATATCAGTCGATGTAGGACGCTAGGACACACACGGGGGTTGATGGAAGAACATTGCCATAGTATGATTGTTTACAGCTTTGAGACGTAATGGCGGAATCAGGAAGTTCAATGTATCTCGATTCAAAATATAATTCAAAAAAATAATGTCTTAGGGTGGGGAGTAGATGAAATGCTTCTCTTATTGAAAATAATTGAAGAAGGGTGGTAGGTAAATGGTTCATCAACTCACATTAACTAAGATTAACTCGAAAGATTTATAATCAACTAATGGGTAAAAATCAGAAAGACTTTTAGCATATTTGCACTGTTATTTTAACCAATACTAGGACTGTTGGACATATATCTTGTTGAATGAAATCCAAAATAAATGGAAGCTGAAGTTCAATTAGTGCCCAAATAGGTATGTTTTGTAGGATCATACGATTTGCTTTGTGGAAGTAGTTGGGGTATCAAATGTAATAGTGATAAATTATTGAGTTGAAACATTATTGTTCTACTATTATCTATATGCCAAATATCATGGTGCATTCTTCTGATTTTGTCAAGAAAACACAGTTCTAACTATTTTTTTAATCTTATGTTAAAATATTATAGCCCGGTGATGTGGAGGAAATTGATGTGGCAAAAGTGGAAGAACAAGCAGCCGAATTGGAGAAAGAGCTGATCTTGAAAGAAAAAGATACGTTTGAGGTTTTAAAAGAACTCGAAGCAACCAAGAGGATTGTTGAGGAGCTCAACTCAAAGCTACAAAAAGAAGAATATGAAGCCCAAGTGAATGTTAGTGTTGATGGGAAGCCATCTATTGTGAAAGAAGAAGAGGAGGAAGAGAAGGAGAATAATCCTAATCTCTCAGCTCAGAAGCTTCCAGAAGGTTCAAACCTTGTACCATCATCAACTCCGGGTTTGATATTGATGGAACTTAAACAGGCTAAGTTGAACCTTACCAAGACAACGAGTGATCTTGCTGAAATTCGAGCATCTGTGGAATCTTACAACAAGAAGATAGAGCGAGAAAGGGTGTCCTTGGAGAAAACTCGTGAAAGACTGAGATCGAACACATTGAAGGTTTCCTCACTTGAAGAAGAAATAAACCACAAAAAATCTAAACTGGAAGATGCCAAGGAAGCTAACAACGGTAGCAAGGACATTGCAGCGGAGCTTCAACGGTTGAGCGATGAGGCAGAAGATTTCAAGAAGAAAGGAGAGACTGCAAAGTCTGAAGTCATGAAGGTCATGTCAGAGATTGAACAAACAAAGGCTAAGGTAAAGACAGCCGAGATCAGATTGGTTGCTGCTAGAAAAATGAAGTTAGCAGCGAAGGCTGCTGAAGCTGTTGCTCTTGCTGAGATCAAGGCTATAGAGCAGAGCGAGAATTCAACTACTGAGGAAAACCTTGAAAAAGTAACACTTACTCTTGAAGAATACTCTACCTTGAAAAGCAAGGCTCAAGATGCCGAGGAAAGTTGCAATATAAAAGCCCTTGAGGCAGCACTTCAAGTTGATGAAGCAAATGTATCGAAAATGGATATTATGAAGAGGGTAGAAGAAGCCATGGACGAAGTTGAAACCTCTAAACAGGCATTGGAAGATGCTTTGAACAGAGTTGAGGCTGCCAATAGGGCTAAGCTTGGTGTTGAGGAGGCTCTTCGGAAGTGGAGATCTGAGCATGGAGAGCGAAGGCGTTCCATACAAAACTCAACCAAATTCAAGAATCCTTATCCTTCAAACCAAAGGAGAGATTCTTGGGTGCTTGATGTGAATGGTGTTAATCTAGTAAGTGACGCGAAAGCCCCCGTGTTAAAGTCAACCTTGTCAATAGGGCAAATACTTAGCCAGAAGTTGCTCATCACCGAAGAATATGAATCAGGGAAAAGTAATGTTAAACGGAAGGTTTCATTGGGTCAGATGCTCGGGAAACAGAACGCTGTCATATCCTCTGCTTGGAAGGTGGAGAGTGACTGTGGGGGTTCTCAAAAGCAGCTGCCTGCCAAAAGGAAGAAGCTTGGATTCGGACGATTCTCAATGCTTTTGCCCAAGCAAAGCAAGAAAAAGAAGCAGCCCACTTCCGCGGCAAGGTAACAAAAATGCCTTACAAGAATTGCTACTTGATGTATAACCTGACTGCTAGTTTATAACATTATTTGTATGTTTTTGTATACCATTCTATTTCTTGTACTTATAATTCTAATTGTCTGGATTTACTTCCTGTCCCTATGTCTCTATTGAGTACTTACCATGTATTAGCTCGGCCGTGCTTCTTTGTATTATAAAAGCTAAGCGTTCTTATTTCTTAATCGTCTTGTGTTACATGTTACATGTTACATGTATGTTTCTGCCTCAGAAATTTGCCAAGTTTCATGGTGAATTTCCTGCTTGATTAATTTATGATAACAGTATGATGGTGTTAGGGTCAACCGTCAGCATGCATAGTGAAATATAGCCGTTACACCCTTTTGTTTTTAATTATTACTATTATTATGGTGGTAAAGTAGCCGTTGATCATCAAAAAAAGAGATTTGTTAATGTGCCATGTAAGCAGAATTTGCGGCTTTACTGCATGCCATTTATGATTTAAAGTAGCCGTTGGACTACATGACTAAAATGTTGTCTCTTGTGCTCTTTTTTTTTTTTAATCATTACTGTATTTTATAAACAGTGAACTCTGGATGGCAAAGCAAAGCAATTGACATGTGTTGTAAAAAATACTTCGTATTACATTATTTTATTTTTTCGGTTTATTTGGTCCAATTTTGGCGAGTCGATTCGTATTACATTAGTTGATGTTACATTAAATAACAAATATTAGGAAGTACTCCATATGTTTTAGGAAAATGTTAAACATACAATAAGTTGCCTATAGTGAAGATGTTAAAACACCATGGTACAACCAAATGGATATGTGTGTCAATTTGTGTCGAAATCATATATCGATCAATATTATGCAGTACACGTACTTGGTATTATGCAGTAAATGTGAATATGTGATGAAGATTGAAGACGGTGTAATGTTAGATTTTCATGCTATTGACTTATTGAGTGAGTATCACCATTCTTGATCATAGACGTCGCAGTAAAATGTTGTACCCTCTTTTTAGATAGTAATATGGAATAACCAACTAAATATATACTCTTAGTAAATTAACTTGGTAGCCTCAATTATTAAGTGATACAATTAAGACTAACAAAAATTGTCTGAAAGTAGTAAAGATTGAAAACAGTGTCACAGGGTGGTTCTTCTGTTAGTTTATTAGCCTTGCACATTAAGTAAATGATTGGTACAAAGGAGGAGATAATCGCGTAAATTTTGGACTATAAATTAGTAATTATGCTGTAGAAACCGCGTTAATCCATTTACAATTCCTCCTGATTTCGCCTTGGTCTCCTGTAAGCACATTAACCTTTCCCAATTTGACCATGGCTTCATTAAACATTTTCTGCCATTGAGCACTGTCTGAGGCGTAACGTTGGACCATACCTTTTGTGGTCTGTTCAACAGCTAGTGATACATCGAAAGGGAGCGAGCCCCTGCCTTTCATAATGTGGTTGTAGAAGGCGTTGCCCCAATTGGAGTTATTAGGATTGTCGGGAAACAAAGGTACTCTTAACTCCCCGAACAACACTTCCTTAGATTCAGGACAGTACTTCTGCTTCTCCATCTGCAGGAACTGCTTGTCAACAAACTTTGCTGTATCAGGCATTTTATCCATCGACCCAACTTCTGCAATCGTGTTCTGGCATCGGGTTTGGCCTATCGAGTGTGACCCCTCTAGCACGACCATGTCCTGTAACGTAAGACCTCGGTCTGCAAACGCTTGTTGCAGAAAAGCAACAGTATCATTTCCCTTAGGAAGGGCACTTGCAAGGCCACCAGGAGTGTTGAAAGAGTCACGACGCCCTGCAGGAACATCATATTTCGGGTTTCCTGATAAAACAATCATATCTCGAGCTGCGTATGCTAAAAGATCTGCACAGGATACTACACCGGGACAGTGCTTCTCAACCTCTGTCTTCGCAGCATCTAAGGCGTCCAAGCCCCTTAAGGAA
The DNA here is from genome assembly GCF_948465745.1 of Chenopodium album. Lineage (NCBI taxonomy): Eukaryota > Viridiplantae > Streptophyta > Magnoliopsida > Caryophyllales > Amaranthaceae > Chenopodium > Chenopodium album. The sequence continues at coordinate 1,995,624 of NC_137836.1, read as the reverse complement.
TTTCCATTTGCTGGGAATGTCATTTCTGCGTCGTAACAGTTGTATCTTTGAGCGGTGAGAAGGATTGATGCATCACATCCCTGTTATGATCACAGTGAGCTAGCATTATTATGTGCATGAAGGAGAAAAAAAAAAAAATCACCTTTAATCACCATTTTACTGCATTAGAAATCTAGATAATCGCTTAAACCGAAATAAATTAAAATCTTTATATTATAGGTTGCCTAGCAATTTTTACCACCAATCTCTTATATTTTACCTTGCATATGTGCCACAAAAAATAAAATAAAAACTTGCTTTGTTAATGGTCACTTTAAAATGTGGAGGTTTATTTGACAAGATATGAAGATGTCGTACAACTGACGTATTTTTTTATGGTCCATTTGATTAAAAAAATGTGGTTACAATATTTACTTTAATAGTTTAATTTGTATCATCATCTTTCTTAAAAGGTTGTCGATTAATGTCATTGCGTGCATTGTGCAAATTGAAAAAAAATTCATGAAGAATTATATATATTTTTTCGGAATTAAAATGATATTTTTTTATGCCTTTTATTAACAAAGTTTTCATTCAACATATAGATGCAACATTATAATTTATGGATGAATATGAATTTTGTTATAAACTTACCGTGATATAACAATCATGAAAATGAAGACGGATAATACCAGGAACAATTCCTGGATTCTCTTGTGATTTTTTCCGAACAACATCACCAATTATTTGCTCTACATTTGGGCAACTTAAATTGTAGAAATCTACTCTAAGTTTGTCACTAATCGCAGTCGTATTTATTTCTCCTCCCCGAGATGGAGATGGAGATGGAGACGGAGATGGTGCGGAAGGGAATAAAGGAGACGATACGAGTGGGAACGAAGATGGGGATGAAGAATGATTATTAAGGCCTATAATGCTAAGAAGGGTCGTGAGAATGGCTAAGGGGGACTCCATATTTGGTGATCTCACCAAATCACCCCCTCTTTTTTTTGGTAAATCATTAGAATTTGCACTTTTGTTAAATATTTATGTGCTTTACAAATAAAAATTCCCTGATATTTGGATGACAACCAAGAATGACTTGTAGTTTTCCTAATAATTAGCTTGTTTTTTACCTTCGTAAAACTATAATTAAAATAGAATGTGAAATGTAGTGTCTAATATCTGGCATATGTCTAGATTTAACAAAAGTATAACATACAAGTTTACAAATTTGTGAATTTGTGATAATGATTTCTCATTTTTATACATTTTTTGTTCATATTAATTGCCTATCACTTAAGGTGGTTTGTAATTTTTTTTCCGTTCGATTCACGGGTTGTTACTTAGGTTATTTTTCTTGAAAAGTGTCGGTGTTGTTGTTGAATTTAGTTAGGTATATATACATAGATATTGTAGGGCATGAAATGACACATTGGTTTAAGTTATATTTAAGTTTAGGAGATGAAAAGACTATTTTATTGTTAATGTAATGAACACTAATTAGTTTAACTTTAACTTATTATATTGAATATTAAACACTCAATTTTCTTACTTAAATTTGTAAGTTTTAGAATGCATAAAGATTAAAGAATCAAACATTATTTATATATATTTTGTTTTTATATTAAAATGGGAATTTAAAAAGAAAGGATTAAGTTAGGTGACATGTGACATATGAGTGATTATGGTGGCATGTGGCTTAGTTTTAGATTTGTGGTTTTTGTTTTTAAATACTAAAATATAGATAGATAGATGTGTTGCTTATATACAAGTCATTTAAGGTGGGAAATTTTGACATTTGTTATCAGGGAAAACACCTCGCTTCACATTTGCTATCGGTTATTTTATTTTATTTTATTTTTTAACTTTGCTACCACCTAAATTAGAGTTTGTTAAAAACTTTTGTGATAAATTTTTTAGAGACATTTCGTGAATTTTTTTTATTTATTTTTTATTTATTTTATTTATTTATTTTTTTTTATTTTTTTTTATTTTTTTTTTTTTGTGTGTGTGTGATAAAAGTAGTAAGAAACTAAGAATAGTATCAGGCTGCCATAAACCTACATAGCGGAATTGCAATAAGGCAAGATAAATAGTAAAAAAGAAAAGGACACACAACATTAATTCACATTGTAAAAAATAGGAGTACAAGCAAACTCTCACTATACAACTCCCATGCAAAGGAGTAGGAGGGCAAAAAGAAATAGTTGATTAGTAGATAAGGAAAATAGGTAAAGATTTATAAGGAGGTTAAAATGTGTTAAAGGGCTTATGTGTGAATAGATATGGCTTTTTGTATATGTATCCCTTGATTGAATGTCCATCATTAACATTTATAGTTGTAGATGGAGGTAGGAAGATATGAATATTCCAGAACTCCCTTCATCATTCTTATCCATAATAATATTCTAGAATGTTCACGAACCATATTTCTTGTTGCTTCCAATGTGAAGAATTTTCTTGAACGTTTAAGTAAATAATTCAAGAGAAATTATGCGGATAAATTAACTTCGCTGATTTTTTTTTTTTTCCGGAAACTTTAAAAATTTGCACAAACGTTCCACCAAATAAGGAGCTTATAAAATTTGAGCCATCTAACAAGATAGTAAAGCAAACAATCAATGATTAGCTAAAAACTAGTAAGTGTAAAATTGCATAATTTGTAAGCAAAATTGTCCGCAACACCCTAAAGTATGACTTAGGTGCACTGAGTACCTTAAACTTTGCATAGTAGATAAAACACCACCAACTATAGTGTTAGTTGCGACACATGGCTTAAATGAAAATTTCTAACCACTTATTTTCACAGGAGGAGGTGAATCTTCACTCTCCAAAACAGTTTAAAGAAATGGTGAATAGTTCCCATCCACCTTTTTGCCTCAACCTCCGTTTTATTCCTCAAACCTTTTTTAACTAATCATACTTAGACCATCTTCAATGATTAATTCGATACTCGTATCTTTTTAAAAAGATTTTTATTCTACCATCCATTTTTATTTTGGGAAAACTTTTGTATACACCCGGTTTTCAGTAATTTACTGAACATCGGGTACACTTTTGTCAGATTTAGCGTCACTTTTGTCAAATTTAGTGTCACTTTTGTCAAATTTATCAATAAAGCATAAATAACTTTTATATATGTCAGGGTAACTTTTGTGCGTTTTAATGTAACTTTTGCACATTTTATTGTCACTTTATAACGGATGTTCAGTAATTTACTGAACATCCGTTTTATTTAAAAGTTTGTCTTTATTTTGTCCTTTGGATTAGTTAAGTGCAGATCAGGCTGGGATGCCAGCCCAACAATAAAATCAAAAGCCCTTTTCATATAAGCTTCCTCCGAGTTCCAAACTTAGAAACTAAATCTTCTCCCACAATATATAAGGTACACCACTAAATCCAAGCACTCTTATCAGTTATCACTCATTTAGTCATTTAATCAGGGGAAGTTTCCTTTGCTGCAAATTATATAGTACCTAACAAATACTTGTAATAGATTAGGGTTTATCAAGATGATCAATGTTATATTTGGAAGTAAGTCTTGTATGTGGCTAGCAATTAGGGTTGTACACAGTTTGGTCTGGACCGTAACCAAACCAGACCAAACCGGATTTTAGCGGTTTGGTTTGGTTTACGGTTTATAAAATTACGGTTTGGTCTCGGTTTTTTTTGTAAATATGGTTTATGGTTTGGTTTGGTTTAGCAAAAATTATAAACCAAACCGTAAACCAATAAACCGTATTTTTATTTATATAATTTTTCAATAAAATTAAAGAATAAATAAAAAACCATGAAAAATAATAATAACTATACCGTCAATACTCTATAATTAATGACTATAATGTAGTACTCATATGAATATCTTTTATTGTTATGTATTATTTTTATTATGTGTTAGCACTTGATATTTTTATTGTAACTTTGTAATACAATTTAATCTGTTTCGGCTACTTATTTAAACATTATTATAAATTAGTGAAGTATTATTTGACAATTTTTGGAAAAAAAATATCATCTCATCATAAACCGCACCAAACCGTATTATTACGGTTTGGTTTGGTTTGGTTTCAATACTAATATGATTTGGTTTGGTTTAAAAAATTTACCAAACCGTATTTTGCGGTTTGGTTTGGTTTGGACTCAAACCGCACCAAACCAAACCATATTCACCCCTACTAGCAATACGGTGTGACCACATTGGTTTATAGGAAATTAGGAATAATCCTTATTTATAAATAAGAGTAACCTTATTTTTTCATAAGAGTATCCTCATTTTGTATAATAAAGTAACTTCAATTCATTATATGAGTAATATCAACTACTTTAGAAACTAGTAACCTCATTTGTTCATTGGAGTAACTCCTACTTTCTTCTTTTTAAAATGTCAAAGAAAGATCCCATTTACTCGTCACTATGAGGTCCATGACCCCCTATTTTTTAATTAATTGTTTTACATGTTAAGTGGTCACACCATGTAGTCAGCCACATATAAGTATTGTACATACTTCGTGTACATTCAGTTGGATAAAATATATTAGAAGATGCTTAGCTTGTTCATGATTTATAATTAAAAATAAAAAGGTTATAATTCTTGATCTTTGTAATCCTAACACTAGCAAATCTTTTTTGAAAATCACACTTAACAGCTGAGATTAGTTTTAAATGATATTTATAGGGGTGTTAACAAGCTGATTTCAACTCGCAAATTATTCAGGATTGATTCAAAAATATTAGGGAAATTCTCATTGGTAGCCTCGTACTTTTGCGTATTTCCATTGGTAGCCACTTTTTATATGAATTATCTTTGGTAGCCGCCAACTCTTAAAAAATTACTTCCATAACCTTATTGAGCTAAAACCATTAGTTGGTCGTTAAATTTAACCGAGGTTAGTTTTATAACAATTAAAAAATACTTAACTAAAGTTAGTTATATCATAATTTAATTAATCTTAAAAAAAATAAAAATAACAACCCTTCCCCTGACCACCCATCCACCTTCTCCCATCTCCACCTCCACCGACGGCGACGGCGACGGCGACGGCGCCAGTGCCCAAGCTTCCCCTTCCACTGGCGCCCACTTCCCAACACCCTGACCCCAATTCCCGACACCCCCAGCCCTAATTCCTGAAAACCCCAGCCCTAATTCCCGAATACTCAAGCCCCTGCTCCCTCACGCACCAAATCGGCGAACCCCGCAACACCAGCCAGCAAACAGACAAGGTTTGGATTTTTTTAAGCTCTTGAACGTACTTATAAATTTGGAGATGCCTAATGGGATTTAGCGACTCTGTCATCAAACTTGTCAGTTCGTTGCAACAACCTATTTGTATACTTTGTAGATTAGAGAACCTACTACTGATTGACAGAGAAGTAGGTCCATCTTCAATTGTAGAAACATCCAACTCTTTTAATGAAGTAAAAAGAGTAGTCGAAGAAGAAGATGCTTCCTCATCATCAACTGATGTCAGATTGGATTCAAACACCTTCCAATTGATTACTTGAGCCCTTAATGACTCCAGCTTTGGCGCTAAAGGCATTGCGCCGGCAGAGGGGAGAGGGGACTAGGTGAGGGAGGTGGCTGGCCTGGGCTAATGCGTGGGAGGAATGTTCTAATTTTTTTTTTAAAAAAAAAATTAATTAAATTTTAATTAATTCAGTTAAATTTTAACACCCACTTAACGGATTATGTTAAATATGGTTACGGAAGTGAAAACGTTAAGAGTTCGAGGCTACCAAAGATAATTCATATAAAAAGTGGCTACCAATGGAAATACGCAAAAGCACGAGGCTACCAATAAGAATTTCCCAAAATATTAAATGCTAATTAAACATCTAAGCTCAACTTAGAAAAGGTTATTAACAATCTCGATTTTTTAGGGAAAAATATATATATATATATATATATATATATATATATATATATATATATATATATATATATATATATATATATATATATATATATATATATTACGGAGTAAAAAGTTTAAGATTTGTACTATTATGTTGGAAAGTTAAGAAAATATTGCAAATATAGAGTTATAAAAATTTATTTAGTAGCGGTTTAAAGAATGTTTAGGTAACACGTACGTGATACCTTTGAGATTATCTAAATATAAGTTATTCTTTATTCTTGTGCTTTTAATGGTTTTTGTTTTAAATATGACACAATTATTAATTATGTCATGGCATATTCTCACTAAACATAAAATTACAAAAAGTAAAAATCTGAAGCATCATATAAGCCAAAGCAATCATTAGTTTAACCTAAAAAAGTTAAAATTTTGCAATTGAAGTTCAGTTTTGAAATAAATTGAATTAAAGAATGTAATGTAAGCTCATGCTTGAATTAAATAAAAAATAAAAAAATAAAAAAATAAAAAAAAAAAAAAAAAAAAGAGCCCGGTTTATTACTACCTCAATAAAAAGATTAAAAATAAAAAATTATAACTTAATATGGTAATTTTTGCAAATTAAATCCCATGGGAAGATAAATTGAATTTGAGAATTTTAGATCGAAAAAACTCGAGACTGGAAGCTCAAGTTTGGTTCATTAACACCTCTAATTGCTCAGTACAGAGTTAAAATAAAATAACTATCATCAAACCAATCTTATACTGCCTTCGTTTCATATTATTTACAACAATCAGACATTTTTCTTCTCTATTTTCCGGTGTAGATAATATGAAACGGAGGTAATAGTTAGGATTATTGTCTGACTTGTCGTGTATGCTACCTAAAGTCAATATCAGTATATCTCAATGTATGGAGTATACAAGAATCATACTCCTATTAGAATTATGAAGTGGGCCCTTTAAATTCCATGTTCTTCACCAATTCTTTAAAACTTCAACTTCACCCCATCAAAAACCCACTCTAAGGAATCTTCTTCAATTTTTGTAGTCTTCTTCTTCTTTCCAACCTTTTTAATCTCTTTCCTACTCATCTTCAATCCTTACAAAAAATCAGGTACCTAATTCTTTTCTATTATTTTCTACTTTGATTTTGTTTAATTTTTTAATTTTGATTATTATGTCTTATGTAGTGGTTTTTGTTGATTGTATGACTTTTTTTTCTAATAAAGTTGTAATCTTGATTGTATAATTTGATTGTTCGTCTGAATTATTTGATGAAAGTTGCTGTTTTTCTGGGTTTTTTCGTGATTATACTTTAATTTAATTAAACCCGCCATTAATTCGTGGTAAACATCTTGATTATTAATTGTATGAATAATCAATTCAATTGATAAAGCACTTTTCTTGTTTGTGGAAATTACCATGAATTTGTTGAATTTATCATCGCAATTTTGTGAAAATTTCTCTGTTTTTATTTGAGAATCATGGTTGACCTCAAAAATTTCTAATCAGGCCTGAAAATTCGATTAAGAAGTTGATTAGTTGATATTTTAAACTGGGTTTTCAATTCTTGAAAAAACCTAGTTAGGAATGGATGATGATGTACCTGCGTTGTACTTGTTGTTGTAACCAAATTTTTTGATTCTTAGGCTTTGGAATTCTGATTTATGACCTATAATCTTCTTATTGTTTCATCAATTGCCAATTGTTGTTGTTATAGTCTTATAGAAATATAGAGACTTTTTTGAACCAAGCTTCGTATGTTTTAATTCAGGAATCATGGATGTCCGAGTCGGGCTCGTAGTTCTTTTAGTTTTGGCTGGTAATTTGGTGTGTGATGCTAGAAGTTTGGCGGCTTCGGATGATTCAGGTAATGTTTCAGCTTATCTTAGCTGTAGACTATGTGATCACTTCACTGCATTTGATTTCTTTATAGCTCAAATTTCATGGTTTACTATTATGTTTCGAGTCTATTTGATCACTGTTGTCATATAGCTTGCGATTTTGCGAATTCTCTGTGATTATGATATAAGTATCTGATTGATACTACTATTGTTACAATTGTTTTTGGTGCTGCATACCTTAATTGTTTATGAAATCTGTTTCTATATTCTTCTGTTCGTTAACATTAATTCACAGAATCTCTAATAGGGATTGTTAAATTTCGTAGCTTGCTTATATGTCTAATGTATTAGTGACTTAATGACTATGTCCATGCATATGGCATACTGGCCATATTGATACTGATTTAGTTGTCATATAACCGAGAGCAAATGAATGTTGTCTACAAACTCATACCCAGAATACCAGATAGCATTAAGCCTTCCTGTTCCATATTCCTCATATAGGCCTTTGCCTTGGATGTGTCACCAAATTTCATTCGATTGATGAATTTCAGAACTACCTTGAAATATTATGGCTATATGTGTATGTTCCATAATTTTTTGTGATTTTTTCTCTTTTCCAATGTCATTGACTGTTGGGTTTTTTGAATGGTCGAGATATCCTTTTGGAGTATTGGAAATAAATGGCATGTCTTTTAGGCGTCGACTTTCATTTTCTTTTTCTTTTTTTTCATGTTGGTTTGGATTATATGTTCCTTGACTGGATTGTATTTTTATTGAGGCTGTTGAGATGTGATGGAAGGTCACAAATTTAACATACTTGGACAATGCCCTATAATTTTTTTCTTTTCAGTTTTGTTGGCATACTGATACTCTCATCTAGGTTCTGTTACTAAAAATATGGAGAAAGATATTTATGAATTTGTGTTGTGATGTGCTGCTGTCTTTGTGAGAGCCATCTTGAATCGTATGTTGAGTTAATAATTGCATGAAAGGCATTTGACTTTGGAAATAAAGAGGTTGGTAAAGAATTTAGGGCCATATGGACCTCATAAAGCTTCTTGTAGTGACCAAAAAAACAAGTACAACCAGTACCAAAATGTTGTAATTGCTTAGTTTTCTATGCTTACATATCCTAGGAAAGTTCCAAGAAACTTTATGATGGGTTCCTATTATTTACTACAAATTTTTTACTTCTGTTTGATTATTAATGTTAATTGTTGAAGCATCTCAACTCTCTACAAGATGATGTTGTCTTGATTCTTGAACTAGTTATCAGTTGCTGGTGTAGTCAGTTGACAATCTGATGTCCTACTTTCAGGTTTGGAAATTGCCGGACCTATTGATGTCTGCACTATGTGTGAAGAGTATACCACATTGGCTCTTGACTACCTTAACCAAAACAAGACCCGTAACGAGATTATGGAGTCCCTTCACAAGGCCTGCTTACAAATGCATGGTTTGGCGAAGCAGGTATTGAGTTCTTCAAGGCAGAATGAGTTTGTTAGCTCTGCCAAAATCTGTGCAATTCTTCTTTTCTCCACTGCTGTTTCTTTGCTATCTTTCATTAATATTTTTGCATCAACTTATTTATATTTCTTGTATGTTGGTTCCCTTTCTATAAGTTTCCTCATAATAATTTTAGGTTAAAGTAGTTGCCTCATGTGATCAGTCAAATTCGAAAACTGGTCTGATGATTATTACATGGTTTCTTAACATGTCAAAATATAGTTTTTGCTACAGTATTTTCCTGATTAATAATTGGCTCATTAGAAGATGTTTAAGATATGTCATACACAAGTGAACTGTGCTAGTTGTTTTATGTCTTATTGGAAGATCATTTGCGAATGTAAAGCTCAAAATGAAGAGGGTTGTGAAGAGAAGTAAATGGTTTGAGGCTTAGATGTCTTTCTTTACACTTTTGTCTGCCCTTTCAGTTATTGAAGCCGTAGCATAGTATCACCCCATATATTTGATCCCTCAGCAAATATATCTTGATACTGTGTCGTTATTGTAATATTAGTCGTTACTTTACAGTTGGCAGGCTAAGGTTTTAAACTGTTTTTTTTTTCTCTTTTGACAGTGTACATTGTTGGTGAACTACTATGCTCCTCTTTTCTTCTTAGAGGTTTCATCAGTTGAACCTGAAGGATTTTGCAAGAAAATTGATCTCTGTAGAAATGTTGTGGTGTCCTCCGTTCCTGAAAAGAAAAATAAATGCGATCTTTGCCACAGAGCTGTTGATGAAGCTCTTGACAAGCTTAAAGACCCCGACACTGAGGTCAGTTCTTGACTTTGTTATTGTATTTTCTAATGAATCGAGTATTACTTGCTCTCGTAGTCCTGTTTTAGGATTGAATAGATGCTAAATGGAAGTTCCAACTCTCCCAAACCTTTCCTTTTCCCATTCCCTACCCAGGTTTGACAAAGAAACATGTCTTTTATTGTCAATAGCAACTAAGGTTCTTGTTGTAGAGTGATTTTTATCTATGTTACTTGGACTCGGGTACCCATGTCCGACACGGGTATGTGTCTAAGTGTCCGACTCGGCTTTTTTTTGAATTGAAAAATTTCCATGATTTTGAACTAAAAGTGAAGTGTCCGGTGTCATACCCATGTCCGAGTATCGAGGGTCCGACACGGGTATGTGAGGTGAAATGAAGAGTCCGAGTAACATAGATTTTTATAAGAAGATACCTTGATTTTCTTATTGTAGAGTGACTAATCAAAGCAGATACCTTGGCTTTTACAGTTTCATCCTCCCTCTGTCCCAGCTCGAGGTTAATATTGGTATGGAGCACAGAAATTAAGGTGGAGAAAGTAGAGTAAAAAAATAATAATGTACTTGAATTAAATTTAATAAAAAAAAAATAGAGAGAAAGAATTGGCCATTAGTAGAATGTTAACGTTGAGTGGGGATCTGTGTTGAGCTGTTAAGCTGCTTCACAAAATCTCTGACATATTATTGTATGGACCGTTTTTTTTTTTTTTTTTTTTTTGGGGGGGGGGGGTGTTTAGAGAGAGGGTAGGGGGGGTGGTATACTCGTATGGTAGATGCACATTGGTTGCATTGTGAGTATAACCTGTACATTTTGGTTTCGTAGGCAAATTTGTTTATTTATTTATTGTTTTTGTGTGTGTGTGTGTTCCCTCTTATTGTTATTCCGGCCATTAATAGCAGTATGCCATCTTGACATTTATATTCAAGTAATTGCCAAGTTAAATATATTAATGTTTGATTTTCTAGAATAAAGTAACTTGTTTTTGATGTGTATATAGTCACTTGTGACAGAGTAAATGATTTAGCAGATTAGCGAAGATAGGTGATTGAAATAATGATAGCGTTTTTTTCCTTAATGTAGCTTCTAGTTGTCTTAACTATCAAGCCATTCACCAAACTCATTTTCTGATTATTTGTATACAGCTAGAGGTAATTCAGATCCTACTGAAGGCTTGTAATGCTGTAGGACGTTACACAAAGAAGGTACGAATATTTTATTGCATTGCATCCAGTAACCCCTTAAAATAAAAAATATCTTCATTCTTTAGTGTCATTTTTCCGTTTGCCTTTCGTACTACCTTTCATTTACAGGACTGAAAAAGCTTGAATGATTCTGAGCTTTCCTTTTCTTTGTGTGTGTTTCACCAGTGTAAATCCATGGTGTTCGAGTTTGGACCTCTTATCCTTGTTGACGCACAGAAGTTTATTGCAAAAGTCGACCTCTGCTCCACATTCCATGCTTGCAGTAAGCACAACAACGCTGAGACAGAACAAGAGACAGTTGAGGGGAAAATCGAAATGGTGACTTCATCTTAAATATCGTAATGTCATGTTGTATAATATCCCTCTAAACAAAGTGAGTTTCATTCTACGCGTTTCATTCTACGCAAACATGCTTATGGTATGTATTTTTTATGGCCAGAAAGACCGTCATATTCTATTGTACAGAAGCACTCACCAATGTGCTAATAATACTTTGTAATCTTGAAACTATGTTTGGAATATCCAGTTCTTCTTCATTTTCTCAAGTAGGTTTATTCTTCAGCCTAATACAAGTACAAATAGCATATGATCATTCTAAGAGAATATTCTGTTGCTGCTTAGTGATTGACATGGACATTTGCACTTGTTAATATGAGTAGATGTGTGACATCAGATAACGGGTGTGAGTTATAGAGCGTTTTTTAGGGTGTTTTGCTGACACCCTCGAAAGCTAACTAGGCCATTTTTTCAGGTGTCTTAGGCGGTGTTCGTGTGACTAGGCTGTCATCCCCTTAGTTTATCATTGATCATCTCTTTTCTTACACCAGCAGCTGTGAAGGACAATCCAAAATTTCAGGCCATTTATTTGAGTCCAATTTTGATCACAATTTCCAATTAATTTGGATGAGTTTGTTGCAAAGTTGGTTGGAGCTTTGGAGGAAAAAAAAAAAAAAAAATTGAGACCCTTACCAACAGGTAACTAGTGAGGTGGTAGTGGTACCACCACAAACCATTGCCAACAGCCATGACAAACCCCTACATAAAAACTCACTTCACAAGATTCTCATAAAGACTCTTTTGAATTAATTAGGTGTAAAGTAAATATGCTACATCCGTTTTGTATTATTTACAAATAGTCCTTCTTTAATACAAATAAAAAGATACATCAGTTGTAAAATCTAATACAGCGAGTAAAGCTTCAGCTTATTTAAATAAATATTTTATTGAGGGATATATTTTGGGAATATCTTAGGATATATTTTGTTACCTATTTTATGGCATGAATATCTTTTGAGTATATCTTAGGTAGTTTCCTAATTCTATCAAATTAGGGAATATCTTGTATTATATATTTGCACCAGAGCATTCAATGAAATTCAAGCTTTGAGGTTTCAGAAAATCTTGTGTGGACCTGGTCCACAATAATATTATTGTGAACCTAAGGTTTATACCAACGTAACTGACATTATATTCAACATAGTGACCCCTAATTTTAATATAGTAACCTTATTTTTAACACAGTCACATTTTTAAAAACTTGTGTGATCTTTAATGTTATTATGAACTTAAAGTACAACATTATGTTGAATAGTGACCTAATTTTAACATAGTGATCTTTATTATTCATATTGACCATTATATTAAAATTTTCATTAAAAAAATTAACTCTTTATAACTTTTATAATATCACACTAACTCTTTTTTCAACATAATAACCTTTATATTAATTTAGTGACCTTTTTTTATTAATAAAACAATCATATTGTCACTAATTAATGTTGGTGGTTCACAATAAATTAGTGTGAACCAGGTCCATTTAAAAATTTGTATTGAGGTTTATACAATTTTAGCATGGTATTAGAGCAGGTTAATTTTTTCAAAAAATAAAATAAAATAAATAAATCATATTTGACAAATAGACATTAAATACAAATCTATTGATATTATTTGATTGATAATTTGTTTTTGTGTAAAACTTTAATGTATAAAAAAAATAAAAAAAATCAGTCAAAATTAGAAAATCATATCACACCCCACCAAATCGAAAATTCAGATGGGCTAACAACAATATACATGTCGACTGAAAATTGATCCCGATTCTCAGCCCTAAGGATTGAATAGGATTGGAGAATATCCCATCTTTCGACTCTTGGTTCTACTTTATGGATTGACAATTTGACACATTCAATAAGATGTCATATTGATTTTTTTTTATTTTTTTTTTTTTTGACATAAGAAATATTGTTATTATTGTTAGCTAAAGTAGATTAGATAGGTGGTGCCAAATTAAGTTTCTAAGAAAATTAACTTAACATGTATTCTAATTGTTGCTATTTTTTAGAATCTATACTTATCTAATTTTTTCATTGATATGGATGGATTGATTAATGTCGTTTGAGAGGCGGGTTCACGTATGGTACAAATTATGAGTCGTGTTGTTCTCTTGAAAATAAGTTCAGATATTACATTTGGTTGTGTTGGTCTATGCTCGTGTAGTCGTGTTGTGTTTTGCTCGTCTTACCTCGACTCAACACTTGTATTGTTGTACACCTAGCATTATGGATTTTAATTGTTCTTCAAATTAAGTCAGCCCAAAATCTATCAAACTTAAGAGAACATCGTATATTTTAAGTGAAAAGTTTTCAAAAACAAAGTGGCAAGAAAAATTGTCTTTCAATCACAAACATAAAAGTTATTATTATTATTTTTTTTATTTTTATTTATTTAATTATTATTATTATTATTATTATTATTATTATTATTATTATTATTATTATTATTATTATAATTATTATTATTATTATTATTATTATTATTATTATTATTATTATTATTATTATTATAATTATTATTATTATTATTATTATTATTATTATTATTATTATTTTCTGAATAGTTTTAATTTTTTTTATTTGGTGCCGTCGTAATTTAGCTTAATTCATATGGTATCTATCCTCCAATTATTCTTAAGATATTACTCTTAAATCCACATAACCCTTCAATGCTAACTACCATTGAGATTTGAGACCCTATGCTCCATCTATCTATAATTGCAGCCTTGTGGGTTGTTGGTTTGGGAAATTATTAACCTTTTCTGATTAAAATCATTGAAATAGAAATTTGAAATCAACTTACTCAAGATATCAAAAAATACAATCAAAATAATTGAAGCACAAGATATTATTTCAAATAGTAAGGAGAAGGATTTCTGATCAAACTTTAGTCCTCACGATTTATTAGACAATAGTCGAATATTATGAATCATACCAAGTGAGTCATTTCTTAAATTTTAAAAATAATTTTATTAATAAAGAGAATAATAGACCTTTATGCATATAAGTGGAAAGGCAAAGATATTGATTGTAAACATTATTATTCATCCACAACATGTAGAATGAATACAAGACTAAAAAGCAAGAGGATAGCAAATGGTCAATTCATATAGGCAATTGGTGTCGGACCACATGCATGTTCTTGCAAAGTTGCAATAAGTCTATGTCGTTAATTTATCCATCCAATTATTTTGTTTCTTTTGCATTCTTCTTGTAAATCTCTAATAGCTCGAGTTGTGAATGAATCTAATAATATGCATTTGTAATATATTAAATTGTTTTTTTTTTTTTTTTTTTTTTTTTTTTTTTTTTTTTTTTTTTGTGTGTGTGTGTGTGTGTGTTCCCCCCGATTAACCCTTTGGGCTAATCTGGATTTGGGGATTAGTTCTGAGTGCTTAGGTTCCAGTCTCCTCCCAATTGTTGTTGTGGGGGATCGAACGTGAGTTTTCACTATCAAGTGTAGTCTCAATCACAATTACACCAACAATCAATTGATTTTGTTGATACTAGTGAAGTAGTACGTATTTTAGTATTATTATAATACAATCTAAAGTACAATACAATTTAATACGGAGTATCAAGTTACCAACTAATATCATTAGTCATTTGTGACTTAAAAAATTAGAGATTTAGAATTCATAAGAAGAATAGTGTTCCTTCAAAAGTCAAAAATTAAATAAATATATAAAATGTGAAATATTACTAATTTACAACTATAATCACATTCTTTTGTTCTCTATTTTTTTATTATTATTATTATTGATTCAATATTTTATAACTCCAAAAATATAAATTTATTGCACATCATTTGAGAAAAATAATAAATAAAAAGTCCTTATCAAATACTTAATACTGTATGTCTATTTATTAATTTTTTTTTCTATGTCGAGTATTATATTTGAAATTCCTCCTAGGAGTCGATCAACCATTTT
This sequence comes from Chenopodium album, assembly GCF_948465745.1. Lineage (NCBI taxonomy): Eukaryota > Viridiplantae > Streptophyta > Magnoliopsida > Caryophyllales > Amaranthaceae > Chenopodium > Chenopodium album. The sequence continues at coordinate 1,980,195 of NC_137836.1, read as the reverse complement.
CCCATACTAGTAAATTCTTTTTTTTTTTTTTTTTTTGAATAGTAGTAAATTCTAAATTAAAAATTCACAAAATTTCGTATATGTGATTGACTAAACCGTGAAGTCGAGGTTAATTACTTGGTCAATAAGTAATTGTCGGTTAATCAAAGGTTATTCGGTCAGTATTTTCGTATGTGTCAGCCGGTCAAAAAAAAAAGCGCGGTTAAAAAATTATATTTGCATAAGACGGATTTATTGACAAAATCCTTTGCATGCACCACGTTCACCTCTAAAAAGAAAATATTAATGTCAATAATTGTCCAGTTTTCCCAAAAAAAAATAATTATTATAACGAAAAATGGGCAAATTATGAGAGCCAAGAGATTCTTTGTTTAGCAAACAACCGTTAGTCCCTTTCTCCAAAAAAAGAATAACAATGAATTTTGGCATATGGCAGGCAAGACATATCACTCTCTCTCTCTTCTAAATTCCAATGGTTTATGTAGGTGTTACTTGGTGATTGGCTTAATCAACTACTACTAATTAAGATTATTGTAGCACGTAATTCTATCAATAATGTGCTATACATATTATATCAAATTGAATTATGTGATTGTTTGATTGTACAATTAGGCACTAATTGCCACTTATTGTTAGAAAGATTATCAATGAATCTTTCTGTAGCAACAATTTTGTCATCTGATGGGAAAAATGTGGACAATGAATATTCTTCCAATAAGAATTATGAAAGAAATCTCAATAATTGGCTTGTGAAAGTACAAAGAAAAGTTGGGTTTTTGGGTAAGTCACAATTTAACGACATCTATTGGTCTGTTACGAGCTCAACCAAAAGAATGACTCGTAATGAAATTTATTGTGATGAGATGTGTACTAAGAACATACGTATTGTTATGCAAACAATAATTCTAGCAATATAATTATAAATTTTACACATGTCAACTTTAATTTTATACTGTACTACATTTTCTATTTTTATGTTGTATTTTATCTGTTTCCATATTTGATTATGTACATCTTTATTAGGCTATCTACAATATTTTATTAATGAATTTAATACACCTTTTTTATATTCTTATTGCAAGAACAAATTAAAATATAAAAAGCTGATTAAATCATTGCTCTACTGAAAAAAAAAATGACCTTTATAATCCATAGCAATACATTATCACCATATGCTAATTAATCTTATTACCATCATATCTATGAAAAAGAAGGGAAGGCCAATTTTTCATTTAGATCACCATATTAATGTTACTATGCCAGTTACCATCAAATCAATTATCTTATCTCTAATTTAAATTAATTAATTGTCTCTTCATTAAATGAGAAGCAAAATGAAAACTTTTCAAAGCTATTAATCAAGTGATACAAGAAGCATATAGTGTAAATTTTAATTACTAACTAGAATTTTCTCAAAATAACTTTTTCTTCTATTGATTAAATTAAAGTTTGAGCCAATAATTTATCATATTGATATTTATTTGTAGTTCTTTTTTGCTTGATTGAACTAACATGGGAGAACATTGCCTTGAAACAAACATGTTTCTTCCATAAGAGTTTCAATATATCTAAGCTAGGATGGATCGGAATTCCTAATTGTTTGGTGGAGCATAACTAATTTTATTTGTAAGTTCACTACTTTTTTTAAGGAGATATTATTCATTGTTTTCCTAATTAAGATAATGCAGACGTTTATGCGAGACTTGCACAAAAGAAAAAAAAAAAAAAAAAAAACATATATAAAAAAATCACAACTTGTGTACATTTCTTTATTACGTAGTATTCCGTAGTAAAGAACCAAGTACTATATCTTTACAATAATATTTATATGATGCCAACAATGAGGCTATCAATTAAACAAATGATTGACTCCAATTGAAACTTTATTGACCCTTGGAAAAATTATCTGGTAAAACAATTAAACAAAATGAATATAAAAAATTATTATTATAATTGTTATTATATTTATTTTATTAGACAATTCTACTTTACGTAGTCATGAGTTTTGTATCTTTTCCCATACTTGATTGGAACTCACTTATTTAATACATTTATTATTTATTTAAAAAAAAAAAAAAAAAAAAAAAGATTCTGCTTGTATTCTAATTAATTAAATATCCCCAAATCTCTACCTTTGATTTGTCAAATGAAAAATTGTATATGGAGTAATGTACCAATACCCTCTAGTGGGGTAGATTATGTTCTTTGGGCATGTGCTTATATAATACTCCATGCAATAATTTCATTATTATAACAATAATTCATTATTATAACATGTAGGAGTATCAAATATTCAAATAAAACTATTTATGCCTCTTCAACATAACGACAAATTTTAGATTTGATTATTAAACTGCCCATGAAGTTAATAATATCTTTTAATACAATTTTGTAATGAATTTTCATGATAGATGAATGAGCCCTTTAAATGAAAAATCATTTTGTTGAGCATTTATGTTTGCACCAAATAAAAAGTGAGTTTAATTTTTATATACACCCCGAAAGTAATTTAGTTTGCACCCAAAAAAATAAAATTGTTTGGAATCGATTTTTGTTTTCAATTTCCTGTTTAACCAAAAAAACGAAATAAGAAAAAAATATTTTCACTTTTTAGTTGTTTGTTTTCAAAATAATTATCATAATTTTAATAACTTTGACTAATTTTGTATTCATTATATGATAATATCATATGGTTTTGAAAAACAAAAACCACAACAATATCAAATGAACCTTGAACTATTCAATTTGTTTTTGGTAATAACGTATATGTGAGTATCACAAAAGGTAGTTAACAATTGTTAGTTTTCAAATTCAACACCATTTCTATAGGTATGAATATATTTATTTTTATTTTATATACATCCTATATGTAATCTATAATAATTTATAGTAATCTATCAAAAGAAAAAAAAAACGAAAGAAGAAGTTATGTGGCATTCTCCTTTTGGGTGTTTAATTCCATGTCAATCGTATACAATTAAAACCAGAACATCTAAACATGGTTTTTTTTGGTGCACACGAGAGGCAAAACCCCAGAAAAACAAAAATTAAATAAAATTAAGGGGGAACAATCGTGACAAAGCCACTCCTACGACATTATTATGTAAAATACGCCCTAAAGCTAAGGGGGGGGGGACTTGAATCAACTCGAATTTGTTGTTCTAATTGACACCTTGATTAGCTAGTCAATCCGCCGCTTGATTTGCTTCTCTATATATGTGCTTCACCTCTAAACATGGTATTATTTGATCTCCTTAATTACCTCAAGTTTATATGTTCAAGCTTTAACCATTAAACCATGCGTGATTGCGTGCTACAATTGAATCAGAGTATCACCTAAGTCTAAGATGTTGTATAAATTTTTAATTTACAAAACTAACAATTTGACACTAACATCAATATCATATCAAACCAGCATATACTGATGGCAACAATATCCCTAAAAATGTATATATATATATATATATATATATATGAATCAGAGTATCACCTAAGTCTAAGATGTTGTATAAATTTTTAATTTACAAAACTAACAATTTGACACTAACATCAATATCATATCAAACCAGCATATACTGATGGCAACAATATCCCTAAAAATGTATATATATATATATATATATATATATATATATATATATATATATATATATATATATACCCCCATTTATATGAAGTATATATATATACCCCCATTTATATGAAGTATATGTGAATCACATGTGGATTTGAACTTAATTAAAGGTTGATCAATTAGCAATTAGTATAGCAAGAATCCGAATCCGAAGGCAATCAAGGCATGGAATGTAGGGCAAGGCTTAGCCAATGTTGGCACTACATGAAACTACATTAAAACAGTGAGGTATGTTTGGCCAAGGTGTAGTCACAAATGTATGGTACGAGGCCAATGTAGCATACCCTACTTCCATCTCTTGAAACAATATTACGTCACCTTTGAATATAGAAGTATGTTCCAACTTTCAAGGCATGCTTAAATATTACATATATCGATAATAAATTGATAATCGATAATAAATTGATAATCGATTAATCGGTTCATAAAGTTTGAAGTAACGTATTATCTTTCACTATGTATTATTATATAATATAAATTATTGTTTTCCTTATTAAAAACATCTCTTTTATATATCTCGAATTAGAAAGAAGTTTAAGGTTAATCATTTAGTATACAAATAACAATCTCCCGATAAAATTTGTTCCATATATCAATCCTATAAAAATAAACTCAGCAACAGACTTGTTATTTAGATTTGTAAAAGAGTAGATATCCTTATCATTACTCTTACTCAATCACTCATGTAGAGTCAGGCCCGCGACAGATGAATGAAAAATCTGAATCGCGATACATATGATCTAAGTTCATTCACCTTACCTATCCAACATTCCAAACCATACACCATAATTTTGGAAAAGAACCCCCCAATAATGATACACAAATGGACTTAACTTAAATGGCCTACCACACCACAAAGGAAGAAGGGTAAGTAGTAACTGATTGATTAGTTTGTATGCGTCACCAAACTACACAACAAGAGAGAGAAACAAGTGAGAGAAAGAAAAGTGTATGTGGGTAGTCTTATAAATTCCAAAGGCATTGGAGCAACACATTTTTCCAATTCTAAAACCCTTTTTTTTCATTTTTTTTGCTTTGGGTTTTTCCTCCACAATTAAAGATCATACCTTTCTTACTCCTTCAACTGATTTCGATGAGGTAATGCATTCCTCTGAATTCCTGATAAAATTTGCTTCATTTTAGTGTATATATCAATTTATCATCACATAATTTCTGGGTTTTTGATTTAATTTGTGATTCTATGTTATATCGATCAAAAAGACTGTAACTTTGCCTTGTTGTTCATTGTTTCTTTGAATTTCTGGGTTTATTTTTCAATGTTCATTGTATTTCTGATAGGTTTGAGACCCAATAATTGAGTGTAATTTATGTGATTATTCACAAATTAATTCCCTTGAATAATTTAGAATTCTACTAGTATTAAAATTATACACATAGAAGAAAATCTATTGAATTTATACAAATAAGTTAAATTTTGTTAATGTATGTCATTAAAGTTGTTGAATTTGCTTGATTTTAAGAGTGATTATGCTGTGATATGAGCCCTATGACTGCTCCAATTTCCACTGTCGATTTTCAATAATTGTAATTGAGATCCGACCCATTTACTGAATTGCTAACAAAACCCGAAACCCTAATTCGGTTTTTTACTAGACCCAACCCCATATTTGTCGGGGATGTCCATTATACACCCGGATGTAAAATTATATACTCTCACATTTTTTAGCTCACATGCTCTGCACTTGAGCATGTGAACTTTTTTACGAGTATATGATAGGGTGTAAGGTAGATTAATAAATTCATGTTAATCTTTGGCCTTAATTGGAACCAAAGCAAATGTGGCATTGCCCCGTCTGCCCGGATTGCTTCCTTGTGTCTCAATGATGGGCCAACCACGATAATTAGCTCGAATAAGATGATTTAAGACTTTGATTTGTTGTCTATCACATGAAGATGACTTAAACCTGCCCAAACAAACAAGAAATAACTAATTACCTGTCCAATTTTGACACATCATGTTAGTAGATATGTCTTCCTACTTTCAAATTTGGTCTTGAATAATGATTGATTATGATTTTTAATGTCTTAAAATTAAAATGAAGCCAAGTCTAGTCATCTTCTGTTTCATTTGATATGCTTTTTGACTAGGTGATTTTTGGATGATGGCAACTTGTTTGATTGGAAGAACATATTAATAAAATAGGTGTTTGAGATAATATTTAGACCATTTTTTGTTATGTTTGGTTTGAGTTTCAATCTTTAGTAGGCCACCACACAATTTGGACCACATAGGAGCATGGGTAGATGCATATGCTTTGTTGATTTTTGAGGTTCTCTCATTTTAGGATATTTTTTTTTTTAACAAATAAATTTTGTGTGATATACAATACTCTGTACTCATTTTATAAGACAGTACATTCGATTAAAATATCTGTAAACCAAAATTATTAAAACAATACTATTCCCATTGATATTGGTTGTAGCGTCTTGTGTAGCAATGTAGTGAGATATACATGCTTCATGCTTATTCACACACTAAACTTTTTTATGACTTTACAATCGATTATAAATAGTTAATAGTATTTTGTTTGAGAAATGACGTCGTTGGCAATATTTGTACTCCGTATATAATAAGTTTTCTGTAAGTGCTGTTGGATTGTTTTATTTTAGTAACAAAGAGTTATTACTTTTATAGATGTTAGCCTCATAAATGTTTCAGCCATTACTATCTATCTCGATGCCTGTATAGAATTTCCTAGATTTTAAGTGTGGTCACAAAGAAAAGCCGAGAGGAGGAGGTATAATCTATTAGGTGTAAATTAAAGTGAGCCCTCCCTTGTTTTTTCCATCTAAGACAAACTAATATACTTGTGAAGTATATGTTTTTGTTTCAAGAACACAACCTGCTATTTAGTGACAGTTTCTTTTGTAGATTTTTATTTCATTTACATCTGCTGTTCAGGTCATAGATAACACTATTTTTGAGTGACGGTATGGTTGTATGGCTAACTAACCTGAAGTTTGTGAATATATTATCCCTTTCTTGTTTAATCAAGTTGGATTATTAAAAAAATTCTAGTGTTACCTTGGCAACATGTCAACTGTGATACTTATTTAGAGAGTAAACAAAATTATATTTTGTTGTTTAGGTATGTAGGGTAACACCACATCAGCGCTTATACTGTGATGCATAAATCCTGTTTATTTTTGTTGTAATTCTGCTCACAATTTCTCATACTTGTAATGAACCTTTACTCCTTAAGGATATGTTTGATATCATTACTTAACTGTCTACTATAGATTTATTTCTGAAAATGATGATGCTTGTTTGTATTCAATTGCTTGTTTGTGTACTGATGTACTATACTTGTTGATTTGTTGGAAACGTATCAAATAATATGAGTATTTAATGTAGGAAAACATGCACGTTGGATTAAAGTTGTTGATATGCAGCACTCTTTATTATTTTCTTTTTTTCTGTTTATTTTGATTGCCAATGTCATAAGAGTTTCGATTGAATTAAGTAGATATCTACTGTTGATTGTGCTTGATATTCTGAAGTAAGTCAATTAACACTGAGCTGAGAGAACCTTCTAAATTTGCTTTGCAGGTGAACTAATCCGTATTTCAATTGAAGCAACTGTATCATGTTGTAGCACTGAAATCCCAGTCTTTGTCCACAACATCCATCTTTTTAGCTAATCTTTTGTCAACTTTTGGAATCCCAGTTTTTCCAAAATACATAGGGAATGCTGCAAGATGTGCTTGACTTCTAAGTATTCTCGATCTAAGCCCACCTTGTTTAGAGCTCTGTTTGAGCTACCATTATCAGCTATCAATAAGAATAAGCACATTGATTGCTGTTCTTTATGTTTTGAGCTTTACTTCCCCACTGTTGCCAAGAATGTCGAAGACTACCTTGTTTCTACATATGAGCTCTGCGAAGATGGCTGACTGATTTTTGGTATTGCATTACTATAGAGTAAGAATATTAGATACTGCTGTGAATAAATAATCAATCATTACTTTAAAGATGGAGCAAAGCAAAGTCACCATCTTGTTGCAGAAGTATGAGCTGGGAAAGCTTCTTGGACAAGGAACATTTGCAAAGGTGTACTATACGAGAAACATCAAAACTGGTGCAAGTGTTGCGATAAAAGTAGTTGACAAGGAGAAGGTTTTGAAGGGCGGAATGATTGAGCAAATTAAGAGGGAAATTTCGGTTATGGGACTTGTGAAGCACCCAAATGTGGTGCAGCTGTATGAAGTTATGGCCACCAAAACCAAGATCTATTTTGTCATGGAATACGTCAGAGGAGGCGAGCTGTTCAACAAGGTTGCTAAAGGCAAGCTGAAGGTGGATATTGCACGGAAGTATTTCCAACAATTAATATCAGCTGTTGATTACTGTCATAGTAGGGGTGTTTACCATCGAGATTTGAAGCCAGAAAACCTTCTGTTAGATGAAAATGAAAATCTTAAGATCACAGATTTTGGGCTGAGTGCTATCGCTGATACCAGAAAGCAAGACGGTTTGCTTCACACCACCTGTGGGACCCCTGCCTATGTTGCTCCGGATGTTATTCTCAGGAGAGGCTATGACGGAGCAAAAGCTGATATTTGGTCATGTGGAGTAATCTTGTTTGTTCTGTTGGCAGGATATCTCCCGTTCCAAGATTCTAATTTGATGGAAATGTATCGAAAGATTGGAAAGGCAGAGTTTAAATCCCCTAATTGGATTCCCTCAGATGCACGACGATTGCTCATCAAGATCTTGGATCCAAACCCCAAGACACGGATTTCAACAGCAAAGATTATGGAGAATTCTTGGTTCCGAAAAGGGTTTGATTCTAAACTCTTAGAAGTTAGGCCTGTAGTTAATGATATGAAGCCTGATGCGCTAGATGTTGATGCTATCTTTGGGCCTTCTGAGAACCTTGAACCGAAGCAGGAAGATGCTCAGCCTTGTTACAACCTGAATGCATTCGATATTATCTCCTTCTCAGAGGGGTTTGATTTATCTGGTTTATTTGAAGAGAGGAGCCAGAAAAAGGAGGTTAGATTTTCTTCCTGTCAATCTGCTTCAACAATTGTATCAAAGCTGGAGGAAGTAGCTCTGAAGTCAAAGCTAACAGTGAAGAAGAAAGATGGAGGGCTCATGAGATTTGAAGGATGTAAAGGGAGGAAAGGGGTTTTATCTTTCGATGCTGAAATATATGAGGTTACTCCTACCTTTCATATGGTGGAGCTGAAGAAACGTGGCGGGGATTCATACGAGTATCAGAAGGTTGTGAAGCAGGAGATGAGACCAGCTCTCAAGGATATTATTTGGACTTGGCAAGGTGAGTCAGAAGCACAATCTTCACCTGTGCTCCCATTGCCTTTGCCTTCTTCAGAAGAGTCCTAGATTAATGTATCTTGGCTTTAGTTCTTTCTTGGAAAGTTTCCTACTGTTGGCGTTTACATGCCCCTGCGTCTGTTTACTTTATAGAAATACTCTTGGTAATATGTTTTAAATACTCAAGTAAATATGTGATTCCATATTTGATGTGTATTTATGATCTGAAAGATCAAAGATTGCTTATTCTGAACTGATTCTGAAATCAATATGCACAAAAGAAGATGAACTTGAGGCGCAGTTGAATCTTTGTCCTGTTACTACGTGCCCTATATGATACATGATAAATCGAATGGTGCTTTGACAAATGTAGGTGTGCTTTTATTATGTAGCCCTTGCCCTCTTGGGGTGTGAATGTGTGATGCTCGATACTCTTACATGGTTTTCATGGGTATGGACACCTGAAACTTCATTTTCGCCTGTGCCTATACCTTGAAAGTCTTATGTACCACAAAGCTGATCAGTATAGAATTATGTTGTTTTTCTTGCTTTAGCATTATCAACACATCAAGCCTTGAAAACTAAGTCAAGATAATATGACAGGAGCAAAATATGAGCAAAAAATCATCAGTATAACTTGAAGTATATATATCAACTATGAATACGTACATTCAATCTTCGAAGCCAAATCGAGAGAATAATCATATGAAAAACATCGAATCTCTTAGGAGGATCGTTCATTACAAAATGGCGTTGTACTTGCCTCACGCCCTCCAGCATTTGCAAGTACTTTTCATAAGGTATATCCATCAATATTTTCTTCAGATTTGGAATTTCACTAACTGAAACATGGACCGAAAATGTGCTCCAATCAAGAACATCACTAAAAGGAAGGATATAACTTTGAGAGATTAAAACCGGCACACATTCAGCATAGATAGCCTCCACAATTCGAGGGCTAGCAACTTCGAATCCACTAGGGCAAAGACAGAACTTGCTTCTCTTCATCATTTCCTTATAAGAAAGTTCCTTCGGAAGCTCTTCATATACTTGCAAATCCTCATCTTTGCCCTTCCAGTGAGTAAGGAGCGCGGGCCTAATATGGCCATGCATCCGTCCTGCAAAGAATGCAAGGATGGTACGATTTGAAGGGGGTGTTCCGCGGTTTAGGCCAACAAATTCACTACTTGCTAGATTGATTTCTGGGATTGATGCATCTTTTCTTGGATTGAAATTCTCTGATGTGTTCGCGTTGCATAATGCTCGTATCGAATGGAAGTACAATATTGGATGGTACCATGTTGCTCGCGGCCCCTGCAAGTTAAACATGCTTGAGTATTTTGTGTCACTGCTTAATTATCAAAGTTATGGTGATTGCAAAACATATTTACTTCAGCTCTTTTACATCAAATTTTAATACAAAGCTGAATTTTGTTGACTTTAACTTGGAAAGTGATTGTCTACTTAATTGATTTATGACTAATACATTTAATTTATATGTGCACTGTCCTAAATGTAGATGTAATGAATGTGTACAATAATTTTAAATATGTCATGTATGGTAGTCTATCATAACATTAACAACCTACAATTTATACTATGATATATAAAGACATGGTAAGATTGGTAACACTACCTCGTCTTCAATCATCTAGAGCCAATCTATCCAACCCTAGACAACATCAATCGTTACATGATTCCATTTGAACGTAATCCATCCAATTTAATATAATGATAGTGACTACGACTAAATTTGCTTCATTTTCTTAATTGATATTCACATTTGTATCTATATATCACCATAAAAATAGTCGAATAAGTGCAAAAAGTCAAAGTATGTCATGTAAATAGAGATAGAGAGAACAGTGCGAAATTTGAAATCATACCCAATCGTGGCAAGAAAGCATGAAGTGATCGGCTCCAAGACTCCTATTCCAAAAAGGGTACTTGTGTGATATGACATCCACATAATCAAGAATTGTGCGCTCTAAAACAGCCTTGTCACGTACAATTGGATCAAAAAGATGTTCAAGTATCATAACCACACTAAAGGGAAGAAAATAAACATGAGCTTCATCTTGATCATTTGTCCTAAATTGATTGCTCTTCTCTATCAAATTCATGAAGATGCCTTCCATTGAGTATATACCTTTGCATGGACCATGATGAAATAAAGGTGGCTCCCCTTCTTCATAAATATAAATCTTGAACATCTTTTCCATTAATAAGTAGCTCCTATGAATAAGATCGATGAAGATGAAATATTCAACTTATAGACCAATACTTTAAAAAGCAAAAATCACTTTTCCATGAATTTTATATTCGATACGAGCACAATTTTCTAGAAAAAGTGAGGACCAAATTATTAAATCGGGACATCATAAGGGAAGATAAGTATGAGAGAAAACAATTATGGAACGAAGCAGGGGTGAAGCCGGGATTTTAAAGCTATAGGGGCCGACTAACACTTTAATAAAAAAATTAATGTGAAAAGGGGTTTGATCCTAGGATCTAATTAAAACCTCAAACAATGGGATTCAAACCATTGCTGCAATCGTTAAGTACAACTTAAGTTATACCTAGAATATTACTACTCCTTACGTGTTTTAATAATTACAGTTTCACTTTATTCACTATTTACATAATGATTTTGACTTGATTAATTTACCAATATATAAAAAACAAATGTCATTGTATAATACATCGTTAGATTCGTTGTAATATATACTTTCATAGTATCAACTTTTCTATGATTTACTAATATATAATTACATAAATTAATGGTCAAACTTGTGCCTCAGCATGCGTATTTGGTCAAACTGTAACACTTATTAAAAACACGAAGGGCGTACATCTGTTTCATATTATTTGCAAATATTAGACATTTTTTCTCTCTATTTTATGTCAAATCATTGCAAAAAATATGAAATGGAGATAATATTTATTTGAAAAACTTATAGGGGTCAGCAGTTAAGATAATAAGCCACAAAATTGGGCCATGGGGGTCGGGCCTCCACCCGCCCCCCATGTAGCTTTCGCCCTTGGAACGAAGAGAGTAGTACAATAATTATATACTTCGTAGAATTTAGGATATTCGAGGTTAGATCTCCTTTCTCGATCAACACACTTATTCCAATTCGAAGTTGTAAATTGGTTACACATTATTTTATTTTACTGTTGTTAACATATATTACCTGATTTGGCAATGAGTAGTCAGTTCGATTATTGACTGTTTGTGTGAGTTGATTTGACTAGCTGATTATATGAGTCCTTCGACTAGTTGCTTATATTAATTGTTTATGTAAAAGTATTGATAAATAACTGTTACTTTGTATCTAATAGGAACTTCATAAGCATAGTTACTACGAGTATTAGCTTAAGCAAATTTAGTAAGGGTAGTAAATATGATTAACAAATTTGGTAAGGGTAGTAAATATGATTAATTATTTTAGGATATAAAAGTCATTTTCTCTCAACTACCAATCTACCACAAACCCCTATAATCAAAAGCTCATACAATTAGCTTGTTTTAGCTTTTCCAAAAGAAGCTTTTTAGCTAAAACAAGCTTTTTGGACCCAAATTCCTGTCTTTTGCCTCAAGCTTCATTTCTTGTCCCAAACCTTTACAAACCAAACAAGTTGTGAAAATACTAAGGTAATCATCTTAAAATTGTCACACCAAGATCTTTTTATAGTGATCAAAGAAATTTTGATCACCATAAGATAGATAACGTGATAGCATACAAGTCACATTTAAAGTGATCTCTTTAATTTACCTTTATTTTTTCTACAAAATAAAGATAAAAATTAGATAATTTAGTGGCTTTCATTATGCATTGTCATCAATCTTATGGTGATCAACCTTTCCTTGATTACCATAAAAAGTTTCACTCGTGAAATTTTTTTCTATTAATACAATTATTAACCAAAAGTTGATCACCATAAGGGTGATGACGTGATAGCATACAAGTCACATTTTGAAAGTGTTTTATTTTACCTTTATTTTTTCCACGAAATCTTTTAATGAATTTTATTTAATTGTTTAAATCCCGAAAAATATTTGGATAATTGCTATTTATATAATACGGAGTAAAATATTAAGGTAAAATAAGCAAAATTATGTAGCTCTTATTATTGTTATTTCTTCCTATCATCAACTTTATGGTGATGAACTTTTTATTGATCACCATTAAAAGAATCGGGCCTTTAATTTCATCAACGGGTCTTTTCATAGTGATCATCTAAAAATTGATCATCATAACGATGATTATGTGGCAGCATAAAATCCATATATATACTGATATAAGAAATGGTAAAAGTGGCTCCCTTGTATTTTACTTTTATTTTTCTTTACAAATAAATCTTTTGAATGAATTTCCTACAGAGTATTATTTTTAAACGGCTTGTCTTGTGTGCGGTAGAGTAATTTTATAACACTTACCGAGTAATTCTTATGATATTGATTGAGTAACCTCTAAACGGACACGATCAAGTAATCCTATAACACTAACGAATTTATCGTTATTACACTGACCGATTAACCCCTATAACACTTGCGGAGTAAGGGTCTGTTCTGATTTACTGAAATGAACTGAATAGAGCTGAAATGAATTGTTAATGAGAGAAGGAAATTAAAAGCTAAATTAAACTGAACTGAAATTAAGCTGAAGAGAAAAGGCCCTAACTCTCATTATGGTTCACCACACTGTGTGGCGAGTTGCGGGCCATATATATATAAGAATATGTGATTTTCAAATTCCAAAAAAAAATATGACTTTTTTTTTTTTTTTGAGGGAATATATATTATAGAAAAATAAGTGGAAAATTGATGAATTTCCAACAGCTAGTTAGCATTTTTACATTTAACTATTTAAGAAATGAAGTAGTACGTGGGGAAAGTGAACAAGTTCAAGTGATTTATGAGTAGGGTAAGGGGTCAAATGCACGTAGCACATGGCATTAATTGCTGCATAAATCAGGTGTTGTCAGCCTAAATAAATTTCTAATCGCAAATATTGACAAACATTAATTATTCTTGAATTCCAAACCCCAAGTTTCAATGCAAATGAGTTAAGATTTTCTGTCTTCAAGCAATTACGAGTACTCCCTCCGTTCCTAAAGTACATTCCTATTTCTAGCATTTGTTCCTCACATAATAGAGAGAAATAGGAATGTAATTTAGGGATGGAAGGGTAGTTTTTACTCGTACCATTTGTTTTGAAATGATCTTCAAGCAATTGTTTAATTTTTTTGGATGAATGAAATAAAAGTTTATATTACTAAGGAGTAAATTAAGTGAAAAACAACCCCTACATATTTATTTAATTTTATTTGAATGAATGAAAAGTTTATATTACTCCATATTAGTAAAAATATATGCTCAATGTAAAAATAGTACTCCATACATGTTTTTAATTATAAACTCAATTTAATTTAATTTAATGTTTAACGAGCTTACGTTAAGAAATTGAACTATTACTCGTACCGTTTAAAGGCGAAAGCATTCTTGTATATGTTGACATGAGGTTGTACATCATCATCTTCAAGAGAAATAATATTGGAAGTGTTACTTTCAAAAGCTTGTTTAATCAAAATTCTTGCTCTTGTAAGATCTTCTTCCATATTTTCTACCTTTTCATCTTTCTTTCTTCCAATTAATACTTTATCAATCTCATCACGCAATTTCTTCATCGTTCTTTGCTTTTTCTCCTCCTAAAACAACATAGTAAAATATAAATTAACAATCTAAGTAATACAAGAAAATAAATTTTTTTAATATAAAAAAATTGAACTAAAATTAAGGGGGAAAAGGGCAATTTTAAATGTAATATATCATCATTTGATACATAAATTATATCCTAGAGAATAATCATATGATACACAAAATTAATAAAAGATTATATTATAAATTGAAAGTATACTAATTAAAGTGATTTATTTTAGAAAAAGACAAGAAGCACTACATGTATACAAGATTGTGGAGAACAAAGAATCTTATTTTTGCAACTTTTAAGGATACAACCCTTTTTTTTTCCAAGGAAAACCTTTTAAGAATTCAACTTTAAGAAACATAAATATATTCGAGATAATTAAGTATTTACAAAATATTGTAAAAATATGATATACTTCCAAAGAATATAATTAATTATATTAAGGTTCAACTTGAAGAAATCTAAATATATTCGAGATAATTAAGTATTTACAAAATATCATCAATATATGACATGAAAATGAACTTACGGATTTTGATAAAGTGGAAGAATTGTGAATAACGGCAAGAGAATGCACCAAAGAATCAAACGACAATGACGAAGTAACTCCATGATCGATAACAATATTATTTTGAGTTGAATTTGTATTTGTTGTAGGCCAAAACCAAGAAGATGATGCAAAATAGAAGAAATTTGAAAAAGAATTTGAACTTTTTGATTGAAAAATGATAGCAACTAATGCTAAAATAGCTAATATTGAAATAAAGACATGTAAATGTTTGGTGTAAAATGAACTCATTATAGTTTTCCTAGCATTACTCGGGCTTTCTCATTTTATAACTCTTTTAAAAGACTATTGATAGAGTTTGTACGATTAAATAAGAGCCATTGTAATTAATTAATGGGTAATGTTATATAGCCCTTAGGTCTATATATAAGCATTGAATTTACTTTTGGAAAATGTATAAAGTTAGGAATTCATGACAAAAACACGCGCAAATCGGTGTAATTAGTGTGTTTTTGTCATGATTTTCTAAATTTAAACAATTTTCAAGAGTAAATTAAATGCTTATATGTAGCCCTTAGGGCTATGTATATCATTTTCCTTAATTAATTATTAACTTTAGTAATGGTAATTAATTAATTATTATTAGTAACAATGGTAAAAAGGTTTTGACTGTTCGATTGGATCTACTTTAATTTCCTGACAATTAATTAAAGACTCTTTTTTTGGAAGAAAATAAAATAAATGTAGTATGTACTTTGATTTTTGGGAAAGGAAGTCATAAAAGAGGTAGACAAAAACTTGTCGGTTGAACTTCCTTCGAGAATAGTTTAGACATTGACAAATTTTTTATGTTCTCATTTAGTAGCCGATTATCAAGGGTAATAACAAAGGAAAATGCTATACTGCATTATATTAACACTTGAAAATCGTAAAAAGTTAAGAAATTATAAAAATATAAACACTAATCACACTAATTTAAGCGTGTTTTTGTCATAAATTTCTAATTTTATACTCCATTTTCAAGAGTGTATTTAATGCTTATTTATAGCCCTTAGGGCTACATATAGCATTACCCAATAACAAAATAATTGGATTTTTATGTTAAGGTAAGGTGACTAGGGTCGGGTTCAATGTGAATAATCGGATTAAGTGTAACTCGGGTTTAAATTATCTTAAATCATTGTGCTCATACAAGTCAAAACTTATATTGAATTACTTTCAAATCGGATTTAATTTTAACACCTTTAATGTCAACTCCAAAGATCTATGCACGTCAGTGTTGGAATGCGGGACTGGTGCATCCACACATATACGCTCAATAAATGCCTAAATCTCGACAAGCCATGCTAGATTGCTAGATTTGTGCTTCCACGCAATTGTTGGTTTACGCTAGATGTTGCAATGCACAACGCTGAAGGTTGCACTAATTCGCGTAGTACTCGTATATATGTTTATGTAATGACTACAAGTATAGTGATCTTGATTAATCATCGATAATAATGAACGTGCTTGCATGATTGTAGCGTATCATGTTAACTTCTGTTATCTAAACACCCCAAATCATTGAAAAACCAAAACGAGACAGATGAATCATCTAGTATGATCTAATCTAGTATGATACCAGGACTCGTAAAATGATTGCACGATAAGCAGCCCCCTACCTCATAGCTGCCTTAACGAGGGCTAAGCTCTGCTTTGCCCGCTACCTGGTTAGCATACATCACTCTGATAAGATCCTAAGTTGAAGAGCATATCTGACCATAGTCTAGTAGTAGACAGTAAGGACCATGGTTGATTCCCGATTCGTAGCCTTGGTGCACAACTAATAAATAAGCTACGACTTTTGAGGTAATCCTGACTCTAAAGTCCGAATAGCAATCGAAACAAGTGAGCATCTGAGCTTCGTTTTCTTTCAAGAAGGGTAGTCAGTCATAAACTAATTTCTTTTCTAAAATGATAAGTGATCTTACATAATTCGCGATAAGAAATGTAGAAAAGGGGGGACTCAAGCTCTTTTACGTTGGAATTTATGATTCCAAGAGCTTATGTTATCTTTAAGTCTTTCAGATATCAGCCTAAAACATACCCACATGACACAAACTAAAACAAAAGCTAATAATTAAGGTGGGGAATCATTGTCCAGCACCGCTATTGATATGATGAGAATGGAACTGCATCATTTAGCAACTCATAGGCACCAACCGAGGAGGCTATATGTGAACGAATTGCTAGACCTATGCATACTCATCGGCCTGATATCATATTAGTTACAAAATCAGGGACCTTGATGCATAAGAACCCCGCTATCTAACTATCTCAAAATAAAATGAAGCGAGAGCCAAAATTGACAACAAGATAAAAGAACAGATAGGAACTTTCCTGCTCATAGACATGGAGTATAAACCATTGAACATGGGAAGGGGCCAAAAGTAGTGATCTTACCAACATTTTTTTTTTTTTTTCCGCGGATGCACTAAAAGCATGCATGCCCTTTTTGTATTCCTAACCCGTTGCTAATGTAAGTAAACATCGGTCACCCTTAAAGGAGAAGGATGATACAATGCTTACAGTGTATCTGAAGTGCCCTCAAAAAGAGGCTGGCAGCCTCGTCAAGAACATGTATACTAAAAAGTACCCTCATAAGTTTTCCTCTCATTTTTTTTTTCTTTCTTTTCCTTTATGTTCTTTTTGCTTTTTCTACCTTTCATTCAAATGACCAAAGTGAATGTACATTTGGGGGAGAGTATAAGCCACCAAAAGGAGATTTGACAATAGATGGGTTTGTAACACCTTCTCCGATGCCCTGAACAGACCATTCATTCCTGCTACAAGGAAAAATTAACATTGTCATTAGACAACCACTCGAAAGCAAGCGATGTAAAACAAGAGAGAATGAGCATAGCAAACAACAATAAAATATCATGTCTTATGTCAGTCATAACTGCTTGCAGTCTATATAAGGCATCCAACCAGTATTCTGCAAGCCAAAGAGATTTTTTTGGCAACGTTTCGTTTTCTTACCCCTTCTTTTGCTAGAGACCAGGGGTGCAGACCTGTCATGAGGTTGATGTCTAAAAAAGTTCAAATACCAATCTTGTTTAAAAATTCCTAAAGAGAAAGCTGAAGTAACCGCAGCAGTTAGTCAAATTATGCCAGACAGTAACCAGTACTCCTAAAATTTTGGATTACTTAGCAATACAATGGTTGAACCACATGCATTGTCAAGCACATCCCTACTGAATAATTTAAGTATGATAACCAAAACTGCATATGACTCGTGCTTGTCCACTTAATAACATATCTCAGTAGTATAAGAAAGCACCACTTAGCCCCACATAAAGGCCAATTAAAAACTAAGCACAAACAAAGCAGACTAAGTAGCAGGTCAGCAACCCCGTAAAGTTCTTAAAACACCGATGGATTAAGGTATATTGATCAGTTCTCCAAGAGCTGATTTCACGAGCAGAAAAAACTGATTAACCAAAAGAGTCTTCAATATACAAATGTCCGACTTTGGTTTACAAAAAACTTAATCAAATATCTAGCGGCAATAAGTCATACATATACTATTTACTTGCCTTCAAATCAATATTCTGGGTCGAACAGGCGCTAAATCATTAAAATATTAAAGCAAGGAAAACAGAGCCCATATGAAATAGTGTGGATACTAAAACATTGACTTCATTTAACCCCTCCCTTTCTCTTCAAGGCCCTAGGCAAGAGCCTCATTAACGGCATGGGGACAAAGGTTACTTGGTTAGGTATGTTTAAAGTTTAAAGAAGAAAAGTAACAAGCAGCTATTACTAATAGCCACTAATAATGTAAGTCCAAAAATAATTACATAAACATGAAAAGACAAGGCATCTTTCAGATAACTGATAAATATATTTCAGTCTTTGATGCTGCCAATAATAGTTAAAATCAAATTTTATTTTCCTTTCGGTAGCTAATACTAATAGCCACTAATAATGTAAGTCCAAAAATAATTTCTTGCATTTTTCTTAATGTAAATGTCCCAAAACTTTTTTACATTTTGGCCTTTTGGGGTAATAAACACCTGGTCATGTTCCCACAATACCCTGATGGGCACAATCTCAATTGTACTTTAACAGTTTTCCTACATAAAATTATAACTCCCACTTTCAATTTTAAATACTAGTACTTCAACTATTAAGTCCTATATTCTAGCCTTGTAATGTAACAACCTACTGTGAAACCCAGCAAGGGCCGCAGGGAGGAAGTTATAATTCTTAAATTGGATAATATATTAATATGTAATCCCTCAGTATCAAATTTTGTTCTCCACTTCCCGTCTTGGTTCATCTCAAACATTTCTCAAGATTGGATAGTACTGAAATTAGCAATCTTAACATTCTATAAGGAAGGAGGTGCAAAATAGGGGATCTAGAGCAGAGTTTGTGACTCATGGTGAGGCTTGTATTGTTAACATTAATTTAATTTAAGACAATAGGACAAACAATAGTCATCAATCATATGGATAATAAAGCATTGAACCTAGATCCATATAATGGCTACTTATCTGAGGCTCTGAGCAGCTTAAAGAAATATTGCTACTGAGAGCTGGCATCCCCAACATCAAATATCAGGTAGTCACTCAGGTAAATGCCCCAAGCAGGAAGAAAAATCAAATAGCAGTTAAAACAGCTCAGGATTTCCAAACACAGATAAAAGAGTGACTTTCATAGGTATCCTTTGCTATCCCACAATTTAAAGTTTTAACAATCAGAGCAAAGAAAAATTCATTTGGTATCTTCAGAGAAAACACAATTTTCTTGTTAACAAGTCCAATCAGGAAGAGATCAAAGAGGGAGGGAGGGAGGGAGGGAGAGTAAAGGATGTTTGTTTTACAAAAAGAGGTGAAAACGGAAATCAAAGGAAACAAAAAGGAAGAGCAAATTCATCCTACCCATTAGTTATTTAGTTTAATTTTAAAGGAAGGTTACACCTATCTTGCTTTTCCTTCTGCTTCATCAGCTTTAACTCATACTGTACATAACAATACCAAAAATGAAGGACATCTTTGCAACACCTAAATCGCAAAATTATTTCTGCTCTCAACCACCATTTCCTTGTAATCAGTCCCAACCATCTCCATCAACTCCACTCTCACCTCCTTACCAATAACCAAACCAAACTGTAACCACAACCTCTTTTCCCTCCTAGCCTCCCATACCCCTCCTAGTCCCCTCATTTCTCATAACCTTTACTTACTACACAACAACCGCTTTTCCCTCATAGCCTCCCATTCCCTTCCTAGTCTCCCCATTCTCATATCCTGAACCTATTACACAAGGCAATTCCAAACAGAAAGTTGGTGTGTTATCGACAATTCCATCCTTCTTTCCCCTAAAACAAATTAAGCGAATGGGAGGCCGGGCTGAGTTGGTTGAAAGCTTTGACCTTCAAAATAGAGCACATGTCATGGCCTTCACCAACCTCTTGACGTCCAAATTGAAGGGAGAAAGAAGATAAGCCTAATTTAGGAAATAATCAAATAATTGATGAAAGCATGGTCATGTCTCAATCTCTGCTCAAACATTTTGTCCCTTTAAAAAAGATTTTATATATATTTAAGGTAGGTTTTGGAGCTTGCATTCAATTTGAGTAGTTAAGAAGATTTTACTCATATATATCATAATTTGAATTTCACATTTTTTATTTTTGAATTTCTTCTAAAGTACAATTTATTTGTTATATGAAAAACGTGGGTTGGAAATTTTCGAATACCTTATATGGTAGCCATATTTAAGAAATTGATCACCATACTCTTTTGACTGTCCAAAATTTTGGAGTAGAGTGTTGTCAAACACTAGATCGACACGACACCCAAATCTCAGTCGGGTTAGCATATCTTATAAACAACCAACCCCCACTGTCTTGTTTTTTATATTCACCTTTAATCAATCGAGCTCCACAATAATATTAAAGTGTTCAATCAATCAAGATTGGAAGGCTACAAGGAACCCCCAAGATTGGAGGAAGAGCACCTTGGTCCCGATCTATAAAAACAACGGAGACACTCAAGATTATTCTAACTATGGAGGGATCAAACTTATGAGCCACACTATAAAGTTGTGGGAAAGAGTAATCAAACATAGGTTAAGGGCATACACAAGCATTTCGGATCACCAATTTGGTTTTATGCCTAGGAGATCTAATATGGAAGCAATCCATTTGATAAGACAAAGATAGAGTTTTATAGGGTAAAGAAGAAAGATTTTCATAAGGTCTATTGATTTAGAGAAGGCATATGACAAGGTGCCAAGAGAGGTACTTTGGTGGCCAATGTTAAACGAAGGTATCCCACGAAGGTACGTGGACTTGGTTAAGGATATGTATCGGGATATGTCAACAAATGTGAGGACATGAGGAGGGTTGACAAAAGATTTCCCTATTACAATCGGATTACATCAAGCATTGAGTCCTTTTCTTTTGGCAACGGTTCCAGATGATTCAAGATGAGGTTCCATGGTGTATGTTGTTTGCGGATGATATCATTTTGGTGGATGAAACTAAAGATGGGGTAAATGCCAAATTGGAGCAATGGAGGCAAAGGTTGGAATCTATATGGTTTAAGCTAAATCGGAGTAAGACTGAATACTTAGTGTGTAGCTTTGGTACTCGGCAATGATGTGGTGAGTTTAAATGGAAAAGACTTGACCATGCGTGAATGTTTAAATATCTTGGGTCAATCATCCTGAAAAATGGTGACATTGATCAAGACATGGCCCACAGGATTAAAACAGGGTGGCTTATGTGGAGAGCGGCACGGGAGTGTTATGTGACCAAAGCAATTCCTTACATTGAGGGTAATATCTACAGGATTGCCATGAGACCAGTGTTACTCTATGGTACATAATGTTGGGCTTCTAAGGAGCACATTAAAAAGATGGAGATTACGGAAATGTGCATATTAAGATGGATGTGTGGCAACACTCTAAAAGATAGAATAAAAAATGAGGTTATTTGCAAGAAAGTGGGGGTGGCAACCATTGCAGACAAACTAAGGGAAAATCGCCTGCATTGGTTTGGACATGTAAGACGGAGACCCAGGGTGCACAAGTACGAAGATTGGAAGAGTGGGACCATGGAGGGGTTAAACGAGAAAGAGGGGGACTAAAAATGACTTGATTGGAAGGAGTTACGAAGGATATGAAGTACATGGATTTGCATGAGGATGAGGCATTGGATCGTAAGGGATGGAGTAGGAAGATTTTTGTCGATGACTACACGGAATAATCACTTTTGGTTCATGTAGTTGACCTCACCTATTGGATTAAGGCTGTGATTGATGGATATTGTGTTCACCTTTGTAAAAACTTGTGCAAAAGGTAAATAGGAAATTTAATTGGGGACAAAAGGAGTACTTATTATTACTTGTAGATGTCATGCAATAACAACTAAGAACCAGGATATCAACTATAACTCATCATACCATCAGGGCAACGTGAAGCAAGCATACCATTTACAAGGCAGTTAGCTAGCTGCACAACTGCTCGTCATGAGCTAAGACGTAGAAGGGACCAAGAAGCATGGGTCGAATATGGATACCAATATAACTACTCACAGCATTCATTCAAAGCACTATAGTCATGGAATCTTCGGAATCTTCTCACTGTCTGCTGTACAATTCTCCTATAAATCCCCTCCAACCCAACATAGATGGAAAGAGAGGACTGTTATAAAGGCAACACACTATACAGTTGTGAGGAACCACCTTTAATGTAGTGCTATATCCTTACGCTAGATTAATGTAGTGCTATACAACAGAAGTTCGTAATTGCCTCCCCCCTCACCCCCCCCCCCAACAATTAGCACTCTAACAGAGTAACAAGTACATGGTACAAGTCTAGAGCATCACAAGACTCATTGTGAACAGCAAAGTCATAGGCTTCAACAAAAAGTTATATTTAAATCCTTAACTTTACAAGATAAGGCAACAAGAAACAAGGGAAAAAACGATACAGCTAATAAGGATTTAAAATTCCAATATATATCAAGAAATTTATCATATTGATTTAAAAATATATATCTCATCTTCATTCTAAATAACATAAATTATATAATAAAATAGTTGGATACAAATAATAACAAAAATAACAAGGAAATTTCAAAATAAATAAATAAATTTGTAAAAATCAGTAGCACCATAAAATAAGTAAATAAATTTGTTAAAGGGGCACACCTCTTTATCCAAGAGATATGGTCCCATCCTGGCATTCCTGGGCCTAAATGTACCTACCCATGAGAAAAGCTATCCAATGGCTTTTGAAATAATTGATGTGGTATTACCGTATTATAGTTTCAGTTGCATTGTAAAAATTAAAACAAATAAAAACTTAAAAATAAATAAATATAAAAATATAAAAATATAAAAAATAAAATAAAAACTGAATTGTGAAGGAATGCAGTATTAAAAACTGTTGGGAAGCTAGTTGGTTTAAAATGCAACTTGCTAGTGCAAAAGTAGATATTAGAAGGATAAAATCAGTAGAGTAAAAAAATTTACCTGTTTACAGAGAAAAAATCTAAGTAGTAAATAAAAGTTCAAGTAATTTTTCCTTGTCACTTGATTCGTTGAGAACTCCGCCAGTGGGTTCCCCGCTGCCAGTCCCAAGCCTGGATAAAGGAGGAGGGTTACGGTAGGCCAGTGACAGCCAGTATAAAACTTCGTCACATCCAATGACATGAGCCAAACAGATATTTTCGTGGGGGCGTTCCCTACTCAGCGACGCGCTGCACTTCCTAGACCCGGGTGTAGTGATAAGTATGCAAGGGTTGCTAGGTCGTCGCCCAGAAGCGACGCGCCACATTGCCCGAGTGTGGTGTCAAATGAGCAAGGGCGTGCCATTGGGGCGTTCCCTACTGAGCGACGCGCTGCACTTCCCAGACCCGGGTGCAGTGATAAGTATGCAAGGGTTGCTAGGTCGTCGCCCAGAAGCGACGCGCCACATTGCCCGAGTGTGGTGTCAAATGAGCAAGGGCCTGGAGTTGGGACCAGGAGGGAGCGTGGGAGAAAGGAATTTAGTTTGCGGATTGGTTCTTGGAATGTGGGGTCTCTTACGGGAAAATCAGCAGAAGTGGTAGAAGTAATGAAGAGACGACGCGTGAACATCATGTGCCTCCAAGAGACAAGATGGACAGGAGAAGGAGTTCGAGGCTTGGTTTTGGGGTATAAGGTATGGTATGTTGGGCAAGAAACGAGCCACAGGACAAGGAATGGTGGAGCTAGGAACGGAGTTGGTGTGGTTCTCGATGAGAGGTTGGCAAAAGAGGTGATCGAGGTCTATCGGAAGAACGATAGGTTGATAAGGCTGAAGTTGCTATGTGGCAAGGAGATTGTGAATGTTATCAGTGCTTATGCTCCCCAAGTGGGTTTAGATGCGGAAGAGAAACGACAATTTTGGGAGGATCTAGACGAGGTGGTACAGGGTGTCCACCACTCAGAGAAGTTATATATTGGAGGGGATCTAAATGGGCACGTTGGGGCGAGCCGAGATGGCTATGGGAGTGTCCATGGAGGCTTTGGGTATGGGCAGAGGGACGCCGGTGGTGAAGCTATTATGGATTTTGCCCAATCATATGATTTAATTTTGGCTAATACTTGGTTTAAGAAGAGGGATTCACACTTGATAACTTTTCGGAGTGGAGCAAATGCAACTCAAATAGACTTCCTGCTCACAAGGAGCATAGATAGACAAAGTTGCCTAAACTGTAAGGTTATCCCAGGGGAAAGTGTGGTCACCCAACACCGGCTATTGGTAATGACTATTCGTCTGAAAGAGAAGGCGAAGAAAAAAGTTAGACAAGAAGAACCGAGGATAAGATGGTGGACCCTAAGGGATGCAAAGGCTAAGGTTTTTACAGAAAAGGTAACTGAAGAAGCGGATTGGGATGGAGAGGTGGATCCGGACATGACTTGGTTACGAATGAAGAACTGTTTCCTAAGAGTGGCCAAAGAGGTTTTAGGGGAAGTAAGGGGAAGAACTTCGATACAGAGAGATACTTCGTGGTGGAATGAAGAGGTGAAAGCAGTAATTAAGCAAAAAAGGGAATGCTATCAAGCCTTAGGAAAATGTAGGAGTGATGAAACCTTTGCAGCGTATAAGGAGGCTAAGAGTAAGGCAAAGGCAGCTGTTCGTCAAGCGAAAGAAAAGGCATATCAGGAGGTTTATGAAAAACTTGATTCCAAGGAGGGAGAAAGGATCATTTATAAGATGGCAAAGAGAAGACAAGAGGCAAGGAAGGATATTGGCATGGTGAAGTGTGTCAAAGATAAGAACCAAATGGTCCTAGTGCAAGAGGAGGACATCAAGGACAGGTGGAAGGGGTACTTCGATGAATTATTTAATGGAAGTAATGGAGTTGTGATAGGAGATACCTCTGTGAGTGATGAAGAAATCAACATGGAGTATGTGCGAAGGATTAGGAGAGTAGAGGTGGAGATTGCACTGAGGAAGTTGAAACCTAAGAAGGCGGTTGGCCCTGATGGGGTACCGATAGAGGTGTGGAGGTGTTTGGGTAAGATTGGTATTGATTGGTTAACAAACCTTTTCAACAAGATATGGACGGCTACAAGGATCCCACAAGATTGGAGGAAGAGCACCTTGGTCCCGGTTTATAAAAACAAAGGAGACGCTCAAGATTGTTCTAACTACCGAGGAATTAAGCTTATGAGCCACACTATGAAGCTGTGGGAAAGGGTGATTGAACAAAGGTTGAGGGCATACACAAGCATTTCAGATAACCAATTTGGTTTTATGTCTGGGAGATCTACTATGGAGGCAATCCATTTGATAAGACAAATGATGGAGTTTTATAGGGTAAAGAAGAAAGATCTTCATATGGTCTTTATTGATTTAGAGAAGGCATATGACAAGGTGCCAAGAGAGATACTTTGGTGGGCAATGTTGAAGAAAGGTATCCCACGAAGGTATGTAGACCTAGTTAAGGATATGTATCGGGATGTGTCAACAAATGTGAGGACATGCGGAGGGTTGACAAAAGATTTCCCTATTACAATCGGATTGCATCAAGGGTCTGCATTAAGCCCTTTTCTTTTTGCAACGGTTCTAGATGAATTAACTAGACCAATTCAAGATGAGGTTCCATGGTGTATGTTGTTCGCGGATGATATCGTTTTGGTGGATGAGACTAAGGATGGGCTTAATGTTAAGTTGGAGCAATGGAGGCAAAGGTTGGAATCTAGAGGGTTTAAGCTAAGTCGGAGTAAGACTGAATATTTGGTATGTCGTTTTGGCACTCAGAGGGGGACAAGCAATGAAGTGGTGAGTTTGGATGGAAAGGATTTGACCATGAGTGAATGTTTTAAGTATCTTGGGTCGATCATCCAGAAGAATGGTGACATTGATCAAGACGTAACCCACAGAATTAAGTCAGGGTGGCTTAAATGGAGAGCGGCCACGGGAGTGTTATGCGACCGCAGCATTCCCCTACAGTTGAAGGGAAAATTCTACAGGACTGCCATAAGACCAGTGTTGCTCTATGGTACAGAATGTTGGGCTTCTAAGAAAGAGCATATTAAAAAGATGGAGGTTACGGAAATGCGCATGTTAAGGTGGATGTGTGGAAACACTTTAAGAGATAGAATCAGAAATGAGGTTATTCGCAAGAAAGTAGGTGTGGCAGACATTGCAGATAAATTAAGGGAAAATCGTCTGCGTTGGTTTGGACATGTAAGACGGAGACCCGTGGGTGCACCGGTGCGAAGAGTGGAAGAGTGGGATCATGGTGGGATTAAACGAGGAAGAGGGAGACCAAAAATGACTTGGTTGGAAGGAGTGAGGAAGGATATGAAGTGCATGGATTTACGTGAGGATGAAGTTTTGGATCGTAAGGGATGGAGGAGAAAAATTTATGTTGATGACTACACGGAAGAATCATATTTGGTTCATGTTAGCCGACCCCACTTTTGGGATTAAGGCTTTGATTGATTGATTGATTGACTTGATTCGTTGAGAGAGAGGGGAGGAGGAGGTAGGAGAATTCATGAGATTATGTGAATAAAGTACACCTTATGCGGTAATTTTATAGGTTCAAAGTTACCTAGAAAGGCTTAGTTGCAAGTTTGCAACTGATACGACATTTCCATGAAAGGGAAATATTGAAAATAAAAGAAAATAGAGAATGTATAAGATACCTAGTTTAAATCAACATTTATTGCCTTTCCAGATTGACTTCCATATCAGGCACTGTCTAGAGATTTCAGACAAACTAGCATCAGAGAAATTATGGAAAAAACCCCATCTTTTTTTTACCATCGGCAAAATTAATGATTCATGACAAACTCCACCAAGGCTAACAAAGATCCACAGTTTTTTTTTTTTTTTTTTTTTTTTTGCTGCTCCAAGACATTATCCTTAGCAATGGAGGTGAGTTTTAACAGCAAATGAAATGATT
This sequence comes from Chenopodium album, assembly GCF_948465745.1. Classification (NCBI taxonomy): domain Eukaryota; kingdom Viridiplantae; phylum Streptophyta; class Magnoliopsida; order Caryophyllales; family Amaranthaceae; genus Chenopodium; species Chenopodium album. The sequence continues at coordinate 1,952,601 of NC_137836.1, read as the reverse complement.
TACAGAAATCCACAAACGGAGTTGCTACAAAAAACATGGTCATAGTTGTACTGTCTGAAATGTTGCATTTGAAATGTCAAGAGTGAGTTAGTCATTTAGGAAGTGTTTGGTTCAATTTGTTACAAAACACATGGTCATCTAATTTCATGTCATTCATGACAACCTGCAACCACAATGTATATAAAACCAACAGATGTGATTCATGTCATTCATCCAAAGACTACATATGCTAATTCTTTGGATATTTAAAGTCAGATGTATGCACTTCACGGTTTCAACTCTCTAGGAACTTGCATACTCAGCCAACAGGCCCCAGAAAATATAGTAACCCAGCAAAAGTTATGGCCCAAAATAGAGATTAAAACCACCAATTAAAAGACAAAGGAGTAAGGCAATTGTTTTTATACATAGAAGACAACGCAGCAGGTCCTAGCATGTGTCTAGATTATAAGTTAAGTGATCCAGGTAGCAACAGAACATAAAGTATCAATAAATACATAAGCTGATTCACATAACAGAATCAAGACATGCAATTTGTCATCCATTTTCCAGCAACTAAATATCAAATAGTAAAAGAAAAATTGCATATTAGATGCATAAAGGTGGTAACTTACTTGGACCAGCTCACTGTGGATGGATCAAGACCATTGGCAGCAGCGCTAGGACTCCCAAACAAAAGTTTGCTCTCGGAAGCTTCCTCTGTAGGACTAACAGGAAGATTGAGTTCACTGCTACACAGCGGTGGATAAAAAGCCTTCTGCATCCATTGATCTTGATCATAAGAGCTGGAACCAGAGACACCAAAGGCACTATAACTTTGAGCATTTCCCATGGTGGCCTTCTGAGGTGAATGTGTTCCTGAAGCAATATGGCTCTCATTTGTAAACAAAGAAGCCATGGTCTTCTGCGGTGATTGATGCATCAGGTCTTCACTGTTAAGTCTGCTTCGCTCTAGAGGTGAAATCCAACTGGCAGAACCACCAACCAAGCTTAACCCATCAGGACCAAGTGGAGAAGAATTCCACATATGCCATGTTCCCTTATCATTGATATTATCATTCATGTCAGCAGCTGGAAAAAAGTGCATATCAAGGCCCCTTGGACTACTAGAGAAGTGGCTATGGTTATTTGGCTTTTCATCAGCAACTCGCAGTCGCGACAATGGAGATTCGATTGGAGAAGGCCTGGTGACATCCAAAGGAGTGGAAACATTTATCATAGGACATGAATTACCAATTCCATCTTTTACAAAACTATTGCCACGGTCTAGCTGAAAATTATCAAGTGATTCTGAAACAGGGCCAAGAAGTGATACAGGATCGGGTTCATAACACGGGTCCTCAAAATGCTCTGGCTCTTCCGTGAAAAAATCATGAGACATGTCCGAAACACTAGGAAAAAATGGATCCTTTGCAACAGGTGGGCTACAATTATTAGTCAGGGGCCCTCTTGAAAAGGCGGGCAGCATAAATGGAGATGGCAAATTAATTGGGTTATCATAAAGCGGTGTAGAGGATACTGAGCAAGGTAGCTGAGAACTTTGACTAACTTGAGACTTTGCAGAGTTTGCACTTGGTCTGCTAATTACATTAGGATGGGAGGGAGGAGCTTGAGTAAATAATTGCTGCCATGACTTTGGTTGTGTCTTATGTTGTATATCTGAAGAGACCTGAAGCACAGGCAGATTAAGCTTATCAACAGACCAACTATAAATATCAACACACATAAAGTTCCTATACGTTGATAAAAAAAATGCATAGGGTATGATGTCAACTAAAGAAGAACAGCATTCCCTCCCCACCCTAAACCTAATAAAGAGAAAAGGGAATAACCAACATATCAGCAAACAAATAACCATGACTTACAGGGCGACTATGGCTCTTATCGTCTGCATTCATATTAGCTCTCCCAGGTAGACGCTCTGGCGGAAGAAAATCACGTTTGCTGTTTGAAACTAAGGGATTTTCAACAGAACTATTGGGCTTCATTTCTTTGGAAGCAGGAACATGAGATGGGGCAGCTTTGCCAAAAAAACTACTGCCAGTAAGTGCCTTCGAAGAAGACAAGAAAGTACCTCTCACACGGTCAAAATATCTAGCACCAACATTCACTCGGCTAAAACTGTTTGTAGAATTACCTTTTGCTCCATAACCTGCTTCAGTGTTCTGACCCTTCACACCATCTACACCAGACTTTGGCGACTCATGTTTTCTTTCAGTATCCCGTTTCCGATCATTTTCCTTCCCCGATTTCTTTTCCAACTCATCCACATCAGAGTTGCTTTTACTAGATCCTTTGTCTTTTTCCTTTCTTCGCTCCTGCCGCCTTTTCTCAGCTTCCTTCCTACTATCTTTCTCCCTCAATGAGCAGGTTCCTTTAGCACGATTTTCAGCTTCTATCTTTTCGTCTCGCAACTTCCTGCGCTCCTCAACCAATCTTGCCACCTCCTCCCTTTGCTTTCTTTCTTCCTCCTCCAAGAGTTCTCTTTCTATTCTAGCTTGCCTCTTCTCTTCAGCTTTCCTACGAGCTTTCTCACCTCTGCTCTCCTGTCCTGTGCTGCCATTCTCACCCTTTTTGGACATCCCCCCTCCATGATCACCATCTGACGAAGAATCCTCTGAAGAACTAATCCTAAAAAGCTTCCTACAAAGCCATCTTATACTCAGCAAAAACGAAGTCAAGAGTTTGCAACTGAAAAGGTAAACACCCGAATAAGACTTCTCAGCGAGGCAAGATTCACTTCTTCCATACAATCCAACACCATTTTTCCGGGGCGGAAAAGAAGCCTTAACTGGAAAAGAGCCATTCACCACCCAACTCCCATTCTCTACCCATTCTTGACTACAGAGCGAGACATTATCCGACCAGGGCTTCCCATTCAATATCTTCCCACCTTTACCAAGCAATTCCTTAAGAATTCCAGAATTCGAAATACCAGGCGGAACAGGCAAGTCAAGAACCGGTCTTTTTGATATATGCCCACAATACGAACACATAAATTTCCCCCCACCGGGATTCTGATCCCTATAAGGTGTCAAGCAGTTTCTACACTTCCTAGTAGCAGTTTTCTTCAGCTTTTGCAGCTCCAATGCCTCATTCCTCTTCCTCTCCCTCAACCGGGCATTCCTCCTAACCCGCCAAGCCGACAACTGTGGCATCAAAACCTCATACCAGAACAAAGTAACCAACAACACAAACACACAGGCCAATCTCGGGGACGTAATCTCGAACCTAAAAGCGGGCGGTAGTAGCTGAGACAAAGCCCATAGGCCGATAAGCGGAATAACTAACCAAGGCAGCATAGTAGCAACCCTGCGCGACCACTTCTGAATCACACAGAACATACACATTATCCCCCTTAACCTACACCTATCTTTCCCACAATTGTATCCAGCGATATAAACCCTAACAACAAGAAATTCAATAATCCAAGCTTCTTATCCAAATCCCTCAAAAATTCAAACTTCTTCCGTTTTACAAAATTAACAGCTTACTAACCCTAATTCATCAATACCCTTTTCCGCATTTAACACGCAAGATCAAAGAAACCCCCAATCACACGGCAATCATAAAAAAAATTCCCAAAATTTTTCAATTGATTGATTAATCGCAATACCTAGGGTTTTCAATCGAGCTGTGAATTTCTCTGGCACCCATTAAAATTAAAAACCCAATTAAAAAAATAGAGTTAAAATTAATAAATAAAAATGGTTGAAAAAAGAGGGAAAACTTACGAATTGATGAAGATAACAGCGCCTAAGATTGAAAGTTGCTGAATTTGATGAAACGTTTCGATTGTTTGGAATGTGAGAAATGTTGCAGAAAGAAAGAGAGAGAAGAAGAAGAAGAAGGTGAGCAAGCGAGTTGAGGCTGAGTCTACTCGGATGATAAGGGGCAGCTACGGCGTTTGCTTTGCTCGTCTATCGGTATTTTTCTTTTTTTTTTTGTATTTTTTTTTGTTCGATTTGGTTTTTCTAAGGAAAAAGGTAGTGTAACTCAAACAGATAAGTCGATATGTTCATATGATATGACCAGCAGGTTTTTTTTTTTTTTAAAATTTTTTTTTATTAATATAAATATTATAAAAATTAAAAAATGGAATAGAATTTAATTAGGGAAATATCTATATCTATATCAATATCAATATCTATGAATTAGAAAGTCGTTTAAAGTAAATTTATGTGTCACATGGAGCATATAAACATAAAAGCTTATAACTTTAAATACTAGATGTTACACGATTTTAAAATTTTAAAATTATGTCATACATTTATACGGATTGGAGTATCTCTTCTATTTGGTGGACACGATTGCAGATAAACAAATTTGAACATTAATATCTTTAATTAGGAAAATTAGTTAGAAAAAACATTTTAAATGCCTCATTTCTCAAACAAACAAACAAAAAAAAAACACTTTTAAGCGATTCTTTGCTAAAAAAAACCACCACGATCACTTTTTGGTTTGGAAAATTTAATTCTAATAATCCAACCTTCGCGCGATCTTTTTTTAATAATCCGACCTTTTGATTATTCTACAATAATCCCACCTTTACACCCCATTCTATTCTATTAGGTCAACCCAGTTATCAACTCACTAGTAGAAAAATTGCATTTGGCACCCCCCATATGGCACCGGTTCAGCCCAAACCGGTGCCAAAAACCGGCCCAAAATTGGGCGGGATTTTAAACAAAGGGAAAAGGCACCGGTTTAGACCAAACCGGTGCCAAAAATACAAAGGGCACCGGTTTGAACCGGTGCCACTGAACCGGTCCAAGGTTTTTAGGAAAAACCGGAAAATTTAAACCCTAAAACCCTTATAAGCTTCGATCTCCTTAACTCTCCTCCTTCTCTCCGCCTCCATTCCCCCATTTCATCTCCTCTACTTCTCTCTCCTCCTTCTCTCTCCTCTCTCTCTCTCTTCGTTCTTCTTTCATCTCCTTCGATCTCCTCTCTCTATTCGTTCTTCTTTAATTAGTCTTTCAACTCCCTTCGATCTCCTCTCATATATTTGCAGCAACGAAAGCTCGAGGACAGCCGATCTCCTCTCATTAGCGCAACAACAGCCGCCGCCACCACCACTATGTTCGAGCACCACCACCGGCATCAACATCAACAACAATTTCTGGGATTTTTTTTCAAGTTCTGGCTTTTTTTTTTCGATTTTAATTGTTTTTGTTTTCGATTCACCAATTTTGGTTTTGTTTTCGATTCACCAATTTTGGTTTTTGATTTTGGTTTTGGTTTTTGATTTTGATTTTCGATTTTGGTTTTTATTTTGGATTTCGTTTTTAGGGTTTCGATTTTAATTTGCCTTTTATTTTGGATTTTGGTTTTTTTTCCTATTTGTTTTTCGTATTTGTTTTTTTTTCCGATTTTGATTTTGTTTTTTTCGAATTTTTGGTTTCTTTTTTTCGATTTCAATTTTGGTTTTTTTTTGGTTTTTGATTTTGATTTTGGTTTTCGATTTTGGTTTTTATTTTGGATTTCGTTTTTAGGGTTTCGATTTTAATTTTCCTTTTACTTTGGATTTTGGTTTTTTTTCCTATTTTTTTTTCGTATTTGTTTTTTTTTTTCCGATTTTGTTTTTTTTTTTTCGAATTTTTGGTTTCTTTTTTCGATTTTAATTTTGTTTTTTTTTTTTCGTTTTTGCTAATTTTTTATATTTCAATTTCAATTTCTGTTTTATATTTTATATTTTGATAATTTTGGTTTTTTTTTTTCGTTTTTGATAATTTTTTATATTTCGATTTCAATTTCTGTTTTATATTTTATATTTTGATAATTTTGGTTTTTTTTTCGTTTTTGATAATTTTTCAATTTTTTGATAATTTTTATATATTCTTAAGCTTATTTTTACCAATTGATTTTTTTTTTCTATTTTAATTAGTGTGTACAAATTATGCAAGAATATTGATATGTTCATGTTGTAATTTTTTTTATGATTTATAATGTAATTTTTTATTTATTTATTTATAATGTTAGTTGTAATTGATCTATATTGTAATTTTGGATTTCATTATGTATTGTAAATTTTGGATTATATATATTGAAACCAATTCAATTTTTGTTGTGAATTGTTATTTTTTTTTTCAGTTGATTTTATTGGTAAGTGAAAAAAAACCAAAAAAAAAAAAAAAAAGGACATTTTTGGCACCGGTTAACCGGTGCCAAAAGGAGGATAAATATTTTTTTTTTAGTATTTTTGGCACCGGTTTTGAACCGGTGCCAAATAGGGGGGTATTTGGCACCCCCCACATAGGCACGGGTTCAAACCGGTGCCTTAGGCCGGGTTTGAACCGGTGCCAAATGCGTTTTTTCTACTAGTGACTTACAATAGCAAGTCACCTTGCCATGTGTCAAAATTTAATTAGTTCAAATTTAATTTTACATTTAAAAAAAACATTTTTGAATTTTATTTTTACTTTTTCCCTCATTCCTTCCTCCATAATTTCCAACCAGCAACCACCCAACTTCCCTTTCCTTCCCATCCTCTTCTCTTTCCGGCCACCCCACCACTATTCCACTACCCACCTCCCTTCCCCGTACCCCTCACCATTTTCCCTCATTTCCCGATGTCACCCACCCCCTGGAATCCCCGCCTCCATCTAAATCTTGAAACCCAGCCAGAAAAAACAACCACCCACCTCTGTCAAAGCTACGTCGAAAGCTCAAAACCAAGAAAAAAACAACCACATTCGTCAAAAGCTCGAAACCCATAAAACCAACCTACCTTTCCTACCTTTCCTCAAAATCCAGCCAAAAATGGTAGATCCTTCGGCAACCGCTCAAATAAACGTGCGTTCGAATATATAAATGTCTTTTAGGCAGAATTTGAGTTTGATTTTCGCGGAATTATAGAATTGAATATGGGTTTTGGAGCTTGAGTACCATAGAAATGGAGGTTGAGAGGAATTAGGAAAGAGAGACATTGCTGTTAATGGCAGATTTTTGGGTTTTAGGGGAAATGAGGACAACAATTAGGAGAGAGAAAGTGGTTTTGAAATCGAAATCAGAGGTTGAGTTGAGGGGCAATGGTGGCAATGGAGGGAGTGAGAATGAAGATGATAATGGAATCGAGCTTTCATGGCGGTTGTTGTTGGTATTTTTGTTGATTGATTTTAATGGTGGTAGGAGGAAGGTGGCTAAAGGGGTGGTCGGAATGGAAATAAATGGGAAGGGGAGGTAGGAAGGTGGGGGTGGTCGGGGAAGGGGGAAGTGGGTGGCTGGGGAAAAATTACTTTTTTTTTAAAAAAAAAAAAATCCTTAATTGTTACAAAAAATGAAAATTAAGATTACCTGAACAACTTGGCCTAATAGAATAGAATGGGGTGTAAAGGTGGGATTATTGCAGAATAATCAAAAAGTCGGATTACTAAAAAGAGATCACACAAAGGTTGGATTATTATAATCAAATTTTCCTTTTTTTTTTAGTAAAACCTCACCCCCCCCCCCCCCCTCTTTTCTGGCATTAACTCCAACTTTTAAGCGTTTGACTCAAGAATTTCCCTACTTGTAGAGTTGCAGGCACTATTAGGCATTTTTCCCTCTTTTGTTTTTGCTCCCTAATTTTCCACTATAATATCCACAAGGAAAATTTCACATTTGCTACCAGCGAAACCACCTAGCTTCACATTTACTACCGGTTTAATTATTTATTTTATAGTACTACCACACAAAATCACATAATTTTAATTTTGCTACCACTTAACACTTTCTGTTACAATTTCCGTTATTGAGATCAACCACCCTCACTGCCACCCCTTCCTCCTCGGACACCCTCACTACCTCCCCGTTTGCCACCTTCGACCCACCATGATTTTTTTTAAAAAAAAAAACCCAGCAACCTCCCTACCCCTTGTCGGCGCCGGTGACAGCCCACCACCTTCCCTTATCCCCTCCTTGCTGCCCCCACCCTTAAACACCAACCCTTACACCACCCTTCCCCCACCCAAAACAGCCAAACACAACCACCCCTAACCCTTAAACACCAGCCCCGATACCACACCAACCTAAATCGAGCTGGAAACGGTCGATTTTCCCTTTCCCCAACCTAAATCAAGCCGGAAACGGTCGATTTCCCCCACCCTAACCTGAATCGAGTCGGAAACAAAACTCGAAATTCGTTTTGGGTGGTTTTTGGGTGGTGGTTTAGGGTTAGGGAAGGCCGAAACGGTAGGGGAAGGGGAGGGGGTCAATTTCGGTGGGGGAACGGGGCTGGGGGACGAATTTCGGTGGGAGGGGTTTTGGTTCGGGGTGGGGGCAGCGAGAACGGGGAAAGGGAAGGGTTCGCTCGCGTTGGCTGCGTAGGGGTGGGGAAAAGGGTGGGGGATGGGTTCGCGCCGGCGCCGACCGAAGCTCTGGACGTCGGGCGCCGGCAGGGGGGAGGGAAGGGGTGACAGCTGAGGGGAGGGGTGGTAAGGGAGGGGGGGAAGGTGGTTTTTGTTTTTTTTAATTTTAATTTTTTAATTTTTTTTTTTATAAACCTAACAGAAATCCTAACGGATTCCGTTAAGTGGTAGTAATTTTTAAAATACTCTGATTTAGGTGGTAGCAATATAAAATAAAAAATTAAAGGGGTAGAAAATGTGAATTAGGATCATTTCCCTGGTAGCAAATGTGAAATTTTCTTGTCCACAAATCAGTCCAACAAAAAAATTGGGCAAATCATTCCAACCAAAAATTAGTGCAAATCTCCCCCAAATCATACCAAGTGATAGGCAACAATTTGTTCAACAATTGTAGTGCTTAATTCACCATTGTAGCACTCACTCTAGTTCTCCTTTGTCTTCTCCAATTCACTCTACCATTAAACCTGACAAACACACCAACACAAGCAAAATTGCAGAAATTCAACAAATTAGGCAACAATTGAACAGTTCCAATGAAAAAATTCAACAATCCTAATAGATATAATAATTATGATAATATTTGTCGCAGATGTAGGATATATTTTGTATAAATTTTGTATTCTTATCATACTAGGATTCCTAATAAGATTAGGTCTACTATTGTAAAACTATATATATTGATAAATGGTACACACTTTAGGGTGAGGAGTTTTCCCGAAATGTAACAAATCCAAGCAAGATTTTTTGTTATATTTAAGCACCACAATTCAAAATCACCAAACAACTAGCAACAATTCCCTTTCTTCCTCCTAAATCTATTGACAAAAGCAAGAACGTGAGCTTTTCAATTGTCTAAAAAAAGCCCCAATTTTTTTTTACGATTTCGAGAGAGAGGTATTTATTAAAGGAAGAGAGGACGAGGTGGTGGTGGTCTTGTAGGAAATTATAGGTACTACGCAGCGGAAATATATGAATCATATTCATAAAGCACCTAAACCAAGGATCTCATGCATAACACATAAAGAAGTAAGAATTATACCTTTGAAGCGTGATTCCACAAGTGATCGAACAAGAACAATAAGGAGAACAAGAACCCCACGTGTGATTCCTCTATTTAGTCCACGAGCACGGATTAAACCTCCACTAATGCTAGTTAGTTGTGACTGAACACTTCAATCAACCTTCAACGGAGATTCGAGCCACGAACACACCACAACACCACCCACGCGCCACCTGGGGAGGAGGGCCGTACGGACAGGGAGGAGAAAGAGAGGGCCGAGTAGAGAGAGAGAGCTAGGGTTTTGGGAAATTGGTTGCTTGTGTGACAATTCACTGTATGTCAATTGTTTTCTCTTGCAACCCTAGGCATGGTTTATATTTATAGATCATATCTAGAAATAAAACCATGTCAAGTCCAAAACCCATTAGACTCTTCTAACTATCCAAGCCCCATTATCAATATGGTATGTCATGAACTCATGAGGCCCAATAATGGGCCTCTAATTTGTTTAACCCAATACTCTTATGTGTGACCTTGTAGGATCCATTCTATAAGGCTTTGGGCCATTAAGCTAGCCCAAAGATCAATTGTCATATCTAGCACCAAACATTGACGACCCTATAGAATGAACTTATTATCTCCATAATAGTGATCCTTGATATATCTAGTAATTGCACTTATCGAAGACATAACTCCTTCAGATCGGACATGGGTGGTCGAGGAGAGAGAAAATGAGAGGGGAGAGTGGGGAAGTGGAGAGTATTGGATAATATTTAAATGAATGAGCCCCTAAAATATTTATGTGAGAGATTAGATTACTAATGTCGTATATTAGAATATTATCGTCATATATTAAAATGTTATATTATTAATATCAGATATTAGAATATTAATGTCATATATTAGAACCTTCTCAAAACCTTCTCTTTAACTATAAGCACTATTATCTTTGGTCTACAAAAACTAATTGTACTAATGGCAAATTTACTAAACCATAAAAACTTTAATCATGCATTAACCTACCCTCCTAGTTAAAGTTTTTCACCACAATTTAGGCAAATCTTTAGACGGATAGTCTTAGGAATTTGCTTAAGGTTTTTATTAGGGGGTAATAACAATCAAAGCCACGATATAAACAATAATAACCAAGAACAAATATAAAGCAATAAACGAATAGTTTAAGTATAAAAAAGAGTTTAGAGAATACAATACTGAGTAAGGATAGGCTCCTTGATCAGAACATACAGAATTCGAAAGAACATATAAATATATAGTTTGTATTGATGTATCCGTGAATGTATGAGAGTATTACAATGCCTAATTCGACTATTTATACCTAGGAGTTGTTAGGGTTTACATGGACACAAATTCTTAAATGAACCGGTTCACACTAATTTATTATGGACCACTAATATTAGAAAAACTATGGTTGTTTTATTAATAAAAAAAAAGGTGACTATAATAAAATAAGGTCACTATGTTAAAATAAAAGTCATTTTGGTAATATATAGGCTATAAGAGGTTAATTTATTTAATGAAATATTTTATATGCTGGTCAATATGAATAATAAAGGTCACTGTATTAAAATAGGGTCATAATGTCTTATTCAAGTTCACAATAATATTAAACGTTATACAAGTTTTAATAAAGGTTATTATGTTAAAAATAAGGTTCTATGTTAAAAATAAGGGTCATTATGTTCAATATAATGTTAGTTGCGTGTGTATAAATCTCGGGTGCACAATAATGTTATCGTGGACCATGTCCACGCAAGTCTTTCTGCTCTTGGATGCTTGGATGTACCCTACGCCCTTTGGGCTGCTTAGGAATATAGGCCCAACAACCACCACTCGGTTGACAACACAACCTCATGCTAACTCCACCAACCCATTTGATCATCCTACAGTCCTACACCACCACCATTTGACCCCACCAACCTCATCAAACCCCACTAGATTGACTTTTTAGTTAGTTTTCTAAATATTTGCTAGGATCATCTTATTAGTTACGAAGTGTGATTTTAGGGTTAATTATTAGATTTATTAAGGATTTGGATTATTATTAGGAATTTGTGTAAATATCTATGATTTTAGGTTAATAGTTGTGGTTTTTAAATAAATATTTATGATTTTGTATTATTATTATGATATTTGTGTAAATAGCTATGATTTTAGGTTAATAGTTGTGGTTTTTAAATTAATATAATTATAATTTTGGATTAATAGCTGGTATTTAGGTTAATAGTTATAATTTTGGATATTGATTACGATTTTAGGTTAATATATACTTATTTTTCGGGAAATTATCAATGGTACACCCAAGGTTCGAGCTTTTATCAATGGTACACCAACTTAGTTTTTGTTTATCAGCGGTACACACAAGGTTTCACACGATTATCAACTATACACTTAACGTTAAACAAACATTAAGTAAAGGTTAAGTTGGGGTTTAATTCGATTTTTTAACTTAAAAAATTCCCTCCTTTTTTTCCCTCTTCATTTTCCCTCCTTTATGTACTCTACCCTACCCACCCCCTCTTCCTCTATATATAGTTTCCCTCCTTTCTGATTTTCCCTTTTCACACACAAACATACATATATCTACTCAAACACACCTAATTTGAATTATTTGTGCAAAAAATACAACAATAAAGCAACAAATAATAATCACAGGCACATTGTGCATAATTTAAACCATAACTTGCTAACAATTGTACATGGAAACCAAAATTCAACCATTTAAAAAAAAAAATTCATATACTACCAAAACTAAGCGAAAGTCAGAAAATCAAAGACTCAGATGAAAACTTACCTTAAGCGATCAACAATGAAGTGCAGAATTTGCTAGAATTTTGTTCAATTCGCTCATCGATTATGGAACCTCACAGCAGCAGAAACAGGGGAGAGAGTGAGAAGGTAGTTGAGGTTTAAAAGGAGCGATTTAATGTATTTGGAGTAGGGGGCAAATTAGTCATTTCATTTTAAGTGGATTAACCATTAATTAACGTTTGATTAACGTTATATTTACTGTAGATGAGTGTATTAAACCTTGGGTGTACCGCTGATAAACAAAAACTAAGTTGGTGCACTATTGATAAAAGCCCGAACCTTTGGTGTACCATTGATAATTTCCCTATTTTTTCTAGGAAAAATTAGAAATTATAATCCTAACTTTCATCAATTTTGGTAGAATAATCCCAACTTTGGATTATACTGGAATAATCCGAACTTTGGGAGGTCTTTTTTTTCTTCAATCCCTAACCGGTCAACAAAAGTCAATGACCTATTATATCAGGTCACTTGACACGTGTCAATCCCTGATTGGTCCAAAAAAACAAAATATAAAAAAACAAAAAATAAAATAAAAACAAAAAAATAAAATAAAATAAAAACCAAAAAATCTGAAACACCTAGCCTACCTCCCTTCCCCCCATCGTCCCACCATAACCTCCACCACCACTCCCTCGCCGACCGTCGATCTTCCCACGCCGGACCACTGGTCTTCCTAAGTCGGACCGTCGCTTTCCCCATTCCCCGAAATTCCCTCCAACCCCCCGCAAAAAACCACAAAAAACCCCTTTCGCACTCCCCAAAACCCCCCCAAAAAACTCCTCCTCCACCCAAAACCCTAGCGACTAGGGTTTTAGATGGTGGGGGAAGGGTGTTTGGGGGTTTTCGGGAGTTGGGGGAGAGTTTCAAAGGGTGTTTTGAGTGGTGGTGGTGGCTGGAAAAGCAGTTTCGATCTTTCTAGTTGTGATTGCTGACGGAAAAGGAGGGGAGGATGGTGGGTTGTATCACCGGAACTGGGGGATGGGGGAAACCGGTGTAGGGAGAGGGGAGAAATCGGCGCAGGCGGAGGGGAAGTAGAAGCAGCCGCCGCCGGGAAAGTTTGGGTGGCCGGAATCTGGGTTTGGCTGGGGTTTTTTTTTTTTTTTTTCAATTTTATTTGTTTTTAAATTTATCTTAACCAATCAACTCGTGACACGTGTCACTTTGTTAAAAAAAAAATTTAACCCATTCAACCGGTAACCGGTATTTGAGATTGAAGAAAAAGAAGACCCCTCAAAGTTCGGATTATTCTAGGATAATCTAAAGTTGGGATTATTCTACTAAAATTGATGAAAGTTGGGATTATTAAATCTAATTTTTCCTTTTTTCTAATATTATTTGCATAATACTACATTTCACTTGACTTTTTAAATTGCAACATTACGGTTTTCTGTCTTTTTCACACTTGTATAATAATTTGTATGTGAGAGTGAAGGATAGCTCAAGTGGTTAGAGCTCCCTTCCCGATTCCAGGAAATCATGGGATCAATTCTCACCCCTGCCCTTAGCTTGTTTTTCTCTAAACACCAAAAAAAAAAAAAAAAATAATTTGTATGTCAAATATTGCAACCATAAGGGTTTTCACGCCTGCTAATGCACAATTTATACTAATATCTTTGATTAAACTTTAGTAAATATAACGGATTATAAAAATTAAAGCTAATGTTTTTAGTATATACCATTATCTTTAGTTATGCTTTTCTAATGTATAAATCATAGTCAGAATAGTTGTGGGGATATTATTAAAATTTTCAAAGTTGGGATTAAAAAAGAACTAGAATATTTGATTTGCCTAAACTTTATGCATAAAATAGTGACGCACTTGTTTATTATTATACAGAATTTGCCTAAAAAAAAAAAATTAAAAGCGTATGGAGTAAATTAAATCCAAACTACAAAGAGTTGTATATTCTAGTTCATACTTACAGTATACGAAGTATTAGTTTGTTTAAGTATGAACTAGAATAAGATTGTTCAAGTTTGTAAAATGGATTCTTAACAATTTGATCGTTGAATTAGTAATGGGCTTATCAAGTTCAGACCCATTGTCCAAATAATCCTGCACAAGTCCAGAAGTCCATTAATGAGTCTAAGATGCCTAAGTGTTGGGCTATGACAATCCAGTAGCCCAGTTAGATGGTCCAATGAGGCCCAAACATCAAGTGGGTCAAAGTCCAAGATTAAATTTTAATTTGGCTTAATTATTTGATTTATGTTTATGGCTTATATATTTTAATTGGGCTTAATATCTCTAAATAGTACAAGATTATATATACCCCTTGTAATGCAATTTAATGAATGCAGGTTATGTTTCTTTTTTTTTTGAAAGAAGAATACAGGTTATGTTTCTGTTTGCACACCCATAAATTGTTTTCGTCAGCATATAATAAAATGAAGTATAGCTTCTTGCAACTCTAACGTTGATTGGATCGGATCTAATATAGTTTAGTAGGTTCGCTTCTTCTACATCCAAATGACTAAATATGTTACAGTTGATACGTGCTACAGGCCTATGGCAAGCTCAAAGTTGAGTACGTTTAAGGTGTATTCCTTGCTGATAATGATAAATGTCATTGAGAATTGTTGAATGAACTGACTGTATAGAATTGGATGTTCGGGATTGAAACATCCCCTAGCTAAGGAAGAATATTTATGGAATGATTTGCAGAGAGTGAGGGATAGCTCAAGTGGTTAGAGTGTCCCTCCCGATTTCAGGAGATCCTGGGATCGAGTGGTTTGCATATTGTAACATATAGTTTGAGCACTAGATAGCCCCTTTCAAGTTCCAACTTTGCTGGGCTATTTTTTGCAAGAGAACACAAACTATTGTTGGTTTAATAAGATGGTTTAAGGCATAATTAACCCCTAATAATCCTAAGAACAAACCCAACACCCAACAGTAGTACACTAAGGTGTTTGTTTGTCTAGGCAAAGTCTTGAGACATTATTGTTTCATTATTATCAGAGCAAAGCCAATGGCTGCCCAAATCAATGATGGTCATCAACTTTTTTATTAATATCTCTCTCTTCCATCTCATCTATGCCCAATCACCATGCCCAGTTATGCCCACATATACCCATTGGTTGCCCTCTAATTTTTTATGATCATAATATTCATCACTAACTAAGAAAATAATAATAAAAAAAGATACTCCATTCATACCGTGACAAGTGGCACACACATATTGTTTGCCCACCCTTTGCCAATGGTCATGGCCATGACGTGGTCATTAGATTTCTCTCTCCTAAAGTATCATCTTTTGAATTTTTAAATATTTTTTTATCTTTCTCTCTCTTGATGCTCACAACCATTGGCTTTGCTCTCAGTAGATGATTTAAACTATTTTATATTATTGATCAATGCATGATTTCTTAAATAATTTATTCTGATTGGATAAGCATTAAAACATAGTATAGCTAGACCTAAACACATAGAAAAATATTGGCAAGAAGTCAAGAACTAACTCCCCTATGAGCTATGATAACCTATTGATATATATTACAGTATATAAAGTACATAATAACACAACTTTTCTTTATAATCTTGGTAAGATGCCAATGCATATTGTTAGATAATAGATTTATATATTATCTTGTTAATATTTTGTAAAATATACCTTGTGTATTAGGGCTCTCATTATTAGGTTGTACATATACGGATATACCTATATATATTGATTAATAAGAATACTCCAACTAAGGAGAATTACACACTTCTACATGGTATCAAATTCTATCTAGGGTTTTCTTCTCTTTTCCTCTCTAAACCCTATTCGATCCTTAGCTGTCTACCACCATCATCACCGTCCCTTCTCCTCCTCAACCGTCCATATACTATGTACATACCTATATATATACCGATTTTCTTGTGTTATTTTACAAATATTTGTATAATTTGTATGTATCAATCAATCAATAAAATAATACTAAAACAAAAATTAGGAATGACAATGCAAAATTTTCCTCCAAAAACCTTTTTTTTTTTCTTTTTTCTTTTTTACATTCATTTTAGCTAGCCATTATCTAGGAAAGCTTATTATCATATTTATAGGTTTGTACCAATTTATGTTTGCATAAGTATAGATTAAGAGTCTGTTCTCTTTAGATTGTTTTCAGTTTAGTTCTTAATTTCCTTCTCTCATAAAATATTCAGTTCCATTCAGTCAATTAGAACAGGCTCTAATTTATCATGAGCTATATGACTAATTAATTTGCTAAGGGCCTGTTCACATTTACTGAACTGAGCTGAACTGAACTGAACTGAACTGAACTGATTGGAGCTGAACTGAACTGAACTGATTGGAACTAAACCGAACTGAACTGAATTGAGCTGAAATGAATATTTTATGAGAGAGGGAAATTAAGAGCTGAACTGAACTGAACTGAACTGAACTGAACTGATTGGAGCTAAACTGAACTGAACTGAACTGATTGGAGCTGAACTGAACTGAAATTAAGTAAATGTGAACAAGTCCTAAGTAATTTGATTTCTTCAAAGATATTACATTTATTTTTATAATGAGTGATTGAATTATAAAATCGTTATAGTTCTTTTGTATTATCTTGTGTACGAGATCTAAGCTAGTGCTTTAATAAGGAAAGTGGCCACATAACTATATCATCAAGTGGGTGATGAGATAAACCAAAAAGTGGCCGGCAAAATGCTTCTAATGGTGTATTCTAAGAGTACGTTATATTAATTTGTCTAAATTTATCAAAACTTATCACGAACTACAATCCATTACTTATGCTAATGTACCAAAAATTGCAAAGAATTCAAAATGCAACAAGTATACATGAACAAGTATATTAATAAGATCTCATGATATCTCATTTGATAATTGTTGACTTATATCTTTTAAATTGGTGTACAAGTAAAGTCATATTTTTTGTTAAATATATAAATAATATCAATTCAGATTATATCTGATTAGGTTAGGTGAACTAAACATAGCCTCGATCTATCTAAGACGACCGCCAATTAAATGCTACCAACTCATTAATGGAGTAGTCCATAAACCCTGTAAACTTAATGCTTGTTATATTGAATTTATGATCATATCCCGTGTTCCACGAACCATGTCATTATCCTCAATCACAAAGTGGTTCAAATAATTTAGGGACAAGTCATATAAATTAATAAATTAATTGAAGGTGATGCGTCAATACCTCAAGGAGTGAAAGTGACGAAAATTTATATGGAGTGTTTATTAAAATTGTTTAGTGTATAAGAATCTGTGGAATTGACATGTTATATCTAGAATATATTCTTTTCTCAATAAATGAATATTCATCAAATAGTTTCGTAGAATCATTGATAAGTTCTTATTGACGATGGTTGAGAAGTTATAACATTGATTAGTAGAATAAAAATTATTATTTAGGCTATTATTAGCTTGAATATGTCACGAAGGGTCCAAATTTTATAATATTTTGATAAATTAGTGACATTATTATAGTTGGCGAATTAAAGAATTATCATAATTATTGATACTCGTATAATACTTCTAGATTCTAGTATATACTTTAATCTCTTTTGAGTTAAACTATTGTTCTCCGTTAGTGAGACTCAATTTTTGTCTCAAAATTTCTCGTAACTATAACAAGTACTAATGTATGCTCGATCTAATTGTAAGACTCAAACTTCATCTTATTTTCATACCCAAATGACCAATGACAAGACATGCAATACAATTCTTGCTACAATTCATCTAAGTATATATAGGAACTAATAATGAAAAAAAAGTATATAAATTCATAAAATGCTCTCTTTTTTTTTGCTAACTCATGACTAATCATAAAAAAAGTATACGGAGTATAATAGATTTTCTAAATGAACAACGAAAATTTTGGTAGATCATTTGTATTTATCGCAAAATCAAGCTAAGGGTAATTTGTTGTACATTTGCTCATTTAATTTGGCAAAATTTATCAATTATCATGGTAAACTATTGGTCTATTGTAGTATATGATGAAGTCAAGCAATAATGAGTTTTTCCTATCCATTTATAGCACGAGATCAAGAGATAATGACTTGAATTTACTTGTATCATATTATTTTTTGGATGGTAGTGTACAAGTTCATAACATTATGAAGTGATGTTTTGAAATGAATTATGTTATGAGGTAAATAGCTAGTCATGAATCATGTGTTGGACTATAATTTTTTATTTTTTATTTTAATCATGTGTTGGACTAAAATTTTATTTTTTTTTTGAAACAATGTGTTGGACTATAATTAAGTCTACCCAAATCATCAATAATAATAATAACAATAACAATAATAATGACACGGTACTTATACATTCAATGGAGGAAAACATGAAGTTGATTTAATAGCTAGTTTCTGAATGAGCTAGATACAATTCAAAGAGGTAGACAATTATAGTAAGAATATAAAAGTATATTTTGATTTCAACAAAAATTAACAACTATATTCAAAAATATTGATTATGTGTCGTCTACTTTGATTGAGAACGTCTATCTTCTTCAATGTATGAGAAAAAGTCAAAAAACCATATTATTCGGATTTATTTTCAAATTATGTACATATCTCATACATATTATTAACTCGACCAAAATTAAATTGTCTCTTCTTTAATTTAGGGCATGTTCTCATTGACTGAACTCAGCTGAACTGAACTGAAATGAATATTTTATAAGAGAAGAAAATTATGAGCTGAACTGAATTGAACTGAGCTGAACTGAACTGACTGAGCTGAACTGAACTGAACTGAACTGCAACGTAAGAGAACAGGTCCTTAGTTCAATTCAATTTAATTCAGTCAATCAGAACAACTGAACAAGCCCTAAGTATATTACATAATTTACATTGTATCATGAACAATATGCACAAATAAGCACAATACACTATTAGTCTACTACGTTACTTCCCAACAAATAGGAACCAACGGACCTATTCTAATGCAAAACGATAACAGCTAACACGCTGAATTACTCCGTAATTGCGTTATGCGGCATCAAATAATGCGCGTAGGGTGGAAGAATTATTAATAACAACTAGATACTTCAAGTGTTTTATTATTTTTTTTTTTTTATTTTTTTTTTGAGAAAGATAATATCATAATATTCTAGCATTTAATTTGAAGTTTAATTTATTTATAAATGACGAAATCCATATTTGAAAATTCAATATGACTTATCACTCAAATTATCATATAATCTCCCCATATCACTATAATATATTTTTAAGTATAAATCACAAAAGATGTGAAAGTAACTTATACGAATAGGGTTTAAAATCAAAACGTGTCTATTAAGAAACGCAAGTACTATGTACCAACTAAACATGTCTAGACACACGAATAGAACATACAACCGGTCAAATTATATGTACTTTTACATGCAATCAGGTTAATTTAATATTTTTCTTGTAAGGAAAAAAAAAAGCACAAATATATTTCACAAAAGCACTTAACATTAAAATTAAAAGCAAAAATATATATATTTTTTTAATAGTAAAAATATTTTCATTAATTAAAAGTCTAAAACCACAAATATTGATTCATATTATGTTACTAGACACTGACGATAATATAACTATAACACATAGACAACAATCAAATCCAAATTATAGCAGAACTTCGTTAGAAAATCACATACTCTGTAACATTTTTAATAAGTAGATGGGCGGTTTAACACGCGCGATGTGTGTGTCATAAACTCATAGCTATCTTTGTCCAAAAAGTTCTTTCGGTTTTACCTTAACTTACGACTTTAGTTAGTAACATTAATGAGGAAAAAAATATGTAAACAATATTTTTAGAGGGTATAAACGTCTGCACATTATTCTAAACAATTTAATAATAAGACAATTAACATTAATGGGTATAAATATTTCAAAAAAAAAAAAAAAAAAACATTAATGGGTATAAATAAGTAAATAAATATTTTAGAGGGTATAATTGTTCAAACATTAATAAGAGTTACCTAATACACAGTACTTTTTAAAAGGTAGGCATACACATTTTTTTTACTCTGTATAATTTAAGCACAATATATACATTGTTGTTTTACAAGGTTGTTTGCAATCTTTGCATCATTGCATGCAGATATGCAATACTAGACCATGCATGGTTTGCCGTAGTTGGTGCACTTTGTAACCTTGAAATTACAAGGTAAAATCCTCCCAACCACAATATTTAGAGTTGAGAATCTCTTACCACGTCACTTAGAGCATGTTCTATTCAGCTTAATTCAGTTCAGTTTTTAATTTCCTTTTCTCATAAACAATTCATTTCAGTTCAGTTTAGTTTCGTTTTGCTCAGTTCAATAAATCAGAATAAACGCTTAATTTCAAGTGTATAATCACTATAAATACTGTATCAAAATAATCTCAACCTACTCAAAGTTCTCTTTCCATTAAATAAAATGTACATGCAACTTCTAGCCATTGGTTAGAGAAGCATGCAATATCTTGAATGAGTTAACATTATATTAGATTCTTTAGAATATACCAAATGATTCTTAGAGGTGGACTGACTTGAACAAGCATCTATCCATACTTTCTTGGTAGTTTCATACTTTGATTTACAGTCGCCGAATCCATAAATGCTCTGTAATCTGTTTGTATAAAATCCGTAAGCTGGACGACGTGGACCGCTGCATATCCCATGTGTTCACATGTACATGCATTCACATTTCTCTATAAATGACAAACTATTTTATTTATTTATTTATTTTTAACTACTTTGTTTTATCTACCAAACTCTCAAGTGCTTTTGATAACTCAATGATGATATGTTCACATGCTGATCATATGTAACGATATGCTGATCATGTCAGAAAAATGAACATTGTTGTTTTTCGTACATGCATAATAACATTGTTAAATTATCTTTGCTTAAGCTTGTGTGATTTAGGAAAGGGTCGGATTTACGCCTATTGGTCAAATTCACCTTAATTAGTTAATGTAATAATAACATACACTTTGAAAACTACGGAGTATATACTACCTCCGTTACAGGTTATGTGCAACGATTAGGCATTTTCCCTCTTTGTTTTATGTCAAATCGTTGCACATAATCTGTAATGGAGGTAGTTTGAAGCTAGACTAGTTAAAAGTTTAAAACCCTTGCACTTTCAAACTAACACTTATATATCTCGGGGTGATTATTGTCACTAAATCTCATATCTATGCAAATATAAGTATATAATTGTGAATAACTAGCTTAGTTGGTTAAAGTTTAGACAAAGAAACAATAATCACTAGACAGCTTCGGCTAGGTGGTGATGGCATTTGCAAACGCCATCACCTTTTGGTGTTTTATTCAAAAGCCTCTTTAAGTCGATGGTTTGGTCAAGTGGTGACATGGGGCCGCCGATTGATGGCTTACTATGGGATATTGATTAGCCAGTTAGGTGACAGTTAGTCAAGTAGGATGAGTGGTGGTAAGGTATTGTAGAGGAGGTGATGATCAAGTAGTGGATGGAAAGAACAATATTAAGATTGAGTATAAATATTACAAAGTACAACAAATTGTACGAATTATGCATCTCCCCTTTTCATACATAGAAAATATCATATCCTCTATCCAATGTCCTCATTTTACCATGACCAACAATTGAAAGGGATGTTCAAAATAAAAGAGTACTTGCTATAAAAAGTTCAATTTGTATGAACTAGAGGACCAGCTCAACCACAAAAGTTAGTTTAAGTTAATGGTTGAAATTCAGAATCGTTTTATATACTTTATTACGCTCTCTTATATGAGATCCCATTAGACTTGAGTTGTGGATATAGCATTGCCCCCCACTATACCAGCGTTTAATATTCCATTTTGTAAGGAGAGGTGGATGAGAGATTCAAACCCGTAACCTTTGTGTCACGTTTGACTTTTGATACCATGTTAGAGGACCAACTCAACCAAAAGTTTAAGTTGATGGTTGATGTTACAGGACCAACTCAACCAAAAGCTCAAGCTGATGGTTGAAGCCTAGGAATATGTTTTATACTTTATCACTCCCCCACACATAAAAGACCCTTTGGGCTTGAAATGTGAATGCAACACAGGCCCACCCATACCTGGTGCGAATTAATTCCACTTTGAAAGAAGTCGGATGAGATTCGAACCCATGACTTTTGTGTTACGCTAGCTCTGATACCATGCTACAGGACCAACTCAACCAAAAGCTTAAGCTGAAGCCTAGGAGACTAGGATCGATTTATATACTCTATCATGGATATTGGTTGCTTTATTAGGTTTTAAGCCTAACATAGCTCTATAATTAAGTTACATTGCTTAGTTGATTACTTTTTCTTTCAATGAAGTGCTTTTCATTCTAGTGTTTTTTTTTTTTAAATTATTATTTTGAAAGTTACTCCCTCTGTGTTTAATAAATGAAACGCTTTGACCCTCTGTCTTTTAATTTCGAAATTTACAAGTAAAGATGAAACTCTCTTTATTTGTAGTCATTCTGCTATGTATAACATTTTCCTTCTTTTAATATTAGAACAAGTAATCCGCTTGTTGGCGAGACCATTCATGAAAAAAGAGTAGCTAGTTTATTGCTTAAGATAATTTACCTGAATTTCACTTATTATTGCTGAAATTTGTCATATATATCATAGTATCTCAAAAATGTTATTATTATTGCTGAAATTTGTCATATCATAGTATCTCAAAAATGTTTTTATTAATTTTCTGATAGATGTTATAGTTATGATAAAATTTGTCGCAGATTATGATATTATTACGAGTCTTGTAAAACTCTATATATATTGATCAATAGTACGTACACACTCCAGTTGATGAGTTTTCCCAAAATCTAACATATTCAAACTCTCAAGGTCTAATTCGTAGTTAACAAATTTTGGAAAAGCTAAGCCATATTTTTCATGCTAAATTTATGGTAATTATTATTTATATTGTGGATTACCTCATAAATTCATAAGCTCCCAAAGACCATTTCTTGTCAAATTAAATTAGTCATCCTTTTCTTTAAGATATTGTACGCGTACTAAAATGTATTTGGTGTATGTGTACGTACGTGCTAGCTACTCTATTCTATACACACATAACGCATTGACGACATGTCATGCGATATACTACCATACTAGTATTAAATAATTTTTAATTCAATTAAAAAGGACAAGTTATTGGAATATTTATTACCTAGTTTAAGGCACTAATTAGCTAATGTCATAAGTTTTGTTGTTAAGGACAATACTTTATACTAATGATTGTCTAATTGACATGGGATCACTAAAAGACAAATATGATTAAGTGATTAATAATCAAATTAAACTAATTAACCATGGTATAGTATTAAAGAATGGAAAGCAAAGGTGATAACCAAGGTCAATCATCATTCAAATGAAACATTATTATTAAATTTGATAAGGACATTAGAAAGTGGGTAGGACCCTTAATTTAATTTATAGTTGATTGCTTTCCTTTAAAGTTAAAAGGATTAAAAAAAATTTGGTGGTTGTAAAATTTTCTTATAAAGTTAGTACATTATTATTCTTCCTATTCTTCTATGAATTGATTTTTCTTCCCTTGAGAATTATATGTACACTAGTAGCTTAGTACTTTATAAGGACAAGAGTAAATGTCACAAGACTATGATTGAAGGTGAAAATGCTGGAATGATATATATTGACTTGTCTTTATAGTAATAAATGTGAGCTTCCCACTGATTAATGTCCCAAAATTTTGATGTTAATGGGAACAGCCCAACTTGATGGATAAATAACTAAAAAGATTGTTACATTTGAATAGTGCAAATACATAAAAAGTTGAATTTACCATGTTAGGATTTATAGGAAATGTACTAATGTAGTCTAATGCTAGGAAAAGTAAGAAGGTGGAACATTATATGAGATAAATGGGGCTTTTGCATGTATCATACATATATATTTTTTAGAAGGAAAGATACACTAATCTAATGATTCGATCCCTCTATCTTAGATTCTTAGGGATAGATCGGACCATATATATGAAGTTTGCATTTTATATACTAGGTGTTGAGGAAAATAAGTTTAAGGATATACTTAGTGTTAATGCAAAGTAAATTACTTTAGTGAAAACCTCCAAAGCACGGAAACTCTCGATTTTACCCACGTTTCGTTTTCGAAATGTTTGAAAACGTCTTGCGTTTCGAAACATTTCGAAAACTTCTTGCGTTTCGAAACACGTTTCAAAACGGCTTATGGAGTTTCCTTATTTTGCGACACGTCTCACATAATTTAGAAGTTCAAAAACCTGGAAACTTAATTAAAGATATCACAAATTACGAGCAGTCAAGCAGCATGGTTGTTTGAGTTGTTTTTGTAATTGTCGTTTCCAAGCTTTGGAGATCCTTGTTTACTGCCGTCACCATCTTGTTAGAACAACGTTGATCTAACTACCACCGGCAGATTTCACCAATTTGATGTTTATTTTTGGATTTAATTTGTAAGAAAGGGGAATTCTTGCAATTTACAAAACGAAGTATTTGTTTAATTTGTTTTTATTTCTTGCAAGTTCATTTGGTATTTCATTTCAATTAAATGTCTTTTATTTATGTATTTTTTCGTGTCCCCGTTTTCCATAATTTCAAAATTTTCGTTTCCCGATTTTCCCTTTCCCGTCTTCGTTTCCGTTTCCCGCTTCCGTGCAACTTAGGTGAAAACAATATATATAAGAATATGTAGATTGGTTTGTGCTTTAATTTGCCTGATCAGGCTAAGCTCAATAGTCATGTTTATGTAAAATTTTTGCATTATGTGAAGATGTTGCACGCTCGATCGAGTGGTTGATCAAAAGATCATTACCATTTTCCTAATAGGTTTTGGAATAGGGTGTGTACATTGAGTCGTATTAGTGTTTTAACATTTTGGGTAGCTTAGTTGCTTTGTGAACAGTCATATCTTTTCAGATATTAACTAATTTTTCATATATATTACTATATATAAGTATATGGTAGATAATGTTGAAAGTTCTTGATATAAAATAAGAGAGTTGGGGAAAAAACAAAAGAGAGAGAAAAACAAATGAAAGGGGTTAAATCCCACATTGGTTGGGGGGAAAGATTTTTCCTTGTTTTTATATTGTAGTGTCTTAGCACTACTTATTAGTTGAGTGAGTGGGAGGTAAGTGTTACTCCACACAGGCGCGCGCCGTGCCACGCCGGGTCAGGTTCGGGTCTTGGGGAATGCGATGCGCGGGCGTGGGTCCTTGTTATCTTTTTGGAGAATATTCTTTTCTGACTGTTGGGGTTACGAAATTAAATCAGTTCCTTGTTTCTTGCTTCTGTTGTTGACTGGCCGAATGAATCTGGTCGTTTTCTTAGCCAAATTCTTCCCTCGTTTTATGCTTCCTGTCTCCCTTCTACTGCCTATATATACTAGTTGTTTTTCCCAGTCAGAATACACAACACCAATCAGTTTTCTCTCTTCTCTAAAATTATCTAAACACGAGTTCTTTCTGTTCTGGTTTCTGGGCAAGTATTCTGAGTTCCAGTCGGGTTTGTGAGTGCACATAAACTCCGGCGCCGTGCTTATCCTGGAGGGCGACCGCTTCTAGTCTACTGCACCGGAAGGTAGCGCGGAATCGTCTTTTAGGTCAGTGGTTCTCCACGACGCGGCTATTGTCAGTTTGGTTCACGCATCAAGAGATAAGTAATTTCTGTTTTATTATTGCTTAGTAGTATAACAGATAAAATTATAATCTGTTTTTCTTAGAATTAAATTATACAAAATACATTTCCTCACAAACTTTATTGCATGAATTACATTCATAAGAACAATCATTTTTTTTTTTTTTTGTTTTTTGTTGTTGTTGTATCCTAACATGATAATTTTATCATGTAACTCGGCTGTTACAAATAGAGTCGATAAATAACTATTAGGAAAGTGTTTTTCACGTGCTTGAAGAGTTTTCGGTCTACTTGTAATTTTGAAAACCAAATTCCTCAAAAATAAACTTGTTTTTTTACCTATAATTTTGGCCAGAGTTTTTCATTTAAGATATGCGTCGCACCTAATTCCTTATTTAGTGGTGTTTTAGCTACTACGCAAAGTTCAAGGTGCTCAGTGCATCAAAGTCCCACTTCATGGTGTTGCGATCCGGCCTATTTCCCTTTTGAACCTATGAACTATTATATAACCTTAAGTTACAAATTTTACACTACAATATGCATTATCCTTATACAACATTTGATTTCATCAAGCAATTATGACTAGTTTGATAAATAGTCATAAATTAAAAAATAGTAATGATTTTTTGTATAAATTGTATAGAAAGTCCTAACTATTTTGCTATATAAATGAAAACATGTGTTTTTTTTTTTTTTTTTTTTTTGAACGGGAAGAATAATATCATTAAATAAAAGTCATATGGCATCTACAATATTAAGGATCTGTAAACCACAGATTTAGAGAAAATATCATAACTTTTACAATCAAAATCATAACTAATTTGCATATTTGGCATAGCTCATACTCCACCGCTTCAAGCTTAACGCTAGCAATGATTTTCGATGTCTTTGCATCTTTCCAAGTTGAGACCTCTGCAATCTGCGCTGATGTTTTGATCGACCAGATGATGACAAATCCCAGACCCATAGGAATCCAAATCACCTTCCCAATTATTATAAGAACCCTAAAAATAAAATTCTCATCCATATAGATGAGAATCAAAATCCCAGAAAATTGGGACAAACTCTCACAGATGGAGAGAACAAAACAAAACAAAACAAATAAACCAAAACGTAAAACAAAACAAAAAACTAAATTGAATTAAAGAAAAAGGGTCGGAAATAGTCTAATTTCCGAAGAAATTAGATTATTTCCAGCCTAAAACGGCCAAGAAAATTAAAACCCTAGAAGAGAGAGGAGAGAGGAGAGAGAAAAAGGGGCGGAACTAATATGTGTTTTTCTTCATACTTGGATAAATTGTCTTACTTTTTGACACACGTTAATGATTTGTTCTTGTCAAAAGAAATATATACCAAGTAACTCACATATTTAGTTGGCCAAACAAGGATGACGTATATATGTACGTTAACAATTTGCAACATCTCAAGCAACATTAAATATTGTTATGGACAATAACAATAAAATGGAGTTACTAAGTAAAAAAAAAAAAGGAAACTTTGTCTTATGTAAAATGTAATAGTAATTGCACATGTTTTTTTGACATCATCAACACTATAAACTAATTGTACACGTACATGCATACAAATGAAATGAACAAACGTGTTTAGGTTTGATTAGAGTTGATTTGTATGATCCGAATAATGGACAATTTCACAAGATGCATAAGATAAAGAGCTTATTCATATTCCCTTTTTCTAGAAGTAATTTTGAATTATGTTACAATAATGTTTACAATAAAAAACGAGTGATCAATATTTTGCCAAATAAGCATCTGAATCATTTTCACTAGCGAATTGATTTAGATAGGTAGTTAAGACTTCAGAGTTATTAAAAACCTTTTTTTTTTTATTTCTCTGTAAATTCCATAGTCTAAATTTGTGATCTTGTGTGAGACATTTGTGAAGGAGTTGTAGGCTCTTCTAGCTTGTGAATGCCATAACTCTTGCTTTTAGTTTCATTGTAAACACTACTACGTACTTTTGTTACGTACGCATCAATAATGGAATTTGGTTTACGTGATATCATGTGACTTTGTTTTTTTTAGTGTATTTATATTCACAAAGGTTAGAGTGGTGCACAAAATTTGGCCTCAAACATTATTATTGTTCACCTTCCTTTACTTTTACTTAATAATAAAGTTAGCTGACATCCTTTATACCGAATATATTAGCTAAATTTTTACTTTTGCAAGAGAAGGTGATGGTAAATTTGTTAATACATACTTATCCAATGTTCCCTTGTTGAATTTTATGATTGAATTGAAGAACTAGCCAAGTTGCTTTTACCAAATTAAATTTTTTAGGAGGACAATCTGCCTTTAACCAATTTATTTATTTAGCTTTTAATTTAAGATTTTTGTGTAATTATTGATACCTTTTATACTTAACAAAATGAAATTTGTTAGACTATCTTCGGTACATACGAAGAAGCACTACTTGTTGAAATAACAAAGGTCAAAGGATGAACTATAT
Source organism: Chenopodium album (assembly GCF_948465745.1). NCBI lineage: Eukaryota > Viridiplantae > Streptophyta > Magnoliopsida > Caryophyllales > Amaranthaceae > Chenopodium > Chenopodium album. The sequence continues at coordinate 1,924,347 of NC_137836.1, read as the reverse complement.
AATAAAGTCAATTAAACCATTCTTCAAATTTCATTGATCAACTATATAATAAGTCAATTAAAACATTTTTTTTATAAAAATAAAAGTCAATTAAAACATTTCGTCTAGAGTTGGCTGAACTTGGAGCATCTATGAAGGTGTAGAAAACTAGAAATAAGTCAGTCATTTACAAAATCGTAATCACAAAGCGGGTTATTCACCAATTACACCAAGCTTAATCGGTTTAATAATTAGAATATAATGATATCATTGTATTTATAATGGTTATTAGCTTTTTATTAATTAGTTATATTAAAAGTTAAAGTCAGCCTAATTAAAGCGAAACCTTTAACTTCTAGTGATATAGATTAAAGAAATTAACCAATTGCACCATAAAGCGGAATGAGTAGTGACTAGTCAGTAAACTAAAGTAGTATTGAATTCAAAAGATATGGTTAAAAACTAAAAAGATAATTGGAGATTTATTGATTTATATGAAAACAGGTACATATACTTTGTATATTATTGAAGAAAATGATGTTACTACTATAGAATCTTAATTCTTAAGTCGTTTGATGCTTGACGTTTCGTGTACATATGCCATGGTGCACGCTACTAACGAAATAATTGATGATTTATTTCAATATTGGTTTAGGATAAAGGGATGTATATACTACCTATATTGGAAATTTCCGTTTTCAGAGTTTAAAAGGATGGTACACCGATAAACATTCATTATAATCACTATTACATAGTACTCCATTAGTACCAATTGGTTGTTGGTGTAGTGGTGATTGGGACTACACTTGGTAGGGAGGACTCGTGTTCGATCCCCCGCAACAACAATCGGGAGGGGACTGGAACCTAACCACCCAGAACTGATCCCCGAATCCGGATTAGCCCAAAGGGTGAACTGGAATAAGGAAAAAAAAAAAACCTTTTATACATTCAATTTTGAGCAATTTAGACCCATTCGAATAGTTCATCAAATACTACCTAGATTTTTTACTTAATAATACTTACTTTTGGCATAAACAATTTGTATATCAATGATTATAAACAATTTGTTCTTAATTTTATAATGATGATAATTTGTTCATCTTTAATAATACTTACTTTTGGCATAAAACTTTATAAATAAGAATTCTATGTCGGCATAAAACACCAAAGCATATAATTTAACCAAATATTGACAAGAGCAAACTCATTTTAACAAACGTTACAAAAACCCATATATTTTCCGTACAAAATTCTGGGTTGCTTTATACCTTCCAAAATTCAAGAGTCCCTAATATCTTCTGTTTGCTTCAAGATCTTACTACAACCAGTAGTTCATTTGGAGTACTACATTAGTAGTACATACACTTATAAATATTTAGCGTACTTCTCGATTTTTCGCAGTTTAATAAGAAATTAATCATATATATATATATATATATATATATATATAAACATATATAGAAGGGGTAATATATATATTAAACATAATAATAATATTATGGAACCTTAGTCTTAATCATTTGGTAAGACTTCATTGGTTAACTCCATATATAACTACTAATCAGATGTTCAAATTCTTTAAATTAAATTCTAAACATGAATTGAAAGGCAAGACGATTTAGGCACAACTAAACTAGCTGATCCAGTTCAGGTTCAGGTTCCGGTTCTCGGGTCAGGATTATAAACAAGGTCGGAAATCTTGGGCCGTAACTTCTCCTTCCAAAACTCATGACTAGGCCCGACATCTTTTTCCCTCTTTCTAACCTGTACAACCACTAAATCCTCCGTGAGCCTATGAACTTCCACCACCACACCAAAATCCCCATTTTGCCCCTCCACTCTAACCCCCATCCCACACCTCATCCTCTCCACCTCCACCTCTTCAATCCCACGCGCCGCCTCTTCCACCCTCTCCACCACCGTCTCCGCAGCCTCTTTCGATAAAAACGTCTCCCAACAATTCTCCTTATCCCTTTCACCCTTCATAAACAACCCGGATAAATTAAACCCGGGCGAAAACGAGATCAAATCAAATGCATTCAAAAATCTACAACTTTCCTTCTCTTCTATAAACCCACCACAACTCTCCCTCTCAACTTCCTCCTCCTTTTCGTCATCATCGAAATAAAACGACGCTAAATCAACCTTGTTGTTTTTTTCGTCGCCTTTTTTAAACCAAGGGTCGTCGGTAATCTGTTGAATTGAATATCGATTTGACGGATTAACATCCAAGAGATGGGATAACAGATTTTTTAACTCGGGTGACATAAACCTCGGACATCGAAATTCACCGCGGTAAATTTTTCGATACAAATTCATCAAATTCGTATCATTAAAGGGTAAATACCCCGCGGTTAAAACAAATAGGATGATTCCACACGACCATATATCGACCTTCGCGCCGTCGTACCCTTTTTTCGCGAGAATTTCGGGTGCGACATAAGCAGGAGTTCCACACATTGTGTGTAACATCTCGTCTGGTCGGGTCTGATCTTTTACCGTGCTGAGCCCGAAATCGGTGATTTTTAAATCCCACTTGTCGTCTAGTAAAAGATTTTCGGGCTTCAGATCGCGGTGATACACACCGCGAGAATGACAGTACCCGACAGCGGAGATCAGCTGGTGGAAATACCGCCGGCTGAGATCTTCGCTGAATCGGCCTTTCGAGACCTTCGCGAAGAGCTCACCGCCCTTCGCGAAGTCCATGATGAAGAAGATTTTTGATTTGGTGGCGAGGACCTCGTGGAGGCGGATGATGTGGGGGTGGCGCAATCTGCGCATAATAGACACTTCTCTTTTCACGTGTGCCGTAAGGTTACCCTTGTAAATTTTTTGTTTGCTAACAGCTTTGACAGCCACGCTCTTTCCATTGCGGAGGTCTCGGCCGTGGTAGACTTTAGCGAAGCCGCCTCGGCCGAGGAGTCTCCCCAGCTCGTATTTGCCGAATAAGACGGGTTTTTGTTCGGCTGCGGTGGCCGCGGTGGAGGAAAGAGTTTCATTGTTATTAATCTCCGGCATGGTTTCCAGAGATCCGGTGAGAATTGGGATTTTTTAGATTGGAATTCCAGTCTTCCGACTGGGTTTACAATAATTTATCGAGGGTAATGATATATGCAACCCTACGACGGGTAAATAAAGGATATAATTTTGAAATTGGGAGGGAGTAAGATTTAATTTGAAGGAATTGAGAATAGTTTTTGTATTTCAGGAGTTTTTGAGGAGGAGAGAGAAAAGGATGATTTTTTGGGTTGAAAAGTGATAAGCAAATCACAAGTGTGGGAGTAAGAGGAGCTATTTATACAGAATGGCAAGGTAGGAAGTGTAGAGAGCGTGACATCAGTTGGGAAACTTTATTTATATTTATTATTTTTATTTATATTTTGAGGAAAAATCGTCAGTTTTTAATTATGAAAATCTTATTTTCAATTTGATGGTATTTTTTTATTTATTTTCTTTTGTGAAGACAAGCCTTATTGAATCTAAACAAATGTAGCTCATATCAAAAGATAATTTTTTTTTATGGTTAATTATTGATATCCTTTGGGTAAAAAAAATTGTGTTTAATATAGGTTTATTTTGTTAATCCGACAGAATAGTTATTCAGTTAGTCGTTAATAGTTAATAGTTTAGGTATCTTAAAGATAATTTATTACGGAGTACTTCGTGTGTTTGACTTTCCACAAAATATCACCTCCATCACCATATGATCAGTAGCTGAAATAACTAGCCTCCTCAAAACTAGAAGGCAATGAAGATTTAAATTTGTTAATTTTTATTAGGTGTGTTTTGCCATGGCCAAAAATCAAAATCTATTTACATACTCATGTTTCCCATGTCACCATTGATGACATTTTTATCTAAAACAAAATAATCATCTTACACCTAAGCATTACATTATTGAGAACTTTGTTATTTATTTAATTTTTACATAAGTATCTCCATTAATAAAAATTCAAGGATAGAAAAGCTTGTCATACTTCGTATTTGGTAATTAATTACATTAGTGATATGATGTATCATGTGAGATTTTGTTTGATTTATTTCATGATATATTTTATGCAGAAAATCTCTGTAACTCCACAATCCTTCTGTCTTTAGAATTTCATCCTGTTTAAATAGTTTTACAAAAAAGAATTAAATGGTCAATTACGTATTTTAGAGATAATAATATTGAACAATTATTTTACAATGTTAAGCCATAATTTTTTATTTTTTTTCCCTTAATATTAAATTTTCTAATCCTCAAATTCTACAAATTACATTTATATATACACTTCAAATATATTTTTTTATTTTTTTTTTGATAAAAACCAAGAAAGTCCCCTAATTATAATAATTTCCCAAATAACTATCAATCATAATAACATTAATTTATATATTTTATAAATTATACTTTTTCTATTATCTTTTATTTGCAACACAACCTTTGCGTACACTTTTTAAGTAGTTGACTAGCTTATTTGCCCATTCAATGCACGGGTTATTACTTGGGGTTAATTATATGAAATAATTGCTTTATTTCTAAAACTTAAAGGAAAAAAAGACTGAGGGCGGTAAAACTGTGAAAGAAGATGAAGAAATTTATTTATATATATATACATGAAGATTGTGAAATATGAAAAGATATATTAGTTTAAATTATATTTAAAGTCTAGGAGATGAAAAGATTATTTTTATTATAATTCATATGTTTATGTAATAAGTACTAATTAATTGAACTTTATTTTATTATGGTGGAAATGGAACACTTCATTTTCTTACTTGAATATAAATATTAAGGGAGGTGACATATGTTATATGGGGTATAGAGTGACTTATATGATGCCATGTGTCATATAAAAAAATTGTGGTTTGTGTTTTTAAATACTAAGTATAGATATAGATATAGATATAGATTAAAGTAGATAAACGAGTGACTTTATAAAAATGATTTTAATACCAAGATTAGAGACATGTTAGGTATACATTTGTAAATTATTTTGACAAATTTGCCTATATGTATAACTTAAATAATCTCAAATAAAAAGAGAGGAAGTACATCTCATGCTTTAGTTGGGGACATTATTGTAGTTTTTTTTAAGGTATGTGTATTAATTACACAAGATGTTACAAAAAAAATATCTCATTTTAACTGGGCACCTATACCAATGCAAAACTTTAATCTATGATATATATAGTACTCCATCCGTCCTTTTATTAGAGTCTCATTTCTCTTTATTATGTGAATATGAGACTCTAATAAAAGGACGAAGGGAGTATATTACATCCTAAAATTGTATATTAAGACGATTCTAAGAAATACACGCATGACTATTTTTTTTTTTCTTAGTTCTACTCCATGCGAATACTCTTGCTTTAACTTAAAAGATGAAAGAGATTGAGTGCAATTAAGGTATTTATTTGATAAAATTAGACCATACATAATGAGGTTTTAGTTGATAAAATATGGATAAAAGATGGGTAATGCTATATGCAGCCCTAAAGGCTGCATATAAGCATTTAATATACTTCATTTTTTAGTATTAAGCTGGCAATTTATTAACAATTTACGAGTAAATCGGTGTAATATATATTAATTGTATGTCTTTTCTTTTCACTTTTAGCTCCTCATATAGGACTACATATATCCTTTTTCTATCGGTGTAATAAAAGATGTGTAATACTATATGCAGATAGCCTAAGGGCTGCATATATCTTTTTTCATAAAAGATTATCATAATTAAAAAGGAATAAAGTAAGACTAACTTAGGGCTTGTTCACAAGTACTGAACTAAACTGATTGGGGCTGAATTGAACTGAACTGAGCTGAAATAAATATTTTATGAGAGAGGAAAATTAGGAGCTGAACTGAACTGAAGTAAATGTGAACTTGCCCTTAATTAGAAAACGAATAAAAACAAGAAGTGGATAGAACTAAGGAAAACAGAAAGAGTATAAAACACTAACATAATGGATTACTAATTATTATACCACTTAGTTTTTAGGATGTGTCACATCTCACATGCTTTATTTTTTGTTTTTTTTTTAAAAATAATTTTTTAAATGTCTATATAATTTTAGTGATTTATACATAAGAAAAAATATAAATTGGTGGAACTAGTTAGAGTCATCACAATAAATAGTTTATCAATATTCAATTATTATAATCTTTACTATGGCTAATAATTAAAGATATTATTTGTGTAAGTTTGACATTGATATACATGTCAATGTGTAGATACATAGCATAATTGAGATTATTAGATAATAAATCTTAATTGAGATTATTAAAGTATTTTTCTTTTAATATAAATAGCGAGAGTTTTTTTTTTTTTTCCTTCTTCTAGAGAGTCTAAAATTGACGAACCTATGGTTATTCATTTTTTCCGGGGGCAAAAAATCAAAAACAACTACTACTTGTATTTAGGAGTACAAAATAACTAGCTGTTTTGTGTGTGACTAGCCATATCGTGTGTAGGAGCGGAGCCAAGGGGGGCTGGGGTGGGCCATGGCCTCCCCCTTGGCTCAAGATAAATATTAAATTTAGCTTATATTAGAAGTTGTAGTGTAGAGGAGTTGGTTTTTGCCATGTGATTGTGGGCAAGAGGTCAAGAGTTCAAATCTAGCAACTAACATCTTGTAGTTTTATTTTTTATTTTATATTTTTATAGTAAATGTAATCAACAAACTTAATAGTAGTCGCGATTTGCGAAATTACACATACATAGATATGATCTTGGCCCCCCTTACTTAAAAATTCTGGTTCTGCCACTGATCCTGTGACCACTTATAAAAAAAACAAACAAAGTAACTCCTATAACACTGACGAAATAACCCCTGTAATACTGATTGAGTAACCCCAATTACACTAATAAAGTAACCCCTTTAATACTAACCAATTAATCCCTATTACATTAACGAAATAACTTCTATAATGATTTGTCACACTGTATGGCTAGCCAGTGCAAACTAACAAACTCACGTAATCACTAGATTCACAAGAATCACAACTAGTAATCTTTCTAAAATAATCGCTTATCATTTACGAATAACTAAACTTGCACATCTTTCAACAACTTAAGAAAAGGTGGGAAAAAAAAAAAATTCATTCTCAGTAATAATATTGTCAATATAAATTACTATTTTAAGAAAGATTAAAATCACTAGCCTTTCCTAAAGCCACATCTATAAATAGATAGTACTCCGAACAAATGAGTGGAAATTTTATGACTAAATAGTCAAAATCAGATTTTTTTTTTTTTTTTTGGACGGGTTCTTATTCAAGTGGGTCCCTTTAAATTCGGATTCTTTTACTCTTTACCCAAATTGTACGTAGTCTATTTATGTAAGTTTCCGCCATCCGCGCGTAGCTAAGCTTTTTGGTGGAAAATATATTGACACTTATAAATTTATAATTATGTATAGTATATATTAAAATAATAATTTATAGTATAAATTGAATTTTATTTCATTTTTTGAACTTTGTTGGTGGGACAATGATATGTATAGGAAGCATCAAGGAAGCATCTTTTATTTTGTACTATTCTTGCAATTTTTTTTGATGTTGAAATACACCCATAATCTACACGGTTCAATTTTATGTTTTAATGATAAAACCAACGAGTTGATGCCTCAATCCTTCGTCTTCTTTCATAAATTTGAAATTGTCAATGGAAAAGTTTAAAAACTCTTCACATAAGTTCGAAAATGTATAGGTAGCTAGTGTAGGTACAATTGTACACCAATGTAAGGAAGCCAAACTTGGAGTTGATCGATAATGGTTATGGGTGTTTAGTTAGAAGATATTTGGGGTTACATGAGAGGTTTGACTATACTCATAGCTACAACAAATCGTTAATTTGTCTCTCCAAAAAGCTTCATGCATTTTCTAGCAATCCGATCGAGCGAAAGATATTTCATAGTGCAAGATTTACACGATGATCATATTTTATATGAATGAATTCCTTATTTAATTTAATAAGTTATGAATTTGTTAAACTCAAAAATCTACACTTTTTTCGTTCTTTTTTACTCGACCTGTTACTTTTATCATGCTTGCCAATATAAAACTTTAACGATTAATAACTTTAATTCACTATAAAAGCAAGCTAAGATTAACCCCGTCTTATCTTACACTACTAGAAAACAGTCAAATTCCGACGGACATGAAAATTCGTCGGAAAGTGCAAAATTTCCGACGGAATTTTAATCCGTCGAAAAATTCTTTATTTACGACGGAAATTCCGTCGAAAATGTTACATTTTCCAACGGAAATTAATTCCCTCGAAAATTTCCGACGGAATTTAAACCCTTTCCGGCGGATTTATGAATTTAAAAAAAAAAAAAAAAACACACAAAACCCTAATTAAATCAGATTCCCTCTCCCTTTCATTTCTCATTTCTCTCTCCTCTCTCACCGCCTCCTCTCCTCTCTCCTCTCTCCTCTTCCCTCTTCTCTTCTCAGTTCTCAGACTTCTCACGCCCTTCTCTTCTCTTCTCATCTCACGCCTTCTCTTTCTCTCTCCTCTCCTTTCTCTCCTCACGCTCTCTTCTCACACCCCCTAGTCTTCTTCTCCTCTCTGATTTTTTCTATGGTGGGTAAAAGTTGAAAATGGTGAGTTCTTATATAACTTTAATGGTTTTAAGGTCAAATTCGACCATGAAAATGCTAGATCTAGAATTTTCATTTTCATGGTCGAATTTGGCCTTTGTAAACCAAGTTCGAGGTTAAATTTGAAGCTAATTCGATTTTTAAGGTACGTTTTAATGTTTTGAATTTTTTATTAAATTTTTGTGTTGTGGTGTTTGGTTTAGTCGTTCATGATGATGGTTTTAGGTGGGTCGGATTGGGTGTGGGTTCGGTTAGGGTGTGGGTTAGGATTTTGGTGGATCTGGGTTTGGGTTTAGCGGGTTTGGGTTAGGTGAGTTTAGGGTTTGGGAAGATCTGGGTTAGGGTGCGGTGGCGGTGGTTGGTGAATCTGGGTTAGGGTGCGGTGGTGGTGGTTGGTGAATCTGGGTTAGGGTTTGATGATGATAAGTGGGTGATTTGGGTGGGTCTGGGTTAGGGTTTGGTGGTGGTGGTGGATGGATCTTGGTTAGTTTAGGGAGTGGAGGTTTGGGCTTAGGGTTGGTGGTGTTTTGAGGTGGTGATGCGCCGCGCCCCTGGTGGCGTGGCGTGTTTTTTTTAATTTCTTTAAATCAGTTTCCGACGGAAATTCCGTCGGAGTTTTCCGACGGATTTGTGTTCGTCGGAACTTTCCGACGGACTTTTCTAGTGCCCAAAAATACCTTCCGACGAAAGGATTCCGTCGGAATTTTCGTCGAAAAAGTGTTTCCGACGGAAAAGGCTGATTTTCCTACGAAGGGTTCTCCGACGACAGTTTCCGACGGAATTCTGTCGGAAACAGGTTTTCTGACGGAAAACAACGTGTTTTCGAGGGATTTTTTCCGTCGGAAAACAGCAGTTTTCTAGTAGTGTTAAAACTTAAACTATATTTTTATTAAATTTTTTTAATATTTTATAATATTGTTAAGATTTCTTCGGACTCAACGTTTTTTAACTTTTCAATCTTCAACTCATTTAAGACTTCTCAAAATTTATACAACTACACACAGCCAACAACATCAATATTGTATGTTGACATACATTGCACCCATGTTCCTTTTCAAGTCTTAACTTGGGTTTTGGAAAATCAAGACTCCATTTCAGACTTTGTTAAGACAAAGCAACATCAGTGCAAAAAATTATAAAATCTTATCTTAAGATTAAGAAACCACCTTATAATGATGTCATGCCAAAACTTGACACTTAGGGCTAGCTAATCTTGCTCTAAGTAAAAATTATAAAAGTTAATACTGTACATGAATATTGAGATGAATTAAAAAAATATCACATACATAAATATATTTTTCCTTACATATAAGTCATAAAAGACGATCAAACATAGGGATGATAAATAGTATAAAAGCCAAATTGGGTTAAGTAAAAAAGAAGGCGAAAAATATGTTTTTTTTTGGTAGATTATGGGTACAACTTTTTTTACTTGTAAATGAATGGATTCAACTAAAAAAACTGTTGATTAAAAACTCAAAACCTTTAATGTATAATGAAAAGAGGTTTAATGAATCTTCCTCCACTAGTTATAAAATTTAACGAGTTGAAGTGCACCAAAAGCAATTTAAAATAAATGATTAAATTCATCTAAACCTTAGCTCATCTATACATGACATTAGTGTTTTCACATTTTGAACTAATTCTAACTCTATCGTTAACTTCTGGCTGTTATAAGAAATGCACATTTAAGTACACTACTAAAGAGAAATGCCGTGCCTAAACAACTCACTTGTGAAACACTTAGCTTGATCATGCAGTTATTTACTACACATATATACAATGAATACATAGAGTTTGATATAACATAACACTTAAAATTATTTCGGAAAAAAAAATAAATTAAAGATATAATATGATGTTACACCGAAAATCTTTAATTATAGATAGAGTTTTGTTGAAGATGAATTGAATCCTTGGTTAAATTCATATAAATATAAGCTCATCTAGTCATCTAGAATTCTAGATATGCAAATAGCTTTTCTTATTGTTATTGTCTGAAAAAAGTTTATATTGTTGATGATGATTTTAATTCTATAAAAAACTTGATATTAAAATCGAAATTTACTAAAATTTGAAAAAACAAAGAAAGGAAAATATCTCATCATAGCTTTAAAGAAGCCTGTAAATGTGCATCAAATACCTATGTATGGACCATCTTATACGAGAGTACGTGACAAAATCTTATATATAACTAACGTTAATTTTTCACATTTTTATGGGTGCATATATACCACTTATTTAGCACAAATACTAGATTAAGTAATATGGAGTTCAAGTTTATTTATAATGGATTTATGGTACACATTTAATAAGATATAAATTATTGCTAAAATCCTACGACTAATTCAAAAATGGAGTACATTATTCATCCACAGAGACACAGAATTATTTGACGGTCACAAAAGAAAAAAGGCCCATGCATGAAATAATGCTAGTAATTGTTGGAAAATTGGAGCACCATATTTATCATCTATAAATAGTTTATAGTTGTCGTTTATTTAGCCAAAACTATGATATTAAAATTGTGCTTGATATAGTATGAAATTTGGACAATGACATTTTTGGATGCTTAGAGTTATTGTTAATAAATGGGATGCAAAAGATATAGGAAAATGTATGTTGACATATTGATGTGATACATTTCTAGCAAGCATAGTACGTCATAATTAATTAAGTCAAAAAATATATGACAAAATTACACAACTTTCAATTTAAATAAATACTTCGTATTAGAAATTTATTTTAGAAAAATACTTATTTAACGACATTTGTATGCTTTTTAATCTTCTTTTTAGAAAAACTTATGAAGAACTTTCAAGCCATACAATTTACAAAATTTAGATGAAATAATCTCTTCATTTCTAAATTTTTAATTTTCCCATTATTCATATTGGATAGTATTTCAAAAGTCGTGTTGTATCCTTTATGTTACCTAATTGGCTACTTGTATATGATATATAGCTCTTAGTGGCCGTTTGGTATGATTAATGAAAATGGAGTGGAAAGGAAACAAATAAGTGGGAGGGAAAGAATCATTTAACTCTTACCTTTTTATTTGTTTGGTTTAGTTTAATTATGTAAATGAATCACTTAAACCTATTATGCTTTATTTTTGTTTGAGGAGAGTAAGGGTAATTGTTACCTTAGGTTTTAGAGAGGTAACAAATGAGGGCCTGTTCATATTTACTGAAATGATTGGAGCCGAACTAAATTGAACTTAACTTAATAGAGCTAAAATGAATATTTTATGAGAGAAAGAAATAAGTAGCTGAAGAGAAATGAACTGATTGGATTGGAGCTAAACTGAGCTGAGCTGAACTGAACTGAACTGAATAGAGCTAAAATGATTATTTTATGAGAGAAGGAAATTAGAAGCTGAACCGAACTGAACAAGTCTTGAGTGGAAACCATTACCCCTTAGGTAATGATTATTGTTAAAAAAAAAAAAAAAAAACAAATGATTATTGTTACCTAAACCTTCTAAGTTCTAACATAACACTTGGTAGTGGTAATGATTTATTTGAATCCGTTTACAAAATCATATAATAACTAATATATAAAGCTAAACTTTTAGCCAGGTCACGACGTTGCGACACTTGGCGTTCCAACTTTTCGCCAAGTGTCGGGCCACGTTGGAGTGATTTAAATAAACTTCATAAGATAAACAAAATATAGAATTTTAGGATAAAATTTAAAGTTTAGAATTTTATTTTCGATAAAAGACCAATATTTCAGAGATACAAATTGAATTATAATTTTATTTAAAAAAATTATTAGATTATAATTCTTAAAAATTATCATATAAATTAATTTTTTTTATGACATAATTTTTTTGGAGCGAAGGAATTAGTTTAAAGTGTAAAACATCTATTTATAATATATACTAATCGGTTAAAATAATATACTTCACAACTAATAGAATTTTATTACTACATAGACCTGTCAATTAGGGTTGAGTCATGAGTCATCTCGGATTGGGTTACTTTAGGTTACGAGAAATGTTCAACCCTTGCCCAAAGTTTTGGGTTCGGGTCAACCCAACGGGCTTTGAGCATTTATCTTATTTAATTTATTATATGTTTATTTTCTTAAAGTATTAAATCGAACATTTCCACCAATATTAGTATTAGTCATTATATGCCTACTAGATAGTAAATCGTCACAAAAGCACATCAATAAACTAATTTTGTATCAATGGTATATTTTAAAATTTGACATATAGATTAAAAATTTTATCTTTAAATTTAATAAACAACCCGAGCATCACACGGGCACAAAACTAGTATAAAAATAAAATAATTCTAAAAGAACAAAATCACAGAGAGAGTATTTAATCAGAGTCGTTTCAAGTTCATTTGAGGTGATCGAGCTAGCTAGATGATTGCACCTTCAATATATTTACAACCTGCCCTGCCTTGCCCATAGGTTTTGGAATTGCACATAGAATCTGGTTTTAATCAGTATAGTTTTTTTGGCGTTATTTGCAAAAAAATATTGTTGATTGCAAGTATATTCTTTGGCCAGACTTTACATTTTAAATTCTCATGTATACTTCTCAAGTTCTCATAATTGCGTTACAAGCTAGATTAATTTTAGATCATGTTCTTTTTTCTATTTTTGCTAAACTAAAATTAAATAAACATTTTTTTTTTATTAAAATTTATTTATTTTTCTTTTAACTCAATGATTTCATAAATTAAAACAAGCCGACTACGGAGTATGCATTTTTTTTTATTAAAATTTATTTATTTTTCTTTTAACTCAATGATTTCATAAATTAAAACAAGCCAACTACGGAGTATGTTTTTTTTTTTCACCTTATATTTGTTGAAGTGAAATATTTTTAATGAATTAAAATTATTTTTATCAAAATTAAATTAATTTTGTTTTATTAATTTTGTACTCATATTATATTTGTTATTATATAACTTTTGTTATTCCTCCCATAATGAGTTTGATGAGAATCGAACCCAAGTTTCTTACCTAAAATCCGAGAGACTTATCCTGTTAGTCTACTGAGCCAAGCCTCCTTCTCACCATAGATGCCAATCGGCAAATAAGCTGCCACACATCCATATCCAATACTTCTTATAATAACTGAACAAACGGTGGCAAAATCTATATATTAGTATATCCAATTATCCATTGATTATAACTGGATATTATAAAAAAAAATTTTAAAAAAATAAAAGTGTGGCTTTGTGACTAGATCTAACAATTCCCATATTTCAAATTTCAATGCCATAAATTTAATTAATCAAAATATTTAATAAGAATTTGCAGAGTATGGCCGAATTACTTTATTTATTTCCTGAATATTTCTTATCGATTTAGTAAATTGTGTGATACGTACTGATTAGTGATGTCTACATTAGCCTTTCTTCTTGCTTACCTTCATTACAAACTTTTATATGTTGGTCAACAATTATGAAAATTATTTTGTTAATGCTACGGGAATTACTCACTGGTTCTGGGGTTACTCGGTTAGTAAGAGATTCTCACTCGGTTAGGGATTACTAAGTTGGTTAGAGATTACTCGCTCGACCAAGTGTTACTAGGTCGGTTAGGGATTACTAAGTTGATTAGAGCGAGATTACTTGGTGTCTGTCAACTGGCCACACAACCGTACACAAAAGTTAATGTAACTTCATAAATAGTAGTCTTGTTAAAAAAAAAATAAAAAGAAAATCATAAGTTTATATCTCAATACTTAACGAGCACCCATATACGAACTAGACTAGAGCTTCCTAATGTTATTTTCCTTACTTAAAAAAAAAATATAAGAACTAAATTAATTAAATTATGTTATGAAATATATATTTGTGGATGCCCATTATACCTGGTATCATTCCAGAACTTTCTAGATTTTAGGGTTTATTATTCTTTAAACAAACCCTATCAGTTGTATTGTATCTATATATATCTATACCTCCATTTTATGAAATACAAGTGGAACATACAGATTGGTTTTCTCTCCATCTCTCATGTTTTCTACATATTTTATAACAAATTACTTATTTTATTTGTGTCTTTATATATATGACTTATGCAATATTAATATATATTATTTGGACTAATTTGGAGGATTAAGAGAAACGTTAGTTTCACTTATTTAAATATGAAAGAAGTATAACAATACAGAGTATGTAGATTAGGTTCATCCATAAATTGCTACTTACTTTTCTTTTCTTCTTTTTTTGAACGAAAAAAAACCTATATACTTAATTCTCCAAGTGTAGCTTCTATTGTATATATATTATTTATTTGACACAAAAGAGTAATTAGTCCAAATTAAAGAAATACAATTTGATCTAGTTCTTATATGATAGGGCTTTAGTTCTAATCATTAGATAATAGTGATAATATAACATACATTAGCTAATCAATTTAAATAAGGAAAAAGGGTAGAAAAAAGTAAAAAAAACACTAATTTGTAGATTGAATACTATACTTGACGCAATAAGTTTCATATATCATCAAATCTTGACACCTAATGTTTTAAAATAACACGATTTAGTTCAAGAAAGATGTTTGATCTTGATAGCCTAATTTTTACTTGATTGTCATTGGAATAGACATCATAGTCTATTCTTCTTATTATCTACTATCACTAATGGATAGTAGATAAATCAAGCTAGAGACACTTGCTTGTAAAGTTCAATTATCAAATAATTGCTGAATTGGAAATTACTAATTTTGTGGTGTGTGATTGTGCATATTATCAAGCTATCAAAGTTATGTTCGTGTCCCTTGAAAACATACTTTGTTGCTTTTGTAGTTTTCATTCATATTCATAGTATGGATTTATCCTATCCATACCTAGCCTTAAACTATTAAGGTCCCGTTCTCTTTAGCTTAGTTTCACTTCAGCTCCAATTAGTTCAGTTTTCAATTTTCTTCTCTCATAAACAATTCATTTCAATTCAGTTCAGTTCATTTCCAATCAGTTCAGTTCAGCTCTTGTTCACCTTGTTTTCACTTATTTCAGTTGTAATTATTTTGGATAAGTTTAATTAAATTCTGATAAGTTTAGTTCAAGGAAAAAAAATTATGATAAGAGTTATCTGAATACTAATTATAACTAGTATAAGTTTTAATAAGGCCTAAGAAGTTCATATAACTTTATGTAAGTTCTGAGAAGTAGTGAAAATCAGGTAAATAGACACACCATAATAAAAACAGGTTTTAATAAAGTTTAATAAATTCGTATAACTTCAGTACGTAAGTTCAGATAACACACCCTAATGCACAAGATATATCATAACAGATAAAGATAAATATATAATACAAAGAATATTTATTTACGAGTTTATTATAAAATTTGATGAATGAGGTTTTGAAGAGTTAGTTCTTAAAAGTTGCAAAACTAAACTCGATTATATATACAAGATAATATTAAATTTAATTAACATTATCTTAATCCCAAAATAAAATTGTAGAAACAGTAATTGTTTTTTTAATGGCTGTTAATGATACCCTATTACAGTTTTTATCCAACGCTTAAAAAGAATAGAGAAAAGCCTTGATTTAATTGATGTGAACTATACATCTCAACTCAATAATCAATGGACCCAACATTATGATCCAAAAGGAAAAAAAACGAAATTGACATTAATAATGGAAACAAGTTGTGGTTGGAAATCAAAGCAATGTCTTTTTTATGAACTTCTAGCTTAAAGAACAGGGTTATCCTCACCCATACATTCATCACTTAATGTTAACGCAAATCTGTTACGTGTGATGACGTTAAGAGTTAAGTAATTGCCAAGTTAAAAGAGTACACCTTCACAAGCATGAGTGCAAGTAAATAATGCAACATTTTGCATTGTATGTAATGACTAACGATTGCACACTATAGTGATATTCGTGTCAGGTTGAATTATATTCGGTATTTTAAAAAAAAATCTATAATAAGATGTGTTAAAGGATCAACTCAATAAAAAACTTAAGCTGATGGTTGAAGTCTATGATTGATTTATATGCTCTATCACACCTCATCACATGAGAGCCTATTAACCTTGAAGTGCAGATGTAGCATGGACCTCACCATATCCAACTTTTAATATTCCACTTTGAAAGAAGGGATAGATGAGATTCAAACCCGTAATACTTGTGTCTCGCTGGCTTTGATACCATGTTAAGGCACCAAATCAATCAAATTGAGATGGTCCACTAACAAAATGTAGTTGTAACGTGTTAAGAAAAGTATGTACAGTTAGTTGAATTGAGAGTATATATTCACCGGGAAGGCAAGTTTGTAATAATCTCGGGAGGTTGTCTTCGTGAGGAATTGAAACATATACTCCTTCCGTCCTTTTATTAATAGTCTATTTGAGTTTTTTCACAGGAATTGAGAAAATTGTATATTCCTTAAGATTTATAATTGATACTACAAATATGAATATGGGATTAGAGAGAGATTGAAAGAAAGAAAAAGTAGTTAGATATTATTGATGAGAATGAGAGAGAAAGTATTGAAAATTAATGTTAAAAGTATAAAAAGAAAAAGAAATCATCAAAAAGAAATTATTATCAAAAAGTACAACATATAAATATAAATAAACTTTTAATTCTAGTTAACCCAAAATAGAATACAAACTCTTAATAAAAGGACGGATGGAGTATATTCAGTTTAATTTCAGTTCAGTTTATTTTAGTTCAGTTCAGTTAAGTTCCTAATATCCTTTTCTCATAAAATATCATTTCAGCTCATCTATTCAGTTTTATTCAGTTCAGTTCATTTCACTTCATTAAATGTGAACGAGCTCTAAGACTTCACTGACCTTTGTGATTTTGTAAAAGTTATTCATGGACATTCACAAGGTAGATAACTAACTACCCGATACAAAGATCGGATTTACCGCACACGCATCCTTGCTAAAAATAGAAGGTCGTCCTTATTCTCCTTTAACTCTTTGTGCTTTACAATCATTATTAGCAACTTGTATAGTGTAATACAGTGTGCATTCAAGAATGGACCATAAACACGTTTTTTTGCATGCTTCATTTGTTTATTTTATTATTAAACCACTCCTACTTGCTACACCAATATAGTCAATAAATTATTAGTATGGCAGCTTAGCTATTATTACTGTAACACGGTCATAATTGATATGTTATCAAAACTAATTACCGTCACTTTCATATATAACTTTTGCACATAAGAAAATAAATCACTCCAAAAAATATTTGGTCAAATTTGGAACCTAATTAAAGTAATTATTGTTAGAAAACAAACAAAATTGGTCACTCTCTTAACAACTAAGATCAGAAACCAAAGGTGGTTGAATTGATTACAAAGTTTGATAACTTATAATACAGTTAAGACTATAAGTTATCTACTGATTCATTATTAATTATTTGAATAGGGTTGTATTGTACACTTAGGTAAGTAGGTTAAGTACGGATTAATGTTTGGTAAAAAAATAATAAACTAGGGTAATTGACTAAATTGAATTTAATCACATTCATTGACGGTTTGATTATTCCCTATCTAATTTTCAAGAATTTAGTACTTTTTCCTCGTATAAATATACATATTGTAAAATCAATTTATTTTTCATAAAATAAACTAGTACTTGCTCGGTACTCCTACATGTTAATCATAAGGCGACATAAGCATTATATGTTAATTTGATGTTTCTTGAACGTCTTACACAAATAATGAATATATTGGATCAAATTACGACTATATATTAATTTTGGAGGGAGAGATCATGATGAAATCGATAATCTCTTTATACATAATCAATTATATGCTCGGCCATATCATATCAGCCGCCAAATAGTGCTCTAAATCTAAAAAAATACAAGTTGTAGCTTACCTAAATCTTGATTATTTACTACTACTTTTAAGCTTGAATGACTTTTTACGAAATCAAAAAAAGTTTCTCATCAATTGAGACGTACTATCCCTTATATTTGTAATTCAAGAAAAGTCTTAAGTACTTTATAATCATTGCCAAATTGCAGCCGCAGTTTCACGAATAGTTCTAAGACACGTTTTTTTTTTTTTTTTTTTTTTAATAAATTTATTATATGTACTTTGCTATTACATTTATACTCTTCAAAGATTGGCTGCTGTTATTTTGTTGTTCTACTCGCACAAATTATTTATTTATCTATTTAATTGCATGTCACTCTCATAATAAACACAAAATTGCAGAGTAATTACACTTATATAAAAGCTTTAAGTCAAATTTGGAACCTAAATAATTTATTAAAATATATTAAAATCATTATAACCCTAAGAGAATACGACAAAACTTATTCAATTTTTATCTATTTATTAACAACTAAGAAATTGTTGTTAGAAATTTTATCAACGCGATAAGTAATCATAATAATGTTAATAACTTATTAGGCGTGTATATTATAAGTTATCTCTTAATAAATAATAAGACAACTTAAGTATAAGCTTAGTTTTAAGAGAGGGGAAATTGAGTACGTTAGTGTATGTGATGATGGAATAATAAACTATAGCTTAGGTTATGGAATAAATTCACATGAGAAAAAGTATGAACCGTACTTATATAGTGATAGAGAGAAATAATGATAGATTGGAGGTTTTTGTAATAATTTCAAAATTCGGTGTTTATGTTTGTATATTGTCTATATATTAGACGACATAGACAAATTAATAGATCAAGATGCTCTAATTAGTCTAATACGAATTGAAGTATATTATTAGTGTTGGGTTTGTGTAGAAACTAGAAAGCTAAGGTACATGAGAATATGTTGGAGGCATAGGACTAGGAAAAGGGAACAACTCACTACAAGAAAAGGTTCTATTAATTTAACGACCGGGAAATCTCGTCATTAAAACCCATTGTAAAAGTGTATTTTATGACGAGTCCCGTCGAGAGCATGTCATAAAAGGGGCTGTTATAGATTACTGATTACATCGCAAAAGCTAATTATGACGGGCAAAAAACTCATCGGAAAAGCCAATTAATAACTATGAGTATAATGTTTGTTCGTTTGGGATTTTATAAAGCTGATTTGGGTCTTTTGCATAAAGTTGAGTATGTTTTATAGCGGACTAAAAGACTATCATTAACAATGTTGATTTAGGGACAAAATTTGAACTTGTCATTAATGACCACCGTCATAAAATAATTAGATTTTTGTAGTGACTCCAATCCTTAAACAAACACAAACACTAAATTTCATTGAATACATATCCCAACTCTAACTCGTAACATCAATTAAGTTCTAATCACATGATGAATATACAAGTTGGAATCAACAACATAAGCAAACTAAGTTGAAAATTAAGTTTATGAAACACAAATACAAATTTTCAATATTGAATTCAAGAAAAGTTAAATACGTCTAGTACAACTTACTAACAGTTGTAGTTTGAAATGTTAATACAAGTGTATATATAACTTAATTACAATTAACCTACAACTGTAGTTTGAAAACAAATTTTTTTTTTTTTCAGTGAACTATTTTTGGTGGCTACCAAATTGTAAACATATAACGTAAGCTTAGCTACTTAGCAACATGTTGCCGACTCTCTAGCTTAATACGTAACGCCACTTTTTCATGGACGACCAACGTCATCCTCAATTAAATTTTATTTTCTAACAAAAAAATGGCTCGTTAAAAAATTAAAATTATCGATTGACCATTTCAATACTAAATTACATACGTGTATATTGTGATGTGTGATTTGTGTCACACATATATGTTATAATGTCAATAGATATTAATATAAAAGCAATATAGTCAAAGATTCTTATATGTATGTACGCACCATTTGGGTATAGTACTGAGCTACGAGTTTATATTTCATTTTTTTATACGTATATAGTATAGTATGTGTATAAATGTATAATAGACGTTTATTTGTTAATGATTTAATAATATCTAGCTTAGCAACCTTGAAATAAAATAGGATTGGTGTCCCTTCTTTATATTGTAAGGTAACTAGCTATATTATAATTTCTTGCATCAATGAATGAACCTTAGATTCAATTCCATGGTTGCTTGTAACAATGCATGTAGTAGTTTAAGAAATGAAGAAAAGGTAACAATAAAAAACAATAATTGAACAAAAGATACCAATTACTCTCCGTTGGGACAATGTATGTCAAAACTTCTAAGGAATAAATTAGGGCAGCAAGCATTTACAAATTTTAATCAATTTTGTTTCTAATATAAAACTAGTTCGTACGTAGCAACGCTTAAGGGTTAATCGTATAATTTACTAGATACAAGTCATACAACTATACAAGCCTACAATATTAATAAAGAAGATACCCTAATACAAGTCGTACAACTATATGTTATAAAGTTACCCTAAAATGAACAAAAGATACCTTAATATGAATAAAAGCTACCCTAATATGAATAAAAGTTACGAATCATTTATGCTTTATTGATAAAAGTTATCCAAAAAATTGTAAAAGTGACCTAAGTGCCTGTTCACTTCAACTTAATTTCAATTCACTTCATTTCAGCTCCAATAAGTTCAGTTCAGTTCAGTTCAGTTCAGCTCTTAATTTCCTTCTCTCATAAAATATTCATTTCACCTCTATTTAATTCGGTTCAGTTTCAATCAGTTCAGTTCAATTCAGCTCAGTTCAGTAAATGCAAAGAGACCTCAAATTTGATAAAGTGACCCCCGAGGTATACAAAAGTTACTCATGAATATGGGTACGTTGAAATAAAACTTCCACTCATAAGTAGTTAGTTGCTTCACATGGCATAATCACAAAACGCCAGCATAGCCAACAGTGTCGTGTTGTAAAAGAAGGTTAAGGTAAACGTGCATATACTTTGTAGTTCGAATAACGTATCTATTCCAAGAGAAGATATTTTGTAACATGAATGTATGACGTAAAAGCAAAGAACAATAGAGTATAAAGATAATGTTGCATATTTTTTTTAGGTAATTCAAATATAATTGAAACGTGGCGGATAGTTAAGTGTCCTTTAGAAAATCTTAGGAGCTACCCTAGCCTCAAGTTATTACACCTAGCTATGCATACTATACAAAAAAAAAAAAAAAAAAAAAAAAGGCCAAATATAGTACTACGTAGATTGTTATATGAAATACGAAGTAAAATTTACTATAAATGGCATAATATATTTAATGTTTTTATGTGTGGTCTTAATTGCATATTTGCATGGTAGACATTGTTTTCGTAACAAGAATTAGGACAAACTTTAATTACTTAAAGATTACTCCATAATACCTAATTGATCAAATTTAATAATCAATGAAAATTTATTATCAACAAATGGATTATTACGAGTATTATCACGACGACAACCTTGCATTAAATAGAAACATAATCTATGAATTAGTAATTTAATATAATCCGAGTGAAAATATAAGCAACAATACTTTATTCCCTTGATTATTATCCTCTAAGAATAGTAATTTTAATAATAAGGTAATCACCTCAATCTTACAAAACATCGATTATATTGTAATAAGTATAGAGTAATACATAAACTGTTATAAGCTTAAAACTTTAATTGATCAAAGAATTAGCATAGGAATAAAGATTCATATATAACAATATACTTCGTATATGTTTGTTCTTGGGTCACATGGATTCCTTGGGCCAATATTTTGGCAACAAATCCTTATTATACTGCATTTTATAACCCTCATCAGTCAACAGGCTTATATCACTACTTGTATTTTGGGCTATTTAGGTGGGTCCAGGCCAAGTTCTTTACCTCACCATTCCTTACGTAAGTTCATTTATTTGTTTTTTTCTTAAAGAATACAAGTCTAAACTACCCCCGTTTTGTATTATATGCACCAAAGGTCTTGATACAAATTGCTTAGTAAAATTTGTTTGTAAATGTTAAATAGAGAGTAAGGAGAGATAGAGAGAAATGTCAACCAAAAAAAAAAAAAAAAAAAAAAAATCATTTGCAACACATTATATGTAGAATCTATTTTTAGTAAATGTTACACATAATATGAATTGGAGGTAATATATCAAGTTAGATTACTCATTGTGTTATAATACCTCCGTTAACTATTACTCCCTCCGTTTTTAAATACTTGTTCCATTTCTATTTTTTACACTATTCATTCGTTTTACTTTGATTAATGTTTGTGATTTATACATAAGAAAAAATATAGTCTTGTGGCTACTTGTTGAAATCGTCTCAGTGAATTGATTATTAATTTTCAATTGTTAGAATTTATACTTATTGATAATTAAAAAATATTATTGATCAAAGATTAGCATCACCATTCGTGCCTAAGAGAAATCGAGCAAGTATTTAAAAACGGAGGGAATATGTGCAACAAAGAGGTATTATTTGTGAAACATAAAATATTCCTTTGTTGCACATGATAATTAACGAAGGTAGTATATGAATTGAAGGCGCCTAGATATATTATTATTATTGAAGAAAATTAGCTTAGCAATATATACAATTAAAAGACAAACTCAAGCCAAAATATCTTCTAAATTGGAATCAAGGTTAGAAAAACAAAAGATCTTATTATTTCTTTAATTACTTGTTTTTATAACTACTCTATATGTAACATCGTTAATTAAAAGGGGTTAAAACGATGGCAACAAAATGCAATGTTTCATATGATATTATCATGTTGGCCCTTTATCATTAATAAAAAGATAAATTTGTGATATTTATTTGATAAAATGATGAAATCTTTGACAAAATATACTCAATGAATCATGGATAACCAATCGTTTATAAGTATTAGATTTACATGGGGCTCAAGGGTTAAGGAAGAGGCTCAAAAAGATTGTGGCCACTTTCATAAATATTTATTTTCTTTAATTTTTATAAAATAAAGTTTGTGCATGAGATATTTTTCTTGTGATATTTTTGCATAAAATTAAACTTTAAGTTAAATTCAACTTGATAGGTTTATAATAATGCCAATTTGTTCTCATTTATGATCAAATTTTATTTTCATCGTCTATGTTTTATTTGTTTATTATGCTAGAGTGTGCTAGTAGTGTGCCTCTTGTTCATTAACATAATCTAATCTACTCAATTCAAGCTTGTAATTTTGAGTAATTTTATTAATTATTATAAATCATTATTGTATACATGTCGAAAAAAGGAAGATTTGAGGAAGGCGGGTTGAATTTTATTAAAATATATATCATGTAAGAGACGGTATAACAAGTTACAACTACAACTTTACTATGAGACTGGGAGGTTACCTTATTTGTGTTAATGTATGAGGCAACATTACAACTATAGTGAAGTTGGAAGAAGGGGATACTAAAAAAAAAATCGTTCTTGAGAGTTAATTTCCAATACTAGAAGATCCAGAGCGCGATCCTATGGTTTTTGTTAACATGAAATCTGATGCTGATAATAAGACCACTGCGGGGATTATTATCAGCATGAAGAAAAAAAAAATTGTGAATCTGTGATGTATGAAATCTGATGCTAAAAACCGAGAATCTGTGATGCATGGAATTGGCAATTGGGCAGCATGAAGAAAAAAATGTGCAGATAATACCTCCGGTTCTTATTACTCGCTACAAAGGAATATTTTATATCTCACAAACAATACCCATTTGTTGCGAGTAATATAAGATTAATAACCGGAGGTAATATATCAGAACAAACTGAAAAATTTCAAGCAATTACAATATTTCAACAACTAAAGTGTCAAACTGAAAGTTTCGTTTCATCAAATCAAATAAAAATTTACAACTTCCACTATTATAGAATGCTCTAGATTTCAACAAGAGAAACAACAGATTGTTCCAGTTGATGAAGAGAACTGAATAGGTTTTCCAACTCTGATAATCTGTTTTATCAAGCTGTAAAATTGTGTTCAGACTATGTACTGTGTGCTGGATACGTCGTAAGACAGTGTTTATTGTGTGCAGGATATCTGACTTAAAAATCTCGCGTATCATCAATTCAAATCGCAAGGTGTATTTACCCTGTTGTGATCATTTCTTTGAACTAAATCAGGAACTCCAGCAAGAAAGCGTGATCTCAATCAACAATCGTTAGAAGTTTCCCTCCTTGTTAAGAGTTCAAGACAATGAAAAGCATGTATTCACGGCATGGAATTTATTGAACAACAGTATAGGAAAAACAACAGATTTTTTATTCTGCCACATTGTTTTATTTCTGCATAACAAAATCACTACTACAACATACGAAGTGAGTAAGATTAAGGCAGGTCTTACAGGAAATTTGAGATGAACTACGAAGTGAAACTGACTTACAAAACCTTAAAATTACTTTTGGAGAGAGATAAAGACTTAAAGACAGTTTTTATTTGTGGCGTTATTGTTCTGAAGCTATGAAACTATGAGCCTGCAGTAGTTGCGGGCATTGTCGTGTTGTATGTGTGTTGAACATTGTAGGTGTGCAGATAGGAACTCCACTTCATGACACTCCTATGCAGTCGCCATCTTGGACATCAACTTCCAAGTTCATCTTAAACATGTCGTGGTTCAACAAAAACAGCAGTCGTCTTAGGAGGTACAGTAAAGCATCCAGTAGAAGGCTCATACTTTGACTCCTTAACGATCGTGTCTCCTGACATTGACTGCAGAGTGCAGAAGGAGACAACAAAGAATT
The DNA here is from genome assembly GCF_948465745.1 of Chenopodium album. NCBI lineage: Eukaryota > Viridiplantae > Streptophyta > Magnoliopsida > Caryophyllales > Amaranthaceae > Chenopodium > Chenopodium album. Next base: position 1,899,212 of record NC_137836.1, on the reverse strand, counting down.
AAAATGAGTGACAAGAATTAATTTTGTTAAGAGTGACATAGATTATTAAGTTGTAGTTCTAGTTCACAAATCACAGAATTTGAGAAACGTCATAGGTCATTATAAGTGGGTTTCCCTGCCAAAGGTTTATATAAGATTTCAAGGACGAGATACAAAATTAGTGGTGAGACTGGTGACCATAGTTTCTTTTTTAACGTGCTATAGCACCTACCAGTTATCTTAAGGGATGGCAAAAGGCTCCTTCGAATATGGATTGGTTTGCAATAATTCAGTCCGAGTTATATTTGTATAGCAAGTCATTATTCATGGATCAATTCCACATAAGGATAATCTGACAGTTATATTATAAAACTTTAGGTCAGGATTATCTGGTTCAGAATAAAATCATGCTGTCTAGTTTCAGTTAGACTAGGAGTGGTAAATTTTAGGTCAGGATAATCTAGTTCAGAACAAAATCATGTTGTCTAGTTTCAGTTAGATTTGGAGTGGTTTATTTTGAATAGTCATGCTATATAAATTTGACAATTCTAGATATTTGGACCAAGAGTGAACAAGAAAGCATAAGTATTTGTTACCAGTACTGGGTGTAGCTGTAGAGATTTAGCTCGAAAATCTGGGTTAGTAAATTTGGTTTCAGTAGGCTGAACATTGATCATTACAACAATATATTGGAACCTGTAAAAAAAAAAGGTATTAATATACTTCTTCCCATCTATCAAATGTTAGTAGCTGACAAAATTAACAAACTTAAACTACAGAGAAGTGCAAGAGTTTCACAAAATTACTTGGGATCTATTTGCGACAAGCCAGAGGCACCCGCATGACCATCTTCAATGCTCATAGCAATAAGCCCAGGAATCCAAGAAGGGACATTATTGTGGAAGCGTACTCGATCCTGAGAAACATCGAAGATCACACATAAATTTTATTTCTGCTACTCAGTAATCTAATTAAATAAAAGGAATATGACTTCATTTTTAAAATGCTAAGATCAAACATATAATCTTATAATCCTTCCCTAGTAACATAACTGCTCATATTAGCAAAATATAGGCCCATGCAGTTAATTAAAATATATATCTTGGTTTTAGTTGAAAGATCGTATGATTTTGCGAAACCATATAGTTTGATAGTGATGCAAATAACCTGCTTTTACCTCAATATCCTTGGCACTTCTTAAACGGAAAAGTGGGGAAGAGTATCTAATTTGCAATAAGTTGGTGAAATTTTCAACAGCAGCAATAATGTGACTCTTGTCGGGCTTGTATGATGGATTTTCCAGTCTTTGCTTGATTCTGAAAGGGTATATCCATGAAGATAAATATATTTAGTATTTGAGTTGAGCAAGAAGACGATAATGATGGAATGGCAACATGATATGAAACCATATAAAAGAAACAAAGCTTACATAGGCCAATTGTTCTGATTTTGATCCTTGGGAGGAAGGCCAACGCCCCAGTTGTTGGTATTATAGCTGAAGTCCAATCTGATGAAAGACATAAGAACAGGAGTGCATAAGTATATAGTGTAGTGAAATAAGATGAAATCATCATTGATAACACCATTATAAAATGCTTGGAATATAGCTGACATTTGGACTCAAAAAATACAAATGGAATCATCACAAACCTGTTAAACCAATCACCAGAGTTGTAAGAATCACGGTCAAGGGACTTTGAACGTAGTAACTCATCACCAGCATGGAAAAAAGGTATTCCCTATATTCGTAGAAGACATTCAGAAAACATGGTATTTTATTGAATATATATTGTTTTAATCAGAGGCATATAAGCTTAAAAACATTATATAGTATGAATCTATTCAGTCACACCAAGTCAAGGACCTTTCTGTTTTCTTTATTGATTCTGTATACGTTTCTTCCCCTCTCTAGTCGAGTATGTTTAACTTATGTCTTCATCACTTCTCACCACAAATTCTCTATTGCATAGAATACTCCGATAACAACTTCAATTTAGTTGAGAAACGTTAGGGGTAAGGCCAGAATGTGAAACCTTCTTAAGCCATGCCAAAGGAGAAAATTTACCACAGTTGTAACAATTTTTTTTATACAGGTATTCTAGTTTCAAATTCAGTAATAACTCAGAGTTTGTTCTGGAACATATATTTATCTCCCCCTTCTCAAGTTATAGCAACACTTACGCTTTGTTTGGATAGCAAAGAAGGAAGGAAAAGAAGGGGAGGGAAAATGGAGGAAGGGAAGGGAAAAGAAAGGGAGGGGGAGGTGAGCTCCATTTTCCCTCCAAATCTCTCCAATTTTGGAGAGATTATGGTTATTATAGAGAAAGGGAAAATGGATCCCTCCCTCTCCTTCCCCTTCCTTCCCCCAATCTTTTACCCAAACAAGAGATTTTGTCCCCCTCCATTTCTCTTCTCTTCTTTTCCTTCCATTTCTTCCTATCCAAACAAAGTGTTAGGCTGTGTTTGAATAGAACTTTTGGAAGGAAAGGGAGGGGAAGGAAGATGAAGGAAGGGGAGGTGAAGGAAGGGGAAGGATGAAGAAAACCAAATCCCTCATTTGGATAACAGAGAAAATGAAGGAAGAGAGAGTGAGGGAATTTGCTAGTTCTTATGAATTTTACTCATGACTGAATTAATGTGTTTGTTCTTATGATAATATGAATTGAAGTTTTCAATTTTTCAAAATCAATAATTTACAAATCAAAACATCAAAATATAAAATTCTGGAAAATATAAAATTCTTTCATCCATAAATTTTCCAAAATAAGAAATTCTGGAAAGCAAATTTTCTTCATTGTCGATTTTCCAAAACAAAATTTCTGAAAATTGATTTTTGCCAAATTAAAACCAAACTTTCTGAAATTTGATTTTCGAAAATCAAAACAAAAATTTCTGAATGTTGGTTTTAGAAAAAGAAGATCGTATTTTCAGGAAATTGGTTTCTAAATATCAAAACCTTTTTTTTTCTTTAGAAAATCGATTTTTGAAGATCAAAATCAATTTTGTGAAACTTGATTAATGAAATTAAAAATCAGATTTCATGAAAAATCAATTTTTGTAAATCAAAACCAGAAATTATGAATCTCAACATTAGAATTTTTTATACTTTAAAATCTATTTTGGAAAACAAAAGACGGATAATGGTTTGGATATGTCGGCGAATGATGCGGCGAAAGATGACGGTGGAAGATGACGGCTTGTGTTAGAGGTAACTGAGAGAATATGAGAGATGAGAGAATATTTTCCGTGCCATTCTCATTGATCAAAAGTCAATATATAATACAAGCGATACTAGGTTAGGGTTAAGGCTATATTAGTAAATTACAAACTAATTATATACGAGATTATTTACATAATCTAACACTCCCCTGCAGTCAAAGCGGGAGGACCATGAACGCTTAGACTGTCCCGAAAATCATCAAATAAAACCTTAGGCAGACCTTTGGTGAAGATGTCTGCAATTTGGTATCGGGAAGGCACATGTAGGACACAAACTTCACCCCTTTGAACTTTCTCACGAACAAAGTGTATGTCCATCTCAATGTGTTTAGTGCGCTGATGCTGAACTGGATTACTAGAGAGATATATCGCACTAACATTGTCACAATAAACCAATGTTGCTTTCGGAATAGGAAGAAAGAGCTCGAGCAACAAATTGCGAATCCAGCAGGATTCTGAAACCACATTGGCAACCCCTCTGTACTCTGCTTCACAGCTGGACTTAGACAAAGTGGGTTGGCGTTTCAAAGACCAAGAAATCAGATTATCACCAAGGTATACACAATACCCTGATGTAGAACGACGAGTGTCCGGACACCCGCCCCAATCAGCATCCGTGTATGACACAAGAGAAGAAACAGGAGATTTATGCAACTGCAAACCAAAATCTGTCGTACCTCGAATATATCGAAGAATGCGTTTCAACGCATCCATGTGCTCAACAAGGGGTGAGTGCATAAATAAGCAAACCTGCTGAACTGCATAAGAGATATCTGGGCGAGTGAATGTCAAGTACTGCAAAGCACCACAGAGGCGCCGATAAGAAGTAGGATCGTCATACAGAGCACCCTCCTGAGTGCTCAATTTGCCTTTGGTGTCAACAGGAGTAGGCGAAGGCTTGCACTTTGCCATTCCTGCTTTTTCCAAAATTTCCTGCGCATACTTCCTTTGAGAAAAAAATAAACCATTTTTACCTCTAGTAACAGCAATACCCAAAAAATAACTCAGAGGACCCAAATCCTTTATAGCAAAATCAGAGCTGAGCCGAGAAATAATATGTCGTCGGAGAGAATCCGAAGAAGCAGTAAGCACAATATCATCAACATAGAGAAGTAGATAAGCAGTATCATTACCATGGCGATAGATGAACAAAGAGGTATCAGATTTGCTATTAGCAAAACCAATAGTAGCCACAAAATCTGCAAAACGTTTGTACCACGCACGGGGTGCCTGTTTCAGACCATATAGTGACTTCTCCAATAAACAGACATGATCGGGTTTGTCAGGATCTTTAAATCCCAAAGGTTGATACATGTAAACCGTTTCATTCAAATGACCATGTAAGAATGCATTTTTCACGTCCAATTGATGAATTTGCCAAGACTTAGCCAAAGCAATGCTAAGAACCACCTGAATAGTAGCCGGTTTAACAACCGGGCTAAATGTCTCATCACAATCAATGCCCTCCCTTTGAGTTTTACCATCACCAACAAGACGAGCCTTATGTCTCTCAAAAGACCCATCAGACTTAGTCTTATGCCGGAAAATCCACAAAGACCGAATTATGTTCACATTCGGTGGTCGCGGAACCAATTTCCAAGTACCATTGTCAATAAGAGCATCATATTCTTCCTGCATAGCAATTTTCCAATTATGGTCACGAAGAGCGGTAACCGGGTTCTTAGGAATGGGAGATATGGAGGTAGTAGTATGATGTGTTTGATCCTGGTATTTGGGATTTGGTTTAACAATGCCATGCTTGCTACGAGTAGCCATGGAATGAGAAGGCATCGGTGATGGTGCGGGAAAGGAAGAGGGAGGAGTAGAGTGAGTGAGAGGAGGAGGGGCACCTCGGAGCTCTGTGTGGGTAGGACCCGAGTGGGCCGTGGCTGATTGAACAGACCCACGGTCCACAGGGGGCCTATTCTGCCCAACAGAGGTGGCGGTGCCCGGAGGTAGGGTGGCTGGAGAAGATAGGTTGGGTGGAGGAGAAGAGGGTGCAAGCACGGAGGGAGGCAGCACACCCCGCAGCATGCTTGCGGGCTGCAAGCGTGCACCGCAGGCTGCCTGCGAAGCTTGCTGGCCTTGCGGGGTGTTGCGAGGAGCTGCCCAGCCAGCACCCGATGGAAAACGAGCGGGCTGGGCAATAGCTGCTGCATTCTCGCCACTATGTGTGGGAGATGCGTGCGGCTGCTCGGGAGAGGCAAGAAAATGCCGCAAGAGAGGGCCATGAAAAGGAGACTCGGCCTCACCCAAAAAATCATAAGTGTGAGCCATGGGTGAGTGAATTTTAGAGAAGGGAAAAGACGACTCATCAAACCACACATGTCTTGCTACAAAAATTTTTCGACTCTGACATATCATAACACCTATATCCTCTATGATTCGAAGGATAACCAAGAAAAACACAAGGGACGGAACGAGCTTGGAGTTTATGTATCTTAGAGGAGGGAAGAAGTGGATAGCACAAACAACCAAAAACTCAAAGGTGTGAGTAGGCGGGATTCTTTTGATAAAGAACTTGAATCGGGGATTTGTAACCAAGAAGTTTTGTAGGCAAGATATTGTGAAGGTAGGTAGCCATGTCCAATGCATAGTGCCAAAAGGAAGGGGGCAAAGAAGCATGACATAGAAGAGTTCGAATGATATTGTTTATCGTTTTTATTTTCTCTCGGCCTTACCATTTTGAGGAGAAGTATATGGACAACAAAGACGGAAAGTCATGCCATTTTGATGACAAAATTTAGTGAAAGCATCATTGTCAAATTCTCGACCATTGTCACATTGGAAAGCTTTTATTTCTCTCTCAAATTGAGTTTTAATATATGTTCTAACACGATTGAATAAATTATAGACTTGAGACTTAGAAGAGATGGGGAAAGTCCATAAAAAATTCGTGTAATCATCAAGAAATAGAACATAATATTTATGACCAAGGGAGCTAAGGACGGGAGACGTCCACAAATCACTATGAACAATATCAAAAGGCATAGTAGTATGAGTCGTAGAATCATAAAAAGGCAATTTCATTAATTTTCCCAAAGGACAAGAATGACAAACATGTTTATTCGCCTTATTACAATTGATAAGATTGCTACTACGCAAAGAACTCAAAATTGCATTTCCCGGATGACCTAAACGGGAATGCCACACACTAGGAGAGATAACTGCAAAAGCTGACGGAATAGAAGAAGAAAAGAGTTGACGATTGTTGAAGAAAGGATAAAGATCGCCACTGCTATTACACCTCACTATTTTGCTCCCCGTATGCAAGTCCTTCACAGAAAACCCAAAAGGATCAAATTCAATTGAAACATTATTGTCAATAGTGAATTTTCTAACTGAGATAAGATTTTTGACAAGTTTGGGAACATGGAGGACATTTTTGAGTTGGAGTGTGTTTGGATTCAAGATTTTGTGACCATAACCGTGAATTGGAATTTTGCTACCATCACCAACAATAATCGAATTATTATTATTTCTATGTAAATGAGAATATGACGACAAGTTACCTTGAGAGTGTGTCATATGGGATGTAGCACCGGTGTCCATATAATAATTCGGGTTGGCAAGAGTCATAGTATGCATAGCTTGCTCAATGTTGGTTGGCATATAACCCGAAGCTTGAGATGGATCGTTCACAAAATAAGCTTGAGATGGTCTCGGTCCTAGCACACCGGACTGAGAGGACATAGGTCTAGGGGCTGCCCACTGTTGTGACCCTTGACCTTGAGAGGGATACGGGCAGGGAGGCATCGCCCACGGTGTTGGCTGCCAATAGTGCCAAGGAGGGTATGCTGCCCACCCTGCCTGCTGCTGCTGTGGCGCTGGTGCTCCACGCTGCTGCTGCTGCTGTTGCGTGGAGCCACCACGCTGCTGCTGGTGCCCGGCACCACCCTTCCCCTTGGTGGTGCCGCCCTTACCCTTATTCTTCCGGCCACCGGAACGCTGATTCCCCCCACGAGAATGAGAATTGTGAGATTGATCGTTGTTGTTGTGCGGTGCCGAGAGAGAAGCTTGCGAGATATGAGCCTCAGCATGGGACTCGTGAGATAATTCCGCAGCATTCCCCTGTTCCTCCAACTCTAGCATAGAACGGAGGGTGTCAAACGAGGGTAAAGGGTTTAGATGACGAACGGAAGTGCGAAAGGGTTTATACTCCTCCGAGAGACCCTTTAAGAGTTGCAAAGCCATTCGATTATCGGAGACAGGATCTCCAACATTCTTCAAACCGTCAGCCAGAGATTTGAGTTGGGAGCAATAGGGACGGACACCATCAAATTGTTCTAGCCGAGTGTTTGTGAATTGGGCATCAAGTTGCAAAGCCCTAGCAGACTTGTTATTTCTGAAAAAAATTTCCAATCGATTCCACGCATCAACGGCTTTATCATCCGAATCAATGATGGAATTGAGAAGATCAGGGGAAATTGTGCTATAAATCCATCCACGCACAATATCGTCAAGTCGTTGCCAAAGGTTCTTGTCAACTGGTTCGGATTCCTTAGCGGTGGCCGGAGTAACTGGTTTTTCTGGTGGTTTGATATGGTTGAGGACCAAATTTGCGCGGCAATGCAATTGAAACACAGTAGACCAGGTATTGTACTGCTTGCCATCGTAATCAAGAACTATGGGTATACAGGCCTTGATATTGGAAACGACAGTAGCAGGGTGAATCTTGGAGGATTCGGCCATTGATAAGGAAGAAGATTAGAGGAGAAGAGAAGAGAAGAGCGGAAGCGAATTAGGTCGTATCGCGTAACCTAAACTCGTGATACCATGAGAGAATATGAGAGATGAGAGAATATTTGCCGTGCCATTCTCATTGATCAAAAGTCAATATATAATACAAGCGATACTAGGTTAGGGTTAAGGCTATATTAGTAAATTACAAACTAATTATATACGAGATTATTTACATAATCTAACAGTAACAAACGAACAGTATGTGCGGGAGATTATTAAAACAAGTTTTCCTTCCAAATCTTCTCTAATTTGGAAAGATTTGTTTCTTAATTGTGGAAATAAATTATTTCCTTCCATTTCTCTTCCTCCCAATTCCCTTTCCTCCTATTTTTGCTATCCAAATGGAGGAAAACTCATCTCTTTCTTTCCCTCCCCTTCCCTTCCCTCCATTTTTCTCCATCCAAACAAGCTATTAATTTCAATTGGCATTAGTATAGCACAAGATTTTGTAAAATACAAAGAATTAAGAATTGTAACCTGGGTAAGAGCTATGATACTTGTAGCTAGATGATTTACCCTACATCTCTCGTCCAGCGAAGTATAGGTAGCAGTCTGGATAACCAAAGAAATTATATTAAATTCAAGGTAAGATAATCTTCAGCCCCTTGACTGGAAAAAATTATGGACTTTTGCAAATATGCACCTTCAAACTGACAATATCGAAAAGAGTTTCATTATCATGAGCTGAGACATAGTTGATCTGCAGATATAAGGTAAATGTAAGAAATAAACAAAACATATTTAGCAAGCCTTGGGATGCATCTAATGAAGTTTTATATTCAAACAGATTTTTTCACCAAAAAAAAAAAAAATATTCAAACAGATTTTCCAATTGATACTCACAGTTTCTATAGGCTGCATAGCATACCCAACCGGTGATCCACCATAGGTATAAACTTCAGAACCTTTTACCTGGAAGGCGAAACAAAGGTTTACGCAAGTTGACCAGCATAAGAAGAAAATAGAAACAGAGCATATAGGACCTTATCATCACCTTCAGAAATCAATGATAAGCTCTAACAAAATAATCAAGGGCACTACTGCACTAGGAGGAATTCAAAATATGAAAGATTATATCAGATTTAGCTGGGACTTGATTCCAGTTCCAACTCATTTTGCAGTCCACGGTAGATGATTCTAGGTAGTGTCATTTGGAAGGCACACAAAGAATTGAATAAATGCTATAGCTATCAAATATCTATAGAAAAATGACTTGCAATGGAATTTAAAAAAAAAATGTCAACTATAAGCTTATTAGGTGTATTCTAAGTTTGGCTAAATGGACGTCATAAATTTAGGATAAAAATATTGATATCATGGAGATCATTGTCATGAAACTTATAACAGAACCCATAAAGTTAAACACCCTCATTTTCACATCAATTGCTTAGCCATATAGGCAATTTGACATCATTCACATTACCCACACCAATTAACCTTGAACTTTCTGTCAAAGAATCCCCATAGATGATATGGATGACATGTTATGGAATGATCAACACATATAGGAAAGATAGAGAGGTGATGCATACATCTTTGAGGGCTAATGATAGTAAATTGCTATTGATCAACGGAGACATGTTACGAAATTCAGGTGCTGATGATGAAAGATGCTGCTAATGATAGTAATTGCTATTGTAATGCTAGCAGAAGAAACATAGCAAAATTGAACACAAATCAACAGTGATCAAGTCCATTTAAAAAAGTCCATTTAAAGAAGTCCAATTTAAACTAAGAATAAGATTTCAAAATGGAGCCTGATAAAAAAATACCATCATATTAATAGCTAAGTGATACGACTTTTTTTAAAGGCTCTAATGAATGGTGAAGAGGAGAGAGACAAAAATATGAAGCCCACATCATATAAAAATAAAAAAATAAAAAATAAAAAATAAAAAATAAAAAAAAAAACCTTTTGAGATCAGCAGCAACCAAAAGAATTTGTATTCATCAGAATTTTGCTGTAAAAGTAATTACCTGTCTGCCATCACAGTTAGTCAGCATGAAGTCTCTCAAGTTTGCTGCCAACCCAACCTAATTTATACCAAAGAAAAAAAAGAGAGCTTGATTAACTCACTGCAATAACATAAATAAAGAACTGAATCTGATGCGAATCTGTTGCTGATTGCTCTGTAGATGGTTCAGATGGCAAAGAATATTACAATTACAAAATTGAAAATATAGCAGAGATTATATGGCAACCGTGACTTCAAGAAGGAAGTGATGACTTTAAGAGACAGTTGTCAGTACAAATTAAAGACATTGAATCTATAATCTGCCTGAAACATTACTAGTCCACCTTCAAATTTTCCCACTAAAAAAGGAGGGAGAGAGCGCAGGGTGGGTAATTGGTTTTAGCCTTACATATATATTATACCCTTCAGAAAGAGTGAACAGATTGAACACTGATACTAATCACAAAATGAACCTATCCCTTCCCTGCATTGGGATTTAGATTTTATCCGATATAAAATCCTTCTAATATGACATCAGTCAAAAAGACATATAAAAGAGCAATAATAATTTGAATATATAACTCCTCTGCCCTCAGATTATTCAAAATTTCCTTTTTAGGATGTCCCAAAAATTTGTTAGCTTTGCAGTGACAATTTTGAAGGGAAATTGTGTTTGGTTGGAACTTGTAAGACATAAAGATATTAGGAGACCAAAAAAAGATGTTCCTTTGATTTTGTACCTTTCTTGAGTATGATAAGTAAACGCAGATGGAGTATACACGATTTTTCACCTGTCAATCTCTCATTCTTGACAGCAAAACCGCCCATCAAGAGCATAATAATTACTAAAAAAAAAATGGGACTGTTCTCTATACATTATGAAAATCATGATATATGTCAAATGAGTAAACTATTCTGATCACATCGAAGTTAAACGAAAAGACAACCCTTAAAACCTCTACCTATGGAAAAATAAGAATATCAATGTCACTCCAATTACCAATATTATTCAAAATAAAAATCATTACTCTGCTGAAATACTTAAAGATAAACATAAAAATTAAAATGTACCAAAAATTTAGTCTTTATCTTCTTCAAGTAAGAAAAAAATTATACAAAGCAAATCCTTTGCAAGGCAACTGCTTTCTTAAAACAGCACAGAACGAGGTACAAACTAATTTTATAAAGAATTAATGTTTAACCATTACTGTATCCTTGTCATTATCAATTGAAAAAGCAGAAGGAACTGAGTAAAGAACCTGTATATGATCTTTTGCCACAGCGAGCATACGATCTGCATTAGCTTTGCCACCATGGTCATTATCATTAGGCTGCAGATCAGGAAAGATTAAAAGATTCAAGAATGCCTGTTGCTTCATTTTACTTTATTGACGAGAATTATACAATTTTAGATAAAAGATTTCAAACACAGAGAAACTACAAAGACAAATTACTTAGTGGAAGATCCACATGAAGAATAATTTACCTGTAAAGATAAGCCAGTCACGTAACCTTGCTGAAGAAGGGGGCCAAAAGGGCCCCCGCCAAGCACTGCATCTCGAATTCGATCATTAAAACTGAACAAGATTTGGCAGGATTAAAAGTAATTGACTGATAGTAGTTCTGCTTGGCTAAGATATTATATATACAGAAAGCATAATAAGTCAAGATGATTGAACATTTTATTTATTAAGGAAATGAAAATAAATGTGAATAGTGATTACTTTAAGTTAACCCACTTAAGACTACAGGGATAAATTCCTCACATCACTTCAAAGAATTAAAGTGACTTGTAGTTTAGTGGCATCCTCATTTCCGCGTCACTTGCCCAGAAGCACTGCCCAGGTTTGATACAAGGTGACAAAATTATGTTCTCGAAGATCTTTAGCGGTGGTTCCCAGGGGAGAGCTTTCACACCATACTTTGGTATTACTTATAAGGCCTCAGAGAGCCTGACCCAACAGGGTCAGTCTTGGTGTCTTACTAACTAGTAAGCTTCGTGTACTTGGTACAGTCTATATCCATGAGGCATGTACACTTTTTGTCTATTTGAACACTTATAGATTTTGAAATCCAGACTGACAAGAAATGGGTTAGAAGTCATAGGACTCTTGCCTTCTAAGCTATCTTTTAGTTATGCTTGCATACTCAACCCAAACATAACTAATGTGGATAGGAGATGTTTATATTGTATTTCTTTTCATTAGTTATTCTATCTATTGCAAGTTTCCATTACATACTTTGCAGTTTGGAACTCATATAATACAATAGGATATTCAAACTAACGACCCAATCCCAGGCTACATACTAGTTAATATAGAAACTGAACAATTAAAAACCACATGATATTCCCTCTTTTGTGCGATATAGACGTTAAGTTAAGCACAGAGTATACATGACATTCATTTTGATCAACCATTTTTGGTCACAAAAATATACATATCACATGCATTGAAGGGGACAAACATTAAACATTTACCTTCCAATTCCTGTGCCACCAAGATTCATTTGAGATGCATTTACTCCACGTGCATTATTTGCAACCTCACCAAAGTCCCAACCTTCACCATATCTAAAGGAAGATCAAATGGTAATCCAAACAATAGAACCAAGACAGAATAGACAGGATTTATTTATTTTTTTTTTAAAAAAAAAGCAAACTCAGACTGGAAGGGAAATACAATTATACTTGTGTATACAAGTGATAAAATTTAGAGACCACCAACGGTTGTCACTTACATATAAATGCTTGAACCTTCTACACCATCTTTGGTTTTTGAAAGGCCTTGGAGCATACTTGTTGCTTTCACCTGTAACCAGTTAAAAAAAAGTTGTTTAGATTTAAATTTTGAGCTGATTGCGTGACACATAATCACATACTTATAGAAAGCAAACCAAAGAAGTAGTGTATTAACTTAGAATTCTTTTCATCTATCAATCAATCAACCAAAGCCTTAATCCCATAAGAGGGGTCGACTACATGAACAGTGATTATTCCGTGTAGCGGGTATATTCTTTTCATCTAGATACAGGTAAAAGAGCCAATTAAAGTTATTTCCAGCCAAACAGTTCAGTCAGCTACCAGGCAATTGTTACTTTCATTTTTTTTTTTTTTTTTTTTTTTTTTTTTACGCTTGAAGGTAAGAAAATAGTAATCATTAGGAAGCCTTCCTCGCAAAGGGAATTCCTAGTGTATACTTTCAATTGCACAATTCAGAAATTGCATATTTAACTAGCCTATGTTTCATCTAGGAATAAAAAAAAAAAACTGAGAAATGGTTTGAAAGGGAAAGATTATACATAAGATAATAATAATACCGTATACTACCTACATTTCTTAATAGTTGCATCAATTTGACTAGACATGTTTGCCAATACATTGCTTTGACCATTAATATCTTTAATAATGCTTTATAACAACTATAAAAATATATTTTTTGAAAATATACATTGAGATTAACACAACAGCAATTAATGATGAGATTTAGTTTATATATTAGTAAACAAACGTGGCCAAAGGTAGTATAGGAATAGCATAAAAGTCAAGATGGTGCAACTATTGAGAAATGGAGGAAGTAGGTTATAAGAGGGTGGAGGTTCTCTGGACAGCAAAGTAAATTAGGTATCATGAAATCAAGATTCAAGCAAAACTATTTATCTATTCACAGGTTACTAGGAATAGGAATATGAAGAGCTTATGTATTTATCTATTACATGACCGATTACATTTCACTCACCCATCAGTCAAGGTTATCTAAATTAAGCTAGAAGAATAAGAAAGAAAGATCAAAATCATCATGACATAGAAGTACCAGTGTACTACAATCTGTAATTAAAGAAAACTCTTAAACTATCAAATACATACCATTGTATGTTTCATGATGTGGCCCATGAGATCAAATCTGAAACCATCAACCTGCAAGAAAGGGTGGTCATAAAATACAAATTACAGACATTTGCATGATGAAATCGAGATAACAAAATAAAGAACTATTGAAAAACAATAATTGACAAAAAGGGAAAGCTCTCAGCCTAGTCTAACACCAGGTGCTAGTCCTAAAGCGTTCTGTGCCCTGCCATCTAAAGCTAATAGCATACACACAAGATAATCATATTCAGTTTTCTTGTCCGTTAATAAGAGGCCAAGCTGCAAGCCATTGTCTATGAAAAGGAAGATTCCAAGGCTTCCCTCTTCTTTCAATCCAGCAATAAGCAACAAAATCACAAAAGAAAGTATAAGGGAGAAAGATTTGACAATTCAAAATCAGTCAATCACCTTATAATTGACGGACCAATGTTTTAAATCATCCAAAATCAGACGTTCAACCATGTAATGCTCACTAGCCGTGTCATTTATGCATGTGCTATTCTCAATAGCACCATCATTATCCCTTCTTAAATAGTAACCCGGAACAATCTATCAATAATACGTTTAACATCAGGTTAAACAGATGGGAATGAAAATTCATAGGAAAGCATAAAATGGAATGAACAATATGCACACCTTGTCGAGAACAGAGTTTACATCGGATGGCCCACTGCTATTTAAATGGTTATAAACAACATCCAACACTACACGAAGCCCGATATGATTTAGTGCCTGTAACCAAGTCAATATTTTAGTTTTATGATGGAATGGAAAGCTAGATCTGAATTCTAGCTCTAACAAAGATCACTTTTTCCCCATGATTAAAGAAGACTAGAAGGCAAGATACACACCTGGACCATCTTTCTGAACTCAATTATACGAGATGGGCCATTAGGATCGGTTGCATAGCTTCCCTTAGGTGTCCCCCATAAAACAGGATTATATCTTCATAAAAGGAAAAATTAGTAACAAAATATCAAATAATACTGCAAGAGAAGGGAATTTTGAGCTAACTATAGTCCAAAGGGATTGAAGCCTACCCCCAGTTATACCCATCCTCATCACGGATGGCAGTTATTTGAGCTTGTTGCTCTTCTGAATCAGGTGGTAGTGTTTCTAACATCTTAGTATCTGAAAAAAGGTTCTTATCATTGAAATGACTAAACAAAGAGCCCGATAAAAACTAAAATTACTATAAAATTCAAATGACTTCATGGAAAATGGATAAGAATCAACTAAGAGACGGCAAGAAACCAATAGGAATACTAAAATATGCTAAAATGGCCGAAAACAAATGCAAGCTAAATTCTAACAGCCATAGACAGCTTGTTCCCTAAGGACCTTTCATCCGTTTCAAGTAAACATCTCATTTTTTAATAAACCTTTTTTGGCCAGAATCAACATTCAAGCATTAACCACAGTGGGTAACTTCCTAGAGATGATACAGTGAGTGGTGCACACTGAGCAATACACCAAGCTTTTAGGGCCCCATTTTTGTTCCCATCCATTGGGTCTATACTCACATCTATCTAAAATAATAAAATATCCTATTTAAGAACCTCAAATAAAGAATTGAGGCATATCAACAAAGAATAAGACTATTCTCAGATTTACTGACAAAGGAGCCTAAAGGAACGCACCACTTTCAGAGAGCCAGAACTAAGAGACAATAAAAGGAGATTTATTCTGGCAAAACTTGGCGATTTTTCAGGAATATAATGTTATGTACTGCCTTAGTATTTTCTGATTTAAAGATTAATTAAGAGATAAAAGCTTGATACTTTGATTAATAATGGCTGAAAATTGGATACAAAAGGATAGATTAATAGCTTAAGGCTATCACTCTCTTGATAACTTTAGGTTATCACTCTCCTAGTAACTTGAGGTTACTACTCTCAACATTTTTTTCCTCACAATTCACATGATAGCTAATGCATACACTATCCCTTATTTATACTAAGGCTTAGTTAGGAATAAGGGCTACTAACCTAAAAGTACTAAAATTCCCAAACTAAAAGTACTAAAATTCCCAAACTACCCTTGTTAATGTTAGTCTATTACATATAACTTAGTGTCAACACATGTAGAGGCACAGGCCATATAATTTTAGATTTAAATCCTTATCCCCAGGAAAATATACCTTGACACAATGCTTGCAATAAATTTTTTTAAGTTGACACATTCAAGTGTAGTTAAAATCATGGTTTATTATTCTACATGCTCTACAACAAAATTGATAAGTTCTTTGAGGGCTATAAGATCTTGCAGACTTGAAGTATTCAATCAAGAGAATATGCTTGCTCTCACATATTAGGCAGAAAAGTTTCAATAAAGTCTATGCTGCTTAGAATGTTAGTGTTTGCAACGCAAATGGAAACTTCAGTTGGGGAGCAATCAACTAAGAAAATAATTTCAAAGGCTACTAACACAATTTCAGCAATGTTTGCTCCTATATAAAGATAAAAGTTCATTGTTATGTGTAATCTACATATGTTAGCATCAAATTGTTAGAGAAGACAAGCAATAGTAATTACCAACAAATTTCCATTTCTTTTTGTCATCATCAACTTCAGCAAACTGGAAGCTTGGCAGCAGATGCACGTGAGTAAGACCAGCAGCTGATAACTTCTTCAAATGATTAACACCAGCAGAGTCCTTCAAGTAGAAGTTTAATCAGTAAGGCTTCATAAAATATCCTTTCTCATTGTAAAGGTAAGCTTAGCCACTATAATTATACACACAATGAATGTAAAGGTCTGCTTAACCAATGTAATTATACACACAAAGACTGTAAAGGTGAGCTTAACCAATATAATTATTAAGGTCTTGTTTCCCAACACTTGGTAATAGTCATTGTAACACTCAATAACACAATTTCTTCCTGTGAGCGATGGAATCGATTACTACGCTTTGGATCAGATGCAGCATCAAGTGAGAAATTCTAAATAAACTTGGCTAATGTGAAGAGTAAGGGAAATGAAATTGGTATTACAGTAGTAGTATTACACCCCTTTCCCCTTTCTACTGATTTCTATAATTGATCCTTCTGGGGGAGGAGGGGGGGGGGGGGGGGGGTTGAAGTACTTTTACTTGAACACGATCAGTTACAGGATTCATAATTTAAAACACGAGTCAGTTCAGTATTGAAGTTGATATACTGAAGAAAACATCCAAGCAAGAATAAAAAGTTTTTAGAGCAGACAAACAAAAATTATATAAATACCTGTGATGTAAACGCAAGGTATCCACCACGAAGGTCAGGGCTCACAGTAAGGTCGTAAGCACTGTAAAAAAGCACAGTTGTTAAAGCCATTAGCCCACAAATCCTCAACAGTGCCCAAATCATAAGATTGATAACGTTAAATCACAAAGATCAGAAAAAAATAAAATTGAAGCCCTGGAGATTTACAATGGAAGCATTTATATAAACCTAAATCTTCCCAAAAATTGGGCCAACCCAAGTGTGCAAATTGTCAAAAGTTATTTCCTGAAAGCTGTTCATTTTTCCTGGTCTCAGTAAATAAATTTCATTCAAAAGTTGTAGCAAAATAGTATCTATCACTAACAAGGGATATATATATATATATATATATATATATATATATATATATATATGACAGTAAAATTCACAAAATTTGTATTTTCTGTTTCCAAGATATTACAAAACCCACCTGAAATCTCTTATGTGCAGCTCATAGATACTGATGTCAGAAGGAGAAAGAAGATGAGGCTTTTCATCAGCCAGATTATCCCATCCTTCAGGCTTTAGTGATTCAGACTTTATATCAGCCAATAACGTTCGCTTTACATCTGCTGAAACCCTATTTTAACCAAAAAATAAAACAAATGTACCCTTAAATATATGTTTTCTATTGGTCCTGTTGATAATAGCTATAGTAGATGAAGGATTAAAAGCACTGCATTCCCCTTTCACATTTGAAGGAAAACTGACATACCCTCTGGCATATGGATCAATAGCAAAGCATTTTTCAATTCTCAAGGTGGTATGATGGTAGACAGTGACTTCATACACATAGTAACACCCTTCCCAGCTTCTTGGTCCAACAACACTCCAAACACCACTTGATTCATTTAGCTGAACAGTTTGTAACGGTTCACCACCTAATGGGTCCCTATATATGCTCGCATTCACGGCCTACTTGTTTAAACAGATAGCACACAATTTCCTCAAATAAGTACATAATGATCTAAAATAAGTGCAAGTCGTGAAAGAGATCTGGGAGGCAAAAGGAAAGAGAAGGACAACATACTTGAGCAGTAGGAGCCCATAAGTTTAATGATATGGAGTCCTCTGAGAAAACAGCACCTAGAGGACCATCATAAGAATATAGCTCATCGATAACGCCAGGTAGTTGCAAACCAGTAACATTTCTGCAAGCCCCATCACCTGTACAAGTATAAATAAAGCATTGTCAGTAACCAGGGCTAGACACCAGCATGCTTGTCACGATCAAGGTTTTTACCGGAGACATCAGATGCACCAGGAAATTCATCAGATGGACAGTGAAGAACAAAGATTGCATATATGCAAAAATGATTATACTTAGAATAATTGGATGCATCAATCAAATTTTATTATTTTTCTAGTGTTGAACACAAAGGAAATAAATTGCCACTCAAACATTGAGAACACAGAAACTACTCAGGAAAATTCTCATGTCCTTTGTAGCTGTAAAGTGGAGGATAACAAGGCAACTATAAGAACTAATTTATCTTTCAGAATGGCGTCAGTTTGAATAAATTTCTTTTAAATTGGCCAAGGTCACAACTTGAAAGCTTACCACTGAAAGCAGCAACTGCTAGTTGACACTTCAGCAGACTTTCGACATCCAGGTTAGCAGGAGCTCTGAAGGCTGAGTAACCTCTAATATGAGGAAATTTTTCAGTAACCTAAAAAATCTAGATAGATTAGATCAAAGCAATAAAGAAAGAGAGTATTCAAGCACTGGATCACAAATTTTACAAAAGTACATACTAGTATGAACTACAAGCATGATTTCATATCACTATCCTTGTAACTTTGCAAATGGTATTCATACTTTCAAGGAAGACTTGATACGAACATGTGGAGTTATGAACATACATATGTGTTATTAGACAGGTATAAAGAACAAAGAGGGGGAAGGGTAGGAAAATTATAAATCCTATTTGCTAGATAATAGAGGAAAATGACAAGGACAGTGCATATTATCGCGATTTATTAAGCAGCTTACATGTGCTGGCAATCCCCCATTGTCCTTGTCAAGCTTTATCTTCACATCATAGCCTGTCAACTCATATAAGAGCCAAGTTAGAGTAGAGTCTCTTTTCCATTATACATGAATGTACATATATCAGAGAAGTATGACATAACACCAGACCTTCTATCCCATCATTCGTAACCCTTAGTGCAGCAGTTTTACTTGCAAACAAGTAGTATGAACCATTTCCAACATCAACATTCCAGGCAAGGATATACTTGCTCGGCCAATATGCTCTAGAGCTATTTAAAGTCCCTTGCAATTCAATCTGCAATAATCAAGTTTTCACTAGCCATTAACACATTTGTAAGGTGATGAATCAAAGCTTTGTAGGAAACTGCACCTAAGTCACTACCCTGATAACTGTATAGCATAATGATTAAAACCAAATCTAACACATTAGGCTGGTTCGGCTAGTTCCATAGAATAATTGCCTCATGAATCCACCAAAAAAACACAAGTTATATACTTGTCTAAAGACATTATAAGGAGTCAAAATTATCTCAATGTAGCTAGTAGATAAATCCTTACTATCCTTCATCAAGGAACCTTAAATTATTCACCCAACCTTCACAAAAATTAGTGCTCTTACCATTTTAAATAAAAATTATCTCCCGCATTAGTGTGAACTCTAAGGAAAAGAATTCATAATGGTCGAAACCAAAAGTAATACTAATCGAAAAATGTAGAATTATGTGATGAAAGTGAAGCTTTTTCAAGGTAATCCTTCTTCAACCTCCCATCACCTAGTTTCAATTTTGCACTTAGTCAATCCGTAGAGGTTTAGATGTATACAACCTTACCTCTAACTAGTCGAGGATAACACAAATCATGATACATTAACCTGACCCTAAGGGTTAACTACCTTCACACTATGATTAGCCACTCTCATATTAAAAATATATAAACTTTTATGAAACTACATTCTTCCTCTTTTTGTCTCACACAAGGGTCTTTAACTCTCAACGTCAACCAAACATTTCTGTTCCAAACTTCCAAGTAAAAGAACACACTTCACAAATCACAGAAATATTTATGTCAGTCACTCCAAAATTTCCAAATATTCATCAATTTCATACTCAAATACTCCATAATTTAAACAGAATATACAATGACATAAACAACATAACAATACAGAAACTTACTCTTTAACATAATTATTCATAAATTTGATCAAAATTTCTAAAAATCAATAAAAACAACAATAAATTTAAACCTGAGAAACAGAATCAACTTCAACAGCCATAGAGCAACAAAAGCAAGATAAACCCTTCTTTGATGAAGAATGGAAGATTCTAGAATTAGACCCAATGAAAATGGAATTTGAGAAAGATGGTAATTTCTTAATCAAACTAAAATTAAAGGGTACTACACGAAGATTATGGTTATGAAGATTAGAAGAAAGAGCAAAGGGGTTATATAGTGAAGACATTTGAAGATGAAGCTTTTGGTTATGGCGGTCGAAGCAGAAAATTCAGTTGAGCAGACGAAGAATGATGGTGTAAAGTGAGAAAATTGTGTAGATTTTGATGGAAAATTGGGAATTTCATGGTAAGTCTGTTAAGATTTGTCATATGGGGCAAATTGTTTCGTCTTTCTCTGCAAATATCTCCATGCTATCTTTGTCATTCGTGTTATTTTATGTGATAATGAGTCTAAAAGAGTGATGAGTGATGAGTGATGAGTGATGAGTGATGTTGAAATGCTGATTCTTTTAAAAAGTTTCTTGTTCGGGTCCAGGGCTCATGGGGTAACGGTTAAAGTGCGCGGCATGGCCGCATGGGTCGAGCTAACATGAGGGTCGGTCAGCTACGAGCCTACCGTGATATGAGGGGTGCGTGACATCGGTGATTCAAGGGGTATTGTACAACTATGAATCGGCTTGCTTGTTTTTCACCAATTTACTCCGTACAAAATAAGGAGTCTGTTAATATGACATGTGATTTAAGTTGTATGCTTGTACATGACCTTTGTTTATGAAAGATTGACATGACTCTAACACGTTTTTTCTTGGTCTAATAAATCAAGCAGAATTCGCTTAGCTTAGCATGACATATTGATTAACACGTACAACCTGACCATATAAGGTCATGAACTTATGATGATAACAAGCAAATATCAACTAATGCCTTGTAATCTTCGTCTTAATTTTTGTTGAATTGAAAATTATTTTTACAGAATTGAAAATACTTTGTTAAACTTAAATTATTTTACTGAAATGAAATTATTTTTACTGATAAAGGCGTATTGTTACCGATTTAATATTATATTTATCGAACTGGATTTGCTCCATTTACTGAACCTAGCTTATTAGTTATTTAACTATATAATATTATTTTAAGGTGAAGTGAACGTGACCTAAATCCTTTAAGTGACTCGGTTAGAGCTAAGGAAAAGCTTGAAGCACAACAAGCTTTAAGCGAAACTAGAGCAAGCTAGTAAGATGGAAGATCAAGTAAGAAACGTGATGAAGCTTGACTTAATTTGATTTATTTAACCCTCTTATATTTAACCATCTTATTTGTTCTGACACAACTTTGGGAGCATTGGTGAGTAAAAAGCTTGATAATATGTTTGGGAAGGAAAGGGAAGGGAGTAAGAACTTTAGCTTGCATATTTCTTTCACTAAATAGGTCCATTCTAAGTGTTAATTAGGAGAAAAGAGAAGGTGGGGAGGAATGAAATTGCCTTGCATCTCCCTCTTAATTGGTCTTTCCACAATTAATGTGTAATAAGCTTGACAATATAATATGCTTGGACATAGAAGGCATCAAATAGTATGGCCTCATTATTGGTCTTGAGTCTCTTGAGTAGCCAAAAAGGGTTATAATGGGCCTCATTTCACTAAAGATGTTTTTAAGTAAACTTGGGTTGTCCAAGTTACTCTCGAGTCTTGATGGGTTTTATCTTTACAGGCTCAAGTAGAGCCGTCAAAACTCATATTTTTTAATTATCCAACAAGAAATACCTAAGTACTTGAATTCCAAATTATATCCTAATAACCGTATTATATTAAAATAATTAAACATAATGGCAATAGAATTGAAAATGAGCCAATCTGAACTTAAAATCAACCTAGCTCAAGTCTTAACAATAAATAATTGACGACCCGACTCGAATTGACATGACTTGAACTCAATATGAACGACGCATGGGAACCAACTTATGGAGGGATGGAGGAGGCTTGGGCAATGGTGGGTGTATATATTAGGGAAGACACTAATATAGAATTTCAAAACTTACATTAACTCCGTAACAATATTTATTTTTAACATAACTAATTCCCTACGGCAAATAAGACGTGAAGCTAAGTATGCTTATTGGTGTGGATGGTAGTTTATTTAGAGGTGGGCACTAATAATGAGGTTTGGTCTTAACATTGATGATTGCAAAATTCTGATTTATTTAACATACAATAATAATGCAATTCATATTGTTACGTAAAACTTAATAATCTCAATAATATGGCCCATCATTTTTATCATTATTTAATTTTATGTGACCAAGGTCAAGTATTGGGGGGATATATGATTGTCCATTATTATTGTATTATTTGAATTTCTATGCTTAGAGATTGATGCAATTTATAAAAAATTACATGCTTATGCTTTGGTTCTATCTAAATTAAATCACACGCCAAATTCATAAGCAAAGCAAAGCAACTAGCTTGTGTAATTTCTAAGAAATAAAAAGCTATTCAAAATGAATGATGAAGCATAAAATCTTCTCTAAAAGAATTCATAAACCAAATGATTTCATGCACATTCTAACAAAAGAATAAATATAGTTATGGAGAAATTGTCTTCATATCATCAAATAGTTTGTTGCCAACAAAAAAAGGTCAAAACACATTATTATGATCATGTCAAATCCCTTTGCCCTTATATATACTCCAACTCTTTAAGCAATGAGTAATCCATGAGTTGTAGTTTTTGGTTGATCAACAACAATGGAACACTTCTTGTTTCGGTTGTTCATGCAATCTCTCTTGTTCTCCTCATTGTTGTTACGTGCTAGTGCTACTAATGTTACTCGTGACCGAAACGTTGTGGGTGACTCTCTTGTAAGCAAAAGAGATCTAATTAGATTGACTAGGGAGATTGAGGCTATCTACCAATTTGGTGACTCCCTTTCCGACACCGGCAACTACATCCGAGAGGTCAATGGGGAAGAGTCCACCTATAGTAGGCTTCCTTATGGTCAAAGCTACCACCCCACGGGTCGTGCATCCGATGGCCTTATCATGGTGGACTACATTGGTACGTATCATGAACTTAGATACATACTTCGTATATGATATATTTGTTTAATGTATGATAATATACTTTCTTTGCTCTTTTATTACTTAGTTTTAGTTCAGGCAGTCTTTGACGACTTTATTAAAAGACATTAAAAAATATATTATCCACTTAAAAGTAATAACTCACCTTAAACTAGATATCACTAAATCAATTTTCTTTCCTTTATTCTCCTTTAATTTGGTACGTAGTCAAGTAAGTCAACGGGTTTGATTAAACCACAATGAAGCAAGATAATGATGTCCAACTTACCATTATTACTAGAAATAACATGCATGATTTAGATTTATGACAACTTTTTCTATAAGGTATACTTTTAATGTTTCACAATAAGTTATACTCGGTTATATATATATTTATGTGTGTTTTTGTGTCGTGTTTTTTTTTTATGGGTGACTAATAATTATATGGAATTGTGCATGATAGCAATGTTCTTCCATCTACCACTGCTGAGTCCATATCTTGCTAAAGGAAGCGACTTTAGACATGGGGCCAATTTTGCCGTAATAGGCGCTACTGCTAATGGCAAATACAATTCTTTGGCTAGGCAGCTTGTTTGGTTTAAATATCACCTCATGACTACTTATCATAATTCAATGGGTACATTCTTGTTTAATGCTACATTAATTCGTTGAATTTTTTGGCTAAATTTCCAAAACTCTATTCATTCCCTTAATTTCATGTACATAATGATTTGCATGATTAATTGCAGCAATTAAAAGAAAACTACAAAAGTCATTGGTGCTAATGGGAGAGATTGGAGGTAATGACTTCAATGGTCCTTTTAACCAAGGCAAATCAATAAAGGAGGTAGCTAAGCTTGTCCCCGGAGTTGTGCAAACCATAAAAAATGCCATCGAGGTGAGTTGAAACTTGAATGACTAATTAAATAGAAAACAGGCTAGTCACATCAATTCAGTTCGGGTTATATTGAGTCTATATTTCTTTTAAGAAAATTATGGAGTACATACTAATTTTGAGGTCATATTATTCAAGTCAATCTTAGTTATGGTCAAACACGGGTAAATTAAACTTGTTTTGTGTATAATCCAAGTGTAATTTGGTTTGGGTTGGATGACTAGGTTAGTTTTTTATAATATTATGCCATTACAAAGAGTAGGTGATTCACAATATCAACATTTTTTGCATAATTTTCAGGAAGTGATTAAACTTGGGGCTACTAATATTGTGGTGCCCGGAAACTTTCCTATCGGATGTGTGCCTCTTTATCTTGCTAAATTTGCTACAAATGATAAATCAAAGTATGATAAACTTGGGTGCTTGAAAGACTACAATAATTTCGCAAAGTTCTACAATATAAAGTTGATTCAAGCCATCAAGCAATTGCAACAAAAGCACCCAGATGTGGCAATCGTATATGGAGATTACTATTCCGCATTGATATGGGTCATTGCTAATGCTCGACAATTAGGTAATGTTCAAACACTTAGTTAATTGAACTACATTGCATGAGTATGTACAAGCTCTATATATTATAGTTTAACCACATATA
The DNA here is from genome assembly GCF_948465745.1 of Chenopodium album. NCBI lineage: Eukaryota > Viridiplantae > Streptophyta > Magnoliopsida > Caryophyllales > Amaranthaceae > Chenopodium > Chenopodium album. The sequence goes on along the minus strand of NC_137836.1, from coordinate 1,874,376 downwards.
CAGATAAATGAGGTTCCATCTTAAATAAAGTCAACTAAAAATTAAAGTCGCCTTTTATTCATATACACACTTAGTCATGAATACCTTATTGATTGAAACTATACTTATTAAATCTTCTTCTTTAATTCTAATTTGACAATTAAGTCCAACATCCTCCACCTTTCCTTATACTATACGTATGCTGTATGCATGAAATTAATAGGAATTAGGATTTATAATATTGGTACAATCACATGCACAATTCTTCACGCACGGCTTCCGGTACAAAGGTGCGTCGCATTGTGTGCTGTGTGCCGTGTGCGCGGTTGGTGTCGTAGCCAGAGTGGAAATTTTGCATTGTATATCATGCACATGATTACACAATGAACTTAATCAAATCTCTAGAAGAAAAAAAAAAATGCATTGCTCATATTTATATTTTCAAAGTCGGTCTCTATTAAAGACTGACTTACAAACTCATATGTGCTACTCGTATCTTGTTTTCATTTCTAATTACATATTCATACCACCTTGTGAACCAAATGCCAATGATTTCTAACACTCTAAACCCCCTCCAAGCAATGTTTTGAAACAATATAAATGTTGGATATAATAATACATTTACTCGTAATATTGTTTGGAACATGTTCTATAAACAGCGCATCATTAATTTTAATTTGTACTTCGCAAGTTAACAAATTGTATATTATCTTACAGGGATTGAGCAGGATGAAACCACAAAGGCTTGTTGTGGATATGGTTATAACCCTTATAATTTTGGCACAACTGGTTGTGGCAGCCCTGGATCTCCCATTTGTCAAGACCCTAGTAAAAGAATAAGCTGGGATGGAATTCATTTGACTCAACAAGGATATAAAGGAGTTGGAGACCAATTATTAGAACAATTCGTACCCGTACTTGAAAAACAAATTCGAAGGCGATTGAAAAAACCTATTAGGTAAAAACCTAAGAGACAAATCAAATGATCTTAGGTGATGTGAAAACGATTCAAAGAAGACAAAAGGGGTCCATATATCTTTACTTATTTTATGCTCAACCATCTCTTGGCAACATTTAGTGCACTTAGTATATATTGCTACTTGAGAGTTTTACACAATGGTTGAATTCACCTTTATATATATATATATATATATATATATATATATATATATATATATATATATATATGTATATATATATATGTGGTCAAATTGAAGATATAAAAAATTATACTCAGTTAATATAATATACAAGTATTTATCTAGCTTGTACAATCACTCTTTGCATCAATTTTGTTATACGAGTATAATTATACATTTTATGAATATAGTAGTTTTTACAATTCGGCTTATTGCTCGTATGAGTCATATCATGTATGAACTATAATGAAAAAGTATATCTTTTACTTAATTTTTATGTCTCCTTGTACATTTTTTTTGGTCGCATGCTTTATTATTTGTTACATTCGTTTTTGGCGTCATTATTAAGAAATTAAATTAATAACGATTGATGAGTTTTAATTTTGAGATGATGATTAATGAGTTTGAAGTCCAACATCATATCAAATGAACAATAAGACAACATCCATATTAATTAGGTAGGTATATAAAAATAGGAGGTGCGATATTATCAGCCTTATATTTCTCCCCCTTAACTTATTTTCTTACTTCTTTTTTACCTTATTTTTATTTACCAAAAAAGGAAATGTAGCATAGGTGATCTGAATTAGTTATCACACATTAGAATTAAGTGAGAAAGTAACACTATAAGCATTAAACTCATTTTCATTGATAAATGGTTACAAAATTAAATCTCACTTGTCTAGTGTGCAGATCACATTTTCCGCTATCACCGTTCATGACACACGGTTCAACACTTCCTATCATCAATTGGTTTTCAGATACATCATGTGAGCTTGTAAGTGTTCCAAACTCTCTTATTATTTGGGTAGCGCATATCTAATTTGTTAATCTTAATACAATGTAAAATTTTAACTTATTACTCCCTTCAACCTTAATATTTTGTCTCATTTGAATTTTCACGATCTACGAAATGCACCTTAAAATATAAATATCTTCAAATCTATACATTAAAATAATATAAAAATTTGATATTCTTATACCAGAAAATATAACAAATCTAACTTGTTTTCACTTGCCTATATTATTATTTATTTATTTCTTAGAGATTAATGAGGATTTTTAGTGGTCAAAACATTTAAATTTTGACCGCAAAAAAAATAATGGAGTTCAAAATGTTAGAGGACCAACTCAACCAAAAGCTTAAGACCCGAGAATATGTTTTATACTCTATCACGCTTCCTCACACGAGAGCTCGTTGGGCTAGAAGTGTGGATGCAACATGATCCCTCCTCATACCCAGCTCTTAATATTCCACTTAAAGGTGGGAGGGTGGATAAGATTTGAACCTTTGACCTCTATGTCACGTTGGCTCTAATACCATGTTAGAGGACCAACTCAACCAAAAGATTAACCTAATATGGTTGAAACCCAAGAATATGTTTATCACTCTATCACAAAAATTGGTATAGAGAAGTAATTTTATAGATGTCACTAACAATAAATCTATCGCATAAGTACGGGGCCCAAATTTGAACAATATAAATGCTTTCGAAATAAATTGGCTGAGTGGAATTCATGACGAGTCTAATATATCTGACAAGAATAATCTAATGTTTGACAAAAATATTCTAATGGATTTTGTGTGAAAAACTACCTTTTATATACAACTTTTTGTGAAAAACTACCTTTTAAAAAAAATGTTGTAAATGACTACCTCTTTTTTAAAAAATGTTGTAAATGTCTACCACTTGCCGGAATCTGGCCGTTGACTCACTTTTCCGGCGTTGACCACCCCATGTGGCGGCCTTTTCTCATTTTCGACCATCCTCACCCCCTCCTCCTCCTCCATTTTCTAGTTTTCGAGCACCCGTACCCCTTCGTCGTCACCTTCCCCTCCCTTGTCCAGTTTCCGACCACCCCTACACACTTCCAACTGCCGCGCTTGTTGCCCCTCCGCCTCCCTTTTCCAATTTCCGGCCATCCCCCACCCCTTGCAGCGCTCCTTTTCCCTAGCCCTCCTTAACCCTTATTGCAGCCCTAGCCTCAAACAAATTATCAATTTCCGGGCACTCCCCTCCCTACCCCCACTTCCATTGAATCCGACAGCCCTTTCCTTGCCAACCCCCTTCAATTTACTACTCATTATTCCCCCGAACACCTCGAAACCCTTCCCCTTTCCCTCAATTCTTGATTTCCGACCAACCCCTCAAATAAATTATTAATTTTTAGTCAAATTTCATCCCATCCACGCATCAAAAACCCTCGAAATCCCGCCCACCATCCTTCGACCCCCTCAAAAACCAGATCGCCTTCCTTTCCTTTCCTCAATTGAGGAGTTATGATGTTGTTGTTTGAGGGTCGTGGAATTGGGGAGCAATTGAGGGTTTGTGTTGGATTTGCCAGGGTGGAGGCAGTTTCAAGTGGGGTTGGGTTGGGTTGGTTTTGGGATGCGTGGGGGCGGTTGTAAGGGTGTTTTGAGGTGGGTTGAGGTGTTGTGGTGGTGGGGCGGTGGTCAAGATGGCGGCATTGCTGGTGGTGCATGCATAGAAAAAAAAGAAAAAAAAAATAAAGGTCATGTGACCGGCACGTGGGTGGTCAACGCCGGAAAAGTGAGTCAACGGCAAGATTTCGGCAAGTGGTAGTCATTTACAACATTTTTTAAAAAAGAGGTAGTTATTTACAACATTTTTTTTTAAAAGGTAGTTTTTCACAAAAAATCCTATTCTAATATATGACATTAATAAATCTAATAATTAACATTATAATCTAATATATGACATTAGACTATTAGATTTTTAATTTCAGATATTAGATTATTAATGTCATATATTAAAATGTTATTGTCAAATGTTAGAATATTAATGTCATATGTTAGAATACTAATGTCAGATATATTGGACGCACGGTGAGTCCAGTTTCACCGTTCACGCAAAAGTTTCTCAAATGCTTTTACGTATTTGTACTAATACGGATATTAGATTTTACTATTTTGAATGCACATGTATTATTACCATGCAAGGTATTAGTCAAGAAAATTAGCAAACATTATGCCAAATAAAGCAGCATTCAGATTGGATTGATTATTTATTTATTTATTATTATTATTTTATTATTTTTGTGTTCCACCCAATTCATGTCCTTTGTTTAATTAGGATTCGGGGCTCAATTCTTAGTGATTAGGTTCTAGTCCTCTCCTAACTATTGTTGTGGGGGATCGAAGACACGGTCCTCCCTATATATCCAGATCAAGATAGTCTTTCTCAAAGCTTTTATATTTCTGGGGAGAAGGAAACTAATCAAAGCAATTAAGGGAGCTAATCATATCATATCATACAAAATAAAATACAATTAAAAATAGATATGTATATGTTAAGATTGCCATATAATATGAGGCTTTTTTCCTATTATGAGGAGATATTATATAGCAATATCTCCAATCCATAGAAATATGGAAAAATCATATTGTATCATTTTATGATTGTGCATGGAATCTGTCCAAAAAAATCACAAAAACAAGCTAATATGATTCCATGCACATTTTTATTTAGTAAGAAAATATATGGAGAAATTTCCATATAATACTCCTCAGATTATGATATTAAATTGACAAAATTGCAAATATTACCTGTAATTTCCTAAATAAAAGATTTTGATTATGCTTTTTACCTAAATAACACTATTTTGGCCCTTGTAAAAACAGTCACATGCAAATTGTTAATCAACAAAATAAACAATGAAGCAAGTATTATTGTACGTGTTGGTGCAATTTCTTTTGTTCTCCTCAATAATACTTGTATGTGTTAATGCTACTACTATAACTCCCAATGGTTTGGGAGCCTCCCTTAGTAGCAAAAGAGAGCTAACTTCTTTGGCTAAGCAGTTTGATGCTATCTACCAATTTGGTGACTCTCTTTCCGACACCGGCAACTATGTTCTAGAGCCCAAAAGCAACACCGTCTACAACAGGCTCCCTTATGGTCAAACCACACACCCAACGGGTCGTGCCTCCGACGGCCTTATCATGGTGGATTACATTGGTATGCTTCATTAACTACCTTAGCTACTTATATGTGAATACGTCGTGCATATGTATCCTCAAATTTATTTGTTATTTATTTTATATACTATATACATCCGTTTCTTATTAGTTGCAATAAAAAAATTATACTATATCTTATCACAACCAATACTCAGCCCCTTCATTGCAATTAATGAGAAACACTTTAGAACGTCACAAACTAAAATATTGTACAAACTATAAAAGTTGTTACCCTATTATAGCATGATTTTATATTAGAATATGTTAGGGCGAGACCATCTAACCCAATACTTGCGCTTTTTTAACTTGGTAATTTTGATTGACTAACTAATTATTTCAATGTATTTATGATATAGCATCGTACTTCAATCTACCACAACTGAACCCATATCTAGCCACCGGAAGCGACTTCACCCACGGAGCCAATTTCGCGATAATAGGCGCTACCGCTAATGGTGGACTTAACGACAATTCCTTGGCTAAGGAGCTTGATTGGTTTAAAACTCACCTCAACTCTACTTACTCTAATCCAGCAGGTACATACATTGCACTCGTTTTTTTTTTTTTTTTTTTTTTTTAATTTTAATTAAACGAAGAAGTTTGGAATATCATAAACTAGGTTAGGTCCCGTGCCATGCAGGTTAATTTTCAAATAACTAATATTTAATTAATACAATATATAATTATAAAAGATGAATAGTCTACTTCGTAAAACAAATTTATTATAAAATTGTTTATTATTAGCAAAATAGATATTTAAAATACGCATATATGTATACTTATAAAATGAATATCTTAACAATATGTGTTTAACTCGCAAATATATTTTTTGTTACGTACCATTATTCATTCTCTTATGCAATATTTTTTTCATAATAAATTTATTTAAAATATTACTTATATCTTTCCTAGCAAGCTCTTCATAAATAATTAAATACAAAAAAAAAAAAAACAAATACAAAATTCTGTAAAAAAAATATCCTTGTTGTAATAATGGTAGAGTAGTACATAATACTGAGTACTATGTATGTAATTATTTTAGGAATTTATTTAATTTTTTTTTAACATATTTATATGGTATAATATATATATTGTGGAAAGATACATTAAATCTTTTTTATTCTCTTATTTATGTACAATATTTGTTTCCTAAATAGTTTTTTTTTTAAAAAAAAAAAAATTATAAGTGACACACAAAAAAATGACACGAGTCATTTTTGGTGTGTCTTTTAGTATATAATTATTGAATTATTGATTATTGATGATTGATAATAAAATGATCGGTACGTAAAAATTAACATATCTCAAGATTGCCTAAGATTTTCACTATTTAACAAAATCATTTTGATATGTTTCCTTAAAAAAATTAGTTCTGTCGGAAAAATATTGCATAATTAATATATCTTGTCAAGTTTCTGTAGCAGTTATTACTTTAGTATATACGAGTAATAAATGATTGGTATGTTGTTACGTGCTTAAATTATCAAAGCATAGATTTACCATGTCAACATGTTCTCTTAAATTGTACGTACGTACATATTATGATAACAGCAATCAAAGAAAAACTCCAAAAGTCGTTGGTGCTAATGGGAGAAATCGGAGGCAATGACTTCAATGGTCCTTTTTTTCAAGGACAACCGATCGAGGAAGTATCTAAGCTCGTCCCGGGAGTCATAAAGACCATCCACGATGCAGTCGAGGTAAGTTGAATCTACAAGTGACTTAAATTAGGGCTTGTTTGGTTCAAATTATTTTTGCTTATCTGATCTGGTCTAATATGGTGTGGTCTGGTATGATTTGATCTTAATTTCAAATTTGACCAAACTTTGACCTCAAATATATGATAATATATACTATCAAGTGGGATGTTGTTAGATTCGTAATAATGTGTATTTTATTAATATGTAATTTTCATAAGTTTTCACATTATGAAATTCAAGATATTTAGCGATAAAAACTGCACGCAAAACGATGATCTGATTTGAACTTATTTTTAAATAAGTAAAAATAAGGCCCAGTTTGATTCACCTTAAAAAAATAATATTAAGTAAAAATAATTTCAGTTCAGTAAAAATAAGGTCAGTTCAGTAAAATTCAGTTTTCTTAAAGAAGAATTATAATAGAAAATCAGTAAAAATAATTTAAGTTCAGTAAAAATAATTTAAGTTCAGTAAAATTAAGTTTAGTTCAGTAAAAATAAGTTCAGTTCAGTAAAAATAATTTCAGTTCAGCAAAATTAAGGTGAATCAAACAGGGCTTACGATCTAATCCTTTGCTTGATTATATTTCAGGAAGTGATAAGTTTAGGGGCTACTAATATTGTGGTACCCGGGAACTTTCCAATTGGATGTGTGCCTATTTACCTTGTTAAACATGCGACGAATGATACCTCAAAGTATGATGAACTTCATTGCCTAATTGACTACAATAACTTTGCAAAGTCCTACAATCAACAATTACTACAAGCCATCACTCAATTGCAAAACGCGCACCCGGATGTAGCCATCGTCTATGGAGACTACTATGCTGCCTTGACTTCGGTCATCACCAATGCCCAACAATTAGGTAATCTTATTCAAATAATCTTACTTAAAATTATCAAGCTGTCTTCCAAAAAAAGGTTTTGGTTTAATTTCTTGTCGTTGTTTGGTTGTGAAGTATGTTAACGAATATATATGTATATTATATAGGGTTCGAGGAAGGTGGCACTGAAAAGGCTTGTTGTGGAACCGGTAATAATCCTTACAACTACGGTGATAAAAGTTGTGGCAGTCCTGGAGCTCAAGTTTGTCCAAACCCTAGTAAAAGAGTAAATTGGGATGGAGTTCATATGACTCAAGAAGGAAACAAAAATGTTGGACAACAATTGATTAAGCAATTTGTATCTGAACTTCGAAAACATATTAGAAAACGTCGTAGTAGACAGTGATGTGGAAAAAAAAAACATAGAATTTACAAAGATGGCCAAAATAAAGTATTTAGTGTATTTCTTAATTTGCTACATAGATTTTAATTAGCTTAATTAATTTTATGAACACAAAGATCAATACAATATGTTTTTCTTGTTCATTCACCAATTTAATCAGATTAACACCTTCAAATTCTAATTGTTCCCTTATTTGTTTAATTCTAGCTAGCAAAATAATTAGTTCATATACATTCTTATATGAAGTTAATTAAAATATGGTCAACAAAAATAAGGCCAACAAAGGAAGACAAAGGTACCAAATTATGAAATAAAAGTAATAATCCTCAAAACCTTTATGTGATTAATTCTTTTTATCACATAAATAGCCTAAAATTCTTTCAACAAGATGTAACTAACTAAAAGCAACTTGATCTAATGGTTATAGCTATGGACTTGGTTGTAATTTTAATTAATCCCTAGCTAGCTACTAACTTGACCATTGGAGTTAGATAATGTATGTGATGCAGTTAGCTTGGTCAAGAAAATTAGTTTTGCTAATTTGCTTGGGAAAAAACTTGTCAAAATAGAATATTACCTCCGTTGTTACATATTAGTTGTAACTTTGGGTATTATTTATGAGGTATAAAATATATTAAAGTTGCAACAAATGTGTAATGAAGGCAGTAAATAAAACGAAATATAAAAACGTTGATTAAGGAAGTAGAGTATATTAAACAGTAACTAAAATGACACTTAGCTTAAAAGCTTAAGTGACATGGGGCATGAATTAGCTTATCATTGAAGTTGCTCTAATAACTTTAAACACAAACAAACACTAAAACTTGTATAAAACTAACAAACTATCATAATAATTACAACATTGTGATTATGAATAAAATGCACTATCACCCAAAAAAATTGAAAGAAAGTTCGGATAATAATAAAAGCATTAGTATTATAAATAGGATTGTTTTTGTAAATAACCACCCCTCAAAGCACCCTTTGTTAAACATACCAACCGTTTTTCTTGAATTTAAAAAATAATACCACCCTTAAAACACAACCCCTCCTCTATTCCGGTCTGTTTTCTGACTAAGGGTCTACATGTCACCACCCTATTGGTCTAACATATTATATATATATATATATATATATATATATATATATATATATATATATATATATATATATATATATATATATTCCACCTCTGTTAGGCGGCATCCCCTCCTTGCCTTGTCTCCGTTTTTGACACCACCTCCTTTTCCCATCCTTTTCCAGCTCCTTCCCTTTCCTGCTCAACAATTTCGACCCCTCTCCTTGGTTTAGGGTAGTTTCGCGGTTAGGATTCAAGGCGAGGGTTGGAGTTTCGGGCTAGGTGGGTTAGGGTTTTGATTTCAAGCAAGTGGGTGGGGATATGAGTTTCAGGTAAGTGGGTGGGGATGCGAATTTCAGGTGGTGGTCAGGGTGGAGGCTGAAGGGTCGAGTTAGAATTACCGGTGATTGGAGGAAGACTGGGCGATGGAGAGGAAGTTATGTTGGATGCTGACAGTGAAGGGGGAGGGTGAGAGGGTGGCTGGCTAATGTGGATGGTCTGATAGGTGGTTGGTTTTTTTTTTTTTTTTTTGGGGGGGGGGGGGGGGGTGGCTAGTCTGGCTACGTACCTTTTTTTTTCAAAAAAAAGAGACATACATTAATTTTGATTTAAAACCCTAACTCGAAAAACTAGCTGGAATAGGAGAGGGGTGGTGAATGGTGATACATACTAGTTTTGTGTTTAAGGGAAGGTATTTTTTAATTTCGAAAAAATGGGTGGTAAGTTCAATAAAACGTGTTTTGAGGGGTGGTTATTACATAAAAAATAAAAATAAAATAAAAATAAAAATAAAAAAACCCTTATTATAAATATAATTTAAATTGGATTTTCCATTTGGTATCATTATAGTTTGGCTTTTTTCAGTTGGTGCCCAATTTTTAGTTTTATTCCCCATGGTACCAATGTAGTACCTAACGAATAACGATGGCCATGGGCCGTGTCGGCACGTGGGCAGCACGGGCCCGGCATGGCATGGCCATCGACACGGCGTGGCACGACGGCCCACTTGGGCCGTGGGTCGTGCCGTGAACAAAATTTTGAAAAATTGGCACGGCACGGCGGGCGGCACAGTCGTCAGCCCATGGGTCAGCACGGCCCGCCAGGCACGTATTTTATTATTATTATTGTTATTATTATTAGCAAAGCATTATTGTTTTTTGCTAAATCAATAAAATTATTTATATAAACTTAAGTTGTTCAAAAAAAGAAATTATATATATATATATATGCAGCCCGGCCAGCCAAGCACGTGGGTCGTGCCGTGACGTGGGCCGGGTGTGCCAAAACTTGGCACGGCACGAGCCCCACCTTGGCACGCCCCGTGACGGCTGCACGTCAGTACGTCACAATGCCCATCTTTAAGTGTACCACTATACTTTCAATTATTCTCTAAGATACCATTTCATCAAATATATAATGTATTCTTGAATTTGGATGTCATTAAAATTAATCGGTTAAAGTTTTAAGAGGATTTATCCCTTAGCGGCCTTAAGGTTCAAGTTTGAGGTCAAAATTAGCCCAAAAAAAGCTTAAAAAGTCACGGTTTATGTACAAGAAAAATGTCTCAATTTGTATACTACGTATTTTGATTTGTTTCTCGCAAAAAAAAAAAATTGTTCGGTTAAAATTTTGGGAGTTATTATGGTATTAAAGGATCAAAATTTGCAGTCGAAATCAGAAAAAGAAGTACCACAAGTCCACAATCGTCCCAAACTAATGTTACATTTAACGAAATGCTATATTAGAAAATAAGTCAAAATTATAATGGTGCCATATAAAGTGGAAACCAAATTTAAAAAAAAAAAAAAAATCAAAATTACAATGATACTATATTAAAAATCCCATATTTAAAATAAAAAAATTAAATAAAATAAATAAAATGTTTGTCCTACCCCATATGATGACGAAATTGAAGACCAAAACATGCTACTTTAAAAGTTGACGCTGAAAAGATGGACCGTAATTCTTAATGCAAATGCCTAGTTGATGATCACATCATGAAGCCCACCTTTGTTATAGGCGCAACACACGCATGTGTACCAAGGCCCAACAAAAGCAACATCATTTATAATGTACCAACACTTTGTATACGGGTTTGGATCCTCTAGAGTTGAACTCTATAGAGTTCAATAAATCTAGACCCTCCACAATAGATCAATGGCTAATATTCATCTTGCATGTATTTCAAAATAAAAAATAAAAGTTCAATAAAAAATAATTTAAAACTCTCACTCTCACAACTCTACAACTCTATAATTTTCAAACTCTAGAGGATCTCAACTCCTTTGTATACATCCAAAAAGTTTTTTTGCTTATTCTTTATCATAACCATTGAACTTATACTTGTACTACAACGTAAATTTGCTACGGAGTATAATGCAAAATATATTTGGATTAGTTTCATACAAGTTCTTAGTTTCTTACAGGAATGAGTTTTATTGTTAATACTTTAATAAAATATTACCGGTATATACTCTATACTTCGTATATTAATAGTCAAAATAGTTCATAGAGTACTCATTAGCTCGACACTCCGAGCCGTACCATACCTAAATTAAACCAATTCACTTCATAGGCTAAGCATGAAACAACCTACATACATTCTATCATATTTAGGGGTCTGTTCTGATTTACTAAACTAAGCTGAACTGAACTGTTTATGCGAGAAGGAAATTAGGAACTAAATTGAACAAAACTGATTGAAGCTGAACTGAACTGAAATGAAGCTGAATAAAACAGGCCCTTAGCTTGAATTAAATTCCTTGCCCTTCGCTTTACTCTTAGACGTTGACCTATTTAGCTTGGTTGACTAACCTGTGAAAAATGTACAGTTAGCTCACTAAGATCCTTCTTCTTTAAATAAAATTTTTTAAAATAATAATAATAATAATAAATAAAAAAAAAAAGCGAAAACAAATTTTGATAAAATTTCTTTTACTATTGTATGTATGGACGAATATTTTGACTTGGAAATTAATGCTAAAGCCATTCCTTATGCCTTTTTTTTGACCTTTGAAGACGAAATAAGTGTGACTTTAGCTTAAAATTATCGAACAAATAAATACCAGTATAAAAAAATACAATATAAAATAATAACTTTTTTTTTTTTGGGTGTTCCACCTGATTACCCCTTTAGGCTTATTTAGATTAGGGGATCAGTTATGGCTGCTTAGGTTCTAGTCCCCTCCCAATTATTGTTGTAGGGGATCGAACAAGCTAAGGGTCTTCCCTATCAAGTGTAGTCTCAATCACTACTAATCCACTGTACCAAATTACCAATAACCAATTGGTAAACAATAAATAATATAAAATTATAAATAAATCAAAGAAGAAAAGAAAAGGGGTAGGTGTAAGTTTGATTACCCAAGAATGCATGCAGTAATTTGCGGAAGTGATAGTACAACATAAAATCCATTAATCATTATACTTTATAGTTTAATAGGTCCAAATCATCATAATTAAGTCAATTAGATGAATTAATATGAATTAAGTGCTCTTGCCCCAATATTGCTAGTTTGCTACTACTAGTCTACTATATCATATGTACTTATATTTGCCTGTTATTGGTTTGTCAGAGCCAATAAAAGAGTGACACATAAAAATGTGTTAGTTTATGTTTATGATGATTTCGTTTAGTGGAAGAAAAAACTGCCCCAAAAAACTAATCATGTCTCCCTCTAAGCTTTAGCTGTACCTAAAAGCATGGAGCTGAACTTCTTCCATTAACTAAACATTATCTTTGAGTGCTTTGAATTGAATGAAAGGCTAGCATTTTAGTTTTAAGTTGTCTAATGTGAACCCAAAGACTACCCACTTTCTATTCTATGCATACTCGAATGTACCATTTGCGTGCTATTGTACTAAACTGTTAATACGCACGAGATATATTAAACTTGTTAAGGAAAACAATGTTGTGAAAGTTATGGGCCAGGATATTATTCGCTTTTTTTTTTTTTTTTTTTTTTTAAAAAAAAAAAAAAAAGGTAAAGGGGGTGTAAAAAAAAAAATTTAAGAATTTAATTACAACATGATGTTTGTGTGAATAAAATCTAGTTAGTAGCGCATCTAAAAATTTAGACGTCGTCCTACTATCGCCATGATGACACATTGGCATGTAATTGGAGTTTATTTTAATTCGATCATTATGGTAAGCCGTAAGGTGTTATTTTCAAGGAACTATGGCTATTGGTATGATACCTAAACGGCTAAACCTAAGTCATTCCATCAATATAATCTTAAAAAATGATTGAAGCCTAAGTAAGATAGATGAATTGGACATTAGAAGAATTATATGGGACATGATGTTAATCCGATTCTTATTAAAAATATTAAAATACTTCTCAATCCAATTAATTTTGTGACACAAATCAAATCATCTTAAAATGAGTGGATGGAAAGTGGTATGGAAGTATGGAACTACTAACTATGATCATGATTGATCATAAATTTGCTTGCTTGATAAGAATGATAACCTAGGCACATACCATCATCTATAATAATTTAAGACCAAGTTTGATAGATGAATCAAACGTATGGGACTTAATAAATGTACGATGTTTACCCTTATTAGGACGATGTTTATCCTTATTAGGATAAATAATAATTCTTAATGCATTGTATTCACTACAAGAAAAATCACTTTTCGTAGCGATTATTTCGTAGCGATTGTTCATTCGCTACAATATGCAAGTATGTTTGTGAAATAATTAAGGATGTCGTATCATTTTTACAATCGCCATGGTTTTCCCATATAAAATCGATACGGAAAGTATAATAATACATATCCACACTATTTTTACACATTTATATAATTTTGAGAAATCGTATCATTTACAATCGCCACTAAATCCTAAAAATCGATACGAAAAACCTTTTCAACACTAGATATATAAATATTGTTTGACAAAGAATACATAAAATATGTCATAGCTTATTGGTGAAACATTTAATATAAGAGTTTGAGGTTGCATGTTTGAATCTTGTAAAGATCATACACATGTTTTTTTTTTTTGATGAAAATGAGTTGAACATTTATAGCGATTGTAATCGCTACAATAATCACCACGATTGGATGTAGTTTTTCGTATTGATTATTGAGGCCAAGGCGATATTGAAAACCACTACTAAAGGCTAAGGCAATGGGGGATATTGTATCGAATGACCATTCGTTGGGAAAGCTTTTTGTTGCAATTACAATCGATACTAAAGGTTAAAATAATCGCTACGAAAAGGTTATTTTCTTGTAGTGTTTCTTTATTCATCATGATCGATTTAACTTAATTAAAATGAGTCCTACACGGGATTCCTCCAATAAAAAATAAAAAGTACAGCTAAAACTTCAAAGCATCATATTAGTATGGAATTAATGAAAACAAATCATGACAACAAAGTATAATTATCTAAAACGTTTAAACAACAAAATGAGCATTTTCTTCTTTAGAAATCAATGTGTACCATATCTCCATATGACAATCATAACGTACGAGTTAAAATAAAACTACTAGTTATAGAAAAACAATCTTAGTAATCCTTGTAATTGGAAAGTGCCAAACTAATGTTATCAAGCATCAACCTCCATAAAGTGCCATGAATGTTTAGACACTAGCTTAGACCATTAGATATGTTAGTTCAATCTCAACAATTCAATCAATCTAAAACACTATGTGCCATACAAATATAATTTTGATGTAGTAGCGTAATTCACCAACTTATTGCTTTAAAGACCAATTGAGTCACAAAACAACTTAGTTTAGAAGTTAGGTTAATACATATATATGTATATATAAATTATTTAATTCATATAATATGATTTTTATTGGTTTTGTTCAGCTAGCATTTTAGAAGGTACCATTATTATTCCATTAAAAATATGCATGCCCATTCTGTTAATGTACATGTTAAAATTAATCATACCCTAAAAAGAAGTGGAGTAGCATGTGTACATTTTACTACAAAAGTCAACCCACCAAATAACACCTGCCTTCCAACAAAAAAAGACAAAAATAATAATATTAAATATTATAAATTTTATTTATTTTTGTTTTTAGTTTTATTTCTTAGCATGCCTTACCATAATCATGAAAATAAAAAAACAATCATTTTTTCTGACCAAAATCATTCCTTTTTTTCCGTTATAAAATCCACCTCTTTCATTTCACTTCTCCCAACTCACTCCAAGAGTCCAAGTCATAACTAGAATTTATTTTTATTCCACTTAGACAACAAAAATAACAATAACAAGAATAATAATGAGGCACTTCTTTTTGCATTTGTTCATGCTATATGCAACTCTCATTACATGTCAAGGTGTCTTACAAACCTCCCTTAGAAGCAAAGGAGCAACACCCATGACAATGCAATTTGAAGCCATCTACCAATTTGGCGACTCGCTTTCCGATACCGGCAACTTAATCCGGGAGTCTACCGGTGCAAAGACCGCCTTCGCGAGGCTTCCTTATGGACAAACTTATTTCCGCCACCCGACCGGCCGTTGTTCCGATGGCCTTCTTATGGTGGATTATATAGGTATGTTTCATTTATTTGCACTCCTACACTTAACACTTTATTCAAATTTCCTCTGTTTCCTCTGTTTTTCTTTTTCATATTATTGTGATAATATGTATAGAACTTATTATATTAGAACATATTGAAATATATTTTACATTAGTAAAATAAAGAAAGGGTAGTAATATATTCAAAACTACTGCTTTTATTTTTTCTCCTAAAGTAAGTTGAAATTATAAGGAAATGGAGTAAATAGTTTAATAGATTATAATATATACTTTGTTTTTTGATTAAATGTGTAATTCATATTTATAGCTGTTGATACACAAGAGAATAAGGATAATTAAGAATCGCATTTTTAGAAATGACATGAGATAGTTAAATTAATGATAAGTACTTTCTCCGTGTTTTGTTTTTCCAAAGTGGAATGTTTTGTGAGAAATTGAAAAGTCGAGATGAATAATAAGAAATTGAAGGAGTAGTTAAGTACAATTAACTAATTAATTAACTAACTATATAATACCCTACAACCAAATATTAGTCCAAAATATATTGCAAGTTTCAACTTTTTAAATTGAACATTTTGTAAAAAAAATTCACTTTCCCAACCCCCTACCAAAAAAAGTAAGAATTTTTTTTCAGAAATTAGTCAATGAGTTAGAATAATTGTGTGAGACTTTTACATCTCAATCTAACTATTGTTCAATTTTTTTTTTGAATGGTAGCTATGTACTTTAACCTACCACTGCTGAACCCATATCTTGCCAAAGGAAGTGACTTTACCTATGGAGCCAATTTCGCCGTGGCTGGCGTCACTGCTCTCGATGTAGCCGCTTTGGCTGCTCGAAACGTAACTCTACCTCTTACACAAAGCAACTTGGATATGCAACTACGTTGGTTTAGATCTCTCCTCTACTCTACTTTCTCCGATCCAATAGGTACGTGTTATGCTATAATGTACTATTAGATGACAATATTGACTATTCTGGTTGTAATCGGTATAAAATAAATAACGCTAATGCATGACTGCATGGTGCCAAATTATATGCCATTTTGTCAATGACTATCATTAATACTTGCCTAAATAATGTTTATAAATGATATAATATCGAGTGGTACAAAAGAGTTATGAAGATCGAACACCACGTAATTTTCATAAATACAATTTATTATCAAGTACTTTGTTAATCTTTCTTGTCAAATTAATACTTATAGCTTGTGTTTGGTAGGTTATTGTTTGTAGGGTTTCCAAATCTTTGGAGAGCCACCTTTTATTTATGATAGTGTTTATATTGACAGAAATTTGTGTACGGAGTATGACATATTCTTGCACCAAATTTAATGTGGAAAGAAATTAAAAAGATTTTTAATTTTCAAATCTTTGAAAAACTTCTTTTCTTATGAAAGTGCCATAATTTAAAGGACACAAATTTTTGCAGTACACACATTTATATCACTTTTTTTTTTTTTTTTTTTTTTTGAAATGGCAGGACACATTTATATTCTTACACTAATTGATAAGTCGAAATTCTTTCCTATACGGCTATACCTTTATACTTTAAAAAAAAAAAAAAATATTGCGTAAGAAGTTAAAATTATGTAAAATACGTATGTATTGGACATTAAATAACACTGAATTATTCTTAAGTTTGTCGTAATTTCAAGTTACTTTTATCACAAAGATAAAGTTAATTATAAATAACAAAAACTTAGGGGAAGAAGAGAATTTACCTTTACGCTATCAGAAATTTGATTAAAACAATCCTAAAAGTTCACAAACTTTTATGATCGATCTAAAGAATATTGACATTGTATATTGTAATCACATGAAGAAATTAATACAATTAACTAGTCCTAAATCACAAAGAATTGTGTCTATTAAAAATTATAAATGACATTTCCTTGTAATTGCATGCATGGTTGCAGAAATCAGAGAAAAACTCCAAAAATCATTGGTATTAATGGGAGAAATTGGAGGCAATGACTACAATTTCGCTTTCTTCCAAGGTAGAACTTTGGAAGAAGTATATCAGTTCGTTCCTCACGTTGTACAAACCATTAAAGATGCAGTTAAGGTATGTTGATCACAGGTTGCTACTTTATAAAATTAATACTTGTAGTTGACTACTATAGTTATTCACATTTCACGTTAATAATCTATCAGCGTTAGGACTTACAAGTTGTCATATTATCCTAACCTCTTTAAAATAATGTGTCATATCGTGTGCACAGTTAAGTTGAATTGAGTGTACCATAAAACTTATTATGAAATTTTAGGCTTACTTTTGGATAAGTAATTAATCCTCATGTTGCTAAAGTTATTAGTTACTATGATTATTTTATGGGACATAGTAATGATTTTACATCTTCTTCCCATCAATCACTTAATTTTACCTACCATTTTGTGAAAATGCTACCATTGAGTAATGAGTATTAATATACTTTATTTGAAATATTTTATATCTCATAAATAATACCCTAAAGTTGCACATAACATTTAACGGAGATACTATTAGAAAACTACATCACTTTTATTCGGGATGACCTTAAATAATAAGTGTGTTTAGCGTTAAAAATTCGGGTTGAAGAGTGTAGTATTGAACACAAATTTTCTCTAAACTATATTGCAGGAAGTGATTCGGCTTGGTGCTACTAATATTGTGGTGCCCGGGAATTTTCCCATCGGTTGTGTACCTCTTTATCTTGTTAAATTCGCGACCATTGATGCATCGAAGTATGATGAACTCGAATGCCTTAAAGACTACAACGACTTCTCAAAGTATCACAATAATCTCTTAATAGAAGCCATCGAAGAGGTGCAACGCGAACACCCGGGTGTTGCCATTGCTTATGGAGACTACTACTCTGCCTTGACATGGGTCATTAGTCATGCTCCTCGTTTAGGTAAAATAGTTATACAATTTGTGCACCCCTCCCTTCTTAACATAGTAAACAAAACCGTCACATCATTCATTATTCTAACCAATAATAATTCAGTATCATTCACGTTGATAATTTATACTACTACCTCCATTACAGGTTATGTGCAAAGATTTGACATAAAGCAGAGAGAGAAAATGTCTAATCGTTGCACATAACCTGTAACGGAGGTAGTATAAGGTTAAAGCTATATTTATATATCACTCTATCATTAATATTCAAACCATATTTTACATTTTCCTAACCAAATGATGTTCTAGTCAATACCTAAAAATAGCTCAATATTACTAAACTAGTAATATTGAAAGCTTTGACTTTGCACACATCCTATATTTTAAAGTCTTGGTTATTTTTCGTTTTGCTCAAAACATAACTAATTTGTAATCATGGAAAATGGTAAATTAAAATGATAAGCTAGGTAAAAAGTTGGTGTGACAATATAATATTTCCGTTGAATCAATCACAATTCACAACAAGAGGGATTTAGACCCGTGATTGATTCCATGAGTGGTCCATACTCCAATGCTTAGAAGGACCTAGACAATACATGAGACAATTTGTAAAAATGAAGTATTAATTGTAACTAACATGCCATCATATATTGCCAAATTATCACGTTATACTATTTTTATGGTTGGACTTTTTGAAAGGCTTTGTAATAATAGCTCCTCATTCACTTTCAAAGTTTATTCCACAAAATTTCATACATATGTTGTATATATAACGAATAACTTTAACGGTAAAGTAAAGATAATATGGAATATGTATACGTAGCTGACTAAATTTAACGGTAAAGTAAAGATAACTTGGGGACAAAAAATATTGTTAATCCAATTAGTCTTTAAATTGTTACTAAAAGACAAAAGGTTTCAAATTTTATTTTTTACAGGATTCGAGCGAAATGGATCGAAAAAGGCTTGTTGTGCAATTGGTCGCAATCCATACAATTATGACCTAAAAAGAAGTTGCGGAAGCCCTGGAGTTCCAGTGTGCCAAGATCCTAGTAAAACAGTAAATTGGGATGGAATTCATATGACTCAAGAGGGAAACAAAAATGTAGCTAGATGGTTATTGAGAAATTTTGTACCTACACTTCAAAAACGTCTTCATCCTTAATCGAAAAATTAATAAATTATTACACTTTTTGATTAAGAATTTTCACATACTAAATTTATTCAGATATCAAAATTTGATATTCTATCAAGGCTAATCTATATATTATACTAAAAGACAAGCGCCTCAATGTGAGGATGACAAATGTCACTCTCTCATTGGCTTATCTTAAGTATTAAATATATCTATATAATTACTGTTTACATATTCAAGCATAGTTATTTTTGTTAAACTTCAAACAATAAAAGCAAGTTTCTATACATGCATAAGATTTTCATGATTTCCTAACACAAATATTGATTTAATTTTTTTATAATAAATATATACTTTCCAATACTACAAATAATCCATAAAGTCTTTCCAATCTTTATTTATATTCAAGTTAAAGAATAATAACTAATTTGAAGCAATATGATTAAAGTGGCATAATTAAGGAAACAAATATTTCGTATTTTGAAAGGCTAATATTTTTTTTTATGAAAATTAAATAAAATCGATAAGAATTTAGTTTGACGTCAATTATGAAATCAATACAAACATTTAAAAAAATCAGATGTACAATAAAATATTGTGCACCTATTATAAAAGCTACCCTGTAATGAATGAAAGTTATTTATGCTTTATTGATAAAAGTTACCCAAAATAGTATACAAATTATCCTAAATTCAATTCAAGTAATCGGATGAATACAAAAGTTTTTGATAAAGATACAAAATAGTGTAAAAATTACTTTTATCGTTTGTTGTGCTCCTTGACAAATACTGAATGCGGAGCCGAAATGTTGTCTTGGAAAAAAATACATAATCTTGAACATAAAATAACCAATCAAAACAAGAAGAATAAAAGTTAAATTGAATTAGACATTTGACGGAAAAGGGATAGATATAAAATGTATTATAACTATTACTCGTGTTTTAAATTGTAATATTCGTATTAACAATGCTATTACTTATGAATTTTTTTTTAGAAAAACTAACATTTTGATTTATAAATCGTGCATTGCTCATGTACTATACTAGATATACAACAATCATGTGCAATAATTTATGTTGTTTTATACATAATAATACTTTTAATTATAATAGTATGTGTATATAATATAATAATTTTTATAATATAAAAATTATATGTATATAATATAATATTTTATAACACGTGTCCTCCATACAAAGTGTTTGGTTGTTGGTGTAGTGGTGATCGAGACTACACTTGGTAGGGAGGACCTGTGTTCGCTCCCCTGCAACAACAATCGGAAGGGGAGTGGAACCTAATAGCCTAGAACAGATCCTCAAATTTGGATTAGCCCAAAGGGTGAACCGGATAGAACACCCAAAACTCAATGCATATATGACGGGAATTAACTTATCCTTTATATATCTTATACAAAACTCCAAAGTCTAATTTTTTTTTTCAAAATATAATAATAACATTTGTAAATTTTTGTTACTATGAAAGATATAAACCTATCAAAATGTATATATAGTTAAATTGTTTAATAACTTATATCAAATGTGTAGTTTTATTAAAACTATTTGCATGTAATCATTAAATGTGTTGGATGTTGTGTAGCTATGCAATGTCCAAAACTTTAGTTGAGCGACTTTGATTTAGTGATTGTACGGTAAAAAGATATTGACTTCGATCTTGAAACCTAATAGTCTAATAAATTCTAAATAGAAAAATTAAAACAAAAGGAAATGAAAATAGTAAATGGCTTTAAATATTGAAATAAACATAACCTTTTAAATCAATTTAGCGAATTCAAGAGACAATTTTAAGGCTTTTAAAATTAAATGGGGGAAAATATATGTAAAAAGAACATTTTTAGATATATAAATGTCCATGCACTATTATAAGAGTTTTGTTAACCATTTTATAATTAAGGTAGGGATAAATCTTAGTAATATATACTCCGTATATTTTATTTATATAAAATTATCAGTATCCATACCTATATACGAAGTATTTGTGTTGTATACTATATTTAATCAGCTGTTGGTTATATATATGACTATTATATAATATATAGTTTTTGGCACAATGCTTAACTTAGGAAAATATATGTTCTGGTAGGTCAAATATAAGGTTATTATTGTGTCTATAGATTTAATGAGTGCGACGGGTAAATAAAACATGTATATATTAAATTGATTGTAGCTACTGATGCGGATGGTATGATAAGAAAATTTTAGTTTTTTTCTCAACGGGAGATATAAATAAATTAGTTCACTTCTTATATAGCTATGTGGAGCATTATTCAATTATTTTTCAATTAATAAAATAACATTATAAAAAATTAAAAGAAATTCAAATAACATAAAATACTATTCAAATAACGTTCCTTTAATTTTTTTATTGACCATTAGTAACCAAGTCCTTTAATAGTAAATGAATTACCTTTGTTTTTATTTTTATTTTCCCTACGAATTTAATAGTTTGATTTATAAAGCGTGCATCGCACGGGCACTATGCTAGTTGTCAATTAAGAGCCATGTTTTGATTTAAGCCCATTGACATTTCCATTATTTAATATGGTGCGTTAAATTTAAGTACAATTTTGCCAAAAGGGCCTAAAAAAACTCTTAAACGTTGTAATGGCTGATTGTGAGGCTTTGTCTACTTAATACTCCTATTTGATTTAGTTTTGTCCAAAAAAAAAAAAAAAAAAAAAAAAAAAAAAAAAAAAAAAAACCAAAGGAGCTTAGCCAGAACACTTTTATTGGAAAACAAGGCTAGACTAAAGAGAAGAGGCCCACTACACAAATCAATGTGCTCTCTTTACTTCTTTAGCCCATTAAAGCTCACTATTCTATTCTAGTCTAGCACCAAGAAGTGGATGGCTAATATTTGCTTTCAAGTGACTTTAGATCAATTTCTTTTGCTCATGTTTTTACAGAAGTTAAATAGTTAATTAGGCAGCTCATGTAATAGCACATCTAAGCCCTCTTGAGTATTCTACTCTAGTTTGGGTGGGGGGGAGTGCCCTTTAGGCTTTAGTTATTTCAGACATTGTAGCAGCAGATTATTGTTCTTTCTTTAATGCTCCTTCTGACCATTAATTAGATGCCTACTAGGTTAGGTCCCGTGCCATGCACAGTAATTTTTATTATTATTATCATCAATTCAACTATTCTACACTATTTTAGTATGTGTTAAAAATTTAGTCAAGAAAATTGTCTAATAATATTATTGTGAAATAAACTACCAAAATATTAATTGAAATAATCATAGAAGATCCAATTAGCTTTTATGCATTTGATTGAACATATAATTATATTTATGTAAATATGTAATTCAGTGTGGTGTCGTTAGTTTCTTGTTAATTAAATAAAATTTTAAAGCTATATATTTACCTTGAGAAGTAATTCAATTCCATTCGTACTCACTACAAAAATCACGCTATTATTTTATCTCAAATCAAGCCATTTACAATATTAATCAATATCTCCGAATAATGTATTATTTCTTTATTCAACTTTCTCTTGTTATGAATTCTAATTCAATATCAGTATGTTTTATATTATGTTTGGCAATATCTTATACAAATATTTATATATTAGTAAGCAATCAATATATCATGTAGTTTTTTGTTAAAGATTATTACTCGTATGTAGTTAATCTAGTTATTGATTATTAAGGTAATTAGCTTGGCAAAATAATTTTTTATAATATTTTTTTATTATTATGGATTGTATTATAATCTATGATATTATTCCTAGTGTTGTGATTGTTTTTTTTATTCTTTCTAAAAGTGAAGATTTAGACAATAATTAATATTTAACAAATAAGGCAATAATTGACCTATTAGTAAAATAAAAACTTACCTCATTAAAACTTTTACTTAATTAGTGTTTTTCCAAAAAAATAAAAAATAAAAACTTAAGGACACACCAGGAGATGACACGTGTAATTGCTGGTGTGTCTTTTAGTATATTGTTATTGATTGATTTCTAACATTTATTCCTCACATACTAGAGAGAAGTAGACATCTAATTAAGATACGGAGGGAGTAATAATTAATCGCCTCGCGGCCTCTAATAAAAAAAAATGTAAACCATTTGTCAAATATAATTTGAATTATGCTTAGATAGAGTTTACGTACAACCTCTTTTTGAAATGACAATATGGGCCATATGGCTATAATATGGTCAATAGGTGCACCAGGCCCAATCTACACCCAATAAAGAAAGCCTAGATGAAAAAAGGCCACATGGAGTTTAATTTTTTTTAAAAAGATTAATTGTTCGTCCTCTCTATCCACCATATTTATCTTTATTTCATTTTAAAAATTTACTCTCCTCTCATAAATTAAAAATTTTCTTCAATTATTTCTTTTTGTATTTTCTGTCTCCTCTCGCCAATTTTCTGTCTCCTCTCAAAAATTAAAAATCTTCTTCAATTATTTCTTTTTGTATTTTCTGTCTCCTCTCACCAATTTTCTCTTTAAAAAAATTGCAATCCACCATGGCGAAAGACGAAGAACACACGAAAACATCACTCAAAAAATGAACAAATTATAAAATTGAAACAATATTCTACTGTATAATTGTCTTTTTGAATTTTTCTTGTTTTTTTTTTTTTTTTTTTTTTTTTTTTTTTTTTTTTTTTTTTTGTAGAAAATCAAAATTAAATTATCTACTCCTACTGAAGAGGATGAAGATGTGTAAGTAATTTATTGTTTAAATTAGCTACCTAAAAGGATGAAACTTCCGATCAAATACAAGAAGCAAAAGAAAAGCCCCTAAAAACTTCTTATAAGACTCTAGAAGCAACAAAAAAGCCCCAAAAAACTTCTGATAACATAAAAACCTCAAAAACCTCTGAACCCCTTATATAAACTTTTGAACCCCAACTACAAACCACTGAACACTTTACAAAAACCTCTTAACCTACAAAAACCTCCGAACCCCCTAAACTTCTGAACCCAACTACAAATCATTGAACTCCCAACAAAAACCTTTGAACCCCCTACAAAAACTTTTGAACCCCAACCACAAACCACTAAACACCCTACAAAAACCTCTAAACCCTCTACAAAAACTTCTGAGCCTAATCACAAACCAATGAACTCCCTACAAAAACCTCTGAAGTCTAAACCCCCTACAAAAACTTCTGAACACCAACCACAAACCATTGAACACCCTACAAAAACCTCTGACCCCCCTATAAAAACTTCTAAGCCCCAACCACAAATCACTGAACACCCTTGTAGGGAATAATTTCAAGCCTTTAAATCCCACTAGCTTGAACCCCACTGTGATCATACACTAAAGTACGGTGGCGTCCAAAAGGGAAGAAGATAGAGCAAAAGAGTCGCCAACAAGTTTTTAAGGAACTTGTAAACCGTTCACGAGGTGAAGGTTACACCCCTTAACGATCCAAGAGATCGTCAACTCCATAAGGTCATGAACCAAATAAGGGTTCGGGGATGATGGTACAAATCCAACCTAAAAGAGATTGAATCTGCCCTAATAATAGGCCTCTACTTTATTCTGATCGTATTCATGTGCGCTTTTTAATTAACATGCAATCATTAGATTAACCCTAAACCTGTTTATCTATGTTGGTTGAATATTAATGCACAAATAAACTATTATTGGCGATCACTTGAATTATAATCACATTAACCCTAACAAGATTATTAATATCTTATTAATCGTGATTACAAGTACCAATGCCCTTTAAACATGCAATAAAGGTGTGATCAAGCAATAACAATAACGTATCAAGCAACATAATAAATAATCAATATCATGAATAATAATTATAATAATAATAATATCATCATAAATAAAATAATTATCATCAAAATAATAATAATAATAATATTCATAATCATAAATTATAACGATTATAATCATAATCATGTCCGTGTTAATATTAAAGCATAATAAAAGAAAGATCCTAGGCATGATACTAACAAGATTAATAACAAACCCTAGCATGTCACAAAGCATTAAAAATCAAATCTTTAACCCTAGCATGATACTAACAATCATAAATATTAGAAAGAATATAGGAAGCATCGTATTTTTAATCATACTTAATATTAAAGTTACCCTAGACATGATACTAGGAATCAAGATAACAATCTAAGCATGATTTCTATATCATAATATCAATTAAAGCACTTACTTTGATGCCTCGTACCTCTTTCTAATAACAAAATACACACGTTAGTAACTTCAAGGAAAATAATAAACAAAACAATTAAATTAAATAATTGAAAGAGAGATTTGGGACCAAACCCTCAGAAATTAAACCTTTCACGTCTAGGGCGAAGGCAACCTCGAATATGGCTAGGTGTTTCTAGATCTTGTGAATGCGGAATTTTGTATGAAAACAAAGTAAGAAAGAATTGAATGTATTAAAGAATGCTGATTAAACTTGTGAATCAGGAGAATTGATGAATGATAGATGTAGATGATGAATCATGATGATTGGTGTATGAAAACGGAGTTTTTAATACGATATTTATAGAGAAAATCAGCCAAAAAGGATAATTTAACAAAACAGAGTCTGACGCACGCAAACCAAGGTTGGCGCCAACCCTGGCTAGCTGGCGCCAGGCACCAATGGCTAGCGACTGGCGCCAAGCCTGGTTCCAGGCGCCAAGGCCTGGGGTTGAACGCCAGTCTTGATTTTAACGCATTTTCGAAAATCCGATAAGTTTACCGTACTGGAGGATAAAATAATATAATTCTTTCGAAAATGCTATTTGATTTTGATTAAAACTCTGAAAAGTCAACAAAGTCAACTTATCAATGCTAATTGAATTAGGAATTAAAAGAACCTTCTAGAAGATTCTAGAAGACTAAAACCATTCCTAATTGCATTAGGAATGATAAATCATATTAGGCCCTCCCCAAGATCATTGGGCCGTACATAAAGCTCAAACCGGGCCTAGTTTGGTAAATTGGCCATAACTTCCTCAATATTCATCGGAATTGGGCTTATAATATATCGTTGGAAAGGTCTTTGCAAGCCCCATCCAACTACACCACTATTGGACCCATATCATGGACCAACCAAACTGGATTGGCTGTTTTTCTTAAATAAAGTTTTCAAAAACAGAGAGAAGAGAAAAGAAATAAAAACTTTCCGCAACACTAGACCTTTCCACACTTTCGTTTCATTCGATTATGATTCGACGTGAAAGGTACTCATCACTGGGTTTGGTTTTGGGGAGACACAAATGAGTGTCTACAACCCTACAAAAACCTCTGAACCCCCTACAAAAACTTATGAACCACAACCACAAACCACTGAACACCCTATAAAAACCTCTGAACCCTCTACAAAAACTTCTGAACCCCAACCACAAACCACTGAATACCGTACAAAAACCTCCGAACCCCTTACAAAAACTTCTGAACCCCAACCACAAACCACTAAACACCCTACAAAAGCCTCTGAACCCCCTACAAAAACTTCTGAAGCCCAACCACAAACCACTGAACACCCTACAAAAACCTCTGAACCCCCTACAAAAACTTATGAACCCCAACCACAAACCACTGAACACCCTACAAAAACCTCTGAACCCCCTACATACAAAAACTTTTGAACCCCAACCACAAATCACTGAACACCCTACAAAAACCTCTGAACCCCCTACAAAAACTTCTGAACCCCAACCACTGAACACCCTACAAAAACCTCTGAACCCCCTACAAAAACTTCTGAACCCCAACCACAAACCACTGAACACCCCTCAAAAACATCTGCCAATTTTTTTTTTTTTTTTTTTTTTTAAAAAAATGATTACAAAATACATAAATCTCAAAAAAAAAGTTCATAAATAATGTATCACTTGTTCAAAATTATAATTAAGATGTTCATAAATCCAAAAATATATGTTTGTAAAAATATATATGTATAGGAAACATGTCTTACGTTCATATTTTTAACTAAAAATGTTCAAAATACCAAAATATAACCAAAAACAACACTGTTCATAATAAAATACACAAATATCACTAAAAAATCAAAATAATATGAAAGCTACATATTTCGAAACTCAAACCTAGCCATAGTGATTTAAATAAAGGAATGTCACCGGAAAATAATCATCTCCATCGTCTTAACCACCTCTTCCTCGTCAAATCCGCCATTTTTAACTTCACTTCATTGGAAAAACTCTATTAACAAAGCTTCAAATTGAAGGTTGAAGAAAACAAACTTTTTTTTAATTAATGTATAGTGATTAACAATGGTGATGAAGGAGTTAAATCACAAACAAAATAATGAATGAATTTAGGAAAAAGAAAAATAGAGGAGAGAGAAATTAGAAATTAGGATTGTAAGAGGAAGAGATGAAGGATCTCAATCTATGGTGAAGTGGTGAACAACAATGGTGATGAAGAAATTAAATCAAAAACAAAATTATGAATGAATTTAAGAGAGAGAAAAATAGTTTAAAGAGAAGAAAGAGGAGATAGAAATCAGAAATGAGGAAAGTGTGAGAGGAGGAGAAGAGAGGAGAGAGAAAATGATGGGGATAGAAAATAATATTGATATTATGGTGACAAATTATAAACATGTGGCCTCTTATTAATGGTGGTGCACATATTTTAATATACACCATGGTGTATATTAAAATTTGCGTAATATGGCTCAAAGCCAGTGTGAAATTTTTGGACCTAACCTAACCCAATTCAGCACCTAAATTGGCTGAATATCAGTTGCTTTAAGTCTATTTTTTTTTATCATATAAAAATTACCTTATATTGTACTCCGTATATAATTAACTATATTTTGTAGATGGTTCGATTTTTTTTTAAAAAAAATAAGAGTGTACACGGGCATTAATCACATAAAGAGGAAAAGAAAACTAAATTTGCATTTTATTTATTTATTGAAAGAACTAAATTTGCATGAATTGATTATTATAACACAAAGTGACAAGGCCAAATTTCTAGTGTCTAAAAAAACATTAAGCCCTTAAGGAATTGGGCCTGACAAAGTGACTATAAAAGTCCTAAAATGTGAGCTACTTTTGGACTAAGCCTAAAGTGAAAAGGGTTTAAGTTTGATTATGACTTTTGCAAAAATTAAAAATAAAAAGGCTTATCCAATTATAAAGTCTGTGTGATCCAACTTACGTCTGGGCAAAGAATCTTTGATTCTCATGTAAAATCCAAATCCAAATCCAAATCCAAAAGCATAATAATTGAAGCATTAATTTTGATGAAGAAAACTTTTTGCAACTTGGAATATCTAATCTTCTATATTACTCTTCTATAACTTTATTTATTTATTTTTTTATGCCTTTTTTGAAAAAATAATGTTCCATTTCATATATTCTTATATTGCACAGTAGTTTATACCAAAAATGGATATTTAATTCTTACAAGCTGGTATAAAATGTTCCATATATCTTTTCAGGTAGTGCAAAAATTATTTTGATCCCAAAAATTATATTCTGTTTCCACTAGAAAAAGTATTTAGGTTATTATAATTCAAGATAGGGTTTGGACAAGATTGAGGAATTATAATTTGGACTTCAGTTCTTGAAAACATTTATTTTGGTTTTCTAGTGCATTTAGTATAAATCCTAAATAGTCCCCCGATGACGTGATTTACTTTTGAAAATAGTACATAATATATTTTTTTTAGTGGAGGTTTAATTATAAAACTATATAAATACACTATGTTTTAGGGAAATCATTCAATAAGAATTTTAAAATCACAAACCTGTTTTACATTGGATTGAGCATACAAAATCAATTTGAATCGAATTGGACCGAATATATCAGCTAGAACATCGAAGAACAAACATCATAATTACATAGGAAATTAGTCATCCCCTGAATTCAATTTCGATATTTCAGTTCAATCTAAATATGGGAAGGTTTATTGTCCTAATATTCATGCATTCAATTAGGAGACAATGTTTTGTCATTAAAATATTTTAATTATAGATCTAGGCTATTCAATATTGATTTGATTTTTGGATTTTTGAAAAGTGGTGATTTAATCTAATTGCCTCCATGCATGACTTTTACTGAAACCTTTTACTAGGATTAATCATTGGATTTATAACGTGAGGAAGGGGATCTTGCAATACATATTAGGGTGACAAATGTTTGATTCTAGTTCCTAAAACTTACATACAGCATGCAGATTCTAACTATACGAGGAAATCAGAATCTTGTAACTTGTACGTGCATCATAAGTAACCATATATTAGTAAAACCTAAAGCAAAGTTTAAGGGGCAACATCTTGATGCACCAAACAAACAAGGATCCTCCTTGTGTAAGAAAATTGATTTACTAACTTCTTTGCTCGTAAATTCAAAAATAGATTTTTCAAAAGTCATACTCGTCATGTGCGCTGCATTGGTAACAAATTTAAAAAATTACAATTCATATTTAATTTTAGGGTTTTTTTATATAGTAATCTTGTTATTTTCACTTTTTTACGTCGTGTCCCAATATATATCACTTTACACAATGTAACCCCAATATACATTTTGTTTCCATACGATAACATTAACACTATCCCGTCGTTAAAAAATTCCGTTAGTGGGTTCCACTCTCCATTTATTAATATTTTTTTTTATTGATTTGTGCGTTGAAAAACGTTCCGTTAAAAGTTTTAGGGGTTATTTTAGTCCTTAAGGATCCAAATTAAGCCCATATTTGGCAAAAAAAAAAAATAACTTAAACGCCTCGTTTTGCTTATTGAGAAATTTCTCGATTTACGTGGTCACGTTTTAACACACAAAATGAGACATTTACGTCATTTTTTTTTTTGTGAAATATGAATTTAATTTGGACCCTTAAGGACCAAAACAACCCTCAAAATCTTTACCGAAATATTTTTCAACACGCAAATCGATTAAAAAATATTAATAAATGGAGAGTGGGACCCACTAACGGAATATTTTAACGGCGGGATAACGACAAAGTTACCCTATGGAAACAAAATGTATATTGAGATTACAGTGTGGAAAACAAACCGTACATCGCACGGGCTTCATTAAGTAAGATCTAATTTTCACAATCAAATTGAGTATTATAATATTGTGTTTGAAGCTTAAAGCTTGATAAAGCTCATGACTCACCTACAAATTTGAACGAAAACTATAACGAGCTTAGCTTAACCAACCCAAGTTGAATCTCAACTCACTCGATTATCACCCCTTAATTTTACAAAATATTGTAAGATTAATTTTTTTGGGTTTTTCTAAGCTATGCCCTTAAGGTTGTCGAGTTTTTAAGGTGTACCCATGCTTTTTCAAATTTCTAAGTTGTGCCCCTCAACTCACTACCATTAATGAATGATACCCTCTTTGGGACTTTCACGTCACCTATAGTTAACTATAAATTTAATAAAAGATGATAAAAGGTAAGGAAATGATACGAGAAAGAAATCTTAACCACAACAACCCGAATAACGAAAACTAAAGCCACGAAATCACTCTCAATTAACTTTTAAATAAATAATAAGGGTACATTTTAGTATTGATAAGAAGTTGAAGGGCACGGTTTAGAAACTTGAAAAAGCATGAGTACACTTTAGAAGCTCAACTACCTTAGGGGTATAGGTTAGAAAAAAACTTTTTTTTTTTTTTTTTTTTTTTTTTTTTTTTTTTTTTTTTTTTTAACTCGAGCGTATAGATTCAAATTTGAGTATTAAATTACCAAAAAAATCACCCTTAAAAGTTAGAAAACAAACTCTTTATTTATTAATGGTTGAAGTTTGGTTTCCAAACACACTATTAGACTATTAGTATTAGACACAAGCCGCCGCATTACCATTTAAACTATACGAGGAAGCAAAGTAGAGATGAAGTAGAAACATAATTCACCAATGGCAGTTTATTCCTTTGTTCTTCTTCTCTTCTTTCTTCTTCCCTCTCTTCCCTCAACTTGTCTCAATCACAAATTAATTCACAATTTTTTCTTCCTTTCTTTTCTTTGAATTATACTTAAAACTTTCCAACAAAGTCAAGTAACTTAATTTTTCACAAAAACTCCTTTCACACATTCAATTAATTTCATCAAATTTCTTGTTACTTCTTGCTATATAACCTCATTATGCTTTCTTTCTCTTGAAATTTTCTCAACATTTTTTGGTGGGTTCATTTTACTAATCGATATTGGTTAGCAACTATGCTTCTAAGAGCCCACATTTATGTGTTTTTCGTTGTCCTGATTTTATGTAATTGTTTGTTTGGTTTTGTTTCGGCTTCGTCTTCGGCTGCTGCTTATAACCTTAGTCTTCCTCATGAACACCCTTACCCTGAACATATTGTTCGAGAATTTCACAGGTTAGAATTCAAGCTCATTTTTCAATATAGTAAAGCTATAATCTTGTGAGTTTAATACATTTTACCTCATTCATT
Source organism: Chenopodium album (assembly GCF_948465745.1). Classification (NCBI taxonomy): domain Eukaryota; kingdom Viridiplantae; phylum Streptophyta; class Magnoliopsida; order Caryophyllales; family Amaranthaceae; genus Chenopodium; species Chenopodium album. The sequence continues at coordinate 1,842,362 of NC_137836.1, read as the reverse complement.
CTAAAGTAAGCATTAGATTTAGGAATAATTACATTGTTAATCTCTGTTTTTTGCTTCAAAATCTCTGCTTTTTAGTACATGGTTTAATTTATAAAGTTAAGGAAAACAATGAGAATGTATCAATTATTCAATGCATTCTACTTGGTTTTTATGCTTAATTAAATTTTTTCAAGCATATAATAACATTATTGCTGTAATGTAGTAATGATTTTGTATCCGTTTTCGTGCAACCTAGATTACTACGTTCATTTGAAAAGAGGCGCGGAATTTGAACTATAAACTGTTTTTTTTTTGTTCAGTAATTTGTCAATAATAGTTATGCTCTGTTTTCCTCTGTTTTAAGATGAATTTGCATACCTCATTATGATATTTTAACATTCTAGATTACACTTTTTCCATCAAATTTCATCTGGGTATTTTCTATTTTTTAATGGGTATTTTTTTAAAAATAAAAAAAAAGAACTAATGTTAAAATAATACGATTATTTAAACATAATAACATAGGTTATGTTCTCTGCTTTTCTTGCAGGAGAGTTAATATGTCTCTAAGCAGAAGGAAAACCCTAGAAACAACCCAAGAAAAGGACCAGTTTTCTTGTGTAACTGGTAATCCAATTGATGACTGTTGGAAATGTGACCCTAATTGGGCCGGTAACCGGCAACAATTAGCCGATTGCGCAATCGGGTTCGGCTACAAGGCACTTGGTGGCAAAGGTGGTCCTATCTATGTGGTTACGGACTCAACGGACCCGGACCCACATAGGCCTAAGCCGGGGACCTTACGTGACGCGGTTAGCCAACCGGGCCCGGTTTGGATAATATTTGCTAGTGACATGCTTATTAAGCTTAAAAGTCCTCTAATAGTCACAAGTTTTAAGACAATTGATGGACGTGGTGCTCATGTTGAGGTAACGGGTGGAGGGTGCATATCAATTGAGCATGTTACAAATGTGATTATTCACAATATTAACATACATCATTGTTACCCTGCTGACTCGGATGGTGACGGGTTACATATTTTTTCGTCTAGTAACATTTGGATAGACCATTGCACGTTGTCTAATTGCGCGGATGGTCTAATTGATTGTACCGTGGGATCGACTGCTATCACAATTTCGAACAATCACTTCTCTCATCACGATAAGGTGATTTTACTAGGGCATAGTGATGACTATGTTGCTGATCGAGGGATGCAAGTCACGGTGGCATTCAATCGATTTGGTGAGGCATTGAATCAACGTATGCCTAGGTGCCGGTTTGGGTATTTCCACGTCGTGAATAATGATTATTCGAGTTGGGTTGAGTACGCGGTGGGTGGTAGCTCAAGACCTACAATCAATAGCCAAGGGAATCGATACATTGCACCACCAAATCCAAATGCCAAAGAGGTAGAGACCATCTTTTGGGTTGAAACGTTACAATGCATGTTTTTTAGTACTCTTTTAGATCAATCAAATGCCCTTTTTACTAAGTTCACATGCATTCAAGAAAAGATGAAAGTGGCTAAAATGTTGCTTTCCTATAATAAAGCATTCATAACTTTGAAAAGATTCTTTCTTGATTTAGTGACGCATTATAGATAAGTTTTGCTTTAATTAGTGTTTAGGCTATTCAATATATTGTGCTAGTGTTGCATAAAACCTATTGCAACTTTGCAAGATTGAGCTAGCTAAAAGGATGGCCCCAAAATAGAGACAGTTACACAGATATTAATAAGACCATCTCATACACGATTTTGCCTCTAAATTTTCACTATATAATTTATGATATAGTAGAAGGTCAGGGGTTGAGTCAATATAACAATATATATATATCGAGATAGAAATTATAAAAATTAACGTGTGTACGTGTGTGTTGATTGGGCAAGGTAGGTTACAAGAAGGCTGGATGCAAATGGGCAAGAGTGGGAGAGCTGGAATTGGAGAACAGAAGGTGATTTAATGGTGAATGGAGCTTTCTTTGTGCCATCAGGTGATGGGGTCAATCCTCAATATACTTTGGCTTCAAGTATGGAGCCCAAACCTGCTGCTTTTATTGACCAACTTACTCTCAACGCAGGCATCTTGCTTCCTAATGGGTATGTTTTTTCCCCCCTTTTTGTCTCCATCTCCATGCTTTTAAATTTATAAGCGTAAGAGATCAAATATGGTCCTGATTCATAAAACCGACCCCATTTTTGAGGATTAAGTATTCTAACTTATTATTATTGTTGTCGATTTATTAATGTGATGTTGCTACATCCTACATGCATATTAGTTTAAGTGATCAATGTTATTATTGTTGTTTAATTTATTCGTTATGTTATTAATTTTGCTGAAATAATGTCATGCTTCATTATAATAATTTGAAAATCATGATCATTTATTTCATACGAGTATAATAAATGATGACAAATTGCTAGTTTTCCAAAAGAAGTTACACCGAGTGATGTGTATTAGTCATTTGTAGTGTGAATGAATGATATATACATTCAAGTGTAAAATAAAGACAACTAACAAGTAACCAGATGTATGCTTTTGTGTTCTGCTACTATTATTTTACTATTATTTTTAATATTGAATCTCATAAATTTGTTTGAACAGCTTAAATTCATCACATCCTCACCTATATATACTTGGACCGTTTCCAAATCTAAATCATGGTTAATTACTAATGCCATATCTTCACCAGGTCACCCATGTTATATTGCATATATTCTGTGGTCTTTTTCCTCAATTTTCTGAAGATATTTTCAGAGTCTTGCCCTACACAATTTTCTATATGTCATTTTTAACCCTTTTTTTCTAGATAATGCATTTATTAATAGAAGATGTGATTACAAGTACTGTAGGCCAGTAGGAATCTTCTACAATCTACATAAAAGTTCAAAAATCAAAATATTGTGATTTATTGATAGTAGATTTTGTTCTTAAGCAATGAAGGGATATCATTTGTCTAAAACATTGGTTTGCTAGTTTTTGTTTAATTTGATTTTGGTCTTATTTACTATCTTTAATGATTATAGATTATATGGTGTACTAGCTAATGTGTTGGTGTCTAACACACTAGTGATAGTACATTGATATAGTTAACGAAAGATGATATGCATTAATGTTAAATTGAGAATAAATTAATTAATTAAGCAGGCAGATAATATAGTCGAAAGAACGGAGGTTTATCTTTTTTGTATGGTCATGCCATTTAATTGAATGAACATGAAGGTTTTTTTGAAAGTGGCTCATTACATGTTGATTTAGTGTACACTAAAATGTGTTCCACACTTATTAGAAAGAAGCTTTTAAGTGTAAAACTTTAACATAAAATATATTGCAAATTAGCAACTAAACCAACATAAAATAGAAGACATTTACTTTAATTTATTCTAGTACAGTTCATAAAGTGAAAAATATTAGGACACTTTTTCACATGGAAATATGGAGTGCTAACATTATGAAAGAAAGGATATTATCATGAGATTTGGTCGATATTATTGGCCTAAATTTGGTTTGCAAGTCAAAGTTGTAAAGTAGTACAATAGGTATCAATTATCATGTTTAAGAATTTTTCACTGAAATTAAGGGGGGTGGCTGACGCAATTTCTCAAGCACTTGTTTGGGAATTTATTCTTAGCATATTGTACCTTTTTTTTTTTTTTTTGTATGTTTTCTTTTTTTTGGATCAAAAGATGCAAAGATCAAATGAATGAAGTTAACATTTATGTTGTTTAAAAAAAAAAAAAAAGAAGAGAAAAAAGAGTTAACATTTATGTGGAAGCTTATTACTTTAGTATGTTGATGTCGATTCATATGATACAATGATAAGGTGTGATTAGGACAAGTCGCGCCATAAATTTATTACAACAGGCTATTGTAGAAAGTACACTAAATTTATTATATAGTCGTTTGAATCATTTTGATTTTGTTTTCAATCTATCATAGATCGATGCAAAGAAATTAACATTTCAATTTTAACCGTTGTTTGAAAGCTAGGTATCAATTAATTGTTCATTCGTCATGTACATTGTTTATTGATACATGAGTGATTAATAATGCAGAGGCATAGCAAATCCGGGATCATCAAGAGGTAGCGGCATTAGTAGTGGTGGCGGGCTAATTCCTGGCGGCAATGGCGGTGGTGCCCCAGGAGGCATGTATGGCACGGGAGACGGTTACAATAATCCTCCAGGAGAAGGAGGCTATTATGGAGGGGATGGAGGGTTGTTTTTTAGCAGTGCACCTCCTTCACCTTGTTGTCAAACTTCCATCATTATTTTGTCTACAATACTTATTTTGACTTTATATTTTACCACAAATAATTATTTTGTTATATAGCTAGGCTATAATTTATTTTTATTTATAATTTATATAGATAATTCAAGGTCAAGATTATACATATCTATAAACACTTCCCCTTCCCTCCCATGATAACAAAAAAAAAGTTGGAAACATTTCAACAACCAATTCAATTATGAATTGTTCCCACCTTTCATCAGACCAAATTATAGCTAAGTTGAAAGAATTAAAAGAAATTACTTCTTAATTAAGCAAAAGGTTTTGCATGCCCCATGCATGATATGATTGTGATTTTATATAAATGGATGTAAAATTAGAGACTATCAATTTGTCTCTTGAATTAAACTAATTAACTAAGTGGGGTTTAAAATTTTTATATTTATATATTTTTTCTTAAAAAAAAAAAGAAAAATATACAGTGGCATTTTATAATAATAATAAAAAAATAATTAAAATCAAATGAGATCCCAATATATATCCATTCCAAACCGTTTAAACATTAACTTGAGTACAAAAAAGCTTAAGATGATAGTTAGTGCATTGTATGTAAAAGGTTCATTTGACTTTTTATTACACACAACGTCTTAGGAAAGTAAAATTTAAAAAGTACAAAATACGAAGTAATAGGGTTTTGATTATAGACAATTACAAGTATAAAAGTTGAAAAAAATATATTATTGAAAATTTGTTGATTAAATAGAGGGAAAAAAAAAATTATAGTAGGTTATTATATACATGAATGTAGGTGAATACTGAATAGTGATTTATAAGCTTTCAAAATGTCTCTTGAATCAAACCTTCTAATGGGTTTAAATGGGATCCTAAATAAGTAATAAGACTGGTAGAGAGCCACAATAAAGAACAGTTATATGTCTTATTTAAAATTTAATGATGATTTGAACAGATAATGATGCTTGCATTGCAGCATTGTTTGAACGCCAATGACTAATGACAATACCTAAGAAAGGGAGGGAGAGTTGCTAGATTCAATAATGTAGGCATAGGATTATGTATACACAATTGAAATAAATAGAGTATAAATTGATTAAGCTTTATAAATGGCTAACATATAAATTGATATGATAAAAAGGTCACATTATCTACATCTTAAAAGTTAAAACAATATTATCCATATATATCGACCATGTGCATAATCAACAATTACAAAAGATATATGATGTGATGGCTTGGAATAACTAGACAAGGGAAGTTAAGGAGACCTCATACTTTTTTTATTAAATCACAAATAGAAGTAAAATAAAAATTCGATAGAATTTTCTTATTATATTCAAACAACTGCATAAAATGTATCATGTGCCGGTGGTATAATGGTGTAGAATGACTAGATAAGTGAAGATAACAAGGTAATTTTTTTTTTATTTTTATTTTTTATCTAACACTAAAGTAAAGTAGAAGTAAGATAGCTATTCAAAAAAACAAAAAAAAAAAATAGTAGAAGTAAGATAAATTAAAGAACCAAATTTTAAAATACCAAAGAGAGCAAAACACACTTTTTTATACAAGTTTTTGCACAATGTATTAAAGAAACCAATTTATGTATGAAAAAGTTTTCAAAAAGTCTAATTACATAGAGACACAAACCAAAGTTCCCACGATTATTTTTGGGTGGTACCAAGTTCGGCTGGCCGAGCTCAAATCTCGACTAAGACATAGTTTTTGTCTCTTATAATTATTTTATGTAATTATTCACATTACACCAACCAATACACATCATTTTCCCTATAACCTCGGTATTATTGTTAATTATGCATATGAAAAATTCAAAAAATAGAGTCACAATCAAGAAAACTGTGAGATAGCCCCAAAACAAACGAAGAAATTTTCAACAATTTAGGGTCCTACTATGTATTTTTGCATTGTTTATCAAGTGTAATTGCAATCAACTTTGGGAAAGGCATCAAACCATATGGAAAAAGGGCCCATAAATTGTGGGCACACATTAATGAAGTGTGCCCAAAAGTATTACCACCCTAATCTTCTATTCTTCCTTTTTTTTTTTTTTTTTTTGTGAACGGTTCTATTCTTCTAGTTGATGTGTCTTGATCCTTGCAAATTTCAATTGTATTAAACGGGTCAAAATTTTATACTAATATATAAAATGAAATGAAGAATACTCTATAGAAACAAACCTTTAATTAAAAGGATCTTGCTAACGAGCGTCCCAGGGCGTTAGATAAGGATAAATTATATTGGTTGAAATGGTATTAAGTTAGGAATTCATGACAAAATCACGCGTCGTTTGGTGTAATTAATGTTAATTTTACTCTAATATTTGCACTTTAATTCTCTTATCTAACACCCCGGGGACGCTCATTAGCTTTTGCCTAATTAAAAATATAACTACTCTCCTATCTCTAATTATATAACCTGGGGGGAGGGGGGCTAGGGATGGCAATGGGGCGGGTCGGATGCGGATGATGGTACCTCCATACCCATACCCGCCTAAAAATCTTATACCCATCCCCGCCCCACCACCCGTGGCGGGTACAATATCCACATCCATACCCGCCCCACCGGGTACAAGATAGGATCCATCCCCACCCCATCACCCACTTGGATATTCATACCCACCTCATACGCGCCCCAAAATCGTCCCAAATCCTTTGCCATGATGCTCTATTGTATCACATTAATGACGATTATATCAAATTATAGGTTAAGAAAATTGGGACTTTCACTATTCAAGCTTATTGGGTCTTAGAGGGTATCAAAGAGGAAGCTTGTTGAAGGAAGTTCGACCGAACATACTCTGAGGTTCGGTCGAACCTTGAGACAGGGAGTTGTGCAATTTCAGCAAAAATGAAGGAGTGGTCGAACCACTATAAGTTCGGCCGAACCACCCTAAGTTCGACCGAACCCTGGGTTGGTTCGGCCGAACCTCTGTGCGACTCTGTTTTACGGTGCGATTTCAGCCCGTGTTACTTGATTAATTTCTAGCCCTTGGATTGCCGTTTATTACCTAGACTATATATAGTTTGGTTTTGCTTCTTCCCCAAGTATTCACAAAACTTTAAACACTAAGAGAGGGTTTATGAGAGTTTTGGTGAGGAGCATTGGAATGATATACAATTCATGCTTGTAATCTTGATTCATTCATCATCAATACTACTCCATAGTGCTAGGTGGGTTTTTTTCTCCCGGTTCTCGGGTTTTCCCACGGTAACTTTGTCTCCCTTTTATTTGCTTTAATTTCTTCATGGTTGTTCTTAGTTGTTGTGCTTGCATGTTCTTCATTGTTGTGGGTTGATTGCAATTAGTTTGAGCCCTTAATCCTTTCAATTGGTATCAGAGCCAGGTTGAATCTTTGGTGTTTTAGTGATTTTGGGTTGTGTTAAACTTGAATTTGTGATTGAGTTACAAAGTTTGAGTCTTTAGGTATTCAAAGATTGAATCTTGGGTGTCAAGTTGCATTCTTTGTTGTTGAAAACCTATTGTGAACTTTGTGTGTTTGATTTGCAATGGAGGAAGGCAAGTTAAAAATTGAGAAGTTTGATGGGAAAGACTTTGGGTTTTGGAAGATGCAAATGGAGGACTATTTGTATCAAAAGAACCTATTTTTTCCTCTTTCTAGTAAACCATCGGGTATGAAGGAAGAAGAGTGGAAAATATTGGATAGACAAGCTCTTGGAGTGATTAGGTTGACATTGGCAAAGAGTGTTGCTTACAATGTCAAAGATGTGACAACGACGGTCGGTGTGATCAAAGCATTGACAAATATGTATGAGAAACCATCGGCTATGAACAAGGTGTTCTTGATGCGTCGTTTGTTTGAAATGGAGATGAATGATGGTGGTTCCGCCCCGGAACACATAAATGAATTCAATTCGATAATTTCTCAACTAGCTTCGGTTGAGATCAAATTTGATGATGAGGTGAAGGCCTTGATTTTGTTGTCATCGTTGCCTAGGAGTTGGGATACCGTTGTAGCCGCCATAAGCAACTCCTCCGGGAATACGAAGTTGAAATGTGATGATGTGAGGGACTTAATCTTGAGTGAGAGCTTGAGAAGGAAGAACTCGGGTGAGTCATCGGGTGGTGCATATTCTAGTGAAGGTAGGGGACGTGGAAGACAACAAAGAGGTGCTCAAAAGGGAAGATCGAAGTCTAGAGGGAGGAGTAAGTCGAAAGGGAAGGTGAACATTGTGTGTTGGGGTTGTGGTGTGAAGGGACATATTAAGAGGGATTGTCCTAATCCCAAGAAGAAGGGTGGTTCAAACCACAAGAACCACGATGATGCTAGTTCATCGGTTAGCTTGGCATCAAGTGATGAACTTGGTGATGCATTGATCTTGAGCGTTGATAGTCCCATTGAGTCTTGGATCCTTGATTCGGGAGCTTCATTTCATTCTTCTCCATGTAAGGAGATTTTCCAAAACTTCAAGAGTGGTAAGTTTGGAAAGGTGTACCTTGCGGATGATGAACCGTTGGATATTGTGGGGAAGGGAGATGTTATGATCAAGACTTCAAGTGGGAGCTCATGGAAGCTTGAAGATGTTAGGTACATACCTAAGCTAAGGAAAAATTTGATTTCGGTGGGTCAACTAGACTCAAGCGGTTTTAGAACCATGTTTGGTGAAGGTACTTGGAAGGTGTCAAAGGGAGCTATGGTGGTGGCTCGGGGCACGAAGACCGGCACTTTGTACACTACCTTAGGGTGTAAAAGCATGATTGCTACAACCGCAAATGATGAGACTAAGCTTTGGCATACTCGGCTTGGTCACATGAGTGAGAAAGGGATGAAATTGCTAGCTTCAAAGGGTAAGTTGTCGGGGTTGAAATCAATCGACATGCAATTTTGTGAGACATGTGTTTTTGGGAAGCAAAAGAAGGTGTCTTTCACAAAAACCAAACGGTCCTTGAAGAAGGAGAAGCTAGAACTTGTGCACACGGATGTTTGGGGCCCATACCCCATCAAGTCCCTTGGTGGTTCTCACTATTTTGTCACTTTCATTGATGATTCAACCCGGAAGGTATGGGTATATTTCATGAGTCACAAGTCGGAAGTGAATGAGAAGTTCAAGACTTGGAAGGCGGAGGTTGAAAATGTTTCGGGCAAGAAGATTAAGGCAATCAAGTCCGACAATGGAGGAGAGTATGAGTTGGAAGCTTACAAAAACATTTGTAAGGAGCATGGCATTGTTTTGGAGAGGACCATTCTCGGTAAACCTCGCCAAAACGGGGTAGCGGAGCGGATGAATAGGACTTTACTTGAGAGGGCAAGGTGTATGAGGTTGTTTGCGGACCTCCCAAAATGTTTTTGGGTGGATGCCGTTAGTACCGCGGCTTACTTGATAAACCGTGGACCTTCGGTGCCCTTGGATTTCAAGATACCGGAGGAGAAGTGGAGTGGTAAGGAGGTGTCCTACACTCACTTGAAGACCTTTGGTTGTGTGGCCTATTTGCAATCCGAGAAGAGAGATAAGCTAGACCCAAAGGCCATCAAATGTTACTTCATCGGGTATGGATGTGAGAAATACGGTTATAGATTGTGGGATCCTAAGAATCGAAAGATTGTTAGGCATTGTGACATCACTTTTGATGAGTGTTCTTTGTATAAGGACAACTTTGGTGGAAAATCCGTGGAAAGAGAATCAATAGGAGATGAGTGGAAATATGTTGACCTAAAGGGTGAAGTTAAAAGTGGCAAGGAGGTTGAACAAGTAGAAGTTGAGGTGCCAATTCAACAAGCATCTCCTCAACATGGTGCTCATGTCTCGGTGGATTCGGATTCTAGTGATTTGGATGATGATGATCATTTCGAGACGGATGAACGAGTAGTTATGGGTGAGCCCGTTGTGGTTCAAGGAGAGCCTTCTACACCACCAACGGTGAGAAGATCATCAACACCAATCAAGCCACCTAACCGATATTCTCTATCCTTGCATTATTTGTTGTTGACGGATTCCGGTGAACCGGAATGTTATCAAGAGGCAATGGGCATGGGTGACTCGTTGAAGTGGGAGCAAGCAATGGAAGATGAGATGTCTTCATTGGAGAAGAACAACACTTGGGTGTTGGTTGAATTGCCTAAGGGCAAGAGAGCACTTTTGTGCAAGTGGATATTTCGAAAGAAAGAAGAACCGGATGGTACAATTCGGTACAAGGCAAGACTTGTGGTGAAAGGTTTTTCACAAAAGGAGGGCATTGATTATCATGAGATCTTTGCTCCGGTTGTGAAGTTGACCACTATAAGAATCTTGTTGGCTATAGTGGTTTCGGAGAACTTATTTCTTGAGCAAATGGATGTAAAAACCGCGTTTTTACATGGTGATTTGGAGGAGGAAATCTACATGAAGCAACCGGAAGGGTTTCAAGTTCCGGGTCAAGAGAACTTGGTGTGAAAACTCAAACGGAGTCTATATGGGTTGAAACAAGCTCCGAGACAATGGTACAAGAAGTTTGACAATTTCATGCTAGGCAATGGTTTCGTGAGAGCGGAAGGTGATCATTGTTGCTACTTTCAAAGGTATGACAATGGCTATATCTATTTACTTTTGTATGTTGATGATATGTTGATTGCGGGAACTAGTATGCAAATTGTCAATGGCTTGAAAAAGAAGTTGTCTAGAAGATTTGAGATGAAAGACTTGGGTGAGGCCAAGCAAATACTTGGCATGAGAATTTCTAGAGATAGCTCAACGGGTGTGTTGAAGTTATCTCAAGAGGAGTATGTCAAGAAGGTGCTAAAAAGATTTAACATGATGGATGCTAAGCCTCGAAGCTCACCTCTTTCAAGTGAGCTCAAGTTGACAAAGGAGGATTGCCCAAAGACAAGGGAAGAGAAGGACAAAATGGCCATTGTCCCTTATGCTTCGGCCGTTGGTAGCATGATGTATGCTATGATTTGCATGAGGCCCGATATTGCTCACGCAGTGGGAGTTGTGAGTAGGTTCATGTCAAATCCGGGTGAGAGACATTGGGAAGCCGTGAAGTGGCTATTGAGGTATTTGTTGGGTACTTCAAGTATGGCTCTTTGCTTTGGAAGAAATGGAGTTGTTTTGGAAGGTTTTGTTGATGCCGATTTTGGTGGATGTTATGATTCAAGTAAAAGCACTTCGGGGTATGTGTACACTATTGGTGGTACGGCCATTAGTTGGATGAGCAAGCTCCAAAAGTGTGTCTCTATGTCTACGACGGAAGCCGAGTATGTGGCTATGTCGGAAGCGGGAAAAGAGATGGAATGGTTGAAGGGTTTTCTTGAAGAAATGGGCATGAAACAAGATGTTTGTGCGTTGTATAGTGATAGCCAAAGTGCGGTTCAATTGGCTAAGAATCCTATGTTTCATTATCGCACTAAACACATCAAGAGACGCTATCACTACACTAGGAGTTTGGTGAAGGATGGCACGATGTGTTTGAGGAAGATTGCCGGTTCAAAGAATCCGGCGGATATGCTCACTAAGGTTGGCTCTAGTGACAAATTGAGGTTGTGTAGGACCTCAATTGGACTCCATCATTGAATTGATGGAGTGTTGCGCTATGGTGAAAAATTGCTTTGATGAATGTGTTGAGTGCTCTTGAGGAAGGAGTGTATATATGGATGTCTATGGTGTATGCATTATTGATCCTATCTCCAAGTGGGAGATTGTTAGGATTAGTGTGGAGATGCATCAATATATGGAGGCATAAGGAAGAATCAAAGAGGAAGCTTGTTGAAGGAAGTTCGACCGAACATACTCTGAGGTTCGGTCGAACCTTGAGACAGGGAGTTGTGCAATTTCAGCAAAAATGAAGGAGTGGTCGAACCACTATAAGTTCGGCCGAACCACTTTAAGTTCGACCGAACCCTGGGTTGGTTCGGCCGAACCTCTGTGCGACTCTGTTTTACGGTGCGATTTCAGCCCGTGTTACTTGATTAATTGCTAGCCCTTGGATTGCCGTTTATTACCTAGACTATATATAGTTTGGTTTTGCTTCTTCCCCAAGTATTCACAAAACTTTAAACACTAAGAGAGGGTTTATGAGAGTTTTGGTGAGGAGCATTGGAATGATATACAATTCATGCTTGTAATCTTGATTCATTCATCATCAATACTGCTCCATAGTGCTAGGTGGGTTTTTTTCTCCCGGTTCTCGGGTTTTCCCACGGTAACTTTGTCTCCCTTTTATTTGCTTTAATTTCTTCATGGTTGTTTTTAGTTGTTGTGCTTGCATGTTCTTCATTGTTGTGGGTTGATTGCAATTAGTTTGAGCCCTTAATCCTTTCAATTAGAATTATACATAGTGGGTAACTCAAAGAATTATATTTTTCATACTTATTTATACTTTTTTATTTATTTTTGAGCCATAATCATGGTAAATTAAAACCAAGCTTTCAAAATTTGTGAAATTTTTTAAGTAATAACAATTTCATATTATTGAATTAATATAAAGATTCTTTAATATTTTAAAGAGTTTTCAACTAATCATTTGTGATTTATTTATATATGTAGAAATTAATGTGGATCGAAAATGTTTGTTCGAAACTCTCATCAAATATCACCAATATTTATTTCATAAAGATTATATTATCAAATGATTACATTGAATTACGTGATATCCTATACTCGCAAACAAATAATTATAAATGTTATTAACTTCAATACCAATGTAGTTGAACAACACTTTTATCCAGCTAAAACATTTGAAAATTATCACCAAATCCAGGAAAATGTCTCAAAATCAAGAAAAATAATTTGGGAAATTCTCTTTGATAACACATTAACACTATATATAGTTCTTCATTTTCACAATGGTAAATTGCGAAAAATCTTATTATCCTAAATATAATACGAGTATAAAAGAGGAATCTCCCAAATTAAAAAGTATATAAAAAATATCCGAACTAAATTAAAACAACGTAACGGTGTTTTGGTATGCACAAGTTTTAATACATGTAATACGAATCTAACATTTTCTATCAATGGGTTTAATCAATATGAAACAAATTATATTAAATTTATTAAACTTAATAAATTGCGCACATTATAATGTGAATTATTGGTCATTCTTGAACCTAAAAACAAGAAAAAATCATCTATTTCTTCCAATGAGAACCTGGGTGATACGATTGTAGAAGGTGGAATTTGTGGAGCGACCTCATCAGCAATACAATGTGAAGCTTGGGCATGTCTCGAAACTTTAAAATGGGCAAAGGTTCAAGGAAAACAGGGGATCTTCTCCTTTCTGATTCTATTTCCCTTCTTAATGTTGGAAACAGGTAATGCAAACGGATGACTCGCGCCCGATCGGGCGAAGATGGTCAAGGAAAAATAGGGAACTATCGCGCCCGATCGGGCGGGCTTCGCCCGACCGGGCGGCGGACAAGAGTTTTTCTACGAGATCTCTCGCGCCCGATCGGGCGGGCTTCGCCCGACCGGGCGGCGGACTCGAGTTTTTTACGAGCCCGATCGGGCGGCTTCGCCCGATGGCTCGCCCGGGATGGGGTTTTCAGATCGCCCGACCGGGCGGTGTCCGCCCGATCGGGCGCGACGCAGCGTCTGGAGAAATTCGATCTCGCGCCCGATCGGGCTCGCCTTTTTTTTCCTAGGTCGGTTTGCTTTGCCTGTTTCCTTTTCCGGGACTCATATAAATACGAGTCTTGCCTTTTTCATGAGATTTATTCACTTTCTAGCCGAAAACACAAACCTACCTTTTGAGATTTGAACAGTTCTTGAGCAATTCCACTCTTCGAGTTCGGGTGCACGGATTACGGAGAGAGTTGCGTTAAACTTGGGGGGCGTGCGTTACCAGGAAACTTGTACCGGTGGTGGCGTATTTTGCTTCTAAGGCAGTGGATTTTGTTCCACGACGCGACTGTGAGTTTGGGATCTTCAATCTAGGAAAGTTCTAATCTTTTTGTTTGTTATTGATTTCTACTGTTATTTTACCAACAATTTAGAAGCGAAATATTTTGTTTTATTCTGTTGATATCATGACTAGAAATTCTCAAACTCGTCTATACCTAGATCTGTCTAAGGTTGAGTCTCTTGATGGAATTAATTATAAGAGATGGTCACAAAGGATGTTGATTGCTTTTGAACAAGTAGAAATTGATTATGTTTTGTTTAGGGATGCTCCAAAACCCATTGAGCAAACCAATACCATGATTGAAATTCCTAGTACTTCTGCTCCTGGGAATAAAGAATCTAGCTCTAGTCAAAGGATCACTACTGTTATTGCTAATGAATCTGAAATCAAGAAATTTGATCGTGATAATAAATTTGTTAGAGGTCATCTTTTGAACAGCATGAAAAACAACATATTTGATTTGTATGTTAATATGAAATCTGCTAAGGAGATGTGGGAGTCTTTAGAGAAGAAATATGGTGTTGATGATGCTGGGAAAAAGAAGTATGTGACTGGAAATTGGTTGAATTTCAAACTGGTTGATACAAAGCCTATTATGGACCAAGTCCATGTGTATGAAAATTATGTTGCTGAAATTCTTGCTCAGGGTATGAAGATGTGTGAAATCCTTCAGGCTAATGTTTTGATTGAAAAATTACCTGATTCATGGTCTGATTATAGAAATCACCTCAAGCATAAAAAGAGGGATCTAACCCTAGAAGAACTTGTGAGCCACATGAAGATTAAGGAAGCCAACAGGCTTAAGGATGTTTCCTCTAAGCCTAAGAATGTGTTAGCAATAAAGGCTAACCTTGTTGAATCTGGTGCTGACTCTGACAAGAAAGCAAGTGATAATCGTGCCAAGAAGGGGAGCTCTGAGAAGAAGGGAAATCTCAAAGCTAAGGGCAAGATTGGGAAGAAAGTCACTGTTAAGTGTTGGTCGTGTGGTGAAGTGGGGCACTTTGCTTCACAATGCAAAAACAAGAAGAAGAAAAATCTGAAATCGAGTGGAGGAATTGATATGTCCATTTTATATAGTGTTTTACCCCCGTCGCTTGGTCGGTATTAGTAGTGTTTTTGGCTCTTTTGGGCCACTTTTATTACTAATTTGTGTGTTCTAGTGTTTTCGTAGTTTTAGTTGTATTTTACAGGAAATTGCACTCTTGGAGCATTTTCCCGGGCTTTATGGATCAACTACGGAAGCTAGAAGGATACGACTACTTTTGGAGCCCAAGATCGGTGTGAGCCGGTGATTAAGGGCTCGGTAATTGGGATCCCGAGGCATTTGGACCAAGTATTCAAGACCCGAGGAGGAAATCCGGATTGGGCCGAGAAATCAAGCCCAATCGAAGTCCAAGCCTCAAAGTGAAGCAATCGCCCGATCGGACCACCTCTAGCACGATCGGGCGCGGCAAGGCTTTGTTGCTGAGCGTGCTATAGCGCGCCCGATCGTGCGAGCCTCTAGCACGATCGGGCGACGCTGATGGGAAGGAACGCGAAGAAAAAGGCGCGCCCGATCGGGCGCTCGTTTTTAAGAGACCTGATTAGTTTAGCCTTAACTTTTGTTTTAGGAAACGTTTATATATGAGTTTTGTACGGAATTTTTGTTTATCTTCTTTCTTAGACTTTCTCTCTCTACTTAGGATTTTTCTCTCTCTTAACTTTTCTCTCAAACCTTGTTCTTGATTATTTACATTAATACAGATTAGTTGGTAACGATTTCTCTTCTCTTAATCTTAGTTGTTTATTTTATTCCTTTCATCATGACTTATTTTATTGCTTTGATTAGTTTAGTTTTTACTATGTGTGAGTAGTTTTCTTTCTAGGGTTATGGGGATCCATAAATAATATGAAGGGGTAATTTTTTATTGTTAATTGTCAATGCTAGATTAATTTCCTATTGATTGATTTAATGCTCCGTGACTAGATTTGCGCAGATCTTTTATGCATGAGTTTAACAATATTGATTCGAGATTCGATAGATGAGAATTGATGTTTAGGTCTAGTTTCAATAGACATGTTAATTTATAAATGGTTAAGTCGAGATTCGAAAGATGAGATTTAATACCGGTAAATTAATTGTGTGATTGTAATACGTAGCGAAAGCCCTTTATGATCTGATTAATGTATGCATTGATGAATGATTATTATATTCTACCCTGGAATATTATTTATTGGTGAACCTATGCCCTAGATCCTTTTTATATATTGTTTTCTCCCTACTCTCATCCTTATTCAAATTTACATATTGGTTACGTCATAATCTAGATTATACTAGTTAATTAGGAATAGAAAGACACGTTTCTCTGTGGATTCGACCCTACTTCCCTATCTACATTAGTTAGAGGATTTAGGAAATACTTTTGATTAGGGGATACGACTTTACCCTGTGAAAATTTGGCGCCGTTGCCGGGGAAACGATTTTATTTTTATTTCTGATTGTTTTTGTAGTCTAGATTATTTCCCTTTTGTCCCAGAGAGCGTTAGTTCTCTGAGACAAATCTCATATTTGCTTCTAGTTTTTGTTTATGCCCAGGTGTTCCAGATCAGGTTACATCCCATTCGATCCTGAGATCGAACGTTCCTTCCATAGACAGAAAAATTTCTACAAGCAAATCCTGGCGGATTCTGGTGATAATAACAATAATCACCGCGATCCTCCAACTAGTTCTAGCGATTCAGAGACATCATCAAGTGCAGAATCAGAGATGACGGCTCCAAAGAATCTTAGTGATTATTCACAACCAAAGCTTACGGATTTTCCACATCTCACCCCTACTCCGGCTCTTGATGGGGTTCAATTTGAAATTAAACCTCAATTTATAACGATGATAGAGAGGAAGCAATTCAGTGGAGCCAAGGGTGAAGACCCGAATCTTCACATTGCCGACTATTGTCAATATTGCAACACCATCAGGCAAGCCGGGGTCACTCAAGACCAAATCAGGGAGATTCTCTTTCCCTTCTCTTTAACTGGAAAAGCTAAATTGTGGTTTAATGGTTTAAATAGAACTACACTTGGTATAACTGACTGGGAAACGCTTGTTTTGAATTTCTATAACAAGTATTATCCTGCAGAGAGAACATCAGTACTACGGAGTGCGATCTAGAACTTTGCCCTAGAAGCCGATGAATCTTTATATGAGGCTTGGGAGAGGTTCAAGGATTTACAAAGAGATTGCCCCCACCATAATTTAGCGCAATGGCAGTTAATTTAAGCCTTTTATAATGGCCTTGGAAATTCTTCTCGAATAATTTTAGACTCTGCAGCTAGTGGGAGATTTATGAATCTTGATGTTGAAGATGCAGGTCAGGTTATTGAAGACATGGCGATACACAATTCCCAATATGGGAACCCTAGAGGATTTTCTAACAAGGGGAAGCGTAGTGTCGACTCTGTATCCTTTTTGCAAGCTCAACTAACCTCTATTTGCCAAAAATTAGATAATCTGAGCACTGCTAATGTAGCTAATGTTTCTGCGATTAATAATAATTCTAATGAGGCTTTCTGTGAAAATTGTGGTATTGTAGGTGATATGTCCATTTTATATAGTGTTTTACCCCCGTCCCTTGGTCGTTATTAGTAGTGTTTTTGGCTCTTTCGGGCCACTTTTATTACTAATTTATGTGTTCTAGTGTTTTCGTAGTTTTAGTTGTATTTTACAAGAAATTGCACTCTTGGAGTATTTTCCCGGGCTTTATGGATCGACTACGGAAGCTAGAAGGACACGACCACTCTTGAAGCCCAGGATCGGTGAGAGCCGGTGATTAAGGGCTCGGTATGTGATACCGGGGCTATTGGATCAATTAATCAAGACCCAATGAGGAAATCCAGATTGGGCCGAGGAATCGAGCCCAATCGAAATCCAAGCCTCAGAGAAGAAGCCAGGCCTGATCGGGCAAGCATACGCCCGATCGGGCGAGTGCACGCAGAAGCAATCCTCAAGGAAGAAGTGCGCCCGATCTGGTGAGCGTAGGCTCGATCGGGCGCAGCATACCAAGCAAGGGCAGAGCAAAAAGGCGGGCCCGATCGAGCGGCCCTTCGCCCGATCGGGCGCGTGTTTTTCTTAGTAGCTGATTAGTTTAGTTTTAATTCTTGTTTTAGGAAAGGTTTAAATACGATTATGTACGGAATTATTAGCTTACCTTCTTTCTTAGACTTTCTCTCTCTACTTAGTATTTTCTCTCTCTTAAATTCTCTCTAAACTTTTGTTCTTAATACTTCCTTTAATTCCAGATTTATTTTTGGTACAATTTCTTCCCCTTTAATTTCAGCTATTTTAATTGCTTTCTTGATTATGCTTTTAATTATTTACTTGATTGGCTTAGTTATGATGATTAGTGAGTAGTTCCATTCTAGGGTTTATGGGGATCCATAATTAATATGAAGGGATAGTTTGTTATTATTGATATTTGATATTGCATGATAATTTCCTATTGAATTGTTTTAATTCTTTGCAATTAGATTATGAATCGAGCAGATGTAATTTGATTGTGAATGTTTAGCAATATTGAATTGATGAATCGAGCAGATATTAATTTAATGTTAAAGGCTATTTTTAATAGGAACTTAGGTCTAGTAAATTGCGAGAGCCTGTTAGATCTATGTTGATTAATAAATTGCGAGAGCCTGTTAATCATGTTATCTGTGCATTGTTAATTATTAATTGCTTCGTTCTATCCCGGAATATTAATTATTGGTGAACCTGTGACCCTAGGCTTCCTTATTATTGTTTCTTTTCTCCCTAAACTTATTCTTCGTAGTATAGAATTCATACCTAAAATTATTGGTTACTTAGATAATTTAGATTATAATAATTAATTAGAATTAAAAAGACCTGTTTCCCTGTGGAGTTCGACCCTACTTCCCTATCTACTTT
Source organism: Chenopodium album (assembly GCF_948465745.1). Lineage (NCBI taxonomy): Eukaryota > Viridiplantae > Streptophyta > Magnoliopsida > Caryophyllales > Amaranthaceae > Chenopodium > Chenopodium album. The sequence continues at coordinate 1,823,362 of NC_137836.1, read as the reverse complement.
AGTTAGAGATTTAGGTAATTATTTTTGATTAGGGGATACGACTTTACCCTGTCAGTAGGTCATTGGGAGCAAGATTGCAGGAGTTCCGTGGAGCAAGTTAATGCCTTCCAAGCTTATAGGCAGAATAACCCATACTCTAACACCTACAATCCTGGGTATCGGAATCATCCGTACCTTTCCTACCGGAGCACTAATGTTCAAAATCCACCACCACAAGAACCACAGGCGCCACAGCAACAGCAGCAGAAATATTATCATCCCAATGCTAGCCAGAAGAACCAACCACAACAACCCTCCTCATCTTCTGACCCATCTCTGGCGGAAATTAGAGCAATGTTGGTTAATATGCAAAAGCACATGGAGAGTAGAGATGCGACAATTGATCAAATTCTAGCGCATAATAAAATTGTAGATAATCAAATTGCGCAACTCTCCGCTACTCTACAAGCCCGCCAACAGGGAGCCGGCGCAGCCAGCCAACCCGACCTACAGATCAAGCATTTGCAATTACTCTAAGGAGTGGTTCAAACTATGAAGGGCCCTCTATGCCCAGAGTTGATGAACCTATTTTATTAAATAATGCTAATCTTGATTCCGTTAAACCAAACAATGTAATTGATAGCCCTGCAGGGCTAAAGGATAATACTAACACATCTAATTCTACATTGCAGGGTACAACTCCAGAGAAGGTGGCTACTCCAAACAAGAGTAATAATGCTCCAAAGCCAATTATCAAACTTCCATTCCCCAATCGTCAATTGAAGACAAACTTGGATAAGCAGTTTGGTAAGTTCCTGGAGGTGGTAAAAGATTTGAAGGTAATAGTTCCCTTTACTGAATTGATCACACAAATCCCCTCGTATGCAAAATTTATGAAAGAAATATTGACGAGAAAAAGGTCTATTAGTGAGGTAGAGACAATAGCTTTCACTGCAGAGTGTAGTGCCGTACTTCAAAATAAGTCTCCACCTAAATTAAAAGATCTGGGTAGTTTTTCTATCCCTTGTCATATTGGCAATCTCTTGATTGATAATTGTAGGGAATAGTTTCAAGCCTTTAAAAATCCCACTAGCTTGAACCCCACTGTGATCATACACTAAAGTACGGTGGCGTCCAAAAGGGAAGAAGATAGAGCAAAAGAGTCGCCAACAAGTTTTTAAGGAACTTGTAAACCATTCACGAGGTGAAGGTTACACCCCTTAACGATCCAAGAGATCGTTAACTCCATAAGGTCATGAACCAAATAAGGGTCCGGGGATGAAGGTACAAATCCAACCTAAAAGAGATTGAACCTGCCCTAATAATAGGCCTCTACTTTATTCTGCTCGTATTCATGTGCACTTTCTGACTAACATACAATCAATAGGATTAACCCTAAACCTGTTTAATCTATGTTGGTTGAATTTAATGCACAAACAAACTATTATTGGCGATCACTTGAATTATAATCACAATTAACCTAACAAGATTATTAATTATCTTATTAAGCGTGATTGCAAATACCAATTCCCTTTAACCTGCAATAAAAGGTGATCAAGCAATAACAATATACAATAATATGCATATCAAGCAACATAATGAATAATCATCATCAATCATAATCATAAATGTTAGAAAGAACATAGGAATCATCATATTCTTAATCATGCTTAATATTAAAAACACCCTAGACATGATACTAGGAATATCATAATAATAATATAAACATGATGTCTACATCATAAAATCAATTAATCAATAAAGTACTTACTTGGATGCCTCGTACCTCTTTCTAATAACAAAATACACACGTTAGTAACTTCAAGGAAAATAATAAACAAAACAATTAAATTAAATAATTGAAAGAGAGATTTGGGACCAAACCCTCAGAAATTAAAACCTTTCACGTCTAGGGCGAAGGCAACTTCGAATATGGCTAGGTGTATCAAGATCTTATGAATGAGGAATTTTGTGTAAAACAAGCAAAGTATTAGAAAAGAAAGAATGAATGAAAGATTAATGATTCATAAACTAATTTGTTGACGATTGAAGATTGTAGATGAATGAATGAAAACGGAATTTATTAAAACTTAAGAATAAAAGAAGTGGTGAATGATAGATGATAATCCGTCACCCAAAACGGAGTTTTTGATACGATATTTATAGAGAAAATCGGCCAAAAAAGATAATTTATCAAAACAGAGTTTGAAGATCGCAAAAACAACTTGGCGCCAACCCTGGCTCATTAGCGCCAGGACCAGTGGCTAGCGCCAGGCGCCAATGGCTGGCGTCTGGCGCCAATCCTGGTTCCAGGCGCCAAGGCCTGGGGTTGGACGCCAAACCGGCTTTTAACACGTTTTCGAAAAACTGATAATTTTACCGTACTGGAAGATAAAATAATATAATTTCAGTCGAAAATGCTATTTGATCTTGATTAAAACTCTAAAGAATCCTAATTGAATTAAGAATGATAAGAACCTTCTAGAATGTTCTAGAAGACCAAAACCATTCCTAATTACATTAGGAATGATAAATCATATTAGGCCCTCCCCTAGATCATTGGGCCGTACTTAAAACTCAAACCGGGCCCAGTTTAGTAAATTGGCCATAAATTCCTCAATATTCATTGGAATTGGGCTTATAATATATCGTTGGAAAGGTCTTTACAAGCCCCATCCAACTACACCACTATTGGACCCATATCATGGACCAACCAAACTGGATTGGCTGTTTTCTTAAAATAAAGTTTTCAAAAACAGAGAGAAGAGAAAAGAAAAGAAAAGAAATAAAACTTTCCGCAACACTAGACCTTTCTACACTTTCGTTTCATTAGATTATGATTAGACGTGAAAGGTACTCATCACCGGGTTTGGTTTTGGGGAGACACAAATGGGTGTCTACAATAATGCATTATGTGATTTGGGTGCTAGTGTTAGCGTCATGCCATTATCTGTATGTTCTAAGTTGAATATGGGTAAATTAAAAACTACCAATATAACTCTACAAATGGCCGACTGTTCTTTCAAATACCCCTTAGGTGTTTTAGAGGATGTCCCCGTTAGAGTAGGTAAATTTTATATACCTGTAGATTTCGTTGTTCTTGATATGGCCGAGGATATGCAAACCCCAATTATTTTGGGTAGACCATTCCTTAACACTGCAGGAGCAGTCATAGATGTAAGAAGTGGTAAGTTAACATTATCAGTAAGGGATGATAAAGTTGTTTTTAATCTGAATAATGCCCCTAAAAGCTCCATGACTGAGGAGAAATGCTTCAGTGTTAATGTGGTTGTAAATTATTCTAACAAGCCCCAAGCTCTTGAAAAAGATCCCTTGGAGGCGGTATCTTATGTTGCATCCTTTTCAGATGAGATTGACAAATGGCAGAAGGAAGTCGATGCAATAGAAAGAGCGTTTTACACTGTTGGTCTTGGTTTCAAAGATGAACAGGTGGAACCGATCGAGCAAGTTGTGCGAATCAAGCCTGCGGTAAATGTTCCGCCAGATCGAGTTGCAAGTGTTGAACGCAAAGACAATCTGAAGCAACCTTCGATCGAAGAAGGATTTTTAGTGCGCAGCATTGAAGATCCCCCAGTCCAAGTCAAGGAGGACCCACCAGATAAGGTAATTTGGCGTCCCACAGGGTATGTTAGGAAGCCGCATCGCAACCTGAACACCGCTAGACCGGGTGAGAAACCACCCGATCAAGCGTCAGGCCAAGGGTCCTAAATATTGTACTTGGCAAGACGGTCGTGCGGGACCTAGATAAACCAGCACTTTGCGGGAGCCAACCCGTATTTCTTGCTTTCTAGACTAGTGTTCCTTTTTATTTAATTTTATTTTTATTTTAGAGAGGCGAGGAGAGTGAAATTTTACCGTTTATAAGTGTTTTTGTACAGGTATAGGTTTAAGAGGTCGAAAGAATTAGAAAAATTTGAAGACGAAGAAAAGTTAAGGAAAACTGACTGGGCACGGGCCCGATCGGGCGCGAAAGCAGGGCATATTACCAGCCTTAAATTCGTCCGATCGGGCATGGCTGCCCGATCGGGCGCCCAAGGAGAGCTGGAAAGTCGAGCAAATTTTGCCCGATCGGGCGAGGTTGCCCGATCGGGCGCGCAAGTTCAGTTAGACACTCGAGTAAATTTCGCCCGATCGGGCGAGGTTGCCCGATCGGGCGCAAATCGAGTGAAGGAAAAGATATGTCGGGCGAGTAAGAGGGCGAAAATTTCGTTCGTGTTTGCGCCCGATCGAGCGCGCAATGGAGATTCTGGACATCAGCATTATCCGCCCGATCGGGCGAGGCTCGCCCGATCGGGCGCGCCTATTTTGGCCGTCCCTTTAAACTTTTCCTCTTCTTTCTTTCCTCACTTTCTTCTTATTTCATCTTCTTCTCCATTACTTTCTCTCTCTAAAACCTCCATTTTTACACCTTCAACTACACTTTCAATCCAAGATCTCCTCAAATTCATCCATCAAAACCTCAATATTCTTACATATTATTAATCCTCACATCTTCCTCTACATTTCCCACCTATTTTCTCCTACTTTCCCTCATACTTCCTTCAAACCCTTAGAGAGAGAAAGCTCCAAGCATCAAATTTTTCCTCATATAATGGCCTCAAAACGTTCAAGGACACAAAGGGGTGAGAGTTCGAGGGTACCACAACCAACGGTCAACCCGGATCTTCAAATTCCGGGATGGGAGGAGGTTATCATTACCTCGGAGGAGCAACGGGTTAGGATGTTAAACCTCATCGATCGCCAGGTAATTTCTACCCGTTTTATTCATCATCCTACACTAGTTAGGTTAGGCTTAGATAAATATTTGGAAAAATTGTTCAAAGGTATAGGCATGAGTGGTTTCTTTCAAATGTGCTATGATACGTATGACTACTTAACATTAGAATTTATTTCAAGTTTTAATGTTATTAAAATGAATGCACTAATTACTCATGTACAATTCCGATTATTAAACAACGATGTGAGACTAACTCTTAAAGAATTCGGAAAGTTGTTTGATTTAAAATCGGATAAACCAATTGAACCCTCTCAAGACCACACCGCCGTGGTCTATAAGAGGCTAACTGGGGAGGATTTAGTTAACCTCCAGCATGCCAAAGGGACGTGGATTCAACATCCCGTCCCAAAACTTTGGCAAAGATTTGCCGGCCTCACTATTTTTGGGAGGCATAAACCGGCAAATGTTAGGAGAGATGAATTGGAACTTTTGGCATCCTATATAATTCCTACCGCCGAAAAATTGAACATACCCCATAGGATAGCCAATCACTTCCAAAGGGCGGCCAATGCGGCCGAGGCTAGTAGGTCTATGGCACCTATTTATTTTGGGGGGTTAGTGACCCACATTGCTAGAAAACACCTAGGTTGGAACCCGGATAGGCATAGGAAAGTTGTAGGGTCAAACCTCATGGACCTATCCTATTTAGGGAGTTTGAACTGGGTGCAACCCGTGGGGAGTGACACTTGGTGGATAGTCCACCGACAATCGTGTAGAAGGGATCAAACCTTTACCTTACCCAACCCCGCCTTGACCAAATTTGAGAAGGGGAAGCCTTATTATACTTTCGAGATTAATGGTCAAGGTGAGGTTCAACCACCTCACCCTTCACCACAACCCCACCAATCCCCCCTAGACCATTCCCCCTCTCACCATTCACCAAACTACCCAACACCTCCACCCTTCACCTATGGCATACCCACTTCCTCGGTCGACTATAACGTCGACCCCAATGCCCCTTATGACTTTTCGGCTTTTAGGAGCCAATTAGACCGTATCGAGACGGGGAAAGGGAGAGTTAAGGGTATGATGCAAAACCTAGATTCTAGGTTAAGCACCTTAGATGGGAAGGTTGGTTACATAGAGAGGAACCTCGGGAGGGGTCTATACCCCATGTATGACGATTATGTCCGTCGGGGGGCTATTCCTCCCGATTCACTTACTCCCGATTGGTTCCAATACCCCCAAGGAGGGTATTCTCACCCCGGTGCGTATGGTACTTATGTGGACTACTCTTCAGTCCACGGATATGGGGGTGATGCTCCTTTTGGGGGTATGGGGGGGAATGTGGACCCTAACTACTTTGCAGGTGGTTCGGGTTATGGTGGTGCTGGACCGAGCCAGGGTGGTGCCGTCTCGAGTCATGGAGGAGGATATGAGAGGATGGATGACGATGAGGAGTAGCTCTTCCTAGCTACCCTCCCAAGTCAATGAGGGCATTGCTTGATTTGGCTTGGGGGGAGATTTCTTGTATATATGGTAATCCTTTTTCTCTTTTCTCTATTTATTGCTTTCCTAGGTTAGTTTTTATTGCTTTCTTATATATGAGAAAATACAAAAAAAATTGAAAAAATAAAAAAATTTAAAAATACGTTCCAATGAATTATAAATTATGCTTCCCTGTGCCCCTTACTTGAGAAAATTGTTTTGATTCTTGGTATTTGATGATAGGCATTGTGGATTAGTTGATCATGATTTGATGTTTGATTGCCTTGAAACCTTAACATGCGTCAATTTTGTCCAACTACTTGTGAATATAGTGCTTGACTGGTTGATTTGGTTAGGAATGTGTGTTAGTTCCTGGTATGTCAATAAATTTGAGTATTGGTTTGCAACTATTAGTAATGTTTGTATGATTCATTATTATGCACATTGTGGAGGACAAAGGCATTTGTTCTTTTAGGTAGCCTCCAGAAATTGTAGATACATTTGTTCCCTTCTTGCTACCCATGTTGTTGCCTTGACCTTTTGTTGTTTATTAGCCGCATTACAAGCCTATTTTGCCCCATTGGTTACTAGTCCCAAGCTTGGCTTGGGGGAGCTATTAGTGAGTGAGGTGAGGGAGTTTGTAGTGTGCTTACTATTTGCACAATTTGGGTGGGTTTTTGAGAAGTTGTTTTGTTGCTATTCATGTTTATTTTTAATGAGTTTGAGAGTTATATTTTCTTAAAAAAATAAAGCATGATATTATGGAAAAAAAAGAGAAGTTCAAAGAAAAAAATGTGAAAAAAATAAGTGAACTTCAAAAGAAAAAAAAAAGTGTTCAAATGTTCTAGTTTGAGGTTGATCAAAAGAAAAATGATAGAGCTTCAATGAAAAAATTCAAGTTTGGAAAATAAAGTTTGTTTATTCACTCTACTTCTTCATTATTATATCTTATGAGTGAAATTGTAAGAGTTGGGTTTATTTTTTATGATTGGAGTTGTATTTGGTGGTTTTTGTTGGAGTTGGTTATGTTGGAGATGTATGGTGATCATATATTTTGATCATGGGTTTATTAGGATTTGGCTCCTTTAAGCATAGTTTTTCTCTCACTTATTCCCAAATTTATCCTACCCTTTACCCTAGCCTTACATTACAAGCTTTAAAGACCTTCCGACCTTGTGCATAGAATTGTATGAATGTGAAAGTGTTATTTATCAATGCAAGTTATGATTTGGCATATTTCGAGTCGAATAATAGGATTGAGCGTTTATTGTTTTATACACACGAGAGTGTGAGTTGGGAGGGCATTGTTCACATAAAGGGGTTGGATGGAGAGCGATCGAGTACATCTTTTACTCGCCACAAAAATGAGAGTTGAGTGCGTGAGCACTAGTCTTGAATTCTATATGCTCTTGTGGTTTGCTCTATTTGACAATTGTTAGGGAAGATTGGTAATTAGATGGATTTGATTGGTTGATTTTGAAACATGTTTATTTGATTTACCCTGGATCGTTGTGCTTGATTTTTACTTTTGGGGTGAAGCATGTTTATTGATTCATTGATGAGATCTTTGCTTAGGGACAAGCAAAGGTTTGGCTTGGGGGAGTTTGATATGTCCATTTTATATAGTGTTTTACCCCCGTCCCTTGGTCGGTATTAGTAGTGTTTTTGGCTCTTTTGGGCCACTTTTATTACTAATTTGTGTATTATAGTGTTTTCGTAGTTTTAGTTGTATTTTACAGGAAATTGCACTCTTGGAGCATTTTCCCGGGCTTTATGGATCAACTATGGAAGCTAGAAGGATACGACTACTTTTGGAGCCCAGGATCGGTGTGAGCCGGTGATTAAGGGCTCGGTAATTGGGATCCCGAGGCATTTGGACCAAGTATTCAAGACCCGAGGAGGAAATCCGGATTGGGCCGAGAAATCAAGCCCAATCGAAGTCCAAGCCTCAAAGTGAAGCAATCGCCCGATCGGACCACCTCTAGCACGATCGGGCGCGACAAGGCTTTGTTGCTGAGCGTGCTATAGCGCGCCCGATCGTGCGAGGCTCTAGCACGATCGGGCGACGCTGATGGGAAGGAACGCGAAGAAAAAGGCGCGCCCGATCGGGCGGCCCTTCGCCCGATCGGGCGCGCGTTTTTAAGAGACCTGATTAGTTTAGCCTTAACTTTTGTTTTAGGAAACGTTTATATATGAGTTTTGTACGAAATTTTTGTTTATCTTCTTTCTTAGACTTTCTCTCTCTAGTTAGGATTTTTCTCTCTCTTAACTTTTCTCTCAAACCTTGTTCTTGATTATTTACATTAATACAGATTAGTTGGTAACGATTTCTCTTCTCTTAATCTTAGTTGTTTATTTTATTCCTTTCATCATGACTTATTTTATTGCTTTGATTAGTTTAGTTTTTACTATGTGTGAGTAGTTTTCTTTCTAGGGTTATGGGGATCCATAAATAATATGAAGGGGTAATTTATTGTTGTTAATTGTCAATGCTAGATTAATTTCCTATTGATTGATTTAATGCTCCGTGACTAGATTTGCGCAGATCTTTTATGCATGAGTTTAACAATATTGATTCGAGATTCGACAGATGAGAATTGATGTTTAGGTCTAGTTTCAATAGGCATGTTAATTTATAAATGGTTAAGTCGAGATTCGAAAGATGAGATTTAATACCGGTAAATTAATTGTGTGATTGTAATACGTAGCGAAAGCCCTTTATGATCTGATTAATGTATGCATTGATGAATGATTATTATATTCTACCCTGGAATATTATTTATTGGTGAACCTATGCCCTAGATCCTTTTTATATATTGTTTTCTCCCTACTCTCATCCTTATTCAAATTTACATATTGGTTACGTCATAATCTAGATTATACTAGTTAATTAGGAATAGAAAGACACGTTTCTCTGTGGATTCGACCCTACTTCCCTATCTACATTAGTTAGAGGATTTAGGAAATACTTTTGATTAGGGGATACGACTTTACCCTGTCAGGAATCAAGGGTCATGCTCATCGGGTTGAGAATGAGGATGAAGATGTCATTGCTGCAGTTGTTTCTGAAGTCAACCTGGTTGAGAACAACAGTGAATGGATCGTGGACACTGGTGCATCTAAGCACTTCTGTGCTAACAAGGACATGTTTGTCAGTATGGAAGATGCAAAGGAAGATGAACAAGTCTACATGGGAAATTCAAGCAGCTCTGAGGTACTTGGAAAGGGTAAAGTGGTTCTGAAGCTGACTTTAGGGAAGACCTTGGCTCTTCACAATGTGCTGTATGTTCCTTCTCTTCGTAGAAATTTAATTTCTGGTGCTTTGTTGAACAAAGTAGGAGTTAAGTTAGTTTTTTATGCTAATAAACTTGTGTTAACCCGTAATGGGGAGTATGTTGGAAAGGGTTACCTTAGTGGGGGCCTATTTGTTCTTGAGATTGTAACTGTTCCTTCAATGAATAAGATTTCTACTTCTGCTTATATTGTTGAGTCCTTTGAATTATGGCATAGTAGGTTGGGTCATGTTGGTGCAACTAAATTGAAACAAATGAAAAGTTTAAATTTGCTCCCAAATATGTCATTAGATGGATTCGAAAAATGTGAAGTGTGTGCGGAGTCTAAATTTGTGAAGAAACCCTACAAATCTGTCACGAAGAGAGAGACCTCACCACTTGAGCTAATTCATTCAGATTTAGCAGACTTTAAGAACTTGGAAAGTAGAGGCGGGAAACGCTACTATATCACCTTCGTCGATGATTGTTCTAGATATAGCAAGGTGTATCTTTTAAGGACGAAGGATGAAGCTGAGTCCAAGTTTCTTGTGTATAAGGCAGAGGTAGAAAATCAGTTGGAGCGGAAAATAAAGAGAGTTCGCTCAGATAGGGGTGGAGAGTATGGCTCCGATTTCCTCAAGGACTTATGTGAAAGTGAGGGAATCATTCACGAAGTATCGGCCCCATATACTCCGCAGCAAAATGGTGTGGCAGAGAGGAAAAATAGGACTTTGAAGGAAATGATGAATGCAATGCTCCTTAGTTCCGGGTTGCCAGACAATTTGTGGGGTGAAGCGGTTCTATCAGCTAATTATGTACAGAACAGAGTAACTCACAAGAAGTTAGACAAGACTCCATATGAAATATGGAAGGGTTATGCTCCAAACTTGAATCACATGAAAGTGTGGGGGTGTCTAGCTAAGGTGGGCTATCCATCGTTCAAACGTTCAACTATAGGTTCTAGGACCTATGATACAGTTTTCATTGGCTACGCTGAGAATAGTGCCGCATACAGGTTTATGAGTCTGGAAGATCGCTCTATATCTGAATCTCGTGATGTGGAGTTCTTTGAACAGGTATTTCCTTTGAAGAAAATCTTAGTTTCTAACGATGTTTCTTCAGTTTCTTCATCTGTAGAGCTAGAAGATACTTCCCCTAGGATTGAAAGTGAGATTCAACCTAGGAGAAGTAAAAGGCAAAGAGTGGAGACAAGCTTTGGACCTGATTTCCTAACAGCCTTTATAGCAGAGTGCGGAAATCTAGGTGAGTTCGAAGATGATCTAGATGAGATCATGTTGTGTCTACAGGTTGTGGATGAAGATCCGAAATCGTTTGAAGAAGCTATGGGTTCAGTAGATGCAACATTCTGGAAGGAAGCTGTAAACAGTGAGCTTGACTCAATCATGTCAAATGGAACCTGGGAGCTTGTAGACCTGCTAAAAGGGAGCAGAGCTATTGGGTGCAAGTGGATTTTCAAGAGAAAGATGAGAACCGACGACACCGTGGAAAGGTTCAAAGCTAGATTGGTGATAAGAGGATTCACTCAAAAATTGGGCCTTGATTATTTTTATACTTATTCTCCGGTGACTAAAATTGCCACTATTCGTGTTTTGTTTGCCTTAGCTTCATCTTACAACTTGATTGTGCATCAAATGGATGTTAAGACAGCTTTTCTGAATGGCGGTTTGGAGGAGGAGATCTACATGGAGCAACCTCCGGGTTTTGTAGTTCCTGGGATGGAGAATAAGGTGTGCAGACTAAAGAAATCCTTGTATGGCTTGAAACAAGCTCCGAAGCAATGGTATGAAAAATTTCATAAAACTATTCTTAGTTTTGGTTTTGTTGTCAATGGTAGTGATGCATGTGTGTACTCTAAGATGTTTGGTGCGCAATGTGTGATATTATGCCTGTACGTTGACGACATGCTCCTGTTTGGCACAAACATGTATGTCATAAATGAAACTAAGAAATATTTAAATTCAAAGTTCGAGATGAAGGATTTGGGAGAGGTAGATGTGATCCTTGGTGTTAAAGTTACTAAAACCAAGAAAGGGTATTTTCTGTCTCAGTCTCATTATGTGGAGAAAATTCTGAAGAACTTTAATTGTTTTGATTTGCCTCCGTTGAGAACTCCTTTTGATCCTTCTGGAACTTTGGTGAAAAATGTGGGGGACGGTGTGTCTCAAACTGAATATGCTAAGGTGCTTGGTAGTCTGATGTTTTTGATGAATTGCACTCGCCCTGATATTGCTTTTGCTGTTAGTAGACTTAGTCGCTATACTCATTGTCCTAGTGAGAAACATTGGGTTGCTTTAAGGCGTGTGCTCAGATATCTATGTGGAACCATGTCTTGGGGATTGAATTTTGTTGGTCATCCTTTGGTTCTTGAAGGGTATTGTGATGCAAATTGGGTAACGGATAGTGATGAAACAAGCTCTACAAGTGGCTATGTGTTTACCCTTAGTGGGGGTGCAGTTTCATGGAAGTCTGGTAAGCAGACATGTATAGCTAGATTAACAATGGAAGCTGAGTTCATCGCATTGGATCTTGCTACACAAGAGGCAGATTGTTTGAGAAATTTGCTTATTGATATTCCTTTGTGGGGGAAGCCGTCACCACCTGTGTCTATGCATTGTGATTCACAAGCCGCTATATGTGTTGCTAAAAATAGCATTTACAACGGTAAGAAAAGGCACATAAGAGTCAGACACGAGTCTGTGAGGCAGTTAATTGTGAATGGGGTTATTTCGTTGGATTATGTTCGAACAGAGAAAAACCTGGCAGACCCTTTTACTAAGGGATTAAGTCGTAGACTAGTGGTGGAGTCATCAACTGGTATGGGTTTAGGACCTTTGTTGTAATGACTAGAAATGGTAGCTATTCTAGCTATGTGACATGATACATTGGTTTTAATAAATCTGGAACCTGTTTTGGTTTATTTGTTTCATTGGAATGAATCATGTGGATTTGTTATATATGTATCATGTGTTTGAATCTATTACTCTATAAGAGTGGTAAGTTTTACCAGTTAGATTCTGCTAGGATGAGTTTATCTCTTAATGTCATTAGTCCAGTTGTTTTCTGAGCAGGGATAGATGGAGGTTCTTAAGAGAGTTAAGACCTTTGTCCCAGTAGTTCTTAAAACAGGATAGATAATGACACCGAAAGTTGAAGGGTTGAACTTATGTTCTTAATGTTCTAGTTCCATTGCATGTAATTCTCTGGTTTGCAAGGTGCTTAAACATGTTTAAGCTTGCAGGGAAAGACCTTTGAATTTGCTGGGAACGTGTGTGAGTAACACATAGGATGAACACCTAAGTGAGTACGAGAGGTGGCCTCTCTCAAGGGAAGACTGGAGTATTGTTTTCCTGAAGTACTCATGAGAGCCCAAGTGTTGGCCAAGATTGGCGGAGTTGCTTAAGCTCTAAAGTCAAGGTATGTGTATTCAAGGTCCCTTCCTCGCTCCTAGGAGTTCAAATCTTAGGATACTCACTAGGGAAGTGTTGAAAACCTTGTGCACTAATGTGTTAGTTCAAACCTTTGGATACTAGCATTTAAGTACTAAGACTTTCATTTACTGTTCAGATTTCATGTTGAAGATCCGCTCGCATTAGTGGAGGATTGTTGGAAACAGGTAATGCAAACGGATGACTCGCGCCCGATCGGGCGAAGATGGTCAAGGAAAAATAGGGAACTCTCGCGCCCGATCGGGCAGGCTTCGCCCGATCGGGCGGCGGAAAAGAGTTTTTCTACAAGATCTCTCGCGCCCGATCGGGCGGGCTTCGCCCGACCGGGCGGCGGACTCGAGTTTTTGACGAGCCCGATCGGGTGGCTTCGCCCGATGGCTCGCCCGGGATGGGGTTTTCTGATCGCCCGACCGGGCGGTGTCCGCCCGATCGGGCGCGACGCAGCGTCTGGAGTAATTCGATCTCGCGCCCGATCGGGCGGCAGCTTGCCCGATCGGGCCCGCCTTTTTTTTCCTAGGTCGGTTTGCTTTGCGTGTTTCCTTTTCCGGGACTCATATAAATATGAGTCTTGCCTTTTTCATGAGATTTATTCACTTTCTAGCCGAAAACACAAACCTACCTTTTGAGATCTGAACAGTTCTTGAGCAATTCCACTCTTCGAGTTCGGGTGCACGGATTACGGAGAGAGTTGCGTTAAACTTGGGGGGCGTGCGTCACTAGGAAACTTGTACCGGTGGTGGCGTATTTCGCTTCTAAGGCAGTGGATTTTGTTCCACGGCGCGACTGTGAGTTTGAGATCTTCAATCCAGGAAAGTTCTAATCTTTTTGTTTGTTATTGATTTCAACAGTTATTTTACCAACACTTAACAGTCTACAAGACAATCGATGTAAGGATGTTTCAATAACTTGGTTGATTAAGGAAATAAGGAAAATCGGAGCCACCTTTCATCGATGTGCAATCCTAAAGGTTTTAAGAGAACAAGTACAGAGGGCAAACGACATAGCTAGGAGGTGTCGTTTAACGTTTTCTAGCCTGCTTTAGTTGTGTTTTCCTTAGCTCTTGTCAAAAAAAAAAAAAAAAAAAAAAAAAAAAAAAAAAAAAGAGAAAGTCCAATTAGGAAGTAGTGTGGAAACTTCTAGTAAAGAGATTATAATGTCAATGCCGTATTTTGAGTGTTTTATCAGATAATGTGTATAAAATATTTTGTCACATTAAAACTGACATATAATTGAGATGCACTTGAATTGAAATATAGTGTTAAATGTGGCCCAAATTTCATTAGGCTTGAGTCTTTGACCCAATTAAAAGGCTTACCTAGAGTTACTTAGTAAAATCTAGAGATTAAAGCAGCATGTATAAGTCCATGAATACATAGAAGTAGAAAGTTTGATGAGTTAATCTTCACATTTATAGAAGTTTATCAAAACTTTATTAAGGGACATAATACTACTATATAGATGATGATGGGCATGAATTTGGGCATCCACAAAAAAGTCAACCACATTTGTATACATTACTAGCCTCCCAAAATTAATATGCTCTTTGTAATCATTCCACTAGTTTCTCTACCCTGTTAAGAGTATTTCTTTTGAGAGTTTAGTGTATCCTAATCACCCTATATAATTTGGGGTTACTTTATACTCTCATATTTTATTATAGTGAAATTATTTTGGTGCTCGTCGTCGTGGGTTTTTTTCCTCTATTAAGAAGGTTTTTCCCACGTTAAATATTGTGTTCCTTTTATTGCTTATCTAGCATTTTATTTTTATAATTTCTCGATTTATTTTACGCTTCCGTTACATCTTCATACCCTTACATATGGTTCGGTTTAAAATGGTTTTAAATGTTATTCTTGTGAAAAGTTGATTAAGTTTCTAATGGTTGATGATAAATCATTCATGAATTTGAAACTATTATTTTTTGATATGAAATTAAAAGGAGTTGTTTTACCGGAAATTATGATTGTTTGTTTTATGATTTCCAAATTGCACTCTTCATGGTTAATTTGCTACAAATTTATAACACAAACCCGAAAAGTTTACTTTTAACGATTTGCTTGTTTGTTTACGTATTGAGGACTTTCGCAAAAGAATTTGCAACAATCTGAATTTTAAACCAAAGTCTATGTTGTTGAAAATTCCACAAAACCGAAATCCAAACCTTTTACGAAAGCCTTCTCTAACATACATTATAATATCAAATAAGCATCGCGTGCATAAAATGCTACTCCCTCCGTTTCAATTTGTTACCCCCATATACTATTTTGGACGTGTCCAAAAAATTTACCCATATTAAATGTATTCCACTTTTAACTTGGTTTTTATTTCCTATTTTATACATATTAAATTCTGATTGGTTAAGTTAATTGATTGTGAATTAATGACATGACTTACTCCCTTGATTTATGCAATTATGTCTAATTCTTTCCTTAAAAAAAATTTAAAAAAAAAAAACTAAGACAAAACTATTTATGAATTGTTTTTTACTTTAATGCTAGATTTCAAATATTCTCTCTTTTTTTTTTTTTTTTTTTTAATTTTGTGTTATGTGATTGATTCCATATTATGAGACTATCATATTGAAACGAAGGGAGTAATATACTACTTGTTATTAATTTATTATATATGTATATTTAGCCTCTTTATTCTTGAAAGTCTTACTTGCCTTCTATTTAGAATATTCATCATTCTTTCACTTATCTTAACTTAATTGAACTTATCTTAACTTATCATACTCTATCATATCTGACTTCAAACTTTCATTTATAATTTGAAGTTGGATAATTCTTATCAAATTTTTTTTGTAAAGTTAATTTATCTAAACTAAATTTTCATGAATGAAAATAAGGTAGGTAGAATATGCTCTTAGAGCAAGGGCGACATCCCCATTGCAAATGATGTCATTAAATTCTTATCCCCATTGCAAATGATGTCATTAAATTCTTATTAAGACTCACTAAGATATGCACAAATTTATTACTTTATCTTTAAGACTCAAATATATGACATATTATATGTAGAAAAATGATAAAAATAAAAGTAAAGTGGGTCCCAATCTCAAGTCTTAATTTGACTCACAGAATTTCAAGACTCAACGTGAGACTAGATAATTCTAAGACTCAACTTGAAACTTGCTTGAGGTATAAGAAGAAAAATGTAAAAAGTCATAAATAAAGGTGTTTTAGAAAATTCAACCTACTTTTATTCTTTTTTTTTTAGCAATTGCATTTTACTACTGGTCTACCTCATCTCTTGCACGCCCACATCATTGTGTGCTTTTATACTTGCCCTCCCAGTTTTTACGCTTTTTTTTTTTTTCCTACAGTCACATACTTTTTTATTTCTCTTACATTTTACACAATTTTCCATTCCAATTACTTTTTTTTTTCATTCCAATTACTCAATTGTCCTTTCTTAAAAAGGAAAAATTGATGGGAATAATCTCACCTTTTGAGCGTCGGAGATTAATAATCCCACCTTTGGGATTCTTTTTAATAATCCTACCTTTGTACCCAATTCACTCCTAATAGTCCCAACCGGACATGGAACTTGTTATAACAAGTTACCAGACACGTGTTGGCTAGTGATTGGTTACAAAAATAAAAAAAAAATTAAGTTTAAATTTTTTAATAAAAAATAAAAAAAGAAATTAATTGAATAATTAAAAAATAACCCACCAGCCCCAACCACTTTCCCCGCCGCCTGTTCCGACCGACCTCGCTGCCGGACTCCCCTACCTCACAACGCTGACCGCCCATACCGCCTCCGCAGCGCCGACGCCACCCTCCCCTTCCCCCGAACCAACAACCTCCATCCACAATGACGAAAACCCTCGAAACCAACCATCCCGCAACCCTCGAAGACCCTTTCTCTCTCCGTCCAGCAATCCCCAACCCTAACTCCAATGCCGGCGTTGCTACCAACTGATGTGTCTATTTTATATAGTATTTTACCCCCGTCCCTTGGTCGTAATTAGTAGTGTTTTTGGCTCTTTAGAGCCACTTTTATTACTAATTGGTGTTTTCCAGTGTTTTCGTAGATTTGGTTGACTTTTGCAGGGATTTATGCTTTTTGAGTATTTTCCCGAGATATTTTGGAGCAATCACGAGCGTTGGAGAAGCACGACCAGACTTTATAGCCCAGGGCCGGTTAGAGCCATCGAACCGGTGATTAAGGGCTAGGTATAGGTGATACCGGGGCATTTGGACCGAGTATTCAAGACCCAAAGAGGAAACCCAGATTGGCCCGAAGAATTGGAGCCCAATCGAAGTCCAAATAGTGGCCCAAATGATCCGCCCGGCCAAAAAGGCTGGCGCCCGGAGGCGCGCCCGGCCGGGCGGGAGAAGCGCCCGGTGACGCGCCCGGCCGGGCGCAAGATTGCTATTAGAGATAAAAAAAGGCGCGCCCGATCGGGCGGTGCCTCGCCCGATCGGGCGCGTGTATATTTAGGAGACGATTAGCGTCGTTTTAATTTGTTTTAGTTTAGGATTTTTGTACAGAGTATAAATACTCCTCCGTAATACGATTTTAGGACGACTTCTACCTCTTTTTCTTCTCTTAATCTTCTCTCTTAGACTTTCTCTCTCTACTAAGTTTTCTCTCTCTTAATCTCTCTCTAAACCTTTGTTCTTAATTCTTTCATTAATTCCAGATTTATTTTGGTAACGATTTCTCTTTCCTTAATCTTAATTATTTATTTTATTCCTTTCATCATGATTTATTTTATTACTTTGATTAGTTTAGTTTTTAATATGTGTGAGTAGTTTAATTTCTAGGGTTTATGGGGATCTAATAAATAATATGAAGGGGTAAATTATTGTTGTTGATTATCAATGCTAGATTAATTTCCTATTGATTGATTTAATGCTCTGTGACTAGATTAGGCCTATCTTTTATGCATGAGTTTGACAATATTGATTCAAGATGCGAGAGATGAGAATTGATGTTTAGGTCTAGTTTCAATAGGCAGGTTAATTTATAAATGGTTAAGTCGAGATTCGAGAGATGAGATTTAATACCGATAAATTAATTGTGTGATTGTAATACGTAGCGAAAGCCCTTTACAATCTGGTTAATTGATGCATTGATGATTGACTATTATTGATTATTGGTATTGCATGATAATTTCTTATTGGATTGTTTTAATGTTTTACAATTGCGGCTTGTAAAAGTATAGCAATATTAAATTGATGAATCGAGCAGATGTTAATTTGATATTAAAGGCTATTTTCAATAAGAACTTAGATCTAGTAAATTGCGAGAGCCTGTTAGATCTATGTTGATTAATAAATTGCGAGAGCCTGTTAATCATGTTATTTATGCAATGTCAATGATTGATTATTATGTTTTACCCTGGAGTATTATTTATTGGTGAACCTATGCCCTAGATCCTTTCATATATTGTTTTCTCCCTACTCTTATTCTTTGTAGTTTAGTTTCTTGCTTAATTATAAATATTGGTTACTTAAATAATTTAGATTATAATAATTAATTAGGAATAAAAAGACTTGTTTCCCTGTGGAGATCGACCCTACTTCCCTATCTACCTTAATTAGTGATTTAGGTAATTATTTTTTATTAGGGGATACGACTTTACCCTGTCAAAATTTGGCGTCGTTGCCGGGGAAACGGTTTTATTTTTATTTCTGATTGTTTTTGTAGTCTAGATTATCTTCCTTTTGTCTCAGAGAGCGTTAGTTCTCTGAGACAAATCTCATATTTGCTTCTAGTTTTTGTTTATGCCCAGGTGTTCCAGATCAGGTTACATTCTTTCGATCCTGAGATCGAACGTTCCTTCCATAGACAGAAAAACTTCTACAAGCAAATCCTGGCGGATTCTGGTGATACTAACAATAATCACCGCGATCCTCCAACTGATTCTAGCGATTTAGAGGTATCATCAGACACAGAATCAGAGATGGCGGCTCCAAAGAAGCTTAGTGATTATTCACAACCAAAGCTTACGGATTTTCCACATCTCACCCCTACTCCGGCTCTTGATGGGGTTCAATTCGAAATCAAACCTCAATTTATAACGATGATAGAGAGGAAGCAATTCAGTGGAGCAAAGGGTGAAGACCCGAATCTTCACATTGCCGACTATTGTCAATATTGTAACACCATCAGGCAAGCCGGGGTCACTCAAGACCAAATCAGGGAGATTCTCTTTCCCTTCTCTTTAACTGGAAAAGCTAAATTATGGTTCAATGGCTTAAATAGAACTACACTTGGTATAACTGACTGGGAAACTCTTGTTTTGAATTTCTATAATAAGTATTATCCTGCAGAGAGAACAGCAGTACTACGGAGTGCGATTCAGAACTTTGCCCAAGAAGCCGATGAGTCTTTATATGAGGCTTGGGAGAGGTTCAAGGACTTACAAAGAGAATGCCCCCACCATAATTTAGCACAATGGCAGTTAATCCAAGCCTTTTATAACGGCATTGGAAATTCTTCCAGAATAATTTTAGACTCTGCAGCTAGTGGGAGATTTATGAATCTTAATGTTGATGATGCAGGTCAGGTTATTGAAGATATGGCGATACACAATTCCCAATATGGGAATCCCAGAGGATTTGCTAACAAAGGGAAACATAGTGTCGACTCTGTATCCTTTTTGCAAGCTCAACTGACCTCAATCTGCCAAAAATTAGATAATCTGAGCACTGCTAATGTAGCTAATGTTTCTGCAATTAATAACAATTCTAATGAGGCCTTCTGTGAAAATTGTGGTATTGTAGGTCATTGGGAGCAGGATTGCAGGAGTTCCGTGGAGCAAGTTAATGCCTTCCAAGCTTATAGGCAGAATAACCCATACTCCAACACCTACAATCCTGGGTATCGGAATCATCCATACCTTTCCTACCGGAGCACTAATGTTCAAAATCCACCACCACAAGAACCACAGGTGCCACAGCAACAGCATCAGAAGTATTATCACCCAAATGCTAGCCAGAAGAATCAACCACAACAACTCCCCTCATCTTCCGACCCTTCTTTGGGGGAAATTAGAGCAATGTTGGTCAATATGGAAAAGCACATGGAGAGCAGAGATACGACAATCGATCAAATTTTAGCGCATAATAAAATTGTAGATAATCAAATTGCGCAACTCTCCGCCACTCTACAAGCACGCCAACAGGGAGCCCTGCCGGCACAGCCGACTAGGCCTACGGATCAAGCATTTGCAATTACTCTAAGGAGTGGTTCAAACTATGAAGGGCCCTCTATGCCCGGAGTTGATGAACCTATTTTATTGAATAATGCTAATCTTGATTCCATTAAACCAAACAATGTAGTTGCTAGCCCTGCAGGGCTAGAGGATAATACTAACACATCTAATTCTACATTGCAGGGTAAAACTCCAGAGAAGGTGGCTACTCCAGACAAAGAGAAGAATGCTCAAAAGCCAATTATCAAACTTCCTTTCCCCAATCGTCAATTGAAGACAAACTTGGATAAGCAGTTTGGTAAGTTCCTGGAGGTGGTTAAAGATTTGAAGGTAACAGTTCCCTTTACTGAATTGATCACACAAATCCCCTCATATGCAAAATTTATGAAAGAAATTTTGACGAGAAAAAGGTTTATTAGTGAGGTAGAGACAGTAGCTTTCACTGCAGAGTGTAGTGCCGTACTTCAAAATAAGTCTCCACCTAAATTAAAAGATCCGGGTAGTTTTTCTATCCCTTGTCATATTGGTAATCTCTTGATTGATAATGCATTATGTGATTTGGGTGCTAGTGTTAGCGTCATGCCATTATCTGTGTGTTCTAAGTTGAAAATGGGTAAATTAAAAGCTACCAATATAACTCTGCAAATGGCCGACTGTTCTTTCAAATACCCCCTAGGTGTTTTAGAGGATGTCCCCGTTAGAGTGGGTAAATTTTATATACCTGTAGATTTTGTTGTTCTTGATATGGCTGAGGATATGCAAACCCTAATTATTTTGGGTAGACCATTCCTTAACACTGCAGGAGCAGTCATAGATGTTAGAAGTAGTAAGTTAACACTATCAGTAGGGGACGATAAAGTTGTTTTTAATCTGAATAATGCCCCCAAAAGCTCCATGACTGAGGAGAAATGTTTCAGTGTTAATGTGGTTGTAAATTATTCTAATAAGCCCCAAGCTCTTGAAAAAGATCCCTTGGAGGCGGTATCTTGTGTTGCATCCCTTTCAGATGAGATAGACAAATGGCAAAAGGAAGTCGATGCAATAGAAAGAGCACTCTATAATGTTGGTCTTGGTTTCGAGGATTGTAGACACCCATTTGTGTCTCCCCAAATCCAAACCCAGTGATGAATACCTTTCACGTCGAACCATAATCGAATGAGGTGAAAGTGTGAAAAGTCTAGTGTTGCGGTTAGCTTTTGTTAAAATTCTTTCTTTCTGTTTTCGAAAACCCACTCTACTTTATGAAAACGTCCATTCCAGTTTAGTTTGGTCCATGATAAGGGTCCAATAATGGTGTAGTTGGATGGGGCTTAAAAAGACCTTTCCAACGATATATTATAAGCCCAATTCCGATGAATAATGAGGAAGTTATGGCCAAAATACTAAACTGGGCCCAAACCGGATTTTACCTACGACCCAATGATCATGAGGAGGGTCCAAAGGTTTAATCCTATTCCTAAACTAATTAGGATTGATTAGAATCTTCTATAAGTTTCTAAAATATCTTAATTATCCTTTTTTGAAAAGATAAGATTAAGGAATTTGATTTAAATATAAACTTTCCTTTTTTATAAAACTTTCCTTTTTTAAAGTCCTAATTCTATTCGGATTTAAACATGTTCAAAGACAGTCAGATATTATTTTCGTACCTCATAATTTTTATCCAAATTTTATATGGTTGGATAGATCTTGAAATTATATTTCCAATGATGTATTATAATAATAATTCCGAGCTATAACGAAAAAGATATGAATAAGATATCAAACTCTATCCAAAACTGACACCGTCTCACTATTTCATTCATATATTTTATTCTACAACATATTTTAATCTGATTCTAATTGGGTTAGAAAGTAGACTTCAATATCTTTCCAACGACATCTTATTCATCTTATTCCGATTCCTGGATCAAAAGATATGATAAAAACAAAATCCGCAAAAACTGTTGTCTACGAGTTTTATTTCGATTCGAATTTGGATTCTTTTCTTAATTCTTCTACCCTCTTTTTTCCTATAAATAGAGGTAATATCTCCCCTTTTTCAATAAACCAACTCTCATCAAGATTTTCTTGATTATTCTCTCTCTCTCTTTTCTAAACTAGCCTTTTCTCGAATACAAAATTCCGCATTCACAAGATCTAGAAACACCTAGCCATATTCGAAGTTGCCTTCGCCCTAGACGTGAAAGGTTTTAATTTCTGAGGGTTTGGTCCCAAATCTCTCTTTCAATTATTTAATTTAATTGTTTTGATTATTATTTTCCTTTAAGTTACTAACGTGTGTGTTTTGTTATTAGAAAGAGGTACGAGGCATCCACGTAAGTACTTTATTGGTTTTAATTGATATTATGATGTAGAAATCATGCTTAGGTTGTTATTATGATTCCTAATGTTATGTTAGGGCGTTTTGATCTTCCTAGTATCATGTCTAGGGTAACTCTAATATCAAGTATGATTAAAAGTATGATGCCTTTTATTCTCTTCCTAATATTTATGATTGTTAGTATCATGTTAGGGTTAAAGATTTGATTTTTATTGCTTAGTGACATGCTAGGGTTTGTTATTAATCTTGTTAGTATCATGCCTAGGATCTTGCTATTTTTATGCTTTAATATTAACATAAATATGATTATGATAATAATTGTTATAATTTATTATTATTTTGATGATGATTATTTTATTTGTGATGATTATGATTATTATTCTTCATGATTATTATTTATTATGTTGCTTGATATGCATATTTTTATATTTTTATTGCTTGATCACACCTTTTATTGCATGTTAAAGGGAATTGGTACTTGTAATCACGCTTAATAAGATAATTAATAATCTTGTTAGGGTTAATTTGATTATAATTCAAGTGATCGCCAATAATAGATTTGTTTGTGCATTAAATTCAACCAACATAGATTAAACAGGTTTAGGGTTAATCCTATTGATTGCATGTTAGTCAGAAAGCGCACATGAATACGAGCAGAATAAAGTAGAGGCCTATTATTAGGGCAGGTTCAATCTCTTTTAGGTTGGATTTGTACCATCATCCCCGAACCCTTATTTGGTTCATGACCTTATGGAGTTGACGATCTCTTGGATCGTTAAGGGGTGTAACCTTCACCTCGTGAACGGTTTACAAGTTCCTTAAAAACTTGTTGGCGACTCTTTGCTCTATCTTCTTCCCTTTTGGACGCCACCGTACTTTAGTGTATGATCACAGTGGGGTTCAAGCTAGTGGGATTTTAAAGGCTTGAAATTATTCCCTACAGTTTTTGGCGACTCTGCTGGGGAGGATTTCTATTTTAATTCCTGAATTTGTTTCGGCAATGATTTAGAATGAGTGGATGAGACTCGAAAAGTTCTAAGTATTTCATGTGCGTAATTTTGATTAACATTATTGTCATATGCATAAAAAGGTTCTTATTGGAAAGACCATCCGTAATGAGTCAAAAACATAGGATTTTACACGTAGGAAATTTGAGAAATGTCTTTCACAACTAGGACTAAAATAACACCGCGCGAAACTGGATGATTTTATTGAGCACAGAAAGCTGCTGAGGCATGTGGGAAGTAGCGTCAGGGGCCAGAGCTTGGCGCCAACATTTTAGTCGTAGCGCCAGACGCCAGTATTGGCGCCAGGCACTACAGCTAAAAGCTGGCGCCAGTCTCTGTTTGCTGGCGCCAATTTCCCCCAATACCGAGCCAGAAATATGCGTTCTAATTTCGACCGGTTTTTCGTATTGTTTGCTCGATCCTACTTCCTGATTGAATTTTTTCTCACTTTTCTGAAACCCATATGTGTTCTACATATGGACATAACCCTCTGGGAATTCATGCTCTATCTACCTGATTGAACGCTCCTGGCAACAAAGGGTACATCTGAGAGGTTGAATTCACCAAACCATGGAAGCGAGTTTTTTTCTAAAAACTCGCGGTGTTCTATCCACACGCGTTAACCCTTCACGGTTAGGCTTCTACGCGGTGCATCTGGACAATTAACCATGGACCCTATTTGACTAAACCATATCCCGAACTTTAGAGAACTAGAGCCATGGTTAGGTTGCAAACTCATTGCATCATATTGTGCCTACTTGACTAATTGTGCATTATTTGTTGTGCATACTCTATGTGATTTTTCCTAACCGTTTGTTTGACTTGTGTTAAGACTAAATAAACTGATTAATGACAAAAGGACTTTGTTTAATTAATTAATTAATTAATTTGAGCTAATAGATAAACATAAAATCGAGTCAAAGTTCCTTTAAGTCAACCCGGATTTTTATTCCCGTATACTGCACAAACGTCAACTTGTTTTGGTCATAGATGGAGTTCTAGAAAGAACTACGAGTCGTACAACATATGGATCTGTATCCCCGAGTTTTATCTTTAATTTGGCGTTGGTTTCATCCCAATCAGAGTCGCAGATCAAAATTTATGACTAAAATACCACAGTCTGTCCAGTTTAATGCATATACGTGAAGTCTTAACTTAGTCTTTGCTTGAGTCTAGTCACATAGTCTAGCCACATGGCCATGACACGAGCCTTAACATGTCATCTACACTCACTAATCTTAGCACACACTTTGAGTACACGTCACCATGACCATGTCGTAGGTCCATGCATGAGTCGATCTTTCCGTCATTTGAGTTGGGGGGTACATTCTATTCCTAATTCTTCATATCCCTCCATCTAAATCTTCTTTCACATTTTATTCCAATTTTCCTTCATTCCTCCATCCATTGCATGTTGAATAAAGTTTGAGTTAAATAATTAATGATAAGTATCCCCAAATTCCTTTCCCACAGTACTTGGTCGAGGAGAGAAGGGCGATTAATCAAGGACAACCTCTTTATTCAAGTCTCGCTTTTTGATAAACCGATTCGTCAGAAGAGGAAGGCTAAGAAGATAATGGCAACTCAAGAAGAAGTCAATGAGCTTAGGAACCAATTGGTTACCATGACTGAAACACTGAAGCTACTCACCCTCAAGGTTGATGATCCCGTGAAGCAACAACAGATGGATCTCATGCAAGAGAGTCTAAGCAAGTTATCTAGTGACTATAAATTTCAGGGCATGAGTTCGCAAGGGGTCTCGCTGGACAAAGAACTTCTTCCGCATAAGTTCAACGCCAGTGACATCCCTAAATTCAAGGCAACAGACAACCCTTACTTCCATCTAAGAGATTTTGAAACTATAATGAACATTAAGGGTATCGATAAGAAGGTTTTCCCCTCTCTGTTCCCACTATCTCTTGAAACCGTTTGCCAACAATGGTTCTTCTCCCTTGACAAGGAGAAAACCTCTACCTGAGAATCGATAGCAAATGCTTTCGTTGATAGGTACAAGTGCAATATTCAAGTTGAAACCGATCATAGACAACTTGAGATGCTAAGACAAAAAGAGAATGAAGGCTTTAATTCTTTCTTTAATAAATGGAGAGAAACTTCCGCCAAGATGATTGAGGTCCCCACCGAAAAAGAATCCGTGAGGATGTTTATCAAGAATCTCCAAGAAAAGTTCAAAGCACTTAAAATATCAACACAACTTGAATACTTTCAAGGCCGTCTATGACATAGGTATCGAGATCGAAGATGACCTCGCAAAGCAAAAAGCTACTAACAATAGCAACCACGGTGGCTGGAAAGGAAAGAAGAGCGACAATCCTTCTTCTTCCGAAAGCGCCCACTCTAGTAATAATGTTAGTACCTTTGACCATAATGATGTCTTAGCCGTGGACAATCAAGGATCTAAAAGGAAACCCAGGCGAGAGTTCACATCCATTGGAATGACCTACGATGCTGCTTTCAATCATCTCTATGATCGAGGATTAATCAAACCTATTGGCCCTACCGAGGATCCAACACCAGAAAATCGATCTTCGAGATGGAATCTAAATTCCTATTGCAAGTACCATCGAGGAAACGGTCATACCACCGATCAATGCTACAGGTTTCAAAATCTCATAGAAGCAAATAAGATCCCATTGCCTCTAGCTAGCGAGAAGACTGGATGATGTCGGAGCAAACAACACAAGATAAGAGGCGAGCTTCAATGACAAGATTTCATGACCTCTTTTGTCTATTTCTTTTTCTTTTTTTTCCTTTCCCCAATAAGTCTAGCATAGGCACCTTTTCTTTTCCTTTAGATTATTTTGTAGTTTTTCTTTTCTTTTCTTTTCCCTTTTTAATAAAATGAGCATTTATTTCCTTGCATATGATCATTTCATTAAAAAAAAAAAAAAAAAAAAAAAAAAAAAAAAAAATCCATGTCGAATTAAGCATAAGGTATACCAATGATTTGAGGCACCTCTTGTAGCCACATCATATCTCCTTTCGCCCTTCAATTATACAATCCTTTCTTCATAAACCACTTTGAGCCTCGTCTAACGATAGACCTTTCTTTTTTTTTTTCAACCCACATCTATCTAACCTTGGGATGGGATGGTTTGCAACTTTTGCAATTCTAAAGAAAGCTTGAGCAAATTCAAAGATTAAAATAGCAAAAAAAAAAGCAAAAAAATAAATAAAATTGTACGAAAGGGTAAGTGTTCCAATGTCTTTGATATGAAAATATCTTCGATAAGAACACGTCTCAGATTGCGTCTCTTATCGAGTGCTCGGTACCGTGCCTGAGAAACATGAATGCCAAGTGAGTGATAGACCGCATGATCAGGATTGCCCGCACTTATAAAAATAAAATAAATGCTAAAGCAAAAAGAGCTAAAAAAGAGTAGAAAACCTCAAGCATGAAAATACAAATATTCAAAAGCAAGGTTGCACACCTTGGGGGCTTATCTAGGGTCTTGAGCCTTTATCCCCTTCTTCTTTAAACCTTTAGCCTAACCACGTTACAACCCTTAAAAGACCTTTTTGAGGTATACACACTTGTGCGAGGTTCGGCTAGAGCTACGTTCGGCCTGATTCCTAACGGATACGTAGGCAACCTCACATCGAGGTGCGGCCGTAATAAACATGCATTCATATTCATATTCACATACTTACACCATGATCATATCAAGGGATCTCCAATGCTCATCTCTATTCACTTAGAGTTAGACTTGGGGGCTTGATCCTTATATCATTAGCTTACCTAGCCTAAGAGTCACCATCATTTGACTCTTCAACAAATAATATCTTTCCACACACTTAGCTCTTGTGGCCTAGCTTTAGTGTCACTATCACACACTGCACATATACATTACCATATACTTTCCCTTTAGGAACCCTTTGTCATGAAATCTTAATGCTGAAGCATGCCTTGTCATATCAAAATTCACTCATCAATCATAATTGTCATTGCATCACGAAGCATGAAGTGCTTAGCCTCCATGCCTAAGTTACCCAAATACTTTCATCATCGAGTCAACCATTGAGATAGCCTAGGATGGATTAATCCTTGCACCTTGAGAGATAGTATCAAACAACATTTGACTAAGCTCATTCAACATGCATCTTCAAACTTTTGATTTTCTTTTTCACGTCTTTCTTTTTTGGGAGAAAGTCGGTACCCTCCATAAAAATGACGGAAAATTTTTGCTTTTTTGCATTTTTCGAGTCGCACGATCACATTACAATGCACACACAAGTCATGTACACACTGAGTCATGTCATGTCATGTCATATCACTTTGATTTGAGTCTAACACATGTGTCATTACACTTCGAGTCGAGTCAACCTCGAGTCACAGCGAGTCAAGTTTATGCCTTGAGTCGTGTCAAGTCGATGAGTCAAGCAACATTAAGCCTTAGGTCAACCCTAAGATAATTAAAGAAATTGGCAAAGTTCTATAGTCAAAATAAATACAGGTGCAGCAGAACAGGGAAGACCCTACTCCAGCGCCTGGCACCAGAGATATCTCAGCAACGACAGAGGTCGAAGCCTCCCAGAAAGGTGATTTCGACTTCATACAGCAATTTTGGGTTCCTTGGTACGCCAGTTAGCCCCTATAAGCGATTTGACATGATTAAGTAGTCGGTTTGATTACAGTCTAAGTGATCGACCTGACGAAAGATCGTCTCACTTAGCTTAAGCGCCTAAGTATTGGCTCATTACAAACACCAAAGCATCGGTTCAAAAGCAAGCACTTAAACGACAATATTTCCAAATATGGATTGTCGCGCAATCTTATTAAACGACAAAGTTTTCCAAAAATTGGATTGTCATCCCCAACTGACAATATTCCCAAAAATGAATTGTCGTGCATTTTCTTCAACGACAATTTTTCCAAGATTGGATTGTCATCTCTGGCAAAGTTTCCAAGCGTGGATTGTCGTGCTCCTTCTTTGTTGGCAAGTTTTTCCAAGTTCGGATTGTCATACATTCGTCGGCTCGCTGGCAAGTTTTCCGAGATTGGATTGTCATACACCCAGTTCCCTATAGCAAAATTTCCCAAAAGATTGTCGTAGGTCTCTACTCATCATAAATTTCGGCAAAGGTTCCTCAACGTGGATTGTCATTCATTTCAGTAAGTGGCAAGTTTTCCCGAAGTGGATTGTCGGTCGACTTTTTTTTGCGGGACCTAGATAAACCAGCGCTTTGCGGGAGGCAACCCGTATTTTTAATGCTTTTTTAGACTAGTTTTTCTTTTCGTTTTCTTATGTGAGGAGAGACGAGGGAATTTAATGAGTTTTATGAGTGTTTGTACAGGTTTGAAGGAAAAGAGTTAGACAACTTTTTGAGAACAGAAGAAAATTAGCATTCCCCGATTTAGTCTCGGGCCCGACCGGGCGAAGCTCGCCCGATCGGGCGCGAGAGCAGGGTTCCAAAAATAAGAAATTTCGCCCGACCGGGCGAGACGCGCCCGACCGGGCGCGAATTTTGACGTTTACGAACTAATTTGTCCGCCCGATCGGGCAAGCCTCGCCCGACCGGACGCGAGAAGTGAAGAAATTCTGGGCAAAAATTCGCCCGATCGGGCGACTGGCGCCCGACCGGGCGCGAGAGCTTACGGACTTTTGTACACTCAGATCGCCCGACCGGGCGCGAGAAACAACCTCATGTTTAATCAGATCGCCCGATCGGGCGACCCACCGCCCGACTGGGCGCGAGTGTCAGACGTCTTGTTCTTCTCCCGCCTTTTCTTCTTCTTTCTTCATTTCTTCTTTCCTCCATTACTTTCTCTCTCTAAAACTCAAATTTTCTCTGACTTCTCTCTAAGATTTCTCCTCCATTACCAATCCAAATTCAAAACTTTTTATATATTTGTGATCCTCCCTTCATTCTCTTCACTCTCATACAAAAATTTTTCAGTTTTAATTCAAAATATTTTTGACCCATTTCGTCTACATGGCTTCAAAGAGGGCAAGATCCATTTTTGGTAGGAGCTCCAGCTCGAGGGAGGAGTACGACCCAGACTTGCAGCTCCCGTATTGGCCGACGATCCGGATCGTGAGCCGGGAACAAAAGGAACGATTGGAGCATTTGGTCGGTCGTGAGGTAATCCCTTCTCGGTGGTTACACCGCCCTACCCTAGAATCATACGGTTTGTTTGATTATGTTAAACGATTTTTGAATGATATTGGCATGAGAAAATTTGTTGACATGCATTATCCTACATACCGGGAACTCACCTGTGAATTTTTGTCCACTTTTCATGTTGTTAGTAGTAGAAATGGGCCTAATTTATTTTTCAGGTTAAATAATAGAAATATTAGTTTAACTTTTGTTGAATTTTGTAAAATTTTTGAATTAAATTCTTAACTATCTCATCAGTGGCATGCAGATTATAAAATGGGTGATTTATATTTTGCTTTGACTGGTTTACCTGCCCCCGACCCCCAACATGCTAGTACCAAACCCATTCATCACCCTGTCCCGAAAATCTGGCAAAGATTTGCGGGATTGTGTTTTTTGGGTAGGGCCGAGCCTCATAACGCTCAAACCAACGAACTAGCTATAATAGGACACTATGTATACGGGTTCGGGAAATTGAACATAGGTAGGTTTATAGTTCACCACCTGAGTCGGCATGCCACAGCCAGCACCACTTCCAAGTCCCCTATCCGTTTAGGTGGCCTTATCACTCGATTAGCGGTGAAAAAGGCCGGTTTTGTAGTAGACGGACCCCACCAGCTGACCAACTGCGGACCAGATACCTACATGACTGCTAGGTATTTTGAGGATGTGGGGTGGGTTAGACCTGATAGCGAGCAGACACCCTTTTGGTGTATTCGGACTGGGAACGAGCAACCTTTGCCCATTTTTCCCCTTCCAAGTCCAGACTTGACCGCCTTTCCCCCAGGGCAACTTTCTTACACCTATGATGCTTTGGTTGCCAACGCTAGGGGGCAGGCACCACCACCACCAGTTCCACCACCCTAGCCTCAGCCCGAGGTGGCTTTCTCTCCACCTCGTATGTCCCATTCCGTCCCTCATGTTGACTCTGACCCAGTTTGGGACTTTCAGAGTATAGGTCAGGCCCTAGGACGTATTGAGCATTCGCAGACTGACCTTAGGAGGATGGTAGGCTCTATTGACCAGAGGTTAGGGTACCTGGAGAGGAACCAGGGTAGAGCTCTCTACCCTATGTACGATGATTATGCTCGTCGGGGCAACATTCCCGACGACGCTATTCACCCTGACTGGTTTCAGCCTCCACCCCAGGGATACGATAGGGATCCCACTGCCCGTGGTATTTACTCTGACTATTCTTCCTTTTTCGGGTACGGGCAGGACATTCCTTTCGGGGGACCGGCGGGGGGGAGTTTTCACGCTGACTATTTTGGTGGTAGCTCTTCTGGTGCAGGTGGCAGTGGAGGTGCGGGCTTCGGCTCGATGGACGAGGATGATGAGGACTAGCTATGCTGGGCTAGTTTCCGAGCCAATGAGGACATTGTCTGATTCTGGCTTGGGGGAGATTTTGGTTTGGTATTTTTCTTTTTCTCTTTTCTTTTATTTTTGGTGTGTTTTCTTAGGTTAGTTTTATTGCTTTCTTTATATATGAAAAATACAAAAAAAAAATTGAAAAATAAAAAAATCCAAAAATACGTTCCAATGAGTTGTAAATCATGCTTCCCTGTGCCCCTTACTTGAGAAAAATTGTTTTGATTCCTGGTATTTGATGATAAGCATTGTGGATTAGTTGATCATGATTTGATGTTTGATTGCCTTGAAACCTTTACATGCGTCAATTTTGTCCAACTACTTGTGAATATAGTGCTTGACTAGTTGATTTGGTTAGGTAATGTGTGATAGTTCCATAATTCCTCGTATGTCAATGAATTTGAGTATTGGTTTGCAACTATTAGTAATATTTATATGATTCATTATTATGCACATTGTGGAGGACGAAGGCATTTGTTCTTTTAGGTAGCCTCCAGATATTGTAGATACATTTGTTCCCTTCTTGCTACCCATGTTGTTGCCTTGACTTTTTGTTGTTTATTAGCCATATTACAAGCCTATTTTGCCCCATTGGTTACTAGTCCCAAGCTTGGCTTGGGGGAGCTATTAGTGAGTGAGGTGAGGGAGTTTGTAGTGTGCTTATTATTTGCACAATTTAGGTGAGATTTGAGAAGTTGTTTTGTTGTTATTCATGTTTATTTTTGATGAGTATGAGAGTTATATTTTCTTGAAAAAAAATAAAGCATGATATTATGAAAAAAATAAAGGGAAGTTCAAAGAAAAAAAAATGTGAAAAATAAGTGAACTTCGGAAGGAAAAAAAAATGTTCAAATGTTCTATTTGGAGGTTGATCAAAAGGAAAAAAATTGAGCCTCAATTGAAAAAATTCAAGTTGAAAAATAAGTTTGTTTATTCACTCAATTACTCCATTATTATATCTTATGAGTGAAATTGTAAGAGTTGGGATTATTTATTGTGATTGGAGTTTATTTGGTTGATGTTAGAGTTGGTTATGTAGGAGATGTTGATCATTAGTTATTTTTGATCATGGGTTTTATTAGGATATGGCTCCTTTAAGCATAGCTTTTCTCTCACTTATTCCCAAATTTATCCTACCCTTTACCCTAGCCTTACATTACAAGCTTTAAAGACCTTCTGACCTTTGTGCATAGAATTTTATGAATGTGAAAGTGTTGTTTATCAATGCAAGTTATGATTTGGCATATTTCGAGTCGACTAGTAGGATTGAGCGTTCATTGTTTTATACACACGAGAGTGTGAGTTGGGAGGGCATTGTTCACATTTAAGGGGTTGGATGGAGAGCGATCGAGTACATCTTTTACTCGCCACAAAAATGAGAGTTGAGTGCGTGAGCACTAGTCTTGAATTCTATATGCTCTTGTGGTTTGCTCTGTTTGACAATTGTTAGGGAAGATTGGTAATTAGAGGGATTTGATTGGTTGACTCTGAAGCATGTTTATTTGATTTACCCTGGATCGTTTGTGCTTGATTTTTACTTTTTGGGGTGAAGTGTATTTATTGATTCATTGATGAGATCTTTGCTTAGGGACAAGCAAAGGTTTGGCTTGGGGGAGTTTGATGTGTCTATTTTATATAGTATTTTACCCCCGTCCCTTGGTCGTAATTAGTAGTGTTTTTGGCTCTTTAGAGCCACTTTTATTACTAATTGGTGTTTTCCAGTGTTTTCGTAGATTTGGTTGACTTTTGCAGGGATTTATGCTTTTTGAGTATTTTCCCGAGATATTTTGGAGCAATCACGAGCGTTGGAGAAGCACGACCAGACTTTATAGCCCAGGGCCGGTTAGAGCCATCGAACCGGTGATTAAGGGCTAGGTATAGGTGATATCGGGGCATTTGGACCGAGTATTCAAGACCCAAAGAGGAAACCCAGATTGACCCGAAGAATTGGAGCTCAATCGAAGTCCAAATAGTGGCCCAAATGATCCGCCCGGCCAAAATGGCTGGCGCCCAGAGGCGCGCCCGGCCGGGCGGGAGAAGCGCCCAGTGACGCGCCCGGCCGGGCGCGAGATTGCTATTAGAGATAAAAAAAAGGGGCGCCCGATCGGGCGTGTGTATATTTAGGAGATGATTAGCGTCGTTTTAATTTGTTTTAGTTTAGGATTTTTGTACGGAGTATAAATATTCCTCCGTAATACGATTTTAGGACGACTTCTACCTCTTTTTCTTCTCTTAATCTTCTCTCTTAGACTTTCTCTCTCTACTAAGTTTTCTTTCTCTTAATCTCTCTCTAAACCTTTGTTCTTAATTCTTTCATTAATTCCAGATTTATTTTGGTAACGATTTCTCTTTCCTTAATCTTAGTTATTTATTTTATTCCTTTCATCATGATTTATTTTATTACTTTGATTAGTTTAGTTTTTAATATGTGTGAGTAGTTTAATTTCTAGGGTTTATGGGGATCTAATAAATAATATGAAGGGGTAAATTATTGTTGTTGATTATCAATGCTAGATTAATTTCCTATTGATTGATTTAATGCTCTGTGACTAGATTAGGCCTATCTTTTATGCATGAGTTTGACAATATTGATTCAAGATGCGAGAGATGAGAATTGATGTTTAGGTCTAGTTTCAATAGGCAGGTTAATTTATAAATGGTTAAGTCGAGATTCGAGAGATGAGATTTAATACCGATAAATTAATTGTGTGATTGTAATACGTAGCGAAAGCCCTTTACAATCTGGTTAATTGATGCATTGATGATTGACTATTATTGATTATTGGTATTGCATGATAATTTCTTATTGGATTGTTTTAATGTTTTACAATTGCGGCTTGTAAAAGTATAGCAATATTAAATTGATGAATCGAGCAGATGTTAATTTGATATTAAAGGCTATTTTCAATAAGAACTTAGATCTAGTAAATTGCGAGAGCCTGTTAGATCTATGTTGATTAATAAATTGCGAGAGCCTGTTAATCATGTTATTTATGCAATGTCAATGATTGATTATTATGTTTTACCCTGGAGTATTATTTATTGGTGAACCTATGCCCTAGATCCTTTCATATATTGTTTTCTCCCTACTCTTATTCTTTGTAGTTTAGTTTCTTGCTTAATTATAAATATTGGTTACTTAAATAATTTAGATTATAATAATTAATTAGGAATAAAAAGACTTGTTTCCCTGTGGAGATCGACCCTACTTCCCTATCTACCTTAGTTAGTGATTTAGGTAATTATTTTTTATAAGGGGATACGACTTTACCCTGTCACCAACCCCCTCGGACCAGTCGGCCGTCGCAAGTGAGCTTCCCCGTCCCCCGATCCCAGCCCCTCCTCGTCCCCCATTTCAACCTTCCCCGTCCCCCGATCCCAGCCCTCCACGTCCCCCGTCCCTTTTGAGGTCGCTCCGACCTTCCCTGTCCCCCATTCTTGGCGTGCCTATCTTCCTTGTCCCCCATCCCCACCATGCCTTCCTCCCCCGACCTTGATTCAGGCCAATTTGGTGGGTTTTTAATTTTTCGAAGGTGGTTTTAGATTTGGTTTTCGAAGGTGGTTTTGGGGATGGTTTGGCTGGGGTGGGAACTCGGTCAGTTTCTGGGGCGGTGGGAACTCGGTCAGTTTCTGGGGCGGTGGGAACTCGGTCGGTTTCTAGGTGGGTTGGTGGTTCCACAGTCTGGGTGGTGGCGGCTATGGTGCAGCTTAGGTGCTGGTGTTGTTTTTGTTTGTTTGTATTTTTTATTTATTTATTTTGGACAAATCAAATTGTGAACATGTAAAATAAGCTTAATAATAAAAAAAAAAATTTACCTCTTCAACCGGTTACTGGTCACCTGGGACTATTTTGAGCGGAGTGACATCAAATGTGGGATTATTAAAAAGAATCCCAAAGGTGGGATTATTAATATCCGACGCTCAAAAAATGGGATTATTCCCATCAATTTTTCCTCTTGAAAGTTAGAGTTTACCATATAAGTCGAACACTTGAAAAATGAGGGTGTATATTAGAATATACTCCGTACTTATATAGTTATATTAGTGTGAAGCTTAATTTGTTCGGAAGACGACTTTGATAGACAAAGAGAAAGTTATGTGATATTATTTTGGTTTGGTTTCCCTTGTGTGTTGTGTAAAGACAATACTCGTGAGTTTTAGAAGTTTCTTACTCCATATTTGCTTCTAAATTTTTTGGAGTGGTTGTATCGTGTATGTATGAAATTGGTTAAAGGTGTTCAAAAACAAACCTCATCTTAAAAAAAAACGAATCGTACTTGCACCGGACTAGAACTTGGACAAGCGTTTGGGAGACCGCATGTATCAAACAAGTACATGATGAGTGAGAAATGATTTTGGTATACTATAATTGATTTTGGCACACTTCTATGTGAGAACACAATTTTCTATGCTCATTCTCATATAGGAGTGTGCTAAAATCAATTTTCATCATGGGTGGGTCTAGGGATGGCAATAGGTCCTGAACCCGACCCAAATTTGGTTGTACCCGACCCATATTTTAGGGTCTAGGTCCTTAAATTTTAGCCTGATGGGTCTGGGTCTAAGTCTAAGTTTAATGGATCGGGTCTGTGTCTGGGTCTACACTTTTTGGACCCAGATTCGACACATGGACCTTTTTTTTTTATCCTTTTTATAAATAATAAATATATACTCCCTCCGTGTTTTTTATGTGTTACAGTTTGACCGGCATATATTTTTAGGCAATTTAATTGACTTAAATAAAATAAGAGGTAAGTGGGGTATTTAGAGTATTAAAAAATTGTAAAAGAAAGATAGTGGTGTTAATAGTTTATTGAAAAGTAATGAATGTGAGAGGAAAGATATAATAAAAAGTAGTCGTAGGTTTGGGTGGGGACCATAAGAGGAGAGTGATATAATATTTTAATGTACCTTTTTGCCAAAAAAAAGAAGTGTAACACTTAAAAAAAACACGACCGGAAATGAAAAGTGTAACACTTGAAAAAACACGGAAGAATGATCAGATATACTATTATTAAAATGAATCACTTAATTAGATATATTTAATTAGTAATATACTCCGTACTATTTAGTTTTTTTTTTTTCATACTTTGTCTTTACTTTTTAATGAACAAATTATTTGTGTATCAAAAATATAAACAAGTTTTTTTTATACATCTTTTATTATATCAAGTAGTAGTATAATTATAACTTTATAATATGTATAAAAGATTATAAAAAATTATAGCTGGACCCGTTTTAGACTTGTTTTAGACCCGATGGATCTGGGTTTGATTTTTAAAGACCCGATAGGTCTGGGTTTGATTTTTTAAGACCCAATAGGTCTGGGTCGGATCTAGATCCACCTCTAAATTCCGGGTCCGGGTCTCAGTGGACTAGACCCAGACCCGGACCCGACTCATTGCCATCCCTACGTGGGTCGTTATGTAATTGCATAATTGCATGGGCAAAGATTACGTTATTTTTATTCTTTCTCACAGTTGCCGAATTGACTTGAGGTTTTGGTGGCTAAGAATATGGTAATTTCAGACAAGTTGGAGGAATTTTAGTGCACTTCTTTGGGAAATTCTACTATGTTAATTGATTGTTTGTTTGGCTTCATTGTGCTAATAATGATGCTGTTAATTGCATGTGGTTTAGGAATTAAGATGTCTCCTTATACAAGAATATTGTTATATCCCATGATTAATATTTCAACCTTGATTCTATTCTTTAAATATTACATCAATCAAATTTAGATTTTCAAATTAGAAATTCTGAATTTGATATATTATGCTTCATATAGAGTATATTTGCAACTTTAGAATATTATCTGTGAGATATAAAATATTCAAAAGTTGTATACTTGTAGATAACCATTAACGGAAGTAGTATATCATATAAATTTATCAAACTCATAAACAAAACATCCTCTATTTTAGTAAAAGACAACACATAAAGCAAATTAATATAATGAAGTGAGACAAATGAACAAAATAGTTAGTTAGGTTCAACTTATTTTAGCTAGTCATATTTAGAAATTGTTAATTAGCTTATTGCGGAACTCTTTTCTTTTTTTTTTTTTTTTTCTCTTTTTTTTTTCCAAGAGCTTAATGTGTAAATTTAATTGCTTTAGACTCAATTAATTTACTTTTTTTTTTTCAATTTGTTTGTATATAATCAGTATAACTTATGTTTTTTTTATTTGTTTTTATTTTTTAACTTGTCCATTATTACATTTTAAATTTTTTTTTGGGTTTTTCTAAGCTATGCCCCTAAGGTAGTCGAGTTTCTAACATGTACCCATGCTTTTTCAAATTTCTAAGTTGTGCCCCTCAACTCACTACCGTTAATGAATAGTACCCTCCTTGGGACTTCCACGTCATCTAAAGTTAACAATAAATTTAATAAAAAGATGATAAAAGGTAAGGAAATGATACGAGAAAGAAATCTTAACCACAACAACCCTAATAACGAAAATTAAAGCCACAAAATACCACTCTCAATTAAGTTTTAAATAACTAATAAAGGGTACATTTTAGTATTGATAAGAAGTTGAAGGGCACGGCTTAGAAACTTGAAAAAACATGAGTACACCTTAAAAATCAACTACCTTAGGGGCATAGCTTAGAAAAACCCCAATTTTTTTTTTTTTATCAAAATTGACTTCAAAGTCCACTGTAACATGATCCTTGGCACTTGGACTTATAAGTAGAAATTCAAATATAGTTGAAGCCTTGGCAATATATTTAAAGATTGAACTAGTAAAAATGTAATAAAGAGCAGATTCATGTCTGATTAGTTGGTACTAAGAGATATTGGATGGTCTTATTATGAGGATGTTAAAACAATGACCCTTGGCCAGGGATCTATAGCCAGGATCGATTGATCGAACACTCCAAATTAGTTGAAGACTAGACTCTTGGGAGTAGGGGTTGCATTGAGGATCGCTTGCCCGAGAACAGGAGAATTCTCTTATAGTGGAGTTGATTTTGTGACCTTGAGGTCACCAGTTAGAACTCAGACCAGTAGACCATGACAAGCTGAGTAAAGTTCTATGCAACTTACAAACAAGAAAATCGACCTCCCAAGTCGCAATTAAAACACATTTTCATTTTACAAGATTATTGGACACCAAACAAGGCACTATGAACAACGTATAAGGTGGCTCTAAGCCCCACCGGCTTTACTACATATGATCCTAGCATATTTTGCCATAGTAGAATCAGACGCTTTCTGAAACTGCACTATCTCTTGATATGACTCCAACAAACAAATGATATTCCTGCTAGGTGAATAGTCTGCACACATATTTGCCAAAGCAAAGAGTGCGTTCTTTAAAGGAGACTCATTATTAGCATCCGCACTTGGAGAGTTCCAGGCTAGCTTAGAGCAATCAGAGACCACCTTAAGTAATGCCTGCTTAATCATATACGAATATAAAAAGCAAACAAGTCATGATCATGGAACAAGTGATGCATATAGCTTATATTAGACTGAAGTATTAATAGCCATGAGAAATGCATTGCTACATGCCTTCAAGTTGGAATTTTCCATGTTAATTGTCAAGTATTATGAATTCATACTCATGTTCAAATGTCGAGAATACAACACCAATACTAAAGGTAAAGTAAAGAGTGTACAAACAACAATTTTTTTTAGACGTGAATATGTGATAGCAAGGGAGTAAAGGACTACAATCTTATATCAGATCAGTTTGGTGTCAGACAGAAGACCTGCTAAACAAGCACGGCTATATCTAAGTGTGATGAAAAGTAGCAACTAACCTGAATTGCACCATGAGACACGATATCTTCACAGAGGAGGTTGGAGTGACGAACAAGATTACCCAGTGCACCTGCAGCATTTAATTTTGTGATATCTTCCTCAGGTAGCAGCAGCAGATTTGTCAGTTGAGGGATTGAGCTCCTAAGTTCTTCGTATAATGAATCATTATGGAAGGCTGCATTTTCAATCTGTGAGAAGGGATGTGAGAAAGAGAAACAAGGATATACAGGCATAAAAATATTAAAGTGCAACTAAAGAAAATAATTGTACATCAACATAACTAAGATTTCAACCTTTTCAGAGGTTTGTAAAGGAGAGGATCAATTTCATCAGTAAATGTCATATTATCTATCACATGCCTTATATTTTCCCTCTCCTTTCCTCATTCCACCCCCTTCTTCTCCCCTCAGTCCTCACTAATAGACTAGAAAATTAATTCTGAAGCGGAATATAGATGTTGAAGTGACAAATCTTACAGCAAAACAGGCAAACTTCTTAGTATTCTTGTCTGAGTCGGTGCATCGATCTATGAGAAGACTTATGATACCATGCCTTGCCTATATATCAAGCAATAAGAAAACGTCAGCATATAATTTATTTGTGGAAAAATTACAGGGGAAAAGAATAAAATTATGATCATGAAACATAATTACATTAAAAAGAAAGCGTCAATAAACATAAGATTTGATCAATAAAACCTCAAATTGAAAGGCAAGTTACTGTATATAACTTACCAAGGATTCATAAAAGTAAGAGCTATGCCGGCACATGTTTCCTACAGCACTGCAAGCCTTTGCACGAAAAGTAGGATCATCAGACGCGATTAGCTCCTTTAAGCGTGTCACTATATTTGCCTTCTCGATGTACTCGTAAAAATCCTGCAAAGCATAAAGGAAATAATAACTGAAGCAGGCAATGCAGTTCAATATCCAACCAGCACAAATTCACCATAATGAAGATTCAGCTTTAGAACAGTAAAATAGAAGCAAGTCCTCTGAGTCTGACACGGTGCTTATATTCTCTGACAATGTCTAAGACTTCAAACCCTGAAAGAGAAGATACTTCACAAATATAATTATTAACTTGTGTAATCAGAGAAAGAGTTGTCAACCTGAACATTATTCAGCCAATCTAATCATAATCTACAACTGTGAAATTATAAAGCATACACAATTGTATTCAAATCGCACTGGCATGCTTTTGTATTTAAGATCTCATGGAAAGCAATTGAAATGGCCTAACTGCACAATGGAATTCCTTAAGCAAAAGCAGCACCCAATTACACCTTGATTTAATCCAACCAAAGTTTCTGTAGAAGCAAAAATTGTCGACCCCTGGTCAAAGTGCACCTTCCAAAAGTCGATCCACAATAAAATCAAGTTCAATGGTTGTAAGTCATACTGTCAGCCAACTACAGAATTTTCCTAAATTCCCAAAGTTGGACCATAGAAAGTTTATCTAATTCTCTTCCGATCTCAAAAACATGCCCTCAAACACGACTATGTCTGTGACTTTTAATTGTTGACCAGGTATCTTGTACATGTCTTTTCGCTATACATTCAAATAGATGAATCTATTATGCTGTATGGGAAATGAGTATGAACTTTTGAAAACTGATTGGGATGCAAATTCATTAACATCAACTAAAAGAATTAATAATGATTTTACTCTCCAGAAAAACATGCAAATGCAAAGAGTATTCAGTTACAGTAAGGAAACTGACCACATGCATACGAGCTAGGTCAGACATTATCACAAGCATATCCCGGATGACCTCTTTAGGACATGAACTATCAAGCAGTCTTCTCATTCTTGCAGCTTCTAGCATCCCCTTTCCTACAAGATGTACTGCTAATTTTTCACATTTGATCATTTTACCAAGGAATGCAACCGGCCTTTTGGTGTCCTCCATCCCCAAAACATCAGCACAATGCAAAATTCTAATAGGCACCCCTGTCTGCAAACTTGACAGAAACAGGTAAGAAAGGGTGAAATAATGCAGGACTAGTGTAAATTAAAAAAGAAACACTGGAAAAAAAAACAAATAACTTTATAGACTTGCATTGATATAATTTATGATAGATTTATTTTTCCTCTCTACTAACACTCATAACATGCATAAAAAAACAATTGTCGAGCTGGATAAAAAAATATGCAAGGTAAGGAAAGGCAGGCTCATTGGGGTAAATGATAATATCATAATATTCATACATGGTCAATGAAACATGTGATTGAAATATCTCTTATTAGAGATTATCATAGTTCATAAAAGTTCTGAATTAAATTAACTAAACAAATAAAATTGCAAAGTTTGCATAAAGATAGGTGAGAGAGTATCTTATAATCTAACCTCTAAGAGAATCCCTGCATACTTTTCCATGCTCTCCTTAATTGCTTTCGTGATGTCTTCATCCTCCCAATGCACATTTGCACCAGGTGAGCTGACATTTAGAAGAAACCCACTATTCATGGATGCAGTGGCAGACGGAAAACCAAATGCATTTTCAATGGCAATGAAAGGGAAAGCCAAAAACTCAACCGTTACATTGATAATATCTCTCACTCCATTGTTCCCCCCACCAGGCCCACTCCAAGATCTAATGAGCTTCAGATGAGAACCGGATAACAAGTCACTAATACCCTTGACGTGTACATTCACCAGCATCATCTGTCGAAAAATTACAGCACTACATGTAAGGCAGTGACTTAGACATGAAACAGCCCATACAACTCCAACAGGAGACAGCCCCATTAGATCCTGTAAATGATCTTTTGCTTGGGAATCGACAAGATTTTTCCACAATAAATCCAGAAGAAATTGTGGAGTTCCAGTGGCACAAAATTGTTTGATAGCCAACTGTCCTCCCCATCTCAATTTTGTTTTGAGCAAGCCAACACATCCATCCCTCAACCCATGCCAAGGTGAAAGCGTGTAATTTGTTGTAGTGTGGCTGATCTCCAGATCATCGTTGTGATTCATTTTCAGGTAGTCACAAAGGGCAGAAATACAAGGGATGTAAGGCATTGCAATGTCAGATACTGAAGGTTCAACAGATGTTCCACTTTCCATAGATAAAATTGATGCAAATGCTAGCATGGCCGATGCACGATGAGGATCAAATGAGGCAATCGCTCCACTAGAAGAAAACAGGCGAGCAAGTGACAAAAGGCGTGATTGCTGTTTTTCAGAGGAAGTTGTTAGAATAAGACATGCTGAGTTTCTTCCAGCTGAATTAAAAGATTGTGCTATTGTTGCAAGCAGCAGACATGAATGCAAAGCAAGTCCATTTAGGTTAGTGTATTTGAACTTTAAGTCATTAGCTTCACCAGTTGGTGAGTCTTCATTCAAATATGATCCACATAAAGATATTATAGAGAATATGTCAGAAACAAGTGTGTCATCTCCTCCACCATTTATCACAGCTTCAACAGGAAAAGATCTTGGAATTCCACAAAGTACACAAGGTATAATTCCACAGTGTATGCAGCACCTAAGTAGCAGCTACAACAAACAAAAACCTCATGTTATGATATGAATATGTATAGATTATTAACAAAAACTGAAAGCCAGTAAATTATTGAACTTCTTGATACAGTAGATAATATGCATTATTCCATCAAAGTAAATCCCGACTCCTAAGCCTATAATTTACAAACACTATCTGATTTTAATTCCTAAGAACTGTAGGATCATTGGCATCTGAAAGAAGACCTTTTTCATGGTTTTCTTTTGCATTCTTATTGACATGATATTCGATGTTCTACTTTAACCCTGCATCCAAGAAACAAACTCATCATCGAAAAGACCCTTGTTGACCTATATAGCATACGTTTTGAATAGAACATCCGTGGGTTCATATTGAGCCTATCTTACATATTCCTCCACAACCCTTACATGGGCTCAAATCATTAGTCCCAAAAGCTTTGTTGTGGGTGGAAAAATGGTTAAGACAAAAGCAAGCATGCCTATTGAAATCTGCGGTTATGGCATTTAACAGCAGTTGGCTTGATGTCAATGGGGTTGTTGATGTGACTGAAAAGAAAGTTGAGTCCTTTAATGCTTGTACACCTGGACAGCAGATGAATGTTGACAGGAAAAAATTCAGAGAAACCTTTACTAAGAGGCAGTTTGATAACAAAAATCAGATTAGTATTTTTGGGTTTTTTGGAAGATTAAACAGAATGAGGAGCAATTTAGTAGAAATGCAGAAGTTAAGATGAATTCTGGAGCAAGGCTTGGTAACACTTGTGTTAGATCAGTATAGTCTAGCTCACTACAAAGGTTTACTCTTCGAGGGGTAAATTCCTCGCAATGTGTTTATCACTATACAATTCTCAATGACTTTATTACAGCCTTCCTTATATAATATTTACATACTTGCATTAACTCCACTCCTAACAGATTTTTCTTTTCTAACTGATTTTCTTAATATGAGGCCCTCCACTTATCTCTCTTTTTCACTAAGCTGTTCTTCCTTTCTTCTAAAACAAGTGTCTAGAATAAGAGACCTAATTGTATTCCTAGCAATAACCTACTCAGCATTCCTAACAAACAGCAACAAACTCTCCAATATAGGGATGAAATAAAAATTGGGGGCATTTCAAACCTGGATAGCAGCTAAGAGGACTTCTTCAGCACACTGGTGAAGGCAGTAGCGCATAACAGCTCGAACTGGTTTAAAATTCAAAAATGCTTTTGCTATAGCCTCAACAACCTTTTCAGAGCCTGTTCCAATGTCTGGAAGCCTGTCACAGTCCGTATTGTTATTTTGGACTAACAAATGTCTGCGAAAGGAGGTGAGTGGAAATGCCCTAGATTTTTCCTTCAAAGAGAGATTTTCCAATGCATCTACCAAACACCAAAGTGCTCTACACCCTTCAGAAGCAGCAATTAAAAAATTATCAGAACCCAAATGGTTTGTTCCTACAGTTTTTAAGCTCATACACAAGCAATCAACTAAATTGCTTGTTTTTGCATGGACAAGGATTTGCTTCGGTGTCTCAATAATGTTAAAGGGGGCAGAAAAATCAGGTTCCTTGACAGCCAACATAACTTGATTTAACATGACTGCAATGCAAGAGTTGGATTCATACAGAACTCTGCCACTTGAATCTTCTGAGCTGCTAACAATCTGTTGTACAATTGCAAATCTTAATAAGGGTTAAATATTTAGTAAAACCAAGGTGCCTAAATACTAAAAAAATTTATGACATATAGAGGAACACCACCAAACAACTCTGGACTAGTTAAAAAGTCAATCCCGGGTCTGAGAAAGTGATAATTGATAGCATGCACAGTTGTACACATGACCACTAAAATTTTCTAGAGCAGTAACATATTTGTATATGGCACATAATTTGTCATTCTTTCACATGGTTCCACATCTTAAGCAACCAAATATCATCTTACGAAGCAAAAATATAATGAGTTGACTCCCCTTGTAATATAGTACTGTATATCACAGGAAGTAAGAAAACATATAATTGACCTTTCATGACCTATAGCAAATTTGCAATTGCAATTGTACTCCTAATCTATGTCAGGATCAATAAACTATCATAATTGTTCCTTTGAACTCTTAATTTTTGTTTGACT
Source organism: Chenopodium album (assembly GCF_948465745.1). Taxonomy (NCBI): domain Eukaryota; kingdom Viridiplantae; phylum Streptophyta; class Magnoliopsida; order Caryophyllales; family Amaranthaceae; genus Chenopodium; species Chenopodium album. Next base: position 1,779,066 of record NC_137836.1, on the reverse strand, counting down.
GTTGTCAAATACTGCAGTTACTAACTTACTAATACATTATATGAAAAACTTATACATGTACATACTAAACTGTTGCAGCTTAAAGTGCCCAACAGTGCAAAAACCTCTAGGAAAAGGAGTACCTGTGAATGCAACTCAACTAGCGCAACCCACTGAGTGAAATATGAGGTATCAGAGCTGAGTCCGCTACCATCAATTAATATCCGGATGATATACAAAGTCTGCAAAGAAGGAAAATGACATACAGTAGTAGAGATTGCATTTGATAACACGCACCTAAGCTAGCTTTGTCACATTGGAATTTTGTTTCTTAAAAGAGCAATAAGCTAGGTGTCTCTTAGTAATAACCAACGCAATTCTCTATTTAACAACATCTCCACTGTTTAAAAATAATAATTAAAACTTGCTTGGGAACTGCATAGAATTGACAAGAGACAACATACCTCAGCAATCAAATCACACAAGTCATTACTTTTCTCCCTCATAAGAGAAGAAGTAAGCCCCAAAAGATCAAAGATTATTTCATCCACACAAGTATCTGTAACTGCTTCAGCAGCCACTAAATTTGAAAGAATTCTGAGCGACTGAATTGTATTCTGAAGCGCTCCCCTTCTGTGAAAGTTAGACATGAAATAAGTTATAATTCTGCAGCTTAAGCCTGCAATTTTCTTGCTGTCTGCAAAACTCAAACTTCATAAGCATATTACTTTTTTTTCTTTTTTTTTTTGAAGGAATCATAAGCATATTGCTTAGTAAAACATGTGTAAACAAAAAATTATGCGTTCAGCTACATATTGAGAGAGCTGCAAACAAATTACAAACCCAACTTACTGAATAGTACTAATTGATTCCCAAAGCTAGTTGAGATCTTTTATTACAGCTAAAGCTTATCAAACAGCAATCGTCAAAGGCAGAGGAAACTAAGAATTATGGGCATAAAAGAAACACAATGACACAGTAAGTAACAGCCACAGTCGTACATACTAATACAAACAACAATCACATCCTGGTTCAAGAAGTATTTATCAATTATCATCCAATTTCCAGTACAACTGCAAGTCAAGTAAAAAGAATGAACCAATCATTTACCTGCTAGAGGTCTGTGCGCCTTGAGAAAATATCTTAATCGGTTCCAAAATAAGTGTCAGTGCCTCAACCTCTTGTCCTATAATCTTTGCACCTTCAACTGTGCACGAATTGTTTTCCAGTCTCTCTAATGGTTGCCAATCTGAAACAGAGTTCATTCTTGACATACATAAACTGACATAGAAAACAACAACAAAAATTCAACAGACAACCACCACCTAGTAAGATCTTGTTGTTGACACCCCTAAACAATTTAACCAGTAGAGTATGATGGTGATTGTGTATGCAATCTTGACAAAGATTAAGCTGTAACAAATGGTCCTTTTATAAGATTAATGATAATGAATTATTACTAATAACATAACTACAAAATGATGGTGATATCTCATATCTAAAGGAGGATCAGGAAAGAGCTAATAGTAGCAATATATATCTAAGCATATCAGACAAAGTATGAATACTTGTGAACCAACTATTCAGAAATAAATAAGATGTGAAAAGATAGTTAAAAGGCTAACTACGTAGCTACCCTCCATCTCAAAGAATTGAATCTTGCAGCCACTCTTACAAACTTAGAACAGATATGACTATATGACGTCCAATGATAAAATCAGAATACAATTTGAGATGGTAATTTGCCTGATAACTCACAAGTTTCAGCAAGAGTTTGAAATATTAAGTGAAAGGTTTGATATAAGAGTGCAAGTGTAAGTTTTAGCATCAAATTTTACCCCCATACAGTTTTATGCATCAGTAGATAATCATAGATGGGCTCATAATCACATTCTGAAAAGGTAATTCAACTGCTCAAGGACAATATGACAAAAGAATGAAGCAATGCATTATGCATGAGTAAGCCAAATTGGATGTGCAAGGCTGAGCATCTCAAAGAAAGCCTGAAGCATTGGGAAGACAGGAAGTAATATCAGCCTATGGTCGATCCATTCACAGTTCTTCAAAGAACATAAATCACCTTAAAGTAAATTGAACATTGGAGAGACGGTTGAGGTCTTACTTTCAGAAGTCAGAGTTTTAGAGTGCACAGGCAAAGGCATCATTGAAGTTTTGCCTTTCTCAGCAGCTTGACACCCCGTTGATATCTTTACAGCAGGAGATTCCTGTGAAAAGTTTCAAGGGAATGAGTTTGTACGATGTTTGCACATTACAAACAAAAGTACATCCATACACAGCAAAAGTCTGTGCTTCCTTACCTCAAAATCAACAGAAGATTCTTTGATAAACGGGTGCTCAAGAATGGCAGGCCAAGACAGTCTTTGTTGCTGGACCTGATTCCAACATTTCAAATAAGAATTCTGCGCTTAATTCCTCATACGCTAGTAAGTTAAAGACCAAACAAGAGCCAAAAGTTGTGACATAAACAACCTTATTAAGCAGCCCCTTTAAAAAGCTTTTAAATTCCAGGCTCATTTGTTCTGGATACTTCACTGGGTCCTGCAGAGAGAAAAAAATTAGCTTAAATATTACAACAGCATTCCTTTTCAGAACCCTTGATACAAAAATGATCTTTTTGATTCCTATATACCTTGACAATGTGTCTGATAAGTGTATACATTGAATTTGTATAAAATGGAGGTTGGCCAACAAAAAGCTCGTACCTATTGCATGCACAAGTAAGAAATTTTACATTTGATTGAGTTAGAGAAATGCAGCCATTTAGGTAAAATTGAATTTGAACTGAGCCACGGCAAGCAAATATCAAGGTACATACAAAATGACTCCAAGAGACCACAAGTCAACTGAGTGGTTGTATGGTTGTTCACGAACAAGCTCAGGAGCCATGTATAATGGTGTACCTTATAAAAAGAGGCAGGAATAAGCAAATATTATCAGCAGCAAAAAGCACTACAATGAAGCAGCTAACACATATGGGCACCAATCGTATGTATTACGTATATCATTGTTTTATTTTCAACAACCGGATCCAAGACAGAGATTTGTTCAAGAGTATATTAAGGGTCTTGACGGCTTGACAACATTGAATAAACTAACTGAAATAGGAACTAAAACCTCTGAACACTTAAGCAAGTTAGCACCCACTCAAAGATGAATTTTACAAGTGATACCCAACTTTCATTGGGAAAGCAGACTACATTATAGCAGAAAGATATAATAGGGGGCAAATAACAGTAGATAAGCCTGACCTTTGACAGAGTGAAGAACAACAGTCTTTGTTGACATGGCACGTGCAAACCCAAAATCGCAAAGCTGAAAATTAGAGGTAAAAATTAGCTTTATGGTGTCACTTCAAGTAGGCTAAATGCATCCCTAAAGGTGTGGGTAAGATGATTTAAAAGGAACTGAAGAGAAGAAAAGGTTCTATGGTAATGACAAATGAGGATGAACTTATTAAGGCTACAGACAATATAACCTTAACAGTGGAGCCTGAGCAAATGAGGATATTCTGTGGCTTCATGTCCCTGTGAATAATACGATTGGAATGCAAGTAGTGCAATGCTTTCACCTGGATTTTCGGACAGACACAATTAGAGACATCTTATTCAAGTGGAAATACCAATAAAAAGTACATGCTTTTTGAATTGATAGTATGACTTTATGATATGATTCATAAAGCTAAGATAACAGAAGCGAAAAGGAAATAACACCAGCTGCTTTGCAATTGCTTGAACTTGTGCTTCAGTTAAACATTTGTCATCCTCAAGAATCTGAAATAGTTCACCCTGTATTACAACAAGATATATTAGTCAGCACATCACATATATTTGTTTATTTAATTGGACTAAATTTGGCAAATATAATCTGTCTGCAAATGATGTGTTGCCAGTTGCCTAATTTGGATCAATTGGCAACATACACAGCAAACTGCATACATAAGCCTCTCCTACCCTCATAAAAGCGGGAGCCTTCTTAGTGGCAATTGGTAAGGTAAATTTGAAGTAAAAGCATACACTGCGACATTATAAGAGACAATCAGGAGTATGCTCGCTATTATGTGTACATTAGAATAATAACTATTGAGAACTTACACGGTTCACATCACCAACTATGTCAATGCCATATAACTAATATGCCCATACTTCTTATTGTCCTTAAGATAATGATTATGAAAGTGGATAGAAAATAACCTGAGCGAATTCAGAAACTACACAAAATTCTTCTGCAGTCTCAAAAGAGTCGAGCATTTCAATGATATTTTCATGCTTTAGCTTCTTAAGGATCTGCAGTTCATAAAACAATAGTGAATCATGGAATAAATTATATGGAAATAAAGTGAAAACTAGTTCAGCATTTTTAACAAAAAAATGTAACACTCAGTGTTAGTTAAGTGATAAAGATTTATACTTTGTATTACACTATTACGTACATACAAATTTATAATTCAAATATATATAATGGTAGCTCTATTTTTAGCTGCACTACATATCAGCATATATCAGTCCATTGAAAATGTTATTTCTAATATACTCTTTTTTACCTCAATCTCCTGCCTAAAATTCCGAAGATCTTTGTCACTCTTCCCATTTTTCATTATGAACTTCATAGCAACAATCTGAAATTCATAAACCCGACTTTCTTAATGAAAAACAATAACATATCATCAAATAGCAAAATCTAACGAAAGATGAGACTTTACTTGGCCTGTATATTTTCTCCTTCCTTTATAGACCTTCCCAAATGAACCTTCACCAACAAGCTCAATCACATGGTAGTTCTCAACACCCATTTTCTGCAACAAATATACAAGATTACGAAAATTGGCATATAGTGACAAATTAAAATTATTTAGTATTGTAAAGTTACTGAACTTAAATTTGTGCTAAGGAAATGTCTATGATCTAGTTACTTTGCCACATGCTTCGAAATCTATTACTACCTCTAGTCCAAATTACTCGCAACTTAGGAATATTTTATATCTCATAAATAATACCCAAAGTTGCAAGTAATTTGAACCGGAGGTAGTATTTAAGTACGTGCATAGTTTACTCTTGCATGTTGAATAAATGGAAAATTTGTTACACAATTCTAAAAAAAAATCAACGATTATAACATTCAGACAAAGAGTTAAGATCACAATAAACACCACTAATGAAGCAAACTACAAGATTAAGGGGTTAACCAAGCCATCAATCCATCACAATAGCCAACAGGAATCATAACTACATTATTACAACAATGATGCTTAATTGCAATAATAATCTAGAAGAAATTACACATTTGTATCATACTAAAATCATAATACGAAATAACATTATTACATAAGGTTCAACTCACTTTTCATTTTAAGTGGTTCCTAACTTCAACTCTTAAAAAGAAATACTCGAGTATTATTTTATCTCAATTAGGCCCCACTTCATGAGGCTCCACATACATTACTTAATTCATTTTCCTTATAATCAAACTACGTAGTAAGTGGGAAGAACTTTATGGAATGGAATATTCATTATTTTATACTCTGTAATTATTAATTCCTTATATTTCCGGTAAATCTAAACTCTACATAGTAAATGGGAAGAACTTTATGAAACGGAATAGTCATTACTCCATAATTCATGATTGTGATCAAGCAACCAAACAGAAAAATGAATAAAAATCACTAAATTTGCAACAATTTCATCAACTTAACAAATTATTATAATGAACAAGATTATACACAAAAAACATCCACCCCAAACCCTAATTCTTAAACAAGTTGAAAATTAAAAATCAAGTAATCAAATACATCAAAAAATTGAAGCAATTAAGCTCGTAATTAACTGACCAAATTATGAAATTATCTCAATTTCACCAATTGGAGCCCTAAATCACATGAAAGAAGTGTGATGGACGATGTTCACGGCTTGCTGTTTCATTGGGAAATTGGAGAGGAAAGAAAAAGCGCGGTTTTAATTCATAATAATATACTCCATATGTTTGAATGTTCCTTAAATACGTATGTCTTCCTTATTATTCCAGGCAAAGAATTGAATATCATATTGTAAACGTTTTATTTTTTTGTAATGTAATACTTTTAGTTTAAAATTTAAACTTTCTAGGCTTAAAAAAAATAAAAAAAAAATAAATAAAAAAAATAACTTTTAGTTTAAAATTTAAACTTTCTATGCTTTAAAAAAAAATAAACTTTCTAAAATTACTTAGTTCATTTAAACATTATTTAGAAAATATTACAATCAAAATACGGTTTTTTCAACTAATGCCTTTGAACTTTTCAAAAATTCACCAAATACCTTCAAGTTTTTCAAAATTCACCAAATGCCACTGACATTTGTTAATATTCACACCGTGACCTCTGGCGTTAAAGTTTCGTTAGCAATAAAATTTTATTTCACCAAATGCCCTATCTTTGTTAAATAATTACACAAAATACCCTTATTTTTTGGAAGTACAATGTCTAGTTTGAAATTTAAGGAAACTAGCAGTTAGTTTTGATTTTCAGCCTTTTTTTTTGCATAAATACTCGATACATAGCATATCTCTTATTTGTTTAACCACAAATTTTTAACACCATGAGTTATCAATCTAAATAATCCTCCTCAATGTATGAGTACTTTTGTGTAAGAGTTGCAAACATCCTCCATTCTTTTGAATAACCTTGTCCAACGGACTTAATATAGCAAACTCAAGCCCCTTTTATGCGGCTTGACAATTAGTTTATAGTTTTATACCCACCCTAGTTAGAGTGTTAAAAAATTGTAACAAAAAATACTCCCTTTGTGTTTTAATAAGTGTTAAACTTTTACCACATAGTTTTAGGCAATATAATTGACTTAAATAAAATAAGAGGCGAGTGGGGGGTAGTTGGAGTATTTAAAAATAATAAAAGAAATATAATGGAGTTAATATTTTTTTGAAAAGTAATGATTGTAAGAGAAAAAAATAATAAAAAAAGTAGTAGATTTGGGTGGCCTGGGGATCAAAGAGGAGAGAGATATTATATAAATATAGTTTTTTTTTGCCAAAAAGGAAGTATAACACTAATTAAAACACGATCACATTTAACACTTATTAAAATACGGAGGAAGTAGTGGAGTTAATAATATGTCATGAAATAACTGTGCGTGACATGAGATCCTCACAATAAAAGTAACTTATTATAAGGATCATCTTCACTACTTTGAACATATAAGGTTCTTCACAAAAAAAGTAAACACATAAATACGGAGTACCTTTTTTAACAAATTTTCCTTTTTATTTTATTTTATTTTTTACGGTTTTCAATTCTATTATTAAATATAGTGAGATAATCATAAATAGTGAAAATAATTGTGCGTGACACGAGATCTAACTTTATTGATATTATATATAAATGTTAAATCTTTAATGACTCTCCTAATTAAAGCATGCAATATTGGTTCTCTATCATGAGAATTTCCTTGTCCTTCATACAAAAGAGATCGACAAAGTCTACCTAACATGTATCTAAACCGAACTTGTCATCTAATAATAGTGATTATGATTTGAACGGAAACATTCTTGCAATCTACCTAATAATTCACATGAAGAGATTCACATAACCTACAATTTTGTCTTTATGTATTACAATGCTTGTGTGTAGTTTGTGTCATCTAAATATGTTTAGATAAGCTTTAAAATTTTTGTTATACCTACCTATATGGTTTTACATATACATCCAATCCTAATTATTAAGCTACATGTAATTTGGGCTCATGCTTAAGAAACTTAAATGTGAAATATTGTGAATATTATCCATGTTAATTATATTCAAAAAACATACTGTAGTAGTAGTGTGGTACTGTTTGTTATTAGGATGACTTTTTCAATCAATTGGTAAGGAAAACAATAAGCAAATGGAAACTCAAAATTGATCAATTGGTAACTCATCTCATATACTTTTGAATTTTGATTCAAATGATTAAAATTGACAATAAGGCGCTTTGGGTCTTAGGGCTGGCCCTATACATTTGTTTTTGGGCCTTAACACCAAAAATATGTGTTAATATCTTATTAATATCGTGTTATAATGTTAATATCTAACTAGTTTAGGTCATGTGTCATGCATGGTAATTATCAGTGTTATTATCAATTTACAACTATTTAATCAATGAAAAAATGTCAAAAATGAGTGTGAACTAAACTACCGAAACATTTAGAAATGAAACTAGTCATGAAAAAACCGATTAGCTAAATATGTACTTTAAAGTTAAGCATTTGAACATATAGTTATTTTATGTATTTCAGTGTGGCATTGTTAAAGTGTTATTTTTCTTTTTAACTGAATGAAATTTTTTAAAGTTTTGTACTAACTTTGCGAATAAATTTTCTTTGTACACACTATTAAAATCTCTACTATTTTAACTAAAATTGTGCAACCTAAAATATGATATTATTTCTTATTCAACTTTTCTTCGTCCTGGTATGAACTCTAATTAGATGTCAATATATTTTAAATTATATTTGAGTAATAATTTATATAATAAGTAATAGTTATCAATCAATAAATTATATAGTTTTTGATTGATGTTTTTACGTAAATATTGGTTATCAAGGTAATTCACTCAACAAAATAAGTTATAAAAATCTTATGTTGATAATCTACTGCATATATGATATTTTTCCTAAAGAAGTTATTGTATTTTATTCTTTCTAAAATTAAAGATCTAGATACTCCGTAATAATTATTTTCTTACAATTAAGGTCATTTACATTTTAGTCAATTTTTTTTTACCACATTAAACTTTACTTAAAAGAATATTTTCTCCAAGGTAATAAAACAATATATATATATATATATATATATATATATATATATATATATATATATATATATATATATATATATATATATATATATATTTAAAGACACTTCATACGATGACACGTGTCATTACTGTTGTATCTTTTAGTATACAGTTATTGATCGATGATTTTTGATTTTTTATTTTTGATTTATGCAATGCTAAATGCCTTAAATGTTGTACTCCCTCCACTTTTTCTACCTTCTCATATATGGTTCACGTAAAAATTTGACCATATTTTATAATTATTATAATAGGAAAAAAAAATTATCGTGTGGGAATGTGTGAAATATTGTTAGATTTGTTACAGTTTTTAATTGTACAATTTTATTTATACGAAATTAGAGATATTATTGGTCAAAGTTGCATGATCTCACAAAACATAAATGAAAAGATAAAAAGAACGGAGGGAGTACAACACTTCAAAGTACTAAAAAATTAGATTGAGAAGGCAGTGAAGGCAGACTGAAGAAGGAAAAAATTATTGAAAATAAAGTGGAGAACTAGAATTGCCATGTTGTAAAGAACACAATAACAACAAAACCACATCAATAAACCCAAGACAATACATCATGATTGGCTAATGTAAACAATACATTGCATCCCAAACAAAAATATGATGGGAGTGATGATCAAATAAGATTATAATATTAATGTCACATAATAATTGTGTACTTAAATAATATAAGGTGTTATGTATTAAGTACGATTAATTCAATAAGAAATGGGGACCTAGCTTAGTCATCCCTAGACAAATTAATATTTTATAATTCGTATTTACCAATTCAACTAAGAAAATCAGCATCAGCAGTTGGTCCATAGCTGCTTAATAATCAGCCTTGCTAGCAAAATAAATTATCACTTATTATGTCATCCCTGGATAAGCTCAATGACATCTTTTTATTGCATAAATATAGCACACTATATTAATTCTAAACTTTGACATAATTTTTTTTCGGCTTACTATTGTCTATAAAGGTTTTTACTCGGTATTAAAAAAATTAATTAAAAATTTCGGTTAATAAATAAACACATACAAACTCCTGATGAATCTTTTTGAATAAATACACTATTTAAAATTTATAATGTGTATGATAAAATCATGTTTCAATCCACATTATATCCCACCATCTCTAAAATATACAAACTCTTAAATAGACCCGGTTCACACTAATTTATTGTGGACCACTTATAATGGAGATACTATGGTCGTTTTATTAATTTAAAAAAAAAGTCACTATGTTAAAATAATGGTCATTATGTTAAAATAAAAGTGATTGTTTTTATAAAGGTCATAAGAGATAAAAAATTTTAAATGAAAATTTTAAAATACTGGTCAATATGAATAATATAGGTCACTAGGTTAAAATTAGGATCATAACATCATACTTCAGGTTTGCAACAATATTAAAAATCACACAAATTTTATTAAAGGTTACTATGTTAAAATTAAGGTCACTATATTTAATATTAGGGTCACTATGTTCAATACAAAACCAGTTGCGCACATGTAGAACTTCGGGTCCACAATAATATTATTGTGAACCAGGTTCATACAAGTTTTTCTGTAATTCTTAAATGGACCTGGTTCACACTAATTTATTGTGGACCACTAACATTAGAGAAAGTATGATTGTTTTATTAATAAAAAAAAAAGTCACTATAATTAAAAAAAAGTTCACTATATTGAAATAAAAATCATTTTGGTAATATATAGGCCTAAGTGGTTATTTTTGTAATGAAATATTTTATATACTGATCAATATGAATAATAAAGGTCACTATGTTAAAATTAGGGTAATAGCGTCGTATTTCAAGTTCACAATATTATTAAACGTTGTAGTAGTTTTAATAAAGGTTACTAGGTTAAAAATAAGGTTACTATGTTAAAAATAATGGTCACTGTGTTCAATATAATGTCAGTTGCGTGTGTATAGACCTCGGGTCCACAATAATGTGGACCAGGTCCACGCAAGTCTTTTTGCTCTAAAATATAGTTCCAAATCTTTTAAACATCGGAGTAATTTATTTTTGTGAGATAATTACTGTTAAAGTGGAAGTATCACTTTTCTAAAATCAAACACCAAATCATTTTTATTTTATTTATTTAATTAAAAAAAAGGTTTTCAGGTTAAAAAATAAGATAGACATTATGTGTGCAATCTTTTATGCCTCACACAACTAATACAATGGGAGTATGGGACCTACATATTTTCTTGTTTGAAGAACCTATCTATTTTCAATTATGTATTTATATATTCCTATTTTTAGTCAAAGTGGCTAACAATTTGGCTTTTATTATTAATGATTTTGAATACAATACTCCACTAACAAAAGGGATTTTGTATTATTTTTTTCTTTTTAATTAGGGAATAATCATAATTAACTTGCATCCTCACTTATATATACATACAAATAATAAAAATCAATTCTTCGAAGAAAATTAATCAAGCTGAGGAAGGAATGCAGAATACCATTATGGTGCTCAATTCAGTCAATTGCACCTATCTCTTTCAAGTATGCTAAGATGCATTAAGCCAAAAAAAGTGGATCACACTTCACATTTCACTTTTATTTTGTACTTTTATCTTGGTTTATTTTCTTCATTCTTTGCTTATATGAGTGCATTGCTCATGATAATAGTTGTTTAGTACAACATACACCCTCCATTATTTCCCATCCTTTTTAACTACTATGCATACATATTAGGATTTTTTAGATTTTAACACCTCACAAAAACCCAAAAATAGTTTTTAACACCTCCATAAATATATATATATATATATATATATATATATATATATATATATATATATATATATATATATATATATATATATATATATATATATATATATATATATATATATATATATATATATATATATATTTTAACACCACACAATTTTCCAAAAAATGGGTATTACCACCACTTAACTGATTCTGTTTAGAAATCCGTTAAGTGGGCCCATAAAGCCATGTGTCGTTTTATTATTGGCCAAAAAATTAAAAAAATTAAAAAATAAAAAATAAATAAATAACCTAAAACTACCCCAGCCACCCCAGCCCCACCACCGCTCTCCCCCCAACCCACCACTGCCCTCCCCAAAGCCACCATCGACAACGCGTCTCCTCCCCCTCCCTCTCTCAACCCACCAGAACGCCCCCTTCCCTCCCCCGCACCCGCAATCGACCCAAAAACCACCAAACCAGCAACCGCAAACGACTACGAATCTGTTAAGGTCACTCAGCCCTAAAACCGACCGATTTCGGCCATTTGTGGCCGGATCTGTGGCCGTTTTGGGGAAAGAGGGTTTTGGGTTTTGTGGTTTTTGGGGGCGAAGCGGTTGCGGGAAAGGGAGGGGGGGGGCTTCAGGTGGCTTAGGGGTGCGACGACGTCTTCGGTGGTAGGTTATGGGAGGTCAGTGGTGGGTCGGGGGAAGGGCGGTGGTGGCACTGAGGTGGTGGATGTGAGGTTTTTATTTTTTTAAAAAAATCTTTTTTTTAAACAAATAAAAAGGTGACATGTGTCATCGTGGATCACACTTAACGGAATTCCTAAACGGAATCCGTTAAGTGGTGGTAATACACATTTTTTGTAACTTTATCTGGTGTTAAAATCTTTTTTTTTTTTTTTTTATGGGAATGTTAAAAACAATTTTCGGGATTTTATGAGATGTTAAAATCTAAAATATCCTACATATTATTAAATTGTCAAGTTTAAATATCGATAATTTAATTGATTATAGCTCTATTCTTTTGTACTTAATTACAAAATGCATCTGATATGATTTAAAATGAAAGAAACTATCGATTGGAAACTATTGAATTCAATTGATGGGGAATTGAAATTTGAGTCCGAAAGAATAAGGTTTAATATAATACTCTTGCTTGTCTTCTCACGTATATATGTTTACAACAATTTAATCTACAAAGTAATCATCATATTGTCATATCCCTTGGCGTTGATGTACGTAGTACTTGTAAATGTTTTTTTTTTTTTTTTTTGGTTCGATCAACTTTGTTGTGTTGTGTTTTTATATTCACTTTATTCTATTTTTTGCATACTTGTTATCATCTTATATATTCTTATATTCCTCTTCCTCAATAATTTACATTTGTTACACACCTATTTCTTACACACCCATTTCAATTTCACTACTCCATATTATTTATTTAATCTTATTAAGATATTTCTTACTTTCGCTTATCTTAATTTCTAACTTTTCAAGTATTCCAACTAATGAGAATTTAGTAAGAATACTTAAATATTCACACAACATAAAGTACATCAAAAATTAAATTAATGCATGTTTTTTTTTTCATACAATCCCATGCATGTATACTCTTATACAGAGTAACATATAAAGCTAAACTTTTAGCCAGGTCACGAGGCATCGACACTTGGCGTTTCAACTTTTCGCCAAGTGTCGCGCCACGTTGGATAGATTTAAATAGACGATTAAAAAGTTAATTTAAAATTCTATTTGGATATAATTTTAGGATAAAATTGTTAGTTTAGAGTTTTATTCTCAATAAAATACCAATATTTCAAAGGTACAAATTGAATTATAATTTTGTTAAATTTTTTTTGCTAAAATATAGCAAATTGTCATAAAAGCACATCAATTCCTAACTAATTTTGTATCAATGATATGTTTAAAAATTTGACACATAGATTAAAATTTTATCTTCACAAAACTAGTATATATATTTATTTATAAATTCATATAAATCAAAATATACACATCCTTATACAGTCATACAGCCTTGCAGTTGTTAGGGAAGCCCCATCTTTATTAGGTACGTGTTCCCAACTGCATTACGTAGATCACTTATAGTAGGTTTATGTTATCGGTTATTTCCTTTGTCCCAAAATCTCGTAAGTTGAAATTTCATTATCAAATCCAATTCAATTTTATACTTATATATATTACATTGTCATTTATTGTTCGATCGAGTAATACTCCCTGTAATTAGAGGAAGATCACCAAGACACCAACGTCCTGCCCTTAAGATTAGGACTACCAAACATTAATACCCTTGGCTCAAATAATGTTTTATACACTTTTTTTTTATTATTATTTTATAAAATACTCCGTAGTTCTTTACCCGAACAACGCTCGGATGTTGACAAGAAAAAAAAATTATAGTTATATAATTATATAAGCTTGTATTTATTATAGATTTTGTATACATTTAATGTTTTATTTATTAAAGTTGTTATTGTTCTATCATGTGTGCTTTATATTTTTTTATTATTATTAAATATTTTTTTTTTTTTTTTTAAAAAAAGGTTTTTGGCGGAATTTTTTTTAATATAATCGCGACACGTGGTACTTCTACAATAATCTTGGTGATTACTTTAGTGTATAGTACTAGATACTATATACGGATCGGAGTATGTTTTGGGGTATTGCACCTCTTTATTATTTGCAATAAAAAAATAATTATACTACGTAAGGGCCTGTTCACATTTACTGAACTGAGCTGAGCTGAACTGAACTGATTGGAGCTGAACTGAACTGAACTAATTGGAACTGAACTGAATTGAACTGAGTTGAAATGAATATTTTATGAGAGGGGAAAATTAGGAGCTGAATTGAACTGAACTGAGCTGAAATGAATATTTTATGAGAGAGGGAAATTAGGAGCTGAACGGAACTGAACTGAGCTGAAATGAATATTTTATGAAAGAGGGAAATTAGGAGCTGAACTAAACTGATTGGAGCTGAACTGAATTAAACTGAACTGAAATTAAGTAAATGTGAACAGACCTTTGTCTAATTAAATAAGCCACGAAAACTTACAAACTAAAAATTACATATAAAGAGGTCGCGGAGATTTAAACTTATGATATATTATACAAGATTCATTCATTTTTGGGCATTTATGATTTGCATGCTCGGGGAGTATTAGAGTCGATATGGGTAATTATGTTAATATTGTATATTTGTCAAGTTTATCTTGTTTGGAGTTTTAGATAAGTTAGGTTTCCTTTTGTATTGTGTATATATATTGTCGTTATAATGAATGCAAGGACTAAGCCATTTTCTCCAATTGTTCTTGAGTTTGTCATTTTGCTACTAGTCATTAGTAAAACGACGAGTAGCATGTTGACAGCAAGATGTCCAAAATCAATAATGATTGCATTTTCCAAAGGAGTAACCCGATCTATCCTTAAAATAATTGGTGTCAAATCCGTTGTACCAAATTTGGGTAAGTTCAACCAAGGAGATAGCATTCCAATTGGGGCAAAAAAGAATAGTCTTTCAAAAACGTTTACTACTTGTACAGTTGTACTATTGCAAAAGATGTAAAACCTTGATTGGGTTAATTGATTTCAATACGGCAAACGTTGAATTTGATACCATACCATGTGATTGTAATGGAAATTGAGTAATTTTACAATCTCCTCCTTATCTAGAAGCAAATTGAGTAATTTTAATTACCGAATAAGATAAAGTCTAGTAGCAATTCAAATTTGAATGACTTGATCAATTATACTAGAACTTTAATAATGGAAATTGTTTGCAACTTTACTCCACTATTGCATGCATATTTCTAAGGAATTTTGGAGGAATTCATCATGTATACAACCGTTCACAAAGCAAAATTTAAGGTTTTTTTTTTCCACACTTGCTCCCAACCTACAAGTATATTTACAAAGAAACTATAGCCTTGGTTATTGTAATTATAAAATTGACACTTAACAACATATAGTTTTGTATGGGAAATTAAATTTACGAGTGTGGTGTAAGATTATATATGAATATGTTCTTCCAGCCTCCCTTTTTTAATTTGCCTTATTTTGTTCTCCCATGCATATAGAGGTTCAAGTGGTTGTAATTGATTAGAGGAAAACATGCATGACTTCATTGAATTGAGGATGTATGTGGAGGTTGGTTCTTTGACTCGTTCCTCTACTAAACATGAACTGATCTAGGCAATGTATTATTTTGAGTTGTTTCTTTGACTCATTTTGGGCTATTAGATATTTGACTTAACTCTTTGGTGTAGTCTAGCTAGTCCACTAGCGTCAGACACTGTTGTTGAACGTCGGTTGTCAACGTCCACTAGCGTTAGACATCATTATTAAACTTCGGTGATTAACCATCGGAAAACAGTTGTCAACGTCAAACATCAGAGTTAGGAATCACTATAGTTCATTTAATTTGATGTCATTGCAGTCATCATACATCAAGCACCGACATTTGGCGTCACTAAAACATAGAAATTAGTGCCGAGCATGCCTTGATTGTCTCAACTACCTCTTTGATACTCTCTTCCATATTTGAACATACAAGGACTATCTCATTGACCTTTAATTTCCAACCGACTGAACCTTGAACACTTCACCAACACTTGTGTAGTATTACTGAATCCCTTCTTGATAATAGTTTAATAATTAACTTTGTAGAATCCATCATTGTTGCAATTTTAACCTAGTAATGCTAGTATCATCATACAAGTTATATCGATAACAAAAATCTTCTTGTTATAAATACGTATTTAAACATATTTGTGTTGTACTAATCCAAATAATTATGTACTTGCTCCATTTCTATGTTTTGCACTATTTATTTGTCCTATTTTGACTAATGTTTGTGATTTATACATAAGAAAAAATATAGTCTTGTGGGTACTTGTTGGAATCATCTCAATGAATAGATTATTAATTTTCAATTTTTAGAATTTATACTTATTGGTGATTAAAGATATTAGTGATAAAAGATTAGCATCGACATGCGTGTCCAAGAGAAATGGAACAAGTATTTAAAAACGAAAGGAGTACATAATAAAAAGCATTAAAAAGATTAAATTTGAGTAACTAATAACTTTAAAAAATACTGTTTTGTAACTTCTTTAATTTGACGGATGGATAATATAAGAAAATTATCCGGGCTCTTTAAAAAGTAAAATTTCAAAAATGCCCTTAAAAAACTATACAAAGATTTATGTCCTACATTAGGTACCAAACTTAAAATGGTGATGAATGAAGTAGCTAGCCAATTAAGTTGCTTGAAGGCAATGACTAGTCGGATACTCTTGTGTTAGTTGATGGCTTGAAGCAATATAATGGTGGCTATCTACTATTCTACTCTGTATATATTAGACCATACTTGCTTTCATTGCTTTGCTTTCAGTATTGTATGCGCAGCCGTCGCATTACTTTTGCATGCTATAATGGAATTGGTACTAACCAATTAACCAAAGCTAGAAGAGTAGGTACCTCGTGCTTTCTTTATTTTCAAGATGTCACAGGGTTCATGTTTTACGTGCTTTTTTAGCAGTTTAACCCCGTTTTTTAAAATTCTAATTTTTTAAATGTCGGATTAATTGCAATATATAGTTAAATTATGTAATTATTATTTCCTCAAAAAAAATTATGTACTCTATAATTATTATTGTGGATGTCAACTACTATTCATACCAGTAGTTGGTTAAAATGTTGGGATTGTATTCAAAATCTAATTAAGATGAAAATGTTTATTTTCTTAGTTGCTTTCCCATTTTACATTTTTCTACAAACTAAGATTTAAATTTCTTAAGCAAAAGGCAAAAGCTAACGAATGCGTCGAGGGCGTTAGATAAGCTACCAAAAAGTAGAAAGATTAAATTAAAATGAATACGGAGTATTAATTACACTGATCGACGCGTAATTTTATCATGTTTTCCCAAATTAATACCAGTTTAGGTATTATTTTAAATCCTCATTCGTTAGCAAGATCCATAATTACCAAAAAAAAAAAAAAAAAAAACTTCAAGAATGTTGATACAAAGTAGATAAATGTAACAAACTATTCAATCTTAATTCTCATATTACCTATAGAACATGACCAACATACTTTTTTAAAATCTATTTCAATAATTAAACCTTATCAATTTCGCTTATCTCCTAACTTACGAAACTTGATCGCAAATACTTAAATTATAAATGTATCCATTATTCATTATTGATTATTACCTAAACCTCTTGACAACTATTTGGTCATGCAATTATCACATACGTAGCACAAGTTATTTATTAAAACTTGAATTAATCATACAGCACACAAACATAAAAAAATTTGCACAACCATTCAACTATATTGGTTTGACCAAAAATAATTTTAACAAGCACACAATTAAAGAATAAGATCAATTGAATTAGTAGTAGTGCTAATACCAAACACCTCAAAGAATAATTCAAAAAATTAAACTAAACAAACCAACTTTCTTCAATCCTTCCTTTTTTTTTTTTTTTTTTTTTTTTTTTTAATATCACTGTAATAAAATTATCATTATTAATAAAGTCTTCCATATTTTCGGCTTTAATGTCTTAAAAATTTTCCAATCAATCTACCTTTTATTATTCTTACATAAAAAAACCTTCATTTCAATTTATAATATATGCTTTTATAATTTCATTTCATCTGATTATTACTGAGAATTTTTCTCTCTCTTTCTCTCTCCTCCTCCATTAATGGCGGTTTCTCCGACGATTTTCCCACAACGCCGGCGACGACCATCTCCGACGTCGTTTCTCTCTCCTCAGCTCTCCACCGCCGACCTCCTCCGCGCACTCCACTCTCTCTCCTCAGAGATCTCCGCCCTCAATCCTCCTCGCTTTCTCTTCAAGCGAAACTCCACTTCGATTATACGGAAATGCTGTCTTCTCGCCGTCATTTTTGAAGAAGTTTTCCGGCAGTTTAATCACCGTTTTTCTGCGCCTTTTTCGCCGTCTTCGCTTCTTTGCTTCGAAGAGATGTTCATCGTTTTACAGCGAATCAGAGCTTTGATTGAAGATTGCTCTAATGGCGGAAGCAAACTATGGCTTCTGATGCAGATTGAGCCGATTTCCAGTAGTTTTCATGAGTTGACTTTGGATTTGTGGACTTTGCTTGAAATTCTCCCCAAAAGTGAGCTGAATTTGAGCGAAGATGTTGATGAATTGCGGAATTTGTTGATCAAACAGTGCCGTGAAGATAAATCGTTTGTTGATCCTTCCGATAATCGATTGCGAATTGAGGTTTTCACCATGCTTGATTCGATTAAGAAGGAGATTGTTCCTGATCACTCGAAACTCGCCGAATTGTTCGCGAAACTCGGAATGAGCGACTCAGCGAGTTGCAGAGAGGAGATCGAGTGGTTGGAAGACGAAATTCAGTGTCAAACCGACGAGAAATCAAAATCAGAGGTGATTTCGTTGATCGGACTTGTGAGATACACGAAATGCGTGCTTTTCGGCGCTTCTTCAAGCATAAATTCCGACGAAAATTTTCGCCGGAATTCTTCGTCGGAGGCGAATATTCCGGCGGATTTCCGGTGTCCGATTACGCTTGATCTGATGTCTGACCCTGTTGTTGTGGCTACAGGACAGACGTACGATCGAACCTCAATTATGCTTTGGATCGAATCAGGTCATAACACGTGTCCCAAGACTGGTCAAACATTGGTCAACACAAACTTGGTGTCTAACAGAGCGTTGAAGAGCTTGATTGCTATGTGGTGTAGGGAGAGGCGGATTCCCTTTGGGGCGGCCGAGAGTAGTGAAGGTCAAAACGGCGTCGCTTTGAATAAGGCGGCGCTCGAGGCGACGAAGATGACGGTGTCGTTTTTGTTGGAGAAGTTAGGGTCTGAGTCGCAGGCGGTTGATATGGTTAACCGGGTTATATATGAGCTTAGGGTGTTTGCTAAGACCGACTCGGATAGCCGAGCTTGTATAGGGGAAGCCGGGGCAATCCCCTTGTTGGTAAGGTACTTGGGGTTGGATCATCCGAAGCTACAAGTTAATGCTGTTACAACGATACTTAATTTGTCGATTCTTGAGGCGAATAAGGCTAGGATCATGGAGACTGATGGTGCGTTGAATGGTGTAATTGAGGTGCTACGTTCGGGTGCAACATGGGAAGCTAAGGCCAATGCGGCTGCTACAATGTATAGTTTATGCGCGGTGAGTGCTTATAGGAAGAGGCTTGGGAAGAAGACTCGCGTTATTAAAGGATTGCTCGAGCTTGCTAGGGAAGGGCCTACGAGCTCTAAGAGGGATGCCTTAGTCGCGATATTGACCTTAGCGGGAGATAGAGAGACTGCAGGGAGGTTGGTTGAAGGTGGGGTGTTGGATATGATAAAGGAGGTTATGGTCGAGCTACCAGAGGAAGCAATGACTATTATGGAAACGGTTGTTAAGAAAGGGGGTTTTGTTGCAATTGCTGCAGCTAGCCATATGATCGGGAGACTAGTGGCCGTGTTGAGAAGTGGTACCGATAGAACAAAGGAGAGCGCGATTGCCACCCTAGTAATTATTTGTCGGAAAGGAGGAGCAGAAATGGTGGCCGAACTAGCAAGGATAACAACCATTGAAATGACCATTTGGGAGTTGATGGGTACAGGGACTGCAAGGGCTAAGAGGAAAGCTGCCTCGCTAATGCGAATACTCCGGAGGTGGGCAGCTGGTTTGGAAGGAGATGTATTGGAGGAGTTCTCTATGACCATGGCATTACAATGAATTCATAGTATGTGCCATTGTCGTTTAATTGTACAAAAACAAAGGTAGTTTGTCAAAATTCTTTTCTTTTTTTCGCCTTTGAATTTAATTCCGATATCATTTGTACATGTCCTACATAGTTGTAATTGTTTCCTTTGATCATTTATACACAAAACATGTCAATAGTCATTTGTTTTTCTGTTGTCTGAATAAACATAGAACTTCTTGTTTGTTATTAGCTAGCTACACTTGTTCCACCAAAACCCTTTCGAGATAAACACAACACTAAGCTGTACTAGCAGTAACTTAAAATTCAGAACTTGCTGTTTGTGTGAAATTAATCCTGGAAGGTAGTCCGAATGTCTGATGAACATTGAATTCTGTTTTTAACTATCGAAAGTTTGCTTCAGTTTTTCTGCTATGATTTGGTCGAGTTTACTGCAGTGTAGCACCTGTATTAGATTTCTAACTTGGTTGTCCAGTGGCTTATGCTTCTGATAGAAACGAACGTTCTGTTATGAATCGTTAATGTCTTGTTAGATTGCTAACTTGGTTGTCCAGTGGCTTATGCTTCTGATAGAAACGAACGCTGTCTTATGAATCGTTAATGTCTTTTTCCCACACCGAAATTCAGCTAGTGGACGTTCTTTGAATTAAGGCAACAAGTTGTCTTGTATTAACTGTTGCCAGCCTCGCCGCCTCTGGCTTTCTCTAAGCATGTCTGAGTGAATATGAAGTTAACTTATTCATGTAGACAAAACCTATGCCAAGTAGAAGAAACAGTGTTCCTTTATCTATCACCAAACTTCTCTGTATGCTGCAAAGTTTCTCATCTATTCTTTGACATTTCTTCTCAAGATAGCTAAGACCTAAAACAAAAATGTGAGGAATAATGCAAATATTTTAGTATTTATGTTTGGAGCATATTAATTTCGTATCAATTGATCATGCATTCGAAAGTGTAGGTTGGTGTAGTTGGTAAATTGGTAGATTAGCCTGATTCTTACTCCGTATTATATTTTGAAGTCACTGAGTGAGTATTTCCTTTATTCTCCTGTCCCACTTTCATAAACCTAATCTATAGATTGATAATGGATTGGATTTTGAATTTTGTCTTTTATGCGAGTTTTATTTATGTTATCTATTATTCGGGACAATTATTATGAGATAAATCAAACTATTAGTTGAATATGAACCTCAACCGTTGCTTAATTCTTCTCATATAAGTTATACAGTATACAAGGTAGAAAAACAATTTTTGACAATTGGAAAAATATTCTCCACTAATTACTTCCTTTTTCTTGGTGCTAAAAAGTAAAAATATTCTCCACTCTAATAGAATAGGGAATTAGGGATGCTTTATTAGTCATTGCTCATTAATTTTTTCCTACATCACCTTTTTTTATAAAAAAAAAAAGTAAAATGAAAAAAAAAATGAAATTGACAATCCCAATACCAAAATCTACTTGAAAACATTATCTGCCTACTCATCATTGACATGATAAAAAACCTTTATCCAACATAAAAATAAATTTGACATTTAAAAAAAAAAAGAAAAAGAAAAAAAGAAAAGAGGTGGGTCATATGATATGATATGACGGCCCAAACTTCGAATAAACTGAATGTGCCGCCAACAATGTTAAATGTTACAGTGAATGCCATCTATTTTTGTCTCCCACCTAAATTAATTAAAACCCACCTCTTTTTTTTTTTTTTTTTTTGGTACTCTTTTTGTCTTTCTTTCACGCGGTTATTTTTTTGGATCTCTACAATGTCTCTAGTCTAGCCTTTTGAGCTTAATAGGTTTGATTCTATGTTTCATTGTTTGTATTTTACAACTGCACTATTTTCTCTGAAGTGTGAAGAAAAGAATATTTCTACCATTATGGTTAAGGTGTCGGCAATCCTCAATTTACAAGCAATATTTTATAATTTCTCCATTATTTGATTTTTGTAGGAGTGTATGATTTGGATGATGCCTCAAATTATTCTAATATTTCATGTAATAGGCTTCATATCACATGCCCAACTTATATCTTTATTTTAATTTTTAGCATGTACTAATATGATAATAGCTCAGTGACTAATATTTTAGAGTTTAAATCAATTTATGACGGCTCTTCTAAATGTTTTTTCGAACCATAATAATGTAATACATTTTCTTGATTAAATTTTATTTTATTTTTAAATAGAGTAAAAGAAAACATGATAGTTAATACTAGGTGAGAACAATGAATATTACTCGTACGTGGTAAAATACATATGACAAATTTCTATTTTGATTGGTCAAATGTTTTCATACTTCTTTCTAAGGGAGCTCCGGTTTGTATTCATGTTAAACAAAAAACGTTTATACAGGGACAACTTTGTAAATAACTCAACAAAATATCCCAGTCATTATTAATGGGACCTATATTTTATAAAATGTATTAACTTATTTATAAAATTGCCACTTGATACACACTTTTTTACTTATTATCATGAAGATAAAATTGTATTTTTTCCTACACGATAATAAAAGATCTTGACCAAGCTTGTGAATTTATACCTCCATCGCTCAAACTACCTTATGAAAAGACAAAGTAAATATCTTTAGGAAAAGCAAAAGCTTTACAAGGTCCCATTTAAAATTGACACTTTGGGCACATTTGAAATAATAAGAAATGATTTATCACGAATTTGATGCAACCTACCACAACATTGTTCGTATTAGGTCGTGAGAAATCAACATGCCAGGTCAAACTTCAGCCTAATAAATATTTTCTATGTATCGGAACTATATATATATTGCGTGACTCGATATTTAGGGCAATATAATGTCTAATTTGATGGCTTGAATTGGCACGAGACCATCATGTTGTACCATGATGAGTCATGCTTGATCGATAATAGGTGCTATAATACGATTATACGAAGACACGAGTTGAGTATGATCAACTACCATACGCCCATTTCTAAGTGTAAGGCTTTCAATCCCCCCTAAAGACACTTTGAGGGTTTTAGTAGGGATCTCTTACCCTTCTTCCTCACTTAAAAGTATCCGACCTGTAAATACCGGACGAAAAAACCGTAAGCATTGAGCTACAGTTAGGGTCTTTCTCCTTACCTTCAAAAAAAAAAAAAAAAAAAAAAAAAAAAAACAAAACTTTTCATTAAGGGTGGAATGGCTGCGCTTCCACGTTCATATAAGGGAGTAGAGGAAATACAAGTGTAACTTTGGACGGAGTACCTTTTTTGCTTGTACATGAGTGACAAGGCTTATAAATTGGGTAAAGAGTCCATTAATTATGTAATTCATGCCTAATTACATTAAGGGCTATTGTGGTTGTTGATGGAAACGTGAAACAAGACCTAATTTTCTCATTATTGATACGAAAAGTCATTTATAACATGCATATATTTCCTCTACTCCCTTATATGAACGTGGAAGCGCAGCCATTCCACCCTTATTTAATGAATTCTCTATTCGGACCAATGACTTATTTGACTAAAATTAGTATCAAAGAACCATTGGAATTGTTTATGACCACCCCTATGTGAATGTGACCATTCCAATAATAGTAGGTTTATTTAATACTTGTAGCAATAATCATCGTAAATCATTTGGCATAATCCCAAATAGATTATTCTCTACTTAAAATTTTTAGGCGCTACCTGTTAATTCAATTTATACTTATAAATGAAACACGTATCAAGTAATCAAGTTAGACCCTTACACGCGACTTCTAGCACAAGTCGCCCTTGAGCATTTTAATAAGTCACCCTAAATAATTTTGAAAGTATTGACATGCATGGCTAATCAATGAGAGCATATCCTGTTGACCCAAACAGTCCAAATCAACCCTTCAATCTAGCAAGTTTGGTGACAAAGTTGGTACAGCCCAATCCATTCTCCTAACTTAAAATGGATGATTTTTAAAAGAAATTGATTACTAAAATCAAAGATACAACCCATTGCAAATAAGAATTTGGGTTCAAAACTTCTTAATCAATCTATTAACTAATACTAAAACAAAACGTTGTTAATTGACACCATTCCTTCTTCAAATTGTACACATTTTACTTTGACATAATTTTTTTTTTCTCGCAAATTTGCTATAATGATGTCATTAAGTTTTTGATTTTTTTTTTTTTATCTAGTAAACCATTCATATGCTTTATTCTTTATCCCTACCGAGTCTTTTTTTTTTCATATTAATATTTCAATGTTCAAAAGTGTTCATTATGTTTTTTTTTTTTTTTTGGTATATTGATAGAGTATAAAACATATTCCTGGGCCTCAACCATCAGTTTAAGCTTTTGGTTGAGTTGGTCCTTTAACATATATTTTATAAGTAATATGCTTATAGTAGAAATTACTTACCATGTATACTAAAAAATTAGAAACTTTCTATCTCCATATTATAAACAAATCTTACAATGTGTTTTGTTTAAAATCGTGCATCACACAAGAACTAAACTAGTATATCATATAAAATAAAACCCTTACAAACACTAATAATTGAACGACATAAATCGTTACAAAAAAATAAATAAAAAATAGGTACAACCGATTGCACATACGATTTTTATGTTCCGATTTGAGAAGGCCCAAAGTGAGAACGAGTGCGGACATAAATGTAATGAACTACCACAAGGCCCATCTCAATGTATGTTAGCACCGACACGGCTTGTATAGCTGACCCAAATCCTATTCCCCCAACAACACCAAAGGTGGCACAGCATTACTTACTACTACGTACGACTACTCGTACTTTACAATTTAAAACCAAGCCAAAAACACGGTTACACACTGTTTCAAACCACCTCACTTTCAACGAACTTTCATAATATTTATATTAGTCTACCTTTTACTTTTATTTGTCATACCTCAACCACCCCTTGTATTAGATTTTCTTATATAAATCTCAACCTTAGGTTATAGCACCTCATTTTATTCCATATTTCATTTCATTTTTATTCTTTCTTCCTCTAAAAGAAGCTTTATTATTTTATACCTACACCAAAATTTAAAAAATCTCATCATCTATTAATCTTTATTTCAAAGTTGAAAAAATGGCATCAAAAGTTTTGTTTATGTTATCATTGCTAGTATTATTGGTTACTACTTGCCATGCAAGGCCACTCTTAAAAGGGTTTGCTCTAAATAACAATGTTTTGATTGGGACCGCCTCAGCTCCGATCTTAAACATTGCTCTGCCTATGCAGTTTTTTAAGGCTGCCGTGGAGCAACCATCTTCGCTTCCAAGTGGTGGCAATGCTGGAGGAGGCACAAACCTCGACGTTGAAGATAATAACAACATGAGCAAGTATAACAACATGAAGTTGAGGTCATTGGTTTTAGCTGCCCTACCAAGGGGCACTAAGGCTAATTCTGGCCCTAGCAAGAGGCACAATGAGTTCAATACTTAGAAGATCATAAACAAGCTCAAGTTTATCAAGATCATATTTTTTTTTTTTTTTTTTTTAAAAAAAAAAACTGACCAATACTATTCTTTTATTCATTCTTTGATTTCATAGTTGTTATTAGGATTATTATTTAATCATTCCTTTATTCTTTAGTTAGATTTTGACACTTTGTAATTGTAAATTATTTATGCAAATTCATTATATACTTGGTAGGTGATATAGTAGAATTGAGAGAGAAAAAAAAAAAAAAAAGTTAAAGCATATCATAGTGATGTAATAGGCTGATTCCAATACCTACTTTTTATTCGAATATTGGACGGCATGTGAAATATAAACAACATTTTCTCATATGTCTATCTTTGTCACTTCTATAATTAAATCATCCTTTAGTTCTCGTTGGCAAATTGTTTTCGACTTATTAATTGTTTTGTGTAATGTAAGTGATTTTATTGATTAATATAAGTTTTGTTAGTTTGATTCACTAGTTGTTTTTATTACGTATATATAGTTAGTTTTCGACTTATATTGATCTAAATTGATCTTTTCGGATCAAATATGATTGATTTTAGTTGAAAAAATAACCTTGTCTTATTTATAAACTTTTTGAGTAAGTGATGATTATTGTTGATATTGATCGTATTGACAATTATTTGCATGATTAGATAAGATTCTATTTCTTAAGATTTAGTGTACAAGTATACTCTTCCTAACTTAATTAGTCTACTTCTAGTACTATATAGTCAAAAGAACTTATAATCCTTATTAACTAGATGCACGGTTCTAGTAATTATTTTATTTAATTTAAAATTGTGTATATTTATGAAGATCATTCATTAGTTATATGGATAAAATTCCTAATATCATAAGATACTTTTTTAATTTTAACACTAAAGTTATCTTTTGTTGTTTTATTTATTTTATGTGACGCACTGACGCTTGAATTTAAAATCCTAAACTTTATTCACTAATTTTGCTTATGTGAAAATTTAAATTTTTAATTCAAAAAAGAAATGACAAATCTCGTTTTTTAATTGATCAAAATAAGTCTTTTGCCTATGCGTTTATTTAATATACTCGTTTTGTTTAAAATGTTAGTCTCATTTATAATCGTTTAACTATAAAATATTATGGGAAATTAGTCATATGAGATTTAGTTTTATTCGTCTCGATGAGTACATTATTAAAATCAGACTTTTACAACATTTTCTAGGGAGAGATTAAAGATATTTGAGATTAAAAATTTGCATCCATTTATGTAAAAAAGATAATTATTACTTAGTTTTTTTTTTTATTATTGTTTTTTCTTAGAGAAGATAACTATTGGTTTTTAAAAGTAATTTAAATTTTAATTATTCACTATTCGTTGTTTTTACCTATGTGTCAAAATTCTTAAATCTTATTCGTCACTTTTGCTTAGGTGGCGAGTAAATTTTTTAATTCTAAAATAAATTATTAATCTAATTTTTCATTGGACAAAATAATACCTTTTCTTATGTGGCGCGTCAAATGCTCCCGAAAAATGCCTACTTTATTTATATATATTAGATTAGAAAGTGACGTTTTTATAAAGTAGTAACTAATCACACCAAAAAGCATATAATATGATGTGCAAAGAATAAAGAATAAAGATGAACCATATCATTAACCTAATAATTATGATTTTAAAAGCAGTGGCCTGTAGGAGACACTTATCTTTGGGACTTAATTAGTGACTTTTATAGCTATTAATAATTAACTTGTATCATGCAAAACACACACACACACAAAACAAAACAAACAAAAAAAAAAAAAAAACTATTATTACTCTATACAGTTTCAGTTGATATGTCTATTTGGAATATTTACAGATATAAATGAAAATGAAATTCCATCGCTATTTAATTTTTATATTTGGAATCTTTTTATGAGAAAAAAATTAAATGGTATAAGCGTAAAGGTTAAAAACTTAAAAAGTGATGGAGGGAGTATGTATTACTCGATCTTGAGATGAATCCATAAGAAAATAATACTTATACGGGATTTTGTTTCAACATTTTATTCACCGCGTGATTTCAATATCAGCTATTTATAATCATGTCGTTGATGAATTAATTCTTTAATGACATTAGCTAGAACTATTTAGACTTTTTTCAAAACATAACTATTAGTCATTAGAAAAAGTTGGCTTTTTTATTGCTAATGAATGGACACTATTGAATAGTTATAAAATAAGATAAGAAAAATGCATTGCACCCGTACATACACAACTTTATTTGTAACAACAATGACACACATAAACTAGGATATGAACAAACAAGAATGATGGCAAATACAAAATTTCAATCCAAGTTTGATTAATATTCAAGAATTATGACATAATTTAGAAGATAGAAGAATTAATTTATCAACATCTGTATATGTGAAATAAGTGCATGGATGGAAATTTCAATAATTCAATTAGTCATAGTTTAGTTAAAGTTGAACCACAAAGTTTTGGCCCTAATTTGAAGATGGAAGTTATGTTTGTTTTTTTTGTTTTTTTTTTTTTTTTCATTGAACTTCATGAATAACAACTTTGACTTCAATTTTAATACCATATCAATTAATTTCTTTTTTATATTTATTTTTATAAAAAAAAAAAAAAAAAAAAAAAAAAAACATGATTAGGGGCCAGTAACCAAGGCAAAGGCTGTTCCTTGTTTTACACGTTACATGTTGACTGGCTAATTCAATTATTTAAATAAATTTTTAATTTAAAAACTCAACAAAAATTTTGGCCGTCAAACTTGACTAAAAATTAAGTATATGTCACATTTTATTAACAAGTATTTATTTATTTACTGTAAAAAAGATATACAAATATTGACTTTGGTGACTAGTAGTGGGCCGATCTAATCCAGTCCAGGTTGGCAATTGGTATATGGTATTTGGAGGACCCGCTTTAAAAAATATTTGATCCAATAACACCCATTTTATTTTATTTTTCTTTTTATTATTTTTATTTTATTATTAAAAGTAGGTAAATTGACGGCAACGTACAAACCAAATAACATTCTTCATTCTTGTAATCTTGTATGAAAGGAAAGGGTTGTATTTTAGAAGAAATCGAAGACACAAATTCTAAGATTAAGATTTTAAATTTCTTTTACTAATTCCGGTAAAATATGTATGTGAAAACTCGAACGTAATTATTCCCTCCGTTTCATAATGTTAGTCCCCTATACTATTTTGCGCGTTTCAAAAAAATCTACCCATATTGAATATATTTCATTTATAACTTGATTTTTTTTTAATTAATTGATTGTGGATTGATGACATGACTCTAAGTAAGGAAATTTTCACCTTTAATTATACAATCATGGCTTGTGCTTTCCTAATGAAAAAAAAAAAAAAAAAAAAAAAAAAAAAAAAAAAAAAAAAAAAATTGGGTAAACTAATTATGAAATATGTTGTACTTTAATGTTAGATTCCAAATATATTTATTTTCTTATTTTATGTGATTGATTCCATACGGGACTAACATTATGAAACGGGGGGAGTAACATGTAAACATATATCTCGTATTGACTACATAGTATATAACATCTTAAATTAGTTATTAGGTTGTTTAATAGAATTTTTTT
Source organism: Chenopodium album (assembly GCF_948465745.1). Taxonomy (NCBI): domain Eukaryota; kingdom Viridiplantae; phylum Streptophyta; class Magnoliopsida; order Caryophyllales; family Amaranthaceae; genus Chenopodium; species Chenopodium album. The sequence goes on along the minus strand of NC_137836.1, from coordinate 1,749,766 downwards.
TTCCCTTCTAATAGACAAGTATTAAGCTCATAAACTTTAAATTTTCATGCTCCAATCCAGTTATACATACACGAAGAATCATAATAATGATTTATCAAACTATATAAATTAAAAAACTTCTTAACCTCAACAAATATTGATTGTAGGCAAACATGCAAAAACATAGGAAACCACCCGAGATTGCAAGTGTTTTATAAGAATTCTAATATAGAATATTTGATTAATTAGTAGATATTGTGCAAATATTTTAGGTTAAGGAGAATAAGATCGTAATATTTCCGATCTTTGTGCAAATATTAGTATATTTGTTCACTAATTTAAATTTGGTAAGGATCGAGAACGTCTAATCTAAAAGTTAAAGAAGGTGTAAGGAAAAATGTACAATGAGATTGGGAAGATTTGATCCGACTCTCATGATTTGAATCCTTTCATTTCACTAACTTCAATCAGTGAATTGTTATAGGCGGGGCTTCACTTTAGCTGCAGACTATTCGAACCAATAATAAAGCCCATTTTCTGTTATAAAGGATACAAGTAATATTTTGTCACAAAACCTACCTTCTCTAATGTACAATTTATAGTTTAAGAATACAATTGAAGATTTTATATTCAACTTTGTTTATTTCACCTTTTTTTTTTTTTTTTTTATTAACCCAAAAAAAAAAAAAAAAAAAAAAAAAACACTTAGGATGTTATCTATCAACTATTGATTTGTAAAATAATCGAAGATATGGGCTTTTTCGATGGGGATTTATTTAACTTTTCATCATATCCATTTCAGCCCTACTACAGAGAGCCTGGACCAGTGGGCCACTATCTATGATGGGCTTTTGGGCTTGAAGTATTTCTACTATCACTCCTATTAAGCCTCAAGACCCAAAAAAAAATGTTTTTTTTTTTTTTTTTTTCCTTATGGATGAGAATAACAATTTCATTAATGTATAGTCTTTCAACATCTACAATAATAATATAGATTTGTAATTCTGTAAACCACAAATTTTGAGAAAAGAATACAACTTTTACAATCAAACTCATTTTAATACTCCACTACTTCAAACTTGATGCAAGCAATTTGTTGATCTTGCTTTTACTAGACTTATGCTTGGTTCAGTTCACGGTTCACTTAATCTAATCTAGTTTGGTAAGCAACCGTCTTATCAACCGAAATGAAATTTTGTGCAAACTTTGTGTAAGACTATGTTTATTACAAGTGCCATAAAACCATTTTTTCCAGGAAAATATTTATTTCTATTCTCATAGTCTCAATTGTCAATGAATATATTATTGAAAAGTTATGAAAAAAGCTAAGTACTAGAGATGCATTAACTTGAATAATTACAAAAATTACTTAACAAATCTACATACAAATTCATTATAACGTTTTCTTTTGGCTCTTACCCAAAGCTCCAAACGGGATTGTTAGAGTAATAAGACGAATATTAGTGGGACATTTAACCTATATTCAAGTTGTACATTGTAATGTTCGTAAACCATGGATGGTTGTAACTTGTACTTGTACCGGCCAATTTTTGAACTAGACAAAACAAAATACGGTCGACGGCGACGGCGGCTGCTAGCAACAAAAATGACTCAAGTAACACTATATCTTGGCAATCTTGCACGTTCAAGAAAGTTACAAAAATACGGTCATCCGTTTCCACTTTAAAATTGCTAAATGACAACAATTTTTTTTTAAAAAAAAAATGGAAATGAAAACATTATTATAACTAATCTTTTCGATTATTTTTTCTTCCTATTAGCTCACTACATATTGCACGATCTTTAGTGTACATATTGCGTGGTTTTATGGCTGTCGTAACTATGTTTAGCGACAATTTTTGTTATTTTTGTGACAGATTTTGACTGTCGCAAAATCACTTATTTTTTGTAATGGGAATATTTTTTTTCTTACATGTAATTCATAAAAGACGGTCAAAGATCTGGTGAATAATATAAAAGTCAAAGCGGATTAAAAAAAAAAAACAGAGGAAGTACGTCATTCAAGTATTTGGCTTTCTAAGGGTAAGGGCTAAGAGTTCATAACCAAGTTAGAGTATGTTTAGATTGAAAGAAATTGAGGGAAAAGAAGGGAATGGATAATATGGAGGGAAAAGAACGAAGGGAATGGATAATGTGGAGGGAAGAAATATCTTTCATTTGGATGACAAATTAGAGATGAAGGGAATTAGAGGAATTAAATTCTAAGAAACTGATCTCTAGCTAGGACAGTAGAGAGATTTGAAAGGAAAACTCTCTATTCTTCCTTTCCCTTCCCTTCACGTCCCTCCCTTTCTTTTCATTCCCATAACATTATCCAAAAAAATTATGGAGGAAGGCCTCAATTATTCAAAAAGCTTTATAACATTAATTAGATTTGATTGTAAATTATGAGAAGCTAATACATGAATATTATACATTGAGATTGAGATGAACCCAATAAGATTTTACATGCTAATTATGGCTATCCATTCCATTATAATTAACAACTTTAATTTTTTATTCTTTTCACTATTTATATACGGAGTATTAATTTTTATTTATTTTATTTCATTTTATTTTATTTTTTTTTAATAAAAAAAACTTATAATAATAAAAAGTTATTATGTAAAATGTTTTAAAGTAGATTTTATATAAATCTAAAATTCATAATATCAGCTTTAATTTTTTATTTATTTTTTACGGAGTATGATATTTATATTTACTCTGTAAATTTAGGGTCAAAATAATGCATTGATAAGTGTGTCAAATTCGATTGTGTCAATTATTATAGAACAAAAATAGTGTATGGACAACAAAAGTTAAAATTCTTTTAGTTTGATCCATGAACAAAAGTTAAAATTCTTTTAGTATAAATATTTTCTCTTCTTTTTTTTTTTTTTTTTTTTAATTTTTTTTTTTTTGAAGGAATTTCTCTAAAGTTGTTAAAATATCACAAAAAAATGTTATTGGTATATATTTATGGTGATCTGAATGTAACTTCTAGAAATGGACATCAATGAATAATTTTTTTTTTTTTTTAGACATTTAATGAGACAATTTCATCATGGTCCCAAAAATGAACAATAACATGTTAATGTTTTATAAACTAATAAATAAATAAAATTCCAACCTATTTTCCTATAAGAAAAATAAAAAAATCCAACATATTAACATGTAGTCTTTGACGCAGAAGTTTTAGGCTGTAGGTTTATATTGTACGGGTATATTATAGGGGACCAACTTATGATTATCTGATCCTCTTTATTTATTTCTGAAGCATATTAAATCCAAAATTGTTACAACCCCAATTTTTAGAATTGAAAGATGAATGTCTTTTAATTACTGACTTTTCCAGCATTTCAAGCGTGTGGCAGCACAACCCTTGCCACTAGCTTCTCATCACAATATCCTTTCATTTTTTCCTCCATCAATTACATGTAGGATATGATCAATCTATTTTTTCTTGAAATGAAAAGGTTTACAAAAGTTAAGACAATCTTATACTAAAATAGAAATTCTCAACAGAATTAATATAGAGTAACTTTTAATCATGACTATTTACATGGAAATTAATATGTTGTTGTGTTTGTATATATGTATGTTGTTACATAATTAGCTTTTTACGCGGAGAAATGACCTAGAATTTGCCAAACATTATCATTAAGCTTATTGAATCTTCTACGAACATTGAGCTGGCTCGACCCTACAATATTTCATGACGATTAAATTGCTCAATAAATATTAATAAATTATTACAATGCATAAGGTAACGTCCATTTCAATTAAGTAATCCAAAAACTACGAATTTTGTGAAACTTGGCTCATATATATATTTTGGCTACTAATGTAACATCGGTGTCAATCAGCTAGGTTAGTTCGTTGGTTGAAATTTTGGATATGATATCAACCTAAGCTAGTTCAAAACCTGTCTACTAATAAACTATTTGTGACTTTTTCTACACCAAAAAATAAAGTTAAATTTTAAGTATATGATGTTTTTCGTGAAATCAATTATTCAAGCTAGATTTAGAAAAGTTCATTTCAATTACATTTAAGCTCACAATGAAATTTAAAATATGATTCTGGCGCATCCATTGTGAGAGTGCATTTTCTATGCTCTCTTCATATAGAGATATAACAATATCAATTCAGAGTGTCTCAAAATCAGTTTTCACACACACCGTACGTTACCTTACACCAATACACCCATACACCTTAAATTAACAAGTGTATATGTCAAAGTTAGGCTGTCATATAAGTGTCAGCTTCAAGATTTAGAATAAATGGTCCTTCATTAGTACAAGCTAAGCTAACTTAATCATAAGGTTGTACGTGCTTCTCATATAATACTGGTCCAACCAGCTAGATCAGTTGTCAGTTGTACGTTCTAAGTTACCATAGATTGGGGTAACCTAATGTACTATGATGGTCCTAAATTTAGCTTGGTCGTTTTTTTAATTGGTCTGAGTCATTTGGTCTTGGACTTTGACCATATATTCATGCATGTTGGTTTAAGTCTAGGTTGGACTGGATTAGACTAAGAACTAGTTAAGTTTGGTTCTTTCTTAAAGAGTCGTTCCTTAGCTTCTTGTCGTTGATTTTTATTTTTTCTTGAACACATCCTATATCTTATACTTCCTCCCTTTCTTAAAATATGCAACAAGTTGACTTTATACACTTAGTCACTCACTAATAAAGTCAACTTGTTGTAAGAGCAGACTTCATAAAATATTGAATTTTGCATCCAAGCATGTTTTATCTAAGTATATTGTATACTATCCCTATTTCTTATTATTGGCAATTAATGAGTTTGCACGGATCTATAGGCAAAATTTGTTTGCAAGTGTATGTATGTTAAATAAAGAAAGAAATATAAGATGCATGCGATGAGGAGATGAAAGAAATGATAACTTAATACTCCCACCGTGTTTTAATAAGTATTACAATTTGACCAAATACGCATGGCGAGTCACGATTTTGACCATCAATTTATCTAATTATATGTTAGTAAATTATAGGAAATTTTTAAATATGAAAGTATATACATTCTAATAAATCCAACAATGTCTTATACAATAACATTTACTTTATGTATATTAATAAAATAATCAAGTCAAAGTCATTATGTAAATAGTGAAAAAACTTAAACTGTAACACTTATTAAAAGACGGAGGGAGTAAGGAAATATCATATGTTATAAAGTATATAATATGAAACATTCTTTATTGACAAAAAATGTTGCTGATGATCTGATATGAAACGGAAATAGTATTATTTTGAACGATTATTTAAGTACGGGAGAGGATTAAGGTTATGTGTATCGAACTACTAATTCCCACAAAATCATCAAACGCTCTAAACCCTCGAAACCAATATTTGTTAGAATAAGGCTTTGAAGTCGACGTCGACGAGGGTTGAAGATAAGAATCCAAGAAGCGGCTAATTGTAAAGAACAAAAATTAGGCAACAACCTCCTAGCTAGCTTACCAAGGGGGACCGTGGGGCTTTATTCTTCAATTCATATCATTCATTCAAGGCTTCAAAGAATCAAAGTGCTTTGATTTGTAAGTTGCAAATGTTATTTCTTTATTGATTTCTCTCATTTATTGCCAGCATGGCATATAGGCATGAGTGCATGACTATGGGACTTTTTTTAACGATCATAAATTACAATAATTCTTATTATGTGGATGTCAACTAGTTTAGTTAGTTCGAATATTGAGGTGAAACCCTAGTTAGAATTGAATCATGTTTACATCATTGCCTTTGCGATTCTATTGACTCTATATATGCAGTACACCAAAATTAAAACCAAAAGTATGATCCTTATATATTAGTCTAGACTCTCTATGAGTTCATGAGTCTAGACTCTCTCACATGTTAAGTCGGCCCAGCTCCATAATATAATTGGTGGGTTCGAACTCGTGACTTTAAAGTCACAAGGTGATTTCCCCACCAAACCTTACCATGCAAGCCTGTTTGGTTTTATTCCATAATAGCTCAGAGTAAGATAGATAGACTCTAATCTTTTACCCTAAAAGTATGTACATGAGTGTATGAGTTCATGTATGTGACAATAGAGTATTTAATTTGTAGACGATTGGATCTACTATAAGCTATATGGTGTTAATTATAATATCTTGGATGGATTAGATAATAAATCTCATTTTTAAGGCCGTGGTTGTTCCACGACCTAAGACCTAACACACCATACCATCTCAATGTTGCATGAATTTAATTGAGTAGCTTTGAAACCCTTAAAATCCAACATAATTTTCAGCTGAAATCCACCCTTCACACGAGTGAGTGTTAATTGTATGGTATAGTACATGATACAGCTTGAATCACACAGAAAAGCTAATTATTTATTCTATCAACGATAGTTCGTTATCACCATTCTAACTTATTTCAACTTGGTCCCCTCTAATACAAGTACGTATATAATATAAGATTATGATGAGATAGATTGAGTACGTATATCTCATGAATAGTCCAACCACTACATTGTCACAATAACAAAAATTAAATTTATATTATATAAATCTAAATGTTTGTGCTTTGTATATGGTTTCATATGAGTCTACTTGCGTAACATACCATACCCTAATGTTCCTGCACCAAATACTTCCTGCACCAACACGTTTGGACATAAACATCAATGTCATTTTTTTCCTTTCTTAGAGAAAACAAATTAATGGCGACGACACAACTTAATTTTGTGCTATTTCGCACCACACGTGTAACACAAATCCCATTTTCATATATCAGTGTATGATCAATAACACAATCGATGTTCACACTTATTACTCAAAAGAATTTGTTGTAACATTAGTATGTACGATGTATATATTGCTAAATGGGAAGTGTTTCTCCTCCATACGAAATCATGGAGTATCATGAAAAATACGTCATATAAAATCAATTTGTTTCGAACTATATACGTAGCATGTGTGATTCGGGTCATCTTTGGGTGGTGACCGGTGAGTTATCTAGCTAAACTTGAATCTTTGAGGGCATTTCTATTTATCCTATAAAATAAAATTATTCAACGTATATAATACACTTAAATCAATCATAACAAATGGCATGTAAGTAGTACTTAGATAAAACAGGACAAGGAATATTTTGTACCCTAGAAATATGTATTATTGTAGCTATACAAATATCAATCAAATAAAAAAAATTTTACTTCACCCATCATATCATATCATATCATATAACTAATATATAAAGCTAAACTTTTAGCCAGGTCACGACGCAGCGACTTTTGGCATTCTAACTTTTCGCCAAGTGTCGCGCCACGTTGGATAGATTTAAATACACTTCATAAGATTTAAAAGTTAGTTTAGAATTCTATTTTGAATCAAATTTTGATAGAATTTTAGGATAAAATTGTTAATTTAGAGTTTTATTTTCAATAAAATAAAATTTGAGTGTCGCGCCACGTGGATAGATTTAAATCGACTTCATAAACAGCTCGGACATCGTACGGGATACAAAACTAGTTTTAATATTACGAGAATTGAAAAAATATTCTACGAGTATAAGTCTTATTTAGTCGTAATACTTTTTTTTTTGTACGTGCGACCGTGCGAGTTATAAGTCTGAAAAATAATTACAGTGGACAATTAAGAGGAAAATTCAGTTAAAGTAAATTAATTAACAAGCTGGCAAAATTTATTACATCGTCCTAATTTTAATGGAGATTTATAAACTACAGTATATCAACCAGAAATTAAGACCTGAAAACTGGTTTTGAATATTATTTACTACGAAGTACTATGGAGTATGATTTATTATGCTCCAAAAATTAAACCAAACGGATCTTACTAACGAACGCCCCCGGGGCGTTGGATAAGCATTTAAAGTACTACCAAAAGTGGTATAAATTTGGGAAAGCATCACAAAATCACGCGTCGATCGGTGTAATTAATGTTCATTTTAATTTAATCTTTCTACTTTTAGCTAGCTTATCCAACGCCCCCGGGGCGTTCGTTAGCTTTTGCCTTTAAAAAAATACACCGTGTACCCTTGAAAACTAAAAGTTGCGTGTACCCTTGAGACTTTAAAAACTTGCACAAAATACCCTTAGATTCACAATAAATGTTATTTTGTTAAATTGAGACCCCTAAGAATCAAATTCTATCAAGTTATTACAGCTTAATGCTACTATAATGTTAAATCAATTAATTATAAAGTAAACTTAATTAGTAAAGCAAATCTAACACCCAAAAGTTTAGGATTTAGAATGATTGACGGAGTTCAAATTTTGATGTATGTAATTTATGCTTTTAGGCAATTTTACTACATAAATATAAAATATTAAAAGTGAGTCAATGTGTGGGCATAATTTTAGTTTGATAAGTCAATGATTTGTGTATTTATTAGAGGATTAGGGTATTTGGTGCATTTATTTACAAACCTCAAGAGCATATGGTGTATTTAAAAGTTTTCAAGGATACACGATGCATTTTTTAAAAACTTGGAGGTACACGAACGAAACAATTTCCCAATAATTTACTTCATGTAATTTTTTGTTGTAAATTCCACTATGTGAGTGAATATGTAATCTTAACTAAAATAAACTTATTAATGTATTTTATGATTGAACACGCATGTTGTTGGATCGACACGACATTGTCACTCCCTAAATGTCTTCTTTCATGATATATATGAGCTAATGAGCTAGATCAATAGAAATGGTGAGTTTATTAGCTTGTTTTGCACCTTTTTGTTTATCAATCTTCTAGAGAGTAAAACAATATAATGTACATCCCATTTTTTATTTCAATTCTACGACACTTTTTATCGAATATAATGCCCATATACTATTATAATTGACTAGTTCACTTGACTTAATTAATTGACTTTTCAAACTCCTCTAAATATTATCAAATAATCATTTGTAATTAATTGTGTTCTATGGTGGATCAAGTCATGCATTGTCCTCGAATGCAAGTTAGGGTTAATAGCCATGTTATCCCTATTATGAAGACACTTGATAAGCACTATGCAATAGCTAGCTAGTAAGAAGCTAAGCATAAAAGCTTTGTCATCTCGATATGTAAAAATAATTAACAAATTAGTCACAACTCACAAGAGAAATAAAAGGTTACTCTATATTTGTAATCGAACCTTGTCTACATCATTTGTCCATTATAACTCTCTCTCTAAAAAAAAATAGCCTTCAAATTTAGTTTTGATAGATTGCCTCAAGTTATTGAATTTCAACCTAATTAGAAGAAATGGTAATTGAATTAGGGCAGAAAAAACAGAAGTCGTTTCTTTTAATTGCCTTCTTCCATATTGTGCTATCATTTATGAATAATGGACCAAAAAAATTAACTATATGTAGATGGAACAAGCTGTATAATTATGGACAAATTTGGCTTTGGAAGCTCCTATCCTCCTTAAATATTTGGAAAGAAGAATTCATTGTGGCTTTACCAATCATACATTAATTATTAAAAAAATAAAACTATTTAGCCCATTATGGGATAAATTTGGAATAATACAGGATATGTTAGTATTACGGATGTCTCTTACCTAATGGTCCTAATCTACAATAACTCACCTATCACAAAAAAAAAAAGCACCTCTAAAAAAAAAAAAAGCACCTCTAAAAAAAAACCTCATACATTAATATTTTTGTTATTACTCATTGATAAATTACAACCACTTTCAAACTTATTACCTTCATTAGGAAATTATTATCATATGATTAGTGTAATATTATTGATTGATGTGACAATTAAATTCAGATGAAGGGATTACAACAATATATAATGTCAAAATGCATGGCATGTGTTATTATGTAACTGATTGATATTTTAAAAATCACACTAAAATAAAGTAAAGCCAAAAAAATTGAGCATGCTTGATAAAATAGCTAGAAAGTGATAAGACATATAGCCAGGTTACTTACAGAAGAGGTGCATTATTGCTTGGATATGCATGTCAATTGCCAAACATAGATACCACAAAATGAAAGTAAATAACCTTAAAATGTTCTCCTATGTATAATGCTGTACAAAATTCAGTGTACAATTTACTAATTGAAGGTAAAGTGGCATATTATTTGTTCTTTGTTTGTGCAACTATAGAAACATGATTTTGACAGCTTACAAAAATCAAATATGACTAAAATCATCATTTATAGTGTAGTGTCATACTTGTGGAGGAGCTGAAATTATGGGGAGCATCTTGCTAGAGTTTATGAGAGGGAGAGGGGACTCAGCCCTAATGAAGTAGCTAGGGAGGGGACTAGGGGAGGGGGTATCGCGGAGATGTGTGTTTCGTTGAGAGTAAATGTGATGGCACTGGATCGAGCTGGTCCATAGCATAACATGGGCATGGGTAAGCACAACACATCACACTATTATGCGTTGAGAGGGGGTTAAAGGTGGGTAACGCATAGTATTAACTAGTTAACTATGGAATATTAGTGTCTCAATTGTTCTCAAATAAGGGCATGTTCACTTGTACATCGCATATGTAACATATGTACAAGGGTCAATTTCAAAACTTGAGCAAATTGAGGTAAATTTGATTATATTGCATGATTATGAGTACTAGTTAGGCCATACATCATGTTGAATAATTGAATAATACAGTAAGAATTAAGTTGACACCAACAATATATGTATGGAAGGAGTGTATAACCTCATACAAGCTCGTATGTATGACGTTTTGTAAAATTAAGACTATCTGTTTTCTTCATCATCTTAAACAAAAATCATACTCCATATTTAGTAAAACTAGATTTAAGTAGTGATAATATGTTGACGAGTAGTATTTATACTCCATATTAAAATCTTAGTATAAAGTATTACGAGTATTAATTAAATCAGCAACTCCATATAATAAATGCAATAGTAAATTAGTATATATATTAATTCTCTGTCTAGAGACAATAGATATACTAAATAACCATTATTATTATTGTTAATTGATCAATCTTTAAGAGGAAAATTTTCTTTTTATGTTATACATAATTGTCCAATTGTGAGATTCTCAAATAATTGATTTTGTAGTTCGTTGATTCATTTATACTTTCGTATTTAAATTTATTATTGTCCTATCTTCAATAAAGATTCCATGTCACCACAAGTCCATGAAGCTCCCATACCGAAACACACGAATGTTCATTTCATGCAACTTTTGTTTATTTTTGTTTTTTTGGTATAACATGGTTATGTATGGCATGCAATTGTTTGTTCACAATTTACTTTAACTACCCCTTTTATGTTCACCATCACCGAACCTTTGAGATGGCTTAAATTTACTTTAATTGCTCTCTCGAGAATACCTTGAGCTAAGTGTACCCATTAGGTCATGAGTATTTTTTTTCCCATTATTTTCAATCTCGTTTATAATTCTCTAAATGAACAAAACTGATAAAATCCTTAGATAGACCAATCCTAGGAACCGGATCGAGGTGATGTTGAGATGATCATGAATGCAAGAGGCAAGCAATGAGAGAGTTAATATATAGTTAGAAAGTTTTACTTTCAATATGTATTCATTTAATGTAATTTGTTCGATTGATTTATGCTAATTTGGATGATTAGACAATTATATGAAATTCGAATTAGATTGAACCAAATGGTGTTGGGTCATATTTGAATAACATACATTAAATAACTAGAACGTGAAATATATTAGGGCCTTATTTTCAGTTCAGTTCAGTTCAGCTCCTAATTTCCTTCTTTTATAAAATATTCATTTCAGTTCAGTTCAGTTCAGTTCAGCTCAGTTCAGTTCTATTCAATTCAGTTCAGCTCAGTTCAGTCTATGAGAACAGACCCTTAGTCAACTAATTTTTGAAGTCAACTTGAGCCGAGTTGGTTTTAATTCACATCAAAATCGTATTATTTATAGTAGACGATATAAAATTTAGTCAGTTATGTCAGATATGCAAGGTGGGCGAACATATTGAGCAAGTTGAATTGATGGCTTTTTATTCACCATACATTCTATGAATATTTTTTTTACTTAAAAAGTTAAAACAAGAAAGTCCCAAAATTTTTGGCATTCGTTGGATTACTATAACTTCCTCAAACAAGCACACATTTCATTATTTAGATTTAATTATTGAAGGGTTGAAATAAATGCAATATCTTCTAACTCATTCTAACACACTCCATTAAAAGAAAGGTATCTTCTACGAAGTAGCCTCTAGCAAATAGATTAAAAGATTAATATGGTTGGTGCGTAATTTTATACCAATGTGTGATGTATCACCTCCCGACCTCCATTGTTATCATTCTTAATATTTCACATGTATATTAAAGTGACACTTTGATCATATTATAATAACTGTAAATATTAGTATGTTAATCCTATAAAAAAAAGTTATGGTAACATTTTGAAACAAAACTTAAGCTTCATAAAGCTATATGTATGTATAGATTACTAATATGCAATGAACAATGGTCAATGTAGAGTTTTTTTTTTTTTTTTTTTTTTTTTTTTTTTTTTATAGAGAGCAACAAGGGCGGGTGAGAATCGATCTCAGGATCTCCTGGAATCGGGAGGAAAGCTCCAACCACTTGAGTTATCCCTCACTCTCTCAATGTAGAATTTGTAAATAGTGCATGTAACGCTGAATATATTACGAATATTATTAGATAGATACTAGTGTTTTTCATAGTTAGATTAACTATTTTTGTATCTAAATGAATAAGGGGAGCTGTAATATAATTAATGATGAATTACTCCCTTCGTCCCCGAAAGAACGACCCATTTGGTCTAATTTTAGTCTAAAAAAGAATGACCCATTTGCATCAAAACACCCACCAATTTGCAACAATATTTGTGCAAAATTAGCTTCCCTATATAGAAATTTGATTTTCCATGTAATTTTATTACTTTCTCTCCCTATTTTTTACAAACCTCATGTAAATTTATATTTTCAATATACTTTTACTTCTTTTTATTTAACTTTCTTAATACCCACGTAATCAACTCAAATGAGTTGTTCTTTCGGGGACGGAGGGAGTACTATATCACCCTTCACACTGTTCGTACACCCTCAGCATTTGCTCTAGACGAAGCCAATAATGGACTCAAGTAGAGAAATTTCTCACGAAACTTCTAATTAAAAAAGTGTACAATTGGTTAACTGGACATAATTATGTCCATTTATTAGTTAATCAAATTAAAATAAAGTCCACATTAACTCCTCTTTAATTTTAGACTATTTATCATAAACTGATAAAAAGGGTAGTACTAAGAAGAATTTATAAATTTGGTTGGTTATTCTTAAGGCCCATAACTAATTGATTTTAGGATAAAATCATATTGACCTTATATAGTTATATGTGATCAAAATCCAATTGCCAATTTGCCATGACCTTAGTTTACTCCAATGAAAATTTATAAAATTTGTAAAGGCAAGAGTAAATTTAAAAGGTTAAAACCATCTCCATTCTAACTTGGTGAATCAGTAATTTTCTCTATCCATCCGATTCATTTCCCTACCTTATAAAAAGTATAAAACTACTCTTATGAATAGTGTAATGCCAAATTTATCCCTTAAAAAGTGTATTTACATATATGCCCTCATTAATATGTACAAGTTTCTATTAATGAAAAGTATTTGGACAATTATATCCTCAAAAATATTTATTTTCTTATTTTCTATCATAAATGTTAGTAGCCATGGTGTTTTTTAAAACAATAAAATTGTCTTGGACAATTAAACCCCTAAAATAGTTGTTACATATCAACAATTAAATTCATGATTTAAGGTCAAACCAAAAGAACTTCCGAATATGGCTAGCTATGGCGCGTGCATCGCGCGCGTTAGCTGTCCTCCTTTATGAAAAAAGTGATTGGATGTTTAAATTGTTGGTCCAAACCAACCTATCATGGACTATTAAGAGTGTCCAATTGTTATTTGACTAATCTACAAAGTATTAATTAGGTGTCATGAATGTAAATATTAAGTCATTTGACTTAATTTTAGTATTTATAAAAATGAATAAATCACGTGTTCTATGTATCGAATCATGATAAATTGCAGACTTCAACTCACTCTTTTGAACTAAATTTTGGTGAACTAATCTAGTTGTTTTATTAATTCAAATATTATTACTTGATCATAAAATTGTTGAATCAAAAAGTTCAAATAATTGGACTTTTTAAACTCAATCTTTTATAAATTTTTAGATTTCAACTTTCTTCTTCAAAGAATTAAGCTACTTACACTTTATATCATACAAGACAAAAGTCTTTGATTTATAATTGATACATGACTTGCTTTACCATGGCCAAATAAAAGAATTCCCTTTGTCCTAAAAGTGAAAGGGGAATTTTCACAAAGAAAAAGATAAATTTCTTTTATGAATAATTATGGTTTATTGGTTGTGGACCTAGTGGTCCTTGTTTATCCACAATAATCTTGCAATAGGGACTTTGATGGTCAGCTCCTACAACTCTACAAGAAAGATGCGTCTAGTTTTCTACCTCTATGATGAAAGAATTTCACTTACAAGTGTAAGCAATGTATTTTGGATTTAGGTTTTTTCAGGTCCATTTCATCCAACCCATGTATATAGAATATATTCAATCCTATGTTGATTTGAGTCTTGTGTGGGATTATACACAAGCTGAAGCTTATAATCACTAATTGAATCAATATTAGACACATTAACACGGTGGCGGATTCAGAAATTTAGATAAGGGGGTATGAAATTAATTTTAAAAAAAAAATTGAAAGTAATATGTAGAGTGTTATCATTTTTTGCCAACTAAAGTTTGAGTTATTAATTTGTTTAACTATTGTATAAGTCTTTGCATGTACAATGTTCCCATCCTTCAACAATGAGGTCTACATGTGAGTAAAAGATTATATTTGTGGTTAAAAAAAAAAAAAAGGAATCAACTAAGAGACCGGTTATTTGTAACGATTGGTCTATTTGGCTGAGAAAGTAAAGTGAGTTAGTCTAAGGACTCGATTTTGCTATATAACACTACCTAAGAGACGGGTCATATGTTACACTAGCTTCTTTGTTATCAAATTTATTTTATTCATATATTTATTTATGACGGAATGGGGTACATATGTACCTCTGTGTATCCCTCTAGATCAGTCACTGAATACATTAAAGTTTGTACAAATCGAGTTTATTGTTAGCTTTAAGTTACAAAGCTACAATCAATAAATTCAAACGATATTTATTTTTTTCTTTAAATAGGATTAGACATGATTTACTTTGATAATCTTATGGTAACTAAAAGAATTATGATCAAACCTTGACCTTACAATTTTTATTGGCTCAATAGTTTCTATTCAAACATTAACATATTTAGGTAAATTTTGATTAAGTGTATGGTTTTTGTACATGTTAAATTGTTAATCTTACAAATCTAGATTCACCTTACTTCACAAAAATGGCAAAAATTTAAGACGAGAAAAGGGTAATGGTTATTTTTAGCTATTATAACCAAATAAAGATACAAACAAATAGAAAGTGGTCAAAATGAAACACAAAAAAATTAAATAAAATCTATACAAACAAAACTTTATATTATACACACACACTTTCTAAAATCCACGAAAATCATGCACCCACCTCACCCTCTTCTTCTTCTTCCCTCACTCCTACATTGTGCCACTTTTTTCAACCATTGTGGACCCCCAAAATATACTCTCCCTCCCTTCTATTTAATTTCAAAAACCCACCTTTCTTCTACCCATTTTCCCCCACTCTTTACTTTTCTTTAACCCCTTTCTCAACCCCACTAAAAACAGAGCACCCAAAATCAAAAACAGAGTACCCAAAAAACAGAGGAAAACAGAGTTTACAAAAACAGAGGAAATTATGGGTAATCAGAAATTTAAGCTATCAGATATGATCCCAAATGCTTGGTTCAACAAAATGAAAGAAAACTCTACAAAAACTACAAAATCTCAACCCACAAAGCATAAAAAAGGCCACCTCCTCCCGCCACCGGTGTCGGCTTCTACCATCAAAACCACCATTGATCCGTCGAAGGTTTCGAACCCTGAAACTCAATGCCAACCTAGAAAATCATACCACATCACAAGAGAGCTCAATTTCAACAATACCCCACCTCAAGAACTAGACTTTCTTCCTAATACTCCTCCAAGAAAATCAAAATCATCTTCAAAATCAAGAAAATCAAGCAGAAGAACAAATTCAATATCCTCTAGTAGCTGTAAATCAACAGTTACTTATCAATCATTTCGTTCTAAATCAAATTCTCCATCTTCTCCTCCCCTGTTTGAAGATACTCTGCTCAAAACAGAGCATAAAACAGGGGATTACGATATCGTAATCGATGTCGATAAAAACTCTTTATTCAATGAAATTACCACATTTGATTTCAAACTTCCTCCAATTATCACCAAACATGAAGTAAAACCCATAAATCCAAACGAAAAACAAAATTTGATTACTACTCCGGCTTCGAAAGAACAGAGGATCAATACTCCTACAAAGAGACTTCCATTAGAAAGAGGAGTAAGATTGAAGATAAATTCTCCAAGAATAATGGGAAGAAAACAGGGGCAAAATGGTAATTATTCAAGTGGAAGAAAGAGCACAAGTTCAAAGAAGAGAAGAAGTATTTCAGAGAGTTTTGCAGTGGTAAAATCCTCATTTGATCCTCAAAGAGATTTCAAAGAATCAATGGTGGAAATGATTGTGCAAAATAATCTAAAAGCTTCAAAAGATTTGGAAGATTTATTAGCTTGTTATCTTTCTCTTAATTCAGATGAGTATCATGAAGTTATTATTAAGGTTTTTAAGCAAATTTGGTTTGATTTAAGGCACCAAAAATAATTTTGTGTAGAAAGAAATAGTTTAATTATCAAGTTTAATTTAATTATATTTAATTATTAGTAAAAATCATGGTATAGTTCACTAGTAGAGTAGTTGGAGTAAGAAATTATTGTATGTATGTATGATATTTTTGTCCATTACTATTAATTAGCTTTTGATATAATAATACAAAAGCTCTAATTGTTTATTTAGTTTTTCATTAGCAAGAACAGTTTGTTACTACAATATCAAGTTTTTTAATCATGGAATTTCTTTAATCTAGATTCCATGCATTGAAATTAGAAAAATATTTTTGTTGTGATAAGGTTAGTTAAGGTCTTATATAATTGTGCATGGAGGACACTATAGATTACTATGGCATATTTATTTTATTGTAGGTTGTTATGGTAAGGTTCTACTTGTTCCAAATTGCATTTAAATTGGAAATAATATGTAAAAAAACATATAAAGCCGTCAAAATAGAGGGAAAGATTCTTAATTATCATAGCGAGAAACATCTCATTCTTTTACCTTTGTGCCAAAAAATGGCGCTTTCTAGCTCATCAGAGACTTATGTCATTTTTAGTTACGATTGAATTTAGAGCACCAACAATTGGGACCCAAAAACCCAATTCAAATCGCAAATTCTAGTTGGTTAAACCTTGTTAAAGAAAAATACATTTATCACTCCCTATGTTGAGTATTGCACAACCTTACTTTTTTTTGTTTTGTTTTGCATACTCATACTACTTAGGGCTTATTCTGATTTACCGAACTGAGCTGAATTGAAATGAACTGAACTAAATGAACTGCACTGGATATTTTATAAGAGAAAGAAATTAGGAACTGAACTGAATTGATTGGAGCCAAACTGAAAATAAGTTGAAAAGAACATGCCTTTAGTAAATGTTGTATTAGGGTTTACCAAAGTAAATAAGAGGATAATTGTATAATTGAAGGTTTTTCTATCTCCAATATTTTGTAAGAGCAATATTTTTTATACCCAACCCCATTTTTTGTACGTAGTAGTAAATAGTAGTATGTGTTTCAAGTTCACACACACACCTTTTCTCAAAAAAAAAAAAAAAAAAAAAAAAAAAAAAAAAGGGTGAGTGAGTTGGTGTTGGAAGTGACTTCATTATCATTAATTAAATCACCTTTATTGTCTTGTTCGTAAACATTTGAAAGATTTAGATGCTAGATACGACTACAGTAGTTTTACCATTTATTTGGTCCCCTGTAATAGCTTTGCATAGCTCTGTCCTCTTTCATTTCTTGTAGGGTTGTTTTAAGTTTACATGTAAATTATGTGCTCTTCAAATATGTGTTCCCTACATTTTCTTTTTGCAAAATAATTCCACCGGCATGGATTTTAAGGATTTTGAGTTGAATTTGTTAAAATAAAACGAGTACTTTACTACAAGTATTTTTTTAATGCTCTGTAACTTATAATACTTTTTTCTGTTTGTTAATATATATATATATATATATATATATATATATATATATATATATATATATATATATTTTTTTTTTTAAATGTCCGTACCTTAATTACAAAATACAAATATATAATAATTATACAAATTTGATATTATGAAGTTATTAATTAAAAGTTATTTAACAAGATTTCACATTATTATATACCTTAAACACAGATCATCACAGTTAATCAAAGTGGAATATATGAATGATTCATAAATAAAATGTGAGTAAAAACACAAAGTAGTACTTGTATTATTGTATATACAAGTAGGATGTGAACACTCTCATATAGTCTCACTTCTTCATAAATTCATGCTCGGTACAAAAGTACATGATGAGGAGGATGTGACATTTTATTGTTTAACAATAACTTAATGCATTTATAAACAATTAGTGACATTCAAATTACTAAATCAGAGTTAATCTCATAAGGGGCGGTTCACTTCAGCTTAAGTTTAGTTGAGCGTCAATCAATTCAGTTCAGTTTAGTTCAGCTCTTAACTTCCTTCTCTCATAAAATATTCATTTCAGCTCAGCTCATTTCAGTTCAGCTCTTATCAGTTCAATCCAGTTCGGTTCAGCTTAATTCAGTAAATGTGAACAGGCCCTAAGCCGAATTTTTTTTAACAAGGTATAAATAAATACCTTAAAATAAATACTCAAAAGTTCTATCAAGTGTTTTCTAAGTTATGTTTATGCGTTGACAAATCAAAGTAGTTAGTTGATTGTACTGTTATGTTCTTCCCTAAAAATTTAATTTCCTTTTCCCAAAAGTTCTCTCAACACATTTTAATTACAGTAGTTTTTATAGTAAATAACCTATTTTTAAAAGAAAATTGTAGCGGTCCAAAATATTCCCCATATTTTTTTCCAGCTTTATTTTACCTCAAACTGACCCAACCATGAGAAGCAGTCGCTGAGAAAAAGCCTCCAATGTGTTTACAAAGTTAATGGAAAACTGTGTAAGTACAAGAGGTGAAAAAAAGCTCTGGTTGCAAATTCAAAAATGAAGTATAAAACTAATAAAAGTCGATAAAACTTCATGACTTATGGTCTGTTCTCTTACGTTGAAATTCAGTTCAGTTCAGTTTAGTTCAGTTCAGCTCCTAATTTCCTTCTCTTATAAAATATTCATTTCAGTTCGGTTCAGCTCAGCTCAGCCCAGTTCAGTTCAGTTAAATTCAGCTCAATTCAGTTCAGTTCAGATCAGTCAATGAGAACAGACCCTTAGTTTATTTAGTAAATTGTAATGGTTGTATTAATGCATGCATGGCAAGAGTTAAAAGATTACAAATACTAATACGTACATATCAAACATCATGGATTGGGCACGGATGTTATGTAGTTGTATGCTCGTATATGTACTAAGGGCCTGTTCTGATTTACTGAACTAAACTGGACTGAATTGAATATTTTATGAGAGAAAAAAATTTTGGAACTAAACTGAACTGAACTGATGGGAGCTGAACTGAACTGAAAATAAGCCGAAAAGAACATGCCCTAAATATAGGATATATATTTTTTCAATAAGAAAAACATACAGGGTACGGAGTACATATTAATTGTAAATATCGAATTCAAATCTTTGTGATGTGTTAGTTGTGGTAAACCTTTATCAACATAAAGAAAATAGGAGTAGCTAATTTCAAAATATTTGAGTTTTGTTTGTCTTATGTCTAAAATGATGATGACAATTATGTTCAAGTGAAATTAGGTGAGCACTTTACATTTAAAAAAATAATGACTTTTTTGTCTAAAGTAATATGGCATGATATTCATAATATACCCCTTTAAAAAAAAAAAAAAAAGTTAAAGTTGCTTAGGAGATTTCAAAAGTTGCATGGGATCTGCTATATATTCAACCAACATGAAGATAATTTGTGTTTTCTCTATAGCATGCCAAAAAATTTAGCCTGTCACCGAATTGTCTTTTTAATTTTCAATGCTACTGGTATTAATTTTAAATTTATTTGTTATAAAAGAAAAAAAAAAAGTTTGTTCGCACAACAATTTGACTTTGAGTTGGATCTACAAATTATTTATCTCCAATTTACTTAAAAATACTTCCATTATTTACACTCATTCGACGATCATTGATATTAGTCAACAATATAATGATTACACTCATTCGGCTTTTGCTAGGAATGGGTATTTTAGATAGATTTTTTTTTTTTTTTTAGGGCGTTCCACCTGTTTCACCTTTAAGGCTAATCCGGATTCGAGGATCAGTTCTAGATGGTCAGGTTCCAGTCTCCTCCCGAATGTTGTTGTGAGGGATTAAACACGAGTCCTCCCTACCAAGTGTAGTCTCAATCACCACTACACCAACATCCAATGAATTGATTTATATAACTCATTTAAACTTATCTAAATCTATTTATTTCTAAATAAGTTGAACAATGCATAGGGAAGCATAATAACTAATTTAGATATTGTACAAAGTAATACTACCTCCGTTTTTTTAGTTGACACGTTTTAACTTTAATACTATTCACACACTTTTTTTTAACCGTATTTTGCGATTTATACGTAATGAAAACATAATAATGTGGAGTCTTCTTAGAATCGTCACGGGATATATTTAAAAAAAATCAACTTTTTATAATTTTTGCTTTTCGGTAATTAAAGATATTAACGATTGAAGTTATGCATTTGCAAATGTGACTAACACAAACGTGTCAATTAAAAAGAAACAAAAAAAATATATATAAAAGTACACAAATGGAACATAAATGATGAATTTTCTACAATATTAAAAAAAAATCGAGGAATTAAATTACATACGTAGTAAAATGGTACATAAACTTTATAAGAATTTAAAACCTCACATTCCAAAATCGATATTGTTATCATTGGCTAATGAGTAATAACATACGACTAGATATTAAGTACAGTGTAACAGTGATAATCCTATAAGCCTACAAGTAGCATCAAACAAGGCTACCAATAGCTGAGGGCTCCATGCATATAGCTTCGTTGAATTAGCATAATTTTAATTGTAAACCCCAACATTTTTACGGACTACGTTTGCTCAATTTGCAACCATAATGCTCTCAAGTCTCAACAAAATATGTACAATTATTGTCATTAAGAATTTAAGATGGTGTTTTGTTCTATTTGCCTATTCTTACTATTTTTTTCGTAGTTATTACTGTACTGTTTTATTGATTGATTTAGAATCGATATTCTAAGCAAAGCAAAGCATATTTCAGCAGAGCAGTTATAACTACGAAAAAAATTCTTAAATAAAGCCTGAATTATCCCTTTAACCCAAAAAAGAAAAAAAAAAAAACTGTTATGGATAAATTTTAGTAGGTCAAAGTCAACGCAAGTTAGCCAAAGTCGTCAACGAAAGAGTGTAAGCATCAAAGACTCAAGACTTGACACACGAAGCTCAAGTAACTAACTCCCTATTTTCCAGGTCGTGATAATATATATAAGTTTCAAAAACTTGGTCTCTTGGCAGCTAAATTCAGCCGTTAGTGGGCTGAGTTTAGGGTCAGTATTCAAGGGGATAGCTCCGAATGATAAGGAGGTCATCTTATCATTTTATAACGACTACATTAAACCCTAATAATAATCTATAAAAGGAGGAGGCATCATCAACGCTAGACACCTTTAAACCTAGCTACATAAATACATCGAGCATACGTTGTAACCTTTTCGTTCAAATATTTTACATAGTGAAAGTTTGGTAGATCCTCATTATACTCGCAGTTTTTACCTTCATTCTTTGGGTTTTCCGCATCACCAACCCTTTGTGTCATTTCTTTATTTTTGCATTACTTTCATTTAAGGTTTTACTTGGTTGATTTGTAACCTAAATTTTGCTATTCGATCTCACTTGACAAAAATTAGCATAAACAATAACCTATAACTAGTTTATTACATCCATTGATATAATGCAAAACATATAGAATATGTATAACAACTAAACTGGTTTATCTATATGTTTACTCAATTTACCAAAATATTTATTTTTTTATCATTGCATGATGAATTTTATTTCTACGTACCGACGAATGTACCATAAAAAAATAGCATCTTCAATAATTAATTTGATGTACACGCCGATTTGGCACTACTCAATTTGTAATAAATATGATTTGATTGCCTATCTTAGCTAGAAAGGCTACGACGTACATACACCTTTGTCCAGTTGCCCTGACTCAATAGATCTTTATGTTTTCATATCGAAAGCCAAATTCAAAGGCCGCAAGGTAGAGAACATACAGTGTCACACCCATCACTTTACTATTTATGTTACTCCGTACTCAATTCAAATATTAAGTTGTCGGAAAAATAACTCACATGTAAATTGAGAATAGACTTGAGACTAGTTGTCCATTATTGTTCAGTATGTATTGAAATGGAGATAAAATGGGTTATGAAAATTGATGTAACCGCATCAAAAAATAACTTTGGCATACGTAATGTGAAAACACGATTTGCAATGCTTATTTATGTGCACAATTAACTTATGGTGTCTCTAAATTAATTCCTATAGCTTACTTTACATAGTCGTTTATTACCAATTGGTTTTAAGATGGAACCTTAAAGGCCTTATACGCAATGCGGCAGTGGACACTCATCTACTTGTGCTCGACCAATTAAAGTTGATCACAATTGTTCTTCCTTTAGCAACTAACTAATTTCAATCATATGCAAATGTTTTTGAATTGATCAGACAATTCTTCTGATAGATTGACAGTAGTTGGTAGCAATATGGTAGGTCATCAAAGTGACTGTTTTTATTTCTTTTAAACTGAAAAAATATACTCCCTCAATTTTATTTAAGTGTTTCATTTTGACTTTTACACCAGTTTTATACATCCCTTAGACTACTTGTAATATTTATGCTTTATATACAAGAGTAAACATAGTCATTTTAATACTTGTTAGAAATGTCTCAAATAATTATAGTTTTATATTATCAACTTTTTGCATTGTAATTTATGAATATTATCAAGAATCAACTTATAAAAACAAAGGGAGCATTACATACTTTTTTTTTTTTTTTTTTTAGTATGCAATATATATGTTGACTTTTTTTTATACTCAGCTCATACCTTTTATATACTTCGTACACTAAAAGGAAAAAAAAAAAATTCCTTTTCGTAGCGGTTATTTTAACATTTTGTATCGATTGTAATCGCTAATTTTAACCTTTTATATATTGTAGTGAATGTACAATCGCTACGAAAAGACAATTTTCTTATAGTGGTACTATTTGGTGAATTACAACTAAGAAAAAAACACATTCATGTGAGACTTTGTTACAATTATCTCAATGTATATAGGCATATATTTCCCCTCAAAAAGAATAATAAATATAGGTATATATTTAATTATCAACATTTATAATTTTAATTTTATTATTAGTAATTAAAATGTATTTATAAGTATAAAAGTCAAAGCATTACAAATAAAATTTGCATCAATAATAGCCTAAGAGTTGATGGATTTTCAAGTTGATTTGAATTTTGTTTTGGCGGACTTTCATATTAGATTGGATTTGGATGGACCTTATTTTTTTTTTATTTTTTTTACGAGATTGAGCTTGAACTTAATGTAGGTAAAATAAGCATCAATAACAAATTAGACATATATACCCACAAGTTCAAACCAATTACATTCATAATTTTAATAAATTCAAAATTTTAAAATAAGTTGAAAAAAATCACACCCTTAATGTAGCTAGAATATATATTACGGGTGAATTCAAGAATTTTGAAATCAAAATAGGTTTATAGAAATCAAATTTATAGGAAAAAAATATATTTTTTTAATGAAGAAAATTAATTTCAAATAAATTTAAATAACATAAATTAAATAAAAACTACGTAAATTAAAATAAGTTGAAATAAAGTATGTCAAGCAAAATATTACCAGTTAATCTTTTTAATCACACTAAACCCGATAAAAAAAATAAGAATTAAGTTGGTGAATCAATTGGTCATTTTAATTTTATAACAATTGAATTCGAGATAAGTGTAGGCCCTTACTTAAGTTGCTTTAAGGCCATATTTTTTTCATTTCTTGTTTCATTTCAATCTGAAATTTTTACTGGAAAATCATTGTATCTTATATCCAAATAATTAAAAAAAATTGTGCTTACACCCAAAGGTAATTCTGCTTATTTTATATCGTAAGATGAGTTAAAAAAAAAAATGTTACGGAGTATTTAAACAAAAAACCAAAGGTAGTTCTGCTTATTTTATATCGTAAGATGAGTAAAAAAAAACGTATTTTATACCATTTTCCTAAAAAAAATATGTTATTTAAACAAAAAAGTACCATTGAATATACCTATATGTGTAATTGAGTGTATATAAAAGATGTTGATATCTGATCCAAATATTTTTGTCAATATAGATTAGGTTCTTAGGTACAATTTTGCATGTTCTAGGTATCTTCTCAATGTTTCTTAAGTCTATAGCTTATTAATCGAGACAAAACTAAGATGAAGCCAACAATATTATAATCAATCAAACAATCAACTACTAAGCACAAATTAAATATACATGTAAACTAGTACTTTAAAATTTTCTTTCTTCCTTGCATTCTAAGACAAACAATTATTAATAATTAATACGGAGTAATATAAATTTATTACGGAGTAGTTGTTATGCCTTATTTTATGAGCCAATTAACACATGTGCCAAATATGCCTCATCACCTTGAAACGAGGGAATACGTTCATCCTATCAAGGATCCGTCTTCATTCATTGATATTGAAAAAAAAAAATAATAAAAGAAAAAAGAAAAATCGATGAATAAATTATTTGAAGATGTACATATTATACTATTAAATTAAAACTTTCTTTTTGTGCTTATACGACATTTTATCAATAACTGTAAAATAAACTCCATTTAACGATTATAATTTTTCTAAAATCAAATTTTAGTGGATACAATTTGATACGCATTTGAACAACAATATAATATATTAATAACATATGTGCATGTTCATGTGCACGTGCACATGTTATATTAGAGGCATGACTACTTTGTCTACTTAACTTAATATATATGTATTGTATAAATTATATCATTAGTATCCAAAGGAAAAAAAAAGTATATACTCAACCCATGAACTTTAAAACCAAGGAGAAAACAATTTTAATCAATTAATAGTCGTGTGCAAGGTGTGATATTATTATGCAATGCAATGCAATTTTTGCCATTTTATAATAATAGTGATTGAATTATAAGGGAATTTAAAATTGGTGCTCAAAAGTAATTAACATAACCACTTTCAAGTTAGAATTTAAATCTTCTTTTTGAAATTAAAAGGCGTATATCTATGCAAAATGAGGGTCTACCCTTTTTTTTTTTTTTTTTTAACTAATTTGATTGCCACGATTGCTTTTGGCACAACTTTACTTTTTACCATAGTAAAACAATGCTAGTACTTTACTTTCACATGCATATACAGTTTATACACAGTTTTGGTCTATCTTACAAAGTAATTTCTCAGTTTATCTATTGCAACATTTAAAATTTTACACTATTCACGTCACTTTTTTGGCGTCCTTTATAATTACGAAGTAATACGTTAGGAAAAATATAATCATGTAAGCGTGCTAGTTGATGTGATGTCTTGTTTTTAGAATCGTCTCAACATATACTTTTAAAATATTACATTTTTTTTATATAGTTTTTACTAAATATATTAATGTTATAAAAATTGCATTAATAAGTGTATAGACCCTAATGATACGATTAAATAAATAGAGAAAGTATTAACCTTGTCTTTTATAAACTTCATAACATTAAAATTTTATAACAATAACTGGGATATATATACTTTGAACTTTTGAAGGGAACAGAATGATGAGTAATGGACTAATGGATAGAATAATGCTTTTACATAACTTATTGTAGACCCAACCTTCTAGTATACCATACGAATGTGATTATATTACTACAAAAGTGATTATATCATCTTGAAACTGTTATGTAAATGTATCACTCAAAAAGTAAATTTATCATTATAAAAAGTATCAAATAGTAAATTACATCATTCAAAAGATGTTTTTAAAATTTTATCATCCTAAAGATAATTATATAATCTCATTAAATGGTTTAATATGAGATTATATAATTCAAAAAATGACTCACAAAAAGATAATTATATCGTCTAAAAAAGTGATTATATCATCTAGAATGTGATTATATTATTTGAAAGTGTCAAATTTTGGGTCTACAATAATTTATTGTAGACCGGGTCCATACAAGACCAATTGCTATCTTAATTTGTTTCCACAACAAAAAAAAATAAATAAAAAATAGATTGAGTATAATACTTTTTTAAGTTTTAATTATGTATTTTTTTTTATATATATAATTATATAGCGATTAAAAGAGAATATATGAGAATCTGAACAAGCAGAGCAGGTGTCAACAAAATATTACGCAAAAAACAAATTGAATCAGCAAAATAGAGTAGAATAGGATTTAATCGAGCAGAGCGGAACAACTCAAATATATTGAGCGGTTGGGCCAAAGATGTATTACTCATACTTCAATATGGAGTAGAAAAAACCAAATTGTGAAGGAGAAATGAACCTGCAATTAGTGTAATTAAGTAGACAAGAAAATCTAGAAGGATCCCACACAAAGACAAAGGAAGAAAAAGAGTTGCACACGGTTGGATCAGTCTTTTTGAGCTGAATTTCATGCGGGTATCTCTCTCTCTGTCTTTTGCCTTTTTTTTTTTAAAAAAAAAAAAAAAAACTATATTTTCAAAAAAAAAAAAAAAAAAAAAAAAAAAAAGAGATGCTATGAAAAAGATGGGCATTGTTTGCGATTATAAAATCCAAGTCAATGAGATTTTTTGTCTTTAAAGGTTACTTAAATGAGTCTTGTTTTTACAGAAATAAGAGATGTTCTCGTTTCGATTGAATCATTGTGTTTGTTTAGAGGTTGAAAGTTTGATTGTTTTGTAAAAAAGAATAAAAAAAAAAAACTGAGAGTTCAATTTATGTTACTAAAAGGTGATTTTAAAACAAAATTAACATACCAAAACTCTCATAAAATACGCTAAAAATACTTATAAATAAAACATTATACTATTCGACTTATATATACTACTCATATTAGTTAAGTCATTTGCTCTACAAGCTAAGAAGTTAAACATATACATGTATGTTATACTCCTTTTTCTCTTGAACTAAGGGCATGTTCTGATTGACTGAACTGGGTTAAACTGAACTGAACTGAATTGAATATTTTATGAGAGAAGGAAATTAAAAACTGAACTGAACTAAACTAAACTGAAAATAAGCTAAAGAGAACAGACCCGTAAGTTCTAACACCAATCACTTTTTTTTTATTTTTTTTTTTTCATTTTTTTTATCTACTTGCATAAATCTTGTACAAGTAAATCAAATCCTAGGGAGTATTACTTGCAGGTTTTTAATTTGTTATCATTTGTCCTCCCTACTAGTTATGCTATTGATATATATTAGCTAGCAAATTAGCATATATATGCTTAAGTACAGTTTATGGTCTTAATTAGCAAATAAGATCTAGTAACTTAGGGCTTGTTTGGCATTGTTTTCTGTTTTTTTGAAAACTAAAAACCAAAAACAGGAAACAAGAAAAAAGGTGTTTCTACTTTTTGGTTGTCAGTTTTCAAAATTATTATAATTTTAATAAATTTGCCTAATTTTTTTATTCATTACATGATATATATCATATGATTTAAAAAAACAAAAAACCAAAATACAGAAAACATAACAAAATTACCTAATTTACTCACATTAAAAATAACTAATTTCTCAATCCAAAATCACTTTTCTTTTCATAATGAGCAAAGGTCAAAGATCACCATTATAATGTTTGTGATATTATTTGACCAAAACAACGTACATATTACGGAGTACTAAGTAAGATAGTATATCTTATAATATAATTGATGATTCGATTATCTAAAGTCATAGTTATAATAATTTCTTGTTTGATAGGCTAAAAAGACTTGGCTTATTTGGGGGCTTACCTAACATTATTACTCTACTTTTTAATTAAATGTATTTATAAGATTGTACATAACTAATTAATTTTTGATAGGTACTCTGCCAGCCAGCAAGAGTTTAAATTGATGTGACTTTTATTTGATGATTTAAGTCACTTCTCATTCTAATTTATGTAATGAATTATAATTAAATAAAAAAATGAGTAACTTGTCATTTTAACTTATTTTAATGAATTATTAACCGAATCTTTATTTATCTTGTCTCTAGATTGGGCGGGCCATTAATGGTGACATTTTAACTAAATTATTAACTCATTAACTAAAGTCTAATGCTAGATTATACAGTACAGAAGCAAAAGTGTTTGTTTTTTTTTTTTTTTTTTTTTTTTTTGTTTGACAGAAAATTTAATTATCACAAAATATATAGTGGTAGAATTTTGTGGCCTCAAAAGCTAAATATAGACCGGTGTTTTATGGCTATTGTCGGTATGTCACTAATACTATGATTTGTGTGATTAATTAGCTTTATTAGCCAGACATGTTTGCTAATGAGTGGGATGCTTTATCAAGTTGCAACAAAAGGAACAATGATTTCTATATGGAGTATACGTAAGAGATTCAATTTCTAAATTGACTATTAAAAAAAAAACCCTACTACTTCATATTATTTTGGATTAATTATATTGAACGGAAAACAATTGAATTGAATTACAACAAAAGTAAGATAGCAGGGCCATATAAGAGCAATATGCGAAGTAAAAACTTAAAAATAAGTTCAAATAACATCTTATATTGTTTGCTTATCTTTTCTTGCTAAATTCTGTTTTTAAATAGCAAATTTTGTTTTGGATAAGGAAGAGCATGCAATATTGTTATTTACAAACTACATATGAGTACATGACCATTTTAATACTAAGGGCCTGTTCACATAGCACATTAAATTTACACTTGAAAATCGTAAAAAGTTAAGAAATCATAAAAATATATACACTAAGCTAATTACACAGTTACACTGATTTACGCGGGTTTTTGTCCTGAATTCCTAATTTTATACAATTTACAAGAGTGTATTTAATGCTTATATATATCTCTTAGGGCTACATATAGCATTACCCTTTCATAAATACGCAACAAAATTTTCTTATATGTGCCAAACAATTACTTGGATTTTCAGAGGGATTTTTTTTTTGTTATATTATGATGCCCGCTCGAAATTAATACTTACATTCAATGCTGAATACCAATAACAACAATAATAATCACTATCATCTTTTTATATGTTATTGAAGGTTAACATCAATTTAGATAAAATTAGAATTGTTTATTTGGCAAAATTTAGAGCATATGAAATGAAGTAATTAAGGTGAACCCAACATGACCTATTTTAGGAAGATTTGGCAGTTGAGCTTACAGCTCGCTATGTGATACTGTGATAAGGATGTGTGAATTAGTCTTAATCATATAATTAATTAGAAAAAAATTCTAACCTAATCATTAGTAAAAGTGCTGAAAATTTTCTCTCAATTATTTAATTTAGACAATTTCTCAACTAATCATTAACGTTATGGTGCACTAATGTGGTCATATCAAACTTATTAATCAGTGCAATTATCATTAACTCAACGTCATACATGGAAAACCCATGAATTATTAAGTTAATAAGTTGTTGCACCTCATTTCCTTCGTTTGGTACAATTAGAATAATTTGCAATCTTAGCAAGTAATGACTTTTTTTTTTCCTGAAATTTCAAACAAATGATCTTTCTTCTTGTGCGGTTATAAGATTTTTCACATATATATAATAATCGGATGTGTGTAACTATTTCGCTTTTCCCTTCACAAACTGAAAAAGACATTTAAAAAGTAGTTAATAAGATAAATTTATCATTGTTCTTCTCTCCGTCATTTTACTATGGTTACATGTTTAAACTTTCCAAAAATAAAATACTACGGAGTATTTATTTTACACGTTTACCTCTTTTGATACTATTTCTGGCCTTCTAATGAGAACATATACAAATGCATATCATACAGAATGGTTAAACAGGACACAACTGGCACCGTGGCACAGATGCATCAAACATAAGAAATAAGTAGTAAGGGAATTCGAACTTCGAAGCCATAACAGCTGGAGATGTCAATAATACAAAAAATTACAAGCAATACATACTGAGCAACTACAATTAGAAGAGCTGAATGCCAATATTGCACCCAATTACAGGAAGAGAAAAGAGGCAAACCAGTTCGACTATTTCGGACCTGAGAGCTTCTTCTTGCCAACAACTTGAATTCCTTTTCCCCTCTTCAAAGTCCTGCAGTTGTTCTTGGTTTGTTGTCTGCGGCAAGGCAAACTCTGAATGTGCCTTACCCGGTTACCCCTCTGTAGCATTGCATCTCCTTTACTCGCATAACTGTTACAGCATTGATTCGCCTGTGTACAATCCGTCTAATAAAAAACCATGCATTACTTAAATATATCAATTTTCAGTTTTTCACAACCCATTTCCAACACCACCAAATTATAAATTGGAAACTATAAGCAATTTAATATCTATCCACGCAAATGTATCAAAAAACATCTCTAAAGTTGGACAATTTTACCACAATTAGGAATAAATTCTATGCCATCAAACAGCAGAAAAGCTTCTCATTTCTTCAAACAAGTGAATATTCAGATTCCAAGTATAAAGAAAACCACAACAAATTCAAAAATCAATCCAATTTCATAATTTAGCAGTCAAATAGATTTAAATTAGAAATATAATAGAAAGAATAGAAAATACCAGGTCACCCTCGATCATGTACTTGAAGACTTCATCTCTGACAGTCTGACCTTTCAAGAATGAAGGGAATACGATATATTAAATGCTAGTACAGGTTTGTTGTACATAATCCTTTGATATAAGATGCAAAATAATAATGATCACCCAAATGATACCATTTTTGTGATACAGAGGCACAGGAATGCAATTTTTGGCAAATGATACATACAGGTGCACAGCTGCATAATCTGATCATTTGAAGAGCAGTCGACAAAGTAGTTTCAGGCCTTTCCGCATTGCAAAAAAATCTCATTTGATTAACGAAGTGATTTTTAATTCTGGGATAAAATTTGAGCCATCAATAATTATAATATATCACTATATTTTGACACTTGATACAATCTAGAATCTACCTGTATGAAACATGATTTCCTAGGTCAAAATTCACTATTCTGCAAAAACATTGGAGCTTATTTCAAACATGTAAATCAGTTTTCATGATTCTTCCTCAAGAGCTTCTGCAGCAGCTATCTCAGAGTCTAATTTGTTAATAAAATTCTCGCTCACGTGTTTTGTTACTGAGATCATATCAAGGACTATACTTGGATCTACACCTGCACCCCCACGCTTGGAAAGACCACATATAAGGCCTTTCCTATTGATAGAGACAGACATTGCGGAACTCATTTGAGATTCCTCCTCTTCTGTTGCATCTACTATGTAATGTTTTCCTACCTGAATAATGCACAGAGTTATCACAAATAGAGCATAAAACTCTTTTCAATTTTGAAGAAGATAGGTATGAGTGTCTTGTGCATAGTGGTTTATTAGATGAGAATATAAAACAAGGCAAATAAAACCATTTATGCTTTACAAAAGAAGTTGTGATGAATGGTGCGGAACCTTGGTTAATGTAACAATCACAGGTATTGCAGAAGTGTCAAACTGTAAAAATTCTTCATCGCTAACATCAACTTCAGGTTGATCACCAGCAGATGTTGAATCAGCAGCAATGACATTAACCTTTGGAATGCCGGTATTACTTAAAGCAGCCTGTTCAAGAAGTGGGATCATCAAACATTATCAATATACCATCAAGTATAAAATAAAGTGCTTTTAGACGAATGTCAGCATGAATGTCAAAGCTATAGCAGCAGCACACATGTCCTTGGATTCTGAACAAATTCCACTCCCTTATATTCAAAAAATGATTCTTAATTACAAAACCCTGCATCTCTGTTAATAGAAGTTAAGATGCTAAGTTTCTGATAACCCAAAGGACATATAGCTCCATTAATAGGTTGCTTGAGCTAAGCACCTCATGTAAGTACAGTATATCCATTAAACAAAGTTGAAAGTTGTAAAGGAGTAACAGGAGGACTACACAATGGGGAATTGGGAACAGAAGAGTAAATTCTCTTCACCTAAATGTGGAGAGGAAGATGTAATTCCTCAACTTTCTTGTATGATTTGACTCTAAACAATCAACAAGCTCTCAAAGTTTTGGCTGACAGATCACAGAGGGAATAGGGTAATATTATAACAGGCCAAGCTAATTTCATGAACAAATTAAGAAAAAGGTTGCAGCAGCACAATAAAATTAGGTAATACCTTGATTGCAGCACCTAAGGTATCCAGCATATTCCCATCTGAACTAACCACAAGGCCATCAATATAAAGATCCCAACAAACCTTCCCTTCCACAATAGATAGGGATGAAAGGTCAATTCCAGCTCCTAAAACAAAGTGCATCATACATTATCCACAGCTCTTTCACCTTGATAAAACACGTGAATATCAAGTATATGCATGTTTATACAAAAGTCCCTACCTGCTCCACTTTTACCACCCAAGAGGCAACGCTGAAGATCAGCAGCAAGTTCTGTTGATAATGCCTCGCCCCCTTTGCCCTGTGACTCGAGACATTTAAAGTAATCCCTGGTCAATAACAATAAACAACAACATGTATATTTGCTTGTCCTATTATACAGGGCAACAAAATTGTCAAAAGATGTGGTTCATACAGAATAAAACTCAAGTAAGAAAGCATAAAAATACATTACATATCTTTCAGGAGCTAATGAGTATTTGACTACAAAAGGCTATCTACATTCTCACTTTTTGAGCAAAAAATAGCACTTCAAATGATAGACAGCAACAAATTTGAACTATGGTTTTCAACAATCCATACAAAATCATAGGAGGTTGGAATGAAAGACTACTTTCCATATCTAACAGGTCATTAGAATTCAAAAATAAATTCTAGTGAACGAACACTTAATCCGTAGCCTGTCCAAGTCCCTAACAATCAAGGATTAAACATGACTTTGCTACCCCTGAACATCACAAAGTCGTATTCTTAATCCTTTATTCATATCCTGACAAAGGGAGTTCATACTTAATAGGCAATGAATTAATAGATATAACAATACAAAGAGAAAGAAAACCTGAAAGATAGGTGCAGCCGTAGCACTACAATCAATGTGTATTGAAACCTTTCCTTTATCGGGTTGAGACAAATTGGGTCTCCCTAATTCTGCCTGCACTCGATCAAACACACTCATTACAACCAAAACTAACTATGGATGAGAACCTAAATCATTACATTCCAAAAGACGGTATCCAAAATAATCTACCTTGACACTAGCAATGACCTCGGTTCCCCCAATTCACACTCTTGCTGAACCATTTGCCTATAATTAACAACAATCATCATCTAAATTTCCACTCAAATTGTGATAATAAGAATTGAAGGGGCTCAAGGGAGGAGCAAGACCTATGGAATAACCCCGGTATCAACATGAATAGGTCGATACGATAAGCGTTTCCGACCATCACAACGAAGATTTTGAGCAATACCACCTCTAATGAAGTTCTTTTCTCCAAATGATAGTCTCACCATGTTCAATTTCCTAGTATTAACAACTTAACAAGTAATGATCACACATAAACATTTTTTTTAAAAAAAAAATAATAATAAAACTGTTAAATTAAGCTGAATAATTGCAATGGTTCAATGGTATTAAGGCCTAATTAATCATCAATCTAAACTATAAATTTGGCTTAAAACTTGCAACACATTAGCAACCAAATTTGACAAAATTACCAAATTAAGATAGGAAAATTACATTAAATTCTTTGGCTTCAGAATACCCAGCAAAATTACAGCAAAAAAATGGAATCAGTGTAACTAATAGTTGAAGAATCCGAACCCTAAATTGACTATACTGACAATTAAATCAAAGAAAATGTGAAACTAAATTGTAGATATTCGATGATTAATTTTCAAGAAATAAATAAAAAACAAGTACCTCAGAACTCAGAAGCCGCTTCAATGGAGGAGAAAATCAGGGAAAGCTAAGAAGGCTCTTCAATGGAGATTTCAGAGTACACGCTTCAATGGAGAAGCAGCGTAAAAGTGATACTCTCTGTAAGCTACAAAGGGGAAGTTCTCCCTCGCTTTTTTTTATTTTTTGTTTTTTATTTAGTGTCCAATTTGAGTGGCACATTGCAAATTTGCCCAATATGACTACGGTATACTTCCTTAATTTCGTAATAATCGCAATGGTAAGATATACGGTAGGAAAATTATATCATAGGAACAAACAATATTTTTTTTTTTCTATTTCTTCCTCCGTTCCCCAAATATTGCAACAACTAGATGATTGCCGAGCCATGTTAGTTTTTACGTAGTATAAATTATTGATAATTGAATTATAAAAGTTTTAGAGAGATGTAACACAATAGTCAATTATATAATGAATTCGCAAATAATGCTTCTCTTAATAATAATTAAAAAAAAAAAAAAAGATATAAAACTCCAATCTAGAATAGAGCTAGGATACATAGACACTTTACCTAACTGTTGTGTCCGTGTTAGACACCGACACTTGTTGGACATACGATGATATGTCTCGAACCATGTCCTATTAATCTATTATGATATGGCGTGTTGTGTTTTGTGACACGACACTTTATCTTATTCAATTTTTTTTTTTATTTTTTATTTTTTATTTTTTATTTATTTATTTTATTTTTTATTTTTTATTTTTTATTTTATTTTTTTTTTTTAATGAGAAAATGTAAGTAAAGTAAGATAATATAAATAATGTAATAGCTAGTTACTGATTTTTACATACTGAACTGAAATAATTTTATTAAAGTGAAATTATTTTAACTAAACTAAACTTATTTTTTTTACTGAAACAAACTTATTTTTACTAGACTAAAACTATATTATCAAAGTTAATATGGAGTATATAAATAATAAATAAAAATTCAAACTCATCAATTATTTTAGGACAGGAGGAATATTATTTATTAAATACATTTTCCTTAAATTAGGCGATTAATGTGGGTTAGGGTTTAAAATAAAAAAATTCCTAAGGGATAGCAACAACTGTCAAATTAAATTTCCAAACACATTCAAATCAATAGATGAAAATCATCCATCCAATTACGAGAAATCATTAGATCATCTTTCTAAAAAAGTTGTACATTATAAGAAATTACCTTTTCATATCTTTAATGTGTGACTAAGGGCCTGTTCACATTTACTTAATTTCAGTTCAGTTCAGTTCAGTTCAGCTCCAATCAGTTCAGTTCAGTTCAGTTCAGCTCTTAATTTCCCTCTCTCATAAAATATTCATTTCAGCTTAGTTCAGTTCAGTTCAGCTCTTAATTTCCCTCTCTCATAAAATATTCATTTCAGCTTAGTTCAGTTCAGCTCCAATCAGTTCAGTTCAGCTCAATTCAGTAAATGTGAACAGGCCCAAAGTATTAATTAAGTTATACTCGTAGATAGCAAAATCGAACACCATTTAAAATCATATGATATATGTCATATAAGGAAAAGTATTGTGTAGAACGGACTCACATGAGTCCGGTCAATTATCAGAGTAGAGATATTATAGTCAGGAATTGATATATTATAGTTGGGAATAGAGTATTTTTATCAGGAATAGAGTACTTTTCATCAGGAATAGAACACTTTTCATCAGGAATAGAGTACTTTTCATCAGGAATAGAATAATTAATTATCAAATTTATCAGGAATGATTAAATTATAGTCAGGAATAGAGTACGTTTCATCAGGAATTGAGTAGTTTTCATCAAGAATAGAGTATTTTTCATTAGGAATATACTAATTTTTATCAGGTCAAAAACATAAAAATATTATAGTCAGGAATTAGTATATTATAGTCAGGAATTGGACTATTTTTATCAGGAATAAAACTATTTTTATCAGGAATAGACAAATTTTTATCCTGACTAAAATTTTGTAATTCCTGACAAAAAATCTCTAATACCTGACTAAAATATTCTTATACCTGATATAAAAAATACAATTCCTAAACATTACCTGACTAGTAAAAATATTGTTCTGCTTCACATTTTATCCAAACACATCGATCATCATCACCATCGTCCATGGTGAAAATCAAATCGAACGGCAATCACAACTCCTCAATTCCTATCTCAAATAATCAATGACAGTAGCAACCCTAGTTTGTTGCAGCATCACTTCCGAAACCCCCCATATGCCTTTCTCTCTCCTCCATCATCATCATCTTTCAAATTGATTTGCGGGCTTGCCGTGGTTAGTTTTGGCTGTCGGCGGTAGATTTGGAAGGTTTTCATTGATTTTGGTGGTGGTGGGACGGCGACGATGCGTCGGAGGCATGGAAGCGAGAGAGGAGGAATCGTGCAGTGGCTCTGTGGCTAGGTTTGCTGTGCTGGCTATGTTTGGTTGTCGTTTGTGACGGTGGTGGGTGATAACAACAAGCCAACAATGGTGGTGCAGCCGTGCAGGTTGTTGCGTTGTGTTGTTATTGTTGTATATTTGTTGCCGTGTAGACTGGACTCACGTGAGACCGGTCTCACGCAAAACCTTCTCGTCATATAATGAATAAAAAATTAGTCAAATTTATTAAACTCATGATAATTTTGAAAAGGACAATAGTTTAGTGGAAACACATTTTTCTTGTTTCCTATTTTCGGTTTTTATTTTCTAAAAAACTGAAAACTAAAAACAAAAAACATTGTGAAACAAACCTAGTTAATTTTAAAATTCATTATATATATATAAAATCTCTAGCTAGCTAGTAACAACAATAATCAAATTATCAACATTCCAATGGATTTAACTACTTACACTAAATCTAAACGCACAAAAAAAAAAAAAAAACGAACACATGAAATAAATCTAACTATACATAAGTAAAGATCAAGAGGGAGTTAAAAACGAATTCCAAAAGAAAAATAAATCCAAATAATGGTAATTAAGTATATTTTTCTAATACAAGTATGTTCCTAAAGATGGCCTAGACAAAGTGTACAAAATTATCTTGTAAAAAAAGCTTAAGAATAGTATAATTAATAATTGATCAAGCAAGGAAATGGTCTTAATTACTTTTTTGGTATGACCCAAATTAAGATTTAAAGGTGAACATTTGAGCTCTAATGAGTATGATGCTTCAGTTCCATGCAAATTTGGATCGAATATCAATTCCCCTAAAACAGCTTTGAAGTCTCCAGCACTCCATTCCTGTCATCACATATAATTAAGCAAGTTCATATCAAATTACAAATCCTAAACATGATACTTCGAAATAAAAATAAAATTGTACTATTTCAATTGATTGTGTATAGGGTTCGCCCTAATTCCATAGAGTACTGCATTAGTAATGTGTGAACGTATTATTTAGATACAAAAGAAGTAATTTATGTACTTGAATTATTAGAACCTACTACGTATAAGAAGTCATCTATGTTTATTGCAACTTAAAAACGTACAAAGCCTTATTGCTACTAATTAATTAACTTAAGGATTGTTTGGTGTTGTTTTTTGTTTTCAGTTTTCCGTTTTTTTAAAACAGAAAACCAAAAACAGAAAACAAGAAAAAGATGTTTCTACTTATCTATTATCAGTGGTGCCAAACGAATCCTTAATTATATGATTTTGAAAAAAAAAAAACCAAAAAACAGAAAACCACAGTGATGTCAAACAAATCCTTAATTAAGAGTATAAAACGGCTATAAATAAGAGAAAGACGTACCTTGAGTTGTTCTCCAACAGTGACAACAATGGTATCAGGGTCAGTGCTGAAGGACAAAGGGCCTTTATCTGTATGCACATAGAATTCGCCGCGTTCCATAGCCATATGCAGACTCAAAGCATGATCATACGACTCGTGGATGTCCTCGTTTGATACGAGCAGGCTAGGGTGCGTGTCATTGTACCTATATAAGCTTATTATGGATTCCCTCTCCTCGATCACCTTCTCAAATCGCTTATCTGAGAATTTTGACAGTACTTCTGCTAATTCCTCTGAGATTCTGTCAAGTTTGCTCACTACACCTTCCATCTTACGGCTGCAAATTAAACACCAAATGTACCATAAATTTAATTTGTAATTCAAGATGTTGCATAAGCTATGATTAGTTATATTTAAATCAAAATAACGCAAAATATTGATATCCAAATTTTGAAGATAAGGCCCTCCAAATCTATTGTATGCATTTTAACTTAATAAAGTTTCAACTTGAGCATTGAATCTCAACTGACACGAGTACTTGAGGTTAAATGAAAAACTAAAAAAACATACGTAGACTTAATAATATGCAAGGGTGACATGAATTTAGTAAGCGATGCACCTTACAAACCCGAATATACTAGATTGATAGTGTATATAAACCAATTTTGGGCTTTCAACTAACCATCCACGACGCCTAATAATCTCTTAATTGGTTGAGTTGGTCCAACACATAATTGGCCGGTTTACATAAATGACTAATTATAATGTATTAATCCTAGCAATCAAGATACCAAATTTGGTCACATCTGTCTAACCAAAATACCATTCTAACCATTTGAAAGACCATTACACCCATTGAACTTGGATTATACAGCATGACTCGTAAAATCATTATGAAACGGAGGTAGTACTAAATCGGATCGGATTTAATACTAATATTCTTTCACATACAAGACCATATACATATATATAACACTATGATACAGTATTAGGGGTGTCAATTCGGTTAAACAGTTCGGGTTTGGGTTGGGTTTATCAGTTTCGGGTTATAACGGGTCGGTTTATAACGGATTAAAATAATAAGCGGGTCGGTTTGGGTCGGTTTTGAAAATTATCGGGTCAGTTCGGTTTGGTTTTTTTAATTGCAGTTTCTATTCGGATCGGGTCCTTATCGGGTCGGGTTCTAGTCGGTTCGGGTCATAATCAATTTGGGTTGAACTGGGTCGGTTTGAAAACGGGTTTAGCCCATTTAATGTGGGTTTCGGTTAAAAACAGTTCGGGTCTTAATCAGGACGGGTCGTAATTGGTTCGGGTCATAATCAGTTTGGGTTTAACTGGGTCGGTTCGAAAATGGGTTTCGGTTCAAAATAGATCGGGTGAAATCGGGTCCAACCATTATTGTTTCGGTTATAATCGGTTTAGATTGAACTTGGTTGGTTTGAAAACGAGTTTACCCAATTTGAAACGGGTTTCTAATCAAAATCATATCGGGTTAAAATTGAGTTGGATGATTATCGAGTCGAATTAGTCAGATAATGGGTAGGAACGAGTCATGTTATAATCAAGTCAAGTCATAAATAAGTTGGGTTTATCGAGTAGTGGGTTGAAACAGATTATATCATAAACATATTGGGTAACAGGTTGTAAATGACTCAGTCATAACGGGTTACGGGTTTTAAACGGTTTGGTCATAACGGGCTACGGGTCGTAAACGGTTCGGTCACAACGGGTTACGGATTATAACCGGTTCGGTCACAACGGGTTACGGGTTGGAACGATTTAGGTTTATCGGATTTTTATCGGCTTTTAACGGTTTTCGGTTTAAAACGGGTCGGGTTACTATCGGGTTTAAACGTAAACGGTTTGGGTTGCTTTCAGTTTTGGGTTGTAACGGTTTGGCTTGATAACGGGTCGGGTTAGTAACAATTTGCACAAATTCGGTTTGGTTCAGTTTCGGTTTGGAAAAAATTGGGTCGGGTCAGTTTTCGATTTCCAAAAAACGGGTTTTAAATAGTTCAGTTCCTTTTCGGATCGGTTCGAAACAGTCGGGTTTAACGGTTCGGGTCAGAAACTGACAGCTCTATACAGTATACTACATATTTTACCTGAAATCGCGGTATCGATCGGAGCCCATGACCTCCCGAGCCCAAAGCAACATGGCCTTATCAGATTGAAACCAAACAAACTCCTCTCGATTACCAACCCTATCAACGAAACTCTTCCTAAACTTAGTCTTCCTCTCATCAAGGCTTTTGAAGAACAGCTCGACCTCCGCTTTAACCAACCGAATCTCCTGCCTCTCGATCCCATGCCCAACGATCCGAACCACCCCAAACTCCCTCGCCGACCGAACCAGCCTCTCGATAGAGTTCCCAACCCTCGAGACCAACAGCCTGTAGTCTATCTGAGCCGGGATTCGAACCTGGGTCGTGTGAGACAAGTTGTAAGGATCAGGTAGACGTAAGTAAGGTATTTGTAGATTATTTGTAAAGTAATCAGTTAGCTTACGATCATCTATTGCTGCTGACCGAGACCCTTTCGCATTCGGTATCGGAGACGGTGGCATTGCGAAGGATTTCATCATTTTCGACGACGACGATAATGACAACGATGATCGTCTCTCACGGGGTGTTGAAGGGGTCATGTAATGGTGTTGTTGGTTATTATTGTGTGATGACATTTTTGGTGAAAGAGAGAGAAAGAACAGAGGGTTTGGAGGTGGTCTTACGGTGTATTCTGTTATTTTACAACACTATAATAGAGAAGACGTTGAGGAAACAAAGTGGGTTGGCACGTCTAATCTCAATATTAATTTCAATTCTATTTAATGTCTTAAATTATTTTGTTACAATGTTTATTTATTTTTATTTTTTTTGAATGATTTGCCCAATTGGTGTTAAAAAATAAATAAATTACTAAAATAGGTTCATTTAAAAATATTTCTCAAAGTAGTGTTTATGTAGTTTCGGAAATTACAAAGCTAGGAATTAAAAATTAATGGCTAATATAATCCATATATATATATGTATACCATCAAATTCTTTATTTTTAACGCTTACGGTATCTTGACCAGTGTATGGATTATGAATTTCGAAGTAATATAAATGTTTAAAAATTTCTAGCATTTTTGTTATGGACATAACCTTGTCAAAAAAACTTATATATAACATGATATATAATGCATTATTTAGACGGATTTAAATTATCAAAGGGAACTCAATCACCATTCTTGAAACCAACTGCTAGGTCTACAATGCAATGAATTTGGATCGGAGATGGTATTACTTTATTACAAAATAGCTCAAAACATGTCATACTAGCTAAATAAAATTAAAAATTCAATTTAGCACCATTTTATGATGATCGAACAACCTTCAAAGTACAGATGTGTGCTCATGCTTCAAATGAAAATTTGAAGAGTCATGTTGGCCAAGAAGTAGAGTTGGAAGCTCCATTTGATCTGTTAAAAAGTAGACATGCAACATTATAAAGTAATTCCATTTGAACAACTATATAAACATATAAGACACTTAATAATCTTAAAAAATTAGCTAACCTTGATGAACAATTTTTTTTATTGTGTCCCTTTGTCGACAAACACTACATGTCACCTTTGCTCGATTACCTTCATCCGTCTCATTTCGTAATCTTTGGGAAGGAGGTCGTCCGGGACTACGCTTGAGACTAGCATCAGCAACAACTTTTGGTCTGTGTCC
The DNA here is from genome assembly GCF_948465745.1 of Chenopodium album. Taxonomy (NCBI): domain Eukaryota; kingdom Viridiplantae; phylum Streptophyta; class Magnoliopsida; order Caryophyllales; family Amaranthaceae; genus Chenopodium; species Chenopodium album. Next base: position 1,708,018 of record NC_137836.1, on the reverse strand, counting down.
AATAGTCTTTGTCAGCTAGGGATAGGATTAAGTAGTACTCCGTAAAGATATACTCATATACATTACCGTAAAGAATTTAATGGTATACATATATATATTTGGATTATATTAGCCATTATTTTTTAATTTCTAGCTTTGTAATTTCCGAACCTACATGAACACTACTTTGAGAAATATTTTTAAGTGAACACTATTTTTGTAATTTATTTATTTTTCAACACCAATTGGGCAAATCGTTCTTATTTTTTTTAATAAAAATATTATTATTAATTCCAAAATATTTCCATAAGGTCGGTTCTAGGGTTACGGTGATAAGGTGGGACCCCTGTATCTTACCGTATTAAAAAAAAAATAGGGTTTTTCTATACGTACAGTAACCCTGTTTTTTTTTCACTTTTCAACGTTGTGCCCCAACATATATGACTTTCTACACTGTAACCCAAATATACTTTTTATTTCCATCCGGTAACCTTGTCGTTATCCTGCCGTTAAAAAATTCCGTTAGTGGGGCCCACTCTCCATTTATTAATATTTCTCTTAACGAATTGCTATTCCGTCAAAGGTTTCGAGGGGCTATTTTGGCCCTTAGGATTCCAAATTGAGCTCAGATTTGACAAAAAAATAACGTAAATGTCTCGTTATGAGTGTTAAAATGTGAACACATAAATCGAGACATTTCTTAATAAGCATACACTAATCTTTCCTCTTCTTCCACCTTCTTCATCGCCTCGTTTTCCCTCCTCTTATTCTCACCCCTTTCGCGCTCAACCCTCTTCCTCAACTCTCTTTTGTTCCTCTCATTCTCCTCCCATTCGCGCATCATCTTCATCTGCCTTGCCTTTTCCTTCCTCACATTCTTTATCCATTCGCGTGCCATCTCCATCCTCCGTTCCATTTCCCTCTTCACATTCATCTCCCTTTCGCGTTCCATCTTCTCCGTTTCTTCCTTTCCCTTCCTAAAATTCATCTCCCATTCGCGCTTCATCCTCTCCTTCCATCCTTTCTCCTTCCCTGTCCTTACTTTTCCCTGCCTTCGTCGTAACCACACCACATCAAACCTCCTCCTGGCTTCCTTATCAAGTAACACCTCGTACGAAGACTGAAGCTGCTGAAAAGCCGCAGTCGTAGAACTAACAGTATCACTGTCATCTGCAATACCATCTCTTTTCCTCTTCTTAGAGATTTTATCAGGATGTAACTCAAGTGCCTTCTTTCGATAAGCCTTCTTGATCTCGGCTTCGGTTAGCTAGCTTCGTACAGTCGAGTGATTCTACAAAAGACAGACCAAGTATCTCATAATGATCCATCGATCTGTGACTCTAACTTCCTTCCTAGCTGAAATTGATGATGGTCAATTTATAGATTACAAATTCTTAAATGGACCTGGTTCACACTAATTTATTGTGGACCACTAACATTAGAGACACTATGGTTGTTTTATTAATAAAAAAAAAGTCACTATAATAAAATGAAGGTCACTATGTTGAAAATAAAAGTCATTTTGGTAATATTAAGAGGTTAATTTTTTTAATGAAATATTTTATAAGGTCAATATAAATAATAAAGGTCACTGTGTTAAAATTAGGGTCATAACGTCGTACTTCAAGTTCACAATAGTATTAAATGTTATACAACTTTTAATAAACGTTACTATGTTAAAAATAAGGTTACTATGTCAATCCCGTCAAAAAAAAAAAAAGGTTACTATGTCAAAAATAAGGGTCATTATGTTTAATATAATGTCAGTTGCGAGTGTATAAACCTCGGGTGCACATAAGTATTTTTGTTTATAGATATAATTATAATGAGTTTATATTTTAGGAAATATTTCTAGGATAGTATTTATTTATTTATTTTTTTATGTAAAGTTTTTATTAACATTTACAAAATGTGCATGTTTCCTAATATGTGACGAAGTAGATTGTATAATTTTTATAACAAAAATAAATTGATAAATAATAAAAATAAATATCATAGATTGCCTTGAGTTCCGCGGAATTGTTATCATAGATTTTTTTTTTTGCTTTTTTTTTTAAATTTTTTTTTGACATCTTAAATTTCTCGTAATCAATAAGATTTTGTGGTATTCCTCAAAAAAAAAAAAAAAAAAAAAAAAAAGATTTTGTGGTAGATAAGAAGTACAAGAGCAAAAACAAAGCTGTTAAAAAGGGAAAAAAAAAACGCTCTGCTACTCTTGTGGTGCGCAGAGTAACGCCACCACAGCTCAACGTTAGCAACTACCGCCCACCACCACTCAGCGTCGGCTTCCAACCGTGGCATCCACAACAGCGACAATCAGTTTCTGCAATAAAGAGGTTAGTTTTGGCCTAATTTGATTTTTTAAAAATAAATGTATAATTTGATGTTGTAAATGCTAATGGAAAAATTCATACCATTAATCCCAACTATTGGATGTCTTCTCATATTAATCCCAACTATAGGTTATTCTAGAATAATCCCAACTATGGGAGGTGTCTTCTAGAATTGATTTGTGACCCGTTTTAACTAATTAAACTGGTTGTTTGTATGAGGTGGCATATTGTGATTGGCTTATATTTTTTTTTTCTTTTTTAAAAAAAAAAAAAATCTACAATAATATATCTTACAAAAAAAAAAATCGACCCTGTCCTTTTTAAATTATTGAGTTCAGGAAAGAAGACAAAAAGAGAAGAGCTTACATTGTTGATTGAACATGACATCAACAAGAAAAATTCCAATACAACAACATTGATGCGGTTCCAAGGCATCAATATTGTTATTATAATTATTTTTATTGTTATTTTTAGTTTATTATTAGATGACCGAATTTATTAGGATATTTTTTGTTAGTTTAATTCGGTTAGTATAAGATAAGCTTAACTTTAAAGATCATATTTGCAAAATATTATCTTTACAAGTTAGAGTTAGTTTCCTAGTTAGATTAGAATTTGTTTTACCGATTTTTAGGCTAATTATTTAGCTTATAAATACGTGATGGTGTTTAACGAAAAGCATGATTGATTGATTTGAAATTTATAAAGTTTTACGTAAGCTTGTGCTTGTGTATTCTTGGCCTAGTTTAGGTTTTAAGCTCGTGTTGCTTAGCGTTTCTTGACCGAGACTCAAGATTCCAAACCTTTCAACTGCGATTGAAGGTTATATCCATCAAAATTCATATCAAACATACAACTACTGTACAACCTATCTATACTAATATAAACTATTATTGTCGTTTATGATTTTTCATTATATAAATTATTGTTGTTTGTCCTTTAATTTGATTTTAAATGAAAAAACACAACAATCATTACTTTTTAATGAAGAGGAGAGAAATTAGGGGCAAGATGAAGTAAGGGAATGAAAATGCAATGGAAATATGAGGGATCGGAGGAGCTGAACTTGATCGGTGCGTGTTGAGTATAAGTAGTGATACGGCAATACGCTGATCAGTGGTGTAGATATGGTGTGCGGTGTTTTGTGGCTAACAAAGAAAGCGATAAATGGTGGTTATTTGTTCAAACCACCCACCGAAAGGAAAGAATGGGAAGGTCGTAATCGCAGCCGAGGTCGACAGTGGTCAACAATGGCATTAAGAGGAGAGAGCAGCAAAGTGGTGGAGGGGAGCAAAATAGGAGTGGTGGACCGGTGGTTATGGAGCTGGGCAAGGGGAGGAGAGAGAGTGATGTTTAAAATAAAAATATAAAAAAACTTTACTTGCTTAACCGGTTACAAGTCATACCGGATCATTTTTGGAAGACACTCTTCATAGTTGGGATTATTCTATAATAATCCATAGTTGGGATTAATTTGGGAAGACTATCAATAGTTGGGATTAATCATGTGAATTTTTCCAATGCTAATTGGATTCAAAATTGATATTATTTTAGGTTTGTGTGACATTGTTAAACTTCATGAATCATGATTAGTATTGATTCGCTGTTCTTTTTTTTTTTTTTTTTTTTTTTTTTTATTACTTGTTGGGGGTTGTTAAACGTCGCTCCCCTTTTACTAGGCATCGCTCGCATTTTTTTAAGATTTTCCATTTTTACCCCTATCAAATAAATAGCCACGACTCACTTTACGGTACTCAAAACTCTCGTACTTCACTCTCATACTCTCATTTACTCTCATTTTATTCTCTAAAAAAAATAAGTAAAATCAGGAAAACAAAAAATTTGATTACAATAATAAATTTGATAAAATAATAATACTAATTACTCTAATCACAAAATTAATACTAATCATAATAAAATAATAATAATAATAATAATAGTAATACAAAGATTACAATAGTAAATTTGATTAATTAATCAATTTAAGAAAAAAAAAAAAAAGAAAGCACTATATACATCCGCCCAAAACATTAGGATCCACCTTGGTGGATCCTAATTTTTTAAGTGGATCTACCTAGGTGGATCCACTTAAAATTTCCGGATCCACCAAGGAGGCTCCGGAAATTTTAGGCGGATCTCCCACATCCGCCTAAAATTTCCGGATCCTCCTTGGTGGATCCGGAAATTTTGAGTGGATCCACCTACGTGGATCCTAAAATTTTAGGCGGATGTTTTATTTTAATTTTTTTAAAAAAATAGTACGACGACTTATGGAATCCTCCGACGAAGCTTTCGGTGTCCGAATGTTGTCGACATCCATCGTCCTAAACCTGTTGCTAATGCTGAGTAAATTTTTTAAAAAAAAATTAACTTGGATTTTTGGTGGTAGATCGAATGTGGTGGGCCGAGGTCGGATGTGGTAGTTCGGGATTTTTTTTTTTACCACGTGGTAGTAAGTGGAGGGGTCGGGAATGATATTATACCATTATGCACTACAATTTACACAAAGGGCAATATCGTCCTTTCATGTCAAAAAGGGAGCGTTAGTATGTAAAATGGGAGCGACGTTTAGCAGTTGAGTTACTTGTTTCTTCAAACCGCTAATTGAATTAGCGGTTTTATATTATATGAAACCGCTAATTCAATTAGCGGTTTCCTTTTAAACAGGGCAAAAAAAAATTAAATATATGTAGATGATGTGGACGGTACATCCGGAATTTTAATAATTTGTAGCGTATTTAGGGAATTTTAATATCTTCCAACATTATCTATGGAAATCGCTCTCTTTTTTGAGTGTATATAAGCAGTATATAATAAAGTGTTGAGGCTGATCGTATGAGTAGTATCTTTTGACAAAGAATTAGGTTATTGAATAAGGAGTAGATTTTAATTGTATTAATACTTGATCTTTGGTTTGTTAACAAAAAAAAAAGAAATAGGAAATTTTGCGAACAACTACCATTTAAATGACCCCTTTTGAGAACAACTTTCATTTAAACAAAAACTTTGAGTAGCACTACCACGTTTAAATTTCCGGTAAGAATTTCCGGTTGAGATAGCTTAGTTAATAAAATTTCAATCAATTGTGGTATAGACTACAAGAAATTTCGATAGTAGAACACAATTATAGGTCAATCATAATTAATTTTGCATTATAGTTTATTTAATTTCTCACTTAAATCTTAAAATTAGAGTTTATGGTCAAAAACTTGAATTAAGGGCTTTACAAAATTGGATGATTTGGGGCAATTGAAGTGTATAATCCAATTAAGGGTTGATGTAGTGCAATATTGTCATTTAATTTGGGTTTTGGTATTGTGTAGGATTAGGAAAGTTTACGTGTGGTAGAATTTTGTACAGAAACGGGACTGAGATTTGATTAGTTGGCATAAGATATATATGTGTTAATTTGATATTGTGTAGGATTGAGAAAGATTACATGTGGTAGAATTCTGTACATAGCATTGTTTAGGTTATATTATGAAGAATTTCATACATAAATAATTCAAAAAATTTCAGGTGAACAATTATGAAGAAGTCAAAGAATAATACGACTGTGGCTATTGTTGAAGATACAAGGGAGGAGCCGATATTGTCCCAAAAAGGAGGTATAAAGTTGGGTGAAATTGAGCAAGTACGTTATTCAGATGATATAAACGAAAACGATTCTTCTTTTACAAAAAACCGACTAGCTGAGCTTCCGTTGGACCTGCAGTGTAACATCCTCCTACGGCTACCTATCAAACCTCTTGTCCGTTGCCAATGTGTTTGCAAGTTTTTGCATAATTTAATTAAGAACCCAAATTTTACAAAATTACACTCGCTTAAAATTATGAATAATAAGGCCAATTTTAGTACCCAAGTCATCCTCTTTAGTGAACATCCCTTTGATGTCTTGGTTATAGAATTAGAGTTAGAGGAGGTGAAAAGGCTAGGTCACTCGAATCATCACGACCCAAACCCAAAACACAAATTCAAAACCGTTAGTTGTTGCAATGGCTTGGTTTGCATCCTAAATTTGAGTTTGGTTCAAATTTTGGTTTACAACCAAAGTAGCGACGATATTAGAGTGATACGGCATCACTTTGAAGAGAATGATATTTTTGGATTTGGTTATGAGTGCATGAGCCATGATTATAAAATCTTATGTTTATACTATGATAAACGTCATGGTTGTTATTATTATGCCATCTTTAGCTTCAAGTCTAGTTCATGGAAATATATTAAACTCTATCCGTTTGACTATCATAAAAAAATTAAGAAAACATTAGTTTTCTCTAATAATGGGTTTCATTTGGTACCTCAATTTAACAAAGAATATGCTCCAATAATAGGTATTGGCCTTGAAAATGAAATGCTCTTTGAGTTACCCTTGCCTAGTCGTGATTTGATAATGTGGGATCTAGTCGATATAAGGGGATGTCTTCATTTAATATCTTATATTGAAAATCCGTACGAGATAGACATATGGATCATGGGAGTGTATCGTGTGAAAGAATCATGGACTAAATTGATTCACTTGTCATACGAACAAATACCAAAATGTGTATCAAAGGATTTTATATTCTCAAGGCCTTACGCGTATTCAAAGGATGGACGGGAAATTCTAGTAGGTATAGGAAGATTAATCAAGGCTTCATTTTGGTTTGATCTACACAGTCATCAATCAAGGAAGCTTGAAATTGATCTACACAGTCATCAACCCATACCGTGGCTCGGTTCTTGTGATTCCCCAACCAATGATGATTCCATCGGTTCTGGTGACTCCCCAACTTACCACTGGGGTTCCTATGATGAGGACGAGGACGACTGGCTGGCTTCTTATACTGACGAGGAAGACTCATTTTAACCTGCTTTAATACTCCTTATGTCCCTTGTATTTAAGCTCTTATGAAATAACTGGGTCATGGTGCAAACAAAATTTGTATGCTATCACTAAGGTTTTAGGTTAATATTTTTAGGAATAAACATGTGTGTTTCTATTTGAGTAGTGTAATACAACTTAATACGAAGAGTGTTATTTCATTCTTTGTATTACAGCATTTTAAAATCATTATGCAAAATACTAAATAAAAACATCTTTGACAGATCCGTATATTTTGCCGATCATATATGGTCAAGCTCGTTATATTTGAAGGATTACGTAAAAACTCATGCAACCAAAAGTCATATATTATGCAAAGCACCTCAGTAGCAACTAGCAAGTAAACTAAGTTACAGGCTCAATGGAGGATAAGTTTCAAGGTATTTCACATATTTAAAGTCACAGTATCTGAAATATTTTCTTTGAAGATAAGGAAAAGCTCAATCAATGAAAAGAAAAAAAAAAAGGACAAAGAATAGATGATTCAAAATATATAGCATAAAAAAAAAACAGCTTAATTTAGAGCTACTTGAGATATAAGAGGGAACTCTTTTTCCAAAGCCTGGATGTCATAAGCAGGGGGTAAGTGATAAATGTATCAGATATACAAGCCCATAGAAGAGGCGATGGGCTGAAGCAAAACAGTCGCTAGGCGGGACAGACAGCTCAATAAAGGCTGAAACACAAGGGCAGCGGAAGTGTCTGTTAAAGGACTTACACACACAGAAGGCAAGTCTAATGACACAAGCCTATAACCTTAAAACCCAATGAAACGGGTACAGCCAGTTACAGCAAAAACCAATCCTTGTTTGCTCATGAAGCATGGACTCATCCAACACATAGATAAGCTACGGAAATTATTTAAAAAGATTAAAGGTCAACTTTCATCTTCTTCAATTTAACTCGTAGAAGTGACTTAGTTATTTCTTTAAATCCTATTGCTGCTTTACAGAAATACTAAAAGTAAATTACTACCTTTGGTTAAATTCTGATGGCTCTGGAGCACTCCTTCCATATGAGTCAATGATCCTGCGGCAGGACACACAATTGAGAAAAACAAAAATTTACCATGAAAATCATACAAAATACATTAGGATCAACTAACAAAGGTTACTGAACAATATCAAATTATAAGTATAATATGTGGTAGACTCTGCACACAACCAATACCATATGCAGAACAAGGGACATTTCTGAGAATGGAAACAAAGCAAGAACAGATAACAGACATGATAGGAAACACAAAGAAAGATATGAAAAAAAATATTGCTCTTTATCAATAATGATTTCCCAATTTATTGCCACCATAATATATCACCTGTTAAAGAGATCAGCAACCTCCTCGCATTCAGGAGTATTATAAAACCATATGCCATTAACTTCTTGGACAACATTTTTGTATAGAAGATAAGGAACTTGAACGTCAAATTCGAAACTGCCTGAGAGATTCTCCACAAGATTTTCTGCAACAGAACAGATCAAGAACCTTATATAAAAGAGCGATAAAACTCTCACATATAATTATATAACACTTTAAAAGGTCGTGACCTAGATGTTTAAACACATAAAAGCACATACTATCATTCAACATGAAAAGATTCAGAGCTTATTTGAACCTGCACTGGTAGCTTGTTTTCTAGTTTGCCTTAACTAAAATAGCAAAGCACTTACTTCTTCAGTTTACATTGATTGTTCAACAAAAAAAAAACAGATATAAGTCAAAGATGTGCTATGCAAGATAAAATCCAGCAAAACCCCAAAGCTAAGGTAGAAAGACAAATTTGCTTCAAACCAATGCTTGGTGAGGGCATTATTTCTTATAAATAAAAAATTCTATGACTATGTTTGCTCCAAACTACAATAGGATGGAGAAAAGGCAAATCCCTAACCCTATAGGGCTATATTCATAACTTATAAGCATCTTGATAACCAAAGCCAGAAATCAAGCTGGAGCATCAGCATTGTTTCTTTAAAAGGCCAAATATTAGAAGGTATTCCAAAAAAAAAAAAAAAAGTAAAAAGAAAAGTCACTGGCATTCATGAAATACTCCCTCTCTATATTTTATGTAAAACGTTTATTGTTAGCATGTATGTCAATTCTAAACTTTATCCAATACTTCCTTCGTTCCAATAATATTGCAACAAGAATGAAATTAAGCATCCTAAAGCACACTTTATATGTTAAATATTTATAATTGTATAAGAGTAAAAATTATAAAAAGTTGATATTGTGAAAGTATTTTATGAGACAAATCTAGCAAGATCTCACATGACTATATTTTGCTTAACGTATAAATTATATTATATGGTCAAACAAGAGTGATGAATAGTGCAAAGGGAAGTGCCAAGTCATTCCCCACCAGCACACTGGTATTATGCATCATATAACCAAGGACCTGTCCACTCTGCTCCAAATATCTCCTCTGACAATGGAGCCATAAAACAGTAGCCGGTGTTTTTTCCTCCTCAGCCATTGCTTTTTTCTCCTCAGCCATTGTTTTTTCCTCCTCAGCCATCCCTTTTTCCTGAAAAATAAAAAGCACTTATCATCTACTATCATCCTCATATTAATAAACAACATATAGGGCACTTTGCATCAAGGCTGTGATACCATATAGATTTATATGCATAGAGTTCTATGGTGTTCAAATTCAAAGAAACTTGATTCCCCTGCTTTTGGCTGTGTATAACTAGTCCCTCTTCAACTGAATGCAGATAGTAGGCTCCAAGTTGAATTCAGTTTTTTGCTAAACAAAACATAACCCTCTGTTCATGTACAGTTAAAATGCTCATATATAACTATAGAACTTAGTTCATGTATTACAGTTAAAAGCCATATATCAAGCAGGTTTCCACATATTTCACATAACCTATACGAGAGGACACTTTCTTAAAATAATCCTTTATTAGGTTTTACTATAGAAGATTTAATAGTACACTGTAGTTAAGAAAGGTTCTAGGAACCTAAATTGAGTCAATGGTGAGAGTCTTATAAATCTAAATATTTGAACCAACTTTTCTTCCTCTTGTTGCTTTAAAATTTTCTGAGTTAAGTTGCATGTGCAACTATTACATGTACAAACTGGCACTCGATTCACACCACTTATTTCATCCCCGATTGCCTTGATTATAGTGAAAAATTTAGCAATAGGAGTTGCATCTGATCTTGAGCTAAATCATTTAAAGATAGTTGTAGTGTACAACCGATCTCCCTTGCAGAAGTGAAATATAAAACACTCCTAGCTATAGTACTATCAACAGAATACAGAATCTAGCTAGTGATCATTGCATTGCAAACTGAAACAATCATCAAAATCAACAGCAAAATCATCAGAGATGAACTGACCTACTCTAATACTATATTGAAACAATCATAAGCAGATCGATAGAAAGAGTCCAGCACACAGCAATTCAGCAATTCATATTATGTCAAAGTAATTAGGGCTCAAAGCTTGAATGATCTCAAATCATATATGTAGAGTACATAGTTTCCTAAGATAACATCACAAGATATTCTTAGAATTATCTTGAGTGAATTAAAGCTATAATTATATGATAATAATGAATAATATTCTCCTAATCTTTCCTAACATATTACTACTATTACTATTACTAATACGGAGTCATTTCGTTCTCGAAAATGCGACGCAACATTGGAGGAGCACGAGCTTAAATCACAATACGAATAACTATCAATTTCTTTAATTAAAATTTGCAATCCAACAATTAAATCATCAAAGATGAACTGACCTAGTCTAATACGATATTGAAACAATTAAAAAGTCTGAAATGCAAGAAATTCCATTAACAAATAGCCCTAATCGATCAACTTCAGCAAATAGCTATTAAATAACTATCAAATAACTAATTCAATCAAATAAATATCAATTTCTCCAAGAAATAACTGCAATCGAATAATAAAATCACGGCAAAATCATCAAAGATGAACTGACCTGCTCAGACATGATAGGATGAACTTGAGTAAAAGATAGAGAGATATTGAGAGAAAAATAGAAGAAGAAGGAAGAAGTAGAGAGAGAAAAACTAGAGAGAGAAGTAGCTGGGAATCTTATTTCTGAATGAATTACAATTGAGAACTAATGGTGTAACAATCAGAAAGTGAAGACGAAGAAGAGGAGGGAAATGCAAATCACAAATGAGGTGGGAAAATTATAATGATAGATGATTTTACAATTTTGCCCATTGAAGTTGGAAATTAGAACGGGGTATTTTACCAATACTAGTAGTGGCCCCTACGCGCGTGGTCCTCAATTATGTATATTGTAACTATTGTTACATGTTAATTATGTTTGCGTAGTGTTTAAATGTTGTATGCATTTAAATTATTAAAGTCAATGCAAAAGGGAAACATTGAAATCTAAATTATCATATTAGAAATTTTTAACTTAAATCATCTTATTAGAAAGAAGTAACTCAAATCATTATATTAGAAAAAAGTAATCTAAAGTATGCTAAATTTGATTAGTTATTTGTTTGTCACGAATTATGAATTTATGTGATGTTATTTAGTTATGCTTTGGCAAAAATACAGGTTGACTTAAAGCTGTAGAATAATATATAGACAATTTTGAAAAGTTTGTTATAGCTAATGGCAAAAGGGCTAAGGACGTATAAGATTAGATGGTCATTTGTGTTTTTAAATGATTGCTATTATTTTCATAAGTGTTCTTTCTATTTCTTAAGCATTTTAGTAAACTTTTCCAAAGCTAATTGCCCGGCCGATTTTTCTTAAGTGGTCTTTCTCTCTCCAAAGCTAATTACCCTAATTTTCATAAGTGACCTTTCTTAAGTAGTCTCTCTCTCCCCCTAAACTAATTGAATTGATTTTCTTAAGCGATTTCTTAATTAAGTAGTCTATCTCTCTCTAACCTAAGTGATATTTCTCTCTTTTTGAATGATCGATCTTTCTAAAGTGGCCTTCTCTCTCTCTCTCATTTCTCTATCATCTATCTAATTTCTCTTCTCTCTCTCTAGCTCATCTCTCTCTATTACTCTATCCTTTCTCTATTCATCTCTCTATTTTGATCCTATCCTTTCTCTATCTTATTTCTCTTCTCTATATCCCTCTTTCTATTTCAATTTTCTTTTTGATCCTCCTCCTCTGTCTGTCTTTCTCTCTTCACGGGTGCATATTGCTTGCTAAGTACAAGTATGAAGACTTGTATTGATCATCATACCTGTACTTGACACATAATACACACCCGTATTGGCCGTATATCTATGGTTCTCAAGTACTTTGATATGTATATACTTTTAAGTATATTCAAATTAGACCCTTAAAAATCCCCACATTTGTTAATTGTTTATAAAATATATTATCCAATGTTATTCAAAAAGTATTTGTAAGAGGTGCATACAGGTAAAGGAATCTGTTGAGTTTTCAAAAGTTTGTCACTGCGCTTCTATGGGAAACCGAAAAAGAAGTACCTCGTATAAGTGTGTAACTATGTACTCTCTTTTTTCTCCTATGAAAAAATTTAATTACACAATTTTTTTTATATATAATAAATATTGTACATCAATTGTAAACTTGTATATATTGATCAACCAATATACTAGTATGTAAAGGTTACTAATATAACTTTTTTGGTGATTATTTTTGCCATTATTTACAAGATTAGCTATTTCATTCTTTTTTTATTACAGAATGCATCATCTTCAGTCTTCAGTCCTCAGTCCACACTATTTGAGATTTTCTGTATTTTCTTCAAGGTAAAGGGCAGTCTCGCATAAAAGATAACAAACCAAATTTATATACGAGTATACTCGTTTGGTTGGACGCGGCAAATTACACTCAATAGTTTACAATATCCAAAGGAGTTCAAGTATTTAGGAAATGGAAACACCACAAGTAAATACCATAAAGCATCCCCCTCCTAGAAAAGGTCAGCAAGGATCATGGAACCCGATATTTTCCACAGCACCAACAGTCTTGGCTGCACGACGCTTGTTCAGGGACTGCATCAAGGCCCGATTCAGCAACTGGCTACGGATGTCCATGAACGAACGTATCCTGCTAAACTTCTTCTGCCCACTTGAGCTCATACTCTTGAGAGTACCAGATAATCCATTGTATTTATCATCATGCTTGAAAGTCGTGCTTTCACGAGGACAAAACCTAGAATGCTCCTCTACTTTCAAATCTGAAATGACATCCCTTGCTTCTGGACTCTTCAGCGAAGTGTACTCAAAATCAGAGCAAGAGCTTGAGCTACATGAGCTTTCTGAATATGCATCTTCAGCATTAACCAAATGTCCTGTTACCAAAAAGAATTTACACAAGTACAATTACCCACTGAGAAAGCTCTAATCCTTCTAAAGTCCTAAGTACGTACATATTATTCTCTCTGTTCCACTTCAATAAGACCACATTTCTAACTTGGGACATCACGTCCGAAAATATTATGCCAATCTACAAATTAGTTTAACTTCAATTATGAACTTTCCCACAGTACTACTACTACTATTTTTAGGATTTGATGCATAGCATGGTTATCTCAAGCCTAATTCTGAAAAAATGGACTGTTATTAGATATGGCAAATTAGAGTGGGAAGAAGAAAGAGGTACCGTTTAAAAAGATTTGGGCAAGATTACTTTCTACAAATTCTACTTTATTCACTAGCTCGCCAGAGCTATTTAGACACTAAACAACCCAATTAGACTTGTTTTACAGTATAATCTTAGGAGAACCAATAACAACCCTTATTTGTCAATTTGTTATTCAATCAATCACATGTAGATTTAGTTTACAACTAATTGCAGCTTCATTGATACTAGAGAAAAACCCAAATATGAATCAATAATACAAATGCACACAAGAAGCACTACTCTATCAAACTCGTGGGTCAATACTTCCTTCTTTCAAAATAGATGGTATACTTTTGACTTTTGGAGTTTGGACTATCCATTTACTCAATTTGACCATATATATATTTATGTAACATGTAGTTGGATTAGTCTCAATTTATAATTTTGAAATATCCTCAGTTTTTATTAATATTTCCCATTTATACTTAAAGATATTAATAGTTAAAGTCATGCATTGGCAACTGCAAAAGTCTTAAGTGTTGTATCTATTATGAAACAAAGTGAGTAAAAATATTGTATCTCAGTAGGAGCTTATATGTACCTTCAAGCCAATCATGATTTATGTTCAAAGGAATCTCACGAGAGCAAAGTACTTCACATGACTTGGTGGAACCAATGGGAGACCCATGGGAAGGTGAACAAGACGACGGGAAGGGAGGGCCATTTTCATCATCATCGTTATAGTCAAAACTGTGCTGTTGCTGGCTTTTGGGTGAATCTAAATCTTTCCATCCCGGAACTAAAGAGGATATCTCTTCCTCGATCATATCAGCAATCTCATGTGGCTCCCAATCAGTTATATCCAGTTCCCTCACCATCTCAGTAGCAACTTCCATTTCCGTGTCATTAATGATGTCAAATGGGAAGTGAATAAACCTTACAGAACCTTTACAATGCAGTACAAGCAAAATACCAAAGAGGTGTGTTAGAATTTTTAACTATGATATTGAAGTAATAGACAACTAGCCACAGTACAAGATTGAATAGAAAACAACAATATACATTAGGCATGGCAGATCATAATCCATGGAGCTATGAAATCCCACTACCACATCATTTAATGTACCTTTAAATTACAGTGTAAGTTGTAAGATATTCCAAGAGATTTAAGCATTTTTAACAAGATTGACTTGCTATTCTGACGTAAACTAAAATATGTCTAAGGTTACCTAATTGGCAGGCTCTAAGATTAGTTGGAGCCATGCCCAATAGACAAAGGACTGAACAAGGAGAAGTATAAATATAGATAAAAACATACCATCTTTGTCAGAGATTTGCACCTTGAGGAAAAGGGTACTATCTTCTGGATTCACAGTTCCAGTGATTGTCATTTCAGTACTCCTAATAGGTTTATCAAGCAGAAAAGGCATATCGACTAAAACACCCTTTGGGGAGTATATTTGAAGAGGTTGCTCTGGCACTGGCATGAGATCCTCATCAGGCGCCAGAAATGGATCCAACAGTAGCTCTTGAGCAGATAACCTCTTTGAAACAGTTTCCAAGCATTTTCTAACAAACTGCTGGGCTTCAATATTTTGGATGCGGTAAAAAGCTTCAGGCTTCTTTCCCTGGAATATTCAATAAGGGAATGGGTCAGAGGAGTGGAAAATAAATATAGAAATACAGTAGAAAAGCCCTCATGAAAACTCACCGATGTCACCTTCTTGTAGATTTGGGCTGGGTTTGAGCATTCGCTGTAGGGATATTCAGAAGTGAGCATCTCTAAGACACACATTCCAAAAGAATATACATCTACAAGCTCATTATATTTCTCCTCATATAGTTCTGGTGCCATGAATTCTGGAGTCCCTGTCAAATAAAATTATAAACAAGTCAGTGAAATACAGCTTAAAGTCCACAGAATTACTAGCAAAAGAAGTGTTGTATAATGATGTCATTTAAAACATAACAAAGAATAGAAGAGTAGTTAGAAATATTATACTTTGCATTAGTTTGAGTAAATCAATTAAAATTATAGCTTAACAGGTTTGATAAAATCCTACATTCAAAACAAAGATTGGCAAAATGAATAAAACAACTGAGGGCCACAGCAGTTGCAAAGCTAATTAATAAAACAACTGTGAGTGTTGTCTGCTCAGCTTAAAACCTCTGAGTAACTTAGTGTAAATTCATATAAAATCAAAATGAGAAGTATCCTTAAGACAGAGGATGGCAAAAAGCCAATTGAAAGTTCAAGTTCCATTCGCAGTCTTCCCTAAAACCCTCCCAATTGTATACATGTGTCAGAGCTAGTTATAACAGATATGAGCAGGAGATTGACCTATAACACTGTGGGCATGTTTTGAGCGAAGAATAGCTGCTAACCCCAAATCACCAATCTTCACCTGTCCAAGATGGCCGTTGACAAAAATGTTGTCACATTTGAGATCCCTATGTATCACCGGAGGATCATGACTGTGCAGATAGACGAGACCACGGAGGATTTGACGGGCCCAATTCTTGATAGCTCGAATATCAACTTGCTGATACTTCTGCCTATATCTGTGATCAAAGTGCCACAACACAAAGCATTAATTAGTGGCCTTTAGGCTTTAGTTATTAATGGTATCCTATAATATAAGATGTGGAGTTGAATGGGTTAGTATCTATCACAGTATGCTTGATCAAATTACTAATTTATATAATTATTCTTAATCTCATTGTAGCCTATAATCTTTCTGATGTCATAAATATTGAAGAATCTAGAAACACTAAGATGCCACAAAAATATTTTTAGTAATTTAATACATGAGATTTATGTAGTAAAAATGCCATTTCTAAGACACTTATTTGGTCAAGTAAAAAAACCATTGTAAATTACTTATCTGTAGTAATGTGAATGTAATGCTACTTGTCAGAATCAGTGAAGTTTTCCTTAATCTCAAAAATATTATCTTATTGTATACACTTCAATGACGTATTTCAAATGAATAAGTCTAAAAAAGTATTGGAAAGAGATTGAGAACAACTGCATAAGTCCTACTACAGATCCACATATTAATCAAAGGAAAGAGTTAGTGATTACTCTCTCAAAGTGCCGGAGGTGAACATTTCAGTTATAAAGTTGAAGGTTCTCCGATCAATATCTATCCACGAGTTGTAAAATTGTATGATAGAATCATGATTAAGGTTCTTCAGCAAATGAACTTCAGAGTAGAGTCGTTGCAGTTCATCCGGAGAACGAAGAACATCATTCAGCATCACTTGGCTCCATGCTACCTCCATTCCAAGCACCTCATCAAATGCTCTATAGACAGTCTTCATGGCTCCTTTGCCAAGAATGTCTTTGAACTGCCGGTAATTTGACAGCCAAACATCTACATATCAGTTAACCAACCAAAAACAACTACCAATTGTATGATCTATAGCTTTGAATACAAAGATTATCATCATAACTTATCAATCACACACAACAGATTTAGCAATGAAATACCCACCTCTCCCAGACTCCCACAAAGGATCCATCTATGACAATTGACAAGTACGCAACGAATCAAGCAGAACAAAATAATCACTTTCACCTCCCTCAATTAACACAAGATGAACATACTGCATAATTGACATTCAAAGTGTAGTTGTGAAACATTAAGATACATACCACCTTTGTTTCTCAATAGAAACATCACTTTAACTGTACACATTTTCCAACACACTACTTTGAGCATTAACATCTTTAATTATGCTTTGATAAAAATTATAATAAATTTATATTATGAAAATATACATTGAATAACTCCACAATAACGAAATTAATTATTATATATAGTGTAGGAATAACGTATAAAGTTAAAATGCTGTATCTATTGAGAAACAAAGGCAGTACAATGGAAGGGTTCTTCTATTACAACAATAACCAACTTTCCACCAATACTTGTGATATTAATATATTATGCTGCTGGTTGATAACAATAAAATAAGGTCAGATTGACATGCTATTGCAAAGTTTTGTGGTTTAATCATGCTAGTTGATTTCTCAGGACACCACTTATTGATAGCAATTAGCAAACATATAGATCCACATCAATAGTATAGCAGAACCGTATCATTGATACGAATAACCAGCACTTGCACCAAATTATTCATTCCAGAAAAGCCTTGTCATATAATCCCATATCAGCAGCAAAACAAACAAGCAACAACTAGATACATATTTTATTGATGATTGCGACTTCAAGGCATAATGAGAATATATAAAACGGTTTTAGCCCCTATTTTATTAAGCTAAAAAAAGTCTGATACTAACATCCCAACTTGTAATGTTAGCTCACTTGCACCAACCATGGTAAGCCATACATCATATCATCTTCTCAAAGTCAAACTCATTACCTACTTCAAGTTGTCTCTAATGAAGAATATTTAAGTCAAGAACGTACTCCCTCCGTTCCATAAAGTTCTACACACTTCCCATCTTCATCCAATTCACAAAGTTCTAATCACTTCCATCTTTCGATTTTACGAAACTTAACAAAGAACAAGGTAAGACATGGTAACTCATAAGAATACCATACAAGAATCAATCCCCCAGAAATAGAGGGAAAGAAAAACTAATAATTTCCTATAAAATTTACTCTATCTATGTCCAAACAACTCGTTTGCCACCTCTACTCTATCGAACAAAACACAAGATCATAAACCAATAACATAACATAACAAGACACATCAAACAAATAGTTCCAATTCTACAAAGAATCAAGTGCAAACATCAATTACATGCAATATGACTAATTAACATAATAAATCACAAATTACTCAGAAATAAATTGGAAAAATGAGAAACTTACACGTCCATAACGACCAGATGGGTCTACTTCAACATACTTCATATGAGAATTTGCTCCTCCACTTTGAATCTTAATTCTCATATTGTACATGATTATATATCAAACAATTTTAACTAATTTTTAATTGCTAAGTATTTATATATGTATCTAATTAATTTTCAGTGGAATTTTAATAAGAAAAATAAAGTGAGAAAACACTAGAAAATCCGGGGTTTTCCTTCATGAAATTCAAAGAAGAAAACGCCCAACCACAACCAGAAAAGCGTCGAATAATTAATTATTAGCAAATTTCTCGCCATTTCTACTACTGAAGGTGAGTAATTGTAGCTATTAGCACTGATTTTATGAATCAAAGCCATAAAATTCAAAGAACCCAGATGATAAAATACGAAATTTTTTCTAAATTACAAGAATTTAAGGTCAAAATTCAAAAGGGTTTTGTGGGTTTATACTAATTTTTCAGAAAACATGGAATCCTGAACTTGAAAAATCTGCGACCTCGATTAAAAAGTGCCATTTGTGGATTGCTTAAAAACCGAAAAAGTGGAAAGAAAAACAGAGAAAAAGGTTTTATCTTTTTGGAATTTTGAAGAATAATTTCACAGGAAATTTGTCTGATTCATAGGAATTTAGAGGAGGCAACCAGAAAAAGAGAAAGGAGTAGAATGAAGTAGCGGTGTGAAGGTGTTTATAGAAACCGATTGAAATGGCAGGTAATCTTTCTACGTTGGCATTGTGTGGGGCCTTATTTTAATCTTTGTTGGATGTGGGATCCCACCACTTGGATTTAGAGGAGTTGATTCGGGTGTTCGGATGGAATTCAGTAAAGTTGGATTCAATCTAATTTTAAACTTCAATCATATTATACAAGTTATTGTGTTCATGTGCTGAATCGGATATTTTTTGGGTTGGACTTAATTTAGGTCGATAGTCAGATTTTGACACCTCAACTTAGATTATTATATTAAACTATCAAGTACTTTGTCCGTTTTAAAGACTTAATTTAGGTCGATCGAGTCAGATTTTGACACCTCAACTTAGATTATTATATTAAACTATCAAGTACTTTGTCTGTTTCAAATTATTAATGTATAAATAGTGTAAAACCTAAATGTTGGGTTTGATTGGAATAAAAGTTATAAAAGTATATTAACATGACATCTTGTACAAAACTCTAGAGAGTAAGAGAGCTACAAATTGCAAATAAATAGAAGTACTACGTAAGACAATAATGGACTACATTACACATAAACAAAATTTTGGATACCACTTCAAAAACCACAACTTTATATTATATGGAGTATTTATTATAATTATGAATGAATCTCGTTGTGACAACAAAAACTTGTACAAGTACAAAGTATAAACTTATTAAAATAACTTTGAACTTGTTTTCTTGAAACAAGTTGTTTTAGCATTTAGGTGATATGGCGATCATTTGATTGGATGCACAAAGTTACATTAGGAACTTATACATTAATTTTACACTTACAATTCTTAATCTATAGATATTTGTTTGATTGACAATGTTATTATTATACTCTTTCCGTTACATATTACTCGCAACAAAGGAATATTTTATGTCTCACAAATAATACCCCTTTGTTGCGAGTAATAAGTAACGGAAAGAGTACATTTTCTGTAGAAAGTTTCACTTAGATAAAGGGGCTAAACGAACTAGTATGGCTTAGGGCCTGTTCTCATTGACTGAAATCAGGTGAACTGTACTGAACTAAACTAAACTAAAATGAATATTTTATAAGAGAAGGAAATTAGGAGCTGAATTGAACTGAACTAAACTAAAATGAATATTTTATAAGAGAAGGAAATTAGGAGCTGAACTGAACTAAACTGAGCTGAACTAAAATGAATTGAAAATAAACGTATGAGAATAGGCCCTTAGATAATCAATATTCTAGTATGGCTTAGCCATGCCATACTTAGATTGACCCGATATTTGCATGTTTAACCGTTTGGATCCACTTGATGATCAAGCCATTTGTGAAGATTTGGCTCGGTGTGAATTGCACATTAATAAGAAAGCGATAATGAACAATATTGTAGATATTTTTTCGTAGTAAGACTAAAGATTGGATTATTCGGAAAGAAAAATTTAATAAGGATGGCAATAAATTCTTATGACATGGGATTTATCATTATTATTTGTTACTTCAAGAATTATTTAAGTATTTTTTTACTAGATAATAACAAACAATCCATACGTTGTATTACAAATTTTAGATTACTTTGTACTTGCTACTTTCCAAATTTTTGCGATATAATATTTCAACATTTTTTTTTTTTTGAAGAAAATAAAAGTCATGTATGTGACTAGCCACACGGACCCTTATTTATATATATAAGTAACCTTATTTATCCATAAGAGTAACCTCATTTTGTCTATTAAAGTAACTCCAATTCATTATATGAGTAATATCAACTAATTTAAAATAAGTAACCCCATTTATTCATTCGAGTAACACCTAAAAAAAATTGAAAGACTGAATCCACTTAGGTAAGAGAGTAGCCCTTTTTTCATTTAAGTAACCCATATACGTCAAGGTAACCCCATTTGCTCATCACCGTAACCCCCTATTATTTATTTAATTGTCTTACGAAGTATATGTAAAGTGGCCACATATAAGAATTTGAAAACTTAAATCAACAACCATTAGTAATTAATTAATCGTTTTTTTTTTTACCAAATACCACATGAGTTTTAACTTAATTGACCAAATACTATCAATATTTTTCAAATTCACCATATAACCATCAATTTTACGAAAATGTCACCACATGTCATTTTCGTTAACTTAGTTAGTCATTAACGTTTATTATGCCACGTGACAACTTGTAATTGATTCTTAATAATATTATTTGTTTAACTAGAAATAATTCGAATATAGAAAGTTATTAACAAATTTTTATAAAAAAAACATCATTAGTCGGCCAGCCCAGCCCGTCCCCTACTCCTACCCCTGGTAGGGCGGTACCTAGCCCACTTCCCGGTTGGCTAGCACCCATCCATTCTCCCCCCCCCCAGTGACAACCGCGAACCCTAGCCCTCTCCCTTCCCCCTCCCCACCACACCTCCCCTTAAATTCCCTCCCCCCTTAAACCCAAAAAACCCCTCCTCACCTTTCCACCTTAGCCGAAATCCCTGCGTCGGTAGCCCATACCCCCCCCCCCCCCCCACACGTCATCGCCGCCTACTTAGTATAAACCATCACCCCGAAACCCTAAAACATTGAAATAGAAACCCAAGATTTCGGTTTTAGGGTTTTGGCATACGTGGTGGTTCAGTGGGGTGGAGATGGCACGAGCAGGGGTAAATTATGTTCGCTGACGCTGGTGAGGGGGGTTTAGGCGTCGGCCAATTCTAGAGGAGGGTTTTTGGAGGGAGAGTTGGTGGTTTTTAGGGTGCGTGGGTGACAGGTTAGGGTTTGGCTTGTGGCGCGACGAGGGAAAGGGAGGGTCGACATAAGGAGGAAAGGCAGGGGGTGAACCAACGGTGAAAAGCTGGTGTGGCCGGTCGCCGAAGTGGGGGAGGGGCATGCTGAGAGTTGGAGGTGTGGGAGCGGGGCGGTGGTCGGCTGCCGGAGTGGGGAAGAGGGCTAGGCACGATGGTGGGGTTTTTCTTAAAAAAATAAATAATTAATTAGTTAAATAATTTAATGACAACCAATCATAGACTGCTACATGGCATAACTAAACTTAATTACTAGCGAAACTAACGTCGTTAGTCACTTATGGCATGTGATGAAATTCTTGTTAAACTGATGGTTATATGGTGGATTTAAAAAATGTTGGTGGTATAATATTTCAAATTAAAGTCTAAGGGGTATTTGATGATTTTTTTTTTTTTAAATCAAAATATTTTTTAAAAAATAAAATTGGACACTTGGACACTATTACCATACCAATTTAGTATTCAATTAAATGAAAAGGATGGTATCTAAAAAAATTGTGAAAATTAATAGTAATTGTCAAAATCACTAAATCAAAATTATAATTTCTTTCATTAACTCTTTCAAAAAAAAAAAAAAAATTTCTTTCATTAGCAATAAATTATACACATTATCTTATCGAAAATAAACAAATAGATATAAATTATACGCATAAATTGCCGGCAGGTGGTATATTTCTAATTAATGTTTTTTATTGAAAAGAATCTATGAACATAAACATGGATGCTACTATGAATAAACACGTAGTAAGTGACTTAAAAATAGTATTCTCCACTCGAGTTGTTTGTGACATTTGCCAAATATGGCCTACATCTAATTTTGCAATACATTTGGTAGGTGAACCTTCACATTTTATAAAAATCTATATATATTTTTTTTTTCAAAAGTATTCTCTTAATGTTTTTGACTTATTTATTGGTTTACTTTAATTGTGTTTGGACCCATTTGTCTTGATAAATTGACAACCACCAATAATACTTCAAACTTTTTGATTTTAAGGGTTGGAGAATCTAAAAACTAAGTGAAATTTGTCATGTTGGATTATTGCTCTACCTATAATACAAAATCCTTTTACTTTTAGAGATTCAATTTTAGCGTTTATCTATTTGTTTCAAAATCAAAACAATACTGTAGTACACTTGAGATTTTGTAATTTGTATCCTCGTCAAGTTGTTTGTGATACATATTACAAGTTTGTCCCAATTTTTTTTGAGGCCTTGCGCAAAAGTAGAGTATAAAATTTGGCTTATAAATTTTCTTTACTCACGGCTTATTTTTTAATACAAGAAACAAAATCGTTATTCTTCACAAATACGGAGTAGTACACTTGAGATTTTGTAATTTGTATCGGTCACAAACTCTACCCTCGTCAAGTCGTTTGTGATACATATTAACATATATTTTATATAAAAATAAATAATATAATCATATAAAATCTTGTTAGTTTTGTCTCTAGGTGTATACTTTCTAAACACCAAATTTCTACAAATATATATTTGTAGACGTTAAAACTAACAATTTTATGTGAGCAAGCGTGAAAAAAAGGTGTAAATTTTTTTAAAAGTGTATATTTTTTACTATAATAATTATGCTGATAGAATTGTCATACAAAGTATATATGGAGTACTTTAATAAAAGTGTAGAGTCTGTAATTATAGTTTGAGATAGAATAAAGAACGTATTTGAATTTTTTTAAGAAAATAATTTATTAGTTTCAACTTTCAACCAAGAAGATACATCAACAACAAAAATAATCCCTCATTTTCTACCCCTAATGTTCTAATGTGTAATTTAGTTTATAATTAGGGCATGTTCTCTTTCGTTGAAATTCAATTCAGTTTAGTTCAGTTCAGTTCAGTTCAGCTCTTAATTTACGTCTAATGATATTGCTAATGATATAAAGCCAAATTTCATTCTTTTAAGCTCTTATTACAACGACGACGACAACAACAACAACAACAACAACAACAACAATAATAATAATAATAATAATATTAACAACAACAACAACAATAATAATAATAATAATAATAATAATAATAATCAATAAGTAATAAATAATAATAATAATAATAATAATCAATAAATAATAATAATAATAATAATAATAATAATAACAATAATAATTGAAATAATAATACTAATAATAATAATCAATAAATAATAATAATAATCAATAAATAATGATAATAATAATAATAACAATAATAATAATAATAATAATAATAATAATAATAATAATCAATAAATAATAATAATAATAATCAATAATTAATAATAATAATAATAATATTAATAATAATATGTACATTTGTATATACACATATGTATAGTAATAAATAATCAATAAATAATCAAAGATCACTAATCCGTAGTTAAAAATCACTAATTAATAAGTTCAGTTCAGTTCAATTCAGTTCAGTTCAGCTCAGCTGAGTTCAGTCAATCGGAACAAGCCCTTAATTTAGGATTTTGCTCTTGTCAAAAAAAAAAAAAAAAAAAAAACCTCATTGGCTGTGCCAATCATTTAAAATATTTATTTGATCTTAAAATTAGGAGCTATACCCAGTTAATTCCCCAGATAAACAAAATTTGTTTATCTAGGGGTATAATTGTCTTTTCAAGTACAAGTGGAGGGGTATATGCGTCTTTTCATGTACTAGTTGAGGGGTACATGTGTAATTTCCTCACCAAACAGTAAAATCAAGTTGCAAACAGTGATTGAACAACTCACCAAAAGTACTGAATAAATGACCTTGCTTTTTCAATATATTAAGAAAAATTTGTTTATCTGGCAGATTAACTTGTATTTCCCTAAAATTAAACTTCTTTCATAGAATTGATGGTAGAGGTGAAATTTGGTCTATTACTCTTCTATTATCAATCGAAGTTGTTTAAACATAAAATAAAAAAAAATAAAAAAACCAACCTGTTTTCAAAAAAATAAAAATAAGGAAAAATTCATATTCGTAAGTATGATTACCCTAATTTAATCCAAGGAAAGTATATATACTAATATACATGGCAGCTTTGTATTAGTCATAATGATATTATATATTCTGTACATTATAATACTAATTATCCCCCAATTATGGGAGTAAGAATACTTTAAAACGATCCATACAGAGGTCCTATATCTTATGGAAGAGCCGTTTTATAACTTATAATTATATTGATTGGACTTTTTAGTATATCCTGCTATTTTTAATTGATGATCATAAGCATGTCATTAAAATTAAAATAGAGGAATATTTTCTACCAGAAAAAGACTCCTAATAATTTTTGAGAAAACATTATAATTCTCAAAGGTCAAATATATGAATTTCAGCCCAACATTTCAAAAGTTAATGTAGTATATTATTAGTGTTTTTTATAAATAATTTTGATTTCTCTATAAAAGAATTGTAGTGTGAAGGAAGATGTGTACTCAAAAAATTATTTTTATTTCACTATAAAAGAATTGTTGTGTGAAGGAAGATCTGTTTACTAAGCATTTTATTTTATAATGTTGGTCCAATAATTCATTGACAGTCCTTAATAAAATGTATGTAATACAAAGGATTAATGATCAGCATTTAATATAGTGTTCGACCAATGTTTTCGCGACACGAGCATTATAATTCAGTCATGAATCTGAGCAGAAGTGTCACAAATCTACTGAAAATGCTCTTTGATAAAAAAAACAATAATGCAATTGTGGGATTTATTTGGAATAGAAGTGTCTCAAATCTAAATTGTAAGGAAACTTTGGTAAAAGCCAGGGAAGTGGCACCCAAACTCACTATTATCAGCACATTGATCAAAGGGTTTGTAAGCAGTATTCCAGCTTCAGAAAGAATACACTCCTTCGATACTCGTATATGAAGTTATACACTAAACATCTACAAGATTTGCATTTCAAAATTTATCTACAAATGCAACAAGGATTACCAAAAACGCGTTAGAATCATCAACTAGGTTCCTAACTGTAATATAGCTCTTTAACTGTGAGCTACGAAAACTCAACATAATGCAACACAATTTCGTAAAATGTACAAAAATGCCTCTAATTAAACCCCTGGCTGAAAAACCTCTAGTTTCTGCTATGTGGTTTCAAGCTTTCAGCTACGCCACTGTCAAACAGACAAAGGGGGGAAGTCCTCATCGTCTTTAAGGTGGTAAGACTGCAGAGTGAGCCTACAAGTTCCAACACAGGAAAAATAATATTATTAACAGCGAGCTTTCTTGCCAAACTAGTTTGATATAACTGCTGATTTTAAGTATTTCAAAAGCTGTATGATATTAGCTGTGTAACAGGCTGGAAATTAGTCTATAATGTTAACTTGACAAACTGATGACAAAATCTAAAATCAACCTTTTTCTTTTCCAAAAAAGAAAAAAAAAAAGTTTTAAGAATAGAAATAGGGGAATTGATAAGGAACACACCCTAAGTTTGTTGATTTTGTTGGAAGAGATTCAAGTACCTGTCACCATTCACAATAAACACACTCTCTCCATTTTGGCTTCCAGGAGAGGGGACTGAATCGAGTGGCTCACAACTCTCTGTATCTTGGAAGGCGGCTTCCAATGGCGGGTGCCCAGGAGCAAGAGATTCAACAGCCTTCTCAGAAGTATGAACAAATCCATTGACTTCTTTGTAGACCTTACCCCTAGGTGAACTTTCAAAGTAATCCGAAGACTTCGGCCTCCCAACGCCAGAACGACCGGGAGATTGTACCTGTGAGCTTCTATCTAGAGATGCTGGACCACGGCCATTGGTCCTAGGAGACTTCAATTGTCCCTGAGACCTTCCCTTTACAAAGGGCTTTTCTCTGTATGAGTGATGGTTCTGCAAAATGATGAAGCAAGAATCAGTTTCGACAAACAGAGAAAAGAGTAGACAATGACATTGATATCGGTGGAAATATGTCCCCGTGTAGCAAATAAACTAACAAATATGAAGTATAATAATCCAGCAGCTAAACTGTGTATACCGTTATGGGAAAATATGTTCCAGTCCCTCGAGCCTTTGGCATCTCATCCACATTATAAGTACCATGTACTGCTTGAGAATTCATGGGAAAGAAGGCAGGTCTGGAGGCATTCATTTGTGGGACAACATCCCGCCTGAAATGCACCGAATGCCGAATTACATCCCACGGAATTTTGGGTGGGAACACAGGAGGCAGGGTCAAATGAATGGGCTGCATGGTCATTTGCAACCCATGATCGAACCACCACCGTCCATATCCCAGATTTTCAAGATGACTGTCAACGTCCCCTGACAGGTCAGGGTGGAGTATCGTTGCTTCATGGCTTCCAGCAGGCTTAGAGGAAAATTTATTCCGATAAACATAATGTGAATCTCCCAAGCAGTGAGCACTCACGTTCATAGATGAATAACTAGAGTCTGACACCAGGTTATTGCATAAATGAATATTTTCCTGCTCCCCAGATGCTAAGTTTCTACCATCATGGCATGTGTGTGGTCGTCCAGTAAATTTCTTACTGATAGTTGAAAGAGAAGAATCTGTGGGCCGCTCATCATCTAAATATCCATTTTCCATCATTCCATTCTCAAAGGGCTGTGAAGGAATTAGGTTAGAATTAGATGCATGATCTATGTTAGGTAAAGGAGATTTTTTATCCTCTTCTGTATATGGGGAAGGTTTATGACTATGATCAGCTATTCTAAGATCCTGAATCCCATATGTTGCAAGATCAATGGCATCACCAGAATGACGGCTTGCAGAAGCAGAAAGTTCATTCTCAGATGACTGAGATGCTGGCAGAGTTCTACAAGGATCTGCTCCATTTACACCCCTACGATTTTCAATTTCAATCCTCTCCATATAGGTTCCAGGCCTTCTAAATTTACTGACTACACCATGTCGTGTATCCCAAGATCCTATACAATATCCAGTGGACTGGTCATTGAAATCGACAGGTACTTCTTCAAGAGCACAAGTATCATCTAACCTGGACTCGGCAACAGATATGAAAACCTCCGGGGCAAACCCATTGCACCCAGGTGTTAACACAAGATCCTGAACATCAGGTCTCTGTCCTTTTCCATGTCTATCCAGTGTGTTAGTAAAAAACTTACGGACTTCTTCAGCTATGCTTTCCTGAGGCTGCAACAGAATTTGACCAAGTTTACGAGCTCCATATGTGAAAGCACTCCTTATGCGGAAGAAGTTCCCTGCACAAATTGAGCAGGCAATGTCAAATTATAGAAAATCATAATAGGAAATTCAGACACACCAATATAGAGCAATTTCAGAATCTGTATCCCAACAGCTCCAGATATATTGAATTGTCAAGGCAGCCCCTCAATATGAAGTCATCACTTTCACTTCCATGCATGCACCAAAAGTGTCTCAAATGTCCTATAGTTTTACAGATATTCTTCTCATATTAATATGTAGTAGCCAGGAATCCAACAGTTTAACGCTACTTATGTTCCAGAGCTTGTCAAACAAACAATACAGGCAATTCAGTCAAAATAGAAGAGGTAAAAACAAAAGAAGATTTAATTCTTTAATTGTAAAATTAAGTGAAATGCTGATTTTAGATGCCATGAATTTCTATATGCAAAATTTATCAGCAGAAGCATATGAATTCTAGTTGAGGTTCTGTAGAGAATGGACTGATTTTCATATTATTCAGCAGAATGAAATAAAATAATGAACTGATAAAAAAAAAAGTCATATACCTTTACTGACACTGCGGCCAAGGTTGTTATTTTCTTTAAGAGGGTCAACTATATTAAGATGCTTCTGCATAAATGTCCTGTAATTTGTCTCATTTCCTCTGGAGGGGACAGAGAATTTCTTCACACACTCCTTCAAAAAATCATCACTCAGCAATAAATCATCCCCGCTGCTTTTTGGACTCTCAGCTGCAAAGTCCAATATACTACAAGAATGAGCATTCTAATGACCTAAGACATTTACGGTTAGCAGAATACCCATTTGTAGCTTCTTACCCACTATTTCCGGCAACGAGGATACATGTACTGGACCATTTAAGCTCACACAAAAGTTTTCCCAGTCAAATTTGCTGAAGTAGTCTAGGAATTTATGTAGAACCTAAAATAGTCAAATTAATTTAGTATGCACCACAAGGCAATGCCCTGAAATAACTTTTAATCCATGATTGACTTACTGCCAAAGGACCGTTCAAAGATGAATGGAAGAGATGGAAAATGTACAAAACCAGCGTCTCCAAGGCATATGTAGATATCAAACCATGATGTGCACCCAGTATACGGCTCTCATAATAACACCAGGCCTTAATCAAAATGATACTGCGCTTAAATAGATGATCTTTGCCAATTAATCGATCCACCTGCAATGATATCAATATAAATTTATATGAAGTAAACAATGTCACAACGAATCAAGAAGTCAATTTATGTCAATAAAAATCACGACACAAAAAAGTTGAACTATCCTACAAGTAAGTGAGCACCTTACATTTGAGTTAAATATAACTAATTGACATGTCCTCAGAGAAGTATGCAAAAATAATAGCAACTCTAGTATAAAAAGCAGAAAATGATAATCATTTGTTATAGTTTCTTGGCAGAAAATGGAGGATTCTAGATTTTTAAAAGTAATCTTTCAAGATTTAACCAACAAAATGATAATCATTTGTTATAGTTTCTTGGCAGAAAAGGGAACCAAAATACATCTAATGATACCATAAATTTTGTATCGCCAACTACCATCACATTGAGGTTCCAATCAAAGCAACCTTTTATGATAGATTGATAGTGGGATACTAAGACGTATGCAAACTTATGCTCTTCACCCAAGAATGAGCTAAGCAGCCCAGTGGTATGTACTTCAGAGACGAGTTAATGAAAATAATAACGTAGAAACATGGAAACGAGATTTCCTTACAATTATAAACGTGGAAATGCAAAAACTAAAGCATTAAATCAAAATAAAAATTGATTAAAAATCCAAAATGGTTTGTATAATTTTCACAAATATTGTGAGACAAAGGGCATGAAAGCTAATCTAATTTAAAAAGACTTCAGAAATAAATCATCATTTTGGGCGACTGAATATCCTTGAACGATTCTACTCATTCAAAGAAAATGTTTACCCCCACAGTTTCCTTGAGTTCCAAGTTTGGGAAACTGGAAACATGACCTTCATGGGAATCTCCATGCTTCATAAGCATCCATGTCCAAGGAACCCCAAAAATGAATTGTGCACTTCAATTGGATATAATAAAATGGCTTGAAAGATTGTATACTCTTTTCACAACATATACTCTTTTCACAGAAATTTGCATTCCAGACTCATAAGACATTAGAAATCTCAAAGGTTAAGAAGAACGGACCTCCTCAAGAAAACATAGCGCGCACAACCCTCCTATTTGATTAAACGATATGTCTACAACAATATTCTGTACCAGGCATTTTACAAGCTTAACCTGCAAACAGAAATTCCAAACCATAAACAGATCACGTATTTTTCTAGGGGGGGAAAAAAGGGTAAGCAAAGGGTATTAGATATTCTAGGACAGCAGGAACTAAATTTTGAGATTGAAGATGAAGGAATTTTCTAAAATGTGTGTCACATGTTGCTGAAGTAAAGCTAACATCCATATTTTTTAAAACAAAAAAAAAAATCAACATTAACAAAAATTTCTTTTCTTTTTCTTTTTCTTTTTTTTTTTCCAATTTTCTACATCACATCAGTATTGCCTTTGAAACTGCCTAAACTACTACTCTTTCAAAAGGAAGCTAAACTAACAGCATCACAAATCAAAGACAAAACCTTAACCACAACATCACATTATGAAATTACTTTCTGTTTATACAATAGTCACATTATAATAACTTCACGACGATAATGATGCATATATAAGGTAATAACTACGGAAAGAACTCAATTCACAGCATAACGGCAAAGAGGGAAAATAAGGATATGTAAGCTCTCGATCCTTTTAGTCATGCTAAAACATGGAGTGTCTAGGCTCAATAGTCTCTAGACAACAAAACTATGAAAAGTCCTTGGATATCCATCTTCAGAAAAGAGACACATCACACTGGGGAATTAATTGACCATGCCAAACCAAAAACAGCAATCCAATTTTAACTCTGTAAACATGTTGACTTGTAAAAAGCAGACCAAGTGAAGCACTGGTAAGGAGGATTGAAGAGTGGCAAAGAGTTGGGATCAGTGGATCACGAGGAGTAGGGGAAACCTAAGAAAACTTAGAAGAGGGTGATTGAGAGTGATATGAGTGCTTTAAGGATTGGGGAAAATATGGTGTTGGATAGGGCGTAGTGGAGGAAGAAAATTCACATCCAGGTTGTGTAATAATTTAACATATATACACGTACACTTTGGTTTACTTTATTTTAGTACTTACTTCTATTATTGACCCAATTCGTGTTTTGCGAATTTTACATATTTCCTCTGCTAACGTTTCTCAAACCTTTATGTTTTTTACTCGCATGTTTCTCTTCTCCTTTTTATCCCCTTACCACTCTAATAAAACTCTCTTAAAATTTATTTGTATACTCTTTCTGTTTCTCACTTTAAACACCTGTTTTTAAAAAGCTTTTATTCAATGATTATCTTGTTATGCTCTTGATCCCTTTCATACAGTTCCTTCAGACGATTCATGTTAGCAGGCCCCAATTCATTTTGGGACTAAGGCTTTGTTTTAGACATAAAAGTGTTCACTTGCCAGCTGCAAACTTCCTTTTTAAAGATCCTTCAGAACAACCACACCTATTTATTCTCTCAAAACTAGATAAACTTGTCTTTCTTAACCTTCATCAATGAAATGATTTAGAATTAGAACCCCTATGTTCAATCAGATAACATCATTTTATCTAAACATGTTTGTTCCGTTAATTACAATTCATTTACCATGATCCAACTACAGTTAAAGAAAACATAGCAACAAAGTAAAGATAACCTTTAATTATTAGGTATTGTTACAATAATCAGAAATGACATGACATATATTGTGCATGTGTACGCGCGCGCGTGAGTGTGAGTGAGTGTGTACGCGCACGCGTGAGTGTGAGTGATTGTGTGTGTGTGTGTGTGTGTGTGTGTGTGTGTGTGTGTGTGTGTGTGTGTGTGCGTGGAATTGCATATACATAATGAAAACAAACGAGGACTAAATAGGCTTTTCAACTCATTTCACTTTTCTATTTTTCTTTTGTTTTATATTAACAAACAATCCTTCACGCTTTATAGTGAACCAGTACCTCTCAAGGGTCAACGAACCTAGCTACACGAGTCAACGCTTGAGAGTAGGGAGGGAAGGTGAGGGAATCTCCACTACTAAGAACAAGTAGAAGGTGAGGCTCAAATTTGTGACCCAAAAGTCACAAGGTAAATTTACCACCATCTCCACCAAGTTAGATTGGTAACTAATCATTCACGCTTGGTTAAGAGCAAACACTTGGTTAAAAACAATGGATTGGGCATAAAAATACAGAAAAGAGACAAAGCATGAAAACTATAAAATCTTAGTGGAGCACAATATGCATATAACAAAGTGATTGAAAGTAACCAGCAAGGGAATAGATATGGAATGTAAAGAGTATGAATGAACAGTATAATTGATTCCAATAGGGGGGAAAGACCAAAGAGTATAGTTTAACTCACAGCATTGTACAATCATTGTATCTATTCCTAAAGCAGCATTAAAAAGATCAATCTTATGGACAAAGAAATGGCCACCAATTAAATATTAAGTTAAAAGATAGACCTCTGCACGAATATACTGCACATCCTTTACAACAAATTCGGAGGCAGGGTTACGATCTTCTTCTACTAGAACAGTGTACACATCATTTGCAAACGCTTCCTCAAAATTAAAACCACAAAATGCAGTAAGATCAATGTCCCCATCAGGAAGATATGTCTTCAATGGTACTGATCCGAAAGGGAAAATCTGACAACATCAAAAATAGAAGTCAGCTTTAGACAGCTAAATATCATCACGTATGTAAGACCTGTTGCAGCTATAGAAACATTACACATGATGTCCAGTTAATGGGGAAAAAAAAAATTGAAAAAAAATTAAAATTAAAATTATAAATGTGCAATAAACATAAAGCTTCTTGAATAGCTCCAATTATGCTAAGAGTTAAGTTGAGCCTATACAATAGCTCCAACTTATGTATCATCCTTTCGCATGACAGTAAGAAAAATATGATCAATACTCAAGTCAATGTTAAAGCATAGTTATGAGTATGTCATGTCAGTATCTGCATCTTTGCACATCTAGAGCAAGAGTAATCCCTATTTTCTTGAAAAAATAATAAACCAATTGTACTGGAAGCAATTAGCTTCTTGATTTCCCAATTAATACATACAACTTAATTGTATTAAATACACAAAAATTGTGTCCTCCTACACATAATATATTGATTATTAAATCTTTAATTTCACTATGACTTTACTTACAACTAGCACTGCAGTCTGTACTTCATCCTCTTTTATTATGCTGTCCTTCCCAATCTAACGTACACAGTAACAAGCCTTTTGCCCTAATCGGCGTAATGTTCAAGTCACAGCAATTAACAATCACCATAACACCATAACTACAGAATGCAGGAATTTCCCAATACGGAGAAGGATTGAAGAAAACAATTCTCTTCATTAGATGTAGGGCAACAACAACAATAAAAAAATATATATAAAAAAAAATAAAAATTAAAAAAGCTGATTTTGTCTAATTACCAGCTCCCCCGCCCCGGCCAAAACAAAGGCGGAACTGCAGAAGGGGGGAGAGTAAGGAATTATAAAATAAAAGAGTGAAAGCTAGCAATATCACCAAAGCAAGAAAAAATACGGTGCTTCCTTCCTAACAATGATTTTGTAGCCGACCCACTTAGTTGGTAGAGCCTCAAGTAGATTCAAGAGATAATTCTTTCAGGCTATCTATGTCGCCAAAGCAAGAAAAATACAGTGCTTCCTTCATAAACCATCAATGATAAAGTTTCCTAGCAATGATTCTATAGCTGAACCACCTAGTTGGTAATGCCTCAAGTAGATTCAAGATATAAACCTTTAAGGAATATAATTCGATATTCAAAGATATATACTTAACCTCATCCAGCCAAATGGTACAACTGAGGGAGCAGATCTATCCATGTTCAGATATAATTATATCCACCTAAGCTTGTAAAGGAACAAGTGCTTCTTATGACACTTTTTTCCAACAATATTACTATAACATGTTTTCCTGCAAAAACATTGAACGTTATGCACATGCTTTGGGACACACTTCTAAGTTCTACCACATCAGATACACTCTGATATGTGAAAGAAGATGGAGAAGATAGGATGGGTGGTTTGATGACTCCAAGTAGAAAGTAAAAAAATCTTCATGGGCACTTGACCCATTGAACCTGTTTCCATAAATGCTAAAAGCCTTCACATAGAATCATTGTTTAGAGAACCTGGTAATTTGACATCTAATCAAAGGGACATGATTTTTCATATTTGCCAATTACTACTTTTCTAATACGGAATATTGTGACTTACAATCTTCTGAAAATATAATCATTGTTTAGAGAACCTGGTAATTTGACATCTAATCAAAGGGACATGATTTTTCATATTTGCCAATTACTACTTTTCTAATACGGAATATTGTGACTTACAATATTCTGAAAATATAAGCTACAAACCTGCCAGCTAATTCATTTATACATTTTAACACTACCTTGGCTAAAACAACCATAATCACTCTCTCTCAATTAATGAATTCAATATTATAATCTGTGAAACCATAGACATTAGCAGTTGCACAAACTTCCTTGCCGTAGAGAACCCTTTTGTCTCCCTTCTCATTTGCTAAAGTTGCGAGTGAAAGTTTGATATTAATATAGATTAGGAAAGAGTAAGGCAAATTATGAGATAATGGTGGTCAGTAATGAGAAGGAAGAGAATTACTGCATTTCAAGAGTAAGATTAGATCTCAACATTAAAAGGGGAGAGGATACTCCTTCAATTTTACAGGGGCAAAAAAATTAGGGATTCCATTGGGCGGAATTCGCAGTTTTATACTACCTCTGTCCCTTTTTGTTCTTTATGCTTTCCACACAAGTCAATTCCTTTTTGTTCTTTAAACTTTAAATTTATTCCTTTTTTGGCAATGATTGTTTATTATTTTATCTTCCCATACCCTACACAATCACCCTACTATTATTCTATCCTCCCTTACCCCACACAACCACCCCACTTATTCAATAGCTTATCATGAATTGCCCCGATTCCATGCATTTGCCACATGTTGCCCACTATTTAATTCTCTTCTTTTTGTCTTAGTTCTTATGAGAATAGTAATTGTCAAGGACATAGAGGATGGAATTAGTACATGAAAGTGTCTTAAGAAAAAAAAGCTGAAACGTCACAGAATTGGCACATTTACTAGCTTTACACCGCTTCTTAATTTTATATGGACAACAACTCCTTTAGCATACCATGATGATAACATAAAATTGGTTAAAAGGCTACAAAACATATACTTTTCAGTGAAATTTTAGCACCATTGTGTTCTATAAAATCCATGGATCAGCCTCAACAAGCAATAGCTATGAGTTTCACTGAGTGAATGACCTCTACTTCACTGTATATTTACTCCAAGCTCCTGCTTACCCCTAATATTAACCCAAGTAATTCCACCACATCCCTCCAGCATAGTGTCTAATTCATCCAATGTTCCACTGTTATTCATTTCACCATTAATTATGTTATCTTCGAAGCAATCTGTCAATGATTTTTAAGCTTCTGACTTGTAAGCGATGTGATTAGACAAGGACCATTTAACCAATTTTATTTAAAAAAAAAAAAAAAACTATTGAACTAAAATATAGTATAATGACTCCCATCGAAAACTGGCTCATTAGGACATAGATAGATATCCCTTGCTACCAAAAACCCACAAACACTACAGCCATGAAAATCCATATTATATAAAGGTGCTCTCAAACATGTATTACAGGAAGCAATCCAAGGG
This sequence comes from Chenopodium album, assembly GCF_948465745.1. Classification (NCBI taxonomy): domain Eukaryota; kingdom Viridiplantae; phylum Streptophyta; class Magnoliopsida; order Caryophyllales; family Amaranthaceae; genus Chenopodium; species Chenopodium album. The sequence goes on along the minus strand of NC_137836.1, from coordinate 1,671,992 downwards.
AAGATGACTTAGATTTTTCTGTGTGTAGGACTACAAGTGAAATAGAGTTTTACTTGGTTAGAATATAGGAACCATTAGAATAATGCAAGAGTTAACAACAGAATACAATGCATGAAGACTAAAAAAAAAAAAAAATCCCAAACAATGCCCGCAAGTATTGAGAGCGCAGCCATCTAACCACTGAATCAACAAGTTCAGTGTTTTTTTTTTTTTTTTTTTTTGAATAATGTATCAACAAGTTAATAGTTTTAATATGTAGAGCTTCTCTTAAGTAGGTTCCAATGCGGCACTTTCGACATAAAGCCACAATTCTAGAATTATTTTATATTAAAAAAAAAAAAAACAATCAATCATAAGTCCCAATGGAGAGGCTCAGGTTTCCTTGCAAACCCATCTAAATCCTCTACAAAACCCATTTCTATCAGGAAACATGAGGCCTACAGTACAGTTCATATCGAGCCAATGGACGAAAGGATTTGACAAAAAATTATCCAACCAAACTCACCAAAAATGAGCATTATCAGAAGATTCATACATTGTATTCAGCCATTGTCCCATTGATCCAAAATTAATCAACAAGAATCTTGGGAGGGGAGGATATCATATGAAAAAGGAATACCTCAGAAGCTTCATTCTGACAGAAAATTATCCCAACCAAGGACCTTTAATAACCATCTTTAATACGCAAAAGAAAAAAACCATTTTCCCTTTCAATAGTACACTCGTTCATAAACCCTTTTCCCTTCCATAGAACAATCAGTCAAGAACACACATATCTAGTACAGGATAGCATGTCATGGACACTGATTCAATCAATCCCAGATTAATTCCCTCGTTCATCGTCAAACACGTTACGAATCCAGCCATAATCATCACCATGCAAGACTTCAAAAGCATATATCTATGCTTAAGAACCATATTCTCATGAAGGATCTAGCCAACAACCATCTATTTGTAAGAACCATACACAAATCACACTTGTGTCATGGTCCTCGTAAAATCATGCAGGATAATTTGACAAAACAAGCTGAAGAACCCCAAGGGACAGCCAGAACCATCCTTTCAACAGATTACCACGCACTTAACACACACACGCGAATAATTACATTCATAAAGCATCTCAACAAATCACTCACCCAATGATAACCTACTGTAACAACAATAGCTATTCGAAATAAATCCACCCTCAGCTGCCAATCATCGAATTCCTTCCTCGAACTTTTTATAAACAACTAATTTCTTATCTAAAATCCTACTCATATTCATCACTCAACCCTTTTTCCAGCATTCACAAACATCCCACAAATTGAACAAAAGATACACAATCACCAAAAATAACAAAAACACAAGTACAATCAATTTACATACACTATATAAAAAACATAAATAGTAGGGATTAATCAATCAAACAATTAATTAATCAAGCAAAGAAATAAAATGCAGAAAATATCTAACCTCACAACCAAGACAATTTCTAAGAAGCCTTTGAACATAATCAACAACATCTCGTCTCCTCTCCTCAGAAACAACAGTGGGTTGAACCTGCAATATTATTTCATGGGTCGCCTGCTCGGCCCGGGCCCACACTTCCGGGCTAAAAGAGGAGAGAGAAAGAGAAGAAGAAGATGATGGTACCGGAGATTCTTCCAAAACGACACCGTTTGGTTCTCGAAAATCACCCATTCAGTAGAATAACCTTATTTTCCCCAAAAAATCAAGGAAAAAAAACCTACAACCTCAAACCCCCCAAAATAACACAAACCCAGAAAAATTCATCAACCCACCAAAACTATATAATCAAATTCTTGCAAATGGGTCAATTAAAAATCGGATTTTTGGATAAGGGTTTGATGCAAAAGAGGGAATTATCAACGGAATCGAATCTGGGCACTAGCTCAAAATGTCGAATTATTTACCTAAAATTAATCATACAAAAATTAAAAAAAGAAAAGATCGAATGTCGAATCCAAATAAAAAAAAAAGGGGGAATTAAATTTTTTTTTGTTGTTGTATTCAAACTTATCATCAGCAGAAGCAGCATACAAATCCCATCAATCTGTCTCGATTCTCCTCTTCTCTCTCTATCTTTCTCGATCTTTTTCTCTCTCCTCGAATTTTTTTAATTTTTTTTTTTAATTTTTTGGGTATAAAATTTTTGCCCTCTTTAATTTCCTCCGTTGTTGTCTGTGTCCTTGTCTTTGTCCCTGTTTAGTGTTTAACCTTCTTCTTTTCCTCTTTGTCTAATTTTCACACCTTGACCCTTTTCGTTTTTCTGGTTTTTTTAATTCTTCTTTATTTATCATTAGGCCTACCGTAAATTAGGTCTTCATATCGCGTAATCGCTTAATTGGTAAATTTATACTCCGTAATATGTCTAAACGTGTCGTATCGGCTTGTATTTGTGCTCATGCTCATGCTTATACTAAATTATTAATCAACTTGAAAACCTTAACCCTAACTCAAGCTAAATTTATGATTAAACAATATGTATCATTTTTAATCGTTTAGTTAAAAGTGACAAAAAATTCTAACAATTTTTTTTATCTGATTTATATCGTATTGTCGTGTTATACGTTAATAACTTAATTTTGTTTAGAATATTTATCTTTAATTTGATAAAATAACTATTTTTCTTAAACAAGTTGATTCGTGTTAGTTTCATGCTGGAAATCTCGACATGTCGTATCGTGTTGACTAATTTAATAATATGAGTCGTGCACCCTTTACACTAACCTTGTTTTTACTCTATACGTTTGCACCTTGTGAATACATTTGTGGAAAAATAAAAATAAAAAAAAATTAATATTACGAGTAGCTATATTTTGCATGGTACTCGTATAAGACTATAAGTATAGTAGTATAATATAACTAATTGATGACTGGTTGGGACCAATGAAAATGAATATGTGCCAAAATTCAAATTATCTAAAAATAAATAATATAAAGTTGACATTATTTAACGCTAATACGTGAAATTTTGAATTATTTTTACAAATTTTTCCTAACTAAAATGATAAAAGTATATATATATATATAAAAGTATATATATATATATATATATATATATATATATATATATATATATATATATATATAAAAATAAAAAAAAATTAAAAAAAAAAAAAAAAAAACCTACTCCCAAATAATGAATAAATTGGTTAATATGAAAATGAGTTTTAAGTCTAATACACGTAGTACTGCGGTTCCTTCAAAAAAAAAAAGTCTAATATACTATCGTACTAGTAACAGCCACTGAGAAGTGAGAACCAGAGTCCAAATACGGAGTACTTGTTAATTTGTTATTAATGTGGTAGTTTGATGAAAATTTCAGTGATTTTAAAAACTATGGTTATTTGATGAATATCATAATGATATAACAATACAAATTTTGTTTTGTCCTCCCACCTACCTAGCCCCATTCCTATGATCCTATCTCTCCAATTTTTAATTTTGGGGCTTTCATGGGTTCTTCTGATTTGTTATGACACCCACCGTTTTTGGTCAAATTTTGTGGAATTTTGACGTGTCTTTATTGGGCTTCTATAAATCTTGAATCAATGATCATATATTCAACCTGGGTTGGGTCCAATTCTATTTACTCCAATATAACCACGTAGTATAACGTATGTGAGTATATCTAATCAATCCATGTCGGCATTCGTCTAAATACACCATGTTCCGTGTAAACAGCATGTTAAAAACTATCTCGATACAAATATAATATGATAATAATACTTTGATCCTATAAAATGTGTTTATGTTGTGTCAAAAAAAATAAAATTGTGTTGATGTAGCAAAGTGTCACAATTCAAATAAGATCTATAGTATTAATATTATGTATTTGTGTCAATTGGGTTATATTTTACTTCCCTTAAAACACTAAATTATTATAAAATAAGCTTCATCATGCAGACAATGTAATAGAAAAAGACTAGATACATTTGTCAATAAACTTTTTTTTTTTTTTTAGAAAAAAGTTAAGATACGAGAAGAACTACCTACCTTATCACGTGAATGGGAAGGATGAGTATTAGAGTCGGTTTGGTTATATTTATGTTATTATTGTATTTATGTTTAAAAGTTAGATTTATGTTGAATATTTCTTGAGTTTAACAATGAGGAATCCAACCCCAAGTCCTTGGGGAGATGGAAGGGACTAACCCTAATGATGGTAATATGGTGTCAAATCTGTAAACTGGTGCCAAAGAAACTAATCCAAGTCCCCTAATAATTTCTAATTTAGTCGTGGACTTGGAATAAATGGTTGTTCAAATATGGGATCCAAACTTACAAGCCTTGAAGGATGCCTTGAAGAGTTGAAGATATACAATTATAGGGAAATAGTTGAACTATCTAGCACATACTTGATGTTTGTACGAGTGTAGGATATTATAGATGGTGGCATGAGTGGCATCCTAATGAAGTCTAATGATGAGAAGATTAAAAAGCTCTAAAAATTAGTTGTTTTCCTATAAATAGGCATGGCATGCATGAAGCTTTGCATTTGTAAATAGCACAAAATATTGTATAACTTTCTCATGAGTAATAGTCAAATGATTAATGGCACACAAGTGACTAGAATATAATCCAACATAATTATAGAACAACTGGTCTATGTGTCTTACTGAGATAGCTAAACAAGACAAAAATAATAATGGGAAATAAAACGTGACAAAGCCACTCCTATTACATCATTACACAAAATACAATCTAAGGGTAAAGGGCACTTGAATCAACCCCGTCGGGTTGTTCTAATGGGTTCGATGGAATTATTTTTTTATTATATAACAAAAGTCATACTTTAATTACACTTATTCCTTACGAAATTTAAAATATCAATATATACTTGAAAGTATTTAACACTTCTAAATTAATGATATGGCATCACTTCTGAACTAATTTGAATAATTTTAGATGTTTTTGTATCGTTATGGAGCTCCATGAATGTATAGTTACAAAAGTTCATAAATGAGGTTCAGAATCAACATTCAACTCTACAACCCTAAATAGATTGATATAGTGAATCTATAGGAATAGGTTTGAAGAGAAAACTTAAAATTTTTTTTTTTTTTTTTAGATTAGCACATTTTAGTGACACAAATAAAAAATGCAATACAATTAAATCTATATTATAATTGTAGAGACACTTTTCACCAAAATCCTCCAACAATTACTTTTGTATACACCCGGTTTTCAGTAATTTACTGTACATCGAGTTCACTTTTGTCAAATTTAGTGTCACTTTTGTCAAATTTAGTATCACTTTTGTCAAATTTATCAATGAAGCATAAATAACTCTTATATATGTTACAGTAACCTTTGTGCGTTTTAGTGTAACTTTTGCGCCTTTTATAGTCACTTTATAACGGATGTTCAGTAATTTACTGAACATCCGTTTTATTTAAAAGTTTGTGATCCTCCAAAACCCAAATGCTCAACTCTCATGCATTTAAGGTTTTTTTTTTTAAAAAATAAAAATAACTACCTATCTAACAACTTTATTTTTACTAGAGTGTACCCGTGCAAAATGCACGGGATATATATTTTATAGAAAGATATTACAAAGATTTAATAACAAAAATATATTTTAAATACGTGAAGTTGTTTGTGATATAGTAACTTGCTCCTTTATGTGGCTGAATACACCGTGTAGCTAGCTATTATGGAAGTTATTTTGTTAATGTTATAGGGATTATTCGGTCAATATTTTAAGGGTTACTCGTTTAGCGTTATAGTTGTTATCCCGCCAGTGTTATAAGGGTTGTGCGTTTTGTGTTATAGGGGGTTACTCCGTCAATATTATAATGGGTTATACTTATTCCAGTGCCACTGCTGGCTTGTCGGAAAAAAAAAAAAGTGTTGTCGCACAAAAAACATTATGTATATATTTTTTTTCCGATGATTATTGAATTAATAATAAGGTAGTTAGCTGATTTAAAAATATATAAATAAAAAATTAGAAGAATTTTTAAAAAGAAAAATAGTGGAACTTATGGTGGCGATATTATTTTAAAAAAGTGCACGTAATTTTGGAAAAAAATGTGCAATTATTGTAATATTGGTGTTTCTAAAAAAAATTGGACAACGTAAGTAGTTTTTTGGGGTAGTGTGTGTTATTAGGAAAAATAATAGTGAAATTTTTTTTGGAGGGTTTTTATTTTTTTAAAAAAAGACATGTGGAAGTTATTTATAGGGCAAAAAAAAAAGGAAAAAAAAAAAGGGAAATTCTCTTTGGTAACACTGTAGTTTTAAGTTTTCTCAGTGGTAAATTGCAAAAAAACTTATTATCATTGGTAAACTTGAATTTTTGATACCAAAGAGAATAACTATTTTAACCAATTTTCCTTAACCATGATTAATTTAATTAATTTTCTAACAATTAATTAAATTTAGAAATATATTAAAAAAAAAAACAATCTCCCCTTCCACCACCAGCTAACTACTGCCACAACCAGCAACCACCGTCGGCATCCCAACCCCCCTCTCCCCTTGCCGGCGCACATCCCCTCCTAGTCGGCGACCCTATCCCCCTCCCTTTCCTCAACCACCACCAACCCAAAACCTTACACCACCACCCACGATCCTCCTCCCACCGCAACTACAGTACAACCATCCTCTCAATCTATCTCCTCCTTTCACGCAACCTCCCTTTCCTGCGCCAGATCGAACCCAAACCCATGACCCAAACCACCGGCGAAAATTAGCGGCGCAAATAAGGATGAAATCAATCAATTTCAATGGCGAAAATGAGCGGCGTCGCTTCAGGTTGAAGGTCATGGTTCTAAAAACCGTTTGGTTTCGAAGGTGGGGGAATTTGAAGCCAATTAGGGATTTTGATGGTGGGGTATTGGGCGGCTAAGGAATTTCAGATTTTCGGGGGTGGTTTCTGGGATTTTCGTGGGGAAGGGAGGTGGGTTTCGGGGAAGGGGGAAAGGTGCGGCGTGGTGGATGCTGGTCGGGGAAGGAGGGCTGGATTTTCATGGGGAAGGGAGGTGATTTTCGGGGCTGGAGACGCCGATGCTGCGCCGGCGAGAAAGGTGGCTAGGCGTCGACGTGGGTTGGGGCAGGGGAGTGGGCGCCGGCGTGGTGGATGCTGGTCGGGGAGGGAGGTGAATTTTTTTAAAAAATAAATAAATTAGTTTTAAAATTATTTTTTAAATCATTTAAATGTCAAAAAAAAAATTAACTGTAGTAAAATATTTAGTTAAAATTAGTCATTAATGTTACCGTTAGTTTAATATAAGAAATTGGAGTTTACCAAAGATAATAAGTTTTTTTGCAATTTACCACTGAGAAAACTTAAAACTATAGTGTTACCAAAGAGAATTTCCCCAAAAAAAAAAAAAAAGAGTGAATGAGAATTGAGAGATTGGGTTTTGGAGTGTTGTGGTTAAAAGTTGGAAAAACCACTCTACAATTATAATATAGATTTATTTTTTATCATTTTTTTTTTTACAAAAAAAACAATAACTACCCATCCAATATTTTCTTTTTGTTTTTTCAAAAAACTACTATTAACATTTAACTTTTTTTGGTACGTAGTATAATATATGACATATATTAGCACGAGTATACATTTTCTTTATCAACAATTCACTATAACACTCAAAATCCCCAACATTTCACTTTTTTAAAAACAATATGTACTAACATTTCACTTTGTTTTACGAGTATTTTTTGGTACATAGTATAATATATGTCATGCATTAGCACGAGTATACAATTCATTTATCAACAATTTACTGCAGTACTCTAAATCCCCAACCCTTCAATTATATGCATTTTTTAAGCACTACCCTCTAAACAATTTCCACTTCTCTTATCATAAAAAAAAAATACAACACGTTTTTGCGCAACTGGCCTCACCGAATAACTATTTGCAACAGATTAAAGTATATAACTCTTAGAGCAAGACATGCACTAACCCATATGTCACTAACCGAGTAACCCGAGTAACCCCTATAACACTAAACGGGTAACCTCTATAAATTTGACAAAGTAAACCCCATAATATCTAGCTACATTGTGTGGCCACCGACATAAAAGAGTAAGACCCTATTTTTTGAGCTTCTAAGCAAAGCAGGGAATATCATATGCAGAGCAGGTGTCAGCATGACAGAACAAGTATCAGCATATTGTTAATACGATTATTAATACTCACTAGAGCAAAGCTAAATAGGGTTCAACAGAGTCGACCAGTCCAAAACCGACCATTGCAGCCCAAGTATAAGTTATAACATTAAGATCAACTTTCCATATTTTAAATATATTTTTTCTTATATATCCCGTGCATTTTGCACGGGTACACTCTAGTATATATATATAAAGGGGAGTTTTTTCCCGAGTTTTTAGAAAATCACGTATGATTTAATTTTTTTAGTGCGCCATGTAAGATAATAAATATTAATGGTAGCCAATTAAATACGAGGTATTAATTTCTTTTAAAATTAAATAATTCAAATGACCCGTAAGCAAAATTGGCGAATGAGGTTTCCCAATCAAAATTAATTAAATATAAAATATTATCTTTTGATATGAGGAATTTTATCTAAATATATAACAAATTTTAGCACATAAATATATATATAACTAGATGAAGCCCGTGCGATGCACGGTTTGTTAGTATTTTTTTAAAAAATATTTTTCATATTTATGCGATTAAAATTGTTATTATATTATTTTAAAATATTAGATAAAATTTCTAATCCCAAAAGATAATATTTTGTATTTAATTATTTTTAACTTTAAAATCTCATTAGTTAATTTTGCTTACGTGTCAATTGAATTATTTAATTGTAAAAGAAATTAATAATCTTTTATTTAATTGGCTACAACTCAAATTTATAATCCTACATGGCGCACTAAGAAAATTAAATCCTACGTGGCTCTCTAAAATCTCGGGGAAAAACTCCCCTTTTTATATATATATTAGATTATTTTTATAAAAAATTTAAACAAACCGTGCATCGCACGAGCTTCATCTAGTTACATTTATAATAAAAATAATTTTTTTAAAATGTGAATAACATCCTTTGATACTTTATTATTTTATTTAGAAACTCATAAAATAATGATTATTGAAATTTCTCAACTACTATATATATTTTTTTTGACTTTTTTTTAATGAATTTGTCATCTTATTGTTCTCTTTTAGGAGCTACATCATTTCTATCTAATTTATTACTCCGATATTACAAACTATTCAATAAAAATAAAATTAGTAAGTTCATAACTTGATTTATTCTAATAATTTAGGCGATGTGTTTATTCTTAAATTTCATACCCATCATCTTTTTCTAATAATGAAATTATACTATTCTCATTTTCGAATAAGTAATTCAGAGACATATATATTTGGAATTTCATTTTTCTGGATAATTATCTATATACTTTCTGTTATATGTGGCTTGCCATACTATGTGACGGACTACAAACTACTTTTTTTATATGGCTCTAGTATTTGAATCTTCATACCTTCAATTATTCGGATAAAACTCTCTTTCAAATTATTATCCAAACCTTTAAACGTTTAATTGTTCGAATAATAGTTTCTTTCAATAATAAATTGAGCATCATTTGCATTTTAGCGCGTTTTCAATGTACCTATCACACCATGTGGCTGGCTGACACACACCAAAATACTAACCAGGTAACCCTTGATTAAGTAACCCCTGACTGAGAATAACCCTTGAATGAGTAACCCCTAACTAACCAAGTAACCCCTAACCGATCGAGTAATTTCTAACCGAGTAACCCTTGACCGAGTAACCTTTGACTAATTAACCGAGTAACCCTTGACCGAGTAACCTCTGACTAACCGAGTAACTCCTGGCCTGGCTGACCAAGTAACCCCGACTTATCGAATAATTCTTGGCGAGTAACCCCTGTCTAACTAAGTAATCCCTAAACAAGTAACCCCGAACACATATTAAACTTACTTTTATATGTGGTTGGTCATACCGTGTGACTAACCATTATAGGAGTCCATTCGTTAGTGCTATGGGGGTTACTCGGTTAGTGTTATAGGAGTTACTTGGTCAATATTTCATAGGTTACTTGGTCAATGTTATTGGCTACTTTTTACATGATATGGCCAGCCGCACACAAAATGTATTATTTGTTGTTATTTACTACGTTTTTTTTTTGTTTGCAATTAATGACTGTAAACACCCATTTGTGTCTCCCCAAAACCAAACCCAGTGATGAGTACCTTTCACGTCGAATCATAATCGAATGAAGTGAAAGTGTGGAAAGTTTAGTGTTGCGGACAGTTTTTATTTCTTTTCTCTTCTATCTGTTTTTGAAAACTTATTTTTACGAGAACAGCCAATCCAATTTGGTTGGTCCATGATATGGGTCCAATAATAGTGTAGTTGGATGGGGCTTGACAAGAGCTTTCCAACGATATATTATAAGCCCAATTCCGATGAATATTGAGGAAGTTATGGCCAAATTACTAAACTGGGCCCGGTTTCAACTTTATATGCGGCCCAATGATCTAGGGGAGGGCCTAATATGATTTATCATTCCTAATGCAATTAGGAATGGTTTTAGTCTTCTAGATTCTTCTAGAAGGTTCTTTTCATTCCTAATTCAATTAGCATTGATAAATTGACTTTTGTTGACGTTTCAGAGTTTTAATTAAAATCAAATAGTATTTTCGAGGAAATTATATGATTTTATCCTCCAGTACGGCAAACTTATCTGATTTTCGAAAACGCGTTAAAAACAGGCTTGGCGCCTGACTCCAGGCATTGGCGCCTGGCGCCAGTTAGCCAGGGTTTGCGCCAGCTCTGTTTTACGTGCGCCAAGTGCTCTATTTTGATATTTTATCTTTTTGGCTTATTTCTCTATAAATAACGTATTAAAAACTCCGTTTTGATTCACCTACAATCAGTTTTCATTCGCAATCATTAATTCTCTAATTCTCTCTTTAATCATTCACCAATTCTCATCAAGTTTTCTTCTTTAATTCATTAATTCATCTTTCTCTTTTTTTTTCAAACCTTGCTTTTACATACAAAATTCCGCATTCACAAGATCTAGAAACACCTAGCCATATTCGAAGTTGCCTTCGCCCTAGACGTGAAAGGTTTAATTTTTGAGGGTTTGGTCCTAAATCTCTCTTTCAATTATTTAATTTAATTTAATTGTTGTTTGTTATTTTCCTTGAAGTTACTAACGAGTGTATTTTGTTATTAGAAAGAGGTACGAGGCATCAAAGTAAGTGCTTTAATTGATTTATTGATGTTATGATGTAGAAATCATGTTTATATTGTTATTATGATATTCCTAGTATCATGTCTAGGGTTTTTTTTAATATCAAATATGCTTATTATGATTCCTGTGATGTTTCCTACTCTCTTCCTAAAATTTATGATTGTTAGTATCATGTTAGGGTTAAATATTTGATTTTTATTGTTTAGTGACATGCTAGGGTTTGTTATTAATCTTGTTAGTATCATGCCTAGGATCTTGCTATTATTTTTATGCTTTAATATTAACATGAACATGATTATGATTATAATTGTTGTAATTTATGATGGTTATGATTATGATTATGATTATTATTATTATTATTATTATTATTATTATTATTATTTTGATGATGATTATTTTATTTATGATGATATTATTGTTTTTATTATTCATGATATTGATTATTTATGTTGCTTGTTATTTATTGTTATTGCTTGATCACACCTTTTTATGCATGCTTAAAGGGAATTGGTACTTGTAATCACGCTTAATAAGATATTTAATAATCTTGTTTAGGGTTAATTTTGATTATAAATTCAAGTGATCGCCAATAATAGATTTATTTGTGCATTAATGTTCAACCAACATAGATAAACAGGTTTAGGGTTAATCCTATTGATTGCATGTTAATTAAAAAGCGCACATGAATACGATCAGAATAAAGTAGAGGCCTATTATTAGGGCAGGTTCAATCTCTTTTAGGTTGGATTTGCACCTTCATCCCCGAACCCTTATTTGGTTCTAGACCTTATGGAGTTGACGATCTCTTGGATCGTTAAGGGGTGTAACCTTCACCCTGTGAACGGTTTACAAGTTCGTAAAACTTGTTGGCGACTCTTTTGCTCTATCTTCTTCCCTTTTGGACGCCACCGTACTTTAGTATATGATCACAGTGGGGTTCAAGCTAGGGGTTTAACGCTTGAAATCTATTCCCTACAATGACATTTATTATGACATAGTTTAATGGAGTAGACTCGGTTTGTTTTTATTATTATTATTATTATTATTATTAAACAATATAGAGTATAGATAACACAAAGTTTCATATGCGGCTGACCGCACGGTGCAGCCACCCACAATTTTTTATTTTTTTTTTTAAAATTCTTCTTCTCTCTCCTTTCTCTCTCCTCTTTTCTCTAGTTAGCCCACCCAAACAAAGCTATTTGGTGCAGTAGTAGTGGTGGAGGGAGCTCCTCGTACTCCGTCGCCATAAAATAAGCTACAGGTTTTCAAGGTCAAATTCATCCATGAAAACTCTAAGATAGATCTAGAGTTTTCATGGTCGAATTTGGCCTTTTTAACCATATTCGAAGTGAAATTTGAAGTCACTATTAATTTTTAAGGAATTTGTTCATTAAATTTTTTTTTAAACGATTTTTAATTTTTTCGATTGGATCTAGAGTTTGGGTGTGGTTTGGGTGTTGTCGAGGTGTGGGTCTGGTTGGATGTGATTTGGTTGTGGGTTCGGTGAATTTTGGTGGTGGCGTGGGGCAGCGGGTATGACAGTTGGTGGGGGCGTGGTTGTTGGCGCCGTGAATACGAGAGTGAATGTGCAGCAGGTGGTGTAGGTTGGTTGGGGGTTACTAGGTTGGAGAGGTTACTTGGTCCAGCGTTACTAAGTTGGTCAGGGGCTATTAGGGGTTACTAAGTTGGTCAGAGGTTACTAGGTCGGGGGTTACTTGGTCGGTCAGGGGTTACTAGGTCGGTTAAGGGTTACTAGGCCATTCAAGGGTTACTTGGTAAGGGGTTACTAAGTCAGTCAGGGGTTACTTTGACTGGGAGTTACTTGAGGGGTTACTTAAGTGAGATTACTTGAGGGGTTACTTAAGTGAGATTACTTGAGGGGTTGTTACTAAAAGGGTTAATGATGTGGTACCTTGCCGCACCGTGCGGCTGGCCGCACCAGAAACGCACTGGACTTTTGTAATCCCCCATATTTTAAAAATATATTATAAATGAAATTATATATTATTTATAATATTTATTTGTATTTTTCCATAATTTAATTTCAAAGGTTTCAATTTTTAATTTGGGTCGAAAATTATTTTGGTACAAATTTTTATACATACCTTCATTCTATAATTCATGTCCAAATAAACAAAGCCAAACTCATCTTACTTACTTAATTGGCCCATTAATTTTATGAGGCCCAATCTTACAACTTGCCCTACACCACTCTCTCTCCTATAAATACCCTATACATCCCCAAATTTTTTCCCACACAAAAAGGTTAGTCTTATTTTCTCTCCTCTTTATTTTATTTTCTTATTTTCCTTTTATTTTTCTTTTTCCTCTTATTTTTCTTTTTCCTTTTATTTTCTTTTATTTTATTTTCTTTCTTCTTTCTCTTTTCCTACGAGAGTTTCACTACTCACCACCACTGCCGCCCAGCCACCTCCGGCGCACCCCCCTGCCGCCGCCAGCGGCGGCGACCCAGCCGTGGCCTTCCTTCCCCTTATTCCTCCTTTGTTTTTACTACTTGTTTTATTATAAATGTATTAGTTTTGGGTTTTGATTTTTGCAGTATAAAGATTATATTTTTAGTATCAAAATCATGTCTTTGATGTTTTAAACTAATAATTTCAGATTATAATTGTGTTATAAATTTTTAGATTTTATAATTTTAAAACCTAGGGTTTCAATTTGTTTAAATTGGGATTTTAGGGTTCTTATGATCAATTAATTTGGGGCTTTTGTTCCTATTGAATTTCTAATGATTAATTAAGCATAAAAACATGTTTTTGATGAAGTTTTAAGGAGCTTTAATCTAAATTATAATGCTGGAAATTTGGTTAAGTATTAATTTATTGTTGTTGCTTGTTTTCTAGGAAGTGATTATTTCTTAGGAGACTTTTAAGTGATTAAAAGTGGCACAAAGGATTGTTTACACGAGGTACGTACATGTCTACTTCGTTGTAAGTAGTATCATGTTTAGGTACCAAAGAAAAGAACTTAGTTTCATGATTAGAGAACAATTGGATGAAAATTGTTTAATTATACATTTAATTAATTCATGTGCTTATATTTATGAGACATGTTTTGGTGAATTAATTATGTTTGTATGGAATTATGGATGCAAACATGTTGAATTATATTGGATTAATTGTTTGTATGGAATGTTGATACAAGCATATTTTTATTGGATCGGTTTGTTAACCACATTTGGATTATTAAAGGATTGAAATTGAATGGTTTTAAGTGGAATGAATTTATTAATTATTCCACAAGGTTGTTATTTATTTTATTACTCAATCATGAATTGTTAGTATGTTGAGTAAAGGTGGATTAAGCCGAAATGGCTAGTGAGTTAACTATGTTCAACAATTTGGATAATTTGGAAGTTTAATGAAATTAAAGGTCAATTTGTGATGTGATCACCATTGTCCTAAATAAGATTAAAAGTAAATTGATGTATGATTTTTATGTATGGTCTATTGGATTGAGTCGGCTATTAATTAAAATTGTAATCACGTAAAGTGAAACATGGATGAGCAATAAAACACTAGAAAGCGTGCACTTCTAGAGTATTGACAATTATGGGTTGGGGTACACGGTGATTGACAGGGTAAAGTCGTATCCCCTAATCAAAAATAGTTACCTAAGTCCTCTAACTAAAGTAGATAGGGAAGTAGGGTCGAACTCCACAGGGAAATAGGTCTTTTTACTCCTAATTAATTATTATAATCTAAATTATCTAAGTAACCAATATTTTTGTGAATAAAATCTAGACTATGGAGAATAAAGTCGAAAAGAATAAAGTAGGGAGAAAATCAAATATTAAAAGGCCTAGGGCATAGGTTCACTAATAAACAATATTCCAGGGCAATTCATAATAAGCAATCATCAAGCATTGGTTAATCAGATTATAAAGGGCTTTCGCTACGTATTATAATCACAGAGTTAATTTACTGGTATTAAATCTCATCTGTCGAATCTCGACTTAACCATTTATAAATTAATCCGCCTATTGAAACTAAGCCTAAATATCAATTCTCATCTGTCGAATCTCGAATTAATATTGCTAAACTCATACAATTAAATCTGGCCAAACCTAATTGCATAGCATTAAAACAATCAATAGGAAATCAACCAAGCACTGATAATTAACAATCACAAAATTACCCCTTCATATCATTTATTAGATCCCCATAAACCCTAGAAATTAAACTACTCACGCATCATAATAACTAAACTAATCAAATAAATAAATAATAGCATAATCAAAGAAGTAAATAAAATAGTTGAAATTAAAAGAGAAGAAATTGTTACCAAAAAGAAATCTGGAATTAATGGAAGAATTAAGAACAAAAGTTGAGAGAGAATTTAAGAGAGAGAAAAATTCTAAGTAGAGAGAGAAAGTCTAAGAAAGAAGGTAATCTAAAAATTCGTACAAAAATCATACTTAAACGTTTTCCTAAAACAAAAATAAAGGCTAAACTAATCAGGTCTTTTGAAAACGCGCGAAGGGCCGCCCGATCGGGCCCGCCTTTTCTTCGCGTTCCTTCCCATCAGCGTCGCCCGATCGTGCTAGAGGCTCGCACGATCGGGCGCGCCATAAGCCACGCACAGCACTTAGAGCGCCGCGCCCGATCGTGCTAGAGGTTGCCCGATCGGGCCCTTGCTCCATTTTGAGGCTCGGACTTTGATTGGGCTTGATTTCTCGGCCCAATCCGGATTTCCTCTTCGGGTCTTGAACACTCGGTCTGAATACCTCGGGATCCCAATTACCGAGCCCTTAATCACCGGCTCTCACCGATCCCGGGCTCCAAAAGTGGTCGTGTCCTTCTAGCTTCCGTAGTTAATCCATAAAGCTCGGGAAAATGCTTCAAGAGTGCAATTTCCTGTAAAATACAACTGAAACTACGAAAACACTAGAAAACACAAATTAGTAATAAAAGTGGCCCGAAAGAGCCAAAAACATTACTAATAACGACCAAGGGACGGGGGTAAAACATTATAAAAAATGGACATATCAGTGGCAGCCCGTGGCTTTCCGAGGCTTGTTTGATCAACATGTCCTCTTCTCTTTTGGTATTTACATTTTTATTTTATAATGAAAGTTTGATGGGATCCTAGACTAACTTTGTGAGAATGGAGTCGCGCCCATTCTTGCATCGCGCTAAACTTTTATTTTAAATGGTCATTTGGGACCAAAATGATTTGGTGGATTCGACAACCTCGTCTATTGCTTACTCCAAATTAAATTAATTAAATTAAATATAAAGAGTCAAGTTTTTGGAATTGATTAGCAAGTATGTTGAGTCGATTGAATTGTTTAAGTGTGGAGTCTTGATTAATGAATTCGAGTTGTATATTTATTTACTTTAACTAGTTGAGCATGCTAGATTTTGTGCGTTGTAGCTTGTATGTACTCAGCTTTGCTGATTGCGTGCTTTTGTGTGTTTTCTTTTGGTCATGGCCTTCGCCTTTCAATGACCCTGTGATGATCCAATTATTACACTTGTATTATTGGGGAGCAGTATTGCACAGGTTAGCTTGATGATGTGAAGTTCGGTGATTTGACATACGCATTGTCAAGGGATTGGTGTGATTGAGAGTATTCGTTCTTTGTGTTGAACTTATTTATGTTTTACTACTTTAATTATGTTTTGGGAATTTGATTATTGGTTTGGTTTTAAATAAGGGTCTTTATGGTTCCAATTTGTAAGCTTTGACTTATTGGTTTTCTAAATTATATTATTTTAATATTTAAGTTGGATTTCCGCTGCAATACTTTGATAAAGTCTTAACGTTTTAACACGTGGCGGTAACATGCCAATGGTTCTCCTCTATTTTTAGTTAAAGTAAGTGGTTTGGAAAAGGGAGAATTATTGGGGTATTACAACTTTTATAGGGTATTTTTTAAACATGGGTCTAATGACCTCTAACTTACTAAACAGGTCTTATTATTATTATTATTATTATTATTATTATTATTATTATCTCAAAAACAAAAGTCATACAACCTACAATAAATTAGTGGGAAGCCGAGATACAATCTGGGCCCCCACTCCTCTAGCTATTGCAAATCCTACCCTAGTGAAGATATGAGCTGCAGCACGAGCCCCAATGTCTTGCGTCGTCGAGAACCTCTGAATCCGCTTCAGTAACGCAACAGCCTCTTTCTCCAATTCCCCAAGCGAAGAAAAGGAGAAGGGAATGAAACCATATCCAATCGCTTGACATCGAGCTTCATACTTAACCCGTTTCCGATGAGCTGCATCAGCAACAACCCGCCCAGGAAAGAAGTCAGATAGCCCTGACTGAGTCAAAGGAGAAGACCCTGTCAAATCAACACAGACATCACGACCACGATCCCATGAATAAAGTAACACATCCGCGGGTCTGAGGGCCTCGTCGTTCCCTCCGGCCAACCCAATGTCAACCTCTTTTCTCGCTGAAATCCCAAAACGATAGCAAACATCAACAAGGGTATCCCGAACAATATTATGCCGATGTTTAATACCCACAATACCAGCACAAGACACCGCGTGATCACCAAAAATATCTCCAGCAAAAACCCTCGAACAAGCAGAGCACAACGTCGAGATAGAGAACAATGGAACACCCAACCGATAATACAACACACAGCGATAAGTCTTGGCATTCATCGTCTGACCCAACCCTGAAATAGGAACCGCCCGAAGCCAAGCAGAGGTGTGATCACCCTGCTGTGATTTCCATAATGCTGATTGTCGAGGAGTTAAAGAATAAGCAGATTCTGCAGAAGCGATAACCTTTGTGAAATATATATCTGCCAATTTCTTCATGAGTTTAGGGGCAGCGACCTCACTAGGGTTACTCAAAATGTCAGACTCCACTGTTCCATTAAACAGACTCAACGCATCCTCAAAGGCTTGTCCAAGACCAACAATGCCAGCATGCCGAAGAAGTTGTGTCTGCAACCCAGCTGACTGTAACCGAGAAGCAAGAAAAGCATAGTGACGAACATCACCTGCATAATAAACACTAAGCCCTCCAAACGCAAATGGTAAGGTGGCAAGTCGCCACTGCCAATCACCAAACCCAGGCCCCGAAGCAGTAACAATACGCTCCAAGGAAGATCGAAGAGCAGTATCAAAAGTGCGCTGAGCCACCTCAAAAGTACTAGGAGGACAAGTACGTAACGCAAAGTAGAGTTTTGAAACTCCAGTACATGCCCTAAGTAACAACAGCTCACACTGAGGATCATCGAGCATAGCGACCTTATCCATAAGGGCAATGGTCTTGGACACCCTCTGCATCACAAGCTCACCACCAAAACCAGAATCGGAACTAGCGGGACCTCCAAGCAACCTTACACCACGCAAAGGTCGAGCAATATTAGGTGGAAAGACACCCACCAACCTGCTTCGAGGGTCTTCTGTAGGCCAGAAAACTTCTGTTTTTTCCACATTAAGACATAACCCAAAACGAGGTCCTTCCTCCATAATCAACTGCAGAACTTGCCCCACCACCAAAGTGTCACCAATAATCGTGCCATCATCCAAATACCAAGCCTGAAGACATACATTAAAAGTCTCTCTGATTTTACACACCAGGGGTTGTAAAACCAAAGAAAAAAGCAAAGGACCAAGGGGATCACCCTGCTGCACCCCTTGAGATGACCATAAGGTATGGTCCCCATAGTACAACCTGGCTGGATTAGAATAGCAGAATTCTACCCATCGCGAAATGCCCGGACATCGACGACGTACCTCACGTAACATGACCGAACGATCAACCAGATTGAAAGCATTTTGAAAATCCACCAACAACATAGATAGACCAACATCAGAACCACGGTCCTCAATCAACCGATTCACCGCATGAAGAATTTCCTCACCACCTGAAGAAACCCCAACACCAAATTGAAGGCCATCAAAGTAACTCCCTAAAGACTGACCAACCATAACAGCACCCACCTTCGAAACGAGACGCCGCCAAACCGTACCCACATCAATAGGACGGATACCACCACCGGGCTTGACAATTATTATTATTATTATTATTCACAAGTCCTAACCTCTATCTGGCCACCCTCATTTCATTTCCCCTTAGCCACCAACCCATCCATGTCCACTAGCCCACTCTCATCCCCCAACCACTCAACTACCAACTCAACTCCACCTGCTCATGAATAGTTGGACGGTAGGGGGTGTTTTTTGATTGTTCAAGAGAGGCTAGTGGCTTTATTTCTGCCGTATACTGAGGGCGGGCTAAAGGGTGCAAAGGTGGGTTTCATCACCGCTAAGGAGGGGGATTGTGTTCGGTGATGGAGGGACAAAGGAGGTCGGCGGAGGTGGGTTAGTCGATGGTGGGATGGGAGAGTGAAAAAGGGGTTCGGGCGGGTGAGAACGAGGGTCTACAATAGGATGGGAGAAAGAAAAAGGGGTCAAGGCAAAGGTCGGTAATGGGGTGCAACGGTTGTTGTTTATGGCGTTTTGTTGTTCTATAAGGGCACTAGGGCAGTGGTCGGCCACAGGACATGTAGGGGTGGAGGTGGAGGCTGGTTTGCGGTGGGGAGAGTATTTCAATTTTAAGAATATTTTAATTTTTTGAAATTAATTAAAATAAGTAATTTTAATTAAAAAGGTAAAAATAAATCAATCACATTATGACACGTGCTAATATTAACCCATAGAATCGGTTAATTTTCAAATCAACCAGTTATGACTCATTTTGAGAAAATACCCTATAAAAGTCGACTTATTCTTAGTTAATTAAAAGGTTGACTTATTTTTTTGAAATAAAATTGATTCATAAATAAAGTCATACGACATCTACAAAGAGATTTAGATCTAATGAATACATAATAATTGAATCAAATAAAAACATTCCGTAAGCAAAGCTACGATCGTTGTTGCAAATCGTACATTCTTCATACCCTATTTCATATCGTTGTGATTTACAGCCTTCATCGGCGAAGGGGTCTATCGATTTGTTGTAGCCGTGTGGAAAATTTCTGTCTGATTCGCTAGATTGTAATCGAAATATTAGCCTGTTTTTCGATCCCGCTCAAAATTTTACCCATGAAACAACTCTATAGCAATCCATGAAATAAAAATGCAAATCCTTCCTCAAAAGAGAGAAGAAAAACCCGGTCTTTCGAAGGAGCCAAATCTTCTTATAGAAGAAGAAAAACCCTGTTTTTCGAGGGAGAAATATTCCTCCTAGAAATTATGAACCTAAAACAATAGAAAAAGCACACAAAAACAAACAATTGGGGTTTTCCACCGATAAAAATCGATGGAAGCCCCTCCAAAATTTAACAATGGAGGCTAGAGTTTTAGAGAGAGAAGAGAGGAAAGAGATGCTAGGGTTTTTAATTAAAAGGTTGACTTATTTTGATATAACCGCTTAAAAATTGCTTATTCTTGACAAATTTTCTTAGGCGAACAAAACACGGTATGAAGGTATTATCCGAACCACACAAATTCGACCACGAACCTCAAAACTCGAACCAAGCCGAAGGCTCGCAAACAAATGTAAATTCAGGCTCAAACCAAAAAAAAAAAAAAAAAAAAAAAAAAAAAGCAGAGAAGGTCTCTCTTTAATTTTGAAGCGTAGGAGAAGAGAGCCAAGTTGAAGTAGCGAGCTCTGAAAATCGCAACAATGGCGGAAGATGGAGCAGCAATCTTTGCTGCAATCTCAGTGATGTTGCTATCAATGGCTACTCTTTCTGCCGCATATAGACCTGGCGACATCGTCCCTTTGAGTAGGATGGGTCAATACCACTCCGTCTGTTTTCTCTCTCCTTTTCTCTGTCAAAATTACTGCAATTTTTGTCGATGATTTCTGATTTTTTCTTCGAATTTCTTGATTGATTATTGATTGTAGTCGAGGACTGTTTGGCATGATATTGTTGGTCGTCATTGTCCCATTTTTGCTGTTAATCGAGAGGTAATTTCATGCCCTTTTTATTATTTTTTTTTTTAATTTTTTTCCTGATTTTTGTTTGATTATTGAATTTAATTTCTTGCTTTGAATGTTTGGGTGATGAATTTTGTTACTGATTTTGTAATTTCACTGATTTGAATGTTGCATAGGTTTTGATTCCTATTCCGAAACCAACTGGATACACTGGTGCTGATCCTTATAAAATGTAAGCTTAATTTCACCTTCAATACTTGTTTAAGTAGCAACTCTGTATTCCTATTCTCAAATTTCGCATATCGAGTTTGAAGGCTTACTATTCTAATTATTGAGTAATTTTGTAGAAAGTGGAATTCTTGTTAGATTGATTTGTGTTGTTTAAGTGCAATTAAGACCTTTTCCTGCAAAGCTGTAGATTTGGATTCTATGAGCGAAATCGGGTAGATAAATGGCTAATGAGGTTTTGGGTGAGGCCAAATTAATGAAATGTATTGTAATTTAGCACCAAGAAATTTAACAATCAGCTTCAGAGATTTAGTAAATGGCCTGGTTAGTAGGCAGAAGGCAGCAAGATGGCAAAGCTTTATGTGATTCAGATGTTCAAAAATTGTTATTTTTATGTTGTTTTTCTGAAGACCAAATGCTTGGCACTATAGTCTAGTCTGATCTGATTTTGACATATGTATGTCATAATAATTAGTAATAAGTAATAAACTATACATATAATAAAATATTCCGGTCTATTTGATTTTGACAATTATATGTAAAAAGTTATTGAAGTAAAGAAATCATGCCCTTGGGGGAAGGGGGGGGGGGGGGGGTTGAGGTTCCACATCACATGAATTGGGTGGGTTAAGTTTTTAATTTATAAAGTGACAAGAAATTTTGGACATCCCTAAAAGAAGTAGATTTTTAGCCGGACAAAAAGAGAAGTTTTTTGGGCTCAATTGGGTGGAATTTGGTGTTAGCTGAAGGTATAACAGTGTAAGCCTATAGCTGGTTGAGAATTCTGAGATATTCTAGAATGTTCAGTATTCTTGTGTTAGGTACTTAGGTATGTAGTATAGCATTTGAAGGCAATTTTGAACCAATCATTTTCTTGGGTCCCAATTTTAATTAAGTAATGTAATTGAGGGGCACTTAGGCTGTTAGGCGTACTAAGAGGGGATGTGTTAGAACCCATCTCAATTTTGTGTGTATATACTTTACTTTATGCCTTGTGTTCTTTGAAGTTTCCTAAGCTTAATATTCCATAACGTTACCGCTGTGAAGTTATCTTGCGGACAAGCCTCTTTTTGTGGGATTTATGAATAGTTCACACCACTTGCTTTATTTACCTGAGTGTTGCTAGACCAATATACAATTTGTGCTTAAGCAAAGTCCTCTTGCCATCTCAGCCTAGTTGTGCCTGCTAGCTCTTGTTCATTACCCAACACACCAATTGGCAAGAGTTCCTCTTCTCATTTCAGAGCTCCGCATGTGCCTACACATTCACAAGCCCTTTCCTGCATCAAGGTTGCATCCTTGTCATCCGAAGACAAGTGTGCACCACATGGTTTGAGTGTTAAAACATTCACAGCATGACGCGATGGCTCTTTGCTCTAAACTTGACAACTATTGCGAGCACACTTCCTATGGTGATGGTCTATTTGAAATGTTTTATGATTGTATAGCTTGTTTACTCAATATATATCATGTGCATGATGAATGTCCTTCAACATTTGAGCTGTGCAACTTGCTTTGGCTGGTACACATCCTCACTTCATATACTTTAGATCTAGAGTTCATGATCTGCCTCCTCAGTGGACATCATGCCTTTATAATACTGGATTTTCTGGGTGCTCCAATACTTGTCAAGATTGTTGGTTGGCTAGTAATTCATTAGGCTGTCTGTCATCTATTGTTCTAAATTGTATTTTCTTGTTGATTGACTGTCCTTCAATTGAGCTCCTGAATTTTTAACTGTTATTACTACTTGGGGTGTTACCCACTCTGATTTCTTATTGCTTTCTGTAGAACGTTCCAAGTTGGGAAAGAAAAATTTCAGCTGCCCTGGCTTTACATCATAAATCGGAAGAGTTCTGAGGTTCCAATGATTGACATGCATTTGGTACGTACCGATTATTACTAGTGCCTTGGATGAGGCTTCCATTTTTGGAGTTTGAGAAGGTGGCAGGTGCAGTTTCTGTGGCCATACCTTGTATTCATAGAGATGATGTTTTTTTTTAGAATTGGATTGCCAAGGCATAGCTAGGTTCCCATATAATAAAAGGAAGAGAAATCGTAAAGCTCAGTGAGACAATTGCATTAATCTTTTTCTGATACTTAGTTGGCTTGTGTGAGTAAATTTATGTCTATGTGTTAGATGTAAAGCCAAAAGATCTTTTTGGTACTATTATTTTTACTCCCCAGAATACCTCATTAATATCCTTGAAAAATACAAAGGGAATTGTTTTTTATTTTTTGACGGGAAAGGGAGATTGAAAATGATTCTTCTCATAATTATCCAAAATAAATAAAAAATTTAAGCCCTCAATACATTTGCTTTTCTCCCAACAAGTTATTTCATGGAATTGTTTTATGCCCTTTCCCCTGTATTGACTCTACTGCTTTATGCTAAATTTTTTGACATCAATATCAAATCATTAGTCCTTATGGGGACGCATAATTTTGAAAAATAACATATGTAATCAATTTTAAGATAATATCTTTCAAGCTTTTACATTAAATTTAAGATTTATGTGTAACACCACCAAAAAATGTAAAGCTTATCCACAATTATCCTAAACATTTTTATTATTATTATTATTTTTATTATTATTATTATTATTATTTTTTTTTACAAGCACATAGTCTTATGGAGCACAATTCCCACTTAAATTGCACACAATGCGTTTGTGTCTAAGCTTGTGCCAAATATTGTCTTTAACTATTTCTAGATGTTTCTGTCACTTAGTTTTACTTGCATTTGATGTAGCCTGTCTCTCAGAATAGACTTAAAGCTAGGGATGTCAGTGGGGCGGGTCTAGTAGGAGACCCGCCCCATCCCCGCCCCGATGGGGCGGGGATGGGTCTAGCTTTGGCGGGTGGCGGGGCGGGGATGGGTCTAAAATCCATACCCGCCATGGGTGGCGGGGCGGGGGTGGATTTTACGTTATACCCGCCCCATCCCCGCCCCGCCCCATCCCCGCCAGACCCGCCCCGCCCCATACCCGTCTACCCGCCCCGCCCCATACCCGCCCCGCCCCATACCCGCCTACCCGCCCCGCCCCATACCCGCCTACCCGCCCCATACCCATAATTCACCCCACCTGGCCACCCACCATATTTTTTTAAGCAACCCATCAGATTTATTTATTTTAAAAAAATTATACTTAAAAAAAAAAAGAACAAAATCTCTAGCCCAAGTGCCCAACACGGCAACACTGCTTTCAAAAAAAAAACCCTAGCCATTAGCCAACACTCTGTTGTTTCTCTCACCTCTCATAGCCTCTCTCAAACTCTCAAAGGAACAAGGACTCCCTCACTCGAACTGAGGAACTCTGATCTTTAATCTTCGATTATCCGGTACTCTTTCTAACTTTCTCTTTTATATTTTTGATCTAATTTTGTTTTCCCCAATTTTTTTTTTTCATTAGATTTTGTTCGATTTGTTATATGCATTTGATTTTCTGGTTTGTTTGGGTGGTTATGGAGGGATTACGGTGTGGGTTTGGGTGGTTAATTGGTTATGGACTTATGGTTTGGGTGGTTAATTGCATGCCGTATTGAGAAAGGTGTTGGAGCTGTGTGTATTTATATTATGACATTGGACGTTAACTGAGATTTGATTTATTGATGAATGTATTTGTTATATGATTGTTGGTTAGCTTAAGTGCTTTTGCCTTCTTTTTTTGGAGCTTGTACAATATAATTAGTTGATAATATTGCTGAACTCAATTACTGGAAATTATTCATTCATTCTTATGCTAAGTCAAGCAGACAAGCTCACATTAGGAAATTAATTTAGCCATGTTCTCTTTGTTAATGTGTGGTCAAACAATAAATAGTAGGTTATCCATTTTAGTATACTAAATAATGATATGTTTACTTGTTGAGATCTAGTATTTCATGAATTAACCAATATGGCATTACAATTTTTTTAGGAGAGGAGAATGACATCAAAGAATGACAATAATGCTAGTAGTATTCCCACTTCAGCTAGTAATACTCCACTTTCAGTAGATGATGATGAAAGTCCTGTTGATGAAAGTCCTGTTGATGAAACTAATTCCGACCCTTCTGTCCTACCAATTACTAGTAGGCATACTTCAGCAGTATGGTCTGATTTTAAGAGAAAGAGATTTGGTGATGTTATTAAAGCTGAGTGCAACCATTGCTCTAAGCAACTTGCTGGTGGGTCGAAAGCAGGAACTACTCATTTGAAAGATCATTTAAAAATATGTCCAAAGAGAGTATGTCAAGATCTTCGACAAACAAGATTATTTGGTACAAAAAAAAGCGTTACCGATCAGAGTGAGACATTGACATTGGCTCCTTATGAATTCCACCAAGAAGATGGAAGAAGAGCCTTGGCAGAGATGATTATTTTGCATGAGTATCCAATTAGCATGGTTGAGCATGAGGGTTTTAGAAAATATAGCAACACACTCCAACCTGGATTTAAAGTGCCATCTCGCAACACAACTAGAAAAGATATTATGAAAAGATATGAGCTTGAGAAGGAGAATGTTGCATTATTGTTGAGGAAAGCAAAAGGAAAGATTGCCTTAACTACTGACATGTGGACTGCTGACAACCAAAGAAAGGGTTACATGGCAGTCACCGCACATTTTATTGATAATACATGGAAGTTGCAAAGTCGAATCATAAGGTATATTTTTCTGGTTACTTGTAACTTCTTTCATTTTTTGGTTGTCTTTGTAGTGCTTTATTTATTGTGTTTATACCATCTTTCCTTACTTATAAATTAAAATGATTCCTTAATATTGTTAGTCAATGATATTAGATGCTTAGTTAATTAGTTTGTCTCTTGATGGATTATATAGTTAAATCTAGCTGATATTGAATAAGAGTTGTAATGCTTTAGTCAAAAAAATATTGTTGTCAGCAAGATTTTGATGTTGTGATATGTTAGTCACTGATGGTTCTGAGTTCTGGTCTGCTGTTTGCTGAGCTCTGGTCTTCTGTCTGCTGAAGCTTTTTTCTGTTGGCTGCTGTGTTATTGTTTTGTTGTTGTATTGTTTTTGCCTGTTGCTGGCTGATGTTGTCATTCCTGCTAGTAGGACGCCTTGTATAGCTCTGTTATTTCTGTTTTTTTTGGCACATGGGCAGTGTTGTATGTTGTGTTTCTTGGGATTTGTTCTTTGCAGCCTGCTGGCTATTGGTTTCAGGATGAAATAAATTTTTACCTATTTCAAAAAAATAAAAAAGATATTGAATTGCTTTTGGTAGGTTTTTATATGTCCCTGCCCCTCATACTGCCGAGGTTCTTGCTAATGCCTTGAAAGAATGCATTCAATCATGGAATCTTGATCTTAGATTGTCATCTATAACTGTGGATAATTGTTCAACTAATGATGCAATGATGGAAATTTTGAAAGGATCATTTCCATATGGCTCACTTTTATTGCAAGGTGAATTTTTTCATATGCGTTGTTGTGCTCATATATTAAATTTGATTGTTCAAGATGGTTTGAGTGCTGTGGTATCAAATGGTGTTCAAAGAATTAGGGATAGTGTTGTGTTTTGGACTGCTTCTGATAAGAGAGTACAAAGGTTTGAACAAGTGGCTAAGCAAATAGCTCCGGAGTGTAGTAGAAAGTTAGCACTTGATTGCAAAACCCGGTGGAATTCTACTTATGAAATGCTTTCTATTGCTACTAAGTATAGAGAAGTATTTGTTGTTTTAAGTGCTCGAAATAATTTGTATAAGAATCCACCGACCCCTGAAGATTGGGAAAAAGTTGAGAGAATATGTGAACAATTGGAAGTGTTTAATGTGATTACCCTCGAATTTTCAGCAACAAAATACCCCACTGCCAATGTTTATTTTCCTAAAATTTGTGAACTTAGAGTTGCTATTTCTGGTTGGCTTTTATCTCCGTATGATTATGTAAGAAAAATGGCAGACATTATGTTAGAGAAATACAACAAATATTGGGCTAGTGTGAATGGTTTGATGGGAGTAGCGACAATACTAGATCCTAGATACAAAATGGCTTTGATTCATTTTTATTTTGCAAAAATTTTTGATGATCTTGATTTTGAAACTGAGGTTAGTAGAATTAGTGATCTTCTCCGCAAATTGGTTGATGAATATGGGTCTAAGATTGGTAAAAGTCAAGGTAGTAGTAGCCAACAAGCTTCTAATTTGGGTAGTGGTAGCAAAACCAAAGAAGGGGTCTTTATGCAAGAATTTGCAGCATTTTTGCAACATAATAAGGACCCAAATCATGAACAATCTGAACTGGATAAATACTTGGCTGCTCCTAATATTCCTCTAGTCCAAGAATTTGATATCCTTAATTGGTGGAAGACAAATGGAGGCACATATCCCATTCTTCAGCAAGTAGCACGAGATATATTGAGCATTCCTGTTTCTACAGTCGCATCAGAGTCTGCATTTAGCACAAGTGGTCGGGTCCTTAATCCTTATCGTAGTCGTCTACTACCAGAAGCTGTTGAAGCTTTGATGTGTTCCCAAAATTGGATATGGGCTGCTCTTAAAGGTAATTGCTTGAATAACATTTTATTTAATTATTAGTAATGAAAATATATATATATATATTAATTAAATCACATTGTATTTGCAGATAATGGACAATTCAAAGAGGATGAATTTGCTAAAATAGTAGGAGAATTAGAGGAAGATTTTGAATCATTTGAGATCGATTCCGGAACAAGTGGAGTTTTCAATGAATAATTCATGGGTTCAATGGTTCCTACTTATGTATTTCAATACTTGTAGTATTGTTAATTTGTGTACTTTGGAGTTTGATTTTTATTAGTTTGGAGTGTAACATTAAATACTTTATTTTGTACTTTATTTTGGGATATATTTCATACCCGCCGCGGGGATGGGGGTGGGGATGGGGATGGAAATGTCAGGTGGGGATGGGGATGGAAATGCCAATCCCCGCCCCGCCCCGCCCCGTTGACATCCCTACTTAAAGCTAGCAAAGAGATTGCATTAAACAGTTTGTGCTCTTTTGATAACAAATGGGTTGGCACCCCTCAATCCTAACAAAGCCGTGTGAATATATTATTATTTGTATGGAAATTATAATGATCTAGCTGAATGTAAAAGGCACATATGTATTTATAGTATCTTGTAAAGCATGGTCCAGCTTTAGCATTTCTTTTGTTACTTAGCCAACTTCCGCATTCACCTTTATTCTTTCTTTGGGGGCCTCTTTTCTATTTTTAATTAAAGGGTAATTGGTTGATGCTACTTATGTTTAGGCTAATGCTAATTTAATCCATTTAAATAGATGTTTTAATGCTTCTTTCGGTGTGTGAAGTCACTTGATTAATTGGGTTGTAAACTCAACCTGAACCTGTTAATTATTGTGCTGTTTGGTACAATTGTCATGGACTCATGGTGGCCAACTTTCACATTCACTTTCTTCATCAGCACTTCTTAAGCTGTAAGTTGGCTTGTTATTTGTGAAGCTAATACTTAAGGAGTTGAATTATTGGTGAAAGAAAGGCTTGGTGATTGGCATTATGAGTGGAGTTGCAATTTCAAGTTTCTATGATGGAGCTGATTCTAGTAGGAGAAACCTTTGACCCTTGTCTTTCTGATGTTTTCTCATGCAGAGGTATTCAGGAGGTGATTTGCTTGGCATAACTGCAAAAGTTGTTGATATGCCTCATCATTGTATGTTACATTTTCCTTTCATCTATACCCGTATAATTGTTTTGTGCTGATTGTATCACTCTATCTTGTTTTGAATGGTTTACCAGTTAATTTTAGCAGATTTTTCACACATAGTTTCATGGACTCAAGTCCTTACCCTCATTCTTGGTTCAATTGGTTCTGCCTCTGTATATCTTCTAATTAGACATTAATAGGTGTTTGCATGCCTTAGATGCTCAATATGTCTATTAAACAGTGGTTCATGTTGAGTTATTGAGCATGAAAAATGATCCTTTTTATTAATTCTGGATTTATATCTATATTTTGTATATATTTAATAACTTTTTAAAAAAGGTGGTCCGATATACCCCGTAATTACGATGTCACTTTCAACTCTTATAAAATGTATCTTGTATCTATATATTTAGCTCTTTTACAATTGGAAAGTACATATTCAATGAATTGCTTACTGGTGTTTCCTTTATGTTCTTGTATGTAAAGTAAATGACACTATAGTAAGCCAATTAAGCGACAAAGTTGCTCCACATCTAGATGCTGGAATAGCTAGGTTATTTGAGTCTAATTTCATTATATGGACAATATTTGTGGGTTTGTGACATTATGTGTGAAATCCATGACTGACTTCTTTCCTATTCTATCATTTTATATTTTCTTTTGAGATGAGAATATGTAAAAATCATAGCTTAATGAATAGGTCTTTATTGTTTAACATGGGTGGGGAGGAGAGGGGGGGGGGGTCACGAGTTCAAATCTTGTATTGACCTTGTTTGTATTCTCTTTAAAATACATGTGGATGAAGTAGCATGAGATCTGTTTAATGTGAGAAAGTGTTGTGTGACGGATGGACTAGAATATGAACTCTTTTTAATATGTGGAAATCTTATGGTTCCTTTAAAATTTCAACCAGGGGCATCAGCTGCTGCCTATGTGTCATTGTTTCATTGCTCATTCTTTGCAACGCTTATAGCCTTCTCTCAGTCCTACATGATTAACTTCTCTCAATGATCTCAACATTGCCGTCATTACTTTCATAAGTCTCATTAGGTACATGCAAACTGCCCCAGATTCTTGTTAATTTTCAATAGCTGAGACCTCTATGTATATTTACTTTCAACACACCACTTTGGAATGGACATTAAGAAGAATATTAGATGTAAACGGATTATTTAATTGAAATGATTTTACCACCGACAAGAAGAAAGTTTTAAGTTGATATGGTTAAATTTTTATAACTTAATTTGTTCATTTACCTTTTCTCATAATTTTCAAGGTGTGCCAAGGGGGGTCACGAGTTTAAATCTTATATTGACCTTGTTTGTATTCTCTTTAAAATATATGTGGATGAAGTAGCATGAGATCTGTTTGATGTGAGAAAGTGTTATGTGACGGATGGACTAGAATATGAACTCTTTTTAATATGTGGAAATCTTACGGTTCCTTTACAATTTCGCACATCAGCTGCTGCCTGATGCCTATGTGTCATTGTTCGATTGCTCATTCTTCGTGCCAAGTTGTGTTACAAATATAAAGAAAGAGGTAGTATAATTGGATACGTGAAATTAGCATAAGACATTACAATACTTTTCCCCCCTTCCTGTCACCAACATGGTAAAAGAAATCATTTTGCTCAACATTGCTTTCCCTTTGGAAATAATTTGTTGTTTTTTGAAATATCTTTGACTTAGTATTAGTTCTCCTATATGTGCGACAATGTGTAGCTCTAACTAGGACTTTGTTGCAAGTCAGGTGTGTAGCTAAGCTCAGTGCTGTAATATTTGGTGTTCTAGAACTTAAATAGCATCTCAGCTTCAGCGCTGAGTAAAAGGAATTTTGGTTTGGAAAATGGTGGAGTGATTGTGAGATTTCTGGTTGGCATTAGGAAGTTGGAATATGTTTAGGAGAAGCCGCAGATATGTTACTTGGACTTGGGTACCCATGTCCGACACGGGTACGTGTCCAAGCGTCCGACTCGCTACTTTGTGAAAAAATTCCATGATTTTGAAATAAAAGTAAAGTGTCCGGGTGTCATACCCATGTCCGAGTGTCGAGGGTCCGACATGGGTATGTGAGGTGAAATGAAGAGTCCGAGTAACATAGGACTGTGGAATCGTTATTGATATCAGAATCCAAAAAGGAGAGACTATGAATGTCGATGATAGTTCATATGGATGATGGATTATTATATGATGAGTTTGAGAGAAAGTGCCTTGCTTGAAAAATATTCTGGTGGAGTTACTTTTGATGTGAAGCAGCAACATTTAGCAAGAGATGGAAGAAGGCGCTTCAGCTATATATGCGATACTGCTATTGTATTCTAATAAAATTTGATGATAAAGGTTTTTTTAGTCAATTCTTGGATGACGATAGGTTAAAAGATAATCGTTTGACTTAGATGCCAAAGGCTAATGTTGGCCAAATCACCTATTCATGTAAGAATCTGTTATATATTAAGCGGCTGAGCAATGTAACTTAAGAACAATTACTAGAATGCTTGAGTATTTGATTGATTGAATTGAAAGTTGGAAGGATTACAAGATGATAAGCATAACTTGAGGTTATGAGTCTCCTAGTAACTTTAGGCTACCAATCTCTATGTTTTTTCTTCACAATTTTCTGGATACCTTGCTAATGGAATTGACTACCTTACATATACTCAAGCTTAAGGGATACATGTGACTAATTAAGCTAAGAATGGAAAAACCATCAAATGACATTGTTGGAGCAGCTTGCCTTCTTTCCTTGAATTCTCTTAATTAACTTTGTCTTGTTGCACATTGTCTCTGGCCACCTTTGACTCTTGCTGCCCCTGTTTTGTGCACCTTGAATACACCAAAAGTGGTGGTTGACCTGACCGTTTGGTCCCATTGACCCATTCCATAACATCACTCCCCCCTTTGAGTTTCACCTTGTCCTCAAGGTGGAAGGAAGGAAAACGCATGTTGACCGTGTCGAACTCTTCCCAAGTGGCTTCATAATCGGACAACCCGTGCCAAGTAAGTAGGACTTCCAGTATGAACTCAGAATTTTTCCTCACCCTTCTCACATCGAGGAGTTCCTTTGGTTCCACCACTAGTTCCAAGTCGGAGGAAAGTTGTTTCGGAATAGTGGGTTGACAGGGGAGGTTGCCAAGGGCTCGCTTAAGTTGGGAGATGTGAAATACAGGGTGAAGTTTGCAATCATCAGGCAATTTTAGCTTGTAGGCAACTCTGCCAATGTGTTCCAGAATTTCAAAAGGCCCATAAAATCTAGCTGCTAACTTCTCAAATGGTCTTCTGGCAAGTGACCTTTGTCTATATGGTTGGAGCTTGAGAAATACCTTCTCCCCAATGTTGAATGTATCGTCCCGTCTGCTTTTATCCGCATTGAGTTTCATCACTTGCTGTGCACGATTCAGATTCATGCGCAACTCCTCCAAAATTCCATCTCTCTCTTGCAAATTCTCCTCCAAGCTGACCATTGTTTGTCCTGCCCCTAGTCGCCACAATTTTGGGGGATCTTTGCCATAAACGATCCGGAACGGTATGATCTTGGTAGAGGTGTATGGTGACGTGTTGTAGGAATACTCCGCCCAAGGCAGCCAACGGGCCCAGCTTTTCGGTTGTTCAGCAACGAAACACCGTAGGTAGGTCTCCAAACTTTTGTTGACAATCTTTGTCTGACCGTCGGTCTGTGGGTGGTATGCCGTACTTCGTCGCAAGTGAGTCTTTTGTAATTGAAAGAGCTCTCTCCAAAATATACTCATGAAAACTCGATCGCGATCAGAAATAATGGATGCTGGAAATCCATGAAGGCGGACTATCTCCTTCACAAAGACATCCGCCACTTTAAGGGCGTTGAAAGGGTGTTTTAGCCCTATAAAGTGGGCGTATTTCGAGAGGCGATCCACGACTACCAGCACCGCGTCTAAGCCGCGGGATAATGGCAAACCCTCCACGAAATCCATGGAGATATCTTCCCACACAGCCTCGGGTATCGGCAATGGTTGGAGTAGGCCGAGAGAACGCTTAGTGACGGTTTTATTTCTTTGGCAAACGTCGCATTCCCGAACAAATTTTCCGACGTCCTTCCGCATTCCCGACCAAAACCAATCGGCGGCGAGGCGAAGGTAAGTTTTCACCTCGCCGTCATGGCCTCCCGTGGCAGTGTTGTGATATTCCTGCAAAAGCATAGAAACAAACTTGGAGTGGTTAGGCAAAACAATTCGATTTTTATAAAATAGCCTGGAGCCTTCCACATGGAAGCCCTTTGGCCCAGCCTTTCCTTCAGGCCCAACACAGGCCCAAGAATTTATCCTCCTCCAATTCTTTCTCCAGCTCGGCCCAGTCCACATAGCAAGAGTGGACCAAAGCCCCAAGTTCAGCATTTACTTACTGTTAACCCGTCTCCTTCATTCCTCCTTTCAGTCCCCTTTACTGTGCGATCTAACAGAGCTTCATCCCGACGCGAAAGGGCGTCAGCTACCTTGTTGGCGGCGCCGGGTTTGTAATGAATGGTGAAATCAAATCCCACTAATTTCCTCAACCAACGCTGATATTCTCCGCCAACCTCCCGCTGCTCGGTGAGGTACTTATGGCTCTGCTGGTCGGTGCGCACTTCGAATGGCCGACCGAGTAGATAGTGGCGCCACCTCGTGACTGACAGCGCTATAGCCATCAATTCTTTCTCATAAATCGATCTCCCTCTAGCCGGAATTCCCAACATTTTGCTGTAAAAAGCGATTGGTCGGCCATGTTGCATCAATACCGCCCCGAGCCCGAACCCAGACGCGTGAGTTTCAACCACAAAGGGCTCTCGAAAATTAGGAACGGTTAACACCGGAGCAGTGGTGATAGCGGTCTTGAGCTTCCTAAACGCCGATGTCGCCTCCGCCGACCACCCGAAACTATCTTTCTTTAACTGTGAGGTAAGGGGATTAGCAATGTGGGCATAATGGGAGATGAATTTCCGGTAATAACTGGTTAATCCCAAGAACCCAGGTAATTCTCTAAGATTCCACGGTATTTCCCACTCGAGAATGGAGCGGATTTTCTCGTCATCCATCGCAACACCTTGCTCGGAGATGACGTGACCCAAATAAGCAATCTCCCTCCTCCCAAATTCACATTTTTTAAAATTGGCGTATAATTGACTTTCTACCAATTTTTGCAAAACCAATTCTAAATGACATTTGTGCTCACTCACGACTTTACTATACACCAATATGTCGTCAAAAAATACGAGCACAAATTTTCTCAAGTAGGGTCGGAATACCTCATTCATAAGAGATTGAAAAGTCGTCGGGGCGTTGGTGAGCCCAAACGGCATGACTAGGAACTCATAGTGGCCTTCATGGGTCCGGAAAGCCGTCTTATGGGTGTCTTCCGGTTTCACCCGAATTTGATGGTACCTCGATTTCAAATCGAGTTTAGAAAAAATTGTCGCCCCATGTAATTCATCCAATAGCTCATCAATCACCGGAATCGGATATTTATCCGGAACGGTTTCCTTGTTGAGGGCCCGGTAGTCTACGCAAAATCGCCACGAGCCATCCTTCTTCTTGACTAACAAAACCGGACTCAAAAACGGGCTTGTGGATGGTTTGATGATGCCGGATTCTAACATTTCACGCATAAGCCTTTCAATCTCATCTTTCTGAATTTGTGGATACCTATTGGGCCTCACACTAATTGGGTTGGCCCCATCTCTTAATACAATAGAGTGCTCATGGCCTCTATTAGGAGGTAGCCCATTGGGCATTTGAAAGACCTCCTCAAATTGGTCCAGAACCTCCACCAAAAATGAAGGTGGGCTGTTTGGACTTGGGCCCAATTCGCCTACTGCCAACTTGCTGCACCCAGAGGCCTTGCTTTTCCTTTTTTTATACTTTCACCATAGCCTTGAGTGAGATCTTTGATTTCTCGAGAGTCGGATCTCCGGCGAGGGTAACCGGAAATCCTCCCACGGAGAACTTCATCACGTGGGTCCACCAATTAGTGACCACGACCCCCAACTTCTCAAGCCATTGCACTCCTAGAATCAACGCGGCACTTCCCAACGAGAGTGGAAAGAAGTCCTCGGTTATGGTGAGACCCCCACGTAACTCCACCTTGACCCCCTTGCACACCCCATTTCCACGAATAGTATCCCCGTTTCCTAAGGATACGACAAATTCTCCGCCTTGGTCGACCGGAATGGCCGCCCACAACACCACCGAATTTGCTAGGATATTGTGGGTAGCTCCCGGATCAATCATGACAACCACCTCATGTCCCTTAACTCGTCCCTTCAACTTCATGGTTTTAGGGTTATGTATCCCAATCACCGAGCACAAAGACATTCCTCCGTCCTCCTCTGGTGGTGCTTCCTTCTCTATCTCCGACTCCTCTAACTCAACGTCCTCTTCCGCGGCTATTAAAACACTAAGCTCTTTTCTTTTACATTGATGTCCCCCGCCCCACCGCTCGTCACACCTAAAGCACAACCCTTTCGCCCTCCTTTCCGCCGGTTCAAATTCCGACAACCGTCTCGTTCCCCCAGCAGTAGTTTGACTTGGGCCTGAAGTGGAACGGCCCAAGTTAACGGAGCCTTGTGACTCAGGAGCTTTGGGCCAAGTTTTAGGAGGCCCGTTGTTGCTGGCAGCCCGTAGGAAGCAATTAGGCCCCCTTTGTTCATTGACTTTGACCTGGCAGACCCTGAAGGCCCAACCGTTAGTCCCCCTTTCCAGTTGCTCACACTCCTTTTTCCTTGTTGAACTCGATTTTTCTCCTCTATTCGTCCTGCCATTTCCATGGCTCTTTCGAGGTTTGGTGGACTGAGCAATCTCAACTCCGTCTTGATTTCTTTACTCATGCTGTTGATGAACTAGCCGAGCATGATGCTCTCTGGCACATCCTCCAAGGGCGCCGCCAGCTCAATGAATCGCCGGCGGTACTCCGCCACGGTCCCTTCTTGAGACACCGTGAGCCATTGCTCATGAAGAGTTCCCGAGTGCGAGGGGCGGAACTCGTTTAGGGCTCGTTGCTTGAGATCCGGCCACCCGTAGAAAGGGTGTCGCTTTTGTTCCCATTGGAACCATTTCAGGGCAGCCCCATCCATGGCCACCACCGTGGCTTCCATCTTCTCCCGTTCCGTCAATTTGTAGAAATCGAAGTACATTTCTGCCCTTGCTGTCCAATTATCTGGCTCGGTTCCGTCAAACAATGGCATCTCCAGTTTCCGATGCTTCCAATGCCCCTCACCACCAGTGCCCTCTTCGCCGCCGCGCCACCCACCTCCGCGCCATCCACCTTCGTCAGGTGGGTGCCAATTCTGTTCTTCAAAGGCCACCTCCAAGACGGGAGACAGAGGATGCTCTTCCTCCTGTCGTGGGCTATTTTCTCCCACTATGGGTATGTTTACTTGCGGAGTCGTCTTCTTCGCCTTCTCCAGTTCCTCCCGTAACCTGGCCACCTTGCCGCGATCGATGGCCCCTTGAGTGTTGACATCCTCCCGAAAGCGATCTATACGATCCTCCACCCTACGTCTAGCGGCCTCCAACATTTCCTCCGTCTTCTTTCTCTCGTCGGCCCCGCTGCTGCCACCACCCTTGTGATGGTGTCCTCTTCTGGCGGCTACAACTTCTGTTCAATGGCGGATAACTGAGTTTTTAAACCAGCGAGGGACTCTTCCACGGATGCTAATCGCGGCAACGTACAGTCTCCCATTTTTCTCTTTTTTTTTTTTATTTTTTTATTTTATTTTATAAAATGGGGTGGTGGTTTCCGGTACCGGCGGCCGCAGGACCACCGCTCTGATACCAAGTTGTTATATATTAAGCGGCTGAGCAATGTAACTTAAGAACAATTACTAGAATGCTTGAGTATTTGATTGATTGAATTGAAAGTTGGAAGGATTACAAGATGATAAGCATAACTTGAGGTTATGAGTCTCCTAGTAACTTTAGGCTACCAATCTCTATGTTGTTTCTTCACAATTTTCTGGATACCTTGCTAATGGAATTGACTACCTTACATATACTCAAGCTTAAGGGATACATGTGACTAATTAAGCTAAGAATTGAAAAACCATCAAATGACATTGTTGGAGCAGCTTGCCTTCTTTCCTTGAATTCTCTTAATTAACTTTGTCTTGTTGGCTTGTTGCACATTGTCTCTGGCCACCTTTGACTCTTGCTGCCCCTGTTTTGTGCGCCTTGAATACACCAAAAGTGGTGGTTGACCTGACCGTTTGGTCCCATTGACCCATTCCATAACAGAATCTTTTGTTAGAGGAAGTTGATAATTGACATATGTTGAGACGGTATGACTTGAGCCCTAGTTAGGTGTTATAGGGATTGAAGTGGGAAGCTTTTGAAAAGTAGATCATATACACTGACACATGTTTTTGATTGTGAGATAAATGGGTCTTTAGGTCTTCTAGACACGACACATGACACATTACACAGTTGCTTATAGATAATTATGGGGTAATGTAATAGATTGTACATTTTGCTTCTGTCTGGTTGTTTCTAGGGGATGTCTGTTCTGTTGTGATTAACGGTTATAGGTCTATAAACCTCTTTTTCAATTGGCTTTAGGATTTTATTATTAGGGGAGAAGAGTATGATCGTATTGCTGTACATTGCTCTTTTCACATGGTGTGATGAGATGAAGTGTCATTACAAATTAACAATACATGTGATACATTTTTTAATTTCAAGACTTTGGATGGCTTAGAGGTAGGAGTCGCACATTTTGCTTGATATTTGAGCTCATTATATCTTGTGTCATTGATCAATGTCGATACCTCGTTTAAGAATCTTTTGTAGGTTTTTTTCCCCCTCTCCCCGTATTAAGACATTTGTCGAAGCTTCCTGAGTTTTAGGGTATCATTTGGTGCGAACTTGAGAGGTTTTTTTTTTCTTCCTCTTTTAGGCATAAAATCAAGGTAGAGTCTTAAAGTTTGATGGAAATTTATCTTTCTTTAGAGGGGGTTTTAAGTGTTACTCTTTTGTAGTTGCTTGTCCAGCATTCCTTGTTATGTCAAGTTGTGATGTATGTGCGGTAAAATCATTTTGTGAACTAAGAGCCTGAGACTTATTTATCGGCAAAAGAAGAGGATGCTTGGGTTTCAGACTGTGGTTTGTAAAACTGTTCTAGGCAGAGATATGACTTTGGTGGTTTTAGCTGTAGCTTGCCTTATGAATGGATATATGACTTTAAAATGAAATCATTGAGAGCGATGCCTTATAAAAAAATTTGTTTAAAGGACAGGATTTGACATTAGCAATCAAGCATCTTTAAAATACTTATCTGAAACTTCGTAAGAGATTGGTTTCAAGTTATTAGCAAGACAAAATCTCTTGTTTGATGGAAGAGAAATAAGGGAATGTCTTGTGAATTTGAAGAAGACCAGCCATCCACTTGAAACCTTGCTAGATAGTTAAATATTTAGAATAGAACCCCAATATAAATGCTTCATAAAATTAAGAGAATCTATGCAAGAGAGCTTGCTGTTCTCATACTTAAAGTATTCTGATGAGCATTTATTGCCACTGTGGTAATTTCAAGTTTGAATTTCTAAAGGACAGGAATCTGTAAGTAGTTCAAACTGGCATCGTGCTTCAGTGAGCTTGTTTTCATTTATTGTAATAAACTAATCCAAGGAAGGGCACTATTGGTTGTCTAGTATCTTTATTCTTTCGGTTAAGTCTTTAGATTTATTATAGATAGAGAGATGAGGAAAGGAGTAGACAGAGATTTGTATTAAGGAAACCTTAGAGAGTTATGGCCTAAAGCCATTACTGGGAGTTAAAGTCTCAAGCTATTTTAAGAGTAATAGCCTAAAGCTATCAAACCTATATGTCATTTGTAACCTCTTTTGCCATTATCAATCTATCATCAAGCTTTCATCTTTATTATTAATTCTTATTCACTCAATTTACAAAAATCAGATTATCTAGTTTAATCAAAGAATCAATCTTTTTTCTCTCTATTTTTCCTGTTATCTGTATGACTAAGTTAGCAGTATTCTCAGTCTATCACATTTATTTATATTTAACTATTTTTTTGATAAAATATCAATAAAATGCAATGCACTTCTGCGTTGTTGGCTCCCAAAGCACGAGGCAAATCTTCCACTCACATTGTCGTCAATCGCATGGAAATATGAATTGTATTTGGTAGAATAAAGCTTTAGAATACAATTCTAATTTACTATTAATTGTTTTTGGAAGTGACCCTAATTTGTACATCTAGTGATGACTGCCTGGAATAATGGAATGTCATAGTAATGTCTTGCAACTTTCCTTACTAGAGTAAAAATGTTTTTGCTAAATGGCGGAAGAATGAAATTAAGCTCTGTGTGGGTTTCTGTTAATATTTTATATTTCTGACCTTTTTGCCCCACAGATGTTGAAATTCATCCAGACATACGTAAGCAATTCTGGGATCCTCAGCATTGGCCAAAGCATGTGCTTGTCAGATATACTTGGTTAGTATTGGCTTCTAAACTTAGGAAGATCATTTCTCCTTCTGAGTTTCAAATCTTTTCCCCTATTTGTTTAAGAGTTTGTTTTGTTTTTTAATTGTATGTGTTTGGAGGCTTTAGAAACTTGACAGACCTTTCCAAGGTATAATTCAATTCATATGACATCTCACTCTTTAGTATGAAAATTAACTTGTTTCATCACCTTGTAGTAATATTTTGAGTGTATATCCACACATGTCAGTTTTAGTTTCTCCACTTATCTACTTTCCAAGTAATGTATTCCCCACCTTTTTATAATTCATTTACTATATTTGTTTCATATTATTTGCAACAAATGAGTTGCATGGCCTCCTAGGCAAAATTTGTTTGTAAGTATTAAATGTAGAGAGAAAGATAGACATGCATGTCATAAGGAGAGAGATAGACAGAAATGTCAACTTAAAAAGGAAAGAAATATTTGTTGTATATAATTCAACAATTTTTACTAAATGTTGCACATTATACGAAACGAAGGTATTGTTTAGAACTTTGACCTCTTATAAAAGGGTAAAGCACAAATACAATCCCTCAACTTTGGTATTAGTAGCATTTTAGTCGCTCATCTTTCAAGTGTGGCATAAAGGTCCCTCTGCTGAAAAGAGATGGCTAAGCAAAGTTGAGGGGCTTTCTTGATGACTAAGCAAAGTATAAGGATGTAAATGTTGACTTAGACAAATATATTGATATAAAATTTAAATTTTAGGAATCTGTAGGCTTACGTGGTAAGGGATAGAAATTAAATAAGACTTGGGGGACTTATAGGCTGACGTGGCAAAAAAACCATTACAAAGGAAACTCAAGGGGACTAGCTTCACACGTAGAGAAATGAAAGTCCAAAATTAATTTTGTTAGAAAAAAATATCCATTTTTAGGAGAATTCATAATTAAATTACCTAATAGGCTAATAGCAAATTTGGCTCCTTACATCAAAGTGAAAAATGAGACTTGGATTTGCTAGATTTCCATCAATTCTAAAACATATTTTCTTAATTTTAAAATTATTTACTTATTATCTTAAAGTTGAAATGAAATTCGTTTCTTTTGCTACAAAATCTTTGTTATTATCTCTTAATTATCAAGGAAACTAATTAAGAGGATTAGGAAGAGACTGAATCTCAATGAGACAATACTCTTTAAAAATTTAGATGCAACTGCAGGATGGGTTCGGTGTCGGCCTTTGAATCACCGTCGTTATTAATCCCACAGAGACGCTTAATCGAAATCTCCTCCAGCGAAACGCAGTGTTTAAAGACAAAGTTTATGCCTTCAGCACTAAAGATGCTTGACCCACAATGACAAACGCGGCGATTGCGAGGTTGTTGAGGTTGGGGCAACCCTGGAGTTTCAAGTAAGTCAGGTTCCATGTACCGGAGAGAGACTAGAACGAAAGTGTCGTCGCTTATATTGATGGATTTATGGTTGCATCGAAGAGCAAGCTTCGTAACCAAGTCGAATTAGGAGGGGAGGTAAGTTGAGATCCCTGGGTTGTCATTGAGGGAGAGGCGGCAACGACTTTGACCTTTGAATAGGAACCACCATTTACAAACGAGGGAGCACTGTTTACAGTTGTCAGAGGAGAGAGAGTGGAAGGTGTTGGCCAGACATTAGTCCTCCACCCATCAACAAATGATGTTTTCTGCCCATCAGTTTATAAGTCCATGAACTTTCTTATTTACTTTTTATTTTTTCCATTAAGCCTAGAGTTTCTAACAATGTGTATTGTTTTATTTGTCCAAGTCAGCATTTACATCCCTAAACTTTGTTTAGTCATCAGGGAAGTCCCATAACTTTGATTAGTCGTAGAGGGACCTTTTTGCCACACTTGAAAGATGAGGGACTAAAATGCCTATTTGTACCAAATTTGAGGGATTGTTTTTGTGCTTTTACTCTCTTATAGAAGGATACCATTGTGCCTTTGTTGCAGAAGGCTTAAGTGTTCTGTACTAAATGATCCTCTAAAAAGCAAAAGAATATATCCAAAATGAAGTTCCCATTATAACATAAAATCATTGGCTTTCACAAATTCCACTTTGTCGGGTAATATAGGGTTGGGAAGCACCTCATAATAATTCCTCATTTCCTGGGTTACTTTTGTCTCTTGATGTAATGTTGCCCATTTGGAGGAAATACTGTTTTTGATGGTGATAAATCGAGATCTACTTATCAGAAGCTTCTTAGATCCTTATTTGCTTTGAGCTTGTGGCACTTATTATTGTTGTTGTACTGTGAAATGAGTCTGATATTGCTTTCCTTTGTGGCCTCATTATTTTTGTTATTAAAATGAAAAATTTGAAGCTGCTTTTAGTTGGTTAGACACCTCTTGCCATTTTCAATAATTCTTTTTACGGTAAACCTCCCCAAGCAAGCTGCTATAATGAGAAATGGAAACAATAGCATCCAATACATCTACTATCACAGCCCTTTTTTATTTTCTTTTTGAAGAAGAGGTATTAAAGTCATTACTTCATTAGAAGCTTTGCTCTTCTTGAGAGAACATAGCTTGAAATGTCCTCTAACTATCCCTTACAGACATGCACTTCAGATTTCGTTTTGATCTTCAGAGATATATTTGTTGGGAACCTGCAAGAAGATACGCAGCCATCTAAGTAAATAACTGCTGCAGTTATAAACTACAACAATATGAATTACAGTTGATTATTCCCCTTTCGAATAAATGATGCCATTATCTGTTATGAAACCCACAATTGATGCTTGATGGTTCCAACTGTATAATTTGGATGTATTCATCTGGGTTTTACCTTACATAAATGGCCTACCTACGTTTTTCTTGAAGGCTCCATGATGTAGGCCCCTTCTAATTTTTTTTTTTCCCTAAATAAATAACTTATTCCCCATTCGTTTTTTCCTTTTGGTCAATTGATTTTAATTGTGCTTATCATTCTAGCTGTTTCCAATGCATTATTTTGATTTGTTATTCCAGATGATCTATCTTGTTTAGCTTAATGTTGGATCCCTCCCTAATCTGTCTTAAGTTTCCCTTTTGATCGATTTATGTGTTTTGTGATGCATTACAGGGAAGAACACTCTGAGATAGATGTCAGTTCTGGATTTTTTGTCCTCTTTGGTTCAGGTATTTATGTTGGATTCTTTGAACTACTTTTTGTGCATTCTCAAAGTGAATTAAGTAAAAGCTCCGGTCTCCAATCCTTAAATTAGAACACAACAAGAAAATTGACACCAAACATTGTAAAGTTATATACTACCTCAGGATCGTATTATATGCAACTTTGGGGTATTATTTGTGAGGTATAAAAAATTCTAAAGTTGCATATAATATGATCCGGAGATTGTACAACTTTGCAGCATGTTCATTGAAATTTGTGCATTTCTGTGGAGTTAATATTCAACTCTTAGAATTCTTTTAGCAATGAATCAAGGATCCCAATTTGATTTAAGGCATATCAGGGGTGGCCTAGTCCCCTTCATGTGAAGTAGAATAGATTTGGTTTCTTTTTCTTTAGTAGGCTGCATAATCAGTAGACACTCTGTAAAAGTTCTTATACGTTGTTGCAATTATACGCAGTTTATTGGCAATCTGTTTGACTCATCAAACTAAGTACCCACCTCTGCGTAAATAATGCATCATATTTTTTTACACCAATATAGTTTTAATTTACTACTCTAAGGTATCAATAAGGGAAATACAAAGTGGCCTATTCTATTGGGAGGTTGTATCTTGCCATACAATCATTATTTTGACTTTGGTGCTTTTTAACAGGTCTTATGCTAACAGTTGTTTTATCGATCTATATTCTGCAATCTTCTAAAGAGAAGATAGCAAGGTACAATATCCTGCTTCGTTTTGATTTACAGTCACTGAGATTATAAATGCTTCAAAATTTATTCATCATCTCTAAAACGATGTCCTCACGTTGTAGTTTGATATCTGTTATGATGTTCCAGGTTTGTGAGAGAAACTGTTGCAGATAACAATATGGCAGGTGGAGTGGAGAAAGTCGAATAATGGAAATCTCAAAGAATTATACTTCATAGCTGTAGTTTTATCTGTTGTTAGCAATTCCTGTGGTTGTAAATCTTCGACATGGTTATGCTTAAAAGATGTCGCACTTTACAGGG
This sequence comes from Chenopodium album, assembly GCF_948465745.1. Taxonomy (NCBI): domain Eukaryota; kingdom Viridiplantae; phylum Streptophyta; class Magnoliopsida; order Caryophyllales; family Amaranthaceae; genus Chenopodium; species Chenopodium album. The sequence continues at coordinate 1,628,413 of NC_137836.1, read as the reverse complement.
ATATGTATAAAAGTATAGTAGCTGAGATAAATTTACTTAATTTTCAGGTCTCCTTAGTATCATTTGAACAAAATCTGTCGCCCAAAAAGTCTGATTGACAATTACTCAAATTGTATGCAAGCTAATCCGAGTCATTAGCACTAATTTCACTGATTCTATGCAAGTGTAAAAAAAAAAAAATACAGAAATTTTTTTTTTCTACTACATTTGGATTAATGTAAAATGGAGCAAGTAAATTAGAACACCCAAATTAAGAAACCCTACCTCAACACATTACTCAAACCAATACCTTGCCAAACCCTCTTATTTTTTTTAGGATAATTTGCCAATTACTACCGTAAGTTAACACCACTTTGTAAATTGCTACCGTAAATTAAAAAAGTTGTGAATTACTACCGCAAAAATTTTTAAGATGTTGCGATTATTACCAAACCCCCATTAAACCCAACTATGACGTTATTATATCCCTTTAACCTGTGTTTGACCATGGTTAAGGGCTTTAACCAGCCCCCCTAAAAAAGAAAATGGTTTAGGGATATAATGACGTCATGGTTAAGGGCTTTAACCATGGGTTAAAGTGATATAATGACGTCATAATTGGATTTAATGGGCGTTTGGTAGTAATTGCAACATCTTAAAATTTTTTGCGGTAGTAATTCACAACCTTTTTAATTTGCGATAGTAATTTACAAAGTAGTATTAACTTGCGGTAATAATTGGCAATTTTTTTTTTTTTTTTTAAATAATGTTTTGACCTGATCCAAACATTTACCACTACTTTAAACGATACTGCTGAACAAGGCTTTAATAAAAACCTCCAATCTTGTCTTCTCAAAATTATAAGTGTGGATCATTATAACAAAGAAGTTAGTTAAAAAATACTGTAGTACTTCGTAATATGTTTCCAAAAAGATAAAGTACTTATTTAATATACTCTTTTTGTATTTTATTAATGTACTTGCTTCATTTTGTATTTGCGGAGTTTTAAAAGAAATAGTAGAAAATAATAAAATATGAAGAAAGTGGAGCTGGTGGAAGAATAAAGTTTGATAGTTGAGAGGAAAGAGAATGTAGACACTCGTACTCCCTTCGTTTCTTTTTAGTTGCAACACTTTTTTATTTTGGAAAATTTTAATTACTTGCAACACTTTTTTATTTTGGAAAATTTTAATTACTTGCAACACTTTTCATTTTTGACATTTCTTTCTCCTTATCTCTCTCTTACCCACATGAGTCCCTTTTATTTTTCTCTCTATCTATCTCTTCTTAAAAAATTGCTTAGGAGAACGTGAATTTAAAAATGTTACAACTAAAAAAAACATAAGAAATATATTAGAAGAAATTAGTTAAAGGTTTTCAAAAAAGAAAATGTAACAAATAATAAAATAAGACCGTAAAATAAAAGTGGAACAAGTAATAAAATACATAAAGAGTACCAATTACTTAAAAAAGCAGAGAGAGTACCGCCAGTACCGTTGCTCCGCGTTTTGTATCCACGAGATAAATGACTTACTCATACGTAGGGCTGCTAATTGAGTTGAGCAGCTCGTGAGCAACTCGGACTCAACTCGGTCAAAGCTCGGCTCGAGTTGGCTCGACTCGAGACGTTAACGAGCACGAGTTGAGCAAGCTCTAACTCGACTCGATAAACTCGTGAGCAACTCAATAATATATTTTATTAATATAGAATTTACAAACAAAATTGTTACCATGAACAAGTTTGAAACTTAATAAGAGTTAATATATATTATAAAAAAAAAAGAGTAAATCTTTAATAATAAATAAAAGAAAACTATATAAAGTGAAAAAAAAACAATAAAGGGCTTTAATTTTAAAAGGGCTAAAACTTTAACGAGCAAATCGTGAGCTACTTGACTCGACTCGAAATTTTAACGAGCACGAGTCGAGCAAATTTTATTGGCTCGAAACTTTAACGAGCACGAGTTGAGCACATGAAAAAAGTTTTCGAATTGAGTCGAGTCGAGCACCAATCGACTCGCTCGATTAGCACCACTACTCATACAATTTTTACAATACAGACAAACAGTACAGGTAGCTAAACGTGGAAGCGAGATTTGCCAAATTTGACTTACATGTGTTCGATTTAATAAATGATATTGGGAAAGATTGAATTTGGGAATTGGGACATCAAGTAAAGTTAAGTTAACCCAACAACTACAAAGTATCACCCATCATCGTAATTATTGTTGTTACAGGAGTATTAATTTATCATTATCATGTTTGAGCTGTCCATTTGGATATTAAAAAAGGGTTTGTTATTAATAGGATCAACGTTATTTTTATCATTATCATGTTTGAGCTGTAGGGGTGTCCATTCGGTTAACGGTTTGGATTTAGTCCAAATCTGATCCAATTCGAAATATAATTCGATTTTCAATTTTTCAATCTGATCCGATCCGAATTTCTATCTTGATCCAATCCGAATTAAAATTCGGTTATTTGGATCCGATCCGAAAATCCGAATTATAATATATTATTTTTTAGCGCCTAATACAATTATATATAAAAAAAGATTTACTATAGATAAAAGTCTTCAAAATCATGATTAAAATAAATAGTTCAACGTCAAGTCATTAATTAATTACGGAGTAATACAAAGTCTCTCTAATTTATTTTATGTAGTAGTAAGTATTTGAGCAAAACTTCAAAATATACAGAAATCCATATTTATACAAGCTTAATTTTACAATTCGGTTTTCGGTTTGGATTGGATCCAATTAGGGTCAATCCGATCCAATCTGAAAATCCGAATTTCCATAAAATCTCAATCCGATCCGATTTAAAGTTCGGATTCGATCCAAATTGATAATTCGGTTTGGATTGAATTGAATTTCGAGTTTTATTCGAATTATGGACACCCCTATTGAGCTGTACATTTAGATACTGGTATTAAAATAGGATCATGATTCATTCATTCGATATATATAGCCTCTAAGTTGGGTTCAAGTTTCAATAGAGTCAGATTTCATTTGGTATAACAAAAGGTGTCCCCCTTATTCCAACAAAATTAATAACTTATTAACTTATATTATAATTTTTTATTTATTTATCATAGCATAGAAACCAACGCGAATATTAATTATAGATTTATAGTTGAGTCAAAAATTTCATGAAGCCACACCGTGTGGTTGGGGTTACTTATTTAGGGGTTATTTATTATGGGACTACTCGATCGGTAGGGGTTACTCGGTCGGTTAGGGGTTACTCGGTCGGTCAGGGGTTACTCTCACACAGAAAACGCGCTAACCGACTAAGTAACCACAGAATAAGTAACCTTTGACCGACCGTATAACCTTTAAATAAGTAATCTCGGCCGCATGGTGTGGCCAGCCACACATAAATAATGTCTACACATATTGGTAAATTAATAGTTCATAAATATTCTATATCTTAGACTCTTTGTCTCAAACTCTCTACCCTCGTTCGAGTGCAACTTCACCCCTGAGGTTCACTAATTTTCATAGCCATGTCTTTCCCTCTTGCACTACTCACACCGCCGCGCTCATACCAGTGTGCGACACCCTTCGCCGCCCCTCGATGCTATGGTGCTCCCTTCCTAAAATACCAGAGTTTTGTGGCCAAATGTGATTACCGACGACAAAGTTCTTACTCCCCGACCAACACATCCAAAGGAGCAACATCTTCTCAAGAAATTGTAGATGTAAAGGCAGATAAGCATAGACCTCTTGGTCATTTTCCCCCGGACATATGGGGTGACCGCTTCGACAACTTCACTCTTGAACACTTATCGGTATTACTCTTTGTGTCCAACACTTGATCCTACACGATATATATACATATTTTTGAGCATCTAAATATTATACTACCTCCGGTCCAAATTACTAGCAACTTTGGGGTATTATTTGTGAGATATAAAATATTCCAAAGTTGCGAGTAATTTGAACCGGAGATAGTATTATACTTAAAAAAACACCTATTAAAATCTTATACTATTCCCTCCGTTCTTTTTTACTCTTTTCATTTGAATGATTGACATTATTTATAAGTTATGGAGGGTCTTACTTGATCTGTGTCAATAAGTAATTAATTTACGAAGTATAAATTTTCAATTGATATAATTTTACCATAATTTTTTAAAAGATATTTTACAAATTGATGTGATTCTAACGATTTTAATTTTTTAATTTTTTTTAGAGGATGGATGAATATGCAAAAGAAATCAAGCCACTGAAGGATGAAGTGCGATTAATACTAATGGATAATTCTACCGATCTGCCCCAGAAGATGCGTTTGATTGATGTTGTGGAACGTTTAGGGTTTCCCTATTACTTTGAGAATGAAATCAAAGAATTATTAAAAAAGTTTTATACACAACTTAAGAAAAGTAATTTTGTTATGGACTATGATTTATCTGATACCGCATCGTTTTTTCGAATTTTCAGGCAACATGGATATAGTATGCCTTGTGGTAAGTCTGCGCTTATTTTTTCTCCCCGATTTAATATTAACTGTTTTTATCGTCTTATTTAATGGTGGTTGTTAAAATTGGATGATATTACATACATAGTATGTTAGATTTAATCGGAGTACAAACTCTTAAATAGACATGGTATACATTAATTTATTGTGGACCACTAATGGTAGAATTACTATGGTCATTTTATTAATAAAAAAAAAAAATCACTATGTTAAAAGACAAAAGCTAATGAGCGCCCCCGGGGCGTTAGATAATAGAATTAAAGTGCAAATATTAGAGTAAAATTAACATTAATTACACCGAATGACGCGTGATTTTGTCATGAATTCCTAACTTAATACCATTTCAACCAATATAATTTATCCTTATCTAACGCCCCGAGGCGCTCGTTAGCAAGATCGTATTTAATATTAGGGTCATTATGTTCAATACAATGCCAGTTGCGCTGCACATGTTTAGTACTTCGGATCCACAATAATATATTATTCTGAACTAGGTCCACACAAGTTTTTCTAAAATCGGAGTATATGGTTACTTAAAAATTTACAACTGGGCAATAAAACGAATAAATGAGCACACAGTGTTAATTTTTTTTTTTTTTTTGAAACAAGCACACATTGTTAAATAATGTGGTCAATGCCATGTTAGAAAAAAAAAAAAAAGATTGTGGTTCTCTAAACACAAAAAAAAAAAAAAAAAAAAATTAATTTAGAAATAAACTTCTATAAGATCGAGTTAATTTTTTTTTTTTAAAGAAATTTTGAATTTTAACAACACAAAAAAACACTAAATTAATTTTCAACCCTACAAATAAAAAAGTTTAATTTAATACCACCAAAATTTTAAAAAATTGGCTTTTACCACCCCTTAACTGATAAAAAAATTATATATATATAAAAAAAACAAAAACCCTAAAGCTAACCTAGTCACCCACCCCCCACCGTCAGCCCAACGCCGGCCGCGCGCAACCGCCACCGCCATTGCCTCACCCTGAACCCCCGTTCCCAGCCCCAACCACCGAAAACTTCGCCCCCTCCCTTTCCCCCTCCCCAAAACCGGCAGCTCTCCCCAACGGCCGGGGAGAGCTGTCGGTTTTGGGGAGGGGGAAAAGGAGGGGGAGGATCGGGAGTTTTCGGTGGCTGGGAACAGAAGTGTCAGGATGGGGCTTTGGTGGCGGCGAGCTGTCGGCGGTGGGGTTGGGTTTAGTTTAAGGGTTTTTGTTTTTTTTTTTCCTAAACTAATAATATGGCAACACGTGGCACAATGGACCCTACTTACCGGAATTTTGGATGGCAAATAATAAGTGGTGGTATAATCAAATTTTTTTAATTTTTGACGGTGTTAAAATAAAATAAAACTTTTTTTTTTTGGTAATGTTAAAAACCATTTTAGTGTTTTTGAGGTGTTAAAAATCATTTTTTTTTTTTTTTTTTTTTTTTTTTTTTTTTTTGACAAAAAAAATCAATTTTTTTTTTAATTTTTATTTACTGTATTTTTTTTAATTTGTAGCCATTGTAATTATTTTCAATCTAGACCCTTTATTTACAAAAATCAATGTTGTCCATCCATTCAATTGACTTTAAAAATTATTTAAATATAAAATAAGCAAGGAAAAAAAAAAAACTGTTTTGCAGTTAATTTTTTTAATTAAAAAAAAAAATAAAAACAAAAACTGCTTGTTACAATCGAATCTCCATTGTTATTGAAGTTTCAGCGCAACGTTCAAATTGAGGATACTAGTATTTTTGATGCAACTGAGGGAAGATGATCTGTATTTTTTTAAAATTTTATTTTATTACTAATAGAATTGTATAGTCAAATAAATGAATGGCCATGATTTAATATTGCATATCAATGGTGCATATTTAAAAGTTACAATAGCTACAAAATTATTGTAGCCATTGCAAAACTGTCCATTTTTTAAAGAGGAAATATTATATCATCCAACTAAAAGAATTGGAACATTGCAGATGTATTCTACAAGTTTACAAATAATAAAGGCAAGTTTAAAGAATCATCAAGGAGCGATGAAAGGGGCATGCTAAGCTTGTATGAGGCTGCCCATTTAAGGATACATGATGAACACATTCTTGAGGAAGCCCTTACTTTCACCACCGATTTTCTTAACTCCATTTCAACATTCTCTGAGCAAGCTCGCCTCGCATTGAAGCAGCCCTTGCACCGTGGAAATCAAAGGTTACAATCACAACGATTCATTAACTTTTACGAGCAAGATTTTGAGTCTTGCGATGAAAAGCTTCTTCAACTCGCAAAGCTTGAATTCAACCGATTGCAATTGTTACATTGCCAAGAGTTGAGCCAAATCCAGGAGTTAGTAGCTAATCCATCTTTACATACGACCACTTAATTAACCCCAAATCTTGGCATGCCTTTAATTTATTACTTTATCCAATTTCTCCTAAAATTCCGCGCATGGAGAAATGGAGCAAGTATTTAAAAACGGAGGGAGTATAACAAAAGGAAAAGACAATTAAGGCTATAATCTGAAGTGCCTTAAAGTCTAATTATTTTGATGATTTTGCCTATTTCACAGGTGGTGTACAAACTTAGATTTAGCAAGAAAATTTCCTTACATAAGGCAGAGATATGTTGAATCTCACTACATGTCAACTATTGTGTATTATGAACCTCAATATTCTTTTGCTAGAGTATTATTCGCCAAATTTTATGTTCTTCTCGGAGTATTGGATGACACATATGATGCATATGGAACTTTTGAGGAACTCGAGTGTCTCACCGATGCATTCGAAAGGTACTTTACATCTATACTTCATGTATGTGATTGAGATGAGTAGAATATATTTCGATCTAAAGAAGGGATGAAAATTATGTTTGATTTATTTACACGCATTTAAGTGTCTAGGGATAGGATCCAATGAGAAGTTTCTTAAAATGAGAAGGATGAGAAGAGATGAATGTACATATATTTTAAACTAATTCAACTAATGTGCAAATTTGATTTTTGAGCTAATAAAAAAGTACAGTTCAATTTAAGTACATATATTTTAATGAACTTTTCATTTGACCCTAAATTTAAGTACCTATATATGCAGGTGGGACTTGAATTCAATGGAAAAGTTTTCGCAAGATTATATGAATAACATGTACGAGTTTGTCATTAATACTTTGGACGATGTTGCCAAGGAGATGACTAGCATCGGAAAGCCATATGCGATTTATTTCGCAAAAGAACACGTAATATAACGCAATGCCTTACTATTTTGTCTATCATTTTGACACTTTTTTTTTTGTTTTTTTTTTTTTTTTGTTGTGTTCATGTCATAAGGTTAGTTCTCAACCTTTGTATTGTATATATGTACCGCGATTCAGGTGCAAAGATTGATAAGAAACTACTATACTGAGATCAAATGGATGAAATCAAGGTATGTGCCAACATTTGAGGAATACATGTTTAACGGGAGAAATACGTGTTGTATGCAAATACTCGGTACTCTTTCCTTGATGGGTATGGAAGAGGTCACGGAAACAAAACCATATATACAGTTACTGCAATATAACAAGGTGACCATAGCTTCCTCAAACATTGGCCGAGTCATGGATGACATGGCAACCGGCGAGGTAAGGCATCAATTCATCGCAATTTTGATGGTGGATAAGCGTCTGTTCTCATACGTTGAAATTCAGTTCAGTTCAGTTTAGCTCCTAATTTTCTTCTTTTATAAAATATTCATTTCAGTTCAGTTCAGTTCAGCTGGTTGAGTTGAGTTCAGTCAATAAGAACAGGCCCTAAGAGTGTATAGTGAGCAATAAATTCCATTCAAAAAACACAAGCGTTTTGTGTTAAAATACATGACTTTTTATGGAAAAAAAAATAGCATGGGTATGTTTTTGATTTATATAGCAAATTTTAAAATTAAAATAAGAGAATGTATCTCATTATTCTCATATTCTTTTTAGGATTATTTTTTGTGAGTAATTACCTTATATAATACAAATTTTGCAAATAACTACCTCATTAACTTTATTTTGAATATAACTGCCTTGTATATATATACAATTTGTGTTGTTAGCACTACCTTTAAACAAAAAACATCCAAATTCATTTACCTTATAAAATATTTTCTTTTATAAAATATTCATTTCAGTTCAGTTCAGTTCAGCTGGTTGAGTTGAGTTCAGTCAATAAGAACAGGCCCTAAGAGTGTATAGTGAGCAATAAATTCCATTCAAAAAACACAAGCGTTTTGTGTTAAAATACATGACTTTTTATGGAAAAAAAAATAGCATGGGTATGTTTTTGATTTATATAGCAAATTTTAAAATTAAAATAAGAGAATGTATCTCATTATTCTCATATTCTTTTTAGGATTATTTTTTGTGAGTAATTACCTTATATAATACAAATTTTGCAAATAACTACCTCATTAACTTTATTTTGAATATAACTGCCTTGTATATATATACAATTTGTGTTGTTAGCACTACCTTTAAACAAAAAACATCCAAATTCATTTACCTTATAAAATATTTTCTTTTATAAAATATTCATTTCAGTTCAGTTCAGTTCAGCTGGTTGAGTTGAGTTCAGTCAATAAGAACAGGCCCTAAGAGTGTATAGTGAGCAATAAATTCCATTCAAAAAACACAAGCGTTTTGTGTTAAAATACATGACTTTTTATGGAAAAAAAAATAGCATGGGTATGTTTTTGATTTATATAGCAAATTTTAAAATTAAAATAAGAGAATGTATCTCATTATTCTCATATTCTTTTTAGGATTATTTTTTGTGAGTAATTACCTTATATAATACAAATTTTGCAAATAACTACCTCATTAACTTTATTTTGAATATAACTGCCTTGTATATATATACAATTTGTGTTGTTAGCACTACCTTTAAACAAAAAACATCCAAATTCATTTACCTTATAAAATATTTTCTTTTATAAAATATTCATTTCAGTTCAGTTCAGTTAAGTTCAGCTGGTTGAGTTGAGTTCAGTCAATAAGAACAGGCCCTAAGAGTGTATAGTGAGCAATAAATTCCATTCAAAAAACACAAGCGTTTTGTGTTAAAATACATGACTTTTTATGGAAAAAAAAATAGCATGGGTATGTTTTTGATTTATATAGCAAATTTTAAAATTAAAATAAGAGAATGTATCTCATTATTCTCATATTCTTTTTAGGATTATTTTTTGTGAGTAATTACCTTATATAATACAAATTTTGCAAATAACTACCTCATTAACTTTATTTTGAATATAACTGCCTTGTATATATATACAATTTGTGTTGTTAGCACTACCTTTAAACAAAAAACATCCAAATTTTCTTTAAATTTATTTAGGTCATTTTTGGCATAAAGGTGCATTGTGGTTAGCATGGAGTATTGATGGAATTTCTTCTTACATTGCTGACTTTGGTTCCATTTAACATTTACTCATAACAGGCAGAGCTTGCTAGAGGTGTGCGCCTAGCGACAAGTGTGGAATGTTACATGAAGGATTATAACATGAGTAAGGAAGAAGTGTTACAAATATTCCAGAAAATTATTGATGATGCATGGAAGGATCTCGTAAATGAGGGGTTGCTAATCAACCAATGCCGTAACGACGACGACTATGATCACTTGTCCAAGCCTGTCTATGATCGAATACTTAACCTTGCTCGTGCAGCGGAGTCTTTCTACAAGTTTGGAGATGGCCTCACTTTTGTTAAAACCACAATCAAACAAGATATCGTCTCAACCTACGTTCCATAAAGTGGCAAATCCAATATGATGAGTTAGTTCCCTATTGGATTTTGAGAATAATCCATTATAATTCTGGGAAAAAAAAAAATCTATTTACTGATTTACTATAACAATTGGGAAATTCCCTGTTTCTCATGGTTTCTCATAATGACATTTTCGTGAATAAATGAACAACTATTTTATTTGTGGGCTCCACAATTGAATAAAGTTGTTGGTTTATTTACGAAAATGTTTCTCACCATGAGAAATTGGGGCATCCTCGTAACAATTACACGCACAATAGGCTACATTGTAGTAAAGTTTAAATTGAAAGAAGGTAATCCAGGTATTGATGATGAAGACTTCGAGAGTTTGTTGTGCCTCTAGTTCATCAAGGGCTTTTGTGTAGGGGATGTTTGCATGGTTACTTGGCAACGTATGTAGCTGATGGAGTTACATGTTATTATTTCTTTGGTATTTTAATTTCAATTAATTGTGTACTTGTGAGGTTGGATTTTGTCAACCCTTGTTACGCATAAGTGTGAGTTGTTAGGGAGTTAGCTAGGTAGGAAATAAAAGTTATAAATATTATCTTATCTTCTAAGATAATATCTAGCAAATAGCAGTTGTAAATATTATCTTTATTCCAAGATAATATTTAGCTAGTATTGATCGAGTTTGGGTTGTTATGTTGTTAGGCCAGTATTTAAGCTGAATGTTGTACTCATTTTATCATTCATTGAATAGAAAGAGGAAAAACAGTATTCCAGCCTTTTGTGTGTTAAGTAAAACACTTGACGATGGAAGGGAAGGGAATGAGGAGGAAGGGAAAAGAAATGAAAGGGAGGGGGAGGTGAGCTCCATTTTCCCTCCAAATTTGGAGGGATTATGCTTATTAAAAAGAGAGGGAAAATGGATCCCTCCATATCCTTTCCCTTCGTTCCCCCAATCCTTTACCCAAACAATAGAGTTTGTTCTCCTATCTTTCTCTTCCCTTCTTTTCCCTCCATTTCCTTTTTATCCAAACAACTGTCTCGTACCAGGTTCTTGTGAATGGGAGTCTTACACCCTCCTTTCGACCACAATGTGGTCTTAGACAAGGTGATCCTCTGTCACCATATCTATTTGTTTTGTGTATGGAGGTGTTGTCGACCTCTCTTAGGCGGGCGGAAGAACAGGCTTTGTTTTCTGGTATTCGTGTGTCTAGGGGCGGACCTTCGATTTCCCATATGTTCTTTGCAGATGATTCGCTGTTATTTTTCCAAGTTTCGCCCCAAGCGTGTGACAATGTCATGGCCATTCTTTCGGATTTTTGCTCTGCTTCGGGTCAGATGATTAATCTTCAGAAGTCCTTTGTCAAGTTCAGCCCGAATACGCCTCAAGACTACCGTGATTTTTTAGCTCGTAGTCTTCGACTACAATCGAAGGCTTCTTTTGGTACTTATCTAGGTCTTCCTGTTGACCTTGGAAGGAGTAAAGTCGCGGAATTCAGGTTTCTAATTGACAAGGTTGCTAGCCGGTTGTCTGCTTTTGCTTCTCTTCGCTTGTCAGCAGCAGCGAAACTGGTTATCATAAATTCGGTTTTGATAGCATCGTTTAATCATATCTTGTCGGTTTTCAAGATTCCGTCTTCTGTAGCTTCTCAACTTGATAGCATGCTTGCCAACTTTTGGTGGAGATCGTCTGGTTCTCGGAAGGGTTTGGCGTTGCGCTCAGCGTCTCTTCTTCATTTACCAAAAGGTTTGGGGGGTTTTGGTGTGCGCAACATTGCTTGCTTTAATTCAGCTATCCTTGCTGGTACAGGGTGGAGGATGATTCGAAATCCTCAACTTTTGGTTTCTAGACTCATGTTTTCGAAGTACCCCTCTCTGCCAGTCAATCCGGAAGCTCGGATTTCTCGCCCCTCTTGGGGCTGTCGTGGGTTGCAGATGGCTCTTTCGGCTGTTTCTTCTGGTGTACGTTGGAAAGTGGGTAGAGGTGACAAGGTACACATAACAGCCAACAACTGGGCTCCTGGGGGTCCAGTGTTATTCAAGGATGGTTTATCTCAGTCGGATCTTCTGACTCATGTGTCTGGTATAATTGATCCGCGTTCTAACGCGTGGGACTCCTCGAGAGTCCATCGGTTTTTTGATAGTCCAACTGCCGTTAGGATCCTTAGTTTGGATCGTCCACAGGAGCTTATGGATGATTTTGTATATTGGAAATTTACCAAGGATGACTCCTTTTCTACGAAGTCTGCCTATGCTCTCTTACTTCAGCAGACTATCAGGTGTCCTCCTTTGGGGTCCTTGCCTACTCCCTGGTAGAAGAAATTTTGGGCGCTCCCCCTTCTTCCTAAATGGAAGATCTTTGGCTGGAAAATAATTCATGCTGGTATTCCGGTTGCCTCAGCTCTAGCTGTTCGCGGCGTTTCCGTGGATTCGACTTGCTGCTTTTGTCGAAGGGAGCAGGAGACGATCAACCATTTGTTTCGAGACTGTGATTTCGTTACTCCTTTATGGGTTCGCAGCTCGTTTCATTTCAATAGTCAGGGTCTTCTTCATCTTCCCTTTCTCCAATGGTTTTCTGTTATGGTCTCGTTGTTAGCGACTGCTAAGGATTGGGAGAACTTGGTGCAATTTTTCTCCCTTCTTTGGGCTATATGGTTGTCCCGTAATAATGTACGTTTTCGGCAACAAGCTGTCTCTCCCGATGATGTTTTGCTTCTTGCTTCTCAGTGGAATGTGCGGGGGAGGCAGGCTCAGGATTCTCACCTTCCTTCCTCTACTTTGGGTCCTAGCCCTAGGCCTGTTGGTTCGGGATTTGCTGCCACTCTTGCTGGGGACCCTACATCGGGGTTTGATATTTGTTTGATTTGCGATGGGTCTTGGTCATCCTCGGATAATTCGGCAGGTGCTGGTTGGGTTCTTCGTGATTGTGGTTCTCCTTCAGTCCGAGGAGGAGGGGCCCGTGCTTCTCTCTCTTCTTCAGCCTTACAGTCTGAGTTACAGGCTTGTTTTTGGGGGTTACGCAATGCATTTTCTCATGGTTTTCGTAGGATTCTTATTTACTCGGATTGTGAGCCTCTGTGTCGGATGTTAGCCCAACAACAGAAAGTAAGGTTTCTTTATACTGGTTACTTCGGGATACTCGGGTTCTTTTGTCTACCTGTGCGGCTTGTAAAATTCTTAAGGTTCCTAGGGAATGGGTGTCTCCTGCACACTGGTTGGCTAGAAAGGCTCGTGCTCGGGAGTGTCTTTTTTGGTCTTTTTAGTCTGTTGCTTATGTTTTCTTTTCTTTGTTCTCACTGTAAAAAAAAAAAAAAGAAAAAAAAAAAAAGTTGGTGGATTAAGCTTATGGTTGAGGCCCAGGAATATGTTTTATACTCTATCAGTATTTCCTGTAAACAAATCAAGGTTAACCAATTAAACCTTAGCTAGTTTCTGGTGGATTTTCTTTATTTGATTAACATCTGTTCTTATTTCGATACATTGGAAATAAACTCATTAGATTACGCATCAGAAGGGAACTCAATCAATTAATTTATGTTTGCTCGGTTTGTGTACTAGGAGAGCATGCCTAGGAGGAAATACAAGACGATCAGCCTGATCGACTTGTGATGCACATCAGGTGGCATTTTATGTGAATACTTGACACGGGTTGGGGGATATTTGTAATTATACGGGGATGGGTCTCACACGATAGTTGTATAAAGAAATTTGTTGACTAACGGTGAACTTAGTCAAACCAGTAACGTGAAGTCCTGTCGTTTTTGTAATTCACTTTCCTAATCTGAAATTCCCCCATTTGCATTTTGACCTATCTTCATCTTCTCCGACGATATCAAAATAAAAAATTTCCAATATTGATTGTACATGATCAATTAAGCTGCCGTTTCATGCATTTGGGTTCGCAGACTGGAGGAAGTTATTAATTAAATTTCGCATTCAAATTGCAATTGGGATCATAACACTTCAATATCGAATGACGAAATAATCTACCCAGGTGGAATCACTGTAAGTACAACTTTATGATTGCAATGCATTGTTGTGGTGAATAATTGTTACAATTCCGAATAGAAATACCTGGTATTACGAGATAAAGTAATCTATGTTTGCTCGATGAACCTCAGATCTGAATGAAATGGGAAATGGGATAACATTTGAAGTGAGAAGATCCCCTATTTCATCATCCAAAACTAAAATGGATCGGCCATGAGATGACAATGGCAATCACTATTCAGCTAAACAATAAAGAAAAAGTAGCCAATTTGCCGTTACTTTATGATCCTAACGACGTTAATTGCTAGATGGTGGGCCCTGTTGGAGTTTTTACAATTCTAGTAATGCAAATCGGAGATTTACCAAGTGAGTGTGCAAGGAGTTGATGATGGAGTGGTGTGTCAAGCAAGTTAGTGAGTTGCGCGAGACCGAGCTAGCAATGGAGCTAGCGAGAGAGCTATAGATGGCATGGCAAGTAGACTAAGCAAGGTCGAGCTAGCGTTAGAGCTGTAGCTCACATGGCATATGAGCTATTGCAAGTCCGAGCTATAGCTCGGATGGTAGCTCGTATGGTCGCTCTGCTTATGGCAGGTGCGAGCTATAGCTCGCGTGCTAGCTCGCTGCGCTTGTTGCTTGCGGTAGGTGCGAGCTATAGCTCGCTTGCTAGCTCACTAGGATTGTTGCTTGCGGCAGGGCCGAGCGATAGCTCGCTCATATAAGAGCGAGAGCTCGGCCGCTCGTGGGCTTATCGTGGAGGCCTTGTTTGCTTCATTCATATCCTTTCCTTGTACACATATATATACTCTCCTAAGCCCTCAAAGAGTGATATATAGTTTTGTTATCTCTGGAAACCTAAACACAAAAACAAAAACCTACCCTTGAGATCTGAACAGTTCTTGAGTAATTCCACGCTTCGGGTTCGGGTACACGAATTACGAAGGAGAGTTGCGTTAAACTTGGGGGCGTGCGTCATCAGGAAACCTGTACCGGTGGTGGCGTATTTCGCTTCTAAGGCAGTGGATTATGTTCCACGGCGCGACTGTGAGTTTGAGATCTTCGATCAAGTATTTTTTTTCCCTTTCATCTTCTCTATTTTGTCATTGGAATCAACAGGTATTTTACCAACAATTTAGAAGCGAAATAGTATTATTTTATTATACTGTTGATTCCTGAATTATTTGATTTGGGAAAAAGGATTATTCCAAAGAAGGATTAATATTAAGAAATTATATTTTGTACTTTGTGTTTAGGGTAATTTTACCCTGCCACGTGGCCCAGTAAGAGGATGACACGTGTCAGCCTCAGAATGGTCCAGAGTGGACCAATCCCTGCTTGACACGTGTCACTCCAGAAATAAAGGGAAAAAAGGCGGCCTTCAGGCCCAAATCCCGAGAACGCCGCAAAGCGCACAGCCCACCAATGATTAGGGTTCAGTGACCTAATCAGGGGCACAATTTCCAAAGACCCATTAAATAGGGAGATGTCCCTCATTTTGAGGGCACGTTTTACCATTTATTACACTTGCATTCTCTTACATCAGAGAAACACCTGAGCTTGGAATCCGAGCATATACCCACCTTAATTTCCGTTCTCTTTATTCCGTTTCAAGTTACTAACTTGACCGTCGGAGGCGGAGCTCCAACCACCCGGAGTCTCCGTTATTTTGCAGGTACAACTCAGCCGGATCAGACTTCGTGTTGTAACTCTCCCGAGGGACAAAAACACCCAAAACATTTGGCGCCGTCTGTGGGGAGAGTACCTCGAAGATGGTTCAAGAGTCTGTACCACCCCCTAACCGTCTAGACGATGACCCAGAAGTTTTTACAGACCAGGAGGATGAAGATCCTCAGGTCGAAACCTTTACAGCCGAAGACGGCTCTCTCATAATCAAGCGCATTCGGCCCAGAGAGACTCTGGAGCGGGGTGCCTCCCAGGCGGGTCCGAGCAGACCCACTGGACAGCCGGAAGGGGAAACCCAAACGGCCGCTGGATCAGCCCCTGTCACCCGAGACGAACTCATGAGATTCATGACAAGTTTCAAGGGTGAAATTAAAGAGCTGATCACCAAAAGCCGGGCTGGCCCAAGTAAAGGTCAGTCGGCGAAGAAGACTCCTCTAGAGAAGGGGAAGTCAGTCAGAAATCGGCAGCCCACTCCTCATCCAAAGGAGAAGGCAGCCGGGACCATTGATTGGTCAAAAATTCTCCTTCATGGGAAGAACACCAATAACCCTCGCCGGACTCACCAGCCGGTGAGAAGTAAAAAATCGACTCTTGATGCCCGGGAGATCATTAACCGGAAGAGAAACCAATCGCTGTCTGAGTCGGCTTCAACGTCGAACTTTCCAGACAGCTTCAACAATATTTCTACAGGGAGTGCACCCTCCTTGCATGAGAGCCAGACAGGCGGTAATACCGTCCATTCTGGCCCTCACATGATTGGAGCTGTACCGTATGTGCCTACTCAGGCTTACGGACAGTATCCTCCTCACTTCATGCAGTCGGCCTTCTTCGGAGGTCAGGCGGCTTATCCAAATGTCCAGCCATTGGACTGGCAGCTCCGTCTGCTGCGCCTGGGTGAACAGCCTTCTGCGTTCACCCAGGAGATAACCGAGGCGGCCCAGCCGGCCAAGGTTAAGAATGTGTTGGTTGGTACGTATGATGGTACCACCAACCTGGAAGACCACCTTATGGCTTACACCAACCTCATGTATCTGCAGGGGTTGGATGATGCCACTTGGTGTCGGTGCTTCCCGGCTACATTGAAGGGCATTGCCCAACAATGGTTTGGCAACTTGCCGGCCGGGTCCATCGATAGCTTCAGGAAGCTCGCCTTCCTGTTTGCTTCCAACTTCTCAATGAACATCCCTGCTAAGAAAACAAGCCTTGATTTGAGCACTGTTAAGCAGGGAGAGAGAGAAGGGTTGCGCTCATATGTCAGACGGTTCAATCTGATAAGAATTCAGATTCAAGGACTGTCTGACTAGGTAGCTTTTACAGACTTTTTCAAGGGTCTGAGAGATGGTTCGACCTTTAAGTTCGACCTAGTCAGAAAAGGGGCTTTCACCTTACAGGCGGCCCTGAGGGAGGCGGAAAGCTACATCCAAGCTATCGACCTCTGCTCGCCTGGTAACCAGTCGGACTCTAAGAAGTCCGACAAACAGAAAGACAGCCGGTCTGCTCAGCCGGCCAAAAACAAAGAAGAGAGCAAGAAAAGAAAAGAAGTCTGGGCGGTTACTGACTCTGACCAGCCGTCCCAGAAGAAAAAGAAAGAGTTTAAACCGTACATCCCCAAGTACGAGTTTAACAAAGACTGCAACTCCATCCTCATGGAGGTAAAGGACCGGCTGTCCATTGAGAAGCCGAATCCTATGAAGAGTTTTGTCCAGTCACGGAACAAAAATAAATTCTGTCAGTTTCATGAGGAGGTCGGCCATGACACCAACGACTGCTTCAGTCTTCAGCAGGCGTTGGACCGTCTGGCTGACAAAGGGTTGTTGAAGTCCTACATTTCTAAGTCCCCAGCCGGGGCAAAAAAGAAAAACAAGGGTCAGTCCTTCAAGACTACCCCCCATCCTGCTAGTATCTCGGATACCGATAAGGAGCCAGTCTACACAATAGCAGGCGGGTTCTCCTGTGGTGGCCCTACCATCCGGGGCACCAAGAGCCATCTTCGAAAGATGGACAAGGATGATGACGAGTAGGCGTCTGCAAGCACCTCCTTCCCAGACGTCCTGATTACTGAGAAGGATAGGGGCAGCGTCTGCCGTCCGCATGATGACCCGGTTGTCATTGAATGTAAGGTTGCCAACCAACTGGTTGGAAGAATCCTTATTGACACCGGCAGCTCTTCAGACATCATCAGCCTCCGGTGCTTGCAAAAGCTGAAATATAACGTCATCAGCATGCATCCGGTCACCCACCCCTTGGTTGGTTTCGGGGGTGGGATGGTCTACTCAGCCGGAAGAATTGACTTACCCATCCGGCTGGGAGAGAAGGGCCAAGGACGACATATTGTCGTCAGATTCTTGGTCGTTGAGGAGTTGACCGCCTACAACATTATCCTTGACCGGCCGACCCTCAACGTAGCCAAGGCAGTAATCATCTCATCTCTCATGCTCATCAAGTATGAGAGGGATGACGGCACTGTGGGTTCCCTGAATAGGGATCAGAAGACGGCCCGAGAGTGTTATCTCTCAGCCATCAGAGACACTGTGGCCCCAGACGGCCAGGAACCAATAGACCTTGACAATGTCAAGGATGCCGACCCTGCGCCTGTCCGACCAGCAGCCGGGAAGAAAAGAAAGGCACCTCTGCGGGTGGAGGTGAAGAAAGAGAAAAAATAGCAATCACTGACCGGTGAACGGTCAGAGGAGCTCCGCCCTCAACCGGCTGGTGAAAGTATTGATCTCGTTCTGGATGAAAGCCGTCCAGAACGTACTGTGAAGGTTGGGACGGTTGCTCATGCTACTTTGGGTGCAAGCTTGCACCTTCTGCTGAAGGAATTCAAAGACATTTTTGCCGTTGAAGTGGAAGAGATGCCAGGCGTTAGCCCGGATCTCGCTGTCCTTAAACTCGCCGTGGACCCCAAAAAGAAGCCCATCCGGCAAAAGAAAAGAAACCACGGCGAGGAAAGAAGTCAGGCGGTAGCTGCCGAAGTCAAAAAGCTGCTAGACGCCAGGTTCATCCGGCCCTGTAATTTTCCCGACTGGGTGGCCAATATGGTCCTTGTTAAGAAACCGAATGGGACCTGGCGCATGTGTGTTGATTACACAGACCTTAACAAGGCGTGTCCAAAGGACAGTTACCCGCTTCTAAAGATCGACAGTCTGGTCGACTCTACAGCCGGTCACGCCTTGATGAGCTTTATGGATGCCTACTCCGGCTTCCATCAGATACCCCTGTGGAAGAAAGATCAAGAGAAGACGACCTTCGTCACTCATAAGGGGTTATTCTGTTATACTGTGATGTCGTTTGGCTTGAAAAATGCGCCTGCCACTTTCCAACGGATGATTAATACGGTCTTCATTAATCAAATTGGGAGGAATGTGGAGGCGTACATTGATGACATGATAGTCAAATCCAAGCTACAGACGGATCACCTTGCTGATCTCCGAGAAACGTTCACCACCCTCAGGCGGCATAGGGTTATGTTAAATCCTAAGAAATGCGTCTTTGGTGTTGAGTCTGGGAAGTTTCTCGGATTCCTGATTGATCAAAGGGGGATAGAGGCTAACCCTGAAAAGATACAGGCGGTGATAGACATGAAGTCACCCCGTTCTGTCAAGGAAGTGCAGAGACTCACCGGCTGTCTGGCCGCCCTGGGGAGGTTCCTCAGCCGGTCAGGCGACAAGTGCCTCTACTTCTTCCAAGCAATAAGGAAGAAGACTAGATTTGAATGGGGGGAGGATGCTGAGGCGGCATTCCAGAGGTTGAAAGAGCATTTACATTCTCTACCTAGGTTGGTCAGTCCTTTACCTAGGGAGACGTTGTACATGTACTTAGCCGTCTCAGATCATGCCCTCAGTGCCGTTCTCCTTGCTGAGCGAGACGGCGTGCAGCTCCCGGTTTACTTCATTAGCCATGTTCTTAAAAATGCTGAACTCCGGTATTCCATGGTAGAAAAGTTTGACCTTGCTCTGTATATGGCTTTTAAAAAATTGAAGCCCTACTTTCTGGCACACCCGGTGGTGATTTACACCGACCAGCCACTCAAGCGGCCAATGTCTACCTTGGACTCATCCGGGAGAATGTTGAAATGGGCTATTGAAATGCAAAGTCTTGAAATCACTTACGAACCAAGAAAGGCAGTGAAAGGTCAGGCGTTTGCCGACTTCATTGTTGAAATGACCCGTCCGGTGGCTCCGGATAATCTTGATCAGGTTTGGAAAGTGTATGTAGACGGAAGCTCTACTAAGAACGGCTGTGGTGCAGGCGTAATTTACGAGTCTCCTGAGGGGGACAGATTTGAGTATGCACTACGCTTCAAATTTCAAGCCTCTAACAATGAGGCGGAATATGAAGCCCTGCTAGCCGGCATTTGCATGTGTAAGGCGGCAGGGGCCATGAAAATTGACGCCTAATCTGATTCTCAATTGGTTGTTAGCCAGTATGAGGGAAGCTACGAGGCTACTCATCCGGCTATGATTAAATATCTTCAGGCAGTCAAAGAAGAGACCAAGGCACTTGAGGAATTCCGTCTGAGTCAAGTGCCTAGGTCGGAAAACAACCAGGCGGATGCATTGTCAAAGCTGGCGTCTTCCGCCTGCCATGATACGCCTCGCTCAGTCTTTTGGGAAGTTCTTGAAAAGAGAAGCATCTATGAGGATCCCATTGGAATTCTGGACCGAAGCTCTACCTGGATGGATGACATCCGGGCCTACCTTTCAGACGGCACACTTCCTGATTCGCCACAGGAAGCACCCGTCCTGAAAAAGCGAGCTGCAAGCTTCGAGTTGAAAAATGGAGAACTTTTCAAGGCGGGGTTTCTGAAGCCTTGTTGAAGTGTGTCACCCCAGAAAAGGGGAAAGAAGTTCTCGAAGACTTGCACTCGGGATTCTGCGCCTCTCATATAGGCAGCAGGTCCCTAGCCGTCAGAGCCAGACGACATTATTTTTGGCCCACTCTTGAGGCAGACGCCAAGGAATTGGTGAAGAAATGTGACAAATGCCAAAAAATTTGCAAGCTTATTCACCGTCCGGCTACTGATCTGACGGCCATCCACATCCCAATTCCGTTTGCAAAATGGGGCATGGACATTCTAGGTCCTTACACGCCTGCTCCAGGCGGAAAGCGCTACATCTTGGTGGCTGTGGATTATTTCACCAAGTGGGTGGAGGCTGAGGCGGTTAAAAACATCAAGACCTCAGACGTAAATTCCTTTATTTGGAAGAACATTATCACCCGGTATGGGGTACCTATGTCTATGGTGTTTGATAATGGTCCTCAGTTTGAGACGCCTCATCTAAAAACTTGGTTGGGAGATCAGGGGATCTCAAGCTATTTTGCATCTGTTGGCCGGCCCCAAGCAAACGGCCAAGTTGAAGCCTTCAATAAACTCATCTCAGACGGCATTAAGAAGAAAATAGAAAGAGCCGGTGGCTTATGGGCAGAAGAACTAATCCATGTCCTATGGGTCATCCGGACAACAATAAAAGGGGCAACCGGTGAAACCCCATTTCTCATGGTTTACGGTGCTGAATTTGTCTTACCCATCGAACATTACGAGCCGACTCTCAGAGTCATGCTATATGATGAAGAGGCAAAATGGGAAGCAATGCGCCTGACATTGGATTCACTCCCAGAACGCAGGGGCAATGCCGCCTTGCGTCATGAGATTTACCGTCTGAGAATGACTAGAGCCTACAACAAAAAGTACACAAGCGTCCCTTGAAAGTTGACGACTTAGTGTTACGAAAAATGGAGGCAACCGGTAGGGCAAATGAGCTGGGAAAGCTAACCCCAAATTGGGAAGGCCCATACCGGATCTATGAGGAAGTGAGGGATGACAACTACCGCTTGGAAACTCCAGACGGCAGGCGTCTTCCTAGAACTTGGAATGTAGACAATCTAAAAAAGTACTACTTCTGAGAATGTAAACTTTTTGTAAACAATGAGTCAATTAATGAAGATTCAGACTTTGTTTGCAAAATTGAGCTATTGTTTGATTACCCATCCGGGTAATACCCAGACGGATTTTTCATTTACCTCACTAAGTTCAATACTTAGTAAAGGTTACCTTTGTTTGACCGCCTGGGTAATACTCGGATATTCGGATCTCTTGTTTATTTAAGTTTGATACTTTGTTTTAACTAAGTCTGATTATCCGCCTGGGTAATACTCAGACGGATTTTTCTTTTACCTAACCAAGTTTGATACCTGGTAAGATTAAATAATTGCCTGTCCGTCTGGGTAATACCCAGACAGACTCGTTCGTTTAAACAACTAAGTTCGATACTTAGTGTAAATTCAATACTTCGACTAAAAACTAAGCACAAAAACGTTTAGTGGCTATATAACCGGTCTCAAACAAGACCAGAGGCTAAAATGGTCGGATGGTTGCTCCTTTTATAAAATCGCCTGTCCCAACATGGACAAAGGCGTCCGACGACACCCCTCCGGGTGCAATCGTCGCAGAGAACAGACTATTTGTCAGTTCTACGTACCCATGCAGACGGCAAAGATTGAACGACCTAATTGGTCAACTCATAGCCGTCTGACCACAATGACCTGTGAAAAATGATCAAGTTGCCGAATACTGGATGCCATGGGGCATCAGTCGGTCACCGGCTGAAGGTCTCACTTAGGTTATCTATTCCAAAATTGCACTTCCCACCCCAATTGGGGCAAAAGAGTTGTTCAATGGCTATGAAATCTCTACCTAGACGGACAAACGCCGTCTGGGTAGTGACTGGAATGCCTGTTAGTGTACGGCTATGCACTTGGTTTGGGGAAATCACTACTGTGATTGATTGAGTTACAAACATATCATGCTCTTTGCAGCATCAGACGTTTTCAAGTCAATCAACCAACTCCACTTGAAACCAATCACACAGCCGTCCAGGGGCAAGGACAGCTAGACCATTGGTTAGTTAGGAAAAAAATCGCCGCATGCTTTTGATAAGTTAGGCAAAAATGAAAAATTAAAATTTGCACAAAATGAAAATTCAAATGCAAAATGATAAAAACCGACTCAGTCGGTGCACTTCATAAAAGTCCACCCAACCAAACGGTTGTAGTGGATCAAATGTTAACCGGACCCCGTCCGGGAGAAAGAAATTGTTAATTAACTCGGCTCCTTAGCCGATAAATACAAGGATACTCGGCACGCAGGCCGGAAAAAGCAAGTCTTGGCATACAGCCGCTGAATAAGAGAAAAAATAAAAAGCTGAGATTGGCATACTGCCGCTGAAGGGTCACTTCTGGCCTGCAGACGGTGCCCCCTGGTCCTCCTTCTCCTCGTCATCTGAGGGTATCTCCTGTGCTTCACCAGGACCAGGAAGCTCAGGCGCGGACGGCTCGTTGTTGGAGTTGACCCAGGCTTTGAAAGAGGCAGGCTCTGGCTCGCCTTGTTCTCTCAAGTACACCACGTACTCGGCATAGCTGTGCGCCAATGCCCAGATGCTATAATCCGCGTCTGGGTACAAGGCAGCCCAGGCAATCTTCATACGGGCGTCATTGTCAGCGTCACTCTCAGCAACAAGGCGGTTTTGCTTCGCCTCCAAGGTTGCTGCAAAGTTTGTCTGAGCCTGAGCAACCTCCTTCTCCAGCCTTTGAACCTTGGTCTTCAGTTTGGTGTTCTCTTCGAAAACACCTTTAAGTGTCCCAAGGTCTGTCTGGGCCTTCTTGAGCGCCTCATCAGCCTTTTTGGCGCTCTCATCCGACTTCTTCTAGGCCTCCTCCGCCGCCTTCTTAGCCGTCTCAGCATCCGTCGCCCGCTGTTTGGTCGTCTCCAGATCTGACTCCAGCTGCTGGATTCTAGACGCCTGTGTCATAATTATTGCTTTAGTTTCAAGTTCATTTACGATAGTCGAGTGTAAAGCAATATTATCAGCGTCTATGGCGGACTTCTTGGCCCTTTTTACCTCTTCCCGTTTGCGGGAATAAGGACGTTTGAGCCCGTCCACCCGCAGCATGGCCTGCAAAAAGTCAGGCGGCATAAGTATTGCAGGCGGGATAAAACACTTGGAAAAAATAAAATTGAATTGACAAGTTTCTTACCTCAGCCAGAAGGGATAGAATGCGTTCAAGATTGAACGTCTCTATCCCAGGGATATTGTCCTTATCCCTCTTCCGGACGGCTTCCAGCATGGCCTTGGCATGCTTCTGGACGTCTGGCCAGCGGGGAGATTGATCTGCACCACAATCAATACGTGATGAGTGCAAAACTAAGGCAGCACCTATTTGTTGTCGGTCGTCTGAAGATGACGTCTGTTGAGAGTAGGATTTCACCCGTAAAGGCCACCCCAACTCAAGCGGGGATTCAAAAGGGTTCTTACCTTCAGAGCCGGCCAAGCGGGAACTTCTTGCGGGCGTGGTAAACCCCGCGGCTGCTGATAAGGGGTTGACGAGATCAAGGCACAAGCTGCCGCCTATCTTCTCGTTACGCCCCGCTATCCGCATCTTTTGATGCCCGGCTAAGGCGCCAGGAGTTGACGCAGAGGTGGACTTTTTGATCTTGTTGAGAACGGCGGGGTTCTCCTCCCTAGCCCGTTTGAGTTGTTTCTCAAACGACTTTCCAACCTCTCCTCCCTGCAAAAATAACCGAAGTTAAGGTTAGCATCCGGGAAAAATGATTTTAAAGGATCAACTTATGAAAGGGTCAGGCGTTTGATACCTTGGCCTTGACCTCAGCCGCAGCTTTCTCCGCAAGATCTTTGCGGATGGTTGCAGAAGACCGCTTGGGAGTTTTCTCTGACTGCAACATGTTTAAAGCTTCTTCTGCAAAAAGAAAGAAATTGGTCAATATCATAAATCAATTTCGATAGAAAACTACTACAGACGGATATAAACTCAGGCGCATACGTTTTGTAAACATGTGCCTTAGCCCGCAAGCGGCTAGGAAACACTCATCCCTGAACCAGGCGCTCTTGGGGATCCAGTTCTTGGGGACTTTTATTGTTTCCCCGGTTGACAGAGTTGTGTCTGTGAGGCCGAAAAAGTCTGCCTCAATTATCTTGTCAAAATCTTCCTCTGGGATCCGGGGAAGAGCGCACTTCCTGCCCAACAAGTCGGGCTTCTTATTGTACAGAAGGAATTCATAATTCTCCCGTCTGGTTGGGGCTGACATCAGGTAGAACCTGTGCTTCCAGCCATCGAACTTTGAGACCTTGTCCAAGGTCATCATATACTGAGGCTGCGTGGTTAGAGTGTACCACGCCCTCCAGCCGCCTGGGCTTCTGCTAAGATAGTGCATACTAGCAAAAGCCTCCCATCCGGGGTTAAGCCCCTGGAACTCGCAGGCGGCAACATACCCCAGAATGTTTGTCCAAGAGTTGGGGGTAAGTTGCCAGACTCCAAGGTCGTAGCCTCTTAAAATTGCATTCACCGCCTGGTGAAGGGGAAAGCGAAGGCCAGCTTTGAATGCCGCCTCATAACAGCCGAAATAGCTGTTGGCGTTCTGTTGATCGTTCCCCCAGGCGATGGTGCCATTCTCAGGCGGCACCCTGATTCTATACCCGTCTCCTAGCGGGTGTAGTTGGGTAAAATTCTTTAAGTTCTCCTCCATTTGGATCCGGTCCTTGGAGGAGACGTGGATGCTGAAGGGATCATCCTTCTCGTTCCACTTCTTCCTTTCTTCCTCCTCGCTATCCGGAAGCGGGGGTAAATCGTCACTACTCTCAGAGGTAGAGGCGGAGCTGTCGCTCTCCGTCTCCTCCTCACTTTGACCCAAGGGGGCAGAGACGGCCTCGTCGCCGCCTTGGTCGCACTCTTCCAAAAAAGAGTCAGCAGGGGTTGAAGGGGCGCACGGAGGGGATCTCTCCAGAGCCGTCTGGTCACCCTGACCGGACGTTTCTCTCTCAGGCGTTTGGCCGCCTGAGCCTTCGCTCTTGTAATTTGGGTCAGT
Source organism: Chenopodium album (assembly GCF_948465745.1). Lineage (NCBI taxonomy): Eukaryota > Viridiplantae > Streptophyta > Magnoliopsida > Caryophyllales > Amaranthaceae > Chenopodium > Chenopodium album. Next base: position 1,602,692 of record NC_137836.1, on the reverse strand, counting down.
TGCCGTCTACATTGTCCGAGCCATGGTGTCCTGCATAGACACATAACTGGTCGGAATCCAAGGCAAAGGGTGTTCCCAACACCCCGAGACGGCACTCCCAGTCCTAGACTCAGCCGTCCCTGGTGACCGGCTGGACTCTAACCTAGGCTGTGTCGTGTGTGTTGGTGATGCATCCATTTATTGCAAGAAATACGTACAAGCGATGAAAAAAGAAAAAGAGCTGAGAGAGACAGAGACGGTACCTTTGGATTTGATATCTGAAGGTAGGCGGGTCCGGCTGGGTCGTTGAAGAACAAACTTTCTTACTCGCGTCTGACTCAAACGGATGACTTCTGCTCTCTCAAAGTTTTTCTCTCTAGAAAATTTTTGTAAACGTACAAAATTATGAGGGTAAAACGGCTATATATAGAGGGTAAATATGAGGGCATCTCCGTAATTTACTCGAAAGGTGAACGGTTACTTCTTTACGGTAAAATTACCGCCAACAAGAGCGTGACATGTGTCACAGATGCCACGTGGCGTGCCACGTCACATCTGTGAGGGGCAAATGTTTAGGGTAATTTTACCCTGCCACGTGGCCCAATCAGAGGATGACACGTGTCAGCCTCAGAATGGTCCAGAGTGGACCAATCCCTGCTTGACACGTGTCACTCCAGAAATAAAGGGAAAAAGGCGGCCTTCAGGCCCAAATCCCGAGAACGCCGCAAAGCGCACAGCCCACCAATGATTAGGGTTCAGTGACCTAATCAAGGGCACAATTTCCAAAGACCCTATAAATAGGGAGATGTCCCTCATTTTGAGGGCACGTTTTACCATTTATTACACTTGCATTCTCTTACATCAGAGAAACACCTAAGCTTGGAATCCGAGCAGATACCCACCTTAATTTCCGTTCTCTTTATTCCGTTTCAAGTTACTAACTTGACCGTCGGAGGCGGAGCTCCAACCACCCGGAGTCTCTGTTATTTTGCAGGTACAGCTCAGCCGGATCAGACTTCGTGTTGTAACTCTCCTGAGGGACAAAAACACCCAAAACACTTTGGAGATTTATTGGGTTCTGTATATTTGATGGAATAATGTTGAATAAATCGATCAATAATCTTTTTCGGAAATCAAGATCGGTCATGCTGTGATCCCTTTATTTTTATTTTGAGGGTTTGATTGTTAGAGCCTTTGTGAGTTTCTTGCACGATCGAATTCGATTTTTCCATATGTGTTGGACTTTATTAATTGGATTGAAGTCGGTGACTTTAATTTGGTTTTGTGAGTATTCCACTTGCTGGAAACTAATATTGCAAGCATTCAACTCCTATGATCACATCTAGTGGAATTTCATAGTGAAATCCTACATCAATATTGGGGAACTTTATTGTGTATAAAGGCTTGCTGCAATTTTTTGAGTAATGCAATTATATTAACGGTCATGGAGTGCGATCAACTGGGTTCTTATTGTTTGACGATGGGCGTCAAAATTGTACTCCAAGATTGACGAGTGATCCGTATTGTGTGTTGGAGGTTCCTTTGTCAAGTCGGATATTCTACAAGTTGGTGTGAAATTTATTATAGATAACAACCAATGCAAGGCAAAGGAAGTTATTTTATGGAGATCAATAGTGCCTTTTAGCTTAAAGTCCCTAAAAAGTAGTCAGTGATGATCAAGCCGAGGAAATCACGTTGATTATTGACATATGTTGCCAATCTTGACCAAAATATTTGCACGATTCCAGATAAGTCCCTTCTCAATTTATTTAAGTTATTTCTAACTCTACTTTATATAATATGTTTATTATATGAGTCCCAAGTATGCATAATTTATACTTATGAAGTATTGCTTTGCAATGTGGGGGTAAGTTGAGTTAGATTTTTGACTAACTAGTAAGTTAGTTGTACTCTTGTTGATGAGTGGTATTGAGGAGGAAGGTCTCCGTAAGAGACGTTTATATGTGGCTATTTATTTGTTGGTTGGCAAGTAATTTATTTCTGCTAATGTATGTTTCGTCCAATGGTAATTTATTTATGTTCATGGACTTTAATGTGATTTGTCCTAGTAGATTAGGGATGATATATATACGTGTTCTATCTTATGATAGTGTTTTTATTGTTATTTTTCCTAATTATGGACAATGTTTTGTTGAGCACGGAGTATGTGATAAGCTTGTAAGTGTCCCTTTTTATAGATTAAAAAGGGATTTAGAATTATTGTTTCTTTAATTCTTGTGATCTTAATCAGCTTTGTTCACGAACTTGAAATGTGTGTAATTGGCTAGAGGTGTAGCAATTATTTTTTTTGTTGATGGTCTAGATGAGACCGGGTTGATTTTCGTGCTTATTAGCAGAATAAAAAGGCTTGACTTAACAAAGCTAGAATGGTCGTGCAAGTTTGAAGTGTAGTGCCCCACATGAGGTAAGGATGAGGATTAACATTCCATATGTCTTTAAAAAAAAAAAAAAACTATTAATATTCTGTGAATGTTAGTATTGTGGGGGTTGCAGATGTGTATCAGTTGTTTACTTGTTTAGTAAGTATTTCACCCAAGAATTTGGTTGATACTCCCTAATTTATTTGTTACCTGATTCATGATTATTTTCAAGTGGTATCTGTGATGTGGGGGTTTCCAATAATGAAGAATTGATTTCTATATTTATGTTTCACGTAAAGCATGAAGGCTTGTGGGACTGTGGTGATATGTATACTGAATATCTGCTACGTTTATCATGCATGACCTGGATATGCTAAATCCTGTGAAATGTCTCAAGTATATGATTTCCTATGACATAGCATGTTAGTTTTGCACGTTCATAGAATTTGTTCCTGTTTCCTAAGCTTTATTCTGAAATTGATGAGTTCATCAGCTAAGGTGTATTTGATTAAAGCTTGAACTAGTTGTGTATTATCTTGATTTTACTTTCTTGATCGAAAGTTGTATGTAGATGGTTTGTTGTGTGGTATGTATTCAAGTAGTGGTGGATGAAAAAATCCTGAACCATATGGATAAACCTTGATTAACTAGTTGTGGAAAGAAGCATGTTAATGCGAGTGTGCGCTCCTTTGAGTCTGATATGTTTGAGAAGAGTATATCTTGCCTTGCTATTAAAAATCCATCTGTTGTAAGTAACTTTCAAGGTGAGTTGAAAGAAGGTTGATTGGAAATGAGCTGAAGGTGAGATATTGTGATGTCAGGATTTATTCTGTAAGTTTGGTGCTGACCCACTTTTTTTACTCACCTGGTTTGTTCTAAGTTTGTCTGTTTTGCAGTATGGTTGCTTAAGCTTCCTAGCATGTTTGATTGTAAATCAAGGGTGTGTATTTAAAACGCATGCACAGATGACAACTTAGAAGATGAGGTATTTTTGCTCATGAGGTTATATCCTTTGTGATATGTATGGTGAGTGGGGGTTAGATTTGAGTACCCTAACTTGTTATGTTAAGTTTTTCCTTGGCATGTGTGTTGAACTTCTTGATGTATGTGTGATGTTACTATGGTTCGCATTGATAGAGTTCATATGCTATAATGATCATAAGTTGTTAACTTCACATGCATGTTGTTTATTGAGATAAAGATGTATATGTGTCTCTAAACTAAGAAACAAGTACAAGATAATGAGATAAGCAAAATAGTTTTAGGCAGTATGCCAATGAACTAATGAAGGTACGCATCAATCTCATTATTGTGATGTAGAGAAAATGGTTTGGTAAATTATATTTATCATGCTTGAGCCAGAGTTATTTTTATAATTTGGCCTTGATGTTTGATTCAAATGTGCTAATGTTTCGCAATCTAAATGATGAAAAACTATTCTTGACGTGTAGTGGTTTTGTTGTGAATTATATTGTTCATTCTGTTTGTCAAGAGAGAATTACTCAATTATTGTTTGAGTTTCATATAGTACAGGGATGAAGGTTAAAGTGAGAAAGTTTCTCAAGTACCTATCCAGTAAATTCTAAGAGACAATGATTGAATGAACAACGATGATTAGTTGAACCTCTTCAGTGTATGGTTTTTACATGATGAAGGGTGGTGCTCTATTTCGAGTGCGCTGCAAAACAAATTGTTGTACACTATCCATTATGAAGCAAAGGTTCATTAGATTGGATGACGTGGTCAAGATGATGATTGTTGAAAAAATTAATCTCTAGAATTTTTTTCCATTGTGGGGGTAAATTAATCCTCATGTTCTCTACATTATTTTTCACAATTGTCTATGTATGTTGTCAGGAACTACAGATGTAGTGACAAATTTAGACAAATCTTGTGGAGGTGATACTCATGTTAGAGTACGTGAAAGCAAAAAAGAATCAAGCAGGTCCTTATACAAGGATGAAGCACAGGTAAGTGCTTGATTGTCTAAGAGAATATATTTAAGATCCTGTGGGGTATTTCAAATTATTCTAGTGACGAAGTTTAAAAATTGAGTCTACGTCCTGAAGTGATCTGGTTTGATAACCCTCTAATTTATATGGTTATGAGATGCTTTGGTAGACTTGTTGCTTGACGTTTGCAGGTTGAGCTTTAAGTGTTCTTAATATGTCCATAACCCAGGTTGGGTGGTCAATTGAGACAGCTTACATGGACACACCAAAATGTTTTAATTTCTTGAACTCTTGTTCTGAATGGGTCTGGAGCCTTGTTTTGGTTGACTCATTGCTGGATTTACACCATATATGTTTATTGAATCTATAACTCCTTTTTGCGGTTTGTTGACCAGGTAGATAGATTCAGTAAGGTTGAGCGTGGCTCTTAATGTCATTTGTCCAGTTATTCTTTGAGCAGGGATTGATAATGGTTCTTAAGTGAATTTAAGGCCGTTAGCCCAGTGGCTCTTAGAGTAGGATTGAAAATGACACCGAAGGTGGAAGGTTGAGCATTGCTTGCTCTTAATACTACTAGCCCAGTTACTACTCGAGTAGGGAACGATAGTGGTACCGAATTACTGAGGTTGGGAGTATCCCTTAATGCATCTAGCCTAAGAGCTCATTGAGCAGTGGATTGATAGATGCACCGTCGAGTTGATAGGGTTGAACTTTACGTTCTTAATGTTCTTATTCCATTGCATAGATAATCTTGGGTTTGCAAGGTGCTTGAATGTGTTTTAAGCCTGCAGGGAAAGACCCTAGATATGCTGGGAATGTGTAAGTATTGCACAGACCGAACACCTACGTGAGTACAAGGGGTGGCCTCCTTCAAGGGAAAATTGTGGTGTAATTTTCCTGAAGTACTCATGAGAGCCCAAGGTGTTGGCCAAGAGTGGCGGAGTTGCTCAAGTTCAAAAGGTGAAGTATGTGATACATGTTCCTTCCTCGCTCCTGGGAGTTCAAACCTTTGGATACTCATCAGAAGAGTGTTGAATACTTGTGTTACTAAGGCATTAGTTCAAACCTTATGGATACTAGTGCTTAAGTACCTAACCTTTCATTTTACTGTTCAGATTTCATGATCTCATGTCCGTTTTGCATTAGTGGGGGATTGTTAGAGTTTACAATTCAAGTAATGCAAATCGGAGATTTACCAAGTGAGTGTGCAAGGAGTTGATGATGGAGTAGTGTGTCAAGCAAGTTAGTGAGTTGCGCGAGACCGAGCTAGCAATGGAGCTAGCGAGAGAGCTATAGATGGCATGGCAAGTAGACTACGCAAGGTCGAGCTAGCGTTAGAGCTGTAGCTCACATGGCATATGAGCTACTGCAAGTCCGAGCTATAGCTCGGATGGTAGCTCGTATGGTCGCTTTGCTTATGGCAGGTGCGAGCTATAGCTCGCGTGCTAGCTCGCTGCGCTTGTTGCTTGCGGTAGGTGCGAGCTATAGCTCGCGTGCTAGCTCACTAGGATTGTTGCTTGCGGCAGGGCCGAGCGATAGCTCGCTCATATAAGAGCGAGAGCTCGGCCGCTCGTGGGCTTATCGTGGAGGCCTTGTTTGCTTCATTCATATCCTTTCCTTGTACACATATATATATACTCTCCTAAGCCCTCAAAGAGTGATATATAGTTTTGTTATCTCTGGAAACCTAAACACAAAAACAAAAACCTACCCTTGAGATCTGAACAGTTCTTGAGTAATTCCACGCTTCGGGTTCGGGTACACGAATTACGAAGGAGAGTTGCGTTAAACTTGGGGGGCGTGCGTCATCAGGAAACCTGTACCGGTGGTGGCGTATTTCGCTTCTAAGGCAGTGGATTATGTTCCACGGCGCGACTGTGAGTTTGAGATCTTCGATCAAGTTTTTTTTTTTCCTTTCATCTTCTCTATTTTTTCATTGGAATCAACAGGTATTTTACCAACAGGCCCACCACAACGGCAAAATTCCATCAGTTAATAATAGCCGTACACATGAATATGATAATAATATCTGGTACAAGGTATGGCCCACTAAACTGACTGATTGACAAAATGAAGCACATCAACCTGATTGCCTGGGTGCTCCTCCATGCTTAGCCCGGTTGGGTGAGAAAACAGTTTTCTAAATTCATGTTTAATATCAGTAATCGAATATTATTCCATTATCTTTTTTATTTTATTATATCTTGATTTTTTGGAGATTTTAAACCTCTATATATATTCCTTCTGTCCCTTAATTTTTGCTCCATAAGGGTAATGTTGCTTTATTAATATTTGGTTGGAAAATATTGAAGAGAGAGAAAAGTAGTGGGGGTTAATGGGGTGATTGTGAGAGTAAAGGTATGGTCCCATATATATCTTAAAATAGAATGGGCCGGGGCAAAATAAAAGGGATGGACTAAAAAGGAAATTGAGGCAAAAAATAAGGGACAGAAGGAGTATTATTAAGAGTTATGATAATTGTACTAATTTCATTATTACTTGTGATGAGTGATGACCTTTGGTGATTTGTTACAGTTTCCCTTTTATCAGTCTTTGAGATGATACAATTTATTTTTCAAGTTTTGGTGATCGACCATGTAAGTCATAAGTTTTCACCCCAACTTTCCATAACTCTACGAAGCTAAGGGAAAGGGAGATGAAGGAAAGGAGATTGAAATAAACATATGTTACAAATACAAAGTCTTGAATCTATCTTACTATAATCAAGATATTTAAATTTAATCAACTTTATTATTAATTGCTATAAAGAAATTACGATAACTTGGGATAGCGCGCACACAACTAGTTTATATATAGAGTACATCAAATCATTTTAAATTAAAAAAACAGTAGGGGTATCATGTAAGGACTTTAAAAAGTACTTTTAAAACCAAAAAAAAAAATACAGGCCACGAATGTAGGCCTAAACAAAAAAACACAAGTATGAAATGTGGAGAAAATCAAAAACTCAAATAGAAAAGGGTTGAGCATAAATTGCAACAATATCTTCTTTGATTGTGGTTTTCACAAAAGTGAGGCCATCTCCAAACTTATAGAAGGACTCCGCTGCACGAGCAAGGTTAAGCATCCGATCATAAACAGGCTTGGACAAGTGATCATAGTCATGAGGACATGGGTTGATTAGCAACCCCTCATTTACGAGATCCTTCCATGCATCGTCAATAATTTTTTTAAATACTTGCAACACTTCTTCGTGACTCATACTATAATCATTCATGTAGCATTCCACACTTGAAGCAAGGCGTACACCTCTTGCTAGCTCGGCCTATATAATCAATGTGAACGCGACATCAAATATTGTCACATACATTTATTAAACACAACGATCATATATTAGAAGAAAACATAAAAGAAATTTTCATCAATTTACTACGGGCCTGTTCTCATACGTTGAAATTCAGTTCAGCTCAGTTCAGTTCAACTCAGTTCAGTTCAGTTCATCTCCTAATTTCCTTCTCTTATAAAATATTTATTTCACTTCAGTTCAGTTCAGCTCAGCTCAGTTCAGATCAGTTCAGTTCAGCTGAGTTCAGTCAACGAGAACATGCCCTACATATGCTAGTTGCCCAAAAAAAAAGGAACATTTAATTTGCTAGATCTTGTGGTCTTACCTTGCCGGTAGTCATGTCATCCATGAGCCGGCAAATGTTCGAGCTAGCTGTAATCGCCGTAGTGTATTGCATCAACTGGATATATGGTTTTGCTTCTGCAATCTCTTCCATACCCATCAACAATATAGTCCCTATGATTTGCATACCGGCTGTATTTCTTCCATTGAACATGTATTCCTCAAATGTTGGCACATATTTTGATTTCACCCACTTTATCTCAGTATAGTAGTTTCTTATTGATCTTTTCACCTATAGGCCAGGACAACAACATTTTCACATTTACAATCCCGGAAATGGATCTATATTGGACAATATTTTCACATTTACAATAACGTGGAAATGATTTTGGCATACCAAAAATTGATTTTGACACATCTGTTTATGACAACATATACAATTTTCTAAGCTCTTTTTTCACATAGAGGTGTGTCAATATTAATCAAAGGCGTGCCAAAATGAGTTTATATATAAAACTTCAAGGCCTTACTTGTTCTTTTGCAAAAAAACCAGCATATGGCTTTCCGATTTTTGTCATCTCCTTGGCAACATCGTCAAGAGTTGTAATGACAAATTCGTACAAGATTTTCATATAATTAGCCGAAAACTTCTCCATTGAACTTAAGTCCCACCTGGAATGACACATGTAATTAATTAAAGTTGTATTAAATTTAGTTAGGAATTGACAAACAATACAATTAATTGCAAATAGATGGAGTATATATATCACATATAGACATATAGTACCTCTCAAATGCATTGGCGAGACACTCGAGTTCCTCAAAAGTTCCATATGCATCATATGTATCATCTAAAAACGATAGAAGAACTAAAAGTTTGGAAAATAATATTCTAGCAAAAGAATATTGAGGTACATAATACATAATAATTGACAAGTAGTGATATTCAACTTGTCTCTGCCTTAAATGAGGAAATTTCCTTGCCAATTCTAAGTTTTTGCACCACCTGTGAAATAGGCAAAAGCATCAAAATAGTTAGGATTTGAGAAAGTCTAGATATTAGAATAGACTATCCAACAAGGATATAAATATCAATAACTTTTAGAATCGTCTCTTTGAAATAGCTTAGCTCACAAACTTAGCTTTTTGGAGATTAATAGAACAAGTTATAATAAATTATGAGCTTAAAAGAAGCTCTTTTGAAAAAAAAAAAAAAAATTTAAAAAGAATATTTTGTGAGATATTAGCTAATAAAACTCAGATTTTGTGAGAAACGACCTAATAAAAAAATTGTAATAAATTGTCTAATAAAAAGTAAAGTTTTGTAAGAAATTACCTAATAAAAGGTCGAATGTTGTACAATACTACATATGTTGGATTTCCACCGTTGACCAATCTTAAACACCTCCCAAAACTACTGCTCTCATCCCCAAAACCCATACAACCTACTTGAAATAGCCTCCACCATGCCGAAACTACCCTCTAACCCCAAAACCACCACTTATAAACCCAAAAAGCACCCTCTCGAAACGATACCCTCACCAACTCACCTCGAAAATAACCTTACCACGTTAAAAACCAACCTCGCGGCGGTTTCGATGGTGTTTTGAGGTGGTCAACGCCATAAAATTAGGTTAACGGTGGCAATTCGGTCAAAGGTAGTAGTTTACAACATGTTACTTTTTATTAGGTAGTTTTTCATTAAAATTAGGTTTAATTAGGTAGTTTCTGACAAAAAAAAAAAAAAAAAAAAAAACCGAAAAAGATAAATTCTAAGTAGTCCAATTAACCATCTATTTTTGATCAAATGTTTTAATAAGCACTCAATTTTTATTTTTTTTTTCAAAAACTCAATCTTTTTACTAAACACCCCTAAAGTGTTTTAATTCAAATGGATTAGCTACTAACTCCTGGATTTGGCTCAACTCTTGGCAATGTAACAATTGCAATCGGTTGAATTCAAGCTTTGCGAGTTGAAGAAGCTTTTCATCGCAAGACTCAAAATCTTGCTCGTAAAAGTTAATGAATCGTTGTGATTGTAACCTTTGATTTCCACGGTGCAAGGGCTGCTTCAATGCGAGGCGAGCTTGCTCAGAGAATGTTGAAATGGAGTTAAGAAAATCGGTGGTGAAAGTAAGGGCTTCCTCAAGAATGTGTTCATCATGTATCCTTAAATGGGCAGCCTCATACAAGCTTAGCATGCCCCTTTCATCGCTCCTTGATGATTCTTTAAACTTGCCTTTATTATTTGTAAACTTGTAGAATACATCTGCAATGTTCCAATTCTTTTAGTTGGATGATATAATATTTCCTCTTTAAAAAATGGACAGTTTTGCAATGAATACATCTGGATTTATGTTGCAATAATTCTTTTAGTTTGCTGATACATTATTTGTTCATTTAAGAAGAATAAAAATAAATAAATTTAACTCTTAGAAGTTTATTCCAGATATGCATGCATGCATAAGTTTAATTGTTAGATTGTGAATTTATTAGCTAAGTAACCATATGTTCCTATTTAATCTAATGTATATATTATTCTAACGAGATAGTCCCAGTTAATCAATTTAATAAATAAAATTTGTTTATCAAATGGTAAAATGGTACATAAAACAAATTTTGTTTATCAAATTGAATTGATTAACTAGTATTTTTTGTTATTAGATCTTGTCAAAAAAAAAAAAAAAAAAAAAAAAAAAAAAAAAAAAAAAAGCATTATTAGATAAGATGATAAAAACAATTAATTTTACATTAAGGTAAAAACAACGTAGACTTACCACAAGGCATATTATATCCATGTTGCCTGAATATTCGAAAAAACGATGAGGTATCAGATAAATCATAGTCCATAACAAAATTACTTTTCTTAAGTTTTGTATAAAACTTTTCTAATAATTCTTTTATTTCGTTCTCAAAGTAATAAGGAAACCCTGAACGTTCCACGACATCAATCAAACGCATCTTCTGGCGCAAATCCGTAGAATCATCCATTAGCATTAACCGCACTTCATTCTTCAGCGGCTTGATTTCTTTTGCATATTCATCCATCCTCTTAAAATACGTATGAAAAAAATTAAAAAATCGTTAGAATCATATTGACTATGTGCTCCATATTTTAAGAAAAACTATTATGTAATAAGATACTCGTGTACCCTACTTACGCGTAGGGCATGGAGGGTGCCTAATCAAATAATCAATGATCAAAATTTTTTGTATGCATCGGATGTACAATAATAAATTTAATATACATTAGGTTATTGTAAATCAAAAGTTGTCCATTTTATCATAAAAGTTACCCTTCAGGCTTGTTTATATTTACTAAATTGATCTGGACTGAACTGAACTCAATTGATTGGAGCTGTACTGAATTGATTGGAGCTGAACTGAACTGAAGTGAGCTGAAATGAATGTTTTATGAGAGAGGGAAATTAAGAGCTGAACTGAACTGATAGGAGCTGAAATGAATATTTTATAAGAGAGCGAAATTAAGAGCTGAACTGAACTGATTGGAGCTGAACTGAACTAAATTGAACTGAAATTAAGTAAATGTGAATAGATCCTTAGTCCAACAAAAATTACCCTTATTACACAATTACTTTTATTCTCACATAATTACCTTTAACCTATCAAAATACTAGTTACTTTTATTCTCAAAAAATTACCCATATTAATTACTCAGTTACTTTTATTCTTAAAAAATTACCCATATTAGTTACTCAGTTACTTTTATTCTTAAAAAATTACCCATATTAGTTATTCAGTTACTTTTATTCTTAAAAAGTTACCCATATTACTCAGTTACTTTTATTCTTAAAAAGTTACCCATATTACTCAATTACTACTGATACCGTAAAAAGTTAAGTAATACCGATAAGTGTTCAAGAGTGAAGTTGTCGAAGCGATCACCCCATATGTCTGGGGGGAAATGAGCAAGAGGTCTATGCATATCTGCCTCTTCTTGAGAAGATGTTTCTCCATTCGACGTGTAGGTTGAGGAGTAAGAACTTTGTCGTCGGTAATCACATTTGGCCACAAAAGTCTGGTATTTTAGTAAGGGAGCACCATAGCATTGAGGGGCGGCAAGGGGTGTCGCACAATGGTATGAGCACGGTGGTGTGAGTAGTGCAAGAGGGAAAGACTTGGCTATGAAAATTTGTGAAGCTCAGGGGCCGGGTGAATTTGCACTAGAACGAAGCTAAGGTAAGTAGAGAGTTTGAGACAGAGTCTAAAATAGAGAACATTTATAAGCTATTTAGTTGACTAAGTAATAATCTAGTGTGTGGCCTCCGATGTTGGAAGGTAGTGAGTTTGAGAAAAAGAGTCTAAAATAGAGAACACTAGAGTATCCCGTGCGATGCACGATTTTAACAAAAAAAAGTTATAGCGTAGAACTTGTATATAAAATGAATCTTATAATTTTGTCATAAATTTATTGGAAGGAATGCAGTTGCTATTTAATTTTACCTAAAAGCTACTCAAAAGCTAGTGCCGAACACGTCCTTAGTGTACTCTAATTTTCTAGATTGGAGTTGTTGAAATAATTACTTAGCTTGTTTACAAAGTATCTCTCTCTCTCTCATACACACACAAAAAGTATCACAAAATTGACATCATCAATGGTTCTAGACGGGAATTTTAATTTATAAGGAAGCGACATGTATACAGTTTTGAGGAAAGATATGCAAGCCATGTTTTTTTTTAGTAATAATTAATAGATTTATAAGCTATTTAATTGACTAAGGTTTTTTTTTCTTTTTTTTTTTTAGCCACAAGAGCGGATAATGAGAATTGATCCCAAGATCTCTTGAAACCGAGAGGGGATCTCTAACAACTTGAGCTATCCCTCAATCTCAGGTGACTAAAGTATTTAAAATTAAACTAGTGTGTGGCCTATACTGAATTGCTACTTTAAGACACAATGACACAATGTTAGTATAAAAATAAAGAGAATTTTAATAATATCACTTTCTAGTGTCTTGACCAAAGATATATTTAATAATAAAGAGACTATTATTCCTCTTTTTTTTTTTTTTTTCAGGCTATGCTTACTCAAAGATATATTTAATTATGTGTATATAATTAACCTAACTTGTTATTGGCTAAGATGGTAAGAAATGTGATTTTATATCCATGAGGTTCATTAGTCGAAACTTGATTGTGGAACGCTTACTTGGGATCGTTTGAAGACATGGGTGTATAAGGTTGGATTATTAAAAAAAAAATTAATCAAAAAGTTGGATTAATAATAAAAAAAAATAGACAAAAGATTATATTTTTAAATTAAATTTTTGTACTGCCTCTTTTTTTTTTAATTATTTGCAACTATGGGGTATTATTTGTGAGATATAAAATACTCCAAAGTTGCAAATAATAACAATCGGAGGTAGTATTTTATATGAAAATGTTAAAAATATTAGTAAAATTATGTAGCTACAGATAATAATGATAACTTTTTTTTTTAAACAAATCAATTCATTGATAAAAACCCATACGACACCTACAGGTGAAATATAAATTAGCAAATAAAAAAATTGAATCAAATTAGGGTTTCCTTCATCAAAGCTACGATCGTTGAAAAGATCTTGCAATGTAGTACATCTCTTCGCACACTTCGCTACAATATACCTCCATTTTGGAGAGACGGTCTAATGATTTGTTGTTGCCGTAAGGATGACTTTCATTTGATTCGCTTGAACGTATTTGAAAATAAATTTGACAACCGTTGGGATCTCGAACAAATCTTTACCAACGAATTAACAATAGAGAAAAAGATGTTACCTTTTTTTATAAACTCTTACATATAAATAAACCTTAAACATAAACAAACAACTAAACTAACAAAAATGAACTAAAGACTCCACCATAGGGAGGCAGACGAATATCTACATTACTCATGTAGATTTATTGAGACCTAAATTGCAAAGCTAAAAAAAATAAGGGAAAATGGTCAGAAAAAGTCTTAATTCCGAAGAAATTAAACTATTTTCGACCTAAACGACCAAGATTTGGGAGAAATCCTAGAAGAGAGGAGGAGAGAAGAGGTGTGGGGAGGTGAGATATTTTTTTCTTGCGTTAGATATCCAACTAATAATAATTGACAACATGAATCATGAATCGTGAAATGATATTTTTCCAATCTATCTATGTCAAAAAATTGATCAAAGCACAGATAATTAGAATAATGTGTCAATGAAGACTTTTTGACATATTGTTACAGACTCACAATGAGCAATCTTCAAGATATCAATGACTCCACATCAAAGATTTGTTTAATTTGACATTTCTTTATTTAGGTAATTGTAATCAATGGCTCCACATCAAACATTGCATCGATTTTTTTGATACTTAGTCCCCCGTCACTATAATTGTAACCATAAGAACTTTGATTGCTATTGCTTGCATTTTTTTTTTTACTCCATATCCTGTTACGCGTGAACATCGGAAATATGTTGTTCAATGTCGGAAATATGTTGTCATACAAAAACGAAAAGAAAAGGAAAAAAAATTACATTAAGATTTGAAGTTGTCAAAAAAAAATTGAAGTTGATCAAATTAAACTTCAGACAAATTTAAATATAATCAAACTTAGAAAAAGCTTTTCAAACTTTTAAATATAATCAAACTTCAATTTTGAAGTTGCCTAACATTTCAAACTTCAGACTTTAAAGTTGAATTCAAACTTTTCAATAAACTTCAAATTTGAAACTTCAAACTTCAAACTTTAGATTTGATGTTGCCAAACTTTTCAAATCACATTAAAATTTGAAATTGCCAAACTTTTCAAACTTTTAAATATAATCAAACTTAAGATTTGAAGTTACCAAAAAAAACCAAAAAAAAAAATCAAATTGAGATTTGATGCTGCCAAAAAAAATTTAAATATATATAATCAAACTTCAGACTAATAGCCTAAGGGTCTAGCTATTTTGATTTACTAAAATAAGCTAAACTGAATTGTTTATGAGAGATTGAAATCAGGAAATGAACTGAACTGAACTGAAATTAAGTTGAAGAGAACAATCATGGAATATAATCAAACTACAGAAAAACTTTTTAAAGAGTTATTAAGCCTACCTAATTTTGATTTAAAATGAAAGATCTGTACAATTTAAAGAAATCAGACTAATGGTCTTAGTCAATGAATATAAAATTATATCCTTATAAATGAATAATTTCCCTCAAAATTGCTTAAAGAATAAATAATTCCCTATTTGCGTCGATTTTAAAACTAATTTCTATTATATTGTCCACGTAGGAATGATGGTAGCTTTGTTGAGTCTTTTTTTTTTTTTTTTTTTTTAATTCTCATTCATTGAAGAACCGCCAAAGTAACCGGTCCAGATAGGCTTAGTAATAATTTGACAATTTGATGTAAATTAAGGCTAATTTTACCTTTTTTTTTCTAATACACAACTCATTACACACAACTAGTATAGAGTATTGATGAAATATTGTGTCCTTTGTTTTCTGTCTACTAACCTTTTCTCTTTTTTTTTGACAAAGACTTCTTATAACCAAAAAAAACAATCAAAAGGAACTAAAGAAGACAAGACAAAAGGAAAATACTCGCTAAAAAGACGATAAAAGGAGCTGACGACGACGAGCACGGACAGCCAACCAGTGGACAGGGGCTACCTCAAGGCGAGAAACCTTGTGAATCTAACATGAACTAAAGCAAGAAATATGTCCCTGATCACATCAATCAACCAAAAATAGGAAATATCATCAGAATAAGAGCGACGCTGCACGGAAGCAAGGACTGCACTGTCAGGGTAAAGGATAGGATTTTAAAAAACCCTCCGCCTAGCAGCCTGAAGAACCCAAAGACAAGGCTGTAATTCCGAATGCAAAGCTGAAGAAGTTCGACAAGCTCTGGCTCCTCCACCTAGAACCAAGGGAGAAAAGAACTGTCAAAATACCCAACCTGCACCTGCCATTTGATCAGCCCTAAGCCAAGCACCATAAAAAATAATATAACAATCCGAATTGGCAGGAGCAGAATCCAAGACCTGTAAATGACTAAACAAAACTGGAGGAAAAGGAGGTAAACTGAGATGCTGGGAACAAGAAGTGGAATTTCCGACGCAAGAGCATCAGAGTGCCTCACAACCCATTCAGTGAAAATCTGCAGAATTGAAGCTGGAGAGCAGACTGCCTGTCTGAAAATAATTGCATTGCGAGTTAACCAAATAGCCTAGAGAAAGGAAACCAACTTACCAAGAGAATTCCAACTTCGAGACCTCCCATATAAAAAACCAACGTAGTAAACCAAAGAGCAAACGATTGATCTTGTAAGAGAAAAGGCTGGAGACCCAGAGAAGAAGAAGTCAAAAGCTGAGAAACAATCGTACAGTAGTCTCAAAATAGATGAGAAGTAGTTTCCAACTGATACCGACAAAAGACACTTATTACTGGATTAACCGGGATTTCCCGAGCATGCAAAATACCGCAAAGAGGTAACGCATCATGAAGCAACTTCCAGCAAAACATCCGGAACTTGGGAAGGAGAGGCATGCCCCAAATGTGCTTCCACCAAAGAGTAGGAGCTGGAGCACTGATTATAGAGTGCATTGATTAGCGGATTAACAAAGCATAAGCTGATTTGGTAGAGAATCGACCATCGCGCGTAAACTTCCAATAAACAAAATCATCCATCATTTTTTGCGGACGATCAGTCGATAAAATCCTAGTAGCAGTGACATTATAAAAAAAAAAACTAATGAATCTTAAGAGTGTCCCA
Source organism: Chenopodium album (assembly GCF_948465745.1). NCBI lineage: Eukaryota > Viridiplantae > Streptophyta > Magnoliopsida > Caryophyllales > Amaranthaceae > Chenopodium > Chenopodium album. The sequence goes on along the minus strand of NC_137836.1, from coordinate 1,586,051 downwards.
CGCGTAAGAACGCAGATTAACGATAGAAGAAACATGAGTCGAGACCTCCGACTCACTTAAATCTGGCCTAAAAGACACAGGCCCCCAGGAGCCCAAAACATCGTCGAGAATATAAACTTGAGACCCCGATCCCACTTTCCAGCCAATTCCCCGCTCCAAGGTAGCCTGAGCTTCTAACAGACCCCGACAACCCCAAGAAGGCCGAGAAACCCGAGCTAAGTGAAAAGACCGAAACACATGGTATTTTGCAGATAAAACCCTAGAGACCAAAAGCTGAGGATGTGTGAAGAGTCGCCAACGTTGTTTAGCCAACAGGGAGGAATTAAAACATTGTAAACTTCTAAGCCCCAAACTGCCTAACCCCTTAGGAAGCTGAAGTAAGGAAGAGGAGCGAAAAGCTATTCCTCGAGAAGAGGGAGAGGAACGCCACCAAAAGCGAGCCAACATCCTATCCACCTATTGACAAATGGAAACTAGGACCTTGAAAACAGATAAAATATGATTGAAAGAAGCAACAAGGACCGAGTTGATTATTACTAATTTGGCAGCAGAAGAGAGCCGGAGAGAGACAAGATCGGAGAAACGTTTCGAAACTTTATCAATTAAGAAACGGAAGGTCGAAACTTTACTTCTTCCCAAGTCAATCGACAGACCTAAATAAGAGTCCAAAGAGTCTCTACACTAAAGGCGGAGGGAATTGGCCAGATAATCTCGATAATATGAAGGTGTATTTGGGCTAAACTTAACAAAGGATTTCTGTAAATTAAACATCTAACCAGACATGCTACAGATTTCCGACAACAAACTCATCAAATAATCATAAGCAGAAGGAAAGACCTGGAAGAACAGGAGAGAATCATCAGCAAAGAACATATGCGAAATCGAAAGGGTTCCCCGAGAGAAACCTGACTCCTTTAAATAAATATCGCTCTCTTCTGCTTTACGCAACATGGCTGAAAGAACCTCCAGGCAAAGAACAAACAAATACGAAGAAAGTGGATCACCCTGCCTAAGCCCACATTGTGGATGAAAAGTGGACGACGGATCTCCATTAACCAACACCTGATAAGAGGCAGAGGTGTTTCTACTAACTTTGGTTACCTTTAACATGCACTAATAATAGGCAGAGGTAGCTAGAAGAGTGTGCCTTGTGACAAGGGTGGAATGCTTCATGAAGGATTATAATATGAGTAAAGAAGAAGTGTTGCAAGTATTTAAAAAAATTATTGATGATGAATGGGAAGGATATTGTAAATGAAGGGCCGCTAATCAACCCATGCCCTAACAACTATGATCACTTGTCCAAGCTTGTCTACAATTGGATCCTTAGTTTAGCTCGTGTAGCAAAGGCTCTCTATAGGTTCGGTGATGTCTTCACCTTTGTCAATTACACAGTCAAAGAAGATATTATTTCAACCTATAGTGGCATATTTAATATGGGTTCTTATTAAATTAGATTTTGAGAAAATTTGTAATTCTAAAGCTAGAAAAGCTAGTCTTGATAAATACCGAGTAATTTTAATACTAAATAATAATGAACATATAATATTACCTTTTTTTGTTGGGTTTCGGCTTTATATCTTTAAAATTTATTCTTTGTCCATTTTATCACTACTAAATTACTAAGGGCCTGTTCATATTTACTTATTTTCAGTTCAGTTCAGTTCAGTTCAGCTCCAATCAGTTCAGTTCAGTTCAGTTCAGTAAATATGAACAGGCCCTAATAATATATGAGGAATATTTAATACAAAACAATAATTAATAAATCATAAATTTCTTAGATTCCAATTTAAAAAAAGTTATATGTATTTTTAATACACACGACCTATTGGTAACCAACCTTTATGGTTACATAACACGACTATTGTCTCGTTGGTGTAGTATAAAGAGACCAATTGAAAACACGTTGATCAATGTCCAAAAACAAGAGACTGTATTTTTTTGTGTAATATTTTTGGAGATGAAGAGGAAGAACTGTATTTTGTGTATCTGTGTGACAATGAAGAGGAGGAGGCTTGATTTTGCATACAAAGTACAAACATATATCATATATGATGTGCAAAAGAATCAATCAAAATAAGATTAATTTAGCTTTTAATCAAGAAGCAAACGGCTAAGCTAAAAAAAAAAAGTAGCAATATATAGATAATGGCACAAAGAATATTATAATGGCCAAAAGTCAACTAATTGATATTAATCATTAATCAAGCAAATTTGTACTTGATCTTTTGAAATAAACGTACTTAGACTTGAAGTTTTACCTCGGTGATAGACTGATAGCTAATAACTCTAATATGTTATCATTATGCATAATCATCAAATGATGGTTAAATAAAAATGGGTGAATAACTGAATAGTACAGAGTATCAAGGTCTTTTTTTATTTATTTTTTCCTAATATACAATTAGTGGGATGTTTCAATCATGGTCATCCTAAAAATGACCACTAATATTCCTAAATCCTATTGATTGATTTTTCCTTTATTTTAAATTTTGAGAGATATCTATGGTATTTGATGGGACGTATTTAAAACGTGATCGTGTGTTGAGAAATTAGATAATTAGTATCGAGTAGTAGAAATTTCTCTTGTACGGAGTATTATCTATAATACTACCTTCGTTTTAAATTAGTTGCAAAATGAAATATTTTATATATTTCACAAATAAAATAATACCCCAAAATTACAACTAATATGAAACGGAGGTAGTTCTACGAATACTTTGTACAATGGAAATTCACTTGTTTTGCTTAACGACAAACAAACAAAAAACAAATTCTTCCATCTATGTACTCGTACAAGTTTACTGTTCTAACAAATAAAGCCAAAATCCTCACCTAGATATCAACTCATGCCATTTCATTAACATGCCTAATACATTGGACATTTGGACATACACTTGTTTTGGGTCCAACATCAACATGCCAATTGAAACACCAAACCAAGCATTGTGTTGCACTTAAATTGTTAATATTTGCATGAACAGCCAGAATTATTCAATGTCCTAAAAATATATCAACATATACACAATCTAAGATATAGGTCAATAAAAATGAGATCATTCAATTCCATAACAATTTGGCCTCGATCTCACTGACCTTGTTGCATTATCTGGTAAGTTTGTCACTGTATGCACCTCTGCTAATATTAGCCTTCTGACAAGGATCATAGCGCGTACAAGTCTTTGTTACTCGTTACATCAGACCTATAATTTGTGTAAATTTTATGACTTCCCCCTTATGCTATTTGTTATACGTAGAACTTTTATCATCGTCTTAAGACATCTTATAAGAGGTTGTGTTGCTTATTGCACACTTGCACCAATATATATTCCGGTCTAAGTTATACATCAACATTTTTTAGTAAGGTCATTAACTAGTATTGAGTGTGTAGGTGCTCATACGATTGGACGTGTTCACTGCTCGATAATGAAATCCTTGGCTATATAAATCAGCTCCTCCAGGAAACCCAGGTTTAAATCCATCGTACTTGGCGAAGTTGCAAGAAACTTGTCCCCAAAATGGAGATAGGGATCCTGAGACAGATCTTGATCTTGGAAGCCCTAGAATATTTGACAATAGCTATTTCGTCAATCTTCAGATTAATGTAGGCCTCCTAATCACAGATCAAGATCTATATTCAACTTCTGGATCACCCACTACTGTAGATCTTGTCAATAATTATAGTCGTAACCTAAGCATGTTCTTCGACCAATTCGTCCGCTCAATGATCAAGATGGGCAATATCAACCCCTTGACTAGGAACAATGGAGAAATAAGGTTAAATTGCAGGAGGGTTAATAATCCTAATTAGAATTTTACCTGAAATTCGGAAATCTTATAAAAAGGCCGAATTAGGAGGGTTATAGCATTAGAAGCTTAAAGCGTCGAATTAGAAGAACGCCACTATCCCTAACAGCCTTGCTAATATGAATTATCATTTCATCACTGCGTCAAGGAATAGCCGAATAAATGTACTTATGCATAAGCATTACACGTTCATGTAGTATAACTATATGTTTTCTAAATAGTAGACAATAATTAATTGAGGTCATTTCCGATAATTGAGAGCTTAAAGTTTCAATTATGAATTTCACATTAGCTCTATATAGGCCTCTGTATTTGTCAAAGATAGGCATTGTTTTCATAAGACTACTGCAATGAAATACGCCAATAGGCCTCTATATTTGATGTAAGTTTCTAAAAAGGAATGATAAACAAAATAGGCCAAAGAGCCAGCAAAAATTATGAATGAAAATTAGTCTTTCAGAAGTACAAAAAAAGCCCAAAACCGGGAACTAGTTTAAAACTAACAACAAAACAAGTAACGTAATGCTGAACTCATTGCAAAACTGTCAGCTGAAAGCATTAGACATGAATTTCTAGAATCAACTGTTCACACAAGACCTCATGAGACAAACATTGCTCAAGTTCTAGCAGGTGGTGCACCAGGGCGAGCTGGTGCTTGACCAGGCTTAGGTGTATCCTCCTGATCAATGAAAAGAAACATATGTTATTCATCTTCCAAATTCTACAAAACTACTACCATTAAAAAAAGACATGGGCAAACACCACCATAAAACTTTGGCGGCAGACCGCAGGGGAATGAGGTTTCAAGTTATATCAATTTACGTTATACAGTAATAAAACAGGAGTTCACCAGCTAAGGCATGTTTATTAAAGAACAGATTTAAGGTTTTTTTTTAAAAAAAAAAAAACATATAATCCATCCTGTTTCTACAATTGCCCAGCACCCATCAGATAGGGGGATAAAACCAATATAACAAACTGAAAAGTTACACAAACATATCAACCCTCCTAGCTCCTAAAACAATATTCGTATAAAATTGGACTGCGACTGCACTAGGAAAGCAAGGAAGCATTAAACCTATTTATCTAAATTCTAACAGCCACATCAACACAAGCTATACAGCCTAAAGAAGAGCAAGTGATGGTTCAGGACTTGATTAATACAGTCAAATTAGAACAGTCATATCTTACATGCAGGGCGCAAAATATGACCGAACATGTAAGAATTAGGATTCAAGCACTAACATAAACACTATGAACAAGGAATTTCAGAATAGGGTCATGTAGTGTAGAACAATTCAGTACATCAACAAGATTCAAGCAGTTTGCAGTGACTAAACTATTCAGGGTTAAATACTCAGTCGACTAGAGACAATACCTTGCGTCTGTAACGCTGTGGTGGCTCACGGACTCTTCTCTTCTCACGTGATCGAACTCTGACAACATGTGAGTGAATAGCACAGGAGACACAGTATTGCATCTTGGTGTAGAGCTTAGGAAGAGTGTAACCTAAAATACATACATCAAAATTCACATTTAGTCCATTCCTCAGAAGGGGAAGTACCAGCAAAAAGATGAAAAACCGGCACATATGTACGACATCAACACAAAATTATTACCATCATAAACACAAGCTTCCTGGACATCCCTAACAGCAGCTTGCTCCACAATGTTCCTCACAAGGAATCTCTTGATTGCCTTGTCCTTTAACAACAAAAAACAGAATTTCAAAAAGACATTAACTTCAAAATCATGACCATTACTTAAATTCGCAATACAACAACAACAGAGACTTAGTCCTAACATGATTTGGGGTCGGCTAACATGATTTGGGGTCGGCTAACATGAATCGTCACAAGGAAACATCCGCAAGAATGTAAAAACTAAAATAAAAAATTGCTTAACTAGTTCAAGATGTCCATATAATCATTATAAAATCTCAAAATATTATCAATGAAATCGAAACAGTTTCATAACTAATGCAACTTACTAACATGAATAAAATTAAATTAACATGCCCAAAAAATATAATCTTTGGATCAAACAAGCCAAAATTTCAATAATTAAATCATCTAAAAAAGCACAATATCGAACTAAATCTCAGCATTATATAATAACACATAAAATTGGAGAGCTTTTATACAAAAAAATAAAAATAAAATAACAACTGAAAGTAGTATAATTAACATCAAAATTAAGAACAAAATTAGTGAAATTATAAAAGAAGAAGACCTTAGGGCAGCATTTGCCGCAGTTGGAGCAGCGAATGAAATTGACATGACCACGGCCGTGTTTGTTGCGACCTCCATTTCTCCTCTTGAACGTCTGAATCACAGAAAAAACAATTGAGAAAGAAATCAATGAAAATACAAACGACGATTAAAATCAACAGAAAATTAGGAGAGAGAAAATGGAAAAATGACGAACCATGGCGATGAAAGCTTCAAAACCCTAACAATGGCGATCTGAATACTCAACGGCTGAGCAAATTTATTTAGGGTTTTTGAATGAAGAAGGAATATGGGAAGAGGTTGTGTTTTATGATGAAGTGGTGGATTGGATTTTGGAGATTGGGTTACGAATGTTTTGGGCTGGGCTAATTAAGCCCAGTTTGTAAATTTGTGAGAGTAGTGGTAAAAATTGGATTAGCTTTTGCATTTATGGTTTCGTTATTTCGTAGGGGTGTTCACCTCTAGACCCGGACCTGAAACCCGACTTAAACCGAACTTGTTTGAACTGGACCAGACCGGTCCCGTAGATTCAGGTGCAGCTCCCGATTTTTAAAAGTAGGGGATTTCTAGTTTCAGATCCTGTTTGTTCAGTCCAAAACCGAACCAGACCTACTTTTTAGGTTTAGACCGGAACCGGAGTGGACAATTTTGGTCTGATTTCCGCTCCTCAAAGATTCTGATCCCGGTCTAATCTGGTTTCGAACTGATGTACAGCCCTACTCGTAAGAAATAGGTAGAATTAACAAAATTGACACGACTTGTGGGAACCTCGATTGAAATTTGTAAGACTAAGGTTAAATCAACCTCGTTTGAAAATTGTAAGACTGAGATTTGTACTTCGTAGTTGTTTTCATAAACATATGAATGAACAATAGTTTGTATCTGATTAGAATTAGATGGGAACTTAACTTGATTGACTCAACAACAATACCAGATCGAATTGACATGGTCGAAATGAGTTACTTGTCCGTTTTAGCTATAGGTGAGCAGAAACATGTGAAACTGCAACAACATTTTTCATGGGGCAAAGGCAAAATATAAATTGAATCAAACACATACACGTACCATATATCATGTCTTCCTTAATCATCTTTTCATTTATCCGTGAAAGTATAAGCATATATAAGTATATAACATACTTCGTACGTAGTACTAGTTACATTACTAAGATTGAATGATTGATGATGATGGATTGGAATAGCTATATAACTGTTGTAAGGATGATTATAATGTTGAGCAAAATTGTATTGTATTTAGGTATGACATGTATATTTATAGTATTGTTTTTATTTGGTATATAGATTGACATGTAGGGAAATTGTATCAGACGGAATTCAATTTAAGGTCTTGGTTACTAGCCAGTCCACTAATAGAGCAACAAATGTACTTGGTATAACAGTATTATACTTAATTGATTTAAATTTAAAAACATTTATATCATGGTATCTTTAATTATTAAAGTGTAGGTAGTTATTCAATTATGATAATAATTATATTACCTTCAATTCCATGAATTAAAAATGGAAGGGTGGAATAGTGGATCTTCATTGTTCTTAATTTTGAGGTCAAGAAATAATTAATTACTTGACTCTTCATACTCTCCATGAGCTTACAGACGATCCAACCCTTTTAATCATCGTATTATTTGCTGGTGACTCTTTAGACTTTAGAGCTCTAGTGTATATGTAACTGTATGTACGGACTTTTTCCTGCAGATTCCTCTAAAAATAGACTTTAATTACTTAATTAATCAAAATTAATAACGTAATCATGGATCACGACAAAAACAACTAATGGTGGAAGCTTGATTTGTCGAATCTACTGATACTGTATTATAAATCCGGCCTCTTGGTGTTTTATACTAAGGGTCTGTTCATATTTACTGAACTGAACTGAACTGATTGGAGCTGGACTGAATTGAATAGAACTGAACTGAATTGAAATGAATATTTTATGAGAGAGGAAAATTAGAAGCTAAATTGAACTGAACTGAACTGATTGGAGCTGAACTGAACTGAACTGAACTGATTGGAGCTGAACTGAAATTAAGTAAATGTGAACATGCCCTAAGTAGTCTTTGTCTGGTGGGAATTAGAGGGGAGGATAAAAGAATCCTAATTTTTTTTTTCCGCTCCTTGAAATCATAATTGGTAGGGATTGAACCTTGATTTCATTTGAAGTTACAAGGTAAAACCCTTTTTAAAATCAACAAAAAAATACATTTTTTTTGTATGTGTAGAAACTTCTACCCACTTATTATTATTATTAAGATTTCGAAGGAGATTTGGTAATCAATTTTCGTCTAGAAGAAAAATATTACGGAGCATAATGAATATGAAAAGTTGATCGAATTTTTTGTATGTGTAATTGTCATTTGAAACACTATGAACAAACACGCACGAAAACATTCATAGTACGCACCCATTACTCCATTAGTCATAAATTGGAACTTATAGTATCACATTTATAACTTATGAAGTAGTAATTTCTAGAGCTTTCACGATAATGGAAATGTTAATCATAATTTGTTGATCACGTTAATTAAGTAGAACTTCCACGAGCAAATCTCCACTAATATGAAAGAGGCTAAGTAAACAAGTGCCTCTATTATGTTGGATGAAAAGTTGAATTTCTTAATTAGCTAGCAATAATAATGGCGACCACTTTTCCCTAAGAAAATCAAGAATGTAACAAACACACTTAGCTTTTTTTGCAATGACTATAAATTCCTCAGCTCATTCCTAATTAAATAATATTATATCATTGACAATGAGTTTTTAGCTAAAGTCAAAATAAAAAGTGAAATACTTCCTCTATTTCTTATATTTACAACACACCTTTTTAATGCACTATTTAAAAAAGTAATTTGAAAAGGTAAATGGACGAATTAAGCTATTGTATAAAACTTAAATAAAATTATATATAATATAAGAGCTTAACACTTTATTAATTATTATGTGCCAAACTATATCAATTAATTTATCCGTTACCTGATCTTATATCTTCCTTAAAGTGAGAAATACAGGTTCATGCCCTAGATTTGCGAAGTTCGTTTATTTGATGGCATGAATTGTAAAATAGTGAGAAGAGCGTGCCCCTTAGTTCAAGTATTTTGACAGCTCACTACAACTTGCAATTGCTCTGTTAGACCAAAATTTTGGACGCCAAGTTTGTGCCAAGTAGAATAGTCGTTAGTTGCCATATAACGCTTGTTAACTACGGTTAGTTACTGTATATATTATACTGTAGCAAATTTCAAAATGACCCAAACATGCATTATTATTGCAAAATAGGTGAGCTAAGCCATTCAATAAGAGAATGGAAATGGTATTGCCATTCAATAAGAGAATGGAAATAGGTCTCCTTAAAATTCATGGCGAAGTGGTGTGTTGCAAGTAAATTTAAAAAGGAAGAAGTATTTTACTGTATTAAAACCGTATATTATTGTCGCTTGTCATTAAAAAATATTAAAATAAAGAAAACTTTTAGAAATGGGGATTATCTCTTCTTTGAAGCCTCACCTTTTCGCCGAGATTCTGGACAACCAAATAAACATGTCAAAGCCACGATGGGTGATGAGCATGAAATTGACCCAAAAACACACTTGCACCTCTATAGGAAGCACTTAAAAAGGTAGCAAGTGACATCCTATATACGAACTATATCATTCAAAATTTCTACTTTTCATTACACAAGTTATAAAGTTTTTTGTAGACTATATAATATTTTCATCCACGTGAAGTGAACTGCCCATACTGAAGTTGACAATCATGTAATATATTATATATGTGGCAAGTAGTATACCATTTTCTAGGACATAAATTATTACGAAGTAATAAATTTCGGATTGTGTATAACAGTTGTATATCCTATATGCTACACAAAATCGCATTTACACAAAAAATCAATATACTCCCTCAGTGCCATATTCCCAATATATTTCTTTTTTTTATTGCATCATAAGGGATTTTATGCTTGTCAATGTATTACTTTAGCTATTAATATCTTCAATTATACTTTTGTAAAAATTATAAAAATTTGATATTTGAAAAGTAGAGTTCGATACGAATCTATCTAGATCCCACATGATTATATTTTTCCTAATGTATAAATCACAAATGATGGTAAAAGAAGATTAAGTGAATAGTGTAAAAGTCCTAATAGTGCAATAAAATAAAAACGGAGGAAGTATAGTTTTTTTTTTTAAGAATAATATACAGTTATATAGTTCCTCTTTAGTATGTTTTCTCACTGGTATTTAAGAAACGGGAGGAAAAAGTAAAGGAAAATTTGTGAGGAAGGTCCTTTTAAGTAGACCTTTTTGTGACAAAGACCCTTTTATTAAAAAAATGTGGCACAAAAGGTCCTTATATCATGTTTAGGTTGTGAGGAAGGTCCTTTGACCATTTTCCGACGTTGACTTTTTTTATTTTCCGGCCAAAAAAAGTCACGTCTAAGTTCCCTTTTTCTCCCTCCTTTTTCCCCTTGTTTTTCCCTTTTTATTCGCCTATTAAACCCTAATTTCTGAAAACAATTACACTAAAACTTCAATTGTAATCCCATAAATTAAAATTGAAGGCTATTGAAAGTAATTCAAGGCTAATTCTCCCCACAATGAAAGAAAAAAGGGAACTTAATAAGTCACGTGCTTTACACGTGGCTTTTTTTGGCCAAAAAATAAAAAAGTCAACGCTGGAAAATGGTCAAAGGACCTTCCTCACAACCCAAACATGATATAAGGACCTTTTGTGCCACGTTTTTATAAAAGAGCCTTTGTCGCAAAAAGGTCTACTTAAAAGGTTCTTCTTCACAAATTTTCCGAAAGTAAATGAAGTATTTAAAAAAAAAAAGGTGAAAAGTATAATTATAGACAAAAGTTAGATAGGGGAAAGTGAATGAATTTCATAAATAGGTGAAAAGTACAATTATAGACAAAACTTAGAAAGAGAAAAATAGAAAATGGAAAAAAGTACAAAGCATGTGGAAAATTTAAGGGTAATTTAAGAATTACAATGAATAAAGTTAAAAAAAAAAAAAAATGAAGGTATAATAGTCTTTACCTACTATCCATGCATAAATAGAAACAAGAATAATATTTTAGGTTTCCAAAGTCCAAAATAGGAAAACAAGAACTATAACATCGGACGGAGGGGTTATTTTTTTTAGTCCTATATATCTTTTTTATTCCTACACATTCCCCCCCCCCCCCCCCCCCAAGATATTGGGCATCATGCATAATGCAAATCCTGACCTTGAATATATATAGAATTATAAATAGATCAAAACTTATGTAAAATACGTAGTATAAGATTGCAAGCATACCTCCAATCATACATTAATGTAAGGTCATTTTTGTAGTTGAATGAATTTTAAAATAGATAAATAAATAAAATCTAGCTATGTGTTGTGTATTGTTCATAATCATTGAAATATTTTGTATAATACAAGTATATGTTAAATGCAGAACCAAGATATGGATTTCAATTCAGTTCAGTTCAGCTCCAATCAGTTTAATTCAGTTCAACTCAATTCAGTAAATCAGAACAAATCCTAAGTGTACAGAATTGAAAATCCATTTTAAACTAATGTAAATCCGTACCGTATACATCATATATAGTTTATTATTCAAATTTTACAATGCTTAGGGTGAGTTTATTGGTGAGTCTTGAGTAGAGTCTAAACTCAAGACTCACATACAAGACTATATAATTTTTGCAATAAAGTGGTGCAAGACTATAGGGAGTCTTGAGATGAGTTTTGGATTCTAAAACTCATCTTAAGACTCTACAAATTTACAAAAAGCAATCTGATTTTTTTTGTTGGCCAATAAAGAGCTGCCAACTCATCAGCTCAAAAAAGTTGTTGCTTTTTATAAAAGAAATAGATATGTAAATAGTGAATCTGGAGTGAGTCTTGGGATAATGTGTTAAAAGTAGAGAAAGTCTGGTATGAGTCTTATAATTAAAAAAATAATTTAACTTTAGTGAAAAGCTGACGTGGTAGAGCCTGAGTTAAGAGTCTCGGTCCTGGGATAAACATACCCTTATTACTGGTCAAGATGCACGCATTGCATGGACGTACAATAATTCATGTACATGGCAGAATAAGCTCTAAAAGGGAGAGCTAAATTGTTCTTAAATAGTGGCCTAGCTAGTTTCTATTAGTATTAGTGTAGCTTTGATCACTTTGCATCATATCGTTAAACGATCACATCAAATTCATATTATGTGATTCATTTTCCTTTTCTTCATAAACCACAATAGTAATTTGTACTGTTTTAACAATAAATAACTATATAAATAAATAAAAGAATATAAATAAATAAAAGAATATAAATAAAGAAAATTACTTTCTACTGTTCACTTTTGAAAAAAAATAAATTCCAAAAAAAAAGAATAAATTCTTGTCCTATTGTTCTTGTTTTATCATGTTAAGAGCTATTTATTGGACATGCACACTTAGAGTGGAAAGCTCCAATTTTGTTTTTAATTTGCACGCCGTACATATATGGTACCTTCAGGTTTATTTTTAGGTGTTTTTGTAATGTAATATACTTAAGAGTATATTCTTTCTTTAACATGACAAATTAAATAATGAAAAAATAAAATTAATTATGTAATACACGTATATGAGTAATCGTGTAGTTAGTTAGTTATCTTAAGGCTATGATGATAGGTCTCAAATTAAATTCAGAGTTCTATCCTTGTGTAAAAATATTACTACTAGAAAACAAGCAAATTACGACGGACTGGTTCCGATGGACCCGAAATTCCGTCGAAAAAAGTGAAATTTCCGACGGATATAAATTCCGTCGAAAATTTCCGACGAATTTAATATTTCCGACGGAATTTATATCCGTCGGAAATTTCCAACGGAATTTATATCCGTCGGAAAGTAATTAAAAAAAATTAAAATAAATTTCCTAAACCCTAAAGCAGCCCCTTCCCCCTTTCTTATTTCCGCCTATCTTTCTCTCTCTTATGTTTCTGCTCTCTCTTTCTCTCTCTCCCCTCCTTCGTTCTCCCTTTCTCATTCCTCCTTCCTCCTTCGTTCTCCTTCTCCTCCTTCCCTCTTCTCCTCCGTTCTCCCCTCTTCGTTCTCTTCTCCTTCTCTTTCCTTTCTTCTTCTCTTCACCGCCCTTTCTCTCTCCTTCGTTTCTTTTCTCTTCACCTATATCAAACACCGACAACAACAGCGTTACAACACCAACCGCAACATGAAGCTCCTTCAACCACCACCAACATCAACCGCAACAGCGACGCAACACCACCAACAACCGGGCATCAACATCAAACCCAACAACCACCGTCTTTTTTTGGTAGATCTTGTTTTAATTTAGGGTAGATTCGTAGATCTAGTTAATTTTATATGTAATTGTAATGATATATTGTAAATTTAAATAGATAATTGTATATTTATATATTTGATTTAATTTTTGTTGATTTATCATCGTTTTATTTTATGAAATTTTGATTAAATATGTAGATCTACTGGTTTTGAGTTTTTGTGTGTTATTTCTTGCTTTTGTCGTGTAAATTTTTGTTTTTTAGGTTAATTTATGGTTTTTTGGGGTTAATTTACGGTTTTTTGGGCTAATTTTTTGTTGTGTTGGTGTTGGTGGTGGTGTATGGTGGTGGGATAGGGTCGATGGTGGTGTGTGGTTGTGGTTGGGTCTAGATGGGGGGGGGGCTGGTGGTGTGTGGTTGTGGTTGGGTCTGGATGGGGGGGGGACTAGTGGTGTGGGGTGGTGGGAGGCTTTTTTTTGTTTTTTTTAAAGAATTTTTCGACGGAATTTCCGTCGAAAAATTCCGGCGAATTACATTATTCCGACGGATTTTCTCTGAAAATCGTTTGTTGCCGACAGATTGAATTCCGTCGGAATTTCCGTCGGAATAGTGTTTTCGGCGGAAATTCCGTCGGAAAAGCCGATTTTCCTACAACATGTATTCCGACGACCCGTTACGACGAAAATTCCGTCGTAAACCCTATTTCCGACGGAATTTAGGGTGTTTCTGACGGAAAAATTCCGTCGTTATTTGCATGTTTTCTAGTAGTGGATAGGAGTACAACATTTGCTAACTTTGATTTAGAAGAGGGGAAAATAGGTGTTTTTGATTAAATGGCGATAATTTATAAAAATTATATTGATCTTAATTAAGTGATAGAATTACATTTCAGAATTTAATTTGATTATTACAAACTTTATTTTCAAAGTTATGTATGATATGTGTTAATTGTACTTGAAATCTAGTGAAATGGCAAAAGGCCAACTCAAATGCACATATCTCTTAATCCAAAAGTAATCTTAAGATGATTCTAGTTGGAGGTGATAGCTTGTTTCAAGAGCTTTTCAACGGTAGGTCATATGCCCAATTTTGATAAGATACGAGAAAGTTATAACCGTTTTACGAAAGATTGTCGAAGCTGCATGGGGAAGGGACATGGACGTGCCCTACATAGCACGTCCGTGCCTAGTTGAGTAAATTAAAGACATTTTTACAAAATATTTTTAGGTATCTTATGACAATAGCATTGGGAAATAATTTAGGGTTTCCTTATATTATATAAGCAACCACTAGGTGGACAATTATTAAGCGCTTAAGTGCTCATATATATTAGTTTAGCCAATTTAAACCTATATGTAACTCCACTTTAAAGATTTTGTGAGATGGAGAGTGTAGTATCTCCTTTGTTATCTCTCTTGTTTATCCTCCATGAAAGTTATTAAGAAAATATTATCCCTTACTCTGTGGACATAAGTCATGTTGACCGAATCACGTATATATCTGAGTATCCATCTCATCTATTTTTATACGCTGTTTCTCAATTTTACATTTTATATGATGTTGTCTATATAATGCCCTTATCAAACACATAATCTAAAAATTAAAATACAATTAGAAGATATTAATGGTAAAAATAGTACGCGTAAGATTTTGGTTTCAAGTATAAAAAGGGTGAGAAGCTAAGGCTTTTCATACTATGCTTGACAATAGGTGTAGAAGGTTGAAAACATGTCTTATAAATTGGGTCATGTATTTTAGACATTGACTCATACTTCATATTTGAGTAGCTTAGTATGTTGCTCAATTTGGTTTCGTGTTAGTTTGGATCACACATAATCGAGCAAGTAGTCCATACTCTATTGACTTATAATTGTTCCAGGAGTAAATAATGGCATAATGCAATTGTTGGTGTACGTAGTTGACATGTAGAAGTAATTTCTAGGATGAGTTTGTTAGTTAAATTCATAATATAATAAAGCCATTAATCACCTTATAATTCCCGATATTCTTAAAATTTAAATGGTGTAATTCAAATAAGGTAATCAATATAGGTCATTTTAAAGGCGTTTGAGTGATATAGATAAAAACCACGATCTAATGTACCCACAAGGATGCGACTACTTAAAAATAGGTACAAACGACATGCACAAATTAGGAAATTTACAACAGATCGAGTCAATGTCGAATAATGTCCGTCATAGTGAGATAGATATTGGAGATACTAATCAAATATCATGGTACTCACTAATTTGGTCCGCCATTATCAACAACAGTGAAGAAAATCTGGAAGCATTTTTGATATGAAGAGCATGAATTAACAGTATGTAACTATATACATATAATGCTTGTGACTGTGACATATTTGGAAATTATAACATCCTTAGCATATCTTATATATAATCCGTATCAATATGATAGCACAATAGCGTTATATATAAGCTGGTCTCCTAACTTCCGCACAATGCAATCTCCTATTTTGAGACAACATTACTCATAATAAGAAGATAAAGATTCCAATACTCGTGATGAAACACGTTTCTCCAAACGTACAAATTTATAAATAAGACTGTCTTATCATCTTAAAATCACCTAATAAGGTTTCCTCTAATCAAACAAACAAAGAAAAACTTTCTTCAAAATCATGGTTTCTATTGAAAATTGTTTTCCTTGAAAAGTGATTTTCCATGACAATTGTTTTCCTTCAAAACAAATGAAGCCTTAGATAAGAAATTCCAATTCTAGGGTAAGATGGTCTCACAAAATTTAGAAAGAGAGCGATAAAATAAAACGGTGAATACACCAATGATTTTGTCACGCACTCAAATAACCTCACAACTATTCATATACGCGGTGTATGTATGTTTCTCAATTCAAGCAAATTTTTGTTATACGCCTTTGTTGTTCATCGTTTGATTGGACATCATATGAACCTAGTCCGATTGTTATGTGCCTTTGTTGTTCATCGTTTGATCGGACCTCATATGAACCTAGTCCGATCCGGAGCTCCGGACAATCCTGTGTAACCAACCCTAAGCTGAAATACTCCAAAGGCCAGGATTATAAACTATATTCGTCACAAGGAGTTAAGACACGTACATCTCATGTGGTTGTATATTAAATTATTTAGTATTAACAAGTGTAATAAATATATTTAGCTTCTTTTTGTGACAAAGAGAATATGAGATTGTATTAACAAATACTAACAAATAATTTAACTTTGATCCATCAGTAGCTTTTACTTTACTATTGATTGTACAAGCAAGAAAAGTTTGCCCACTAACTAATAAATAAATTCAGCTAATATACTTTTACTACAGTGTCTCAAATGTGCCCATAATTGTAACCACAATGCATACAATAACGTTTAGGTTGGCAAAGATAAGATAAGCACTTTGATCTTATCATTTTAATGAATATATACCAAGAATTACTTGGTCTAATTAACGGTAAGATTTGTATCTCATAGCCTTTGTATGGGAGGATACTGATATTAGGCCGATAAGGGGTTTATGGGCCGGTTTCTTAGCCGGGTTCGGATTATTAGCTACTCTTGGACATACTGGTATTTGTGAAATCGGCATACATATCAGCTTGTCAGCAAGTGGCACGTGTCATCAGTAATTTGACACTTGGCGCAAGGTGGTCTGCATGCCATGCAGCCACCTGTCACGAGGATTATTATAAATAGTAGGTTAAGCTTCATTAATGAGGTTAGCATTTATTACTCTCTCTCTCTCTCTCTCTCTCTCTCTCTCTTCAACTTTCTCTCTCTTACTTCTCTTCTTAAACACATTCTAACTTTATCATCGGAGTGGTTATCCCCGGATCACCCCGGGGCTAGCTAACCTCTGTTCATTGTGTAGGTTCTCAGCTTGCCGATAAGAGTATCAGGATCTCGGACTCAGGTTCTCGGGTAATCGGATCCAGACAAAAACAGCCTTAAAAATAAGTTATAGAATCAAACTTCATACAGGATCTGTCGATACTTTGGGGGTGAGAAACTGAGAAATGTCTTACTTGCTCTTTCCTTATCAATCCTAACTCACAAGAGGTGTTGCCTACTAAACTGAGGTGGGTTGAATAATCTTAACAGATTCTAGACCAGTTAGACACATTTCCTTATAATAAAATGATGAAATACATTGAATTTATTAATTATGTTACATTGAAAGCTTCCTCAAAATGAATGCCATTGTGATCTACTCTCATAAATTTAATTTAAATTATCATTATTTAACATTTTGTATGTGTACATATTAAGGATTAAAATGAACAGAGAGAGGAGGTAAAATTGAAGGTTAGGTAATTCAAAGATAGGGCTTTTTAAAATATGTTCAAGACTCGTATTAGTTGTAAAAGACTAGAAGGAACAATGTCTAGATTAAGACTTTTGTTCTCTTTCACAACATTTGTGTACTTTTTATGTTGGTTGTAATGTACTTATTGATGTTGATATACTCCAAATAAAAGCATCACCAATTGGGTAAGGGATCAAAATATTTTGTGAGTTTGGAGATTTATTGCTCGCTTGAGGAATGGTAACTAATTCTATTTTCTTTTGAAAAGAAAGTAAAACTAACAAACAAATTGACAAGTATGTCACGTATTATGTGACATTATTCTTAAGGTGCAAGGGTTTATTCAAAAGGGTTCGTGAAAGAATGGTGATACTTTGTAGTGACCTCTTTAATTTCTTCGTGTGGATTTTACATGATCTTGACATGTTCTCATACTAACCTTGATTTCTTTTTTTAATTTTCTATATAGTCGATATTTTATTGCTTTATTTAACTTCATTTTTTTTGCCGGTTTTTTTACCTGTCTTTATTCATATTATGACACCTGAGGTATAAAAAACCCTTACTTTTGCATTTCATCATGTCCATTCAAACCCTTCATTAGAAAACTAACCATCCATTTTCTAAAGGAAATGGAGAAAATGGAGAAGATATCATGTTACTAGTTTCCTATCCATTCATAGTTCATTAATGTCTCCTCCTCCCCTAAACACCAACTTTGTATATAAAGTGCAATTTTTCTATTGGAGAAGAAGTTCAAATCATAAGTATCACTATATCACCCACATTTTTTTACTGAAAAAGATGAAAAGGTGGTCTAAAAGGCCATAAAAATATTATTAAGAGCCAACTGCCAAGTAAAGTGTTGTCAAAAAATAGACAAGATAAGATAAAAGAACTAAAGATAGTACCAATGGGCCTTCTTACATTAGTCAACTTGCTTTTGGCCAAGCAGTTAAGAGATGAAATTTATGAAAACTACATGTATATATCACTAGTGTGATGTTGGGCCAAATGGTAAATCAATTTTTGATATGATGCTTATCGTTAAACTTAAACAAAGGGGGAAAAGTACATATGAAATGGAACACTTTTCTTGTTTTATAGTTGTAATGTTTTAAACTAAGCTATTGACATATTGTACCACCTGGGATATTTTGTTAGATTCGTTTTAATGTTATTTAATAAATTATAACTTATATGATTGTTACTCATTGATAGATTACACGTATATATTTATGACTGAATTGTTATAAATCAGCAAAAATGTAATTAAGTCAAAGCATTGCAAATTTGCAACTAAAAAAAATTGAGGAAGTTTACAATGACAAGTTGAAAACATTTCACGGAGACAAGGAATGCCTCCTTATTGAATTGTTTGATTGCATTTACAGTAATTGTGACTTAGGGTCTGTTCTCTTACGTTGAAATTCAGTTCACTTCAGTTCAGCTTCTAATTTCCTTCTCTTATAAAATATTCATTTCAGTTTAGTTTAGTTCAGTTTAGTTCAATTCAGTTCAGTTCAGTTCAGCTCAATTCAGTTCAGTTCAGTTCAGCTCAATTCAGTTCAGTTCAGTTCAGTTCAGCTCAATTCAGTTCAGTTCAGTTCAGTTAATGAAAACAGACCCTTAGTCAAACTAGAGAAAATACAAGTTTATATATCTTCTTAATAAACAAAAAAGTGTTTATCTATTGGCAATTCTATAAATAAATCAACAACTTTTATTAAATGCGAGAGTCCTACTAATGTTGATTTATTGACGAAAATGTCATACTGACTGGGATATTTTGTTGATTGATTTACAAAAATGCCACTAGATAAACGATTTTTGTTTATCATGAAGATAAACTAGAGCTCCCTCGTTAAACTATAATATTTTTTTATATATCCAAATTATAAGTACTTTGTATTTGATAACTTTTAATTCTATTTGTAAATGTAGTATAATTCTTTGCATCATAGTTCAAAGTGGGATTTGTTAGAATGGAGAAAAAAAAATGGAATGATTATACTATACAGAATTAAGTATATTTCCTAGATCAGTAGATATAAAATAGATATTATTAAGTAAGGCGTAGATTAATACTTTGTATAATTTTCATTTAAGATGGGATATAAAGTAGTTATTTCTTTTATCTACACACTATGAGTTGAATGTTAAAAAAAGAAGAAAAAAATATATATATACATGCATTTATCTATTACTTTGTACAATATATATATAGTAGTAGTAGAAGGTTTATTCTTAAAATTTTTAATATGCACCCACTAACTTCCCAAAGAATTCAGAGTATCTTTCTCAGGTGATATATCCTCTTGCATTATTAGCACATGCATTTTCTTATACTTCTAGTTATTTATATCATCTAATAATGTTAAATATAAATTTGGGTCACACTTGTCATATAAAGAGATTCCACTTTATAACACCAAATGAAGTTACATTTTAAAATTCTAAACTCAAATAACAACAAGAGAATTAGCCTCTTAATTTTAATAAGTGTTTAACTTTTTTTTTTTTTTTTCCATCATAGAACATTGTCGTGTGTTGTTTGAAAATGCTATGCTCAACCAACTATGCCACGATGGCAATGTATCACGGGACAACATGATCAAACGTAGAATGCAATCTTAATGTTACCTTCTTAAAAACAAATATGAGAACACCTAGAACTCTAGAAGTATAAATAATATAAATATGAATAATTAAAACCAAGAAAATTAAAATGAAATGAAGGTACGTAATCTTAAAGAATTCATACGAGAAATCTTTGAGAAGACAACACAATGAACAAACCTTGCATTATATAATGCATTGACCACATTCCACAACTCATAATGAACTCCTAAAGACAATATGAGATTGCGCCTTAATTCTCTCAAAAATAATAAACATAATATAATTAATAAAAAATAACTAAAGTTTATTAAAAATAAAATATCGGTAAATTTAGTATTTTGGTGATGATTTATTCTCTTCTTACTTAGTATGTGTGCGATTCCACACAAAATAAGAGCAAGATAATGCATGAACAATTGATAATGGACCCTCAAAAGTTTGGTTATGGAGAATCGAAGGCATTAATAAAGAAAAAGTAACATGCTAGTGAAATCCTAATAGATTTTTTACTTGACAAAATTTAATGGGCATTAAGTATTCTACTCCAAGTCAAAGAGGAAAGGCCCCTCAACCCTTATTTTTATATGGTATAAAACTTATCTACATACCATTTATGTTGGTAGTCTTTTTTTTTGGTGCATAGAATGTAAAGGACATTAATAATTAATTACTGTAAAAGACTGTGATAGATGTAGACGAGATTTGTAATGGAGAACATATCACTTCTTTTGATATGTTCCTCTCTTTTATGTATTCAAACCCTACTACCTAATGTATGTATATTCATAGAATATATAATAGATATTCCTTGACCTTAACCATCAGCTTAAACTTTTAGTTGAGTTGATCCATTAATATGTATCAAATCAGCCATGTGACACAACGATCTCGGGTTCCAATTAAATTTCATCCACCCTTCATCCTTTCAAAGTTGAATAAAAAAAGTGCAGGGCATATGGAGGGCCCATGTTGCACTACAATTCAAGCCTAACGGGCGCTCTTGTGAGAGGGCATCATAGAGTATAAAACATATTCCTATGCTTCAATCATTAGCTTAAGTTTTAGTTGAGTAGGTCCAGCTATAAACCTCACCTTTACTCGCGCTGATATTGCTTATGTCGTTCAGTAGATTTGTTTATTCATGCATGACTCTAGAGAGGCACATTACGATGCATTGAAATGCATCATGTGGTACATTTAGGGCTCCATTGATCAAGGTCTACATTTATATCGTTCAGCTCCTATGAACTTGATCACTTATATTGTCACAAACTGGGGCGGGTGTCCTAACACTCGTCATTCAACTTTTAAATATTGTTGCTTTATTTCTAGGAGACAATCTCATTTCCTGGTCTTTTAAGCGTCAACCTACTCTATCTAGATCAAGTGCAGAGGCAGAATATAGGGGCATCGCAAATGTTGTTGCGGAGGCTTGTTGGCTTCGTAATCTACTTCTAGAATTACATTGCCTGCTTGTTGGTAGGCTACTATTGTTTATTGTGATAATGTCGGTGCACTTTATTTGTCTATACAACACCAACGCATCAAGCACGTCGATGTGGATATTCATTCTGTCCGAGAGAAGGTGGCACTGGGTCATATCCGAGTCTTGCACGTTCCTACTCGATATCAATTTGCAGACATCTTCATGAAAGGTCTACTTAGACAACCATTCTTGGATTTCATGCATATCCAGTCTTAGCGTTACTCCTCCTCCCGCTATGACTGCGGAGGTGGGATAGAATATATGATAGATATTCAGAAATATATATTTTGTGAATATTGTATAATTATCTTGTGAAATTTCTAACACGATTAAGACTCATCTTTGTAACCCTGTATATATAAATCAATGGAAAACATTTGAGGTTGAGAAGTTTTACAAAATCTAACATATACGTATAATCCTCCGTTGAATGTTTTTGTTGGGGTTTTACGGATTTAATTAGTTAGTAATAAGTCCCAATTGTTGTTACTTTTATTGATAAAGTTATAATTTTATAAGTTTTTTTTATAGGAAAAATGGAAAAGAAAAATCCAACCTTTCAACTTTTTCTTTACAAAAATCCAACATTTTGATTATTCCTCAAAAATCCAACCTTTATACCCCTCCTTCTCCAACAGGTCCATTTTACCTATAACCTGATAAACAGGTTAAAAAAGTTTTTTATTTTTTTTATTATTTTTTTATTTTTTGCATTTTCCCTTTTCACTCCTATTCTTTCTCACTCCTCTCACCTCAACCACCAACCCCACCTCCGTCACCACCACTCAACACCGCAGAAATCGCCGATTTCTACCAACCCTCGACGACAACGAAGACAGCGATGAACAGAGGATGGGGTGGACTTGGATAGTGCAATGAGGAGAGCAATTGAGGAAGATGAAAACCGCGAAATGCCCCGTTGTCGCGCCGGAGAATGCAGTTAGAGTGATGGAAGGTGGTGGCTGAGCGTTTGGAGTTGCGGGGCTGATTAGGGCAGATCGAGCGTGGGAGATGGGTTTTTGGTGGTTTTGCGTGGGAGGGATGGTTTTGGGGAAGGGGGTTCGCGCTGGTTGCCGAGGAAGAGGGAAGGGGATGGCGGTGAGGGAGAGGGGTCGGCGACGGCGCCAGGGGAGGGGGATCTGGGCGCGGCCGGCGCCGGGGGTTGGGAGGAAGGCTGCGCTGGTGGTGCTGGTGGCTGGTGGAGGAGATGAGTGAGTTTTTTTTAAAAAATTTTTGGAGTGGCTGGGCGTGTGTGTTGGTGGCTGGGCGGTGGAGTTGGTAGCTGGGTGTGAGTGTTGGTGGCTGTGCGTTGGGTTTCGGTGGCGGTGGGTTGGGGTGGTCAGGGAAGGGAGAGGGTGGGGCTGGTTTTCTGATTTTTTTTTCCTTTTTCTTTTAATTATTTTTGTTTTTTAATAATTAAAAAAATAATTAACCTATTAATAGCTGACACGTGGAATATGACTTACAAAAATGGGTCATCAACAGGTAATGGACCTGTTGAAGAAGGAGGGGTATAAAGGTTGGATTTTTGAGGAATAATCAAAAGGTTGGATTTTTGTAAAGAAAAAGTTGAAAGGTTGGATTTTTCTTTTCCATTTTTCCTTTTTTATAAATTTATATTGCAATAATATCTCTTAGCTCATTTTGCAATGGTTTTTTCTTCCATAGTCAAGATGGATTTAGCTACTCTCCTTATTATGAGAGTTATATATATATCGTGTTTATTAGCTTGTCTACAACATAATTGATTTTAAAATTACATATTTGTACTCCTAGCTTTGCTAATTAATTTATGTGAATAATTATACTTAGATGTTATCATTAATTAATCATGATAAAGCTTGATTAAAATTGTTGTATGATATGATACGATTAACTGATTGATGGAAAGAAAACAATTCATTTATTAGAATAATATGAAATTTGCATTGCAATTTTAATTTTGAATAATAAGGGGGCGGAATCACGTATTTAATCTACAACCCTAGAAGTTGACCAGAATCACTCAAATTAATTTTAGGCGAGTTTAATATGATCTCATCACTTAATATTTTTTATCCCTAGATTATAGATCATCAAAACTAGTCAAATAAATTATTTGAATAGAGTAAAATGCAAAACGTGTCAAAAATTAAATGGATGAAGTATTCTCAAATAGAGAATTAACCATATATAGATGATGTTGACTTTTCCATATTGCTATTGCTATTTGCCATCATCAAGACTAGAAAATGACATTTCATGTTGGTATCTAATACTATCTTGTCTATCTACAAAAGCCTAATGCTAAGTGGTACATTAGTCAATTGCCACAAATAAAAGAGTTGAATTCAAGGGGAAAAAAATATTAAAAAAAAAAACAGAAACATATTTCTGGTGTCTGAAACAATGAAGGAACCTTAGGGCCTGTTCTCTTCCGTTGAAATTCAGTTCAGTTCAGTTCAGTTCAGCTCTTAATTTACGTCTAATGATATTGCTATTGCTAATGATATAAAGCCAAATTTCATTCTTTTAAGTTCTTATTACAATGACAACAACAACAACAACAACAACAACAACAACAACAACAACAACAACAACAACAACAACAACAACAACAACAACAACAACAACAACAACAACAACAACAACAACAACAACAACAACAACAACAACAACAACAACAACAACAACAACAACAACAACAACAACAACAACAATAATAATAATAATAATAATAATCATCAATAAATAATAATAATAATAACAATAATAATTGAAATAATAATACTAATAATAATAATCAATAAATAATAATAATAATAATAATAATAATAATAATAATAATAATAATAATAATAATAATAATAATAATCAATAAATAATAATAATAATCATCAATAATTAATAATAATAATAATAATAATAATAATAATAATATGTACATTTGTATATACACATATGTATAGTAATAAATAATCAATAAATAATCAAAGATCACTAATCCGTAGTTAAAAATCACTAATTAATAAGTTCAGTTCAGTTCAGTTCAGTCCAGCTGAGTTCAGTTAATCGGAACAGGCCCTTAATACTACAGAGTAGTACACTAGCTACTATATGTTAGTGCCCGTTAACTTGTTCCATGCAAATCATGTATGCTGTAGATTATGAGATAATAGTTGAACTTCGTGCTCCTAGTTTAGTAAGTTCAAGATTTAACATAAGTTAAAATTAAAACTAAGTTAAGTGATAGGGTGCATAAATCAATCCTAAACTTTAACCATCAGTTTAATCTTTTTGTTGTGTTGGCTCTTTGACATGGGGAGGCTCAAGTCGCATCCACTCTTCAAACTCATTGACTTTTATGTGATGGAGCATGATAGACTATATAAATCACTAAGACTACGACTAAAGTTTTTCAACCATTAGTTAAAATTTTTTGTTGAATTGTTGGTCCTTTAACACTAAGACTACGACTAAAGTTAATCAAGGAATAATATAACTGGGAGTAGTTATTTGATGTGTGTTCATTTCTTAGTTTGCATTTAAATGTTAAGTGTGAACTTATATGCATATGAATTCAGATTATATATAAAACTTTTACATGTTGAAATTGGTAAAACATTCACATCATCACATGTTAAATGTGAACTTATATACATATGTGTCATGTAAGCTTATTAAAACGTTCACTGTTCTCTCTTTAATACCATAAATAACATATGTAACATATGAATCTTTTAAATGTGAACTTATGTCCATGTAAGCTTGTTAAAACTTTTGCATATCTTTCACTATTCTCTCTTAATTGTTATCAACTTATCATCAATTATATGTAACAATGAAGTTGTTAAAAGTGAAAGAGAGGAAGAGAAAGTAGCGGTAATCCTTGGACATAAGTTCATGTCATGTAATTTAATTGTAACAAATGAATTTGCAAAAAAGAAATTATCAAAATTTCTAAACCATTTCATTAAAACTACAAGTATTTCGTTTTCCTAAACAAATATTATTATACGTATATAATTTTCTAAAAATAAGTCTTTTGCACTTAAACTTCTTATATTACTTGTTTTGAAAGAGTGGACGTTGTTTCTCCCATTTAAAGCTTGTTCAGTTCACCTTGTTTTTGCTTATTTGATCTAGTATGATTTGATCTGAACTGGTCTGATATGATCTGATTGTCTGATTTGAGCAACTTAGACCTTATGTGTATGATAATCGATGTAGGAAAAATATATCAAGTGGGGTCATGTTAGATTCGTAATAATGTATATTTTATTAATATTTTTCATAATTTTTTCATTATAAAATTAAAGATATTTAGCGATAAAAAACCGCACATAAAATGATGATCTGATTTAAATTTATTTTTACAGATCTGAACTTATTTTTTCTTTATCTAATCTGATATGAATTTTTTTTTTCCCTGAAATAAGTAAAATTAAAATCAACTAAACATGGCCTTAAGTGATACTATTGGGGCATGGAACTCACGTGGGCAAAGCAAAAAAGAAAAGGCAACTATGAGAAGATGCGGATTGGAGAATGCCCAAAAGTGTGCATATCAAATTGTGTACATGTGTGCCCGTGTGTTTATGAATGGTAAAAATCTCCCTCTAGCTTATTTTAGCCTTGCCAAAAAGACTTTCAAACCCCACCTTTAAAAAACATCTTTTATTACTATGATATTTATCAAAATTATGGGCATGTTCACATTTACTGAACTGAGCTGAAATGAATATTTTATGAGAGAAGGAAATTAAAACCTGAATTGAACTGAACTGGTTGGAGCTGAATCGAACTAAACTAAGCTGAAATGAATATTTTATGAAAGAAGGAAATTGGAAGCTGAATTGAACTGAACTGATTGGAGCTGAACTGAACTGAACTAAACTGAAATGAATATCTTATGAGAGAAGGAAATTAAAAGCTGAACTGAACTGATTGGAGCTGAACTGAACTAAACTAAACCGAACTGAAATTAAGCTGAAGTAAACAGGCCCTATGTATTCTAGTAACTCTACTTTGATCAATGTTAGTGGCTTATACTTTTGATTTACAGTGGCAGAATCACGGAGGTTGGAGGTTGATCATGACCTCCCCGCTTAGTTTTAGTTATATCTATTAAATGTAGCTATCCATGATGTTAATTGTATCATGGTTGTGTTGGTTTTAGCCTTTTAGGTGAGTATTGAGATTCCATTTCAAGCTCCCAAGTTAGGTGTTTGAATTGTCTAAGTTATCTAGGAAATGGCCTCAAATTCCAATATTGTACAATACATAATCAACTGATGACATAAAATTCACATGAATAGTATATTAATTCGTATATATCTATGCTCATGGATGGTATTGTTTAGTAAGCTGATCAGCAAAAATACATACATATATTTTTTTTCAATATAGAAGTATATTACTTGTTTAGTAAGCTGATCAGCAAACAAATATTTAGAAGTATATTACTCATACGAGTACTTGTTTTTGTTTGAACTTGATGAGCTCTTATTATAATATTGGAATGAATGTATGCAACACTATATGTTTAATGTAACAAACCATCTTTCATGGTCTTTTGATTTCATCCACAATTAGTAAATTCACATTTTATCAATTACAGTTGTCAAAATTTTCAAAATCAACGTGGTTCAAATATAATTTGAGGTATGGAGAATGACACATTCACACACAACATGATAAAGAAATATATATATATATATATATATATATATATATATATATATATATATATATATATATATATATATATATATATATATATATATATATATATTTTATATTTAAAGTAATATTACAAAGTTTTTTGCTATTAACAGTAACTCCTCTCAAACTATTTGAATATAGCCACTGAAAATAGCTAATTACGTACAAGCAGAGGTTCAATATTTATCCTCTTACCTCTCTCCCCCCCCCCCCCCCCCCCCCCCCCCCCCCAATTTTAACACTTCTTCTTTCTATTAAAGCTCAAGACATATACATTTGTTTATCGTGGGGTTAGTTGAGAGAAAGGATGGAAGAGGGACACAAAGTAGGCTAGACAACTCAATAATAGACCAATAGATCCTGATTGACAATTATTCGATAATTTTTACTTTCTCTGTTTTTTTAAGTGCCCCAATTAAATTGAATATGTCAATAATTACTAGTATGTTTATTTATAAATATTAACATTGGTTAAAGTGTTGTATGTGAATAGTGCAAAAGTCAAGCCGAGACACTTAAAAAAAGCAGAGGATGTAGCTAGTTCACAAGTTGTATTGTTTTTTCTAATTAGATGATTGTAATATTGAATTGACTAGTTAACTATCTATAACAATTACCAAAGTGAAATTTATTTGGAGGGAATTTTTCCCTCTAAAAACCCATTTATTATTTATCTGTTTAATTTTATTAATTTTTTGTTTATCTTTAACATAAAATCTCATATATAAACCCAAATTTATATATGACAATTCTCTTTTCTATGAATTAGAATAATTTTTTTTAATACTTTTCTCCATATAATAAATTTTTATAAATTGTTTTTGAGGAAATACATTACAACAATTGAATAAACCAAATTGTTTTCTCTCATTTATTGTATTGCTCCTTATTATATGTCTTTTTAGAAAGGAAAAAAAAAAGTTGTATACAAGTTACAAAATATTTTCTTAAGCTAGATCAATAATGATTTAGCAATTTATGATGAATTTATATTGACTAAATTGACCTAATATAAAAACATTATAGCTCGAATAGTAAAAGTACTCGATATATTATTGTTTATTGATAGATATTATTGAATGAAATGGCCGATATAAACATTAAAATAATTTATCGTTTGGTAAATTTTTAAGTATTCTTGGTAAAGGATATATTATAGCAGAAGCTAGTATCAAAACCTACCTCAAATCATTTATTTACATTTAAAAAAAAAAAACAAAGAGTGGAATCATAGTATATAAACTTTATATAAAAGCACTCTATACATTAATATATATACATTGAAACCTTTGTTTGCCGCAACACATACTAGTAGTATCAAGTGTTTAGTCCCACCCTAAAAATTCTTTTAACAAAGTTTTCCCCTCTCTATATCTATCTATCTCTTTCTCTTATATCTAAGTGGCTAATTTCCTCCATTTTCTTCTTCTCGTACCAAAATTTTCTGCTACCCTTAAATGGGTTGAAAACTTGGCAACATTATATCCATAAATCCATAATTCATCCCAACAAAAGTACTAATAATACAATTACTACCTCGTCTTTTGTCGATATTATTAAACCCCGCATGACCAAAGAAACTGGCTACTTTCGTCTCGTGCAAAGGTTTGTATTAATCTCCCACTAAATTACCATTTACTATCTTGGTAACAAAATCTTTCATTTATGTCATTACTTTGACTACAAAAATACAGACATAATAGTATGGCATATGTAACCACATAATTGTAACTCCTTTTATGTATTTTTATTTTCTTATCTTTACCCTAATTTCATTTCCTCTGTTATTTCCCTGATTTTTTTTCCCTCTCATTCTCTGTTTTCCTCTGTTTTTTTTTTTTTTTAAAGAAAAAAATAATAATATTTTTGCATAATTTTTCATTCTTGAGTTAACATAAAAATTTCTCCTGTTCTTAGGAAAATCTCTTTTAAGTCAATCCGTGGCACGGAACTGTCATTTTCTCTCTAGTCCGTACAACATCGATAATAATAACAATAGTAATAATAACAATAACGACGACGACAACAGCAACGCAGTATAAATCCCGATAAGCTATGTGCCCCGCGAATGATTCCGGAGCGATTATCGATAGCGAGTCGTTGATCCAACCTAGTATAGAAGATAAACAAGAATGTGATCATGATAGCAGCAATCAAAGACTTCTTCATGGCATCCTCCATCGTCTCCCATTGAGTGAGGTAATTAACAGTTTTTTTTTTTTTTTTTCTTTTTTAACTCTTCTATTTTTTTTAATTAAATCTTTCTTTCTTTATTAATTTACTTTTATTTATGTAATAAGAAAAAGAATTGTCAATGTGCAAGGGATTTTAAATTCCTCTAAAAAGATGTTGCAATATTATCGTGAATACTACCTCTTATTTTTATTAGGTGCAACTTTGGGGTATTATTTATAAAGTATAAAATATTTTAAAGTTGCAACTAAAAAAATCAGAGGTAGTATTTTTTTTGATATTATATGACCTTATTATGTTAATCTAATAATATTATTACATAGACTTTAGGTTTGCTCAAGAGTTTGATAAAAATCATACTTGGGCAATTTTCTTGTCACTATTCCATTAAAATTTTCTCTATATCTTACAATAAACTTCATTGTAGTTACTAAATGTAGGAAAAACCCACAACTCAATTTCAATAAAATTACCATTTACCCAAAATCACTACCAAAGCACCAAGTCGTAATTGCACATTTGCGTAACCTAAGGGGTGATTATGTCTATTGAATTTCCACGTGTGTTGTTCATTTTCAATATATCTTATAAACTTAGAAACTTCATTAATTTTTATGAAGTATCGAGAGGTGTTTCGTGCTTGCAAAGAGTAACGATATATATTATAGACAGAATTCGACCCCTAACCCGGCCACCGGGATACCATACCCTAGAGGCTTTATTATGGCTAAGCGCTCCTGCTCAGTAGTAGACAGCTAACGCTGTTTCCCTTTAGTCCATAAATATAAAAATGAATTTAAGTACTAAATTTAGTAAACAATAAAATGGGCCATACTTTTTTTAAGAGTGGAGTAGTCCTCTAATATTCCTTCAAAATTAGACTAAGAATCTTCATTAGTAGCACTAATTGATATGAACCCATAAAAAGGAGCAACCTACTTAGTAAACTTTTTCATATTTTTAGTGTTCAAAATTATGGAACTTATTCTCTTAATTATAATTAACACTATAATTACTGTACCCTTGACCTTAATTATTACCAGATTTGCCCTCTTTAATTTATCATTATTCCCATTCTATTCTAGGAGCTGGCAATGTGGGCCCTTCTTTTAGTAACTGAAATCACTTTTGTCATATTATCCATGGGCAGTTTCGTAATTTCAATTCCTGACCAAGTGGCTAGGGTGGAGTTGTGGAGGTTTCTAATGAGATGAATGAAATTAAAATTCTTTGAAGTAAGCTTAATTAATAAATTTTATGTCACAAATTTGACTAGCATATTGAGATTAATGTATAACATGTTTGAAATGAAGTCTATAATTATGTCCCTAGTAACCTTTTTTTTTCCCTAACAAAGTCAACATAATAAATTTGGTGCAACTAATGGCATAAATTGGGAAAAAACTTAGGGGGAGACCAAACTAATGAACTATTTACAAATATTCAATTATTCATTCATGCTTTAAATTCATCCAAACTAATAAATTATGCTTTAACTTGTTTTGCAAATATTCAATTATTCATTCATGCTTTGAAAAGTTAAACTTTTGTATTAGTGATATGAAAAGATTAGTAAATGATATTGGAGTATGGAGTATTATTTTGCCAAGTACGGAGTATCATGAAAATGTCTCTTACTCTCTTTTATGTGTACTTGTGGACATACATTTGGTCCTTAAGTAACGTGGAGACTCAAAGTATAACTACCTTCGTTTGTTTCATTATTTGCAATAAAAGTTAGAGTATGATTTGTGGGACATAAAAGATTTTCTAATAATAATTAAGAAATTAAATGGAGTTAATACAAATTTGGTGCTATATGTGGCTTTGTCTACGCAACAAAATAAGTGGTAAGAAAATTAGAAGATCTTCAATGTGTTGGCATTAGATTAGTAACTAATAAGATAAAAATCTTTAGTAGAATCAAACCACATCATAATATTTCTCATTGTATGAAGACTAGTTAAACAACTTCTAATCTCTGTGCAATGTACCTATTAAATACAGTGTTCCTAATGATGGCATTGGTTATTCCTTCACTCAAAATTTATGAAAATTGAGAGATTTTTATATACGCACAAGTGCAAAATCCACTAAGGTTATTATTTTTAAAAATATGTTACATACATCGTACACCCAGATGCATGTAATAACATTTGCAAAATATGTTGGTACCACATTAGAATCTAATGAACTTTGGAAAATATTGTAAACAAATTACCAAACTAGTTACTGAGACATTTTCTAACAATAACGTAATTGAATTTAACTTATGATTTACTATATTTTCCATCTTGTATTATCGAAAAAAAATTAAACTTAGTTTGAAAAAAAATGTTGCTTATCATTGTAATTTTCTAATATACACAAGGAAATCTTATCATAGATATTTCGTTTCTAAATACATGTAACAATTTGGCTTTTATAATTGATGATACTAAGGGCCAGTTCTCTTCAGATTATTTTCAGTTCAATTCAGTTTCAATAAGTTTAGTTTAGTTTAGTTCTTGATTTCCTTCTCTCGTAAAATAAATATTCAGTTCAGTTCAGTTCAGTTCAGTTAAGCTCTAATAAGTTCATTTCAGTCCAGCTCAGTACAGTCAATCAGAACATACCCTAACTTTGATCATCAATATCTTTATATGTAGTATTAGTTAAAAAATAGTGAACATTTTGAAATTTACATGGAAACTAATCCAACAACATTTTACATATTCTTTAATAACATAGTTTATCCATTCCGGCATTGTGAATTCACATTCTTGTATGCATTACTCGCCCTAATTAAAATTAGAAAGTAAATTTAATGTGTGAACGGTGCAAACAGAATGTAAATCTAATGTGTGAGTTATTGCATGTAGTTTTAAAAAAAATTAACATGTATGAAATTGTTTGTTTTTTTTTTTTTGGTGGGTAAGAAGGAAATTTACTGATCCAAGTATCCAACACCTCTCACGGACTAGTCAACTTAATTACGTCCGTCATTGTTTGAGAGTAAAGGGAAAAAGTAAGATAATCCTCTACTCGTGACTAAATATAGGTGATGGATCTCGAATTTGTGACCTAGGAATACAACTTTCAATTTAATCTTCACAAATACAAAAATGTATAAGGCCATAAGATGCCAAGAAGCTACAGCAAAAGAAGTAGTAGAGCCCAAAAAGAGCCGCCCACCACCTATAGAGAATAACACCATTAAATCCATGCACACAAATTTCTTTCTTCCCAACCCTTTTCAAGCAAGAGTATCGGCATCGAATTTCTATATTTTCCCCCCATTATATGTTTCTTAGCAATATTAAATAATTAGTTAGTTGATAATATATTAAATCCTATATTAAATCAATACTAAGTGTTCTTTAAAGCATATAAATGGGAGATATTATACTAAATGTTTTGCTAAAGCTAACATGTTAAATTATTCAACTTATTATTTAGTTGATGGGACAACTAAGTTAGTGGTCAACATCAAATTCAAATGCTTAAATTACAAATTAAAGTCTTTTAATAAATATATATATAGAAGAAAGTCTATCTGCCTAACAAGTTAGGTAACTAATACCAGACATATACTGGTATATATCTAATGAAACAAACTATAGTTACTTTTGGGTTAAAAATAAGACACATCATCGTGTATACTCAACAGTCAACACTGTAGTACGTCCTTTTTAGTTGTCAAACAATTAAATCGATCTATTAATACTTATCATTAACTAATAAATAAAAGAGTGAAAGATAATTAACCTAATGACGATGATTAACCAGATGATGTCATTTAGCCTTAAGCACGTGGAAGAATCGATTAACTCCTATGTTAGTATTTTTGTACACTTGACTTTTAAGACATGAGATTATTCTAAGCAAAAATATGAAAATTCAATAATAAAATAGTGTACTTAGTTGGAAATCTAATAATCTACACGTAAGCATCACATCGTCGAGTACAAGAAACAATGCAAAGTGGAGGCAAATAGGATCTGTTGCATGTGACCACATCTATCTTACATTCTTACTAGTTTCTTAGAAATATTTTTGGTCAATTAGATGATTGATTAACGTTTTCTCAAGATAAGAAATCCTAGATCATTTACCCTATCCTGTCTCCTACATGTAATAAATTGATTTTTGCATTATTCACGTACCAAGTTTGACCAATAATATAATTAATAATAAGTACCAGAATGTAATATCAACTTATTATATATTGTTTGCGTCAATAGTTCATTTATATGCAGTTTGGAATCTAGCTTATCACAAAGATACTCATAAACATTCATGTCTTCCTTGGTGCTACATGACTCGTATAATGCCATAAAAAAAATTACTATAATACGTCGTATTGGACTGAAGTTCCCTATCGGACCTCACTCTTGCCTTCTCTATCTTAAGTAGCTTAGGTTAATCTTGTAAACCAAATTGGTACAAAAATCTTGTAATTAAGAAACAATGCAGTCTAATCTTTGAATAGTTGTAAGACTTGTAACCAAGTCTTTAGCAAAAACATACTAAAATGAGGGTAAATTTGTATAATAAAATCACTTATTACACTTTTCAAGTCTTGGTCATGACTTGGTCATTGTATAAGTTACAACTTACAACATGTTATCAAAATGCTTGAAAAGAGTTAATAGTGCTTACGTTGTTCAACCTTAAATTAACGAAGTTTTTGCCCAACTAAAAATAAATTTCTCTATGTTTGTTGCAAGCTATATACACCCATATTGAGTTTATTCATTTAGAAAGGAAGTTTCAATTAGTAATTATTAATCTTCCTTGACTTTAATTGATCTTAAAATTTGATTGCTTTGAATTTTCTTTTTCTACATGCTGCTAAGTTTCTTCCTATTACGAAAAATATTTGTTTCCTAGACAATATCTTGTCCAAAGAAACTAATAAGGAATCCATTATTTCATATTCCAAGTTACATACTTATGTCAGTAATTTTTATTTATTTTTTATTTTTTTTATTTAGACAAAGCCAAAGGTGTCTTATATTAATAATTTGTCCATCAAGACATACATGCAAAGAAACCTTACATGGGTAATAGACGGGCTAAATTATGGGCAACAACATTCTTATCCCGCTTAACAAAAAAAAAAAAAAAACTGAATTAAAGTGAATACTTGTGTCAATTACTAAAGATTAGTCAATAAATAATTTTTCTTTGATCCATAATAGTCAATTAATATAGGTGTATAAATGATGAGATGAATGAAGAAAACAGAAAGAAATTCACATTAGTTTTCAATCGTTACATAATACATACTACACAATTTAAATTGATATAATGCACAAATAAATGTATGTGATATGTGCTTAAGTTAATATGGTTTTGTATAAAATGATGCAGCTTGCAGAGGACCTGAGATCACTTGGCAAAATTGTATGTCCTGTAACAACAATGACACTCTTGCTCCACTCGAAATCTGTCATTTCTATGCTATTCCTAGGCCATCTAGGAGACGCGCCACTAGCAGGAGGAGCTCTAGCTATCAGCTTTGCCAACATCACCGGCTTTTCAGTCATTAAAGGCATGAGCATGGGAATGGAACCCATCTGCTGTCAAGCTTTCGGGGCCAAGAAACTGTCAGTTATCAGCCAAACCTTTCAAAGAACACTCTGCCTACTACTACTTACCGCGATTGCAATATCCTTCCTCTGGCTCAACATGGAGCCTATCCTCTTGTTTCTTGGCCAGGATAAAGATATAATCGATGTTGCTAAACTCTACTTGCGATTCTCTATCCCCGAGCTTATTGCTCAGGTTCACCTCCACCCCTTAAGGTCCTTCCTTAGGACACAATGCATCACTAAACCATTAACTATTGCTACTACAATATGCCTAGTTTTACATCTTCCAATCAACTACTTTTTTGTTATATACCTTAAATTAGGTGTTAAAGGTGTTGCACTAGGATCGGCATGTAACACCATTAACTTGGACCTCAGTATCTTCATCTACCTTCTTTGCTCGAATATGGAGCCTAAGCCGTGGCACGGTCTAACTTTGTTCTCCCCATTTCAAGGTTGGAAAATGGTGCTAAGTTTAGCATTACCAAGTGTGTTATCTGTGTGCTTAGAATGGTGGTGGTATGAAATTATGCTCTTCCTCTGTGGACTGTTGCAGAATCCTAAGGCCAGTGTCGCGGCAATGGGGATACTTATACAGACAACAGGGCTTCTGTATGTCTTTCCACACGCGCTAAGCATGGGCCTGTCAACGCGTATAGGCCATGAGTTGGGTGCTAGCCAGCCTACTAAGGCACAACGATTGGCTGTGCTCGGGTTAGTTTCAGGCTTAACTATGGGTGTGACAGCTTTCGGGTTAACTATAGTGGTGAGATCAGTCTGGGGGAAGATGTACACTTCAGACCCTGACATTCTGTCATTAATTTCTGTGGCACTTCCTGTTTTAGGATTCTGTGAGATCGGAAACTGTCCTCAGACAGCTGCTTGTGGGGTTTTGACAGGTTCAGCAAGGACTAAAATCGGGGCTAAAATAAACCTTGTCGCGTTCTATTTGGTTGGCTTGCCTGTTGCTGTTGCAATGGCATTTTGGCTCAAGGTTGGGTTCATTGGTCTATGGTTTGGACTAGCTGCAGCTCAAGCTGCGTGTATGTTCATGATGATATACACGTTGATTAGGACCGATTGGAAACACCAGGCTAAGAGGTCTGAAGAGTTAACACAAGATGCTGAGGAGGAAACTGAGGACTTGGAAACAGGACTGTTATCTTGAGGATTTTTGGGTTAATATGGGAAATTAAGTAAATATGAATTAATCTTTTTTGGGGTGCAATTATTTTGGAGGAGATTAATTGCTGAGACGGTCTCAGCTATCCAAAGGGAAGGCAAAATAATAACAATGGCTTTCATATAGAGATGAATGATTGATTATACAACAATTTTTAACACTAACATTTTGTACAGGCAAATACCGCCTTCTTTACATTATTGCTTCCCTAGCAGATTAAGGGAGTGTACCATCTCTTGCATTTATTTTTGAGTATAGAAATTTGCATTATTTGAAGTTGATTTTATGTGAGTTTATGTACGAATTGGCTATTTAGATACTTACATGTACAAAAGGGCAAGTTTATCTCTGAATTGCCTTAAAACAAGATTATTGTACCACAAACTCTTACGAGTAATCCATGATAGATGTAGAAGAGACGTGCTCCAGTAAATTGTCTAAAATAAGGTATACCACGTACCATACATTGGTATACCTTCCATTTTGTACACCTGAAGGATCAATAGAACTTTCTTTTCGTACTTAAAATTTTGTCGGAAGCCAAATTTGACAGTCTTTATGTTTATTAGATTACAGCAATAGTAAAATTAAAATTTTTGATCGTATTGAGTTCTGATTTGTGTATATAATAATCTTTCAAAAGCTTATGAAGTTTCTGGAGAACATAATTCATAAGTACTTCGTTTAATGCATGGAAGGAAAACAAATGGGTTAAATAATAAGCCCTTAAAAGTCAAGCCCAATCAAAGAAGAATTTCCTGGCTTCTTGGGCTCATTAATTATGGTCTAGATAAACAAATACAGTAGAATAAATCGAGAGGCCCAAGAAGAATGAAACGAAACAAGTGACGGTGTGAGTGTTTGAGTAAATAATTTACGGCTATTTCACCGAATGCCACTGAGCACTTTAGAAATTCACCAAATGCCATCGGACTTTTCAGAATTCACCAAATGTCACCGAGTTTATAAAAAATTCACCGAGTGCCATTAATGACCAACGACAGTTAACTCCGTTAGTCATTAAGGCTAATTATGCCACGTGGTGGCTTATAATTGGTTGCTTATTAAATTAATAAATTAATTACTTAATAAAAAACTTTATTAAAAATAAAACACCCACCATGACCCAGCCCCAACCACCGCCTGTCACTTCCACCACCATATCTCCGCCTCCAGCCAGTCCCCACCGCGGCGCAACCCAACCCTGAACAACCGCACCGGCGACGACGCAACCCAGCCTAGCTAACCTGCGCCAACGACGCAACCCAGCCTAGCCAGCCCACGCCGACGACGCAACCCAACCGCGATTCACAAACTCTT
Source organism: Chenopodium album (assembly GCF_948465745.1). Taxonomy (NCBI): domain Eukaryota; kingdom Viridiplantae; phylum Streptophyta; class Magnoliopsida; order Caryophyllales; family Amaranthaceae; genus Chenopodium; species Chenopodium album. The sequence continues at coordinate 1,548,346 of NC_137836.1, read as the reverse complement.
TTTCTCCCTCGACAATCCCTCCCCTCCACACCGCCGACGACCAAACTCCCCCCCCCCCCACGCCGGAGAACCCAAATCAGTTCATCCCCTCTGAGCTCCACCCTTTCAACTATCACGCCGGATCCCTAAAATAAAAACCCCAAAAATCGAAATCTAGGGTTTCGACACCTTAAACCCCCAATATCGATTTCCCTTAATTCGAAGCCCCTTCCCCACTCCGGCGAACCCAAACCAGCCCTCCCCCTCCCATCTCCACCCTTTGAACCACCTCGCTTAAACCCCAAAATCGAAAACCTTCAAATTAATATTTAGGGTTTTGATTTTGGAGATTTCAATTTTGGGGTTTTAGGGTGCCGAGGATGGTGGTTTAAGGGGGGGAAGGGGAGGGTGGCCGCCGACACCGAAGAGGATGTTGGTCGTCGGTGGGGGTGGGGGCAAGGGATGGGCTGGCGTAGGGGCGGTGGTGCGGTGGGAAGAGTGGTGGCTGGGGTTTAATTTTTTTTTTTTTAAATTTTTTTTATTAATAAAATGAACCAATCATAAGCCACCACGTGGCATAATTAGCCTTAATGACTAACGGAGTTAACTGCCGTTAGTCATTAATGGCACTCGGTGAATTTTTTATAAACTCGGTGGCATTTGGTGAATTCTGAAAAGTCCGATGGCATTTGGTGAATTTCTAAAGTGCTCAGTGGCATTTGGTGAAACAGCCGAATAATTTATACAGTATATAAAGATTAAACGGCATAGTAAAGAGTAATGACTAAGGTATTGTTATGTTCACCTTATTTTTACTTAGTTCATGGTTAGTAAGTTCAGATTAGTTCAAATAAGGGTTAATAAGTTCATATAAGATAAGTTCAGGAAAAATAAGTTTAGATAAGTTGTGATATGGGTTAATTAGGGCTGCCAAGTTTATTTTATAACTAAAATCAAATAAGTTCAGATTAATAAAAATTAGGTGAATAGAACACATCCTAATTGTAAAAAGTGAAGCATACTAGGACCGGCAATTTCACCCGAACCCATGGATAACCGAACCATCCGCCCGATTAAATGGATGAAAACCTGACAAAACACGGATTTTATATGGATGGTGGATGGATCGGATCGGATTTGGGTGGAGCGTCATTCATCTGTCATGTCACCTGACCCATCCATCCATCCATCCATCCACTTATAATTTTAAAAAATTTACAAATGATTTTTTTACCTACTTGTAATACTAAAAAAGCAAATACTTTATATATAGAAGTAATATTACTTACTCTTTGTATAATAATGTGAATATTGGGAAATTTAAAGATTTTGTCAACTACATATCAAATTCTTAGTTTATGTATATTAGTGTTAAAAATAAACAATGGTGTATTTAAGTATTTTATTTCACCCGATTCATCCGCTGATGATGGATGGGTTGGATGAAGATGAAAAGTTAAATGGTTGGATGACGGATGGATTGGATGACGGATGGATTCTTAGGGGATGAAGGAATTGAGCTCCACCTGATCATTGCCATCCCTATACATGACTAAACAAAATAAAACAAAGGAGTATTATGAATTCGAGAGAGTACAAATTGATAGTTGCTACAATGGTGATTGGGGCTGCACTTGGTTGGAAGGACCGCGTGTTCGATCCTTTACAACAATAATTGGGAGGAGATTGTAAACTACCCTCCCAGTCGAGCCCCAATTCCGGATTATCCCAAAGGGTGAACAAAAATAAATAAATAAATATTGAAAGAGTAGAAGAAAAAAAAATATTATAACGTGTTAAATGGTAAATAATTTTATTTGCGCTAATGGGTATTAATCAGGTTCTAAGCATGTGCAGGGTGACCGGTCGCTCAAAGCCCCAAGTGAAATAAGACCCATAAAGTTTTTTAGATAAAATTGATAATTTAGTACTCCAAAGTATTTTTTGTTGATATTAATCATATGAAATATTTATATCGATACAAAAAATTATTTTATGGCCGATAATTTGACAAAATTGCATCAAATCATTTTTAGTGTTAACACTTGTAGTCTCACCTCTTGTATTAATAACATAAACTAGCTTTTAAGTTTGGGCGATGTCTTGATAGTGTTCATTTATTAATACTACCTCCGGATCATATTATATGCAACTTTGGAATTTTTTATATCTCACAAATAATACCTCAAAGTTGCATGTAATATGATCCGGAGGTAGTATTTTCTTTTGCTTCAAAGTTTAAAAATCTAATACGAAGTATTGCATTGTTTAGTGTTAAAATTTACATGTATAAACTTGAGATTCCATGATCAAATATAGAACCACGACTTGAAAGTTGAAACTACTCACCTACCCCAAAAAGGCAAAAACCACCACCGACCACCGAAATGTAGGTAGAACTAAAATTCAGACCATTATACTATACAAATTCTAAAATTGGCCTACCTATCACAGTAATTAAATCAATCTCTTGCCATGCCAAATTGTGTCTTTGTGAGGAGGGGACGAGAAATTAAATCTAATATATTTAAGTTATAAAAGCCTTTATTTCTTGTAAATGAATTGAACCGAACAAAAATATGTAGCGAAAACTGGCTGAATGAAATAAACTAAGCTAAATTAAATGTAAGATGAATATTACTGAATTATATCATTGTTATGTTTTTTTTAATTGCGTAAGATAATAAGAGGCAAATTTATTAATATATATACTCAATTGTTTAATATAAAAAATAAAATTCATCGTATGTTGGAGAGAATTGAAGGAACAATGGAGGGAAATAGAAAGCATAGACAATGAATTTGAAACCTATAACCGAAAGAAAGAAAATAGAGAAAATCTATCGGTCAAGATCATAATCTATCAACACTATGTTAATAATTTAGTGTGTTATTATAAAGTATATCTCTAAGTACATACTAGTATAATAATTTGGTGTACCATTGTAATCACATTTTCTCTTGTATTTTAAAAAAGAATTACTATCAACGAGTGCTCTCTCCTCATTCTCTTGGTTAGAGTTTGCTACAAGAAGAAACGGGAACATGTTGAGGAGATAGCTTTTTACTATACTCTACACAAATTTTATTCATTTTTTTCGCCTTTTAAGCACACAAAGAAACAAACTAGTAATGTCCCACGTTTTCCTTGAGGAATATAATAAGTGAAATTGTCATATCATTAATCCACATCAAAGAATTAGACGACTTTTGCCTCACAAAGAGACATTGTTTCAGACATGTCATCTACTAGATTGTAACGTCTCTCTTGCATATCTATATTATTGTTTTTGAATAATAATTATGATTTCTCTTTTGCCACATATAGTATATGTTTATAATAAAGGTAATATGAAGGCAACTGGATTAGCGATGTTAGGACAATAACAATAATAAGGGTTTGTTCTCTTCAGCTGATTTTCAATTTACTTTAGTTCATTTTCTAATTTTATTCTCTTATATAATATTCAGCTCAGTAATTCAGTTTAGTAATGGTCCTCATAACCCCAATGCATATACCTTTGAACAATCTTATATATTGTAGATAATAACTAGGTGAGGGGTTTGTATGATGATGATGTGACAATTGAACAAATTAAATCCCTCTAAAATCTGATCTAAAAGCTAAAAAAAAACTTTTTTTTCTTTTTATCTCCACAATGAAATCTAAAATGCAATATTTTTCATGTAGGGATTGGATTAGATTATATTATAAAAGTTCTTTAAAAAAAAAATTGTTTTATGATTTATATCGGTCTTTAATTTCTTATTACATGTCAATCCCAATAGGAGAAAATTATTGAAAGTAATAGACTCACTAAACTTCTAAAAGGGGTTTACATGTCTAGAAATCAAAGTCGATTAGGAATATTGAAAATGATTCATGTTAGAGGACCAACTCAATCAAAAGCTTAAGCTGATGGTTGAGGCCCAAAAATATGTTTTTATACTCTATCAATTCATAACCCTTTAAATCAAAATATTTAAACCAACTAATGACTCAAATCAATTAATTAACGGGTTTGCTCTAAACGATAATTAATTATGAATGGCAAGTACCAAAAGCAACATATATTATTAGTAGGCATGTACAAAACTATCCGAGAATCCGAAAATCCGATAATCCGATCCGCAACCGAACCGAATTTTTGGATATCCGATCCGAGTTTTCATTTCGGATCGGATATCTGATCCGAAAAAGCGGATATCGGATGGGGATTTGGATATTAATTTTCAGAATTTCAGATATCCGATATCCGAAAGATATCCGAAATATAAAGCCTAAAATAATATAATTTTTAAATTGTTCATATAAAACTAACCCTGTATTATTAACTTATTGTAATATTCTTAATATATTTGATGATATTATTAATTGCAAAAGGACTACTATTTTTGTTAAAATATTTTGTACAACTTAGCGATAAAAAAACGGTAAAATTAGTGAAATTTAGAAAGTAATCATAACAATTTTACTTAATATTGGATAATGGATATCCGAAGCATCCGATCCGAAAATTTTGGATATCCGAATATCGGATATCCGAATTTTTCAAATCGGATTTGGATATCAATTTTTGATATCCGAGTCTTCGGATATCCGATCCGTGAACATGCCTAATTATTAGGACAACGAAATATTTATGGGAAGATATAAATTTAGAAGCAAGTAAAATTTAATTTCTTATATTTGAAATATCAACCTCCTAAACTTTGCTCGTACCAATAATACTATGCTCATTGTTGACCAAAGATATCGACAATTGTTTACTTCCTTTGTAACCAATGGTATTAGTAGTTATAAGCAAGTTATAAAGTATAGTTTAATTTTCATAAACAAGTTTAACGACTATTAGAAAATGATGTACTCAAATTCAATAGTTTATTTCAACAATTTAGGCTTATAAACTAATGGGGTATAAACGCGTAAGGTACAATGTCATTGACAAATTACGCTACATATAATTGTCAAAAGTCAGTAGCATATTTCTATTTTATTTGACATCATAAACAACTTATTTTGACCAATTTTGGTCTTCAAAATATTAAGTTGACCAGCAAACCAAATTTATTCACATTCTTCTATCGAATAAAGGGTCTACATTTTTCAAGATCTCAACTACTTGAATTAATCTTCCAACAACATTCTACTCAAGTACTTTTGTAGTTTTGTAAATGTACTTGTGCCAAAAACAGGAAAAAAGTAGAGTTATGGAGTTAGCAACCTCTTCTTGCTTGTTGCTTAGCCTTATGTAAATAATGAGAGTACTAGATGATTCTTAGAAAAAAGTTGTTTATTTGGACATATGCTTAATACTACGTAGAAGAATATACTCCATAAGAATTATATATAAATTATGGCTAAGGGTCTGTTCACATTTACTGAACTGATTAGATCTAAACTGAACTGAGCTGAAATGAATATTTTATGAGAGAAGAAAATTGGGAGCTAAACTGAACTGATTGGAGCTGAACTGAACTGAACTGATTGGAGTTAAATTGAAATTAAGCAGGCCTAAGTTCGTTGAACTGCACAAAGAAGCCTTATAGCTCAAATGTTAAAAGCACTCTTAAGTAAAGTACAATATCCTTACCATGCATAAGTAGTCGGTTTGAAAATCAAGCTATTTGTCTTTGAATATACTACAGGATAGACCAGACAATACCATTGTCGGCTTTGTACCTGTCAGATAATATTAAACTCCTCGATCAGAGTGATTTCCATTGATCAATATTTATAGGGTTACAATGAGAAACCTAATCATATTAGGTAACATAAGATATGTATAGATATCAAAGATAATCTTATACAAAATATATCCTAAACCTAAGATGAGAATATTCTATGGATATTCTCTATCACACCCCCGCAGTCGGAGCTGGAGAAAATCGGATGCTCAGACTGGATCTGAATCACGCATCGAGCGGTAAGGATAGTATGGTAACCCATGATCAAAAGGGAAGTAGTAGACATGTGCCGATGATGACGATGAGAAGCAACAGCCACGACCTACGTAGAGTATAGATAAGCACTGCTAGGCCGGAGGAGAAGGAGAAGAGTCGCACACAGGCTTGGGCTAAGTTGCAGATCCAGAGAAGAAGAAGCTAAGGGATCAAACCATCATCGGGAAGAAGGCACTACACTACTACGTGAAATCACAGTTGAAGAAAAACAAATAAAATTGCGCAAGAAAAGATTAAATCCCACCGCTTGAAATTAATCAATTCTCAAAAGAGAAACCGGGTAGCAAGAATTAATACTCCACAAAGATTCCAAGTGCTGCAACAATAAAAGGAGCAAACTTGATAGCAAAAGAGATGTGCAAAAGTTGACCTTATTGTGATATACCACCACCAAAACAAAATCTATGTGATTATGTGTAAAAAAAACCAATGAGGCAATGTAAGAATCATTGTTGGTCATACGGAGGTGGAAATAGAGTGCGGCACATGGAGTAGGTTGACAGATGTGGTTACTGCCAGTAGTGGGAGGCGGTAGTGTATGCGATTGCCAACAACGATGGAGGAGGCTTTCGCGATTGCTACTGTTGGTAGGAGGCGCAAGGTTACATAAAGATTCTAAAAAAAAAAACTTTGAGAAAAGAAAAAAAAAATCTATATGTGTGTTTGCGGAAGCATAAAAAACTTTGTATATCCCGCCGGTGGGTTTAATTTTCTAACCCACCGGCAGGGTGAGAATTTTTTGTATATGATCCCAAGATCTCACCTAAGCTGTGATACCATGTCAGATAATATTAAACTCCTCGATCAGAGTGATTTCCATTGATCAATATTTATAGGGTTACAATGAGAAACCTAATCATATTAGGTAACATAAGATATGTATAGATATCAAAGATAATCTTATACAAAATATATCCTAAACCTAAGATGAGAATATTCTATGGATATTCTCTATCAGTATCCCATATTCCATTGATCTTGGGAAATGAGCAGAATGACATAGAATACACAGGTTTTGGCAAGCAACAAATAAATCGAGCTCAACAGAACACCAATAGTTATGAACAGTATGAAAAATATTTTGCTTAATTGAAATCTATTTAGTATCAAAATGTAGCTTTATTAGTGCTAATCAAAATTTAGTATTTGTTGGTATCCAATTGTTACCAAAAATATAACTTAGTACAAACAAGTTTCCACTAAAGTATTTAATGAGTCGCATTACTAGACAGACTTTCTCATATAATGAGAGGGTAGAGATGTAGAGAGGCATATCTTGCACCATTACACGTTACAATATGTTATACTTTGTCTTACCATTTAACCATCTGACAAATTATGTAATGGCCAACGAATTCATACTTGTGTTTATTGTAGGTAATAATGGAACTTCTGTTTTCGCCGGAGTACTTATTTCGGGGTTGCTCAGTCGGTCAATTAGCGTGTTTTCTATGTGAGGGTAACTCTTAACCGATCGAGTAACCCCTAAATAAGTAATCCCTAACCGGTCGAGTAACCTTAGCTCGGAATAAGTAACTCTTGAATTAGTAGCCTCAACCACACAGGGTGACCAACTACAGATAAGAATATTATTTAAGATAATTAGATGGACTAGTATTAATATATTCAGTTCTACACAAAGTCTTATATATGGCTGGCCACACGGTGTGGCCATCCATTATGAGGGTTACTTTGTTAGTGTTATAGGGGTTACTCGTTCAGTTTTACAAGGGTTACTTTGTTAGTATAATAGGGGTTACTTGATCAGTATTACAAGGGGTTATCGGGTAATTGTTACAGGGGTTACTTTGTTTTTTTAATAAGTAGCCACACATAAAACTGACAGGGTAAAGTCGTATCCCCTAATCAAAAATAATTACCTAAATCTCTAACTAAAGTAGATAGGGAAGTAGGGTCGAACTCCACAGGGAAACAGGTCTTTTTAATTCTAATTTATTATTATAATCTAAATTATTTAAGTAACCAATATTTATAATTAAGTAAGAAACTAAACTACTAAGGTTGAGAATAGGAAGATAACAATATATGGAAGGATCTAGGGCATAGGTTCACCAATAAATAATACCCCAGGGTAAAACATAGTAATCAATCATTGACATTGCATAAATAACATGATTAACAGATTCTCGCAATTTATTAATCAACATAGATTTAACAGGCTCTCGCAATTTACTAGATCTAAGTTCTTATTGAAAATAGCCTTTAATATCAAATTAACATCTGCTCGATTCATCAATTTAATATTGCTATACTTTTACAAGCCGCAATTGTAAAACATTAAAACAATCCAATAAGAAATTATCATGCAATACCAACAATCAATAATAGTCAATCATCAATGCATCAATTAACCAGATTGTAAAGGGCTCTCGCTACGTATTACAATCACACAATTAATTTACCGGTATTAAATCTCATCTCTCGAATCTTGACTTAACCATTTATAAATTAACCTGCCTATTGAAACTAGACCTAAACATCAATTCTCATCTCTCGCATCTTGAATCAATATTGTCAAACTCATGCATAAAAGATAGGCCTAATCTAGTTACAGAGCATTAAATCAATCAATAGGAAATTAATCTAGCATTGATAATCAACAACAATAAATTACCCCTTCATATTATTTAAGGATCCCCATAAACCCTAGAAATAAAACTACTCACACATAATTAAATCTAAACTAATCAAAGCAATGAAATAAGACATGATTAAAGGAATAAAATAAATAACTAAGATTAAAGGAAGAGAAATCGTTACCAAAAATAAATCTGGAATTAAAGGAAAAAATTAAGAACAAAGGTTTAAGAGAAAAGAAATCTAAGAGAATAATTAAGAGAGTAAAGAAAAGTGAAAAAGAGAAGAAGAGAAGGAAAAAAAGATCCTAAAAACGTATTACGGAGGAGTATTTATACTCCGTACAAAAATCCTAAGCTAAAACAAATTAAAACTACGTTAAACATCAACTAATAAAACACGCGCCCGATCGGGCGAGGCACCGCCCGATCGGGCGCGCCTTTTTTGACTCTAATACTAATCTCGCGCCCGGCCGGGCGCGTCACCGGGCGCGTCACCGGGCGCCAGACTAAGCTTCTCCCGCCCGGCCGGGCGCGCCTCCGGGCGCCAGCCTTTTTGGCCGGGCGGCTCATTTGGGCCACTGTTTGGACTACGATTGGGCTCTAATTCTTCGGGCCAATCTGGGTTTCCTCTTTGGGTCTTGAATACTCGGTCCAAATGCCCCGGTATCACCTATACCGAGCCCTTAATCACCGGTTCGATGGCTCTAACCGGCCCTGGGCTATAAACTCTGGTCGTGCTTCTCCAATGTTCGTGATTGCTCCAAAATATCTCGGGAAAATACCCCAAAAGCATAAATCCCTGCAAAAGTCAACCAAATCTACGAAAACACTAGAAAACACCAATTAGTAATAAAAGTGGCTCTAAAGAGCCAAAAACACTGCTAATTATGACCAAGGGACGGGGGTAAAATACTATATAAAATAGACACATAAAAAACGCAATGTGAATTCTAAAGTGAACAAAGAGCTTTTATCCAATCCTTTCTCCATCTATAAGTTTGATACTTATCCGGTGGTTATACTAATGTAATGCAATCCATTGTTTGTAACAACTTATAATTAACGATTGGGCATAATCATTGTTAAATGCTTAATAATGGGGCTTCTTATCAGAAAAATAAAACTGTATAAAATATAGCAAAAGTTCTTTTAAATGGGCATTATAATTATAAATTTATAACTACTAACAAGTCACAATTTAATACATGGGTAAGTTAATTATTTAATTAGGACATTCTCAAATGAGCTTATAAAATATTCATGGTGCTGAGATACCAAGTATCATGTATGATGGGCTGATACTATTTTCTAGTATTTCCACTTTGTTCCACGATTACTATTTATATACATTTTGTATCCACTATAATATATAGGGAGTACTCAAACAATTATTTATATTATCCAACAAATAATATGGCCTATCTCATGAAATGAATGTGTGAACAACAAACTGCTCGATCTCTTTTGCCACTTTGCCGGCCACCGTAGACTTCCAATAAAATACAATCCTAAGGCCGTTTAGTTACATATGGGAATTCTTTAAAAAAAAAAAATTACATATGGGAATTAAATGCCTATAAGAAGGTACAATACATAATGAAAAAATTTATATCCTAGGAATTACTAAAATTGTATTTAGTTGAAATATAGGAAATATAAAAGCACCATTTTGCGGAAAAAAAAAAAAAAAATCTTTTAAGAGCTTTATGTTAAAAAAAAAACCATCACGTTCATTTTTTTTTTTGCTAGAGGAAACTTATTTCCTTGATTATCTTCTAATTAACTTAATTAGATTCTAATTTCCTCCAATTTCTTCTAATTTACCTCTAACCCACCCAATTACTTAATAATAAGATTTAATTTATACATAAAAAAAACCACCACCCCAACCACCAACCAACCACCCTTTCCCCTTCTTCCTCCCTTCCCCCTCCCCCTCACCCACCGAACTTGCCACTCAGATCCCCCCACCCCCGGCGACCTACCTCCATCGCCAGAGGACCGTCCCTTTCCCCCGTTGGCGACCACCGCCTTCCCTTCAAATTTTTGGATCTTATTTACTCAAACATGATCAAATCAAGTCCAAATCAATTGCAATTTGCTTCTAAATAACCCTAGCATCACATACATACATAATCAAAGCCAAAACAAGCATCCATTGCTAGCAAGATACACACAATTAAAAAAACCCCCAAATCAATTTTCTAGGGTTTTTCAAAATTAAAGAGGTGGTTATCGAGTGGTGATTAGGGAGAAAGGGAAGATTATCTGGATGTGGAGGAGGTCGTTGAAGGTGGGGGGATCCAGACAGCGAGTCCAGTGGGGGGTGATTCAATGGGAGCATGAAGGAGGCGGAAGGGGAGGGAGAAAGGGGGAAAGGGATCATGTTAATTAGAAGAAATTAGAGTTTAATTATGTTAATTAGAGGGTAATTAGGGATATAGGCTTTCTCTTCCAAAAAAATAAACGTGATGGTTTTTTGAAATAAAAATAAAAAGGTTTTAAAAGGTTTTTTTTTGCAAAATGATGCTTTTAAAAGATTTTTTTGACAAATTTTCCTAATTTCAACTACTTTCCCAAAATTTTGGGACAATAATGTTATTTCACGCAAAATACATGTAGGAAATTTGAGTGGCCAAGGTAGGATGTGGGAAATTAATTCCCATGTTTTGTAGGAATTCCAAATTCCTTAGGAATTTCCACTTCCTACATTTTTGCTAACCAAACAACTACTCTTAAACACATTTTCCATGAATTTGTATTTCCCCAATTATTAAAGTGCAACCAAACAAGACCTAAGTTATATTATCTAGACAATAATTGTACTCAGTTTCTCAACCCTTGGCCCAACCTACCTACAAAGTGGTCTTATTGTGATAAGACGTTTTTATTTAAATTTTTAAAAAGTTTATTGTTATTTATTTATTTACTCGTAAATTTGAATTTGAAAACTCAATAATTATCATTGATATGTCCCTCATTTCAAATTAAACACTTTGATTTTTTTGCACTTTTGCAAACTTTACTTCACTAATTTTTTTTTCAATTATAGATAAGGAAGATCACATTCATGTGAGATTTTGTAGATTTTCTCACTCAATGTGCATATTTAAAAAATCTACTTATTAACTTATTATAATAATCCCAACTTTGCCTATTTTTTAGTTTGAATAATCTCCACTTTCGATTATTCTGCAATAATCCCAACTTTCACGTATATTTTCTTTATTGAGTCCCAAAAATTGGCAACCTGTTAAAATGTTTTTTTCCCTAATATGGCACGTGTCGCACATTTATCGATCTAAAAATGTAAACAAAAAAAAAAAAAAAAAAAAAAACGACAAACACCCCCCATTCTAAGCCCCATTGGAAGAACTCCCCCTTTCCCAACCCCATTCCTTCCTCCTCACTCCCCAGTTTAACCGGAAACCTTCCCTCCATTCTCCACCTCCAAAACTGGCCCACCCCCCTTCCTTGTTTTCTTTCTCTCTCCCTTCCCCACCACAAAATTGCTGACCCTTCACCACTAAAACACCGGTTTCGAGGGGTGAGGGAAAGGTTTCGATTAGATTTTCGAGGGGTTGGGGAAAGGTTTTCGAGGGGTGGGAGAAAGGTTTCGGGTGGGGAAGGGGGGGGGGGGCGTGTTTCTAGGGTGGTTTTGGGGTGGGTGGTTTAAGTCAGGGGCGGTTTCGGGGGTGTGTTCGGTCAACTGGATGTGGGAGAAAGGTAGTTTCGGCGGTGGGGCGAGGGAGGGGGTGGCTATTGGACTAAGGGGCAGGGTAAGGGGGTGTCTGCAAGGCTGGGTATGGGGCTATTCAATTTTTATTGGATCACTCACATGTCGAAGCGTGTCAAGCAACCTATAATAAGGGCCTGTTCTCTTACGTTGAAATTCAGTTCAGTTCAGTTCAGCTCCTAATTTCCTTCTCTTATAAAATATTCATTTCAGTTCAGTTTAGTTTAGTTCAGTTCTGAGTTCAGTCAATGAGAACATGCCCTAATAGGTTGATGATTTTTGTTGACCGGTTTGGAATTAATTGATGAAAATGGAGGGGAAAGTTGAGATTATTAAAGAGAAATCGAAAGTTAATTATTCGAAATAAATCGAACAAAGTTGAAATTATTATAATAGAATTTTCAATTTATTATTAATAATAAGAATATTTTTGGTAAATTTATGCATCGATGTACGAACATATAAGAAGAAAAAAAAAAAAGTACTCCGCATTAATTAATTTGAAACAAATGAAGTAGTCGGCATAAGCCAATTATGCCTTAACCCATTCATCGTGTTGGTGGCCTAAATTCCAAATTCGAAGCAAAGGGCAACCCAAGCGAAGCCAAGCAAAATTATTTGGAGAGTGATTGAGCTCCCAATACTAAACTAAGAACATCAAGATTTTTCTTTATTAAAAAAAACATGAATCACTTCATATGCTCTCCACGTGTGCACGTCTTATTCGACACATGTATTTTCATATCTCCTTTTTCTCTCTCTCCATTTTATTTTAAAAAATCAAATCTAATTTTTACCTCTCACTTTTTTCAAATAACAAAATAAAAAATTATTAAATTAAAAAAATAACACAATACTGACCGGAACAAATTCCTGCGAATATCTTCACCGGAACTTCCATTTTCACTTTTAGAGAGAGAAAATTAGTGCTTAGAGAGAGAAAGTAAAAATACTCTGCAAATCAATTACCCCACAAAAATTCAGAATTAGGGTTCATTTAATCTTCATTCAGCTCAAAATTAGCTCAAAAAAGATTTATTTTTTAATTTACTTATAAAAGATTCAAACTTTGCTTTTAGAATTTTTTCTACAATAATCCCACTAAAATTTCAACCCTCTTTTTATTTTTAATCTTTTTTTTTTTTTTTTTTTTGTAGCTTCAAGTGTAAGTTTCTCTGTTCTTTTTGCTACCCTTTTTCCTCCCCACAATTTTGCTTCCATTTTCGGGTACTAAAAAACTTCAAGTTCAATCAAGAAATTTCAAGAAAAAGAATAGTATAATAGTATTGTTGTTTGTTTGTTTGTTATTTTGGTAATTTCCAAAAAAATTCAACATTTGACTATTCAGGAGAGAGAGAAAATTTGGGTTTTTATGGGGTTGATAAACCCCGGATTCTTCTTTTGATGCAACATTAAAAGGTTTATTTTTAAAAAATTAGTTTGATTTTTTTGGGTTTTTCTGGGGATTTTTTTTTTTTTTTTTTTTTTTGAAATGAGGCATTCAGGGATTATTTGAGAAAATTAATTGAAGAGTATGAGTATTGGAAGAGAAGAGAATGATTGTGGGTCAAACAACCCGAATTCTAGAAACGGGTCGATCACCGGGTCACTTGATGAGAGTCTTCTGGTTGACCCGAGGTTGTTGTTTATTGGGTCCAAAGTTGGGGAAGGAGCTCATGGCAAGGTTTATGAAGGCAGGTCAGATTAATTTAACCAAAGGAAAGAAAAAGTGAAATTGTTATTTTCATGATTTTGTGCTGTTAATTATTCCCTTTTTTGTGATCATATTGTTAATAGTGTTTTAAAGTTGCTTAATTTAGAGTGTTTATGTTTAAGTCTATGGTAATTTTGAATTCATGATGTTTGTTGTATTATTAATTGATTACTTGGCTAAGTAATTGCTGATGTCTGTAAATGTTTGCTGAATTTTGTTTTTTCTTGTAACTGTTTTAGTTTTACTTTGGCCAATAAAACAGTTAAAAAAATTATAGGGGGCTTAAGTTAAGACTTAAGAGTAGATTTGTATGCTGTCATCATGCTAATTAGACTGTAACAGTAACATCAATCGCAGCAACAACCCGGTATTAGTGCCTCCAACAGGCTCGAGATTAGGTCCGATGAGGTCCAGATGTATGCCGTCTTACCCCGGTTACTGTTATCTGTTATTATTTTAGATTGGGGTATGAAAGAATAGTATAGTTGTAAAGTGTAACCATTTTTCTGTTTTAGAATAAAGGGGGGTGGGGTTGGGTGGGGAGAGATAAGATGAGCTCTATAAACTTCATGTAATAGTAAAGCTGGCCTGAGATTAGTTCCGGATGTATGCTGTCTTGCCCCTATTACAATTGGTATTTTCGATGGGGATTTGAAAGAATAGGATAGTTGTAAAGTGTGAGCATTTTTATTTTGTGTAAGAAAGGTGGGTAGGGAAGCTACAAATATTGCGGATTATAATGCACGGAATTACTCCTATGATTTTCATTGTGCACTTAGTTAATGATGCTTATGAAGCTAAAAACATTATGATACACTGAATTTCATTCTTTAAGTCCTACATTTGACTTGATAAATGATGTCTTGTTCATAAATTTTTGGTGTAGTGCTTTATAAGATTGTGCTATGTGACTTTTATTGGTTAGGGCCTTTGTTAGCACCGTATGGGCATTGCTTTGGTATGTACTATGAGTTATTGCCTTATTGGTGTAGTAATTAATACTTCCTTTGCCTTAATGCAGATATGGTGACAGAATTGTGGCTATTAAAGTTCTTAACCGTGGGAGTACTACTGATGAGAGGGCTTTGCTTGAAAGCCGCTTTATACGGGAGGTTAACATGATGTCTAGAGTTAAGCATGAGAACCTCGTCAAGGCAGGTCTTTAATATTTGATTGGTGAATTGTTTGTGTCCCTTTTTCTTTTTCAAACCTCCCTATTCCTTCTATCTGTTGCAGCAGAGAAGCTTGTATTTTGCTGTATTCTTGTGGTTGGAAATCTACTTCAAGCATGTCATATATTTACCCATTATTTTTCACTGCAGTTTATCGGAGCTTGCAAAGACCCATTGATGGTTATAGTTACAGAATTGTTACCAGGCCTATCATTGCGGAAGTACTTGAACAGTCTTCGTCCAAATCAGCTAGAGCTAGATGTGGTGTTGAGTTATGCACTTGACATTGCTCGTGCAATGGACTGTCTGCATGCTAATGGAATCATACACAGAGATTTAAAGCCTGGTATTGCCAGGACTATCCTTTGTTTGTAGACTATTTTACATACTGATATATTAGGAAGTGAACTAAATATCAACTACCATATGTATATTTTTTTTGTCCATATAACCTTGTTTGGTAGACTTGGGATGTAATGAGATTGAAGCATTAAAACTAGATTTTTTAATTTTATTTCTCACTTTATTCTACTTGATTTACAACTGTATGATGAAGTTTTGCTGCTTTTGCTCTCATTTTCTGTTGTCGAGTGTGATTCTGAAGTATAAACTACGTATATTTAATCATTTCAGCCTTTCAGGTTGTAATGCAAATAACTCCTTTTCTTGATTTGTTTGCTTACTTGTGTTATTTATTGTGACAACATTTTGTTCATTGTGGAGACTCTATATCGATTGTCTATTGTTATGCTGTTTGCAGATAATTTGCTGCTTACTGCCAATCACAAGTCTGTGAAGCTAGCAGATTTTGGTCTTGCGAGAGAAGAAACTCTGACCGAGATGATGACTGCAGAAACTGGGACGTATCGCTGGATGGCTCCTGAGGTAGGTTTTAGTTTTTATTTATTTTTTTGAGTGGTAAATTGATTTTTGTTGGATGATCTCAAATATGGTTCGAAAATACGGTTTTGGTCATGATCCCTAGAACGGCCTAGCGTGGCGGGACTAGAGTTGATGCATTGATTGCAGATCATGACGCGGTTGTCGCAATATGAATTTGATTACAAAGTCTTTTTAGAATCTTACAATAATTGTAATTTATTAGTGTTGTTAGACTATTTGAGGCATAAAGCCTTTATTGGGGAGACGTGAGGAAACTTTCGCTCTATCTAAAAATAGCAAGTAATTTTTGAGTGAAACACGGAATGTAATGTTTGATATGTTGAATCATTTGATTCTGATAAGATCCCGGGTTTTTGATGCACCTTATATTGAACCGTATGATTTTGGATTGATCAATTGAAAATCCTTTACAATATGGCTGTACTGAAACAATGCGGCCGTATTTTTGCACCTTGAACACTATGCATATTATTATAGGAAGAGGGCTACAACATGTCTAGGCATATGGTGTTTGGTTTGTAAAGGGGTAAAGGAAAGAAGGAGAAAGGAAAGCAACTCCTTTAATTCTCCTAGGTTTTCTTTTTTGTCTTTTATTAAAAAGAAAAAAAAAATAGTAAAGGGAAACCATGTATATCTATCCTTCCAGCTACGACCGCCACTACCTTTATTCTCCACCACTACTAGTCTACTAGTGCCATTCCTCTATCGGCTCTATGCTTCCAACACCGGCGCCCTCCTTCCACAATTACTGGACCAATGCCACCACCCCTCTCCCTATATACGTCGCACCCACTTTCTCTCTCTCCTCTTTCTTTTAGATCTACTTCCTCCACACATATTGCAACAATTACCATTTTAGGAAATTTCACATATATTGCAACATTTCCTTATTTGCACATATTTTCTCTTTCTCTATCCTCATCAAATGGTACCTTATCTTTATTCCTCTCTATCTCTCTCCTCTTCTTATAATATGTGCCCCTTCCCCATGTTGCAATATTTAGGAAACAAAGGAAGTATTATTTTTGATGGAATTTCTTGATGTTCAGGGTTGATTTTAGAGTAAGTGGTGTGCTTTTAAATGTTTAGAGTTGTTTTTTTTGTATTTGGGCTTTTCTGGCGTGGTTACGTGTTTTTATTTGAAGTGGTTTGGTGAAAGTGGGAAGGTTGGATGGTGGTGGAAGTGTGGTTTCGTGTGAGTTGGATATGTATTCGGTGGGTGGGGTTGGTTTTCACTCTTTTCAGTGGTGGGTGGTGGTTTTGTAGGTGGTGGATTAGTGGTGGTGGGTGTTTTTGAAGGGTTTTTATTTATTTATTAATTTATTATTATTACACGGAATAATCAAATTTGGTTCATGTAGCCGACCCCTCTTATGGGATTAAGGCTTGATTGATTGATTATTATTATTTTTATACAAGTGGGTGAGTGTTTTTGAAGGGTGCGGCGACACCAGGGGTTATGTTGGTTTTGTTTTTAGTCACTTTTTCGGTGGTTGGGGTGGTTCTGGTAGAGGTTAACAATTCCGGCATTAGATGGTGGTGTTACGGTGTATTGGGGTGGTCATAGTGGTAGTTAAGTTGGTTGGGTGTAGAAGAGTTAGGATGATTGCTTGGGGGTGTGGGAATCATGGTAGAAGAAAGTGGGGGAATGGAAGGGGTAAAGCGAATGATTAAATTAGCCTAATGAACGATAAGGGAATCATGGTAGTTAGTTGCCTTTCCCTTTCTTGAATCCCCCTAAACAATTGCCATGTGTTCTTCTAATTGTATACTTTATATTGCAATATAAGATGATCCTCAGTTTTATAGGCATGTCTTGCTGACATATCACTTTGGTTTAAGCTATTTAATTGGAGTCAACAGAATAGTTATTTAAGAGATTCTAGCTAGATTATGTTCTTTTAGTACTTTAGTTCTTAATTTGTTATAGAGTGGAACCATGATATTCCAGAGCAAGGATTTTCATTGTTTTATAGGCTGTTTAAATCAGTTGATTGACCAAGAGACTACTGTGTCCTCCCTTAGGTGCTTTCTCTTCTTCTATGCCCATCCACTCAATTTAACAACCGAAGGATGCCATGTTCTGGCTTCTGGCATAATGTAGGATTTAATGTTTATTAGTTACTTAGTTGTGTCTAATGCTCTGTAATATACTGTCCTGTAGACTAGTATGTAATTTGCTAGATTATGTTGATCCTATGATTTCTTTTATCCTTTTGGTAAATCGTATGCACTATGATATTTTGTAATTCATATAGATCCACGAAGTAGTTGCCTTTTACATTTAGAGAATTTGGATTGATGTGGATGTATTTCCTGGTTTAAATTTCCTTCTTTTTACATGATAACCCTTATCTGAACTTTCTATCCCTTATCTGAGCTTATTTTTCCTAATTTGTAGTTTGAACTTATTCTAACTTTCTTAGTTGTTAGCTTAGCCCTTGTCAAAGCTAATTTTTCCTTTGAACTTGTCTAAAGTTAACGCCCCAGTCTTTTAGTCCTTAGGATATTTTCTAAAGAAATAAAGAAATGTAATTTCCATATTCCTTGAACAGACAAAGGTTTATAAAGTTGTTGAAGATACTATAGGCTTTAAATCAGGCCAGAACATTGTCTGAGGTTCCTTCTGTAGTCTATGATAACCTTATATATGCATACTGGTTTGTTCTTGCAGTTGTACAGCACAGTCACTTTACGCCAAGGAGAAAAGAAGCATTACAACAACAGGGTAGATGTGTACAGTTTTGGAATTGTCCTGTGGGAGTTGTTGACTAATCGCATGCCTTTTGAAGGAATGTCCAATTTACAAGCTGCATATGCTGCAGCATTTAAGGTGTGTAGAGTTAAAATCTATCTGCTGCTGCTAGGTGTCATTGTGCACAGCATATAATGATTCTTCTTTTTAATTCTTTGCACCTTATGTTTTTATGGACACTTTCTTTTACAAGCTGCATATGCTGCAGCATTTAAGGTGTGTAGAGTTAAAATCTTTCTGCTGCTGCTAGGTGTCATTGTGCGCAGCATATAATGATTCTTCTTTTTAATTCTTTGCACCTTATGTTTTTATGGACGCTTTCTTTTATTTGCTTCTTGTAGACCCGTTGTTTAAACCTGTTTCCTAACTACTCTCTCCCTCCCTATTGTAAGTCAACTTTGCTTGAGGGTTCAAAGGCACAAAGATAAAATAGGAAGAAAAGTGAAGAGTTTGAAGTGACTGGGTAGGCGTGGGTTCTGACTTTTGAAAAATCTTGCCGAAAGTAGGATGCTAACTTAGAACTGGGACACCCTTTTAGTATTAGTATAAGCGAACCTTTGTGTTTTTTTAGCATGGTTTGCTTTTAGTTTGCGACTGTTTCAATATAGAGCAATGTCTTCAAATGTTATGTTTATTCTGGATTTTGCTGTATGTTACTTTTATCTGGATAAGGGTTAGAAAGGCTACAATCCATTTGGACCTCTCTTGACCTTCCCAGAACACGGATCCTTACTAGGTAGTTGTTATTGTGTATGTAGTATGTACTTTACATTGGGTTGATCCTACTTGGAGGTTGCTGAAGTATGCATCTCTCTTCATTTAACTCAGAATTTCTATATCGTTTTCTACAAGATTTTGTATGATCTTAAAAAGAATGTGTTGTTATTGAATGGTAAGTTGATAATTAAGAAAAAAAAATGGTGAAATATACTCCTAAAATTTTGAAAGTGTAGAGAAAAAGTAGTACGAGGGAATGTAGTATGAGTGAATGTCGGGAGTTGTGAGAGGAAGGTTGATGGCTTGATATGATGGAGATACAATGTTTATTGAGACGAGCAAAAACGCAGGAAGACTATTGAGAGTTCAAGGGAGTATGTTTATAATTCAGTTTTGAAGGGGGGCTTTATACAAAGTTCGGGTTGTCCTTTGTTAAAAGCTAAATGCCCTAGCCCATAGTAGTATTCGTATAATTCCATATAACTATGATATATGTCTTTTAATGTGAGTTTCTGAGTAATTTTGTCGTCTTATTTTCAATGCAGCAAGAGAGACCAAAAATTCCAGATGATATAGCCCCAGAACTTGCATTCATCATACAATCATGTTGGGTCGAAGACCCTAACTTACGGCCTAGCTTCAGTCAGATTATCCGCATGTTAAATCAATATCTCTTTACACTCCAACCACCAGCACCTCCTCCACAGCCGTGCTTGCCAGAATCAGAGGCCAATCAGGCTGCTTCAACAAGTAATGGTGCCATTACCGAGTTCTCAGCACGTGCTAGGGGGAAATTCTCATTCATTCGCCAGCTTTTTGCTGCTACAAAGAGGACAAGGAACTTACAATGAAGAAAATTGGGTAAAATTTTGTGTTGAAACATTCAATAGACGGTTATTTTCTTCTCTTCCTCTTTTTTGTGTAATATCTTTTGATTAGTTGGAGAACTTGATGATTAGCTCAGGATGATTATTGAAAGAGATAGCATGTTAGTGAGGGAACATGTTCTTGTTCAGAAATAAAGGAAATACACAAGTTGTCAATATTACACCAACGTTCACTTCATTGTAAAGAAAATATATATGGCTTGATCAATTTGTTGCTCGGCAAGACTCATTTAGAGTGATGGATGTGGAGTAGTGCCGTAATGAGATGATTTATACACGTATATATCCTTCTATGTGGCTTGTTTCAGTTTTGGTGTATTTCGTAAAACATGTTTGTATGGTCTGTGTGATCATTCCTTGTGGTCGTTGTGGATTAACTAGATTACAATCTGTAAGCCTAATACGAAGTATGTCACATGGAAGGTTTTGAATCTTTCCTCTAATTCAGTCACCATGTTGCAATGCTGCAGCAAGGACACTGCCTTTACTTGGTTCGTTGTGTTATGTTATCAGTTCGATTATAAACTCACGAAGCCTCTGAATCCCAGGTGTGACTGTGTGAGGTTCGAGACTCTCACGTAGCTCATTGTTGGGAGTTTCCCCATCACTTCCACCTGATGGTAATCTGCTGAAATTATACCCTTATGCCCTCCAACACGAGTACAAACCACAATAAAAGTGATGGTAGTCATAGATTCATTGTCTTGGTAATTACTTTCTCCGTGTTTAAATAAATGAAACGTTTTGACTTTTTTCACTATTTTTCTAATTTAGTTTGACTAATGTTTGTGATTTATACAAAAAATAAATTGTATTGTGGGTACTTGTTGGAGTCGTCCTTGCGAATAATTTATTAATATTCAATTGTTATACTTTTACCTATTGATAATTAAAGATATTATCATTTAAACTATTATATTGACATGCGTGCATAAAAAAAAACGTTTCATTTATTTGAATATGAAGAGAGTATGAGGTGTTTATTTATTTGCATATAGGGGGTTGAAGAATCAACTTATGGAGTAATATTATTATGTCATTGAAATTACTCAAAACTTTATTAGCAAAGTTACAATTTTCGTTTTATTGATTTCTTATATTTATGAAAAAAATATTGTCAAAATTTATCCCATTGTAATAGATTAATAAATCTCCTTTTGGATTTCATGTAAGTCTACATTAGAATTACTAACTCAAAAAACTAAACTTGGACAAATCCCGAGGCACTTGCTACACTCAAACAATAATGCAAATTTACCAAAATGCATAACGAAATCATAAAGAAATTAATAAAAAAATGGTCGAAAATAGACAAATATTATGAAGAAATTTGGTTATGAAGACATTTGACTTTTGTTATTGTTAAAAAGCACCACTTTGATTTTTTTTGCTACCTAGGTAAAATTTTATTTTATTTTACAACTACCAAAACACACAAAAATATGAATTTTGCTATCATATTATTATGGTTTCTGTTAGGATTTCGTTAACGATCGCCCATTAATATTTTTTTCTCAAATTGCGTGTCGAAAGATATTCCTATAAGGTTTTAGAGGGTTATTTTGGCTCATAAGGTTAAGTTTATCCCAAGATTGACTTATACTCCACACTCAGCCACATCAGATTTCCACTAACTTTTAATAATTTTTTTTTTTATTCAGATTCATACAAAACTTCATCCAATTTCACACGTTATTCCATGACTCACTTCAGATTTGCTTATCTATTAATATTATTAACATTCATTTACATATATATTTATTTTTTTAATAAATTTTTTTAAGAGGGTGTGAGTTGGCAACTCACTATTGGTAATAACTAAAAGATTTTGTCCTCTTGTAGAGTCTTAAGATGAGTTTTGGATTTCAAAACTCATCTCAAGACTACATGTAGTCTTTGTATACATTATTGCAAGAATCTGGCTCAAGACTCCTTCCAAGACTTGCAATAAACTCACCCTAAGGAGCCAAATTGAGCTCGATATTAAAAAAAAAAAAACACGTGCCTGTTTTGTTTTACGTGTCAAAAAATGTACATATATGTGTGGTGCTATTCTGTTTGTCGCGAAAATTGCTCCTTTTAGATATTATGAGCCATTTTAGTCTTTAATCTTACAAATTGAGTTCAAAATTGACAAAAATTAACATAAATATCTCATTTGGCGTGTCTAAATTGACATCATTGCGCTCGAAATTAACATTATTAAACACGTAAAACTAGACATTTACATTATTTTAGCACAAATTAGTAAAAACTGGTAAGACACCAAACACAAACGTAACACGACATGACATGACAAGACAAAAGCCACATAGCACAGCAAGTGATATCTTAGGAGTTTAGGACAAGTTAGTAATGTAACAGTAATACTGAGTCTGTGAGTCAGTCAGTCAATCGTAGGAGTAGTGGTAGTTTAGTGGACTAGACAAGTCAATGTTTAATTTGGACAACTTTAACAACAATCGTGGAGAGAGAAACACTTCACAGCACAGCTTCTTCCAGATTTTAGAGAGAGAAAACTATCAAACAAACAAACCAAAACAAAAAGAAAGAAACTTGCTTCAAATGAATTGGGATTCAAGATCTAGATTAGTGAGAAACAGGTTTTGAGCAAGTTTTCATCGAAATTCCTCCGTATCATTTTTGAAAAATGTCTTATTTTAATTTTGTAGAGGGTCAACTATAAAGCTTCTTTACTTGGAAATTGAAACTGGGTTACTTTGAATTTGGTCATGAATTTCGTAGGAAATTTCTGCACCAAATACCCAATTGAAGTTTTGAGATTGGGACCTAATTTCCCTTTTATTTTCGAGGGAGCCCCAGTTAATCTCGGAGATTAACATTTCAGTTTATCTCTCCTCACAACTTTATGCATTGATCTCCGTGCCACTTTATTATTTTCATTTTATCATTTAAATAATAAAAGAAAATGAATAAGTTGTGAGAGGAGATATATTCACAGATTTATCTCAGAGATAAACTTGAATTTACCCTTTATTTTCTTACCAATTTCTGGGTTTCTTCAAAAATCCCTAATTAATTAGGGTTTTGGGTATTCAATATGACCCATTAATTTTTCTGGGTTTCCTTTAAATTTGACAGATTTCATCTTAATTTTTTAAATTTTAATTTTTTTGGGGTTTTGGGTTTAAGCTTAAATGGATGGAAATGAAGCAGCTTTGCATACAGCTATTAATGCAATTGAAGCTTTAGGAAGAGGTTTTGATTTGAACTTTGATACGAGGTTGTTGTATTGCAAAGGAACTGCTGGGTCTAGGATTCTCCAAATTGATGAAGAAACCACTTGGGATTTAAGGTTGTCTAATCATATGATTATCCCTAATGTTCCTAGGTCTATCAAAACTGAACACTTCCACGAAGGTCGGGAGAGTTTTAGTGTTTGCTCTTATGATGAGGTAATGCTCTATAATATCTCTACTCTTCAATTGGAGTCGATTTTAGATGTTTGTTTCTTTTTGTTATTCTTATATATAGGGATTTGATCCTAGGTCTTGGGCAAGTCTTTTACCAACTAAGCGAGCTGACATCCATTGTGTGTGTGTGTGTGTTTTTTTTTTTTCTTGTTGTGGTTTGTGGGATTTGGTTGTTATTGCAAATAATTAGTGTTGATCATCTAAATTGGTTTTATTTTTCTTATTATCTGAAATTTTACAAATTTTATTGTTCTGGTGATGATTGTTGTATTATAGGTGTTATGTAACCTTAATTAGAGAGCATTTATGTGGATTTTTGGGTTTTACCTATAATTTTGTGTCATTATCATCAAACATCAAAGGCTATTGCTGTTTTGGTTTAGAAAGTTTATTATAATGATTTCTATGTATGGCTTGAGAGGTTGGATCCTATCCATTCTCCGTCTTGCGTTTTCTAGTTCAATGAACATCTATTGTCGTTGGAATATTTGTTATTTGTGTTTTCAATCCTGAGCTAAGGGTTGAATGATTGAGTTAGGCTACTCGCAAGCTCAGTTCCGTTGTAAATGGAAGTATAAATTGAGCTTATAAGACGGTGCATTTGCTTGAAGTGGGATGGTAATTCATACTGCGTCATTGTGCATGTAGAGTTTATGCTACTCATGGTTGGTCCTGTAAGAAGTTTTGGACATTAGAACTTCAATCAACGAAGGCTGAAATTTGAGAGACTGGAAAACTTCTCCTGTTCAGAAGCTGAAGAGTGGGATACTGGTAAAGTGGATCGTTATCTAGGAAAAGTTCATCTTGCATCTCCCGCTTACTATTAAGCTCCTTGCAGTGCTTGATCAGTAACATTCAGGAGATTCACTGATTCACTGTTCCCCTTTGGCTATTTAAGGAAGCTGAAGGACATCTCAATATGCAAGGAAGGGGTAAGAATCGGAATGGGAAGTGGAAGCTGGAGGGTGTCTTTACACCTAGGTAACGCTTGTGAGGGATGATATTTATGTATCTAAGAGAAAATTGATTCTTATGCAATTCTTTGTAGTATGAGAAGTGGTAGTTTGTTGCAGATACACGGGAAATGATTGCTCAACCATGGAAAGTTCTGCTAAATGCCATCAAGTTACATTCATTGGCTTTGGAGTTCCATGCATATGAAACTTACTGAATTTAAATGTGAATTGTCGAGCAATATTATGAATGCTTGATGACAAGATTAAAGTTGACCGTACTTTTAGTAAGGGGTGTAATGTTGGTCTGCAAGGGTGTCAAGAAAAGGATGACGTGACTCAGAATCAGTTAAATGTTTGAAAAATTGTCGTGTTCGGTTGACTGTTAAGTTAAAGGCATTAGATAATGATCATGAAAGATTGCATTGCTACCTGTAGCTGATCTGATTGTAGCTTTGGTTATCTGGACCATATTAGGGTCACATCAAAATACATAGTATAGGATTATATGAAACCTTTATCTTCTTGGTTTGTGACTTGTCTACTTTCTACTTGGAAGCCTTGATTCTTGGAATCTATAGTATTGGGAGTGGTAGTTTTGTTACTAGATACCTATAACTGTAGGGAATTTCTTAAGAAAAAAAAAAGGTTTACATTTACAAGTTTCCCCTGTTTGGCTCTGCAGAGAGTTCCCCTTTTCACCCCTGTCAGCTTGTGGCATGTTATCTCAATGTAATTGTTTTGTCATTCTAATTCATCTCTCATGGCTATTGCATCAGATGGTGAAGCACTTTAATAAAAAAGCTGAGCTAATGGCTGACATTCCTCTTGGAAGTTTCAATTCTGCATTTAATTTTACTGGTTCGAAGCACATTGATGCAACATCCACTAAATCCTTATCAGTGGAAGGGTTTGTCATCCCACTTGCCAAATTTCAGCTTGCTAAGTCTTCATGGGTTCTACAGGAGAATGTCATCAGGGCTATCCCTACTTCATGGGATCCGCCTTCATTAGCTAGGTATGAGTGTTCACTGAACTCCTGTGGTATTTTAAAACAAATTACTGGGTTGTATTACTTTATATTTGTGATGCCACTTATTGCTTATAATAACTTTTTTTTTTTTAATTTTTATTTCCACCAGTTTTATTGAAAACTTTGGGACACATGTTATTACATCCATTACCATCGGTGGTAAAGATGTAATATATGTTAAACAGCATCAATCATCACCTTTATCTGCCATGGAAATGAAGAACTATGTTCAAGAGATTGGAAACCAGAGGTTTATGCAAACCGACCCTCGTACAAGTTCAGGTCCAATTAGAGTAAAGGATAAGGCTAGTCTCAGAATGTTTCTTCTATTGGTTGTCTCCATTAGTGTGAGCTTTCATATTTTGACTCAGTTCTCATGCTTGCTTTCTTCCGATTGTTGTTACAGGTTGGAGATTCAAGCTTGTTCAACAGCCAAGGAATATATCCGCAACCGGCAAATGTTCCATCTCTTAATGGAAAAGAAGTAAGGACTTCAATGCTTACTTATAATGAAATCCATATGTTTGTGGAACATATGTAGCTTACTCTGGAAATTAGCACGACGTTCCTCTGTTATTATTATTTCTTTATTTTCTATAGGAATTTATACCAGGGCTGAGATTTAGTATCACAATTGAGACAATAATGCTACTTTGGGGCCAATTTTTAATGTAAATAAAAATTGTGATTTTGAGTAGCTTTATCTCCTTAATTTGGGACTTAAAATTTACTTTATAGGTACTTGGTGTTTTTCTGAAACTGTAGGATATACGGTCCACAGGGTACTATTTGAAAATTCCCTTGTTCTTATTTTTGTCTTTGTGAGTGCTGACATGAGTTTTATACTCTATATTTTGTTACATCCTAATTCCTTCGTTCAACTGGTCATGCAGGATATCACTGTCATTTTTAGGCGGAGGGGAGGTGATGATCTGGAGCAAAGTCACAAACAATGGCTTATGACTGTGCATTCTTCTCCAGATATCATTGAGATGGCCTTTGTCCCGATAACTGATCTGATTAAAGATTTAGCAAGAAAAGAACACCTCAGCCGAGCAATTAATCTCTATCTGGAATGTAAGCTGTCACCGTATTTGATGAAGTCTGTTGCAGCATGAACATATAATAATTAGGTTTTTCAGTTTACAAGATTATTCATGTAATTAACTATATTTGCAGACAAACCTCCGATTGAGGAGTTAAGATATTTCTTGGAGTTTCAAATACCCCGGGTATGGGCCCCTATGCACGATAGACATCCCGGTCATCAACGAAAGGAACCTGTGTGTCCATCTTTGCAGTTTAGTTTAATGGGGCAGAAGCTTTATGTTAGCCAAGAGCAGGTAACTTTGCATTTACTTACATGTTTCTGCATATTTATATGCTTGCCTAGATTTATATCAAGACTACTATTTGCCTGTGTTGCTTCTTCCTTAACCTTGGAAATGTTGGAACTGGTCGGTGGCTAATGATTTCATTGAGTCTTTCCTGGATCATGGAAGACATTTTATTCAAGTTCAATTTGGTGTAATCTGTTTGATGGGTCCATAATATCAAAGTTTTATGTTCCAGACCTAATTTTTTTTAGCTTAGACAATAGAAGCCGGTTTTATAACACGGGAAAAATATTTTTGTATAGTTTTATAATTCATCTTTTTGCCGATATCTTGTACACTTTCCTTCTAGTTCTTTTTAAAACTAAATTTATCATCTAAATGAGAGTGAGATGAAGAGTTAAGGGGCTGAAAACTGAGAATTATTTATCCATTGAAAGGAGATAGTTTTGCCCGAAGTTTCTTATTGTCCTACAAATAACGAGAACACTGTTATTTTCCACTCATTAGCTTTGGTTCATAAATCACAGCTAAAAGTTGCATTTCCTCTCTACCCAAATATTGTTTGGAGAAGAGGAGTTTGTTTGGGTCCAGTTTAAACTGGCCTACTCAATGTATCCTCCAGTGCTTTATGTTGTGTTTTTGTGTTTGCATCTCATGTCTTTGTATTTCATATATGCAGGTTTCTGTAGGGCGTAAACCTGTAACTGGACTAAGATTATTTTTAGATGGAGCCAAGCAGAACCGATTATGTATTCATCTTCAGCACCTGGCATCTCTCCCAAAAATCATGGTTCCATATTGGGACTCTCATGTAGCAATTGGTGCACCCAAATGGCGTGGACCTGAGGAACAGGATAGTCGGTGGTTTGAACCTGTGAAATGGAAGAACTTTTCTCATGTGAGTACTGCTCCTATTGAGAGCCCTGAGACTTTTGCTGGACAGCTTTCTGGAGTCCACATTGTCACAGGAGCTCAGCTCGGAGTGTGGGATTTTGGATCAAGAAATGTCTTGTACATGAAACTCCTTTACTCTAGGCTTCCAGAATGCACCATAAGGAGGTCATTGTGGGATCATTCTCCAGCAGAAAAACCCAAGAAATCGGGTGGTTCAGAAAGCACTTCTGGTGTGTCAAGTTCAGGCTCATCAGAAAGTGTCAACGGCAACAAGTTGGTCAAATTCGTTGACATGTCAGAAATGACGAAGGGCCCAGAAGATCTCCCTGGTCATTGGTTGGTAACGGGTGGAAAACTGGGTATTGAGAAAGGGAAGATTGTTTTGAGAGTGAAGTATTCATTGTTAAATTATTAAGGATTTTTAGTTTCATGTTTTTGTGCAGTTGTGGCGTCTAGTTTGATGTTAAATGCAAGTGAATTGGTTTAAGTAGCTGTGTAATTTGTTGTCTGGCTATCGGGGGATTGATAAATGTGCATTTTTTCCAATTTTGGTGTTAGTTATCTATTCAGCTACCATTGTAAAGTTTGTAGATAATGCTAATTTTGCTTGTATAAGTTTACCTTTAAAATGATGTTCGAGTTTCCTAAAAGCTCCCAAGTTCCCTGGCCATTGAATCGTTTTCTCTCTTTCGCTATCTGAATGCAGTGTATCCAGCTAGCTGTTGAACCCCATAGTTGAGCCCGGCACAACTAAGGTATCTTGTTATTTAGAAGCAACAGAGAGCTTCAAAACCGGAAATATGATTACTGCTAATATGTGGCAATGTGGGTGTACTAGTTAATCCTATCAAAAACTTTTTTTTTTTTTTTTTTTTTTTTTTTTTTTTTTTTTTTTTTTTTTTATTATATATAAAGAATGAAAAACTCTTTCATACATGCAAATATTTGCTTACTTCCTCTGTTTTTTTTTCTTTAGATTTTTTTATTCAAAAATTTAAATTGATTCAAAAGCGGAGGGTGTATCTTAGAAATGACAAGTAAGATAGACCATGCTCTTTTTGATCTGTAATAATTAACACTTGTTAATAGACACAACATTTAAGAAAAAGTTGATAGGGTTAATTTTATTGAAATGTTTAATAGTTTCAGTCCATCTTAAAATAGGAAAAATTGAAAAGAATAATCCCACCTTTCGCCTATCTGCTCAAAATAATCCTACCTTTTCGAATTCCAGAAATAATCCCACCTTGTAACCCCATCTTCCCAAAATGATCCTTTTACTGGTTTATGAAATTAGTAACCTGTTTTAGAAGGTGACTTGACACGTGTCACCTTTTAATTGGTCTTAAATTTTAAATAATTTAAAATAAAAACAAAAATAATTAAACAAAAAAAAAAAAAAAAAAAAAAAAATCAGAAACCCACCCACCCTTCTTCCCTGGCCACCACATCCCCACCGCCCACCAGCCACCAGCCACCAGAACCTGGCAACCCCAATCTCCTCTCCACCGGAAAACCCACTAGACTCCTCCCACCGCCAAGCCGCCCCTACCTCCATTTCCAATCTCCGTTTCAGCAGCCCCGCAACAACCGCACCACCCTCCAACTCCAACCACACGACACCAGCAACACAACCACACACTTCGATGCCCCGCAATCACAACCGCACACAGCCCCGCAATCACAACGGCACCACCCTCCAACTCCAACCACCTTGCTCGCCACCACATGACACCAGCAACACAACCACACAATTCAGCCCACCAATTTAGCTTCACCAACAACATCAACTCGCTAACAACAACAACAACAACAACAATTAACTGCTGCCCCAAACTGACCACCAATTCAGATGCCGCTGCATCATTTTGAGGTGGGATTATTTTGAGGTGGTGTTTGAGGTGGAATTCGGGTGGTGTTTGCGGTGGTTCGAAGAGGCTGGGGTTCGAATGATTGAGGTGGTTAGGCTGGGTTAAGATGGTTTTCGGGGAAAGAGAAGGGGGAAGGAAGGGTTCGCCGGTATTGGTGGGGCAGGGGTGCCGACGGCTAGGGTTAAGCTGTCGCCGATGGGGGGACAGGTGGTGCCAATGGTGGGTGGGGGGCTGCGTTAGGGTGTTAGGGGATTTTTTCTTTTTCTTTTTTCTTTTTTTTAAATTTTATTTTGCCTTTGTTTTATTTATTTGAAAAAAAAATAAAAATTACCTGTTGAAACGGTTGTGGGTAAAAAGGATCATTTTGAGAAGATGGGGTTACAAGGTGGGATTATTTCTGGAATTCGAAAAGGTGGGATTATTTTGAACAGATGGGCGAAAGGTGGGATTATTTTTTTCAATTTTTCCCTTAAAATATTAATAAAGAGTTACAATTATTTATTAACCAATTATTTATCAACTTGGTTAGGCTCGTGCATGGCACTGTTTTCACAAAAATTCTACTCATCTATTTGCAATGTACTTACTTGTAAATGATTTTAAAATAATTCTTAATCAGTTTTTTTTATTTCATTTTATTTTATTTATGTGAGTCTTTAGGAATCAAGGAATATGATACGAGTACTATGCATATAGAGAATGGATCGGACAGAATATATTGAGGGAAGTTATTATTGATGATGATTTGCATTGATTATGAGCAGCATAGTGATTACAAGAGTATATGATATTGACAACTACAGACCGTCTACAGTAATTCTACGAGGAAGTTATGAAAGAATATATACATTACTAAAGTCAATCCTTATCAAGAGGTTGTCATTATAGACTTAGTATCAAAAATATTCAAAACCTACTTAATATACTAAATAAGTGCTCAAAGTAAAAATCAGATTTTATTTAGGCGGGAAAATTTTTCTTATAAAGTTGTCACGTAAACAATATCAATGTCAGCGGTTGCTACTTTAGTGATATTTATTTATAAATTGAATAATAATTTATCAAAGGAAAATGAATTCTAAAATAAAATAAATTGAACTATGCTATACATTTACTACGTAAGTAGCATTTGACTTAACATGTACTATTTTTTTTTTTTTTTTTTTTTTTTTTTTTTTTTTTTTTTTGAAGACACTTAACATGTACCTTTATTTCAAGCTAATTTCTGCTCTTTGTAATATGTACAATAAAGCGTCCATATTCTTTATAATTATCCCTTTCTTTCTTGACGAAATAATTATCCATTTATACTTCATCTGTGTTCAACTACATGTTCTAAGTTTCCCTATATACCGTTCTAAGGTCTAACTAAATTCCAAATTTGTAGTATTACTGTATCTATCTATATCTATCTATCTATATTATATATACTAAAGTAACAACCGCCGATGTCATCCCTGCCTACGTGTTAGTTTCTTATTTTATTTTTTCCCTCCAAAATACATGGATGATGTCATATTTTTCCTTTACAAGCTACCCTATTTAACATTGATTTGAAAATTAAATTTCATTTGAATTTTAAAATTTTTGGTTTTCTATAGATATTATGTTATTATGGTATTTATGATTTGTTTTTTTTTTTTTTTTTTTTTTTTTTTTGACAGAAGTTATTTATGATTTGTTAACAATAGTTAATAATATAATTTAATTGAAATTTCCTAATTAAATGTGCAAATTATGCACTTTTGGGAATTGTATATTATTTAATCAAAAATTAATTAGGAAAACGGAGGAAGTAGTTATTTTATATCAATATGTGTTAAAAGTATAAAATTCAATTCTTATTATAAAACCGTGCATCGCACGGGATTAACCTAGTATTATAATATCATAAATCCCTTGAAAAATTTCCTTCAATTGTGTTGAATTTCTAACTTTCCTTTAGAATTGCAACCTCTTTTCTAAACTCTACTACTATAAGATAGCTTCATCTTAGCTAACTAGTAAAAAAGAGAGAGAGAGAGAGAGAAAAGTGAGACAACACAATATAATAGAGAGCAAATATCCTACCAAGTCAATTGACTAAGAAGAAAGAAAATTAAAAAGAGCAATAATAAGGGTATAATCATTTCCCTTTGTTAATTGTTTATATTATACATGCTTGCTTAATGAGGGTCTATTCATATTTACTGAACTGGCCGGGTTGAATTGAACTGAATAGATCTGAAATGAATATTTTATGAGAGAAGGAAATTAGGACTTGAACTGAACTGAACTGAACTGATTAGAGCTGAATTGAACTGATTGGAGGTAAACTAAACTAAAATTAAGCTGAAGTAAACAGACCCGTAGTACAATTCCCTCAAAAAAAAATAAAAAAAAATAAAAAAAAATGTAGTAGCAATTTATGAATTTTATAATTGTGGTTTTCATGTTCAATTGATTATTGTTACCTAAAGTTTTATGAAACAAAATTCTTCAAATTCTTTAACCTAGATCCTTATGTTAAAGGGTCATTTCTTGCATTTGTGCAAAATTAGTTGACATTCTATTAAAGTAGAATAAGTGTTACAATTTCTAATCATTGTTATATATATATATATATATATATATATATATATATATATAGAAATGGGATCATATGAGACCACATCCCTTATGTGAGAACCCTATTATATGTGAGGACTAATTATAACCGTTGGATCAATTACATCCAACGGCCACAATTAAATCCCGGTCAAACAAAACCCCTGCGTTTTTTCTCTCTCCTCCTTTCTCTTTCACGCGCTATTTTCTCTCTCCTCACAATTTCTCTATTTTCTACTCTCTTTCTCTCTGCTATTCTCTCTGATTTTTCATCACTACTCCAATCTTCATCAATTCTTTGTCAAGGTGAGTTTATTGTTTATATTTTCGTGTTTTTCAATTAATTTTAGGTCACATTCAGTTACATTTGTTGATTTTCGTTTGATTTTCGCTGATTTCAGCTCACATTGTTTATCAATTTGTGTCGATAATGTTTTACTTTGTTTTTTCATTGATTTTAGTTTTATTTTCGTTTTTTTGAGTAGTTATCAAGTTGATTTTTCTTATTTTCGTTATTGTCCAGTTTTTTTTGGAAACCTAGAAATCACTGATAATTTGTGCTATTATGTTGATTTTAGCTTGATTTTAGGTATTTTAATTATTTTGTGTATTTTAATTTGATTTTCGGTTTACTTTAGTTCTCAATTATGTTTTATTTTCTAGTTTTATCTTATTATTTGTTTGATTATAGCTTTATTTGAGTAATTATTAATTGATTTTAGTTTTAATTTTGCTTCATATGAGTAATTATCTTACATTTTCTTTGTTTTTTTGGAAACCTAGAAGTAATTGCTATTGATTCTGCAAATGTTCCTCAAGAAAATACAATGTATGTGTTTCTGCTCATTTTATTTTTATTATTTGAGTTATTATTATTTTTGTTGTTGTTGTAGATTAGTTGATGAGTTGTATTACTTGTATGGGAGTTCTTGTATATTAGTTGATAACTTGTTCATTTTATGTTTTGTTGTTCATTTATGAAATATTAGCTTTTTAATTGACAGTTACAAGCAATAAAAAGTTGTAGATTATGTTGGGAAGTAATTTTCAATACATCTAAAACTGCCACAGGTTAATACTTGTATGTGAAAGCAAATAGGAAAAAAAAACAGTTTAAGATGGGAGTATAGGGCTCTCATCTCTTTTGTTTGTCTTAGAAATTCTCACAATCAAAATTCCCTGTGCAATGTTATTACTATCGTCACCACAAAGCTACCAACTTCGTCGTGTACTTAGTTCGACTTTTCACATCAGAAGCCAAGAAGTTGATAGTTTGAAGGCGTTTTACTGTTCGGCTTTTCACTTCAGAAGCCTAGAAGTTATTTCATTATGTTGCACATCAGGTCTTAAAGTAGATATCAGTGAGAAAGAATTTGAGTTTAAAAACAAGTTCTCTAACTTCTTCACAACTTTGAAAGTAGTTGATAACTTGTTCATTTTATGTTTTGCTGTTCATTTTAGCACTAAGTATTTGCTCATTTGACAAATGAGCATTTAACTATTTGCTCATTTGAGAAATGAGCAATTAACTATTTGCTCATTTGAGAAATGAGCATTTAAGTTTTTGTTCATTTTGTTAAATTAGTAGCTAAGTATTTGCTCATTTGACATTAAGGATACCTATTTTGTTGAGCAGGACATCTGTTGAGACAGATTTTGCTGTTAATGTTGGTGAGCAAGATGCAGCAGGGGCAGGACAGTTAAGAGTTATTGGTGGTGACGAAGATGCAGCAGGGGCAGCACAGTTAAGAGTTGGCGGTGACCAAGATGCAGCAGGGGCATCACAGTTAGGAGTTGTTGGTGGTGACGAAGATGCAGCAGGGCCAGCACAATTAGGAGTTGTTGGTCGTTCTACACAACCACAATATAAAGGAATGAGTTTCAAGACAGGATCTTCTAATGAAAAAGGAAAAATGGTTTTAAAGGACACATTAAAGAAAGAAAAACAGATGATTAATGTAGTGGAGATGAAATCCAGCAATGAATTGCAAAGTGGGATCCTAGTTTGAAGAAAAATAATGTAAGTCTTTCAGATTAGTCTCATTAATAATAAGATGTTTTGACCTATTTGCTTACTTGTTCATTTCATAAATGAACAAAGAAATGTTTGCTCATTTCACAAATGAGCAACTAATTCTTTGCTCATTTAAGAAATGAGCAATTAACTTTTTGATTATTTGCTAAATGAGCAAAAAATTACTTGCTCATTTATCAAATGAGCAAAGAAATGTTTGCTCATTTGACAAATGAGCAAGGATTTACTTGTTCATTTCATAAATGAACAAAGAAATGTTTGCTCATTTCACAAATGAGCAACTAATTCTTTGCTCATTTAAGAAATGAGCAATTAACTTTTTGATTATTTTCTAAATGAGCAAGAAATTACTTGCTCATTTATCAAATGAGCAAAGAAATGTTTGCTCATTTGACAAATGAGCAAGGATTTACTTGTTCATTTCATAAATGAGTAAGGATTCCTATAAAATGTTTACTTTAATTTTGAGGTCTATGGTCCATTAATCTAGCAATACCGTAGGCCATTGCCTTACAAGTTACAACTGCAACTTGTGCTGTTACTTTTACATGTTTGCTCATGTTATTGAAATCTCCTAAATTGTATAGGATTTGATTATGTTATTTGTTTTGCAGCTGATAATCTTGGCTAAACTTCGTGAAAAGTACATCCTGGGAATAATTACAAGTGAAGTGAACACTATTCAATCTGTTAAAGAAATTGCTCAGAAGAAGGAAAGGCAAAGTAAAGTTTTGTTGCTGACAAAGATGAAAATGCTGAAAAAGAAGAGCCTGAAGAAGAAAAAGTTCAAGGAAGAAAGAGCAAAAGACTGAAGAAAGCTGAATGTTAGGGAATTAAATAGTTAGTAGTGATGATTTGTCTTTTTTGGTTTAGGGAATTGGGTAAATTAAGATTTTATCTACTTTTAAGTAGTCTTTGAATGATGTAAAACTGATTTATAAACAGATTTTACCAACAGAAGCCTACCCTTTTTTACTATAGTGATGATTATATTTGAATTAAAATTCAATCTTTTATTTGTTATTACTTCACATACCTTGTTATATACAGCCAGTGTTCATTTGAAATATTCGTTCATTTGTTAAATGAGCAAACAGATGTTTGCTCATTAAATGATAGATCAATGAATTCTTGCTCATTTGATAAATGTTCAAAGAATTTCTTGCTCATTTGATAAATGAGTGAAGAAATGTTTGCTCATTTCACAAATGAGCAACTATTTTTGCTCATTTAAGAAATGAGCTTTTACCTTTTTGTTATTTGCTAAATGAGCAAGGAATTACTTGCTCATTTGATGATTGAGAAAAGATAATGTTTTCTCATTTGACCCGAGGAGAGCTGATTTTGGACTGGGAGATGAAACAGGAGTGCAATTGTTCCAAGTTCATATAATAGCTAATTTGCTCTCTTGCCAAATGAGCAAATAATTATTTGCTCATTTGACAAAATGAGTAGTTAACTATTTGCTCATTTGATAAATGAGCAAGGAATTATTGCTCATTTGAGAAATGAAAAAATATTTAGTCACTCATTTGAATATGTTCTATTTTCAATTCAACAATATTGCAAAGCATTAAACTATGATAAGTACAAAATTAATAATATATTATTAAATATAAAAATTCAACAAAATCTTATATGTATATAAAAGTACCATTACACTTTTTTTTGACAATTTCTAATATCATGATGACTCAATTCACCACAACCTCTACATAATCTCTTCTTTTTTTGGTTTTGTTCTACATCCTTTTCTTTTTCTTCCGTAAGCCTTTTTGCACTTCTACCTCTTGTTTCAACATTTGACACATCAATCTCAATCGCTTTCTTTTTTGAAGTCTCTTCATTTGATACATGAACTCCAGTCCCTTTATTCTTAGAAACTTTAGGAGGTTTGACAATTATTTCAGTTGGCACACTAGCTCCAATCAATAGCTCAATGTCTTGCTCTTTGTTTTTTGCACTTCCAGCTGTTGTTTCATTATTTCTTGAAATCCTCTTTGCTTCCAAATCCTTTCTTATTCCTTGAAGATTTATCACAAGGTCTTGAATATCTTTATCTTTGCCTTCTGCCAAACTTACACAAGTGTGTATCTCTGACCATAAATCATTTAACAATTGTTTCTTGTCTGTTATATTAGCACATTGCTCCAACAGGTTTCCTCCCAAGTCAAAAATTGGTTTCTTTAATGCCATAGTAGTCCACCTGTGTAGCATATACTGCTCGGGAATGGTTTCAAACCTTTTTGCTTTCCAAACCCAAATCATATGTCTACATGGAATTCCTTGCCTATAAAATAGCTTACAAGAACATGTGGTGTCATAGTTAGTTGGATTAAACACAACATCAAATGTTCTAGTCCGATTTCCTTCACTTACTGTTGCAACTTCCAATTCATTTTCTTTCTTCAATTCATCAACACCACAAGAAAAAAAAGCAATTTCAACCTCGTATTGAAATTCATAAAAGACAGAGTTAGTATATAAATGTGAGGCATGCTTTTCTATCCCTAGTGGTGTTTTGCACTCAGGATATTTGTGCTTTGAATCATTATCATTCTGACCTTGAGTGTGTCTCTGGGCATCAATTGCAGCTTCATATCTCAAGTAAAACTCAACAAGTGACACATGAGGATTGATAAAGGAGCAGAAAAAGTTGTTTTCACTTTCGGATCTTGATGTTGTACGCATTATTCCTCCAAGGAACACATCTCTGAAATAGGCCGGAATCCACTTGTCTCTTATCTTGTTCATATAACCTAACCACTCATGTTGTTCCAAGTGGTATTCAATCATCACCTTGTTCCACCTTTCTTCAAACTCAGCGGGTTCAATTTCAAGGTGCCAAACGCAAGCACATAATTTTTTTAGGAAACCAGTTTCTTCTTGCATGATTGATTTCTCCACCTTATCTGGTAACTTTTTCATTATGTGCCACATACAGAACCGATGTTCAGTCTTCTTAAACACACTTCTAACAGCAATTTTCATTGCTGGATCCTGATCTGTGATCATACAATTAGGTTCACTCCCACCCATTGCCTTGAGGAATGATCTGAATATCCATTCAAATGACACGATATCTTCCTTTGCTATATGAAACCAGCAGCAAAATTAATGCAATTCTTATGATGGTCAACCCCTATAAATGGAGTAAACACCATGTTGTACCTGTTTACACATACAAAATAAAGTTTAAATGAGCAAATAATTTAATACTCATTTGAAAAATTATCAAATAATCGATTGCTCATTTGTCAAATGAGAAAATAACTCAATGCTTATTTGTGAAATAAGCAAACAATTCTTTGCTCTTTAGTCAAATGTGCAAATAATTGAATGCTCATTTGTCATATGAGCAAATAACTCAATGTTCATTTGTGAAATGAGCAAACAATTCAATGCTCATTTGTCAAATAAGCAAATAATTCAATGCTCATTTGTCAAATGAACATGCAATTCAATGCCCATATACATACTCTTATCAAAGGATATTAGACTTATGGGGATATTCAATTTTCACATAGAAGTAATGAGCAATTAAACTAATTTTATTTAAAACAAAGTCATTAATTTTAGCCATAGCTAGTAATAACACATAAATGAATTACCTATTGGTTTGGTATGTGGTATCAAAGGATACCATATCACCAAATAGAGCATAACTCTTTTTACAAAGGGGGTCTGCCCACAATGCTCTACAAATGCAATAATCTTCATCCATCTCAAAATCAAAGAAAAAAGCGCTCCACATTAGCTTTTTGTTGGTAAAGTTATCCACGAACATTTGAGCATCACATCCTTGAAAGTATGCTTTTAAATCTCTATGAAATTTTTTGAAATCTTCCTTAGATGTACCAATGTTTTCATATCCTCCAACAATTTCCTTCATCATTCGAAAAGTTGTAACGGGACCAATATTCACCTATTTAAAGAACAAAACAGTTTGTCACATGAGCAAATAATTCAATGCTCATTTTTAAAATGAGCAAACAATTCAATGCTCATTTGTCAAATGAGAAAAAAAAATATTTGCCCATTTGTCAAATGAGCAAACAACTTTTATTAGAACATACAGAAAATTCATGAAACATAAGAGAATTTGAAACATAAGAGAATTCATGAAACAATTCAATGCTCATTTGGCAAATGAGCAAAAAATTATTTGCTCATTTGTCAAATGAGCAAACAACTTTTATTAGAACATACATAGAATTCATGAAACATAAGAGAATTTGAAAGTGTTACCTTAGAATTATTCACAATTATTTTTTTGTGTAAAATGTTCATTTTCCTTGCTTCTTTTTGGAATAGATTGCAGCTAGGTGTATAAAGTGCATGAGTATGCCCCTCATGGAATTTTGTCACTATGAATGTGTTATCATCACAATGCTTTAGGACAATATGTGCCTTGCACCCAACACGAGTAACGAGTCTCTTCCTTTTGATTGAAGCTTTTTCTTCACTGTTTTCCCCTTCCTTGTTATTTAAATCTTTTTCTACAGTAGTCTTTCTTTTCTCTTTGTATCCTTCCTTACTGCACAAGATATACTGATATTTCAATTCTTTGCTTCTTCTTTGTCTTTTAGTTGTAGACTTCCTTGTATTGAAACCAGAAGCAAATGCATAGCCTTTATAAAATTCAAGGCCCTCTTCAAGATTATTAAACTTCATCCCTATAGCTGGTTTCAACTCATTGGGGCATAT
This sequence comes from Chenopodium album, assembly GCF_948465745.1. Taxonomy (NCBI): domain Eukaryota; kingdom Viridiplantae; phylum Streptophyta; class Magnoliopsida; order Caryophyllales; family Amaranthaceae; genus Chenopodium; species Chenopodium album. The sequence goes on along the minus strand of NC_137836.1, from coordinate 1,509,069 downwards.
TGGATGCCATTCTTTTGTTCCTCCAAGAGTGATCAAATGTGCTACTTTAGGAGAAACTATTATTGTAGGAGTAGTTGGCACATTTGTGATGGTACTTGATTGACTCTCAACTTGTTCGTTGTTGCTCATCATTTGTGAATATGCACCTTTTTAAACACACTTAAACACACACACACACATACACTCTCAATAATTAGAACTGAAATCAGATTCTTAAACAAATTTACACACACACAGACATAGATACACACTTACACACACACACACACACACACACACACTCACACACACACACACACACACACACACACACACACACACACACACAATAATTTCATAATCTATAATTAGAACTGAAATCAGTTTCTGAAATCAGAATTGCAAGCAGAAAGAAGAGGGGGCAGGGGGGATAGGTTTGCTCATTTGTCAAATAAACATGCAATTCAATGCCCACATATATAAACTCTTACACTCAATCACACTCACACTCACACTCACACACAGACACACTGTTACACTCACTCACACACACACACACACACACACACACACACACACACACACACACACACACACACACACACACACATACATACACAATTCTGTATACGTAGTGTTTTTACCCGAAACACTGAGTACTTATAGATCCTTGAATTACTTATGAATGTCATTAATATTTGCTCATTTTAATTGTAGTTACCTCATTTTAAATGTTCTATTATACATATTTAGGTTTGCTCATTTTCATTTATTTGCTCATTTTGAATTTGATTGAAAATAAGAACATAATAGCAGCATTCAATTGAAAATAAATACCTACTAACAACATAAATAATTGATTCAATCACTATCAAGTTTAATCTGATATTATTAAAATCTCTATCAAATTAATCAAACCTAAATAATTGATTCAATTTAATCAAATAATTGATGCAATTAAACATTCAATTCGATTAATGTAATTCGAAAATTAACATGTAATTCAATTCGAAAATTAACATGCAATTCCAAAATTTTCAGAGATGTAAAATTAAAATATTTTGAACATTCAGATTAACATGCAATTCAAAACTAAAATTACGAACAAACCTCAATGATGGATGAAATTGCGACCGTTGAAATTTGCAAAAAGAACCCGTTGAAAATTGCAGAAAGAAACCGTTGAAATTTTCCGAAAGAAGAGCATACTCAGTGAATCGCCATTGATAAGTAAATCGCCATTGATGAGCTTTGATTTGCAGACAGAATAGAGGAGAGAGATAAATTAGATGCTGAAAGTTAGTTTGTTAGGCAGGCTTATAATCTCAGCGGTTGGATTTCATCTAATATAGCGGCTGAGATTTGTTCTCACATAAGGTGTGGGTTCTCACATAAAGGGTGGTTCTCACCGGATCCCGACCATATATATATATATATATATATATATATATATATATATATATATATATATATATATATATATATATATATATATATATATATATATATATATATATATATATATATATATATATATATATATATATATATGTTGTGGTTTGTGTTTCCTTAATTAGTTTTACCTGTGCAAAAAATGGAACACTGGAACGGGGTGATTGGGATTGATAAGGTACTACATACTCATGTGTGATGTGGGTGGTGTATGGCAAAATGGTAGTACGTGTTAAGATTGTTCCTAATAACAAAGGCAGCGGAACCACACCATCTTATTGCATCTTACATGGTACGTACACTTGAGAAAACCAAGAACATCATGGGTACTATTGAGAAAATCAAGCTGCCATACGATATTGCAGAGTATCAAATATTCAAAATACATTATTCATTAAAAAATCTAACATCAATATGAAAACTACATAGAGTACAAAGCATGCACTATAAACGTACATTACGTACCTCAAAATCAATAAGCAAAAAACACATACTCTTTTTTACCAAATACCAATTCCCTGGACACTCCAAGTGAAATTTCAGGATATCTTGGTTTTTTCTCTCTCTAGTAGAGAGTTTCTCACTCTAGAAATAGAGTTTTTTTTAGTAAGGTTGTTCCTAGGGGTGGCAGCCACCCAATTATCTTGGTAATTTTACTACAAAATCTTTTTTCTTTTTAGTAGCAAGGTAAACCTACGAATTTGCCCTTTAGCTACTCTTAACCCCGTAAGGCCACCTGTCTTCACACCTTTGGTGCCTTTCCTAAAGGCCAATCACTTTTAATTAGAGTAATCATTGTATTGTTAACAGTGTTACTTCCCTTTAACTGTAGTTTAGTGCCGTCATTCCCCTCCCCTTTGTTCCCCCCTTCTGTTAGTCACGGAACTGCTTAATTAGACAGAATTTGGGAATTAGCCGTTTCGTTTTACGGAACAGTAATTAAATTATGGCAGTGACTTTTGTTACAATTAAGGCTAATTTGCATGCCTTTTTCGCCTGCTCCGAGACTGGAATTCGAATCGTCTCCATGTAATGGTGGCTAGTATAATAAGCAGCTTCTCCACAACCTCTTCACGGTCTTTTCTTCTCGTCTTCTTCACACCACTTCTTTCATTTTCTCCTCTGTTTTTCCTCTTTCTCTTTTCAAGATGAATAATCAAACAAATACTAACAACAACATTAATAGGGTAGCCCCATTAGCTGAAGTTGAACCATACAGAGTGCAAGGAAGCAGGGCATTCTAGCAAAAGTGCGTTTATGGCTACTTAATGGACTACCGTAGCCTAAGCATACACTCCATTCGCAACTTCATCAACTCTAGATGGAGGAAGAGAGGGTACATTGATGTTTTCAAGATGAATGATCTCTATGTCTTCAAGTGTTCTAATGAAGAGGACAAGAGAGAAATGCTTGCCATGACTAAGGCATGCTTCGATGGGGCACTAATGGTTTTTTTGCCATGGTGGCCTAACCAAGTACCTCAAACGGTGCAATTTAGAAGGGCAAAGTTCTGGGTTAGAATTTGAGGTCTACCATGTGAGTACCTCAACTCACACATGGCGGAAACAATAGAGGAAATACTAGGAATGCCTTTCGAAGTAGATTTGGAACCAAACTTTGTGCCGAGAAATGATTATCTACGGATTAATGTGATGATCAACTTGGGAGAACCACTAATCCCGGGTTTTATTATGAAGCTTGATGATGATGCTATCATATGGATTCAATTGAGGTACGAAAATTTATTCAAGTACTGCACAAGGTGTGGCAGAATTGGACACAAGTACATAAGATGCACGAGGCACGAGGACCTCATCAAAATTGACATAGATCACAAGATGATGAAATACCTTTCTAGGGGTATCCCAACAATGGAAACAGAGGAGGGATTCTCGATGTTCACATTAGATTTGAGAGTTACTCCTTCGTCGGAACGCATCATTACCACAAGGGTGAGGCTGGTGGATGAACCAGTCAGGCCGCCTTCACCAAATTTCAGAGCATCTGATATCTTGGTGGACTTTGACCTTGGAATTCAAAATGGTGGGAGAACAGTCCAACCAGGGCAGCAATTTAAATATGGGCGCTCCGTTCAGAGGTCCGGCAGTCGGCCAGGCGGTGGTTTAAAGAGCGACAAGTGGTCTGGAGCCACCACCGGCGCAAAATGCTAGTCAAAATGTTGCGGAAGCTATGGACGTGGAAGGTGGAGGAGTTGGTCTCAACTCAGATATGGATGCTGAAGGTAATCAAGGAGCAACGAGCGCTTCTGCTGGTGTCAATCAATTAAACTTGGGGGAAGGAGACCCTTATCGGGCCGCGGCTTTGGCGGTTTAGGGACGCTATGGCGGTTCAGGGATAGAGCATTGGTGAGAAACAAGGAGCTAACGAACCGATGGATTTTCAGGGGGAGGAAGATGAAGGCGGCTTTTCGGCGGGACAAATCCCTGAGGACCCACTAAACCCATGGGCTGAGGAGTTTGAAATTGCTGTGAATGAGGACGTTCAACTAGAAGAAAATAGTATGAGGCACAACCCGATCTAAAAAAACAAGCTGATCTACCCCAAATTGAAAGATTAGAAATTGTTATTTCTGGAAACAGGGAGTTGGATTCAATTTCTCCAACTGAAACCATGTCTGACAGTGCTGTTATCTTTACTAGGTGGGGTGAGAGAGATAGAATGGGGAAAAAAAATGAAGAGCAAGCGCTTTAAGAAAGGAAAAGAGAGGAGACGATTCAAACCAGAGAATTGTCCTTTAAAAAGAAAAGCAATCTCAGATCTGGAACTAGCTTCAGTGCAATTTATAGAGGATTGCGAGGATGACGTGGATTCCTTGTTGACTAGAAGGAAGAAGAAGGGTAAAGGGCCTGCTCACGATGGACCCCAAGATGTGGCCCTTCCTCCTCCAATCTTGGGCTTGGGCCAGGTCCGATCTTCAATTTTGATGCTTGCATTTCGCTAACTTATGCAGGTGATGGGCTTGCGGTGGTTGACCCGATCCAACCACCTCTCCCGCAGCGATTGGGCTTGTTTGGAATTATCGGGGTATTAAAAGCCCAACAACACCGATAATTCCAAAACTTAAAAGGCTTGTTGGGTCTTTTGATCCGGACTTCATTTTCTTATCGAAAACAAAAAGTAGTTCGGATTTAGTTTTTAATCGGTTAAGGAACTTAGGTTTTAATTACTTTAAAGGTATTGACTCTAGGGGTCTTAGTGGTGGTCTTTGGTTTGGATGGAAAAAAAAGTCACTTTTTGAAGTTGTTTTCAATTGTATCAATTTCCTTGTTGTAAACGTCAATGATGTTATTAATTGAAAATGGAGATTGATTTTGGTGTAGGGTGAACCTAGCACGTCTCAGCGTGGCGGGGTTTGGGATTGTCTAAACCAATGGCCTACTCCCGCTCTTAATTTACCGATTGCAATTGTGGGGGAATTTAATCAAGTAGACTCACATTTGGACAAAAATGGGTATAATTTCTGATATATTAGGGGTGAAAACTTATTTATTGATTGGAAGGAATTAAATGACTTCCATGACTTAACTTTTCAAGGTCCCAAGTATACTTGGTCAAATGGTAGGGAGGGTGAGGATCTAATACTTGAAAGGCTTGACAAGGGATATGCTAATACAAAGTGGCTAACACTTTTTCCCCACTCGATCATAACGCATCAACCCATCCAACTTTCTGACCATGCCCCAATTATTTTCCAAACACATTAAACCACAAAAAAAAAAAAAAAAAAGAAACAGTGTGTACAAACTGGAAAGGTGGAGCCTTAATTATTCGGAGTGCATAGAGGTGGCGCGTGAAAATTGGGGGAAAACACAGAGAGGCTCTCCAATGTATAAGCTAGCACGGAAAATTCAACTCACAGAGAGGGGAATCAAACGCTGGTCTCTTGACAAATTAAAAGGAGCGAATGGAACGGTGAGTGGGACAAATTTGAATCAGATTTACTTGAAGCGCAATTATCTTTGGAAGATGATGGCAATTCAGAGGAGTTCATAAGAATAAGTAAACAATTGGGAGAGTACTCAAAAAATATGGCAGCTTACTAGAGGCAGAGAGCAAAAATTAATTGGAATTATGCGGGTGATACTTGCTCAAGGTATTTTTTCAATTTTGTCAAGGGGTGAAAAGCTAGGAATAAATTAGAAGCAATCAAAGATGATAATGGCAATTGGATAACGGAGGAGGAGAAAATTGCAGAAATCGTGAATGATTATTTTCAAAGCCTGTACGGTTTGGATTGTCAGGTCAATGCTACAAGTAGGAAGGATGAAATTGATCAAGTTACCAGGGGCATTACGGCCAGACTCACCGAAGATCAGAAAGATATGATCTCAAAACCATATTCAAGAAGAGAGATATCAAGAACGCCCTCTTTTCTATGAAACCATGGAAAGCTCCCGGGCTGGATGGAATTCCGACGGGTTTTTATCAAAGAAACTGGAATAGGATCCAAGATGATGTCATTGAAGCGGTGCAATCAGCGCTTTCTTTAGGTAACATTTTAAAAGAGTTAAACTTCACTAATATTGCGCTCATACCAAAGTATGATAATCCCGAGTCCATGGATAAGCTTAGACCTATTGGATTGTGCAATATTATTTACAAGATTATTTTAAAGTGCATTACTAACAGACTTAGAAGAGTGATTAATGATCTGGTCAGTTAATTTCAAAATGCATTTATTCCTGATAGAGCTATCTTAGATAATATTTTGCTTGCTCATGAACTTCTAGAAAGCATAAGGAAGACTAAGAAAGGTGTTAAAAGGAAAATTGCAATCAAAACTGACATAAGCAAAGCGTATGATAGGATAAAGTGGGATTTCTTAGAGCAAGTTTTGTGCAAATTTGGGTTACCTAACTTAATGGTTAAAACTATTATGAATTGTGTAAGCTCTGTCTCTTTCTCGGTGTTGATAAATGGTGGCACTCAAAAACCTTTTAAGCCGAGGTGTGGCCTTAGGCAAGGGGACCCCCTGTCTCCCTACCTCTTTATTTTGTGTATGGAAGGATTGTCGAGTTTGATTAGGTGCGGAGAAAGTGCAGGGAGAGTTGTTGGGCTAAGTGTGGCTCAAAGGGCCCCCAAGATTAGCCATTTGTTTTTTGCAGATGACTTGACTTTCTTCATTCAAGGGAAGGATAGTAATGTGGTTGCTCTTAAGCACATCCTGGATATATATTGTAGGGCTTCGGGCTAGGTGATCAATTTAAGTAAATCTAGTCTTCTTGCTAGTCCTAACTCGAAGGAAGAGGATGTTAATAGATTTAGTGAAATTCTGGAAATTAGCAAAAGTCGTAATTTTGGGGTCTACTTGGGTATTCCGGCAGATTTTGGCACTATTAAGAAGGAAATCTTCGGTTTCATGGTGGATAGAGTGAAGGAAAGGTTGAATGCTTGGAACTCTATGTTTCTTTCACATGCAGGGAGGCTAACACTCATCAAATCTGTTCTCTCTAGCTTGGGGACTTATGTGTTATCCGTCTTCAAATTCCCTATGGGAATGCTAAAAAAGATAAATAGTATAATAGCCAAGTTCTGGTGGCTTGGTAAGAAGGATGGCAAAGGTGTATATTGGAAGAGTTGGAAGCATCTTACGACAGCTAAAGAGGATGGTGGTCTTGGTATCCTTGACAGAAGGTTCTTTAACCAAGCTTTGCTTGAAAAACAAGGATGGTGCATCATTATGAACACTGATTCTTTGACTAGCAAGGTGTTTCAGGCTAAATATGGGATTGATAAGATGTCTCTATTTGATAATAACTGGTATGGTAGGAAAGCAGGTTCTTGGGGTTGGAAAGGGATTGAATGGGGCTTAAATGTGCTTAAAAAGGGCTGCTCTTGGTCTATTGGGGATAGGTGCTCGGAAAAAAATTCACCACCCCTGGATTAATGGGAAGGTGCCTAGGTGGAATGGCTATTTTGTCCCAAACAATGATAATACAATGGTGGGTGGGATTTGGAAGCTTGTAACATGATGTTTGATGGTGATACAGTCACCAAAATAAGAAATATCATACCCATGGAACAAGGCTTTGATGATATGATTATTTGGGGAAGTGATAGTAAAGGTCTCTACTCTGTTAGGAGTGAGTATAATTTCATCTTTGCAAATGATCAGCAGCTTAGTGACACTCGGAGCAAAGTCAATTGGAAAAGTTTTGGAAGACCCTAGAAATCCCAAAGCAGAAGATTTTGCTTTGGAAAATCTTCAAAGGTGCCTTACTTGTTGGAAGTGAGAGGAAGAGAAGAGGTCTTGGTACAGATCATCACTGTCTTCTTTGTTTCAGAGGAGATGCAGGTGAGAAAGGCCACTTGGAAAGTTTAGAGCATCTTTTTCATGATTTCTCCTTTGCTAGTCATGTTTGGAAGGGCTTTAATTTAGGGATCAATACTGAGCATCAGTCTAACATTCCAATTGCAAATTAGATTCATAACTGGCAAGGATTACTATGTGACAAGCAATGAAGTTTGCATGAGAGTTACTCACTTTTCCTTAGTGGTTTAGAGAGCATTTGGGAGGCACGCAATAATCTGGTTTTTAGGAATAATAGACAAAATTCTTGGGCCACGATTAAACAAATGGAACACAAAGCCATGACACATAGGAGGAACTGCATTAAGGAGGGGAGTGATGAGAACACAGACTCAAACGATGACAGGCCACCAAGTTTGAAGCTGAGACTGGAAGCAGGAAATTGCAGCAACACAGTGAGAAGAGAACTCTGATTGCAGGAAGCAGCGAATGCATTCCCTCTATTCTAGAAGTTAAAAAACTTAACTGCAGGGATAAATCTACTTGGAATTGGAAGCTTACTGCTCCTGATGGCAGTATTCATCTAGCTGAAGAATTTGGGCAGGGAGATAGAAGCAGCGCTATTGTGGAAGCCACACTAAAAGGGGTTACAGTAGCCATGGAAAAAATATTGTGGCACTTACAGGTTTGTACAACAGATGCAAGATTAGGCAATTGGCTGCAGGGAGTTCGAGCAGGAGACTATCATCATGTTCGTGACATGAATACAAGACTTATGAACTTGTTACCTAGTTTTTATTGTTTTAGTATTTGTGCTTACTTGTGTGCTGGGGATTGATCCCTAATATCAGCTGTAAAAAAAATAATAAATAAAATAAAATAAAATAAATAAATTCAATTTCCAAAAACTTTAATTTTAGGTCAAACCTTAAAAAATATTTACCTTTCTTTGTGGGCCCCTCATTGTGGTGGTCTCATAGACCAAAGACCAAGCCCACCTTTACTCATCTCATTACCGTTGTTCAAAGCTCCTTTAGTTACCCTAATCTTGAGCAGCAATTTTCCTCCCCTTCATTTGAGCCGCAATTCTCCTTAACTTGAGCATCAATTATCCTTCGTTTGAGCATAATTTGGCAAACCAGGACTATTCTAGCCACAACTGCAAATCTTGCAACCTTTAAAGTATTTTACTGACATTTTTCTAAGTTTTCTTTAATGAGTTACATTTGTCAATTGTTAAGTTTGTTTACCTTGAAAGTATGCAACTTTTAAGTTTATTAATTACTTTTAAGTTTGTCTCATCTAGCATGTTGTAGAAATGTGAAGGAAATTGTTTGGATTTATGCATACCCCTGTTAAAAATAATGTTTCTTTAATTAGTTGACCAGTAAACCCTAATTCTACTTTTTTTTTGAGCAATTATACTTGAATACACCGTCATTATTGTTGATTTGATGTTTGTGTTTATTTTTCTGTATTATTGTTTACTTATCACACAATAAATACCGAGTACTTGTTAAGAACATTTTAGAATTATCTCATATTTGATAATATTTCCTAAAATCTACTTACTAAGAACATTCTAGAGTTGTATGTGATAGGATATATTCCGGGAAGATTTACTAAAATCTAGAATTACCGTAAGATAAAGTTTGATGGGGATTGGGAACTTTTCGAGTGTATTATAATTATTGATGCTGGAGATTACCAGGTTAATAATACTATGAGCTGAATTTTACCAATTTTACATGGTATCACGCTAAATGTAAATATTTTATGAGAGAAAGAAATTAGGACTTGTACTGAACTGAACTAATTAGAGTTGAATTGAAGTGATTGGAGCCAAACTAAGATAGATGAAATTAAGCTGAAATGAACAGGCCCGTAGTACAATTCCCTCAAAAAAAAAAAATGTAGTAGCAATTTATGAATTTTATAATTGTGATTTTCATGTTCAATTAAATTTTGTTTCATACCTAAAGTTTTATGAAACAAAATTCTTCAAATTCTTTAACCTAGATCCTTATGTTAAAGAGTCATTTCTTGCATTTGTGCAAAATTAGTTGACATTCTATTAAAGTAGAATAAGTATTACAATTTCTAATCATTGCTATATTTTTATTTTTATTTATTTTTTTATTTTTTTATTTTTTTGTGGTTTGTGTTTCCTTAATTAGTTTTACCTGTGCAAAAAATGGAACACTGGAACAGGGCGATCAGGATTGATAAGGTACTACATACTCATGTGTGGTGTGGGTGGTGTATGGCAAAATGGTAGTACGTGTTAAGATTTTTCCTAATAACAAAGGCAACGGAACCACACCATCTTATTGCATCTTACATGGTACACTTGAGAAAACTAAGAACATCATGGGTACTATTGAGAAAATCAAGCTGCCATACTTTAGACACCCATTTGTTTCTTCCCAAAACCAAACTCGGTGATGAGTTCCTTTCTTGTCGAATCATAATCGAATGAGGTGAAAGTGTGGAAAGTCTAGTGTTGCGGATAGTTTTAATTTCTTTTCTCTTCTCTCTGTTTTGAAAACCTATTTTAAGAAAACAGACAATCCAGTTTGGTTTGGTCCATAGCAATGGTCCAATAATGGTGTAGTTGGATGGGGCTTGAAAAGAGCTTTCCAACGATATATTATAAGCCCAATTCCGATGAATAATGAGTAAGTTATGGCCAAATTACTAAACTGGGCCCGGTTTGACACTTATATGCGGCCCAATGTGGATTTATCATTCCTAATGCAATTAGAATTGATTTTAGTCTTCTAGATTCTTCTAGAAGATTCTTTCCATTCCTAAATTCAATTAGCATTGATAAATTGACTTTGGTTGACTTTTTAGAGTTTTAATCAGAATAAAAGAGTGTTTTTAAGGAAAATACGATTTTGCCCTTCTGTACAGCTAAATTCTATCAGAATTAAGAAAACGCGTGAAAATAATTTCTAGCGCCTGGCGCTAATGCTTGGTGCCTGGTGCTAGCCTTAGCGTCTAGCGCTAACATGTTTTATCCTCGTCGAAACTCTGATTTGTTTTTTCTATCCGTTTGGCTGATTTTCTCTATAAATAGCCTCCTAAAACCACCGTTTTGGATCATCAACTCTCTAGTTTTCTAATTCTCTCCTCTCTCTAAGCTAAAGCTTATTTCTCTCTCTTTTCTAAACCAAATTTTTTGCATACAAAATTCCGCATTCACAAGACCAAGAAACACCTAGCCAAATTCGAAGTTGCCTTCGCCCTAGACGTAAAAGGTTTTAATTAATGAGGGTTTGGTCCTGTAGGGAATATTTCAAGCGTTATTCCCTAGCTTGAACCCCACTGTGAACATACACCAAAGTACGGTGGCGTCCAAAGGGAAGGAAGCTAGAGCAAAAGAGTCGCCTACAAGTTTTAGGAACTTGTAAACCGTTCACGAGGTAAAGGTTACACCCCTTAACGATCCAAGAGATCGTCAACTCCAATAGGTCTGGAACCATGACTGGTAGTTCGGGGATGAAGGTACAAATCCAACCTAAAAGAGATTAAACCTGCCCTAATAATAGGCCTCTACTTTATTCTAATCGTATTCATGTGCGCTTTCTGACTAACATGCAATCAATATGTTTAACCCTAAACCTGTTTTCTATGTTGGTTGAATATAAATGCACAAATAAAACTATTATTGGCAATCACTTAAATTGTAATCATATTAACCCTAAACAAGATTATTAGTTATCTTATTAAGCGTGATTACAAGTACAAATTCCCTTTAAGCATGTATAAAAGGCGTGATCAAGCAATAACAATAAATATAATCAAGCAGCATAATAATTAACGATTATCATCATAATAATAAACATGTTAAAGCATAATAATAATAGCAAGATCCTAGGCATGATACTAACAAGATTAATAACAAACCCTAGCATGTCACTAAACAATAAAAATCAAAGATTTAACCCTAATTAACATGATACTAACATGAATATTAGGAAAGAAAATAAAAGGCATCATACTTTTAATCATACTTGATATTAGGATTTTTTAGTTGTTGCCCTAAACATGATACTAGGAAGATCAAAACACCCTAACATGACACTAGGAATCATAATAACAACCTAGACATGATTTCTACATCATAATATTAATAAAAACCATTGAAACACTTACTTGGATGGCTCGTATCTCTTTCTAATAACAAAATACACGTGTTAGTAATTTCAAGGAAAATAATAAAATAGCAATTAAATTAAATAATTGAAATAGAGATTTGGGACCAAACCCTCAAAAATTAAAACCTTTCACGTCTAGGGCGAAGGCAATTTCGAACAATAGAGAGAGAGAGAGAGAGAGAGAGAGAGAGAGAGAGAGAGAGAGCTTTAGCTTCGAGAGAGAAGAGAATTAGAGAATTGTTATTTTTGATGAGAATTGGTGATGAAAAACGGAGGTTTTAGAAGGCTATTTATAGAGAAAATTAGCCAAACGGATAGAAAAACAAATCAGAGTTTTGACGAGGAAAAAAGAAGTTAGCGCCATACGCTAATGTCTGTCGTCAGGCACTAATTAATTTTTTCACGCGTTTTCTTAATTAAGATAAAATTTAGCCGTATAGAAGGGAAAAATCATATTTTCCTTAAAAACACTCTTTTATTCTGATTAAAACTCTTAAAAGTCAACAAAAGTCAATTTATCAATGCTAATTGAATTAGGAATGAAAAGAACCTACTAGAAGAATCTAGAAGACTAAAACCAATTCTAATTGCATTAGGAATGAAAAATCCATATTAGGCCCTCCTCTAGATCATTGGGCCGCATATAAGGCTCAAACCGGGCCCAGTTTAGTAATTTGGCCATAACTTCCTCATTATTCATCGGAATTGGGCTTATAATATATCGTTGGAAAGCTCTTTTCAAGCCCCATCCAACTACACCATTATTGGACCCTTGCCATGGACCAAACCAAACTGTATTGGCTGTTTTCTTAAAATAGGTTTTCAAAAACAAAGAGAAGAGAAAAGAAATAAAACTATTCGCAACACTAAATTTTCCACACTTTCACTTCATTCGATTATGATTCGACGTGAAAGGTACTCATCACCGGGTTTGGTTTTGGGGAGACACAAATGGGTGTCTACAGAAGCCCCCACTTTGACTGAGTTTGGAGAAACGAAAGTTTCGAAAACAAAAGTCAAAGTATCAATAGGGACGGAGAATGACTCAGAACGTTTAGCGATCCTAAATCACTCTTGTAACGCTGATATCTGTAAAACTTGATTTAGTTAAACAGATAAAAGAGTTAAGAAACGCGTATCTTGCACCGTCGAGCACACGCCTCTGAAGGTAACCGATTTGCTGTTGTATTGCCGTATTTCTGTATTTTTGACGACCTCCTGCAAGCTAGAGAATGCCGCCTGAAGACTGCTATGCTTGTAACTGCCTCCAATTCTGCCATGATAGACTTCTGCAAGCTAGAGAACCCCATCGAAGATGGCTTCGCTTGAAACCACCTTCTAGCACTTTGTGACCATCTTTCGCAAGCTAGGGAACATGATCGAAGATAACTTCGCTTGAAATCACCTCCAGTTGTTTGTGACAACTCTCCGCAAGCTAGGGAACGCAGCCAAAGATATCCTCGCTTGAAGCTATCCTTATTTGTTGCGATAATATTCCAAGGAAAATTACCGAAGACCCACGCTTGTCGATCTTTTAAAAGCTCGCTTGAAATTTGCTTCCGTTATGCCTGTACGTCAGAGCTTTTGCTGCTTTTGAACCTATATGTCGGTGCTTTTGCTGAATTTTTGAACCAGTATATCGGTGCCTTTGCTGTATGAACTAGTATGTCGGTGCCTTTGAATTATGAACCAGTATGTCGGTGCCTTCCGATGAGCCAATGCCTAGGCGCTTTAAGCCAAGTGAGACGATCATTCATCAGGTCGATCACTTTATGTAATTGTAATCAAGCCGATTACCAAATCATGTCAAATTGCTTAGAGGGACTAACTGGCGTACCAAGGAACCCCAAATATTGCTGTATTAGGTCGAAATAACCATTCTGAGTGGCTGAACAGTCTGTCGCCGCTGAAATATTGCTGGCGCCGCATATATGGCTCTAGCGCTAGGCGCTGGTACTAGCGCTAGGCGCTAAGCCTTATCGTCTGGCTCCAAGGGCTGTCGATTGGTGCTAGAGTCGGGTTTTCCATATATACGCCTTTCTTCTTCATTTTCACTGCTGCTGCTCATTTTTGCTCAAGAAATCGCCCGAAACTTCAATTTAATCGTTCTCGCTCGTTTCTCAACCGAATTCGCTCAAATTTGTTGCAAATCAAAGCTTATTTCATCCTTTTTCCCGATATATGTAAGTTTTTTCCAAACTCACTCCGGTTTTAATGAATTTTGCATATGTTTGTTCACGAATTTCTTGAAAATTCAAAACTTGAATTTCTTAATTCTCTTTGTTTGTCAAATTTTATGCCATGAAATCGCTTGATTATGTTTATATCACCACTGTTGGACCTCTTAAGGTCGGGAAGACAATGTGGCTTGTTCTTGATGTTTTTGCTAGCAATTCTTGTCCAATTTGTCACAATAATTACCATAGTATTGCAAGAAATTGTTTGAATGCTTGAAAAATGTTGTATATGCTTAATTTGAATTTGTGCTCTATTTTAGTACTACGTACTCTGTTTTTTTGAACATAGTATCATGCGGTTAGGCGAACCTTAGATACTATAGAACCTAAATTTATGATGATCTTGCACAATGTAGCATGGCTAGACAACGAGGTTCGGGTTCATGGTTCCGGGACGTATGTCGGGAGCACGAGCCCGTAGAGGACGACGCCGATCCGTCCACTTCTCTCAGTCCCCTTCCTGAGTGGGATGAGCGGACACTGTACTTCTCTCCCGTCCACCACATTTATGAGAGGGTGCGACGTGGGATCACAGTTGGTAGGACGCGCTGCCACGGCTCGGGCTGCGATACCTTGGGCGACCTGTACAAGATGTACATCGGCATTGACGGAGAGGTGAGACTTCTCTGGGAGTCTTGCGGGTTGATTGCGCTGTTTGAGACCTCAGAGGTCGTGATTGCCTCTAGCGGGGGTCATCACGTGGCTCGTGCTCTGGTGGAGTTCTTTTGGGACACCACCAACACTTTCCATTTTCCTTGGGGTGAGATGATGGTCACCCCGACCGACTTCAGTCTTATTACGGGAATAGAGTTTAGTTCTGTTGCGCTTCCTTTTGACAACGAGATCAGTGTCTTTTCCCCTGAGGTCGAGGAGCTGTTGGGTTCGATTGCTGTTCTGGCTCGTGCTGAGGTAGAGTCGACTCAGTTTAGCGTGAAGGGGATTTGTCGTTCAACTCTAGCGACGGCTTTCGAGGATGATGCGACCATCCGAGAGCAGAGGGTGCGCATCTTTGTGCTTATTTTGCTGTCAGGGACGTTCTCCCCTGACAAGGGTAGTAGAGTGCTGCTTTACTACCTACCCGCAGTCCGTGATCTACACTTGATCAGGACTTATGACTGGGCCAACTTGGCATATGCTGACTTTGTTCGAGCGTTACGAGACTCGTGTCGACATCGATCCTTCACGGGGAACGTCGCTCTATCCGATTTTTGGAGAGTCGTAGAGGTATACTTTATCTCCTATAAAGTTTAGCTCTAAGCTTTGGTAGCACTTGCTGATGTTTTTTTGCCTTTTGTAGATCTGGTTCTATGAGTACTTTCCCTTGGTCGCGCCAGCGAGACCGTCTCCACGCAGGTTTCCAGTGAGTGCCTCTTGGGGAAGCCGCCATGCTGGAATGTCTACTGCTCATGTCCGAGATCAGATCATCTCGATATGGTTCTTTATATATTTGAACACTTTCGCATTACCTTTGATGGATTCTTATCTGATAGGCTTTCTTTGCAGGAGCCTAACGTGCAGTACCGGCCGTGGGTCGGCTTGGTTGTCCCTGGGTTAACCGCACAGTATACTGTTGAGCGTCGCTATTTCTTGGGGACATATGGAGCAGTCGTATATCTTGGAGAGAGGGTTGTTATTCAGCATTCCTCGGACACTTTCGTCGTTCTTGCTCCTCCACCGCGTCACATGTTCAATGCCGCGAGGTTGGTGAACATGTCAGAGAGAGCTGGTACCCCTTGGCGATCTTATACGATCCCTAGGCGGTGCTATGAGGAGGAGCTACTGCCGTTGTTAGATCCAGTCCCTGTACTGGCTGAGGAGGTGGCGGTATGATTTTCATCTTTTACCTTTCGTTAAGTAGCCCCCAAGTAACGTTTTACTGACTTTGATTTGCTTTTGTTAGGCTGGACCTACTGAGTTCGTGCCACCTTGTATGTCCATCCATTATCAAGGGACATACGGGCCGATTGAGGAGATGATTCCTCCGGCTCCTGAGGAAGAGCGCTTCGTGGAGCGGTCGATTCCTCGTCACCAGACTCAGGTAAGCTTTATTTATTTGCAATTTTTGTCCATATATGTTATGCATTATTACAAAACTCATTTCCTTGATAGTTCTCACGCGAGGTGGTCACGGCGATGGCACGGTGTATAGATACCTTCCGGAGCCAGCTCGTTCGGATGAGGAATGTGGCTACGTGTTGTCGTGACGACGCCGTTCAGGAGGTAGTTTCCCTTCTTATTTTTTGCATTACTGCTTCTATTTTGATTGTTTCTGACTTAGTTTCTTCTTGCAGGGTCAACCCATTCCTTCTCGTACCCGTACGAGACTTGAGATGTGGAGAGAGCCGGCGAGGTCTAGCTCGAGACGTCGCCGTACTGGTTCTGGCGATCGGGGTGGTCGTTCTTAGGCTGCCCGTATCGAGGCGGTGGAGGGCTCGGGCTCTTCATCTGAGGGTGCACATGTTGCGCCGGTAGGCCAGGGAGTGGCTACCTCGGCTCTAAGAGGTGGTGGGATGTACGAGGTCGGCTCGTCATCGCAGCAGCCTCCGCAGCCTCAGCCTCAGGTTGATCTTGGGTGGACAGGTCCTATGCTAAGTTTTCCACCTCCCGAGGAGACTGGAGCTGGTGGAGAGGTTACTCCTCGTACGACGTAGTTTTATGACATGATGGGTGTACGTCCTCCGGCGCCATAGTTTATTCCTGTGCTTTTTAATTTGACTTTGTATAGAACTTTGCCTTTATTTAGACTCTTTATTTAGACATATTTGTATATACATACTACTATGAGTTTACTAACATTTATTTATTATTTTTTCATTTTTATGTGCATGTTTGTGTGTGCAAAGAATTGTGATAATTAATTTTGCGCAAAAATTCCGTCATTTTTATTATTGATGGAGGGTATCCGACTTTCTCCCCCAAAAAGAAAAAATGAAAAAAAATATAAATATAAATATTAGATTTACAAAAACTTAAAAGTTAAGTCTAAATAGAATCCAAAAAAATAATATAATTAATATAATGGATATATTAATTAAGAAGAAGGAAAAATATAATTAGAAAAAAGGGTATAAAAAACAATAAAAGACCGCAAAGTCATTGGTCAGACTCGAATTAGGCAAAAAACGCGGTTTTGAAAAGCTCGTATGATAAGACACGTCAGCGCCATCTGGCGCCACGCGTTTTGGGTTAGCGCCAGGCGCTAACTCTTAGCGCTTGGCGACAGGCTCTGGCGTCCGGCGCTAATGAGCGCTGACTCTGAATCCTTTTCGGATTAAAACTGTGCCAATTTCTGCCCAGCCGAGTTTCTTCATAACTTCAGTAGATTAAATATAACCTTAGCTCTTGAAAAAATAATAATCATGTCTCTAGTCTCTAAAAGTTTTACCAACTTCACTCATGAATGGTGTCGGTCTCTAACTGCCAAGGAGAGAAAAGAGTTAGACGTTTTTCATATGGGGCGTATTTATGGTGTCAAGGGAGTAGATCTTGATGTAGAATTTATTCATATCGCCTTGGAATATTGGGATGTGGATACTCATTGTTTTAGGTTAGGGTATGATGAAATTAGCCCTTTGCCGGAAGAATTCGGTGCTATCTTAGGCGAACCAGAACTATTCTAGCCACAACTGCAAATCTTGCAATCTTTAAGGTATTTTACTAACATTTTTATAAGTTTTCTTTAATGAGTTACATTTGTCAATTTTTAAGTTTGTTTTCCTTGAAAGTAGGCAACTTTAAGTTTATTAATTACTTTATTTATCACTTTTAAGTTTGTCTCATCTAGCATGTTGTAGTAATGTGAAGGAAATTGTTTGGATTTATGCATACCCCTGTTAAAAATAATGTTTCTTTAATTAGTTGACCAGTAAACCCTAATTCTACTTTTTTTTTCTTTTTTTTTTTGAGGAATTATACTTGAATACACCTTCATTATTGTTGATTTGTTGTTTGTGTTTATATTTCTGTATTATTGTTTACTTATCACACAATAAATACCGAGTACTTGTTAAGAATATTTTAGAATTATCTCATATTTGATAATATTTCCTAAAATCTACGTACTTACTAAGAACATTCTAGAGTTGTATGTGATAGGATATATTCTGGGAAGATTTACTTAAATATAGAATTACCGTAAGATAAAGTTTGATGGGGATTGGGAACTTTTCGTGTGTATTATAATTATTGATGCTGGAGATTATCATATTAATAATACTACTAGCTGAGTTTTACCAATTTTACATGGTATAACGCTAAATATAAATATTTTTAATTCAAAAATAATTTGCCATGTCTGGTGGATCTAAAATTGAAACAACATTGCAAGGCAGTGAGTGTGTTTTTAATTGTCATGTTTATGTTTTCTTAAACTAACAGGAGAACCATGAGTACTTCCAGTGATAATGCATTGAAAGCAGTTGAACATAACACGAGATTGTCTACTGTGAAAGTATTATATCGGGCTAATACCAATGTGTTTTGGACTGGATATGTGGTTGGTCAGCTAAATAACTTAGTAATAGTACGTAATGATAATAGCCCATACTTTGAGAAACATTCAAGATAGAACAGATAATTTATTCCTTGTATGTTTTTATGGTGAAAATGGTGAAAGTAGGAACTGTGAAGCCACAACTCGGTTTGTACAGGAAGAAAGTGAAATTCTTCTATTGACTGTTAGTTTGGAGTCGGGATTAACTTATCCTAAGCTCCTCTTCGCTTCTGAGAATGAGTGGAATATTAGCCCGGGTGATACCTTATTAGCAGTATCCCACCCACTTATGCGTGGTTGGCGACTGTCGGTTGGACGAAAATGTTCGGAGGACACTTACTTAAGCGATGCTACGGCCAATTATGATCAGAATATGATGGTTTTCGAGCATGACTTGGACCTAGTGCCCGGTTCGTCAGGAGCGGCTTTAGTGAATATTAATGGGCGCATTGTCGGCTTGTAAACTGGAAAAGTAATTAGCAACTTTGACTTAGTTGGTGGGACTTCATTGCTCAGGGCTCGTGATTGCGCTGTTGAACATCAGAGTGCTATTCCTCGTGTTGAGTTGAACTGGACTCATGTAGTATCGGTCCCGATACATACATGTCACTTAAGGTATGCCGTGCATACAAAGTATTTAGATGGAATATTACGAAGTGAATTGATTGTTGATGCTGAAGATCAATCATTGAATGGGATCATTGAAGCATACACGAGGTCCCTATTAATGAGTTGAGCCTCTCAATTGAAATAAAATTAGTTATTAAAATAAGAAATATTCAAATAATATTAAAATTATCTTTGCATTAATAATTACGTGAAATTATTATAAAATAACAAATTATGTGTAATTGCGTAAATATTATATCTTACATAGTTAACTCAAAATCAAGCTTTTGATTTATTCCTAGTGTGTTTCTATGGCGAAAATGGTAAAAGTAGAAATTATGAAGCTAAAACTCAATTTGTGAAATTCTTCTTTTGAGTGTTAAGAAGAGTTAGTATTAACTTATTCTAAACTCCAGCTTCAAAGAATAAATGAAATGTTAGGCCTATTAATATTTTACTGCTCATCCACGTATATGGGCTTGGCGACTTTCAGTTGGACAAAAATACTTATAGGACTCTTACTTTGATGATATTGCAACCAATTATATGATAAGAATATGGTAGTATTTGAGCACGATTTGGACCTAGTGTATAGTTCACTAGTAGCGGCCCTTGTGAATATTAATGGTTGTGTTGTCGGCTTACAATCGGGCGATATAATTGCAGGTATCATCAGTTAGTTAGTGGGACTCCATAACGTCATTCTCATGATTGGACTGCTAAAAATCGACATCCCATTCATACAATTCAATTAGACTGGAGTCATGTAATATCAGTTCTGATACATACATGTCATTTTAAGTATGCCGTGCATACAAAGTATTTGGATGGGATAATACGAAGCAATTTAATTGTTAATGCTCAAGATCAGTCATTGAATGAAATCTTTGTAGCATACATGAGGTCTCGATTGAAGATCATCTGTTTTTTTTTTCTTTTTTTTTTCTAATTTGTTTTAAAACATTTTAGTTGCTTATTGTAGTTTCATTTAATGTTTGTTTTATAAAGTATTTCTCTTATGTCAAATTACAAACAATGATTTTATTTTCTCTTATGTCAAAGTAGTTTAGTGTGTTTCAATGTGTATTTCACTGATTCACTCTATCTCTCTTTTACATGCTAACAACACAATCTCGTAGTAAGTTAATAGGATTTTACATTACCATGTTTTGCACTTCTTATATTCATTAATGGGAAGTGGTCAAGGTTTGCAAAATTTGACTCTCAAAATAAAATGGAAAATTTGTTAACTACTACCTTATAAACAAAGGCCTTGTGAATTACTACCCCTAAAAAAAAAAAAAATTTAATTACTACCCTTAATTCACTTAAATAGGACTGATTACTACCTAATAGCACTTTCCGGTGACTTAACTCAAGTGATGATGTCATAACTTAGATTTAACCATACTTTACCCTCACTCTAATCAAATTAACCTAACCAACCAGGTTAAGAAAATTAACCCCAACTAATTTGACCCCACATTAGTTACTTTCAACTAACAATCTGAAAAAAAAGGTAAATTTAATTCCTTCCGCTCTCTCTCATCTGAACTCCTCATCTTCTTCCATAGCTAAACCCCTAAAACCCAGAAAATGTTGCTCATGTTCGTAGTAATGCATGCTTAAATTTTGCGATTAATTACAAAGTTTGCTCCCTGTAAACTTCATTCATCTTGAAGCGAAGCAAAAATGGGGAAAAACAAAGAGATTGACATCGGAGGAGAAACGAGAAAGACTCATGCAATTGTTGGGTCCAAGTAAGTAAATTTATATGCTTTATCCGCATCAAAATCAGGCAGGCAACAAATCGTCTCCCCGGTTTCTCCTTTGTCCAAGAGGTCATGATTGAAGTAGGTAACCCACACCTACAAAGCCTTCTATTTACTCAAGCAATTTGTAAACTCATCTACAACCATTAACAATTAATTGGGTTTAAATTGTTCAATTATGAAAAAAAACCCAAAATTTACAATGAACCCTAAAAACCAGAAAACTTTAGAACTAAATTGAAGGAAGTTAATCAATTACCTCTTAAGATGTCTTCCTCTTGCAAATTAATCCTATTAATCAAACAATTGTGCGATGTGATTATGAACAAGGCGATTTACAGTTGATAGGATGAGAGAAGATTTCAGTTGGATATGGTGGAAGGAGCCGTTAAAATGGTAGTATTGGGGATACTGATTTATACAGAGGAATTAGTTAGGGTAATTTTTTTTTTTTAGGTTTACTGTGTTAATTAATTTGGGTTAGTTAGGTTAATTTTAGATTGGTTAGGTTAATTTGATTAGAGTTAGGGTAAAGTGTGGTTAAATCTGAGTTATTACATCATCACTTGAGTTAAGTCAACGGAAAGTGCTACTGGGTAGTAATCGGTCCTATTTAGGTGAATTAAGGGTAGTAATTTAAATTTTTTTTTTAGGGGTAGTAATTCACAAGGTCTCTGTTTATAAGGTAGTAATTAACAAATTTTCCAAATAAAATTGGTGCAAACTTATGGGGTGTTTGGCATTTGGCAACAATATCTTACATTTTTTTTTTTACAACTGAATATCATAACAGGTCCAACCATCCAACACTTAGAGAACTACATCTTTTGACATTAATACAATACTACGCGTTTTCTTCTACACTAAGGGCATGTTCTCATTGACTGAACTGAACTGAGCTGAAATGAATATTTTATGAGAGAAGGAAATTAGGAGTTGAACTGAACTAAACTGAACTTATTAGAGCTTGATACTACATTTTGGTGATTCTAAGGCTTGGCTTGAGATAGACAATTTGGTAATTCTAAGGCTTGGTTTGTTTCGATCAAAAACAATATTCTACATACTTTAATGCGGAAAAAGTATTATTTGTTTGATTACGAAAAACCGAGGAGAAACTGAAAATGAGAATAAATCAATAAAAAGGAGATAAAGCAAAGGAGGAGTGATCAATGAAGAGTAAGGACTAAGGAGTTAAAAGAACAATATTGCATACTAAATACAGATAGATTTATTTTTAACAATTTAAAAAAATAGTTTTCATCACCACTTCACTTTTCATAGCAATATTTACCTCCAAAACAAACAAGTTTTAAAAAGCAATCTTTTTTGTTTACTAGAAAGGAATGAAATAGTATAGAGTTGATAAATATCAGTGTTATGCATGAGAATTCTAAGGTGATCAAAGAAATTTTGATCACCTAAAGCTATATTACATGGCACACTCTAGGCCACAAATAATCAAAGTGGTCCATTTTAATTTTTTTTTTTTTATTAAAATTCATTTTAATTCTTTCCCTTTTATCGCAAAATCGCTGGCGACACCCACAACGCTAACGCCGGCCAAAGCAGCACGAAACGAAGGTATTGTTGGTTCAATTCGGGGTGGGGGAGGAAGAAGGGAAGCATCGGGGTTAGGGTTTAGAGTAGGGATGGGGGTTGCGACGGCGGGGGAAGGTGGGTGCTGCAGTCGTCAGGAGTGTCGCCGATATGTTGCCGTGGTTAGGGGAGGTGGGAGGTGGTTGTGTGGTGTGGGTGAAGGTGGTTTTTTTAATTTATTATTAATTAAATAATTTAAATTTAATTGTAAAAATCTAACCATGGTTTAAATTTTTTTAATTATTAATTGAATTTAAATTTAATTTAAAATTTTGTTTTTAACAAAAACAATTAATATCACCCATACTAATATAAATCCCGTGCATAGAAGGAAGATCTTTATTTAACTTATTAATTGAAAAATTATCATAATTAAACTTTAATGAAAGTAATTACACATATATATGTCTTGCTTTTAAAATTTTTAATACTAACATTTACATGGTATAAGAAATTATTATGTATAATATTTTTTTTAAAAGAAAAATTGATTTTAGTGTATACATTTTCCTTATTTGTTGATTTTTAGAATTTTTATAAACTATTAAGTATTATTGAGCAAATTAATGTTTATTCGTTGATTAGTAGAAATTTTATAAATTATTAATTATTATTGAGAAAATCAATGTTTGTAAATTGGCATGCCATAATTGTGTAAACAAATGTTTATAAATATATACTAATTGAATTGAGCAAATCGAGATCGATTTGGCCTAACTCGACACGAGTTGTTTCGTCTAAAACTCATAACCTTAATGAGCACGAGTTGAGAAAGCTATAACTCAACTCACCTAGATTATTTTTTGTTAATAAATGTTTAAGTGTCCCGACACGAGTTGTCTACTTGAGTTGAGCAAGCTATAAATCGGCTTGATAAGGTCATGAGTAACTAGTGAGCCGTTAGATGGAGCGCGATTAAAGGTTGAGATTGGTACTCCGTTCTCCGTGTATAGTTATCGATTGATTGATTATTATTATTAGTATTAGTAGTGTTGTTGTTGTTGTTATTATTACTATTATTAACTAACATTGCTAATATTATATAAATAGTTTATTTTCTTCAACAACATATATTATAAATACTAAGGGTACTAATCCAATTGAGCAACTTAAAATCAACTCGGTCAACACTTGGTCAAAACGCGACTCGAGTTGTCTCTACTCAAACTCGTAACTTAACAATCACGAGTTGAGCATGCTAAAACTCGGCTCGATAAGCTTGTCGTCATTGTTGTTGTTGTTGTTGTTGTTGTTGTTGTTGTTGTTGTTGTGTTGTTGTTGTTGTTTTTGTTGTTGCTGCTGTTGTAGTTGTTCATATTAATTATTATTATCATTATATAATTTAACAATTTCATCATCGAAATTGCATACAAGTAGAGTCTCTGAGCAGGGAGCAAGCCACAACTCACAAGAGACACTTGACTAAATCAACATGAGTATGTTTCAATCTTGTAAATTAATTTATACAAAGTTTAAATAAAAAAGAGTATCAATTTCAAGTAATAATGCTTTATAATTTGTTGTAAAACAACTAATATTATCACTAGAGGTGAAATAATGTAATAAGAAGATGAGATAGAAAAATGATGGATATTAAATTATTAACATCTAAAATTGATTAACAAAGCTTTTGGGATAACTATATATCAACTTAATTAATTTAAATGATTTTATACATTTTATTGTATATGTACCTTTATAGAGAGAAGCTATTACGGAGTACTTATGTTCTCAACTAGCACATTTAAAATTTAAAGTGAAATTAATTAAATGATGATGAAATATTTTTGTGTAAGGTCAAAAGAATGATTAAGATTGAACAAATGAAACAATGTAATGGAATAAAGGAGGAAGAAAAAACTATTCATATAGAGTAATTTCGTGTTGAGCAAAAAGTCCCACATTGAAAGAAAATAGAAAGTACTGGCATGGAAAGGTTATTATAAAAAGAAAAAATTAGCAGAATGAATAACTTAGCCTTTAATTAAGGCTTTAGTTATTCAAACATTAGGCCCAAGTTTGTTTGGGCTTTTACTTTATGGCGTTTTATAACTTTTTTATTTTTTATTTTAGTTATATATCAAGTTACGAAAAAAAATCTAGTTATCTTGGTAATTGCCAAGATTGTAGATGGACATTACCTAAGTCTAGTTTTTTTTGGTAATTACCAAGATTGTGGTAAGACATTACTTAAACTTTGTGTTCTTGGTGTAAACCCAACTCTAGTTGCCTATGAAAAGAGTTGATATTGTTATTAATATTAGTAGTGTTTTTTTTACATGAGCTTAATTAATATGGGTATTACCGTTTAAAAATCATTGGCAAAGCTTTTGGGATAACTAATCTGTTAAATTGTGACTCGAAATCTAGTAGGGTTGACTTTGAAAGCAGATATCTCTCAAACTACAAATGATTTTGAGGTGATTCAAGTTGGAGGTGATATCTTGGTTCAAGAGATTTCCAACGATAGGTCATATGCCCAATTCAGATAAGAAACGAGAAAATTATGGCCGTTTTACGAAGAACTGACGCTGTTGGAAATATGCTGACGAAGTACACAATAAGGCACGACCGTGCCTAAAAGAGACACGCCCATGCCTAGTCAAAATTTTAGTTTTTGGATCCGGTTTCAGCTTAATTATTTTAGGGATAATTTCCTTAAATTATATCTTTTCTATGAAGACTATTTGAGTATACTTGGGGAACAGTCTTAGGATTTTATTAGGGTTTTCTTGTGTTATAAAAGGACCCTTTAGTTGATCAATTAGATCATACCTTTTGAGCCATTTGATTTAAGACTCCTTGTATTATTCTCTCGTTCTTTCTCTATTATAGTGAAGAAGCTCTCGAATCCCCCACCCGTGGATGTAGGTCTATTTTGATCGAACCACGTAAATTCTTGTGTTCTATGTTTATCATCTTTATTTCCTTTTCTCGTTCTTATTTTTCATTGATTTTTTCCGCATTAATCAAACACAATTACACCCTTATTTCCTAACATAATCAACTTAAATATAAATTGTTTATTAAAATTTTATACATTTTATCGTTTAGTAAGTGATTTTGTAATAACAATTGTAATTATATATTAATAATTTACCCTAAAATAATTAGTGACTAACATTAAAGATACTTTATAATTTTTTTTGAAGCAACTAATATTATCACTAAGAGTGTTAATCAAGTTAAGCAACTTGAGGTCAAGTCCGACAACACTTGTTCAAAACTTGACTTGAGTTGTCTCGACTCAAACTGTTAACCTTAACGAGAATGAGTTAAGCAAGTTATAACTTGACTCAATAAGTTCGTGGAATAGCTTGGTCATTTTATTATTAATAATGAAACTCAAAAATTATATAAATTAATTTTGTATTTCCTTAAAGAGAATTTATTAATTAATACTTATGTCCATGAATAATACCTAAACCTAGTTTTGTTGGTAATTAAATTACCAAGATTATGGTTAGACATTACCTAAACCCAGCTTTCTTGGTAATTACCAAGATTGTGGATGGACATTACCTAAACCTGGTTTTCTTGGTAATTACCAAGATTGTGGTTGAACATTACCCAAACCCGATTTTCTTGGTCTAAACCCGACTCTAGGCCAATTGCCTATACTTGAGCTAATTTAAGGATGTTATAACTCGGCTCGATAAGCTCGTGAGTAGTTCAATAATATTTTTATTTAATTGCGGAAAAATAAAACATCATTGTTAAATTTATTTTATTGGTATTGGTATTGGTATAAATAATTATTTTATTGGTATTAGTATTGTTGAACTCATGCTCGTTAAGGTTTACAGTTTGAGTCGAGACAACTCAAGTCAAGTTTTGACCAAGCGTTGTCCAAGTTGACTTCAAGTTGCTCAACTTGATTAACATCTCTACTGATAATATTAGTAGTTTTACATAAAAAAACATTTAAGTATCATTAATGTACACTACTACAAAAAAGGCCTTAGAGAATTGTTAGAATAGGCTTTATAGATCACCTCAGAGGCGTTCTTCTGCTAAGCGATGTGTAAAGCTTATAGAACGGGTACAAGAGGCGTTCTATATGCAAGACAGAAGAGAACAGGTATAAGAGGCGTTCTATATGAAAAAGATAACCGTTTTCTTTCCTATTTCATATGCTTATATAAAATGAATAAAAGAGAACGGTTATCTAAGATAACCGTTCTCTTTGTTTTTTTTTTTTAAAAAAAATAATAATTAATTTTGCAGGTTGCACGCATATATACTAATTAACACCATCAATTAATAAATTAAATCAAATTGAAATTGTATAACTTAAATATCAAATTAAAATGAACTTTTATTATCCTTTATATTCAAATATTTACATCTTTAAAAAAAAAAAAAAAAAAAAAAAAAAAACTATTCAAATATTTACATGTCGAGTACATTTGATACAATTCTACTGCTAACTTAATAATTATTAGTGTGCTAAACTGCTAACTAGTAACTAGTTCGAAATTGCAACTTGAATTATCAAAGGTAATTCAACCGCAGCGGCACTTCAACAACCTAAACCACTAGCAGCGCTTCCCCCAACTTGAGCCACTACCATCGCCTCCACCAACCTCGACCAACGCAACGTCTCCACCACCTCAACCACCACAGCGCCTCCATCAATAGTGCACGCAAATAGTGAAGTCGCACTAAACACCCACAAATGAAAGATGAAAAATCAGAAATTATAATCCAAATTATAACATAAAAATGAATTGATAACTGATAAGAGTTACAGATCTAAAATTAATAATATAAATGCACTTCTCCAACCACCTCACACGACCCACCAAAATCAATTCAATGCCACCATTTGCAACTACCACCTACCTTGATAATGTAAAACTCTATTCAACCCGCAACAATGACCATGAACAGAGCAAAACCGAAATTGCAATGGTTCGAGCTTTCGCACACCGTACTGCATCGGAGTTGGAGTTGGGGTTGAAAAAGAAAGCGATGCAACGACGAATAGGATAGTTGTATATAGAGGAAGAAGACGACGGAGAGGAAGATAATTGGATAGCTCGGAGTTTTTTAGGATCAGACATTGAGGACTGAAGAGAGAAGAGGAAGGAGTAACGGTTTTAGAGGAGGGAAGTACGTGAGAGATGAGGAAAGAGGAAATGAGAATGACGGCTATGTTAAGAGGAAAAAGGAGTTAGGGTTAGAATTTTGGGCCTCTTGGTATTAGCTTTTTCTTTTTATTTTTTTTTAAAAATAATGTTAAACATATAGAGCGGTTAACTAGGAGGGGCGATTTATATTGTAAGTGTAAAATTTGGATATATCAAATAGAACGGTTTACTAAGATATGCGTTCTATATAATAAAATCACAATTTAATAAAATAAAATAAATAAATCAAATAGAACAGTGAACTAAGATAGGCGTTCTATATAATCCTAGAGATCGCATATCTAAGTTAACCGTTCTATATCTTGCGTTTCTTATTCTTGTTTTTGTAGTAGTGGTAAGTCATTACTTACAATTCTAGGGTAAAGTATTAACATATAATTACATAACCATTATCTAAATAATAAAATGTATAAATTATGATAAAAAATATTAAATTAAAATTGACTAGTTATCCCAAAAGTTTTAATAATATTGGCTACGGAGTATTATTATACTTATTATTATTGTTCTTGTTCTTGTTATTATCGTTCTTATTACTATTATTATGATTATTATTAGTGTCCTTATTATTATGATTGTTGTTGTTGTTATTAATAATATTGTTATTAAATTTTTCTATTATTATTATTATTATTATTATTATTATTATTATTATTATTATTATTATTTTGCTCAAAGCAAATCAATGTTTATAAATCTATTAACTATTACCAAAACAAAAGATGTCGATGTCACTGCTGCCCACGTGTCGCTATCTTGAAGTCTTGATAAAAATTTTCCCGCCTAAATGCAATGATGATGTCATCTCTTTTTTTGTTGGTAAAGCTATTCTATTTAACATTTTTGAAATTTAAATATTAGAAGTTTAATTTCCACCTTACAACTAAAACCTATCATTTTATCGTAGGAAATTGAAACAATTTCAAATAGCACACTAATAAATGAACTCCGTCCTACATTAAACTAAAAATTAGACGACGTCGAACAAATACTATATCATAATTTTGATGAAAATAAATAATTTTAAATTACAAAATGTACGTAATTGTTATTTATATTAATGTATTATAGCGATTTATTATTAAAATGTACAAATTAAAAATATGTTTATAACCTAGTATATACTAATTAACTTGAGGAAATTATTATGAGTTTTATTAATTAGTTTTGTTATTGTTTTTAATTTTATTTATATGAAGAGAGTTGATATTGTTAATATTATTAGTGTTTTTTTTTTTATTTACATGGGCTTAATTAATATGTATATTGTCGTTCAAAATCCATTAGCAAAGCTTTTGGGATAACTAATCAACTTAAATTTAAATTATTTACAGAAATTTTATACATTTTTTTTTGTTTAGGGGCTTAATTACTAGAGATTGATCGAAACCAACGTCGATTGAGTAAGTTTCGATTTTCTCGGGGAATCAATGATGTAGAGGTGGAATATGCATCGGATAAGAAACGTAATAACTCGGCATTTAGGGCTGCGGGATTGGTTGTTTGAGGGTAAGAGAAGTCGGTTGGGGCAATTCCGACGTGGGAGCAAGGTGCGGGCGTGGGCTGGCGTGAGGCCGGGGACCTGGGCTAGGTGGCAGGCCTGATGCCGATGGTGGTTGTCGTATGGGCTTGGGGTTCGGAATTTTGTTTTAGTTTTTTTTAAACGCGATGACACGTGTCAATTAACTTAAAAAAAAAAATCGGTCACATGAGCCTTGTTATGAGTGAATATATTTCAAAGTTGGGATTATATGAAGCGAAATCCAAAATTAGGATTATTTAAAGCGAATACGTGAATATTCGGATTATTTTATGCAATTTTTTCCTTTTTAAAATAGAAATTGAAGTAATTTTCACTAATCAAACTAAGGGCCGGTTCATATTTACTTATTTTCAGTTCAGTTCAGTTCAGCTCCAATCAGTTCAGTTCAGTTCAGTTCAGCTCTAATCAGTTCAATTCAGTTTAGTTCAGTTCAGTTCAGTTTTATGCATTTTAATTTTTCAGTTTAGTTCAGTTCAGCTCCAATCAGTTCAATTCTGTTCAGTTCAGTTCAGCTCCAATCAGTTCAGTTCAGTTCAGCTCAGTTCAGTTAATATGAACAGGCCCTAATTTATGCCTTTTGTAATATGTACAATAAAGCGTTCCTATTCTTTATAATTATCCATTTATACTTGATCATGTTTAACTACATATTCTAAGTTTCCCTAAATACCGTTCTAAGGTGTAACCAAACTCCAAATTTGAAGTATTATTGTATATTATAATATCATAAAACCCTCGAAAATCTCCTTCAATTGTGCTGAATTTCTAACTTCCCTTTAGAATTGCAACGAACCTCTCTTCTAAACTCGACTACTATAAGATAGTTTAAAATGTGAGCGAACTAGTAAAAAAAATTAAAAATCCAGTGAGATAACACAATATTAGAGAGAAAATATCCTACTGTTAAGTCAATTGATTAAGAAGAATGAAAGTTCATAAGAAGAATAATAAGGGTATAATCATTATCCTTTGTTAATTGTTTATATTATACACGCTTGCTTAACTAACGTAGTACAATTTATAGATTTATAATTGTGATTTTCATGTTCAATTGATTATTGTTACATAAAGTTTTATGAAAAACTAATTCTTTGATCTAGATCCTTATGTCAAATGATACGAGTAAGTGTTACAATTTTCATTTTCTAATCAGCGTTACGTTTTGTTTATATATATGTTTCTTTAGTTATACCTGTGCCAAAAAAGGAATACTCAAACGGGGCGATTGGGATTGATCTAGGTGCTACGTACTCATGTGTGGGTGTATGGCAAAATGGTGGTGTTAAGATTGTTCCTAATAACAAAGGCAACGGAACCACACCATCCTGTGTCTCTTTCACCAATGGCGACCCCCTCGTTGGTGATTCGGCCAAGGCTCGAATGGGTTCACACCCTACTAGCACCGTCTACGGTCCGTTTAATTTTTGAATGATTTACAAGTATTTTGGTTTGATTCTAAGAGTTATCAACACTTTCACTTTATTTAGTACATTATTGACATTAATATTGTTCCAATATTCCTTTTTACAATGTGAATATATATGTGATCATAACATAAAATAAACATTGCGTTACAAAGTGTCATAGATAGTTTGATAATAATAGCATTAAATCATTGATACATTGTTAATGTTATGCATCAATATCATATAGTCTTTGCATTCTTTATTTATTAGCGTTATATGGATTTTCAATTACGCCTGTCAATGCAAAACTTATACTGTATATTTATATATATAAATTGAGAATTTAAGGGAAATTGTATGTGCTACTTTATATATATGAGTTGCACTTTTTTGATCTAGTATTGTTTCTTGTATGTGATGTATAATAGGTGTAAAAAGGCTGATTGGAAGAAAATATAGTGATCCAGTAGTAGGTTTGTACAAGAGAATCTGGCCGTTTAAGGTTGTTAATCATCAGTCGAAGCCTATGATCGTCGCGGTCACCTACAATGACGAAGAGGTGCAGTTTTCTGCAGAGGATATCTCTGCTATGGTGCTAAAGAAGTTGAAGGAGAATGCAGAGTCTTATCTTGGCTCGAAAGTAACAAGCGCGGTTATAACTGTCCCGGCGAACTTTAATGTGTCACAAAGGCAGGCAACCAAATCTGCTGGGGAGCTTGCAGGACTTGAGGGTATTCGTCTTATCAATGAGCCAGTTGCAGCTGCAGTCGCGTATGCTTTTAACAGAAAAAAGCAGGACATAAGGTTGTCTGGGCATACTGTTGTGGTGTTTGACTTTGGCGGGGACTGTCTTGATGTGTCAATGGTTAGTATATGCTCGAATAAATTCGAGGTCATGGCTACCAAAGGTGAAGCTTGCATAGGTGGAGATGATATTGACAAAGGACTGTTGGAGCACTTTATGGAAGTGTTTCGAAGGAAGCATGGTAAGAACATGAGTCAGAATGCTAGGGCTGTTGCGAGGTTGAGAGCTGCGTGTGAGCGAGCTAAGAGAGTGCTGTCATGGGCTCTTGTGACTACAATAGAAATCGATTGTCTCTTCGAGAACATTGATTTCTACTCTCTTGTAAGTCGTCGACTTCTTGAGAAGTTGAGTATGAATGTGTTCAAAAGGAGTATAGATTGTGCGGCTAAGTGTATGGAAAAAAGTTGTACAGAATTGAACGAAGTTAACTCTGTTATACTTGTTGGTGGATCGTCTAAGATTCCGAAAGTGCAGCAACTGTTGCAGGACTATTTTAAGGATGTTAAGCTCTTTAAAGACATTAACCCTGATGAAGTAGTTGCTTATGGAGCAACAATCATCTCCGAAATGCTGGCTACTAAGCGAAACGCTATAAGATCTGAGATGGTCGATTTAGTCCCAAGAAGTCTCGGTATTGAGGTTTATGGTGAAAAGATGAGTGTAATGGTTTCAAAGAATGCAAGTTTACCAATCGAGGTGTCTAAGGTGTACACAACTGTCTTCGACAATCAGAAAGCTGCAAAATTCGCGGTGTATGAAGGTGAGAAATACATGATCAAGGATAACAATTTCTTAGGCAAGTTTATTCTCACTGACCTTCCTAAAGCACCTGCAAAAGAGCCTAAATTCGATGTTACTTTTACTATGAATAGCTCCGGTATCCTAACCATGTCATCCAAGCTTAGAGGTACCATCAATAGAAAAGAAATCACTCTTGCTAGTAGCGAAAGCACGAGTCACGTAATCCAACTCGAAAGGATGGTTGCTGATGCAAAGAGGAATAAGAGTAAGGATGTATCATATGATGTTGTGAAGGTGAACATGTTCAATCATAGCTTAAAGGTGTATGCAAGTGTAACGTTGAAGTGTATTCGTAAGAAATTGAAGCAGATTCGCTTCCTCAACTGTTTCGATATTCGAGATTGATCGATCAGGGTAGTATGGGAGTCTTCCTTTGATGAACTATATCGATCTGCAGGGTGAATAATAGTTTGGTTAGTTTTCGACGTTAGTATTTTTTTATTTTTTATTTTTTTTTTTGTTGATTTTCAATTTGTTTTGTTATATCTTGTAGATTTTTCTCCTATTGCATTTTTTTTTGGTAGCATGTATTGTTTTGCATAGTTGGATAAAAATTTGCTTTTTAAGCAATGATCGAGTAAGGAATCTCTTTCTGTGATTTTTTGTTTTTTTTTTTTTGCTTTTTTGTTTTTATTTTTTCAGACTTTGTTATTATATACTTCGTAATGTGGATCGATAGATTTAGGAGGTTGTCTAAATCAATAATTGCTCTAATCTCTAATGATGGTAGCATTTACTTGTATCATATTGAAGGTGTTTAAGACCATTACTCATTGTTAGTATCTTTAGACGTTAGTATCTTTAGACGTTAGTATCTTACTATTTTTTAGACTAACAAGGGGTTGCATGTTGGAATTGGACCGACAGGTGGTCTAAAGGTGCATGCCAATAATTGGCTGTAAAATTGGTGATTCATTTTGAAACTGATTGAATGTATATCAGAAGAATTGCTCAAAATCTAAATTTTTTAAGTATAACTAGTGCAATGACAATTTTACATAGATACTACAATACGTACGTGATACTGTGGTAGTAACAATTTATATTTATCAAGATTTTTGTGAATGTTAAAAATGTTAAGATATCTTACATGTCGATGATTTTACTCCAATATTTTTAGAGTCGGTGAATAATTAAAGTAACAAAATTATGATTTTAGATGTTAGGTTATAAAATAACATTTATGAGACAGTGAGGTAGGAGTATGTCTCGTTTAGTCTTATTGCAATGTAGCTTCCTAGTTCCTAGACTTCTTATGCATCTAAAGAGCTCATTAATTCCACTATTGCGATATTGCTGTGTTAGGTGACATAATACTTGGACAATGTAGAAATATTTTTAAGGAAATATGAACATCATCATTAATAAATCGGGATTGTTACAACACCAACCACAATACTTAATTCTAAGTTAATATCTACAACAACAATATGAAATTTTTCATCCAATTTACGATGTGACTAGTTGATCAAATTCAGTTACAAGCTTTTGCACGAGATTGTTGTATGTAGTGCACAAAACACACTCTTTTTAGCATCAAAAACTAGGAAAGGTGTAATCTAAGTTTCTCCTTGCCAAAAAAACGAATTTACAAATTATATTTGCGAATTTATTGTTAAATCTTCCACAAAAGATAGTGAGAACGAAAATACACAAAAGTTATTGCGAAATCTTAAAATCAATAAAATACCCATAGAGTAAGTGATATACTACTAAAGAAGTACTCTTAAAAAACTTAAGTACAATCCAACTCGATCAATACACAAGATAACATACCACTTTAGGCTTAGCACACTTTTAGTTACTCATTTCATCATTTCATATACAAGTATCCTCTTGTGTAACTACCACTTTTTAATTATCAACCACTTTTTAATTTCATATACAATTATCAACCACTTGATGTTGTGGTGTTGACGTGTTGTACTATCATAGTAAATGTATTTTCTATTTTCGTATCATATTCTTTTTCTCCGGTAATATTGCAATAATTAGACTTTTTTACCATTCATCACGCTTGTTTCGCCGTATATTATGATTTATATGTAAAGTAAAATATAGTCATGTGAGATCTTGTTAGATTCATCTTGCAAAAATTTTTCACAATATCAACTTTTTTATTTTTATTTTTCCTCTTATATAATTATAGATATTTAACATAGAAAATGTGCTTTGGGATGTATAATTTCATCTTTGTTGCAATATTTGTGGAACAGAGGAGAAGCATACAATATTTTTCTAATTTTTTTTTAAAAAAAAATTTATTTTTTTTTATGTTTTTTACAAGGTGAATGACACTTACCTACTAAAAATTATGGTAGCACCAAAAATTATCACCAGCATTGATTAGTAATTTATTATCGAACTACCACAAGTACTCTCAATTCACCACAATATTTCCTCCATTTTTTGCCTATATAACCCCTAGACCTTTTCCTTTCAACCCCCACATTTCAACTTACCAAATCAAACTCTCATTTTCTTAGAAAATCATAAATTCTTATTTCCAAAGAAAGTTTCTTTAGTCACTAGCCATAACACACACACTATGGCTAATTACAACCACGTAGTTTATGTTGTTTTATTCATAGCTCTAGTGGTTGTTACACCACGGGCTACTAAGGCCGCGGTCACTTGTGGGACCATGGCCACTAGCCTCGCTCCATGTCTTGACTACCTCGAGCGTGGGAGCGGCCAGGGTGCCCCACCTGGTGGTTGTTGCTCCGGAATTAGGTCCCTTAACTCCGCGGCTCAAACCACTCCTGACCGTCAGATGGTTTGCAAGTGTCTCAAATCAGCGGCTAAGGCCATGCCAAATGTCAACCTTGGGTTGGCTTCTTCTATTCCTTCTAAGTGTGGGGTTAACATTCCATACAAGCTTGACCCTTCTACTGATTGCTCCACGTAATTTTCCAAACTCTCATTTTTTAATAAGTTGTTTAGTAAATTAAAATCTCTTTTTTTTTTCCATTTAAATTTTTTAAAATCATCTAAGTTCACTATTTTTAATCGTGAGATATAAGAAAGGTTAATGTAAATACTGTACATTACGTTACATGTACAAATAAAAAAGGGTATTTACATACTACATTACTACTACGTACTACGTAGGACATAATTCGTTAAGGATATTTATAATATATGTGACAAAAATGATGACATTAATTACTACTCTTACTCCATTATAATTAGCTTGATGTTAATCATGTTATAGACTTACACTTATTTTATGTACGTCGTCTACTTACACTTAACTTAATTCTAATGAGTTGTGTATATAATAAAATTTGATGCAGGGTTCACTAAGAGAAAGAAGAGCAAGCCAATTAAGGTTCGATCTAAAACTCTAGAAATGTCGCGAAGATGAATAAAGTTGGATTGTTAGGGATGGATCGGAGCCAGATTTCAATTCGTACTAGAGTATTAAGTTTTTATTTGAATTATGTAATAGGTGTTGAAGTTTAGTTTGATGTATGAGGTTGTTATGTAGCAAAAATGTATCAATTGATATATGCTCCGGTCTAAGGAGTATATATATTTTAAGTATATTGAAATAATCTTAGAAAGCTTTCTTTTTATGGTGTCTTCTTAAATTTTAAGCTAAGTTTAATTTTGTTACTAATCAATGATTATTAGGCGAAGTTAGCATTTTTCTGTATAAGTATTATACATCAACCAATAATCTTAGGCCAGATCAAGTCCTCGCAATCGTATTTCATTAATAATTTATTTGTTTCATCTTAGGGCTTTGAGTATCATCCCCAAGATATTACAGTAAAAAAATAATTAAACTTTCTTTAAGCAAGTTTTCAGATAAAACTATATTAATTATCCACCCATTAAATTTGTAAAATGACTTTACATGTTGCATTGTGACAAGCATAGCTTAACTGTTGTGCAAGCCTATAACAGTACATAGTATGTACGTAGGAGTAAACAAATGTAATTGACTTGGGTTTTTCCTTAAATGTTATTAATTGTTATATGAAGTTATACACAATTGATTTGCTTATGTTACATGGATCTATCAATTTATAACGAAAAGAACAAATCTTTTTCTTTTGTTATATGGATTAATATTGAAAAGAACAATTCTTTTGCCGTTTTAATTTACTTATTATTTTATCATATATGGATTAATTTCGAAAAGAACAAGTCTTTTGTAGTACCACCTCAACTACTATCTACTTTATTTTGAGTATCTAGAACAATTATTATTATTTTTTTTCTCGAAAGAAAATTTTGTAAAGGTATGTATAATTTTTCTTATAAATTTTGGGGTTTTAAATGAGTTTTTAAAGTTTTATCTAGCTTCGTACTTTTCAATCAAAAATGAACCATACAAACTATTATACAAAATAGCAAACAATTACACGTTTATTGACAGCTGATGTCCAATTGTCCACCATGAATTCGGTCTTACTCTCAAGTGTGGTAACAATAAAAGTAAGTAATAAGATCGAAAAGTTGATCTTATAATAATGGAAAGAGTACAATGTGTCGTGAAGCAAATTTACTGACTTGAAAACGAAATTCCGGCACAACCGGGGTGTACAATTGTATTTGCCGGCACGTTTAAGCTAGTGTTTGATGGTTATGTTCAAGTGTATATAATCTGAAAATGAATCGCCGACACGTTTAAGACACTTTTGGGTGGAAGGTTGGAGCCAAGTAACTTATGCCCAATATATGTAGAGTATGTGTTTAAGCTAGTGTTTGATGGTTATGTTCAAGTGTATATAATCTGAAAATGAATCTTAGCTTCCATTTATAGAGAAGGAAGGAAGAACATGGAAGATCATTAAAGAATCTCAAGTATCAATGAGGGGTGAATAAATCATAATAAAGAGAAAGATATAATCACCTTAATCCTCTTCTTAAATGTGGGGGTTACAGGGAATCAAAAGAGAACAAGAAAGGAATCCAAGAAGAAGGCAATAGACATTCAAAAACTCGGAATCCCACAGGGCATGACCACTCCCGACCGGGCGAGCAAGCTCAACCAAATGATGTTGCTCGCGCCCGAACGAGCGAGCTTGCTTGGTTTGCTCAGGCACTTGGGTTTTTTCCATTTTCCTTGAAATCGAATTTTGCCCCCTTCCGCCTTGCTAGGGTGGACTTGCCCAAACAGCCAGTGCAAGCGGGATAATCACAAAAATACTCCTTCTTGATAATTAAGAATATAACCTTAGTTTTCCTTCCTTTATCACAACATCAAGCACCCCCCCCCCCCCCCAAAAAAAAAAAAAAAAAAAAAAAAAAAAAAAAAAAAAAAAAAAAAAAAAAAACATACATCAATATTTTTTTATTTTTTAAAAAAACGAGTGGGATGAGATTATATTAGATTAGGATCCACCAAAGTATAATACACTATTTGCTACCTGCTTAGAAGATTCTATTCCAATCTATTTTGATTAAGTATTGCAATTCTCAACTAAATGTACAATATATATAGTCTATTTTGGGGTTTTGTCTATACCTCTAGTTTTGTATAAAGATAGGATGTAGTAGATCATCTAACTTTGACTAACATTAGATCTTTATGCACTAATGCACATACACATTTTGTCGGTGGTGTGACTTTGAAAGTGGTCTACAAGTGAATGTGAATACCTCGTCTTTCTTGCACATTAGCATATGCAATTTTGCTACCTCTTCAATTCATCCCAATTAAAAAATGTATGTTAAGTGCGATGGGCTTAGACATAGCGTTGGTCCTCATAGCAAATTGGAACCTCGTAGTTAGGTAAATAGCCCATGGGCCTAGTTCTATTAATGTAGCTAATTTTATTTATTTATTTAGTTAAAAAAACATAAAGTAAAACATATATTTAATTGACCAAATCCAGTTTTCACGTCTTTGATTATCGAGTAAGGTGAAAAGTTGAAGAGTATTTTTGAGGGATAATGCATAGTTGGGATTTTTCACAGTAAACCATCCAAAGTTAGGATTTTTAAACTCAAATTTTCCTAGGATTTATCATAAGGTTGTTTTGAATTTAATATCGGATAAAACATGTATTTTAATAAATTTAATTAAATAAGGATAAGTACGGATTCGACTAACCCTATTTCATTAAAAATCGAATTCCGTACGGATCTTATCTTTTGAAAATCATCGTGCAGCGATGGAAATGCCGCACAACGATGTAAAATATTGTGTAGCGATATAAGCATCGCGACGCGATGAATCCATCGCCATGCGATGAAGCGTTTTACTTTTGAGTCGGATTCTAAATTTTTTATGATTTTTCGGTAGTTTTTCTCTATAAATATGAGACGATTTCCTCCGTTTTCATTCACCAACAATCATCATCTTTCTCCTTTTTAAACTAAAGCTTATTGATTTTCTAAGCCTAGCCACAACATATCACAAACAAAACACCATACGTCCTTTGCGAGACTCGAATACTTCTAACCAAGCTCGAAGTAGTCTTAGACCTCGTCGTGAAAGATTGATTTAATATTTTCAATTATTATTTGATTTAATATTACTTCTGAGGGTTTGGTCCTAAATCCATATTTCAATTATTATTTGATTTAATATTTTCTTAAAGTTTACTAACGTGTGTATTCTTTTGATAGAAAGAGGTATGACGTATGAAGTATCAAAGAGAGTAATTCAATTGCTCTATTCCTTTAAAAAACATGCTTAGATTATTATTATGATTCCTAGTATCATGTTTAGGGTGTTAATTGATATTTTTAATACTACCTCCGTTAACAGTTATTTGCAACATTTACTAAAAACGGGTGCTAACTATTATTTGCAACATTTCCAAATCTTTCCATTTTTAGAAACTTTTTTTAAAATGAAATTACAAAAACACCCTTACTTAAAACTGTATAACATCAATTACATACTTAAAACATAATTGATTAAAAACTAATCTAATTTAATTAAGTTTATTTTACCTTTCAATAATCATCAAT
The DNA here is from genome assembly GCF_948465745.1 of Chenopodium album. Lineage (NCBI taxonomy): Eukaryota > Viridiplantae > Streptophyta > Magnoliopsida > Caryophyllales > Amaranthaceae > Chenopodium > Chenopodium album. The sequence goes on along the minus strand of NC_137836.1, from coordinate 1,469,854 downwards.
CCATATTCATCTATTCATCATCTTCCCCATTATCTTTCTCTCTCCTCCTCCATCATCTTCTTCCTCTTCCTCCTCTCCATATTCTAATATCTTTATCTTTATCCTCTTCAACATTAACTTTCTCTCTCCTCCTTCAACCACTTTTCATGAATGGAAGAAGAAACACGCTTAATTTAGATCTGGGAAAATGGTCTTTGTTTTGCGAGTTTGGGATCTGAATTTGTGGATTGTGGGTTAGTTCGTCTTGTGATTTTGGTGGTTCGTGGGGGTGATTTTTGTGGTTGGGTTCGCTGAGTTCGTGGGGTTGGTTTTAGTGGTAGTCGAAGGGTTTCGGTGGCTCTTCGTTTATTTTGGTGGTTCGTGGGGGTGGTTTTAATTTGGTGGTTCGTCAAAGGGAAGCAGTCAGGGGTGGTTTTTGGTGGGTCGGGTTTCGGTGGGGGTAGTTTGGATGGATCGTCGAAGAGTTTAAGGGGTTTGTCGGTGGTTTTTCTGGGTTCGTGGTTGGATTCCGGTGGTTTTGGGTTGTGGGTTTCGATGGCTTTCGTGGTTCCGGCGGTTGGTTGTTGGTGGTTGGTAGTTTTGGGTTTGGTGGTTCTGGGTTTTTGGGTAATTGTGTTTAATTTTTTTTTTTTTTTTTTTTGGTAGTAGTAGGATTAATACTTAAGGCCTTAAGCCCATACCCTTATTTTTCAATAATCATACTTAAAAACTTTTGCCTAGGAGTCCGCGTAGACCCCCTTTTTTGCAAATAACCGTTAACGGAGGTAGTATTATGTTTCTAGAATCGTGGTCTGCTTATATATTAAAAAGCGTTCCTAAAAAATTAATTGTGTTTTTTTATCCAACAAAATTATAATTAACTTTTTTTTTTTTGAATAGCAAAAATATTTCATTAATTAAAAGTCATACGACATCTACAATATAGGTTCGACGTTAACAAATACATAAGATATTGAATCAAATAGAATTTTCCTTCATAAAAACTACGATCGTCGAGTAGATCTTGCATTGCGGAGCATCTCCCGCTTATATCGCTGAAAATTACAGTCTTGTTGGAGAGACAATCTAACGATCCTTTGTAGTCGTGAGGGTGTTTTCCTTCTGATTCATCTGTCCGTATTTGAAAACTTGATAACTTTTTCACCAACGAAATAATTTCACGACAATCCATTAGATCTTCTACCATGGATTCAAAACTAAGAAATTTCTCCCTCAAAAAGAGGAGATAAACCTTGTCTTTCGAAGGAGGTCGAAAAACCCTTGTCTTTCGAAGGAGATCAGAAACCCTTTCTTTCGAGGGAGAAAATTTCCTCCCAAAAGGAGGAAGCATTATTATAAACCTAAAAAACAATAAAGAAACAAGGATTGGGGCTTTCCACCAATTAAAATCGATGGAAGCCCCTTCAAAATTCAACAATGGAGGCTAGGGTTTTGGAGAGAGAAAGGAGCAGAAAAAAAAACAATTATAATTAACTTAAAAAGTTAATTTGTGTCTTATTTTACTATTTGTTTCCATTATGTAATGATTGAGTTTGACAGCTAAAACATGTTTATAGCAAGACTTAACTCAAAACCAACAAGTCTTACTATCTAAACAGTCGAATTTGATTAGCAAATTAAACAAGTACAAACTAGCAACTCGGGACATCGCTCGGGCTACACACTAGTTTGTACATGAAATCACGCTTAATAAGATAATTAATAATTTGATTTAGACTTAATATGATTTTAATTCAAGTGATCGCCAATAATAGATTTATTTGTGCATTAATAATCAACCAACGTAGATTAAATATGCGTAGGATTAATTTATTGTATGTATGTTGATCGGAAAGCACACATAAATATCATAAGAATAAAGCAGAGACCTATTTAGGGTGGGTTCAATCTCTTTTAGGTTGGATTCGTACCATCATCTCCAAATATCCAGCCATGGTTCATGACCATTATGAAATTAGCGATCTATGTGATCGTGAATGGGGTGTAACCTTCACACCTGTGGACGGTTTAAAACTTGTTGGCAACTTTTTTGTTATAACTTCGTTCCCTTGGACTCCACCATGCTTAATTGCATGAACACAGTGGGGCGGCTCAAAGTTGAGTGTTGAAATATTCCCTATAGCATGATACGAGGTCTAACCTAGTAGTAACATAAAGCTATGTTCACTTCACCAATCAACATACATAAATAATAAATGGAAAAGAAAAAGTTAGTTTTAGTAAAAATAAGTTATGGGCCCTTTTCACTTTGCATTGAAAAACCGTTGGGATATATTTTGTGAAAAACCAATTTTTTTGAGAAACCAACTATTATAATATATTTCATATGTTGTAAGAAACTATCTCTAAAAATATGCAACATGTTGTAAAACTACCATAGGCCGGAATCTTGCCATGACTTTTTAAACCGATGTTGACCAAACCACGTGACCTTTATTAACCCCTCTACCACCCCATTTTCTCCATTAGCTTTTCTGTCCACCTCCCCTCCCCGCCCCTACTTCCATTTCGGACCACCTCTCCTCTACTAACCTCCCTTCACCGCTCCCCCTTCAATTCCTCACCCCTTCCCCTGATTATCTCAAAACCCCTCCCCTTTACCTCGCTTCTTGCTTTTCGGCCACCCCACAAAAAAATTTTGATTTTTGGCCAAAATTTCACCCCACCCACGCAAATCTCACCCTCGAAATCCCGTCCAACCTCCCTCATGCAACACCCTAAAAATTGCAATAATTACATATTTGAAAAATAAATATTAATATAAATCGAATAATAAAACTTCAGAACAAATCAAGCAATAAATAGGTCAGATCAGATCTAAAAAAAAATGTTTAGATCAAATCTATTAAGCAAAATAAGTTGAACTGATCAAAGCCTCAAACCCTCTATTTTTTTTGGAGAGCAAGGCCCCCTATCTTTAATACTCTTATGCCTAAAGGTGTCAAATTACAATTTGACTCTAAATCGACCAGAAAAAACTTAATTTAGGTTTTAACTCACATGGACACAATAATTTAACATGCTCTAATTTAAATCTAGATCTGACCGATCCAACCTCAACTCTTATTATACGCTAATACCTCATACCATAGGTTGTTGCCATGTAACCTATGTTGAAAACTACAGTAATAAATACAAACCAACTATGGTTGGTTGGTTCAATCAAATTCTTTGGCCAATGTCTTGTCATCTTCGCAACCTACAACAGCTCTACTAGTACTCGTACTTAATGTGCATATTACACGTATACGTAATTGCATATTGCTTTCTTTGAGCCTCAAATTCGAATAATGTAGACCATGACATGAAAGTTGATTTGCTCTCATGTGCAAACTTATTACATGCATGCATGCATGCATGATCGACAATAATACTATTTAATTTTTTATTCAATGAAATCCATATATATGTTTTTGGACTACAAGTCTACAAATTTATGACAAAAGATCCGAGTGTAATAAAACCCTGGATTCAACATGAAAGACCTTACTCTAACTCCAATTCAATGTATATATACATCTTTGTGATGAATAATAATTGGATCCTATAATCAAATTAAAGGGCAAACAAAAGTAGTACGGAGTATTTGATTATTTCACGTCACATGTTTGAAATAAATATATGAAATCTCATGACGAATATATTTTTTGATGATTTTAAGATTGTTTAGTTATGTCGTGTATGTTATCTTTTCATAGTCACCTTAATTGATAGCACTTAAGAAAATTAAAATCATACATGTATAATGTTTATTTAATCTTGAAATTTACCGACTGTCATCTTTACAAGTGAATAAATTGAACAAGGTATATATAACGGAACCTTAATATTCAATTGCGTTCATATTATAAAATTTCTAGATCCAAATTAAAGCCCCACAAGAGAAATCTAGAAATGGGTAATTAATGGCTCTTGGACAGTTGAGACTACATGCCATCCTATTAATTACATTAGACAATGACACTGCCGTGGTTTCTTTACTTTTGTTCCTATTTCCTATCAGAATTGAATTGCCTTCAACAACATTGCATTTTCTCAAAACAAGAATTTAATCTTTCAAATATGCTATGTACCCTTAAGAGTTAAGTAATTAATTACGGGTAGTTTTCAACTTTATATTAGTAGGTCCAATTGAGGAAGCATTACAAATTAATTAACAATTTAATCAACACTAGTAATGACATTATGCTCATCAAATAACCCCTTGGAAAAGACCTTGACATGATTAACAATTGATGCCTTGATGGTTACTTTGATCAAACGCTAGGTTACACTTGTCACTTAACTTGTTTGTTAATTGTATTCAAAAAATTTCAATATGAGTCAAAATTGTTTAGGTTTCTTAATTATTATTCAGAAAAATTATTAAAAATACGGTAATAAAAGAAACAAAAGAGTACAATTTGTCACTAAAGTATTTGACCAAAAATAAGATCATCTAGTTTCTATAGAGAAAATACAAGTTTATCTTAATAAAAGTGTTTATCTAGTGACATTTTTGTAAATTAGTCAACAATTTTTATTAAATGTGGTCCTACAAATGTTGATTAATTTACAAAAATGTCATGCTGACTTGGATATTTTGCCGAGTTTTTTTTTTTTTTTTTTTTAAAATTTTCACCAAATAAGCGATTTTTGTTTATCATCAAGATAAACTGCGATTCCCTCGTTCCTATATACGAGTATTGGTAGAATGAACTTATCACTAAAATATTATAACAGTACACTAGAAGAGTAGAAGGGTATAGGACTAAATAGAGAGCCTACCTTTCTTCTTTACAAGTTTGTTTTCTCTATTAATTATGTGAAAAGTGTAATATGTTACATTTCTTAATCATAAAGGTATAATCTTCCATATTTTATGGTAACTAATTAAGCAATGTTTAAGAACAAATTAATTCGAAAAAAGAGTCTACGCTACAAATAGAATGGATATCTAAATCAATGTTTCTATTAATAGATATCTAGCTCCATTGATAAGTTAGTAAATATAGGATGTATCATGAGTCACTTGAACACTAATTTAAAGCGCCATCTGTTTCAAAATTTTAACAATTCAACTCGGTTTTGCGAATTTGTTATATACACCTGGATGCACCATGCATACCCTCTACTAATTCAATGTTAGTTTTTACTCTTCATTTGATGATTAAATGAAAAACAATCATCAAAATGATTACAAAATACTCAAAGGTATATCGTACATCCGGGTGTATATAACAATCTCTCGCTGTCTAATGGTATAGTAATTCTTGGGTTGTAAAGTATGGACAAATACAAGTTTATCTGCTAGATAAACAAATTTTTGTTAATCTAGTGACATTTATGTAAATATATTGAAAAAGCGTGGTTATTTATTCAGTACTTTTAATTTGGTAAGCTGTCCAATTACTGTTTACAACTTGCTTTTACTAGTACATAAAAAGACGCATGTACCCCTCAACGAGTACATAAAAAGACGCATGTACCCCTCCACTGGTACTTGAAAAGACAATTATACCCTAAGATAAACAAATTTTGTTTACATGGAGAATTAACTGGATACAACTGATAAAGTATAGTGATAATAATTGTAAGTTTCAAAGGGTAAAATCCCTCCGTTTCAAATTAAGTAAAACTATACTTAGTATATAATAACTCAATAAGTGCGTGCCTAGGCTAAGCATCATTATCTTAAAATAAATTTATGAAAAGGAATAATAATGGAAGTTATAGCAACTAGCTAGCAAGGCTGCCACCAGTTGTTTTAATGAATCAAGAGGGAGAGAAATGGTAGTATGGTACTAGCCTTTCTAAGTAACGACTTTTCAGTCTTTTCTGTTTTCAAAATTTTTTGTAACACTTAACTTTATTGGCCTTAATTACAGGCAGATTTTCTTTAATTTAAAGAATATATTGAATCATATGAGAAAGTATTGTATGATCAAGTATAAGTAATTCCTAATTAGACATTTTCTATGAAATACAGTGTACAAGTATATAAGCATCTCGACTTTAGAGATTTAATTATAATTTTTTTGGATATTTCATGTAGTTTTGAAAATTTCATAAAAGTAACTAGACATATTAGTTTTAGAATTTTATGTATTGTGTGAGGGGCTCATGGTTAAATGGACGGACGGACTCACCCAATACTTTGTGGTGTTTGTTTTTATTTATGTTGAAAACACGTATACCTCACATAACCAAATCAAGAAAAAAGAGCTATTGAATCCATATATGATTACTCCTTTTGTTTCTTATTGTAAAATTTTCTCCTTTCATCTGTTTTTGATTAATTAGTGGTTCGTACACCCGGGTTTACCATGCGCATGGTACACCCCGATTAAAGCATAATGAACATATTATATAATTACAAGAACATTATGAATTTATAAAATAACATATCACTGAAATATAAATAATACAGTAATTTATGATAAACGGTATTAAAAAATATAAGAGATAATTACTAACTGAGTTTTACCAAAAATTTAATGTCAAATCATTTCAAAATATTCAAATTTCAAGATTTTGTCTATCTAAAATTATTTTTTACCCAAATATAATTCAAAATTTCATTTTTAAATTTCAAAAATTCAAAATTTAAGAACATATTATTCAAGTATAAAGAACATGCTTAATTTATATACCTTAAAGAACATTGAAAAAAATGATAAAATAACATTCATCAGAATATGAAGAATATCATCTTCAACCTTAGAATATACTACCAAAACCGGAAAAATAGATAAAAAAAAATGAAAAATACCTTCTCTTTAAACAACGAATTCGTTAGTTACATTTTTTTTAATTAAAAGATTCATTGGAATGATAAAATCAACTCTGTAATAACATTAAGGGCCTGTTCCGATTGACTGAACTCAGCTGAACTGAACTGAACTGAACTGAACTGAACTGAACTGAGCTGAACTGAACTGAACTGAACTGAACTGAACTTATTAATTAGTGATTTTTAACTACGGATTAGTGATCTTTGATTATTTATTGATTATTTATTACTATACATATGTGTATATACAAATGTACATATTAAAATATTTACGAAAAATATACTATATAATTATAATTATAAAATGTATGGAAAATATATTATAAAATGTATGGAAAATATATTAAAAACTTGAAACCTCTAAACATTTTAAACACATATACTATTTATTATTATTATTATTATTATTATTATTATTATTATTATTATTTATTGATGATTATTATTATTATTTATTGATTATTATTATTAGTATTATTATTTCAATTATTATTATTATTATTATTATTATTATTATTATTATTATTGTTGTTGTTGTTGTTGTTGTTGTTTTTGTTGATGTTGTCGTTGTAATAAGAGCTTAAAAGAATGAAATTTTGCTTTATATCATTAGCAATATCATTAGACATAAATTAAGAGCTGAGCTGAACTGAACTGAACTGAACTGAACTGAATTTCAACGGAACAGAACAGGCCCTAAATCACTTCAAAATCCAAAATTTATCATGGTTTCTCTCTTTATAAAAACTCAATTTTTCTTTACTTGAAAAAAAAAATCAATTACTCTCTAATAACAAAAATATGAAATTTAATTTACCAAAAGTAATATAGTATGTAAATTATAAATCAATTTCATAAATCCAGGAAAATAAAAAAACAAATCAATCCCTTAAGTCAAGGAGAGAATTGTTTTGATTTTTTCACTCGTGTACTTTGTATTTGCACACGATGTTCTTTCCACTTTTTCACAACGTACTCTTGTATTTTAAGAAGATGTACCATGAGCATGGTACACCCGGGTGTATGATGAAAATTTCAGTTTTTGATTAATTCCAATCTTTTACTAACTCCTTTTTTACTACTCTATATTATTTCCCTCTCTCACTAATAATTATCTATACCTCAATCGTCTATATTTTAAACTATAAACTCCTCACTTTGATCCCCATCTGATCTTATATTTTTTCTTAGACTAGCTTTGATGTTACAATTTATAAAAAGCGAGCGAAGAAATACTCGCTAATCCATATTATTAGTCTTAAATTTAGGACTGCCTACCTGCTTACTAATTTCGTATGGAGATCGACCTAATACATGTTCTCAAGACCCTTTACCAAATTATGTTAGTAAATACCCAACATAATTTATAAAGAATACTTTAAATGTGTAGTATAACACTTTAAATATCGTAAAGTACTTAACTCGAAGACTATAGAATTATAGATCGACTTATAGAGTATCTTTAAAGACAATTGTTCATTAATCTAGTTGTACTTAAAAAGATATTTGACGTTTATGATAGTTAAAATAAAATAAAATAAAATAAAAAAATAAATTATTTTAATCTCCAAGATCATCATATCAGCTCTGAGCTCCCATACCATGATACCAAAAATTGCTAAAGTAGAAATTAGAAACATAGAAGCTCAACAAGTAGTACGGAGTATTATTTTCTAAAAATTGGTAAATCACGAGAATTGGAAAAAATATCAAGGTGGTAGTAAGACTAGTAACGTAGATGATCATTATGTATGTTTTAACGGTAAATGTAAGAAAAGTACACTTGGCCATCCAATAACCAATCAATCAAGCAGAAATACAAGCATTCAATAATCAATTAACCAACTACCAACTTGTCCATTTATAATAATTTTCAACCAATAATAAGACTAAGTTTCATTAGTTCACACTCCCTACAAATTCTCTATAAATAGACCACTCAAATAAGCTTGTTAAACCACCAAGCAAAAGTGCAAAACAAAAGAAAGAAAAAAAAAACCAACCCCTCAATACTCTTGCATTTTGTTAACTAAATTAACAAATTACGTAAAACTACATATAATATGGCTAACTCAACTGTTGTCAAGCTAGCTTGTGCACTTGTAATGTGCATTGTAGTGGCCGCACCACTAGCCGAGGCAGCCGTTACATGCGGCTTGGTTTCTAGCAAAGTTGCCCCGTGCATTCCCTACCTAAAGGGAGGCGCTGCCCCAACGTCGGGTTGTTGCGGTGGGATTAAGGCTCTCAACGCAGCAGCTGCCTCTGCTGCTGACAAGAAAGTTGCATGTGGTTGCCTAAAAAGTGCTGCTGCTGCCATTTCCGGTATCGACTATTCCAAGGCTGCTGGTCTCCCTGGCAAATGTGGTGTTAGCATTCCTTACGCCATTAGCCCCAGCACCAACTGCAACGCGTATGCCTCAATTCTCTCTCTATTATAGTATTTAACTAACCAATCAGATGCCCGATCACTACTATAAAAAAAAAAAAAAAATCTATTATCTCCATTAATTCTTAGTTGCAATAAAGAAATATTTTATATCTCACAAATAATACCTTTTTGTTACAACTAAAAGTTAACGGAGCTAGTACAATTTATTTTAAAGGTCCATTATTTATTCTAGATTTCTATTGATGATCTTGTTTATACAGTAATCTAATGTGTTTGTTTGAATTTGATTTGTTTTGCAGCATCCACTAAACGGCTAATGTTGTAGCAAAACTAAAAGATGGAGCTACCTAGAAGTGGCCTAAGTAGTATAATAATAAAAAAAAGAGTCGATATTGGCGTCGATCTTTGGCGAGTCATATCACGTAGATTGTTTAATTTTTCTGTATTGTTTTGCATGGTACTGTACTTTTAAATTTGTGCCTTTGTTTTCTTTTATGAAAATTCTACTATTTCTACGATCAAATTTCGATTGTGAAAATAAAGATGGTTGTACTTTTTATATTTGAATTGAATGGCTCCATTTAGAGATGGCAATGGATCGGATTTGGATCGGGTGGAGCTTCATCCGCATCCATCCATTACTCTAATCGCTCCATCCATATCCATCCGTCATCCGCTTCACCCATCATCCATATCCGTCCGTCCATCATCTGTGGATGAAACGGGTGGAGCGGATAACTAATGGATGAGTATTAAAGTGGGAAAAAACTCACATAAACTCTAATTTTTGATTATTTGTACAATAAATTTTTTTTATTTTTATTAATAAAAAATGAAACAATAATCATATATTGTTTGAAAAATTAATTTGCAACAAAAAAAAATAAGTAATTATCATCACATTTCATATTTTATAATTAAAAATCCTAGATTAAAAATGTAATTATGTTAAACGGGTGGGTGGATTGTTAACGGGTGAAAAAAGTATCATCCACATCCGATCCGATCCATCATCCGCTTCATCCATCACCCGCTTCTCATCCATTTAGTTCGGGTTTTCGTCCATTTATTTATTGCGGGTGGAGCGGGTTAGTGGATATCCACTTAATATTGTCATCCCTAGCTCCATTTCTTACAAGTTACAACATTTGTCACAATCTCATTGCAATATAAATGCAATGTTCTTAATTTTGTACTGTCTTCTTCAACATAATTATAGTCACGAAAATGGTTATGCCTATTAATGGCAATTAAAAGTTGACAATTTAAAATAATCAAATGAATAATTATAAATTTATAAGCTCGAAATGGCCAATATTGACATTAAAATTTGAAGGGAGCTATGAGTACATTAAATTACTTTGAGGAATGTAACACAACATAAGAGAGAATATTGAGTGATGAGGTATAAGGTCACGTATCCAAAATAAACATTTTACTTTGCTAGGGGAGTAAATATTCGTACTATAACACACGTCTTTAACACTATCTTCATTCACTCAATTCAAACATGAACTCGATATTGATCTGTACTATTTTACAGATGTATTGACGTAATGTAATTAAACATTTCGATTTAGCATTTAGTCAAGTGATTCCTTCCGAAAGAACAGAACCTCGATCATTTAATGGCCTGCTAAGACCATGACTTTTGGTTATTTATTTTTTGTAATCTTGCAATCTTACCTTTAACAAAAACGTTAATAATAATAATAATAATAATAATAATAATAATAATAATAATAATAATAATAATAATAATAATAATAATAATAATAATAATAATAATAATAATAATAATAATAATAATAATAATAATAATAATAATAATAATAATTATGGATAAAGTCGCTATGCTAGATGATCCTCAGTGTGAATTGTTGTTACTTAGGGCATGTACTGGAGTTTCAAAACTCTACTTTGCATTACGTACTTGTCCTCCTAGTACTTTTGAGGTAGCTCAGCGCACTTTTGATGGAGCTCTTCGATCTTCCTTGGAGCGTATTGTTACCGCTTCGGGGCCTGGGTTTGGTGATTGGCAGTGGCGGCTTGCCACCTTACCATTTGCGTTTGGAGGGCTTGGTGTTTATTCTGCAGGTGATGTTCGTCACTATGCTTTTCTTGCTTCTCGGTTGCAGTCTGCTGGGTTGCAGACACAACTTCTTCGGCATTCTGGCATTGTTGGTCTTGGACGAGCCTTTGAGGATGCGTTGTGTCTGTTTAATGGAACAGTGGAGTCTGACATTTTGAGTAATCCGAGTGAGGTCGCTGCCCCTAAACTCATGAAGAAATTGGCAGATATGTATTTCACAAAGATTACCGCTTCTGCAGAATCTGCTTATTCTTTAACTCCTCGACAATCAGCATTGTGGAAATCTCAGCAGGGTGATCACACCTCTGCTTGGCTTCGGGCGGTTCCTATTTCGGGGTTGGGTCAGACGATGAACGCCAAGACTTATCGATGTGTGTTGTCCTATCGGTTGGGTGTTCCATTGTTCTCTATCTCCACGTCGTGCTCTGCTTGTTCGAGGGTTTTTGCTGGAGATATTTTCGGTGATCACGCGGTGTCTTGTGCTGGTATTGTGGGTATTAAACATCGGCATAATGTTGTTCGGGATACCCTTGTTGATGTTTGTTATCGTTCTGGGATTTCAGCGAGAAAAGAGGTTGCCGTTGGGTTGGCTGGAGGGAACGACGAGGCCCTCAGACCTGCGGATGTGTTACTTTATTCATGGGATCGTGGTCGCGATGTCTGTGTTGATTTGACAGGGTCTTCTCCTTTGACACAGTCAGGGCTATCTGACTTTATTCCTGGGCGGGTTGTGGCTGATGCTGCTCATCGGAAGCGGGTTAAGTATGAAGCTCGATGTCAGGCTATTGGATATGGTTTCATACCCTTCTCCTTTTCTTCGCTTGGGGAATTAGAGAAGGAGGCTGTTGCGTTACTGAAGCGGATTCAGAGGTTCTCGACGACGCAAGACATTGGGGCTCGTGCTGCAGCTCATATCTTCACTAGGGTAGGTTTTGCTATAGCTAGAGGAGTGGGGGCCCAGATTGTATCTCGGCTTCCCACTAATTTATTGTAGGTTGTATGACTTTTGTTTTTGAGATATAATAATAATAATAATAATAATAATAATAATAATAATAATAATAATAATAATATGTTATGATAATATCTAAATATGGATGACTATTATCCCATGTACAATCTAAAATATTCTAGAGTTGGGTATTTAGTTTTATCCATTGATGGAACCCTAGGAAATGTACATTATATATATCCCGTACTAGATGGAATATGAAATACAACGTAACAATCTTCCCTCATCTCTCTTTATTTTCTCTTCCATATTTAACACGTTATCAGCACCATTGCTAGTCAAATGAGTAGGATTACCAAACATTTTTCTAGAATCCCATATTATTATTATCATGTAAGTATGATCGTAGCCCATAACAATTATAATTTAACATTTATCTAATTTTGCATGCTTATTTATTGGAATATCAACATATATAACGAATACAGAGCATGATAAATAATTTAAGGTTCCATTCTTATTTTTCTCCATGCTAACGTTCTCATCTTCTATTTCGTTCTTATTTATGCATGACTTGTATCAGGATTATTTATGCATGATTATAACGTTTAGTACATATTTTGGATACTATTTATATATACTTATCTTTTAATATTATTTTGTATAGTGAAAAATGTCGAACCTTGCCAAGCTCGAATTTGTGGCCCTTGATATTACCGGAAAGAATTATTTATCATGGGTGTTAGATGCTGAAATACATCTAAATGCTAAAGGGCTTGGTGAAACAATAAAAGAGGCTAATAAGGCAACACCTCAAGATAAGGCTAAAGCCATGATTTTTCTTTGCCATCACCTCCATGAAGGGCTCAAAAATGAATATTTAACTGTGAAAGACCCACAAATCCTTTGGAGTAATCTAAAGGAAAGGTATGACCACCAAAAAACAGTGATACTCCCTAGAGCTCGTTATGAATGGTTGAATTTAAGATTGCAAGATTTTAAATCTGTTAGTGAATATAACTCAGCTATGTTTAAAATAACTTCTCAATTGAAATTATGTGGAGAAAATATTACTGATGCAGAAATGCTTGAAAAGACATACTCCACTTTCCATGCTAATAATATTGTCCTGCAGACACAATATAGAGAAAAAGGTTTTAAAAAATATTCTGAATTAATATCTTGTCTTCTTGTGGCTGAGCAAAATAACGAGCTGTTAATGAACAATCATGAATCACGTCCTACTGGCTCTACTCCATTCCCTGAAGCGAATGTGACAACCCATAACGGGAAAGAAACTAAAAACAGAGACCATTCCAGCAGTAGTGGCCGAGGTAGAGGTCGTGGTCGTGGCCAATGGCGCGGCCAGGGTCGTGGACGTGGATATGGTAGAGGTCGTGGAGGTCATTTCACAAACTCACATTCCCACCAGAAGTGGGAACGTAGGGATGAAAAAGAGAAAAGTGATAACAATATATGTTACCGTTGTGGAGGAAAAGGTCATTGGTCTCGGGTTTGTACAACTCATTTAGAAGTTGCCGATTTCTTCACTGCCCCAGAAGGGAATAATTAAAATTATATTGTTTTATGTTAGTTTTAAGTATTAGACTTATGTTTGCTTATTCTAGTGATTTATTTAAGTTTATTTCTTTCGTTGCAATAAGGATTTTTGCTTTATAAATTTATGAACTATTTAAGTGTTTTTATTGATTTATTTGTTTTATCATCTTTATTTTTATGCTTAATATTTTGACATGTATTTTATTTCATGAAGAACATGGATATTACTCAAGTTCAATTTGCTATGAATGGTGAAGAATTATGTCTTGCTGACAGTGCAACTACACATACAATACTTAAAAATAAAAAATATTTCTCTCATTTGATGATGAAAAGGATTAATGTAAGTACCATATCGGGTAGTACAAATATCATTGAGGGCTCCGGAAGAGCCACTATAAAGTTGCCTTGGGGAACTGAAATTAAAATAATTGATGCTTTATACTCCCCATTGTCTCAGAGAAATTTATTAAGTTTTAAGGATATTCGCAACAATGGTTATCATATTGAGACAATCAATGAAGAAAATAACGAATTCCTTCAAATCACAAATATAAATCAAGGCTCAAAACATGTTTTGGAGAAACTACCAACATTCTCTAGTGGTTTGTACTACACAAAAATCAATGCTATTGAAGCTCATGCTATAGTAAACCAGAAGTTTACTGATGATTTTGTTGTTTGGCATGACCGGTTAGGCCATCCCGGTTCAATAATGATGCAAAAAATAATTACGAATTCATGTGGACATTCTTTGAAGAGCCAACAGATTCTTCATAATAATATTTCATGTGCTGCTTGCTCGGAAGGCAAGTTGATTATTCGCCCATCACCAGCTAAAATTAATTTTGAATCAATTAGTTTTCTGGAACGTATACAAGAAGATATTTGTGGGCCCATACATCCCCCATGTGGACCATTTAAATATTTTATGGTTTTAATTGATGCATCAACTAGATGGTCACATGTGTCTTTGTTATCAACTCGTAACCTGGCATTTGCGAGATTACTTGCCCAATTGATTAAGTTACGGGCACATTTTCCAGATACTCCCATTAAGACTATTCGGCTTGACAATGCTGGTGAATTTACATCTCAAGCTTTTAATGATTATTGCATGTCCATTGGGATAAATGTTGAACATCCTGTAGCACATGTTCATACACAAAACGGTCTAGCAGAGTCATTAATAAAACGTATTCAGTTAATTGCTAGACCATTGCTTATGAAATCCAATCTCCCAATTTCTGCTTGGGGACATGCTATATTACATGCAACATCACTAATTCGCATTAGGCCAACAAGTTATCACAAGTTATCCCCATTACAATTGGTTTATGGTCAGGAACCAAATATTTCCCATCAAAGAATTTTTGGATGTGCGGTTTATGTTCCAACAGCTCCACCACAACGCACTAAGATGGGTCCTCAAAGGAGGTTGGGGATATATGTTGGGTTTGAATCCCCGTCAATAATTAAATATCTTGAGCCTACAACAGGGGATTTATTTACGGCTCGTTTTGCAGATTGTCATTTTAACGAGTCACTTTTCCCAACATTAGGGGGAGAAAAGAGAGAGTTGGAAATGAAATTAAATGGAATGAATTATCCTTATCCTATCTTGATCCTCGAACTAAACAGTGTGAACTGGAAGTTCAAAAGATAATTCGTTTACAAAGTTTAGCGAATCAATTGCCAGACTCGTTTGCTGACCCAAAAAGAGTGACCAAGTCACATATTCCAGCTGTTAATGCTCCATTTAAAATAGATGTCCCGGAAGGACAAAATAAAATTGCTAATGAGTCTAAACCACGCCAAAAACGTGGAAGACCAATAGGTTCCAAAGATAAGAATCCTCGGAAAAGAAAAGGAGCATTGATTGATGATGGTCAAATTGAAGAAACAATTTCCGAAGGATCTCCAAAAGAGACTTTAGACATGATACAAGAAGAAATTCAGGTACCTGATAATGAAGAAATTTCAATAAATTATATCATGTCTGGAATTACATGGAACCGAAATCAAATCAACGTCGATGATGTTTTTGCATGCAATGTAGCATTAGATGTTATGGATAATAATGAGGATCATGAACCAAAATCTATTGAAGAATGTAGACAAAGAAATGATTGGCCAAAATTGAAAGAAGCAATTGAAGCAGAATTAAAATCTCTTGGAAAAAGAGAAGTATTCGGACCAGTAGTCCGTACACCTGAAGGTGTAAAGCCAGTGGGATATAAATGGGTCTTTGTGCGAAAGAGAAATGAAAAGGGTGAAGTTGTAAGATATAAGGCACGCTTAGTTGCACAAGGATTCTCACAAAGACCTGGTATTGATTATGAGGAGACATATTCTCCTGTGGTGGATGCAACTACTTTTAGATTTTTGATTAGTCTGGCAATAAGAGAAGGACTTGACTTACGTTTGATGGATGTAGTCACAGCTTATTTATATGGCCCACTGGATAATGACATTTACATGAAGCTCCCAGAAGGATTCAAGCTGCCGGAAGCAGCAAAATCTAGTTCTCGAGAACATTTCTGTATTAAATTGAACAAATCTCTTTATGGATTAAAACAATCTGGGCGTATGTGGTATAACTGTCTAAGTGAGTATTTGTTGAAAGAAGGTTATAAGAATGATCCTATCAGCCCATGTATTTTTATAAAGAAATTTGGATCAGGATTTGTTATAATTGCAGTGTATGTTGATGATCTGAATATCATTGGAACTCCTGAAGAGATTTCAGTGACTGTCAATTATTTAAAGAAAGAGTTCGAAATGAAAGATCTAGGAAAGACAAAATTCTGCTTGGGGTTACAAATAGAGCACCTAGAGAATGGAATCCTTGTGCATCAATCAACATACATAGAAAAGGTTCTTAAAAGATTTTCTTTGGATACAGCACATCCATTGAGCAGCCCTATGGTTGTAAGATCACTTGAAGTAGAGAAAGATCCATTCCGACCTCGGGAAAATGATGAAGAAATTCTTGGTCCTGAAGTACCGTATCTTAGTGCAATTGGAGCACTAATGTACCTTGCAAGTCATACACGACCTGATATATCATTTTCAGTTAATTTATTAGCAAGGTTTAGTTCATGTCCAACCCGAAGGCATTGGAATGGGATTAAACATTTACTTCGTTACCTTCAAGGTACGAAGGATATGGGTTTGTTTTTCCCAAAGTTGTCCAAAGAAAATTTGATTGGTTTTGCAGATGCAGGTTATTTATCTGATCCTCATAATGGTCGGTCATAAACTGGATATGTGTTCACATATGGTGGTACTGCCATTTCTTGGCGTTCCATGAAACAAACCATTGCAGCTACTTCTTCCAATCATTCTGAGATTTTAGCAATTCACGAGGCTAGTCGTGAATGTGTATGGTTAAGGTCGGTAGTTCAACATATAAAAGAAGTTTGTGGTTTATCATCTGGGAAAGAGGCACCAACAACTTTATATGAGGATAACGCTGCTTGTATTGCTCAACTTAAGGAAGGATACATCAAAGGCGACAAAACAAAGCACATCTTACCCAAATTTTTCTTCACTCATGATGTTCAGAAGAATGGAAATATAAATGTATTGCAGATTCGTTCAAGTGAGAATTTAGCAGACTTATTTACTAAGGCTCTTCCGACAACAACATTCAAAAAGTTAGCTTACGACATTGGATTGCGTCGTCTTAAAGATCTCAAGTGATGTAGTCATGAGGGGGAGTTAATGCGCGCTGCACTCTTTTTTCCTTAACCATGGTTTTTTCCCACTGGGTTTTCCTAGTAAGGTTTTTAACGAGGCAGCATCTTATGCACATTATAGTGTATTATTTTGTACAGGTTTTGTAGTAAATGTTAGTTATTGTTTTATTCAATATATAGTCATCCAAGGGGGAGTGTTATGATAATATCTAAATATGGATGACTATTATCCCATGTACAATCTAGAATATTCTAGAGTTGGGTATTTGGTCTTATCCATTGATGGAACCCTAGGAAATGTACATTATATATATCCCGTACTAGATGGAATATGAAATACAACGTAACAATCTTCCCTCATCTCTCTTTATTTTCTCTTCCATATTTAACATAATAATAATAATAATAATAATAATAATAATAATAATAATAATAATAATAATAATAATAATAATAATAATAATAATAATAATAATAATAATAAGGAAAAATTGACATTTACTATCAACGAAAGCACCTTGTGTCACATTTACTACCTGTCTAAAAAAATATTTTAAATTACTACCACACAAATTCCCTAACTGTATATTTCACTACCGAATGACTTTAACCATTAATGTTTTCGTGAGTGAGGCCCAACCACCGTCCAGCAACCCCTTCATCCCCAACCACCTAACTGCCACCTTTCAGCCACCTCCCTTTCCCCCATCAACGCTGCCCCCAAAGGCCGAAATCGCGCTGCCACCCATTCCCCTCGCCGGCAACCGGCTCTCCTTGCCCCTAAACTACAATCCCCTACCCGAAACCCCTTTCCTTCCATGAAACCATAGAAAAACCCATCTTCAACCCTAAACCCCAAATCGTTCGCAACCCTTAAAATTGAAATTAAACCCCCAAATTGTTCCTCCTCCATCGCCGCTAGGTTTCAGGGCTGGCGAGGAGCGATTGGGAGGTTTTTCTAAGGTTTTGTGTGAGGGAAAAGGGATCGTGGTTTAGGGGCTAGGGGAGAAGGGCGGTGCCGCGCGAAGGGATTCAGGTGGTGCACTGGCCACGGGGTTAGGGGTGGTTGGCAGGAGGGTAAATGGAGAGGTAGGGTTCGTCGGCTTCGGGGGAAATTCAGGGGTGGGGTTCGTGGGCTTCGGGGAAGATTTTGGGCGCCAGCAAGGGGAAGGGGAAGGGTGGCTGACGTCGTGACAGGGAGGGGAGGTGTTTGAGATATTTTTTTTAAAGTTTTTTTTAATAATTTAAATTATTATTTAAATGAAATATGTGGCCCACTTAACGGATTCCGTTAACTGGTAGCAATATATACAGTTAGGGAATTTGTTTGGTAGCAATTTAAAATATTTTTTAAACAGATAGTAAATGTGACACATGGTGCTTTCGCTGGTAGTAAATGTCAATTTTTCCTAATATTAATATTTTTCTGATCCTACCATGCCCTGAAATAATGACTTGCGTTCGATATGATGGCATTTGATAGACAATAATGTGATAGTGAGTATATGTGAATGTCTAAGCGATCAAACTTCTATCAACTTCGAACCAACTGTGTATTTTGGGTGCTAGTGCACCACCTTTTAACCCACTGTAGTATATGATGGTGGTGCAGGTACTTAGACCTCTGTTAGGGTCTGTAAACTGTAAAACTGATGATGTTTTAATTTGTTAATGCAGTACTTCTTCCTTCCAAAAAAAAAAAAAAAAAGTCTAAGCGATCTAATAAGGGATATAAAACCTTCCTAACCAGCTCTCTCTAATCATGGTTAAATATGATCACTGTATGCCAGAATGTGACAGCTACTGCTCCAATACAGTTGTGCCACCTGGAGGGATATTTGTGCCGTTACTCTTTGTATTCTGTGCCTATGATTAGTGTTGATTGGCTAGGTGTTTTTTGTCCTGTAGTTTTCTATTTATTCTGAACTTTGTTTTGCTTGCTATGTAAGAATGATGATCTGTTTTTTATCTTGATAATACAAGAGCTCTCCTTCTCTTCTCTCTACACTTTCTTCTTCCTTTCTCTCTAATATCAATCCCCTTGCACCTGGTAAATTAGTCTTTATGGTATCAGAGCCAGGTTGTGCAAAATCGGGATTGTTCTTGAAATTTTAAAGCAGATCGTTTCCTCTGAATTTTTCACAAATATTCAACTTTCTCTCTTTTCAAAAATCTCATCTTTATGGCAACTGATGCTAACAGCGTGCTCTACTTGCACCCTAATGATGGTTCCTATTCCATCTCCATTGACAAGCTCACAGGAGCTGTTGATTATAGATCCTGGAGAAGATCCATGGAGATAGCTCTTACCTCGAAGAAGAAGATCGGATTTGTGGTGGGGACTGTACTCAGATCAACCTATGCAAACGATCCTGTGAAGACAGATCAGTGGGACACATGTAATTCAATGGTAATATCCTGGATTCATTCTTGTTTATCTTATACTATTAAGAAATCTATACTCTATGTTAGCACTGCTAGAGAAACATGGGTGCAGCTTGAAAAGCGTTTTTCTATGGCTAATGGATCTAGGAAATACAAACTTAACAAAGATCTGTATAGTCTTAAGCAAAATAATAACACTGTGAATGTTTATTATACTGCTATGTCTAGTCTTTGGGAAGAGCTTGACTCAATGAATGCTATGCCTGTTGTTAATGATACATCAGCTGAAATAAGAAATTTGTTGAATGCAATAGCTAAGTATCAAGAAGAAAGCAGGTTGTTTCAATTTCTTAATGGTCTTAATGACCAGTATAGTGCCATGAGAACTCAGCTCCTCATGATGACACCCTTGCCTACAGTAGACACTTCTTGTTCTATATTGCAGCAAGAAGAAAGCCAAAGGGAGGTTCTTCAGCTTCATGACAATATAATGATGCATATGCTATGTATGGCAAGCAAGGTGGTAAGTCAAACTTCTCTGAGAAATGCTCGGCTTGTGGTGGAAAAGGGCATAATCAGAGTAAGTGCTGGACTGTGATAGGATACCCATCCTGGCATCCAAAGCACATACAGAACAATCTGATGAGAGGACAGAACAGAAATGGAACAACAACACGATCAAACACACATTACTTGATCACTAGCTAGTCATTATGGATATTACTAACCAGTCCACTCTCCGGTCCAAAAACCCAATGAAAACCTATCCTAGACCAGATTGATATTTAAATTTATGCATAAAAACCTATAATTGATTCATTTCTTCCTTCAATATGTTGGAATATATTTATATTATATGAGATATTTTATGATAAAATGCAAAAGGGCATTAAACATAATACTTTTATCTTATATTTTTTTTCCATGTATTGTTATAATAAAAGGATTGTTGTCAAAAATATATATATATATATATAATAAAAGGACTAATTAAAATGATAGGGGAAAGAAAAAAGTCTAGAATTGGTCCAAAAATGTTCACCCCTTGCATAGTCGGTCCAATGTTTGGATCTTGAATTATTTTTATTTTATTTTATTTTATTTATTTATTTTTTGTATTCAATTTGATTTGAGTTGAAGTGTCAATTTAGTGTTTTTTGGATTTTGGCCAAATCCAATTTGAGGTAAAATTTCGTTTAGGAAATGGTTAAGCCAATTTGATCTATCCAAGTCTCCTATTACAAGATTTACAACCTATCCAAACGAATGTAATAAAATTCCACATAACTATATTTTATATTAAAATAATTAATCGAAAATGGCTATCACTTCGATGCCGTCCAAACAAATAAAATCAGATTGAACATGCATGGCTGGTGGTAGAACTAGAGTATGGGTCGTCTATAGACTCGCACCGTAACACTAATTGCATACGACGCCGACACTCGTATTATTTTCTGTCTATTTTGGCACATTGGCGATTGTATTAATGCCCTTCAAACACAAGGACAAAACTGCCACGGAAACAATTATAAAAATCAACTACGTATCAACAATAATGAGTTTTCTTATCTCTTTAAAATTACGATGTTCCATAATTTCAAATACACCGTATCCTCTCTATGCTAATTTATTACTTTCTCCGTTTTTTTATAATCACACCGACATGACTATAATTTTTTTGCATGTCGGTATAAAACTTGATTAATTTGATTTTATCTGAGTTCTTTACCATCTTTCTAAAATTATACCTCTTTTCCTTTTGCTATTAGTTCTGGTTTCGAGCAATAAGTTTGATCATTAGTAACTACTAAAACAAACAAAAACAAAATAAATTTAATAATACTTCGAAATAATTACAATAGTTTAACATTGTTCATTTGTTTGATCAACAAATTTCTTAACAGTAAGTCACTAACAAGCTGCATCTAGCTAGTAAGTCACTAACAAGCTGGATCTAGCTAATTAAGTAAGCTAAATAGCCCGCAAAGAAATTATATATCAGATGTTCTTTTGCGTACGAATTTAACAAAATCGTATCACTAAAACATTAGATATACTGTATCATAATAGGTAAATTCAACTAAATCTTTAGAAACACTTAATTAATGAAACTTCTTTCATTAACTTGATTATGCAAATTTTACATCAAAAGCGTTAGGCCTTGGTAGCAGCCCATAGTGCCATGACTTATCGACTAAATGTACTACACCAATGAGCAAGGCAATAGGGCATCCAATTAGCCAATCAAGAAGCAAATGTATTTGTATTTAATAATATTATGGGCCAATGTTCATCTACCAACAACCTACTTGCCCAATTGATTTAAGCATCACCACAATTTTATGTCCCATATTTATTTAGTTCACACTTCCTAAACATCTTCTATAAATAGACCACTTTAGTAAACTATCTTATTCACCAAGCAAAAGCAAAACCAAAGACAAAGTCAATACTTCTTAATACCTATTCTCCAAACAAAAAGAAACTTAGTAAGCAAGTATGGCAAGCTCAGCTATTGTCAAGTTAGCTTGTGCACTTGTGATGTGCATTGTGGTGGCTGCACCACTCGCCGAGGCTGCAATAACTTGCGGCATGGTTTCCGGCAAAGTTGCCCCGTGCATTTCCTACTTGAAGGGAGGCCCCGGTCCATCCGGCCCTTGCTGTGCTGGAATTAAATCTCTCAACCAAGCAGCTGCCTCCGGTGCTGACAAGAAAGCAGCATGCATTTGCCTGAAAAACGCTGCTCATGGCATTGCCGGTATTAACTACGGAAAGGCCAACGGTCTCCCTGGCATGTGTGGTGTTAAGATTCCCTACTCCATCAGCCCCAACACCAACTGTAACGCGTATGTTATTCTCCCTCGTTCTTTTGCCTGTATTTATTTTCTTAACGTACTCCCTTTGTTTCTTAAAGACTGTCTTATTTCTTTTTACAGTCTCTCTTTAAAACAATTCTATCTACGCACACAATATAAATAAATCGTTATAAAGTGAATTAATTAGACAAGGCAAACTTTAATGCACCATTCTAATATATACTTTTATAGCATATAAAAATTAGTTACAATGAGTTAGTTAACAATCATCACAACATCGCTATTTGCCGATATTTAGCTTATGTACGATATTTAAAACAACGTAACAAACTACGTATTGATGCATTTTAGTAAGTTATATATACGAGTACTAATCATATATGTTGATTATGAACTTAACATATTTGTTTGAATTGGTTTATTTCGCAGCATCCACTAAACAGCAAACGTAGTAGCAGATCAGAAAGATGGAGCTACATAGGAGTGGCCCAACAACGAACTCATCTAGTCGAGTGTATAATAAAAATTGAGTCCTAATACGAGCTGGTCTACGGCGAGTAATTTGTATTTCCTGTTTGATGCATTGTCACTTTTGTATTACCTTACCTTCCTGGTTATAAAATCACTAGTTAACTACTACCACTTATGTAGTATTTACTATATTATGTGCCTCTTCATAGCTCTATTTTCGCTTTGTGTTAAAGAGTAACCGCTATATTTCATAAATTATAAATATTGAATAAATCACTAAGCAACATAAGCATCTAATGTGGTAAAAGGGGTTCAATCCCAACAAGAAGCACTACTTTGAGTGTAAGTACTTCCCTTATCCTCCCCTCTACTTGATCTCAAAGTGCTTAACCTGTAAACTCGACAGGATTGACCTGTAAAAGATTTTGATCCGACAAAACGGTTCATCTAACCTAGCTAAAAAGGATGTAGTATAAGGACATGTACTGCATGCATTCGGCTAAGAACGAGCTTCATTCAAATTTATGACCAAATAATCTTGTCTATCAACTATATTGGCCATACAGCCGCCTTTCTAATAAATATGAGATCTAAGAATAACTTCGATTTAATCCATCCAATCCCCTCAATCCTTCATAAATGTAATCTACTCTTTATTGGACTATAAATCATAATCCTCGAGCTATATATTTGTGCTTATTAAGATAAAGATCGTACAAAGATACGGCACTCTACAACTTTCTTAAAAATTAGCATTAGTATATGTTGATCGGATTTTATAAGTACTAATCTTATTATCTTAATCAGTAAACTTCAATTTCTATCCACAAAAATAAATTTTTACTTAATATGATTGAATTGCTGCATGCATATGAAAAATATAACACTATTTTTCAGTAACAGTAAATTACTTTGACGTGAAAGAAATTTATTGAAGTAGTAAAATGTGCATGTTTGATAACTTTTTTTAGGGGTTGTTTGTTCAAGATCTTTGATTTCATTTAACATAAAGCACCAAAATATACTCAACCAAAAGAGTGTTTGATAACTTATTTTACGTTTTTGAATTAAGAGAGTGATAGCTCAAGTGGTTCAAGCTTTTTTTCCCAATCTGAAGGTCTTGGCATATATTCTCGTCACCTGCCCACCCTGATGACTCTCTTAAAAAAAAAAATTACGTTTTTAAATTTATAAGCGAGCTTTTGTCTATTTCATTATGTTTAATTATATTTCATTTATGGCAGACCCATATTACACACAATTTAGACGACGATTAACAATTCACTCTCATACTTATGCTTTATAATACAGACTTAGAGAGTATGACAGCAAACAAGAGTGGCAAATTCATTAAAACTATCAAGTAAAGGATTGGGACCATTTTTGTAATGCAACTTCATCTCGAAGGCATAAATAGTGATAGAACCAATAGGATTACACTTTTGTAATCTATCGTATTCATCAGTCTACCTACTACAAAATTTCCTATGACTATTCTAACTATTGTGTACCTTTCTTTCTTATTATTATATACGGAGTATTATTTTTAAAAAAAAATGAAAGTCATATTTGCTCAAAGTTGTACCTTGTACATATATAGCACGCTCAAGATACTTTGGAAAAAGAAGACAAAAACCAAATTAAAACTAATATGAGTTTTTTTTTTCAACAACTAATGAGGCCATGAACATAAATAATTCTAGTGCTCTACTCAATCAAAAGTTAAGCTACTGATTAAGGTTCATTACTCTATTATGCCCCCTTCCACGAGAGCGTGTTGGGCTTAGAAGGGTAGATGACTAGATGCAACATGAACCCTCTTCATACCTAGTGCTTAATATTCCGCTTGAAAGTGGAGGTGGATGAGATTTGAGCCCGTGACCTCTGTATCAAATTGGATCTAATACCTTGTTAAATGACCAACTTAATAAAAAACTTAAATTGATAGTTGATACCTAGAAATATATTATATAATTGATGCCTAAGGCTTAAGAATATGTTTATACTCTATTTAGCTTCATGGTTAAGGGTAAAGTAGGGTTAATTTCAAGCTCAATTCAAGTTAAGGGCATGTTCTCTTCAATCAGATTATTTTCAGTTTAGTTCAGTTTAACTCCAATAAGTTCAGTTCAGTTCAATTTTTAATTTCTTTCTCTCATAAAATATTCAGTTAAGTTCAGTTAGTTCACTACAGCTCCAATAAGTTCAGTTCAGTTCAGCTCCAATAATCAGAACACGCCCTAAGTCAATTGTTAGGCGTTCTTTTGGATTGTGAAATTCTTTTTTTTTTTTTAACTCTTTTTGTGGACTTTTTAAATCTAAGAGGGTGCTTGGTATAGATATTGTAAATGAAACAGAAATAAATAAATAAATAAATTAGAGGGAGGAAAGAATTTATTACCTCCGATTTTTTTTTAGTTGTAACTTTGAAATATTTTATATCTCTCAAATAATACCCCAAAGTTGCAACTAAAAAAAAAAAAAAAATCAGAGGTAGTATGTAATTCCTTAATAGATATTATTTAACCTAAAATGTTTTCTGTGAAAACAAACGAAACCTGGCCTGCACAATCGAAACATACATGAATTTCCCTCTAGCTCTTACAACAGCACACTTGGTTTTTTTTTTTTTTTTTTTTCTTGATTGAAACAGACAACACACTTGGCATATGTTGAGTGAAGGTGTGGACTTTTCTAGATTATGTATGGAATAAAATAACTATATACGTTGAAAAAACATAACAACAAAATCAAACATAAAAACTTTGGATCTGAAATTAAATAAATAGCCCCACAAAAGAATACCATCCCAATAAAGAAGGTGCATGTACAAAGTTAGATGGCTTTCAAAGAAATCATACCACGTTGCTAGTAACGGGTGTAGTAGTAACAGTGTAGTAGGCATTCTCGCACTTATTACATTTCACACCGACACACACTGCTAGTCTGCTGCCTTGTTTTCTAAATAGTTTGGCTGATTTACGACCGAATAATTAGGTTTTAATGCCCTTCAATCATAAGAATGGTATTTTCTCTATTTTTATTTCATGAATCCTATAATAATTGTTTCCAAAATAAATGATACATCATAGGGTTATCATACATGTATTTATAATGTTTATCAAAGATATTATCAGGAAGTACGTACTTAAAAAGAGTTGTACTCCGTATATATTTTGTACTCTCTCAGTCGATTTTTATTTTATGTAATTATTTTGTATTTATATGCATCGACATACCAAGTACTTTGAAATGATGGACTTTATTTTCTTCATGGATAATTCATAATTAGAGCATAGTAATGTACTCCATACTATAGATTGTAATATATTTAGGGCTTTGCCCAGGTAATGCATGCTTCATTTTGTGTTTTAAAAAAAATGTATTCCATACATATTGTAAAATATACTGCATCCTAACCTCTTCAAGGGAATCTTCATCATCTCATTATGATTATATTCTCTTCACTAGAACAAATAGCAAAATAAAAAGAGAAGTGAAAATAGTGAAATACAAGTATTTATATATATTGTAAGAAAATAATCATAAAATGGAGCAAAAGTTTAGAATAAAAATAATAAAATAATGTGGGTTATATCCCAAATTAGAAAGGGAAAAAATGCATCACCATTATTTTAAAACGAATAAAAAAAATTAATTTCGAAACGAAAAGAGTACATCAAAGTCCTATTATATGTAAATAATAATATAAGTACTTTTTTTGTTTCCTAAAAAAAAAAGGTACTTTTATTGTGTAAATAAGAAATTAATTTGCTTATGGGCTAAGGCTATTATAAGTATAAATAATAGATGCGCCATTAATAAGGGACTGTCATTCAGAAATCTAACTAGTAACAACTAAGAAGCATAATGAGCATACACTGTATGTGAAAATTTGAGCCATCTTTTGTGCTCCGTAATAAGCAAACTTATTTACATGTGTGTGATATGAGTGAGTTAAAAGAGGCCAATATAGTCCTTTAAAATGACGCGCGCTTAAAAATAGCACAATTAATAAGTTCCTAGCTAGGTTAAGTCCGTCCATGGCATCATTGGCATGACATGAAATAAGCTTGACACGATATTAAGCGTGTTAGGAAAGGCTATGAATTGAATTGAACCGCAAATTTTTTGGAAAAACAAGATAAAAGTACAAAACATGACCATGCGCATCAAAGCACGTTGACATATAGATATAATTGGCTTAGTTTCATGTCCTCAAATATGGTAGTAGTTCGGGATGTTCTTGAAGGGATGCCTAAGAAGTGGTTACGAATGCTCCCAAGGAGAATTTGGCGACAAGGCTAAAGAAGCGTCCCAGTGTTTGATTGTATGCATTAACTAGCAATTTATTGTATGTTAATGGCTTGGGATTTGACCGTCACTCACTATGGGCTTTTGCCTAGTACACCCTCAAAAGTAATAAAAAAAAATTGTATTTTTCGATCCCAGGATCTTCTGGTATTGGGAGGAAATTTCTAAACACTTGAGCTATCACTCACGCTCATAGAAAAATTGTGTGCTTGTGTTTGCTATCGTTATTTCCTTGTGCAAATTAGTGTGTGTTTGTGGTTGGTCTAGATAATGTCTAGACACCATCACCATAACCTCTTGCGTTTGTGGGTGGTCTAGACTATGGCTCATGTAATTGAAAAACATCGCGACACTTGGGCACACAAGCATGGCATATCAAGATTAGAAAGCTTTTAAAATATGTATTATCAATATTCTGTTAGCTAGGGTTGTTTCTGAAAATAGAATGTTAACAATTTAGTACACTTCTTTTAAACAACAAAGTTTATGCATAACCTTAATCATACAAATACAATATCTCAAACACTTGAATAATAAATACATGATTCTTAAATATAGTATGTATATAAAGTTCAT
Organism: Chenopodium album; assembly: GCF_948465745.1. Classification (NCBI taxonomy): domain Eukaryota; kingdom Viridiplantae; phylum Streptophyta; class Magnoliopsida; order Caryophyllales; family Amaranthaceae; genus Chenopodium; species Chenopodium album. Next base: position 1,441,823 of record NC_137836.1, on the reverse strand, counting down.
CATAAACTGGTAGATTAGTAGCAAAGACAAATTGGGCCCCAAAAAGTTTTCACAAGTATTTATAGTAATAATGGGCTGAGTTTGTTAAAAAAAAATTAAAATGAAGACTATCCATCTTCAATGATAGCAATTTTACAAGCCCAAGTACCAAAATAAGCATACTTTGGTACAGAATTGTTATTTTAAAAGCTTCCTAGTAAATGTGGTGTTAGCAGTCCCTACCCTATTAGCATTCCCTACCACATTTTCAATATTCTGTTAGCATTCCCTAAAAGAATTGTTTCATTACAATTGTTATCTCTTCTCATCTATTTCATTTGTCCCCCTACAGTTGTCCGATTGTCCCATTAGATTGAGTATGGTCACTCTCCAAGTTTAAGGTTTCATTGGGTGGAATCCATAAGAGAGAAAAAACCTAACGGAAAATAATAATAAGTGTATGATGCGAGTAAAATTGCAATCATTAATAACTACTTACTGTATATTTCCTCTATCCCTTGTTATTTTTTGTCCCACGGCCAAATTTTGAGTCAAAACTCATAGTGTCGCTCGATGGGATATAATGTCTGATCGGAACATGTGTTTGTCTTCCTTCCCCCAAAGTTTTGTAACTTTAACGGATATTAATATGTGTTAAACAAAATCCCGTAAAAGGTTAAGTTAAAGAACAAAAGCCAAAAAGAAAACTACGAGAATTGAGGTAATACAAGTCTTTTGTTTCAATTCAACCAAAATAAACAGACATTATTTACCTATTAGGTACTCCCTCCGTTTCATAAAGATGTTCCTGTTTCGCAAATCGATGCAAAATTTTACCCATCTTTGACCGCAAATATCTTTAATCTCACACTAGCAAAAATTATAAAAATTAGATATTAATAATCTACTCACCAAGACGAATCAAACTAGATCCCACATGACTATATTTGCTCTTATAGATTAAGAGAAATTTAGAAGATTCTCTCTTTCTTAAAAAAGTCAAATATTCAAAACAGGAACATCATTGTGGAACGGAGGGAGTAGATATTCAGCCCTAATTGAATTCAACTACCACTAATCTCTATTAATGGCGGATAATTTACCCAATGGGTAGACAAAGTTTTTTCTGGCTCTCGAACCTAGACAGCCAAATAGCCAATAGATGATGAGAACATGTAAGCAAATCTCACCAACGGTTAGAAAATACAGGTACCTGTGCCTGAGGTTGTCACTATTAAGAGGCTTTTAAAAATACTAAAAACTTAAGACCTAAGAAGATGACTCATTGTACTACAAATCAGCACAATAATTCAATTCAGCATTCAATGATCATCAACTATCAACTAACTACTTCCAACCCCAAAAAATAGGGACATGTTTTTATTTTCCTACACTTCATTCTACGTACTAATTTCCCTATAAATAGCACCAACAATGTAACTCCTAATTCCTAAACCATCAAAAACACATACACTAGCATTCTATTCTTATTCTCTAAGCCAAGCAACAATCTTCGGTCGCTCTTAAAGCAACGAACTTAACCAAAAAAAATGGCAAGCTCAGCAGTTTTCAAGTTAGCTTGTGCAGTTTTGATGTGCATGTTAGTGGCTGCACCACATGCTGAGGCTTTAACATGTGGTCAGGTTACTAGCAGCATCGCTCCATGCATGACCTACCTTACAGGAGGTGGCAGCCCATCGCCCTCTTGCTGCGGCGGGGTTAAGACCCTTAACAGCATGGCTTCCACCCCTGCTGACAGGAAAGCCGCTTGCGGTTGCCTAAAGTCTGCTTCTACTGCTATCAAGGGTCTTAATGCCGGCAATGCCGCCTCCCTCCCTGGTAAATGTGGTGTTAGCATTTCATACCCTATTAGCACCTCAACTGACTGCTCTAAGTAAGTTCCTTCTCCTCTTTTTCTGTCTTTCATAGAAATGTTTCAAGTTTTTAATTAAAGGTCAAGTGGTAAGGGAAAAAAAAAGGTGTTGTGACATTGTATTGAGTACTTAAAGGTTACCACGTACCATAACTTGGGTAATTAATCATATTGACAAATGACAATGGGTACGTTTCTAACTGTCTAAGAGTATGACTTTGGAGTTTATATCTAATAGGACTACATGTTGACTTTGTTGAGTAACTATCATGGGTACGTGTTTAAGTATACGACTTTAGTGTTTATATATGGTACGGATACATACATGTTGAGTAGCTGTCACAGGGGTTTTGGGAAAACAGGAAAAGGGTTTTTCTTTGAATAACAGAACCAATTAATGTCTATATAAAAAGTCCAAAGAACAGTTTTTTTCTTTTCTAGCAAATCTGACTTAGTCCTGATTTCTTCAACGTTTGATTTTACAGGGTGAACTAAGCGGCCATTTTCAGGCAACAGAGAAGTATCTAGCTACCAATCGTATACGTAGTAGTGTGTATAATAAGACTGAGTCCTGATGAGACTCCTTCATGAGTTTACTTGAGTCCTGATGAGACGTGCCTACGAGATGCTTGTACTTGCTATGTCATGTATTGTATCTTTGTATTTCTGAGTTCGGTTTTCTAAATATAATTTAGTGCTCTTACCTGATACCAGTAACTGTTATGTGCCGGTTTCTTCTTCTATCCTCCATAATTTCACCTGTCTTCAAATATCCAAATATCCAATGCATCCGCCTAAGAAACCAAGAAACAATAAGTATTGACTATGACTTATGATAAAACTTTAGAATCAATACAGCAACCATTGACACATCTAATATATAAGATACTTTTACATCTTTAGTGGCGCAACCATGCAAGTAAGAAGCAAACAACCTTTTAATTAAATCAATGTGGTGCAACCGTTGTATAAAACTTTTAAACAGCTATATACATGCATGCTACAAACTTCATCAATAATAGACATCAAGAGAACATGTTAAATCTGGACTAGACACATGCTAGAAAATATACCTTGAAATTTAAAGTAATCGTATTTGCAAGAACTATACAGCAACAAAAACTTAATTATTCGTCCAGAAATTTACAAGGGGAAATATAGCAGTGATTGTGAGAATTAAGACCATGGAAAATGGTTAATAATTGATTCATTTTATTCCATTGAAACGTTTAGGAGGTAATAAAGGATTCAGTAAAACAGAAAGGGAAGTAGATGTATCATTTCCATCAATCAATAAGTACGAACCAAGTATTACAACTTTACAAGCAAAACAAGGTTTTAAGTCTTTGACAACAGCATTGCTCCAACTTCCAACCAATGTTCTGTAGTTATAGGAGTAACCTCTATTATTTGCACAATAATGGCACATTTGCAATAGGCACTTTATTAAAGAGGTTAAAAAAAAAACATCAAATGGATGTAAAAACCACTTTTAAATTGGAATTATAAATACAAAAAATTAATTATTTTTACGAAAAAATTATTAAAAATTATTTGCTACACAACCAGAAGATCAGATCAACATTGCTGTTCTATGATACAAAACAAAATTAATTCATGTGTTGGCGGAAACAATCATCTAGACATTGGCATGAGAAAATTGAAGGTGTTAATTCACCTAATGGATTCAGGAATAATTTTGAACCAATCACGTGTTGACACGTATCATAGTATCTGTTATAATAGGTCAACATCCGTGTTGACACGTATCATAGTATCTGTTATAATAAACTTATAATAGGTCATGATTTACTCGACGTTGACCGATTTGGCCTGTTGGAGGTGAACTCAAATTAAATGTGAGATCATTAGATAATAATCAAAAGTTCTCGTCAAAAAAATAATCAAAAGTTAAGATGATTCAAAGTTAATCAACCAAAGTTGAATTATTAAAGTAAATTTTTCTATATTATTTCATTATTTCGAAAAAACGTTGACACATTTACATCAATTCAAGTCATAAAAGTGATCACACTTGGCATCTCAAACCTCAAAGGTGTCATTTGCTATGACCTAGTTAACTAAAAAATTGGTACCATCTTCTAAGACATTACCAGTTACCATCACTTGTAAATGGCCTGGTAAGTGGTAACTATACAGTAAAATTTAGATGGTAACAACTTTAACAAAATAACAGGTTTGAATCACACATCTCAACATGACTATGTATAAAAGTTTTTTTTTTTTTTTCACCTTATTTTTATTTATATTAGGAAAAATAACTTAATATCCTTTCAAAATAATTAAATTATGATAAGAGTAAATGAGGATTACCATAATTCAATTATGCGACTAAAATAAGTTGTAAGAACATACTACCTCCGTTAAATATTATGTGCAACTTTGGAATATTTTATATCTCACAAATAATACCCCAAAGTTGCAGATAACATTTAACGGAGGTAGTATAATAATTCAGATAAGTAAAAATTGGCTTAATTAATATAATATACTGTGAAAACTTTCACAAGGGCATTTGTCTATAGGATTGGATCATGCCCTATACATCTGCTATTGGGTTCATGTAAGAAATGAACCAATATAAACACTTACACAACACTAGTTTAAGGATTTTATTCTATATATAAATAAGTATCAAAGAATTAATTAGTTATAATTCCACAACAAACCCACCTAGGCTTGGTAAGGTTGACTTGTATGAGATTTAAACTCGATATATAAGGCCTTTGTTTTGCACTCAAAACACACTTATATTAAATAATTAAAAATAAATCAATTAAAGCACAAGCCATAGTTCACTTTCCAAAACTCCCACCTTCAAAACAACACTATATAATAGAGCCACCTAGAAAGCTCCTAAAGACCTAAACCATCACTTAGCCAACCCCCCCCCCCCCCCCCCACCCCTCCTCTCTCCCTACATTCTTTGGCAAATCCTCTCTCCCTCTAAAAGCAATATAATAAACCAATGGCTAGCACAACTCTTCTGAAATTAGCTAGCGCAATTTTCATGTGCATGATGGTGGTGGCGCCGCATGCTGAGGCAGCCATGAACTGTGGCACGGTGTCCACAAACATCGGCAAATGCATCCCTTACCTAACAGGCAAGGTAATATCACCACCCACTGCTTGTTGCGCCGGCATCAAGACCCTCAACAGCAAAGCTTCAACCCCAACAGACAGGAAGACTGTCTGTGGCTGCCTAAAAACAGCTGCTACTGCAATGAAGACCTTAGACTTCGGCAAGGCAGCCGGACTCCCTGGAAGATGTAATGTCAGAATTCCCTTTGCCATTAGCCCCAAGACAGACTGCTCCAGGTCTGATTTCTAAGTTATAGATATCTGTACTTCAACAGAATAACTACAACTTTTTGCTAGAATTAGGGAATGAACTGTATACACATCTAACTTTGTACATTCTATACTCTGCTTGTCTGATGCAGGGTCAAGTAGAAGGATGATTTTTCAGTAAAAAAGACATATCGAGCTCGTAGCAGGAAGCATGAACAATAAAATAGGGTCTCCAAGAGTTCAAGAGACTCCATTCAACTAGTTTTCTTTACTAAAATGTCATGCATCTTTGCAACCTTTTTTTTTTTTTTTTTTTGAGACTCATGCATCTTTGCACCTAATTACTGCTCATATGTTACTAGACTTACTACAATAATACTACTATCACCAAAGAGATTGTATGTTACTTCTTACTATATAAAAGACTAGTGTCCTTTCTGTCAGCGTAAACTGCAAGAGAATGTGATAGGGATCTTGGTTCAATATGGTTCATTGCTTAGATTTCCATCCTAATAAACAGATACATTACTCAAAATTCTTCACTTTGATACAAAGAACAATATATACAGTTCTCCAAAATTTTAAATCTCATATACGGATGAATTGACAGACTACACAATAACAGGGATGTAACTAACATTTGTGGCCAGAAATAAGAGACTAAGGCGGTAAAATTGGGTTTCATTGGCCTCTTTGACGTTAGACTCCAAGCTAAGCATACTAGTATTACACTACAACCTATCTAGAATGGAAATGTACCCTTGTCGTCCAAATTGAGTATGAAGTAGATATACATCGTAACTGAAATTCTATATTCACTGGTTTGCTTGACCATAATTTTTCCAATTACCATATCAAAAACGAACATAGTTCAAAACCTACAAACCTTAGTCCACAGATAACTTAAGGCTAAAAGAAGCGGACATCTACACATTGGATAGACTAAGTTTTTTTTCCATATAATAAAAGAAAACAATAATAAAAAGAACTTGGAACTTGACATTGATGCAGAAGGTTTATCATCATTTATAATGCATTGAAGTCTTAAAAGACTGAATTATATGAGCCAACTGGGACCACCAGAGCGTTAGAAGCCCTTGCATGTAAAGAAAATGAAATGGTCCAATAAATACTTCACACAGAAAACTTAAAAGAAACATATCTCAGTTCATCAGCTACTAAGCCTACTATAATTAATTAATTAAATACGAAGTAGAAATTTTCGTTTTAACTATTGTATGTAACAATTGACAGCTGATGGTAAGCAAAACTTTCTAAGCTTAGGATAGTCCAAACACAAATTTGATTGAAGTTTGAATGAGACATCAATTTGAATTTTTGAAACTGAAATAAGTCAAAATGTTAGAGGTTGGATTTGTGTGGGAATGTTTTAAATGGTAATTAGGCTTAATATTCCAATGTTTTACAAGTATCCAATTTTGACAATAAGCTACTCCGATCCCTCCGTTCCCCGACCTTGTAAGATAGTTATATTCACCATTTTGGGCATTCCAATTTGTTGGTTACCTTTCAATTTCTACCTAGATTAATATAATTATTTCATACATTTTCAATTCTCTCATACATACCCATTTTCTATGCACGCAACTATTCCATTTTACCAAAATCTATAACTACACCCAAAGCAACTATTTCTATTTTCTCCAAATGTAAAGATTTTTTCCGTATATGACATTAAGGGTGCGTTCTATTCACCTGATTTATACTTATCTAAACTTATCTGAATTTATCTGATCTTATCTGAATTTATCTAAACTTTTTGATAAATTGAACTTAGGTAGCGCTAATTAACTCTTACTCTATACTTATTAACCCTTATATGAACTTATGTGAAATTATTTTTCCAAAAATAAGTGGAAATAAAGTGAACAAAACTGGACCTAAGTCATTGTTTTCCACTATCTTATTTTCCTTAATGAATGCATAAAATCACCAAACGTAACGGCTGGAAACATTACCTTTTCGTCTCTAGATAGAAACCTCATCTGATCCAAAATCTTATCCAACTTAAATCTTTTTCCCCTAGTGTCATTTTATTCGGCACAAATTTTTATACGTGGCTCGTCACACCGTGTGCCCCCTATAAGTAACTCTCAATTGAGTAACCTCTATAAGTAACCTCTCACTGAGTGAGGTTCCCGTGAATGAGTAACCCTTATAAGTAACTCATGACCAACTGATTAACCCCTGAATAAGTAACTCCGACCTCAGAAAAAACACCGTTTATTCAAATTTTATTGGTTAAACTAGGGTTGTTTTTTTTTTTTTTTTTTTTGGATGTTTATCATTTTGTTTTTGGACAATGATATATTAAACCCTTAAGGAAAAGATTTCCTACAATAGAATAAAGTTGAAAATTTGACATAAAATCACGCGTATATCAGTGTAATTAATACATTCAAAATTAGAAATGTGAAAAGGAAAATGAGTAATATAAGGCCTTTAAAAATATATAAATTAGTTGTTTTGTACGTTGAACAAAAAAAGAGGAAATGAAAATTCATGGAAAGTTAGAAATGGAATGAAATATGTAATAATTGCAATTTGCAAATTCAAAGGAATTTTCAATGCCAATAAAATGTAGGAATTACACTACAAAGGTTCCTTGGTAACTCAAAATTCTCATGGATTAGCAAATACCTTGATAACAACTAAACGAATTTGTGCAATTCATAGAAAATTGAATGTATGAATTTAATTCCAATGAAATGCAATTAAAACCAATTGTTAGAACTTTTTTATATGTAGAACCAGGATTGTCAACTCTTCACTAAAATAATTAAAAAGATAAAAACTATTCCATATAATTAAAAAGAAAAAACTATGTATAACATTATGCTCATTGACTTTACAAATTATAGCACGAAAATATACAACAAAAAAACTTGTAACCATATCTAACCCAAATTTTATGTCATTAACGACACAAAAACAGCTCCATATCTTCAAGAAATCTATATACAGTCCAAATTATATAATATTTTATGTCAGACTTACACAATTAAATTAACTTGTAACTCAAGACTTGCTTTCGTACGCTTAAAAGCTTCACTAATATTCCAAAAAAAAATCACCGAAGTCTTACAAATTTAGGCCAACTTCGTAGAAGAATAATGAATCAGCCCATCAATGAAACAAGGACAGCACTTTTATCAACTGAACAAGTAACACGGGTATGCCACCAACTGTATTGGGCCAAATTTATACAAGTATCAACACTCCCTCTGTCCACGGAATAGATAATGGTTTATGATTAGATTTCTAAACATGTCATTATTTAGTTTAAATAATTCATGGAACACGTATATATATGGCTCGACTAAAAGCATACAATATACTTCTATAAATTTGTATAGTATACGCTTTAAAAGGGTTGAAACAATGTGACAACTAATTCCTAACAAAATAGTTGATCCTATAATATATCCAATAACTTTTATATAAAAGTTTGTTTAAGGGTTAAGGTTATACTCTCCTATCTAATTCCAATCAAAGATGATCTGAATCCAACACAAGCAACAAGAAACTACCAACTATTCCTTATTTCCTTGCTGAAGTTACCAATCAACAAGACCTGTTAAACTCTCCTATAAAAACAACCAACAAGGTACATATCAAAACATCAATTGCCAGAAAGATCCTTAGATATCTCCATATTCAGCAGATAATCCCTTCTCTATCTCTCTTCCCGAAAACCAACCAATGGCTAGCTCCGCGTTTATCAAGTTAGCTTGTGCAGTCTTAATGTGCATGGTGGTAATAGCACCTCATGCAGAGGCAGCTTTGACCTGTAGCACAGTGACCAAAGATATTGCACAATGCATTTCCTACTTAAAGGGCGGCGACAGCCCATCAGATGCTTGCTGCAGTGGGGTTAAGACCCTAAAGAGCTTGGCTTCCACCCCAGAAGACAAGAAAACTGCTTGCAACTGTCTGAAAACAGCAGCTGCCTCCGTGTCCGGTCTTGACGCAACGAAGGCAGCAGCTCTTCCAGGCAAATGTGGCGTCAGCATTCCTTATTCCATTAGCCCCCAGACTGACTGCTCTAAGTATGGTTCTAACTTTTATTTCTCTCTTCCATCCCTCATCTACTTTATAATAAATGACAACACCTCTAAGTAAAATGATATGTCAACAAATCGAATAAAATCCACTACATTTACAGTCTTATTATGAAAATTTTCAGTACTTTCGGCTAAGCTAATAGAAAGCAACTATGAAAGAGAACCTAGATACACTTAGAACATCATGTTCCCAAGTGATATGACACTCTCAAAAGACAAAATGGTCTCCAATTTTATACCCATCTTTGATTTTTTTGCTAAATTAATCAAGAGTTAAGATAGTTGTGGGTCGTGTCTCATGCCAAGTCCACATGTCTTGGGCTAGGCTAGACCCATGATTGAACCTAGTCACTACGTGTTGTGTGGTTCCAGAAACTCAAAAGAATGGCCCGTGCATCGTCTAAGCTCACGTGCCAACGTTCTATGTTTGCGTGTCAAATAAATCTAAACTCAACTTATTTTAGAGTGTCTTGTCATGCTGGTTTACAAAATGTGTTTATGTGTCATGTCGTGCCTACCACAGGATTTACTCAGGAGCATGACTGCATGTACAAAAAAATTTAGTTGAGAGATTTGGTGTTGATTTTCCCATTCAATATACTAACTTTCATGTTCCATATTTCTCATGCTGCAGGGTGAACTAGAAGGATGATATTCCAGCTAAAGTTATCAACATTACCTACCTATTTGCCAAGAAGCTTGAAAAATAAAGAGATGGAGTTCTATCTTGATCTACATGTCCATTTAATTTTATGTTTAATGCAGTACTTTACATTATACTTATAATTATCATTGTTGCCTATAAACTATTTACTTATTATAAATGAGAATATTGTGCACCCCATTTCTACATGACTACATGTGATATATCAACAAGTAAGTACATGAATCCAAGTATAACTCACTCTAACCAGAGTACCAGACACAGAAAACCCACTTTGGCTGAATAGAGATTTGTAAGAGGCTAAAAATTCCATCAATGTATCCAATCAACACGCCTACAAAATAGACAATTCTTGGTATGCCATCAGTTTTAAATGAGAGGTATTTACATTCATCCGGATTAAATCACAGAAAAATTTTAAGTAAAAATTTCAATAAGCAACTCTATGAAGCTTAAGGTACGATATTCCTTATAGTCCAAGCAGGCCAAAAATGCAACATTTTATTTTGATACATATATCAATTCAATTTTATGCTCTTGCATTCATTGAAACAGGTAAGAAAATGACCGCTATGACTATAAATAAGATTTTCGAGCATTAATTCTCCAGGCTATAAATCATTCATAATCAATGAGCCTACTCCAATGGTCCATTACTTCATGTGTGCTAAACGCCCTTGTCTTTGTTGACATGAATCTCTTCACAAAATTCACACCCACGGAAAAAAACTTACCCCAAACATGGATTAAAAAAAAAAAGGGTAACACTAAAGAAAATTCTAGCACAAGCTTGTAAAGGGGGCTCAAGAATCGGGTGGGCGAGCTTAAGGGCTTATGCAAAATGGGTTCATACTACAAGATCTTAAGTGGAACTTGGCACTGCAAATGTTTGGATGACCCTAATTTTCCAAGTTCCAACCATAGTAAGGGAGAGGCAGTATAAGCAATTTCTAAATGTAGCCTAGAATTAATCACAAAATAATGGTTGCTAACCATCAAGATCAATACATTATTGCCCACCTAACGGTTGACACCCATGTGCATGTTTGGCCAATTGGCTCATAAATTATACTCCTTTGGCCCTACGTCCTAATATAAATAGCATATTATTCTAACAATAACAATACATCAAAACTAATTATAATTTACTATATTTGAGTGTAATATTTCATTCAGTTACAGAAGAAAGCCTGATGTAGGTGATGTGGAAATTGAATAGAAGCCGTACTTCTAGGTGAGATGTTATTATGTGAGGATAGAGGTGGTTGGCAGAAACTTAGATAGGTAAAATTCTAAGAAAAGCAGAAAACAGTAAATCAAAATTTCAGCCAACGTATAAATCACTGTACTCTTCAATCAGTACATTCTTTACTTGCCCATCAGTAAGGAGCACAACAAAGTAGACAGAAAAGATAACAAACACGGGACATATGAACATCAAAGAGAATGTGTCTATGTCAAATGTGTTACGTTCCTCTTGTAGCAATGTGCAATGCAATAAGCATAATAATTTAACACTTTTCTTTTCTTTTCACGACAATTATAATTTACTCACCCAAGCGACTTTTTAAGCAAGTGATACTCGAATCGCAGATTAATTTGTGCTCATATAATGAAACTTCAAAGGAAGGAATTTGAGGCGCTCAATAAACCTGAAGTGATTGATCCCCTAGGGGTCCTGTCAAGCAAGAATACATTAAAGTTCCACATTTAAGCATCAGACATAAGATCTCAATTTCTCAACCAGATTGCACATTAGGGTTTTTCTGAAGTGAACAAACAGTTCAGCAAAGAAAATCAACCAGAAAATAGTAGCAATTAGAGCTGTCATTCAATACCAACTGCAATCAAGACTCAACTGCAATCCCCTGACCTAATTATTCCCCATTGAGAACTTCCCTGCTCTTTTTACTCTTCTATAAATAGACCAAATGGAGGGGTACATACCATCTACTTCCCATAAAACTCTTTACCTCTTTCTCTCTCTCCCTAAACCTCTATCTTAAATTTTGAGATCATTTTAGCAGCAGTCTGAATATGGCTAGCTCAGCTATCCTAAGGGTGTTATGTGCAGCTATTGTGTGCATAATGGTAATTGCACCATATGCAGAAGCCGCCATTAACTGTGGTATGGTCTCTCAGCACCTTGCACCATGCATTGGATTCCTAGAAAATGGTCAGGGACCAACAGCAGCTTGCTGTACTGGTGTTAGAGCCCTCAAAACTGAGGCTACCACAACCCAAGACAAAAGAACTGCTTGCAGATGCATGAAATCAGCTGCAACAGCCTTTCCTGCTATCAACCAAAAGAACGTAGCTGCACTTCCCAACAAATGTGGAGTCAGCATTCCAGGAGCTGTTGGCCCCCAAACAGACTGCTCTCAGTACAGCTCTTTCTTATTTCTGTTTTATTTCTTCCAAGTCAGACATACAGAGCTAATATAATCACTCCATTTAATAAAATTATCACGTCCAACACTTAACAATAATAACAAAATTTTTACTAGCTTACAGTCACAGAATATAGCATGCACTAAAAATAAAAAGGGTTCTTTCAAGGCTATGAGTAATTATCATTTGATTATTTTGATACATCTAACCTTTTTCCTTTCATTTGTTATGTTGCAGGGTTCAGTAGACCTAAAGTCTCCAGGAGTAGAGCACTTGCAAAACCAAACATAAACCTAATTGGGCTCTGAAATCATAACAAAAACAAGTTCACTAGTATTTCTCTTCAAGTACAGGCTTAGGGAAGCTTAGCTTTCAGCTTATCAAGTGATTGTTACACATACATTATGTATGTTATGTATATCTTGAGTGCCACATATCATCTTATATTCTATATTTCTATGTGACCGATAGAGAGGAAGATTAAAAATTTAAATAAAATATCTTTTTTTTTAAGTTCTTACTAAATGATTGCCTAAAACAAGTAACACTGCTGCAATCTGCATAACATTTCCAGAGGAAAGAATTATACAACTCTTTGACATGCTAAGATTGGAGCTGTCATGATTAAAAAGTCGAAACATCTTCCTAAATCCTAACATCAATACAGTCTTTAAAGGCAGAGTTAATACACTAACTATCAATAAGATACAAATTGATCTAAGATTGAGGGCCACAGAGCCCACAAGAACCCCTAGAGGCAGTTCTGTAATGACTATCTGTCATAGGCTTCATCGAATGCAAAAGAAACAAATGGATGATTTCAAATGGTTAACAGGATTCTAAGAAGAAATTCAGAACAGAATCCAATCTAAATAGCTCATGGTGAATTTAACACCATGGAAAACCCACTCATTAGTCATTACATCTCAAAACCAAAAAGGATACCCACTTCAAAGGCCGAGAAATTTCTCTGAACGCTTGTGATAAAACAAAAAATTACTTCTTACATTCTACATTTTAAAAGGAAAATATTCATGATAGTTTTGAGCAAAATGGATCTTAACACCCACAACAAAGGTCAAATATGATTCAACGCAGCATGGTCAGAATTAATGAGTGTACTCCACATAATATCTGAATTGATCCATCGGCTCCTCTCATTTGTCTAACGAATTGAGTACAGGCTTTGATACAGAAATTCATTGTGTTGCCTAACATCCATGAAAAATTGTTTCAACACATTTAATGGATTAGCTATAGGATATTGATCCTCCAAAATTCTTAGACCAGCTAAGAGAGGGTTGAAGAACCCATGTCGGAAGCTTCTAATGATTCCAATTACAATGTGTCAACAGAGTTCAGTGGAAAAAATTGTACGGAAATAGAAGAAATAAATTCTACAACTCTTATTCACTCCACTTTTCTGGTAATCATTAGAATTAGTAGGAAAACATTAAAAGGAATTAAAATACTTCAATTTACGAGATGGAAAAATAATGTGAGAGAAAATCTGAACCCCTTGATCAAAACTCTGATGAAAAGAAATACAGTCTTTATTTATTCGTGGTTTTCATTGTATGAAAGAAAAGGTGATCTTAAGTTCAAGCCTCTCCCATACTTCAATTTAATTTTCACTACAAATTCCCTTAATGAACCTTCTGCAGTTTTGCTACACTCAGTCATGGCTCCATCTTCTTTACCCCACCAAAACCACCATGTTCAAAGCTTATTGAATTCTTGTGCATATTTTTTTTTGATACAGCCATAAGTAGAGTCAATTCAGAAGCAAAAGATGCTTGGTTTAGGTCATGACATTCTATCAAATTCAGGTAAAAAGTATAAAAAGGGATTCCCATGTTTCATCTCCAGTGCAACCAAACTATTTAGGATAAGTAACAATTTCACCTTTAACATAAATTTCAATGACTTTTTACGGCTGCATCTCCAGCTTAACTAATATGCATATTTGTTCCCTCAATGAAATCTCCATGGACTCCTAGTCTCTCCACCATTATCAAACAGAAGATGGATCCTTTATCATATATCCATATTCCATACAACATCATTTGTCAGTTTGTCATTTAAACATTTCATCTCCACCAAACTAACAAGTGATCAAGGATGCACTTTCAGCTTCTTCAAAGGGTTTCAGGCCTCTCCACCATAATCAAATGGAACCACATGTAAGACCAGCAAGTCATTAAGAGACTATCTCGATGAAACCTGGCTGCCATGATTAAGACTAACAAGCAAAGGTTGGCTCAATTAGTAAACGTCTTACCTTAGTAACTAGAGGTCCTGGGTTCAATCTTACCAAATATGGTACTTACAGGTAGGAAATCCCTTACCTCCCCCTCTTTATATATCACTCCTCAACATATATGCTTCCATTACAATTCACTTATTCTTTCTTTTGGTACAACTAAACCACGAACCAATCTCAAGAGTTCCACAAGCATTGCAAATCCCTGACATTAAATGTTAATCCTACACAGTCAACCATCAAAAGCAGCAGGCTCACGAAAGTTATTTGGCATACTACGATCTAAATGGCACATGCATGCAGAGGCTCCTATAACGATGCTTTAGCACATTTGAAATGGAAATCGCATGAATGGAGATGACAGATCATCAGGTTTGCGTGTTTGCCACAGAATTTGTCTATCCACTCTATGTCACAGGGTGATGGTTCCATTAGAGACCTCACATTATAAAACATTGATAAGTTACAGCAAGTAACCGATGATTTTACCCTTCAACTAACTCTTCATGCCTCATGAACTCTGTGACTAGAATAGCTAGATAAGCAACCAACTATTTGGTGAATCCTGGCACATTCAGAGGGGTGCCACAGAGGTAGCCAATCCACTCCGTTATACAGAGTGAAAGTTCTAAAAAGGACCTCATACAGGTGAGTTTTGTCCTTGAAACTCAATAGACACTATGTACAATATAAGCAACGAACAATTTGGCAAACACTAGAACATAACACCAGCATGCACTCAGTTTTAGATGGAAGATCTAGGAAAAACCTATACTCGGATTCTTTAGCATCAACATATCTCAATTGTCAAAGCTTGCAAGAGAATAACATACTCATATCAAATACGCTCAATAATAAAATAACCAAATGAATGGCACAAGTTGTAAAATTGCAGTATCCAAAACTAGTTCATACCTGGAAAGAATCAACAATATCATCATCTCTTTTAACCCAGGCAGTGCTAAGTATTCAGTTGGCACCGTGCTCATCCAAAGCAAAAGTTAATTACAGGCATCTGGTAACAACAAGAGTCGCAGGACTTAATAAAAATAATCATATATCAATAAACAATAAAAAAAAATTGAACACATAACACAAAATCATGATATACAGCTCTAGTATCCCAAATTTCATGGTATCAACGCTCCGGTGGACAAAGTAGACACATCACACATGTATACATATAACATACTACCTCCGTTTCATATTATTTGCAACGATTAAGTACTTAAAAGCTGCAAGATGATGCTAACCACTCTAGCGCTCACATAAACTCCATAGAGAATTTTGCCATTACCAATAAAAACATGAATCCGAACATACAATGCAATGTCTCAGTAATTGATTCAAAAGCAATATAACGTACAATTCTACCACAAAATCGTATCAATTTTGCTTAATAATTCAAAATAACAAACACAATTTCAGATTGAAAGCATAAATTATCCAGTAAATTCTAAAACAACTAAAAAAGTTTGCAGGAAAGAAGCAAATTAGAGCCATACAAACTAATTTCATTGCATTTTCTGTGGCATTTGAACATATTTTCATCAGAATTTCCCAATTTTTTTTTACATAAAATCAACAAATTCAAAGAATTTAGAATTCAAGTGAAAGTAATTTCTAGTATAAGAAATTCATTTTGCATCAATCCTTCGCAAAACCTAAACATGATCAACAAAACAAACACCAAAAAAATCGAATTAATAAAGAAAAATTACTTGAAAAATAGCCGAATGTTGCTTGCTCCTGCAATTTGATGATGGAAACTGACTTCTCACGACATAAAATTCGGGTGACAGTTTTTTCAGGTAGCAAAAAAGGGACGTCAGATGACGATATTTTTTTAGTGTTTCTTCAAACTTTTGGCGCTTCAAAAACTTATACAGGTGAATTCCGCTTGAATTAGCAATCTCAACCCTAGGGAGATCTCACTTCCTTATAGGCTAGTGGGTAATAAACCCCCGGCCCCAATCAAGTTCGAAGGGCTAATATTTAGGGTCTGTTATGATTTACTGAAAATAATTGAATGAAATTGGAACTAAATTGAACTGAATAAAGCTGGAATATATTGTTTATGAAAGAAGGAAATTAGGAGTTGAATTCAACTGAATTGAAGTGAAATTAAGCTGAAGAGAACATGCCCTTAATTATCATTTATCAAGTCATTTTGTACACATTCGGGTGCATATAGAGTTATATGTGATCAAAAATGGTTTTTTTTTTACTCGTTTAGGTATTTTTTTTAATCCAAGCAATATATGTATTCAACACTAGTTTTGTGCCCCGTGTACCCGGGTTGTTTATGGACTTTTAAGATGAAAGAATATTATGATTCAATTTAATTGAAAATAGAATTCTGAATTAACTTTTTTTTACTACAAAGTCTATCTATATTTATCCAACGTGGTACGACACTTGGTGCGTGAAAAATTAAAACACTAAATGATGTTGTCTTGTGGCCTAATTATAAGTTTATTATTTGGTATTTTATCGAAAATATAACTCTAAACTAACAATCTTATTCTAAATTAACTTTTTATCTTATGAAGTCTATCCAATTATATCCAATGTGGTGCGACACTTGGCGATTTTCATGTATAAAGTCTATTAAAATCTATCCAAGGTGGCGTGACACTTGGCGAAAACTTGGAATGCCAAGTGTCACTATTTCGTGATCTGACTAAAAGTTTAGCTTTATATATTAGTTACTTCCTCCGTTTTCTTTTAGATGCAACTAACACACACTTTTTCACGCGGTATTTAAGAAATGTGGGGGTTCACATGATATAATACACTTTAAAATGGGATGAGTGGTTGTTAGGAGTGTAATTTAGTGGGACATGTGCTTTAAATAAGAGAAATAGTATAGTTTTTCCCTAAAGTAACTTTCCTTTTATAGTGTGTTGCAAGTATTGTGACATTTCCTTTTTAGGAAAGTGTTGCAAGTAAAAGAAAACAGAGGAAGTATATAATAGGTAGTGGGTAAAATTTTAGGTGGACATAGGCCGGTATGGGGGAGGGGGCAGTGGCGGATCCAGGAATTTGAAGTAGGGGTGGCACTAGAAATTACCAAATAAAAAAATTCCTAATAACTTGAGCCTCAAACTATTTTTAAGCTAATTATAACACATGTAGTTAGCTAGCATAAATCAAATTAATTTTTTTAACACAATGTATTGTATTATCATTCAAAAGTAACTACAAAATCTAAACAACGATTAATTTCCCAGGCCCATGAGGTTTTTACGGATAAATTATATACTCCATACTAGTTACAAAGTATCGAATACTCAATATGACAATCAAATCAATAAATAATAGTCAAAGTAATATAGAGTAAATAGTAATATTTATCAAAATACTCATGTTAATTATGAAATATTGGAAGTCATTTTAATATATATACGTAAATGTCAAGAATGGAAGGGAAAAAAAGCACCGATAATTTAAAAAATAAAACAAAGATATATACGTAAATGTCAAGAAGCTAAGGCAGGAAAGGGAAAAAAATCATAGATAATTTTAAAAAGAAGACAAATACTAGAGGCACAAAAGGGAAAATAATGTCAAAAAGGGAAGAGAAAAAAAAAGCATGGATAGTTTTTAAAAAATCCAAAGACTAAAAAAAACATTGATGAAAAAGAAAAATAAATACTATAGCCACAAAAGGGAAAAATGAATGTAAAACATTGATGAATGGAGAGAGATTCGACCCCTTAACCAACCAACATATAGCAAATCAATTGCACTCCTTAGTTACCATTGCAGCAACTTACCAATTCTTGAAACAAAATACAGTGTAAAATATATATACTTCATTAAAACAGGCTATTTTATAGAATTTTTTTTTTTTTTTAGGGGGAGGCACGTGCCCCCCCAGGTCCCAACGTGGGTCCGCCAATGGGAGGGGGTATGGGTATCTCTACCCGCACATCCCATTTGTTATCCATACACTTAATTGGTTTTGATAGAGGGAAATTCACCCAGAAAGAATAAATAGAAAATCATATTTACGAGTATTGTATTCCTATATTTGTTTCAAACTAATGTTATTCTCTCTATAAATACTTCCTTATTTTTTTATAAGATGCATCTCTTTATATAAAAGTTTCAACTTGGATGCATCACATTCCCTTTGTCAATAAGTTAACCTCTCTCATATCACATGGACCCTCTTTATTTTTTTTTATCTCCATCTCTCTCAACTCTAAAAGTTGCCTACAAGTTCGCAATTTCAAAAGTGATGCATCTAAAAAAACGGAGAAAGTAAATGTCACACTTAGACTTTTTTGCACTATTTACATTAACCAATGTTAGTGATCTAAACAAAAACAAAAAAAAAATTATGTGGGTATTTGTTAATTAGAATCGTCTCAATGTATTATTTTAGAATACCAATCTTCTATTATTTATAGATATTCAATTATATTTTTAGTTAAATTTTAGCATTGGCATACGTGTCTGTCAACTTGTGTATTCATTTTGAAACAGAGGGAGTATGCTATTGGAAAAGGATTAGATATTCCAGAGTATTTCTCTCAAAATCCCTTTTTTCCTTTTTTAACTTACTTCCTTTCATGAAACTAAATTAGAAAATTTAATATGTTTGTTGAATCATAATTTCTACAAATACCACATAATAACCTAATCATTAGGTATGTACAAATGAGAGTGAGGGATAGCTCAAGTGGTTAGAGCTCCCCTCCCGGTCCCAGGTGATCTTAGGATCGATTCTCATCACCCGCCCTTGTGGCTCTCTAAACACCAAAAAAAAAATTAGGTATGTACAAATCTCTTGTGATTTCTGTATTCCAATAGTGTCCCTTCTAGCCCTGATATAACCTACATTGAGAGGCTTACTCTGTATATTGATCTCCTTGTTTACTTTAGGTTTTTCCTCCTTTCTCAAATGAAATAGAGAACCTCTATTTATAGAGAGAGAGACACTAGGGTTAATTAGAGTTTAACCCATTTACAATAGTTTAACCCATTTTAATAGGTTTTCACTATTAAATAAACAAATTAGTTAAAAATAATTAAAATGGGCTAATTTAATTTATTTCACCCAAAATAATTAAGTTTAATAAATAATCAAATAAATAGGAGTCAATACTTTGACTTTTGACCCATATAATATCCGATGTGGCACTTATATAAAAATTTTAGTGCCTACACGTGTATCTAAGTATCTTCATTTAAAAGAATGTTTATTCTTATCTGACTAAATTATTCTTGTTTTATTTTGCCTAATAATTCATGTGTCCTCTCTTTACATGTATGATTTTATTTTAACATTATAATTAAATGTTTTTCCATCTATTTTCCTTTCCTTTTCTTCCTCTTTCCTTTTTCCATCTAGTTTCCTTTCCTTTAGTAGGTAAGAAAAAGAAAATAAACCAACTACTAATTCATCGAAAAACTTTTTAATTGCTTTCAATAAATGAATCACATCTTTAAAATGCTGGTTATTCTGTTTGGTTTAATTTCTTATTGGAAATTTAGGATCTCATAATCTCCGGAATAATCTAGAAAACCATATAGTTACTCAAAAAATTATTCATAAGTGGATTTCAAGCCAAATTAGTACTAACTCACACATTCTTGTTTCGGATAAAGTTTTTTTTTTATCAAAACGATCGTTGATCAAACCTGCTAACTCATCCCATGCCTAAGTGGAGCAAAAAATTAATAGTAATTGTTGTTTTGTTTTGGGTTTTATTAACAAAACAACGAAATAAAGCATCAAAATGTATATTGTTAGGGTATGAGCACACAGCGAAAATGTAAAATAGAAAGAGAAATTAAAGGTAAAATGTAAGATAAACAATAAAAGGAGACACGATTTTTAACGTGGGAAAAAATCTCTAAATAGAGGTAAAAAAACCCACGATGACGAGCACCAGAAAATTCCACTATAATAAAATGAGAGTACAAAGTTACCCCAATAATACGGTATTGAGATACAACTCTTACAATTAAACTCTCAAAATAAAAGAAAAGAAAATAGTGGAATAAATTACAACGAGGAGATTAACTAGGGAGACTAGTGTAAATGGATGAGTAATTTTGTGAGTGGGTAAATTTGTGTAATGGAGGTTGAATGTATATTGGTTGGATGTCTCAATATGAGCCAAACTCCAACTATTTATAGTTGGTTAAGTCGGTGGAAATGGATGCCCCAAAATGTATGAAGAATTCTCTAGATTTGCTTGCATGATAATATTACTTCTAGAAAGTTGACAATTTTCTAGAATAATCAACATAATTGTAGAATATTTGACATATTATAGAAGCAAGAAGAATTGTGTTAGGCTTCTTCAAAACTTGGTCCATATGAAATTTTGGGCCACATCTAACATATATTGGTTTAACTCTTTGTTACTCAACCTAAGAAGTGGATTTCAAGGAGATACATATCAATATATCATGCACTAGCTAGGCACGTAACTCCTGAGGAGGGAGAGGACCTTCAACAGTCATGGAAATCAACTCTTCACCTCTAAGGATGACAAGGCCAAGGGTACGACGTTCTTCTCTCTCTTTGCTAGGATTGGGTTTGCTAGCTTTTGTCGGAGGCAGCTTCCGAAACTCCTCACAATCGCCGAGGACAACATTCATGTGACGATCAAAGGCCATGAGTTTCCCGACGAGTTGACGCCCATCTTGCGTAGTGACCCGCATGCGATGATTAATATTCTGGCGCATCTTCGAACCCTTAGCCTTAGACATCGACATGTTGGTCGATTTTTCTAAGCTCTACGCACCAATATGACCTGCACATATGCCTCACATCCTTAGAATAGGAGCTGAATTGAACTGAAATTATTAGAGTTGAACTAAACTGAAAATAATCGTATCAGAACAGACCCTTAGTTATCTATGTAATACTAAATGCACTATCACATAATCACGTTCAACAAAGCAAAAGAAGAAAAAAAAACACAAACAATTAAGAGATCAAGGCTTAGGGTTTAGGCAAGCTCGACTCGAGCTTGAAGCTAAATGAGCCTCGAATAAAAAGCCTTAAAAATCTTCCTCGCCCTAAGCTGGTAGGCAGTAGGCTCAATTAGGGTCGAAAAATGCAACTCATAAACAACCAAATTTGAACCAATAATTATCAAATTAATATAAAAAAATCACATTAAATTGTTCTAGCTTAAAAATATCAACTTAATTATTGCACACATCAAAATTGCAGCGACAAATTTGCACGTTATATATTAATATTTCATATAGCTTTAGTAATAATGAACGATAGTTCAAGAATCCTCCTAATATGAGCCCTAATATTTTTTTTTAAAAACCCAAACCCTGAATTGACTATACTAATAATTAGATTAGAAATAATGGTATGAAACTAAACCCTAGATTGTGAAAAAACAACATACCTCAGAATCTGGTTCAATGGGATAGAGAAAGCTCAGAAGGCGCTTCAGTGGCTGTACGGCAGTACGCTTCAATGGAGGACTGAAGAGAGAGCGCCACGGTGCCAAAAAAACTACCAATGTACGTAGTTTGATTCATACTCCTTTCATTTTTTTTTTATAGTGTTTCCAATAAAACCCTGTTCTCTTCACCTTAAAAAAAATAATATTAAGTAAAAATGATTTTAGTTCAGTAAAAATAATTTCAGTTTAGTAAAATTAATTTAAGTTCAGTAAAGATAATTTAAATTCAGCAAATATAATTTTGTTTCAGTAAAAATAATTTCATTTCAGCAAAAATAAGGTGAAGAAAACGGGGCTTAATATTACACGGACTTACTTTAATTTTATTGCAAGTCGGTCCATTTAAAGGTTATTTTAACAATTTTTACGGTAACTTTAGTTCTAAAAGGGTAACTTTTAATTTATAATGAATTAGATTGTATTCTAATATGTAATACGAAGTATACAAATTAAAGATAACTTAAAAACATGTACTTTTAGGGTAACTTTTATCCGTCTTAGAATAAAATACTCTTTTTCGGCCTTAATCATGAATTTGTGTATACTTTTCTTTTGCGGCCTTTTTTTAATGTCACACTTTTTTTTTTTTTTTTTTGAACGGATAATGTCACACTTTCTATTAGAAAACAATTTCATTTAAATATTAATTAATTCTCTCACTTCGCATGATGTTCACTCATACTCAAAACTACTTTTATTTCTTTCCCTCTCACATCCCTGAATTTTCAATAACATATTAACTCCACTATTTTTCTTATAAAGTTTTAAAATCCCATATTCAAATCGATTAAGTTGCCTAAAACTATGTATTTCTATAGTGAAACACTTAAAAAGTAATCGGATTAAGTAAAAAAAAACCAAAAAAATAAAAGGATATGAATCAATACTTTGGCATACGCTCTTATTGACTACTCGGTCGTAGATATTAACATGGCGGTCCATACATGACCTATACGTCTCCTTAAGATCAGTGGTCACAAACTCACAACTCCCGAATTTATCAACATCCAAACAAAACTTCCATTCATAATACGTTAGCAATAGATTCAGAATTAGTTATGTATACAACGTTAATTACAACAAAATCTGCAAAAATTGACACGTAAATGCCCAAAATTTAGCAAAAATAATCCCTTAGCATTAAATTATAGCTTAACAACGTCCAACTACCTAGATCAACTCTATAAAACCATGCACGTAGTTACACTCATACTACACAACTTCATAGAAAAAAAAAATACAAAACAATCAACAAGAAAAAAAAAGAGTTGTGAAAATGGCTAGTGTAATGCTAAAGAAGTTGGTATGTTTCGTGATGGTTAGCATGGTGGTGCAAGCCCTTGTCATGCCGAATAGAGTCGAGGCGGCCTTGACAACATGTGGTGCTGTGACCAAGTACCTAGGACAATGCATGACGTTCTTGAGGGGCACGGCTGGGGGTGTACCGTCACCTAAGTGTTGTGCCGGAATTGCAGGTCTTAAGGCCGCGGCTCAAACCACGGCTGACCGTAGGATGGCTTGTAATTGTATGAAATCAACAGCATCTAAGACTAAAGGTCTAAACTATAACCTTGCTTCTAGACTTGCTTCTCTGTGTAGGGTTCCCGTCAGCTACTCCTTTAACCCTAAAATCAACTGCAACAGGTAATATACTTCGTATTACAATTTTTTTTTTTTTTTTTGCAATTTAATTTGTACTCCCAACTTGTTTTCGTATATAATAAATTTAACAAGTAAAATAAGCTATGTTTAAAATTATATCGATTTCAAAATGCTAATTCAATTTCAAATATAAAAACTTTTTTGACACAAATTTCAAATATTAATTAACTTGCACATATCACTTTATAGGATCATCAACAAAATAAATAAACACTCTACTAGGTAATACGAAGTAGATATTACTTGTGTAGTTGTGTCATAAGATGGACATTTTTTTATATACAACGAGATTTTAAACATACTCTACTATAGATTGATATTCAATTAAGTTATCAATCAATTTCTTAAAATTGACCCTGGATCAAAGGCATATTAATATTTCCTAACGAATGGAGTAATCAATAATCATAATTCAGTACGTCTTTTTTATTTTAGTACCGAAAAAAGTGAGTAATTTAAGGAGTATGTACCATTTTTTTTCATGTTTTGCAGCATACAGTGAAGCCTTGTGGAAGAATAACCAGGAAAGAATTAAGCAGGGAAATGAAAAATAAAGCAGTCTTGATCGATGTCTCATCATAGTGTTACTCTAGTTTTGTAACTCTAGATATGCATTCATGTATGAATGATGCATGTCTGGCTTATATGTATTTTCAATAATCTATTATGATGTGAAATCCTTATGATTTTATCTACATGAGAGGTTATTTTTCACTTTGTTACATCTAGTTTTGCTTAGATGTATCACTATATGATATAGTAGTATAAAGGACTTAATAAATCAGAATTTGAAGACAATAATTCAATTCTAAGTTTAATATGGGGAAATTCAATTTAATACCTAGCTCCTAAGATGGGGTTCAATAAGCTTGTGGGATGGACAAAGACTGTATCGCGATCTTAACTTCTGTTGCACATCAAATTCGGAGATTATATTGATGCACTGCTGTAGAGGCTGCAAAACTTGGCTGCAGACTAGTATGCCTAAGAACAATAATGCCAAAATAAAGGCATCAAAGAACTATGATCACATTGTTATTATGACAGTTACCCTTCAAAGTTCACAGCATATACCCCTTAAGCCCTCTCAGAAACTTTCCTCCAGTCTCAAAAATACTGCAGATCTGCAGCCTCCAATACATATTTTGATGCACCAGTTGATACAGTGCAAGGTGCAACCATACAATTAACATCTGCATGAACCTCTTCACTAGTTCACTCCAACAATGTGATTAAAAACTATTTTTATGAGGTGTACGAGTGTTACCTACATCCGAGATATACCATCATGACAGGTAAATTATCAACTCAAATATAGAGCTTCGGCCTTCCTTGCAAAACATTACGGAGTAACACAAAACCATGCGCCATCTCATTTCCATCTCTCTATATAATAATGGCTTAATTATATGATCATATTCCTTAAATAATTATCATTTTATCAATACACTACTTGTATACTCATTAATGACTAATAATGGCTGAATTATATGATCATATTCCTTAAATAATTATCAATACACTACTTGATATAGTACTCTCTGATTTACCAAGAATAGACCACTAGACCCAAATCCTTATTCAAGGACGGACTTCCTCTGCACCATAAAGGTTTTTTTTATCATGCATCACAAGTTCACAACTGCCTGCAATTACCTGTGCTTTGTTAAGAATGGCTATCGACTCATTGACCCCAAAAAAATGGCCAAGACCCTCAGACAAAATCTAAAGCTTTGATATGTACTACGAATGTTGAATTTCCTTTACTCATCAGGGTTTACAATCTTAATTACAAGATACTCCTCTTTTCCTTTTCAAGTTTTTTTTTTTTTCCTTTTGGTTTTTAGTTTACATAATTCTCATTTTTACACTTAACATAAAACTATTATAACAAAAAATGTAATGAAAGTAAAAATCAAGACGAATTTTATAAAATCACACGTATTACAATGCTAATAACGAAAAAGTATGAAGTGAGTAAACTAGAAAAAACACAGGGAGTATATGCTTGTATTTATCTTTATAGCTCTCTCAATGTTTCAAGTTTCAACACTTGGAATCATAAATCTACAATTTTTACTTTCACAAATTTCTACTTAATTGAAATAAGAAGTTACATCCAAAATTGGCAAACAAACAGAAAAGGTAACAACATCAACATTAGAAATTTTGTAATATTTCCATTAAAGCTAGGGGATTTTGACACCAAGCTTGCATTTCAAATTTTTTTGATGCGTCTTCTCAGTATTTTTCCGTTGAAATCAGCTAAGAATGCCGACTTCAAGATGTTAACTACAAGTTTCCTATATTCAAGTTCATCCAAAAAGTTTTATTCGACAGACAAGGACACCAATATGGATATACACACACAAAACAATTTCTCAGCATTAAATTTGATCAACCCTCAAGTCCCCAACCACATCAAACTAAGCCAATTTTCTATTATCATGCTGATGTATATATACACATACATTTCTAGCATCAATTTTTTAAACCAGTTCCAACAGCAAAATTTTGTACACTAACCAGAAAAAATGGCAGCTATCTCACTTCTCAAACTAGCCCGCGTCATTGTGGCCATCTGTATGGTATTGGGAGCCACCTCCCGTGCAACAGAAGCAGCTTTATCATGCAGTGGAGTTAGTGACACTCTGTCACCCTGCATGCCATACCTGAAGGGCAGTGGCCCTACCCAGGCAACTCCATCAGAAAGCTGCTGCGCTGGGGTAAGGTCACTCAAGGCCACAGCCGAACAAACAGGTGAGCACAGGGCCCTCTGTGAGTGTATGAAATCAACTGCAGCTAGCATCAAAGGACTCAACAGTGACCTTGCAGCTAAGCTTCCTGCACAGTGTGGGGTTAGCATGTCTTACACCTTCAGCCCCAACACTGACTGCACCAAAGTGTATGTTTCATGTCTCTAAACTCAAAGATTTCTTAAAAAATTTTGCTTGATTAGCTGTACAAGACATCTAATTTCTTTTGTTGTCTTATGTTAATGCAGAACGGGTTAGAGCTACAAGGAAGATGGAAAAAGTTTCACTAATAAAGTTCGTGGATGAGACTCTACCTAAGAGTCTCCTTGTTTCATTGTAGTGAAGTTTATATTTCTCTGTACTGGAGTTTGATGTCCTAGAAAACTTATTCTAACAATAAATTGCAGTTTGATGGAATCAAAATGATAAATTGACAACTTCACACAAATAAACCTTCTAAATCCCTGGCTGATGAAATTGTTCCACTTTACAAATAATGTAATGAGATTTTAGCCTTAAAAAACGGATTTCTTCAACTCTAAACTACGCATTATGTTATCAAGACCAAATAAGCATATCATAGTCCTCTTCAACTAACAAAGAGGCAAAGAGTGTAAATACGATCTCAAAATTGGCCCCAATTATTGTTCATAAAGACTCCAAATGATGACACAAATATAAATACACACATGAATATTAGAAAATTTTCTTCAAATTATATACACTAGCAATGCTACTGCAACTGCAGCTTATACAGACAAGGCTATGTAACAGAGTTTTTCTAGACTTTCATACATCGAGTTTATTTTCCTATAGATGATGTGAAGATAAAGGAATTTTCCTATAAGGACTACAACAGTCTCTAATTGTTTAACTCGTAAATTGGATCACACTCTATAAACTAGTACTTACAGCATGGGACTATAGTCACTATATAATGCAATCATACCAGTACACATAATTACTTATACCAGAGAGCAGAAATCAGATGTTGAATGTATGCACATTTATCCAATGATAAACAATCAGCTGATGCCCGCTTCTATGGCATAGGAATTGAATTCATCTGCCAAAACACAGTAATAAGATAATGAGGGGAAATGGTTCACATTGCTAAGCAGATGACAAAAAACTGACTACACTATAACTTTACCATTTAACTCCATAGCAGTTCATATATCAATGCACATCTTATCTTGTGCCCATAAATATTTGTTTATTCATAATCGTATTATAATATGCTGAGAATAACCTAAACCCTCTTGTATTCACATATGCAAGGAGAAGGAAAATAAGGAAGTTACTTATGATAAATGGAGAAGATTTCAGGAGTTTGTTGTGTGTGAGGGGAGGAGATTGCATAATTAGTTATGCTTTTTGCTAGAAGAATCTGTAGTAGCACTAATGCACTATTAGAAGTGGTTTAGTGGTTTAGTCTGTGTAATAAGGTATTCAGAAAGATAGTGAGGAAATACTTTGGGAGACTTCCTACCTCTTGGAGTAGGGAATTGTGTTGATTGGATTATCCTGACTTGATCAACACTACTATCAGTTGCCTTAATTGTGTGCTTTAATTTGATTCAGTGCCTAATCTATCTGATTCACAGCATAATGAACTACTATTAACTAATTGATGAAGAATAGCTGGCGGTGGCATTTAAAAAAAAAAAAAGAAGCAAGCCTGGGACTCAGCATTAGACACACAAGGATATTATTAGTGCATGACTTCATGATCTTACCGAAAACAAACAACTTCCGAAGCAGCCTAAACTCCACCAAAGTATTCATCAATAAGCCTTTCTATATTATCAGCAAGTGCAGGAGGAGCCCTCAAGCGTTGGTTATCTTCTTTCAGCTCAGCATTTTCCTTTCTTAGGTCTTCAATTATCTTCCTCATAACAGCATTTTCTCTCTTAAGTTTCTCATTCTCCAAAACATACTCTTCCTGTACATTATTAAAATTGTCAGTTAGAAGTTTGAAAAGTACCACATTAATTTGCTTTAAATTTACTTTGTTAAAATCATATTTCCAATCTATAACCTACTCCTTCAAAAGATGACAAATAAGATCATAGTACCAATATATAAATTGACAACTTAACAGTAATCACCTTAGCATTAAGGGATGTCTCTGCACTCTGGTCCTCTTGCAAACCATACGATGAGGAACATTCCGCATAATCTTCAGTCATCACTGACACATCCATTGACTGTCTAGAATCCTCTGGTAAGTCTTGATTATCATGCTTGCTTCTTTCTGCACCTTTGTCTGGCTTCTTATCCAATATAGCATGTTGGCTTAAACTCTGTTTAGCAAACAAATAAAAGATTACAATTTAGCAATAAAAGTCATTTCAGTAGAGCTAAAAACCTAACATCACAATTGTCCACCAGCTGCCAAAATTCAGATTTCCTCTACAATTCTCATAATCATGCACACATGGATATTTGTGCATGCTTAACAACCTTAGGTGGGAGACCAATTGCCGCAGATGTTGTGGCTCTTGTTCTAGTTGACAGAACCTCTTCTCTCTCGAATCCTTCTGATGATATTCCTGATATTCCAGAATTCTCTGGAATATCAGCTCGCTGATCATGCTTAGGTGGGAGCCCAATAGGCGCAGATGTTGTGGCTCTTGTTCTAGTTGACAGAACCTCTTCTCTCTCGCATTCTTCTGATGTTATTTCTGATATTCCAGAACTCTCTGGAATATCAGCTCGTTGATCATGCTTGCCTCTTGCCACCCCTCCCTCTGGTTTCTCATTTGACAAAGTCTTCTGGCTTAAACACTGCAGGGAAATTGACAAAAGAATCAAATTTCAGCCCAAAATGTATCATAAATTGAAATAAGTTTAATCCCACCCTGCCAGTATTGATCAGTAACATGATACGGAGTAGTATGTTTTCTTTATTCATACACATAAGCAGATAATATCCCTGAAAAATGTGTCTTTGCATTCCAATCAAATTCCAATCTAAGTTGCAGGCTAGTTTCATCATGTCTAACCTTTGATGGGACCTCTTTTGTCTTAGATGTTGTGATGTTTGTCCTAGTTGAGAGAATCTTTTCTCCTCCTGCAGCTTCTTCAGTAAGTAGCTCTCGTATGTAATCATTATTCATCTCAGTTGCTGTTGGTTGCAGCTTCAATATTACCTGAAGGTACAATGTTAACAATCTTAACACCAATGTGCCGTTGAAAGTAAAATACTAGTTCATGGAAGATTGAAACTTCTAAATAGTAGATATATAACAACTAGCAATGGCATAAACCAAATAGAATTTCCTCACCTGATTCTCTTCAACCTCATTGAACTTGGAAGTGAACCAATGCCTTGGGCTGTTACACCTACTACTTTCCCAACGGCAAGCTCGAGGGAAGTCCACCGAGCAACTAATCAGAATTGGACGCCCAATGTCTATATGTTCGTAGGACCAAATCTGCTTACATCAGAAAGTTGAAGACCAAATCCTCATTAGAACCAGAAAGTCTATGTGTGCAACTGCAAGTCAGATACTTAAAAAATGGACAATTCCAGTAGTTTGTAAAGCATATGATAATGTGTGTTATTAAAGCTTAACGGTAACATCACTAAAAGCATATGAATTCAAGCCGGCTATCCAGCATAAAGATGACAAGAACTTACTTGGAGAAGAATAAGGCAACCTTCAATGCTTTTTATTTGTTCCTCTTTCCTTCTAGATAACCAATTGAATAGGTCCTCAACAACAGCTCTACCCCAAGCATACTTGGACACTCCCTCAAGGTCTTTAAGAAAGGACAGATAGCGCGAGTCTAGTTTAGCATTTGAACTTGGGAAAAGAATCGTCCCAAACATAAATAGCAAGAAATTCCTTACAAAATCTTCACTGGCATCATCACCAAGGGATTGTAACCTTCCCTCAATTGCAGACATACTGATTTTTCGATTAATTATGGTAGCTCCATACTCCCTTTCCATTTCAGATAATGGATCTTCTTCACTCAAACTTACAGGATTACCAACAGTACGCAACCCCAAGATCAATGCAGCATCCATATCAGTAATGGTAAGCTCCTTATCATGAAGTACAAATGCCCTTTTCTCACTGTCCCAACGCTCCATCCATTCAACTAACAGATTTTTTCGGAGGGTATGATGAGGAACGCGTAGCAAATTCCCAAACCCAACTTTTTCAATAGCAGTTCTCTGATCATGTGTTAACTGTTCCACTTTCTTTACAAATGAGGACATCGAAAATTTGGTGGTAAAGTTCCCAGCCTGCCAACAATAATAAGAAGGGGCTTCATCTTGTTAAAATCATACAAAAAAAAGAAATTCAACACATCAAAAATCTTAGTTCTCAATCTATCTCAATACTTAAAACTACACATTTCCTCCTATAATATAACTAAGACAAATTTAACAAAGCCGTAAACTCAAATTATTTGTTCCAAGCTTCTAGGAGTTCTTCCTATTTTTTTAACAAAACCCACAAATCCTTAAGAATAAAACCTTTTTATTTTTTTTCTTTGTCATACATCCTTTGATCTTCAAACCATTGAACAGAGAACAGACTCACCCTTCTCACATTACGCGATTTTCATCATACACCCGGGTGTAATTTTAATTCGAAACATCATTCACATACTCATATTCCATTTAAAGTTAAGTAAAAGGCAACAAATCATAAATTTTTTTTAAACACCTTCCCCTTTCAATAACCTTTCTAAGTACCTAATTACTTTATTTTTCAACAAAAAGAAAAAACCTTTTGAATTTTACACATTCTGACATCACATTGTTACATGAGCTACTACATTTCAGCAAATTATTTTTTTTAAAAAAAATTAAGTAACATTCAAGACAAACTACTACTCATGTGAAAGTTCATAGGCCGCTTCGAGCCCGTGTTCAAATCCCGTCTACATCATTACCCTTTATCCGAATTCAAAGTACATAAACCAATTTCTAAACAGGATACACCCGAAACAACAAAACAAATTACATTACTGAATTACAATGCAAGAGTAAATTAATAACATATTCAGAATTATAAAAAAAAAAAAAAGGAAGAATTGATGTACCGGATTACGGGTTTCTTCGGATTGAGGAATAATGGAGGAAGATCTTCTGGTACTTATTTTGTTAGAGTCGAAATCAAGAGAACTGTGAATAGAAACCGCCATTGTTGATCTCCTTGTGCTGCGTCTCATGATTGCGAAGATGAATTGTTCTGAAAATGGAGGAGAGAGAAAATGTTGTGAAGATGAAAGAGGAGAGAGAATGAGGAAGAGGAAGAAGAAGAGTTAAGCTTGCGAGGGAAGCTTTGAGTGTGAGTGTGTGAGTGAAGGTAAAGAGGCGTCAAACGTTTTTAAAAAATAAATTTAAAAAAAAAAATATTATTATTGGGGAAATAAAATAAATAAATGGGTAAAGCGGGAAATGGATAATTTAGGGAGGATTATTTTGAATTGGAAAATTCTACATTATAACCCGCTACTTTTTGAAATTCTACGTTGTGCCCCTACTTTTTGAAACTTCTACCGTGTAACCCCAAGGTATAGTAAGTAACTCTGTTGTACCCTTGATGCTAAATCACCGTTAATATAGTTCCGTTAGACATAAAAATTTTATTTAATTAAATAAATAAATAAATGAAATATATTAAAAAAAAAAATCAAAACACCAAAACCACCCCATGGTCAGCCCGTTGCCACCGCCATCCCATCACCCTTCCCCCGGAGCGCCGGCCGCCTAGATTTCTTCCCCTCCCCCGACGTTCGCGTTGCCCCGACCACCTCCCCTTTCCCCTTTGAATCACCCACCACGAAGTTCAACAAAATCTCTCAAATTCCAACCCCCAAATCCCAAACCCTAACCCTAACTTTCAATTTCCGGCAGTAGGAGGCTAGAGCGGAGAGAGAGAAAAGGAACAACAGCGGAGGCTACGGCTGCGGTGAAGGGAGATGGCGGATCGTTGATTTCCGGCGATTGAAGGTTATTTAAGGTGTTTTTTCGAGGGGGAGGGGGAGGGGGAGGGGTTACAAGTGGTTTTATGGGGAAAGGGGAGGGTCATCGGGGCTGTGCAGTCACCGAGGGAGGGAAAGGGGGTCTGAGAGGCGTCCGACGTTCGAGGGGACGGGGGTAGGGCTGGCCGTGGGTTGCAGCGGCTGGTTGTGGGTGGTTGGATTGGTGATTTTGGTTTTTTTTTTCTTTTTAATTTTTTTTAATTTTTTTGGGATAACGGAACTTTATTAACGGACACTTAACGACAAGGATACAGCAGAGTTACCAATGAGACCTTAGGGTTACAGTGTAGAAGTTTCAAAAACCAGGGGCACAGCGTAGAATTTCAAAAAGTAGCGGGTTATAATGTAGAATTTCCCTTTTGAATTTAATGTCTTAAATAAGTGGTTATCATTGTGTTAAGATTCTTAATAATGATTTATTGAACAATATATCAACAAGCAATACTTTGATTGAAATACATGTTATGATGTCAATTGTCAATGCATAATTTTGAATATTAATATTTACAATTATAAAATTTTTAATAAATATTTTAATTTTAATATAAATAAATAAACACTAATCTAGAAACATTTTGCATGGCAACATATATATATATATATATATATATATATATATATATATATATATATATATATATATATATATATATATATATATATATATATATATATATTATGTGAGAATTTTTCTTATGTGAGAACACTCTTTATGTTCTAAATTTTTATTCGTATGTTCTAAATTTTAAATTTAATGTTCTAAACTTTTCCTTAGGTGTTCTAAATTAAATCAAATGTTCTAATTTAGTACTCACATGTTTTAAACCATAAATTAGTTAAGTTTAATATCATAAATTTGAAATAACTTGTTCCAAAATTTTAACTTATATGTTCTAAATTTTAAAATGTGTGTTCTAAGATTTTTAATTATATGTTCCAGATTTTAAAGCGTATGTTCTATTTTTTTACTCATATGTTCTAAATTTTTTACTCACACTTTCTATATTCTATATCAGTTTGTTCTAAATTTTTATTCACATGTTCATAATCTTAAATCAGATGTTCTAAATTTTACTCATATGTTTAAAATTTCATAAAGTATATTTTATAAATTTTTAATCACGTACTTGTTCTAATTCTTAAATCAAATGTTCTAAACATATTACTCACATAGATGTTCTAAATTATTACTTAGATGTTCTAAATTTTAATTTCAGACACATGTTCTAAATTTTTATTCGTATGTTCTAAACTTTTACTCACATGTTCTAAACTTAAAATCAATTCTCATATAAGTATGAATTCTCACATATGAACCTATTCTCACCGGATCCCTCCCCTATATATATATATATTGCAAAAGTTAAAGTGTTGCAATTATTATGAAACGAATGGAATATTCATTACACCATTCATTCCAAGATAAATGAATGGTACGGAGTATTTAGTGCACCAATTTGATTTTGATACCATATTATCTATATAGGAAAAATGCTTCAAGAAAAAATCTATATAGGAAAATACTATTATACTTTAGTACGGAGTAGTATTTAAAAACATAAATCGAAGTTGGCACATGTCATCCTTCTCTTTCACCTTTCTCTAAAATCATTCTATTTCTTTAACCCATTGCCTTGTATTTTCAATAAATTCTCTTTATCTCCTCATTTATTTCTCAATAACTCTTTCTACTTATTTTGTAATCTCTATTTTAATCAACTAATTAAATTTCTTAAACCTTTTCCTCTTCTCCCTCCATCTTTCAATTCAATTTATTCACATACATTTATCATTCAATTCATTGACCTTATCTTCCCTCTCTTCTAATACAAATACAAATTTTCAATAGCTTTTTTCACATCACTTAAGTTCCCAAAAAATATAAAAATTAGAGAAATAGCTCTCAAAATTCTAGCTAAATTTTCTACAACAATGAAGACGATGATTGAAAATGAAAATATTAAGGCGACAAAAAAGGATGACTTGAATTTATCTAGAAAAACAAAGAGTTTTGTGTAAGAATACTATGGAAATTTCGTACGATGATGTTAGTTGCATGTCATATGATTTTATTTTCAAGATATAAAGCGCACTATAAGAGAAATATATTGATAAAGAAGATTTTCATAACTTCATATTTGATGTAAAAATGTAAAATTATACTCCGTAATAAGTGTTTGGTATTTAGTTTTTTTTGTAATACAAAATGTATTGTTGATTAACGATCACATAAATAGAGATTCGACTTTACAATTTTAAGCCATTTTTTCAGCAATTATTACTACTTACTCATAAAATGTAATTAATGTCAAAACATGATGAACTGAATTCATTCAAGTGATTTGTAGGGTTTTAAATAAAACTAATAAATTAACCACTACCCGAACATAGAATGGGTCCAAAAAGTTTACATACAACACTTTAACCAAATATCTGTGTTATATATATTTGAACAAACATAGCCACGTGGGTAACAAGTTAGAATAGTCTTGATATATAGTTTTTCCATATCAAATTTTTATAATTTTAAATTATTATTGATAATTAATATAATTAGTCAAAATATTCTGTAATACTTGAATATTTTATAAATTTATACGTATAAATTAAGTTATTTTAATTATTAAGTAACCTTCCTTATCTACGTAGTTTATTTTTGGAAAGTTTGAAACCTTATTTTAAATCTTATAAAAGTCTTGTTTATAAACTATAAATACTTCTTATACCCTAATTATATTACGTTTGCCTCGGCTTACCCCAACTCTGTACTCTGCAAAAATTGAGTTTACTACTTTTGCCTTTAACATGACGATGCAAATTATCATCAATTGGATTTTCCAGAATCAAAGTCAACTCTTGTGTGTTGGTGCGCATGAATAAGCATCTCATATTCATGAGATTTTATTATACAATGTGAAAGAAAGTGTGATGTTCTCCTCGTCAAGCAAAACGAAGACTGTATGTCCGTGACGGTAATCACACTATCAATAATCTTGTAGTCGTATGTTTATATTTTGTCTAGTAATCACACGAATCTTATTTCTTGATTTTGTTTGATTATAAATTGTTAGTATTGATTGTACTTCGTATTGTTATATGTAAATTTTATTATTTGTGAATTATATATGATCATGATTTATATGTATATGATTAGTGTGTGGTATTATATGATTTAATTGTCGCATTGATTGATTGTGTTATTTTTAGGGGTTTTTAATGTTGTTATAGGGAGTATTGTTTTATCGAGATTTTAGGGTTGTTAATGCAAGGTATTATTTTTCGGTACTAGTTTTATTTCCCTAAGAGTTGAGATGTTTTTGAGTTGAATTATTATATTATTTGGGAACTCGTGCCATTGTGGAGTTATTATTATTAATTTGTGAATGGTTATTTGATCGATGTATGAGATCAAAAGGTTGAGAATTATTATTTTGTTATTGGTTTGAGGCTCAGCGTTATAAACCTTAGTCATTGGCATGTTGTTAAAGAGATAATGATCATGAGTTAGGAATGAAGTGCAATATTTATTTATTTATTTTTCTATGGTCCCCTACAGTGAAAATTGGCCCGTATGTGGTCTGGTGTAAGGTGTTTTCTGGTTATTGAGAGTATTCAAGTTTTTATACTTGTTGGTTTGTTATTCGAAGTACCCATGTCCAAGGCTAGGTATAGAACAACGAACATGGCACACTTATGGGTTATATGAGTTGATTGAGTAAAGGTTCGTATTATTATTCGAGGTTGAGTTGATAAAGGTTATTTTTCAGAGTACAATGTGTAATGTAGTTTCGAACTACATTGTTTAATTGATCTAGTAATGTTATTTATTATATTATACTCTATATTCTGATATGTGGTGATTAATCAGCTTTTGCTGCCGTGTGTGTTGTTTTGTTGTGCTACTTTTGTTTGCGGCCATGTCTTTTTCTTATGGTGGTCCTGCGGCGATCTATTTTGGAATTTGTCCTTAATGGTGAACAGTCAAGTTGTTTAAGCAGGTTGATCAAGTGATCGTAGTTAAAAGAGCTCAAGTGATCGATTAGTTTGTTTATAACAAGTTTATAAAGTTGTATAAATAGCTCACCTAGTTTATTGGGTTGTAATTATTGGGATTTTGTAAGCCTTAACACTTGACAGGTTGTCGAGTGTGGCGGTAATACCTCCGATTTAGGTGTATGCTTCCGCTATTTTATTTAAAGGTTGTTTATTTTTCCTTTATTTATTGTTTATTATTAACTAGTAAATCGGGGGTGTTACATATTCACACCAGTAAATGTGTCGGTCTAACTAGTTAAGATTAAGATCAAAATATGTACTTCCTCTATCACTTTAATCTTTACAATTAGATCATTTTTTCCTCACAATTTAATTCCAAATGTAAAGACTAAAAAAGTGACATACAATTGGAATAAATTTTAATGAAAATAAGGAAAGTAAGTTTTTATTTTTTATTTTTTTATTTTTTATTTTTATTATTATTATTATTGACATCTCGGGGAAACAAATATGCTGATAAAGAAAAGGAAAAATTGCCCGGAATAATCCGACCTTTTGCCCGTCCGCTGAAAATAATCCCACCTTTGGATTATTTTTTAATAATCCCACCTTTATACCCATTCCGCTATAAATGGTCCCATTTTACTTGGAACCGGTTGAGCAGGTAATTTTTTTTTTTTTTTTAAAAGTAGAATTTACACGTGTTGCTCCTTGATTAGTCAAAAAAATAAAAATAAAAAAATAGTAAAAAAAAACCACCACCGCCACCTAAGCCACCCCAATTCAGCCACCACCACCCAACCTAAGCCCTAGAACCACTATCCCACCCACACCTGAAACCACCAAGCTGACCGGAATCCCACCGAGCCAAGCCAACCTAAACCCAATTACCCATTAACCCAACCCCTTAACCACATTAACCATTTAACCTAACCCCTCCTCTGTGGACGACGACGACGACGCGGGTGGAAACGGTGGACGGGGGAGACGCGACGCGACCAGAATGGGATTGGATGGGGGAAGTCGGCGCGTTGGAGCTGGGTTTAAGGGAGTTGGTGGGTTTTTCGCGGACGGAGCCTGGGTTTAAGGGCTGGCTTTTCACGGGGGTAAGAGTGAGGGAGAGGATTGGTGGTTCATGGGAGGGGAGGGTAAGCCGGAGCCGCGTGAATGGGGTTGGACGATTGGGGGTTGGCTTGGTTTCGTGAGGATTCGAGGGTGGTTCATGTGGAGGTTCGTGAGGGAGGGAGGGGTTCGAGGGTGGTTCAGGGAAGGGGGTTCGATTGTGGTTCAAAGGAGGGGTGGCAGGGGAGGCCGGCGCGCCGGGATTGGTGGCAGGGGAGGCCGGCGCGCCGGATTGGTGGCAGGGGAGGTGGTTTGGGTGGTGGGTGGTTTCTAAATTAATTAATTATTTTTTATTTTTTTTTTAAAATTTTATTTTTTGGACTAATTGGGTGCCGACACGTGGCTAGTAACTTGCTATAACAAGTTAACTAACCGGTTGGGACCAATAAAAAAGATCGGGGGGTAAAGGTGGGATTATTAAAAAATAATCCAAAGGTGGGATTATTTTCAGCGGACGGGCAAAAGGTCGGATTATTGCGGGCAATTTTTCCTAAAGAAAATTCTACATTCACAATTTAAACAAATTCTATATATATACATAATGTTACGTATGGGTTTTCAACTTTTCTAGCATCTCCTATTTCCCTATACAACAAGCATTCTTAATCATATATATATATGCAACAACATCCCATATTCATTGTCCTAAAAATAAAAATTGAAAGGAAAACATTACAAAACCCCTCCCTTTACAAAAAATTGTAAAAACAGGTCATAATAACAAATGATGGCATTTACATATGTACACCGTTGTTGCCTATAAAGCTAGCTTATTAGCTAGCCAAAGCCTCCTTGGAATTAATGGACTCTTCTCCATCCGGCTTGATATTTACACGGGGGCTTATGAATGTGCAGCAGAAGAACCAAACTCCAAAAGCCAACCTCCACGACTCCATTATACTCTGTATGAGATCATAATGGCACGACTAATGCAGCACCACTACCAGTATCTTCAACATAGATCTCAATCATGTCCCCATGTTTTGTTTTGTACACATGTTCATCTTATAGGATTATTGTCATCAGCATATAAGGAAACAAAAGAATTGGCAGCACTAGCAGCGAGTAGCACTTGATAGGGATGGAAAGTAAGACAGCTTATCGATCCACTCTTCTGAGCCATGAATGATGGATGACATCGAATGGTGCCTAGTTGCTCACCTTCTAAACTGAAGATTTTAATAAGCTGCTTTGAAGAAGCACTGGCTACAATTGGAGCATGCCGATGAACAGCTAAGGCTGCGAGAGTGCCCCTGTGGGCATCAATAGTGAGGTATGCATCGCTGTGATTTCTAATATCTAAGAACTGAATATCACCAGCCTGAGATGCACTGACAATCTGGAAAAAGAACAGTGAAAAAACACGTGGTTAGGCAGCACTGTGTAATTTACAGAGTTTTTTCACCAAAAAACTTGGATTTACAACAGTATGTATTTACTACCTCTGTTACATTTTGTTCTTTACACTTCTACATATACCTTTTTCCGCAATAATTGTTTTTTTTTGAAAATTATTTTATCCTTCCTTACCCTACTTGATCAATCACTTGCCATTAAATGGCCAAATTTTTATGCTTTGCCACATGTTTCCCACTTTGTTAATCTCTCTTAGTTCTTACCTTTACGTGCAAGTAGTACCAATTAGGAATGGTAGTACTAATTACCACTTTTATCTAATTTATTCTATTTTGCAGCCACATAAACAATTATTTGGCAAGTACTCACCTTGCCTAAATCTAGCCCTGGTTGAAAGCCGATTCCCAGAACTCTTTCAATTCTCTGGATATGCGGGCGAGCAGCACAAACAAGCCTAGGAAGGAGAAAAACAACATTTAGAAAAAAGTCAAAGAAGGTGGGTTACATATATCTTTAGACTTTAGCTATGAAAAGAGGTTTGGGAGAAGAGACTCTTAATTTCACCTAACATATATAGAGTAAAGAATATCAAGAGCAGCAGAAATAAATGTTAAAGTATTCTCATGCTTGAAATTTACATCTAGCTTCGAAAATTACATTTCATTTATTCATTTATTGGATTTGATAAGATATGAGCGTGGTACACAAGGAAAAGCTTTAAAATTAGTGAAATAATCGATAAAGAGAGAAGATTCAACCAGTCCCTTCCATTAGCTCTAGTGAATATCTAAACTTTAACGTAATCGTTTTTTTTACTATACAACCCCTTCAGTCATTCATCGTCTTTTTTTAGTTCTTACCACATGTACTAAATAACAGTATTGGTCATAGTAAACCATAATACAGCTATCCAAACTAAATTTCAAGGGCCAATCTGCAAGACTGCAATTAATACTATTTAAGTCTTCCACATAGTTGCAACACTGTTAACATGTCCGATGCACTAATCAAGTCAATTCAAACCCAAGAAAAGCACAAGTATGACAGGGAAAGCTAGCAATATGTATAGCTTCGACTACATACAATGCAATTCATAAGAAAAAAAAAAGACATAAGAAGACCCCTAAATCAGCTCACATTTCAGGTGTTCTAATGTCAAAGATTCTGACTGAGCCATCAGCGAACCCAGCAGCAAACTGACCACCATGAACTTGAGAAGCAGCCTGCAAACCCATTTTAGAGTGTTAACCAGACAATAGAATCTGATCAAACAGCAGCTAATCATAAAGAGTATGGTAGGTTAATCATAAAGAAGAAACAGCTATGTATTTGTGATTAAACAAAGAACAAAAACTAACCCTTTGGGAATTTATTTCACAGGTGTTTCACTTAAAGCTCCCCTTTAGTGAGGTTCAAGATTAAAACAAAAAAAAAAAATAGTTTTGGGAAGAGGTTTGGAGAGGAGAGCT
This sequence comes from Chenopodium album, assembly GCF_948465745.1. NCBI lineage: Eukaryota > Viridiplantae > Streptophyta > Magnoliopsida > Caryophyllales > Amaranthaceae > Chenopodium > Chenopodium album. The sequence goes on along the minus strand of NC_137836.1, from coordinate 1,401,432 downwards.
ACCGTTCAATGTTTATTTCCCTTGATCATTCCATGTCTACTTGGCATAATGGCCCCATGTCTGGATTTTATTGCGGAACTGCTTGAAATTTACATTTCCAAGGGCCTCCACTTGAGTAAGAGATAGAAGAGCTTCCTTCTTTTATTGAGATTTTCAACATTCAATTGAATACAGAAAAGGATCCGAGGGTATGGATTGGAGACTCTTTCAGGACCAAAACATGTACTTTCTCTGTTTAACACAGCCTCCTCACTTTCTAATTTCCTTGATGAGGGAAGCCATACATATTTTTGCATTTACCTTATTATCTAGATTCTCCAGTTGTAATAGTGCACTGCACCTGAATATGTCTCTTATGCAATTTTTTTTTTTTTTTTTTTTTTTCTGGTCTTTTTATTGTAAAACTCTCTGAAGTGCCTATTGGCCACTCTGTATGTATGGTCACAGGTAGTCTTATGGGATCAGTCAATGAGAATAAGCAATTTCCACTCTCTTTATATCTATTCCTTTTGACATTTCTGCCAAATTTCTGATGACATATCTGATTTGGAAGGCAAAAGTAAGTGCTAGTAAGTCATATATTCATATTATTTCCTTCACTATGAAATGGCAATCACCTTTGGATTTCTTCGTATCAAGAATCTTGGGTTTGCCCTTTAATGGAGATGAATTGGCTACAAATTCGTTCTCAAGGTTTGTTAAGGACAAGGACAAAGTAGCTTATCTAGCAAATTTATGGGCTAAAGCTGCAGGGACATTAAAGAGCTAATTGATTGGAGAAATTATGATAAACTGGCATAATCTGTAGTTAAATATTTTGATTTAAGGACAGACTTCTCTCTTTTACTCATTTTTTCAGCAAATAATTACTCCCCCGTTCAATTTTAATGGTTACAATTTCCATTTGGATGATCCAAAAATGGTTACACTTAACCTATTTTTACATATCCTTACTCTTTGGGTCGACAAGGTTTTCTTTTTCACCATTGTTTTTCTTTCCAAATCCCACTTTTTCCATAACTCTCTTGCAGTTCCATTATTTTTCTTGGTTAAAAAAGTGAACTAGTTAAGTGTAACCATAAAAGTGTATATTTTTCTCATAAAAAATATATTAAAAAATAAAAATAAAAATAATAGAGTAAGATAAGAATTGAATGAATAAACGAAACACTAAAGATTAGAACTCAAACATCAATACAAATGCAACAGGTAACTACTTTTTTGCAGGAGTAGGGATCAGAAGAGATACCAGTGCTGATATACTGTTATCAGGGGATGAAGGAATGGAGTGCAAAAGTTGTTCTTTGTCAAGATCCCAGACCTTAATTGAAGGTACATCCCCAGCCACAAACTAAAGAAAAGTAGATGGAAATATTTTAGAGTTTAGACTAATTATCAATTTGTATAAAATTCAAATGGCTTAGTTAACAAGTGCTTACTAAGTATCCAGATTGTTGTTGCCAATCCACATTAGCATTCAAATTACAAATAGTAGGTCCATGAACAGGCAGAGAAGAGAAGGCAGTCACAAGCTTCTGTTTCCCCATTTCCATGTAGTCTTTCCATATTCGAACATTTCCATCACCTTCATGAGGAAGACATGAGTTAAATTCACCCTTGGCGCTAATATGGTGTGACTTTATTGTAATGTGTGAGAATTTTCAGACTCAGTGAAAAGTAAAGAAACATAGACGAGGAACATTTACCAGAAGCAACAAGAAGCAAGCTATCATCAAGTTCATTCAAAAGGCAGAGCTTAGAAATTCCAGAGTCGTGAAATTCATGATTGTCAAAAGTATTCAAAAGGGCAGGTTCCTCGTAGTTCCAAACCCTGAGAGAAACAAAAAGTGGAAAGTCACATGTAGGTGAGCAAATAATACTTAATAAAAGATCAGCTGTATTCAACCAGCTGATAGGATGATAAAGCATCCCAAAAAAAATTAAAGGGGAACCAATACCCAAAAAAAAAAAAAAAAGGGTATATATGCACTTAATCTGGTGTAAAACTATAAGAAGAAACAAGCAAATGAGATTGACTAAACTAATTTTGCTAGAAAAGATAATAATGCTTCAATATTCAAATCAAGGTCACCCAATTTGCTAATATGAGATCCAGTACAAGTTTGTATCTCTCTGCTTTTGTTAAATTGAGCCAAAAGTTACCAATTCACTAGTATAAATTGCCTTCGTCGGCTCCCGGTAAGCAAGTGTGTGGCAAAATAGCCAATTGGGTAACACAGGTTCAAAGTTTTTTCATCAACTTTAAATGCAAAGCCTCTCTATCTTTGCCCAATTTGTCCAAAAGCCCACTTGCACAATATGTGCAGACCACCAAACCAATTGCAATAACTATAACCCAAAAGATACAAACTGAGACACAAACCAATAACAGAAAAGAAAATTACCATGAACAAGCCTAAAAAATAAGCCGGCTGCTGAAAGCATAGTGTCAAGAGGTGTATTGTGGTGTATTTGACATTTAAATACCAGATGTAAGCAAACAGGCAGCATTTGCAAGACAGTTCAGCTAAGTTTCCCACTTTATGCTCTACAAACCCTCCGAATATTATAGACTATTGAACCCCAACTCATCAATCATAAAAATTTGAGCGTAAACCCAAAAAGCAATCACCTAAGAAATACTCGCTTCATTTCAAATAAGTGCATTACTTTGACTAACACACATGCCAATGCAAAATTTTGACCATTAATATCTTTAATTGCATATTACCAAAAATTATACTCCCTCCATTCCATAATTATCGCAACATTAAGCATTGCACAAAGATTTAAGAAATTTTAAAGGTGGGGACCAAAGGGGAATTTTATAACATAAAGTATAGTTAGTGGAGATATATTTATTTGCTAGTAGAAGAGAGATATAATAATAATAATTAGGAGAAAAAAAAAGTAGTGCAAGTGGGGTTGGTAGAAGAGAGAAATAATACGAATTAATATAATTGTGCAAGTAGGGTGAGTAGTAGAGAGATATAAATAGTTGGTCTTTACCAAGTAACAAAATGTTGCAATTATTAAAAAATGGATGCAAGAGAAAGTGTTGCGATTATTACGAAATGGAGGGAGTAAAAGAGTTGATATTATGAATATATGCATTGTGACTGAATGACTAATCTAATAGCACTTTGCAAAATAACAATTACATCATATACATGGTCAAAGTTAGTGTAATAGTGCAAAAGGCAAAGTGATACACTCAATCTGAAACAGAGGAGGCAAACTCTACAATAAAAACTTCTAGAAAGCAATTGTTCCATTTGTATACGCCCTCCTTTTTCTTTTTCTTTTCTTTTTTTTTTTTTTTTTTTTTTTTACGTCTTTCACTTTGACCGACATAGAGTTTTAAGGTAAGTTAACTGACATTAATATATTAAGATGTAAGTGGGGTTGAGGCATTAAAAAACTATAAGATAGTGGAGTTAAAAGTTTATTGAAAAGAAGGGATGTAAGAGGGAAAAAAAAGTTGTAGCAGGTTAGAATTGAGATCATGAGAGGAAAGAGATATAATATTAAAAATATAGAGTGTAATAGTTTTTCAAAAACGAAAATGGAAGTTTAATACTTACAACAATGGCCGCTATTAATAAGTGTAACACTTAAAAAACGGAGAGAGTGACAGCTTGTTCACTTAAATTGAGAGCATCACATGTATTGATGTATAAATTACACGCATTCAGAACTGTGTCACACAGAGATGGGAAGCAAGGGCACTTAGTGCACAAAAATAGCACAATTACATCAACCCTTGATCTTCAATATCGCCAACTATTTTGTCTATAATCTTCCAGAAAGAACCGGTATCAAACTTTCCTACAGCCAGAACTACAGAAGTGGATTTGATGGTTTACAGTAAGAAGCAAACCACAACAACCCCCTCACAGAAACCTCTACACTACTAAATATCAATGTGAGGAAACTAATCACAAATTACAACATATTCTGCTGAACTATTGAAAGAGAAACACATTCAGAAGTCTCAGCAATGGAATAAACATCAGATATTTCACTACTTTACATTCTATGTACCCAGAAGGCCAGAACCTAACAAAAAAAATAGACTTTAAAATAGAATCTATTTAAATGCAAAAACCTACAAACTATAACCTTCTAGATGTTGACCGTAAGCATTTTAATAATAAGCATAAACAACCACTACTCCCTCCGTCCTGTCCTTTTATAAGAAGCTTGTATTCTTTTTTGGGATAACCCCACATGTATATTCGTACTCCAAATGAACTTTCTTAATTCCCAAGAAAAAAACCAAATAGGCTTCTAATAAAAGGGCGGGCGGGGGGGGGGGGGGGGGGGGGGGACTAAATTCTCAAGATACAACTAAGGAATTGGAAAGTAAATAAATTAACAAACATTTTCATACCTAATATGTTTCTTCTCATCCGCTGCAATCACAACAGGAGAGAAAGGTTGTAATAAGGTGGTTTTTGTACCATTTTCAAACTTCGTATCCCAGCTTGCAATCTGATTATATAGTTTGCTAACTGCTGCAAACCAAATTTTTAAAATAAAGGATCAACATGTCAATCAACGACAATCAGAAGAAGTTCAGATCACAATCAACACAAAACAAAGCCAACTTACAATAATTCTGGCATTTCACTATGAGGTCTGAGGTTGATCTTCCTTTTGCTTCCCTCTTAGCTAATAATTCTTCAGCATCATCTGGTGGCGTACGAAGAGGTTTTGAGAAGTGCCCATAGCTCCAATTATATATGTTTGACCGAGGAAGAAGACTGCACTCAGTATTAGCATCAGACCCACCATAACCTAGTGGATCTGCCAAACCTAAAGCTGGAGAGTTGAGCAAGTGTGGTCGAAACTCCGAGGAATAAACTCTTCTTATTCTCGTCAAGTAACTCGCTTTAGGAATACTAATAGGTGTAGTTCTGAAAGTTAATGGAAAATGACCTGTAAAGCCACCACAAAGTCAGCTCAGTATAAAAAATCTTAGCAAAATACCAACTAAATCTGAAATTCTGAATACAGAAATTGTCCAAGGAAGATACTGAAACAACAGCACCAAATATTGTCGCTAACACATTATGAAAATTAATCAGGGTGTACGTTTGTTAGCACAACAGAAAATATCCCAGGAAGAAATTACACTGTAGCTTCAGAGTAAACAGCCAATGATACAATCGGTCAACAGCAACAAATATTGTCGAATACATTATTAAAATTAATCAGGGTGTATGTTTTTCAGCATATAAGGTGATTCATACCAGATCTCATATCAACATACCTGAATTCATATCAAACCATGATGATGATCGAGCTAGTCCAGAAAGCCGCACAGCAGCAGAAATGATAGGCTCACTTGGCCGAGCATTGCTAGTGGAGGGCACGATGGGTCTTGCAACCTGTTCAATGCCAATGATAGAGAGAACTCTCCGCCCAAGTCTTGCAATGCGAGGAGATGGGTCCTTTGCTAATGTACACATGGATAATATGCAATCCATATAAACACTAGTATCAAGAGGTCTAGATCTAACATGGTTCAGTATTCCATTGCCGACACCATCATTTGATGCACCAGAATCAGAATATTGAGATGAATCATCTAAAAGAGGAGACCCATGCATTATTCCAGTAGTAGCCAGTGGATTACTTGTGGAGACTCTCCCATCTCGAACAGTTAGAGTACTGTCACCCCCAATCCTCAACATACCAATTTGAGAAGTAATAATACTTCCCGGAGTACTGACCCCAGTGTTTGGCTGGGATTTCCAATACATGGCAGCAACAGCTTTGAGATGCTTGTTATGGCCAAAAGCAAACCGAGCTAGAGCTGATCAAATAGCACAGGGAAACAGTTAAAGGCAATTTAAAAGTTGAAAGGGAACAAAATATTCATATTATAAGGATGCACATGTGGCAAGGTAGACAGACTAGACACAGCTTTCACCAACATGAAAATTCCTGATAAATCAAAATATGTTTCCTCAATTATAAGCGTAACAGACTAGTTTCATTAACGGTAGTCTAATACAAAATGTCATAGAACATTGTCGTCCTACAGACCTACACCGCATCTAGTTAATAAACTTTCACCTCAAATATCAATAAATATCAATAAATTCAGAAGGCATAACACATTAACAATCCAAAGAGATGTAGAGAGTTAGATTCAGTGGTGTCCAAGCGTCCGACTCGGCTATTTATTGAAAAAATTCCATGATTTTGAACTAAAAGTGAAGTGTCGGAGGGTCCGACACGGGTACGTAAGGCGAAATGAAGAGTCCGTGTAACATAGTCTCACATATTTGCCTGTCTTCTCTTCAACTTTTATTTTATTTTATTAATTCATTTATTTATCTTGCGGAGGAGCCATGGAAGGGCCGTGGGACAAAATTAATGTTTGGTAGTACCACTCTTACCCTTAAAATTATACATTTTTCAATACAAGAAGCAACCTTAGAAGGGCATATTATAAGTGCAACATTTGCTGGTTGTTCATGTGGTTAATGATGCTAAATACATTATTGTTGGTGTGAGAAAAACTAAATTTTGAGGATGATTAATTTAAAAAAAAGCAATGAAAGATCATTGAAAGAGAAAAGGAATGGGTAGTGATTAATCATGATGGAAGAGAGATATTTTTTAGGGGATGTTAGTCAAGCTTCCACCAATCCAACATCAAACAACTATGACTTAAATTAATTTTTCTTTTTTTGAAATTGCCACATCAGGGAATAAATAGCAATAGATGCAACCATTGAGATTTCCGAAACTTTTTAGTTACTAAATATTGTACAAAATTTAGGGTCACCATTGAAGCTGACATAATGGTGTTGAAATTTTGAACAAGGAAACAGACCTACTCCAATCAAATACTACCTCCGTTTCATATTTTTGCAACTTTTGCCAAAAATGGATGCTATACATTATTTGCAACTAATGTTTTCTTTCCTTTTTAGATTGTCATTTCTCTCTGTCTCTCTCCTCATCACATGCAATCCTAATTTTCTCTCTCTATCTTACACTCACAAACAAATTTTGCAAAAAATGTGAAACAGAGGTAGGGCCTGTTCTCATTGACTGAACTCAGCTGAACTGAACTGAACCGGGCTGAATATTTTATAAGAGAAGGAAATTAGGAGCGGAGCTGAGCTGAACTGAATTGAATTTCAACATATGAGAACAGGCCCGTAGTATATAGAAAAATTTGATATTTTAGCACAATATAGGCATGAGCATGCATAATTTGGATGGAATTTTCAAATACTGAATATGTAGTTACAAACTAAGGGATAGCTTTTATCTAGTGATATACAAATCAGGCATAATAAATTAATTCATAGTTGATAAGTTATTGAGATTTTAACTTAAACATTCAAGAATTCAACACAATTAGTTAAAATGGGTTAGGTTAATGTCCAGGGTTTTCAGCACAATTATAATACTAATTTGACACGACACAACCCATTTAACAACCGTAGTCATCATTGAAAATTTCCAATATTTAATATTGCCCCTGTTCTTTTAGTTGCACAATTTGGACTTTTATACAATTCAACCCCCCCCCCCCTCTCCACGACAAAATTTGTAAATTATACGTAAAAAGATGGTAAGCCATTAGGTTTTTTTTTTAAAAAAAATTTAATATATACTTTCACAGTATCAAATTCTTTATAATTTTCCAAAAAGGTGATAAGGATATAAATGTTTTAACTCCAAGTTGTGCAATTAAAAAAATGAACAGAGGAAGTGTACCACTTACCTACTGCAACCTCAGCCCTGACAAGAGGACTTCCATCTGAAACAACACTTAAAAGGTTTCTGATAATAGTAATTTCAGCTTTTAGCTTTTCATCATCATCACACTCATCCCCTCCATCTGTAGAAGAGTTAAAACCAACACCAAGAAAAGTTCCCAATACAAATACAGCAGAGGCTCTAACCTGAAAAGTAGGCATTGTTTGCTTTCATACATGGGAGAAGATAATAATTTAACTTTTTTAACAAAACACATTTATTGCTATAAAGTACAATAGGCAAACCTCAGATTGGGGCTTAGACAGTAGAGAGGATGATATCACAGCAGCACCTGCCTGTAAACCTAGTAATTGAGCCTCTGTAAAACCCTCCCACATCTTTCCCAGACAGAGACAAAGCCACTGAAGAAATAAAGGTTCAGACTGAGCATTGTTTGGAGTTGAATCTTGAAGGTGCTTAAGGCACACATCAAGTAAACCAGATTCAATACAAGCCTTTTGCCCCTCTTTATGCCCATCAACAATGACGGCTAAAACAAATGCAGCCATAGCACGCTGCTCAGGAAAGGCTTCCAAGCTGTCAAGAAATCTAATAAAATATGTATAGCCTCCAACTTTCACTAGATCAACCTGACATGACTGACATTCAAGCAAAAAAATATCTTTAGAAAGAACCCGATATGAATGGATAACTTCATACAGCACCTTCAAATGTGTGAAGACAAAAGCAAATTGACAGCGGACTACTGGAATAGTACATAATAAAACACTATGTTTCGTATTTTACCTTATCATGAGCAAGAATCTTACTCCAAATGAAAACAAGAGTTTGTTGTAGTTCAGGTGCTGCAGTTGGCAACAGCTTAAGCAGAGTTGGGAAGTTACCAATAGACAATGCCTACAGGAAGCAGAAACTCCTTATTGCCAAACTTGCTGTGAGCATAAGCCATAAGAGGAGCAACAGGTCCCAAAAATAAATAAGTAAAAGGAGTGTCAAAAGCAAATGTGCTAGTAATGAATAACTACCAAGTCAACAGCCCAGGGACCCATATCAAGGAATCTCGCAAGAAGCTCCAGCGCCCGGAAACGATGACATTGACTAAATAGGGCCTACATCAAACAATGAAATTAGTCACTATAGTCAAGCCAAATGCGATGGTCAAACTACAAATAAGGTAATGACCAAAAAGGTACAGTAGTTTTAACTTGTATGAAATGAGAGCATATATAAATAGTAGACTCCACTCTCCACTCCTAGCACACCCAAGAAACCTCTTCTTTTTTTTTCTTTTTTTTTTTTTTTTGGCCATAATCCGAGCAAACATATCTAGTAAACTGTGACAAGGAGAGGGACTTAGGGAGAATTGCAATAAATCCATGACCAAACGCAGATATTGCAATCAAGATACAGGCTTGGTAATCAACTCTATCCAACTTGTCTTTTTCTAATGAAATCTTATATTAAAAAATATGATCTCATGGTCGAAAAGTGATTAGCCTCTTTGAACTCATTAGTACATCAATTAAGAAGACCAAAATATTCACCCACCCACACATCCATAGTTGGCCTTGAACCAACCCAAGCCTACATCATAAGAATAATGCATAATCTGGCTACCACTTAAATCCTAACAAACACATGCTTTCACTTGTCAGTTAGACCCCAACACTGCCTTTGAAAAAACAATTACGGAGTATGGTTTTGTAGCAGATAGCTGTACTAAATTCCTCATAACGCAGTCAAAGCTTATCCAAAAGTGTAACTGCAGTAGAAAGAGCACCAAGAGCAGAGACATTAGGTTGTATCTTCAATTTATAGACAAGTTAATTTAAACCTAAAATCCCTTTCCTAAAGTCAAAAGGGGGCTTTCACTCAGAAGGCCGTTCAGTTCTGTCCCTTCACTTGCATTGTAAACCTCGGAGTATTAAGTCAAAACTGAAAACACCTCAATAACATCATATCCAACACTTCCCAAAAAAGAAAAAAAAGAAAAAAAAAAAGAAAAGAAAATACGATACTCATGAGAGAGAGAAAGAGAGAGGGTTACGTATTTTCTACACCTGAAGAACAATAGCCAACTGCTCTGGTGGCTTCTTTTGCTCAGATCCATGCGCAAGCCATACTTCAAATGCTGTCAGCTGCTCAGGGAAGAAAGGGCTAGGCTGAAAGAAATAATCACATTATTACTAATTAACTCGTGACAAATTTATGTGAAAACAGATTCCCAGAGTCCTCCAGGATACTAGGGTCATGTTTCTAAACATCGTTCATCTCAGCTTAAAGTGAGAGATCCATATTAAATGGACAACAAGCACAAAAGGCACACACCTGGAACTCTGTAGTTGGATCATGAATCAGTGATGAAAGTTGAGAAAGACAAATTTCGGCAGCCATGTCCCATGCATCCCTACAGTCAATTTTAAAGAAAAACATTAACAAACTTGGTGTGAGAAAGAATTGCTCGAGCATGGGTTGCAATTACTTACCAAATCCCATTTTGACTTTTACAATTTTAACAAACAGAATTGTTCAGAAGGTAAGCAATAAAAGGCCAAGTAGGTACCAGTTCTTATGAAAAGACTGCGTAATACAATTTTGTGGATGACTATACGGAAAAATCACTTTTGGTTCATGTAGCCGACCCCGGTTATGGGATTGAGGCTTTGATTGATTGATTGATAGGTACCAGTTTTTATGAAAAGACTGCTTTGTACAATTTTACTCCTTTATCCCTTCATTGCTCCATTTGACTTTACATTGTGTTCAACATACATCTTTGTTTGTTGACACCAACATTTCTAGGCGTAAAAATAATATAAACTTTAAAATTTTTATAATATAAGTTGTACAGAAGTTTGACAAGATACCACTTGAATATAAGTCTATAATATTTGTAATAGATTAATGTAATTGATTAGCAGATGAAAAAATAGTGTCAAACAACAGTTAAGACTTTAAAATAGAGATGTATTTACAGAAACACCACACTAAACTATAACAAAAAGTCTACTCCTCGTCTATTCAGTAGCTCTAACAGAGACTCTAAACACAATGTCTCTAAAGAGTCATTACTCTTAGTACCTTAAGCAAAGATAATACTATTTCTACAACACCAAATTGAATAGATGATTTCTGTAAGAAGCAACAGGTACAAGAGAGTAAAGCAAAACTACTAATATAATTTCTTCTTGACGATTTTCGTTGCTCGCTGTATTTCAGCATCAAAATTATTACATTCCTTGAAAATTCTAACAGTTGCAAACACTTCCTCCAAACAGCACGAAAAAAATTGACAAATCAAACAGATGGTGAAAAGTCTTCCACACATCACATCAGCTGCAAATTATTCTACAGTCAATCTATTTTTAGCGGTAAGATGATCTTATATTGTAAAGACAACCACAGCATAAATAAACACTCCAAGGACTAGTCTCGCTACAAATAAGCTTCCTCCAGGGAACTTTTTCATGGATAGCTTTAATAAAACAATCTCTCCTTACATAACAGTAGTCAATCCTCCACATTGATCAATATAAGTTCTGCATTGCAAGATCTTCTTTGAAATGCAGAAGCAAGTACTTAGAATATTAAAAGGGAACCAGATCTCTTCCCCTTAATATAGTAAGTGTTTACCAGATAGTGAGAATTTTTAATCAAGTTTTTTAAGTTCGACCTCCAAAATGGAATTGGGGCAATCTTATGGGGATAGAGGGAGCAATGCATATAAAATACAGGTAACACGAAAAAAAAAAAAAAAAAAAAAAAAAAAAAAAAAAAAAAAAAAACACCATAAATTTATCTTTCTTCAGCTCTTCAATCCTTTACAGCTTTGCATCTCTTCATAAGTTCAAGGGTTAATAGGGTTTTAGAAAAGTGAGAAATATTCAGGTAAATCTTCATCCATTCACTTTCATCTCTTCCAACCTTTCACATAACTTCTTCTACATCTCCATCAGCCTAGATATAAATTTGTTAGCTACTACTTCACTACATCAAAGAAAAGCAACCTCTCCAGTCTCCAGTCTCTGTCAAGCCAAACTACCCGAAATTTGTCATGATTAGGAATTTTCCACGACTTTGATGAACCCCTAAGATCACTACATACATAGGTATACACAGGTGGACATGGTGGTACTCTGAAGTCTCAACCTCCTATCAAGCCTATTAACTCACTATGTTAGCTAAATTATTTTCTGCATCATCTATATAAGCCTTTTAAACAAAGGTCGTGTGAGGTCATTATACTTTTCTACTTTTTCTCTCTTTTTCTATAACATGAACTTTTTATATTAGTATGTGAGATCATGAAATCCTTGAACTTCACTCTCTAAGCCCCAGACCAAAGGCTTAACATCTCAACTCATGGTCTCGACCCCCTGTCGCTTGGATATAGATTTAACCCAAGGCAAAGCCACCACATGATTATTAGCAACATTTCTCATGGCATGAACATTAAATTCTGTTTTGAGAGGTGGATTCTCTCCCAATTTAACTTAACTGAGCAAACCCAAACTACTCAAAACATGACTTACCCCTCCCTAATCTTATCCAATTATCCAATTTTTTTTGACAACAAACTCCCTAACTTGTTTCCAAAGCTACACATAAATAACTTATAATGAAACTGCCTCAACTGCCCTTCCCCTTACATCAGTTCCTTGCAGATGAATGGTGCTGGAAAGCTCAAGTTTATATACTTACCACATATGATGCTGATGAGTTGGCGGCAACATTGGGTACGAAATTGGAGAGCAGTTGGCTGAACGCATTATTCTCTCTGCTAGTAAGAAGTTACGGAACAGACTGGCAACTAACTGATCTTGTCTGAATAACCTCTGAAAAAGATCTGTCACATGAAAAACATATCAAGAATCCCAAATTTTTAACCAAAACACAATCACACATCACAAAAAAATCCAAAAAAATCCAAATTTTTAACCAGCTTTTACCACGTGGGAGAACATTCCATGCAATTGTGTCAGTCACTGCTGTAAATATCCAATTAAGCTCACCAAGAAGTGTCTTACGATCACTTAGACAACCAGGAATATTGTCTATGAGTGAATGATCAAGAGATTCGTGAAGCAAGGATCGTGTGCAGAGCCTGATAAACAAATTCAAACAAAATAAATGAGTCACTACAGAAATGTGACATGACAAGCAAGAATATAAGATTGTTATTAGGATTGAAGCATGAAAAACTCTATAGGCATCATTATAATCCCAATTATTCGAGATACATATAACACTACAATTAAAAGCATATGAAGTTTACAAGGGATAAATTTTTGGACCCCAGATCATCTAGACATAGGAGACCTATTAAATACTATGAAGTTATGTTCTAAACTTCATCCATCCTACTATTTGGCCCTACATAAGCAGTCTTTTCTTCACCAAATTGATTGACGACATTGACACAGCTTGCTTCTACACAGTTCGGTGTAGCAAGAGTCAAAAGTTTGCCCTATACCCAGCACTGTTCCTTTTCTCACACACATAAGCCACAGACACGCTGACAGAAACCAAAGTAATTCAAAAATAAAATAAAATAAAAAACATAAAAAACTTCAATTAGCATGAAAAAATATCATGTTCGAGATCATATTCAGGTTTAGGACTCAGTTATGTATATAAGAATTAGACACAGTAAATTCGAAATTCAATTTTACATGAACATGTTTAAGAGCAGTCCATAATTTTAAGAATGCGCTTATAAAAAGGACAATCTACATTATAAAAAGAAATTCTGTTAAAAATTAATCCATTGCCTTTTACAGTATCAATCTTCTTTTAAAGTTTAATCAGAAAATAGTTCTTACAGGATTGACAGCCTACATATTATTTAGAGAAAGTAAACAATTAAAGATATTCAAGGCGAAGAAAAGCAAAACAGAAAGCAAGAAACGCTTAGTAAAAGTCACTCATGTACTTGATAGCCATTCTCTCCTATCTAAAACTGAAACCCTGCCTGATTATTACATAGACATAGCAGAGAAGCAGAGCTACCGCGACCATCCACCAAAATTCAACCACTTCTCTAATCGTTCTCAGACAACCACCCATCCATCAGCGATAAGGATACCAAAATGAGGTATGCCTCTCTCCAGCGTTTCGTTCCATTTCCATGCAAAGTAATGGTTCAAGCCCTTCAAGGTTTAGGTCTAGGTTCTCCATAGTAAACTCTGCTATGCAAGAGAGTATTGATTTGCTTGCTGAAGTCAGAATTTTGAAACAGAAAATATGGATTAACTGAGACCTCCCAGACCTCAGCATTACATGTCCACACACGGGTGAAGCTGCACTGTCATATGACAAGTCCATGCATCACAAAAGGGAAAATTTGGCTTGAGTGACCCTACTAGATTGACATATTCTTTCACACCAATATAAACGTTAGCGAGGGCAAAAGAGGCACTGCCAGATAAATCATTTTCTAACAAAACCAAATATATATTTTTTTTAAGTGAATCAATTAAATATCACATATCTCTAATGAGTAAACAGGTAGGTAGTTGGCAACCTTGACTTAAATAAAAAGTAAGAAAGATAATTACCATCTCAAGGCCATCTGCACAGGTGTTGTGAGGCAAGAAGTGAAAAGATCAGCAGGAAATTCAGCGCTCTGAGGAAGGGTCTCATGAGCTTCACAAGCTGCAAGCAAGATGCAATCCTTTGCAGCACCAGAGGAAATAGAAGCATTGATAAGCTGTCAAAAATCAAAACTAACAATATCATCTACCAACAATTTACTTTTAGGGTCATCAGGAAAAGGGCATTTTAAGCACCAATAAAAAGGTCTATACTACTATACCTCTATGAAAGCATTAACTATATTTCCAGCAGCAGAACAATCAAACACATAGATTGAAGGTGATTTTAGCCAGGAATCCAATTCAGTGACTCGCAAGCGGATATACTGTGTATAACTCTGCATAATTGCAAATTGAAGCAAAGAGTCAACTCCAAGAGTTAAAGCTAAGAGGGAAGTGGGACACTCAAGAAGCAATTTACCCTATTTAAGAGCCACATTACACCATCACTAGTTGGTTTTGGTACTCCATGTCCATTGTAGTGAAACAAAATTCTCTTTTTCTTCGCAAAGCTACGATAAATATTACAAAATCTCTCCACTTCTTCTACAGTCGGATCAAGCTTGTACTTATACTGAGCCTGTGAAGAAACCAGAAAATTAATATCGAGCAAAATCATTCCAAAAACCAGCCAGGAGAGGGAATGAATATTGATAACAAAAAATAATTTTAAAAAATAGAAAAAAACAAAAGTGTGCTACGGCAAGGTATAGTAAGTAATCACCTTGGGTTGCCATCTTTCATATTGCAACTTAAGGGCCTTTCCAATGGCTTCCAGTGCTTTTTGAGGTGGCAAGGCCAATGGGTCTGACACCATAGAGCACAGGCTAGAATGAGTAAAAAGAATTATTATACATATAACAAGAGCAGACAACAAAGCAGCAGCAACAGAGAGAACACAAAAGCCTCAAAACAACAAAGCATAATATCACATTAAAGAAGAAGAGATCAGGAAGTATATGAAAGAACCTACTAAAAATATAGTCATCAAGATTCAAGAACAAACAATTCATTCACCAAAAATACCTAATCAATCTTTCATGGATTCTTGCTTAATAATTGTTTTTGCTTTGCTTAATTTGATTACGCTTGAGTTGATCTTTCCAGCTAAGTGATAGAAGCCATGTTTATACCATGATAATTTTTGCTTTTAACATCACAAATTTGTAGATAAGGGTATGAGTCATTATAATTGAGAAGTATTTTTTTTGTTTAATTCATGTAATTGGCCAATAACATGAGTTAAATATCTACCAACATACCCATACTTTCCTTTTTGTTGAAAGATAATACTACCTTCGTTTAATATTATCTGCAACCTTTTCCAAACACAGATGTTAGACATTGTCTACAACAAAATAAAACTTTCCTTTTCTAGTAAATTTTTTAAATGCATTTACCAAATACCCTTACTTAAATTCAATGAACACATTAAATAAATATAAAACACTTATTATTAATTAATTAAAGTTAATGGTTCTCACCCAATTCACCCCAAACTAATTAGGGCCATTTGGTGGGGTTAATAATCAAAGGGAAAGGGAATAAGCGGGCCTCATTCCCTTTGTTGGTGTTTGTTTGTCACTTTTAATCATTCCACTTGCCCATTTTTATTCTTGAGTTTACCCAAAATTACTCTACATTGATTCCCCAGCCCCCTAGCCTTTTCCATTCTCTTTCCTTAGCCACCATGCCTATACCAGCAACCACCCTTCTACCCGACCCCCACCACCCATCCACCTCGCCACCCTTCCCCCGGCCATCAATGTCCCTTCTCCGCCACTCGCAGACCTTTGGTAAGCTCGCATCTCCCTCGAAAATCTTCCCTCGCCCCTCATCGGGACTCACTTCCACTGTTCGCACCTCCCCCCGGAAATTGTCTCACCTCCCCCATCCCTCGAAAACCTTCCCCGACCCCTCATCACCATCGCTGCCCCTGTTTCGATCGAGCGAAGTTCGAATTGAAGAAAAATGAGAATTCGTTGGATTTCTTAATTGGGGTTTTCTAGGGTTTGGAGGGTATTGATGATGGATAATTATGGTTTATGACCTTAAAGTTGACAGCAATGGCTAGAGGAGAATGAAGGAAAGGTGAAAGTAATTAGGCAAAGGTTTTGTGCGATGGGCTCCGAGAGATTCCGAAAAGGTGGTGGTTAGGCGGTGAGGTGGCGGAACAAGTGGGAAAGTGAAGGAAAAATGGGCTGTGTGGTGATGCTGGTGGTGGTGCTGTGGAGGTGGTAAATCTGGTGATTCCCTTTGTTTTTTTTGAAACAAACAACATACTACATGGAATGGTTTTTCATTCCATTCTCTTTCATTCCCTTCGTTCATTTCATTCCGTTTACCCGGTGCGAACCAGCCGGCCCCTTAATATAACCTTTTCAATTCACCCTATTCAACTAAAATCATCTTTCAACTCAATATCATTTCTCTTTCTCTCCTCTAACCACCACCTTCAATGGAAAACACCACCACCTATAATGGCAACCACCACCACCGATCTCTACTCTCTCTCCCTTTATCCACCCACATATTTCTCCTCTCTTTCTTCATCTCCCTTCGTCATCTCCTTCTCTTTGCATCTGCCTCCCCCTTTATCTCCTCTATTTTTGTTTCATCATTTCCACTAAAGCTCTTGAGGTTTGTATGGTAAAATAAAGTTCTAGTTGATGATGAGAAGAAAATAAATTGTCTTTTTTTTTTTTATCCTTTTCGTACATATTTTAAGGTTGTTGGCTTTTTTATTTTATTTTTTTGTGTGTGTGGATAGGGAAGGGGTTTATGGTGGTGATTTATCCGGTGGAGGTAGTCGGTTGTTTTTGTTGGTGGAAGTAGTTTTGGGATGAGGTTCAGTGGTGGCGATGAGGGTGGGTATAAGGCTTGGGGTATGGGTGAGGTTTCAGGAAGAGTTAATTTGGTTATAGGTGGTTGGGAGGGTGTTTATAAGGTGGCTAAGGTTGACGACGATGATTTACGGGGGCAAGGTGGGGCCAGTGTGGGTTTTGGGTGTAAATGTTGGGGTGGTAAGAGTGAACGTCAAGATATTGGTGGTGGTGGTGGTGGTGGGGTGGGTAACGCGATTTCGGTGACTAGGTTGGATGGGGTGGCCGTTTTAGTAGGTGGCTAAGTGGCTTTGTGAGGCAGGCGTTCTGGGTGTTGGGATGGGTGGCTTAATTAAATCATCCAACTTTCTCCTCCTAGCCTTACTCATCTACCCTTCCTTTTGCTAATCTACTTTTATGAAATTTTTTCTTGGAAATTGTGTAACCAAATTTGTTGCAGATAATACGAAACGGAGGAAGTATAAGGTGCGCACAAAAGTCCTTGGAGCCTAGGTTCAAGGCGGAGGCACAAACAAGTCTAAAATAAGAATTTTAGGTAAAAGGGTCATGTTTCCAGTAGCTAGGGTTCTTCGAATGGAGTTGTTGATACACTCGATACAGCAGTTTACCTCTCCTCCAATATTAAGGCGCCTATACCTTTGCATCCTAGGAAAAAGTGTACATATACGAGACTTTTGTAGGCATTTGTTAAATCATAAGGGTTAATACAAGATTATAGAATTAACAAATACTTTAATTACATAGTTTAAATATAATCATGGTTTAACAACAAAGCCTCGCCATTTCACATTGTAAAGCATATTTTATTAGCCTAGCAAAAATTGTCCATATCAACAAAGGTTGTTTCAAAAACCCGCAATCTTATCCAAATTAAATGTTCCCCATATCACCCGAACATTATATCTTGTATATTAGTCAAAAGTTACTTCTTATTTAAATATACATTGAAAGAATCCCCAATCTCTCATCATTAAGGACTCTAACCTTCTACTAATCTACTCTAACTACTTAATATCAATATTGTACAATTATTTTAAATTCAATAGCGTGCAACAGTGACACGATCCGCGTTCAACTCATCAAATCCGTTCATATGACATCGCAACAATTCCCACAATCACAAATAAGACCACATTTTGAACCATGCTTATAATTTAACTGAATTACACCATAGAATTGCTATAAGCTACGTTCACCGGACTCAGCCGAATTCCCAAAGTGTCCGTGTCGACACGACACGACGCGGATACGGACACGAAATTCGTGTCAGATTCAGTAGTGTGCACTCGGACACTTCAGAGAGAGGCTGAAACCCCATTGTTGGTCGGAGTTTTGTGATGGACTCCATTGTTGCCGGCGTGTAGCAACCACATGAATGCATGATAAAGAAATAGAGAGTGAAAGACTGAGGAGTGAGGGCTGATAAAGTGATAAGAACGAGGTTTTGTGGTAAGTGGGAGTGTGGGACAGCTATATTGATAAAGAAAAAGGGTGGACAGCCGTGTGATGCTCTTCATTTTGGTTATATTTTATTTTTTAACCACTCAACCTATTTTTTTACTTAAAATATTTTGATTTGGTAGAAAGTTGTAGTTACTGACGACATTTATTAGTTTTTTAACTACTCAACCTCTTCACTTTTAACTTTTAACTTTTTTTTACTTATTTCACTTTTTTTTACTTATAATATTTTTTTTGCACAAAATGAAAGTGTCGTGTCCCCGCACCCATGTCCAAATACAGGACAGAGTCCCCGTGTCCTAAAATTTTGGAAATTGACGAATCAAACACTCGGACACGTGTCCGTGTCCGACACACGTACCCGAGTCCATGTAACATAGGCTATAAGCATGGTACAAACACCTTAAGACTCGTAAAAAATGACAACAACTTCTTTTACTTTAAAGTTTTAGTTTAGCTAACAAATTAACCAAATCATTATTTGTTTACAAAAATAGCTTATGATAATTGAATAAAAATTAACAGGATTTCCTCTCCTAGTAGATTGACCCCTAATTTGCTTAGTCTCTGCTAACATAGGACAACGAGCACTTGTTGTATTGTATAATTTTAATTCATCATAAACCCATTCATGGATTTTGAAGGTTCTCTTTTTCCCTTCGTTAAACACCATACATCAGTAAGACGACCTTTTCAAAGTTTCATGACATGGAGAAATGGCAGCAACTTACAGCTAAAAACTTTTCAAACAATCTTTTACTTCTTATTATCTTCATCAGATATTTCAATAAATATATTCATTCTGCCATTATCATTTAGGTCCCATAATTATATAATCAAAACTATGCCATATTGCCATCTTCAATGTAACATTTGAAACTTAGTATGATGTAATGTTGCTAAGAAATTTACAACTACATACTAATCAAATAATCAAGGAGACTATTTTCTCATTAAAATAATTATAAAAAATAATAATAATAATAAAAAAAAAAAAAACCATAAAGATGCTAAACAAGCTTGCTTGACCCTAAAAGAGTTCCCAAATTTTCAGTAGTGAAATTATATAGAGTAAGTTCATTTACCAGCAAAATATTATTAAGAATAGTTCTCTTGCCTAAATATATGAAAGTAACGGACAACTTAACTCAAAAAACATTAGGAACATCTCATCTCCAAATCCATTGAATTGTCATTACCAATAAAGGGAATTTAGCCATAAGGTTCTTCAGGTTCACAATGAGCCAGGGATCAATCAATCAATCAATCAATCAATCAAAGCCTTAATCCCAAAAGTGGGGTCGGCTAACATGAACCAAATATGATTATTCCGTGTAGTCATCAACATAAATCTTTCTCCTCCATCCCTTACGATCCAAAACTTCATCCTCACGTAAATCCATGCACTTCATATCCTTCCTCACTCCTTCCAACCAAGTCATTTTTGGTCTCCCTCTTCCTCGTTTAATCCCTCCATGATCCCACTCTTCCACTCTTCGCACCGGTGCACCCACGGGTCTCCGTCTTACATGTCCAAACCAACGCAGACGATTTTCCCTTAATTTATCTGCAATGTCTGCCACACCAGGGATCAAAATCCAATAATTAGAGCAAGTTTAGCCCCAAGTCGGTGACATCATCAATTTGAATCTTAAGACATATGCTTAAGACTTTTCCCATTTTTCTTCAAAAATCTCAAGTAAGTCTCAAGTTGAGTCTTGAAATTCCAAGACTCAACTTAATACTTGAGATTGGGACCCACTTCACCCACCTCTCTTTTATTTTATATATCCCTTTTTTATTTTTACACTTTTCTACATATAATATGTCAAATATTTAACTCTTAAAGTGATAAATTTGTGTAAGTTAGTGAGTATTAACAAGAATTTGATGACATCATTTTCAATGGGGACCACCAAAAATGATGTCGCATCCAAGTCTCAAGACTTGGGGCTAAACTTGCTCTTAGTCTAGCCAAATCTAAGTAACATATGTTACAATTAAATAAACATGAAAGAAGTTACACGTACCTATCCAGCACTCCAACCTCGCACATGGAGATATCTTAATAACATCAGGTGGGTCACAATTGATATTTAGACATAGAACAAGAGCTGCCATTACCGTCGACGTCTGCAAAAATATATCGGTATTGTAAGAGATGGATCTACTGACAAACTATAAAGTGGTAAGCATTGAACAACCACATCTCATCCTAGGAAAAATCAGAGTCATGATAGAAGGAATAAAGAATGTCAGCACTGCACATTTAAAGTCAATATACATGTATATCTGATTCAAAATCAAATTCTGAGAAATTTCTGTGACCTAAAACATGAAAGTATAATAATAAAAAAAATAAAAAATAAAAAAGGTAATGTTTGAGTAAATATTCAACAGCCAACCCGATGATTGGCAACTAGGATCAATTTCAAAGTGATGAATTTCCAAGTACTAAATGAGCAAAAAGTCAGAAACCATATTATGAGCATAAATTTCTATGCTGATACTTCAAGATTGACATAAAACCTAAGCCATTATGAATGATAAGAACAAGCCAAGCCCTTGTCCATGCATAAATTCCTGAGCCAGCAGTTAAGGTCAGCCATCCTTATCCTGCTCTTTGTTTACTTGTATCCACAAAAGCAATATCCAAAAACACAAAATCTAGCTTTCTCATTAGTTTCTTCACCTGTATGATGTCTGCTTTCCAGAAGATATCTCCCAATGGCTAAAGCACTAGCAAATCACCTCTTCTCCAATCTTCACCCAATCTCTCAAGTCTATGTCGAATTGACCAAAAAAGGCAACTCTTTCCATTCCGATACATGGAACCAAACATCATAGGAAACTACTAACCAAGTGACCAGGGAAGAATGAACTACTGGACACATTATCTTACCAACAAACAATACCAGAGTGCATTTCCAGGAGAGCTCAGAGAATTTTCCAATTTCAGATGATTAATACTTTGGAGTATTTCCAAGCTGGCAAGCTCTTTATAGGCTAAAAAATCAATTTCTATAGTTGTCTTCTTAACAGCAAATTATAGACATTAAACATTTAAGTACTTAATGAGTCTAAAAGATTCAACAATCTGTGGTTTTCAATATAGTTCATCTCTCCATTTAATTATTTATATCATTTTTCACACAAATCCATACAGCACTGTTAGATTCTCCCAGTTTCTGAATCTAATGCACTCCATTGTACATAGTAGTCATACCACATTGCATTCTCGATGAATACTGCATGAGTAATGTTCACTCTTGACAAATTTGATTAACTGAAGATAATCTCAACACAAGCAAGGTTCACTCTTCACAAATTTGATTAATTGATGATAATCTCAACACGAGCAAGGTTCATCATCCACAAATATGACATATGGACTTCCTAAAAGTATCACACACAACTAAGACTCTAAGAGTATATCATGTAATCCACTAATTCGAAAAAATTGAAGCTCAAGAACTCGTTATCCAACAACAGATTTCTAAAATCTCAAAGAAATATACCCAAATTCTACCCAATTATTAAAACAAAATCAACATTCACAGATATTCATACATTATACAATTACCCAATTCACATATAATTCTATTCACACAAGATGAAAGCAGCAATTACAGCTAAAACAAAGCTACTCAACACTGATATCAAAGTATCAAACCCCGTCTACATCATTGTCCTTACGCCTCTTTCCGCACCCAAAAAAATCAAATAAAGCAAAGCAACTCAACACTCGGAATCAAACCCGTCTACATCATTGTCCTTACGCCTCTCTCCACACCCAAAATGGGATCAAACCCCGTCTACATCATTGTCCTTGTGGCTCTCTCGAAATAAATTGAAACAACAACAACCAAAAGAAAGATGATCTAGGAATATAAATAGAAATCTTACTCGATCCTTAAGCCGCCATTTTGAAACAAACCCACTATCAGAGGGAACAGAATCCTCGTAAAACTCAATACTTGGAGGAAAATACATCGTACCACCGGCGCCACTGACGCTGGCGGTGTCGGAAACTTCCTCGGCACGACTTCGATACAACCGGAAATCGGCAACAGAGGCACTCGAGCTCATGGAGTGAAGGTCCATTTTCTTGGTTTAGTCCTAACATGATTTAAGGTTTTATTAACCCAACATACTTCGTATTAGCCACCAAATTTGACTCTCTTTAAAAATACGGAGTATATATACATTAAAATTGACTTGATAGTCGAGTAGTCGACTCCGTTAGGAAATTATTCTTTGGGTTTATAAAAAGTAGGTTTAGGTCTTTAGGATATAGCTCTATTTGGTAACAGAATAGCAAAAGCATAATTACAATGTTTTATGGATAAATACATTTTAGAACATGTTTAGTATTCACTAGATGAATTCCGTGCGATGCACGGTTTGTTAGATTTTTTATTTTTATTTTTTTTATATTTATGTGCTAAAATTTGTTATATATTTAGATAAAACTAGATATAAGCCCGTGCAATGCACGGTTCTAGTAAATCATTTTATTTAATTTAAAATTTTGTATATTTATGAAGACCATTCATTAGATATATGGATAATATTCTTAATATCATAAGATAATTTTATAATTTTAACACTTAAGTTATCTGTTGTTGATCTTAAACCTTATTAATTAATTTTGCTTATGTGACAATTTAAATTTTTAATTAAAAAATGACAAATCTTGTTTTTTTTATGAGGATGACCTAGTTTGTCATGGTGAGAAACAAATGACATTTTCGTAAATAAACCAAAAATTCTATTCAATTTTATTCAACTGTGGAGCCCACAATAATGAAAAAGTTGTTGATTTATTCACGAAAATTCCCCCATGAGAAATGAATTTCGTTTCTCACCATGAGAAACAGGGAATTTTCCATTTTTTATTGATTAAAATAAGTCTTTTTCCTATGAGATTTTTTTTTATATACTCGTTATGTTTAAAATGTTAGTCTAATTTATAATCTTTTAGCTATTTAAAATTATGGGGAATTATATAGATTTAGATTTATTCGTCTACATTATTAAAATCAAACTTTTATAATATTTGCTAGGGAGGGATTAAAGATATTTACGATAAAAAATTTGAATCCATATATGTAAAAAAAAAAGATAATTATTACTTAGTTTTTTTTTAAAAAAAAAAAAGAAGATAATCATTTGTTTTTTTTATTTTAATAATATAAATTTTAATTATTCACTATTCGTTGTTTTTACCTATATATCTTATTTGTCACTTTTGCTTAGGTGGCGAGTAAATTTTTTAATTCTAAAATAAATTATTAATCTAATTTTTCATTGGACAAAATAATACATTTTCTTATGTGGCGAGCCGAATGCTCTCGAAATATGCCTACTTTATTTATATATACTAGATGAAAGCCCGTGCGATGCACGGTTTTTTTTATATATAAATCTCAAGAAAATATATTTTCGAATAGATTCTAATGTTTTTTTTAATTATATGATTTATTTTACTATCTAATAATTTCAGACAAAAAACACATAATATTTTAATTAAAGTGTTATTGCCTATTACAAAAAGTTTTTTTTTTAATGTAATTTATAATTTGACTTTTTTTTTTATTGTTGTTTTGTATTTTATTGTGGTTGTTAATTATATGACTACTGAATTTAAAAATATGAATAATTGTAAATATGATATCTTTCAAATTTTTTTTTGTAAATGTGATATTTTATCAATTACATATTGGGATAAAATCTTTAATATGAAAAGATATTTTTTTATTTTTAAATGATAAAAATCCTAAATCATTATTCGTTGTTTTTTAAAAGATAAAAATATTAAAAAATAATAAAATCATGTATACTATTTATCTTCTATTTAGATAAAATCACCACCTTCGTTCACACCCACATCGCTTCCATATAATCAAAATGGATAAATAAAACATGTTAGCAAAAATAAAATTCATATAAAATTAATCCTTATAGTCTTATAAAATAAATCAATATATATATCTACCGGGAAGTGAAAAATTGTTGTGAAATTGATCTAAAAATTTTAATTGTACAAAATCAAATCTAGATCTATACATTGAATTTTATCATCATCCTCAATCGCCCGAACAATAATATTTTAAAAAATTAAATCATTATTTTGTTGTTGTGCGATATTGCTTCTTATTTGTAACGATTGAAAAATATCTAATGGCCTGAACTTTTCTTTCAATTTATTTTGGACGAAATTGTATAAAGTTGGCTTTAATTGAGGCATGAACGCAATGTAATTAAAAATAAAAATTAAGTTAATTTGAAGGCTTGATTATGCTACCAAAATCACAAAAAAATTGTTTTAATCATAAAATTAATTAATAAAAACTAAAAAGGTCTATAAAAAATTTAAAAAATGTAAACGATTTATAAAGATATAATACCTCTTCGCACTTTGATTTTCCAATAATTTTTGATTGAATTTAATTCTCTGATTTAATTAGATCTACATGTAAAAATAAAATTCAATAAACAAAACATAAACATATAATCATTAAGTTTTCCAAATAAACACAATGTAAGCAATAATCACAATATTGCTAAATTCCATTTAACACATGGAATTTAAAAAATTAAACTAATTAAGAATTACACAACCACTGATGACCTAAAACGGACACAAAATTCGCTTGATTTGGTTTTGTATTGATATGAGATTTTATGTGTGTCGTAGAATGCGTCAATTTATAGTGGTAGGGATCACAAATTTTAATTTAATTACAATTAAATAATAATTTTTATTTCTTATCATAAACACTATAAAGATTATCTTAAGATGATTTTTTTAAGAGATAAATTTTAGTTTTTTAAATAAATTAAATCCTCATAAATCATTATTCGTTGTTTTTACCTAAGTGACAAATTTCTTAAATCTCATTCGTCGCTTTTATTTAGGTGGCAAGTGAATTTTTTAATTCTAAAATAAAATAGAATTCTAATTTTTAATTGGTCAAAAATATACCTTTGCTTATGTGGCGCGCCGAATGCTCTTCAAAAATGCCTACTTTATTTATATATATTAGATTAGAGTTCTAATATGAAAAGATAAAATTTTATATTTAATTAATTTAAAGTTAAAAATATGATTCGCCAATTTTGCCTACGTGTAATTAAAATTATTTAATTCTAAAAGAAATTAATAATCTCGTATTTAATTGGCTACTACTAAAATTTATTATCCTACATGGCGCGCTGAAAAAACTAAATCCGACGTGGCTCTCTAAAAACTCGGGAAAAAACTCTCCTTTATACATATACTAGTTTTGTGCCCGTACGATTTCCGGGTTGTTTATTGAATTTAAAGATAGATTTTTAATCTATGTGTCAAATTTAAAATATACTATTGATACGTTTATTGATGTGCTTTTGTGACGATTTGCTATCTAGTATACATGTTATGATTAATACTAATGTTGGTGGAAATGTTCGATTTAATACATTACAAAAAAAAAACAAATAATAAATTAAATAAGATAAATGTTCAAAGCCCGTTGGGTTGACCCGAACCCAAAACTTTGGGCAAGGGTTGAACATTTCTTGACTTGTAACATATAGTGACCCAATCCGAGATGACTCACGACCCGACCCTAATTGACAGGTCTATGTAGTAATAAAATTCTATTAATTGTGAAGTATATTATTTAAAACCGATTAGTATATATTATAAATAAATGTTTTACGCTTTAAACTAATTCCTTCGCTCCCAAAAAAATATTATGACATAAAAAATAAATTTATATGATAATTTTTTAGAACTATAATCTAATTATTTTTTTGAATAACATTATAATATAATTCAATTTGTATCTCTAAAATATTGGTATTTTATCGAAAATAAAATTATGAACTTAAAATTTTATCCTAAAATGCTATCCAAATAGAATTCTAAATTAACTTTTTTTATAAAAAATCTTATGAAGTCTATTTAAATCTATCCAACGTGACAGGATACTTGGCGAAAAGTTGGAATGCCAAGTGTCGCAACATCGTGACCTGGCTAAAAGTTTAGCTTTATATATTAGTTAAGTTATATGACTAGTTTTTTGCCCCGTGCGATGCCCGGGTTGTTTTTTAAATTTTGAAATAAATTTTTAACCTATATGTCAAATTTCAAAATATATCTTTAGTACGAAATTAGTTAGGAATTGATATGCTTTTATAACGATTTAAACTATGTAGTAGGCATGTAAATGACTAATAATTATATTGGTATTTTATGAGAGTGAGGGATAGCTCAAGTGGTTAGAGCTTCCCTCCCGATTCTAGGAGGTCTTGGGATCAATTCTCAATAAAATTATAATTTAATTTATACCTATGAAATATTGGTAAAAGTTGAAATGCCAAGTGTAAAGTTTAGCTATATATATTAGTTATATGATATATATTAAATTAGGTTGAAAATTGATTCCCGTAAAAAAAAAGTTGGAAATTGATTCAATTAAATTATTACTGTTGCTATGTAATTGTTTAGAAGGTTTGTGCACCTAGGGATGGCATGTGGCTATAAAAATACGGGTATGAGTCCAACTTTAACCGCTAAGTAGGCGGGCATGGTACAAAAGTCATACGCATACCCATTGCGAGTAGTGGGTAGGTGGTGGATGATTGTCATACCCGCCCAATCATCCACGAACCTGCCAGTTACCCACCTACCGGCCTTTTTTTTTTGGGGGAGGTTTAGGTGATAAAAAACAATATCGACATCTAACATAAGGTCCCATCCCACAACCAAAAACACACAAAAGGTCAATCATATTTTGCCACTTTGTTTAAAAGATCCTTTCTCATAAAATGGGTAGCATAAAATTAAAAGTTACTTTCTGATAAATTTTCCAATGAATTATACTCCATAGCTAAAGTTTTGTATTGCATTTTGAGGCAATTTGGAAACATATCATAATGTTATAAAGATGTCAAAGATCCATCATGATGAATTGCACTTTAGTTACTAGTTACACAATTTTTTTTTTGTCATGGTTAAAAAGGAAGCAAGAGTACATAACATGAGTAATGCCACACCAATTGAATGATTTCATAACAATCTCATAGACACTCTAATTTCCACCCTACATCAAGTGCAATGGATGCTTTGATTAGGTGTATCCTATATTTAAGGATAAGGACTGAAACATTGAAGCATGAAGCTGTAATATGAACTTATTAGAGCTAAACTGAACAAAACAGAAATGAATATTTTATAAGAGAAGGAAATTAGGAGCTGAACTGAACTGAACTTATTAGAGCTGAACTAAACTGAACTGAACTAAAAATAATCGTATGAGAACATGCCCTTACGCTTAAAATTGTTACTGTCGATTCATTATTAGTTTCAATTTTTCCTAAACTATTAACCAACTATCTTCCTTTTACTAACTCCAATTCATATTATTTTCAACTTTGGAGGACACACGAACTCCCATACAAAACATGGATGCATGTGATAAAAAGAGAGATAGAAAAAAATGAAAATCTAAAATAAAAAGAAAACATTTGTTGCAAATAATATGTAACATTCATTTTCGGCAAAAGTTGCAAATAATATAAAACTAAGGTAATACAATTTTTTAATACTCCAACTATCTCAATAATAATCTCTTATTTTATAAGTCAATTAAATTGTCTAAAATCATGTGCCG
Source organism: Chenopodium album (assembly GCF_948465745.1). Taxonomy (NCBI): domain Eukaryota; kingdom Viridiplantae; phylum Streptophyta; class Magnoliopsida; order Caryophyllales; family Amaranthaceae; genus Chenopodium; species Chenopodium album. The sequence goes on along the minus strand of NC_137836.1, from coordinate 1,373,124 downwards.
ATCAAAGTATAACACCTATTCATTGCTCTCATCGAGTGGACTCACCATAAATCATATTTTATTAATTTCATATTCTCTCTCTTCCAATTCTCTCAGCTATTTTTGTTTTTTTTACAATTTTATATCCTTCGACCTACCTCACTACCTCCATATTTTATTACTTTCTCCAATATTTCTTAAAGCTCTGCGCATAGAGAAATGGAACAAGTATTTAAAAACAAAAAGAGTATATCGATACCAACAAAACACTTTTGTATTCGTTGATATCACTGAAATAAGGTTGTTGGTATCATGATGATATCATCTGAAATATAATGAAATACCAACGCGTGTTATGAGTTTTTTTTCCCCAAGTGCGATAAAAGTGAATGGCGAATATACCCTTATTATAATTCCTCCCAAAATGATACCGAAAAATGGTAGTTGACCGTCAATCATCAAAGATTCAAAGCCACGTACATAAAATCTCAAAATATCTTTGTTACACGGCTAATTGAAAACACTACTATAGTACACATCATTTGAAATGTCCGATACATATTGAACACGTGTCAACAGTTGATTAACACGTACAACATACACCATCAGCCACCAGCCCACCACCTATTAGAAGTACTCCGTAGTAGTCTTTCAACAAATGAACTAATGAAGGCACACATGAAAGGGAGCAATGCCGGAATTAAACCCCTATAGGACGTGGGTCCGATGAGTCACGGTCTCATGGCTCGATCACATGACTTATAATAGTAAGGGTTAATAAAGGTCGGACCCATTCCAATGAATTCTCCCTTTTATCACTGACTAAACATTTTTGTAACTTAGTAATAACTAGTTTGCCTATGTCACATGGACCTTCTTAAATCTTCTCAACATTATTGTTCATCTTCAGTATTTGTATGCAGTTATATGCTATGATTGGCCTCATGATTCTTGTTTTTGGTACTCTTCTCCATGATTTCTTCACTTATTTTGTAAGTGACGCTTTCTATCCCTCGATTATTATATTATCTTTTAGTACATGTGTACATAAAAGATACGACGTATTGTACTTGTGATAATTACATAACACAATTCTTACACCTTACAATTAAATAAAAGGATTTCATTTCGTTTCGAGTAAGTACAGGATACAACGTATAACATATTGTACTTGTGAGCTCACTAGTCACTCCAAGCCAATAATATTTGGAGTACGGTTACTTTAAATATGTACAAGATTTACATCAAATTGAAATTAAACAGCTTGTAATAATGATTGAACATAAACTAATCCTACTTGATTAGAGCTACTTGATGTGTTTTTTTTTTTTTTTTTTTTTTTTTTTTTGGACGGAGCTACTTGATGTGTGTATAGTTTTTGTTTATTTGTCTAATTGTCTGTAAACTTTACCCAAAAGTTAGCTAGAATGTATATAGAAATGGACAATCCTAATTAAAAAGTGTGCATAGAGAATAATGGAGAAAGTACTCCGTATAACTTTTAAACCGCATTGATTTATAGCTTTTAGACTGCATTGGTTTAAAATTATGAGTACGATTGTTTAAAATAAACACATGATAATGCTTTACTCAATTTAGTATTTAAATGTTTTGGTAGAAGTGGTGTATCTAACATAATTGATTCTCCATATTTGTTTGGCAAAAGATAAGACCAACTACGACGTTGAAAGCCTAGATGATCAGCTATGAAAACAAATTCAATTCTTTGTTTAGCCGTACAGATTATCATATATATACTCTTTTCGTCTCAATTTATTGATTAGTAAACATTTCATGTTCACTCTACTGCTAGCTTTTTATTTCCTCTGTTTCAAAATAATTACACCATCTGCTTTTTTACGTTCTCTAACATAATAATTTCTAGGTAGTATATTATCTTTTATTGTACATTAGTGTAATTTCTCTCCCGGGGGGCAGAAGCAGCAGAAGATGTTTTATTTATATAATTACAGTAAACTAATTCTTTTATCTCTCACAAATAATACCTTGTTACACCTGATTATAAAGTCAAAGTTTCTAAATTTGACCTCTAAAAAAGAGAAATGGTACGGTACAACTTCATTATTCAAAATGTACAAGTACTATGAAATCAATAGAAAATCCAACCAAATTATGCATTAATAAAAATTCTCTTTAAAAGGGGGAAAAAAAAAAGTATACTGCTGGCGTAGTTCAATTTGCTAAGAAAGATCTAAAGTCTCAACAATGATAACTAAAGTAAAAAGGTTCTTGGAAGATATTTATGTAATCAATTATAATTTTAAACTTTCTAATGATGATATTTTATATTTGTCCTTACTCGTAGTACTAATCTCTAATGATATGGAAAAAAAGTCACTAATTAATCAGTCAAAATGAGATAACTAAGGTAGGTTTAATTCACCTAGTTTCCCACTAAGTATTAATTTCTTTTTGATTGTACATTATTATTATCTTCTATAATTATATACTTTATTAGTAGCTAGCCTAACAAGAAAGTTCTACTCTTGTTACTTCAAGAGGAACCATAATTCCAAGAGGTAGGAGTTAAGGTTTGGTATTCTAGTATTTAAAATCTAGAAAAAAATAAAGTATAATTTCGATGACTAGGTTTGAAAGCAACCGAAATAAAAAGATGCTTAATCCATATCTCATACATGGAAAATGTTCTTATCAAAAGATGGATCTAGAGTGCACGATCTCCTCATTTTCGTACATTCGATAATATAAAGATGATTTTTATCTTAGCTCAACTGCTCAATAATCAACAAAAAAGACATATTCCGAACTACACTTATATATGCTCATCTTGTGTGTAACTGATCACACCGTATGGCCACTTATAAGTGTTGGTAAAATAACTGTTGAAATCAATAACAAACAATAAAGATTAGAACTTTTCTGGATTGAAGATCCCAAACTCACAGTCGCGCCGTGGAACAATAATCCACTGCCTTAGAAGCGAAATACGCCACCACCGGTACAAGTTTCCTAGTGACGCACGCCCCCCAAGTTTAGCGCAACTCTCTCCGTAATCCGTGCACCCGAACTCGAAGAGTGGAATTGCTCAAGAACTATTCAGTTCTCAAAAGGTAGGTTTGTGTTTTCGGCTAGAAAAGTGAATAATGTCACGAAAAGGTAAGACTCGTATTTATATGAGTCCTAGAAAAAGAAACACGTAATCAAACCGACCTAGGAAAAAAGGCGGGCCCGATCGGGCGAGTTGCCGCCCGATCGGGCGCGAGATCAGGTTTTCCAGACGTAGTGTCGCGCCCGGTCGGGCGCGACACCGCCCGGTCGGGCGATCTAAAATCCCCATTCCGGGCGAGCCATCGGGCGAAGCCGCCCGATCGAGCTCGTCAAAAACTTGAGTCCGCCGTCCGGTCGGGCGAAGCCCGCCCGATCGGGCGCGAGAGATCTCGTAGAAAAACTCTTGTCCGTCGCCCAGTCGGGCGAAGCCCGCCCGATCGGGCGCAATAGTTCCCTATTTTCCTTGACCACCTTCGCCCAATCGGGCGACAGCCGCCCGATCGGGCGCGAGTCATCCGATTGCATTACTATTTCCAACAATCCCCCACTAATGCGGGCGGATCTTCAACATGAAACCTGAACAGTAAATGAAAGTCTTAGTACTTAAATGCTAGTATCCAAAGGCTTGAACTAACACATTAGTGCACAAGGTTTTCAACACTTCCCTAGTGAGTATCCTAAGATTTGAACTCCTAGGAGCGAGGAAGGGACCTTGAATGCACATACCTTGACTTTAGAGCTTAAGCAACTCCGCCAATCTTGGCCAACACTTGGGCTCTCATGAGTACTTCAGGAAAACAATACTTCAGTCTTCCCTTGAGAGAGGCCACCTCTCGTACTCACGTAGGTGTTCATCCTATGTGTTACTCACACATGTTCCCAGCAAATTCAAAGGTCTTTCCCTGCAGGCTTAAACATGTTTAAGCACCTTGCAAACCTAAGAAATCCATGCAATGGAACTAGAACATTAAGAACATAAGTTCAACCCTTCAATTTCGATGTCATTATCTATCCTGTTTTAGGAGCCACTGGGACAAAAGTCTTAACTCTTTAAGAACCTCCACCTATCCCTGCTCAGAAAACAACTGGACTAATGACATTAAGAGATAAACTCACCCTAACAGAATCAACTTACCACCCTTATAGAGTAATAGATTCAAACACATGATACACATATAACAAATCCACATGATTCATTGCAATGAAACAAAATAACCAAAACAGGTTCTTGATCTATTATAATCAATGTATCATGTCACATAGCTAGAATAGCTACCACTTCAAGTCATTACAACAAAGGTCCTAAACCCACACCAGCTGATGACTCCACCACTAGTCTACGACTCAAACCCTTAGTAAAAGGGTCTGCCAGGTTTTTCTCTGTTCGAACATAGTCCAACGAAATAACCCTATTCACAATAAACTGCCTCACAGACTCGTGTCTTACTCTTATGTGCCTTTTCTTACCGTTGTAAACGCTATTTTTAGCAACACATATAGCGGCTTGTGAATCACAATGCATAGATACAGGTGGTGACGGCTTCCCCCACAAAGGAATATCAATCAGCGAATTTCTCAACCAATCTGCCTCTTGTGTAGCAAGATCCAATGCAATGAACTCAGCTTCCATAGTTGATCTAGCTATACACGTCTGCTTACCAGACTTCCATGAAACTGCACCCCCACTAAGGGTAAACACATAGCCACTTGTAGAGCTTGTTTCATCACTATCCGTTACCCAATTTGCATCACAATACCCTTCAAGAACCAAAGGATGACCAACAAAATTCAATCCCCAAGACATGGTTCCACATAGATATCTGAGCACACGCCTCAAAGCAACCCAAAGTTGCTCACTAGGACAATGAGTATAGCGACTAAGTCTACTAACAGCAAAAGCAATATCAGGGCGAGTGCAATTCATCAAAAACATCAGACTACCAAGCACCTTAGCATATTCAGTTTGAGACACACCGTCCCCCACATTTTTCACCAAAACTCCAGAAGGATCAAAAGGAGTTCTCAATGGAGGCAAATCAAAACAGTTAAAGTTCTTCAGAATTTTCTCCACATAATGAGACTGAGATAGAAAATACCCTTTCTTGGTTTTAGTAACTTTAACACCAAGGATCACATCCACCTCTCCCAAATCCTTCATCTCGAACTTTGAATTTAAATATTTCTTAGTTTCATTTATGACATACATGTTTGTGCCAAACAGGAGCATGTCGTCAACATACAGGCATAATATCACACATTGCGCACCAAACATCTTAGAGTACACACATGCATCACTACCATTGACAACAAAACCAAAACTAAGAATAGCTTTATGAAAATTTTCATACCATTGCTTCGGAGCTTGTTTTAATCCATATAAGGATTTCTTTAGTCTGCACACCTTATTCTCCATCCCAGGAACTACAAAACCCGGAGGTTGCTCCATGTAGATCTCCTCCTCCAAATCGCCATTCAGAAAAGTTGTCTTAACATCCATCTGATGCACAATCAAGTTGTAAGATGAAGCTAAAGCAAACAAAACACGAATGGTGGCAATTTAAGTCACCAGAGAATAAGTATAAAAATAATCAAGGCCAAATTTTTGAGTGAATCCTCTTATCACCAATCTAGCTTTGAACCTTTCCACGGTGCCATCGGTTCTCATTTTTCTCTTGAAAATCCACTTGCACCCAATAGCTCTGCTCCCTTTTGGCAGGTCCACAAGCTCCCAGGTTCCATTTGACATGATTGAGTCAAGCTCACTGTTTACAGCTTTTTTCCAGAAGGTTGCATCCACTGAACTCATAGCTTCTTCAAACGATTTCGGATCTTCATCCACAACCTGTAGACACAGCATGATCTCATCTAAATCATCTTCGAACTCACCTATATTTCCGCACTCTGCGATAAAGGCTGTTAGGAAATCAGGTCCAAAGCTTGTCTCCACTCTTTGCCTTTTACTTCTCCTAGGTTGAATCTCACTTTCAATCCTAGGGGAAGTATCTTCTGGCTCTGTAGATGAAAGAACTGAAGAAACATCGTTAGTAACTAAATTTTTCTTCAAAGGAAATACCTGTTCAAAGAACTCTGCATCACGAGATTCAGATATAGAGCGATCTTCCAGACTCATAAACCTGTATGCGGCACTATTCTCAGCGTAGCCAATGAATACTGCATCATAGGTCCTAGAACCTATAGTTGAGCGCTTGAACGATGGATAGCCCACCTTAGCTAGACACCCCCACACTTTCATGTGATTTAAGTTTGGAGCATAACCCTTCCATATTTCATAAGGAGTCTTGTCTAACTTCTTGTGAGTTACTCTGTTCTGTACATAATTAGCTGATAGAACCGCTTCACCCCACAAATTGTCTGGCAACCCGGAACTTAGGAGCATTGCATTCATCATTTCCTTCAAGGTCTTATTTTTCCTCTCTGCCACACCATTTTGTTGCAGAGTATACGGGGCCGAAAGTTCGTGAATGATACCCTCACTTTCACATAAGTCCTTGAGGAAATCGGAGCCATACTCTCCACCCCTATCTGAGCGAACTCTCTTTATTTTCCGCTCCAACTGATTTTCTACCTCTGCCTTATACACAAGAAACTTGGACTCAGCTTCATCCTTCGTCCTCAAAAGATACACCCTATTTTTTTCTAGAACAATCACCAACGAAGGTGATATAGTAGCGTTTCCCGCCTCTACTTTCCAAGTTCTTAAAGTCTGCTAAATCTGAATGAATTAGCTCAAGTGGTGTGGTCTCTCTCTTCGTGACAGATTTATAGGGTTTCTTCACGAATTTAGACTCCGCACACACTTCACATTTTTCAAATCCATCTAATGACATATTTGGGAGCAAATTTAAACTTTTCATTTGTTTCAATTTTGTTGCACCAACATGACCCAACCTACTATGCCATAATTCAAAGGACTCAATAATATAAGCAGAAGTAGAAATCTTATTCATTGAAGGAACAGTTACAATCTCAAGAACAAATAGGCCCCCACTAAGGTAACCCTTTCCGACATACTCCCCATTGCGGGTTAACACAAGTTTATTAGCATCAAAAACTAACTCAACTCCTACTTTGTTCAACAAAGCACCAGAAATTAAATTTCTACGAAGAGAAGGAACATACAGCACATTGTGAAGAGCCAAGGTATTCCCTGAAGTCAGCTTCAGAACCACTTTGCCCTTTCCAAGTACCTCAGAGCTGCTTGAATTTCCCATGTAGACTTGTTCACCTTCCTTTGCATCTTCCATACTGACAAACAGTTCCTTGTTAGCACAGAAGTGTTTAGATGCACCAGTGTCTACGATCCATTCACTGTTGTTCTCAACCAGATTGACTTCAGAGACAACTGCAGCAATGACATCTTCATCCTCATTCTCAACCAGATGAGCATGACTCTTGATTCCTCCACTCGATTTCAGATTTTTCTTCTTCTTGTTTTTGCATTGTGAAGCAAAGTGCCCCACTTCACCACATGACCAACACTTGCCAGTGACTTTCTTCCCAATCTTGCCCTTAGCTTGGAGATTTTCCTTCTTCTCAGAGTTCCCCTTCTTGGCACGATTATCACTTGTTTTCTTGTCAGAGTCAGCACCAGATTCAACAAGGTTAGCCTTGATTGCTAACACATTCTTAGGCTTAGAGGAAACATCCTTAAGCCTATTGGCTTCCTCAATCTTCATGTGGCTCACAAGTTCTTCTAGGGTTAGATCCCTCTTTTTATGCTTGAGGTGATTTCTATAATCAGACCAGGAATCAGGCAATTTTTCAATCAAGACATTAGCATGAAGGATTTCACACATCTTCATACCCTGAGCAAGAATTTCAGCAACATAATTTTCATACACATGGACTTGGTCCATAATAGGCTTTGTACCAACCAATTTGAAATTCAACCAATTTCCAGTCACATACTTCTTTTTCCCAGCATCATCAGCACCATATTTCTTCTCTAAAGACTCCCACATCTCCTTAGCAGATTTTATATTGACATACAAATCAAATATGTTGTTTTTCATGCTGTTCAACAGATGACCTCTAACGAATTTATTATCACGATCAAATTTCTTGATTTCAGATTCATTAGCAATAATAGTGGTAATCCTTTGACTAGAACTAGATTCTTTATTCTCAGGACCAGGAGTACTAGGAATTTCAATCATGGTATTGGTTTGCTCAATGGGTTTTGGAGCATCCCTAAACAAAACATAATCAATCTCTACTTGTTCAAAAGCAATCAACATCCTTTGTGACCATCTCTTATAATTAATTCCATCAAGAGACTCAACCTTAGACAGATCTAGGTATAGACGAGTTTGAGAATTGCTAGTCATGATATCAACAGAATAAATCAAATTCTATTTCGCTTCTAAATTGTTGGTAAAATAACTGTTGAAATCAATAACAAACAATAAAGATTAGAACTTTCCTGGATTGAAGATCTCAAACTCACAGTCGCGCCGTGGAACAATTATCCACTACCTTAGAAGCGAAATACGCCACCACCGGTACAAGTTTCCTAGTGACGCACGCCCCCCAAGTTTAACGCAACTCTCTCCGTAATCCGTGCACTCGAACTCGAAGAGTGGAATTGCTCAAGAACTGTTCAGATCTCAAAAGGTAGGTTTGTGTTTTCGGCTAGAAAAGTGAATAATGTCACGAAAAGGTAAGACTCGTATTTATATGAGTCCTAGAAAAAGAAACACATAATCAAACCGACCTAGGAAAAAAGGCGGGCCCGATCGGGCGAGCTGCCGCCCGATCGGGTGCGAGATCAAGTTTTCCAGACGTAGTGTCGCGCCCGGTCGGGCGCGACACCGCCCGGTCGGGCGATCTGAAATCCCCATTCCGGGCGAGCCATCGGGCGAAGCCGCCCGATCGGGCTCGTCAAAAACTTGAGTCCGCCGCCCGGTCGGGCGCAGCCCGCCCGATCGAGCGCGAGAGTTCCCTATTTTCCTTGACCACCTTCGCCCGATCGGGCACGAGTCATCCGATTGCATTACTATTTCCAACAATAAGAGAACGAATAAAGTGACATTTATAACACTGATTAAGTAACTCCTGTAATACTGATTGAATAACCTCTAAAACACTGACTGAGTAACCCCTTCAACAATGATCAAGTAATCATTATTAGGAATTACACTAACTAAGTAACCCATATGATGATGGTTGGTCACACCGTATGACTAGCCACGGTAAATATAAAAATTTGTGATAAATAATATGGTAATTAGTTTTGTATGTAAGACCATAAGTGAATTGGAAGCTCTAAGTTGGAAATGTAACTAAAGTTGTATAATATTTTGTGCCTTCCTTCTAAGCATATAAAATGTAATCTTAGAAAAATACTTATAATCAATTATATAATTTTTTTTTTTTCTTAGTTGGTAGTTTGGTACATACGGTCCAATATGGAGCTATGAAAGTTAACACTTAACAGATGTTGAAGAATCTCTTACAAAATTTTCTTAAAAACTTTTGGGATAATCTAATAAAATACTTGTAGATTCAAGCTTTTTAATTCTGATCTGAGACCTAGAATAAATTTGTGAAAATTGAATGATATCCCCCACTTAATTAACTTTCCAAGATGTTCCCTTCTAAAAAGCAAGACTCTTTGGATTTTTGTAAGTGGAAGTTTCTTTCTTTAAAACTAAACAAATAAATAAATAAAATTAGGAGAGTTATAAATATTGAATGTTGTCAATCTTGTCACATAACTCCAAATCCTTCATAAGCTTCAATTACAACAACTACAAAATTAAAGGGATAGATATATAGTCTACACGAATTTAAATAAATTATCATGAAACATTAAAAATAATTTTACAAAAAAAATAAAATTATCAGCTCCTAAAAAAATTATCTAAATCTCATTATACTTCTATTTTGTTGAGAGTTGGCCTTAAAAATTTATTGTCAAAAAAATTTTAACATGGAAAGCAAAGTTACAAACAAGAATATACGTACATACATATAAGTACAGTACACAGTTTTACATGGATTTTATTAATTCGATGGTTTCTCATAAATTAAGAAAACAAACTCTATTAAATCCAAATGTCCTAGAACTTCGGAAAAAAAAAAATCACTTAGTAATGGTGATAAATTGTGTCAAAAATCTCAAAGTATTTTTTATGTATGTTAATCAATTTTTTTTATCCATAAGTTCACATTCGTTTCTCCTCCCGCTCTTCTCTCCTTTTTTCAGCTTTGCTCTTGTGATACACGAAATTGAATAACAAATTATTTATTTAAGTATTGTCATAAGTCAACTTTGTCACCAATAAGGAATGTAAACAACATATCAGTTTAAATTCCATTTTCATATATAACTGAAAGCAAGAAGAACAATTTTTGTATGCCACATTAACGCAAAATGTCTACTAATCCGCAAACAAGGATAAACGTCTATACACTTGTTATTGTCTAAACCTTTAAAGTGTATCGCTTTAAATTAAAATAATAAAATTGTATCACACGTTCACTTTATTCCTACATTGTCCGTCCTTCATATTTCCTCAGCTGCTTAAATCACTCCACACCTTCTCCACAAAACAAAGAGGGACCAAAAGTTTGGTAATATTACCCCATCTAACCTTCCCTTTTCCCAGCATAAAGGAGGTCACACTCTACTTGTGTCTTTTACTAATTTCATCATCTTGATAAATAACTTGTTTTATTAAAAATAAAATATTAATTGACATCCATTGCTTTAATTAAAAAAGAGTAATCAATGATTCTATGGTTGATTTTAAAAATAAGAAAATACATTTACAATTAATTTTAACATGGAAATAAATTAAATATCAGCCAATAAAAAATTAATATAATGGTAGTCAACTAGTCATTCTAAGGATGAGTACCATAGAATTTTTATAAGAAAATAGAAATAAAGAAAAGACTAAGGCCATGTTTGGTAATTGGCTTTTTAATGGCTTTTTGGTTAGCTTTTGGCTTTTGGCTTTTTAAGGTGGTCAAACAGCCAAAAAATGTGTTTGGTAATTGGCTTTTTAGTCAGCAAAAAAGCTGGCTTTTAAGCCAAAATGAAAAAGCTGCTTTGAGTAGCTTTTTTGTTGGCTTTTGGCTTGTTGGCCCACAAATTATCTAATAAACAGCCAACAACCACCAATTAATTTACCAAACACTTTTGTAAACAGCCAACTTAAACAGCCAATTTCAAAAACCATTATAAACAACCAAACATTCCAGCTGGTCAAACAAGCCAAGTGAACCAGCCAACAGCCAACCGCCAACAGCCATTTGTCAAACAAGGCCTAATACTCAAATCACTCCATATATGCATCCCTTACTACCATATATAAGAAAATAAAATAAAGAAAAGATTAATACTCCATATTATTAACACCGACTGATATATACGTGTTGTCATCATATTTCAGACGTATACTATTGAAATGCATTTAATGCTTATATACAGTCTAAAGGACTGCTACTCTTGTATACTCCAATCTAAATAAATCGTAATTGTTTTTTAAATAAAAAAACCAATTGTCTACTAAGCTACTCACAATAATTAATTTATATTGGTAGCATTCTAGCTTTCATCAACTTTAAGATATTCTAGAAACCACAAGTATATAACCGTACCACTTCACATCAAAACAAACAAACGTAGGTAAACCAAAAAATCTCATACTATAAATTTAAATCATTCCTCCTATATTTTTTTTCAAGAAATTTTCACTTTCTAGAAAAAAAAAAAAAAAAAAACTACTACCCCAAATTTTAAGGGAATCATCTAATTCTACCTACAAAAACTAGCCTCTTGGTCCCCAATTTGGATAACAATTAACCAACCTTTCAACTATACTACCTTACAAATACACTTACAACCCCTTCTTTTTTGGCCTTTCTTATATTACACCTCTTTTGTTATCTCTACTCTTTGCTTAGCTTAGTTTAGCTTATCCATTTCTCTTCTTCTAAAATTCTCTCTTGTTATAGCTTGCTATGATGATGCACCGGAAGTTGTTGGAGATCGCGGTAGCGGCACCGACTACGACGAATAACCGGACGGGAGCACCGTCTAATATGGATACTCAGTTGACTCAAGCTAACTTTGACACCAACATGGTGATCATCTTGGCTGCTTTGTTGTGTGCTTTGATATGTGCTCTAGGGTTGAACTCTATGGTGCGGTGTATTTTAAGGTGTGGGCCACGGTTCGGGATGGAGACCGCGGAACAGGCGGCCGCAAGGATGTCGGCCACCGGGCTAAAGAAAAGCGCGTTAAAGAAAATACCTGTCGCCGTCTATGGGGCAGACGGGAGTAAAGGAGGGTCATCAGACATGAGTATGGATCCAAGTGATGACACAGAGTGCCCCATTTGTCTAGGGGAGTTTATTGATGGGGATAAAGTGAGAGTGCTTCCTAAGTGTAACCATAGGTTCCACGTGTCGTGTATCGACACGTGGCTTGGGTCCCACTCGTCGTGCCCCAACTGCCGCCACTCGTTACTAGAGACTATTGGCTCTACGTCGAAGGCGGCAGGAGGGGACATAATAAACGACGGGGGTGGCCTACTGACGCCACCGCCACGTGACGGTGGCAACAGGAGTGGCAGACAGGACCACGTGGTGGTTGAGGTGAGTGGTGGGAGTTGAGTTAGTATTAATTGTGATTTTTATAGTTTATGTTTTGTGTATTGGTGGAAAAATTTAGTGGTCCTGTAAAAAGAAAGTTAGATTGTTATGTATTACAAAAAGAGGAGAAGCTTAGCTAAGATAGCTAAGTCAAATTGATCAATTACACCAGTCTTTTTTTTGTTGAGATGCCATTTTGGAAGGTATTCTTTTGACTATCATCTTTCATCTTCTATTTGGTGTTTCATTTCCTTTTGTGTTTTAATATTTTTTAGTTTTGTTACTTCTTAATTGAGAATTTTAGATGCTTGATATAAGCAACACTGAATTTGTTTTGTACATAAAATGGAAAATTGTAATACATGAAACAATGTATTGATTGGAGTACAATAATTGGTATATATAACTATACTTTGTATAGTAGTTTTGTTTTGTAGGTCGATGGCTCAATTAGAACTCTCTTGTTAGGTTATTGAGTGAATTATTGGAGATGTGTTTATGAAAATAGATATTATTATAGTTTTCTTCAATTACAATCCGATAATGTGATGGTTCAATAGAGTCTTGATGGTTCAATAGAGTCTTAACTAACCTTTTGGATTTTGTATTTGGGTCCATTATATGTATAGAGATTAATATTCAAATTTTTGTTTACCGACGAAAATTCATACAATTTTCTCTTTCAAGTGTAGTTTTCTCAATGTATCCCATTATTTAAATAATTTGGTTGTGTTGTCACATTAGAGGGTAAAAATACATTAAATTACGCAATTTGTTAGTCTTTTAACTTTGAAGTGAAAATTCCAAAAACTAACCTTTTCATAGATACAGATGGGTTGGGTGAGATAGTGAGAGAAGCACTCTATTATGTACAAGTACAATAATGGCTTTTCATATATTCTAAAGGAGTAGTTGTGCAATAGGCATTTGATTAAAAAGTACATGTTTACTTTATCTCTATATGTTTCCCTATATTATGAATTATTTTTTCCATGTTTATGTTTACAATTATGTATTGGTAAAAAATATATGTTCTTGAATTTGCATTTAAAAACAGTTTCATACTATTATGTTTCAAGGGAATTATATAGTGAAAAGTTTTTGTTCGAAATGAAATGATTCACGGAAACACAAGAAGTCAAGCATATACCACAAACCAATACATAACTCTTTTTAGGTGTAACTGTGTAAGGGATACGTTGTACCTACTTGAAATTCAAACACACATAACAAGCAATTAGCATTGCAACACGCATATTCTACACAATTTTGATCTTAAACGTAAAATTATAGTATACAGCTTTTCAACAACTTTTATAAGCATAGTATACTTCTTCCGTTTTTCATTATTACTTGCAATATTTTTCTTTTGTGAAAGCTGCATATTACTTGCAAAATACTCGTTTTTGGGATGTGTTATTAAATAAGTTAGAGCTACTAACAATAATTGATTAAATACACATTAGTGGAGTAATTAGATAGTAGTGGGTCCATGTCCAAGCTGTTGAGATAATTGAATTTGGCAGTTGGAGATACAATTTGACAACTTTGGAATATGCAAGTTTTCTGTGAGTTTGTCACATACTAGACATCTTTTGGCCCACAGAAAATATGGTTTAAACTAGTGGTCACCAATTTATCTAAATTAAATTTTGATCTTTATGATTTTAGATTCATTTGTAGGATTTTTAGTGTATATTGTAGAATATATAGGATACAAGAAAAAGATCTGTAGTTTGACACTGATAATTTAAAAAATAAAATTAAAAATCAATTTAGTAGTCATGTAATTTAAGAACAGAATTTTGTTGCACACTTGCATATGCTGAGATAGCCAATTAGCCTCACCAATGGGCTGGCTTTGACAGTTAAATCAATCTAGTCCACTTGAAGATTAGAAAGTGTTTATTTCTTCGATAATTGGCATTACGAGTAATTATTGTATGATCTTGAATATCTTATCCGTCAAGGATTTAGGTTTTACCGCTAACAATTGCACGTTCATATTGTTTTCTATCTTATAAAGCGTAATTTAGACTTGACTGGTCCAATTAACACTATCCAAGTTTGAACTAGTTAACCTAGTCATGTGACAAAGAAGTCCAAGTTGTTACTGATTATCAACTCAATTTAGCATGATAGCCTCAAGAGATTCTAAGACATTATGTATAATTGTTAGACCACATTATTGGTGAAACTTTCTTACAACCTCGTTCTATTATCAAAAGAGTTTTTGAACTTTTCCACAATTTATCAAACCTTATTGAAATTTATTGGAAAATTATCCATAGTACAAGTGATTAACATGAATTATTTGTTGCACATGGGTAATAATTAGGATTTTATCACGCGATTGTCAAATTTTGATTTATTTTAGAAACTATATGGATTTGCAGTAACAAAATCATTCAATAATTTATGTTTCAAAATATAAAATCATTTAATAGATTTATCTCTTACAATTTCTAATGATGGAAAATGAGCAATTTGGTACAAATTAAACTTGTAATTCTAGATTTCTATCGATTAGTTTTATTTTGTTTTTTTCCATTTGAGTCACATTCAAGTTTGATGTAATCTAATTCTCTAAATAGTGTGATCATAAACTATTAACTTAACTATATTATCATCATGACATGCTTGTATTAATCAAACATTAGTTGGATTAAATTTAATGCCACATACGTTCAGATCGGGTAATTCAGATCGGATATCATGTTTAGTCAATTTTAAATTTTTAGAGGTGTTATGAATGACCCATACTAGACCATATAAAACTCCAAAACCCTCAAATTTAAGACATAGATTTTGAAGCATCTCACCATCTTCATAAATGTATGTGTCTTCTTCTCATATGCCAAAAAACTTCAGCTTAAATATAGCTTGGATGGTATGTAGGCAATGTATCATTCAGCATGGGTGTGTGGCCGGTGCAAGGTTTCACAATTGTTCGGAGGAGAAATTTCGGGTGGCAAATTAAATAAATATTGTACTTGTTTCCGGACTTCAAATGTTAATATCTTTAGTTATCAATAATTTAATAACAATTATAAATTTATAAAGAGTAAATATTTAAAAACAATGCATTAAGACAAACATAGTGTTAAAAAAAATATGAGTATTTCAATCATCACATTATTTTCACTTATTTTAAAAAAAAATAAATAAGAGTTATTTCAAAAATAAGTTAAAAAAATAAGTTATGACAATTTTAGATAAGATAAACTCGAGAAAAATAAATCAGATGAATAAAATGGAACCTAAACAGAAATGAAAGAAGTACTATGAAAGGTACCCAAGGAGCTACTGGAAAGTATTCTTTCGTGTTCATATAATACGAAGCCGAAGTACAATTTAAGTGAAAAGGCAAAATTGGACACGTAATTCATGTCCAAAAATTAAATGAACGTTCATTAATAAATAAAATATATAATGGACCACCTCTTATTAATACATATCTACCAGCTAAATGATTCATTTAATTGACCAAGTTAGTAATCTCAGTACATAATCATACCACGGAGCATCAATGACAATGACCTTACTTTTTGAAGCATTTCATGTATAGTAATGTAGTTTTCTTAATAAAAATGTGCGACCTACATTTATTATTTCTTAGTTGATCATCTTATACCCGTACACGTTAATGAAAGCACAATGCTAATACTTGCCACGGTTTATTAGGACGAATGATGTCGACTAATTTAGTTTGTTAAATTTTTTGATCGGAATTGTATATTTAGATGAATTTGATATTTCATCTGATGTCTTAATTCTAAGCTTGTCCCATGAACAAATGAACAACATTAAAGAAAGTGAAAGATTGGTTAAAAGACCTAAAATAAAGTACAGATTGAGATTGTAAATTTTGAATTAACTTGCCGTTAAAGAAATGGAACAAGTAAATAAGTAACGCATGGCGAATTATTAATATGAGATGGAAATAATAGTGATTTTTCAAATTTATAAACCTAAGCTTAGTTTTATATACAACTAGTCTGCTACATACGACATATACTTACACACAAACATAGTATTTTGATATCTAACATATATCGAGTTTAAAACCACTCTTGATTGACTGTTTTATTCTAGTTAAGATTAGAATTAACCCTAGTTTATGTACTAATAATCAACAATTAATACAGCTACCTGAACGACTTGCAAGAAATAAAATCACTAATAATTAAAGAAAATCTAAGTGAAATCGATACAAACGCACTTATAGTACGTGTCACAAAGTTATTTAATTTCAATGATCTTAACATTTATACTCAACCGTGTGACTACGTGAAGGTCATTTTAGTCATCAATGCATTATGTGTACCTTATAGTTATACCTACTCTTTCTTAATAATAACATCAATTTAATTTAACAATCACTACACAAAATAAGAGCGTTATTTGCTGTTTAACTAGATCATTTAGCATTTTAGCAAGTTTATAGTGTATTTCTTAATTAGGACATAGCAAATAAAAGGTAATTGCGTTATAAACGCAATGGTGGATCTTTGCCAAAAATACTAGAGGGGTCGGGATTTAAATATTTTACCTCTCGCTCAAAACTAATCACTATGTTCTGATATGTTAAGAGTAAAATAAGTTTATTTAAATTCATTAACTAATTAATAACAATAATTTACTAGGGGTCGGGACCCAAAGGGCTCCGTGGAAGGTCCCCTCTGAATAAACGGGACTATGGAGTTCAGGAAGAGAGCTGATCTGAGGCTGATAGGAATAACAAGCGAGTCAAGGACCTTGTCATGCTGCTGACCTATGGCTTTAGACTTAAGGACCACCCGAACACCTTTGCTGCTACTCTGCTAGCTTATGTGCAATAAGATTGTTCTGGTCCCTTGGAATGTGGCGCATTCCGAAATGTTTCAAGATTTCATTTGCAGCAGATGTGCAACATCCATAACAGCAGCAGCTGATATTAAGAGACCCTTTGCTGTATTAAGTACTTCCTTGAGAGTCTTGAGTGTCCTCTCTTAGCCTTTTGGTGTCAATGTCGAACTTGGTTGTGTTGCAGTGTCTGTAACTTGGTCGAGTTCAACAATCAATACGGAGTAGTAAGTAAAAATCTTTTGGTTACATATGTTGTTTTGATTTGCCTCCAATCTGTCATTCTGGTTATAATCAATGCGGATCCTGCTCTTTATTAGTAGCTAAATTGTTCGATTTCGCTGACTTTCTGAGATAGTGTTTTAAATTATGTTTAGAAGCCTTGGCTTGTGCTAATCTAATGAATTCTCTACCATTTAAGTCATTTCACCTTTCTTTATACTGTACTGTATTTTCAACATAGTAGTGATTACTATCAATTGCCATAATTTTTTAGTTTCAAAGTACAATGAAGTTGAGATTGGCCATAATCGTCTATGTTCGAAATTTAAGACCTGTATAAAACATGTGGAAGATGCTACAAAGTGTTTCTGATTTCCTAGAATCTTCATTTTGTTTACAAGTTCGTCCAACAAGCTAGTTCATCAGGTGCTAAGCATTGGTGACTGCTGACTGGTAAAGGGTGGTCGAATGCTCAATCTCAAGGTCCATGTTTAGGTTGTGGGTTAAATACACAACCAATGCATTCCAAATAAAACATTCATTTCACCAAGAGCTTATAAATGTATAAAGACCAGGGATAACAGCAGATTAGTTAAAAACGCCTTCACAGCTTGAACTCTATTACATATGCACAAAGCACACATTTATGCAACACTTACTTTGCTCATTGCGTACCATCGAGATTAGGGATGGCAACGGATTAGCTAGACACAACTTCTAAGCTTGAACTCAACTACTTAAGCACACATTTATGCAACACATTGCTCATTGCGTACCTTATTTTCTTTCAATCCAGTTCATTGCATAACCTACTTTCTATTAGCCCAGTATGCCAGTTCACTAGTAACTTCTTTGGTAAGAGCGCAACACAAGGTAATGCATTAGAACATATTTAAGCCAGTGATCTGAACAAGAACAATCGAGTCTGTTTTAGTAGGAAGAAGGGTTTGGGTATTTCAATCAAAAAACAAATGCCAATAGTCAATATTACTACTAGCTCTTGTTGTAGTTACAATGAAAATAAAGACAAGGATACAAAACAAAGGCCACGCCCACTAAAAGCGCTTGAAATTGTACTCTTATAGCCTAATAAAGAAACCACTAAAACAATCCAGCCTGGGTGCCATACGTAAGCCTAGTCCTGATCCTAAGCAAAAGAACCTGAAGCACCGGGAGCACCAGGTGCACCGCCACCAAATCCTCCAGCTCCACGACCAAAGCCAGACCTCCTGCCACCCTAAATATTCAGAAACAAGCAAGTCAATATACAAAATAGTTTCATGAAGGATTCAAGTATAACGATATAAATAGATGACTTGCACCACTATTCTCTGGACTACAAAATACGTTGAGCTTAAAGCAAGCATATACTTTCAATCCATCATACAAACACACACAGTATACCGTTAAGGTGCTAAAACTGCTAATGGACAATAGTTCATTTCACAACATTTCACACTTCTTTCATTTAAAGAGCTCATTTTCCTTGTAGTTGACACAAGGGACATTTCAGCAAGTCAAAGCATTGAGGTAAAAACTGACCATACACACTTCATTTTAAACTCAATTCAATTAAACAAATATGGTCCAAAAAATAAAGATAGAAAAACTAATTCATTATTTGATTCATTCTGAAGCACAAAGAAACCATCAAAGTGAGTAATATTCCAAGAAGAGGATAATATTCAGTCACACAAAATAAAGAATATAAATGCAGAGAAAGCAATTAACCTAAAAGGTCTAGTACAACCAAAAGCTACGCAATTTTATTATGTGTTCAATATAGATAGTGGTGTGCTTCAAATCACTTACACTAAATGAAGGCTGGTAATCGGCTGGAGCTCCACCCTTCTCACCACCAAATTCACCAGGTGGACCACGGGGACCTGAACGGTATCCCTCACGGTCACCAAATCTTGGTCGGTCTCCTTCAAACCTGGGTGGGCCACTATACAACAGACAGCAAACCATTCAACATTAAAAAAACTATCACACCTAACATGAAAACCCTTTGCTGCAAAGGGCATATTACAGATAAGCAACAAGTAATATCATACCGTGGGCGATCACCACCAGGACCCATGGGACGACCAGCAGGCTTTGTCTGCTTCTTCAAGGTAGCAGGAACAATTTCTGATGGCAAGTTGAGGTAAGTCCTCAAAAACTCAATACCTTCATTCGTCAAGTACCAATAGTAGTGCATCCAGGCAAAGGTCTCACGGACATACTCCTTTGACTTAAAGCTCTGCATGAGCTTAATCACTTGCAGATTTGGGACATCGATGTCGGGGTGCTTTGCAAGATTGTAGTCCTTCTTAGCAAAGCATACACCCTCTGCGTTTACAAGGCGGCAAATTCAACAAGGCATGTATAACATCAAGCATCATTTTCACACACCCAAAACTAAACAACATAAATATAACACTAATTCTGAAACAAAAATCACCAATCTAACTCTGACGTTACGTATAATTGGCATCAGAAATCAATTAGGAATATAGTGAAATTAACCTAAATGTATCCAAAATTCACACCGCCAAGAAAATCAATTAGCAAGTATATACAAAATTAGCAACAAAATTCAATCTTGAAACTGCTATTAATTAATCCAATTAAGCTCAATTCACAAATCAAACCAAAGGATAATAATTTCTAACTGCCGTATAAACATTCTATAGCCAATTAACAAATTATATACACATTTCCAGAACAATGTTCATAATAACCAAATTCCATTTACAAATATACTCATCAAAATTTCAAAGAAACAATAATTATCTACAAAATAATCAAGTAAAATTAAGCTATTAACACATAACAAGCATACAGATTGATAGAAAATTAAGCAATAACAGAACTAAAATTAACCCAAAATCACAAAATAATTTATATTAAATCCATTCAAAAATTAATTAAGAAGGATAAAAAGACAGACCTTGGAAGAGGTACTTGCAGATCTCCTTACGATTCTTCTCTGGGATAATCTGGAAAAAAAAAAAAACAAAATCAAAATCAGAAAATCAATATAACAGAAATTGGAAAATGATAAGATGATAGAAATTTGCAGAAAAATTAAGGTGAGGAGAGAGAAAGAGATGAAGAACAAAGAACAAACCATGGCTGCGCTTGAGATTGAAGAAGCGAAGAAGAAGAAACAGAGGCGTAATAAGACTCAAGCAGCAGTGTAAAAAGATCACCTTCAAAACCCTAATTTTGATTGCGGTTTTATTATGCCAAAATTATTCAGGGCCTTTTAGGATTGGGCTGGGCCTGGTTGTTTTGTGCTTGTAGTCTAATGTTTGGGTCCAAAGTTTTTTTTTTTTTTTTTTTTCGGTATTCCAGTCAGTTCACCCTTTGGACTAATCTGGATTCAAGGTTTAATTATGGGTGGTTAGGTTTTAGTCTTCCCTCAATTGTTGTTGCATGGGAATATGGGATCAAACATGCGGTTCACCATATTAAGTGTAGCCCCAATCACCATTGCACCAATAGTTAATTGGTTAGGTCCAAACATTATATGAAAAGATGACTATGAAGGGTACTTGAGATTTGAGAATAATGTAAGTAGGGTACTTGAGAATACATTGGATATTATATGAAAAGATAGTGATGTTAATATTTTATTATAAAATAAGAAACGTGAAAGGAAAATAAACTAACAAGAAATAGTAGTGGATTTGAGTGATGATAGAAAATTAATATTTGATGAAGGAGGTTAAAAAAAAAAAAAAAAAAAAAAAAAAAAAAAAAAAAAAAAGAAAGACGTATAACACTTTAAAAAAAAGTTCTTAAAATAAAAGTGTAATACTAACATAACCAAAAGAGTAAAAGTAATTAACTGAAATCTTGTTAGATTAGTCTCGATTTCAGTTTTTAAATCAATGCAAGATTATCTCTCAATCTCAGTTACATATTTGAATTAATTTTAAGTCTAAACTAAAGAGTGATATGCTAAAAAGCCTAAATTAGATAAGTTGTAATAAATATGGAAAAACTTTGTTAAGAAAGAGGGTTTATTATAAACTTCGTTTTATTTTAACTTTTAAGGGTAATGGTCTGTTCTCTTCAGCTTAATTTCACTTCAGCTTCAATGAGTTCAGTTCATATCCTACTTTCCTTCGTTATAAAATATTCAGTTCAGTTCAACTCATTTCAGTAAATCAAAACAGGCCCTAAGACAAACTTAATTACCTAAAAAAAAAGGTAAGATAAACTAAATTACTCATCTTTTTTATTAATGGGAAACTTAATTACTCTCTTGCCTTTTGGTTCAAGAAATTCACAAAATAAAACTGAGGCTAGCTTTTGGTTCAAGAAATTTACAAAAATAAGTTGATCGAGGCTTATAACAACTAACTCCTATACTGAATCGTATTATTTTGCAACCGACTAGTAAACAATATCATGCATCATATCATATCTTATCCAACACAAATTAGGAAACCAAGATCATAAATTTGGTAATAATTTTTTTTTTTTTTTTGTAAGATAAGCTTCCTCTTAATTAATTTGCTAGCCAATATTCTCACCTTTTCTATATAAATAATAAGCTCTCTCCTATAATCCCCTTTTCAACTCTCAAATTCCAAAAAGCCAAAAAAAAAAAAAAAAAACGAACGTTGTTGATCATAATTCAACAATAATGGAAGAAGTAGCCGATAAGTCGTTCGAATTGCTCCATAAGTATGGCATCAAGATTTTTTGTGACCATAATATCGATGATAATAACAATACCAAACCCTCAAAAATCATCATCGAAGCTATTCTCATCTTTGAATATTATTATGAACCCATAATTTGTTATCGTACAAACGGTCGAAGATTGGTGAGTAAAAGAAAAATACCTATAATACACGATCATACATATAACCCTTTTTGCTCTTCATGTAGAGCAACTCTCTCTTACGATTTGTTTGTCTCTAACAAACAATTGCCTAAGAGCCAAGTGATGAAAAAGTTGAATAACATACGCGATAAGATATGGAACGTAGCTACGAGCATGGAACTAACCGATGGTATACACTATATATTTGAACTTCTTAATCATGGGATTGTTCGTTTTGGTCATGAGCAAGTTTGTGATGAAGAGGAGTTCGACGAGTGGACTAAAGATGGAGACGATGGTGATGTTGTGGAGGAGCAAGTACCATTAATCAAGGGGTTGGAAAGGGTTGATGTTGATCATGAAGATGGTAATAATGGTGAGCTCTTAGAAAGGGAGTGTGGTATATGTCTACAAAGTCTAAAGGTCGATAATAATGTTGCTAGGGCTAATGATGTTGGTGCTATAATAAAGTCTCTTGTGAAGTTGCCTTGCGGACATGTGTTTCATGAGACTTGTGTGCTTAGATGGCTCTATACAAATCATGTTTGTCCATTTTGTCGACTTGAGCTGTCTCAACATGACGGTAGTGATGATTCTGATGACGATAGTGATGATGATCCTGATGACATTAGTGATTGATAATTTTGATGAATGAAACTAGTATGATTTAGGGTGTTGATTTATTTACAAAATAGGTGTTATATTTGTATCATTTATGGTGTTAATTTAGAAACAATTCATAATAGTGGATGAGCTTATTTTTTTAAGTGTTTCATTGTTTTTTTTTTTAAAAAAAATGCTCAATTATTACGGATTAGAGGTGATAAAAAAAATAAAACCAACATCGTGAATGTTTTTTTTTCCACCCTTAATCTTACACCAATTTTTATACAGAATACGAAGTACCTTTTTTTTTTAGGTAAGAAAAATGAAAAAAAAAAAAAAAGGAAACCTTCCACACGAGGAGAATTCCTAATGCATTTGAAAGAATAAGAATTAAACTAGAGTTAGGGCATGTTTAGCTTAATTTCAATTCAGTTCAGTTCAGCTTAGTTCCTAATTTCCTTCTTTCATAAAATATTCAGTTCAGCTCCAATTAGTTCAGTTCAGTTCAGTTCAAATATATTTAGTTCAGTTTAGCTCAGCTCAATTCAGTAAATCAGAACAAACCCTTATTACAAAGTATAATGTCCATATTATTATTAAAGGCATGTTCTAATTTATTGAATTGAATTGTTTATGAAAGAAGAAAAATAAAAACTAAATTGAACTACTGTAATTGAAACTAAATGAACTGAAATGAAATTAAGTCGAAGAAAACAAGCCCTAAATCACCCGTATTTTCTTGCTACAAGTATTTTTTTTTTGACATTTTTAGTTCTTTACCCATCTATAAGTCTGTTGAAAGTTCACGAAACACGATAATGCAACATACTTCGCTCAACTGTTGAAACTTGAAAGTGCAACCATGCAACAACAACTGCAAACTCAAAACCAAATTCATCAACAAAAGAAGTTCAGAATTACCCAAAATTATTCCCAGAAATCCTAAATTAATTCCAAATTCGTCCGAAATTTTCAGTAAAATAGTGCCGAAGAAGTTCAAAATACCGTCGATTTCTTCCCAGAAAAGTGCTGTCAAATCGCAACCAGTTAGAAGTTTGTGGGTCGCTTTGCTTGCTGCAATGTTGGTATCTTTATTTCATTATCCTTTGCTCAAGTTTTTAAATTTTGATGAATCTGGGATTTCTGAGTTTCTTGATAATTTTTGGAATTATGTTGTTAAACCCAGTGTAGTATTCTCAGTAGTGAATTAGTGATTAATTATGATTTGATGCTGTTCTTTAATTGTGAGAACACTGAGAAGTTTCAGTGTAACATTTTCGAGTAGGATTTTAGCTCAATTTCTTAAAGACTGTTGATTTTTTTTTTGTTAATCTGATATGAAATGTTATACATGATTTTTAAACTTTGGTTTTTGCATTGATTGTATGATTTGTATCCATTGACAATTGTTGTTGCAAATTAACTGGAAACATGAGGATTTTAATGGAAGATTGAGGCAGGTTTTCTGAAAAAGATCGATATTTTGTTTTCTTAGGTTGATGAATATTGCTAAAATTATTGATATGATGGAGTATTCCTTTGCATCACCTTTGAGTAGGGGTAGTGTTTGATGGTTTAATTGTTGTTGCAATTTAAACTGGAAACATGAACTTATAGTGTTTGATGGTTTAATTCCGAATTTACATGATCGAGTTTTAATACCAGTGAGCCACATCCTATCATAGAAATTGGCCACTGCCCAGTTAATTAGGCATTGGGTTAGACATTGTTTTCTTCAAAATTAGGACTTAGTCGAGAATACATTAAAATATACTATGACACAATATCTGTATGAATCAGCCTGCATTACTGAGTACAATATGGAAACTACTTTGTATGATACTACAAGCCGAATAGCTGAGGATCTTCCTCAAAACTCAAGAGTTGCCTTTTGCGCCAATGCTTCTTCACCAATTGTACCACCACAGTGACACTTAAGCCATCTCTACCTCCCGTATGCTAGCGTGGTTTGTGATTGCCTTTCTCCTCTGCCTTCATTTTGGCCTACCACACAGCTTCCGTTCTTCCTAATAGCCAAGACTTTTTGCGTTTGCAGCTTCAAACTGTACCTTTAGTAGTCGTGTATATTGGAGAAATTATCTGTTTTGATGTTCGTCTTTTCTGACCATTATGATGAGTTTGGGAGCAAACATTATGATACTCTTCCAGCATGATAGAAGGCAGAAAAAGGAATCTCTGCAGATTATTATGAGTTTATCGTTATGTCACCTTATGACTTTTGTGTCTTCCAAACATACAAGGCCACCATTGAAAACTTTTGCATACTAAACTTCTATATTCTTGTGTAAGCAAAGTTGAGGTTTTATCTGCAGCCAAATGTCCAGACTTAATTTTATTAAGGCTCAATGCTCTTTTATTCAAGGTTTTTGACCCTATATTTCTGTTTCATATCACTGCCTATTTATGGTCGACAAATTGTCGGTAATCTTACTTCATGGTTGAAATTGGTAGAGCCAACAAAAACATCCAAACTACTAATGCTAGTGTTTTTTTGTTTCAGTTTCCTTTTGGTTTTTCGATGATGCAGTCAAGTTTTGGGTGAGGATTGCCTCAGAATTTACTGTAATACCTAACCCTCACTTCCACTCTGTGCTTAAGGCCTTAAGCCAATAATTGGTTTGATTTTAGGATGGAACATTATGTGGTATCACTGTGCTCTTGTGCTTATAGTGATCGCATCTGTATGCTTGGTTTATTAGCTGTGAATTCAGCCTATTGCCGTAGTAGTTGTTAAAAATTTGTGAAATGTGAATTATAACATATTATTCAAAAAATTTGGTGGTTCTCATGTTCAAAAGATTATGAGTTAAAATTGATTTCAAATATGAGATGTCTTTATGGACAACTGCTACGTAAAGTCGTTTGCCTGAATGTTACCTTGTGAATTAATTTTGTGTTCATTGTTGATCTCCCATAAGATTTTCTAGGTCAGTTACAACTGAAGTTTAAGGTTTATAACTTTAAACATGAATATGTTCTCATTTTGTTGTGCTCATTTCTATCTTAACATGCTAATCTGTAGGAGGAAAAAAATCTATGATCTGATTTGGAAGACCCTTCTGATATGAAGTAGATTGCTATTACCTGCAACATCAGTGATGAACACTTCTATGGATGGTATATTGGAGGCAGAGGAGCTGTCAACTTCTATAGATGGATTGAGTGATTCTGAGTTCTCTTCACAGGATTCTGCGGATGATGAATTTTACAGTGAAGCAGGCTCCCAAACCAAATTGCAATTCAGGTTATGTATTCCAATATGCAAAAGTTGGGGAATTTTGAATAAACTCACAATGACTAAACAGCATGTGATCTTTCTATTGCAGGAGTGTTGTCTTTAAGGCTTGTTGGAATGATGAAATGGGTATGGCTGAGATCATGAAACACAAGGGCAATTTGTTGAAATCAATGGGGATTAATCGTAATGGCAAGATATATCTTTCAATTGAAGAGACTCTGTAAGTTATTTGGTGACCTTTTTTGGCCCTGTCTTTTTTATCGTTGTATTTCCCTTACCTTAACAATGATGCTGCAAGGAATCAATATGATGCATACCTTTTTTTCTTTTTTCTTTTTTTTTTTCACTGCTTTGCCAAATGCCAAGTGGATTTTGTGCATGCCTTTTGATTTGTTGCCTTTTATTCTATGAGATTGTTTTGCTAAATAATCTTAGACCCTCTGACAACTGAAGTTTGTCAATGATTTAAAGTATATTTTTCGGGTCTGAGACTGAGTACCATGTGTACTCTGCTAACTGTTTATTATCGAATCTTAATGTTAATCAATGATTTGTTTAGATCAACGTTGGAAGCTTCTTTTATTAGAATGCCTTTAGTTGTACTAAAAGGAGCTCTTTTGCAGTCACTGAAACATAATGAAACTACTTTTTGGACGAGTCTTTTTTTTTTTTCCCTGATAAATTTTATCCAGCCGATGTTTTGGAAAAGCTATCGACACATCAGATATTTATGGAATTGTCCACATTAAAGATGTTTACCTTTATCTGTTTTAGTCTCTGATTAAGTGTTCAATATGATAGGTTTTTAGTACAAATAGGGGCATTGCTTCTTGTTGATGATAAAAATACTGCACTTTCTTTAAGAGAGATCTATCCGAAAGTTGAAGAAGACAAGAGTGGTTGCAGTTGGGAAGGTTTCAAAATATATCAGCATCTTAAGTCTCTTGGCTACATTGTAGGGAGGCTTGGCACTCCATGGAGCCTGAAGAGCGTAAAGAGTTGCACACTGGTTCCTGATAATACATCCGAAAATGATAATTCAACACAAATTCTAGTTGCTGGGACTTCCATTGTTCAATCATTGAAAAATTTGCAACTTAAGGAAGCAGGTCCTTATTCTGAAGATGATCTTCTAAATAGTGTTAAGATGACATTTTCTGAAAAATCAAGATTTGTTGTCCATTTACCTGTTTATGAAGTTTATCTTCCAAACAGCCAGTTCAAGAAGACATGTCCTGGAGATCCAAATTTTGTTGTCTATCCTTCCAGGTAAATGCTTCTGGAAAATAATCCTATTTTCTTTTCATAGCTGGAAATTTTGCAAATTTTATCATCGAGTCGAATGAAATTTCAGAAAGTGTCAAGCTTTGCAAAATCCTAGCACACACTTGTCTAAAATAACAGATGAGACTTATATCCTGAGTGTTATAGAACATAGAAAGCATGCAATATCTCAAATTTGTGAGGATCGTGAGAAAATATTGCATGTGGTCAAGTCAGTCAGAGAATTTGGGATATCATCATATCAGAGGAGCATAATTATTTTTTGACATGCTATTATGATGTAAGTTTCTGCTAGGAACTGACATGGCATGATTGCATGACATTAAGTAATCTAACTGTGGTATTATAGAGCGTGTTTGATGTACGAAAAACCAAGAAATAGTGTTATAAACTTATAAATGATAAATATGTTACGCTGCAGTCTCCTAGTCAATATCTCATTTGAAGCACTGCTCTTTATTTTAGATAAATATAGTAGGGTGTTTTTTTTTCCAAATGTATGCATGTAAATTAATTTGATATTGTGTCGTTCAGTGGCCATCCACCTTCACTATCTGATATCAAAGAACTGGAGAGACAAAGCAATGGATTTCCTTTCAAAATTGGTCATGTAGATGATGGACGAGTTAGTTTGTTCTCCTTTGACAAAATGGAGCTTCCTGTCTTATCGTGATTGCATGAATTATAGTTTCTAAGCACAAGGTACAGGGAATGGACAAAGACTTTTTTGCATTAATTTTGTGATCTCAAAAAATTTCCCTTTTTTTTTTATAATGTATTGCAGAAGCCTGGGTGGAATCCACAAGCATCTCTGTCATTCAGTGATAGTTTTTAGGTTTTGGTTGAGCTGTGTTAGTGGTTTGGTTTGGGCGCTGTAGTGGTGGCTGCGGAGAGGAGAGATCTAGTGGGGGTGGCGAGGCGGCATGGTGATGGCAGGCTGAAAGCAGTGATGTGTGGAGTGTTGGTGATGGCTTGCAGTTGTGGTCAGATGCATGGAATGGTGGCGACAAGTTAGCAGCTATGATCAAATGGGTTGCTACTTGCTAGTGGTAGGGTGGATGTCTTTGCTGTGAATAGCAATTCACTTCTCCTTATGAAAGCCTAACAATACAATTGAGATCGTCTAGTACAGAGTCAAGATGTTGATACTTGGTGATAAATTATAAAGGATCTTTTTATTTTTACCAAGTGTGAATTACCAAATCTATTTCTTTCCTTTTTCCCCTTTTGGCAGTGGGAAATCTTTAATACTACTTGTAATTTCTCAAGTTTATTAATGTAATTAATCAATGAAGATTATGGTTTGTACTCACTTGATTACATATTCTAATAGCATGATGATCAAAGGGTGATCACAAGCTATCACACTTAAATACCAATTTGGCATATGATATGAACTCTCCGACAAATTATATAGCATAATGATCAAAGGGTGATCACAAGCTATCATGACTCAAGTTTATGAGTAGACTTGATCTTATCGAACCCGATTTGAACACCCGAATTGACAACATATTATCTGTGTCACGAGAGAAAAAATACCTTCGTTTTTTTAAAAATAAAGAGTTACGGAGTGTACACTTTAATCATTACATTTATTTTCACAGATAATTGTGACATATTTTGAACAAATTAATTAACTAAATACGGAGTATAAAACGTTGTAAGTGGGATACTTGGGATATTATTATATGAAATGATATTGTGTGAAGTTACTCGTATATAAAAAGTAAAAATGTAAGGTGAATATAAATAATAAAAGTAATTGTGGGTTTGAGTGGCGAGTATAAGAGATAGGATATTAATATTTAAATGAAATAGCTTTCCTAAAAAAAGAATTGTTACACTTAAAAAATTGTCGTAAAATAAAAGTTTAATACTAAAAAAACGAAGGTAGTAAAAGTAATTGTTTAAAATCTTTGTATGGATTTTACTTTTGAAATCAATACAAAATTACCTCTCAAACCCATTACATATTTGAGTTATTTTTTAGTCTTAATAAACGAGTGATATGCAAAATTAGGTAGGTTGTAAAAAATAAATTTTGTTAAGAAAAAGGTTTATTATAAACTTTTGAAGTATTTCTTTCTTTCTTTCTTCTTCTTTTTTTTTTTTAAGATATTATAAACTTTTGCAAAACCTCATACGGAGTATTATGCAAATAAGATAAAACTTTTTATAAAAAAAAAAACAGATATAAGAAAGAAAGCTCAGAAGGATCCATTGGTAAGTATATAAACAAAGAAACAATCAAGCTAAGTTTATCAGAAAAATAGCAGAAATTTCATAGTCGATATATTTTAACAAAAACACAACATAAAATGTAAGGGAGAAACAAAAGGCAGATATGATCAGTTAATTACTCTCCTTTTTTTTTTACAGGAAATTTAAATTAATTACACTCTTGCCTTGCCCTGCCCTGCCTTGCCTTTTGGTTCAAGAAATTCACAAAAATTTTATCTTTAACATCATATCATATGTTATCCAACGCAATTTAGGAACTAAGATCATAAATTTGGTAAGTAATTTATTTATTAAGATAAGCTTCCTCCTAAATTCTTCTATACATATATATAGGTCTCCTCTAATCCCCTTAACAATATACACAATAGAAGTACGTACAACTCTCAAATTATTTTTTTTAAAATAAGTTGTTGTTCGAAGGTTAGTTCGTTCTTAGCTTGATCATCATACAACAATGGAAGGAGTCGTAGTCGATAAGTCGTTCGAATTGCTCCAAAAATATGGCATCAAGATTTCTTGTGACCATGACAATGATAGTAATGATACTATACCCCCAAAAATTATCGTCAAAGTTATTCTCATCTTTGATATTTATTATGAACCCATAATTTGTTATCGTACAAACGGTCGACGATTGGTGAGTAAAAGAAAGATACATATACCACCTAATTACGATCATCCTTTTAACCCTTTTTGCTCTTCATGTAGGGCATCTCTATGTTATAGTATGTATGTCTCTAGTAAATACATACCTAAGAGCCCATTGATGAAAAAATTGAATGAATTACGCGATAAACGAGCATGGAGCTAATTGATGGTCGTGTTATTGAACTTCTGGATCATGGGATTGTTCGTGTTGGTCATGAGCGAGTTTGTAATGAAGAGGAGTTCGACGAGTGGACTAAAGATGGAAACGATGGTGATGTTGTGGAGGAGGAAGTACCATTAATCAAGGGGTTGGAAAGGGTTGATATTGATCATGGGGATGGTAATAATGGTGAGCTCTTGGAAAGGGAGTGTGGTATATGTCTACAAAGTCTAAAGATTGATGATAATGTTGCTAGGGCTATTGATGGTGGTGCTATAACAAAGTCTCTTGTGAAGTTGCCTTGCAAACATGTGTTTCATGAGACTTGTGTGCTTAGATGGTTTCATACAAAAAAACATGTTTGCCCATTTTGCCGGTTTGACTTGTCTCAGCTTGACGCTAGTGATGATTCTGATGATGATAGTGATGATGATTCTGATGACGTTAATGATGATTCTGATGATGATAGTGATGATGGTACGTTCTGATGACATTAATGATGATTCTGATGATGATAGTGATGATGATTTTGATGACGTTAATAATGATTCTGATGATGATTTTGATGACGTTAATGATGATTCTGATGATGATAGTGATGATGATTCTGATGAATTCTGGTGACGAAGTGACGATGATTCTGATGATGGTATGATTTAGGGTGTTTGTATGATTTAGGTTGTTGTTTTTGATAATTTAGGAAAATGTTCATAATATGATGTATTTTTTGTAAGTGTTTCAGTGTCAGCATAAAAATTACTTAATTGTTACGGATTTACGGAGTAAGGGTAAATACAAGTTAATCTCTGGGATAAACAAAATTTGTTTATCACATGGCAATTTTGTAAATAATAAATCAACTACTTCCCATCCTTATAAAAAGTGGGAGAATACTCTTATGAATAGTGCATTGACATTTATATCCTTAAAAATGTTATTTTACATATTTACGTTCATTGAATTCAAAAGCCTTAAAATTGTCTCTAAAAATCACCAAAATTGATTAATTGATTGTGTTTATTTAAATGTTTAAAGCATTTTTAGACTCTCCATTTTTTACAAAGTATATAATTATTACTATGCAAATTTATATAATAAAATACCGTGTAAATATGCATAAGGTATGCTAATTATATCCTTTTTTATTTTGTCTCCATTAATGTTAATTGTTTTTTTTAAAAAAAAAAAAATTGGCTTTTATTATTGTTAGTTGTTTATAAAAAAAAAAAATATTTAGAAAAATATGCGGGTAATTTTACTTCTAATGCAGACATTTTTGCCTCTAAAAAAATTTGTTTACATATATTATGTTATCAATGTAACCAAAAAAAAAAAAAAAAAAAAAAAAAAAGCTTTCCGAACAAGACTAGCTATAGCGCGCAACGCACGCGTTAGCCACGCTAGTTATCAATAAAAGTGGATCCTACATTGATGATAACTAGATAAAGTTGTTGATTTATTTACCAAAAGGGCATGTGATAAACAAATTTTGTTTGTCACAGAGATTAAATGGGGCTCCCTCACGGAGTAAAGATGATCAATTGATAAAAAATCGGGGTTTTTTTTGCTCTTACTCTCACACCCATTTGTATACAGAGCACCATATTTGTCAATTCACAAAATAAAATAAAAATATAGTTTTTTTTTTTGGAAATTTTGACTTTTGCTACCTGTCAAACAGGTCAAATCCACTTTTGCTACCCATAAAAACTTTTATTTTATTTTACTACCTAACATATGCCCTTTTTTAAAATTTTGCTACCACTGAACGGAATCCGTTTATAATTCCGTTACCACCTTCATTACCACCTTCCGGCCACCACTCCCTCCTTTGCCACCGTACAAGCCTCCCTGTCAGCCACCAAAATTAAATCAACCACCCAAGAAACCAACCTTGCCCCCTCCCGTTAGCCACCCAGCTCCCTCCCCCGACCGGCGAACCCATCCCACCCCTTTTCCCCCACAAACGCAACCCAACCCCCTCCCTTTTCCCCTGCTGCCCCGACCCTAGCCACCACACCGAAACCACAATCAAAGATCCGAATCGCCGCAACCACCACCACTACCACCACGCTTCTGCAACACTTTGCTCCAAACCCTAACGAATCGACCCGCCTTAACCTTTTCGGCCACCCTAACCCCTAAACCACCACACCGCAACTTTTTTCGGCAAACTTATATTGATTTCTAGACGAGGTTCGATGGATCTGCGATTTGCTCTGATTTCGGGAATTGATGTGGGTGGCAGCAATTGGTGGTTTGAGTATCGGTGGTTGGGAATTGATTTTGTGCGGGTTGAGTGAGGAGGTGGCTGCAGGGGTTGCGATTGTGGGCTGTTATTTGGAGAGGAGCTGCGCGTGGTGGCTGATTTGGTTGCGAGAACGGGGAAAGGGAAGGGGGTGGGTTTGGTTGGCAGCGTAGGGGTGGGGGAAAGGGAGGGGGGTGGGTTCGCGCCGGCGCCGGCCGAATCTCTGGGAACCGGCCACCGACAGGGGGGAGGGAAGGGGTGGCAGTTGAGGGGAGGGGTGGCAGGGGTGGGTGGTTTATTTTTTTGTTTTTTTTTTTTAATTTATAATTTATAATTATTTAAAAAAAAAAAAAAAAAAAAAAAAAAAAAAAAAACTTAACAACGGATCCGTTAAGTTGTAGCAAAATTTAAAAAAAAGGCATATGTTAGATAGTAAAATAAAATAAAAGTTTTGATGGGTAGCAAAAGTGGATTCGACCTGTTTGACGGGTAGCAAAAGTCAAAATTTCTTTTTTTTTTTTTTTTCTAAAAAACAATTTTACCCATCTACTGAACGTTACCATAAGAATGCAACACACTTCACTCAACTGTTGAAACTGCAACAATGCAACAGCAACTGCAAACTCAAAACCAAATTCATCAACAAAAAATTCCATGGAAATTAAAAATCAAAACCAAAAATTTTCTTCTCAATTTCAACCTTAATTGTAACGCACACAATTCACCATTCTCTCTCCTCCTCAATCTTAAATTCCCAAATTTTCATCTCTTTCTTTGCTCAGATTATCAATCTTTTTCGTCATCAAACCCTAAATTAAAACCCAAATTTCTCCGATTTTTCAGTAAATTACTACCAAAGAAGTTCAAAAATACCCAAAATTATTCCCAGAAATCCTCTATTAAATCCAAATTCCTCCGATTTTTCAGTAAATTAGTGCCAAAGAAGTTCAAAATTCCGTCGATTTCTTCCCAGAAAGGTGCCGTCAAATTGCAACCAGTTAAAAGTTTGTGGGTCGCTTTGCTTGCTGCAATGTTGGTATCTTTATTTCGTTATCCTTTGCTCAAGTTTTTAGATTTTGATGAATCTGGGATTTCTGAGTTTCTTGATAATTTTTGGAATTTAGTTGTAAATTCAATGTAGTACCCTCATTAATGTTTGATTATGATTTAATGTTGTTCTTTAAGTTGTTGGCGAATTTGGAGTAGTGTGACTGTGTGATATATATGAGAAGTTTCAATGTAACATTTTCTGAGTTGGGTTTAAGCTCAATTCTTTAGTTTCTTATAGACTGTTGATTTTTTTTGTTAATCTGAAATAAAATGTTAGGCATGATTTTTAAACTATGGTCTTTGCATTGATTGTATGATTTGTATCCCTTTGATAATTGTTGTTTGGTAATTAATGGAAGATTGAGGAGGCATGTTTTCTGGAAAAGATTAACATTGCATTTGACTTAGGTTGATGGATATTGCAAAATTATTGATATAGAGTATTCCCTTGCATCACCTTTGGGTAGGGTTGGTGTTTGATGGTTAAATTCCGAGTATCCGAGATCGAATTTCGATACCGGTGAGCCACGTCCTATACTGAGTTAGTGACCTATCATAGAAATTGGCCACTGCCCAGTTAGTTAAGTTTTGGTTTAGACATTGCTTTCTTCAAAACTAGGACGTAGAGAGAATACATTGAGATATATGACACAATATCTATATGAACCTGCCTGCATTGCTGAGAACAACATGGAAATTATGATACTACAAGCCAAATAGCTTAGGATCTTCCTCAAAACTCAAGAGTTGCCTTTTGCGCCGTTGCTTCTTTACCAATAGTACCACCACAGCGCCACTTACTCCATCTTTGCCTCCGCATGCTAGCATGGTTTGTGATTGCCTGTCTCCTCTACCTTCATTTTGGCCAACCACAGTACCACACGGCTTCCCTTCTTCCCAAAAGCCAAAACTTTTCTCATTTGCAGCTTCGAAGTGTACTTTGAATAGTCGTGTATGTTGGAAAATTAACTATGATTTTCTGACCATTAGGATGATTTTGCGAGCAAACATTATGATACCCATCCAGCATGATAGAAAGCAGTGACCTTATGTGTCTTCCAAACCTACAATGACCACCATTGAACACTTTTGCATACTAAACTCCTATATGCTTGTGTAAGCAAAGTTGAGGTTTTTATCTGCAGCCAAATGTCAGACATAGTATAATTAAGGTTCAATTCTCTTTTATTCAAGGTTTTTGACTCTATATATCTGTTTCATATCACATTGCCTGTTCATGGTCGATAAGTTGTTGGTAATCTTACTTCATGGTTGAAATTGGCAGGACAAAAATAAAAAAACATCCAAACTACTAATTCTAGTGTTTTTTTGTTATTTTTTTTTTTTGGTTTTCCGATTATGCTTTTAAGTTTTTGTAGTGGATTGCCGCAGAATTTAGACCGTAATCCCTACCCCTCACTCCCCCTCTGAGCTTATGCCAATAATAGTTTTGATTTTATAATTTCAAATTGATTGGCTAAGTTATATTTGGGCTAGGTTCAGTAGTCTTAATGCCTAACATATTTATGTTTACGTATCACATATGTACTGATGTATTCGTGTTGATCCTATTGCTAATCACCCTTTTAATCATATCAACGAGGCCAAGCGAAAGTAGGTGTGGCGGGCATTGTAGATAAATTAAGGGAAAATCGTCTGCGTTGGTTTGGACATGTAAGACGGAGACCCGAGGGTGCACCGGTGCGAAGAGTGGAAGAGTGGGACCATGGAGGGATTAAACGAGGAAGAGGGAGACCAAAGATGACTTGGTTGGAAGGAGTGAGGAAGGATATGAAGTGCATGGATTTACGTGAGGATGAAGTTTTGGATCGTAAGGGATGGAGGAGAAAGATTTATGTTGATGACTACACGGAATAATCAAATTTGGTTCATGTTAGCCGACCCCACTTTTGGGATTAAGGCTTTGATTGATTGATTGATTGATTGAACGAGGCCAAGCGAAGTGAATTGATTGAAGGATGGCTCAGATCTTCTCCCTGTGGGTTTAAAACTTTAAATATCAAGGCACATACACGTCGAGTTCTTCTGCCTATACTTTAGTATCCTACCAAGGTTACAGTGACCACATCTTTCATTGTGAAAGGTTCAGCCAAAGTAGTACATCGGTGTCTTGACTTGTAAGAGTTTGTAACTGCATTATATGAATGGGGTCATCAGACAAGAAAATAGTTGTTGTGAGCTTGATTACTTTGGATTTGTGGAGAAAGCTTTGAAGAATGACTAAACTATTGCAGCACCCTTTGGTTGAAAGTAACAAGCATATGGACCACTTATTTGAGAACCTTAATGTGTTAAGTGATGATGTTTTTGACCCTTTTTGAGTGCTATAATCAGTCAGATTTGAAGCAAATGAACTATTGAAGCATACTGTAATCAATCAGTTGATCACCTGTCTCATACTATGTCTCATTATCTCTGATCTTACCCTCAACACCATCATCTATGTTCACCAATAATATTATACTCTGGGTCCTAGACTCCTAGGTTTGTGTCTTGACTATGTCTCATAATTAAAAGGGATACAGGATGGAATATATTCAATGTAAGTAAGGACAGATAATCATGACTCCCAACGTAGAGGTGGCAATTAGGTCATTTATAATGGTTCCGAGTCATCACATATCGAGTTTTGAGCTATGTCCAAAAGGATTGAATCATGTCTAGTGAAGTTTAGATTGATTTTGGTTTCAAGTCGGCTCTAGTGTCAATCTGGCTTTTAGGATCAAAAAATGATTACTATTATAGTATACACAATGATTGTCGAGTCAATTAAAAGTAGGTCAGATCTCTAGTCAAATGATTTCTTGTTGGGTTGGATATTTCAAGTAGTGATAAATCTTACTAGGCCTACTCTTAAGAATCTTAACAAGTTGTGTGTGCAGTGTGCACCTACAATCCCAAAAAAAAAGTTGGATTATACAAGTAAACTGGAAAGGCCCAACTGTATTTGCAAAAGTTGGTAAAAGCAGAAAAAGAGAAAAAGGTCTAAAAAGAAAACGTCGCCTGAGAGATTCGAACTCTCGCGGGGAAACCCCATGTACTTAGCAGGCACACGCCTTAACCACTCGGCCAAAGCGACTTCTTGTTATCAGCTGTATTTTAAAATTATTTACTTCTTATGAAGTATAACACTGTCATTTTGTGTTGGAATATATTTGAGATATTTCATGAATAACTTACATTGTCTACTAGGCTAGTAGGAATTTAGAATTTAAGCTTATGCTTAATTTATGTAGTTTAATCACATTTTTTTTATGTATATACTTACGAAATTGTTAGAGTTTATTAGATTTATTTAGAAAAGCTATAGAGATATGAAATAAATATGTTCTCTTCATCCTTAAGAAATAATTTTCAATAAAAATAAATTAAGCCTAGTTCAAGCCTTTTTTGCTCACTATAAAATTTATAAGTTTAAAAAAGAAATATAATGTAAAATTATACGTAAAATAATATCAGTTTAATAAAATTAATTTCAATTCAACAAAAATAAGGTGAAGATTTGCTTAAAAAAAAATAAGGTGAAGATAACATAGTCGTACTCAATACTTCCTCCGTTTTTTATTATTTGACCCGCTTTGACTTTTACATTATCACCACCCCTCCTTTGACCGTTTTTTGTGAATAATATGTAAGGAAAAATATATTCATGTAGGATCTTTTTGGATTCGTCTCAATAAGTACTATCATAATATATAACTTTTATAATTTTTAGTTATAGAGAATTGAAGTTATTGATCGTTAAAGTTTTGCATTGGCAAGCGTGATAAAAGAAACAGGTCAAGTAAAAAAGAACAGAGGAAGTATATATTATTAAGGTGCATATAAATAATATTGATTGATATTGGCTAAGAATGCTAAGATGGAAAGAAGAGTGATATATTATATGATTTATATCCATGAGGTTTAGTGTTCGATCCTAAATGAGACTAATATTCTGCAACAAATGAAGAATTGAAATGAATCTAGCAAAAATAATTTTTGTAAATTTTTCTCTTTAAAATTGTCTCATTTCCTCTCTTTTTTTTTTAAGAAAAAAAAAATTCAAATGTCATCTTCACAATTTTATGCTGCGTACAAATTAATGCAGAGTAAACCGCAAAAGTCCTGTATAAAATAAACCTTAAGAGGTGGAGAAAATAAGATGATACTCTCTTAATTCCTTTTTGTTTGCCCCATATAATAGTGAAAAATTTAACATACACTCATGGCCATAATAGCATATTCACTTTGTTTTGATATGGCAACATAATAATATTGATGAGAGTGAATGTCGTGGGTATAAGCTTACAAGAGCGAATGATAAAATATGTTACCTCTATTTCTAAATAAAATAGATTATAAATTCATAGTCATATAAAGTTGTAAACTTGTAACTTTGTAAGGTATATCTAAAGAGAAAATCAAACTAAAAAAACGCTAAGACACTACAAAGAAACGGAAGGAGTATTAATTTTAATGACAGAAGGTATCTAAAGATTTGAATAGCTAAAAGCCGTCTCAAATTCCGAATGGCGTCAAGCTCAAGTGAGTTGTACATAAAATCCAAAGACTATGTAAAAACATCTTAAACAATTTTTGAAATTTAGCACGAAGTGGGTCCCACTTATTAGAACAGGATCATACTACTTCAACTGGGGCCCACTAACACTTTCGTCTACAATCAGAATATACCTTTGCACGCGTGCTACCGCGCGTGAGGGTACATATAATATCATTATAAAAACATTAATTTAGTAAAATGTGGGGTCCACCATACTTATTTTGGACCGTCGATTGATTATCTTTCTTCTTCATCAAACGGCTGATATTAAGAGTCAAAGACCTCTTTCGATGGGTTTCTTTGACTAAATATACTGATAATGAGTGATGAAAATAGAAATAAAAAACATATGCTTTTTATAATTTTTTTCTTTATTTTTTGGATTTGCCTTTTCACATACTATAGTTTATTTATTTATTTAATTATTTTAATTAAGTTTATATCTCCGACCTTTGACTGGATTGTCACTTCAATCAAGGTGCTTTTCTTTGAAAAATTTAGACACCTACTTAATTGACATAATTGGCCATCGATCTCACTATTTTTATTCTAATTTCATCCAATTTCTTTGATTGTCTAAAATGAGCTTCGTGTCCTTATGAGGATTACTAGATTGTCATCGGTAATTCATACCGTCATACTCCTTCCGTCCTATTTTAATTTTATTAGTAACCGTTTTAATCAATATAAAGTAACTTGTTTTAAAAAAAAATTTAAATGAAATATGAAGTAGTACTTTTTATGTCTCGCTCTAATTTCTTATCGGTAAAAGCTTTAATTGTATGGAATACATCTTTGATTATAATTTTTATGAACTCTTGGAAAATTTTGTGAATGTCATTTGTGTAACAAGTAAGGAAAAAACGAGCTGAGGTAATAATTAAATACAATTATGTTGAATTCAACAATACGTGAAAGGTGAGAGTGATATTATTCATGCACGAATACATGATTTTGTATAAATTTAGACTAGTAAAAACTACTTGTAAGGTGTATGTCATGCAATGGCATGATACATACTTTATAAGTTTATATATGATCTAAGAATTAAGAGCACATACAAAAAAAAAAAAAAAAAAAAAAAAAAAAAAAAAAAAAAAAAAATAATAATAATAATTTAGACTAGTAAAAACTAATGGTTACACTTGTCATCTTTGTACCCCTGCTTTTATTATTCAAATTATGAAATTATAAGTTGATGTGCTCCATGATTGATAAATACTCCGAATATTACTAGATAATATTTAGGCCCTTTTTGATTCACCTTAATTTTGCTGAAATGAAATTATTTTTACTGAATTGAACTTATTTTTACTGAACTGAACTTAATTTTACTGAACTTAAATTATTTTTACTGAACTTAAATTATTTTTACTGATTTTCTATTATAATTCTTCTTTAAGAAAACTGAATTTTACTGAACTGAACTTATTTTTACTGAACTGAAATTATTTTTACTGAACTGAAATTAATTTTACTGATCTGAACTTATTTTTACTGAACTGAAATTATTTTTACTGAATTGAAATTATTTTTACTTAATATTATTTTTTTAAGGTGAATCAAACAGGGCTTTACACTTGTTATCATATTTAATAACTATACAGATTCAAATGGAAGGTGATGAACAATCAACATCAAAAGTATTAAAATTTATAACACCGGGAAGTATTTGAAATAATTATTTTTGTAACTACATACCCAAAAAAATGGAAGAGAAGGTTTGAGTTGATCATTCCAATTATAACAATAATATTTATGCTTCAAATGACTATATTAATTACTAGACAACAAAAATATTTGACAATGAAAGCAACTTAAAAAAATAGAACTAATAGATCTTAAAATTCAAATGTTAATCATGTCTTTAGACCATTCAAAACGAAACTTATTCAACTCGTTGTAAATCCATTTAACCTTTTAAACTCCTTATAATTCCTTGAATGATGATGGGGATGTTACTCAAGTACAAAGATACCTTTTAAAAAAAGTTACGTAATATGTTATATAAACAACTAAATATGTTATATTTGAACATAACTTAAATTTTCAACTTCAATCTTGTTGCTTGTAACACTTTATAGCTTAAAACAATCTGTCAAAATAGAAAATGTGACTTTCACAATCTATTTTAGCTCTTGTATAGATAAATAAAGAATCCCATATATATATTGATCTTAGCTTTTCGAATCCAACTTAAATTCAATACCAAGTATAATGAATTGAATGAACCAGATCATTAATAACACTTGAGACGAGTGCATAAAACCCATAAAAGAGGAATGACACTATCAAAATATAGGCAAAAAAACTTGCTAGTTATTATCATGCATCAATTTTACTAATGATAATACCATAAAATACAACAACTACCCATTCAAAGAAGCAACGCTAGGGTATTAGGAATTTATCGTCACAATGTTATTCATGTGCACTACTACGATCCAAATTCGCTTATGCTGCTCTCAATTTTACCCAATTTGTCTCATATGTTAGCCATTACACTAAAGCTCAAGATTAATAAGTTAGGAAAATTGATTTTTGGCACACCTCTTTGAAAGAAGCTAGATGTAAACCATGCTCTCACAACAAGTGACCCAAAATCATTTTCCATGATCTAGTTTGTTATTACCGATCTAGGAAGGTTACTAAGGGCCCGTTCTCATACGTTGAAATTCAGTTAAGTTAAGTTAAGTTCAGTTCAGCTCAATTCAATTCAATTCAGTTCAGTTTAGTTCAGCTCCTAATTTCCTTCTCTTATAAAATATTCAGTTCAGTTCAATTCAGCTCAGCTCAACTCAGGTCCTAATTTTCTTCTCTTATAAAATATTCAGTTCAGTTCAGTTCAGTTCAGTTCAGTTCAGTCAATGAGAACATACGCTTAGAGTAGAGTCCAAAATCCAATAATATAAGAGCAAAACCGTCATTTCACATAGGGGTAAAATCGTCTAATACCTTAATTTCTGAAAGGGAAGTACTAGTACAAAAATCTGTTGGGCTTCATTTCAATATTTTGATTACACAACCTCTTTTTACTTCATCAAATTTAATGATGCCATCACACTAATTTTATTAAATACAGAATACAAATCCTTCAAAAAAAAAAAAAAAGAAAAAACAATTTTATAAAAAACATTAAATTAATTTTAAAAAAGGTATTTAAAAATCCAAGTTCTTATGGTAGGTTTGACCACTGCCTCATTGGGTCCGCCTTTTCTCTCTCTACTTTCTCTCTCTATCTTTCCTCCACTCCGAAACTTGTTCAATTCATAGTATTACTAGTACTTGTATATTTTCCCTTTTTTTTTTTGGCATTTTGAAAAATCTTTATGACCTTTCCTCATTTCTTCTTCAGCTTTCATTTGACTTGCTGGGTTTTTAATTTTTCATTGCATTTCCTACTTCCTCACCAATAAAGATCATAGCTTTGATTGTATAAAGTTAGCTAATTTCAGGTATTTTTCTTCTAATTTTCCTTGTATTTTTTTGGGCTAATTTGTTCAATTAAAGTTGTGCAATTTGTTTACATTTAATTAAATTTAATTGAGCTGCTAGTTTGATCCATTATACTTATTGGGGGTTTTATTTTTTATTTGGAGTTTATGTTTTTCTTTTCTTTTTTTTGAATTTGGGGTTTTGTTGTAGATTAGTTCAATTTTGGGTTTTTGTCATTAATTTTGTTTGCCAGGATGATTTATGGGTGTATTTTGGATCTGGGTATTCTTAGTTTTCCCCCCTTTTTTGGTTGTACATAGAGTTGCAAAGTTAGTGATGTAGACGGGATTCGATCTCGAGTATCGGGTTATGTGTTAATGATGAATATTGATAGTGTACTTGCTGTAATAATCTACAGGTGATTCAGATTCGTTTTAACTTTTTGCTGGCGGATTTTCAGGGGGAGTTACAGTTGAATGGATAAAAACTTTGACAATTCTAATTTGGAATTAATATGCTTTTTTTGAAATAGTACTTGTTTGCTTGTTATACTTTTCAATATCTATTCATGGATGTTTTTTTTTTTTAAACATTCAGTTTTTCTTTAAATCAGAGGTGAGTGGGGCAGTATGGTGTTAAGAAATAATGGAATAATTTGATGTTAAGCTCCTTACTTATTTCTGGATTCTGTCGTAGTTTAGCACTATAAATTTGAACATATATGGAGTTTTAATTTGGTTGAGCAGCTGGTGCGAATGAGGTTGATCGAGTTTTTCGATTTTTATGTTCATATGGAGGCATAGGAATGTTTAATTGGTTCTAATTTGTTGTCTTTTAGGATAGGTGATATTATTGATTGGATGTTAGTAGTCTATCGAGTTGTGAGAGGCAATGCCACAAGCTTTAGGTTCCTTGGCTGTAGTTTAGGAGCTTTGGTTATTAGATAAGGCATCATTATCAGTTTGACTTCTTATTTTACATTTGTGTAGCCGACTCGATCGGTCCATCTTATTGGGATTAAGGCTTTCACATTATTGTTGTTTGTACCTGTATGCTGTAAAATGTTTTCAATTATGCTGTTTTTTTGGTGTGGTGAGATTTCAGTAATTGATACAGCAAACTGTGTTTTTTTGGTCGATGCTCATTTTCTGTTTTCGCATGTGTCACAGGATTTTAGACTGAGTTACATGCTTGAAGAGTTGTGAATAAAATGGGTTGTTTCACAGTCTTAAAAGGTAAAAAGAAGAAGACTGATCATAGTGTACATATCAAACGTGTACTCCCCCAGGAAAGTACACCAACAACCCTTCCTGAACCACAAATCCGCAGTCATGCCCTGCAATCAGCCCCTCCAAGTTTTCGCACCAGAGGGCAGCCTGCTCAACCCACAGAAAAATTGACTAGTAATAGGATGCGTGCACTTTCTGCGCCATCAAGTTTTCATGGAGAAAGAGAGTTGTCATCAACTGAATGTGAAGAGAGAGAAGAGCCGAGATCCCATGTACTATTACCACAAGAACAAAGATCGCCTAGTCCACAGCCTCTCCCTCTTCCTTCGCCTCATGTATCTGGCTCCCTGAAAAGTACAGGAAGCTTTAAAGTGAGAAATTCCAGTGGCCCCTTATGTACTTCAGGTCCACTGCCTCTACCTCCATCAGGAACACTTCGAAATTTTTCCTATG
This sequence comes from Chenopodium album, assembly GCF_948465745.1. NCBI lineage: Eukaryota > Viridiplantae > Streptophyta > Magnoliopsida > Caryophyllales > Amaranthaceae > Chenopodium > Chenopodium album. The sequence continues at coordinate 1,329,419 of NC_137836.1, read as the reverse complement.
AAGAAATTACATCTGCCTGCCACAGTATTTCATCAGAAACTTGTACATCCGAGAGTCTTTCTTCAACTATGTTTAAGGCTTCCTTCTGTGATGCTTCTTCTAGTGTGAGAAAGATTGAAGCCACTGTTACCCGGTTTTATCCTACAGCTCAGGTAACTTGTTTTTGCATTGTATTATGTGAATGCAATGAGACTATAACCGTCAATGTTTTTGAGAAATTTTACACAGCAAGTTCATTTTGAGGATTAATACTAACACACATGCTGTTGTTTGGGTCTTATAGGGTTTAAGGGATTTTGTGAATGAGGTGAACACACTTGCATCTCTTCAACATCCCAACCTATGTAAGTTGCTTGGTTATCATGCACGAGATGGCTCTGACCAGAGGATATTGGTCTATGAAAGGCTACATCATGGAAGCTTAGATCGGTTATTATACGGTAGATCAGATGGTCCTCCAATTGATTGGAATACGAGAGTAAAAGTAGCTTTATGTGCCGCTCAAGGACTTACCTTCTTACATGAACAAGGTCCATTCCAGGTAATTGCGATCTATATCCATGCCTTTCTGGCGATGAATACATTTAATGTTTGCTGTCTATTGGAGCTTATTATATAACTGTGATAATTATGCTTTGAAACTTCCAAAGAAAAATCTTTAGATACCGTGTAGCAATCAAGTTTTGTATAGTACAGTCTTTGGGTACGTCGCTATATGTATGATTGTCTCATTGTTGACAAATCGATTGATCTCAGTTGTTAAAGAGGGTACAAGCTTGCATGTCTGATGAAAGCTATCTTCTTACTTCTGCAGGCAATGTACAACGAATTTACTGCAGTAAATATTCAGATTGACAAGGATTTTAGTGCAAAGCTTTCAGGATATGGTTGCGTTGGCCTCCTCCCAGAAACAGATATTTCCAATACCTCTTCGGTGAGTAATACTGCGATTGCTCTTGGTATAATAGGTCATAATCTTGTTCTTGATGTTTGCAGATTTGTGTTAGAAGTGATAAACATAAACATAACTTATTTTTGTCTCATAATTTTACACATACCATTTTGAAATAGTCTTTAGAACCATGAGATTGAGTTGAGAAAATACTAAATACACTAATCATTCATTTCCTAACTGACTGCTCTTGGATCTCTATATTGGGTGTTTTTTCTAAGGATATAGATTCTAGACTTTATACTGATGCTTTCACCTATTATATTCTGATTGCCCTCAATAACCCTGTGTACTGAGGATGAACACAAATATTATCCTTACGTTTGGTTGAACCATCCCCGTGTAGTGGAATGTGGCTTTTGTTTCACGAAACCATTTATCTAAGATTGTAAACAAGTTTTGCTACCTGATTTTCAGGCACTAGGGAATCTTTCTGTGGAGACTGTGGAGAAAGGGTTACTCACGCCTAAAAGCAATGTTTACAGCTTCGGAATAGTTCTCCTAGAAGTTCTCACTGGACGGAAGAATATGGATAGTCGACGATCCAAAGAGGAGAGGAACTTAGTCAAATGGAGCTGGCCATTCCTTGCCGATGAATGTAGGCTCTCCTTAATAATGGACCCTCAGCTGAAAGGGCGATTCCCCATAAAAGCAGCAAAAACAGTTGCTGATATAGCTCAAAAATGTCTTCAGAAAGACCCTTCAGAGAGACCCACAATGAGAACAGTTGTGGAGAACCTCAAATCCATACAAGATATGAAACATTCCTGCCGGTTTCCTCTTCAAGAACCAGGAACTGTTGCTGGAAAGCAGATGTTTCGATCACCCAGTCTACCACCTCGCCAAAGTTATTCTCACCCCTCACCATCTAGGGCCAACACCTCTTCCATCTCTCCAACAAGGCCTCTCACTTTGCCCTTGTCACTTCCTCCTCGTGCTTGTTCTTCACTTCTTTCATTGGATGACATTGAACGCCAAGAGGCCCGAAAATCATCATCATCAGTGGGATTCCGAAGATCTAGTGTTGAAGGGTTCTGATTGTTAATATCTTGAATTTTCCCCCCATTTTCTTCGTCCCCATATGTTTTTTTTTTTTTTTTTTGGGTTTTTATCCTTTTTCGAGTTATACATGATTTATTATACAGTATAAATATGGTGTTCCTCCCCTTTACCACATGCCTCATGAAATAGCCTGTGGAGGATAGTGGTTTTGTAGATATCCAGTTCGAGTGTAACCCCTCTAGAATATGCTGCAGTTTATGAGAGAAATGTGGTTTTCTTACGATTTTTTCGCCCTCGCCCTCGCTTGCTTCTAGCTTGATCACCCTGAACTCTTGACTCTTGAGTCAGTCAAGTCGGCCTCAATAATCACACTGCAAATGTTATATTCACTTCCAATTTTAAGTCCTTTACTTCATTTAGCAAATTTCATATGGTAAATAGTTGTTTCATACGAAGTACATAAAGTAGAGGATGACAAATTTTTGGATTTTCAGATGATTTAAATCAAACATATTTCTTGAATTGATCTATGAGTACTTATTTTTCTTTTCTAAGTCGATACTTTTAGGAAAATATACGTTAATGTTTTTAACTATTTGTGATTTATTTCTAATAATCCCAATTTATTATCTAATAATCCCAAGTCCCAACTAGGAGGTTACTTTGCCTCTAACAACCTTTTATTACAAGTTACTAAAGACATGTGTCAACACGTGATTGGTCCAAAAAAATTGAAATCTATGGGTTTTTTGCAGGTACACCCTAGTTAATTCTTGGGCCCAATACGGGTTCTCTAAAGGGAGGCGACATACCACGCCTCTTTATCACCCCCCCCCCCACCCATTGCCCTTAACTGGATTCTCAACTGGAGTCTTTTCTATTCCATCGCCTTCAATTGAACGGCTATGAGCCTCCCTATTCCCGCCATCTTCAGGAGAGGTACGAGGCCCCTCACTCCCATCACCTTGAACCGAAGGGGTAGAAATAGAGAGGATCAGAGGCAGTAGGGGACGATGCAGTGTGGGACTGCTCATTGAGGGTTACGGAGGGAGCAACTTCGGTGGCTGGACCGCTTGAGGTCGTTAGCTTTGTGCTAACTGACTATTAATCTCCCGCCACTGTCTCAACTCCTTTTTGATAATCTTTCTTGAATTCTATGGCATTTGGGCCTCAATTAGCCTTGAATACAATGGGTGTGAGATGAGATTCAACAATGGTTAGATCAAGATCAATGTTGTCAAGCACCTTGAACTGCCTTGATAAATATATTTGTGGATGATGATATTCCACAAAATTGTAGCAGAACAAAGGCCCTATGAAAGTAAAACACTGAATGTGATCATGCAGGTGGTTGGACAACAATTCGGAAGTGTAGGGATGTCATTTTATATCCAATGTCCAATAAAAAAGAAATTAAATAAAGAACATGATTGCGAAAGAAATAAAAAAAAAGCTAGTTACAATCGTGGGTCGTGTCTCGTGTTGGACCCATGTACGGAATACTTGGGTTCTTTAGCCCTCACATAATTAATTAGTTAGTCCCATCTCATATACTCCATATTTGTGTTTCCCTCCATAACAAATCATTCTTTACGGCTAGCAAGATGCTCAAGCTTTGCTGCAACAACAATGGCATCAAAGCTCTCAATTTCATCACCTATAATTTCCATAATCCACTATTCTATTCAACTTCTTCGTCAACCTCCATTAAAAAATTCCCCTTTTTGGCGAATTACTTGGTTGATAATCTAGGGTTTTCCAAGCAACAAGCTCACTACACTTCCGCCAAATTCGAACAACATCATTTAGTCAATAAACGCAAACATGAGGTGAGTAGCTCGAAATTCGTCTCTAATTCTGATTTAGTTGTTCAATTTTTTTAGGCAAAATGGATTTGACGATTCCCAGATTCGAATTGTTGTATCTGTTCAGCCTAGGGTGTTGCTCTGTAGAGTTGATAAAACCCTAAAACCTAAAATTGATCATTTTTTGAAAATTGGGTTTTCGAAACCCGAATTCGTTGAGGTTGTTTCTGTTAATCCTTATGTATTATTCAATTGTCACCCTCAATTTGTTAGGGCAACTGAAGCTTTGAAGGATGTTATGGGTAATTATGAATATGTAATTTCTATTATGAAGAAATCACATTGGACATCAATTAGTGGTATGAGTAACAATCTGATATCCAATGTTGCTTTGTTGCGGAGTAATGGAGTCTCCATTGATTTAATTCGTAAACGCTTTTCATATCAATCACATTCCCCTTTATTGAGGAAAATTGAAAAGTTTAAGGGTTTCTTGATTAGAGCTGAAAAATATTTGGGTATTCCTCGTGATTCGTCGAGGTTCTTGGATGGAGTTCATTTGATGGCTTCCTTTGGTGAAAAGAATATTGAATCAAAGATTAGAATGTTTGAGAACTTTGGGTGTATGAGATCAGATGTTTTAGCCCTCGGTAGGAAAAATCCAATGTTGTTGGGGTTGTCTGAAGCTAGGATCAAGAGGTCATTGGAATATCTGATGAAGGAACTGGGTTTTAGCCCTGATTATGTGATGTCTCATGGTGCCTTGTTAAGTTATAGTCTGGAAAAGAGAATTATACCACGAATTAGAGTCCTCTTGGCTCTGAAAGAGAAAGGTTTGATTAAAAAGGATCACGCTCTATATACTATTTTAAACCGGTCAGAGCCACACTTCTTGAACAGGTACGTGCTTCCATTTGAGGAAATCCGTGAAGTTTATGCTAAAGAATTAGCTAAACTTACAGATCGTTCTTCTGTGAAACCTTCAAATGAAGGAAGAGCGGGTGACGACAAGCCCTGAAGATGATATCAGCTATCAATTGCTGTTGATTGATAGGTAAAGTGCATTGTACAATATATGAAGTATGATTGATTTTTCATTTGGGCCGTACCTTCTTTTTATTATCGCAAATGATATTACAAAAATAGATGATAGAATTAGTTGCTCTTGGAAGTGATTTTTTCTGTTGAAGAGTCTTTGTTGTCAAATGCTAGTTTCTCTGTAATAGCTGATTACTAGTGTTTCTTGAATATGGATGTTATTGTTGGTACTCTTAAAAGAACTCGAACTTTCAAATTACAATCTTTCATAGCATTGTCTTGGCTACATACCTACAATTGTTACATTCTCCTGTGCTTCATTTCTTTTTTGGTGTTTCACACGGTTTACCCTTTGGGCTAATCCGGATTCGGGGTTATTATAATAGTTCGTTTTTTATTGACATGCCTATCTACTGATTTCATAATTTCTTTTCCAGGGGGAGGGGTGTTTACTTGGAAAGTTTTGGCAGATGTATGTAGTTATGTATAGCATTTTGATCAATTAATTTGGTAACCCATAATCAAACCTGATGCAAATGAGGCTGGGAGGTGGGGGGGGGGGGGGGTGGTAGGAGGGGTTAAGTATTAGCTGGCTGGGTACATGAAGTATATTCTGTTGCATGCAATTGAAAATTGGATAGTTAAAGAAGCTTGCTTTATTGTACCTGACTTACTCTCTTTATCTTCTAACTGGCCACTTTTCCAGTTTGGTATGCCTCAACTCTCAAAGTAATAGGCCAAATTTCCATACTAAGCAGATTAAACTATGATCTTTCCCATATTATCCTTACTACTAGGCTCTCGTCACTCTATTCACATATGATCAGTGCCCAACAAATTACTTGGTGTGCTGACGTGATTTCTTTAAGGTTTTTTGTGCTGTATTGCTTAACTACTTGAAAAGAGGCAAGATACGATTGTTGTATACTAGTAGAGGTATGGCTGATTCTTAGTATGTCTGTGTTTTAGGAAATTTCAGCATGGAAGAGAGGCATGATCAGTTAGTGTTTTGTAGAAAATGTACGTTGAGTCTGCTTACAAGATAATGTGCTCCTGTGCATGATATATGTAATACACTGCTTATCTGACTTTGTATTTCTGATTTAACAAGGCAAATAAATATAGATGAAAGCTTGAAGTTTTGATTGATAATAGCAAAAGAGGGTACAAATGATAGGTTAATAGCTTTAGGCTATTATTACTCTCTTTGATAACTTAAGGTTATCACTCTCTTAGTTACCCGAGGTTACCATTCTCTCTCATTCCACAGACCACAATACAAAGCTCATACCTTTCTACTGCTATGCTAATTCCCTTTCATATTCAAGCAAAACTACAAAATAACTTAATATCAATAATGTTTGTCCGCTACTGTTCAAGAGTATCAAAATTCAGTCCTATGTTGCCACACTCCTTAAGTCCCTAGTGCTTCCTTAATTAGTTTTGTCTCATAGTGCTGCTCCTTGTACTGGGTCTATTACAATATATAATTAGATATATGCTTATTCTCAAATCTTCTTGAATAATCAAGGATATGTAGTATCTTACAACCCAATTCCTGAATAATTCCACTAACCAAATGAGCCCTATTATAGAGGGATGGAGGGAATGTTTTAACTTTCTATTCATTCTGTTAGTCAGTTGCCTCATCAGCAAGGTGGCTGTGATTCAATTGCTTTTTGCAACTACAGCATATTTTGTTTGTTTTGCTTTCCTGGAAAAGAAATGTCTGCAATTTAGTGATATTTGCTTAAAGATTCCGAAATCACTGTGGACCTGTGGCTGATCTCGCCTATTTTTGCAGATATTGGTTTCTATAATCTTTGACTGTTTTGCTGGGCTCTTCTTGCCTATTTTTCCTTTTTGGAATGTAGTATCACTGTCCTGTTTCTGTTAGAAAGTGTGAGCCTTTGCTGGTTTTCCCTAGTTGTTTATAAAAGGACCAATTACGTATAAGCTAACTAGCAACCTTTCAAAAAAATAAAATAAAAAAGAAGCTAGCTAGCAATAAATCATAGTCAAGGGAGGATTCAAAGTCTTATCAGAATGTACTGAGGAACTATTGTTTCGTTTGTGAGTTAGAAAATTCATTTGTGAAATGCTCCTGTTTGCAATCTCATTTATGATTAGAAATTGGCAAATTGAACCTATTTTTCTCTCTCCTTATCTGCAAAACTATTCCAACCTAAGCTATCTATAAATGGCCTAATTGCTTCTTGCAGGCTGTGTTCCTGTGTAGTTCTAAACTTAATGTACTGCTGGATCTGCCTATTTACCATCTGTATTTTGATATTTTAAAGCTGAGTGTTTATTTTTTTTTTGTTGCATTTAGAATTCAAGTTTTAATAATCAAGAACTTGAAGATTTTGTTTGATTAAGGCGTGGTGCTGAATTGCTGATACAGCTATAAAGTAAGCTGGGCTTCTCTGACTGTGTTACCTTTCTCTTTTTAAGCTTTATTGTTTTTGTGACTGTTGCTTCTTCTGCACTTTCAGTTTTATTAACCTTTTCTCTTTTTGTTTCTGTGTGATGCTGTATGTTGCTCCTTCAATTAACTTAGATTTCTCTTTAATCTCTTGCATACAGATTAAACTGATGCATATGATCTAACTGACCAGTTACAATCCAAATTTTGTCAGGGGTCAAGACTGTGGGAGAAGATCATGATATGTAAGAATTTTTTTAAGAAGGCTGCCAAGGATGTACATTGCATGAGTTGTACTTCAATGGTGCAACGATGCATTTCGTAGCAACGACCTAGGAGGCTGGATAAGGTGGGTGGAGACCGATAGTGAGGACAATATTGGAGACCATTTTGGATATCAAGATGAAGAATCTTACCATTGTAAGGAGAGAACTGTATAGTTGTATAGGAGTGGAAATTCTCTTCTTAGTCTTGGTTTTGAACTTTATATTGGCCGTCCTTTAGTTATCAGTTATAAGTAATGGTAAAGGAAATGGATTTAACTATTTAAGTGTAATTAACATCTGCGGTAATGCACAAGTGATGCTCCTAAAAATTTATGTTGAAGAATTTGGTAAAGTAGATATGGGCTTTGGCTGAGAATTGTCTAAAACTTGATTAGATTTCTTATTTTCTTTGCCTAACTTAACTATTAGTATTGCAAAATTATAAGTACTTCCTTTTTTGTTTAATTTTATTTATTTATTTTATTTTATTTTTATTAATTGCACTTTCGACTCTTTGAAAACTATACCGATTGGTTAGGGGAAATCATAACTATTTCAAAACAATTACTTATCTCTTGTAAATGATCTCAACACCACATCTCTAGCAATTTGTTTTGTTTGACATGCTTATGTTTCTATACAAGGAGAAGATAGATTATATTAAAAGGCTAATGCCATTGTTATTTTTAAGGAAAATTGATGCATAAGCAAAAGATTCCCAAGGTTAAGGCTAAAACTACATCTGTTATAAACTTCCTAAGTTTGGCATGCTTATTGGTTAGGGAGATGTGTAAAACACTATGCAATTTGTTTCATAATAATCGCAACTTTTTTAACACCCATTTTTATAATTATACTTTCTTCGTTTTTCTAATTGTACCATTTTCCTTTTTAGAAGTTGCATATTATTTGTACTCCCTCCGTCCCTAAATTACATTCCTCTTTGGAAATTTACACGGGAATTAAGGAGGGAAGAATAAGACAAATAACAATAATTAGATAATGTGATGGGAAGTACAAAGATAGATTAGTTATTACTCATGACATGTCATCAATCCTTGCAAAAAAAAAAGGATCAATCACATGCTCCTAATTGAAAATTTTTAACCAATCATATTCATTGGAATTTGGTACAAGAATTATGAGTGAGATTAGGTAAGGATGAGTGAGAAAGCATTAAATATAAAACAGAAAAAGAGAGTTGATTTACTAAAAAAAACTTACCATAAATAGAAAGGAGGAATGTAATTTTGGAATACCAAAAATAGAAAGGAGGAATGTAATTTAGGGACGGAGGGAGTACCATTTTTCACTTTGGAAAATTGCATATTAATTACACCATTTCCTTATGACGGACAGACGGAGTATTTTTTTATTTATTTTTTTTTCACTTTTTGGTCGTGTTAATACACGAAATTCCCTACTTACCCTTGTTCACCTGTTATAACAACCACTCTTGCAGTTTTATCCCACCATTTCTATCTCCCATTTGTCCTTTTTTTTTTTTTTTTTTTTTTTTTTTTTTTTTTTTTTATAAACACTTTTAACATACTCCATTTTTTACGCTTTTTCTTAATTCACAAAACCTAAGTAATATTTAAAAAAAAAAAAAAGTCAAAAAAGTACTACGTATATATAATAACATGCTACTTTCTTTACCTATACATACCGCCTAAAAGTTACACGTAACATATAACGGATGTACTCGCCTACTCGGAGCGATCCAGACTTCCAGAGTCCCAAAGCCCAAACCCCAGCCCCTAGGAACTACTCCTTAGTCAATGCTCAGTCAGTACTCCAGTTACAACAAACACAGGAAGGGATGCACAAAATTCGCAGCAACTTCAATGGCTACCAAGCTCTCAACTTCATCCATGGATTCCGTCATCTTCTACTCTACTCAACTTCAACATCATCTTCATCTTCAATCTCAACAGAAGTCAACTCTGATTTCGCCATTTACTTGGTTGATTTTCTAGGGTTTTCCAACCAACAAGCTCTTTCCACTTCCACTAAGCTCGCTAAATATCGCTTACGTCAAGGTAGGAAAAAGGTCAGTGAATTCTATTTTGTTGAAAATGCCAATTCTGTTATTACATTCTTCAAACAAATTGGATTGGAACAATCTCATATTCGAAATGCCGTTATTTCTCAACCCCAAATTTTGTTGTGTAATGTTGATAAAAACCTAATTCCTAAGACCCAAGTTCTTCGTAATTTAGGGTTTACTGTGTCTGATTTTGCTGAGCTTATAAGGGTGAATCCTTCTATATATTTTATGGGATTATATTCCAATATTGTTCCTGCAATCCAAGCTTTGAGAGTTATTATGGGTTGTGAACAACTAGTGATTAGAATTCTGGCGAAATCGCGTCGATTGAGGCTTTCGTATGTACCCAAAATGTTGGTGCCTAATGTAGCTTTGTTGCGGAGTTATGGAGTTTCTATTGAATCAATCCGGAAATACCTACTTAGCACACCTTACCCGTTTATTCAGAATACCAAATTTTTTTGAGAATACAGTGAATAAGGTTGAAAAGGTATTGGGGGTTTCTCTCGAGTCTCCACAATTCTATTCAGGTGTCTATTTATTGACTCGTATTAGTGAGAAGACTATTGAGTCGAAACGAAAAGTGTTTAGAAGTTTTGGATGGACTGAGTCTGATATTGCAACTCTTTCATCATCATTTCCTCCTGTTTTTGGACTCACTGAAGCTACCATCAAGAAAAAGCTGGATTTTTTTATGAACAAGCTGGGTTATAAGCCTAGTTTCTTGTCAAAGAGGTATAGCCTGTTAACTTATAGCCTGGAGAAGAGGATTTTGCCTAGACATAAGACTCTCATTGTATTGAAGGAGAAAGGTTTTATTAAGATGGATTACCTGCTTGAATCTTCCGTTTCAATGACCGAGTCTCGATTCTTGAAGAAGTTTGTACTACCATTTAAGGAAGTCCATGGAGTTTATTCCCAACACGCGGGTATTAGTTTGGAGTTGCTGACTTTAGGATCATCAGAAACAAATTCCAAAGCTGCTTGATGCTTGGTAAGCCTGCAATTTAGCATGTGGCATTTAATTTATTGAGTTCAGTAATCTCACCAAAAACACGCTAATGCATCCTCCTAGCTGCTGAAAAATTGATGGAATAACTTTGTATTTTAACTCATCTTGGTGATTCTTGTTAATGTATCATGTTGAAAACTGCTATGATGGGACTTAGAGCTTAATGCTTATGCTATGGTTTCCTGAATGTAACTGTATTAACTTTTGGACCTCATTATGCATTGTAGTTTAGAGCTTTACCCCTTAATTATGCATTGTAGTTTATGTTTAACCTATTTCTACGTAGTAGTAATACTGAAAGAAGAGCTCATTCCACGGACCACAATACAAATCTCATACCTTTCTACTGCTTTGCTACTTTTATTTTTTAGTCAAGCAAAACTGCAAAATAACCTAATATTAGTAATGGTTGTCCTCTACTGCTCAAAGGTATCAAAATTCAGTCCTATGTAGCCACACTCCCTAAGTCCCTAGTCTTAATTTGTTTTGTCTCCTATTGTTGCTCCTTGTACCAGGACTATTACAATATATGCTTATTCTCAGTTCTTACATAATCAAGGATAATTGTGGTATCGTACAGGCCGATTCCTTCACCAAATGTGCCCTATTTAGGAAGGATGGAGGGAATAATTAAGTTCCTATTCATTATGTTAGTCAGTTGCCTAGTCTGTAAGGTGGCTGTGATTCAATTGTATTTTGCAAACTCGTCATATTTCGTTTGTTTTGCTTTCCTGGAAAATAATGTCTGCAATTTAGAGATATTTGCTTAAAGGTTTGGAAATAACTGTGGAACTATGGTTGATCTTGCCCTATATTTGCAGATGTTGGTTACTGTAATCTGTGATGTTGGGCTTTTCGTGCCTATTTTTCCGTATTGGAATGAGGAATCACTGTCCTGTTTCTGTTAGAAAGAGTAAGCCTTTGCTGGTTTTCCATAGCAGTTTTTAAAGGCTCAATTATGTTATGTATACTAAGTTTGTTTTTACTAGAATAAGCTAAATCATAGTCAAGTGAGAATTCAAAGCCTTATCTGGATTTATTAAGGAGGAAATATTGGTGCGTTTGTGAATTGCTCCTGTTAAAAGCTTCAATTGTGAATTGCTCCTTTTAGCTTATGATTATAAATTGGCAAATTGAACCTGATTTTATGTCTCTTTGTATTTGAGACCCTATTCCAACCTAAGCTAGATATCTATGAATTGCTACTTGCAGGCTGTGTTGTTCTAAACTTCTAATGTACTGTTATATCTGTCCTTTTACAATCTGCATTTTAATATTTTTTAGCTGAAGATTTTATTGCATTTGGATTTCAATTTACTATTATCAAGAACTTGAAGATTTTGTTTGATTCCTTAAGGCCTGGTGCTGAATTGCTGATACAGTCAAGCTGGATTTCCCTGACTTACTTAGCTTTCTCTTTTTAAGCTTTATTGTTATTGTCATAGCAGATACTGCTTAGTGTTTTTGTGACTGTTGCTTCTTCTACACTTGCAGTTTGTGATGCTGTATGTTACTCCTTTAATAAAGTTAGGTTTCTCTTTAATCTCTTGTATTCAGATTAAACTGATACATATGATCAGTTATGATCCAAATTTTGTCAGGGGTCAGACTGTGGAAGTATATCAGAATATGGAAGAAGTTTTTTGAGAAGGCTGCTAAGGATTGCATGATTTGAGTCATGGTAATTGATTCCTTGATTAAAGATACTTCAATGGTGCAACAATGCAATTCGTAGCAACGCCTTAAGAGGCAAGATAATTGTTTTAGATATGATGATGGAGACCAATAGTGAGGAGAGGACAACATTTCCGTTTTTGTTGGAGATGGAGATGACAGTTAGTATATCATTCCTCATGGAGATGATGAATCATACCATTGTAAGGAGTGAACTGTATAGAAGAGGAAATTGTCTCTTATTAGCCTTGTTTTGAACTTTATAGAATGTCTTATTAGTCTTGTTATGTAATGTAAATGGTTTTAACTATTTAAGTGTAATTAACATCTATATTAATGCAATCTCGCACCTAACTATCGAATATTTCTTATCTATTGTCAACGATCTTAAAACCCTAACCTTGAGCAATTTGTTTTGTTTCACATGCCCATTGGTAAGGGAAAAGCCGAAAAGTGTAAAACTAACGTAATATGAAGTAATTAACACATGGTTAGCAACAAGTACTACCTGTTTAATTTTTTTAATTTATCTTACTACCACCCAAATCCCAAAATTATAGATATCACTACATGTTGTCTTATGTCGTTACTATTTTTGTTGGTGGGGCCCACCCACAGTCCAGCCACCTCACTACCCACCGCTCCATCTTTAGCCATCATCCAACCTCCCTTTCCCCAATCTACGCTGCTCCGAAACCTCATAGCCACCCCTTCCCTGTGCCGGCACGACGGCGCCCAAACGATCTCCTAACGCCGACGACCCCACCCCACTCCCTTTCCCCATCATTACTGCCCCGAAATCGCTCTAAACGGGTAAAACTGAAACACTCAGCAAAGTATATGTTAAGGCATTTATTTTTTCGAGTCAAACAAATCCCAAACATAACTCTACATGCAATACTTCACATTTAGGGCTTGTCACTTAAGCTTAATTTCAATTCAGTTTAGTTCTGCTCCAATTTAGGGATGTCAGTGGGCGCGGGGATGGGTCTTGGTTTGGCCGGTGGTGGGGCGGAGGTGGATTTTAAGTTGTTCCCCCCGCCCCACTTCGTACCCGCATCATCACCACCTCATACCTACATCTATATATCTTTAAACGCAAAATTATATAATTTATACTATTTTGTAAAATAATTACGTGAAATTTATAATACTTTTTACTATGCTTATATTATAAACATAAATGTATGATGTAATTTTAAGAATGTTTTATTTTATTTTATTATAATCCGTATTAATTATGTAGGATTGTGTCTTTGAAAGACGGAGATTAGGTGGGTCTTTGGTGGGAATAAGGTGGGGATGGATATCCAAGTGGGGGGGGGGGGTGGGGTGGGGCGGGGATGGTTTTAGAGTTGTACCCGTCGGGGCGGAGATGAGGATGAGTATTGGACCCACCACGGGGGTGGAGATGGAGATGGGGATGGGTATGAAAATGTAAGGTAAGGATGGGGATGGGAAGACCAACATCCGACCCGCCCCATTGACATCCCTACTCCAATTAATTCGGTTCGAATCAATAAATATGAACAGACTTATAGACCCTTAATGTAACAAACACTTGCACTTAAACTCTTTACAAGGCTAATCTCACAAACACTCGCACTTGAACTCCTTGGAAAATGCAACTCGATCACTAGTCTCGTAGTTGATTTAAATTCAAACCATTTACGAAAGAATAACAGATTTGTACTTAGAAAAAAAACAGGGAGTTTGGAAAGGATGCTCAGAATTCGGAGCAACTTCAATGGCGTCCAATTTCTCAACTTCATCCATGGATTTCCTCATCTTCTACTTTACTCATTTTCAACATCATCTTCTTCTTCAGTCACAAAAGTAGTCAACTCTGGTTTCGCGAATTACTTGGTTGATTTTCTAGGGTTTTCCAAGCAACAAGCTCTTTCCACTTCCACTAAGCTCGCTCAAAATCGCTTACGTCGAGGTGCAAAAAAGGTCAGTGAATTCTATTTCATTGAAAATGCTAATTCTGTGATTACATTCTTCAAACAAATTGGATTGGAACAATCTCATATTCGAAATGCCGTTATTTCTCAACCCCTAATTTTTTTGTGTAATATTTATAAAAACCTAATTCCTAAGACCCAATTTCTTCGTAATATGGGGTTTTCTGTGTCTGATTTTGCTCAGCTTATAAAGGTTAATCCTCGTATATTTTCGACGAGTTTAAAATCCAATATTATTCCTGCAATCCAAGCTTTGAGAGAAATTATGGGTTGTGAACACCCAGTGATTAGAATTCTGACGAAACCGCGTCGATTGAGGCTTTCGCGTGTGCCCAGAATGTTGGCGCCTAATGTAGCTTTGTTGCGAAGTTATGGAATTACCATTGAATCAATCCGGAAATACCTACTGACGGATGTATCCCCGTTTCTTCGGAATATCGATTTTTTTGAGGATGCAGTGAATAAGGTTGAAGAGAAATTAGGGATTTCTCGACACTCTCCACAGTTCTTTTCCGGTGTCTATTTATTGACCCATATTACTGAGAAGACTATTGAGTCGAAACGAAAAGTGTTTAGAAGTTTTGGGTGGACTGAGTCTGATATTGCAACTCTTTCATCATCAAGTCCTATTCTTTTGGCACTCTCTGGAGCTACCATAAAGAAAAAGTTGGATTTTCTTATGAACGAGCTTGGTTACGAGCCTAGTTACTTGTCAAAGAGGTGTAACCTGTTAACTTGTAGCCTGGAAAAGAGGATTTTGCCTAGACATAAGACTCTCATTGTATTGAAGGAGAAAGGTTTTATTAAGATGGATTACCTTCTTGAATCTTCCCTTTCAATGACCGAGTCTCGGTTCTTGAAGAAGTTTGTACTACCATGTAAGGAAGTCCATGGAGTTTATTCCCAACACGCAGGTATTAGTTTGGAGTTGCTGACCCTAGGATCATCGAAAACAAATTCCAAAGCTGCTTGACGCTTGGTAAGCCTTCAATGTAGCATATAAAATTTAATTTATTGGATTCAGTTTACTTACCAAAAACACTCCAATGCATCCTCCAATCTACTTAATTAATGATGGAAATAAATTAGTTATTTTTGATTCATCATGGGGATTTTTATTATGGTTTTCATATTTATTTTTTGAATTTTGAAACGCGGATCTTGTGCATTTAGATCTAGTATATTTTGTATGTCAAGGTGGATTTGTTGTTGAGATTGTATAGACACTTGCATATCTGCAAATTTCAGAAGGAAATAAATATTTGGGTCTGAGTACAAGTGCACTACCTCACCATTGAGTCTTAATCTTTTGTCCTACCATTTTGTATCATTATATGATTTCATGGTCAAACATATGGTTACGTTTTCATTTTACCATATGCAGAAAATAAACCCATGAAACATTATGAGTTTATGACCATTGCACATTGCATAAAAGTTTTGTGGTTGATGATTGAACCAAGCCTAGCAGCCTACCACTCTTATCTTTAAAATTTAACAAAAAATTAAAAAGTTTATTTTACGTTATTTAGGTACAAAGTAGAAATTTTGTGTAGTGTAGAACGAACACATGGATCCCATGAAGCCATGAGCATTGCCAATGAACTAGCAAAAGAGCTACTGAGTGCTCAATCTCATGTATGGAAATAATGGAACCATTTTTAAGAGGGATGGAGGGAATAATTAAATTTCTAGTCATTCTGTTAGTCAGTTGCCTCGTCAGTAAGGTGGCTGTGATTCAATTGTGTTTTGCAAAGACATCATATTTCGTTTGTTCTGGTTTCCTGGAAAAGAAATGTCTGCAATTTAGAGAATTTTGGTAAAGATTTGGAAATAACTGTGGAACTGTGGTTGATCTTGCCCTAATTTTTCAGATGTTGGTTACTTTAATCCGTGATTGCTTTGTTGGGCTTTTCTTGCCTATATTTCCTTATTAGAATGAGGAATCACTGTCCTATTTCTCTTAGAAAGAGTGAGCCTTTGCTGGTTTTCCCTAGCAGTTTTAAAAGGATCAATTATGTACACTTCGTAAGAAATTTTACTAGAATAAGCTAAATCATAGTCAAGTGAGAATTCAAAGCCTTTTCCGGATTTATTGAGGAAATATTAGTTTGTTTGGAATTGCTCCTGTTAGAAGGTTCATTTGTGAATTGCTCCTTTTAGCAATCTCATTTATGATTATAAATAGGCAATTTGAACCTATTTTTATGTCTCTTCTTATTTGAGACCTTATTCCAACCTAAGCTAGATATCTATGAATTGCTACTTGCAGGCTGTGTTGTTCTAAACTTCTAATTTACTTTTATATCTGCTCTTTTACTATCTGTATTTTAATATTTTTTAGCTGAGGATTTTGTTGCATTTAGATTTCAATTTACTATTTAACTATTATCAAGAACTTGAAGATTTTGTTTGAATCCTTAAGGCCTGGTGCTGTATTGCTGATACAGTCAAGCCGGACTTCCCTGACTTTGTTAGCTTTCTCTTTTTAAGCTTTATTGTTATTGTCATAGCAAATACTACTTAGTGTTTTTGTGAATGTTGCTGCTTCTACACTTGCGGTTTTGTGAACCTTTTCTCTTTTGTTTCGTTGTGATACTGTATGTTGCTCCTTTAGTAAAGTTAGGTTTCTCTTGAATCTCTTTTATACAGATTAAACTGATACATATGATCTAACTGACCAGTTCTGATCCAAATTTTGTCAGGGGTCAGACTGTGGGAGTAGATCATAGTATGGTAGAAATTTTTTGAGAAGGCTGTAAGGATGTACATTGCATGATTTGAGTCATGATCATTGATTTCTTGATTAAAGATACTTCAATGGTGCAACGATCAATTCCTAGCAACGACCTAAGAGGCAAGATGATTGTTTTAGATATGATGATGGAGACCAATAGCGAGGACAACATTTCCATATTTGTTGTATATGGAGACAAGAGTTAGTATATCACTCCTCTGGGGATGATGAGTCTTGCCATTGTAAGGAGTGAGCTGTATAGGAGTGGAAATTGTCTCTTATTAGTCTTTTCTTGAACTTTATAGAATGTCTTATTAGTCTTGTTTTGTAATGGAAATGGTTTTAACTATTTAAGTGTAATTAACATCTATACTAATGCAATCTCATCTGACCCAAGTGAGGCTTCTAACTGTTTATGTTTTAGAATTTGCTTAAGTAGATGTGGACTTTGGTGGAGAATCTACACTCTTTAATAAGTGAAAAGTTCACCGGCACTGTTCCTTATGAATAGTAGGACAGTGCGTGGACGATACTACCCTCCATCTAGGTTTGTTTTACAGTTCTGCCATCCAATACCTTTTGCTGTTCTTGCTCTCCCGTTTTCCCTCACCATCACTCATTTGGCTCTCTCTTCCTACTCTCTTTCTCTCTCCTCCTCTCTTTCCCAACAACTTCTCAGGTTCGGATCCATGGCCTCCACGCCCAATGTCTAAGCTCCATCTTCCTCCTCTCTTTCCCAACAACTTCTCAGGAACGGATCCATGGCCTCCACGCCCAATGTCTAAGCTCCATCTTTCACCTTGCTTTTTTCATTTGATTTTTTTTTAAAATTATTTGAATTGGAAGGAAGAGTTAATTTTGATGCGATTGTTTTAGGGTTTTATGTTTTTTGGGGAGAAGGGTTTGATTTTTTGCTTATTTTGGTGTCAATTTCCTCTTTTTTGGGACTTTTGATGTGAGAAGGCAGAGAATTAATTCTCCATTAGCTTGAAGCTCTTTTTCCTCCATTATATTGAAGCAGCTTCTGAGATATGCTCATACTTTTTTCAAAACCATCGAATATCAATTTCTGTTTTGGGTTTATCGTTAAGTTAATTGTGAGGTAAGTCAACTTTTGGTTGTTCTATGCTAGATTATTGAACTATTGCTACAATTAGTGAAGCTATTAGAAATTTTAAAGGTCAATTTTGAGGCTGTAATTTTGATATGTAATTTACTTTGATATTCTGAGGCAACAAGAATTTAGTGTGGTTTTTAGGTCTCCTTAGATTATTTTGTGGTTTTTGGGTCTCTTTTGATGATTTTGTACCTTTTGTTTGAGATTGGGTGTGTTTTGATTTTAAGGTTTAATTGGGGTATTTAATTTGTTGTGGGATGTAGGTGGGACTGTGTCAATTTAAGGTGAGTAATGGGGATTACATCTATGTGTAGAAGCTCAAGTACTGTGACTGTCTGGGTAATGACAAGGTAATTCATTTTTCTGCTTGATTTTATGTTCAGTGATTGATAATTGTAATAGTGATAAATTATAAATTGGTGATGCATACGGTTTCGCCGGTGGTTGATGTGACGTGTTACGATGATGTAGAATTGTAATAGTGAATTCTGAATATTATTTGCAAATTTGGGTGTATTCCTTGTAAGTTTTGCTTGCATTAAGAATTTCGTTGACAAAATTTTCAGCTTAGATCACCTACTCTTGGATGAGTGAGGTGACTTCTTGACTCCCCTTTACAAATAGGGACAAATAAAGTATTATGTGAAAATTTGTCAGGCACCAGAACCGCCTGATTGTGTTATAAATTGAGTGAACTGATTTATTTGAATATTTTTGGGGATATGAAGCTAAGCTTTAGAAACCAGCCCTTAGAAAAGAAGCTGAAGAATTTCTACAGAGCATAGGCATAATGTGACTTTTATTCGGAGGTTCCTATCTCAATGATGGGCCGTGGTAGAGATAATTTCATTGTTATGGTCCACTAGATCTTGAGCCCTATTTCTGGTTTGAATTTTTTTTTTTTTTTTTTTTTTTTTTTTTTTTTTGAAATTTATCGCGTTCATGTTGTTGGTAGAGCTATGTGCTATTTAAGGAAGCTTTTAAGCTATATAGCTTAATCTCCCATTTTTCTTCTTTCTTTCTTTTTTTCCCCCTTATGATAATACACATGGTTGTGAATACCTTTTTTTATGCGAACAATTTATAATCGGAATAACTCTTGATTGGCACTAAAGAGGTATCAACTGAACACCTATGCAATTGGTATTTTAGTTTTTCCTTATTTTTGCTTGCATTTGCTTCAAGTGTTTGATATCTGATCTTTACAAGCATATTCTGATTTATGTGCATGGTTGATGTATAAATTACTCCTTTTCCGACACTTTACTTTTTACTCCTGTATCGATAAGCTTATGTTGGAGTTGCTCTCACATTTCTGTTTGTTACTTGCCATTTTAAGATTTGGATCCTTTGTATGTATAATAGAAAGACCCACATCGGCCACATGGCTACAAGAATATGTGCCAACCTCATCAGTATAATTAAGGTGCTTTTGAAATCTGAAATGCTAAAATTTCAGGAATCATATGTATAATGCTCAGTGCTGGATTGACTAGAATTTTTGTGTGACCATTTTTCAGAGTTGAGGTGCTGCTAACTAAAGAGTTTCTGAATGCTTGTTTGGTTTTACTGAATCGTTAAGATTGTGAACTGTGTTTTGGCACTCTTATGGAGTGTTATAAATTATAATTATTGATACCCTTGCTGGTAAAACCTTTTGCAGTAATTGATGTTCTTTGCAGTAATTGATGTTCTTTGACACTTTACGTTATAGTTGGGTTTAATGGGGGTTTGGTAGTAATTGCAACATCTTAAAAAAATTTTCGGTAGTAATTCACAACTTTTTTAATTTGCGGTAGTAATTTACAAAGTGGTATTAACTTGCGGTAGTAATTGGCAAATTACTGTTTATTTTTAGTTTCTCAAATTTAATTGATTTAGGGGTTCTGATGAGTTTTGTTTGTGGTCTGCAGCTTATCAGGAGCAATTAGTCTCTTCATCTCTCTACGCAGCTACTGAGTAGATAGGCGACAATGGTGGTGGCTTTGAAAAGGGGAGAGAAAGAGTGGGAACTGGGGTGAAGGATTGTGTAGTACTAATCAGAATCGAACAAGTGTGACCGAGAAGAATCGGGAGGAGGAGAAAGCTCGTGTTACTCTGCCTAGGAGTATCTCAGTTAGTTCTAATGGATTCTTGAAGATGAGTTAGATTGCGGCTACTTCATCTCAGAACAATTCCCCTCCAACTCGGTCGGTCACTCAGCTTCCGGCCGGTAGACTTCTAAAGTTGATAACTACAGAGTTATTTTTAAGTTGTAGACTATCCATTTCTTTGATTATAATTTTATTTGTTAAGTATTATTAAATAATTAATGTTCATGTTTGATTGTTTGGTGCATGAATAAGGGGTTTTATTTTTGTGGGTCTACTAATTTGTTTTTTTTTCTTTGACAAATGGGTCTGCTAATTTGATATGTTTAAGAGTGCTGGGTAATTATTTACGTAGTACTCGGGTAGTTATTTATAGACAAAGATAAAGTTCTTTTTTTTTTTTTTTTTTTTTTTTTTAAATGAAAAAACAATTTTTTTTCCCTTTGAATATGTTTTCTATTTTATTTTTGGGTTGAATTTTGGGTGGACTAGATTCTTTTATGTTATATAGCCCAGAGACTGATGCTTCAATTGTGTATGTTTCAGGAGAGATGATGGAGCAGATAGTATCCCTATGTCTCTGAATTTGAAGAATGTTAAGCGCGAGGCAAAGCTATCTCCCATTCGTACAAATCCTCCTATGCCTAAGGTGTTTCAGCCATTCGTGATACTATCAAGACCACACCCTTCTAAGGGACCAAAGTCTAAGCTCATGGTATGAATCAATATTGTTCTGTTACTTATGTCAATTCTTAGAATATGACTATTTGCAGCACCTTACAGATTGTATTCTCAATGCTGGTATATTCTTTTTTTGGTGTAGTTGTGAGATTGATTCCAATGTTGTTACTTGATATTAAACAATACTGAATAAATCAAACTATACTAGGCCTAATTTTGGCAGTAAATTGATGAGAATGAGTGTATAGTACCATCAATCGCAACATACTATTACGCTAATCTTAATTGCAGTAGTTGCCTGTTCTTTTGTTGGCAAACCAATTTTTGTTAGGCTCGATCATCACACAATTTTGAGCCTCCTCTTGCTGGAATTTCCCTCTTGTTCTTGCCAAGCAACATAAATTCTGCAAAGTGTTTATTGGAATCCACTTATTAATATTGATTGTTTTATCTCTACCGAGAAAGAGAGATTTTACAAGAATTGGGACAGAAGAAGACACGGAGGGATGAGCTTGATGAGAGCAACATTGAGAAGCTGCAAAAGTAGAAAGCACATTGGATGTGTTCTGGTTCTGAAAGCCTTGCACACTGTCTACCTAATGAACACAGTTTTAAGTATAATCATTCTTTTAGTTTTCTCATACATATCATCTTTGTTTTTTATTTATTTATTTATTTTTTATTATTATTTAATTTTTTTGGGGGTGAAAGAAGAACAGAATCCCATTAATCCATTTAAATTGTCAAATAGCAGTATATCTGTAGGCTTTGTGTGATTTAGATTTTTTGGGTTTAGGGTATATTAAGATCTAGGGTTTCTGATGGGTTTTGTTTTGGGTTTGCAGCTAGAATACAAGGAGATGTTTGTGCCCCATTCTAATGCCGTAGTATTACTTCTACTACGTACTACAGGAAGTCGGGTTGGCGAACTGGTTCCTGTTGAGAAGCTTGACAGTCGATGGGTTGTCTAATAAGTAATAAGGAGTGCTTTATTGTGCAGAGTTATGAGGTTGGGATTACTAGCTACTGATTGAAGCGCTTATTGCAGGCTGTTTTTTGAAGGGTTCAATGATTGTGATTTGTTTTGTCATTAGTTATTGAAGAAAGAAAATTTTCGGAGTTGATGAACGGAGGACTATGTGTAGATGTGGGATATATACAAAAATCTCATTACTATCTGAAAGATATGTTTCATTTTTATTTTTATTTTTACGGATTGTATTGTTTTTCAGTAATTACATGATTACATCTTTATGAGCTAGGTTCAAACTCATTAAGTGCTTGAAAGAATAGTTAGTGTAGAGTTCGACCTTGTCTATTTGATGGCTTGAAGCAACTCAAATGAGATCAAATTAAATACTACATACTTCTATAGTTCTATTAAAGCAACTCAAATTAAATACTACATACTTCTATAGTTCTATTACAAGGTTCTTAATACAGACGTACCATACGTGTTAAGGCATTTGTCTTTTCAAATCGAATAATTCCCCAAACCTAACTCTAAACGTGCAATATTTCTTTTAATCTCAATCTCACTCGCACTTGAATCGAGCAGCTCGAATTCGACTTTCCGGGCAATTTAGAGCCCCCAGCCCCTAGACCCTAGTAAACACAAAACACTCCATACGACAGTTAGTAGAACAAAACAAGGAGTTTCCTTTCAAAAAAAAAAAAAAAAAAAAAAAAAAAAAAAGGGAGTTTGGAAGGGATGCTCAAAATTCGAAGCAACTTCAATGGCGTTCAAGCTCTCAGCTTCATCCATGGATTCCGTCATCTTCTGCTCTTCTCAACTTCAACATCATCTTCATCTTCAATCTCAACAGATGTCTTCTCTGGTTTCACCGATTACTTGGTTGATTTTCTAGGGTTTTCCAACCAACAAGCTATTTCCACTTCCACTAAGCTCGCTCAAAATCGCTTACGTCGAGGTAGGAAAAATGTCAGTGAATTCTATTTCAATGAAAATGCTAATTCTGTTATTAAATTCTTCAAACAAATTGGATTGGAACAATCACATATTCGAAATATCGTAGTTTCTGAACCCCAAATTTTGTTGTGTAATGTTGATAAAACCCTAATTCCTAAGATTCAAGCTTTTCATAATATAGGGTTTTCTGGGTCTGATTTTGCTGAGTTTTTAAGGATGAATCCTACTGCATATTTTGTGGGTTTACATTCCCATATTGTTCCGGCAATTCAAACTTTGAGGGAAATTATGGGTTGTGAACAGCTAGTGATTAGGTTTCTGAAGAAAAAGTGTCATTGGAGGCCTTCTAGTGTTCCCAATGTGTTGGTGCCTAATATAAATTTGTTGAGGAGTTATGGAATTTCCATGGAATCAATCCGGAAATTCCTTGTTAGGGCACCAGCCCCGTTTTTTCGGAATATCGAGTTTTTGGAGAATGCGGTGATTAAGGTTAAAGAGGAATTGGGGATTTCTCCACAGTCTCCACAGTTCTTGTCCGTTGTCATGTTACTGTCCTCTGTTAACGAGAACACTATGGAGTTGAAACGAGAAATGTTTAGAAGTTTTGGGTGGACTGAGTCTGATATTGCAACTCTTTTAGCATCAAGTCCTTTTGCTTTTGGACTCTCTGAAGCTACCATCAAGAAAAAGCTGGATTTTCTTATGAATCAGCTGGGTTATGAGCCGAGTTACTTGTCAAAGAGGTATAACCTGTTAACTTGTAGCCTGGAGAAGAGGATATTGCCTAGACATAAGACTCTCATTGTATTGAAGGAGAAAGGTTTTATTAAGATGGATTACCTTCTTGAATCTTCCGTTTCAATGACCGATTCTCAGTTCTTGAAGAAGTTTGTACTACCATTTAAGGAAGTCCATGGAGTTTATTCCCAACACGCAGGTATTAGTTTGGAGTTGCTGACTCTAGGATCATCAAAAACAAATTCCAAAGCTGCTTGATGCTTGGTAAGCCTGCAATTTAGCATGTAACATTTAAATTATTGATTTCTGTAATTTCACCAAAAACACTCTAATACATCCTCCTAGCTGCTGAAAGATCGATGGAATAACTTTGTTTTTTTCTTACTCATCTAGGTGATTCTTGGTAATGTATCGTGTTTACAATTGCTATAATAGGATTTAGAGCTTCATCCTTATGCTATGGTTTCCTCAATGTACCTGTACTTAACTTTTGGACCTCAGCTTTTTTTTTGGTTATATTAACATTGCTCTCTAATGTCTGAATTTCTGAAAGCTTGCTTTGTGATACATAAAATATATATCAACTCATGACACACATTTCCCTCCAAATTGTACAGGTTATCAGAATTAGATTGGACCTAAACTCCCATACTCTAATTAGTCTTATATTCTCCACTCATTTTGTTTTTTTTTATAATTTTCTCTCTCAAAGTATTTTGTCAATAGCTTTTCCTATGGGCGACTTCTGTTACTTTAGTTATCAGTAATCCTTTTTCTTGTTGTTGTGTCATTGTATTGTGTATGAATCTAACAGACACAAAAGATAAGGTTGTGTTGCATACTTGCATGTGCTAAAACCCAAAACTTCTTTAGCGTCTGAGATTTACTCTCCTCTCATCTCTGTTATTAGAGTTTACTTCTAAGGAGTTTGGTCTCCACCTATGATTAATACGAAGTATATATTATGTACTCTTCTAAAATGGTTATCATATATATTTTTTGAAATTTGAAATACGCATCCTGTGCATTTAGATCTATTTCTTTGTATGTAAAGGTGGATTCATTATTGAGATTGTGTATACACTTGCATGCCCGCAAATTTCAGAAAGAAATAAATATGGGGTTCTAAGTATAAGTGTATAACCTCGCTATTGAGCCTTAATCTTGTGTCCCACCATTTTGTATCACTATATTTTTTCCTAAATAAAAATATGGCCATATTTTCATTTTTTCATACGTGGATACAACATAATCAACCCATGAAACAATGTGAATTAATCTGACCATTAATGCACACCCCATAAAAGTTTTGTGAGCCTGGCAGCATATCACTCTATCTTTAGCATTTAATATTAAAAAAAAAGTGTATTTTAAGTTAGTTAGAAAGTATTGTGTAGCGTAGAACAAATGGATCCATGAAAATTGCCAATGAACCAGCAAAAGAGCTATTTGGTACTGAAATTCATATATGGAATCATTTTTTGTCTTATCTAATCCCCATGTCAATTAAATGTGCAATTCAGCTTGGCTTCCCAGGTGCCATTCGAAAGCAGGGCAAGCCTATGACTCTTAGGGAGCTAGTTGTTTCATTGTCTCTCCATCCAAACAAGGTTCTTTCTCTAGGTCGATTAACGTGCCTTCTTGTTCATTCCAACTTCTTTCCAAGCAAATATTATCGAGTAGTGAAGAAGCCTTTGATCTTACCGTAAACTCCCCACTCTTAACTTTTATTAAAGGATCACCCTCACCCTCTAGCTCCTTTCGCGTTTATGGTTCTTGTCCCAATATAGGCTGATTTGTCACATAACTTCTCTAATTGGTTTCAAAATGAAGATGATACTCCTTTTCTTGTTGCTAATAGAAAGACTATGGGAATAAACCTCTTGTGTTCTTGAGTTTAACAAGATTTTCTACGCTTTTATGGCCAGTGATATTCAATTTGTTATGGGTTTGTTGATGTGTAACGATGAGTTCAAGGGCTTATTGGAGGGGTTGAGTAATTAGTTGATGTTGGTGGCGGTAGTGGAACCATGGCTATGGCCATTGCTCAGCTCTTCTCTGAGTTAAGGTGTGTTGTGCTTGGTCTCCCACATGTGGTTCAGGGATTACTAGCGTTTGCAAGAACTTAATATATGTTGGAGGTGATATGCATGAGGCTGTTCCTCCTGCTCAAGCCGTCTTACTCAAGGTAAAATCTCTAGTTTTATTTTTATTTCCAACGATGAGTTCAAGGGCTTACTGGAGGGGTTGTGGCATTAGTTAATGTTGGTGGCGGCAGTGGAACCATGGTCCAAGGATATGGCCATTGCCCAGCTCTTTCGTGAGTTAAGGTATGTTGTGCTTAGTCTCCCACATGTGGTTCAGGAATTAATAGGGCTTGGCAAGAACTTAATATATGTTGGAGAGATCTGTTTGAGGCTGTTCCTCCTGCACAAAACGTCTTACTCAAGTTAAAATCACTAATTGTCATTTAGTTTTCCTTTCCTTGTTTGATAACTCCGAAGTACTTCTTTATATAAATGATAGGTTTTATAAGTTGGTTTTATACTCAACTTTATCCTATATGATACTCCGTATTATGTTTTGTATGTTATAGTGTAATTTTCTAACCTAAACTGATATACTCTTGTTTTAGAATACTTATATTAGTTTCATCGACACACCTATTACTGCATAAGTTTAACCATAATTATATGTTATATATTGTAACTTTTGTAAGATTACGGTGAGACCAATTAACAACATACTGTGTATTGCACAATAACATTTGATTTTTATATAGTAATTGTAAGACAACGTTATTGAAGTTAAACTTCCCTGAGAAAAAAAATGTTATTGAAGTTATAGTATGAATAGAAAAGTCCAATTGCTCAAGTTTTCTGTAACTATGCGTTATAGTTTCTGCTTAACCTATTTCTATGTAGTACTCCGGAGTAGTAATAATGAAAGAAGAGCTCATTGTCTAAACTTATCTATTATAGGTTATACTAGTTTAATTTCTCTGCTACTTCCTGTATTTCTTATTGTTTTTCCTACTTGGAAACTTTTTGTGAAACAAAATTGGTCAAAGTAGGATGGTCAATATGAAATTGAGGCACCAAGCATAGCTTGGTCTAGTGGTCAAGTTTGTTTCTCACAACTAAGAGGTTGTGGGATCAAACCCCACTAGAGGCACCTTTGGGGTTGGGATTCCCTTACCCTTCTCCCCCTCACTTCCAAAGTGTCTAGCCCGCTAACCCGAGCATATGAAAGACATTTATTTTAAAAAGAGATGGAGTATGTAGTCGTATCCATGCACTAATTGAAATAACTTTTGCAGTGGATATAGTATGATTGCAGGGATGATCAAAGAGGCCCTCTTGAGTCTTACAATTGAAATAATTTCTGCTGCACCTCTTGAGTCGCATGCTGACTCCCTTATGTCTACTACAGTGGCTGCTGCCTTCCTTGTTACTTTCAGATTTTATTTTCAGCTTTATTTTCAGTCTTTGATGCGGGTTAATCCACTTTTGGATGTCATGAGAGCAAAATTTTCATTTCTATGCTCCATGGCGTCTGGTCTGTTTGTTTTTGCTCCAAACATTGGTTTACAGGATGTTTTGTTAATCATCCCCATATAATATAAGCTTCTTTCGTCGGGTTTTAAAAAAAGATTATCAAAGAGGCAATTCCTAGCAAAGATGAAGATGGCAAGATTATCCCCATGTGAGATGATGAATCTTACCCTGGGGGGTATGGAAAGAGCTGAAGCGGAATGGAAAAACTTGTTTATAAGTGTTGGTTTCTGTGACTAAGATTTTTTTTCTTATTCTAGGGTCAATAACTGGTGTATTTAAGTAATTTCATTCCAAGTTTTGTTGGTACTTGGTAGAGTTATAATTATCAAATTGATTCCAAGTCTTATAAAATGCATGTAATTTTTAAAGGATTATTCTCCTGTTAACTCTCCCAAGCTCGAGCTCTAACTTCATCACTTGCTCACCACCTAGCTTGCTTGTTGGTGGCCTGAGCATTCTTGCTCACTCAAGGTCTTTGAATGGTTCAGCCACGTCTTAAACATACAATCATTGTAGGTATTTTGGTTTTAACCGTAAGTAGGAACCAAAGTCTCATTACCAAGAGAGAGTTTCTACTTCCTCTTAGTGTTCCTTTCTTCATGCTTGAAATTTCTTATGGGCAAGGTGTGTTGCCATATTTAGCTACGTGGTGTTTTTGTGAGGAAGATGTAGTAATTTTTGTTTCTCAACCTTGGTGTCATACTTGCAAAGCTTTCTTGAACATTGTTGTTTATAATTTCAACCCTAATGTTTAGGGTGGGGGTATCCAATTGGGATAGGAAGTACTATAATTAAGGTTGATTGCTAACATGTCTCATCTTGTTTAACTAATTTTACTCCACTTGAACTATAGGTAGTCAATAGTCATACACTAGGGCTTGTTCTGATATGATTATTTTCACTTCATTTCAGTTCAGTTCAACACATTATTTTCTTCTTTTATAAAATATTCATTTCAGTTCAGTTTCACTCTAATAAGTTTAATTCAGTTTATACTGTAGTTTATACTGTAAAAAACATTGTAAAGCCGTGTTACGAAAAATAAGAATTGCTTCTCTTAGCAACTACTCGTACGACATTTAGTCCATGTGATTAAAAAAAAATACATATCTCAATAAAATTTTAAAAGATTTGTATTGTTTTTCTTGAATTAATGACTGATTGAGCTAGATTCAAACTCATTTAAAGCTTGAAACTTGAAAGTATAAGTTAAAGAGTACAGACTTGTTAATTTGAAATAATTCAAACCCAACAAAACATTTACTCGATTGAAATCCAAACTACTCATGAGTGGAGGTATTAAAAAGTACATGATTGATCCAATTCGAAAAATACCTATTTTAGATTTCAACTCTTATAGACCCAATAATTTAGGATAAAGCCGATTTGAGTATCCAAATTGACGCATCTAATCACGACAACAGGGCTGTTCATCAGTCCAAGACCAGACTGGATCGGAAAATTAAATTTCAAGAATTGGAGAATGAACCGATTAAGCTAAGACTGAATCGGAAAAATGGTCCAAAAAAATAAAGAAATAATATTATTTTAGCGTTTTTTATTTTTGTATGTTTAGTATAAATAAAAGCTCATACGACTAAAGTTTACCAAATCTGTTAAGGGTAATTTTAAGTAAAATTTCACTTTTGCTGCCATTTAAACACCCTAGTTCACTTTTATTACCCATCTTAACTTTTATTTTATTTTGCTACCACCTCAAATCACATAATTTAAATTTCACTATCACTTAACGGAATCCACTAGGAAACGGAAAATAAAATTCTTGACTCGGAGATCGGGCCAAATAATTTGGTTCGATCCGGTGGTCAAAACCAAATTTTGAACGCCCCTAATCGCGAGTGACGCGGTTCACACTTCTTAGGCACCCCTGACGGCCAGAACCCAACCCTTAGTCCCAAACTCAGTATCAGTAAGAGTGTAATTATGGAACGAGCAAACTAAGAACATAAACAGAAAGTTTGGAAGAGATGCTTAAAATTCGCAGCAACTTCAATGGCATCCAAGCTCTCAACTTCATCCATGGATTCCACCATCTTTTACTCTATTCAACTTCATCTTCAATACCTACCCAAGTCAACTCTGGTTTCACAGATTACTTGGTTGATTTTCTAGGGTTTTCCAAGCAACAAGCTCTTTCGACTTCTACTAAGCTCATTCACCATCGCTTAGGTCGAGGTGCAAAAAAGGTCAGTGAATTCTATTTCATTGAAAATGCTAATTCTGTGATTACATTCTTCAAACAAATTGGATTGGAACAATCTCATATTCGAAATGCTGTAATTTCTGATCCCCAAATTTTGTTGTGTAATGTTGATAAAACCCTAGCTCCGAAGACCCAAGTTCTTCGTGATTTGGGGTTTTCTGTGTCTGATTTTGCTGGGCTTATAAGGGTGAATCCTTCTATATATTTTATGGGTTTAGATTCCAATATTGTTCCTGCAATCCAAGCTTTGAGAGAAATTATGGGATGTGAACACCTAGTGATTAGAATTCTGAAAAAATCCAATGGTTTGAGGCTTTCTTGTATACCCAAAGTGTTGGTGCCTAATGTAGCTTTGTTAAGGAGTTATGGAATTTCCATTGAATCAATCCAGAAATGCCTACTTAGGGATGCATCCCCGTTCCTTCGAAAACTCGATTTTTTTGAGAATGCAGTGATGAAGGTTGAAGAGAAATTGGGGATTTCTCGAGAGTCTCCGCAGTTCTTGTCCGGTATTGTGTTACTGACCTCTGTTAGCGAGAAGACTATTGAGTCGAAACGAGAAATGTTTAAAAGTTTTGGGTGGACTGAGTCTGATATTACAACTCTTTCATCATCAAGCCCTTTTCTTTTGGCACTCTCTGAAGCTACCATCAAGAAAAAGTTGGATTTTCTTATGAACGAGCTGGGTTACGAGCCTAGTTACTTGTCAAAGAGGTGTAACCTGTTAACTTGTAGCCTGGAGAAGAGAATTTTGCCTAGACATAAGACACTCACTGTCTTGAAGGAGAAAGGATTTATTAAGGCAGATTACAACCTTCAAACTTACATTTCACTGACCGAGTCTCAGTTCTTGAAGAAGTTCGTGCTACCATATAAGGAAGTCCATGGAGTTTATTCCCAACACACAGGTATTAGTTTGGAGTTGCTGACTCTAGGATCATCGAAAACAGATTCCAATGCATCTTGATGCTTGGTAAGCCTGCAATTCAGCATGTAACATTTAGTTTATTGAGATTAGTAATTTCTCCAAAAACACTCTAATGCATCATCCTAGCTGCTGAAAGAATTGTTGAATAAATTTGTTATTTTTGAGTTTTGATACGTCTTGGTAATTCTTGTTAATTTTTCTACTGCAATGTTGATGATTTTAAGCTGCATCTTTTACTTTAGGACCTCTTCCTTTTTTGGTTTGTTTAACATTGAAATTTCTAGAAGTTTGCTTAGTTATACCTAACATAAATATTTTGTCATGACAAATTTCTCTCATGGATCCTACACTTAGATTGGACCTAAGTTCTCAAATAGAGCCTTTATAAGCTTTCTAACTAGTCTTATCTTCTCCACTGATCTTTTTTTATAATTGTATATTTTGCTTTCTCAATCTATATTGTCAATAGCTCTTTCAAACTTCTCAATTAATAACTCCTCTCATCTCATTTATATAAGGGACTCTTAAAGATTTTGTTGTCCGCTTACAATTAAAATGTACTTATTGAAATAGTTTTCATACATAATTTTTGAAAGTTGAAACTTGAAAGGGGGATTCATAACTGAGATAATGAAGACACTTGCATACCTGCATGTTTCTGAAAGAACAAATTAAATATGTGACTCTGAGTCTTAGAGTGCAATTGTAACATCACTATTGAGTCTTAATCTTTTGTCCCACCATTTTGTATCACTATATGTTACCATTTCTTCAGTGTTACCATAAACAGACAATCTACCCACAAAACAATGTGAGTTGTATTGACTGTATTGGTTGATGAATCAACCAATCCAGGCAGTTTGTCACTTTATCTTTTGCATTTATGTTACATTAGCTTGATAGAACATTTTATTTGTGTTGAGTAGCAAAAATGGATCCCATGAACATTGCCATTGAACCAGTGAAAGAGCTACTGGATGCAAACTCATGTACGGAATCATATTAACTCTTATATAAGCTTCATGGCGTTAAAGTGTGCAATTCAGCTGGGCATACCAAATGCCATTCAAAAGCATGATAGGCCTATGACTCTTGCGGAGCTAGGTACATCACTGTCTCTCCATCCAAATAAGGCTCTTTCTCTAGGCCGGTTAATGCGCCTTCATGTTCATACCAACTTCTTTTCCATGCAATTATTATCAAGCAGTGAAGAAGCCTTTGAGCTCACTTAAAATCCCAACTTTTATTGAAGGATTACCCTTTCCCTCTAGTTCCTTTGGTGTTGATGGTATTTGATCCAATCTTTGTTGAATCCTCACATAATCTCTCTAGTTGGTTTCAAAATGATGATGACACTCCTTTTCATACTGTTCGCAGAAAGTGTTTATAGGAATATATCTCTTCTGTACCCAAGTTTAACAAGCTTTTGAATGTGCTATGGCCAGTGATACTCAATTTGTTGTGAACTTGTTGATGTCTAGCGATAAGTTCAAGGGCTTATGGGAGGGGGTTGAATCGTTTGTTAATGTTGGTGGTGGCAATGGAACCTTAGCTAAGGCCATTGCTAAGCTCTTCCCTGAGTTAAGGTGTGCCGTGTTTGATCTCCCACATGTGGTTCAGGGATTAACAGGGTATGGCAAGAACTTAATATATGTTGGAAGTGATATGTTTGAGGCTATTTCTCCTGCTCAAGCTGTCTTACTCAAGGTAAAAATCCCTAATTGTCGTTTCCAAGTTTATACCAAGCTCTATTATATTTCTTATTTTCCTTCAATCAATTAATGCCCAATTTTCATCTTTTGTTAATTACTTTTGAATAAATTTACATTGAGCAAATGAAATTTTTATCTAGCAATAGAGGGAGTAATATAGTTGTCGTCATGTTTATGCACTATTAGAAATAACTTTTGCAGTGGATATTGCATAATTGGAGTGAGGAAGATTGCATAAAAATACTTGAGCGATGCAAAGAGGCAATTTACTAGCAAAGAAAACGGAGGCAAGATATTTATTATTGACATGGTGGTGGAGAACAACAACGAGAATAACATTCCCGATTACTTGTATTCCCAGTTATTGTTGGACTTGCAGATGATTAATATTACCAATGGGGGTAACCGGGTAAGGAAAGAACTGAAGAGGAATGGAGAAAGTTGTTTATCAGTGCTGGTTTGAATGACTATAAGATATTTCGTAATCTAGGGTCAAGGTCTGTTATTGAGGTCTATCCCTTATAATTTTCTAGATTCGCATGATATCCGTAAATATTTTACTGTTCAGAGAATCCAAATTAATGGTTACATTATTAAGCTGTAATGTTTTGTGCAATGAATTGCTATATGCTGCACGTTTTTTGTGCAATTGCTATTTCAGATGGAGCCCATGGAGGGTGGAAGATGATTTAAAGACGAGGAAGGACACGGGTGGTTGTGACTTGTGAGTTGGAAGTTTACAATAATCGTGTTGACGTAGTGATATCGACGTCGTAGGGTGAGTTTGCTTCTGAAAATTGAAGATTTTTTGTTGCTCATTTTAGAAATGTTATTGTTGGTGAAATGCTAATTAGAGGCCTAGAGCCCTTCAATAATGCAACCTCATATGATGCCTGATACTGATCGCTCAAGAATCTTGTATCTTTGTATGCTAAGGTGGATTCATAATTAAGCTTCTTTGGACACTTGCATATCTGTAAATTTAAGGGAGAAAGAAATAAATATGTGACTATCGTACAACCTCACTATTGTCTTAGTCTTTTGTCCCACCATTTTGTATCATTATATGTTACTCATTAGCGTACATGTTAGTATGTTACACATAGGACATATTTCCTTCAGTTGCTATCTTTTCATTGTAGCATAAATTGACAGTCTACCCACGGAATAATGGGAATTGTATTGACCATAAATGCACACCTGATAATAGTTTTGTTATTGGTTGATGAATCTGTCACTTTATCTTTGGCATTTTACTAAAAAACTTTATGTTACATTAGCTAGATAGAATTTTTTTTATTGTGTGTGAAGCTCAAATGGATCCCTTGGGCATTTCCATTGAACCAGCAAAAGAGCTACTGAGTGCACAAACTCATGTATGGAATCATATTTTCTCTTACGTAAGCCCAATGGCGTTGAAGTGTGCAATTCAGCTAGGCATCCCGGATGCCATTCAAAAGCATGGCAAGCCTATGACTCTTAGGGAGCTAGCTATTTCATTGTCACTCCATCCAAACAAGGCTCTTTCTCTAGGCCGGTTAATGCGCCTTCTTGTTCATTCCAACTTCTTTTCTAAGCAAATATTATCAAGTAGTGAAGAAGCCTTTGATCTCACCGTAAACTCCAAACTTTTATTGAAGGATCACCCTCTCACCCTAGCTCCTTTTGCGCTTATGGTACTTGATCCAGTCTTTTTTGAATCATCACATAATTTTTCTCGTTGGTTTCAAAATGAAGATGACAATCCTTTTCATACTGCTCATAGAAAGAGTATATGGGAATATATCTCTTGTGTACCCGAGTTTAACAAGCTTTTCAGTGATGCTATGGCCAGTGATACTCATTTTGTAGTGAGCTTGTTGATGTCCAATGATGAGTTTAAGGGCTTATTGGAGGGGTTTAAGTCGTTAGTTGATGTTGGTGGTGGCAATGGAACCATGGCTAATGCCATTGCTAACCTCTTCCCTGAGTTAACGTGTGTCGTGTTTGATCTCCCACATGTGGTTCAGGGATCAACATGGTACGGCAAAAACCCAATATATGTTGGAGGTGATATGTTTGAGGCTATTCCTCCTGCTCAAGTTGTCTTACTCAAGGTAAAATTACTAATTGTCATTGCCAAGTTTTTCTTTCCTTGTTATTAGATAACTCAGTAATACTTTATTATACAAATAATAGGTTATATATGTTAGTTTATAATCAACTTCATGTTATATTATCTTACTTTTGTATGATATGTATGTCTAAATTTTTAACTTCAAGTGATATATTATACACTTATACTCTTGTTTTAGATTACTGTTTGAAATACCTGCCAATGCCCCTCCATAAATATACGAAATTATGATTTGTTAAACAATATAAATTGATATCTGAAAAATATACATTTAGACTAATTAACAACATACTCCGGCCCCGTTCTGCTCTGCTGAAATCTGCTTTGCTCTGCTCTGCTCTGCTTTGCTTCAATCTGCTCTGCTCTACTTAAAATTAATACTTAATATTAAATTATTATAATAATAATTAATATTTAATAATAATAAATAATTAATATTTAATAATAATAATAATTAATATTTAATTATAATAATAATTAATACTTAATAATAATAATAACAATAATTAATAATTGATATTTAATAAAAAAATAAAAAAAATAATAAATAATTATTAATATTTAATAATAATAATAATAAATTATTAATAATTAATAATAATAATAATAATAATAATAACAATAATAATTAATATTTAATAATAATAATAATAATAATAATAATAATAATAATAATAATAGTAATTATAATAGTAATTATACTAACAGTAATAATAATATTTGTAACTAATAATATTAATTATAATAACAATAATTGATTTTTATAATAGCAATTAATATTAAGATAATGACTAATATTTAAAGATAATACTAATTATTAATTTTTAATAATAATAATTAAATAATATTTAATAATAATTATAATTAATATAATAATAATTAATATTTAACTTTAAAAATTTAATGATTATAATAATAATGCGATAATATTAGTAGTAGTAGTAGTAGTAGTAGTAATAATAATAATAATAATAATAATAATAATAATAATAATAATTAATATTTAATAATAATAATAATTAATATTTAATAATAATAGTAGTAGTAGTAGTAGTAGTAGTAGTAATAATAGTAGTAGTAATAATAATGATGATGATGATGATGATGATGATGATGAAATAATTATAATAATAATAATAATAAAATCTAATCTGCTCTGCTCGGCTGAAATCTGCTCTGCTCTGCTGAAATCTGCTCTGCTCTGCTCTGTTTTGCTTTGCTCTGCTGAAATCTGATCTGTTATGCTCTGCTCTGCCCAGAAGCTCGAAAGAACAGGGCCTCCCTCTGTTTCACACGGTTCTTTGTAATATTTGTTTATGTAGGGTTGTTTCGTGTTTTTTTTCCCAATATTACTTTATTCCTTTTTTTATTTTCTTCGGGGAAATAATGTTATTTTCCTCAAATTGACTTGCTCGTGTTGTTTCTCTAACATCATGAAGTGATCACATGTATTATCTAACGCTACTTTTTTTTTTTACAAAAAAAAAAAAAAAAAAAAAAAAAAAAAAAAAAAAAACCTTACATTACTTTATTAATGAGAAAAATTAGGTGAAACAAAGGGAGTATAATTCAATAACATATGATATTTATATATATTGTGAGACACTATAATCAAAGTTATTGTGTGAGTAGAAACAAGTGTTGCAAACTTGCAACTATTAGATGGAATAGTATACTTTGTATATAAAGAATCATGCATTGTTCATTATGTTTGTCCTTTTATTTTATTTTGTTTATTATTTATATCTATGTGGTAGTTATAACTGCCTATAATTAGAGAAGAGCTCATTGTATAAACTTATCTATTACGGGCACTGAGCTGAGCTGAGCTGAGCTGAAATGAAATGAATATTTTATAAGAGAAGGAAATTAGGAGCTGAACTGAACTGAATTGAACTGAATTTCAATGTAAGAGAACAGGTCCTACTTCTATAATTTTCCAGTGGCTATACAAGATCTTTTAAGAATGCCAAAATTAATTTAATGCAAGATTATTAACTGGCTATTTTCTTTTTTTTACTCCATCCATCTAAGATAAAAGTTGTATTTCATTAAAAAATCTTGTCTTAACTTGTTTCCAAAAAAAAAAAAAAAAAAAAAAACTTGCCTTGACTCAAAAGTTTATTTCTGTTATGTTAGTTTTGTAAAGTCAGTTTAATTTACCAGGCTGTACTATGTTAATTATATTTTCCTTTAGTTAATAAAACACATTTTTCATCTTTTGTTAATTAATTTTGAATAAACATACATTGAGCAAATTAAATTTTTTATTGAATAGAGAAATGATTATAGTTGTCATTATGTCGATGCACTAATTATCGAAACAACTCTTGCAGTGTATTTTGCATAATTGGAGTGATGAACGTTGCATAAAAATACTTGAGAGATGCAAAGTGGCAATTCCTAGCAAGGATGGAGGCGGCAAGATAATTATCATTGATATGGTGGTGGAGATCAACATTGATAATAGCATTCCCAATTACTTGAATTCCCAGTTATTGTTGGACTTGCAGATGATGAATACTACTACTGGGGGTAAGGAAAGAACTGAAGAGGAATGGAGAAAGTTGTTTTTCAGTGCTGGTTTGAATGACTATAAGATATTTCATAATCTAGGGTCAAGGTCTGTTATTGAGGTCTATCCTTTATAAGTTGTAATGTTTTGTGTATTATTATATGTTGATTGGCTAGTATAATTGAGTCAAAATTGTTTCATTATTAAGTTGTAATGTTTTGTGTAATTATATTATTTTGTTTGTACAATTGAGATAATCAGATTATTATGGTGTTATGTTTTGTGTGTGCGTGTACTTGTAATAAAAATTATTGAATAGTTTCATTTGCACATTATGTTACCTTATTAGGGGTGCACGCCGTGTGATGCATGGTTAGAGTTAATCTTTCTTGTAATTTATGTTATATTGCATTACATTGTATATAAAAGATTAGAATTAGATATAAAAATAATTTACATTTAAGGATATATATGAACCACATTATTTAAAATTAATAATTGAAATAATAAGAAGAAAAATATTTAAAGATGCATATTAATGAAATCTGAAGAAAAAAATACAGTATACAATTAGCATAAATGCCATCAAAATTATTATTTTAGCTTGCCCTAGGTGTGCCATAAAAGTGGACTTTTAGAAAGCCAATGATTTTAACAATTGGAATTTCATTTTGGATACAAATTTTTAGCTACACACTAGTGCAACTAAGCTAGCTATAACACATATATATATGAACATATAGCTCTTAAAAAATGAACATACGATTTTTTTTCCCTTTCTTTTATCTTAACTCTCTTTCTCCTTCTTTCTTACCTCTATTAACTTTCTCCCTCCTCTGTTTTCTTTTCCATTCAAAATTTTATCCCTCCTCTTTTGTTCCTTTCATTATAAATTAAATTTCTTCAATCTTTACACTTTTTTTTCCTTCTACTTTGGATATTCTCCAATTTGTCACCAATGAAGGATTCTTCATCGCCATCATCTTCGTCACGATGGTGAATCTTGAGGTAAATTTGAGTTTTTTTTTTTTTTTTTTTTTTTTTTTTTTTTTTTTTATGTGAATGTTATAAAATTGTTGATTTATATCAATTTTGTATTTGTGATTCCTAATGTACGATGTTATATATCGATAATTATTGTCTCTATGATGAATCAAAATTAGATTCAAGGTTAATCTTCAAATTTCTAGAGTTAAAATAATTACAATCGAATTTGGGTATATTTTCTGGAAAAAAAAAAGGTTAAAAAATGAACACACAGTACTCTAAATTTGAACATTTTATACACTAAGAATGAACATTTAGTACATAAAAATTGAACATATTTAGCGATTTATTTTATCCTTACTTTTCGTTAATAATTATATATAATTTATTTGAACCTATATGAAAATCATGTTCATTTTGAATTTATTACATGTTCATATTTTTTTTTGTACCTGTTCATTTTTTTCCTATTTATTTTTTTATACTAAATGTTTATTTTATTTAGTGTTCATATATTTTTGTGAAATGTTCATTTTATTAGGTTTGATTTAACTATTCTATTATTATATGATGATGTTCATATTTAATACACTAAATGTTCATATTTTGTTTTTGACGTATTCACTTTTTATTATTAAATGTTCATTTTTTATTACTAAATGTCTATTTTACGTGTTCATAATTTATATTTTATTTATTTATTTATTTTACTATATGCTCATTTTAAAGATTGTGGTCCATCAATTGTATGATTATATATTTATATGATAATTCATGTTCATGTTTAGTATACTATATGATCATATTTTTTTTTAACATATTCAGATCACATTTTAGTACTAAACTAGTTTTAAGTCCCGTGCCATGCACGATAATAAATTTTAAAAAAAATCATTTTAAACTAGTTTTTTTTTTAATTTTTTTTTATTATTTTTTAAAATTAGTTATATGTATCAAATTAAATTAAAAAAAATAAAATAAAAGTAAAGCAATAGCTCAATATATAAAATTACTCGGTTTTAGACATATTTAAATAGATAAGTTCAAACACGCGATATTTTAGACTTTATTGGAGCATTCACATTGTATCACTATTTCATTCCCTTTGGTTTTTTTTATCATCTTAAATTCGGCTAAGTTAATCTATGTCTTTACCAATTTTTTTATTATTTTTTTATATTTTTTATGGATTCCATCTTGAAAAACGTATTAGTTGATGAGACTTTAGAAAGATATATACATTCAAGAAAAATGAAATCATTGCCTACTTCATAAAATTTTAAATCAAAACCATGGATAAAAAAAATCTTTCCAACTGCCTCTACAACATAAATGAAGATTCTAATGTTAATTTTGTATGCATATCCTTTTGGGTTCATAACTTCCTGCTTTTCACCGGTTTTTACAACAATAAAATTTAAATTGCACTCCCTCATAGTTTACTTATTCCTTAATAAAAAGCTAGAAAATGTATGTATGACAGCTATATGAACAAAGACTTATTTACACATGTCTACTTTTTTTTTTTTGAAAGATTCATATGTCTCTTTAATATTTCCTCTATTATCTCATAATATTTTACACAATTAAAATTTTCTAATACTTATTTAAATGATTTAATTAATATCAATAATTATTTAAAAAATGCATACATAGATTAGCTATATTAGCCCTATATTGAGCTATATCCAACGCCTTTTTTTTTCCTGATTTGATCTATGAAACCATTAATTATTTTATATGTAAAGGCAAAGTTATATTTAGCTAGTATTGATGTAGTATGCAAAATGTTTAGTATAACACAATTTTTGTCAAACTTTAATTTAAAATATTTAATATTTTGTACAGATTTGTAAATGGTATGGTTGACTTATTTATATTACTTATATTGTATGTTATTAACTTAATATGTTCCACCTTCCAATTGTTTTCCTTAATTTCCTTAAATAAAAAGATAGGAGAAGAAAAAAGGAAAAATAAAAAGGTGGGAAAATTATTCATAACGTAGTGACAAGTGTCATTACTCATTTGCTTTTAGTATAGATATATAGATAGATGTGCATTTATTTTTTTTACATGTTCATATTTTTACACTGAATATTCATTAATTTTTACGTGTTCATATTTTTTTTTACTTAATGTTCATTATTTTTTATGTGTTCACATTTATTTATTAAATGTTCATTTTATTGTGCTGGTGCAGCTATCTAATTAGCTTCATAAGAGTGCAGCTAAGACTTATTGCATTTTTGATACTCTACATGTAATACCCCTCATGATTGCTTTAAAAAGATTTGATATACAACTCATATCAACAAGATGCATATTCCTTTTAAGGAGCTCATATGCTAAGAATACTCCATAATTAAACGTGCTTGGATGGGAGTAGTCTTGGGGTGCGCATGAGTGACGAATTATCTTTTATGAAAAGGTCAAATTTAGCTATTCCTTATAGGCCCAAATCTTTGGGCTTTCCTTGAGGATTGTTTCCTTTCCAATCAAATAATTTTTTTTTTCTTTTTCTCTCTCCTTTCCCCAAACACCACCACTGCTCCACCCAACCCCACCACCACTACACAACTCTGATCCCCATCCCCACCACTTAAACCCGCCCCTCCCTTTCCCGACCAACGTTGTCAACCCTCAGTTCCCCTCCACTAATCCGAAACTGTCCATCACACCATAACAGGCCCAAATCCCGACCACCGCCACCACCAAAAAATACCTACACTTCCCAATTCCTACCCTTTCGAATCAAAGAAGCCCCAAATTCTCACCTTCTGGACCACAGCAGCCCTGATTCTTCCTCTTTCTGACCACGATAGCCTTGATTCCTCACTTCC
The DNA here is from genome assembly GCF_948465745.1 of Chenopodium album. Classification (NCBI taxonomy): domain Eukaryota; kingdom Viridiplantae; phylum Streptophyta; class Magnoliopsida; order Caryophyllales; family Amaranthaceae; genus Chenopodium; species Chenopodium album. The sequence continues at coordinate 1,289,056 of NC_137836.1, read as the reverse complement.
CGAGTCTCCCGACCATCGATTCTTCCCCCTTTGTCCATTATCGGAACCCCTTCAAATTATGCAAAATCTACAATCAATTGGGAAGAGAAGGTAATTTTAGCGGTTGCTAGTTGGGCGGGGAATGGGGAAGGGTAGAGTTGGGGTCATCGGAGGTTTAGGCCGTCGGGGATGAGCGTGAAGGTAGGCTTGGGGGTGGGGGAGATGTTTTTTTTTTTTTTTTTTTTTTTTTTTTTTTGTTTTGTTTTAAATAAATTGTTTACTTAAAAAATCAAAATTTAATATTTAGACCGATTACACAATGATACGTGTCATAAGTAACCGGTTTAAGAGGTTACAAGTTTTTAGTCTTGTTTAAAGTTAAGACCCCCAAAAATTGTAATATTCAGGTTTAATTCAAAGATTGTATTATTTTAAAAAAAAACGGATCAAAGGTTGTATTATTTAGAAAAAACGGGTCAAAGGTTATATTGACAATTTTTTTTGGGTTTTTCTAAGCTATGCCCCTAAACTTTTTCGGTTTCTAAGCTGTGCCCACGGTTTTTAAAATGTCTAAGCTATGCCCTCCACTTTACTATTTTTAATTAACAATAACCAATTACGTTTAAACTCCGTTAGTAGTTGTGGAACTGTTAAGTACCTCTGTTTGGAGGGAATATTTGCCGCCATAATTGTTAGGGTTTTACTTGTATTATAAAAGGGGGCTTGTATAACACAGTTCCCCTGTTTCTTCTTGTCTACAAAAAATTTAGCCCAAAAAATTTAGCTATTACGATGACAAGCTCCCGTTCTTCTCCAGCAATTTCTAGTTGTCAATGGGATTTTGTTAGTCCCAAGTGCAATTGCAAGCCTAGAATCAATTGCTACATCAACAATCACAATTACGCCCAAATATATGTAAAACAACAAAGAATAGCTTTAAATTTCAGAAATTTATGTGAAATTACCTGTCTTAGAGTCCGAAATTTTCGACCTTAGGTATAATTCAATTGCCCAGCCACCACGACTCCACCTCGCAACCAAAACGCAAGCACAAAGACGAGTTTCGATCCGCGAAATTCAACAACGAAAGCTGTGTTTATAAATGAAGATCGCTCATCGCATTCTTTGTTTGATTTCAATCGCAAATTCTGGGCACTACTTTTTAAGGGTTTTGATTTTCTTTTGAGTGTTTATGAAACAGAGTAGAAGAGGAGTTTGATCAGTGTGTGTAAGGGAACAGGAAGTTTTTTTTTTTTTTTTATTTTAATCGTTTTTTTTTAAAGGGAATTCAATCGTTTTTTTTTTCTTTTTATTTTCTATTTTAACTAGCAACGACAACTAACAGAGCTTAACGTCGGTTAATTACTGTTGATAATATAGGGTATTGTTAATTAAAAATAGTAAGGTGGAGGACATAGCTTAGACGTTTTAAAAACCGTGGGTACAGCTTAGAAACCGAAAAAGTTTAGGGGCATAGCTTAGAAAAACCCATTTTTTTTTTATAATGAAGGCTCCCCTTTAAAATGGAGAACATCCGAGCGCTCTTCCCTTTCTTTAATTCGAAGCTAATTATTCACCATTACCATGAAATTTGGTATGTAATCAAGCACTATATTCTATTACTTCTTAATTCATTGAAATTAGTTCTTTTAATTATATTTGCTTATGCATTTTGATTTTCTATTTTTGTTGAATTTGGATTTTTCGTGATTATTATTCACTTATTTAGATGTTTTTCTCGAAATTATGTTCATACTGGTTTAAATCTGGAGTCAATTAGAGCGATTTGTGCTTAATTTTATGGAAAATTTGATTATATATAAGACAAGTGGCCTGAATTGCAAAATGCTAGGAAATCATTTGAATTTGTTTAGGGTTTTTGTTAATTTGTCATATTATTTTAATTAATTCATGTACGCTTCTTGTTGCTTAGCTGGTTGTTGATCATAACAGTATATGCTGCACGTCTTTAGTGCAATTGCTATTTCAGATGGAGCCCATTGAGGGTGGAAATTTTGATCATTTGAGTATGTACTACACGTTTTTGTGCAATTGCAATAATCATGTCGACGTAGTGTTATCGACGTGTGTGTGTGTGAAGAGCAATGGATCATGTCAAATGGAGGGTGGAGAACGCCTTAAAGACAATTGTGAGGTGGAAAATTACAATAATCATGTCGACGTAGTGTTATCGACGTGTAGTGTTGAAGGTGAGTTTGCTTCTGAAAATTGAAGTTTTTTATACTACCTCCGTTACAGGTTGTGTGCAACGTTTAGACATTTTCCCTCTCTGCTTTATGTCAAATCGTTGCACATAACCTGTAACGGAGGTAGTAGCTCATTTTTAGAAATACTATATTTGGTGAAGTTATTGCTAATTTAGACTTTAGAGGCCTAAGGCCCTTCAATAATGCAAGCTCATATGATGCTGATCGCTCAAGAGTGAAGACTAACGCATGCATTGAAACTTGTATCTTTGTTTGCAAAGGCGGATTCATAATTAAGATTATGTAGACATTTGCATATCTGTAAATTTCAGAAAGAAAGAAATAAATATGCATTTGACACTGAGTGCAATTGTACAATCTCTTTTTTGGGCCTTAATCTTTTGTCCCACCATTTTGTATCACTATATGTTACTCATGATCAACATACATGTTACACATGAGTCGAGGACACATTTTCTTCCGCTTCCATCTTTTCATTGTAGCATAAATCGACATTCTACCCACGAAATTAATTTGAATTGTATTGACCATGCACACCTTATAAACATTTTGTAACTTTGTTATTAATTGATGAATAAACCAATCCTGGCAGCCTGTCACTTTATCTTTGGCATTTTGCTTAAGAACTTTATGTTACATTAGCTAGATAGATCTCTCTCTGTGTGTGTGTGTGTGTGTGTGAAGAGCAATGGATCCCATGAGCATTGACATTGAACCAGCGGAAGAGCTACTGGGTGCACAAACTCATGTATGGAATCATATTTTCTCTTATCTCAGCCCCATGGCGTTGAAGTGTGCAATTCAGCTAGGCATCCCGGATGCCATTCAAAAGCATGGCAAGCCTATGACTCTTACGGAGCTAGCTACTTCATTGTCACTCCATCCAAACAAGGCTCTTTCTCTAGGCCGGCTAATGCGCCTTCTTGTTCATTCCAACTTCTTTTCTAGGCAAATAATATCAAGTAGTGAAGAAGCCTTTGATCTCACTGTAAACTCCCAACTTTTATTGAAGGATCACCCTCTCACCCTAGCTCCTTTTGCGCTTATGGTACTTGATCCAATCTTGATTGAGTCGTCACATAATTTCTCTCGTTGGTTTCAAAATGAAGATGATAATCCTTTTCATACTGCTCATAGAAAGAGCATATGGGAATATATCTCTTGTGCACCCGAGTTTAACAAGCTTTTCAGTGATGCTATGGCCAGTGATACTCATTTTGTAGTGAGCTTGTTGATGTCCAAAGATGAGTTCAAGGGCTTATTGGAGGGGGTTAAGTCGTTAGTTGATGTTGGTGGCGGCAATGGAGCCATGGCTAAGGCCATTGCTAACCTCTTCCCTGAGTTAATGTGTGTTGTGTTTGATCTACCACATGTGGTTCAGGGATCAACATGGTACAGCAAAAACCCAGTATATGTTGGAGGTGATATGTTTGAAGCTGTTCCTCCTGCTCAAGTTGCCTTACTCAAGGTAAAATTGCTAATTGTCATTTCCAAGTTTTCCTTTCCTTGTTAGATAACTCAATTATACTTTATTATACAAATAATAGGTTATATATGTTAACTTATACTCAACTACATGTTATATTATCTTACTTTTGTATATGATACATGTGGTCTAATTTTTCTAACTTCAAGTGATATGTTATACTCTTGTTTTAGATTATTGATTGAAACACCTGCGACCTGCCAATGCACCTCCATAATTATATGAAATTATGATTTAATTTGTAAAACAATATAAATTGATATTTGAAAAATATACAATGAGACTAAATAACAACATACTTTTTCTGTTTCACGAGGTTCTTTCTACTTTTTGTTTATGTTGGGTTGTTCCATGTTTTTATTTCCCCAATATTACTTTATTCATTTTTCAGGGAAATAACATCATGAATTGATCACATCTATTAACTAACACTACTTTTTTAAATAAAAAAATAATAATAATAAAAAAACTTAAATTACTTTAGAAATGAGAAAAATTACGTGAAACAGAGGGAGTATTATTCAATAACATCTGATATGAGGCATTGTATTCAAAGTTATTGTATGAGTAGAAAGTCCAAGTGTTGCAAACTTACAACTATTGTATATAAAGAGTCGTGCATTGTTCTTTATGTTTGTCCTTTTATTTATTTATTTATTTTTATTATTAATTATTATTTTATTTTATGTAGGAGTTATAAATGCCTATGATTAGAGAAGAGCTCATTGTATAAACTGACTATTCTTTTTTTTTTTTTTTTTTTTTTTTCCTAAGATAAAAGTTTCATTTCATTAAAAAATCTTGTCTTAACTCAAAAGTTTTATTTCTGTTATGTTTTAGTTTTTTTTTTTTTTTTAATTATTATTATTTTTTAAAAATATTTATTTCTGTTATGTTTGTTTTCTAAAGTCAGTTTAATTTACCAAGCTCTACTATATTTATTATATTTTCCTTTAGTTAATAGAACCCAATTTTCATCTTTTGCTAATTACTTTTGAATAAACGTATATTGAGCAAATGAAACTTTTATTTGGAATAGAGAAATGATTATAGTTGTCATCTTGTCGATGCACTAATTATCGAAACAACTTTTGCAGTTCATTTTGCATAATTGGAGTGATGAACATTGCATAAAAATACTTGAGCGGTGCAAAGAGGCAATTCCTAGCAAAGGTGAAGGAGGCAAGATAATTATCATTGATATGGTGGTGGAGAACAATAATGACAATAGCATTCCCAATTACCTGAATTCCCAGTTATTGTTGGACTTGCAGATGATGAATACTACTGGAGGTAAGGAAAGAACTGAAGAGGAATGGAGAAAGTTGTTCATCAGTGCTGGTTTGAATGACTATAAGATATTTCGTAATTTAGGGTCAAGGTCTGTTATTGAGGTCTATCCCTTATAAGTTTTTATACGCGGATGATGGCCATAAAATTATTTCATTCTTAAGGTGCAGTGGTTATGTTGTTTAATTTGTTTAGCTAAAATAATCCAAATTATTTCATTATTACGTTGTAATGTTATGTGTACTTATGCTGTTTGGTTTATATAATCAAGAGTGTTAAGACAATCAAACTTACTTGATTATTAAGCTGTAATGTTTTGTGTAATTATGTTGTTATGCTTGTATAATCGAGATAATCAAATTATTAAGGTGTAAGGTTTTGTGTGTGCATGTATTAATGGAAGTGACCTTTTGCGAATAAGGTTACTGGTCATTGACATAAGGCTCTGTTTTATTTTATTTTTACAGTACAAACTTGTACAATTCTTGTATAACTTATTTTATTTGTATTTGTTTGGAAACATAGTTATTTTGTTTGAAACTTTTCGAAGAACTTTGTTTGTACTAGAGTCTGGCCTCAATTTAACTTTCACTTATGTTTGCGCACGCGTGCTGTACACCTTTGATCATTTTTCATGTTCATCTCTATTTAGCTATAAGTTAAAATTATGATTTTTAAAACTTTGAAAGCATATATATAGTCATATAGATGCAAATCAAACAAGTTTTACACTATTACGAATACCCCTCACATAATTGAAATAAAGGTTGGTGAACCACAAAAGCTCCCATAACTTAACAAAAATCCAAGAGCAAAAATAGTCCTATAAAACATTTTATGGTTAAAAAGTAGTTTTTTTCTGGATACCCATAATATATTTCTTGGATTTATAGTTCTGGTTTGAATTTTGAACCAATTAGTGTGAATTGTGCTTAATTTTATGGTAATTTTTGTTATGTTCAAGACAAGTGGAATGACTGGCATGCTAAACATTTTTGTGCAGTTACTCTTTCAGATGGAGGGTGGGAGTTGACAGTTCAGGAAATGGGTGATTGTAGGATGGAAGATTACAAGAATCAATCGTGTCGACAACTAGACTACTAGACTAGTGCTGTTACATATCAATAGGGTGAGTTTGCTTCTGAAGTTGGAGTATGGTGATTAAATGCCTAATTATTGCTCATTAAATGCCTAAAGCCTTTCAATAATGCAAGCCAATATGACATTGAATACTTATCGCTTTGAACCTTCAAACTATAATAATAGTTAAGAGTTTTTAGTACCAAAAGCATAGTCAATGTGGTTGTATTTCACTATCAGATCACTATGAATTATAATGTATGGTAATAATATACTAGTAGACATAACTACCTATTGTTTTGGTACTTGTACTTTGTTATAATTAAGGTAAATCTACTGAGTAGAAGTATGTTTATGTGTATTTTGAGACAAGTTGTCCCATGTGAATTTCTAATATATTGCTTTTGAACCAGCAAACCATATGCTTTATGAGTGATAATGAATATTAATGAAGATATACATGTGTATGTGTCCTATGAAGACGTCTTACACACTCACCGCGGTATCCATATGAGATTTTTTATGTACAATGTACATGATTTTGTATACACTTTCTATCGAGTTATTCTCTAATACCTAGCTTATTACCTTACAAGTAAAGTTAGAAGAGCCTCTTTTTGGTTCCACAATAAAGGATGAACATGTAGATCGAGAGTCCCCTATTGAGCATTCCAGTCCCAAGTAAGAACCTTCTGATGATGGAATGGTATGATCACTATGATGCTTAAACAAATTTACCACATTTTAATTTCTTTACTCGAATCATGTAATGGATCAGAGGCACTAAATAACTCTTTATGACACCCATCCCTAGCTCTAGTTGATTTATATGTGACCTGACTATAACTGTAACTGAAGTCTAAGCTAATATTGGTATTGTCTGGATCTGTTAAAGAACTTTTTTGAATTGGTTATAACTTGAAAGACTTAAGAACAAGACCACATACTATCTCCTTCATCACCATGATGCTCTTGTTTTTGAAAGTTCATAATTGACTAGTGAGGTAACATGAAGTTGTAGGTTGATCCAATAAGAATTTACCTGTTATATGTATATCTCATAAAACTTTTACTTAAGCGTGCTTTCTTTGTTAGAAGTCATTTTCACACTTGAACTGTATTACTGATGTCCAACAAGATTTTTGTCTCTATTTCTAAAAGTCTGAGTGCAATATACAAACTCACTATAAGTCATAATCTTTTGTCACTATATGTTATCATTAACATACATATGGCCATAATTTCATCAAACCATCTGACAATTCAATCAAAACATGAAACTATGTGAATTGATTTGAACATTAATGAACACCACATAAGAGTTTTGTAGTTGAAGTTATGACCAAGCCTGGCAGTCTGTCACTTTATCTACAGCAATAAAGCATTTAACAAAGAACCTTTGTTACATATATGTTTAGATAGAAAAAAAAAATTGTGTATTGTTTTGCAAATATGGATCTCATGAGTGTTGCCAATGAACCAGCAAAAGAGCTGCTGGGTGCACAAACTCATGTATGGAATCATACTTTCTCTTATCTAACCCCTATGGCTTTAAAGTGTGCACTTCAGCTAGGCATCCCAGATGCCATTCGAAATCATGGAAATCCTATGAGTCTTGGGGAGCTAGCTATTCCATTGTGTCTCCATCCAAGCAAGGCTCATTCTCTAGGTAGGTTAATGTGCCTTCTTGTTCATTCCAACTTTTTTTCCAAGCAAGAATTATCGAGTGGTGAAGAAGCCTTTGTTCTTACCATAAACTCCCAACTTCTGTTGAAGGATCACCCTCTCACCCTAGCTCCTTTTGTGCTTATGGAACTTGATCCAATCTCGGTTGAATCGTCTTATAACTTTGCTACTTGGTTTCAAAGTGAGGATGATACTCCTTTTCATATTGCTCATAAAAAGAGTATATGAGAATATGCCTCTAGTGTACCCGAGTTCAACAAGCTTTTCAACAACGCTATGGCAAGTGATAGATACTCAATTTGTTGTGAGCTTGTTGATGTCTGATAATGAGTTCAAGGGATTACTCGAGAGGGTAGAATAGTTAGTTGATGTTGGTGGCAGCAATGGAACAATGGCTAAGGCCATTGCTAAGCTTTTCCCTGAGTTAAGGTGCACTGTGTTTGATCTCCCACATGTAGTTCAGGGATTCACAGAGTATGGCAGCAACTTAATGTATGTTGGAGGTGATATGTTTGAGGCTGTTCCTCCTGCTCAAGTTGTCTTACTCAAGGTAAAAATCTCTAATTGTCATTCCTTTTCAAGTTTTACTTAATTTGTTAGATAATTCAGAACTAGCTCATTATACTAATCATATGCTAAATAGTTTGTTTTGTACTCAACTTCATCTTATATGATCTATTTTTGTATTGTATATTTGTATTGTATGATCTAATTTTACTAACCTTTGTCATATGTTATACTTATACTTGTATGACCATTTAGAAATAGAGGGAGTAATATAGTCGTTGCCGTGTCCATGCACTAACTGAATGTCTGAAGCAACTTTTGCAGTGGATATTGCATACTTGGAGTGATGAAGATTGCATAAAAATACTCGAGCGATGCAAAGAGGCAATTCCTAGCAAAGATGGAGGAGGCAAGATAATTATCATTGATATGGTGGTGGAGAATGCTAATAACATACCTAATTACTTGAATTCCCAGTTGGTGTTTGACATGCTGATGATGAATGCTACCACTGGGGGTAAGGAAAGAAATGAAGAGGAATGGAAAAAGCTTTTTATCAGTGCTGGTTTGAATGACTATAAGATCTATCCTATATTAGAGTCAAGGTCCATCATTGAGGTCTATCCCTTGTAAGTTTTTAAACGCAGGTGATAACCTTAAAATTGTAATATTCATACTTTTTTCATTTCAAAGTGAAAGATATTATACAATATAAAATCATACTTACGACGATAATGTATCTAAAGTTATAAACTTTTTTTTCTTTCTAGTTTGATCATAATAATAATGAATAAGGTCCTTTTTTTTTTGATGGGATGAACAAGGTACTTAAATAAACTGAATTAAATCTAGCGTTATACTTTCTTCATTTTTCGCTCCTATTCAATGCACTATATACAATTATACATGCTTTTGTTTCAAATAATAATAATAATAATAAGGATCTTGCTAACGAACGTCTTCGGGGCGTTGGATAAACATTTAAAATATTGCCTAAAATGGTATTAATTTTAGATTTTGGATTTCTCCATTATACCTATAATCGTGCTGAATTCTTTCTCAAGCATTTGCTACTCGGTTGTTGAGAGCTTGAATTGTATCTAATTGGTTGTAGTAATTGTTTTTGTAGGCGAGCACTTCATCAAAGGCATTCGATACCAAAACCTTGTCTTTCAAAATCAATTCATAATCAACCACACTTCCATCGATTTCCAATCTGTTCATCATATCAAAGTCAACACGTTTAATGACAATCATATATAAGCATCAATAATATTTATAGAAGTCTACACATACTTCCATGCATTATGTTACAGACTTAGAGAAAAATTCCCTTTTGTAAAAGAAATACTCACGTTCTTCATAGAATGGGAGCACAATTTTTTTAATGCTTTGTAACATTGCTTGTAATTCTTAAATTGGATGCAGACCTTGTTCGAGCAAACATCAAGATCCCTACAACAAGAGAAGTAAGCAAAAATGAAATTGCACGTTTCCCCACGTTAACTCGTCATTTTTCGGTGTTGACCCATCATGTGCATGTCATGTGTCCATTTTTTTTATTTTACTATTTTCTCCCCCTTTTTCAAATCCCTCCTTAACCTCTCTAATTTAAACCTTTCTCTCTATTTGAACTTGGCCAGAAATTATGTGTTGCATGCTTTAAAACAACTGTTAAGGTTAGTTCCTTTTGGTGTATTTGTTAAGCGAATTGCTTGAACTCAATTTCATTTTATTGTACTTGTTAAATTAAGATTGATATGTCTAATTAAAGTCCAGGTAAGGCAATGCACATTCATATAAGTCATTGTAATGTAATTATTGTCCCAAACCATAGTTGCCTATGAAATTAGCGTAAATATTAAAAAGGGGACAACAAACCCTAATTTGTTGAAAACTTCCGTAAACATAAAAAAAAAGTGATAAATTAAGCATAACTAAAGCAATTACTTTTTTTTTTTTTTTTTTTTTTTTTTTTTTTTTTTTTTTTTTTTTTTTAAGAACTAAAGCAATTACCTTAATCAAAGGTAATTGGGAAAACCTTCTATTGCAACAAAGCAACTACCTTCTTCACATTAAATGAACTTTGACCATGGCCAAGTATAAAGAGAGGGGAGAGAGAGGAGGGTTTAAATTAGAGGGGTTAATTAGGGAATTAGAGGAAAAGTAGAAGAAAGGGGATGAGAATAGTAAATAAAAGAGCACATGACATGGACATGGGTGGGTCAACGCCGCAAAAAAAGGTTTGGTTGTTTTCAACAAAAAAAAAAAGTTACAAATAGGTTTTATTTTGCCAAGTGTTGAGAAACATGATTGAGTTGAACTTCACATGTGGTAATTAAAGTCAATGAAGACTTTACTAAGTACAATAATTTGTATAAAGTACAATCATGTATAATATTGTATTCAATTATTTTGGCTATATAAATGAAAGTTCACGTATTGTGAACTTAGGTTGAAAAACAAGAAAGGAGTTTTCCTACCATTCTACTACTTACTTCCTATCTTTATCCCTTCACTGATAAATATCTTACCATCAGTAAAACATTTTTAACACGTTATCAGCACCAGTTTCCAGTTAGGTATATTTATACCTACTTCTAAATGTTTCGAGGAGTATGCTCTATAGTTGCCCATATTTGGGATCCTCTATACCAGAAACTCAAACATTTACTGTATTATATATACCTCAAAACAACGGTGAAAGTTCTCTTACTTGTGAATTCATTACTATCATCTTTTGTTTTTGATGTTTCTTTGTTTGATTCATGTTGATATTACATACTCATTTTACGTAAATTTTGATCTTAGTTATTATAATTGCTAAGTAGTAACTTTGCATGCATATTATTAACTAGATTAACAAAAAGATGCAGCCTTTTATACTTATTATTTTTCTTACTTTTACATACTTTTTGTGTTTCTTTCCGTTTTCGAACCCATGATCTCTTATAGATATTAGGCTCTCGGACCACTATGGCTTGCATTCCCAGTGTGATAACCTTTTACAGTTATAAATATATATATACGGACCATAATTTTATGCCAGTACATTAGACTATTATATGATATATTTACAGTTGTACAGAACAGTAACGGATAAACCTACCTCTATAAAAGGCGGATTTTCCCCCAATTTCACCATAAATCCCTTATCCCTTCCCACTTTTTATCCAAAAATCACCTAAAAAATTTTATCACCCCCTTCTTCTCCGATATGTTCCCCGACGACGGCAACCAGAACACCCAAAACACCCACAAATTCACCTTTGAAGAAGATTTAAGGAAGATAAAACAATATTTCCTTCTAATTACGGCGCTTGTAGTTCAATTAGTAGCAATATTAGTTTTTGTCATTATGTATAAGTAAAACTCACTTATTTTGTCGTTTTAGTATATTAAAAGCTTGTTTTTGTTTTATTATGTTTGTTTGTTGTTAATCATCATTGTATAATATTACCGTTATCATTATAATTATTGTTACTACTGCTATTGTTGTCGTTTTTTTTTTGCAACTAACATGATTAATTTTTGTCTAATCATATAATTACTCACAATAATAAACCAAGGGGGAGAAAAAACTATATTATTTATGGTTTATTATTATATTAAATTTAATTATCACGTGTCTTATTAACTTAATTATAAATATGGAAGAACTAAACATGTGAGTTGTACATATAATTTGTTATTATAAACTAATTATCACGTAATTTGTTGTAGCTAAAATGGGAGACCTTATGAAAAGACAGTTCAGCATCTTAGATTTATCTGGAAAGAAATTTCTGGAATGGAAAGTGGATGCAATGATGAATTTGAAAGCTCAAGGCTTGGAGCATACTGTTAAAGAAAATAAAAGTCCCTCTGGTCAAACAACTGATACTACCACTTCTGCAATGACTGTTGCAAAACCTGTTACTGAACAAGATAAGGCAAAAACCTTAGTGTTGTTAAGGCATCATTTACATGAAGGCCTTAAAACTGAGTACATGATGGTTGAAGATCCCAAAGAATTATGGGATTGTCTTAATGAAAGATTTGGACACCACAAAAGGGTGCTCCTTCCTAAGGCATTATTTGATTGGACAAATTTATGGTTCCAGGATTTCAAATCCGTAATTGATTATAATTCAACCATACATGAGATAGTGTCTATATTGAGATACTGTGATCATCCAATTTTGGATGAACACATGATTGAAAAAACACTCACTACCTTTCATGCAAGCAACATACTGTTGCAAGAACAGTATTGTGAGAGAGGTTTTAAAAGGTTCAATGAATTAATGAGTATATTGCTTGTTGCGGAACAAAATAGTGAACTTTTGTTGAAAAATCATAACCTGAGACCAACTGGGTCTTTGGCCACTCATCATGAGGCAAATGCAACAAATTCCTATCCACCCGAGTCAAATGCTACAAGAAGAGGTGGACGTGGAAATTACAATGGCCGTGGAAGAGGCCGTGGAAATTATCGCGGACGCGGCCGTGGTCGTGGTAGAAACAATTTTCAAAGAAACAGTAATTTCAAAATTTTTGAAAAACAGAAGGGGCAGTCATCTGGAAGCCACAAACAAACTCCTTCGAAAGGAAAAGACACATGTTACAGATGTGGCATGACAGGACATTGGGGACGTACTTGTCGTACGACCAAACATTTGGTATATCTTTACCAGGCTTCTGTAAAGGGCAAAGAGAAAAATGCAGAGCAAATTATGTTAATGAGGAAAATGCTCCTTGTCCCAGCCTTGATGTATCCGATTATTTCATGGATAATGCTGAAATTGGAAATGATTTCATTCTTGGAGAAAACAACAATGCTTAGGTTTCTCATCTACTAATGTAACATATGCTATGTTTTAATGTATTTTCTTAGTTCCCTGTATTTTAAATTTCTAGTCATGTACTTTTAATCTTTATCATCAATAAAAGTTTGTATGATATTATTCTAAACTAATCTCAAATTTATTTTATGAAGATATGGATCTACCTGAAGTTAGTTCCGAATATCAATGCCTTTTGGACAGTGGAACAACGCACACTATCTTAAAAGATAGAAATTATTTCTCACAACTAAAGTTGTTTCAAGCAAATGTGAACACTATTTTCGGGTCAGTTAAATTAATTGAAGGATCTGGAAAGGCTTGTATAATGCTTCCAAATGGAACAAAATTAATAATCAATAATGCTTTATATTCGAGTAAATCTCGAAGAAATCTCATAAGCTTTAAAGATGTACGCCAAAATGACTATCATCTAGAAACAATGACGACAGATCAAAAAGAGTATATATGCCTCACGGCAGAAAAACATGGCAAGAAACATATATATGAGAAATTGCCAGCATACTCTTCGGGGTTATATCGTATAAACATACGACCCGTGGAAATCAATATGGTATCTAACCAGAAGTTAGATGACAAACATTTGATTATTTTATGGCATGATCGTTTGGGACATCCAGCAACTGGGATGATGCAAAGAATAATAGCACATTCAGTTGGACATTCAATAAGAAATGTCAAAATTCCCCGATCAGATGAATTAACATGCTCTGCATGTTCACTTGGCAAATTAATAATAAGGCCATCCATGAACAAAATTGCTACTGAATCTCCAAAATTCTTGGAAAGAATACAGGGAGATATATGTGGGCCGATTAATCCAGCATGTGGACCATTTCGATATTTCATGGTTTTAATTGATGCTTCTACACGATGGTCACATGTTAGTCTACTTTCAAGTAGAAATGTTGCCTTTGCAAAATTACTTGCCCAAATCATCAAATTAAGAGCACAATTCCCAGATCATACAATAAAGAGAATAAGACTTGACAATGCTGGGGAATTTACATCCCAAACATTTAATGATTACTGTATGTCAATTGGAATTGATGTTGAACACCCAGTAGCTCATGTTCATACACAAAATGGTCTAGCTGAATCACTAATTAAGAGATTACAATTGATTGCAAGACCATTATTAATGAGGTCAAGATTGCCATCATCTGCTTGGGGACATGCTATAATACATGCAGCAGCGCTAATTAGATTGAGACCTACAGCTTATCATAAATTCTCACCACTACAACTTGTTTGTGGTCGAGAACCAAGTATCTCACATCTAAAAATCTTTGGTTGTGCTGTATATGTTCCCATTGCTCCACCCCAACGAACAAAAATGGGTCCACAAAGAAGGCTGGGAATTTATGTCGGGTTTGAATCCCCCTCTATAATTAAATACCTTGAACCATTGGCTGGTGACTTATTTACGGCTAGATTTGCGGACTGTCACTTTAATGAAACAGTATTCCCAGCCTTAGGGGGAGAGAAAGTGGACCCACATAAGAAAGAAATTGAACTCAATTGGAATGCAACACAACTGTTGATGTTAGACCCACGAACAAATATGTGTGAACAAGAAGTTAAGAAAATTGTTCATTTACAAAGTGTTGCAAATCAATTGCCTGATGCATTTGTAGACACAAAGAAGGTGACAAAATCACATATACCAGCAGAAAATGCCCCTGCACGTATTGAAATCCCAACTGGTAATAAGGCCATAGAAAATGAATCTCAGGCACGCAGAAAGCGTGGAAGACCACTTGGTTCAAAAGATTCTAAGCCAAGAAAATTGAAAAGATTGGATGGAATAGAAAATGAGACTAATGATGTTCCCCCGTCAGAAGGTCAAGAAAGACCAAATGTGGATGAAAGTAAAGAAAATGATGATAATCCAAAAGGGGACGAACAAGAAGACAACCCTACGGGGAATGAACAAGATGTTCAAAACATCGATAACAATGAAATTTCAATGAATTACGTCTCTACAAAGACTCAGTGGAATAGGAAAGATGTTATCGTTAATGAAACATTTGCAAATTCCATCGCAATCGACATCGTGTCTGATGAAAATGATGTTGAACCAAGAACTGTAGAAGAATGTCGACGTAGGAGTGATTGACCAAAGTGGAAGGAGGCAATGCTGGCTGAGTTAAAGTCACTTGAAAAACGAGAAGTTTTTGGAAAAATAACCCTTACACCAGTAGGTGTAAAACCCGTTGGATACAAATGGGTATTTGTGAGAAAACGTAATGAGAAAAATGAAATAGTTAGATACAAGGCAAGACTTGTAGCCCAAGGATTTTCTCAAATTCCAAGGATTGATTATGAAGAAACATATTCTCCAGTGGTTGATGCAACTACATTAAGATTTCTGGTAAGTTTGACAGTCACAAAAGGGCAGCAAATGCGATTAATGAATGTAGTGACTGCGTATTTGTATGGGTCACTCGATACGGACATTTACATGAAAGTCCCCAAAGGACTAAAAATACCAGAAAACCACAAGCCTAGACAACTGCTTTCCATAAAACTAAAAAGGTCACTTTATGGATTGAAACAATCTGGAAGGATGTGGTACAACCGTCTGAGTGAATACCTTATGAGAGAAGGATTCAAAAACAACCAAGTTAGTCCCTGTGTTTTCATAAAGCGATCACAATCAGGATTCGCTATCATTGCAGTTTATGTTGATGATTTAAATATCATCGGAACCCCAAATGAACTCGAGAAAACTGCAAAATACTTGATGAAAGAATTTGAGATGAAAGACCTTGGGAAAACTAAATTTTGCCTTGGACTGCAAATTGAGCACTTGAGTCATGGTATTTTTGTCCATCAATCAAACTATACAGAAAGAGTTTTGAAACGATTCTTCATGGACAAAGCAACTCCAACCAACTTCCCAATGGTTGTTCGTTCTTTGAATATGAAAAATGATCCATTTAGACCCCGAGAAGAAAATGAAGAGATTTTGGGTCCAGAAGTACCATACTTAAGTGCAATTGGAGCCTTAATGTACTTAGCTAATAATACTAGACCCGACATAGCTTTCTCTGTGAATTTGTTAGCCAGGCACAGCAATGCACCAACATATAGGCATTGGAAGGGAGTTCGACACTTACTCCGGTACCTACGAGGGACACAAGACCTTGGTTTATATTACCAACCAAAACAAGATGCTGCTCTCATTGGGTATGCAGACGCTGGATACTTATCAGATCCTCAAAATGCCAAGTCACAAAATGGATATGTGTTCACTTATGGCGGCACTGCAATATCATGGAAATCAACAAAGCAGACATTGACCGCGACATCATCAAATCATGCAGAGTTGATAGCCCTCTATGAAGCAGGACGGGAATGTGTGTGGCTGAGGTCGATGATCAGTAATATCCAAAAGGAGTGTGGAATGAACACAATAACAGAAGACCCAACCATCATCTTTGAAGACAATACAACATGTATCGCTCAAGTAACTGAAGGATATATTAAGGGAGATAAAACGAAACATATTGCCCCAAAACTGTTCTTCACACATGATCTGCAAAAGGACAAGGAAATAAACATCCAGCAAATTCAGTCTTGTGAAAATCTTGCTGACCTGTTCACCAAATCACTTCCTTCGAAGAAATTTGAGCAGTTAGTTCACAAAATTGGAATGCGACATCTTCGTGAACTATGCTGAGATCAGGGGGAGTATTATATGTACTGCACTCTTTTTTCCTTCGATCAGGTTTTTATCCCACTGGGTTTTTTCCTGACAAGGTTTTTAACGAGACAGTACAACAAAACATATAATACAATATAGTTGTACTCTTTTTCCCTAGCTATGGTTTTTATCCCACAGGGTTTTACCTAACTAGGTTTTTAATGAGGCAACTTGTACCCCATTCCATGTGAACGTTCAAAGGGGGAGTGTTGAGAAACATGATTGAGTTGAACTTCACATGTGGTAATTAAAGTCAATGAAGACTTTACTAAGTACAATAATTTGTATAAAGTTCAATAATGTATAATATTGTATTCAATTATTTTGGCTATATAAATGAAAGTTCACGTATTGTGAACTTAGGTTGAAAAACAAGAAAGGAGTTTTCCTACCATTCTACTACTTACTTCCTATCTTCATCCCTTCACTGATAAATATCTTACCATCAGTAAAACATTTTTAACACCAAGAAATTTTTTAAAAGGTTTTTCAAGACAAAAAAGTTATTTTAAAAGGTTTTTTATTATAAATTTTCCTATTAATAATCAAAAGATACATCTCAACAACTGTGCCTATTAGACTAGTGCATTTAAAAAAAAAATTGGGGGTACATGACTACACAACTACATTTGATCTCATGTAATTGTATTAAGAATAAAAATTGGTCAGACACTCATTAAAATAGTGTAATTGAATATTGCAAAAATTGAATTGAAATACTATATCAAGAAAAGAAAATTTTGCTAATTGCAGTCTTTCAAAGTTTTGATTATGTCAATTGCAACCATTTTAAAATAAATTGTACAAAAGTACTACTAACTTGTTAATTGACACCTAAGGCTTGTTCTCTCCACCGTATAATTAAAAATAAGTTTTTGGTCTAATAAATTCATATTAGTTCAGATAAGTTACAATAAGATCTAATAAGTTTAATAAGGTCTAATAAATTTAATAAGGTCTTATAAGTTCCTATAAGTTAAATAAGATCTCCTTGTCTAAAAAAAAAAAAAAAGTTAAATAAGATCTAATAAGTTCCAACCAAGTCTATAGAACACTTAGGAGGGTTGCTAGAGTATGATGACTTGAATCCTCTTGGTTGGGACAAATATTTGAGGGTGAAAATTATGATTGACATTAACAAACCTCTACGTAAGGGTATCAAAATTGCATATGTTCACAACCCTCAAAATGGTGTAGTATTCAATATGGATGTCTTGCTAATTTTTGTTACTATTGCCCTATTGTGAGCGAATGGACCACACGAACAATACATTGAATGTCAATTTAATTTGTAGAAAAAGAAACTCTTGGAGAAAAGGGTAGTATATGAATACGACCCATGGTTTGGTGCTTCACCAAAAAAAAAAAAATGCCCGATTCTCTGCTTTTGAGAGGGAGAAAGAGAAGGGGAGGTTGTCCAAGCTCAAGGGCCACAACAATGCAAGACTACCAGGGTATAATGATCTTAGAGCGGTTCGCAAAGGCCCTCTAGGCTCTAGGTGCAGCACCGGAAGCTATTTTTCTCACTTAGTCCAAATGCAGAGTCTTAACTTGGGAAGAATGTAGAAAAATTGCAAGTGATTACACAACAATATCTCAACATAGGCGAGAATCTGAATGTTGTTAATGATGAGGCTCCATTGGCACCTCCCGGTTTTAAAAAGCAGCAAATTTTGAGCATAAGTAACCCCTGAGTGAGTAAACCCTTGAGTAACCCCTCCCGAGTAACTTGAATAACTCTTGACCAAACCTCTCAAGTTCCCCATGACTAAGTAACCCCTAACCGAACCCCTCATGTAACCCCTGATCGAGTAACCCTTGACCGAGTAACTCAATTAACCCCTATCACACGGTGTGGTAAACCACATATAATAGCACAGTCCTATCACCAGCGCGATGGATCGACCCACTTTTCTCTCTCTCTCTTTTACCAAAAAATTTATAACTTATTCTTTAGACACAATTTACTTGAGCACGAGACACTAACACGACATGTGGGGCTACCCAACATATGACCCGTGCCCATTTTTCCATGAAGATTATACTTTAACAACATCCCATATTTCCATGGAATAGAGGGAAAAAAAAAAGAACTTCCGAGCTCTCTCCGAACACTCTCTCAAGTCTCACTCTTCTTGCTCTGTCTCTGCTTTCTTCAATTTGAAGCTAATTAATCAAATTTAATTATTCTGATTATATAGAAATTGAAATTTGGTATGTAATCAAGCATTATTACTGTTATTTGATTGAATATTTAATATTCTTATATATTTGTTTATGCATTTTGATTCTCTCTAAATTCTGTTGAATTTGGCTTTTTCGTGATAATTTAGATATATATCTTTGTGCTTATGTTTGTTTTAGGCTTAAATTATGAATCAATTAGTGCAATTGTGTTTGATTTTTGAAATTTTGATTATGCTAGTAAAATCATCTGCAAAATGTTTGGAAAGCATTTGAATTTGTTTAGGGTTTTTTTTCAAATTAGATTTTTTGAATAGTTTATGTATGATTCTCGTTGTTGAGGATATATCAGTCCTATGCTAAACAGTTTGCAATTGCTATTTCAGATGGAGGGTGGGAATTGAATTGACAATTCAGGAAATGGGCGATTGTGGGATGGAAGATTACAAAAATCGTGTCGACGTAGTGTTGTCACATGTCAATAGGGTGAGTTTGCTTCTGAATTTGGAGTTAGGTGATTACTTGCCTAATTATTGCTCATTTTAATGGTTATATTTGTTTGGTGATTGCTAGTTTAGAGGCCTAAATCCCTTCAATTATGCAACTATGCAAGCTCATATGATATTCGATAATGATTGCTTTGGTCTCTGAAATTACTGATATATGGGTCAGGTGCCCTCCTAAAATAGTCAAAATTGTGATGTTTCATCTTGTTTCGTCTTGCATTTTAATTTTTGTTGGCATCAATATCCATTTTTTTTTTTTTGTAAGGATTTTGTTTACATCAATTGAATTTGCAGTATGTGTCCTATGCTGAACTCCTGATATAAACTGTGAAACCAGGAAACGGTTTGTTTTGGCTTTTGAATGTAACATAGATAACTAGTGAGGTAACATGCAGTTATAGATTGTTTCATTAAGATTCTATCTGTTATATATCTATCTCATAAAAATTTTACTTGAGCATGCTTTCTTTGTTGAAAGTCATTTTCGCACTAGAACTGTATTACTGATGTTGACTGTCATCTAGACCAGTCTAAGAGTGTTGTTTTTATTTATCTTTTTGTTTTTATTGTTTGTATGAGATAGAATAACATTTAATATATACATATATGCAGATAGAGCAAAAAGTTCATGAGATTGAGCAATTCTACTTTAACAGCAGTAAAAAGCAAGCAAACAGCTCGAAAGGTGGCTTGGCTTCCAGAGACAAAGACAAGGATAAAGAGAGACATGTTGCTCTCACTAAAAAGCAGCAGCAGGATGCAACAAGCAAGGAAACAGATGTCACAAAGAGAATGCAGGAGCTGATATGTCATTTTGGCAAAATATTACATGAGGTCATTTTCTTCTCTTCTCTTCTCTTTTCTTTTAAAGGAAATTAGAAGTACCTTTTAGATTGTTCATATCGTAACACTAGGATTTAGATCAGAATTCTGATTTCAAATCGATTATAAATGAGACAAAAGGGTATTTGAGACTGCTCAATAGATGAAATGCAAGATTTTTGTGTGAGCTATTCAACTTGAGTTAATAAGTTTATCAGATCATAAAAACCTACTTTCTGCAAATCTCTTCCTTGTCGTCGGCACCGAACATCAATTGCAACGGTTCGATAGACTGCTCATTGGGATAGATTAGATCAATAACAGGAGAGCTTTTCTGATTTTGCTTCCCGTGCTTGATTGAAGTCAGAACTAATTGATTATATTTAGTCTTGTGAGAATTTTGGAGCATGATGACTTGGAATTAGCAGACTCTAACAGATATGTTTAGCTAAGGCCTGAGGGATGTAAAAGTGCACGGCAGCTCAATGGTTCAACCCGTAAATCAACACCCTCAATTCTAGCCTCTTTGTCCTTTGGGGAGGGGGTGGGGGGATTACTATAGCTATAAAATTTGTAATTAAGAGCGTAATGACCAACAAGTGGAGGGAAATTTTCAATTAATGGAGGGGTGTGCTGTGTGCATATCTAATTTAACTCATTTCACTTTAGTTCCGGTGTCTATACTCATGGACTAAGATCCGCAATCTAGATTAAACTACTAAAAGTCCACATTGTGGGTTTCGATGTCTTCTAGGGGTGAGCAAACCGGGTACCCGATCAAAATTTTAGGACCCGGACTTGGAATTGGTTGGAACCGGGTCCTAAAATTCGGAACCGGAATTGGAATTGGTTTAACCGGGTCCTAAATTTTAGGAATTGGAATTGGAACCACCGGGTACCGGTTCCGGTTCCGGGTACCCACTTATGTATGTAATTGTTAAAATATAATACAAATTATAATTCTCATTTTAGTTAGTATCATTATTAGTGTTTAATACTTATATTTATATATGCATTAAGCTATTTGTATTCATGTTAGATATTAATAATACTTTTTTTATTGTACAAATTAGATACATTTAACATATTTTTATTATTTGAAATTTATTTAGTTTAGGATATATTGGGTAACCGGGTACCCAACCGGTTCCGGGTCCAAAAAGTTGAGAATTGGAATTGGAATTGGTTATAACCGGATCCTTAATTTATTACCCGGAATTGGAACCACCGGGTCCAATCTCGGTTCCGGACCCGCCGGTTCCTAACCGATTCCGGTTCCAATTCCGGGTACCCGGAATTTTTGCTCACCCCTAATGTCTTCATTGAACGGGATGGGTGAATGCTCAAGGGAACTGCTTTAGGTACATTTTTCAGCAGAATAGGAGCATAGGATAACGGCTAAGGTGCTCTTTTTTCTTTTTTTTTTTTTTTTTTTTTTTTTCCTGAAATTAATGCAGCAATGTTAGTTAAAAGACAAAATATGATAGAATTGGCTTGATATACTTATTTATTTTTTTATTTTTGGCTGTTTTGTGGACAACTTGTCCTCAGTTACATGGATTAAACTTGTAGTGCTGGATAACTGGGAAGTTTTACTTTGACCCAGCCAAACATTTTTCAACCTCACTATCAGATTAAACCTTTGAAATGATCTTATCGAAAAATTAATTAAGCTGATGCCTTTGAGGTGGCTAAGAAGGTGTAGGCTGCTGTAGGATTAGAGTTATAAAAGAAGAATAAGGCCTCTCCTAAAACATCTTTACTTGATTTTATGCTGATTCAGGAAAAGTTCTGAATGTTTGCTGTGCTTTTAATCTGTGGACATCCTCAAAAGCTGCCTATGGCTTTGTACAATTGTACATTTGTACAGTTGTTTTCCTTGTTTTTACGGTCTTGATCAATTGCCGCAAATTTATGGGTTGTTATTTAAATTGTCCTGATATTACCCTTTATTCCTTTGCTTTTTAGATCACTAAACACCCGTGTGCATGGCCTTTTATGGAGCCTGTAGATGTTAAAGGCCTTGGTTTGGATGATTACTATGAGGTAACATAAAGTCCTTATTTCATTTTTTTTCACTGGTTTAGTTTCGTTTTGTTCTGTTAGCACTGTTTCAAAAAAAAAAAAAAAAAAAAAAAAAAAAGAGTTTTGTGAACACTACTCTGCTCCATCCTATCACCTTTTGTTTTGATCTTTTGTGGTCAATGTTTGATATTGTTCACCAATAATTTGTTAGAAGTTGTAGGAATATTATTGTTAGATTTGTTTCAAGCTTTATCTGCTTTTGCTGGTCATTTTGTGTGCCTTATGAGTTATTACTTAACATTTTTTCCTTATACCAGATTATTGAAAAACCTATGGATTTCAGTACGATAAAGAAACAAATGGAAGCTAAGGACGGTAGTGGCTATAAACATGTACGGGAGATATGTGCAGATGTGAGGTTGGTTTTCAAGAATGCAATGAAATATAATGGTGAAAAGAATGAATACCATGTCATGGCAAAAACCTTGCTGGCAAAGTTTGAAGAAAAGTGGCTACAATTTTTGCCTAAAGTTGCAGAAGAGGTGAGATTCCAGTGAAAAAGGCCACTGTTTTTGTGTGAATAGTAGTTAGCTACTTAGCTCTTTGTTATATGTGATTTGCCATATTTTATCCTTTTTTTCACATGGTTCTGAAAAAGGCAGGCTGCTGTTGCAGGAAAAAAGGCGAGAAGAAGAGGAAGCTCATGTACAGCTTAGTCTGCAGCTAGCTCGAGAGGCTACTTATGCCAAAATGGCAAGGGATGTCAGCAATGAGGTTTGTTTATTTTGGAGTTATTGGGCTTTGTTTCATTGAAACTTTAATCTTTGGCAGTCATGTAATTAACGTTCCTGTCAGACGTGATTTATGAGATATTGAGCTCACTGAGGTATAGTCTTTTTTTTAAAAAAAACAAAATACTTCTGAAATCACAAGTAAAATACTCCAAATTTGATGCTGCTAAATAAATTCCACAACCACTTTTTTGATGGTTACACGACTACCTATTTTTAAAGCTCCATATTTACTTTCAGTGTCTAATAATAATAATAGTACTCTGCATTACTCTCGTGCTCTTCTTTTGTGGAGTAGACTAACGGGTGTTTGGTTTATTGTCAAGTAGAGATTTACAAATTCGTTTTTCATAGAAAGTTTATCAGGGTAACTGGCTTTTATATCATGACAATTTCCCCCTTCAGGCAATGTTTATGCATATGCTTTAATTCATTATGCAATTCTATTCATTGAATTATCACACCTAAATTCGTACTTGACCATAATATATTTCCCTTGAACTAAATTATCAGCTTTTCGAGGCAGACATTCACCTTGATGATCTTAGGGAACAGCTGGTTCTAAAGTGCAGGTAAATGATGATTGTCTTATGTACAGATTATAGTTGCCGTACTTGCTAGCAACCTTGAATCAGATTGTGGCTTTTCTTTTTTTTTTTTTTTTTGCTGAACACCGGACTATGTGCTCCCTGCATGTTTGAAACTGAATTTGATTCACTAAATTTCAGGAAAATGTCAACCGAAGAAAAAAGGCTGCTTGGCACAGCCCTCACAAGGCTATCCACTGATGATCTCAGTAGAGCTCTAGAGATTGTTTCCCAGAGCAATCCTGGGTTTTTAGCAAATGCTGAGGAGGTGGACCTTGATATTGATGCTCAGGTATTCTTTTCCTTATCCAGTTTAGTCAGGATATATTGTCTGCCGTATATTGTCAGATCATGTTATTTTTATTTGTCCTTTGACATTGCTTTCGGTTGCACAGAGTGAATCCACACTATGGAGGCTAAAATTCTTTGTAAGAGACGCACTGCAATCTCAAGGCAGCTTGGGTGGCAACAACAATAACGACAACAATGAAAACAATAACAATAATGTCAATAGTATTAATAATAACAATTCAAAACGAAGAAGGGAGAACTGTGATGCCCTTGCCAAGACTGCCAAAAAGCGTAAAAAGGTAGCATCGTGATTGTTAGAATAATGTCCAATAGATGAACTATGGTCTATATGATCTGCAACTGTATAGTATTATCTTGAAGGAAATATGATCACTGTTTATTTTTATTTTTTTTTAATATTTTAAAATAATTATTATTCCGTCTTTGATGCTGTATGTAGGCTGTTTGGATGTAGGATGTAGTCTAAACTTGGAATATTTTTTAGAAGAGCAGGGAATGATTGGATAAGAATCTTTATTAAGTGCCTTACGAGGCCATAAGTGACCCGAACTACAGAAGGTTCACACTTTAGAATGGTATCAACAGCCCTTACATGTCTAGAACAAGCGCTGGGTTGTTATCGATTAGAACTCGAGTGTTTGGAGTCTATCCCGAACTATATACTTGGTATCTTATATCCTTTGACTGGCTATATCACTATCACTGGGAGATTTTTCAAGGGATTAATTATTGAACTTCATAATTCAAAATTTTCAATGTAAGGAAATTACGTCTCCTTTCTCCGAAGGGGAAGAAGGTGAGCAAAGGGTTGAATCTGTGAAACCACCAAGGGACTATGGCTATAGGAGGCAGTGGGAACTCAGCAATCCATCTGCGCGCCATCCCGACATCTTTGTGAGTTGTGACAACACCATTATTATCTTATAACAATCAACCTTTTCGACAAACTCTGTAGTTAGACATCAGTGTGTAGATAAGTATAGGCGTATAGTCCATGTCTCCATGATATTATCTGCACTCTTAGTTACTTTTATATACAATTGTGTTTCCTACATGTATTTTGAATTTGGCTGCTCGAATTTAAAATTACACAGCTCACAAATTTATTTACACCAATGGAGTTATGGAGATGAATTCAGCTTGAAGCACAGGAGAAATTCTACTTTGTTAGCCAAACTTCAAATGAATCGGGGAAAACTGAAAAAGTGAAAAAGTACAATCTTTTAGAGAATTTGTTTCTTAGTACGTAGTAAATGGCAAAAATCGCAAAATTATAAATAATTGCATTTTATTTTAGTAAAAAACTAAAAATGCTACGTTAAGTTGGTTTAGATAAATTACGTAGTAATTAGGAATAACTACGTCAGGAAGGGGCACAAAAAATGTTTTTAAAAAAATCAGTTTGCATAGCTGTAGAATTTTACTATGTAGTTTTACTCGTTAAAAAAAGCTTTTTTTAAAAAAGATAATTACTGCATTTAGTTACTAGTTAGCAATTAACATTAAATTACTTAGATGTCAATCAAGTGGAGATAACAATGCAATATAACCTCTTCACTTCTTCTTCTAATCTTCCGGTTTCTATGAGTATTTGCTCTAAAATATTAATCTTTTCAATTACAATGTTTCATATTTATTCAATTATGAAATATTATGCAAAGTTATTACTCCAGTATTGTATATGCAAACTTACTATTCAAATAATATAAGCTATTTTCATTGTCTTATATTTAAAGCTATTGCATGCAAAAAAATTTGTTACGTAAGAGGCCTTTTTCTTACATTATGTCTAGGGCCCATAAATTTCCAGGAATGGGGCTGCAGGGTACTTGTTAAATTTTTCTGGAACCAAAGTTGAAACTCACATAATGAAAATCAGAACCTGTTCAACATGTTCCTGAAAAATGAAAATCGAAACTAAAATCGGAACCTGTCGCAACAGGTTCTCAAATTTACTACGTACCCAGAATTTCGACCATAACCTGTGATTCATAATGAATTATAGTTTCGATTTAGCGATTCCTAAGAAATTTCTAATCCAATACCTTGATTTTTTTTTCTCACCCCTAAATGTGGGACACCCCTACTCATAAACACATCAACAAAGTTATTCTTACACATTGAAGATGATGAAACTGAAATGTGGGAGCAACATCTTCAATGGCGTCCAAGCTCTCAACTTCATCCATGGTTTTCATCGCCTACGCTATTCAACATCATGTTCTTCCTCAACTGAAGCTATTCCATCTTCTTCTTTAACGAATTACTTGGTTGAAGTTCTAGGGTTTTCCTCCCAACATCTCTCTCCACTTCTACCAAGCTTGCTCAGCGTCCGAAATCAGCAAAAGCAACGAATGTAAGTACTGATTTGTTTAATAAGGCTAGTAATGCTAATTTAATCACTAATTTCTTCAAACAAAATGGGTTTGATGAATCCCAGATTAGAAGATCATCTTAGTTCAACCTCGAATCTTATTGTCTAATGTTGATAAAACCCTAAAACCCAAATTTGAGTTTCTTCGAGGAATCGGAATTTCTGGGTCTGTTTTATCTAGGATTATAGTCCTAAATCCTACATTATTATGTATGCGCTTGAATCCTGTAATCCAAACTTTGAGGCAAGTTTTGGGTAGTGATGAGAATGTGTGTAAGGCTCTTAGCTCATCGTAAGCATTTGCTTTCGAATGCTGAATTGTTGAAAAACTATGGCATCCCATATAATATCCAGAAACATGTTATGCAGGACCCTGAATCCTTTGTTGTAAGTCCTCTATTGTTTAAGGATGATTTGATTAAGGCTGAACAGAAGTTTGGGATTTCTCGAGACTCGACCATGTTCTTGTATGTGGTCCGAATCCTAAGGCGCCTTAGTGAGAAGAATATTGAGTCTAAATTTCAAGTTTATAAGAGCTTTGGATGGACACGATCTGATTTCTTGGAGCTAATAAGGAGAATTCCTAGTTGCCTAGGATATTCTGAAGCAATGACTAAGGAGAAATTGAGTTTTTTCATGTGTGAGCTAGGTTATCAGCCTGCTTACCTGATGTCGAGAAGTGCTTTCATGACTTGTAGTTTGGAGAAGAGAGTAAAACCGAGACATCAAGTCGTGCTGGTTTTAAAGGAGAAAGGTTTGATCAAGAAGAATTACTGTTTTTATTCTATTATATGGATGAATGAGTTGAAGTTTGTGAATAACTTAGTACTACCATATGTGGAGGTTCATGAAATTTATGCAAACCATGTTGGTGTTAATGCAAAGCTGCTAACTCAAGGAAAAGCTAATCCCCATTTCAACATATGAACCAGGATTCCGATGATAGTGGATGATGGGTAAGTGCACAATGCTTTTGTTGTCAACTAGTTGAATTCATATATTTCACGTATTACCATAACTGTTACCATTATCTTGAAGTAGATTTATTTTTACTGTAAATCTGTGTAATGTTCAACCTTTAAAGGTTTGTTTCTACTTACTGCCCTAATGAAATAATTTTATCATGAGGCATTAGTTACCTACATTGTTAAATGTTAACTTTAAACGAACTGAAATATATGCTACTTTATTTAGATGAATTCACAAAAAAATAAACCTCCTTCTAGAGGCTTTTGCTTATAGGGACAATATGGCAGGTTGTTTTTGTTCTCTGCACTTCTTAATGCTCATAGATGTACAATAAAATAATTTCTTTGCTTGTAAGTGAGTTTTCTCCTTAACGCTTTGTTTGGATAGCAAAGAAGGAAGGAAAAGAAGGGGAGGGAAAATGGAGGAAGGGAAGGGAAAAGAAAGGGAGGGGGAGGTGAGCTCCATTTTCCCTCCAAATCTCTCCAATTTTGGAGAGATTATGGTTATTAAAGAGAGAGGGAAAATGGATCCCTCCCTCTCCTTCCCCTTCCTTCCCCCAATCTTTTACCCAAACAAGAGATTTTGTCCCCCTCTATTTCTCTTCTCTTCTTTTCCTTCCATTTCTTCCTATCCAAACAAAGTGTAAAGCTCATATGATACATCTGTGTTTTATCTGAACTTTTCACTGTTCTAATCTCTTTAATTATTATATCATCCTTGTTTTATTTGCAGGCAAATGTTTGCAACCTGTTTTATGTTTGTAATTGTAGTATGCCTGTTCTAATAAGTAATTTTACCTCAAGGTTTACACTATTCTGTTCAATATGTTTTTGAGAAAGATTCTCAAAATGGTTCAAATTAGGGGATAGTGTAGCCTTTTCTTTTCTGCTAATAGAAATTTGAAAAAAAAAACATGTTGGAATTGATGCTTTATATGCCTTGTACTCTTGTAGTACTACTAACCTGTATTAGTCAAATGCACTGATTAAAATACAGTTTTGATTATAGAATTTTGGTACGGTTTTTTATATTTTCTCTTGCTATCTGATGGATAAATATCTCATAAATCTTTTCATGAATGAGCTAGGTCATGACTCTGCTTCTTGACTTCTTGTATGTGCTACTTATCTTATAGCTTTGGACTAATGTTCAGATACAGAGAATTACTGGTGGTGAAGGGATATGAGGATGATATAATTTATAATGCATCATTGGATGCCATACTAGTTGACTGTCTACTTTTTTCTGAAAAGTTTTATTAGATGTTTATGCAAAACTCACAAAGATATTAATAATACAGAAATCGAAATTCAAGTCCTGTTATATGCAGATGCTGTTTGATTTTTTAATCCAGTAGAATGCACTGAAATATGGTGCTGTGGGTTTGGCTTGTAGGATTTGCACACACAATTTCAGATTTTTAGTTGTCTTTTGTATATATAGGGTAAACTAACTTCTTTGAACTTGAAGAAACCTCGTATGTGTCGAAGACTCGAAGGCAGTTAACTAGTGCTGAGAGCATAGAAGAAAGTAAATCTGTTATGTTTGACTTTGTGATACATATATATACTCATGGCATCTGGATGAATAGTTCAAGCTACTCAGTAAGTAGTTGTCATTTTTTTCTCTTGAAGTAACTTATGGTTGCTTTCGTGGGGAATGAAGCCTGAAGGAACTGGGGGGATCTGAGTTTTTACTCCTACAAGTGATTCCCTTTAATATCATGTCTCTTAGCTGAAGTTTATGCTAATTTGATTGTTATGTAAGAGGGTACCCATAGCAGTTTAATATCAGTTTAGGAGAAAGAGTGTCTCAGTCTTAGCTGCTGGTAAGATGATGGAATAGCAAGAACTTGCTGAGTTGTCCCCTCAAAAGCTACTCAATTGACATAAATCGGACATGTGGGAAATGAATGGTTGGCAGCTGCTAAAATTAGAGTGGTGTGCCATGAAAATTTTCTCATAAGATGGAATGAATTGCGTTGTTCCATCCCTTTTTTTCCTGTTCACTTGCTGACTTCCAAAGTTTTAGCTTTTTATCTACTACTCCCTCAGTCCCTTTTTGACGTGCCTGTTTTCTTTTTTGGTGTCCCTAAATGATGTGCCTGCTTTCAAAAATATCACACAATTATTACTTGCTTTTTTTTTTAACTTTTTCATACAAAATACACATATACCCTAAAAATCATTGTGCTGTGTTTAGCTCTAATTTTTTATTTTTACTTTTATTTTATTTTATTTATTTATTTATTTTCTTCGACCCTCTCCTACCCAATCTAAAAGATAATTTATCATGCTCATCTTTGTATGATTCCCCTGTTATAGACTTATATTCTTTTGCCTTAAAAGGACTTGCTATTAATAAAACCTTCCCATCTGATTGATAACAATCAGATAGGCAGTTCTATGTTCAACATCCATGTAGATATATTTTTGCATGCTTATACATGCCATCCAACTGTTCAATAAGAGAGTACTAAGAAAATTATTTTACGGAGTATTAGATTTATACATGGTGTTATATTTGAACTCAAAAGCAATTCTTATGCTGTACAGATTTCTTCTTTTCAATTATGAGGAGAGCCTAGTGATTATGGTGGACATCATGCAAGAAGATCAGAAGCAATCAACTGTAGTTGGGAAAGCCAAAGATAATGCTTTCTTGTGACTGGAAGAAACTTGTGGTTACTTGTGGCTGGCCTTTATGGAGAAAAAAAGATACAAGTTTATCACCGTGATATATAAACAAAACATTGTAAAAAGAAGGGGTCCCACTTGAGGGACAAGATAAGAAAAATTCTTCTAACGACGCGAGCCCATGAGATTTCCCTAAACCATGAGTTGAAGACCGATGTCACTATTATACCACCTCAATGACCTTGGTGAACCATGTTTTGCTTTTTCTGGGAATTATGCCTTCCATTTTTTTGTGGATTGCTAAATACTAAGAAGAAATTGGGTTTTTTAATGTGTAAACTGGGTTACCAGCCTGCTTACCTGATGTCAAGAAGTGCTTTCATGACTTGTAGTTTGGAGAAGAGAGTAAAACCGAGACATCAAGTCGTGCTGGTTTTAAAGGAGAAAGGTTTGATCAAGAAGAATTACTGTTTTTATTCTATTATATGGATGAATGAGTTGAAGTTTGTGAATAGCTTAGTACTCCCATATGTGGAGGTTCATGATATTTATGCAAACCATGTTGGTATTGATGCAAAGCTGCTAACTCAAGGAAGGGCAAATTCCCATTTCAACATATGAACCAAGGTTCCGATGCTACTGGATGATGGGTAAGTGCACAATGCTTTTGTTGTCAACTAGTTGAATGTCATATTTTTCAACATATGAACCAGGGTTCCGATGCTACTGGATGATGGGTAACTGCACAATGCTTTTGTTGCCAGTCAGCTAGTTGAAATCATATATTTACGGATTACCTTAACTGTTGCCCTGATGAAACGATTTTATCATGAGGCATCAGTTACTTACATTGTTAATTTTAAACGAACTGAAATATATGCTGCTTAGACTAATGCATTAAAAAAAAATCCTCCGTTTAGAGGCTTTTGCTTATAGGGACAATAGTGCGGGACTGCGGGTTGTTTCTGCCCTCTGCAGTTCTTTATGCTCATATGTGTACAATAAAATAATTTCTTTGCTTGTAGGTGAGTTCTCTCCTTAAAGCTCATGATACATCTCTTTTATCTCTGAACTCCTCTCTGTTCTGATCACTTAAATAAGTATACAATCCTTATTTTATTTGCAGGCAAATATTTGCAACCTGTTTTATGTCTGTTTTTTTGCAACCTGTTTTATGTTTGCTTTTTTGCAACCTGTTTTATGTTTGCTTTTTTGCAACCTGTAGTATGCTTGTTCTAATAAGTAGTCTTACCCGAAGATTTTCACTATTCTGATCAATTTGTTATTGAGAAACATTTTCAAAATATTTCAAATTAGGATAAAGTGTAGCTTTTTCTTACCTGCTAATAGAAATTGAAAATACATGTTGGATTTGATGCTTTATACGCCTTGTAGTACTACTTTCCTGTATTTTGTCAAATGCACTGATTAAAATACAGTCTTGATTATAGAATTTTGGGACAGTTTTTTAAATTTCTCTTGTTATCTGATGGATTATGTCCGGGTCGCAAGATAGGAGGATTCACAGCAGTATAAACACTATCCTAAGGACTACTATAATTGAGAGCAACAGTAAGCAGAAAGAATTTTATCCTCAAGTACTAAAGAACAGGGTTGGTCCTTAATCCTTGCCATAATAGATGGAGCATGGAAAAGCCTGAAGGGAAACAAACACGGGAATGGGAAGCAGGTTCATAGGGGATCAGGTTTTATCACAACGCTCTAACAAGGTTTGTGCAATTTCCTCCATACAAACCAGCAGAAGCTATAGCAGCCCTCCACGCAATCAAAAGCATTGAGGATCTATCAGCAGAGCAGTGATGGAGACGGATTCCAGCAACCTAATCCAGATAGATGCTATGAGAAGAAAATGATGCACCAACGGAGTGTAAAACAATCATTGCTAATTTACAGCAATTAGCCTATAATCTAGCCTCTTGTACTTTTAGGAAAGTTAGTAGAGAAAGAGTTGAGAAAGCTCACTCCTAAGCAAGTTAGCAGTCGAAGCTAGAAAACGAGCATACTATCTAAAAGATGGCAATGGACATGGGCATCAATGACTTAACTCGAATTCCTTTATGACGAGTTTGATAACTCTTTGGAAAGGTTTAACGAGATTATGGAAATAGTCATGATGCTTCATAGGTCTCGTAAGATTCACAAGTTTGTCTTGAACTCACATATAAAAGGTTATGAATTCGACAATTAGATTGTGTCTTCTTGTTTTAGTGATTAAGCAAGTAGAGGAAACTTGCTTGGATTTCCTTATTATATACTTCGTATCATCCTACTCCATACTTGCTGCCTCCAGAAATTCTCGTGTGAATTGATTATCTTAGAGTGGGATCTTGTTTTGTTTGAAGTGATTTCCAATTCACAACAGTAGGGGAGACTTGGCAAAGATTTAAGCTTATTTTTTCCATCGATTCACACGACAATTTCTCGAAGCAACAAGTATGGTGTACGATTGATAACTAGTAAATCCAAGGAAGTACAGAGGGCATGTTGCCTGGAAAACCTTAGACGTTCAGCCAAGTAATGCCTGGGAAAAAAACCTTTTTTTTTTATATATATATTTATGTTTGGTATTGTGTTTGTTTTTGTAGGGAAATTAGGGCATTTTATTAAATTAAGTAAAGCAAAATTTCATAGAAAAATAGAGTGATGAGTTAGAGCTGGGGAAATACAAATTTATAAGAAGATTGTA
The DNA here is from genome assembly GCF_948465745.1 of Chenopodium album. NCBI lineage: Eukaryota > Viridiplantae > Streptophyta > Magnoliopsida > Caryophyllales > Amaranthaceae > Chenopodium > Chenopodium album. Next base: position 1,256,334 of record NC_137836.1, on the reverse strand, counting down.
TTGTATATAAATCAAGGGGTGTTATCCATGGATAAAATAACACGGTTTTAGGAGAGGTGTTATCCAGGGATAAAATAACGCGGTTTTAGAAGGGTGTTATCCAAGGATTAAAATAACGCGGTTTTAGAAATTAAAGGGGTGTTATCCGGGGATAAAATAACACGGTTTCAGAAGGGGTGTTATCCAAATAACGCGGTTTTAGAAATTAAAGGGGCGTTATCCAGGGATAAAATAACGCGGTTTTAGGATGGGTGTTATCCAAGGATAAAATAACGCGGTTTTAGGATGGGTGTTATCCAAGGATAAAATAACGCGGTTTTAGGAGAAAAAGGTAAAACCGCTAGTGTAGTTAGTGATTTTCTCCTTATATCACAAATTATACCTAATTTGACCTTGATATACTTAAATTGTATATCATGTTGTTTCGGACTTGTTAGATATTTTATTCATAATATTTGACACAAATTTAGAATTAGGGAGTAATGTCTTGTAAGTTGTAAACTTGTAACCCTATATATTGATTAATAATGACATACACTTTATTTTGAGCAGTTTTCCTTAAATTTAACCAGACTATTTTAAAGGTCATAACAGGATGAATAGTAAAATTTTAAAACAAGTGTTTTTAGGCTAAAAGTGGCAATAGGGTCACTTGGATTCGGAGATGAACTCTTTACAATCAAGTAATATTTATATCAATTTTTTGAAAGTCTTTTGAGAGGAACAAAAACTTTAAATTTAGGTTATGTTCTTGTCAAAAAAAAAAAAATTTAAAAAATTAGGTTAGGTTTAGTTCAATTTGTCAATTTTAATTTAATAGAGCTCGTGACCAATGTATTATAATTTTTTATTTATATATATTAAATTGTGATTTTTTTTTAGTATGCCCCACCTATTCAAATTCAACGGAGCTTGGTACCCAAGTCGCACATATGATTAATGGTAGGCGAGTCTCCCAACAAAAGTTTTTAGCATTCGGTGAGGCTCAAATCAAGACCTTTCTTAAACGACATCAAACGACTTATCACTTAAGTCAACTCTTGTTCGGGAGCTTAAACGAATCAAATGCATAATAGTTCAAATTGAGTTCATTTGGTTAAATTTATGTTGAAGCTCATTTGTATCGATAACGAACGAGCTTTGATTTGTTCACGCCCTTTTTATGAACACATTAGATCAACTTATTAAATATTCTTATGTACAGCTTAAGAATAAGGTTTTAAGACTATTCAAATCTGAATGTCTTTTTGAGGTTGATTAGGTCAAACCAAATGTAATCATAAGAAGAAAACAAATTGTGCTAATTATATTTAATAATGTCTCAGGTTGCTAGTTTGTACTTGTTCAGTTTGATAATATTGTCGTTTTTTTTTCTTAATGTTTAATAATCATCTAACAATTTTATAATTTGAAAAATATTTGTATTAGGAGAATCGTCTTCATCAATATTTTGTATGTTATGATTTAAATATATTCAACAACTATTGATTATTTAACACAAATATAATTTTTTTTTCTTCATCAAGTCGAAAAACAATATTAAGGTCTGTTCTCTTCCGTTGAAATTCAGTTCAGTTCAGCACTTAATTTACGTCTAATGATATTGCTAATGATATAAAGCCAAATTTCATTCTTTTAAGCTCTTATTACAACGACAACAACAACAACAATAATAATAATAATAATAATATTAACAATAAAAATAATAATAATAATAATAATAATAATAATAATCAATAAGTAATAAATAATAATAATAATCATCAATAAATAATAATAATAATAATAATAATAATAATAATAATAATAATAATAATAATAATAATAACAACAACAATAATAATAATAATCAATAAATAATAATAATAATAATAATAATAATCAACAATAATTAATAATAATAATAATAATAATATGTACATTTGTATATACACATATATATAGTAATAAATAATCAATAAATAATCAAAGATCACTAATCCATAGTTAATAAGTTCAGTTCAGTTCACTTCAGTTCAGCTGAGTTCAGTCAATCGGAACAGGCCCTAAACTTCAAAATTAATGTTTCTAAATCGTATGATCATTGCATCATAGGAACGAATACTACAATTAAAGATCAATCATTTTATCCAATTTAACTATAATTTTGTTGGATAAAAAAACACAGTAAATAGATAGCTAAGGTGGTAAGACTTAAGTGTAACTTATTACTTGTTGGTCTTGAGTTCAAGTCTTTGTCGAAATATTTTTAGTTGTCAAATCAAAAAAGGTGATAGGCGGCACGCCAACACATGTTGCTGACATGTCATGTCATGTTTACATTATTAGGTTGGTGGTGGTTGATCTAGTGGTTGCCTCAGAGATGAGGTGGTGGCAACAATGGGACCTTCGACAAGGTCCTTTGTGATGCAGGGCCGAGGGTTTCCTGTAGAGAGAATGTGCTATGCAAGAGTATTAATTGCTTGAGGCTATTTGTGAATAAATGCAAAGTGGGAGAAGTGAATGCTTTTATACCTCAGCACAATTAGAGATATGGGCCGCAAGCCAAGTGGGCTTGTCATGTTGACTGGGCTACTGACTTTGACTTGGCATGGATTGGAGGATTGGACCTTTGACCTTGGGCTTATAATTGAATCATTTATGGACCGGTCCAATTGACATAAATTGGACCCAAACAAGGAGAATGTAAAAGGGTATAAGATTAAACTACTGTAGAATATAAATTGCTAACAAATACTCGATAAAATTAGAGAAAAACGCATCTAATCTACGGGAACTAGCAATTACGTACGAGGTACACAAACGTGTTTCAACACCCAAGTACCTTTTTTTTTTTTTACACAACACCCAAGTACTTACTATATGAGTAAGTATAGACCACTACCAGGTATGGATAGTTGGAGTCCATACCACAATAAAAAAAATACGTAAAAAAAATTGTAAAATTTAAAAAGCTAAAACAAAATGGAAAAGGAAGAAGGATTAGAGGGTAAAAAAACAGGAACTCAAAAAACTACCACTCACGAGAAAAGCTCCGGTGGTCGGAAAATCAGTCCCACAAAAACCCCATCAAAGTTGCAGTAATCTTCCCTTCAAGGAGCGGTGCTCGATGTACTGAAGGTGAGAATTTTGTGGCTGATTCAAATTAAAGGAGTTATTCGAAGTTTGGTTGATGAAAGATGATAGTCGAAGGTTGACGAAGAATGTTCAAGGTCTATACTTACAATTGCAGCCATGAAAAACGGTGGGTTCAATTCTCAGAGATCGAAAGATTTTGGATATGAGGGGGTAGAGGTTGGTTGTCGGTGCTGCGTTATTATTGACTTGTATACTGTTATTATTGAATTGTATACTGTTATGGTTAATTTTAATACAATTATCATAGAGTTGAATACTGTTATTGTAGAATTGTAAGAGGAGAGAGAATATTTTTTTTACACCATAGTACAATCTGATGACTTACCATGGAAATATTGCGCAAAATTACATATTTGTCCCTGGTATGGACCCAATGAGTCCATACCTGGTAGTGGTCTATCACTACCCCTTACTATATCGATTATCGAACACATACTTCACACCTTGACATGAGAAAGACGATCCTAATTAAACCATATGAAACCCGAATTCGACTCCATTTGCTATTGACCCACACAATATCATACGGAGTATGAAGTACAAAATATTTCAAAGCAAATTCCCACAAAATACTCCTAAAATGATAAAAATTGGGTGCAGTTGCAGAAGCATCAACAATGGCGTCCGAGGGTTTTACTCCTACCTACCTGGTTTTTGGCGCCTTCCATTGTTGTACTCAACATCAACTAAGGAAGGTAACCCTTCTCTCTCTTCTACTTTGCCCAATTTATTGGTCAATTCTCTGGGTTTTTCTCCCCAACAATCTCACTCTACTTCCGCTAAGCTCGCAGTGGCGCGGCAAGCTGTAGGGGCGAGGAGGGTGAGTGAATTTGATACTGTTGAAAATGCTATTTCTGTAATTCAGTTCTTTAATCAACTTGGGTTTCAACAATCTGATATTAGGAAAATTGTTTGTCGATTTCCGCGGATTTTAGTTGCTAGGGTTGGGAAAACCCTAATTCCCAAAATTAAGCTTCTTAATGAATTTGGTATTTCTGGGTCTGATCTTGTTCAAACTGTTGTTATGAACCCATCAATTTTGAATACACATGTTGGTCCTGCAATTCATGCTTTTAGGACTGTTCTGGGTAGTGATGATAATGTAATTACTATGCTCAAGCGATGCCATGCAACCTATATTGGAATCTCTGCTAAGTATTTGATTCTCAATATTGAATTATTGCAAAATTATTGCAGCATTCCTATTGACAAAATCCGGAAAGAAATTTGTCGTCACCCTAAACCTTATTTAATGAGGACTGATTTGTTTCAAGATAACTTGAGTCGGGTTGAAAAAATTGGGATTTCTCGAGACTCTTCGATGTTCAATTATGGCCTTCAATTGATAAGTGGCTTAAGTGATAAGAGAATTGAGGATAAATGTGAAATATTTAAGAGCTTTGGATGGACTCAATCTGATGTTAATACATTGATAAGACGAAATCCTATGTGCTTGACAGCGGCTGAGGCAAAGATCAAGGCAAGATTGGATTTTTTGATGAACCAGCTGGGTTTTAAGCCCGAATTTCTGGTATCCAATATCTGTTTATTCACTTGTAGCATTGAGAAGAGGTTATTGCCTAGGCATAGAGTCTTACAGGTTTTGAAGGAAAAAGGTCTTATACAAATGAATTACTCTCTTGCAAGTGCTGCCAAATTGAACGAGTCTCTGTTCTTGAAAAGGCTTGTTATTCCGTTTGAGGAAGTGCATGAAGTTTACGCTCTGATGACAGGTTCTACAGTAGGGTCACTCACTGGAAGAAGATTTCCAAATATGACATCGAATCCCATTGCTTCTAGATAAGAGTGCAATGTATTAGGTGATATTTAATTTTGATATATTTACCACGCATTCTTGCTGGAAGTGAACTGATTGCAGTGCTCTGATGTTACAACTCTTGATTATAAGAAAGAGTATTGACTTCAGTAATCTTCAGACTACAGAAAGGTCTTATACAAATGAATTACTCTCTTCCAAGTGCTGCCATCTTGAATGAGTCTGTGTTTTTGAAAAGGCTTGTTCTTCTATTTGAGGAAGTCAATGAAGTTTATGCTCAGCTGACAAGCTCTACAGTAGGGCCGCTCAATGTGGTAACATGTAAAAGCCAATCTTAAAGGTGTCATCAAATTCTAGTGCTGCTGTATGTTAGTCAGTGCATATGGCATCAGGCAATGATAACCTTGTTATTTTTATCAGATTAACTTTCAATCTTCTCGCAATATTGTTTCCTTGTTCTGAGTAGCCTTCATATCTACTGCTGGAAATGAACTAGGAAAGGCTGTAAACCATTATATTTGTGAAGGTTTCATTGCAATGCCATTTTTTGTTGTTTTGCAATGAGTAGAAGTTAAGTGTAATGTATGCTTTATTGCTTTAAATTAAAAGCTTGATTATAGATTTTTTTCTGTATGGTTTGGACTTAGGAACTCCAAGCAATGGGTTCTAAGTATAAACAACATATAATTATAATGGTTTGTGGACTGTGATTCTTGATGGAAGTTAGTGTTGATTTATTATTCAAATGAGGTACATATATCTCTTATTCTCTGTTTTCTTTTCCCTGCTAGTATTATACCTTTTAGGGAAAATTTAGGCACTAGTTGCAGTGCTATTATGTTACTTCTAGCATTTGTGTGATTTAGATGCAATTTTAAAGTATTGGCTTAGCAAATCTTGAAGTTGCTGGCAGTGACATTTATTAACTTGTGAAACCTATACTGCTTCTGTTCTTTTTCCAGTGGCAGCACTTTTGACTTGTTAATATTGAAACTCTGTGACGTAACAAAATTAGTTTATTAGTTTTGAGAAACGCAAAACATGGTGTCTTCTTTACATTACATAATGACGTGAAAAACTCTGTTTTATTTGCTACATGTCTTAGGGTTTCTGGTAGCAGTAGCTCGGTCTTTACATTTAGGCTTTTGAAGGCTTAAGATCTATGTTAGTTCCATATAGATACTATATAATCCTTTTGATTGCAGTGTAGATCTTGTGATTGGTATTAGTCCCAAGTTACTATTGTGCAAATTGGTTCTCTCATGGTAGTGAGGGAGCTATGCAATATGATTTGACTATGGTTTGCCATCTAATTGGTGGAATATGCTGCCTGAATGGCTTTCCCAGACAAAGATGGTGGAATAAGTTCATTGATGAGGCGAAAAGATGGATCACGAGATGGGTAACAACTCTGATTCCCTGTTTTTTCTGATTTGAAATTTGATGTGGTAATATGAATGTAGATTGTTAACTTGCATAAAATTTTTGATAACAAAAATACATGATTAGATGATTTAGCCAAAGTTGAGGTTGAGGGTATTGAAAAGGAAGTTAATTTCTTGCTCTCTGCTATTTGTTATGTCCTTGGGGCTATTCATCCAGTTGAATGTGAAAACAGAGATAAAACTGTCAATGAGGCCTTTTTTTTCCCCTTCTCTTAAATATTTTTTTCTTCTTATTTTATAAATTTATGGAGCCAAGTTGTAAAACGCTAGACTATCGACTTTGATATCAATAGCCTTGACGTTTGTTTTGTGCCTGTTGGAGTATAATTACCTAACCTTAATTTTCGTTGCTAGGGAGCAGGAACAGTGATGCTAGACTACGATTGTGAGGGGTGTTGGTGAACTTTTGTGTGTGTGTGTGTGTGTGTGTGTGTTGGTAAGGAGAATGGCCCTAACGGGCCAGAACCTCTCACAGGTTCTCCCAGCCTGGTTTAGCGGGTTAGGCACTTTGGAAGTTTGGGGGGGGGGGGGGGGGAGGGTAAGGGAATTCCTACCCCAAAGTGTTTCTAGTGGGAAAGTTTGCATCTCACAACCACTAGACCAAGCTTTGCTTGGTGGGAGTCCCTGAACGGTTACGGTTAAATATTGCTACTGCCTTGTAAGTAGTACGAAGTATTAAGTTAGCAGTGTAGATATATTGTGTAATTTGCAGTCAATTAGTGGTCTATCATGGAAACCGGTCAAAGGCATGAACTGCTCTATGTTAGGATACTCAGCTGATAATTATTGAGCTCCTTAAAAAAGGTACTTGTATTTAGGATTCTTTAGGCCTAAGCAATATAGTATTGCTGTAGTAAAAAAGGAAGGCTTTCAACCTACTACTCCGTTAGAATTATAGCAGATAATAGTCTCAGAACAACTTATTCATGTAACAAATTCCTTTATTGCTCTGGATGATGAAATTAGACTAGTGGGAAAGATGTATGTGATGCTACTTAGGTCACTCTTGAATTCATGATAACACGGACATGGTTTCTTTTGGTTCTTATAGTGAGGTAAATGATAAGTATGTTGAGGAGAGGCCGACTCCTCCCGCTTAGCACGTAAAATATTTGTGTATGAAATGCTAGAGGACTCAATGGCTTTTACTCAGCCTACTTGCGTAATAAGAAATTTTTCTTAAGCTTTTGGTCCTCGTAAGCTATCACAAAGTTGAAGGCGCAGAATGCTTCTAGTCTTTATGTTATTGTTTGTAGTGGGTGGCGTATTCTAATTTGGTTATCATGATGTTAAATTTTCTAATGGTCGAATCCTTTTGTTCTTTCAATGGATGTTATTAGTTTTTCGATGCCACTGATTTGTTGTAGGCTTAATACTGTGAATGGTTGGTTTTAATTGACTCCGGATTAAAACCAACCTAATGTCTTTCAAAAAAAAAAAAAAAAAAAAATCTAATGAAAATGGTTACCAATAAACCAAATAGTCTTTCAAAGTGTCTAGCCCTTACCCTTCCCCCCTTACTTTTAAAGTGCCTAGTTTTAACTCGGGTTGAGAGAACTTATGAGAGGTTCCGGCCCGATAGGGATCTTCTCGGACCAACAAAAAAAAAATGACTTTATTCGACCAAAATCACGTGACATGCAAATTGACTTAAGATTTAGTTACGAGTACCTATATCAAGCACACACTCAACGTTCGTATAAAAAAAAAAAAAATGTACACACTCAACATAAGAAAAACACATCGAATTCAACTTGATCTGCTATTGACCCAAAATTCAACTCGGGTCAAGTTATTTCGAAGCAAATTAAAACCAATTAAATTTCCATAAATTTCAGTACTCCATAGTAGAAATGATAAAATTTGGGTGCAGCTGCAGTAGCATCAACAATAGCGTCCGAGGGTTGTACTCCTACCTGCCTAGTTTCTGGCGCCTTCCATTGTTGTACTCAACATCAACCAAGGAAGGTAACCCTTCTCTCTCTTTTACATTGCCCACATTATTGGTTAATTATCTAGGTGGGTTTTTACTAGTACCCAGAGAATTGACCATAATCATTAATTGCAATGGTATTTAGATCTAAATAATTTTTAAGATAGTAAAAATTTAACCAAATTATACAATAAAAAGTACACTTAAACCGGGAGTAATTATATTTGGAAGCCAGATAATTTTTTATAAATCCATAATAATGTAAAAATAAATAAATAGAAAATAACATAATATAATAATTGTCTTAAAAAAATATACTCCGAATATATAATTTAATAATTTAAGACAAAATTTAAGGTTTCAAAAAATAAGTATATTGATTTACAAAAGTATATCTTTTGATTAAGATAAGGAAAGTAATCAATTGTGATTACAACTCCATATCAAATGTGATACAGATTTGTTAGTTTGGTGCCTTGAATCCGTTATATGCCGAACTCCCGTTTCGAACGACCCAGCACGGGGGCCTAATTCTCGGGCTTTTCTGTTTCTGTTTTAGGAGTCCTATATATACTCCTTATTTTGTAACCTAGCTGCACTCTGTACTCTGAAAATTCCTCAAAGCAATAATACTTTTTCTCCTCTGCCCGTGGACGTAGTCGACACACCGTCGAACCACGTAATTCTGTGTGTTGTTCTTGTTTATTATTTGCATTCGATCGCATCCGTTATAACAAGATTTTATTTGGACTACTAATTAATTAGCTACTAAAATCTTAATCTTTCATAATTACATATACCCCTCTGTCCCCAAAAGAATGACTCATTTGGCAGTAATTCATTGTGATCACCACTCCGCATTAAATGTGATAAATATCTTATTTTGACAGTTAATTAACCTTCTAAAATTACAAACACTATTTATCTATAAATTCAATTCTAGTTGAACTCATGACATATTCATAAAATTTATTCTCTAATAATGGCATCAAGTACCATTTTTCCTGTTGTTGTTATAGTTTTCTATCTTTTGATCTCTGCAAATGCAGATTGTAAGTTATGCAAGTTTATTTTATTTTATTTTTTTATTTTATTTAACCATATAGGTTTCTCATGAGAATGATGATTGTTTTATTTAGCTACAAATATGCCATTAAAATTTATAATATAGATTCAATCGTCTTAGCGTATAAATAATTTTTTTCTTTCAATAATGTGTAGGTGGTACTATTTATGGCGGTGAAGACAATTTGAAGTTATCACGCAAGGATATGTTGAATAATTTTGACAATGGAAATGGATCTATAAAAGTAGAGCTTAACATTTGCGAGCCACAAACTCGTGGTGGGCGAACAAAATATTGTTGTCTTGAATTCACATGTTATAACACTCAAAAGCAATGCTGTGATGATTACAATGACGGTGGTTGTATGACAAAGCACTAAATCTAGAGCATTTATATTTATATAAGTAATAATAATCCTTGTCCTTTTTAATTGAAAAAAAAAAAAAAAAAAAAGAAAGAAAACCTATCATATGTTTTATTTTGTTCTTAAATGAATAAATAAAGTCTTGTTATATACTTTCTCGATGTTTTTAGTTAACATATTTGTTTTATTACGCTGGCCATTGCACAGTTTTAACAATTAAATTAATATCTATAATTAACAACACTGTAAAAAGTTGTATTGATCTAAACTTGTCAATTTTTAATCGACTTTACAAAGAGAACTTAAACCCAACCCGATTCGATCCAAGTGACCCAAAATTAACTCAATTTGACCAATATATCATAATTTGTAAAGATAAATAATTACAAACAATCCAAAATTTGACCAAACTCGACCTGTTGACTTGAATTGATAGGTCTAATTATACCCCAATTTATTTTGAAAAAATACTACCTCCGTTACAAATTATGTTTATCCTAACAATGAGCAAAAATTGGTTTCCTCATCCTCTCTCTACCCACTTTCTCTCTCTTTCAATCCATGAGCATTTTTGTGATCATATTTTTATTCCACCAATGATTCTTAAAAATATTTTTCCCTATTTTCTCTCTCTACTCCATCTTCTCTCTTACTTTTACTAATACCCTCTTATATTTCTCTCTACTATATTATTTTTAACTCTTTTTTTACTTGCATTGTGGACCCCACATGATTACTATTCATCTTAAAAAATGCTCATCCTATGAGCAATTTTCATTTTGCTCATGAGCATTTTTACTTTTGCTCATTGATGTAAGTCATTTTTGTTTTACTTTCACCCAAAGTTTTGCTCATGAGCATTTTTTTGCTCATTGTTGGGAATGCTCTAAGGAGAGACTTCCTAGTATTGAAGTGTGCCCAAAGGCATGAAGACAAATGACCTTCCTAGACTTGGAAAAATTAGAAATAATAATCCCAACTTTGTCTAATTTATGTAGAATAATCCCAACTTTCGTTAATACTGGAATAATCCGAACTTTAGAGGGGTTTTTTTTTTCTTCAATCCTTAACCGGTCAACAAAAGTCAATGACCTATTATATCAGGTCACTTGACACGTGTCAAGTTCTGATTGGTCCGATTTTTTTAAAAAAAACCAAAATTTATTAAAAAAAAATCAGCAGGCCAACCTCGTCGGACCACCACACAACCACCACCCTAGTCGCCGCCAGCCCAGCCACAACCCTCGTCGGACCCCCACGTTACCACCACCATAGTCACCGCCAGCCCAGCCACAACCCTCGTCGGACACCCACGAAACCACCACCATAGTCATAATCAAACTGTACTTAAATCACCAGCCCAACCTCGTCAAACCCCCACACAACCACCACCCTAGTCGCCGCCAGCCCAGCCACAACCCTCGTCGGACCCCCACGAAACCACCACCATAGTCGCCGCTCCGGCCTACCATCTAAACCCCCATCCCCCTTCTCCGAAACCCCCACCCAACCACCAATAAAACCCAATTCCACCCCAAAAATCAAGCAATTTACGCCTCTAATTCCCCCTCCTTGTGCCGCTAATACCTCCTCCCCTAGCGCCGATGATTTCCCTCCTCCTACGCCGAAGGTGATTGGGTATGGCTTGGACGAAGGTGGTTGGGTATGGGTTGGATTCGGGTCGAGTGAGGGGGAATTGTAGTTTTGGGGTTTATTGTTGCAATTGCACCGCAAAGAGTGGTGTTGTGTGTGGCGGCCGTGGTAATGCGGTTGGGCTGCTCAGTTTCCCGGCGACAGAGGGAGAGGGAAGTGGGTGGTCAGGGGGGTTCCGATGAGCAGGGGTGGAGAGTTGGGTGATGTTCTGGTTTTTTTTTTTTAATTTTGTTTTTTTTTGAAAATTTTTAAACCAATTAATTTGTGACACGTGTCATTTTAATCCAAAAAAAAAAAAAAATTAACCCATTCAACCGGTAACCAGTATTTGGGATTGAAGAAAAAGAAGACCCCCTAAAGTTCGGATTATTCCAATATTAACGAAAGTTGGGATTATTCTACATAAATTAGACAAAGTTGGGATTATTATTTCTAATTTTCCCCCTATACTTTAGATTATTTCCAATACTTCATTTTTGAGAAAGACATTTAACCCATTTGATAGGACATAATAATAGCAATTGTAACTTATAAGTATAATTTCGAGTGTGATTTTTTCTAAATATCATCACAATTATGAAAATGTAATCTTCTCTAAAACTTGTGAATTCTTGATAAATGTTCATAGTCACCAATATAAAAAGCTAAAGCGGAGATGGATGATTATAAAAATTCATTGATAGAAAAAAGGGAAGGTTAGCAGGTATTGCCAAATAAATTGTTTACATAATACAAAGTATATTCCTTACAAATTTACATATTTTGTATAAATTTATTCTCATTACCCACTTCTCAAATGCACGAGATTTGAGAGGAGAATAGTAATCAATCCCTTTTGAAATGATAATTTGAATTAGAAATGTGTTTTAATGCAAAGGTTTACTTTAACCGAGTTGAGAATGTCATGCATTACTGCATTACCTTAACTTAAGGTATGTGGGCAAATATATGGCCTTATAATCTTTGAGAGATGCTATGATATGTATAGATTTCCTCTAATATACTTCTAGTCAAAGCTCTATTAAACTTCTTAAATTACAAGTTTAGGTTGTTGGTATAGTATTTGAGTTTGAACTTATACGTAAATATGAACTTCCTCCGTTTTTAAATATTTGTCCAACTTTCTTTTTCCAGCCGTTTTTAAATACTTGCTCAATTTCTTTTTTTGAAAAGCTTTTACAATAATTAATTTATTTCTCACACCTAGTGGACCCAACATAATACTCTTTCTCCTTCTACATTTCCACTACTTGTGTTTTTTACAATTTTTTATTCTCTCAATTATCCCCACTACCTCTATATTTTATTACTTTCTCCAATTTCTCCTAAAACTACGCGCATATAGAAATGGAACAAGTATTTAAAAACGGAGATAGTAATATTCTACATAATTTTTAAACTTTTTTTTTAAGTGCACTTCTTTGACCGACATTCTTGATTTTTTGAATTTTTTTTAAGTGCACTTCTTTGACTGGCATAATAAATCGAGAAAAACACACACTTACGGCCTTACCCCAATACTCCGTATTTTTTTTTAGTGAAAAATACATCCGTATTACTGTATTAGAATTTGAGGGGCTGCTTAACCAAACACATTGCAAATGTTGAAGCTTGGGAGCTGCTCCTATGGCGTCCGAAGCTTCTGCTTCTTCCTGCGCCATCCATTGTTGTACTCAACATCAACTTCTCTAACCGTTTATAGTAACCCTATTCCTTCTTCTTCTTCATTCTCTACCTCATTAGCTAAATTCTTAGTTAATAATCTGGGTTTCTCCTATCAACAATCTCTCTCCATTTCTGCTAAGTTCACTAAATCATGGAAATTGGGAGATAATACTGAATTCAAATTCTTTGAAAAGGCTGATTCTGTTGTTCAATTTTTCAAACAACTTGGGTTTCAGCAATCTCATATTCAGAAAATCATTAGTCGTGAACCCCTGTTTTTAGTTTCTAGGGTTCATAAAACCCTAAAACCTAAAATTCAGGTTTTTAATGATCTGGGTATGTCTGAGTCTGATGTAATTCAAACTATTGTTAGAAATCCTATGATATTGCGCCAACGTTTGGGTCCTGCAATTCATGCTCTTAAGACTGCTTTGGGTAGTGATGAGAATGTTGTTAAAATCCTCAAGAAACCAGGTCGCTACAAATTTAATTGCGCTGCTAATTATGTTATTCCCAATGTTGAATTATTGCAAAAGTATTGTGGCATTTCCAGTGAAACGATCCAGAAACACATTGTTCGGCATCCTAATTCTTTTATATTGAAAACTGATTTGCTTCGAGATGCCTTAATTAAGGTTGAACTTAAGTTAGGGATTCCTCGACACTCTCCAATGTTCTTGTATGGTGTCAATTTTCTTCGCTTTCGTGAGAAGAATATAAAGGATAAATGCGAAGTATTTAAGAGTTTTGGATGGACTCAGTCTGATATCATGAAATTGATCAGGCTAAATCCTATGTGTTTCACTAGTTCAGAGTCGAGGATCAAGGAAAGACTAGGCTATCTGATGAACCAAATGGGTTACAAGCCAAACTATTTAGCAATGCAGCCTATATTATTCATGTGTAGCATAGAGAAGAGATTATTGCCAAGACATCGAGTCTTAGAGATTTTGAAGGAGAAAGGTCTTATAAGGATGGATTATCTTCTTTCTTCTGCTGTTTCCTGCTCTGAGTCTGTGTTCTTGAAAAGGTTTGTTCTGCCATTTGAGGAAGTCCATGATGTTTATGCCCAACTGATAGGTTCTACATTGGACTCGCTCAATGTAGGAAGATCCAAAAGCCAATCTTAAAGGTGTCACCAAATTCGAATGCTGCTTGATGTTAGTCAGTGCATAAGGTATTAGGCAATGTGAATTTTGTTATGTTCATCAAAACAACTTTCAATATTCTCGCAAAATCATTTCCTTGTTTGAAGTAAATGTAATACCTTTTGGAAACGAACTAGGAAAGGTTGTTGGCCATTGTGATTGGGAAAGTTTGATTGCAATGCTGTTACTTTCAATACTTTGTTGCTTTGCATCGAGTAGAAGTAAAGTTTCAAGTTTTAAAAAAAACAGGGTTTGATTCAGTGATTATTTTTTGAAGGTTTGGACTACAGAATTCTTTGTGTTTGGTATTCCCATATGTATCCCCTATACGCAATTTCTTTGAAATCATGATATGTTGACTGTGATGGGTATTTCTTGGTGGAAGTTAGTGTCGATTTATTATTAATACGAGTTACATATTTGATATTTCTTATATTCCGTTCTCTTTTCCCTACTAGTATATACCTTTTATCGAAAAACTTTGCAATAGTTGCAGTGTTATGATGTTACAAGAAAGAGTAACATAGCTTTCTTCTAGATACTTTTGTGTGATTTGAGTCCAATTCAAAATTTGGAATCATTTTGTTTTATATCTTCATTCTGTGAGATTCTGGAATATTTCTGATAATTGGTGAATCTTTGTAAATTTTGAAATGTATGGCAAAACTTTAATTGCTTCTTTTGGGTGGGGCCGTGGGGGGGGGGGGGTGGTGGGGGAGAGGAGGTTGGGAGTTAAGTTTGTTGCAACTCTTGATTCTTGATCGTGTCAGTGATGTATTGTTAGGGGATAGAAATTTAACATTGTTTTCTTAGATGTATGTTTCTGTAGTACTATTGTTTAGCAAAACATTGATGTCAGGTCAGCAATCCGCATATTTTATGCTTGATGACTATCATACCAATGTCAGCTCAAGACTTTTACGGTTCCTATCTGCAGAATTTCTATCATAAGCTTGGGAGCAGAGGTGTGCTTAATTGTGGACTGGGGCTGAGCTCACCAACTTGAGTATCGTTTTATGAAGGTGGGCCTGCTTGTTTGCCTTAGTTTTAAAGACAGATTTGGTTCTGCAGCTATTCTGATTTCCATCACAGCCACAAAGGCCTCTAATCTCGATTGTGTGATATTTTCTTTTTTTCTGAGCCGAAGCAAGCATTTGAAGTTGATACAGATGCACAGTTGAAGTGGATGACTTGATAAGCTTTATTGTTTTGAGCCAGAGGTGTGTTTAATGACCAATTTACATGTTATGGATTATGGGGTGATTTAACCAGAAAAAAGTAACTCGGACTCTTAACTCTGTTGGTGCTTAGCAGTAAAAGAAAGCTTTGTATTGGTCATTTCAACTGGTGTTTATCAGGGTTGCTCTCCGAAAGCTTGTTACTAATAGTGGTGCTGCCCCGTCTGCTTCTTGCTCGATCTGGAAAAGAATTAGGCAGCTTCAAGCTCTACTCCGAGTAAAAAATATTCGCCTGGAGAGCTCTGCAGTACGCCCTTCCAACTCGACATAATTTACATTATCGAGTCAGAGAGTATGATCCGGATTGTTGCATCTGTCAAAGGGATTTTCAAACTACTATCCACGCTCTCAGGGACTGTAATACTGTATTACTGTAAGATCGCAAAGGAAGTCTGGAGTAGGAGCAGATTTGCCCAAGTTGTCTAATCACGAACAGACTGAGTTGCTGATTGGTGGGAAAGGTGTCTAGCCGAGTTTGATAAGGTTTAGGCTGCTAGCATTGTCACTCTCTTCTGGGCTATTTGCAGTGCTTGTAACGCATGAGTCATGAAAGGTGAGACCTCCAATCCGGAGAACAACGAGTTGAGTGGAGCTTCAATAAGGTTGAATGCTGGTTCGGTTCCTCTGCCAGAGACGTGGAGTCCCCCTGCTACAGGATGCATTAAAGTGAATGTTGCTGCAGGTTTTATGCATCGTTTGGGTACTGGTTTGGGTGCAGTGCTGAGGGATGAACATGGTGCTGTTTGTGCGTGTTTGGCAGCTCAATCTCTTGACACTTGGGAGCCAAATACTGCGGAGGCAATGGTTGTGCTGTTAAAACTGCTTGCTCGTTGTTCAAGCTTTGTGTGACAGGTTGACAGGCTCAGGGTCTTTCCACTTGATCATTGATGATATCTTAGCTTTTTGTAATAGTTTTTTTTTTAATGTTCACTGCTCTTTTGTGAAACGAGGGAGGGAATAAAATTGCATATCATTTGGCACACTTTCAACCATGGGTGGTTGGCCAAAGAATGTGGCACGATGTGAGATCCCGACTCGCGTGTTGAAGCTTGCTTCCTCTGATTTAATTTATTGAGCTTTCCCCTATGAAAAAAAAATGCTATGAAAGTATGAGAAGCTAGTGATAAGAAGAAAAAAGAGAAGCTTCTAGTTGAAATAAACTTGCCTTTTGTTTTCTTTACCATGTTTGGGAATTGGGACCTCCGTCTTTCCATCTCGTGGTTGTTAACTCTATTCAACCTTCTTCTTTGTTTAAGGTTTATACAATTCATTCCTTATAAATTTATTCATTACCCATTCCTCAATTGCACCAGAGTTGAGAAGATAATAGTAATATACATTATGTAATGTAAGTATGGGAATTAAAAAACAAGAGTGAGAGCCAATACTTACAATACCTTTACTGGCTAGATTTCAACTAACTTGTGAGTTGTGACAATCACTTATTGTTAGAAAATAGCTAGAGGTTCTAATTTATGAGAGAGAGGGATAACTCAAGTAATCGATTTTTACCATTCATCATGATTTTCTAAAAATAATAATAATAAAACCTAATTCATACAAATTAATTATAGTACTCCGTACAAACCTAATTCATACATTTCTTTTAAAGAATAGTACTTCCTCCGTTCATTTTTACTTGATCCGCTTTGACTTTTACACTATTCACCACCCCTCCTTTGACCGTGTTTTGTGAATAATATGTAAGGAAAAACATATTTATGTTGGATCATTTTGAATTCGTCTCAATAAGTAATATTATAATATATAACTTTTATATTTTTTAAATATGGAGAATTAAAGTTATTGACTGTTAAAGTTTTGCATTGAGAAGCGTGATAAAGAAAACACGTTTGTAGAATAATAACTCAAAAAAAAAAAGTAATTATTCTCTTCACGTGAAACAGGGAGATTTGATCTGATTTTCATAAGGTCTGATTTGATCGAATTTTTATAATCCGATCTGATTTAATAATTTGACTAAACTTTGACTGTATAATAATAATAATCTGTAAAAAAAATATGACATTATCAAAATAATCTTGTTAGATTCGTTGAACTTTTCAAATATGTAATTTTATAAGTTTTTGTAATACGCAAATTAACTATATTTAACAATAAAGTAATTAAAATTAAAAGTTTTAATGAATAAGAAATTAGTTGAAGAGAACCTGTCAGTGCACTAGAATTTGGTAACCCTTCTCGGCTTCTTCTTCTTCCTGAGCCCAACCAAGCAAATGTTGAAGCTTGGGAGCTGCTCCTATGGCGTCCGAAGCCTCTGCTTCTTCCTGCGCCATCCATTGTTTTACTCAACTTCAACTTCTCTAACCAGCCAAGGTAACCCTCCTTCTTCTTCTTCTTCTTCATTCTCTACCACATTAGCTAATTTCTTAGTTAATAATCTGGGTTTCTCCCATCAACAATCTCTCTCCTTTTCCGCCAAGTTCACTAAATCATGGAAAGCGGGAGATACTACTGAATTCAATTTCATTGAAAATGTTGATTCTGTTATTCAATTCTTTAAACAAACCGGGCTTCAGCAATCTCATATTCGAAAAATCATTATTTATGAACCCCGGATTTTAGTTTCTAGGGTTCATGAAACCCTAAAACCCAAAATTGAGCTTCTTAATGACCTGGGTATGTCTGAGTCTGATGTAGTTCAAACTATTGTAAGAAATCCTAGGATATTGCGCCTAAGATTGGGTCCTGTAATTCATGCTCTTAAGAATGTTTTGGGTAGTGATGAGAATATCGTTAGAATTCTCAGGAAATCAGGTCGGAACTTTCACTGCCATATTAACTATTTGATTCCCAATGTTGAGCTATTGCAAAACTATTGTGGAATTTCTAGTGACACAATCCTGCAACACATTATTCGGCAGCCTAATTCTTTTATAATGAAAACTGATTTGCTTCGAGATACCTTAATTAAGGTTGAACTTAAGTTAGGGATTCCTCCAGACTCTTCAATGTTCTTGTATGGCGTCAATTTGCTGAATGTTCGTAGTGAGAAGAATTTCAAGGATAAATGCAAAGTTTTATGAGTTTTGGATGGGCTCAATCTGATGTTCTGAAATTGATCCGGCGAAATCCTATGTGTTTCACTAGTTCAGAGGCCAGGATCAAGGAAAGACTAGGCTTTCTGATGAACCAAATGGGTTACAAGCCTGATTATTTAGCAACGCAGACTAAATTATTCATATGTAGCTTGGAGAAGAGATTATTGCCAAGACATCGAGTCTTACAGATTTTGAAGGAGAAAGGGCTTTTAAGGATGGATTATCATATTTGTTCTGCTATTTCCTTGTCTGAGTCTGTGTTCTTGAAAAGGTTTGTTCTTCCATTTGAGGAAGTCCATCAAGTTTATGCTCGACTTACAGGTTCTACAGTGGAGACACTCAATGTAGGAAGATGCAAAAGCCAATCTTAAAGAGCTCTACAGGTTCGAATGCTGCTTGATGTTAGTCAGTGCATAAGGTATCAGGCAATGTTAACTTCGTTATTAATATTCTTGCAATATCATTTCCTTGTCCTGAGTGGCCTTCATACCTGTTGGGAATGAACCAGGAAAGTTTGTAAACCATTGTAATTGCAAAGGTTTGCAATGCCATATTTTAGTTGCTTTGCAATGAGTAGAAGTTTATTTTAATCTCCATATTTTTATACTACCTTCTTTCTTTTTAAGTTGACTGTTTCTTCTTTCACGTTTGCCAACGTACAATTTCAATGATTAATATCTCTAACTATCAACTAATAAATTTTTGTAAAAGTTGATATTATAAAGACAAACATTGAGATGGTTATAACAAGACCCCACATAACTATTGTTAGTTTAAGTAGAGTTTGTAAATGGTGTTAAAATTCAACACGTGTCAACTGTAAAAGAACAAAGGAAGTATTAAATGGCTTTCTTAGAGATTTTTGTTCTTAAAGGTTTGGACTTAAGGAATTCTTTGTAATTGGTTTTTCCCATATGAATCCCCTTTATGCAAAACCTTTGTGATCATTACCTATGTAAATAGGCTCTATATTTTAACAGTAAATGATTACTATGTTCTATGGACTGTGATGGAGTGATGGACATTTCTTGGTGGAAATTGGTGTCGATTTATAATTAAGACGAGGTACGTATCTCTCATTCACTGCTCTCTTTTCCCTACTACTAGTATTATAACTTATAGCGAAAAACTTTGCACTAGTTACAGTGCTGTGATGTTACAAGAAAGAGTAGTTTTCTTCTTAATGCTTTTTGTGATTCAAATGCAATTCAATTTTTGAAAGTAAGGTTAGCAAATCTTCAAACTGCAGAGAAAGGCAATAATCAACTTGCAAAGCCTAGACTGCGTCTGTTCTTTTTTCTAGTGGCAACACCTTTGGCTTCTTGCTAATATTGAAACACTGTGAGCAGAATTAATTTAGTAGTTTTGACAATTGGATAACATGGAAGGCTGCAGTACGGTGTCTTCTTGTGCATAATGATCTTGTGACCAATTCTGTTTTATTTCCTATCTATGTCTTAGAGTTTCTGGTAGCACCTCAATCATTATTAGTAGGCTTTTGAAGACTTAAAAACAATGTTGGTACCATATAGATGCTGTAGTTCTTTTGATTGCAGAATTTATCTTGGGATTGGTATTAGTCCCAAGTAGCTATTGTGTAAATAGATTCTCTTATGATTGTGAAGGAGGTATGCCTTATGATTTCGACTATGGCTTGCTGTCGAATTGGTGGAATATGCTGCCTTAATGGCTATCCCTGCCAGATAAAGATGACGGAATCAGTTCATTGACAGGTTTATAAGATGGATCATAACTCTGTTTCTCCTGTTTTTGCTGATTCGAAAATTGTTGTGGTAATATGAGTATAGATGTTCACTTGCATAAAATTTCTGAGAACACAGGATAAGATAATTTAGCTAAAGTTGAGGTTGAAGATATTGATAAGGAAGTAAATTCTACTGTTATCTGCTACTTCCTTGAGGCTAATCCTCTAAATGTGTTTGAAAATTACTTTTAAATGCATATGGGTAGATGGGGAGTTGCAAATATTTACTTGTGTCTTGTTGGCATAATCATTTACTTGGTTGCAAAAGGACTATGGTTCAAGGATTGGTAGGTAAAGAAAGGAAATTGACCAAAGATGGGGAGTTGCAATCCTGGCAACTTTCTTCTTTCAAGAGAGAATTAATTTTTTATTTATGAATTAAATCTTCAATATATGTCTCCATGGTAGAATGTTGTGGTCAATTATATGTTATTGATGAAGATTATAGTTAAAAAGGCTGGTTTTTTAGATGATAAAAATGATTTTTGTTGTTCAATTAATCTGTGTGGCATTGAGTTTTATGCTAGCCTTGCTTTTGTTTATCAATTGAATGAAATGCATGCTAAGCTTAATTATGCTTCTAATCAAGAAGCTCCTTGCTAAGGCTGCTTTTTGAGAAAATTAAGGTATCAATTTTGTTAGTTTTGATATTAGCCATTTAGGAAAGTAAATTATTCAAAATGATGCTATGTTGGTGTGGAAAAGAGAAGAGATTCATTTGTATTAAATCTATTTAGAAGTTAATAATGCCAAAATAATTTCTAGGATCACGAATGTTGGTAGAATTATTTTTTAATTAGTGTAATATTTTAAACATTTTTATTTAATTTATTTATTATTTTTGATTTTTTATTTAACCTGAAGCTTTCCATTTACCCCTAATAATTTTTTGTTGCTGAGCTTAATTTTGTGAAATTGATGGATTTGGGGTTTCTCTATTGTATTATATTGTTGTTTAACCTGAAGCTTTCTGTTTTCCTACGATTCCTCTAATAATTAACCTGAAGCTTTCTGTTTTTTGTTATAGACTCGATTGTTACTCAATAACAATGTACTTAATTTGCACTAATTTAAGAAGGAAAGCTTGATGATTAACTTCAGATTAAGGGAATTACAAACTAATGGGGATAGTAATAGCTTGAGGCTATAAATCACACAAGTAGCTTGAGGCTACAAATCTCTCAAAGAGTTCTCTCAATTTCTGGATGATCCTCCCTTGTTGCTAACACTACTTCTTATACTAAGGATTGCTGATGGTCAAGTATGACCTTAAGACTAATACATGTGATCCTAGACACTAAAATAGAAAAACCATACAAAGGCACTAATAACTTGGCTGCTTGCTTTCCTTATTTTCCTTTTAATTAACTTTGTCCTCTTGCAAAGTAATGTTGCTTTCCTATGCTGCTTGCTGCTCTCCTTTCTTGCGCCTCAAGTAGACCCTCATAGGTTGACTTGGGTCGTTAACCCGATCCATAACATTTTTCCCATAAGAATTATGTGGGAGATTAAAGTAGGAATGTGGCAAAGAAAGTATCTGTTTGGGAATGCAACACATTCTGGAAAAGAGGTAAGGTGTGATTCATGTGCTTGATAGGATCGGTATACGTGTTTGTGTTGTCTAAAGGTGTGCTCAATGCCTCAATGTGCTCGATATGTTCCTTTCTGTTGTTTAGAGTACGTGTTTGTTTGCTTTCCCTTTCAGTTTCTGAAAGAAGTAGTAATGGTTATAATCTATACCCATGCTAACTTAAATTCCAAGTGGTTATTTTAATATGGATTTTAAATGTTGCATTCAGCAAAAGCTTTCAGATGAATGACATGATTAAGGTCAGCGCCAATTGGGTTGCATCATCAAGATATGAATGTGTATCACAAAGATGAGGAAAGAGATTCGAAGGAATTTTCTGAATATTGTTAGGGTGAAAGATAAATCGAAAGTCGTACTGGTGGAGGATTCTCTTAGACAGGAAAAAAAGCACAGTGAAATGAGGTAGAATGCCAAGATGAAGAAAGCAGCCAAGTCTATGTCAAAGATCAGTTTGCATGCAGATGGACTTGGTGTTCAAATAATTATATTAATTTTTGTGTTTGATTACTTAAAATCATTCAAAGTTGAGAGATTAGGAAGTATGATTGTCTGACAATTAGCTGAATTTTGGGAGTTATTATGTTTGAATCAGGAGTGTTATAGAGGATGTTTGTATGACCTCTAAAATGAGGTAATTGGTGAATTGTATATATGTTTTTAATTTGAAGCTGTAATAGACTAGTATCAGCTCTTGAATCAGTAATCTTGAAATGGGTTAGAGTAGCAGAGAATGATGTTGTAAATTAATTGTTGTGTTTAATTACTTGAAATCATTTAAAGCTGAGAGATTAGGAAAATATGATTGTCCGACAATTAGCTGAATTTTGAGAGTTATTATGTTTGAATCTGAAAGTGTTGTGGACGATGTTTGTATGACCTCTAAATAAAGGGAATTGGTGAATTATGTTTCAATTTGTTAGTGTAATTGACTGGTATCAGCTCTTGAATTAGTAATCTTGAAAGGGGGGAGAGTAGCAGAGAAGGAGGACATTGTAAATGTATTATTGAATCGCCTCCTAAATTCTTCCAAATAAGCGAATCCTCTATTTTTTTTGGTGTTCCACCCGGTTTACCCTTAGGCCTAATCCGTTTCGGAGATCAGTTTTGGATGGGTTAGGTTCCAGTCCCCTCTCAATTGTTATTGCGGGGATCGAATAGGGATCCTCCCTACCAAATAAGCGAATCCTCTATAACACTTCATAGAGTTCATACCACAAAATTAACTCCCATATGGCTATATCACCAGAAAATAATACAGTATGCAATTGCAAACCCACCTAAATGAGCTATCTCTAGTTAAAAACCCACTAGTAATTTTACCCACTAGTAATTTAGTGGGTTTGCATGTAAAATAGTGGGATTTACTCTTAGTTCATCAATAAAAGATCAGCAAAGAATCAATTTTTTGTACAAAGTATCATACTCCGTTGTTTGTGCTTATTTTCTTGCCTTTTTTTTTATTTTATTATTATGCTAGTATATTTTATTTTCGGTATTACGAATAGATATTGATCTTGTAAATATGATTAATTACACAAATATTTAATAACATCCGGTTTACACTAAATTAGTGTAAATCGGGCTGAAACACCCACCGCCAAACCACCAATCCTGTCGCCACTCCCTTAGCTTCTCCCAAGAATTCGGCGTCCCCCTCCGATTTCGACCTTGCTGACCACCCCAATCCCCCGATTCCAGCGCCGCTGACCTCCTCCCATCCCCCGATTTGTCGAGTTTGAAGTCTGGGATTACAACAACTCCGAATACCTCGACCCCAATTGCATATATACCTTATTGTGAGTATCTATCATTTCACCTTATCTACTTTGATAGTGGCAAACATGGTGGCGGCGGAGGTGGCGATGACTATGGCGGCAAAGGTGACGATGACGACAACGTTGAAGGGAAAAATATGAGGACTTGCAGTTGGTAACGAAGAGGGAGAAGGGGGTTGAGGGTTTGATGGAGGAGAGAGAATTTGAAGGTTTGTTAATGGTGGAAATGTTTAGTTTTGAGGAGAGATAAAAATACGGGATGAAAGTAGAGCCATTGGGTTAACTTTTGCATTTTATGTTTATTTTTTTTTTATTTTGATACTCTGTTTTTGTGAAGAAAAAAAAAGGGTCACTTTTGTGAAAAAAAAGGGGTCACTTTGTGAAAAAAAAAAAATGGGGCACTTTTGTGAAAAAAAGGATCACTTTTGTAAAAAAAAAGGTCACTTTTGTGAAAATATGGGTCACTTTTTTTAATAAAAAGGGTTACTTTTGTAAAGAAAAATGGTCACTTTTATAAATAAAAAGGGTCACTTTTCGCAAAAATGTTCGATGTACAATAAAATAAATCAACTTTAAAAAGAATTATAATACGGAGTAGAAAATTAGTAGCAATAACTTCAGTTTAGTGATTTCGAGGCCTTGCCTCTCATTTGCATCCAATTTTATTTTTTATTTTTTATTATTAATCAGTTTAGTAAAATTAATTTCAATTCATTAAAAATTAACTCTAAAAACACATATTTTAGGCTATTTTGATTAGAGTATATTTTATCATTCTTACCTATTATAGTCTATATTTTAACTATTGTGTTGTGTTGTGATATGGGAGTTAATGTCTTTCATTTGCTTAAGATTGACTCCTAATTAATTAATTCTTAACATGGTCGAATTCTGTATAGCCATAAGATTCTTGATAGATCTTCAAAGGTCCTTGACTCCTCACCTTTGATATACTTCGTACATTATTGTTGTTTCTGGGTACCCAATCTAATAGTCAATTCATCTAATAGTCAATTTAATAAGATTATTTCTAATATTCAGTTTAATACTTCATTTTTGAGAAAGAAATTTAACCCTTTGTGGTAATAATAGCAGTTAGAAGTACAATTTTGAGTGAGATTTTATCTAATGAAAGTGTCATTACAATTACGATAAATGCAATCTTATTTTGCAAAATTGTGATTTCTTGATAAACGTTTATAATCACTAATATAAACACTCAAGGCGGTAATGGATGATTATAAAAATTCATGAAGAAAAAAAAAATGGGGGCGAGCAAGTATTTTACCTAGGGTATAAAGTTTTTGCGCAATACATACTTTGTAAAAATTTATTCTCATTATCTAGTCTTCAAGTGCATGAGATTTGAGAAGGCCGTTGTAATAATATATTTTAAAGATAAGAATTTAGGGATATGATTAGAGATGTGTTTATATGCAAAGGTTGACATTAATCGAGTTGACAATGTCATGCATTACCTTAACATATGTCTCAAAGGGAAATGATATGGCCTTATAACCTTGGAGATTTGCTATGATATGTATTAATTTCTCTAATCTGATTCTAGGCTAGCTCTATATTTAACCTTCTTAAATTACAAATTTTGGTAATGATGCATTATGCTAAATATTGATTTTTTTTTTTTTTTTTTTTTGAATAGCAAAAACATTTCATTAATTAAAAGTCTTACGACATCTACAATAGAGATCGACATTAACAAATACATAAGATATTGAAATTGAATCAAATGAATTTTTCCTTCATAAAAACTAAGATCGTCGAGTAGATCTTGCATTGTTAAACATCTCCCGCTTATATCACTGGAAAATACAGTCTTGTTGGAGAGACAATCTAACGATCCTTTTTAGTCGTGAGGATGTTTTTCTTTCGATTCATCTGTTTGTATTCGAAAACTTGATAACTTTTTCACCAAAGAAATAATTTCACGACAATCCATTAGATATAATATCATAAATTCAAAACTAATAAATTTCTCCCCCGAAAAGAGGAGATAAACCTTATCTTTCGAAGGAGGTCGAAAAACCCTTTTCCTTCAAAGAAGATTGAAAACCCTTTTTTTCGAGGGAGAAAAGTTCCTCCTAATCTCCTAAAGGAGGAAATTAAACATTATAATAAACCTAAAAAAAACTTTTAAAAAAACAAGAATTGAGACTTTTCACCGGTTAAAACCGATGGAAGCCCCTTCAAAATTCAACAATGGAGGCTAGGGTTTTGGAGAAAGGAAAGAGGAGAGAGATAACAGTTTTTTTGAACTTAGGTTGTTTAATTTGTGTAACATTTGTGTTTGAATTTTTATAGCTACCTTCATATTAGAAATGTGTTTCAAACTTCAATGAAATTCATAGGTTGATTTAACCAAGTTAAGAATACCACCAAATGCATTACCATAACACATGTCTAAAGGGAAAAAATGTAGCTTATAAGTTACAACCTTGGAGAGCTGGAAGTCTGCTATGATATGTACTTGTTTTTACGTTAACCAATATTAAGATATAATTTAAAATTTTAGATACTCATGCATTATGTTAAATTGTTTGAACTTAGGTTGTTTATAGGCGGTAATTACATGTATTTAAACTTGTACTAAACTATTACTCCTACTATACTCTCTTCTAAGTGCATTGATTTGGCTGGCATAATAATTCTTTTATATAATTGCAAAGTCATTTAGCCATAGCTTTCCAAAATCCCAATTCTCAATACGGAGTATCATTCATTTTTAGTGTTTTTTTTTTATTTATTTATTTACATTTATATTTACACCTGCAACCTCCTATGAAAACTTTTACTCGTTTTTCTTTCTAAATATACATACTTCGAGCCTGTTCACATTTACTAAATTGAATTGAACTGATTGGAACTGAACTGGACTGAATATAGCTGAAATGAATATTTAAAGAGAGAAAGAAATTAAGCACTGAATTGAAATTAAGCTGAAGTGAACAAGCCTGTATAGTATCTACTCACCCTTGCCCCTTTAGGGAGTGTTTGGCAAGTGAAAATTGAGGGTGAGATTGAGAATTTTAATCCCAATTGAAAAAACAAGTCTTGTTTGTTTGGTGGGGATGAGAATAAAAAGGGGTTTGGGAATGAGAATATTTATGGGTGAATTTTCACCATTTTATTACCTAGAGAGAGTAGGTAATTAATGGATGGGAACGAGAATAGGAAAAAATGACATTTTTACCATTAATGAAAAGAATGAAAAAATAATCTTAATAAGGGTATTTTTGTAAAATTGTTATTTATTCCCTATATATACTCACCCACTATCTCAACAAGATATTGACATATTTTGATGTATTTCCATCAATTAATTTCCCATTCCAATCCCATTCCCGCTTTTAATCCCCAAACTCCCATTCCCACGATCCAAACGCCCCATTAGTCCCTTGAGGCCTTGAGGAGAGGCTGCCCAAGCAAATGATGTGCCAATGTTGAAGCTTGGGAGCTGCTCTTATGGCGTCCGAAGCATCTACTTGCGCCTTCCATTGTTGTACTCAACATCAACTTCTCTAACCAACCAAGGTAACCCTCCTTCTTCTTCTTCTTCTTCTTCATTCTCTACCTCATTAGCTAATTTCTTAGTTGATAATCTGGGTATCTCCAATCAACGATCTCTCTCCCTTTCCGCTAAGTTCACTAAATTATGGAAAGCGGGAGATACTACTGAATTCCATTTCTTTGAAAATGCTGATTCTGTTGTTCAATTTTTCAAACAACTTGGGTTTCAGCAATCTCATATTCAGAAAATCATTATTTATGATCCACGGTTTTTAGTTTCTAGGGTTCACAAAACCCTAAAACCCAAAATTCAGCTCTTTAATGATCTGGGTATGTCTGAGTCTGATGTTGTTCAAACAGTTAGTAGAAATCCTAAGTTATTGCAGCGACGTTTGGGTCCAGCAATTCATGCCCTTAAGACTGTTTTGGGTAGTGATGAGAATGTTGTCACATTTCTCAAGCGATCAGGTTGGTTCAACTTTCATGGCGTTGCTAGTTATTTGATTCCCAATGTTGAGCTATTGCAAAAGTATTGTGGCATTTCTAGGGACACAATCCAGAAACACATTTTTCGGCAGCCTAATATTTTTACAGTGAAAACTGATGTGCTTCGAGATATCTTAATTAAGGTTGAACTACAGTTAGGGATTCCTCGAGATTCTTCGATGTTCTTGTATGGTGTTTATTTACTGCTTTGCTGTGGTGAGAAGAATATCAAGGATAAATGGCAAGTATTTAAGAGTTTTGGATGGACTCAGTCTGATATCATGAAATTGATCAGGCTAAATCCTATGTGTTTCTCTAGTTCAGAGGCGAGGATCAAGGAAAGACTTGGCTATATGATGAATGAACTGGGTTACAAGCCTGATTATTTAGCTATACAACCTAACTTATTCACGTATAGCATAAAGAAGAGATTATTGCCAAGACATCGAGTCTTACAGATTTTGAAGGAGAAAGGACTTTTAAGGATAGATTATCTTCTTACTTCTGCTGTTGCTTTGTCTGAGGCTGTGTTCTTGAAAAGGTCTGTTCTGCCATTTGAGGAAGTCCATGATGTTTATGCTCAATTGTTTTACACAACTTCAACTTCTCTAACCATTGATGGTAACCCTATTTCTTCTTCTTCTTCTTCTTCTTCTTCTTCTTCTTCTTCTTCTTCTTCTTCTTCTTCTTCTTCATTCTCTACCTCATTAGCTAAATTCTTAGTTAATAATCTGGGTTTCTCCAATCAACAATCTCTCTCCATTTCCGCTAACTTCACTAAATCATGGCAAGCGGGAGATACTACTGAATTCCATTTCTTTGAAAAGGCTGATTTTGTTGTTCAATTTTTCAAACAACTTGGGTTTCAGCAATCTCATATTCAGAAAATCATTATTTATGATCCAGGGTTTTTAGTTTCTAGGGTTCACAAAACCCTAAAACCCAAAATTTAGCTCTTTAATGATCTGGGTATGTCTGAGTCTGATGTGGTTCAAACTATTAGTAGAAATCCTAAGATATTGCACCAACATTTGGGTCCAGCAATTCATGCTCTTAAGACTGTTTTGGGTAGTGATGAGAATGTTGTCACATTTCTCAAGCAATCAGGTTGGTTGACTTGGTTCACCTTTCATCGCGTTGCTAATTATTTGATTCCCAATGTTGAGCTATTGCAAAAGTATTGTGGCATTTCTAGTGACGCAATCCAGAAACACATTTTTCGGTGGCCTAATATTTTTACAGTGAAAACTGATGTGCTTCGAGATACTTTAATTAAGGTTGAACTAAAATTAGGGATTCCTCGAGACTTTCCAATGTTCTTGTATGGTGTCAATATTCTGCTTTTCTATGGTGAGAAGAATATCAAGGATAAATGCAAAGTATTTATGAGTTTTGGATGGACTCAATCTGATCTTATGAAATTGATCCGGCAAAATCCTATGTGTTTCACTAGTTCAAAGGCCAGAATCAAGGAAAGACTAGGCTTTCTGATGAACCAAATGGGTTACAAGCCTTATTATTTAGCAACGCAGACTAAATTATTCATATGTAGCTTGGAGAAGAGATTATTGCCAAGACATCGAGTCTTACAGATTTTGAAGGAGAAAGGGCTTTTAAGGATGGATTATCATCTTTCTTCTACTATTTCCTTGACTGAGTCTGTGTTCTTGAAAAGGTTTGTTCTTCCATTTGAGGAAGTCCATCAAGTTTATGCTCAACTGACAGGTTCTACAGTGGAGTCACTCAATGTAGGAAGATGCAAAAGCCAATCTTAAAGAGTTCTACATGTTCGAATGCTGCTTGATGTTAGTCAGTGCATAAGGTATCAGGCAATGTTAACTTCGTTATTAATATTCTTGCGATATCATTTCCTTGTCCTGAGTGGCCTTCATACCTGTTGGGAATGAACCAGGAAAGGTTGTAAACCATTGTAATTGTGAAGGTTTGCAATGCCATATTTTAGTTGCTTTGCAATGAGTAGAAGTTAAATTTAATCTCCATATTTTTATACTACCTTCTTTCTTTTTAAGTTGACTGTTTGTTCTTTCATGTTTGCCAACGTACAATTTCAATGATTAATATCTCTAACTATCAACTAATAAATTTTTTTAAAAGTTGATATTATAAAGACAAACATTGAGATGGTTATAACAAGACCCCACATAACTATTGTTAGTTTAAGTAGAGTTTGTAAATGGTGTTAAAATTCAACACGTGTCAACTGTAAAAGAACAAAGGAAGTATTAAATGGCTTTCTTAGAGATTTTTGTTCTTAAAGGTTTGGACTTAAGGAATTCTTTGTAATTGGTTTTTCCCATATGAATCCCCTTTATGCAAAACCTTTGAGATCATTACCTATGTAAATAGGTTCTATATTTTAACAGTAAATTATTACTATGTTTTATGGACTGTGATGGAGTGATGGACATTTTTTGGTGGAAGTTAGTGTCGATTTATAATTAAGATGAGGTACGTATCTCTCATTCACTGCTCTATTTTCCCTACTACTAGTATTATAACTTATAGCGAAAAGCTTTGCACTAGTTACAGTGCTGTGATGTTACAAGAAAGAGTAGTTTTCTTCTTTATGCTTTTGTGCTGTTCAAATGCAATTCAGTTTTTGAAAGTAAGGTTAGCTAATCTTGAAATTGCTGACCATGGTAATAATCAACTTGCAAAGCCTAGACTGCTTCTGCTCTTTTTTCTAGTGGCAACACCTTTGGCTTCCTGCTAATATTGAAACTCTGTGTAGTAGCAGAACTAATTTAGTAGTTTTGAGAAATGGAAAACATGGAAGGCTGCAGTACGGTGTCTTCTTGTGCATAATGATTTTTTGACCAATTCTGTTTTATTTCCTTATCTATGTCTTAGAGTTTCTGGTAGCACCGTAGCAGCACCTCAGTCATTATAAGTAGGCTTTTGAAGGCTTAAAATCAATGTTGGTCCTTGGTAACGTATAGATACTATATAGTTCTATTGATTGCAGAGTTTATCTTGGGATTGTTATTTGTCCCAAGTGACTATTGTGCAAATTGATTCTCTTATGATTGTGAGGGAGTTATGACATATGATTTTGACTATGGCTTGCTGTTGAATTGGTGGAATATTCTGCCTGATATCCCAGCCAGATAGAGATGATGGAATCAGTTCATTGACAGGTTGAGAAGATGGATCATAATATGGGTAACGACTCTGTTTCTCCTGTTTTTGCTGATTTGAAATTTTTTGTGGTAATATGAATTTAGATGTTAATTTGCAATTTGCATAAAATTTCTGAGAACACAGGATACTATAATTTGACCATGAGTGAATGTTTTAAGTACCTAGGGTCGATCATCCAGAAGAATGGTGACATTGATCAAGACGTGACCCACGGGATTAAGTCAGGGTGGCTTAAATGGAGAGCGGCCACGGGAGTGTTATGCGACTGCAGCATTCCCTTAAAGTTGAAGGGAAAATTCTACAGGACTGCCATAAGACCAGTGTTGCTCTATGGTACAGAATGTTGGGCTTCTAAGAAAGAGCATATTAAAAAGATGGAGGTTACGGAAATGCGCATGTTAAGGTGGATGTGTGGAAACACTTTAAGAGATAGAATCAGAAATGAGGTTATTCGCAAGAAAGTAGGTGTGGCAGGCATTGTAGATAAATTAAGGGAAAATCGTCTGCGTTGGTTTGGACATGTAAGACGGAGACCCGAGGGTGCACCGGTGCGAAGAGTGGAAGAGTGGGACCATGGAGGGATTAAACGAGGAAGAGGGAGACCAAAGATGACTTGGTTGGAAGGAGTGAGGAAGGATATGAAGTGCATGGATTTACGTGAGGATGAAGTTTTGGATCGTAAGGGATGGAGGAGAAAGATTTATGTTGATGACTACACGGAATAATCAAATTTGGTTCATGTTAGCCGACCCCACTTTTGGGATTAAGGCTTTGATCGATTGATTGATTGATTGACAGGATACTATAATTTAGCTTAAGTTGAGGTTGAAGATATTGAAAACGAAGTAAATTATGCTGTTATTTGCTACTTCCTTGAAGCTAATCTTCTAAATGTGTTTGAAAATTATGTTAAATGCATATGGGGTAGATTGCGAGTCGCAATCCTGGCAACTTTCTTCTTTCAAGGGAGAACTAATTTTTTCATGAATTAAATCTTCAATTTTATCGTTAAATCATATTACTGTCTCCATGGGACCTTTTTTTTTTTTTTTTTGGTATGGAGCCAAGTTGTAAAATGCTAGACTCTTGACCTTGTTGTCAATAACATTGATGTCTGTTTGGGTATAATTTGTAGCTGCTCTCACTTCGTGGCTTGCAGGCTGCCTACTTACTCTCGATTTAATTAGATATTGCTACTTCCTTACAGGTGTGTATTAAGTAGGAATTGCCTAAGCAGACTTGTGTAACTTGCAGTCAAGTAGTGGTCTATCAGTAGAAGCAAGTTCAAGGCATGAAATGCTCCATGATAGGATACTCAGCTAATACACTTTTGCTGTTGTGGACACCGAAGTTGTTTAACCTACAAAAAATTAGAACATATAATGGTCTCAAAACAACTTACTCAGGTAAAGATTCCTTTATTGCTTTGGATATAGAGAAGATTAATGGGAAGAGGTATGTGATGCTACCAAGGTCAGTTGTGATGATGTGGTTGTGGTTCCTTTGATTCTTATAGTAAGTTGAATGGTAAGTATGTTGAGGAGAGGCCGACTCCTTCCACTCAAGCATGGATAATTTTGCTTATGAAGTGTGGGAGACTCAATGGATTTCATAAGCAACTCGGGTGAGAAATCGTCTTAAGCTATTGATCCTCATTAGTTGTGACAAATATGAAGGCTTAGAACGCTTCTAGACTTTATCTTATTTTGTGTAATGGATGAGATATATTACTTCTCCACACGGAATAATCAAATTTTGTTCATGTAGCCGATCCTACTTATGAGATTGAGGCTTTGATTGATTAATTGATGACATATTACTTCGTGATGGTAGAATTTTCTCATGTGCGAGTCCTTTAGTTATCTCTATGGATGTTACTCGGTACTACTTTTTTAATGCAATTGATTTGTAGTAGCTTTAATACTGTGCAAGGTTGGTTTTAATCAACTAATATTTTTGCCGTCTATGGTGCAAATCATAGAACTACACTTCAATATACCCTTGATAATATGATATACCAACTACAAGTATAAGTTAAATCCATTAGAATATGGTTTCTACTTGTTAATCCTTATGTTTAAATATAAATGCCTCAATTTGACTTTACCACTTTTTTTTGACTAAATATAAATTCATTATTATTACTTGTTAATCTGCATGTTTAAATTATTTCGGTGTCAAATCAATTAAATACTACTAATAAAATTACTCAAGTAAAGGAACAATTAAGAATTTCTTCAAAAAAAAGAACAATCAAGAATTTTCATATAATACCATACAAGACCTAACTAAATTAAAAAAAAAATGTACTTATAGAATTCAAGAGAAGGTGTAGTCTTCAACATGTTTGAAAAGCTATAAAGAAGATTAGTATATAAGAGTTATAGAAGTGAGCCTGAAACACTATTTTTTTTTTTTTAAAAAAAAAAAAAAAAAAAAAGAAAAAATAGGTTTTGCTACTCTTTATCATTCTATTTGCGAAAATATTTATGAAAATTACAATTATTACAAATCTAATAAGATCTCATTTGATATACGTAGTATTTTTAAATAAATTAACGTAAATTTTGATCAAATTAGGCAATTAGACTATATTATATCAGATCAAATTAGATAAAACTTGTAAAAATAAAGTGAACTTACGACGCCTCGGCCGGTCGAGGAATTCTTGGACTCTAACTGTTAGAAATGACTCTAACAGCACACGTTGGTATTTCATATGATACCAACAACAAATTATATCAATACCAACAAAACAATTTTATGTTCGTTGGTATCATTGAATAAGGTTGTTGATATCATGGTGATACTATCTAAAATACAATGAAATATCAACATGTGTTATGACATTAATTTTTTCAAGTACCGTAAAAATAAATGGACGATTATGCGGTTATGCCCCTTGTTAGAGTCCTAGAATTCTTCCGGTCTTAACCATTTAGATATCGCATTTGTGCACTTTACACAGAAAGCTCCACCAACTCCTCAAATATTCTCTCTCCTCTTTTCTCCACTTTCTTCCACCAGCTTCTCTTCTTCCTCATCTCATCAAAATTTTCAATCGCGATTGAAAACCTTAATAAATTCAATTAAACGAAGAATTAATCTTCAGAATTAGTTTCGTGATTATCATTTCCTATTTATTCAACACTCGATAGATTCCCACCACCATGGCAGGTGATTTTTTTTTTTTTTTGAATTTATTGCTTCTAATGATACAAGTTTTAAATTACTGTCAAATACTCTTGCAATGGTGCTGTTATAGTGTATATGTTAGTATTATTGCTATTGCAAATTGTGTGTTTGTCATTTTAACATTGTGGAATCATAGCTTACATTTTTGTGATGGTTGAATTATGTTCTTATTGAGGAAATATGATGTAAAAAATAATTGGAAAAAATGGTCCGAGAAGGCGACAATGCCGAGTAGATTTAAATCCAGGCTAATTGCTTATAAGGGGAGTTGGGTCGTTAATGGGTTAGTATTAATTTTGTAGTTTGCTTCAAATGAGCTAGTTTTGGATGTGATTGTAGATATGAGAGGGTGTAAAATTAAACGGTTATACGACTTACACCCGAGTGTAGGATAGAAATCGTATTGTGCTTGCGGGTGTTTTTATACTATAGTCAGATGGGATTCATAAGAGTTTAATTATATTATCTGTTGCCGTATTTTATAATAAAAAAAAAAAAAAGTATGCTTGTGATGGTTAAGCTAAAATGAGGAGAACAAAACAAGGAGGATAATAGACAGAAATCTAAATCACTTATCAATAATTAATCTGCACTTTGACTGCATAGAAATGGAATTAATTCACTGTGGTTACTGGTTTCGGTGTTAACGGAATTGGCACCTTTAACGTATAATCTGGTACACTTGATTCTTGTGGGAATTTTCTTGTTTGTAGCAATAAACTGTTAAATCTACATTTCTACTGGATTCATACTGTTGTATTATAACCATCTCTGGTTCAATATGATAATAGGCAAAGTCCCACAAGGCATGTCAAGTTCATAAAATATACCTATTTAAGAAGAACTTAGAAAACAAAGAACCTGCCACAGTCATTATCAAAGGTTTAGAGTTCTAATTCTGATACGAATTGTAAATTTTCATGCAGCGGTGTCAGGGAAGATTTTTCAAAATGTTTCTGTAGCACACCACTGCCAACAAAATAGACAATTCCACAGCCAATGCAGCAGAGACTCTTTTACTTCAAACTTGCGCAACTTCCTTCCATTAAAGGGAAGGAAGTCAGCATGGAATGGTATATTGGCCATGCAGTTGCGCACTTTGTCAATGTATCAGAACAATTTTGTTAGTCGAGGAAGTATTTGCTGCAATGGTCTGTTCTAGACTCTCATTACCAAGATTGCTATCTAGTGCTACCGTAGCGCTCTGGCAATCTTTTTAGTTTATTTGTGTTTTTTCTTGTTATTGTTTGACTTCTTCTATTTTATTACCATATTACTCCGTATTTTTTTCTAATTTTTTTTGGCTGTTTTTTTGCTTTTGAAGACTAAAATTACTTGTACTTCATCTAGATTCACATTTTGTTATGCTCTTGCAGCTGCTTCATCTTCCACAGCAGTTCGATCCCTTGAAAAGAGTGACTTTCTCAAACTTCAAAATGGCAGGTAAGAGAACATTATGCATCATTTGGGCTGTATTCTTCCGACTTATCAGTCTACTTGGAATTCAGTTAAGAAATATTATACTTATCAACTTCTTATATGATGTGATTGTTTATATTCGTGGCTTTGCAAATTTGAGGTGTATGGTTCCTTGTATTTATATTTGAAGGTGAACAACGTTGAAATCAAAAACTTTCATATGCTTTTCTGGTAGCTTGTTCGGACCCTTGAGCTTATTTTTTCTTCTTTAAGTACATTTTTTAATAGTCAATTTTGTATCAAAATTCAGAAATTATTGATAATTATGTTGCTAGCATGAGTTTTTGTAACATATGGTGCATTTTGCATGTAGCTTGAAAAGCTACACCAGAACTAAACCTTTTCATGTCCAGTATCCTTTCATTCATCATGGTATCACACCTTGATGTCATACTTCACATCCTGATGAAACCAGATTTAACAATTAGTTCTTAGCAAGCAACTGAAAGACTTTAGCCCTGGCACTATATGTAATATTAAACAATTAGAGTTTACACCAAGGTACAATGTTACCCTTAATATTACTCTATTAGATTTCATATTTTCATACCTACAAACTGGTTGCAAATTCACATTTTTGGGAGGTAGTGCGTGAAGGTTTTATTTTATATATATATATATGTATATGTACATATATATATATATATATATATATATATATATATATATATATATATATATATATATATATATATATATATATATATATATATATATATATATATATATATATATATATATATATATATATATACATATGCATATACATATGTATATATATATGTATATGTATATATATTATATTTTTTAATATTTTTTATGTTTCAAATTGGTTTTTCTTTCATATCTTGATCATTTATTTATATACATATAGAAGTATTGGGAAATTGAGACTAAATGAGACAATGTTAAGTTGTGGAACTTTACTAGAGGTTAGTGGATAGTATCAGAAGTTAAATATTGATGTTATAATGAGTATAGATACACTGTAACAATATGGCATATTGTTGAATGCTAGCTTAATTTGTTATTTGCTTATCCAATGATGTAGTAGTCTATCTTTAATTATTTGAGGATTAATATAAGCAGTGCAAACACTAATTCTTGAAAAAAGTTTAGGCTAAGTATTGAAGAGAAACAATAGTAGCTAATAGGTTGTAGCAGTCTTATTCAACATACTAATTACACCTGCAATCTTATGCAAAAGAATGTAACATCAGTGTATGTAGTAGGTTCATTCCATCAAGGTAAATTCTTATATTAAAATATTCTCACAATAACCTATATTTGAAACCATAATAGATTTTAAGACTTTTAACGATTTTTATGTTTATATTTTTGGGAGACAGCCAGTTACATAAGTGTCCTTAATTTTTTTTATTGGTGAAGACGTAAGTATCCTTAATTAAATTAAATAAATTTACAATTATACCCCTTTCCTTTGGGATGTTGATGGCAAAATTCCTATTCCCCAATTAGAGGCCTTTTTTCAAATTTTTACTTAGGCAAAGGGGGTTTGCATTGCATAGATCTCGTTGGGACACCCAATTTGAACAAATAAAATAAAATCGGCCTGATTGGAACATAGGAGCAAAGTCACAACCTCCCGAAGTTTTCCCTCCATATTTCTAAATTCAGGCCTCGGGAACCGATAAAGGCCCATGCATGCCTAGTATTTGGAGGTGGCCTTTTTTCTGTCCATAAGGAGTGTTGGAGTTTCTGTCATGTGATTTTGAATTGATGCCACTTTGATTTGTGGGCTTTAGAAGAATGAAAAAGAAGATGTGATGGACTGGTGATTCTCTAGCCCTTATAAGTGCTGGATGCTTGTATTTTCTTGGGAATTGTGCTAACCTCTGCTAACTAGTAAAATGCTTTGGGATAGAATAATTTATCTAGCATTTTTGTGGGCTTTGGTAGCGGGGGATTTTAGCAGTTAGTTTGGGAAATTCAAAGATTCTGGGCTACATTCTAAACTGTTCCTGCTGCTAGCAGGACAGCTTGTCTTAACTTTTAGTAATCTGTATCTGCTGTTTTAATTTTTTCTTTGTCAATGTAATGTAATTCGGAACAAGTACTTTTCCAATATAAGCTTTGAAGACAATGATCATTGTTGATTGTTCTGGAAATATTATGTTAAAGAAACTCATTTAGACATGATCTTCCACTATAGTAAATGTGATTAAAGGAAAGCATTTTGTAATCATTTTGTTGGCAAATAACTTCTCTATCCTAGTAAGCAGAATTGGCTGAGCGCAAAATTTCTGTATCTTGTACTGCCTTGCACTTCTTTCTTTTATCAGCATAACGGAAAAACAAAAGACAAGGACCAGAAAGATAAATGGTTGTTTGTAGAAGATCAAAGTATAGATTGCAGTCAAATTGCTTCAGGGAATTGGGGTTATCATGCTTTGAAGTCTGGAGATATATTTTGTAGATGTTGTCACTTGAATTAGTTTTGGTTAAAATATAAACTAATTTGAAATGTGCATTTGACCAACTAATCAACAACCATTACTCATCTTTTGTTTATAAAAATGGCAGCATTTGTTTTACTAATGTGTTTGATTTTACTGCTGGAGTGGGGACTTCGTAATTTTTTGTTAAAACTAAAATTTTGGTTCTGTACATGTGTTTTCGTTTTTGATACAGTGATATCCGAGGGGTTGCTGTTGCTGGTGTTGATGGCGAACCTGTTACACTTACAGAACCAGTATCAGAGGCAATAGCTGCTGCATTTGCTGCATGGCTTTCTAATAAAAAGAAAGTTGATGCTTCTACACCCATGAGCGTTTCCATTGGTCATGATTCTCGAATTTCAGCATCAATGCTTCAGGTAAATTACTGTTTTTTTAAATGAATATATTGTAATTACCTTCTTTAAATCTCATAAGAACAATTAAGCAGTTGTCTGTTTTGATAAGATGCTGAAAATCTTGCAAAATGTGTTTTGACTACTTGTCTCTCTATTGGTCTGGAGTCTTTTAATTATGGTACAACACATGAGTATCAAGAGTTTGCTGAGTATGTTTGATAATAACGTGTGTCAAAGTTTAAGAGAAATGTCAAAGTTTAAGAGAAACTCTCTTTCCTGACAACATTGTTGAATTTTATGATTGGTCTTTGAATTGTTTATAGAAATATCATCTTGAATGTGAAGCTATGCCCCAAAAGCCACCTTAATAATGACTAGTAGAGAAATGTTGTCATACTCCCAGGAAAAGGCTCATGGAGGGTGCATTTCCGGTTCTAGGTTTTTTTATCGTGTCCTAGGATTACAATGCCAAAAGGAACCGAGACAGTGTGGCCTCATCCTTTATATTTTTTGAATTTAAAGCTAGAGGTGTCTAGAAATTTACCACTATAACGATTTTTTTATCCATCAATGTCATCTCTTCCTATTATTGTGAAGCCAAATCCCCTAATTGTTGGATTTTTCACCCACCAATAGGGAATGTAAGCTTGGTTTAAATCTTATTGCTAACTAGTGTCTCAATGATAAATCAACCTATTATGAGAGGAATTGTCGATTCACAAAGTTGGTTATTGCATTAGGTTGTAAAGCTAGTAACGCAAAGCTACCATCTGGGCGCATGCGCCATTATAGGGGCTTTGGTCCCTAAGAGCATGTGTCGGTGGCTAAGTCAACTACCTTAGAAGTATGATTTTTTAACCGAGTGGAAGTTTGGCTTCTTTTATAGATGCCTTAAATACGCGACAGGGTATTGTTCGTGTCATAGTGAGATTGATTCCTAACTACTAAGATTTAAACATATGCGTATTCGATTCATTCTCCACCTTCCCTATAAACACTTATATGTGGCTAAACAAGGGTAGGAACGTGCCTTGGTTGCTAAAACAATTACTTAGTTTGTGGGAAAAGTCTAAATTACATGGGGGCCTCCTTGAGCATGGGGTATGGGCAAAAAGCATGAGCACTAGGACAAAGCAGAAAAACATCTCGCCTTAAGGGCATTTTGGGAGAGGCATGACATGAAGTAGAGCCAAGCAAAGGAATGAGCAAGAGAAGAGAAGAGGCAAGGCAAGGCGTAGTTAAGACATCATAAGACTTGATTATGAGTGCTGCATAGTCATGGGCCAAGACATGAATTAGGTGGCCTCTTGAGGTTTGTCTCACGGGGTTATAAAAGTTGGTTTGGATCCATAATTATCCTACCACTAGGTTTACATTGTCCTAATAATGATATTTGGTTCAATAATATGGCTATCTCGAATATTTGTTATAGTGGTAATCAATAGCTGCAATAGATTGTTATAATCACCAACTAGGCATTTGAGATCCTAGTAAGGTGTCGATAATACATCACTAGGTTATTACACCCACCCACCTTTGTTGATTTTGGTTGTTTACCATTGTTCATAATTAAGTCTTTGTGAAAGAATCCAAAAAGGGATATTATAGAACTTCATGGGTGGTAAATCAGTATGGGTGAAAATCATTACATTTGTTTTTCCCTATTTTTTACCTATTAGATCAAATAAATTACATAAATTATTGTTAAATTTTATAAATAAAATAATTTTCTTATAAACACAAGCTTGTAT
The DNA here is from genome assembly GCF_948465745.1 of Chenopodium album. NCBI lineage: Eukaryota > Viridiplantae > Streptophyta > Magnoliopsida > Caryophyllales > Amaranthaceae > Chenopodium > Chenopodium album. The sequence continues at coordinate 1,216,301 of NC_137836.1, read as the reverse complement.
GTTGTATTCAATGCCTCTCATCTCCAAACCAAATAATCCATGCACCAGCACCATCACCAGCACCACAATGCCCCATGCCCAATTCATAACAAGCCCCAAACCTGAAAAACGAGTTCTCCATGACCCCATGGGACCCCTAGGAGATCCCAAAGTGTGAAGTTCCCATCCCAGTATGTTTCACGATGTTTTCTTATACTACGTATTTAGGATAATTTCTCACATTTTTCGTATTTCCCCCCTTTTTACCCTATCTCTCCCATTTTTCTCCTTCAGCCTTAAGATTAAAGTGTAATGGTCTATTAAACGCTGATGAGCACTACTCCATACTCTATCAGAGTATTCACATTCAAAATTAATGACAGATTAAGTTGCATCAGAACATAAAATACACAGGTGAAGTTGTAACATTCCATGCTTTCGTTCTATCATTAGTTGCCAATTTAATGCAGCCTATACAGGCCCTCCAAGTTTTTGCTGAATTTTAATTTGGTACAGCTTTCTTGTTCAGAAAAATGTAATTTTGACGCATCTTTTGCTTAAGAAATTTATTGTGACTGACATATTTGCTTATGTTTGTCAGTTTAGATTTCAAATGATAAGTTTCCTGTGACTTATCTTTAACATTTTATCCCCCCCACCCCCCTTAATATGTCATTTTTAAGCAATGATGATATACTGTTCTTTAACTTCATTATTTTTCTGAGTTGCTTCCTGCTGCATTGTAATATGTTGAATTTTCCTTACAAACCCTGTAGTCCTATACTAAATGCTGTATCCCATATTATGAAGTATGGCTTCCTCTCCACAAAATTGTAGAGCAATTTCAGTCTTCCATTTGCACTGTTTAGCTGATAATAAAGTATCGAAATTCTATTGTTAGGATGCTGTGTCTCGAGGCCTGATGAGTTCTGGTGTCAATGTTTTGCACTTTGGGTAAGCTATGTCTATTCATCTTATTTTGCTTTCATTACAATATTTGTTTATGCTAGACTAGATTGCCTTCTCACCTAATTTTTAATTTTAAAATTGGTAATATTCCTGTTTTTATGCAGCAGGACATGTCTAGCACTGTCACTCCTATCCACAAATAATCTTCCTGTATTCCTTTCCACAAAAAATCTTCATGTTGCTTTAAATGGATAGAGTTCACACTTAATCCATGTGATGTGGACTGCACCACTAATTTTCTCTCTCATATTCTCACTCCACCCTACTAATTTTGTTAATATGCATGCCTAATCCTAATAGGAAGATTATTTGTGGGCAGGAGGAATGTTAGTTTATAGTGGTTAAATGACAGTTCTCTTTGTTTTTTATTTTAGTTATCATGCTGTCAATGAGTATTGAGGAATTGATGAACACATAAATATTCAGGAGCCTGGTTTATGTATTGGCAGTTATAGTTCTTACAAATTTGTTAAACTTATTTTTTACCTGATATGATCAGTTTTCATGCTCAACAAACAATTTTCCACCTAAGTAATCTTGTTGGTTTGTGAAGCTTTAAATTTAGCTTTTGTTGGGTTTAAAAACTGGTTTATCAAGGGTGGAAAAGATTTTCCTTTCATAAAGAAGGAATGCCACAATCTCCTCAAAAAAAAACCTCACCTTCCTCTACTTCTTGTTTTCATTCCTTCCCCTCTGTTCCTCCTTTTCCATTCTCTATCTTTTCTTTAAAGGAACCAAACAAAGGAATACTGATATTCAGTTGCATCTTCCCTTGGAAAACCAATTCCATAAAAAGTTGTTTTTCAGTTAAAAATGTCTTTCGTTCAACCAAACGTAGCCTTAATCTTTTTCCCTGTATGAAATAGATTAATCATTTTGATATCCTGTCTTTATAAAAGAAGTTAATATACTCCTCTGTATCGTAATTAGGTGATGTGGGAATGAAGCAGTCAATTACTAAGTATAATATTGATGACTCACAACTTTTGTTTGTTTTAAACAATTGCTTGTTTCTCAGGGTGTATACTTAGATTTAAAAGGTCTTGGACATAAGTTAAAGCCATGAATATGATAGTTCATATATAATGCAAGTCTTAAAACATCCTTATCTCATTGTAAAAAGACATTATGTTATCCTTATTGAACAAGTAAGCAGATAGGTAGCTATCTTCTTTCCCTTCCTGTTTCTTGAATTGGAAACCATGTATGGATCCTACCGATTTAGGTTTTTCACATACTCTTTTTAGAATTCTCATGTGCACACTTGGTTCTGTTTAATGATTTGAAATGAGCCTTTTTGACAAACTTCAGATATTACATGCAGGCTAGCTTCCACACCTGCAATGTTTAATAGCACTCTCACTGAAAATGAGGAGATTAGGTGTCCAGTTGATGGAGCTATCATGATAACAGGTAGTCATTCATTTGTATGATAATGGCATAAATGATTTATAATCTCTCTAGTATAGTGTGGGAACTTGGAAAGTTGGAAGTAGTACTGATCCAGTTAGTTACTATAGCCGCATACTGAACTAATGCCTTATCATATCAGCTAGTCATCTTCCTTACAACAGAAATGGATTCAAATTTTTTACCAATGCTGGAGGTCTTGGTAAAGCAGACATCAAAGATATTCTGGAGCGTGCTTCTGATATATACAATAAAGTAACTGATGATGGTCTCCAAGAATCACAGGGAACATCTTCTGCGTCTGTTAGAAGTGTAGATTACATGTCTATCTATGCATCTGATCTTGTGCATGCCGTTCGCAAAGCAGCTGGAAATATAGGTGATCTTGCAACTTCTGTGTTTGCGTTTGTGTGTATCAGTTATTTATGCAGATCTAATAACTCGGGCCGAACATGGGTAGGTAACCAAAACAATAATGTTATCAGGTCAGGTACTCAATAACCAATAAAACCATGAATGATGCCTGCGGACAGAACTGATAGTATCATATACCTGAAAGTGTCCTTTTAAATTTTTATTTATTAATAATTAATTTATATTACAGACAAGCCACAGTGACGCATTTTATGACTTTTTTTTTTGTTTAGAAAAACTAATTATTCCACTTTCCACCAATATTTTTAAAGCCTTAACTTTTAGAATTAGATGAGCAACAATAGCATCAGCATCTTCGACTGATTAAACTAAGCACATGTGATGCTTTCCTTAAAATTATTTCTTCATTTCCTTTTAAATATCAAGTAGGTCATGGAAAGTTTACTCCGAATTATGGGTGTTGTAATGAAACTATTTTAAGTGTAGAGAGTAGACATATCTACTTTTAGGTGATTTGTTGTGAAAAGAGCTCATATCTGCCCTCTTGGTATCTCCTTATAAGTTAGAACCTTGGACTTCTTTTTCTGCTTTGGAAATATTTTATATTCTAATATAAGACCAGCAAAGATATGAATGTTGTCATTTTCTGCTGTCATCTGTTTCTTCTTTAATTTGCTTATTCTCATTCCTTTTTATTCCTTGTATCAGAGAAGCCTCTAGAGGGCTTTCATATAGTTGTTGATGCTGGAAATGGAGCTGGAGGCTTTTTTGTTGTAAGTATTCTTTTGTTTGCAGTATCCGTTCTTGACTAAACATCCATTTTGACCATTTATCTATCTGTCTATATTGAAACTTGAAACCGAAACCGTGTCTTCTTCTCTACTTGTATCTTAAAATCTGGGAACAACATGAAACATGTCTGTGCTCTAGAAATTTTACTTCGTCTTCTATTCTTTGTTTAAACTTTAAAGTACTCTTCTTTTGTTAGACTAACAAGTGACATCAACTATATTCTATTGTCTATACTTGTACTGTTTACCTTCATTTATTTTGAATTTGATCTGAGGATATAATTACCTATCATCACTCCCAAGCTCAGTGCTTGGAAAAACATTTCCCCACTTCATATTATTGTATCATATGCTCTCTTCTTCACGATAATACTCAAGATCTTTGTGAGGCTTATATGATCTACCTTATTAAGATGGGTTATAAATGAGGCTTGATATTTCCCTTCATGTCACAATACAGTAACCTGCAGAGTTCTCTTACATCTCTCTATCAATTTGAAAAATCTAAATGATGCGGTGTTGTTGTTTTGATTCATCTTGATAATTAACAATGAATTTGAAAAATGCATGGTGTCCCTGATTTCTTGATACTCATCTGCTCAGTAACCTTTCCCATTAGCGTTTTCACTGGAGATGACTGAGGTCCATTGGCTTAACCAATGCTTTGCCTTCAATCTTTTCCCTGCCAGCACAAGGAGCTCTTTGGTACACAGTTTTGGAAGGTAGCTTTGTTATTGCCTTCCCTTATTAGATAGTCTCTGGTACTCTGATACGGTTCAGAAGGCCTTTAATATGCTGTAACAATCCTACGTGGGATGTTATCCTGCTAATGGGTGGATCTCAGGGTGGATTTGGCTCTACAACACTTTGCCTGTACAATAATAAGATTGTTGAGATCTAAGACTTGGATCAATAAACATACTTTTGTATTAAAAAAGACCATTTACAACAATACTTACATAGAGGCTACTGTTCTTCAATGTGATTTGACCAAAACAGCTAAGTTATCCACTTTGTACTTGATGATCACTGGTTGGCGGTAGCCATAAAGTCAGTAATGGAGGTTAGAGGAGAAAGTAAATTGGACCCACCAGACAATACCCCTCGAAACAGGAAGGTAGGAGGGAGAAACCACTTTCGTTAAGTCTTCATGTGTGGGATATTCGATATATTGACCTTGTGTATTGGCACTTGGCATCTATCTTTCCACATATTTAGTTAGCTGTCATGGAAATTGGAAGTTCCTGGAAAATAAAAAGGAGTCACATTGAACTTGAGAAGTTTAACCTTCCTATCTTACAAATTTTCTTTTTTCTCTTCTGTAAGTTGCATTGTTTGGCTCAACAAGATCAACTTTAGTAGAAATTGTGAAGTTTTGGAAATGAAACTTCCAAAAGGATATCAATTTTTAAGGCATTAATAATGTATGCTTTGTAGAATTGCCTTCTATGGAAGTTGATGCCATAAATTGTTCGTGGAAACTTACATTTATTTAACCCCGCCCACTTAGCAACATCTCATGTCTCATAGGAAATTATCTATGTGGGGAACATGAAATTTCACGATGTTTATCTAACTAAATACTCTCTCTGCTCTTAAATCATCGTCCTCTTAGGCTTGGGCATGCATATTAAGAGTAGCTATTTGGTTTGTGTAGGTTTTTTTTGGTAGATAGTGAAAAAATAAGAATTAAAAATTTTGTTTGAGGGGGAAAAGGTTAGTGGAAGGTCTCACATCACATGTGGTATGAAGAAAGAGAGTGAGTGTGCGATACTTGGTGGTGGAGCCCAAATCATATGCGTTAGATGATGGGTGAGAAAGATTTTCCATTCAAGGTAACAACACAATTATTTGGGGACTGATCAAAATAGTATTACATTAATACACGACAATTATTTGAGGAGGGAGGTAGTTATATGCATTTTTTCATCTATTATACTTCCAATGTTATAAACTAATCATTGTAAATGGATTCGAAATTCCAAGTTTTGTATAAGAAGTTTGACTTCAATAATTTGTAACTTGCATAAGTAGATTCGGGGAACCAAACAAGGCTTTAAATTCCAAGTATTTTTTTCAGTAGAGCATGTGGATAAATCATAAAAAGTTGCAGAGTATGACATACTTGTTATATCATAGAGGTTTATTTCAGATTGCGAATTTGCAATCTTTTGAAACTATTCTTTTTCTTTTATATGAAAATGCCTTCTCTGTCAATTTGAAAATTTAAAAACACTAGTGCACCTTTTGGAATTACATTATTTCCTTTTTTCGATATCATTGAAAAATATTGGCGAAACAAACCATGATACGCTTTTATATCATAGATTTAGAAGATTTGACTTAAGTATCAAAAAATTATGAGAAACGAGTTTCTTATTGGATTACCTTATGATAAAATTTGTTGGATCCTCAGTGATGATTTCTGCTTAATCATAGTAAGGAGAGAATAATATAGGAAAATTAGTTGTGAAAGCTTTTATGTTTTCCAGTTTTTCTATAATAATACCGATGACCTTTTCTTGTGAAATGAAGTCAGGCTGGGTAATAACCCGTAATAGTGGCTATATTTTTGTCAATGTGGTGTGTTGATTCTGCAACATCTACCCTGAATAGGATTTTCATATCTGATATTAAGGCTTGGTCTTCTTTTGAATTACTTCTAGGACAAGGTGCTTGAGCCTTTGGGTGCTGTCACTAGCGGCAGTCAATTCTTGGAGCCAGATGGTAATTCATGGTATTGTTGACTTATTCAAGCGTGGTTCCTGATGCTTTTCTAACTAGTTTTATTTGCTTTAGGTATGTTTCCTAATCATATCCCAAACCCAGAAGATAAGGCTGCAATGAGAGCAATTACTGAGGCAGTTCTTGATAACGAAGCAGACTTGGGCATCATTTTCGATACCGATGTGGATAGGTAATAGTTTTCTTATGACATGTTCTTGCGGTTTATTGTGTTTATTTATGATATTTTCCTTTTATAGGTCTGCTGCTGTAGATTCTACTGGCAGCGAGCTCAATCGAAATCGTTTGATTGCTCTAATATCTGCAATAGTCCTTGAAGAAGTAAGAATTTCTGCTTGTACGCGTATCAGTTTCTGTTTTATACAGAGTGTATTGTTAAGTAGAAGGAGCTTCTAACTTTGTTTATTTTCCTACAATATATCTACATTAGCATCCAGGGACAACAATTGTCACAGACAGTGTGACTTCAGATGGTCTTACTCTATTTATTGAAAAGAAACTTGGTGAGTTCAAGTCCAAGTCTGTTCAGATCAACTTAATGTTCCACATTGGACTTGATTTGGTTTTCTTTAATTGTATATACCCTGAGGACTTGTTATTGACTTTGTATGAATAGGAGGAAAGCATCACAGATTCAAAAGAGGGTATAAAAACGTAATCGATGAAGCTATTCGGCTGGTAATATTTAAGTTTTATCATTCGATAGTTTTTTGAGACTAGCAAATATACATAGAAAATGGTACTATATTTTATCATTTCATCTGCCCATGTTGAACTTTTTTTTTGTAACCTTATGTTTCCTTGATTCCTGTCATTAGGTTTGCATATATTGCATATGTTTTTGTTACATATTAGAGCTTGAACTTTGATTTCCTTTTCTTTGGAAGTTATTCTAGTACACATTTCAGTCGGTATAGATCTTGAACCATGTAATACAATCCATTTTCTCCTCATTTGTGGCATTTGATCAGATATGGTACATCATTTTTCTAGCATAAATACATACTGAACTTATAGTTTCTTCTTGATAGAACTCTATTGGAGAAGAGTCACATTTGGCCATTGAGACCAGTGGGCATGGTGCCCTCAAAGAAAATCACTGGCTTGATGATGGAGCTTACCTCATGGTAGGCAATTTCTCTTATTACTGCCTTCCCTTTTTGCTTTTCGTTCTGGATTCGTTAATTCTGTAAGTAAAGTATGCCTTTTGCAGGTTAAGCTCCTAAATAAGCTTGCTTCTGCCAGGGCATCAGGAATTAAAGGGGGCAGCAAAGTGTTGACTGATTTGGTGGAAGGCCTGCAAGAAGCAGCTGTTACTACTGAATTGAGATTAAAAATTGATCAGAATCATGTAGATCTGAAAGGAGGGTGAGCAATGGTGCCTTGACTTGCTTAGCATCTGTTCACTTTGAATTGGGTTTCATGTCATGACCTATTATCAATACATATGGGCAGATCCTTCCGGGACTATGGAGAGGCTGTGCTGAAGCACTTGGAAAATGTAGTGGATTCGGATCCTAAGCTCATAAAGGCCCCAGTTAACTATGAAGGCGTAAGTTTTCTACTAGCTTCATCTACATGAATGATATCTTAGTCATAAACAGGCTCCATATCAAGTATTTTTTTCTGCCTTCACTTTAATTTAACCTCATATGAGAGTTTGCTTACTATCAAATGCCATCTCTTCCTGAATCTCTATGTGCTGGTGGCATTTTAAGTTGTAATTATCAAATTCTATTTCTTTCTTAGCAATGTTAGCATGCCACTCTAGACTTCTAGTTGGTTTCCAGCAATGTATGCTTGAAAAAAAAAAAACCAAAACAAAACAAAACAAAAACACTACTTGTATTCATGGATAGTTCATACAACGAATTAAATTGCTCACATAGCATATGTTGGACAAATAATGCTGGATGTAATATCCTTAAGTATTCCCCTTTGCTGCTACTAATATATAAATAAATTTGAATAAATTCTATTGACAATGTTTAGTGTGTAGTTTTTACTTTTCAAGAGCATAGTGCTTGTTTTTGTCCATGGAATAGTAAAAGAAATCACATGGATAACTTTTTCATATAACCAATCAGGAATGGTCTTGTGAAAGCTTAACTTCACAAAAAAAATAAATAGTCTGAACTAGTATTCTTAATTCAAAGGATATGGTTGGATTGTCTTAATGAACTAATATTGAGATATATCCCAGTATAGCTTCTAGCCTTCTACTCCCTCCAATCCATATTGTCATTCAGTTTATTTTATTTGACCCAAATCAATTGCTGTTTTAGGCTTCCAATGCAATGTTAAATGTCCCTACTCACTATCCTATAACAATTAGTAAGTTTAAAATGCGGATCAGAGAGAATCATATAAACTTATTTTCTTCTCTGTACTGTCTGGATGTCGTCTGATACAGATGATCTGAGGAAATTTTGGAGGTTCTTATGGTCCTGGATTTTACAAGTTTATCCTTTTAAATTCTAATTTGTTTTTCTTTCTTTTTTACATGTACACTACTTCCTCCGTTTCTTTTTAGCTGACATTATTACTTAGCCGTGTTTTCCAATGCACAAATCTAATCATTAATATCTTTAATGTCCAATAAGTACGAAGTATTTAAATTTATGCAAGGCAATCTTTCCTATACCCCTCCCTGTACAGGAATTTTACCAAGCTTGTGTTTTCTCTAATGAACAGCTTAGAGTTTCTGGTTTTGGTGGCTGGTTTCTGTTACGACTCTCACTTCATGATCCTGTTCTACCACTTAACATTGAGGTAGATAAAATCTTAACTTTTTGAGGCACCTGGCACCCATTAATATTGTTAAGTATGCTGCTTATATTATAAAGGATTATTGTAGGCACCGAGCAACGATGCAGCAGTGAAACTTGCTCTTGTTGTGCATGAAGCTGTCCGAGAGTTTCGAGCTTTGGATATATCATCATTGGATAAGTTAATCCATGGCAATTGAGTTTGCTCTACTGAGGATGTTCCTCCCAGGCACTACATTGGTGGTCTCTTGGACTCCAGCTTCAGAGAGCTGTATACTGGATACTGAATACTGATCATGGTGCCTATGTGCCTGCGAAAAAAGGGAAGAAATTACCCCAGAGGTACAAGGATTTGAATAATAGAAAATTTCAGAGTAAGGTGAACATGGTAAGGCAAGCAAGGTTAACAATTTCATATAAACTTATTACTTATTGTATCAGGTTGTAAATTATGAAAAATTTGAAGTTTTGAGATATAAAAATTGAGAAGTTAATGATATCCCAGTTTCTTTGAGAATTTTTGAAATGGTAAGGAGTACACATGTTTTATCTTAACGACAGTCTGCTAATTTTTGAGTCTTGTCAAAATCGTCACCAAAGGTGGTAGATGGTGAAGACAATATACTAATATACCAAAACCCGAATACACCATGGCTCAAACATTGCCTGGAAATAGGCAGCACAACTGGGGTTGTGTTGTGGTTTCATTCTACATCCCAGTAGAAAACCAAGTTGTCGGGCTAAAATTCTAAATCGTAGACTGCCAGGGAATTCTGAAACATCTATATGCTTTACTGGCCTCCACAGGGGAATGGTTATGGTTAGGTCACCATTTCTGCGGTCACTAGTGTTGAACTCGATCTGAAGAAATGGTGAAGATGACGATTATTTCTACTACAATAGAAATGTGCAATAAAAAATCAACAATATTAAGGGAAAACAAAATAAAAGAAACACACATTTATCCATGTTCCTCTAACCATTTTTGTTTCAGTATTTCTTACTCTCCCTATAGCTTTCATCCTAATTTTGAAGAACTCAAACAACCAAATCTCGAGCACAGCAACGCCCTCAGTAATTTTACTTCCTCGTCGAAAAGTGACAAAAACACAAGCTAGCACATCTAGCAGCCCAAACTGTGAGTTCATGATGCACAATATAACATAAACTTTGGGTCATAGCTAGCACTTTGGTGGCATGATATATTGGACACAAAATAGAAATATAAGGAGTGACATTAGACGATCGATAACCATGAAGTTAGACAATTTCACCTAAAGGTTAATTGTAGGAGAAATTTATTCACTTGGTCAATATTCAAAGTCAACCAATAATCACATTCATACAAAGTATAGAATCATACTCTCTTTCACATCGATAATTTAAAGATAATTTAACATATACGATGTATAAAGTGTTGTAATACAAGGATAGCAAACTCCCACATTCAACCACCGCCTCCTCCACCACACCCTGCACCTCCTCCGCAGCCACCGGAATTGAATCCACCTCTACCATGATTATGACCATAGCCTTTACGATGTTTTTTCTGTTTATCTTTACCATCATCAGCACACGAAAATACGAGCATGGATATAACTGAAATGGACATGACAATTAAACCAAGCAACACCATCATACCACCAAGACTTCCGAGCAGCTCGAAACCGCCAACTCCATATGGAATACGCTGAATAGACCTCGATAACCTCATTACTTAACCTTCTTCTTGATCTTTCCCTTTAGCTCTTTTCTTATGACTTTTCCCTCCAAGAATTTCAGGGTCTCCTCAAAGCAAAAGGTCAAAGTATTTGTAGGATATATAAGTACAAGTATTAATAATTAATCTCATCAAGTTGTTATCATTAGTTGATAATTGATGATAATTATTTTAAAAATTATTTAAGCATAGTTTGTTTGTTTAGCGACGTGCACATCAATACATGTTGGCTTTTGACAAGCTTCTAAACGGATACTTCATACTTGTATATTTTAGTGTTGATTATCTTGACTTTTCAAGACTAATAAACCATTTTAGTGGCATAGTTACTTTTAATTTCATCTTGAATATATATATATATATATATATATATATATATATATATATATATATATATATATATATATATATATATATATATATATATATATATATATATATTATATATATATATATATTATATATATATATATATATATATATATATATATATATATATATATATATATATATATATATATATATATATATATATATATATTTTGGTGTTTAGAAAGCCACAAGACGGATGATGAGAATCGATTCCAAGAAAAGAATCATATATTAATGTATGATGGTATTGCATAAGTCTTAAGAAGAACTATTGACTTTATCAATAACCAATCTTTAAAGGAAATTGCCGGTATGAAGTACCAAAATACCAATTCTTTTTTGTTATGTATATGTAAGAACAAATGTAACTATAAAATACTCCGTATATGAGATTTTATTAATTAGTTTTATCTTGATGTTTTCTATATACTTCCTCCGTTCTTTTAATATCACATCATAGAGGTTGGACACGAAGTTTTTGGTTGTGAAAAAAAAAAGAGAAAGGTAAAAATACAATATTATTGTAGATGTAATTGTAATATAAATTAAAGAATCAATCCAAAGAATCAATCCTTAAAAAGTAAGGGTACATTAGGTATTTAATAGTGTGAATGATGCAATATTTGTAAAACTCTCTAATAAGACAAGTGGCACAATGTTTAAAAAACGGGGGAAGTATGCAATCTTGCTGAATATAAAATCATGAAAAAGGAATACATCAACTAAAACCACATATTATATTAAGTGATTTCACGCTTGCATATGCATTATTTTTGCTATTAATATCTTTAATTATACTTAATAAAAAATTATAAAAAATTGATATTTGAAAAGTAAATTTCGAGAATAATCTAACTAGACTCCATATGAATGTTTTTCTTTACGGATCAATCACAAAAGATAGTAAAAAAAAAAATGTAAATAGTGTAACAATCATTATGGCGCAATAAAAGAAAAATGGATGAAGTATTACGGAGTATAATTTATACATTGTCAACTTATACACAATAATATTTTTTCACAATGCAAAATCATTTGCACAACAGACTTAAACTGCTACATACATAGTCGGTGTTACAAATGATATTCTTCACAATTGTCACATATTACAAGTTTTACAACACACGTAGTATTAATGAAGAGGTATAGCTAGCTTATGAGTACTTGAGAAGAGAAGAAGTTAAATACTTTAGCTTAGCTTGAATAAGTACGTTTAACAACCACCACCTCCGCCTCCGCCCCCACACCCGCCTCCACCTCCATAACCACCGTAAACAAATCCACCACCACTAATATGACTACGACCACCACTCTTATGATGTTTTTTTGGTTTATCTTTACCATCATCAGCACACGCAAATACGAGCATGGATATAATTGAAACGGACATAACCATCAAACCAAGCAATGCCAACATACCACCAACACTTCCGAGCATTTCGAAACCGGCAACCCCATACGGGACATGCTGAAAAGAACTCAATAGCCTCATCACTTTTATCTGATGATTTTTTTCCCTACAAGAATTTCAGGGTCACCTTAAGGCAAAGGGTACATGTATTTGTAGGAAAAGTATTAACCATTCATAAAATTAAATCAAATCAAGTTGTTATTAATTATTACATTACTTGTATGATTAAATTTCTTAAGTAATTAATTAAGTATAGTTTGTTAAGCGACGTGTGCACTAATAAAAATCAACTTAGACTGAGGCAGGGTTGATTTTTCAACAGATTATAGTGTTTATTTATCAATAAAAGAAGCCGAAACCGTAGAAAATGAATTATGAGTGAGCCTCTAACGCCCAAGTTATTCCCTAAACAGTAAATATTTAGAGGGAAAGGGTAGAAAATGGCTCCAATCACTCAAATTCGTGACTTCAAAATCATAAGGTGACACCCCAACCAACTCCACCAAATTTTACTAGGTGTATATATATGGACTAAAATGAATAGGCTTATTTTGGAACCCAGACATGTATGATGGAGACGTAGAACTCATAAGAAAAGCTACTGATAATTATCGATAACTTCTACGGAGTAGTTTTTTGGGGGAATTTACTAAGTCAGAATGAAGTACAAATTTACATAGAATTTCTATATTTGATTATGTAGCACATAATTGGAATAATGACTTTTTCTAAGAACTTATAATAAATACATATATGGACCATGGAATTATTAATTAATAATGCAGTTTACTTTTTTCTCAATGACCAACTAACTATACATAACTTTGAACCTGAACAATCAACAACGCAACCTAAACAAATGAACAACCATCTTTCACAAAAATGACTCGGAGGTTATCTTTACTAATGAATACGTTATTATAAATAAAAGGTATATTTACTCACATTCGTAATATGTATAATTTTTCAATTACAATCTCGACCAATGCAAGACGAGTTCTAAGGTAAAAGATAATACTAGCGCCGTAAATTATGAACATATACAAAGTTAAATTATCATCTTTCCATATCATAGAGCTATAACATAAAGATATATCATTATAATTTATATTTGGGAACCTCACAAAAACACGAAAATATGTTTTACCACCTTCCAAAAAAAAAGTATTACTTTACCACCTCATAAAAAACACGAATATAGGTTTTACCACCACTTAACGGTTTCCATCCAAAAATTCCGTTAAGTGTGGCCCACAGTAACACGTGTCAGCATTTTATTTGTTAAAAAAAAAGAGAAATTAAAAAAAAAATAATCTAAAACTACTCCAGCCACCACCACAGCGTCACCGCCGCCGCCTTCCCCCAACTCACCACAGCACTCCCCGAAATCACCACCCGCGTCACACCACCATTCCCAACCCACCTGAACCCTCCCCGTCCCTTTTCCGCAACCGAAACACCCCCAAAAACCACCAAACCCAAAACCCTCCTTCCCTAATACGGTCACGATTATGGCCGAAATCGGCCGGTTTTGGGGCTGAGTGGCCTTAACCGGCCGATTTCGACCATTTGTGGCCGGAATCGTGGCTGTTTTAGGGGGATTCGTGGTCATTGAAGGTTGTGGGTCGGTGGTTTTTGGGTCGATTGCGGTTGCGGGAGAGGGAAGGGGGCGTTCAGGTGGGTTGGGAGAGGGAGGGGGTGGAGCCGCGCCGCCGGTGGTAGGTTTGGGGGGGGGGCAGTCGTGGGTTGGGTGGTGGCGCGGTGGTGGTGGCTGGGTAGTTTTAGGTTTTTTTATTTTTTAAATTTTTTTTCTTTTTATTTTTTAAATTTTTTTTCTTTTTTTGGCCAATAATAACACGACACGTGGCTTTATGGGCCCACTTAACACATTCCTAAACGGAATCATCTAAGTGGTGGTAAAACCTATTTTCGTGTTTTTTATGAGGTGGTAAAGTAATACTTTTTTTTTGGGAGGTGGTTAAAGAGATTTTCGTGTTTTTGTGAGGTGGTAAAAAACAAAATTGCCTTATATTTGTATTGTCATATTATTACACATATTAATTTTTTATACATATGAAAACTTGAGGCACACCAAATGACCAAACAAAATAAAAATTAACCTTAATAACATTTTGACGACTTTGCATGTAGCAACCACCACCTTACAAACACTTCCATACAAACCCAAACAAAGAAAGGTTTATAGAAAAGAAACTTATTATTGATGACTTGTTGAGTATAAGTTTGATGTTTAATACTGTTAGCAACTGCCACCTCCACCCCCGCCACATCCTCCACCCCCACCCCCTTCCCCACCACATCCTCCACCACCACCACCACCACAGCCTCCACCTCCACCTCCTCCGCCTCCGCCACAACCTCCACCTCCTCCTCCGCTGCCTCCACCACATCCACTGCCACTTACACCACTAGTAATGAATCCAGCACTGTTAAAAGTACCACCAACATAACCACTACCTTTTTTTCTAGGTTCATCACCACCATCAGCACACACAAACACAAGCATGGATATAATTGAAACGGACACAACCATCAAGCATAGCAACACCAACACACCTTGGGCGCTTTCAGATAACTCGAAACCACCACCCCCAGACGGTATATGATCACCATTTAGAGAACTAAAAAGTCTCATCACTTCACTCTATTAGTGAGAACTGCCAAATTTACAAGAGTGATACACTAGGTGTTGTGGTTACTTGGTTTACTTGGAAAAAAAGGGTTTGCAAAGTTAACAGGATGTATACTTCGTACAAAATACTAAACGCTCTATGTCTCTAATTATTTGTTCCAAGCCTAAATGGAGTAAATGTCGTGTGAAACGAACTTAAAAGAAAAGTGGAGTACGTAAAACTCTCCTTTGTTTCTAGACACTAAAGAAAAGTCTCCCTAGTACATTACTTAGCAGATGTTGAAGTTGAAGTTGAAGTTGAAGTTTAGTGATCATATCCTAGGTTTTTGGACTGTATCTTGCTTCTAAATACATCAATCATTTTCATAAATATCCAATTGCAATCTCAAAAAAACTTTGAGCATAATTTTCAAAGTATTTGCATCAATGATCAAACCCCTAACAAAATAATGATGCAAAAAGTCTCAAGAAGTGAAGACTCGGACAACACCATATAAGCAGAACACCCAAAACGATTTTGACATATCAATCCTGCATTACAGACACATGCTCAAGCATAAGACGCTTGTGAGCGAACACACACGGACATATGTAGCAATCTGAATTCTCATTCATTTTTGCTGTTCCTCCATCATAACTTAATAAGATGCTATTAGGTAGATGATCATAGCAGGCAATTTCATCCATAATTCTTAAGGACATAACAGCCATTTCAGGAACAAAATCAACTTATATTCATTTTCCTTTGGATACTCATAACAGCATTCTACAACATGCTTACATATAACAGGATTAACAGCTACTGCAACAACTTACACTTAACATATTTTTACATGAGGTTTCAATCATTTTTTTTCTTCAGAACTAAGAAAATATATTTTTAAATGCTCTATTTTTTATTTTTATTTTTGACAATTAATATATTACTTCCAATCATATTATTGTCATCAAAGATTTTCAACTTTTTGTTTCAAAAAAAAAAAAAAAAAAGATTTTCAACTTTGACCTCATAATTGTTAATAGGAAGAATTCTAAGAAACGGAGAAGCTATAAACTTTAGCATATTATACAATGTAGGTCGTTATTACATTACTATGTCAAATTGTCAACTAATAATTAAAAAGTCAAAAACAAACTCACACCAATACTTTCTGTAATTTACATCTTTTACTTTGTCAAACAAGGAACAATGAATCAATGATCGAACACATATTGTTTCCATATCATTCACAAAACTAAAAGATAACATATTATAATATACATAATATTATTATACACAATAATTTTTTTTACAGTAATCCCCCTATCCTATGGCTTATAGCTCAATATTCAGAAATGGGCACCCAGCAAGTAGCAGCAGCCACCTTACATACAACTTTCGCGCAAACACGAACAAACTACTCTTCTTAGAAACTAAATAGATGTTTTAAGACTACTCAGTCGTAGATTGACGTATTACTATATATTAACAACCTCCTCCACCGCCACCACATCCTCCACCGCCACCACATCCTCCGCCTCCTCCACCACATCCTCCACCGCCACCAGCAAAGAATCCACCACTAGTATAGGTACCTGCACCACCATTGCGATTACTTCCAGATTCACCATCATCAGCACACGCCAATACAATCATAGACATAATTGATATGGACATAACCATCAAACATAGCAGCACCAACATACCTTGGGTGCTTTCAAGTAACTCAAAACCACCACCCCCATACGGAATATGCTCACCATTAAAAGAACTCAAAAGCCTCATCACTTAAACCTGTTAGCAAGGGCTACGAAATTTATAATTGTGATACACTCTAAACGAATGTCACAAAGGTGTTTAGGAAACTCCGGTCACCTATAAAATATGTAAGGGAATGAAAATAGAGGACATTGAATAGCTATATATAGGATAAATAAACATCTCAATGAAATCATCAAGTTATTTTATATTTTCTAAAGGATATACTACTACTCATAATTTCAGCTTATGGATGAGGCTCACAACAAGTTTCTAGTGTTGACCTTTCACGCCTTAGACTGAGTACAGATCGTTTTATTGACTTTACAAAAGAAGTTACCCCTCACGGCAAGAAATCTCCCTAATCACTAACTTTGTAAGAAAAATAATTTAAACTCTGTTTTTTCACTTTAAGCCTCAATGAGACTATTATTAATACGGACCCAACAGAAAAGTGGAGCAGAAAACTAGAATAAAGAAAAGTCCCCTTAGCCTCAATCCTAATAAATATTGAAAACCAACACTTTTGGACAGTATCTTGGTTCAAAATACATTTGGTTCATATATTCTGATAGTAATATCTAAAGAACTTCCAACAATTTCGACAAACCACAAGTTTCCAACGTAAAAATTGCATCAAACCATAACCAAACAGTACGTGTTGTGCATCAGTGCATTGGTGGTCACAGGCATACGCACTCAAGCTCAAATGCCATCAGGTAGACAATCATCACAGGTTTTTACATCATTTGCCTAATAAGACAGAAATTTTGGTAACAAAAGATTTTGATTGCATAATTCAATTAGTTCTGCCACTAATATCCGTTCTTTGTGTACTTGCAGCATACTAAACATTCTACATGTTGAAACTAAACACACTACAAAAGTTATATACAGTTCACACTTCCTAAGCATAGTCTGTTTAGTGACGCGTGCAGCAATTAATGCTGCTTTCAACAAAACTTTGATGCAGGGTTGATTTTTCTGATCTTTCAAGACTAATAAACAGTTTTTTGTGGGAATGTGTTTAGGATATAATTCAGGGTGACACATTGATGGTATGGACGATTGTGGTTGAGTTCGGGTTACGAATGGTTTCTGCAAGATGAATTTTAAGGCTCTAACGTCCAAGTTAATGCCTAAATTGATGTATTAATCTGAAATTTTGAACTTTATTTGTTTCTGTTATGTTCTGAGAACTATAGTTGCTAAGGCACATAACCTGGCTATTCAGAAAAGGATCCTAGCTTAGGGCTTCGTTCACTTCTGCCAAAAAATAATAAAAAAAAAAGAGTAATTTTATTATGTCAACTAATTAAAAGATACTATATTACTCATATTAATGATCTGTATAATTAATCAATTACAATTTCAACCCATTATGAATAATGTTATACTTCATATGGAGTATCATCTTTCCATATCACAGAACTATTAGAAATTTTATTGTAGTTTATATCCATACTTTCATATTATACATAATAATCACTTACATAAAAATGCTTAGGGTGCACAAAAAAACAAAAATAAAAATAAAATAAAATAAAAAATAAACAAAATAATATAAATAGCAACATTTGGAAGCCTAGCAAGTAGCAACAGCCACCGTACAAACACTTTCACATATAAAACAAAGTACATATGTAGTTGTATTTTACAATATACTTGGTATATCTACTTAAAAAAAAAAAAAGTGGCAAACAATGGGAGTTTATAGAAAAGGAACGAAAGATTATTGAGTCGAAGATTGATGTTTAACTATGACTTTACAACCGGGAGTTCACAGAAAAGGAACGGATGATTATTGAGTCGAAGATTGATGTTTAAATGTACTTTAACAACCGCCACCACCACCACCTCCTCCACATCCTCCACCACCACCACCTCCTCCACATCCTCCACCACCACCACCGGTATAGGTACCACCACTATAGCGGCCATGCATTTTTCTAGGTTTGCCACCATCAGCACATGCAAATACAAGCATGGATATAATTGAAATGGACATAACCATCAAACATAGCAACACCAACATACCTTGGGTGCTTTCAATTAACTCAAAACTACCGTCCCCATACGGAATATGATCACCATTTAGAGAACTCAAAAGCCTCATCTCTTCACTCTAAGAGCTGCCAAATTTACAAGAGTAATAAACTTAATTTAGAAGAATGTCACAATGGGTGTTTGGTTACGCGGAGTACCTATAAAAAATGGTTTGTGAATTTAAGAGGATATATATAATAGAGGAATGTCACAATGATACGTAAAATTTGTGTCACTGTCACTACTACAAACTCGGAATTTTCCTTCATATTTGTTTCTAACTTTCTACTTTTTGGACAATAAAGAAAAGTCTCCTTAAGAGGAAGACGTAGATTGATGTTGAAGCTAACCGATTATATCCTACAGTTTTGGACTGTATTTTGCTTCTAAATACATTATTTTCCTATATTTCCTATCGTAATCTCTGAAGGACTTTGAACATAATATTCAAAGAATTTGCATCAAAACCACTAACAACATGATGCAAAAAATCTCAAGAATTAAAGACTCGGTAAACAACATAAAAGCAGAGCACCCAATGCAATTTTAACATATCAATCATGCATTACAGATAAATATGCTCAAGCATAAGACGCTAATGAGCGAACACACAGAGACAAATTAGCAATCTGAAATTCTCATTCATTTTCCCTGTTCATCATAACTTAATAAGATGCTATCAGGTAGATGATCATAACACGCAATTTCATCCATACTTCATTCTGACATAACAGCAATTTCAGGAACAAATTAAAAGGAAAAATTCACATGATTAATCCCAACTGTTGATAGTCTTCCCAAATTAATCCCAACTATGGATTATTATAGAATAATCCCAACTATGAAGAATGTCTTCCAAAAATGATCCGGTATGACTTGTAACCGGTTAAGCAGGTAAAGTTTTTTTTATATTTTTATTTTAAACATCTTTCTCTCTCCTCCCCTTGCCCAGCTCCATAACCACCGGTCCGCCACTCCTATTTTGCTCCCCTCCACCACCCAGCCACCTACGTATGTGCACCATTTTTTTGCTTGCCCTTAATGGCTCAACGTCTCCTTTGCTGCTCTCTCATCTTAATGCCATTGTTGACCACTGTCGACCTCGGCTGCGATTACGACCTTCCCATTCTTTCCTTTCGGTGGGTGGTTTGAACAAATAACCACCATTTATCGCTTTCTTTGTTAGCCACAAAACACCGCACACCATATCTACACCACTGATCAGCGTATTGCCGTATTACTACTTTTACTCAACACGCACCGATCAAGTTCAGCTTCTCCGATCCCTCATATTTCCATTGCATTTTCATTCCCTTACTTCATCTTGCCCCTAATTTCTCTCCTCTTCATTAAAAAGTAATGATTGTTGTGTTTTTTCATTTAAAATCAATGGACAAACAACAATAATTTATATAATGAAAAATCATAAACGACAATGATAGTTTATATTAGTATAGATAGGTTGTACAGTAGTTGTATGTTGTTGCATTGGAATTTTTCTTGTTGATGTCATGTTCAATCAACAATGTAAGCTCTTCTCTTTCTGTCTTCTTCCCTGAACTCAATAATTTAAAAAGGACAGGGTCGATTTTTTTTTTTTTTTTAAGATATATTATTGTAGATTGTTTTTTTTTTTTTTAAAAAAAAAAAAAAAAAGTATAAGCCAATCACAATATGCCACCTCATACAAACAACCGGTTTAATAAGTTAAAACAGGTCACAAATCAATTCTAGAAGACACCTCCCATAGTTGGGATTATTCTAGAATAACCTATAGTTGGGATTAATATGAGAAGACATCCAATAGTTGGGATTAATGGTATGAATTTTTCCTAATTAAAACTTCATAGTTCAATCAATGAACTTATATTCATTTTCCTTTGGGTACTCACACAGCATTATTCTACAACATGCTTACATATAACAGCTACTGCAACACTTTACTCTTAACACAGTTAAATACACCGCGAGAGTAGATTCTATATTTCCGGTCCATACTTCATAAGTTCCTATGTCAAAATTATCAATACTTGGAAATATGACCTTCACTCAGTTAAGTGTATTTCGTGGCAGTCATAGCACCTAATGCAAAGAAGTCTTATTATCAATTAGTACTAAATACATATATAGAAGCTATAAGTTATAATTAAAAAGCTACTCGTATATAACTATAGGTCCACTTTACGGCTTTATGTTCATCTTATAACAACGGGTCAATGATAGACATGCCAAATCAATATGCTTACCCATTATCCATTACAAATCCAAGAAAGGTTGATAAAAATCCACAATGTCAACAATGTGCAAACAGGAGTGATACTTCAATTTCCTATCAACTTATCAAGTATCAAGACACACTAGTTCATTGCATCGCATTGATCTTAAACCCCCCGTCATTAATTATAGATCCTGTAGACCTTGCCAACACTACTATAGAAGTCAGTCACCCTACGGTCTTATAAATTTAGGCAATAGCACCATGATACAGCTGTTATAATGTAATCCGCGATCCATGTAGAATTAAACTAAAATATCAAAGTTATGTACAACACACACATTTTCCAACTTTATAAAGCAGTTGAAGAAGCCATGATCATTATGCCTAGTAGGTTAGCACATATAAAGAAGGAATGATCAACGTTCTTAATCAAGCAATTTTAGTCGTTCCAGACGTGCAGAGGTGATAGGTATCAATCCATCTATCAAAGATGGATAGGTTTCTGTAAACCTTTCTTTTCCACATGAGCTTTCAATCATATATTTTATTTTTCTTAAGAACTAAGATAATAAATTGAAAAATGCTTCATATTTTAATAACAAATTAATATATTACTTCCAATCATATTATTGTTTTTAAAGATTTGTAACTTTGACCTCATAATTGTTAGTAGGAAGAATTTTAAGAAGCGGAGAAGCTATAAAGTATAATTGTATAAGCTTAACATATTATACTGTAGGTCGTTATTACATTACTATGTCAACTAATAATTAAAACTCAAAAACAAACTCACAACAATAATTTTATAATTTATATCTTTTACTATGTCAAACAATGAACAATGATTGTACACATATCATCTTCCCATATCACTCACAGAACTAAGATTATATTATTATTTACATAATGTTAAATTATACACAATAATTTTATTTTATTTTTACAAGGTTTGGGTCACCTGTATCCCCTTATCCTATGGCTTATACTCCGTAGCTCAATATTTTTTTCAGAGTAGGGTTTGAATTGATTGTGATCTTCATATTCAGAAGTGGGAACCCAGCAAGCAAGTAGCAGCAGCTCAATATTTTTTAAGACAACTCAGTCACCACCACATCCTCCACCATCACATCCTCCGCCTCCTACTCCACCGCCACTAGCAAGCATTCCACCACTAGCAAAGAATCCACCACCACCACTGCGATTACTTCCAGGTTCACCATCATCAGCACAGGCAAATACAATCATAGACATAATTGATATGGACATGACCATCAAACAGAGCAGCACCAACATACCTTGGGTGCTTTCAAGTAACTCAAAACCACCACCCCCATACGGAATATGCTCACCATTAAAAGAACTTAAAAGCCTCATCACTTAAACCTGTTAGCAAGGGCTTCAAAATCTATAAATGTGATATAATGAATGTCACAAAGGTATTATGGAAACTCGGGGAACCTATAAATAAGGTTGGGATAGAAAATTTAAGGGGATAGTAGGGTAAAATATCTGGGATAATGGTGAATTTGTGTATCACAATTATAAACTTGGAATATCTCCTCTTCACCTTTTTTTTTTCTTCGTACTTTTGTTTTGTCCCTCAGGAAGTTCAGGGTTCCCTGGGAAATGAAAAGATACAGGGTAAGGGTATTTATAGGATAAGTAAATATCTCAATGAAGTCATCATGTTATATTTATATTTTCTGAAGGACACATACTACTCATAAAGTCAGCTTATGAACCAGTCTCACAACTAGTTTTTAGTGTTAAACTTCATACCTAGACTGAGTACATATTGCTTGATAACTTTACAAAGGAAGTTCTCCTAACAGAAGAAATCTCCGTAATCATTAATTTGTAACAAAAATTTATTATATTCTCTACTGATCATTTACTCCAAGCCTAAATGACACTATTATTGAGACGGACCAAAAAAGTCTCCTTAGCCTCTATCTTAGTGGGTTTTGAAGTTAAACCATACCGATTGTCCTACGCTATTGGACAGTATCGTGCTTCAAAATTCATTTTGTTCCTAAACTATCGTAATCACTAATCAGTAAATAGCTTTCAACATGAAAATTGCATAAACCGTGCCACTAACAAATATGACAGAAAATCCATTAATTTAAAAATCAGACTGGTCAGACATCAAACAATATCGACAAATCACAAGTTTATCAGATCATTTTCAAGGTTGACAACTAATCTGCATTCGGCTGCTATGTTGTGCATTGGTGGTCACAAGCATACGTTCTCAAGCACATAAACACATGAACACACAGAACTTTAGCAATTTGAAAATTTTATTCTTTTTTGCAGCTCTTCCATCCTAAGATGTCATCAGGTAGGTCATCACAGGTTTTTACATAGGACAGAAATTTTTGTAACAAAAGATTTTAAATGCATTATTCTGCAATTAAATCCATTCTCCTTTGTGTACTTGCATCATTCTACATGCAGTACGTATCAAAACACTTAACACAGTTTAAACACACTGCAAAAGTGGATTTTTATATTTCCAGTCCGTACTTCCTATGTGTTAATTATGGGTTTGGGCCGCACCTATCATCAAGTTAGAGAGAGACAGTCCACTTCACATGTCTAAGGAGATTCCTTCTCAAAGCCATATGCAATAAGAGGAGTAGCCCCTTAGCTTTATATAGTCTTAAAAGTGTTTTTAACTCTCTTCCTTTATAAATGTCGCATACTTACATGTGTTGTTTGGGAAGGCTATACTTCAACAATATGTCAATTATAATTTGGCCAGTAACACATACCTGCAAATAGACAAGCATACTATGCCTCCTCATCAAAACCATCATCCAAAGACCGCTTTCCTTTTCATATGTATGCATGTTTCTGTGTAGAATGTGAAAGAAAAGATAGGTTTAATAAGCTAAGCTAATAAAATGTTGGGGGAAGGAGGTGCTACAGTCAGAAA
Source organism: Chenopodium album (assembly GCF_948465745.1). NCBI lineage: Eukaryota > Viridiplantae > Streptophyta > Magnoliopsida > Caryophyllales > Amaranthaceae > Chenopodium > Chenopodium album. The sequence continues at coordinate 1,192,165 of NC_137836.1, read as the reverse complement.
ATGATTGAACTCCAGTCAGTTGAGAATCTGTTCCATAGCTCTCACAAAACCCAGTGCAAGGTAGTTAAACTAGCACAAAATCATTGTATGAGGGAAGCTAAAGTTTGAGCTTTAATACAGACAACATATATACATAAAATGATATACTAAGCCATATTTAACAGTAGTTAAGTCAATCAAGTTCATCTAAAATAAATTTAAGTCATGCAAATATATACGAAGTAAATGCTAACCTATCATCCAGAAACACAGCTTAAGAAATCGTTAGATATCTGAAGTTTTCTTTCCCCAGCTCTGATATTGATATCAGCAAAGTTCTAAAAAGGAGAAATACTTAATATAAAATTCCATTTAAAACAAACTAGTTCATTGCATCGGATTGATTTTCAATCTCTGTCATAATCTGAAACTCCTGGAAATCACTATAATATAAGTCATCACCCTAAGGTCTATAAGATTTAGGCCACAGCACCAGAAAATTACAAGATATAAAGAAAACTAACTACAAGCAAAAACACAAGTTTATAAAGGGAAGATGTTATCACACATTCAAGAGAAATGAGAGTTTTTTTTTTCAAAAAAAAAAAAGGTTCAAAGTCAGTTAACATCATCAAAAAAATTCTATGAGCTTCTGAATGTCGAGGACTAAGATATTTAGATTTGGTCAATTTATACTTCTTGTAAGATGCAGCAGCAATCATGCAGTCCTTGAAGCACAAACAAACAATACATGAAAAGGCTCAGATACTCAGGTTTGTCATAAGGTAGGCACACAGATCATCCAACTTAACATATAGTGTAAAATAATCTGATGAAGTCCCACAAGGCCAAAACTGGTTATGCATCTTTCACAGGTTGCCAATATTAAAATCTGGAATAAACATCATGCTGCTTGTATGGAAATAAAGATGAAACAACAGAACATTTGTTTTTCGAAATAAGTTCCTGCTGATTTCTGGCAGAAGAACCTGTCTTTGTTCGTATTAGCAGAGCTGCAGGCTGCAGTTACCTCGAAAGAACTGGAGTTTGGTATCAAAGTTGTGAAGTGAGTTGGCAAGAAGCATCAGCTGTATAAATTATTCAGCCTGAATCAATATTATATGGCTTTATAGAAAGTTTATTACACTGAAAAAGCCAGAAATGGGGAAACGGGGAAGAGATTTTGGGTGAAATTGATTGGAGATTATACTTCGATGCTATTAAATCATAAAAAGGGGTTTGCCCCCAAACTTTTGAGTGGCTAGACAGTCTTAATAACAGTCTAAAACAAAATCAACTTCTCCTCTATTTATGGCTAACACCTTCCCTCTAACTGATTTTCCTCTTCTTGTTCATTCTACCTCTAGCTGAATTATAATGACAAAATTTTTGAGTGGCTAGACACTCCAAATACCGACAAAAACAAAATCAACTTCTCAACAATCTCCATAATTTCTCTCCCTAATCTCCTCTATTAATAGACTAACAACTTCCCACTTCCCTCTAACAGATATTCCCCTTCTTGTTCATTTTACCTAATGATAAAAACTACTGTGCCCGTCCATATACCCAACAGAATACTAAATACTTGAAATAATAACCAGAAAAGCAGAGATTCAGACCTAAACTTCACATAAATTAACTTCAAAGTCTCTTGTAGACGTTCAGACTTCAGAAATTCTCAGATATCAGAGGGCAAATTCTAATAGAAATGAAGGTTTGGTTATGTATCCTTTTGATTAAAATTTCATTGTAGCATCTCATGGTGATTAATAACTCTCTTCAAAAAAATAAAAAAATAAAAAAAAAGTCAATCTTAGGATCTTATCAACTTGCTCTTGTTTTCCTCCAAAAAAAAAAAATTAAAAAAAAATAAGTAAAACACTAAACTAAACTAAAACTTTTTGCCCTTGCATGAACTTTTTCCTCCTCTCGCTTTAAATAGACATATACCACCAAAATTTCTCAAGGACAGACAAACTAGTTGTGGCATAAATCTTCGATGATCATTTTACTCTAAAAGACATTATTATCATGGATAATTAAGTTACGACTCCTTTCTAGAATCTAGTGTAAAGAAAATACAAGCTTGGAAACATGATACTCATCACAAATGAAGGCGCAGGGAAGAGTAGATTACAAAAGGGAAGGACTCCTATCACTGTCAAATCATCACTCATTTAATAAATGAATAAGGTGTCTAGAATAAGGAGAATATAAGAGGTATTAAATTAAGCCAGATTGTAGGATGGAAAAGGCTAAAAAATAAAGTTTGAAAAACACATCTATTCTATGGAAACTTGGAAACTAGCATTGATAATTACATACGCTGACATGATACATTGCAAGTACTTATGAGCTCCAGCTCGCTTGCAGCTTGTCAGTCAATCATCAGCCACTAGCAGAAATATACTCTCTATTGTAAGTAGAATTCCCACTGCAATTAATGTATGCCTACAGATATTAAGAACTCAGTTTTTTATTAAGTACTCGAGTATAACATAAACAGGGAAAATATATACGAGTAGTTTCTATACAAGAAAAACTAAACATGTTTTTTTTTTTCGCTAGATTCCAATAGAAATTTCTGAACCATTCACAGGGATATATACGCACACCAGCACGAGCACTCACATAACACATATATAGATGTATATACTACGAGGGTGTACTGATATTTTACAACTTGTTAACCTCCACACCCTCCGCCACCTCCACCCCCCACACCCTGCACCTCCTCCATCACCACCCCCACACCCTGCACCTCCAGTGCGATGTTTTTTAGGTTCACCATCATCGGCACACGCAAATACGAGCATGGATATGACAGAAATTGACATGATAATCTCACATAGGAGCATCAGCATAACCCCAAGACTTCCACGTAACTCGAAACCATCACCCCATATGGAATCTGCTGAACGGAACTCATTAACCTCATCACTATACCCTCCCTTGTCTTCAGTTTTTTTTTTTTTTTTTTTTTTTTTTTTTTTTTTTTTTTTTTGAGGGGGGGGGGGGGGGGGGTGGGGAGGGAAGTTCTTTCTTATTGTGTTTCTCCTCAAGAATTTCAAGGTCTCTAGGAAACAGATAAGGCACATGGTACATGTATTTGTAGGATAATTACAGGTCATCATGTTGTAATTAGATGATGCAAATTTGTAAAGTAAATGCATACTTCTTACTTAGCATTTTGTGCAGCAATTCTGCGGTTGACAAGTCTCGCAACAGATATTTTAGTTTTGAACTTAGACTGAAAAAAGTTGCTTTCTTGACTTTTCAAGGCTAGTAACTTCACAAAAACTTCACATCAGCTATCTTATTTGCTACTACATCTATTCCATAATGTTAGGAAAACATGGTTGTGCAATTTCTTTGACCGCTAATATCTCTTCAAATAGGTTGAGACAGTATTCCAAGTCAGTGATCTCTAGCAACATATTTCTTAAATCAATTGCTTCCTAAAATATCTCTTACGTTCTTAGAGTTGACTAGGAGCATAGAATATTATTTTTTCTGAAATTACATAAAGCATTGAACATGTTCCCACACATGAAAACAAACACATAGAAACATATGGCAGGTTTTTCCATCCACCTACAACAAGAGGCAGACTCAAAATCCAACCTACTTTGTTTAGTTATGAAGTTCTAAGTTCAGTATTTAAAGTAAACTTTAGATGCAGAAACCATACAATTCAATTACAAAGTACTTACGAAGCACATGCACTCGCGCACACACACATTTAGAAGTATAGTATCCCTTCTTTGGAATATATAATGTCAAACGAATGCCCAAGTCTTTTCTTAATCAGAAAAGTTATGCGTAAAATGTTAAGAGAACCAAAAATGAACAGTACAACCTAATAATAATAGAGTAATGAATGAAGATAGGTACAACAGTTCAAGAGATGAATTGCACTAAGATAAAATACCTGTTCCACATAGTCTTGCAGCCATTACAATGTATATTTAACTCCAAAATCTGCACAAAAGAATATGGAAGTTAAAGTTTAAGAAATACAGACAACAAATACAAAGTTTTTGCCCAACCTATAATTTTCCAAATCTATCAAGTTCATTTGAGCACAATGCAAGCATGCCAATCTATGAGCTTACCGCCATCCAGAGCTTCAAACATATCCTTAGATATCCAGTTCATTCCACAGCTCTGAACTTTATTAATGTTCATGGGAGGTAGTCAGAACTCCAAAATATCAGCAGAAATTAATTTGGAGTAATACTTCCAACGCCATTCAAAGCAGAAACCTTCATCACGCTGCATTGATCATCAATCCCTGTCAAAAACACCATAGAACTCGGACATGACTATCTAGAAGCCAGTTATCCCAACTTCATTCAAAATCTAGGCAAAATTAAGCACATGCCTACAAACACTACACATTAGTTTAATATGAGTCAGAAAGTTAACACACAGACATAATAAGGATGAAAGCTCACATTTTTTCCGAATATATTTGGTTTAATAGTCTAAACAATCTGACATGATCAAAATAATGTCCATAAACTTGAAAGTGTCAATGTAGTCCTTCCAACAGGAACAAAAAAAATGCCTAAAAAACCACATACTTGATCCAATATCAGAAACACAGCAAACACGGGTACAATATATGGTGATCAAGTACCATACTCAATTTATTCAAAAGGCTGATGAAAGCGATAACTCTAATGTCTAATTTCCCTTAAATTAACTCATTTTCCGTCTATATCGTAGTATCAACGCACCCCCTTACAAAAACAATCACCTAAAACAAGATAATACTTAAAATTGAACAAGAACAAACCTTTCTTGCTTGATATTAAACAAGAAAGGATTTAATTTGCTAGCTAAATAGCAATTGTCTAAACTCTGAACAATACCACTAGATATTCTACACAACTGCGATTTTTCCAACAATTCAAATAATTGAACAAAAATACCAAAATCGTTTCAATCATTACAACTCATCACCTAACATTACAGAATTCAATGATTGCATCGAAAATTTCCTAAGAAAACATGATCTTTAACAAAAACTAGTAGAAACCCCAGATCTTAAATTCAATAACCTTTTCAATTCATCAATATGCATTAGAAAAAATTAATCAAATCCATCGTTGAATAAATAAGCGAATCAATCAATCAAATTAGGATTCGAGCAAATATCTAGGGTAACATCAAATTGTTTGAAGAATAACTCAATTGAAACAGAATATTTAATCGGCAGATTGAAATCGCAAACCTTAGTTAATCTTTGAGAAATGAATATGCCTGATGAAAGTGAGCTTGGTGGGAGTGGAGAGAGATTGTTGCCTTAGTTTTTTGGAGGGGAAAACAAACAACAATCTCTCTCCACTTCCAACACGCTCTCTCAAGCAGTAATCTTGGTAATGATCAACCATTAAACAAGAATTGCACATACTGAATGATGAGGAAGTTTTTTTCAGATTTGCAGATTTGCAGATTTGATATGAACTGGTAGAAATTGAATCCAGGAGTTGAGAGTTGATGAACGACTTGAATGAAAGTGACTGAATGAGGGAGTAAATAAGAGACTTCCCAAGTGTATGACTATATGATTTGGGCCTCCAAAGTGTAGGACTATATCTAGTCACTAGATTAAACCCCGTGCAATACACGTTTGTTAAATAATTCTAATGACAATAAAATAATGAATTTTACCAAAAATAATAGATATATAAATATTATAAATAGACTTAGTAGTAAAAAGTATGAAATATTGTGAAAGAAATTAATTAAATATATACGGAGTAATAGTTATAATGGCTAATTTGATATTTAAGGACATTTATTTTTGATTTTATATAAACTAAAAGTCATAATTTAATTACAATAAGTTTTTTTTAGTAAGTGGTTTTGGAGGGAAATCATTTTACAATATTTTGCCAAGTGTTCTCTAAGTTTCGCCTTTAGTATAATGTAATTGATGATTGAAACGATTCTAATAACTACCCTAGGTTGCATGAGAATGGGTATTGAGTATTGACACAGATATGGTACAAAACGGATACGAAAAAATGTACTCTACTTTATCCACTTTTAAAGCACCTAATATAAAAATAAAATGATATAAAGTATCACCCGGTTTTCTCATTAAAAAAAAAAAGGTAAAGATCCCATATCATAGTAGGACATGGTCCAAGACGTACCGTCGTGTGTTCCACGAGTGTCGGTGTCTGACACGGTGTCCGACACGGACACGACAGTTGGATGAAGTGTCCATGTATCCTAGCAAGTACCTACAAGGCTAACGCTATATATATATTTTTTCTTTATTTATAAATTACAAACATTAGTTAAAAATTAATAAGCAAATAATCTTGTGTGTCGGTGTGTTTCTTATTTATCTTAATCTTATGTTCTGTTTCTTGCTTAAAAAAAAAAAAAAAAAAAAAAAGTTAGATAACAAAAGAACCCTAAATATATTTTTTTTTCGTGAACTTTTTTATTTTATTTTATTGTTTGAGTACTCAACTCAATTTATAGTGACAAACTCAAAACCCCATTACTCTGATATCACGGTTCTACCAAAGTCTCAAACGCCCAATACACGTTCATGGTATGTAACATAAGCGAAGAAGATTCATAAACATACCATTATAAATTGTAAGTCTTTTTAATAGTTGTGCATCTTTTTCAATTTCCAAAATTTTTACAAATTTTGCAAATAAAATTGTTAAGGAGAGATTTTAACTCAACTCAATTCTTCTTTGTTGTTGGTAGAATTTTGTTTTTATTCATTCCCTATCCTTGTTCTTTGGATTATGATCATCTAATAGTTTGGTTAATTATTGTAAAGTTTTGGAGGTGGTATTCGAGTTATAGGAGCATTATTTTATAATAGGGAGGTTAATTGATTCGATCAAATAACTGATAAGTTTAGGCATTCATTATAGGAGATCATGAGATCATATATTGTCTTGTTATTCCCTTGTAGAACGTAAATACGTTGTACCTAATAAAAAAAATTAACTAATTTAAGTAGCATAATTAACATAATTAGGCTACTAAAATTTCCATATCACTACTTTGAACCTGTTATTATACTAATAATGTACAGACTAGTATAATGTACAGACTAGTTGGTAGTTCAATCAAACTTTCTTAGTTGTGATTGGTTATTTGTATTTAAATGCAAACTCCTGCTCTATTTCCTAATGTATTGTGTATGAAAGCTTCATCAACTCTCTTTTCTTTGTATACATGGAAAGAATGCACGAGTAAAGATTGCGATTTGTATCCATGTTTCTAATCTGTTGTGTTATGATGTTAGTATTATTAGTTATCAATGAAACATCAGTGATTCAATATGAAGAGACGACGTAATCTAAGGTGCTCGAAGAAGAAGTGTAAACTAGGAGGAGGAATAGACAAGATTAGCAATTTGCCAGATCATTTATTGGGTAATATCTTCTCTTTGCTTCCTATAGAAGATGCAGTTAAAACATGTGTTTTGTCATCGAGATGGAGAACATTATGGACGACTTTAGTAACTACTCTAGAACTTATTTGGATCGAAAAGAAAGGGTTAATGAAGTTTGAGGGATTGGTGGATCATGTTCTTCGCCATTGCAGATCAACAAACTTAGAAAAGTTTCATTTGTTTTTCCCTGAAATAAAAGATAAATTGACTCGTATCAATGGATGGATATCTTCTGCACTTAATAGGAAACCAAAACAACTGATTTTGGAAATGGGTAGCAATTTTATAGATTTCGGACTTATTAATGTTTTTCCTACATACCCTGAATGCATTCTCAATTATAACACAATGGTAGTCCTTAAATTGAAGTCATGTTTCAAAGTCGAGATAATTGATTCCTTGGTTTCTTTCCCATGCCTTAATACTCTTCATTTTACGGGGTGGTTTCCTTATCATAGCTCTGTAGTACATAAGCTCATCTCTTCTAGTCCTGCTTTAGAGGTGCTAAACCTTAGAGGAATCCTTGAACCACAAATCTATTTAACCTTTAACATCTCTGTTCCCACTTTGAAAGTGTTGCACTTGGAATTGAGAACGGGTGATAATGAGCACTACTTCACCATTGATACCCCGAAACTTGAAGATCTTTGTATCAAAGATGAAACACTCGCATGCTATTCCTTGAAAAACTTGGATTCTATAGTTAATGTTCGTGTTGATTATGATGTTTGTTGTATTGAAGATTTAGATGAACTTGTACATGTCAACCGACTGTTTGCACTTCATAAAAAAATTTCTCAAGCCAAACGCTTGTCATTTTCAGCTAATTCTATTCTAGTAAGTTCTTTATTCTTGTGACTATCTATAAGATTTAGGTATTAACCGTGAAAGTTTTCATGCAATTCATTGAAATTGTTTGTATTGTGTATTTTAGATTCTTAATTTATCAGTGAATTTACCTTGGCCAACATTTTCTCAATTAAAAAGCTTGACATTGGGGGCAAGTATATTCTTCGATTGGACATTGCTCGCGAATTTTCTCAATAATTCACCTAAACTAGAGCATCTTGCATTACACAAGGTAAACTGCGTTAGGTGTTGTGTGCAGCTTAATCTTATTGGACTTCTTAAAATTGTAATGTGGTGATTGATTTAGAGACTTTGTTTATAAGAGGATGCATGTAATGCCAAAGATTATGTCTTGGAAAACCTATTTATGTGGAATCCACCGAAGAATGTTCCTGATTGTTTGAAGCTAAGCTTGAAATACGTCAAATTAGATTCATTTAAGGGACGACAAGATGAAATTCAACTAGTAGAGTATCTGTTGAACAATGCTCAAGTGTTAGACGTTATGGAGATCATTACTCACCCCTATCCTCTGGCAAACGAGTTGGCAGAGAAGCTAAAGGCATTTGTTAAAGCTTCTAAAGTCTACCTCTACAAGATGGATAAGAGGAAGATCTCTGGAAAAGATATGGAAAAAATGGTTGATTGAGATATTATGAGTACGACCTTATGTGTTTTTGTGATGTATTTTTTTTTTTTTTTTTTCTTCATAACAACGACGTTCTCTTACAATTTTATAAGTAATATTAGACATATTCTTTGGATTTGAAAATGTTCTTCATTCTCTAATGTTCTTTGGGAAAGGCGTCACGTTTTATGTTTTGGAACTGTCTTTTAAATAAGGAGCATGCACTATGCAGAAAGCGTTTTATTAGTATACATATCTATTTATCAACAATTTTTTTTTCGACTCAAATTATACAATTCTTATTGTATAGATTAGTGAGAATGAGGGGTGCACATTTCCACATTGACATTGTTTATATATAGTGGCAGTGATATTCCAGCCTTCCAAAGTCAATGAGCTGAAAAGGCCATCAGAATTCAGAGCTAACAATACTCCACATCTAATAATTATTATGAAATTAATAAATGACATGCAATTATGATACAAACTCAAAAAAAAGTAAATCTAAGAAGCTATCTGTAGAAACATTCTGAAAAGAGATCATCAGTCTACCTAGAAATGTGGTCTGGAAAAATGACCATCATGGTGTTGGCTGTGGTGGTGGTGTTGATGTCACGGATATCGACGCAAGCACAAACTCCTACAGATCCAGGGACACCCATAAGCAAGTCTTGCATTAAGGCTTTGACTCCTTGTGCTAAATATTTAAACCCAACCCCTGAGTCTGATCTAGCCTGCTGTGTTGATGCAACGTTGGCGCACTCGGATAATTCATCATGCATCTGTGAAGAGCAACCTGATATCAAAAGTTGTTGTAGCGCTGATCTTCTTGATAGTTTAGCTTGCATTTGTGACGCGTCTCAAAAGCCGGCCCTTGCTGAAGCTGTTGGCCTCACCAAAACCCAGGCCCTTAAGATTCCTAAACTCTGCGGATGGGATGGCATTGGATGCCGCAATGGTATGCCATCATCATTTATCAGAGTGAATGGTTTGACTTTGAAGTTGTTAATGGTCTTGAACTTTGATAGGTTTTTTTTTTAGAAGATCTTTCGTTCTAATACATTAAATTTGATTGTGTTATTGATTCCGCAGCTGCTACTCCAGAGGCTAAACAGACTGGTAAGGAAAGTTTTAATATGTTATACATACCATATGTTAAAAATATAAGAACAAACTCACAAACTCTTTTGGTTTCACTGCACATTATCAAATTAAACATTACTAATTTAAAACCTATTGCTCGTTAATCAAATATTTTCATGTCATTGTTTTCAGGAAAGAAGAAAGTAATTATTATAGCAGTCATTGTTTCATCTGTCACATTAGTGGTGCTAATTGTCATAGGCATTGGCATTTATAGGAGTAATAGGACAAAACGAAAGAAGACACATGATGTTACAAATCTTCAAAATGGTAACAACCAAAACTCCAGAGTTCTTTTTTTTTCGAAGTCAATAGAAAATGAGTAATTGTAGTTGTTATCTGATGAGCAGCAACCAGAAAAGATTTTGATCATTTGATAACAGCTGAGTCGTTACAATATGACTTGGTCACGCTTGAAGCTGCCACTAACAACTTCTCAATTAACAACAAGATAGGCGAAGGAGGGTTTGGTGGTGTATACAAGGTACTTAAACACATCCTACTTTGTTTAAAGATAGGGATTAAAGATGTAATTTCAAATATAACATTTTTCGTTGTTTGTCAACAAAGCATGATATTTTTTTGTTAAGATTCGGATGTATGAGATGTAGGCTAAGTTTTAAGACTAAGCTCGTCGATGTTTGCAATTATCTTAGGGTACCTTACAAAATGGTCAAGAAGTAGGGGTGAAGAGGCTGTCAAAGACCTCTGGACAAGGTAACAAAGAATTTGAGAATGAAGTTGTATTTTTAGCAAAGCTTCAACATCGAAATCTGGTCAAGCTATTAGGATTTTGCTTGACGAGTAAGGACAAGTTGCTTGTTTACGAATATGTGCCCAACCGAAGCCTTGATTATTTCCTTTTTGGTACGGTACATGTAATGCAATTATAGATGCATGAAGTTGTTTCCTTAATAAGCTGTTTTACAATTTATTTCAATGTGTATTATAAAATACATGCTTATTTAACAGATCAGGCTAAACAAGGCTACTTAAATTGGGCAACGCGTTACAATATAATTAAAGGCATTGCTAGAGGACTGCAGTATCTTCATGAAGATTCTCGGCTTAAAATTATCCACCGTGATCTTAAAGCAGCAAATATTCTGCTCGATGCAGAAATGAATCCAAAAATTGCAGATTTTGGCATTGCTAAGAATTTTGATGTCCAATTGACTCAGAAGACTACAAACAGAATTGTTGGGACTTAGTAAGTCTATCTCATCAATTACTCTATTAAATTAGCTTTAAAAATTGAATGATCAATCTGATTTATTAGTAAACTCAATATTTAATCTAGAGAGTTTAGTTTTAATTAACAAAAGATAATTTAGAGCTCAGTTTTGGTCAGGAGATTTCGTTATGTTTTAATCAAGAAATATAGTTATGTTTAGTGAAAAAATAAGAGCCTAATAATTTTTAGGGATTACCTTTTCAATTTCAGTGGATATATGGCTCCGGAATATGCAATGCATGGACAATTCTCGACAAAATCAGATGTATACAGTTTTGGTATACTAATATTGGAGATTATAAGAGGTCAAAAAATTAGCAGCTTCTATAAATCAGGATCTGGCGAAACTCTTATCAGCTTTGTAAGTATATGCCTTTGTTAAATTAGTACGGAGTAGTGTTCAATTCACATGAAGTTTTCTTATATTTATCTTATTAGTCTTGTAAACTTATCTGAACCTATTAGTCTTTATATTGTCTTATAAGGTGACGAGAACATAAGCTTTGTTTCCTTGGAAATCTATCATGTTGGTTGTTTCTGTGTCATATTCACTTAATATTAGAATGAATAACTTGAGGATATTGCAAACTATGTCCTGCAGCTAGAATCAGCATTATATTGACAGCATCATGTACATGATGATACAATAATTGAGTTTGGGCTAAAATAAACCAGAATCTTTGGGTGATGAATTTGATGATCAATTGCAATTTGTTGTTGGCAGGCTTGGAAAAGTTACAGTGACAACAGAGCATTAGACTTTATGGATCCAACATTAAGAAGTTCATATGTGAACAATGAAGTCACAAAATGCCTTCATCTTGGATTATTATGTGTTCAAGACGATATTAGGAAGAGACCACCTATGTCAACCATAATTCACATGCTTCACTCTGAACCCGACTCATCTATCTCTTTGGTGCCTCAACGCCCTTCATCGATGTATCTGATAGATATGGATCAAACAACATCTACTACAAAAAGTGATACTGGCTCAACACCGCCACATTCTCATATGCAGGAAGCATCTACCACTACTGCTTGTACACTTCCTAGGTAGCAGAGATCAAATTTGTAATTGCATTGGAGTTGTATTGAGTGATCAAAGTGATGCTGCCAACTCTACATGGAAGCTCAACATGAGTAACTAAACATATTTTATTATCAAACATGTGCCTTGGAATTGAAACTTTGAAAAACAAATTTAAGGAAGTATTTTTGGCATGAATGGAGAGCATTACATATATACAAGGCATTTACTATTCAAAATGGGGGTGTCTTCTCTTGGCTAAAAATAGTGTAGATACATATCAAGGGCTTATTAATTTGGTAGAATCTGATAGATGAATATGTATGTTATGAGTATACTTGTATAGCATATATATCAAATGTTGTACGAGTAAATTCAATGACTAGATGTTGTATCAAATGATGTATATTCTTGTTTTTTAGGCCAATATTGAAGCATAAGTATTGCATACAATATCACAAATGGTGTATGTTATTTTTAATAAGTTTGACCCAAAAAAAAAAAAAAAAAAAAAATCATTCAATCAAAATTGAGTATAGTGGTCATCATGTCAGGATGACTGTTATAGAATTTTCACGAGTGCATAAGCTGAAAGGCGTTACTCTCCTATTGGTGAGAGTTAGTTGGTTACAAACTTTCAATCCAACTAATTTAAACTTGTTTTATATATAGTAATGGAGGTAGTGAAAGTATCATCAATTTCTGTAAATTGATCCAAAAATGAGCCTAACTCACAATCCTCGCATATTACTAAAGTATGTTGTGGAAATCCTTCCATTTACTCAATCTACTCAAACAGGCTGCTATGCCACAATCATAACAATAAAAGACATTAAAAGAGAAGCACAAATTTGAAGTTGAATGTTTGGCACTGTTTTCGGGCCGTCTGCTGTTGGCGGGCTTGGCACCTTAGCTGCTATGAGAGGATCTTCACGCACATCAGATACACCAATGACCGTAGCAGTGATAGGTGTGCCTTCTATATCAAAGATTTGTATCACGCGACCAGGTTGAACTGGTTGCATGTACGTGACGTTCATCTTCAGGCATCGATTCTCTGCAAAAATAATAAATGATTAAAACTTGAACAATGGGAAAAAAATATGTTGGTTAACGTAGATTTACTAGAGTATCACTATCCTGTCGGTCCAAAATTTCTCCCTCATCAACCTCACACAGGTTAGTGCGGAGATCGAGGAGGAAATATAAAGGGATCCCCGTCCTCAAAGTGCCCCTATTATTGATGAATGAACCTCTAAATTTTTAGGTTGAAAGGTCCTTTGTTTACCATTAGACTACAACTCATATTCCCTTCATTCCTAAATAATTGACACAGTCAAATTTGACACACATGTCAATGCACTAGTTTGACCCTAAATATATATAATTAAATATTCATATAAATTATTTAAAAACTAATATTAGAAATCTCTTTATAATACTTATGTAACTATTAACTATATATATATTTATGATAAAAGTTGTTTATTTAAAAAAAAAAAAAAAATACAATGGTCAAAAGTTAGTATATAAATAGTGAAAAAGATTAAATGTGCCAATTATTTAAGAACGGATGGAGTAGCTGGCAATATAAACATAGATACATACGGATTTTATTAAGGTAAGAATAGGAAGGGAGCCTTACTCCTATAAGCTGCGGCTGTTTTGGGGAAATCGGTCACAACACCATCAACTTTAGCTGCCATGGCATATGTATTGATCTCGACAATTGGATCCAAAAATACGTCAAATGCCTTGCTCAGATGTTCATTTCTTAGAAATTCTACATACACGGGTAGCCCATAAGAATGAAACTTTGATACAACATCAGGCATGCTAGTAAGGAATCTCTTGTCTTTTAGATATGGAAGTACGGATTTGGTGTTGAGAATCACGGAATCAGCAAAAGTCTTTATATATTCAATGGTATTGTTGTCAGCCCCACGAATAACCTCGTCGATATCATAAACAAGTTCGTACTTGTTCCCCATCATTGCCATCAGGACTGAGCTGCTAGTAGACTCGATCATAACACGCTTTGCAGAATAACGGTTATAACCAGCCTTGTCTAAGGCATCCAAAACTGGGTCAACTATGTTCAAGCCCTGGTGTTCTGCTAGGTATTTCGCATTCTGTGTAATGACATCATGATAAATAAGATGGAGTTTTATTGAAGTTTCAAACATGTAGCGTAGGACTATACAAGATTCCGACAAGAAGAATAGCAAAATTTGCAAGGAAAGACTTTTTAAGAGGAAAACTTTGTGAAGAAAGATCTATATTAACATAAAAGTTGTGAGAAAAGACCTTATAATTAAATTACGTGAGGTTATGAATGGTAAACTTTCTCACCTCTATCTTGATCAAAACACCTGAAATTGAACTCGCATTTTTTGCAAGGTCCAAGAAGCTGGCCAAGGATAATATTTTCCCAGAATTCTTGAATTTGGGATTACTGTATAGTAAGCCATTGGAAAATGGGCTTGAAATTTCACCTGAAAAAAAAAGGGATACAAATGGACGTTACAAATATTACTAGAGCTACTGAAAAAAGGGGCTAAGGCGGCTAGTGCCAAGTTCCGGAGCACATCAATTTCTCCATGCACCAAGTTGATTTATAATTGACGAGCATCTAGCGTATAATAATAGAATCAACTTATTAATATTAAGTGAATGACAAGACCAACTTACGTTGCGCATCTTTAATCTCTTCCCAATTCAGACTAGATGAAATAACTCCAGAATTATTTGTATTGGAACAGAAAGGCACCCCGTCGTTTGATAATTGAGCAGGGCAGTCAATCACATCAGCACCATCTTCGATAGCTTTTGCGTATGCTAAGTCAGTACATGCAGGGAAATCTCCACTCGCCCCAAGATGTGATATAACCAATAGCTTAACTAGAGTACAATTTAAAAAAAAAAAAAAAAAAAAAAAAAATTGACAATCTAGCAGTATTTGAATATCTCATCGGTTTTAAAATAAGGATATTTTGTGAAAAACTACCTTTTATACTTTGAATTTTGCGAAAAACTACCCTAAAAACAAAATGTTGTAATTAACTACCTTATAAAAAGTATAAAATGTTGTAATTAACTACCTTATAAAGTATAAAATGTTGTAATTGACTACCTCCCACCGGAATAACACAGATTTTTATTTTCCGGTGTTGACCATGTCATGTGAGGGTCACATGACTCTTTAATGGCTTAATTCCCCCATTTCTCCCAAATTTTCCCGCTTTAAACCAACTCTTTTCCTTAACAATACAATTATTTATATTTTATATTGTTTATTTGCAACCCCTTTGATAATTATATGGGCTGAATTGGTGTAAAGTAGGAAAATTTGGGGAAAAGAGGGGAATTAAGTCATTAAAGGGTCACGTGACCCTCACGTGACATGGTCAACGTCGGGAAATAAAAGTCAAATGTGTTCATTACGGTATAAGGTAGTCAATTACAACGTTTTACATTTTATAAGGTAGTTAATTACAACATTTTGTTTTTAGAGTAGTTTTTCGCAAAATTGGAGTTTAAAAGGTAGTTTTTTCACAAAAAATCCTTAAAAAAATTGTACCAATTTGATTTACATACTTGTAAGTTATCAATGTAGTCATTATTATTGTTATTTATAGACAGGCTAATTCGTAACTGGTAAGAACTTGTTAGGGAGTACTCATTAAGTTAAGAATAAAAGATACAAACCTTCCGATGATGCATTTGTGCCTAGATGAGCAAAGCATTCTGCAAAATGAATATATAATCAGTAATTGCACATAAATAAAAAGTTACCAATCTCACTATTTGTCCAATGTTTGTTCCACCCTAAATTTCTACTCGTACAAGTATTATCAGAAATATAATCCTCGTTGCACTAAAATTGTCCTATTTTAATTAGTCCATTATTTATCTGCTTGTTCACCTGAAAGCATCTTGGGGAGATATTTTTTTGTGGTTGCGCCTAGGGTGTTAATTTGAAAAAATACGCCATTAAAGGAATGAGCCGAGCAGAGTCAATGATATAAGTCTAGCTAACAAGTACTCCGTATAATACCATTGGATGGTATAATATATTGTGCACTCTAACATGATGTGAAAAAAATCAGAAGAAATAGTTGAGGTAATCTTTAAGGGACGGAAGGAGTATATGGGGAAAAAGAACAAATCTCACCTCTAGCTTCAGACGCAGTTATAGGGAAATCAGACAACACACCGTCCACAGAAAAGTTTCCGTTGTCAATGAAAGAAAGATACTCAGCAACTGGGTCGTAACTATGATTGTACCCAAAGGGAACATCATTCGCAAAATCTGCAGCAAAAACCTCAAGCCCAACTTTGTGAGCATCTGCAACCAAAGAAGTATGAGGTAGCAGGTACAAGGTTTCATCAAGGGGCCATATGTACGTCTTCGGGACAAGGATTCCAGCAGCGAATGTTTTAATCATGGTAAGATTCTTCAAGAGAGAATTATAAGTTTGGTTCGTTGAAGGTTCTGTTGAATCTTTGTCAAGAAATCGAAAAACCGACTTTGTTTTGTTTGATGCCGATGGTAGTATAAGTGCAAGTTCTCGTAAGAAGTTAAGCTCAGGTGATGATATGTGAGTAACTTGTATGTTCTCTAAAACATTAAGGACATAGTTCAACATGCTCAAATTATGTTGGACGTAGAAAATGTCATACTGCACAAAGAATATCAAGCTATTAATCACTACGAGTACCATTATGATTAATTGCAATTAGCCCATCTTGTATGTGGTCATTTAAAGTAACCCCTAATCTCATGTAATACCAATCGAGTAACCCATATAACACTGACTGAGTAATTCTATAACAATGACAAAGTAACCCCTTTAACAGTGACCGAGTAACCTCATTACACTAGTACTGAAGTAACCCTTAAAGTGATTGGCCATACGATATAGAGGAAAGGGTTTAATGTTTTAGGATGTGAAAAAATAAATGAGGGAAAAGCACAAGTTATGGGTCCCTTTGACGTCTCAGTTAAAATTTTCGTCAAAATTTGAAATAGGGGTGGTGCAATAAAAAACTTAGGTACTAATTTTTTTTTTTTTTGTTTTTTTTTTTTACCAGAAAAAACTTAGGTACTTAAAAGGTGCTTTAGTAAAAAAAAATACATAAAAGATGGTTTTTTCAAAAAAAGTTGATCAAAAAAGATGGTTTACACCAATTTTGTCTAGTTATTAATAAATTTTTTATTAAGTTGCAAAATACACTTATATTTTTTTTTTTTTTGAGGAAATATACACTTATATTATACCTGAACATTTAACCAGAAACCTGTTTCAGGTTGGGTTTTCATAAACGCGCCTTCAACAGTCTCAATTTGGAACAGATCATCAAAAGCTGAACTTCGAGAATTAATTCCTTGAGTCACTGCAAGATGTGGGAATAATATAGAAAGTTACGCATAACAACAATGTGTTGACATATAAAACACTGAAGAATAATTATACCGCATTATATAGTGAATTGCTAAATACCGCCAACAAAATTTATCAAACCGCCAACATTTCAAGTAAAGGGACAACATTGCCCTTACTAAAATCTTCCCCATATTCTTTCTCTTAACTTCATTCCATGATTTCCATCCACCACTTCTAAAGCAACCACATCAACCATCACCAATCACACCACCGGTATCACCCACGCCACCATGTCGACCACTACAGACCCACAACCACCGCGTCAACCACCACCATCTACACCAGATTGCCAAGAATAATAACAGTTAATCAACATAATTATCTACAACAATAGTAATAAAATTAATTATAATTATTTTGTAATAATAATAACAATTAATTAGAATAAGTTTTTAATAAAAAAAATAAGTTTTTTTTTTTAAAAAAAAAAGTTGCTGGCTAACGATGCTCAAAACCGGTTGGCCGCCACCGGTAACCGGCGGTTAAACCGATAGACCAGCATGGTCAACCGGTTTTGACCGTCGGTTACCGGTGGCGGTCAACCAGCTTTAGGCACCGGTTACCAGCCACCGGAATTTTAAAAAAAAAAAAAAAAAACCTTAAATTCAAAACAAAAAACTAATCGGCAAATTTACCTCCTTCCTCGGTTTCCAGCCATGTCCCCACCGTCACCCATGTACGCGCCACCACCTCTTGAACGTCGTTGACTGGTACGTCGGTTGTCTCTGTGGTGGTGGTGGTGGCTGTTTTTGGGGATCTTGAGGGTTGTTGATGAGAGAGAAAAAAGAAAGAGGAGAAAGATAGGTTTGGGTTTAGTATTTTAGTAAGGGCAATAATGACATTTTGCTTACAAAGTTGACGGTTTTGATAATTTTTGTTCGCGGTATGTAACACCTCCCATATGCATGTCTTGATTCATGGAAGGCGGAAGTGTTTGGCAACTTACAATTAATTGATGATAGTTCCTCGAGAGTAAAATCGATGGTGAAACACCCTTCTCTTTCCACACCATTCACAACATACGTATTCGTCCTATCTTGGTCGTATACGTTTAAAACGTCAGAAAAGTTATCTAACTTGATATGAGGGAAGCATATACCAACGCTATCCTTTGTCAACTGGACATCACACCATAACTTCACATCCGGCACACTCAATGTCGTTGCCAATTCGTATGCGTTTGCGCTAGAATCAGGATAAAACCCTGAAAATCCACCGCGAGCTATTACTAACGGCGGAGACCCTGCAAAACATTTTGTCCCTCCGTTAGAGGTCAATCAATCAAGTTGACATACACCTTTTTGTCATTAAAAGCTATTAAATAATAAACATGGTTCACATTATTATATCGTTAAGACGTTAATTAACCACTAATATTACAAATGTTATGAATCACTATGTTAAAAAGTTATTATAAAGGTTATAAGAGGTTAATATATTTTTTAATAAATCCTAATTTTGATATTTTATTTATTTTATTTTTGTTTTTTTTTAAACAATCCTAACTTCGATATTTGTTGTGAAGATATTGTCACATTTTCTAATTACCCAATCAAAATTTTTTTTAATACTTCTTTAGAAACTATTGTTTGTTCAATACTTCTTTAGAAACTATCGTTTGTTCAATAAAAGTAATCCGTTAATGGTAATGTATCGTACTCATGGACTTTTTGTGTGTTTAACTAATACGACCTAGCTTGTTTTCGAAAAAATAAAATTGAGAAATGAATTTATAGAGGTATAGATAAGAGAGTACATACCATCGAGTGTCAACCAAGTATGGTTAGGTTTCTGGGCAGAAGCAAATGCTGAGAGCTGAAGAAACAAAATTCCTGAAATAACTGTAAGTATAAGTTTAAAACCTTCCATTGCCTTCTGCACATAAATCACACGGCCGTGTGGCTTCGAGCTGAAATAATAAAGGAAGTACGGAATATATCGGAATAATATAAAGGGAAAGTTATTTTTCTTATTTTTGGGATAAGTTAACATAAAGGGGAAGAAGTGTGAAGAAGACTTTGCAAGTTTATCATTTAAATCTCTTCGTGTATTCAACTAATGAATTACTCTTTTTTTTTTTAAAGTAGTAGTTATTATTGTTATTTTTAAGAGAAATTATTTAGATACTTCTACTTGTAAGAGAAATTATTTAGATATACTCCTACTTGTATGGATAGATTATAGTATTGTGCCAGAAGTGGGAGTCGTGCACTAATGTCCTTAAATAATTAAGTGGATATACCAGACTATCTTCCTTGATTCTTGACTAATTAAGGGACGATTACAATTATCAATAAAAAAAACCCTTTAGGAGGACCGATAAATTATAGACATGTAATTATCACTAGGCAAAAAGCCGTAAAATACAGATATATGGATATTTGGCTAACAGATATAGAGTATATGATACACAATTGTAACACATCAAAATTAGCAATTCAAGTGAGGAATAGGTGCTAAGAGTTTCCCTTCCGGTTTTAGATGGTCTTGATCGATTTTTATCATCCACCCTTGTGAGTTGTGGCCCTCATTTTACTCTTTTTAACTCTCTACTATCCAAAAAATAGGTACTAGTAATTTCTACAACTTTTATTAAAAATAATTGCCACTTATTTTTACACAAATGATAAAATTAATTTTTTTTTATGCATAATGATAACAAAATTACTTCATATGCATAATAATAAAATTATTTAAATTGTGCAACGCACGAGTTTAATCTAGTTTAGACTAATGGTTAAAATTTCAAACTTTTAATAATAGGATAAAAGTTTACCGCTAAATCAAGAATTATTCATTAATTAATATTCACTCATCATCATCATCCATGGGATATAGATTCTTAAATTAGCTCATACATACATATACAACATACATTCATTATAACACAAAAGTTAGCAAATTAATCAAATTAGCTAGCCTTATAACCTGTGCAATGCAGGAATTGTTTATAGGTATATAATATAATTTTTTAATTTAATAATATGTTTTTTATTTTTTTGAATTACATTTTTCATGAAATGATGCCAAAGTCGATACTGAAGTTTTATAAGTAGCAACTTTACTGAATAATACAGTATGCTCTTTCAATGCGTGTTTATCGTTTGTATTACTTTACTTTGGTTGAATCTCATTGGAATGCATTTTTTTGTACTTTGTATCTCGTCGCTACTCATTTGGGTTAATAAGGGTTAGTTGAAATAAGAGAATTCAGGTGAAAAGAACGAAAGCTAATCTAGTCTCAAAACATTCAATGCATGGATTTACGACCGTACGACTCGGCACAAAATCTAATCTTCCTTGCCATGACGCCTTCTTAATTTCTTGAAGCATACTAATATTCAGGGGTTACTAGGCCGGTCAGGGATTAGGAAATTTTGTTTAGAACTATCCTAAAAATAGGGTCATTTGTGAACAACTACCCATTTTTTTTTATTTGTTTAGAACTACCCGTAAGTTTGGAAACATTTGGATAGCACTACCCACTAACGTTTTCCGTCCAATTAAAATGTTATTTTGGCTATATTTTTCACTTTTATCAATTACAATGGCTAATTCATGCTAAAATAAGCAAAAACCCCAATTCAATTAAACCCAAATAACACTAAACTCATGAACCCTAAAATGAATTCTAATTATTAAAACCCTAATTAGGTTAATTAAGGTAAATTAAAACCTTTATACAAACTAAGAGAGTTAATTGGGTGAAAAAAGTGAATAAAGTGGGCTCCGATAACGTCTTAATTAGACAAAAAATGTTAATGGTTAGTACTACCCAAATGTTTTCAAACTTGTGAGTAGTTCTATACAAATAAAAAAAATAATGAGTAGTTGTTCACAAATGTCCCTATCTTTAGGGTAGTTCTACACAAAATTTCCCAGGGATTATTAGGGGTTACTAGGTTGGAGGGTTTACTTGGTCGGAGGGGTTATTAGGGGTTGCTAGGTTGGAGGGGTTACTTGGTCAGAGGAATTACTAGGGGTTACTTTTATCATGTGTTAGCTGGCCACATGGCCAGCCACACACAAAACCTCCTGATTCATTATAACATTTTATATTAATTTATGTTTTTTAAATTAAATGTAATTTTAATTAAGGATAAGGCCCTGTTATGTCCACCTTATTTCCACTTATTTCACGGTTGATAGGTTTACATAAGGGTTAATAAGTTTTGATAAGATAAGTTCAGGAAAAATAAGTGAGATAAGTTGTGATAAGGGTTAAATAGGGCTACCCAAGTTTAATTTATAATTAAAATAAGTTCAATAAGGGTTAATAAGATCAGATAAGTTCATATAAATTAATATAAGTTCAGATAAGTAAAAATCAAGTGAATAGAACATACCCTAAATATTTAATATTACTGTTATTTTTTGTCAATTATGAGTTTAATTTGTATCCATAAAAGGTCAAAATAACCCCCAAAACCTTATCCGTTGGTGGCTTCCTTAACTTTATGCTAACTGGAAGCCTTTCTTCCATTAGCTTTGGTGTGATCCTTGGAGGTATTCTTTTGGCATTGAGTGTATCAAGTCTAAGATCATGGAGAAAAAGGGAGTTTAGTGATACAACTTTGAAAGGACAGGCATGTTAGTATTTGGTACTTTTGGTAGGCATGGTTTATATATTTATGTGAGACTATAGGCAAAACTTTGGATTTTAACCTGATTCACTCTTCTTTTCTTTGCCTTTAAAATTTTGTTGTTACTTTTACCCAAATGATAATTTGAACTGGGGCAAAATTAGGGTTCTATTTATTAGTATAAATCTTTGAATTCACAAAAAAAGTCAACAATCAGATTATTTCATCTTGTGATTTGAGCAACGATAAAGACCCCTGTTTTTTTGAACTTCTGGCAAAGCAAAGCATAACAGATTTTAGCAGAACAGAGTAGTGCAGAACATGACATACATAGTACTATAAAAGAGCACAACAACTCCAAAAAAAAGTTTGAAGTACGTACACCGTACAACATAATTGGCGCTCATTTTCTCCTCCTTCCGTTTCAAAGTGTACGATTTCACCACTACCCTTCCTCTCTTTCCCTCTCATCCGCCATGGATACGATTTCACTTCAATTGAAGCTCGAAACCTACGATTTCACTTCAATCCACACTCTATTCTCCGACTTCTTGCAACCTTTCTCTTTCCTCAATTCATCCAATTGCGAAGACATTTCATCAATTGCGAAGAAATTTCTACCGTTCTTTAATCAATCCCTCACCCTCCTCCCGAAACGCCTCTCAGAATCGCCGAAACATCCCAAAACCACCAAATTTGTGTCGCAATTGCTCGATTCTTACAAATTGTGCTTGGATTGTTTGGATGCTGTAGCGTCTCAGTTGTCCGGTAAGTCGTATTCTGTGCATTTGCACAGAGGTAGGTATGTGCATTGCTTGATGAGGTGGGAAAGGTATGAGGATGCCATTAATGAGGGATTTAGGGTTTTGGAGGATCTTGGTGTTGTTAAGCTTCTTCAATATTCAAGATGTAAGGTTTCCAAGGGCAACCTCGTTCCTCCTTCTGATGGCCGGCTCGAAGATGAATATGTGCACTTAATTGTGAATTTGGCTGTTGATATTGCGCAGTGTGTGTCGTTGAGTAGTGTTAAGGATGCCGGGACCGAAAAGTATACCGATCTTTTGGATTTGATTGCCGTGGTTCGCCCTTGTTTCTGGTACGTCTCCGTTCATGTTCATTACACTATGCATTTTAATTATTCAACTGAATTATGGATATCTTGCTTGACTTTGTTTACTCAATACTATGGCCCTATTATTGCTAACTGAATTTTAATTATTCAATCATTTTGGGTTAGAATTGATTTACATGCTATGATTGTTTGAATTATTACTTGATGCTGTCTCTGTCAAGAGTTTATTTTATTGAATTGGTGCTCTTAGGCATTTGAAAGCCAGTAAACGTACTAAGCAGCAGTGGAAGCTATTAACTCACATGAAGACTTGTGCACTCTTTCTGGTTAGAGATGTTGCGAATTTTGAAAAGGTTTTGGCACGTTTCTGTGCAGATACATTTGATGAGTACATACGATTGTTAAATGCTCGAAGTCAGCAGGTAATTAAACTGTTTTTGCTGTATTAATAATTTTAGAAATTAAGGTTGCTTGTGTTTGATGATTCAAATTACAGAATAACTGAATTGAGACGAGGAATATGCTTTGCTTGGTTAATAACTTAATATAAAACCAAGGATATTTGCTTAGGGCTCCTTCGTTTTCGTTTTTTGTTTTCTGTTTTTTTGAAAACAAAAAACAGGAAACCAGAAAAAGTGGTTTGCACTTTTTTGTTGTTAGTTTTCAAAATCATGATGATCCTAATAAATTTGACTAATTTTTTATTCTTTTGATGAAATATATCATAATAGTTTCAAAAACAAAAAACCAAAAAAATGAAAACTACAGTGATGCCAAACGATCCCTTAAAGTTCATTTTTGTTTTTGTTTTATATTTAAATTTCTTTAATTTTTTTAGGGAACAACATGGAAAGAACTAGAAGAATTTGTAAATTTTGTATCAAAATTTACAGACAAATGCCGATCAGTAAGCAAGGATATCCGCTTCTCCATTGCTATGCATCTGTACAATAGCAAATTTTCTCAGGTTCTTAGCTTGGAATTTCACAAATAATAACTTTTTGATATACATTTTTCCATGTTATTTACTAGCACAATTTCAATGTTGCTTGTGATTTTTCTGGCAGGATTTGGAAAACTTCAAACTTATTCAGCAGCTTTATGCTCTAGGGCTCTATTTTTTTGAGTTCAGGTTTGAATCAAACAGCTGTTTGTCTTCAGCTTCAAAGAGCTCTACTTCTTCTGTGGGGGTCTTGCCCGAAGGCTGGGATAAACTACAACATATATCTGCTTTGCTGAGCTACGGCAAGAATTACTACACTTTCAACTCAGAAGTCTGTGATGAGCCAGAAAGTCGTGCATTCTGGGATTTTGACGAGAAAGAATCATTATGTTTAAGCTCTAAGGCTTCAAAATTCTGTAAGTCAATTAATGGAGAAGCATATCTGTCGTTTTATCTGGATGCCTTGAAGTTCTTGTGTTGGCCCCTTGCTGAGTTTGTAACTTCAGAAAGGAAAAGGATACTTACAGAAGACATGGAGCCCCCTTTAGGAAATGCCCTGAAGCTTATCCTGGAGCCATTTCTTGAATACAGCCTATTTTTCCCCTATTGTCAGCAGTAAGTAGTGGCTTTTTTTGGTTTATTCTAGCTGTTTTGGTCCATTGTTACTTATCGTCTTCCATGTTTTTTGCTATTTATCATGACAAAGTTATCGAATATCTATGCACCCCCCCCCCCCCCCCTCTTCACACACACACAAACACCATTTTTCTATTCCGTTTCTTCTGTTTTTAAAGGAAGAAGAAGTTCTTCTGCTGACAATTCATTTGAGTACCAGCTGCATTGACTTTTGTAAAGCCTTTTCTGTTCCTAAATTGTGGTCATACACGTAACAGGAATAGAGAGTCTCGTGCTGACCTTGACATGGTTGTCCTCAGCATCTCTGTGGCCACTGTTACTCTCTCCCTGAAGCTAAATTCCAGAACCAAGGTATTTTTATGATGACAAGTTGATGATTTCAATAGCTAAAACTGTTATGCAACTATTGGTGATGAAGAGTACAGAATGAATTTATTGTTCTTTTCAGCTAATTGATTATGTCCTCGTAATTTCAGGGAAGTACGAGGCTTATAAACTATATTATCTCCAATGAATGCATTCCATTGTTACGCCCCCAAATGTGGAAGGACACCATATCCATGCTTCACAACAATTTTGTAGTATTTTACAAACTTGAACGAGTGAACGAGTGAACCAGCTGCATTTACTTTTATTACTTTTATTATGTTTTTTTTTTTTTTTTTTTTTTTTTTTTTTTTTTTTTTTTAATAACTCCGCCAGTGGGTTCCCCGCTGCCAGTCCCAAGCCTGGATAAAGGAGGAGGGTTACGGTAGGCCAGTGACAGCCAGTATAAAACTTCGTCACATCCAATGACATGAGCCAAACAGATATTTTCGTGGGGGCGTTCCCTACTCAGCGACGCGCTGCACTTCCTAGACCCGGGTGTAGTGATAAGTATGCAAGGGTTGCTAGGTCGTCGCCCAGAAGCGACGCGCCACATTGCCCGAGTGTGGTGTCAAATGAGCAAGGGCGTGCCATTGGGGCGTTCCCTACTGAGCGACGCGCTGCACTTCCCAGACCCGGGTGCAGTGATAAGTATGCAAGGGTTGCTAGGTCGTCGCCCAGAAGCGACGCGCCACATTGCCCGAGTGTGGTGTCAAATGAGCAAGGGCCTGGAGTTGGGACCAGGAGGGAGCGTGGGAGAAAGGAATTTAGTTTGCGGATTGGTTCTTGGAATGTGGGGTCTCTTACGGGAAAATCAGCAGAAGTGGTAGAAGTAATGAAGAGACGACGCGTGAACATCATGTGCCTCCAAGAGACAAGATGGACAGGAGAAGGAGTTCGAGGCTTGGTTTTGGGGTATAAGGTATGGTATGTTGGGCAAGAAACGAGCCACAGGACAAGGAATGGTGGAGCTAGGAACGGAGTTGGTGTGGTTCTCGATGAGAGGTTGGCAAAAGAGGTGATCGAGGTCTATCGGAAGAACGATAGGTTGATAAGGCTGAAGTTGCTATGTGGCAAGGAGATTGTGAATGTTATCAGTGCTTATGCTCCCCAAGTGGGTTTAGATGCGGAAGAGAAACGACAATTTTGGGAGGATCTAGACGAGGTGGTACAGGGTGTCCACCACTCAGAGAAGTTATATATTGGAGGGGATCTAAATGGGCACGTTGGGGCGAGCCGAGAGGGCTATGGGAGTGTCCATGGAGGCTTTGGGTATGGGCAGAGGGACGCCGGTGGTGAAGCTATTATGGATTTTGCCCAATCATATGATTTAATTTTGGCTAATACTTGGTTTAAGAAGAGGGATTCACACTTGATAACTTTTCGGAGTGGAGCAAATGCAACTCAAATAGACTTCCTGCTCACAAGAAGCATAGATAGACAAAGTTGCCTAAACTGTAAGGTTATCCCAGGGGAAAGTGTGGTCACCCAACACCGGCTATTGGTAATGACTATTCGTCTGAAAGAGAAGGCGAAGAAAAAAGTTAGACAAGAAGAACCGAGGATAAGATGGTGGACCCTAAGGGATGCAAAGGCTAAGGTTTTTACAGAAAAGGTAATTGAAGAAGCGGATTGGGATGGAGAGGTGGATCCGGACATGACTTGGTTACGAATGAAGAACTGTTTCCTAAGAGTGGCCAAAGAGGTCTTAGGGGAAGTAAGGGGAAGAACTTCGATACAGAGAGATACTTCGTGGTGGAATGAAGAGGTGAAAGCAGTAATTAAGCAAAAAAGGGAATGCTATCAAGCCTTAGGAAAATGTAGGAGTGATGAAACCTTTGCAGCGTATAAGGAGGCTAAGAGTAAGGCAAAGGCAGCTGTTCGTCAAGCGAAAGAAAAGGCATATCAGGAGGTTTATGAAAAACTTGATTCCAAGGAGGGAGAAAGGATCATTTATAAGATGGCAAAGAGAAGACAAGAGGCAAGGAAGGATATTGGCATGGTGAAGTGTGTCAAAGATAAGAACCAAATGGTTCTAGTGCAAGAGGAGGACATCAAGGACAGGTGGAAGGGGTACTTCGATGAATTATTTAATGGAAGTAATGGAGTTGTGATAGGAGATACCTCTGTGAGTGATGAAGAAATCAACATGGAGTATGTGCGAAGGATTAGGAGAGTAGAGGTGGAGATTGCACTGAGGAAGTTGAAACCTAAGAAGGCGGTTGGCCCTGATGGGGTACCGATAGAGGTGTGGAGGTGTTTGGGTAAGATTGGTATTGATTGGTTAACAAACCTTTTCAACAAGATATGGACGGCTACAAGGATCCCACAAGATTGGAGGAAGAGCACCTTGGTCCCGGTTTATAAAAACAAAGGAGACGCTCAAGATTGTTCTAACTACCGAGGAATTAAGCTTATGAGCCACACTATGAAGCTGTGGGAAAGGGTGATTGAACAAAGGTTGAGGGCATACACAAGCATTTCAGATAACCAATTTGGTTTTATGTCTGGGAGATCTACTATGGAGGCAATCCATTTGATAAGACAAATGATGAAGTTTTATAGGGTAAAGAAGAAAGATCTTCATATGGTCTTTATTGATTTAGAGAAGGCATATGACAAGGTGCCAAGAGAGATACTTTGGTGGGCAATGTTGAAGAAAGGTATCCCACGAAGGTATGTAGACCTAGTTAAGGATATGTATCGGGATGTGTCAACAAATGTGAGAACATGCGGAGGGTTGACAAAAGATTTCCCTATTACAATCGGATTGCATCAAGGGTCTGCATTAAGCCCTTTTCTTTTTGCAACGGTTCTAGATGAATTAACTAGACCATTTCAAGATGAGGTTCCATGGTGTATGTTGTTCGCGGATGATATCGTTTTGGTGGATGAGACTAAGGACGGGGTTAATGTTAAGTTGGAGCAATGGAGGCAAAGGTTGGAATCTAGAGGGTTTAAGCTAAGTCGGAGTAAGACTGAATATTTGGTATGTCGTTTTGGCACTCAGAGGGGGACAAGCAATGAAGTGGTGAGTTTGGATGGAAAGGATTTGACCATGAGTGAATGTTTTAAGTATCTTGGGTCGATCATCCAGAAGAATGGTGACATTGATCAAGACGTAACCCACAGAATTAAGTCAGGGTGGCTTAAATGGAGAGCGGCCACGGGAGTGTTATGCGACCGCAGCATTCCCCTACAGTTGAAGGGAAAATTCTACAGGACTGCCATAAGACCAGTGTTGCTCTATGGTACAGAATGTTGGGCTTCTAAGAAAGAGCATATTAAAAAGATGGAGGTTACGGAAATGCGCATGTTAAGGTGGATGTGTGGAAACACTTTAAGAGATAGAATCAGAAATGAGGTTATTCGCAAGAAAGTAGGTGTGGCAGACATTGCAGATAAATTAAGGGAAAATCGTCTGCGTTGGTTTGGACATGTAAGACGGAGACCCGTGGGTGCACCGGTGCGAAGAGTGGAAGAGTGGGATCATGGAGGGATTAAACGAGGAAGAGGGAGACCAAAAATGACTTGGTTGGAAGGAGTGAGGAAGGATATGAAGTGCATGGATTTACGTGAGGATGAAGTTTTGGATCGTAAGGGATGGAGGAGAAAGATTTATGTTGATGACTACACGGAATAATCATATTTGGTTCATGTTAGCCGACCCCACTTTTGGGATTAAGGCTTTGATTGATTGATTGATTTTATTATGTTTTTTAATATTTTTTTACAATTCTTGACTTGTTTATCCATTTCTATTGTGCTCAGACTATTAATATTGAATTCTAATTTTGATGTGTGCTCAGACTGCTCACTGAGAGCAGTTAATGTGGGATGGGTTCATTTTTTCTTGGGTTTTGAAAATATAATAGCATTTCCGAGCTTTAGTTTCTAGTGCTTTTTTTTTTTTTTTTTTTTTTTTTTGTTTTTTGCTGTTGTCTTTACTCTTTGTTATCTACATGATCGATGGACTGGTTCTTCTTTGAATTGTTGTATAAGAGGTAGTAACAACTAGCAAATATAAAGCCAAAATATATTGACAATATTCTAATGCATGGAGTGTGTGGCGAGTTTTTTTTACTCTTCTAACTTAACAGGGTAGCTGTGTAGTTGATCCACAATTTTTTGGTAGTTATTATGCTGCAAATCAAAACCATTCTGGAAGTTCATATCCTGATTGGCTGCTATGTTGGAAAATCACCATTTATTTTGATGCCTGTGGTCTGTTGTTGATATGCTAATCAGGATTATGCTACCAAGTATTGATGTTCACCATGTGTTAAATGGCTTTTCATGCACCGTACTTACTTTTTCTTACAAGTTAGTATGCTTATATGTGGTAATTGCACATGGTTATTATCAGGGGGTTTATTTGAGCTTTGAGTTCTTTGCTTGTATGCTGCTGACATGTTCAGTACTTTACCATGTAGGCCTTAGAGGCTTTAGAAATATATTGTAGAGCCTCGTGGAGTCGCTGTGTACTTTTCTCTGAGATACTTACGGGCAAGCAAAAGGGATTTGATGAAGAGTTATCTGAAAATAAGATTGCAGAGTATGTAAATGAGGCATGTAAAGTAAACTCCCTTCTTATGGACATCCTCCATCAAATTGACAGCTGTAAAGTGGTGGAGATAACAAAATCTGGTCTTGAAAAGTGGTGTCTTGCTAGAAAACATTTGGGGCAGCTTCCATGTCCCGTGGTAATAATAAGGCATTGGGCTAAGGTAATTATAGGTGTTTATTTATCTATGTTAAGAATTATTATTGGGTCTTATTGCAGTTCACACTTCTTGCAATTTATTGCCTTTGGTTTTGCAGATACAATGTAAAATTTATAAGAAAATTGAAGGCAGTGCTCCAGTCTTGGGTAAAAATTTGCTTGACTCTCCGGGTATGACTACCGAAATTATTGGGACTATTTTAGAGCAGGTTTGTGCACGTTATCTTATGCTTTCTGGTTTTTGTTACTCTTCTTCTTGATCATGTCTATTAATGATATATAAATCTGCTTGAATATTGTTTCAGGAACTTTTGGTATATCAAGAGATGAGCAATGTGTATCCTATATTTTGTCAGAGGATGCAAATGGAAATCATTGACTTTCTCTTGCAGGAAGTGTATCATTCTAGCGAGTACATGCAGAGATCAATTATTCTAGTTAAGAAAGGAATGCTGTCAAGAACCTTTGGAATAGAAGGTCTCAAAAATTGTATTCAGTGTCTGTCAAATGCAATTAAATCGATTGTGAGTAACATCAGGCTGCTCTTTGGTTTAGTCCATTGTTAATTAATTCAATTTGTCTTCAATTGTTATTCTGACATTAATTAGTAAATTCAACAGAAAGACTCATCTGGGGTGACTCATGGTATACGTGCTAAGGTTTTTAATCAATTGGCTGTTGTGTATTGCTTACGTGCTCTTTCCACTCAAGAAGCCAATCCAACCTCAAAGGTGTGCCTTGTTTTTATCTTTGAATAATAAACATTTATTTTCTCTAATTGGCAGGTGTTCTTGGTTTTCGTCCTATTATCTCTTTTTAACTTTTACACTGAGCAGGAAATATTTGAAGACATCCGTGAAGCTGTGAAGCTATGGTTGAGTACTGATGCTACTGGTCGCTCTACCATTGCCAATTCTGACATGAAATTTGATTATTTGTTGCTGCTACTGTATCATGTTGCTGACTTACTATCCATTAAGGTGCCCTGAGGAATAAGATAATCAGTTATGCTGTTCTAGTTTTTTGAGATATAACTGTATTGTTCAATTCACGCTATCTCTTGATTATGATCTTTTGCTTCGTTTTTAGGGCGACATGACTCTTCATTCAGATATTGTAAATTTGACGATTATATTATTAAAAGAGATGAACGTTCCATTGAAGAAGTGTTTGTTATCATTGTGGGAATCGCGAAGGGTTAACCATGCACTTTGTGCTGTACCTGTCAATGAGGGATTTATAAAAGCTCTTTCTAAACATTATGATAGTGATGCAGAGTCTCTTGACTTTTGGATCGCTAGCTTGAAGGATTCTCAGCCACTATCAGTTGGGCTTCAGCAGAACTTCTCTTTTTTATCTTCAGTTTTCCCCCTGGCTTTCCATCAGCTCAAACATTCTTTACAATTAGAGATCTCCGATGAGGAAGTGAAAGAGGTTGCGTCCAATCTCATTTCAAATGTAAGGCTCATCAAGTGTGGGTTTAAATAATTATAGTTCAATGCTTATAATGTTCATGATTGCCTTTTGATGTTTACCTTTCATCTAGGTTTCTGTATCCCGCAGTTCAGTTTTTCAAGCTGGATGTATATACCATGATTTGAGTGAAAGGCTCATTGTTGTTGGAAGGACTATTGAGGTATGTTACTTACATGGAATGTTCTCTTAATTCATTCAACAAGAGGATGAAAATCATCCTGCTAGATGTATATGCTAAAACCCTTACTTTCTTCAGGCGTCGTGAACTTTTGATCTCTTCATGATAAGGTCTACATACTATATATGGTTTCTGGGTATTAGCACTATCTATCTCAAAGTATCAGGACTATCTCAAATCATCATTTATGATGCACAAATTTAAATAATAGATTGCCAGTGACATTATCTCTATCATTTTACTCAATACATGTATATTTCTGTTGGTCTAACCAATTCACTACGTCTCTTGTCCTTGTAGGCTTTGTTTTGTGCAAAAGAAGCTCATCGGCTGCGTGGTAAGCTCTTGCAGGAGCATTTTTCTTTCTTAATTCAGCAGCATGAAGAAAATAATGAAGAACTTGGGGAAACTACTAGCCGGAAGCCATCAGCTTGTGTTAGTCAGTTCTCGGTGTTAAATCAAGTAGCTTTAAGACATTGGCCCAGTAATAATATCTCGCAGGATTCAGATGACTTTTTACTTACCCCGTGGAATGTGCTCCGCTGTTATCTTGAGAGCACACTGCAGGTTTTCACATTTTTAACTTGACTGTGTATGTATGGTATTGAAAACAGTAGGTATTTCAATTATTAATCTCACACCAGTTTGTATTGACTATTGAAATATATGTTAGGTTGGTATTGTCCATGAAAGACTTGGAAATGTAGCCGAGGCAGAAGCTCAGTTCATATTAGGCAAGAGTATCTCCTGCTTGCAAAGCTTGCCCCGATTCATTGTCAGTTTTTCCTCATGTCTAGGCATGTGAATAAGCTTTGTGGTGCCTCTTTTTATGCTGTGTTTTGTCCTTGACTCTCTTTATCATTGGAGATATGTTATATTAACTAGGGTTTCTGGCAAATTATACAGGGAAGGTATACCATGGAATGAGTCTTTTGGATTTGGCACAAAAAGAATTAGAGACTTCAATGCAAGTTTTGGCTGTTGAAAGGGACTTTCTGACTTGCTCAAGGTGTTCACTTGTGTTGGAAAGTTGCATCAATGAGCAACTTGGTAACTTGTACAGAAAGGGTGTCGATTGTGCTTCAGGAAATCCATATGAATCATCTCTTCTAAGCTTGATCTCACTTGAGAAGGATGATCTTGCTATCTGGCTTGAGGGAGCCAGTTCAGTGAAGTATACATTTGGGGAGGAATTTGCTATCAGTGCTGAATCTGGAAATAAGATTGATCATGATTTTGCTGTAGCTATTCCAGGCATCAACATTCTATCAAGGCCTGCAAAGACAAAAGCAAAAACAGAAACTAAAAGGTCCAGGAAGACAAAGAAGGAGCTAGAAACCATGGTTACTGCAAAGTCCTGTGCAGCTGAGCAAAATTCAACAGTAACTTGTTCTAGAAAGCTGTCTTCTCATAACAGCAAGTCTGGTTTTGTCAGAGGGGTACTACAGAATGCTATTAATAGCTACTCTAATGGCCAATTGGAAGGCGAAGCAACAATTGCTTCTAACAAAATTACTTGCCAGAAATGTCTTTCAAGCGAACTCAAATTATTTGGTTCATTCACTTGTTTTATTCGAATGAAGTGGGAGTTTGTCCGTAGGCAACACGTACTGAGACTACTAATTGGCTTAGGTACTGTTCATTTAATGTTCTTATAACCTTTGAAAATCCACTTCATGAATTCATGAGCTTCTTTTGCATCTCTTGGACCTGTTAAATGTATTTGATTGATGCTTTCATATTGTAGTAGTATTAGTATGCGTATTATTATAATTGTAGCAAAGTATCTCAGAGTTTCTCTTTCTTGTAAGAGGTCTCGGGTCTCTCAGCTTGCTGTTTGAATTGTGGATTGAGCTTCATCTATATTTAGATTTATGAAATGAGAATTTTTTAAGTGGCAAGTTAAGGAGGCAGAAGCTGAGAGAATAGAGGATTGAAATGAGGGAGATACATAAAGAAATTGAGGTAGGCTATGGATGACCTGAATCAAAGTGGTTAAAAAGGAATGAAAGAATTTGGTACCCAAGGTCATAAAGTTTCTATATGGGGGGACATCTTGTTTCTATTTGGGATGGAGGTTCGAATTTTTTTTTTATTGTTCACCAAATATTTTCTACTTGGATATAGATTTGCATTCTCTTGTAATGGATATTCTCCCTTCTGCCTTTTCCCCTGTGTTTTGTTTAGCCTTTGTATGATTATCCAGGTTAGGAGTTTCTTTCATTATCTGGATCTCATGTGACTGGTTGTCAAGAATTGTAAATTTGTGCTTTCTAGCTTTGTAATGATATAATGGAAGTGGTTGCAGAAATCAACATAGTTGAATTTATTATTCTTTGTTTTTGATCCACAAAGGGAAATTGGCTGTCAAAACATGTACTTTGTATGATTGCTTTAGATCCAATGATGTTCAATTGCTAGCAACATGATTAAGCCTGTGGTCAAAAGTTAATTATTGCACACGGGCAGGCATGATTCACTTGAGCCACTGCTTTCACAGTCTTGGAAGAAGATTGTTCATAGTTCCTTGCATGTTGCTAAATTTTTTACTATCTGACATAAGGTGGTGTAAGTTTGAGTTACGTTGACGAACTTCAGTGTCGATTTTTTAAATTTCTATAACTGAGTTTCTTGGCAGGTAAATGCCAAGGATCTTTGGCTGGAACTCATAGATTGCACATCATATACGCTAAATGCATGTCTATATTGCTGGGAGGAAATGATTGTGACTGTTCGAGTTCTAACCTACTTGAGCTTGCTAGTATTGGCAAGGAAATTCCTGGGGATAATTTGGCTGTCGAACGAGCAGAAGTATTGTATGATCTTTGCTGGTTTTCCTGGAAAGCTTTGTATTCTGAGGGCAATGGGTATGGATTCTGCTCATTATGTGATTTACACATGCATGAACATTACATATGCATCTGAAAACTGACTTTAATCATGGTATCTTCCAGAACTTATATCCATTCTTGTACTTTCATTTATAATTTATTTAAATGTTAATATCTTTTCATTTGTAAGTGAAAGGGTGTAAAATTTTGTGCTAGTTGGAAATTCAAAGAGAATATTTTCAACGCGTTTTAGGACACTATTCTTATGATTACATCTACTTTATGTTTAAAATTATGTTTATTACTTAAACAAATAAGCAAACCTTTGTCATAAAAAATTCAGAGCACAACGGGATACCCACAAATTACTTCTGTCTAAATCTCACACGGTTAATCATAGGTTTCAAGTTGAGGAATTGTGCTTAATTTTTCTGTGAAATGATACCTGCAAATTTTGGATGAGTAGCAGATGTAGCAATGGCTATCATCGGTTTTCATTGGTCACATTTATATCTACCCTTCTTGGCAATTTGACTTAACATTTGCTCTCTGTTGCAGAGTGCCTGAAGTTTTGGGAGTCAGGTCTTCGATTTGGCTGACCCGGTAGCTGGGCACTTTTATAATGGTGACCATCGACCAATCCCCATTTCTATAATGTAGGCTGGCCTTTTCTTGTAATTCCAATAAGAACTGCATTTCTGACATGGTGAGGTTTTGGATAATCTTTTGGGAGTAGTGCTATAACCAATCCTTAACTAGGTAAACCTGTTTTTATTTTTGTTTTTTTGAACCCTGGAAAGGAAGTGGACAGCTTATTTGGGTATTGGAAATCAGATAATAAAGATTTGGCAAGTTCGTGGAACTTTCTAAGGATGGACGTTGGGCTATATGATGCAATTTTCTGCCAGTATAAGCTATTGCTTCTTTTGTTAAAACCAAGCTCTTGTTTGGAAGGTAAACTTTTAGCTGACAATAGGTGGTGCCGGTCTTGCAGGGATGACCTGCAGTTCTAGACTTTTACCTCTAGCTTCTACTTTGATGTTATTGCGTTATTGGAGTAAATCTGCTAACATAAACTAATTATAAAGTGTTTATTCTCATTCATTCTATTGCAGTATAGCTGAGGCTTTGAGACATATTGTACTACCCTAGTTAAAGTAACTTTTTTTTTTGGGTTGTGCACTTGTGCACAAGCTGAAGTCTTTGGTTTTTCCTACTGAAAGGAAATCCTATGCTACGTCGCACAAATAGCTCAACCCTTCTCGTCTTTTAATGATTGATATAGAAAATCATTAATTTATGTTGTTAAATGCAGAGAGAAGTAGTTTGATTTCTTTTAGTTTAAGGACACACTAGAGGAGGCACGGAAAAAACTATGGTGGAGGAAGAGGTTTGGATGTCTAATCCAAGCTTAACATGGAAGTGTAAAATTCGTGATTAAAACTATTTTCTCTAGCTTATGAGTCAGTTATAGCTTAACTTAAAGTTAAACACAAAATTTTTAAGACAAACCAGGTAAGGTCCTTTTAAGGTTGTTTAATAACCGAAAGAGTTTGATAATCCTTTTTCTGAGCTTTCTCTTGTACATATTTATCAATTAACTCCTTATTTCTATTTTCTTCCCTTAATGTGTTCTGCATCCTGGTTTATGCTAATCTATAGCTATGTACTAAAGGAAATTGATATGGGTATAATTTTTCCAATCGTCTAGGTCATCTAGGAGGTGGGTTTGAGCTAGTGGTGCTCTAAAATAATTTATTTCTCATTTTGAGTTGGTCTCAGGATCTATGGTTTCAATCTGGCCTTGCCTGCCATCTTTTGCTCTTTTTTAGACATGCAAAGCTGTAGCACGATATGTATAGCTGTGTGAAATTTAGGATTAGAAATATTTAGGGTAATGGTCATGTCGATCGGCTATTAAAGTAGGCTTTTGCAAAGTTTGCACATAAAGGATTTTACTTTTGTTCATGTTTCTTATTATTTACGCACAAGTATCTGCATTTTTTTTAATATCCTACGTAAGTAACTGCAGTCCTTTGTAATACATTCTTCTTTCTTATTCCAGGAGCAGTTGCTGTGAGTTGTGCTGCATCCAAATGCCCCATGTAGTCTCCTTCCTAATGCTGTCTTTTGTTCTCAGTCGTGAAGTTCCTGTGCTATTTCAAAAGGTTTGTTTCCAAACCATCCTGTTTGAACGTACTTCATTTGTGATCATTTTGTTGACTCAAGAGTTGTGGTGACTAAAATGTGTTGGATTATGTTAGTTGACTTAACATTAAAGTTGTAATGAGTATATGGTTAATAGTTATGGGTGAATATAATTAATGACTAGGAGATGAAGAAAGTTCAATTTTTTTTTTTTTTTTTTGCGGTATCATATGTTTTTAATCTATACTATATGCTAAAGTAATCACCGGAGGGGACACTTGACATGATTTTGGGTAAAATTTTCCCTCCAAAATGCTTTACTTTTTTTTTTTTTTTTTTTTTTCAATTCTATCAAAAAAATTTAAAGTATAGACATTAATAAATTCAAATTTTTTTTTTAAAAAAAAATGTTACATAAGTCATTTAATTTCAATTAACTCTATTTCAATTGACCTATTATTATACTATACTTTATAAATCAGTGCATTGCACGGGATTAAAACTAGTAGTCCGAGAAGGTTCAGTTGTCCCAGATGAATTGTGAGATTTGTGTTTATTAACATCAAATTTGTGACAAGAACGAAATTCTTGCTGACAACTTTGGATAAGAAATTACTGTAATTTTGTATTTAAAGGTCCTTTTGCATTTGTTTTTATTTTATTTTGTATCTATGAGAAGTTTGGAATTGCTTTCAAAGTTATCTTTATATGTTCTTGTCGGACAATTGTTGCCTCAATTGTCTAGAACTTGATATTCATAGAAAAAGTTGTAATAACAATAGGAAAGAGGACAATTTTTTTTGTTGTATGCTCATATTTAGGTTTGAGATCATATGTTTAACATGACCTATTAGTTGTGTATACTTCCTCTGTTTCTTATTTGGTTCAACCGTTTGACTTTCACGTTTGCTAATGCACAACTTATAGCATTAATATTTTCAAGTTCAGATAAGTAAAATTGAAAAATGTTGATTTTATTGAGATATACATTGAGACAAATCTAACAAGACCCCACATGACTATATAATTCCTTACTTTTTATACTCCCTTCGTTTTTTTTTAATGCAACACTTTGACCGCCGTTTTATGCGGTTAAGTTGAATTTGTTAAAAAATTGTGTGTGGGGTTTGTTAGGGTCTTAGGGAATTAAAAAATGATAAAAAAGTGATAGTGGGTGAATAGTTTATGTAAAAGTAAGGGATGTGAGAGAAAAGGAATATTAAAAAAAATGTGAGTGGGGTAGAAGTGGGGACTATGTGAGGAGAGAGATATAAATAGTGTTGAGTATTTCCATTTAAGGAAGTGTTGCGTTTAGAAAAAAACGGCCGATTATAGGAAGTGGTGCATATTGCTTTTGAAAAAAAATGGAGGGAGTACCAAAAATGATTAAAGTGATGTACGTGAATAGTGCAAAGGTCAAACAGTTGCAACTAATAAGAAACAGAGAAAGTATATATTTTGTAACATGAAAATCATTTGCAAAAGTCTTTTGAAATCAAGAAAATGTTTCATGGATGCCATTTGTCTGCTTTCGTTACCTAATTATAAGAACAATATGTTTAATATTTTGGGTTTTGACATATATGGCTCTTGTGCCTATTAGAGTGATATATGTACGAAGTAACGTATGTCTTGTATTACGTAGAAGATGTTGTGTTTGAACCTCTTTTTAATTTAAAATAGGAATGATGTAGCTATTTCCATTTAATTGTTTTCCTTCTGTTTGTTTAGCGTATTTGGAATGGGCAAAGTCTTCAAGATCCAAAATTGACTAAGAATATTGTAATATATTTGATGTTTTGTTCTTGGTTGTGATTACACTTGTTGTGGGTAAAAATACCCCGTATACATGGACCAATCCCATAGTGACAAGTGGCCCAGTTATAG
This sequence comes from Chenopodium album, assembly GCF_948465745.1. Classification (NCBI taxonomy): domain Eukaryota; kingdom Viridiplantae; phylum Streptophyta; class Magnoliopsida; order Caryophyllales; family Amaranthaceae; genus Chenopodium; species Chenopodium album. The sequence goes on along the minus strand of NC_137836.1, from coordinate 1,153,568 downwards.
GGCGACACGTGTCACCACGGGAAGATGCCACGTAATTCAGAGCCCTTAAAGCCGCAGGCCAATCTCGTCGCGACACGTGGCCCAGTCAGAGGGTGACACGTGTCGTCACGAGAAGATGCCATGTGTTAAGGACATTTGTTCCCTTAACAATCAACATGCCAGAAAACCCTAGCAACGTCAGGGCCCAAATCCCGAGAGATAACAATGGAAGCCGCAAAACGGCGCCCCCAGAGTAGCACGTGGCATCCGCTAATTGCACAGCCAATCACGTCACGCAAATCTAGGGTATAAACCCTAGAGAAGGGCACGAGTCCCACCCCTATAAATACCCCAATCATTTATGATGGGAGGGGGATTCAGACAATTGAAAACAACAGAGCATTAAATAGCTCCAACTTCTCTCTACTTTCTCTCTCTAGCCTTTTCCGTTCTGATCACTGACTTGATCGTCGGAGGCGAATATTCCGTTGATCGGAATATTCGTTGTTTTGCAGGTGGGACCGACTCATTGCCAGAAGAGCGTGACCAGTATCCCAGGAAATCCAAAAAACACCCGAAACAACACTTTGTATTTTACTACCTTTTTCTTACCAAAATCTGATTAATCCAACCAACTAGCGTTCTCTATCCATTTTTTCCGTCTTATGGGGCCTACTTTCTTTTATTCCCCAAAATTTTTACTTTAACCTCTTATAAAGCATCCTTAACAAAGTCAAATATCCAATCCAAAGCTCAATCCATTTCCACAATTAAGAAATTTCTTCAAAAAGTTAGGGTTTTGAGAAATTTTTTTTTTTAGTCAATTTGAAGAGCTTTTGCACTCATCCAAGGAAGCAGTCTTAGGTAAGAAATTTCCGACTGGAATTCTAGAGTTTATACGAGATAGGGGTGTTATACTACTAAGCAATAAAACAGAAATTACTTATCTCTTGATGCGTGAACCAAAGTGAAAATAGCCGCGTCGTGGAGAACCACTGACCTAAAAGACGATTCCGCGCTACCTCCCGGTGCAGTAGACTAGAAGCGGTCGCCCTCCAGGATAAGCACGGCGCCGGAGTTTATGTGCACTCACAAACCCGACTGGAACTCAGAATACTTGCTCGAAACTCGTGTTTAGATAATTTGAGAGAAGAGAGATAACTGATTGTGTTGTGTGTTTTTTACTAGGAAAAGCAACGAGTATATATAGGCAGTAGAAGGGAGACATGAAACGTAAAACGAGGGACGAATCTGGCTAAGAAAACGACCAGATTCATTCAACCAGTCAACAACGGAAGCAAGAAACAAGAAATTAATCAGTCAGCTATAATCAAGGGATTAATGACTGACTTAATTCTGTAAACCCAACAGTCAGAAAAGAATATTCCCAACAGACAAAAAAGAATATTCTGTTTAACAAAGAAAAGGAAATAAAATTTCTCCAAAAAGATAACAAGGACCCACGCCCGCGCATCGCATTCCCCAAGACCCAAGGCCCGAGCCCGACCCGATCCGGCCCGGCTCAGTGCGCGCGCGCGCGTTTGTGTGTGGAGTAACACTTAACTCCCACTCACTCAACTAAGTAGTGTTAAGACACTACAATATAAAAACAAGGAAAAACCTTTCCCCCCCAACCAATGTGGGATTTTCCCCTTTCATTTGTTTTTCTCTCTCTCTTGTTTTTCCCCAACTCTCTTATTTTATATCAAGAACTTCCAACAAGGGGGCCTTTTGATTTTAAGTAATTTATTCAAAACTAACCTAAGATTGGTCCATTGCAAAATGCTTGATGGACAAGGCAAAGTTCACTGTAATGTAGGAAAAGGTTCAGTGAAAGAGAGAGATATATATAAGGAAAAAAAAGTGAGACTTTCACTATAATTTGTTAGGAGAGAAAGTGACAATTGTGGGTCTGAATTTAATGAAAGAAGGAAAAGAATTTAAGAAGACAAGAAAACATTGCTCCCTTTGTCCCCAAATGTTGCTCCATTTTCCTATTTTGGTTGCCCTAAAAAGTTTGCTCCATTTCCTAAAATGGCCATGTGGTCCATTTATTTCTCTTTTTGATCATGTAATCTCACTCATTTTTTTTCATCAACTCCACATAACCTAATATTAAGAAGACAATCGTAGCCAATATAACTATTACCGTGAGACACTCGTGATGGTTTATATGAAGGGGGCTTAATATTTCCAAGGTATATTTTAACACTTTTAAATTGTATAGGTTTTACTGAAAATAACTTTAGTGAGAGTACTTTCTAGAAGAAATCAAACAATTATTAACTAACACATTAATCATTGTAAGTTTTGACATATCACTGGTCACAAATTTTAAACTTTAGTTTTTATATACTACGTATTTTAAACTTAAGAATGAAATTGACTAGATATTAGATTAAGTGGGGATGTAATGGAAATGAAAAATGAATAAAACACATGATTTTGTAATATGATTTTCTTTTCAAATAAGGAATGAAGGGGTTGTTATACTTCGGGGGATGCGTTGGCTTGGTCATGGGCGACAATGACCACATGATGCACAAATAAGGAAAGTCGAATAAGGAAAGTGGAGGTGGGAATATGGGGGGATGTTAGAAGAAGTGGAGGGAGACTAAAGATGACTTGTATGGGAGGTAGTTTAAAATGATTGAAGAATTGGGTTTGTGGGAAGCATATAGCTCGAGGTAGAAATGAATTGGGGTAATCTTTATGGAGAACCACTTGAGATAAACTTTTGGTTCATGTAGTCAATCCTGTCTTTTGGGATTAAGGCTTTGACATTGTTACAGTTTGTGAGGATCGAATTTGTATGAAAAACAAGAGAGAAATTGAAAGAAAATCAACTGATATGAACAGCAGAATTAGAGAGAAAAACTCAGCATTCTATTATGATTTTGTGTGTATATTTGTGATTACATCATAATACTAGAGGTAATCTATTTATAGAGAACTTAATACAATCTAGAACACTCTATTACAGCAGCTGAGAAATAAGTTTGTTGTAACAAACTATTGCTGACTGCATAATTCTGTTATAACAGAATGTGAGCTATGCTCCTGTGCTTGACTGTGACTGACTGCAATGCTGTGACTCACAGCCTCATCATGGGTATGTTTAACAGACATTGTTGTTGTGGGTCTGATTGATATTTGTACTCCCTAAGTCTTACTAATATAATCCACTTTTGACATTTTATGAACTTAAGATAAGATCTTCTGAACTTGTCTCCACTTTTGAATTTTATTGTTTTGAATCAATCATGTGACAAATTAGTTGCTTTTTGGTGGAGAAAAGGTAATATGGGAATTGTATAGAATAACAAAGTCATTTTTAACTACTGTATCTGAATAAAGAATGGTGGACATTTGTTTTGCGGGACGAATGAGTAATTGTTTAGATTGCGAACAAAAGTCAAAGAATACATGTGATGATGCTGAATTTATAGTGGGATACACGTGATGGATTATTTGGCTCAGTGGCTGTACGGGAGGCCAGTCGTAGCCTGAATTGTTGTGGAGCTGCTGCATTGATTTGGACATGAAGATTCCAAATTTCAAGTAGAATTCTTTTGTTTTTGCATCTTCCATTTTTCAAGAGACTAGGCAAAATAGGAGAGCTGAAGTCTAGGAGCCTTATCCTTTTTAAAAACTAAAATAACATGTCTAGTGTCCTCAGTGGAGATTAGCTAGTATCAGGAAGTTTAAGTTACCATGGAGTGTTATTTAATTTTCTTTATTTTTCTTTTAGTATACAAGTGTTATGTATCTGTAGCTCCTGTTTGAACTTTTCAAATTTTGAATATGCTCTGATTAAAATTTTTAGAAAGTTAAGTTCAAGATATGTTTTTTTTATTTTTTTTATTTTTATTTATTTTTATTTATTTTATAATTTTTATAATATTTTTGTGGATATTTATTGGCTTTGTTTCTAGTGGCTTTAGTGTAAAAGGCATCAAACAAGACAAAGCGCTGGCCTATTACATGTTTTTTGTTAGGAGCAAGTGGTGGTCATATTACTCGTATACTCATATCTACCCGTAGTTTCATTGTGTCGAATCTGGTGGCGCTAACAGGGGTTTTAAGACATTGATCCATATTTCAAATTTTTTTTTTTAAATACAAATAGTGAATAACCAAAAATTATTACTCCCCAGTTATTTATGCTGCAGCTTGATGTCAAGTGAATATTTTGATGCATACTAGGCCTTAAACTTCACTGCAGTGCAAACTGTGTCGTAGCTTGGAAGTTGTCATCATGGCATCAAAATCACATGCGAGATACCTCTGATCTTATGTATTAGCTAATGGCTATCATCTCCATTTGTCACCCTTGCAACCTTCCCACTGGTGTTGACTCATGAAAGATAGTGTGGAGCGGGCATATAGAGGATGTTGGTAGAGTTGTAAGAGTATAAATATTAGGGGATGTTTTTAAGTCTTATTATGAGAATCATGATTGGAGCATGATCTTGGCTTTCTAGTCTGATCTTTGCAATCTGGTAAAGGGGCTTTTCTTCTTTCAAGTGGATATAAACATGTACAGTTTTAAAATCTATTTGCATACTGGTATTGAAATTAAGTTAGTGTAATTGGGTGTAAAAATTACTATTACAGGTGTCTAGGCTGCTTGCTTTGATTCATGTGGTTTCTGCTTCAAGAGAGAATTTGCCTTCTCTTTCTCCTTGCAATGGCCTTTCTGAAAATTATTGGGCTGCTTATTTTCATCAAGCCTCAGTTGGCGTCCATCACAATTTACAGCTCCTTTCAGCTATTTCAGTGAAGCATAGATCTCAGATGGTATCGAAAAATAAGGTATGCTTATTTGTTTTTTTCTAAAAGAAATTATATTCTTGGTGTTGCTAATCAATTATATTACAGGTGTTCAAATGTTAAAAACTTAAAACCTACTGTCAACTAACAATTTGTAATGATGCTTCAATGGTGCATTTTTAGTTTTACTCACTTTTCCATTGTTATGGTTAGCCATGCAGCGTATAGAATTGAAGCCTTGGTACCAGAGTTCTATTCCACATGGAGTAGCAAGTGTTTAATTGATAATTCACTTCTTTCCTTTGGAAGACCTAACTTGAAACATTATTGTGTCTTTTACAAACAATTCTTTGTTGCAAACAGAAGCTTGGATAGAATCATATGTCATTGGTTTAAACATGTGATACAATGGTTTGGTTTGCTTAAAAATATCACTTTTTGGATATGGAAATCTAGTTCCCCTTGGTTTTGATCTTTTTTTCACTTGTTTTTGGTGGTTGGGGTAGAGTCATATCAGAAGCAAATGGATAATTTTGTGTTAGGTATTCTCAGTATCAATAAACTACACAGTTGTAGAAGGCTTTTCTTCCTGCACGTACTACATATTTGGCAGTTGTGCATTGCACGTAAGTAGTATATGTTACACAAACTTCTAGGAGGTATATGTATTATATATTTTGTGCTTTCTTACATTTGGATAATTTTATTACAATTTCCAGCTGGCTTATGCTTTGCAAATTGTCATTCTAGCTGGATGTATTGTGCTTTTGTGAATTGTTATCTGATCGTTACTAATGCAGGGTTATGAAGCTGCAGTTGAGACTAGCATGATAGAAGATATGTGCACGTTGCTTAGGTGCTGGTCACTAGTTTATGGATGATTGATTTCAGTTCTTTTTAGACCTTCCTGAAACTAATGATATGTTGTGGCAATTTCTAATGTCAGGATGGTCCCTAAGTCAACTGAGGAGATAGAATCATATGTGGCAAAGTTTTTCGAAAAGCTTCCCAGTGCTACAATTGTATGTATGAGTTTACTTGGGGCTTCTTATGCTGGCCTTCTTGAAGACCTGATGTGCTATCCCTCGGGTGTTCACGGTTGGATACTATTGTCCCATTTGAATGCTGATAGTCAGCCTGCTGTGTTGCTGTTGCCTCTGAGTAAAGTTCTTCAAGGTAACATCTTCCTTAAAGAGTGATATATAATTCAAGTTTATATAGGAATATTAACTATTAAACTATGGGTAATGATTACATATAACTTGATATAAGCATTTAATATATTTCCAAAGATGGTAAAAATTTAGAAATGCATGCCAAAATCATGCGTTGATTGGTGTAATAAATGATTGGCTTAACTAAATATTACCATTTTTGCTCCTTTTATGTAGCATTGTAGCCCTTAGGGCTTCGTATAACATTTTAGGTGCAATTTACAGATTTTGTTTTTGTTTTTGTTTTTGTTTTTGTTTTTTTCCTCCAATGAATCAGATGAAGAAACTGGTTCTAGCTGCTCAACTTTTGGTGAGAAAATTGTACAGGAGTGGTGCTCACCCTGGGGCTGTAGCAGTCTGGTTGATGATGTAGCTCCATTATTTAAATCGTTATTGCGAGGAAATTATTTATCTTGCTCAAGCTTTCCTGAAGAACACACTGAAAGAAGCCACAAAGTATGGTGGACTTGCAGAGACAATCTTGATAAGCGCCTGCATAAACTGCTGCAGTGTGTTCTTATTAACTTCTTTTATTGGAAACATCATCAACCCTGCTAAAGCTTATTTTTAGTTTATTTGGTAAATAGCAGTCCACTCATTACTTCTGTCCTGGGTATTAATTTTTCAGGGAGATAGAAGAAACATGGTTTGGTCAATGGAAATTTATGCTTCTTGGCCGATGGTTGGATGGTGATTCACTGAATTGTGCCGTGAAGGAGTTCATGCATGAAAGAGGAAAAGATGAATGCAAATGGGATTCAAACGAAAGTATTTTAAAGGTAGTTATGGGAGGCATAAAGTCTGTAAATATGGAGAAGGCAAGAATCCCAAAGCTGTTCCATGAGAAAGGTTGCTACATTGGTAGCGTCATAGATTGTGATCGAGGAAGATCTAGTTCACTGGATAAGGCATATGATGCAGTTGATTATCTATCAGATTCACTCATTGCTGCAGTTAACAAGGTTGAGCTAGAATACTGCACACGTAGGGAGCCTGTTGTTTTTGTGCTAGACAGCGATGTTCAGGTGGGTCTTTAGTTTATTCTTTCTATAATACTGCTTAACCTTTTGTAGCACACTATGTAATTTTGGACAAGATAGGTATGCTTTCTAATTGGCTTTTTTTTTTTTTTTTTCCTTGTGAGAATTATGCATATGTTATAGATATGCAGTATTCTCTTACCCCATATCATAATTAGGATGGTGTCCAGTGTCCTCACATCCTATTATCTTCTAAAGTGTCATATTGAACACTTGGATTCGCTCCCATATTTGATTTATGTGTCCTGCAATCCTGCCCTCCTTCACCCTCCATCTCTTTCAGTATTCCTCTATTTTGGGACTAGTGTCTCAAAGTTGCTCCTTCACGAATATGAAGAATAACAAGAAAAGGAAAAGGCAGGAAAGGAGAGAAGCATCCTAGATATGATTTTTCTGATATACTTGTGCAACGATGAGAATCAATTTTAGGCAAATGTAAAATGAGACATTGACCACGCGAGAAGTAATAAAGGTGCCAATCTTGAGACTGCAACATTGGCAACATATATTGATTTGAATGATCCTAACTGAAGACTGCATTCTTAAAAATAATTCTCTCTTTGTTCTAGGCTCTTGATGAGACAGGAGGCTTGTAGCATCTGCCTCACCTTTTCTCCTTTCCTTCTAAGTTGACCTGAAAAGATTTGACGTTCACTTCCAACTTTCCAAGCTCCAACAATGGTTTATCAAAGCTCTCATATTATTACTATCCTTCATATTACTCGTATAATTAGATACAGGTGTGAACGCTAAAGTATGACGAGGGAGGATATTCCTTTTTTTTTTGAAACAAGGGAGGATATTCCTTAGTTCAGTAGGTTTGTTGTGTTGCAGCAGTTTGTTACTGCTCTAAACCATTTACTGATAAATTAATGACTTTTTTACTTGTCTCATTATGTCACTCCTCCGGGCTCCAACCCGATGGACATCATATGATCTTGTTTGTGTTTCCCCTTTGTAAACCTATGAATCTGAAATGATTGGCATTTTATCTGTAGTTATTTTAGCTAGGTTTATGTGTGGCAGCGGAACTTTGGTCAAATTGTAACCCCGTAAATTTTGATGTCATAGACAATGGTGATCTGTTTAGTTAGGTATCAGCATCATTGTAGATTGGACTTGAGGCACAGCTTCAAATATCCCTATCTCTACCTTTGTCCTGCTATATGGTCTGGTGATGAAATTAAGTTGTTGACTGACTGATGACCTCTTAGTGATTATCCGAGTCTATCCTGAAATGGCTTCATATTTTTCCCTTTATATGGCATCAAATTCCAATCTGTTCCTTTGGGTATACTTAAAGGTGATGAATCTCACAACTCTTGTTACCCTTCTTATTTTCCTAGCCAAGTTTAATGTAGAATAACTAATTGCAGATGTTGCCTTTGGAAAATTTGCCTATCATGAGAGAGCAAGAAGTGTACCGCATGCCTTCTGTTACCAGCATCTTCATGGCTTTGCAAAGGCGATCTGTCCAAGAGGAAGATGCCGGGATTGCTACTAAATTCCCATTGATAGATCCGTTGGATGCATTTTATTTATTGAATCCTAGTGGTGACCTAAGTCGCACGCAAACTGAATTTGAAGAGTTCTTTAAACATCAGAACATGCAGGTAAGGCCTTGTTGCTTCTACAGTGGCTAAATGATGATAAAAGACTGTAAGGCAGTGCAAAAATGATTTGACACCAAAAGTTCAAATATAAGTTGAAATTGTATTTGTGCTCCATTATCATCCTGTGCACAATGACATAGGAAACCTTTACTATGCACTGTTTATATTCTCCATTAGATGAGCATTTGATTTTGTTTGCAATGTTTTCTTTCTCTTTCTATATTATTATAACTATGATTATTCTTTTGATACATTTCCTTTCCAGGGAATGGCTGGAATAGTTCCATCAACAGAAGAGTTGAGTTCAGCTTTAGAAAACCGTGATCTCTTTCTATATTTTGGCCATGGAAGTGGTGTGTCCCTCGTGTTTACATTATCATGCTGTAATAATATGTATAATTTTAGTTACTATTTTAACTATTCCCTTCAAATGGACTCACTATTCTGCTCTTTGTGATTACACAGGGGCGCAATATATTCCCAGAGAAAAAATTCAAAAACTGGAGAGTTGTGCTGCTATGCTTCTTATGGGATGTAGCAGCGGCTCTTTGAACTTAAATGGATGCTATGCTCCAGTTGGTACTTCTCTCTCGTATTTGTTAGCTGGCGCTCCTATTGTGGTTGCCAACCTATGGGAAGTGACAGACTTGGACATTGACCGTTTTGCCAAAGCTGTGCTTAAATCTTTTCTGGAAGAACGATCAATGTCTTCCACAGGCTGCATCCAATGCAGTTTATTAGCCGAAGAGTTAAAGTCCATGACTGTGAAAGAAAGGAAAGGAAACACTAAGAAAGGCCGAGGAAAGAAGAAAATAGTTGATCCAATGCCAGATGATGTAGGTGAATATTGTTTCAGACATAAGTTAAGGGCTGGATATTTTGTCAGCCAAGCCCGAAAAGCATGTAAACTTCCATTCTTGATTGGGGCTGCACCTGTTTGTTATGGTGTCCCTACTGGTATAACAAAAAAACGAGATTTTTAGTCCTATAACAACTTTTTGCTCCCCTAACAAAGTGTGGCGTGTAAATGGTCGTTCAACTTTTGACCCAGGTGTAAAACACTAGAAAGTAGAAACCTTAAATTATTTTTATTATTTTTTTTAACAAAAAAAGCTTTTAAAAGGTTTTTTTTTTTTTTTTTTTTTTTTTTTTTTTTTCCGCAAAATGGTGCTTTTAATATATATATATATTTTTTTCCTAAATTAAAGTGGAAATAAATTTGGGTATTTTGGGCCTAAGAATTTTGAGTTCCCGGCCCTAGAGAGAAAAAGTGAGTAGAAGAGGTAGTTAAGGAAAGTTTAGGCAGGTTTCCTAATTTAGGTTGTAATTAAGGAAAGTTAGGTTGTAAGTGTTATATATTCTGCCAATTCTGGTGAGTTGAATAAGATATACAGAAATTGAGACGAAGCTTGAGTAATACGAGAGAGTAAAACAAATACGAGAGTAAATTAAGGTGTTTGAAGGTGAGAAATTAAAGAAGAGATCATGGGAGAAAGGAAGGTCTTGAACAAGTATTATCCTGCAGATTTTGATCCTGCTAAAATCTGCAGACGAAGACGATTCAAAAATCAACAACAAATGAAAGTGAGAACAATGTTGCCTATGACTATACGCTGCAACAGTTGCGGGAATTACATGTATCCCGGCACTAAGTTGAATGCTCGAAAGGAACAAGTCATTGAAGATACATACTTGGGAATCAAGTCTTATAGATTTTACTTTAAATGCACAAAGTGTTCGTCTGAGATCGTCAAGAAGACCGACCCAAAGAACGCAGATTATGTGGTTGAGGCTGGTGCAACACGCCCGTGGATGATCCAAGATGAGAAACCAGAAGAAATTGGAGATGCAGTCAAGTGTTTGGAGAATAGAAGCTTGGACTCGAAGCGAAAGATGGATGTCCTGGCGAATCTTGAGGAGGTAAAGTCGATGAAGGCAAGGCGTGCGACAGTGAGCGTAGATACAATGCTTGAGGCCTTAAAGAATAATACGAAAAACGAAGAGGAGGCCGAGGAGGAGGATGAGGCCCTTATTAAATCCATATTTTATGTGCGAAAGATTCATGATGATGATGACAGTGATGAGATACCAAATAATGTCAGTGTCAAGAAACTCAAACTTTCAACGACAATCAGTACTTTAACTCAAGACGACGAAACTTCAGATGGTAAGCAGCAACCTACCTTGATTGTTCCGGCTCAGAGAGTCAAATTCATGGTGGTGAGGAAACCAGTACCAGTTTCAAAGGAAGATACGGCGGCTCTCCAATCACTCTGTCAATACGACAGTGGAGATGAATAAGTTACAAGTAGTGTTTCCTGATTCCATCTATTACAAGAATATATATACTAACTAGATTGTATATTTGAGTTTGTTAAAATAATTTTAAGTGTTTGATTTTTTTGGAATAACTTTGTATGTCTGCTAGCACTAACTTTTGTTTATTAACTAAAGGCAATGTGATTGCAAGGATTTAGTTTATCCTGGCTGAAATCTTTTAAAGAATGTACACTAACTTTTGTTTTAAAACTTGAATACAGAAGCATGATTTATTACTTCTTAGAGGTGAAAGTAGTGACAGCCTGTATGGTGGCTGCAGCAGTTTGTATGACCACCAAAGTGATGAAATATACAATCGCCCATGGTTGGCTGAAATACTCTTGTTGAAGGATTGCCTTCAACCAACGTATATTATACTTGCCGCGAAACTTGTTCAGCTGCATACAGGTGTCTGAGTAGGATGAATAGTCTGCCAGTATATGCTTTGTGATAGAATTAAACAGATCTGCTACCACTGCATCAGACTCTAACCAGTTCTGAATAATTTTACTCTTCACAAGCAGCGCGACATCTTCTTTGGAATTGATCAGGTCGTCCATGAAGCACATATAGTCGCTGACACATCTGCTCCCACTGTTAGCTGTATGATTGTACAGCTCATGTGCCATGACGTTCCTGAAAAATGTTTCGGTGTGATGCCACATTGTCAGAGGTGGCATCTTCAATACCCCTCGCTTACTGTCAAACTTTATCTCCAGCAGTGGAGTTTCACTACATGATTTCTCAAACAGAACACCGGCCTTTGCAAGTCGAGTTACACTAGGAACTCGAATGTCATGTGGTGTTTCCATGTTGCAAAGACATGGAAACTCTCTCATATGCTTAATGTTTATCCTTTGTTCCTGTTTGACTCCTGAGGAAGTGCTTTCCTCAGCTTGGACCTGGTCTGCAGTGATTTTTTTCGCTGTTTTTGTGTTATGTCTTTGATCTGATGTGAAAACACCACTTTGCTCTGCCTTTTTCACTATGCCTGAGATGATTTGAGGTGGTAGACAGCACATCCTTAGAAAACTAACAAAATGAGCAGTCATTTCAGGATTTTTTGTTCTTAGATCGACGTCCTCTCTAGTTAAGACGTGTGTTGTATTAGGAATCGACGTCCTTAATGCACAATAAACAATGTCATGAAATTTTGGTACATCTTCTGAACTAAAAACTTGATTTTTCAGGAATTCTTCAATAGCCTTTGAAAATGTGAACTCAAATATGTGTTCAAGGACAAAATATGGAAGTTGATTCTCTAGCAAAGTAAGGTCACGTCGAACTTCAAAGGATGTTCTCGTGCTTTGAAATATAAAATCATTTGCAGGCTCCCAATCTTCATAAACTTCCTCAATGAATTTATACATCCCATTAAACGTTCCCCCTACTTTCGTCGATTCACAAGCTCTTGTTGTTTCTCCTAGTTCTTTACTTGTCGATTCCATTTCAATTTCCAAGTATGACAGCTTTCGGATCTTCCTACAGAGGAACTCAACTATGAAACACCCATCGATAAGTAGCATGTCAACAAACTCTTCCTTGCTAAGCTTTATGCTTTCAGCATAGCTTTTGCGCGCCTCAACTTCAAGCTTCTCCACCTCCTCGACATAAACTTTTATCTCTTCTTCAAGTGTAGTTACCTTTCCTTTCTGATCACTAACATTGCTGGTTTTCGAGCCCCAAAAACGTCGTCTGATCAAATCCCTTGCGTATACCAACTTATGTTCCTCCATGACACTATACTTGTCATCTCTGTGGTGAAAAGGACCAATTGAGACATGAAAAGGAGTGTATGCATTTTCATTCAGTCTCCTTAAATGTTCAGGAACTCTGAAAATACATGGTTGTTTAACAAATAATTTTGTACACGCTGCATTAATGAGTAGTGCCAAACTTGGCTTAGATGTTTCTCCTGCTAACATAAAATTATTGCTTTATTAGCATGGGAATATCATTACAAATATCAAATTTAATTTACATAGCAACGCCTCCAAATATAACTTAGCCCATGTCCATATCACCTTACAATTATTTTAGTTCAGTAAAAATAATTTCATTTCAATAAAAATCAATAACTTTAAAGAACAGAAAATTAATAAAAATAATTTTAGTTCAGTAAAAATAGTTTCACTTCAGAAAAAATAAGGTGAAGTGAACGGGGCTTTACAGCAGTAATTTGAAATTAGATTTGAAACCAACATTATTACCAGGGAAGTCCTTATTGATGAGCTTGATTGCTTGCATTATATTGTGGTTTGCTCAGCCCTTTCGTCGAGTTTTTCTAGCCACGATTAACCACTGCTGTTTGTATGTGATTGCAGATCGAACTGATGGCAGAGAAGTGGTTAAACTGGTCATAAACTCGATCTAGCTGTTCATAAAAAATAAATCAGATCTTTAAGAAAGATATAAATAGACTCATCCGATCCTTATGTTAGTATTTTCATAAAACCATACATAATTAGTGAGAAATTAGCAGCACATTTTTCATACTAATTTACGACTCTATACATCCCACACTTACTGATTATTACAAAAATAATGATAGTAATTAAAAAATCAGATACTAAAGTATTATAATTTACACTTCTTTATTCTGGTAAAATGTTAAATTAGATGGAAATCAGAGAAAAAAAATATATACTACGTATAAAAAATGAATACAGCTATAGAATCAAATTTCCTCAAAAAAAAAAATAAATAAATAAATAAATGTCTAATAAGCAACAAATGTTTTTAAATTCTGTATATATGTAGTTTTCCTGATCTTTTAACTTATTTTTGGACTCGGATCGGGTCAAAATACAAGATAAGGTTTTCTAATATATTACTCGTATTGGATAATTTGTACCATACTGTGTATTACTCAGTATATTGTTTTGAAAAAGTGTGTATAAAGATAGGAATTTATTGATTTTTTAAAAAAAATATATAGGAAATTATTGTTTCTATGACTCTACCAATGGATCGGGTCAGGTCAAAATACAAGATAAGATTTTCTAATATATTATTGGATAATTTGTACCATACTGCGTATTACTCCGTATGTTGTTTTGAAAAAGTGTGTATAAAGATAGGAAATTATTGTTTCTATGACTCTACCAATAGATTGAGCAAATCTTTTTTTTTTTTTTTTTTTTTGACAACAATTGAGCAAATCTAATAGAAAAAAAAAAAAAAAAAAAAAGAAAAAAAAAAGAAAAAAAGAAGGGAAGTATATTTATTGTTGAAAAGAAATTGGAGCTCAATTGCTCTTTTGTGTATAAATACTTGTATTTGGACATGCCTTACCTTTCTATTAGTCGTTTTTATAAGAGTTCTTTGAATCTCTTTTGGCTTTTTCTTTCTCACTTTCCTCGAGATTTCCTCACCCCTCTTATTTTATTTTAATCTTCTCTTTGATTCTAAGCTACCACCTTGAAAAATTCTTCCTTAATTACTTTATTGCTTCAATCGACTAAGAACGCACTGTATTAAATTCATAAGAATGATGGTGATGGAGTTGATAAGAGAATACTTTGTATAAGGTTGATATATCTAGAATATGCGCAGAAAATTCTCATACTAGTTAGTATAATATCACACACTATATAATCTCAATTAAGTTTTTGGAGGAAAAAAATAGTCATTATGCAATCTTGTTGAATTCCTATAAATACCTATTAATAAGACTAGGAATTGAGTATATTTATATTAATTATATTGGTCCTTGAAACCATGTACTTCATACAAGCAAAGGCCATGTTCACTTTACCTTAAAAAAATAATATTCAATAAAAATAATTTGAATTCAGTAAAAATTAGTAACTTTAAAGAAGACATATAATAGAAAACAGTAAAAATAATTTCAGTTTAACAAAAATAATTTCAGTTCAGTAAAATTAATTTCATTTCCGTAAAAATAATTTAAGTTCAGCAAAAATAATTTCAATTTAGTAAAAATAATTTCACTTCAGCAAAAATAAGGTGAAGTGAACGGGGCCTAATCTAGTTACTCTAGTATGGTAGCTAGGGTTAATATCCAATAATTGGTCATTAGGGAGTAGACTAGAGAATTGCATGTATAGTATATACTCCATGGTTTTAATTTTCTATATTTCTTCAATTTAAAACAATTAGTCTCAATTCAAAGACATACTTAGGGCTTGTTTACATTTACTGAGCTGAATGAACTGAACTGAACTGATTAAAGCTGAACTGAACTGAAATGAATATAAGTGAAATGAATATTTTATGAGAGAAGAAAATTCAGAGTTGAACTGAACTGAAATTAAGCTGAAGTGGACAGACCCATAATTTTCTAATTTTAACAATTTTTCTTTAGCTTGCCTTTTTTTTACTTGACGGGTAGTTGGTTGCTCAGATCGTGCATTGGCTGGTTTGATTACCTCCCTCAATTATTTGCTTTGATTAACTATAAGTGGTGTTTGTACAAAATTGTTTGGTGAAATTAGCTTATATCTTGTAGTTGTTTAGTTACTTGAATGCATGAAATGACATATAAGTACTCCATATTAAAATAAAGTATCAACACTTAGTAGGGAGATAAAAGTTTTGTTGTTTTGTTAACTTTTGGATTGAAGTTGCCTGTTGTCATTATTTGGCTAAAATTTCACAATAAATACTAACAATAGGAGTAGGGAGAATGCACAGGCTAAAAGTCTAGTAGCTAGGGTTATGCATCACATATCCAAATATCCAATTGGTCATTGGAGGAGTAGACTAGAGAATCTATACTTCTATACTTAGTATTTAAAAACACAAATCACAAATTTTACACATGGCAACACAATTCACAAGTCACTATTCACCCCATATGCCACATGTCATCTCTCTTTATATTTATGTTTAAGTCTTTATGTATTATACAACTTGCAAATTCAAGTAAGAAAATGAAGTGTTTCATTTCCACCATAATAAAATAATGTTTTAATTAATACACATTACATAAACATATAAATTATAATAAAAATTGTCTTTTCATCTCCTAGATTTTAAATATAATTTAAAATAATATGTCATTTTATATCCCACAATCTTCACGTGTATACATCTAACTAAATTCATTCATCTTCTTTCACGGTTCTATCCTCTTTTTTTTTTTTCTTTTAAGTTTAGAAATGAAACAGTCTTCCTACATGTGAAAATAATTAACCCAAGTAACAACCCGTATATTAAACGGGCCAAAAAGCTAGTTATATATTATACTTCTTCCGTCCTTTTATTAAAGTTTTATTTCTCTTTAACGTGAATAATAAATGTTAGAAATGAAACTTTAATAAAAGGACGGAGAGGGTATTTTATATAGATATCAAATTTCAAATCTAATTAGACAATTAGTTTCAATTCACACGACATAATATTATTTTCCTAACAATTCCTCTTTCAATTATAATACTCCTTCATTTCATAATAAGTAGTAAACCTCTCAAAAATAATAAATTCTTTAGATTACTTCCATTTTCGTTTGACGTAGGGGATCGGAGTTTCAGCGAAGCTTCTATTTGGAGACTGACCTAGTTAAATTTGACTGATTAAACTTCAAATTATTTCATTTTTAATCCTAATTTCTTAATACAAGTAATAATTAAGCATGAAGCATGCAACTAATGGAGTTGTTCTGCTTCTGCCGACTGTGCTGTGTTATTTAGAGCTTTACTAATATACCTAACATGTATTTTGAGTAAATTGAGTTGTAGAGTTGGTACTAAAATCTATTCCCCCAAAAAAAACAAATAATGTTGTACTTTTTTTTAAGAAAATAATGTTTGTACCCGTATTTTAAGGTAGTTGATTCTATTTTCGGTTCAACTCCTAATACATGTTAATTAAACAATACTCGGTATTGTATATTATTGTCTAGTTGCAAACTTAAATAGGTTGAGCATGTAGTTTGAACCTATCAAAATATGATTATAATACTTTCCATAAATATACAACTCAATCCTCAATAACGACATTTCAATTACAACTTAAAGATTCCATTATGAACATACATTAGTGTCTAGTTGCGAATTATAATAGGTTGAACCTATCAAGATACAAGTATATGGGTGTGTTGTACTTTTTGTTGGAAGTTCTTGATATAAAATAAGAGGGATGAGGAAAAACAAGAGAGAGAGAAAACAAATGAAAGGGGAAAATCCCACATTGGTTGGGGGGAAAGGTTTTTCCTTGTTTTTATATTGTAGTGCCTTAACACTACTTAGTTGAGTGAGTGGGAGTTAAGTGTTACTCCACACACACGCGCGCGCGCGTCGAGCCGAGTCGGGCCTCGGGGCTTGGGGAATGCGATGCGCGGGCGTGGGTCCTTGTTATCTTTTTGGAGAAATTTTAGCCAGATTCGTCCCTCGTTTTACGTTTCATGTCTCCCTTCTACTGCCTATATATACTCGTTGCTTTTTCCAGTCAAAAATACACAACACATTCAGTTATCTCTCCTCTCTAAAATTATCTAAACACGAGTTTCTTCTGTTCTGTTTTCTGGGCAAGTATTCTGAGTTCCAGTCGGGTTTGTGAGTGCACATAAACTCCGGCGCCGTGCTTATCCTGGAGGGCGACCGCTTCTAGTCTACTGCACCGGGAGGTAGCGCAGAATCGTCTTTTAGGTCAGTGGTTTTCCACGACGCGGCTACTGTCACTTTGGTTCACGCATCAAGAGAAAAGTAATTTCTGTTTTATTGCTTAGTAGTTTAACAATCTAAAAGACGATTATTGTTGAACCTGATGATAAGGATAATTTGTCTGAAAGTGATGTTAAGTTTGCTAAGGATGATAGAACCTGTAAGGGCATGTTGTTGCATTATATGTCGAATAGTCTGTTGGATATTTATATGGGTTTTTATCATGCTAAGGATATTTGGGATGCTTTAGAGAAAAAATATGGAACTGATGATGCTGGTACCAAACGTTATTGTGTTAGTAAGTGGTTAAGTTTTCAAGTTGTTGATGATAAGCCTATTATTGATCAGATTCATGCTTATGAGAGTGTTTGTATTAATATGGCTGCTGAAGGTCTGTCTATTTGTGATACTACCCTTGCTACTGTTCTGATTGAGAAACTCCCTCCCTCTTGGAAGGATTTTCGTAACCAACTCATGCACAAAAAGAAAGACCTAACCTTAGAGGAACTTGCTGTCCACCTCAAAATCGAGGAGGAAAACCGTATCAAAGACAAAACCCCTTCTGCTTTTCCTTCCTCTTCTTCTGCCAAAGCCAACCTTGTTGAACCTAAATCAAACAACCAGTCCAAAGCCAAAAACAGTAACCTTAAGCCTAAAGGGAAGATTCAGAAGTACAAGTTTAAGGGTACTTGTTTTGAGTGTGGTCTGACTGGTCACAAGGCTAAAGATTGCAGGGTCAAGAAGAAGAATGGGTAAAGTCAAGCAAATCTTATTGAGGATTCTGACGTTATTGTTGTTGTTGTTTTAGAAGCTAACTTTACAGGTAATGCTGCTAAGTGGATTGTTGACACTGGAGCTACCAGGCACATCTGCGCCAACAAGGACATGTTCACTACCTATGACAAGGTTGAAGGTGAAAATGTCTTCATGGGCAACTCAGCTTCTGCTTCTATCCAAGGCAAAGGGAAGATCGTTCTCACTCTCACTTCTGGAAAATTGCTTACTCTGACTAATGTTTTGCATGTTCCAGAAATGCGCAGGAATTTAATTTCTGGCAGTTTACTCATGAAAGCTGGACTGAAGCTCTCTTTTGATTCTGATAGATTAGTTCTTACTCGCAATGGGGAATTTGTGGGGAAGGGCTTTTGTAATGGGGGGCTTTTTACTCTTGATGTTAAAGTTGACACTATGAATAAGAATGCTAGTACTTCTTCTGCTTATATTGCTGAGTCTATTGATTTATGGCATGCTAGATTAGGTCACGTTAATATTGATTCTATTAAAAGGCTTAAACACTTAAATTTGATTCCAAGTTTTTCTAACACTGATTTTTCAAAATGCCAAGTTTGTGTTGAAGCCAAATTTACAAAGAAGCCATTTAAATCAGTAGATAGACAGACTGAAGTACTAGAGCTTGTTCATAGTGACTTGGGTGATTTTAACAATCACGAAAGTAGAGGGGGTAAAAAGTATTATATTACTTTTGTTGATGATTGTTCACGTTTTTGCATGGTTTATCTTCTCAGGTCTAAGGACGAAGCTGAGGAAATGTTCCTCAAATATAAAGCTGAGGTAGAAAACCAGTTGGACAAAAAGATTAAAAGGGTTAGGAGTGACAGGGGTGGTGAGTACAGTCCTGACACTCTTAAGGCATTTTGTGAGCAACTTGGCATTGTTCATGAGACGACGGCTCCCTATTCACCCGAACAAAACGGTATAGCTGAAAGGAAAAATAGAACTTTAAAGAATATGATGAATTCTATGCTTATTAGTTCTGGGCTTCCTAATAACATGTGGGGGTAGGCTATTCTTTCTGCTTGTCATGTTTTGAACAGGGTTCCTCACAAGAAGTTTGACAAGACTCCATACGAAATATGGAAAGGTCGAGTGCCAAACCTGAAATACTTGAAAGTGTGGGGGTGCCTAGCAAAAGTAGGCATACCTAGTTTCAAGAGGGATAAAATTGGTCCCAAAACTGTTGATGCTATTTTTATTGGTTATGCTTATCAAAGTGCAGCTTATCGTTTCTTTGTTAAAGGTGCTAACGACTCTTATGCAGGTGGCCATATCATTGAAGCGAGAGATGTTGAGTTCTTTGAGAACATTTTTCCTTTGAAAATGTCTCCTTCTAATGATAGTGGATTACATGCTAGTAGTTCGGTTAGTTTACCTATTGCTAATGCTCCCATTACTAACGATGATTCTGTTTTGGAGCCAAGGAGAAGCAAAAGGGCAAAAAAGGAAAACAGTTTTGGTCCTGATTTTATTACTTCCTGTTTATCTGAATCTTCCTTAATTGATGATGATTTTGTGCATATATTTGTTTTGGAAGATGATCCAAGAACCTATGATGAGGCAATGAGGTCAGTTGATGCTGTTTTTTGGAAAGAAGCAATTGATAGTGAGTTACAATCAATTCTCAATAATAACACTTGGGAATTGGTTGAACTTCCTAGAGGTTGTAAGCCCATTACTTGTAAATGGATCTTTCGGAAAAAGTTAAAGGCCGATGGATCCATAGACAAGTATAAGGCAAGGATAGTGGTAAGGGGTTTTACTCAAAAGTTTGGCATTGATTACTTTGATACTTACTCCCCTGTTACTAAAATTGCAACCATTAGGGCTTTAATTGCTCTTGCTTGCATTTTTGATCTTGTTGTTCATCAAATGGATGTCAAAACTGCGTTTTTGAATGGTGACTTGGATGAGGAGATTTATATGGTCCAAACTGAAGGGTTTGTTGTTCCAGGCCAAGAGAACAAGGTTTGTAAGTTAGTCAAGTCATTGTATGGGCTCAAGCAAGCTCCAAAGCAATGGCATGAAAAATTTGATAAGACTATGACTGGTAATGGTTTTCATGTTAATGAAGGTGACTCTTGTGTTTATTTTAAGCATGATAGTCATGGTTGTGTAATTATTTGTCTTTATGTGGATGA
Source organism: Chenopodium album (assembly GCF_948465745.1). Taxonomy (NCBI): domain Eukaryota; kingdom Viridiplantae; phylum Streptophyta; class Magnoliopsida; order Caryophyllales; family Amaranthaceae; genus Chenopodium; species Chenopodium album. The sequence goes on along the minus strand of NC_137836.1, from coordinate 1,133,068 downwards.
TATGTTGATTTTTGGGACTGACTTGGATCGAGTAAATGAGACAAAACAGTTTTTGAGTTCGAATTTCGAAATGAAAGACATGGGTGAGGCAGATGTGATTTTGGGAGTAAAAATCAAAAGGACTCCAAAAGGCATCTGTCTTAATCAGTCACACTATGTTGAAAAGCTTCTTAAAAAGTTTGACTCATTTAATGTCGATCCAGTTAAGACTCCATATGACCCAAGTTTCCACCTAAAGAAAAATAATGGTGATCCACTTAATCAGTCTGAGTATGCTCGAATTATTGGTAGTGTTATGTTTCTAATGAACTATACTAGACCTGACATTGCTTATTCTGTTAGTAGGTTGAGCAGGTACACTCATAACCCAAGCAGTGATCATTGGATTGCTCTTAGGAGGTTGCTTAGGTACCTTAAGGATACTGCGGATTGGGGTTTGCACTACTCCAAATTTCCTGGAGTTTTGGAAGGTTTTTGTGATGCCAACTGGATATCCGATAATGATGAAGTTAACTCTACTAGTGGCTATGTCTTCACCCTTGGTGGTGGAGCTGTATCCTGGAAATCTTGTAAGCAATCCTGTACTACTATGTCTACTATGGAATCTGAGTTTATTGCCCTTGAATTGGCAGGTCATGAGGCAGAATGGTTGAGGAACATGCTTGCAGATATTCCGCTGTGGGGGAAGCCAGCTCCTTCAGTTGCACTTCATTGTGATTCGCAAGCTGCTATTGTTGTTGCTCACAACCATGCCTATAATGGGAAGAAGGGACACATCCGTCTGAGGCATAAAGCCGTCAGAAATCTGTTGACTGAAGGGGTGATATCACTGGACTATGTTAAGTCCGAAAAGAACATTGCGGATCCGTTAACTAAAGGCCTATGTAAAAAACTAGTTTTGGAAACATCGGAAGAGATGGGGCTAAAGCCCGTTGTATGAATTGTGAAATAGTGAACTCCTACTCACCATGAGTTCAAAGGGGAACATTATATAATAATTCGGAAGCACATTTTATTTTTATTGGACCATCTCTAGATGTTTGTTGTGCTTAGCTACAAATGAGAAGGAGGTTGAGCATATGGCTCTTAATGAACCCATATCCATATTTTTGGAGGTGTGTTGTAGCTCACACTTGATGGAGTTCACCTACTTAGGTGTGGAAGTGTGGCCGCTTCCTATGAGTATTTCGTGGGCTTATACTCTAGAGCACCTATGAGCATCCAGGCTGGACCTATGGCCAGTATAATGCGTCATCTTTATTCGCGGAATTTCAGAATATTATACATGTTCAATTGTGTGGCTCAAAGTGACGGGTCCCTAACTCCCTATTGAGTTCAAGACGAAAGTCACTTGGTAGGTGAGGGATCATAGCTTGATGTCCACTATGTGTTAATTCAAGTCGCGAGACATTGACACTTATGCAATTGTTTTGTTTTGCCCAGAATTCATCTTTTCCTTCCGTTCTTTTCATATCTTCGAACCTGTGGGAGATTGTTGGAAGTTCTTGATATAAAATAAGAGGGATGAGGAAAAACAAGAGAGAGAGAAAACAAATGAAAGGGGAAAATCCCACATTGGTTGGGGGGAAAGGTTTTTCCTTGTTTTTATATTGTAGTGCCTTAACACTACTTAGTTGAGTGAGTGGGAGTTAAGTGTTACTCCACACACACACACGCGCGCGCGTCGAGCCGAGTCGGGCTCGGGCTCGGGCCTCGGGTCTTGGGGAATGCGATGCGCGGGCGTGGGTCCTTGTTATCTTTTTGGAGAAATTTTATTTCCTTTTCTTTATTAAACAGAATATTCTTTTTTGTCTGTTTGGAATATTCTTTTCTGTCTGTTGGGAATATTCTTTTCTGACTGTTGGGATTACGGAATTAAGTCAACTAATTAATTCCTTGTTTCTTTCTTCCGTTGTTGACTGGTTGAATGAATCTGGTCGTTTTATTAGCCAGATTCGTCCCTCGTTTTACGTTTCATGTCTCCCTTCTACTGCCTATATATACTCGTTGCTTTTTCCAGTCAAAAATACACAACACATTCAGTTATCTCTCCTCTCTAAAATTATCTAAACACGAGTTTCTTCTGTTCTGTTTTCTGGGCAAGTATTCTGAGTTCCAGTCGGGTTTGTGAGTGCACATAAACTCCGGCGCCGTGCTTATCCTGGAGGGCGACCGCTTCTAGTCTACTGCACCGGGAGGTAGCGCGGAATCGTCTTTTAGGTCAGTGGTTTTCCACGACGCGGCTATTGTCACTTTGGTTCACGCATCAAGAGATAAGTAATTTCTGTTTTATTGCTTAGTAGTTTAACACTTTTCAATTCTATAAAAATATTACTCAATCCAATATACATTAATTAGAGGGTTTAATTGTGTTTATTAAGTTAAATCTATCTCTATTATATAAGTCAAGAAGAAAGGGAGGCATAAAAAAGTTTGTGTCCAACTTTTAATCTATCTATAACAGGGTACACAACTTGTAACTACAAACTTTTCATTAACAGGATCAAAGAGAGTACAAAGTAATCAATATTTTTACGAACATTAACTCGTACATTATCCATGGGATACAGATTCTTAGCTCAAACCTCAGACGATACAAGATAAACAAATTAAATGGTAGCAAATCAAATTCTTTCACAAGTACTCGTACGTATATTAAAATTCTATGGTAGTCATCCGTACTAATTAAGTATATGGCCTGGTTTACGAAGGATGTCGTTTAGAGTCCTGGACACTAGTAACAGCCTCGATAATGGAGGAGGTTGTTTGAATGATAACTCCAGTGATGAAGTAAACAACAGCCCATGGTTGATTGAAATAGTCCTGTTTAAGGACTGCTTTCAATTGACGTACATTAAACTTGTTACGAAACTCATTCATCTGTTTACATGTATCAGAATAGGATGAATAGTCTGCCAATATGTGTTTCGTAATCGAGTTAAACAAGTCTGTTACAACTTCATCCGATTCCAACCAGTTATGAATGATCCCACTCTTCACTAGTACCGCGACATCTTCTTTAGAGTTGATCAAGTCATCCATGAAGCACATGTAGTCACTGACTGATACATTTTTGCTGTAATTCGCGGTATGATTGTAGAGCTCATATGCCATTATATTCCTAAAGAATGTTTCGGTGTGATGCCACAGTATCAGAACAGGTAATTTTAACACACCATTTTTGGGATCGAAGTTCATGTGCAACATCGGAGTTTCACCATCCATTTTCGTAAACAAGACCCCTGATTTAGCTAGTACACTTGCACTAGGAACACGAATTTCGTATGTTTTCATGTTACATAGACAAGGGAATTCTATCTTTTTATTTTCATCTTGTACATTATTTATACTTATCCTTTGATCATCAACCATAATGTTCGCGTCTGCTGTGAAATAATCCCCTGCCTCAGCCTCAGCCTCAGCCTCAGCCTCGTCGTGTCCTACTGCAGGACCGCAACAACTCTTTAAGAAACTAACAAAATGCGCGGTAGTCTCAGGCTCTAGTTGAATTCTTTGAGCAATATCCTCTTCATTTAGGATGTGTGAAATGTTAAGAATCGAGGTTCTAAATGCACAATACACAATCGCCTTGAAGTTTGGCCTATTTGGTTTACTCGAAAATGTGAAATCGAACAATTTCTCTAGGACAAAGTAAGGAAGTTGATTCTCCAACAAAGTAAGATCACGTCTAACCTCAAAAGCTGTTCGTGTACTTTTTAGTATAAAATCATTCTTCAAGTTCACTTCATTGTAGGTCATGTTGATAAATTTATACATTTGATCATAGTTTTTCATAGCTTCATCCTCGAACTTGGCCAATTTTTTTTATTTTTCTACAGAGGAATTCGACTATGAAGCACCCATCAATAAGCAACATTTTAACAAATTCTTCCTTGCTAAACTCAATCTTTTCAGCATAATTTAACCGCGATTTTGTTTCAAGTCTCTCGACCTCCTTAACGTATTCATCAATCTCCTCTTTGTTTACTTGAGCATTGTTGTTAGCAGCCCTACGACGACAAATCAAAGCCTTGGTATAAACCATCTTGTGTTCCTCCATAATTGTATATTTGTGACTTCTATGGTGATAAGGGCCGATTGCGACGTGCCAAGGTGTGTACGCATTTTCATTGAGCTTTTGAAGATGTTCGGGAACTCTATAGATGGATGGTCGTTTTTGACACACATTGATACACATGCTATGGATGTCATCTATTAGTCCCTCCACACTTGACATTTCTCCACCTTAAATTAAAAATACGAGTATTTAGTAACGTTAATAATTATTCCGTTCAATCGTAATTAACAGCCACATAAATTTTTAGATGTTTGGAAATTAAATTTTCATGTATTTAAAATACATGTCATTTTTAATTGTAGCACAGTAGCAGGCATACTCGTGATGACTTTTGAGATCACAAGGTCTATAATTTGGCATATATTTTGAATTGCATCATATGACCCAAGATTGAAAGATGTATATAGTATGTATATTATTTCATTTCATTTCATTTTGACTTATTACTCAAATTAGATCGATGTAGTCAATTATGAACAAGAGAAACAATCACACATTAGCTAGATTTTAAAAGAAAACTGATAGAGAATATCCATAGAATATTCTCATCCTAGGTTTAGGATATATTTTGTATAAGATTATCTTTGATATCTGTACATCTCTTATAGTTACCTAATATGATTAGGTTTCTCATTGTAACCCTATAAATATTGATCAATGGAAATCACTCTAATCAAGGAGTTTGATATTATCTGACATGGTATCACAACTTAGGTTAGATCTTGGGATCATATACAAAAAATATCACCCTGCCGGTAGGTTAGAAAATTAAACCCACCGGCGGGATATACAAAGTTTTTTATGCTTCCGCAAACACAATATAGATTTTTTTTTTCTTTTCTCAAAGTTTTTTTTTAGAATCTTTATGTAACCTTGCGCCTCCTACCAACAGTAGCAATCGCGAAAGCCTCCTCCATCGTTGTTGGCAATCGCATACACTACCGCCTCCCCTACTGGCAGTAACCACATCTGCCAACCTACCCCATGTGCCGCACTCTATTTCCACCTCCCCATGACCAACAATGATTCTTACATTGCCTCATTGGTTTTTTTTTTTACACATAATCACATAGATTTTGTTTTGGTGGTGGTATATCACAATAAGGTCAACTTTTGCACATCTCTTTTGATATCAAGTTAGCTCCTTTTATTGTTGCAGCACTTGGAATCTTTGTGGAGTATTAATTCTTGCTACCCGGTTTCTCTTTTGAGAATTGATTAATTTCAAGCGGTGGGATTTAATCTTTTCTTGCGCAATTTTATTTGTTTTTCTTCAACTGTGATTTCACGTAGTAGTGTAGTGTCTTCTCCCCGATGATGGTTTGATCCCTTAACTTATTCTTCTCTGGATCTGCAACTTGGCCCAAGTATATGCGTGACTCTTCTTCTTCGGCCTAAAAGCGCATATCTCTACTATACGTAGGTCGTGGTTGTTGCTTCTCATCGTCATCACCAGCACACGTCTACTACTTCTCTTTTGATCATGGGTTACTATACTATCCTTACCGTTCGATGCGTGATTTAGATCCAGTCTGAGCATCCTATTTTCTCCCGCTCTGACTGCGGGGGTGTGATAGAGAATATCCATAGAATATTCTCATCCTAGGTTTAGGATATATTTTGTATAAGATTATCTTTGATATCTGTACATATCTTATAGTTACCTAATATGATTAGGTTTCTCATTATAACCCTATAAATATTGATCAATGGAAATCACTCTAATCAAGGAGTTTGATATTATCCGACAAAAACTAACCTAAAGACATTTGTGAACCACTAGTTTGATGCACTCTATCCATATAAAATCATCCACTTCAAGACACTGTTGTTTCCTAAATTGATATAACACCATTGGTAAATAATTACATAAAGGACCAAGAATCTTGACATATAATACAAGAAGTATATATACATAGCTAGTTTCATGAATGTGAACATCAAATTTGCATGGATAAAGCACAAAAATAGTGATTTACTCCCTTAAAAAAATAAATAAATAAATAAATAAAATAATAATATTAATAATAATAATAATAATAATTTCTTTCAAAAAAAAAAAATTTACAAAGTGACCTTTTCAATCAAAAATAATTTATGTAGTTATATATATATATATATATATATATATATATATATATATATATATATATATATATATATATATATATATATATATATATATATTTTTTTTTTTTTTTTTTTTTTTTTTTTTTTTTTTTTGTGGTGTGTATATCTAATTATCTATATACAGAATTATACACACTCGTCCAACACAAAATCAACAATATATAAATTACGAGTAGTATTATTTGTTCATTTATGCATCAATGCAATTAATTGATAAAATCTTTGAAGGTAGGGTATAAAATACCAGGATTGAATCTCGATTAATACATGAGTATTGCCCATTCACCTGTGTACTTTGGCCTTGGCTCCTATATAAACCAAAAATATACTTTGTATATAGATTATGGGCCTTTGGTACATGTAATAACTTAAACAAAATTCCAAAATTTGTTAAAATTATTGGTTTTGTGAATTTAGCATGGTAAACTCTTAATATGTTTGAACTTGAGTAGGTCCTTAACTCATGCTATCTTTTCTTATTTCAACATACATATTACGTATACTTTGTACTATGTACAATGGTACGTAGCAATAAAACTTTTTATTTAAACTGTATGCACAGTACAGTTTCGTCTCAAAATAATTGTCATATTATCTCTTCGATAGTCAAAATTCATAAACTTTAACCATATATTTATATATAATATTACTTAAATGCATTATCATACTTTGGCAAATTTAATTTAATGTGTACCTTATATATTCAATAGTTATATGTCAACTAATTAATAAACAAGTATCCGTCAAAAAAAAAAAAAAAATTAATTAATAAACAAGTACTTATGATTTTGACACACATGCAAGAGATCCATGAACTACTTGATTCAGTAAACTAATAACCTCTTGCTACGAAAAAAAAAGGGGGGGGGGGGGGGGGGGGGGGGGGAATATAATGTATAATAATACTTGTTGGAACGAAGAGTCTATCTGAATATTTCAGCAATAAAGTTTTGAGTTTTTTTAGTTGTAGAAGGAGTATTGGTTTACTGTCGTTAAAAAAATTAAAAGAAAAAAAATGGGACAATTGGATTATGATTTATGAAGCCATATATTACTTCTAAACTCTCTCTCTCTCTCTCTCTTTTTAATACTCCGCTAATAAATTAATACTAATTCGTACGATGTGTTTTATGACTTTTCTAGCACGTAAATTCTGAAAATAACTTTCAAGTATAAAAATCTTCCCAATCTTTGTTTTAAGATGTTATTTAGACTGTATATCTCTAGTCATAAAAAATACTCACATTGTCCGACAGCAATAGTCTTCCAACCAAAGGGGTCACCTCACACTAAGTCTAAATTCATTTTCTTAATAAATTGTTCTTCATGATCAAATAATTATCGCTATTATTTTATGAGGTTAATTTAAATCTCTAATTAACTTCTTTATCTCCCAATATTTTAACATATTACAAAGTTATGATCATATATGATGCAATAAAAACTACATAGTTTACACAATATTTCAACAACATATTTACATGTTAATTACTCCATAATATTCGTCTTAGATGTTGTACCTAGTAATTATAATCATTAAATTGGTATACAATACATTTATTTATTCAAAAGAATACATTATATTCAATTCGTATGCATACGAAATTTCTATTCCTTCAACATTTTAGTACGTGAATAGTTTATCAATTTTTTAATGGGAGAAAATGCAAGCTTTAAAAAGTAATTACATAAACAAAATATGATTAAAAAAGTAATTAAAGGTAAAAATTTATAATTTCGTACCTGGTCGATGTGAATTATCCCAGAAATATAAGCTAAAGTGTGATTTGTGTATAATTATGCTGTGAACTTAGAACTGTTAGTTAGAAGTGTTTGATTTTAGAAGTGTTAGTTACAACTATATATGCATGTTGGAGGTTGATATTATTATGTGACAGGTTGACATCTTGATTAAAATACCATCGACTTGCATATTATTCAAAGCTCACCACCGGTTTTGGTGGTTGACTTGTTATCTCATGAACTACGCTAGAAGTTTCCGCGTAAAAACTTACTTGCTTGTTAAGTTAACTGATGACAAACATATATGTCAAATTTAATTGGTTTGATCTGGTGAGAAGGATTGCATCTTTCAACCATTAAGGGATCAATTCTATAGTAGGGTTACTTTGAGGATGAGTTCTCTTATATTATTAGTCTTTATATTATCGATCTTATCTAAATTTATCTTGTATATCTTTATCTTATTAGACGACATTATATAAGGTGCAGTGTTATTACTAGATCTTATTGACAATAGAGCCTTACTTATATCGTCTCTATGCCCCCAGTTGTAGATGAAGAGAACTAATCCACAAGGAAATACTGATCAATAATTTGTGTGTAAGAAATTTTAGTCAACAAGAAATATGCATATACCTTACAAGTTACAAGGGTGGTGTATCGATATACATAACCAAGAGGAAAGTATTTATTTTGGACTTATTTACTCCTAGAAGATTTAATGTCGAAAAAAAATATTTTTATTTACGAATCTATCATTTGAAAAACATATTGCGTAGTTTGTTACTCATGTTGAGAAACTTGAACTTTCTCCTTAAACATCTTTGCCAAAGAGCTATGTTTAGTAACTATAAAGAACTTTTTTTGCATTCATTTAGGGTATGTTCTTATTGACTGAAATGAGCTGAACTGAACTGAACTAAACTTATAAGAGCTAAATTGAACTGATCTGAGCTGAAATAAAATGATTATTTTATAAGAGAAGGAAATTAGGAGTTGAACTAAACTGAACTGACCTTATTAGAGCTAAACTGAACCGAACTGAACTTATTAGAGCTGAACTGAAGTGAACTGAAAATAATCGTATGAGAACAGACGCTTAGTAGCTTGAATTTATTAAGTTTGGGAACAATGATGTGACAAATCAAACTTACAACTTTACAAGGGATATAACTATCCATTTTGGATAGACCTAATTCTTGACTCGACCCAATAATCCTACCGAATCATAATCCAAATTCGACTCGTAGAGAGAAAATCCGCTCCCGACCCAAATGACTCAAAATCAACCCGATCTAACCTATTAAATATTTATCATATTTTATTATGACCAAAACGATCCGAAATCTAAACATAACTCGACCGGTGAACCCGAATTAACAAGTCTAATTGTGTCTTGTGAGATGCCAAAGCAGCCGAACACTACTAAAATTGGGCTACCGAGTGGAAACCCGGCCATTTTAAAAAGATTGTCTTGTTGCACACGACGTATGTGTATACTTACTTCTTCATTGAGCAGCCGCTAGACAATACTCACTGAAAATACAGAAGAAGGAACCTTATTTCTCCATTAAAGCAGTTTCTGAGCTTTCTTCCCTCCATTAATCCAGCTTTTTCAGGTAAGATTTTTCTTTCCTTCTTCTTTTAATCGTCGATTATCGATTTCACAATGTAGTGTTAATTTGATTCAATTTAGGTTGGATTGATTACTTTACTATTTGTTATAATTCAATTTTTCTTAGGTCAGAATTTTGCTATTCATATTCTTATGCTAGAATAATTTGAGTTAAATTTGGTTGCTAATATATTGCAGAAACTTTCAATTAAAAGCAGGAAGTAACTATGCAAATGAAGCTTTTCTTCTTTATGGGATTCTTGAATTATGTGTTTTTTTTTATGAGACCTAAATATAAACATTGAACATTCTTTGTTGTGACTTTGCTTTAATTGTGTATTTATGTTTTTATGATGAAATTTCTGTCAAGAGATCTTGAACTTGTGATTGTTTTGTTATTTTGATTGGAGTCTGGAGAGAATGATGTATTTAGGGTATTTGCACTTGTTTTGTTGTTTCTAGAATTCTCGATTCCTCCACCATATATGACTTGCGTACTATACTTTCGTCGTATTTGTATTTAGAAGTTAATTTTTACAGTAAACAATAATGGTACTTGTTGGACATGAAACTGAAAATTGGTCGTTTTTGAAACCTAAATGTTCTTTGGTAGGCAGTATGATCGAAAAGCTCGGAAAAATATACTAGTTAACTTGGTTGTATAGACATTGTTTGGTAAACTAGTTGTTCAAACAGTTGAAGTTTGTGAAATGATAGTAAAGGGACTTGTTTATTTTTTCTACACTAAGTAGCTGGTAATGTATCATGAAAAATGAGAATCAAAACTTTTTTTCTGGTAGAAAATTTGTATAAATTTGCAAGAATACCTTATCATTCTTTCATGTTTTTTCAGCACCTTATAATACTATGTTGTAGTAATAAGCAGTTGCTAATATTTCTAAATGAATGAATGGTGGTCTTCTTATGCTGGAAGGAGTGGGAAGAAGGGAGAGGAAATGTCATTAGTCATTTCAAGCAACTAGTATATATACAGAGCTATGAAATCAGGGAGTCTTTGGTTGCGTATTTTTTGGGTGACATTAGTCAATGCCTTTTGTCTCTAAGATAATGGGTGCTTGCTTTTGTTAGTCACCCTTATTCGATGAATTGGTGAAAATTAATAGGAATCAATTTCACTGATCGATTTGTTCTGGCTTTACAGGTCATAATGGCCAGCAGCAATGCCCCTCCTACTGTTGAGAAGCAAGAGGTACATTGGTTTTTAGCATTTTTCCCTTACTCTTATTAACACATTTTGTAGCAAGCTAACCTTTATGAAGATAATCTGAATTTCAGATTTTAACGGGCGACCATAAACTTGCTTTGGATAAGGAAAAGGTATGCTCCTTTTTTTCGTAACTACCTTCTGTTTTGGTCAGTGTTAATTAGATTTTGGTTTCTCTCTGATGGATTTGTTATGGCTTTACAGGCTGAATTGGCCAACAGCAATGTCCCTTCTACTGTTGAGGAGCAAGAGGTTCTTTGTTTATGCCCACAGCTTTTATTTACATATTTTGTAACAAGCTAACCTTGGTGAAAACTATCTGGATTCTGGAATTCTAGGTCAAGATGGACGACCTTAAACTTGACTTGCATAAGCAAAAGGTGCGCTACTTTTCTGGCTATTGTTTGTTTGATATCGAATATACCAGTCATAGGAGAACATAGTAGATAATTTACTCCCTCCGCCCCCTTTGTTTGCCCCCTTGGGGTTAAGTCACTTTTTAAATTTTTGGTGGGGAAAATTTGATGAGAGAGAAAAGTGGTGGGACCAATGTAGTTGGTGTGAGGGTAAAGTATGAAGCAAACATAAAGGGACAGACTATAAAAGAAATTGGGGAAACATTAAGGGACAGCGGTTATTTGATTTGGGGATGTGGGTTTGTTTTTTTCCTCCAGGCTCGATGTTGACCGTATGCGTTATTAATGCTGTAGTTACTTGATATCTTTTGACTTTAGTTACTCTCAGACTAATATAACATTATATGGATGATACTTTCTCTGTAAGTTATTTAGTCAAGGCAAATAAACTGTTTGGGTTTGGCACTGACCCAAATACCAATTGCCTGCCTGAATGGGTAAAAATGAAAGGAAGGTGTTTCCTGTTTACAATAATGATAAGCAAGGGATATCATTTCAAGCATGTGTAATTGTTACGAAGAATTGTCAATTTTATTATTGGGTTTTTTTAGTTAATATTTTACTAATTGCTTATACATAATATTTACTCACTCTCTGCACTTGTGTAGATCATTGCCACAGCAATAGGTGAGATGGAAAATCGAGTAGAACTGTTCAGCAAGTATGTCACACTTGATTTTATATACTTGGAAATCACTTTACTCTTCTTTTCCTTACCTTTTCTAAAAATCAAAGTCATTAGTTATAGTGTGACCTATTATATTCTCGGCATTTACAAATGGTTACCTGGCTCAATTATTATAGAGGCGGCCTTGTCAAAGAACAATATGGCTTTACTTATTATGCAGGCATGTAGCCATCATTGGTGCTTATTGCCTTAGTCTTTGACTCTTTGTGTCATGCACTCCAGCATATATTTTTGTTACTTTAGGTTATAATTGTTATTGCTATTCTTCTTGTTTGACATATTCTTGTTTCTGATCCAGGCTTACCCATAATTGCTTCAATAAATGTGTTGAGAAAAGGTATATGTACAAGCAAACAAAAAATTCTAGACGTTTTTTCTGTTATGGAGTTCTTAAGTTTCCCAATTGGAGTTGCCTAAATCTATGACAAATTAAACTTTTCAAAATTTTGTTCAGGTATAAGGAAGGCGATCTCAATCTCGGTGAAACTAGTTGCGTTGATCGTTGTGTTTCCAAGTATTGGCAGGTAAATCAGCTGCGACATGTTGATATATTTTTTTCAATGTGGTTTAAACTGCTTTACATCCCAATAACCTTCTACAGCTTCAACCCTTTGCAATCTTTAGTCAACTGCTCTCTTAAACAATTAAGCTCTATCTTACACGAAATCACATTCATTTGTTGCCATTCATCATCAATAAAAGTTTATGCATACATGTAGTAGACTAATAGAGTGTAGGTTTTATCTTTTATGCATGGGGGAGGTTGAAATGTAAATTGCCTCTCTAATGCAATCTTGCTCAAATCTCTCTTTCTCTCAACAAAGATACCCCCTCACCCCCCCAACAAAAAAAAATTAATAATACTCCCTTCGTCCCCTTTTGATAGTCACTTATGCCATTTTTGGTGACCCAAAATGTTAGTCACATTTGCTTTTTTCAAGTACCATTAATATTATTTTTTTACCAAAATTCTCTCCCATTTGCAAAAATATTTGTGCAAATTAAACTTTTCCATGTACTTTAATTACTTTCTCTCTCTACTTTTTTGCATACCCAATGTAATTTCACTTTTTCAATGTACTTTTGCTATTTCTAATTTATGTTTATTAATTCCCGTGATTTTCTACCAAAAGTGACTATCAAAAGGAGACGGAGGGAGTAATAAAAAAATAATAAAAAAAAAAGATAGATTCCTGCCCTATTCATTTCTCTTGCTAATCATGAATGAATGAGGTGAAATGGGTGTATAAGGAGAGTTATTATGGTTGAAGACATTGCCTCTTCACTTTCTTCTTCTTGGCACTAATCAGTATTCATGTTCATTTCTGTGTTTAGTCTAGGCTTCCTTCGAAAGGTTTGGGTGAGTACCTATTCATTTATTTGGACAAAGGTCCCAAAAGAATTTCAAAAATGTTGTGGCTTGGTTATTCTTTTTAGGGGAGTTAGCTCTAGAAGTTTCTCTGTTTTGTGATATGACTTCAAGCTAAAGTGCACTATGATAAAGGTGGAAACCGGTTTTAGAGAAGTGAGACAAGGATTAGCTATGAAATTTATGTTTTGAATTGAAGGTACTGTTCTTTCGAGAATTAGAAAATTAACCAATGAATAGCAGTGTTGTTGAAAAGGCTACTAGCCTACTACACTAATGGAATTCACTATTGGTAAAGTTGGGGAGGTTTAAATGCATGCAGCTATCTTATATCATGTCTTGTGGTAGATATGACAGTTCTAGAATAAAATGACAAGTAGGTCAGTAATTGATGTAGATTAGCTGTGTTTGTAAAATTTGCTGCATAGTGCTTACTGGTCATTGAGATACTGATATGGTCCTGATACATGACTCTGGTTGTTTCACCCTCCTAGTGGTTATTGATGAAGGCCTTGAAGCGATAGACAGGGATGGGTTTTTTTTAGGAAACCAACCTTATGGTGCATTTTGTTTGCACATGGGTAAATGGAATGAAATCAAGAAAGGGCTAGAAGGTGAAAGGAAAGTAAAATCCCTTTGATTTAAGGTGTAATTTTGGTTTTATTTTTCTACTCCACCTTTCCCTTCTTTCACTAATCCTCAAGCATCTCTCAGATCTACAACCTCCACCACTACTCTACTCCCAATGATACCATTGGCCCGCCTATCCTTCCTTTTCACTAACATCGCACTGGCCATAGGCCACTCACTAAGGTTTTAAACATCAGGTCATGACTCATGGTCAAGTTATTTAACCATTTAAAGCCATGATTATAATGATAAAAGGGATATTTCTCATCCCCTCTATTTATTTATTTTATAATTTTTGATAATTTTTATTGATGGTGGTGGTTGAATTGGTGTATGAGTGGGTTTACTAAAGGCATGGGGATGTTTTCCATGGTGCATTAGATGGGTTCTTGATGATGCGGTGTTTGGTGTGTTCTTTTGTGGTAGTTGGATGGATGGTTGGTGGTTTATTAAGGATTTAAGGTGGCTGGCTAGATTTGTGGGAGTATATGGGTTCTTGTGTGGGTGGTGGTTATTAAGATGGATATGGGATTTGTGGTGGTGGTTTTTTTTTTTTTTTTTTTTTTTTTTTTTTTTTTTGGTGGTTGGGTGGATAGTTCATAGTTGACAATAGTTGTGTGGATGGAGGCTTTTTATGGTGGGTGGATGGGTGGTTTCATGGGAGTATAAGATTTGGGAGGGGGTTTTGGTGGACCATGAGTGGATTTTGTGGATTCATTTTCGCCGACCTCAAATCATTTTCTGACTAAGGCTTTGTTGTGACTGTTATTGATGATGAGTGGATTTTGTGGCAGTTAAGGTGGTTATGGGTGGTGGTTGTGTTTTTTTGTGGAGGGTGGGTAGGTATAGTGGTGGTTGGTAAGATAGAGAATCAGTGATGGTGGAGGGGTTGGATGGAAGGTGTTTTTCGTGTTTGGTAAGGCGTTGTTGCTTGCTGGTTGAGGGATTAAATGGCGGGTGATTGAGTGCAATGGTGGTGTGGTTACGTGTGGTGGTCAGTGACAAAGTGAGTATGGTGGGTTGTGGGTACAGGAGAGAGAGTTAGTGAAAACCCGGGGGGTGGGGGAGGGATGGAGGAAGGAAAGGGAATGATAAATTGAACCTGACAAACACTATGGGAATGAACTATTTCGATTCCCTTACCCTTTCCTAACCCAAAACAAATGCCCCTTTGTCAGGTCTACTCCACCTCTCTAAATTGGGTATTGTCTCTCTCTAAGGGTAGTGTTAATTCCAATCAGGAGTTTATTTTATATTAGTTGTAATATGTTGATGACAACATAATAGTGTAGTAGTTTCTAACGAGCAATAGTGTTATTGAACAAATTTGTCTGGCCTTTTCTAATGATTACTCTTTCTACCATGTGAGTGTATCAAAGAAATTAGCTCTAACTTGGCTGGATGTGTGAAACCAGTGCATGAGAATACTTTCTTTGAAGAGCGTGTTATTGAACAAATTTGTCTGGCCTTTTCTAACGATTAGTCGTTCTACCAAGTGACTGTATCAAAGAAATTAGCTCTAACTTGGCTGGATGTGAAATCAGTGCATGAGAATTCTTTCTTTGAAGAGCTGCATAGGCAAACAGCTGCCACAGGGACTAAGTTATAATTTTATGTATGTTAGAGCCGACTTATTAATTTAATTGTGTATTATACATTTGTTGTCATGAAGTTAGGGTGTATTGATTTTATGCCTGCCAAAGAGCTGACAAATCACCAAATCAGACATAGAAGCATAGGAAAACTGCCTCTTGATTTGTATGTTAAATGCTCCTAGCTCCATCTCTCATTGACTTGCACTAGCTGTTCAGTAACCAGAAATTATAATTAGAACGACTTGGAGTAAGACTCCGTTCCAGAATAATAAGCCACGTTTCTTTTGTATTCCCTCAATCCCTCTCAAACTCATTCGGTCACTCTAGTAGTTAGTGTTATTAATTTGGAAAATTTCCCATAAAATCCCTAATGATACTTGTAACCAAGAATGCCAAAGATTATTTGGTTTTTGAAGATGCAAAAATCCTAGCTACTAAACTATGTTTATGGTTTTTTTAGCAAAATTCTTGTCAAATGACCTAACTTAAAGAATGTATGTTGCTTTTCTGTTATTTCTCTTTGCCTATAGTTTAGGGCTTCTATGGCTATATATAGGTGGCATACATGATTAATCTAGACGGCTACGAAATTAGAAGGATGATGTCAAATTGACTGAGACAGACAAATTAATGACCTCTTGTTAACCAGAGGATGTTTGGTTGTTATGTGGTTTGGGTGGGTTAAAATACAGCAAAGTTGGCTAAGGTTTATGAAGTGCGTTTTCTCCCTTACTCAAGAACTGAAGTCAAAATTGTGGTTGATGAGGATTAGTTGAAAGTCTTGAAACATTCTCCAGGTTAACTTCCATTATGGAGCAGCCAGTTTCCTGACATTTCTAGGGTTGTCTCATATAAGTATAAATGACCTCTGAGTGTCAGTATTGGGACTTCTGACTGTTCTAAGCCCCCAGCAATGGACACTGTGAAGTTGAAGAATGCAACCAGCTTAGTTTATTTTTGAGCATAAACTGGCTATGGAAATTCATGTGACAAAAAGTTCTCATTTTGTTGTGTTTTGTTTTTCAGGTGAATAATATGATTGGTCATATTCTTGCATATGGTCGGCGTGGCGTGTAAATTTTAGTTACTTGTTAGTTGCAGATGCTGTTCAATTTTGAAATTGCTTGGATACATCACTGACCACCTGGGACAAGGACTTGAAACTTTTGGATATCTGTTCTTGTTTTTCCTTCTCCAGATTTTTCTGCCACAAATGGAAAATAATAGTCAAGAACGATTTGGATCCAATTCCTCATCACTGTCACAGATTTTTGTAGAAGATAGTATACACCCTGATACATTCATTGTTGATTTCTTGCAGTTGCTATATTGCAAGATATAGCGAGCTTTACTCAGACTAGCAGGACTTGAAACCACAATTTGTATTCATCAAAATTTTTGATAATTACATTTTTCATTGAGAGATGATGCCAGAGTCAATACTGAAGCATGATAAGAAATAACTTTAATGAATATTTGCTCTTTTTAATGCGCGTTTATCATTTTGTTTTACTTAACTTTTGCTGATAATCATTGATATCGATTTTAATCTGTTTTTGTATGTCATTGCTACTCTTGGTTGGATAAGGGTCATTAGTTGATGTTGTGAAATTTAGGTGAGAAGAACGGGAGTTGGATCTCGGCTCAAAACTCCCAATGCATGAATTGGAGATTAACCACAAAAGCTAATTTTCCTTGTCATGAAGCATTCTTAATTCCTTGAACCTTACTAGTTTTTTATTACAAATCAATTTCTTACGAGTTTTTGATTTATCATCCCTTGAAACTTTGAATCAAGATGTACTCTTTTTATGTCACCTCCATCTTTGAATGTGTAACAAGCCATTTTTTAAACTTTGTTGAATTATCACAAAATGAATTCTTTTTCTAATTTTAGCTTTGGAATATTTTCTTATTCACATCACCCTTAATCTTTATTCATATCTTTAGCGTTATGGAGGGAGCCTTAATTGATCTATTAGTACAACAAGCTATGTTAATCTAATGACATTCTTATAATAATAGCAATTATATCATGGTAAACAGATTTTTTTTTCTTTATAGATCAACTTATATTTTCACACGAAAATGTTACCTAGGTCGTGTGGTATGACAATTTAGAAAATTATAATTTAAAACGCTTGGCAATGGATGGAAATATTAGGACCTGTTCTTTTCAGTTCAGCTGCAATGGATGGAAATGTTAGGGCCTATTCTTTTCAGTTCAGCTCCAATCAGTTCAGTTCGGGTAAGTTCCTAAATTCCTTAGCTTATAAAATATTTGATTCAGTTCAGCTCCAATCAATTCAGTTCGGATAAGTTCCTAAATTCCTTAGCTTATAAAATATTTGATTCAGTTTAGCTGCAATCAGTTCAGCTCAGTAAGTCAGAACATGCCCTTAATCTTTACTCATAATATTTTTTTTAGTCCACTTTGGCCTACGATCTCGTAGTATGGATTAACTTTCATTACTTGAAAACAAGTTCTTTAAAAAAAAAAAAAAAAAAAACCCCTTAAAAAAGACCAATTATGACCGTCTATATCATTTAGATCAACGGTTGAAAGTTCATTCGTCTCCATATATATTCTTTTATTTTCACCGAAACTTCATTCTTACGCTGCAAATCTCATGTTTTCTCTCTCCTCCATCGAAGCTCGTACTCTCTCAATTCCTCGTAGCGATTTCTGAGAATTTTCTCTCTCCTCCATTCGACTAGCTTTGAGGTAGCAATCTTGTTCTTTTTTGGTTTTTTATTTTACCTTTTTTAAATCGTTGAATATTAATATCTCAATCTAGGGCTTGTCGTTGATTTATTAGTACGTATAATCAAATTAGGGTTTGTCTAAGATGGATTATTGAAATGTTTGATTGAATTGTTGTTTTATAAATTACGTTAGAAAGATCAAGTTTTGTGATTTTCCGAATTTGATTGACGATCGAGTCAAAATTTGACCGGCGTAGTTTTGGTTGATTTGATTTTTTTTTTTTTTGTTTTTTTTTTTTTGGGTTTTCTGAGCGAAAGTTGTGATTTTTGTTGATGATTGAATATGTTGATCGTGAAAATTCCAGGTATCCATGTCTATTATCAATCTGAAGAAGAAAAATTTGTGGATTCTTCTGTTTGATTGTTCATTCTTCAAGAGGGTACGTTGGTGGTGGGGTTCGTAATTATTTTCCGTTGACTTAATCATCGGAGAGTGAGTTGTTCATCTCTGATCTCTCTTTCTCTCCTTTGATTATTGTTACGATCTTTGATCTCTTGATTGGTTATTGTGTTGCAAATTGCAATTGCTCTTGCTCTTGAGCCTCTGAAGTCTGAATTATTAGTGGTTTTGCAAAATAGATTAATTGGTATAAAAGAAACCTTCTGGTTTCGGAAGTAGATTGATCGAAAAAAAAAAAGAAGAAAGGGGACTTTTGCTAGTGTTGAATTATGGAAGGTTTGTTAGGAAGTAAGTCTTGTCCGCCGGGGTTTCGATTTCGCCCCACGGATGAGGAGCTGTTCATGTTTTATTTGAAGAGGAAGGTGTTGGGTAAATCTCTGGGTGCCCAGATGATTTCTGAGGTTGATGTGTATAGGTTTGCCCCGTGGGATCTTCCTGCGATGGCATGTATTAAAACAAAGGATCTGAATTGGTATTTCTTCTGCCCTCGAGTAAAGAGATACCCTAATGGAGCTAAGGCCAATAGGGCTACTGAATGGGGATATTGGAAGTCAACTGGGAACGATAGGACTGCAATGTATGCTTCTCGTCCTGTGGGAAAGATTAAAACTTTGGTATTTTATAGAGGGAAGGCTCCGAAAGGGGAAAGGACTAATTGGGTAATGCATGAGTTTAGGTTGGATGACAAAATGCTTGCCGACAAAGGTGTGCCACAAGATTCATATGTCATTTGTAAAATATTTGAAAAAAGTGGGCTAGGTCCAAAGAATGGGGAAGATTATGGGGCTCGATTTGTGGAAGAAGAATGGGACAGTGACACCGATGATACTCATGTGCCAGAAAAAGCATCTGGACATGTGCTGCATGATATGGCTTGTGGTGGTGTTGCTGATAGCCCTGATGGTTCTGTTTTAACTTCATCTGTGGGTGCTCCAAATGCTTATTATCCAGTTGGTACTCTTGTTGCTGATGCTGCTGCCACTAATGTGGCTTCTCCAAGTACTATTGCAGCTTCTATGGGTACTCCATACATTACTGCTACTTCTATGGGTACTCCACTTGACAATGCAACTTCTGCAAGAATACCAAATGATGAACATGTAACTGTGGATGCACCTAATGTTTTTGCAACTTCTGTGGGATTTGCGACTGCTTCTCGTACTGCTGTGGGTTCTGCTCCTGATGCTGATGGAATGGCAGAGGATGAGGTGGACAGGCTTTTGAAGTATTTCATTGAGGATGCTGGGGACGTGGATGATATATTCAACGGATTGGGGGATTTGGCTGATACTTCTGGCCTGAATATTGATTGGGGCGATTTGTCTGATACCTCTACCCAAATTCCTGACTGGTCTAATCATTTCATTGAGATGGACGATCTAATTTGAGTTGGTTTTCAATGAAATCTTTGTATAAAGAACCTATTATGTTATTTTGCATCGTTCCAACTAAATGCTAGGAACTGCCTTAGATATTGCATATGTTATGTTTCCTTGTGTAGTTTGCCATATATTGACTCTATATATGTTGCTCTTGTTTTTTTCCTTATGTACGGATGATATATCTTACACTTGTTTGGTTATGAACAAGCTTTTGTATTGTTTAGGCTTTTTAAAGATGCCACAAGTTTTCTACTCCTTTGTAAATTCTAGATTCCAATGCAATGTTGTTTACGCTTACTATTATGCTTAGCATGTATAAATTCATCCAGTTCCATATATTTGTATGTTTATTACTGCCATTAAGTCTTAGTTTTTGTAAAGTCTTTTAAAAGTTATATAGTAGTAACAATCTTTTTGCGAGAGCATAGAATATTGGTCCGGGACCGAGTAGTAATGTATTGATGACTATACGGAATAATCTCTTTTAGTTAATGACTATACGGAATAATCTCTTTTAGTTAATGTAGCCAACCCAGATTAATGCTCTAACTGATTAATTGATTTAATGTCATGATAAATTGTTTACATTCATCCAATTCCATTGATGTATGCCTTGCTTATCTTTTGAAAGATAAAAGTATTTGGTGTATAGTTCAATGTCATCTAAATTGCGTGGAACTCTTTTTTTGTTTTTTTTTTTTTTTTGTGGGTAACAAAATTGCGTGGAACTTAGTTTAAGAGTTGTTGAATAAGCTTTGAGCTATACTTGGCCTACATTTTGGTATGTGACTATGTTAATTGTAATTCTTTCATCTTTGGCCCAAATTTGCTTGCCAAATCTTTGCTCTTGAGCAACCTAACCATCATTGTCGTAAATCCTAGTAAGTAATTTTTTCCTAAAGCCTCCCAGATTCAATTATAGTTTATTGTATTTTAGGATGAGATCAATGATCTTCAATTTAGTTATCAATTATATGACTGAGCAAATAATATAAAACAGAGATAGTATGATAATGTTAAGTATGACGAAGTGGCCCAAGTAGTTTGGATTTGTTAGTGGGACAAGTTTTGGTCTTGCCTGTTGGAGAATAAGAATTTGTGACTCTGGTTTGGCCACATCTCTCTTCAACTTTGATATGATTTTACAATTGATTATTGGTTTAACTTCTATTATTGATTGTGCAATTAAACATATAATATAATTTGGACCATTTGTAGACTTGGTCTAACCTTAGGGCATGAACTCAGTTGGACAAATTTGCAGTAAGCAAGCATCCTTCTAATCAATCATTGGAGTTGCTCTTTACATACTATTAATTTTTGGAGAAAATTCCGACATTATAGGAATTAATTAAAAGGAATTTGCTTTTCAGATTTGAAGTTTTCTCTATAACTTCTCTTGTGAGTCGTGTTCAAAAATTCCAAAAATTGCACAATTTTAACTATTGATTTATGAAGTATTTAGTTATCTATTGGTAAACATAACAAAATGTTTTTTTTTGAAAAATATATATTGAGACTAAAGTAACACCTTACATGTAAACATGTTATATATTGTAAATTAATTTAAAATGTAGCCAAAGCTAAAAGATGTACAAAGAGTTTGATCACACGTACTAGTTGCTAGTCTTTTTACCATTCGTAATAATTTATGCAATTAAAATATTTGACATCCACTAAAATATTGATCGCAAGTAGAGCTGTCAAAAGTTGACCCGATTCGAAATACCGACTCAAACCCGATTATTAACCGACCCATCTAAACCCGAAAAAATGGTGACCAAAACCCCACCTGACCCGACCTGAAACCAACCCTAGACCCGAGTATGTGAGACCCGAACATGAACTGACCTGGAGATGACTCTACCCGAATGTAACCCGTAAATTATTGACCTGAACCGAACCCGAGTTGAACCGAAATTGACCCAAACCCGTTTTAACTCGCCAAAACCCGAATTTAACCCGTCTTGTCACTAACCTGACCTGAATTCAACCCGACTCGTTCCTAACCCGACCCGAATTTAACCCAACTTCTTACAAACCCGACCTCAAATATACCCAAATTGTTATTGACCAGACCCAAATTCAACCCGACTTGTTATTAACCCGACCCAAATTTTACCAGACCTATTACTAACCCGACCCAAAAATTCAACCCAATCTGTTACTAACCCGACTCGAAATCAACACGACTTGTTATTGACCAGGCCTAAATACAACCCAAATTGTTCCTGACTCGATTTTAAATCACCTTAAATGAAATTTAGACCACTTTATTATTGTAAATCAAAGCATTTTGTCTAGGGAGACCAAGTCGGTCTAGGCCAGTAAAAGAAAGGAGCATCATCCTCAAATTTAAGAGTTAAATATAGTATATATTTATTGTATGGTCAAAGGAGATAATTATCTTCCTAAATTATAGACTATAGTTCCCTAGTATATTGTCATATATATTATAGTAAAAGAAAATAATTAGCTTGATAAAAATGATAATTATCTATTGATATTTAGTTGAACCCGAATATGACCTGACTTGGAAATGACCCGACCTGATTGTAACCTGCAAATTATTGATTTGAACATAACCCGACTTGAATCTGAGAATGACCCGACTTGAAAATGACCCAACCTTATTATAACCCGCAAATTATTGACTTGAACCGAACCCGACTTGAACCTGAGAATGACCTGACAGTAAAATGACCCGACCTGATTATAACAAACAAATTATTGACTTTAATCGAACCCAATTCAAACTCGAGAATGACCCGACCTGATTATAACCCACAAATTAATGACTTGAACCGAACTCGACTCGAACCCGAGAAATATCCTAACCCGTTTTAACCCGTGAAAACCCGAATTAAATCTGACCTATTATTCACCCGACCCGAATGTAACCCGACCTGTTATTAACCCGACCCAAACCCAATAAGTATGACCTCACGTGACCCGAATAAAGCATGCTCCGACCCGCATAGGTTATGGATTAAACCAAATTGACCCGACCTGAGTTGACCGGACTCACTTTTACCGACCCAAACCCGACCCATTTACCCAAATTGACAGCTCTACCCGAAACCTCCAAAATTTCTCAAAGAGCATGGATATCAGCCTTTAATTTTGGATTTTTTTGACTTTTTTTCACCCGTAAATAAAAATTGCCAAAATGTTTACCATGGTCCTTAATTCCCTAAGAGAGTCCAATTGGCTGGGTTGAACCATCCAATTTCCCTTTAAACGACCAATTTACCGTTTTACAACTTGCACCAATTTCATTAACTCAAGCATATACTACCACGGACATTTATGACAACATATAATGATCATATATGGTTCCAAACTGCATTATATGACCCCGAGATGTATACCCTAAGATCTCAATGATTTTCGACACCGGGCCCTAAAACATTCGAAATTTCTCAAAAAGTGTGGATTAGCCTTCAATTTTGGAATTTTTTTTTAACTTTTTTCGCCCGCAAATAAAAATTGCCGAAATTTTTACCATGGTCCTTAATACTCTCCGAGAGTCCAATTGGGAGAGTTGAACTATCCAATTTGCCTTTAAATGACCAATTTACTAGTTTACAACTTGCACCGATTTCATTCAATCAAGCCTACCACGAACATTTATAACAACATATAATCATCATAAATGGTTCCAAACGGCATTATATGACCCAGAGATGTATCCACTGAAATTTCAAGGCTTTTTGACACCGGGCCTCGAAACCTCCAAATTTCTCAAAAAGCGTGGATCTTAGCCTTCAACTTTGGAATTTTCTGACTTTTTTCGCTCGAAAATAAAAATTACCAAAATGTTTACCATGGTCCCTAATACCCTCATGGAGTCCCATTGGGTGGGTAGAACCATCCAATTTGTCTTTAAACGAACAATTTACCGGTTTACAACTTGCACTGATTTCATTAACTCAAGCCTACCACGAACATTTATGACAACAAATAATTGATCACATATGGTTCCAAATGACATTATATGACCCCGAGATGTATTCCCTAGAATTTCAAGACTTTTAGACATCGGGCACCAAAAACTCCAAAATTTCTCAAAAAGGTGGATATTAGCGTTCAATTTTTGAATTTTTTACTTTTTTCGCCCGAAAATAAAAATTGTCGAAATGTGTACTATGGTTTCTAATACCCTCCGGGAGTCTTATTGGGTGGGTGGAACCATCTAATATGCCTTTAAAAGGCCAATTTACCGGTTTACAACTTGCGACGATTTCATTAACTCAAGTCTACCACAAACATTTATTATAACGATTATATATGGTTCCAAACGACATTATATGGCCCCGAGATATATCCCCTATAATCTAAAGGCTTTTCGACACCGATCCCTGAAACCTCTAAAGTTCTCAAAAAGCGTAGATATTAGCCTTCAATTTTGGAATTTTTTTACTTTTTTTCGCCCGAAAATAAAAATTGCCGAAATGTTAACCATGGTCCTTAATACCCTATGAGAGTCCAATTAGGTGGGTGGAACCATCCTATTTGCCTTTAAACAGGCAATTTAACGGTTTACAACTTGCACCGATTTAATTACTTCAAGCCTACTACGAACATTTATGACAACATATAATGGTCATATATATATGGTTCCAAACGGCATTGTATGACCCCGAGATGTATCTCATAAAATCTCAAAACTTTTCGACACCGGGACTCGAAACATCCCAAATTTCTCAAAAAGAGTGGATTTCAATTTTGGAATTTTTTGATTTTTTTTCCCCTGGAAATAATAATTGCTGAAATTTTTACCATTGTCACTAATACCCTCGATAGTCCAATTGGGTAGGTGGAACCATCCAATTTGCCTTTAAACGACCAATTTACCGGTTTACAACTTGCACCGATTTCATTAATTCAAGCCCACCACGAACATTTATGACAATATATAATGATCATACGGCATTATATGACCCCAAAATGTGTCCAAAAAAAATCTAAAGGATTTTCGACACCGAGCCCCAAACCACCAAAATTTCTTAAAAAGTGTGGACTTCTATTTTGGAAATTTTCAACTTTTTTTGCCAGTAAATAAAATTGCTAAAATGTTTACCATGGTCCCTTATATCCTCCAGGAGTCCGATTGAGTAGGTGGAACCATCCAATTTGCATTTAAATGGCCAATTTACCGATTTACATAGCTTGCACCAATTTCATTAACTCAATCTTAACACAAACATTTATGACAACATAAAACGATCATATATAGTTCCAAACGGAAATATATGACCCCGAGATGTATCCCCTATAGTCTAAAGGCTTTTCGGCACCGGGTCCCGAAACCTCCAAAATTTCTCAAAAAGCGTGGATATTAGCCTTTAATTTTGGAATTTTTTGACTGTTTTTCGCCCGTATATAAAAATTGGTGAAATGTTCACCATGATCCCTAATATCCTCCGGGAGTCCACTTGGGTTGGTGGAACCATCCAACTTGCCATTAAACGGCCAATTTACCGGTTTACAACTTGCACCGATTTTATTAACCCAAGCCTATCACGAACATTTATGACAACATATAATGATTATTATATATGGCTTCAAACGGCATTATATGGCCCCGAGATCTATTTTAAAAAATATAAAGGATTTTCGACACCGGGCCCCGAAACTTCCAAAATTTCTCAAAAACTGTGGATATTAGCCTTTAATTTTGGAATTTTTCGACTTTTTTTCGCCCGTAAATATTGCCGAAATGTTTACCATGGTCACTAATACCCTCCAGAATCCAATTGGGTAGGTGGAACCATCCTATTTTTCCTTTTAATCGGCAATTTATCGGTTTACAACTTGCGACGATTTCATTAACTCAAGTCTATCTCAAACATTTATGACAACATATAATGATCATAAATGGTTCCAAACAGCATTATATTACCTCGAAATTTATCCCCTAAAATTTCAAGACTTTTCGACACCGGGTCCCGAATCCTCTAAAATTTCTCAAGAAGCGTGGATATTAGCCTTCAATTTTTTTAATTTTTGACTTTTTTCGCCGAATAATAAAAATTGCTGAAATGTTTACCATGATCCCTAATACCGTCCTGGAGTCCCATTGGCTGGGTGGAACCATCTAATTTGCCTTTAAACGACCAATTTAATTGCCGGTTTACAACTTGAACTGATTTCATTAACTCAAGCCTAACACGAACATTTATGAAAACAAATAATGATCATTTATGGTTCCAAACGGCATTATATGACCCCGAGATGTATCCCTTATAATTTCAAGACTTTTCGACACCAGGCCCTGAAACCTCAAAAATTTCTCAAAAAGCATGGATATTAATCTTCGATTTTGGAATTTTTTGAATTTTTTACGTCCGGAAATAAAATTTGCCGAAATGTTTACCATGTTCCCTAAAACACCTCCGGAAGTCCAATTGGGTTGGTGGAATCCATCCAATTTTCCTTTAAACGGTCAATTTACCAGTTTACAACTTGACGGATTTCATTAACTCAAGCATACTACGAACATTTATGACAACATATAATGATCATATATGGTTCCAAACGGAATTATATGACCCCGAGATGTATCCCCTAAAATATCAAGACTTTCCTACACTAGACCCCAAAAGCTCCAAAATTTTTCAAAAAACGTGGATATTAGCCTTCAATTTTGGATTTTTTTTTTACTTTTTTTCGCCCGCAAATAAAAATTGACGAAATGTTTACCATGGTCCCTAATAACCTCCGGGAGTCCAATTGGGTGGGTGGAACCATACAATTTGCCTTTAAACGACCAATTTACCGGTTTACAACTTGCACCAATTTCAGTAATTCAAGCCTATGACGAACATTTATGACAACAAATAATGATCATATATGGTTCCAAACGACATTATATGACCCCGAGATGTATCCCATAGAATTTCAAGACTTTTCGACACCTGGTCCAGAAACCTCCAAAATTTCTCAAAAAGCGTGGATTAGCCTTCAATTTTGGAATTTTTTGAATTTTTTTTGCCCGGAAATAAAAATTGCCGAAATTTTTACCGTGGTCCTTAATACCCTACGGGAGTCCAATTGAGTTTGTGAAACCATCCATTTTGCTGTTAAACAGCTTATTTACCGGTTTACAACTTGCACCGATTTGCTGGTTTATAACGGCCAATTTAATTAAGTTGTACCGAACCCAACTTGAACCAAATTGACCCTAACCCATTTTAACCCGTCAAAACCTGACTTGTTACTAACCTGACCCGAATTAAACCTGACCTGTTACAAACTCGACCCGAAATCAACCCGACTTGTTATTGAGCTGACCCAAATTCACTCGACTTGTTATTGACTCGACCTGAATTTTACCAAACCTATTACTTACCCGACCCAAAAATTAAACCCCATCTATTACTAATCCGACTCAAAATTAACACGACTTGTTATTGACCTGACCTAAATTCAACCCAAATTGTTCCTGACCCGATTTCAAATCACCTTAAATGCAATATAGACCACCTTATTATTGTTGAGAAAAGCATTTTGTCTAAGGAAACCAAGTCGGTCCAAGCCAGCAAAAGAAAGGAGCATCATCCTCATATTTAAGAGTTAAATATAGTATATATTTGTTGTATGGTCAAAGGAGATAATTATCTTCCTAAATTATAGACTATAGTTACCTAGTATATTTTCATATATATTATAGTCAAAGGAAATAATTAGCTTGATAAAAATGATAATTATATTTATACTTAGTTGAACCCGGAAATGACCTGACTTGGAAATTACCCGACCTGATTGTAACCTGAAAATCATTGACTTGAACATAACCCGACTTAAATCCGAGAATGACCCGACTTGGAAATGACCCAACCTGATTATAACCCGCAAATTATTGACTTGAATTGAACTCGATAATGACCCGAATTGAAAATGACCCGACCTGATTTTGACTTGACCCGACTTGATTCTAACCCGCAAATTATTGACTTGAACCGAACTCGACTCGAACTTGAGAATTATCCTAAACCGTTTTAACCCGTAAAAACCCTAATTAAACCCGATCTATTGTTCACTCGACTCGAATGTAACCCGACTTGTTATTAACCCGACCTAAACCCGACCCAAACCCAATAAGAAGTATGACCCGACGTGACCTGACTCAAGCATGACCCAACCCAAACCCGACCCGCATAGGCTATGGAATTAATCTGAATTGACCCGACCCATTCTTACCCGACCCAAACCCGACCTGTTTATCCGAATTGACAGCTCTAGCAACTAATGATGGTATGGTTTCATGTTTTATCATTAGTAATAATAACAATAATAATAAATCATGTCCAATATTCAATTCAATGTTTTGAAATTAAAATATATATGCATAAAAAAAAAAGGAAAAATTAGAATTAATAATCCCAACTTTCATCGATTTTGGTAGAATAATGCCAACTTTGGATTATTCTGGAATAATCCGAACTTTGGAGGGTCTTATTTTTTTTTCAATCCCTAACCGGTCAACAAAAGTCAATGACCTATTATATCAGGTCACTTGACACGTGTCAAGTCCTGATTGGTCCGAAAAAAACCCAAAAATCAGCAAACTATACCACTCATCCTCCGCTTCACCAACACACCCACCCTAACCTCCACCGCCCTACCAACCTGCCGCCCATCCCTCGTCGGCCCGCCACGCTTCCCCCATTCCCTGGCGTCGTCGTTTTCCTCTCTCCTCGAAACACCCTCCCATTCCACCACGAAAGCACCAACGAAACCCCTCCCCACTGCCAAAAACCCCAAATCTTTCCTTCCACCACTTCGAAACCCTAGCGGCTAGGGTTTTCGATGGTGGGGGAGGGGTTTTCGGCAGTTTTCGATGGTGAGGGAGGTAGTTTTAAGGGATTTTCGAGAGGAGGGAGAGGTTTCAAGGGAGGATGGTGGTTTTCGATTGAGAATTGTTGCCAAAAAAAAGAGGGACGGTGGGGGTTCATAGCACCGACGTGGGGAGGAAGAAACCGACGCAATGGGAAGGGGGTTAGGCGGTGGTCGGAATTAGGTTGTAAGGCGGTTTTTGGGGGTCGTCTGGTGGTTTTCGCTGTTTGGCTGTTGGTGGGGATTAGGGGGTTTAGGCGGTGGCGGTGGTCGGAATTATTAGGTGTTTGTGTTTTTTTTTTTAATTTTGTTTTTTTATGTTATTAATTGTTTTAGCCAATTCACGTGTGACACGTGTCACATAAAAAAAAATAAAAAAAAAAAAAACAAAATTAACCCATTCAACCGGTCACCGGTTTTTGAGATTGAAGAAAAAGAACTACCCCAAAATTCGGATTATTCTAGAATAATCTAAAGTTGGGATTATTCTAACAAAATCGATGAAAGTTGGGATTATTATTATTTCTATTTTTTCAAAAAAAAAATATTAAAATATATAAATTTGTTGGCCATCAAGTTTCACGAGTAAAGGATTTTATTTGGAGTATAATTATTAATCATTTTGTAATAATTATGATGGACTGGTGAGATATGATTTGTCGGTTGGACGTAGAGATTATAACTTGTCATCAACTTGGTAAAGATTTTAAGTAATACATCAATACATAAATAACTAGCTAGTGTTCATTTCTAGAACTCCTCTAATCTCTCCCCTTCATATTCTTCATTAAAAATCTTACTTCGTATTCAATAATGTCCAAACATGCATACGTGACCTTCTTGGCGGGTGCCCAAGGTGGTTACGTGAAGGGGGTTGTAGGCGTAATGAAGGGTCTAAGGAAGGTTAAGACAGCCTATCCGTCGTTGGTTGTGGCAGTGCTTCCTGACGTACCAGAGGAGGACCGCCGGTTGTTAATAGCTCAAGGTTGTGTTATTAGGGAGGTTCAACCGCTCTACCCGCCGGAGGGCGACAAGAATCATATGGACTTCGCTCGTGCCTACTTTGTCATCAACTATGCCAAGCTCCGTGTTTGGAAGGTAATACAAGTATACAACTATATACTACGGAGTAGTATAAAAGTTTATGTCATGTGTGTCTTGGATATACTAGCTCCGTTACATATTATTTGCAACGATTTGACATAAAGTACAGAGGAAAAAGGAGGTAGTATATATTTTTATGATGAATTCTAAACAATTATTTGATAAACTATTATCATAGAAATTGGCTTTACATTCAAATGATAGTTTACGAGTTGATCATGCTATTAATCTATATTGTGCACAATTTACATTATACTCAAGGAGGAAATACATTGAGGCTTATAGGGTTCCTCCCTAATTTTATTGTATTTTGAGTTGCGAATGTAGTATTAGATATAAAGATAAAAAGTTGTGTCACAATAATTAAGTTGTTACTCGTATATTTTTTAGTAGAAATAGGTTTAGACCGTTTTTTTTTTTTTTTTTTTTTTTTTTAAAATCCATCACTAGACTTTATTAGTACTTGTACATTTAGCACCAAGTTGTACTGAATATATTTGTTATACGCAGTTTGTGGAGTATGAGAAGATGATATTCATAGATGCAGACATGCAAGTAAATGAGAACATTGACCACTTGTTTGATCTACCAAATGGGTATTTCTATTCAGTTTTGGACTGTTTTTGTGACCCTTCTTGGGGAATGACCCCTCAATTTAAGATTGGTTATTGCCAGCACTCTCCGGAGAAGGTTGAGTGGCCGACCTCCGAGCTCGGACCACCTCCTCCCCTCTACTTCAACTCCGGCTTCTTCGTCTTTGAGCCCAATGTTCTGACTTACCTTGACATGCTTAATACATTCCAAGAGACTCCTCCCACTTGCTTTGCTGAGCAGGTATTATTAGACTCGACAAATTTTGTCCGTAACTAAAATATATGTTCCTTGAATCTTAAATCATGCTCAAAAATAATTTGGAATGGAAATTTATTATATGATCCAGGACTTCTTGAACAAATACTTGAGGGACAAGTTCAAACCACTACCAAAAGAGTACAACATGGTGATGCCCATGTTGTGGTGGCATCCAGACAAGGTGGAGTTGAGCAAGGTGAAGGTGATGCACTATTGCGCGACTGGGTCAAAGCCATGGAGGTACACTGGGAAGGAAGAGAACATGGACAGAGAAGACGTAAAAATGCTGGTGAATAAGTGGTGGGATATGTATAATGACCCTTCTTTGGACTACATCAATTATTCCTCGACTCAATTTCTCACTGAACCTGTTGTTGATTATCCAATAAAGACGTTTGTCTAAGGTCATTTCACAAGGCAAAGATCCAAAAAGTAGCATACAACGAGGTATAAACTATGTATCATGTCAAGCTACAAAAGTATGCACTCTGTATGTTGAATACACAATATCAAAGTACCGTATCAAGTATAGTTTAATTACAAGTATATTATACGAAGTAAACTAATTACGAGAAGATTAGATAAAGTGAAATGGACTAGAAAACTGGAAATTAAAGATACACTAAATATGCATGAGAACAAGTCAGAGTTTCAAAAACATTCAAACATAATTGAATTTCAATCACCAGCATTTTACCAAAAATCAAAGCTCAAAAACATCATTTAGCTATTGTTAAGACAATATCCAGTACCTGTACCACACATGGGATCTATGTCTAAGACGATGGTTCACAAGCATCTACGAAGTTTGAGCATGCCGGCCATCCAAGTATCCAACGTTGCTTTACAACTAACTTGGAGGCTTAAGTATCCGGTCAGCTATATGCATTTTCAACCAATATACTGAGAAACTATCAGTGAGAACATAGAATACTCCAGCAAGTGAAAAGTTAGCACAATGCTCCAGTTCCAACAGCTGCCAGTAACATTTCTTCTACTTGTCAAAGGACCGTGTTTTGAACACCTCCGCACACCTGCAAGCTGCAATGCACATTCGTTTCAACATAAAAATCAGCTCGAAATAGCAAGCATTTGGCTAAAAATAACATATAATCCAAAGATTCAGAAGTGCAATAGTTTCATGTGAAATTAAGTAGTTGCACATTAGATAATAGATATAGACTCAAAAATCATCCCTTAGGAAACCAAAGCCTTCTAAATACAAGAACTCTGACAACCCCCCCCCCCCCCCCCCCCCCAAAAAAAACAAAAAAAAAAAAAAACTCGAGTAAATTAAAGTAAAATAATTCTACTCCGTATTTTATGTTATCAATTGTTTTTTGACTGCATTAAATTAGACCAAAATCAATACAGTTTCATAGATCCGACAATAATATTTTAGATTATATAATCTGGCTCATAATTTTCTCCAAAAGCTGAGCTCAGATCCAGTGTTTAATACAGTTGACAGAAAAATACTTAAAAAAAAAAACTAAACTTTCTTCACATAACAAAGTGATAAACCCAATTTTTTTCAATCAACATGATGCTTTACGCACGTACTGAGGTTTAACACTAATTCACCAAATTTATTACATAATCACGCAAAAATAAGTAAAATGTCAATTTTGATTCAATCAATATTTATTAGCACTGTTGACCTCGTAAGTGAAGGAAGCAAACACAAGCATAAAGGTGGTAAATAATCCCTTTTGTTCAAACTCCAATCATTTTTATTAATCACAAGGTTTGGTTACACTAAAGTACTAAACTAACCCATATAGAATTGTTACTCTGAAAAATACAACTTCAACAGTACACATGATACTTGAACCTTTTTTTTCCAAGAAAATTGTTGCTCACCAGAAACGATATATTCCAGAATATCATACAGGAAGCTATAATATTGACCTATTGCAATTTATAGGTTCTTTTATGGGGTTGAATACTATATCAACAGATACATGGAATGCATATAGCCATTAATACTGAAGCTACTTAAGACTCTGCACCATTAACACATCCTCTTAACAGAAACAATTAAATCAGGATGACATATACAGGAAAAGCCAAAAAGGTTAATTTGATAAATCAAACTAGTAGCATAACCCGGTGGTAAATAACATCACTGGTGGCTTATTCTGACAACCTTTCCCTCTATGCAATGGTGAAGCAGAAGTAACATCATGGCGAAGGATTCTAATGAAAAGATAAATATATCTAGATCAAGGGAGGAAGCAAAAGCTTTAAAGTTAAACGCATTTGCATGCACCTAAATCATCATTTTTAAACATTTTAACCAAGGTGTTGAATCTCTCTTACAATCGTAAGAGGATCAGTTTTCACAATAGAGTCACTTGGAATTAACACTGTTCACAAGAATAGCTGCAGGTAGCAGGACTGTATAGTATCTTTCTGGAATTATATTAGATTTTCAAGCCTTCAAAAGCTTATATAGACTGAGCTACTGGCCAACTGCTACCAATTTAAAATAATATAAACAGGAAGGTGGTTGCAAAATCATTTAGTAAAAGAAAAGACCAAAACATCAACCTGTCATGTTTTAGTTTTATTTAAGCTAATCAATGATTACAAGATTACAGGAAATCAAAGGTAAGTCCAACCACCAAGATTTAGAGGATGAATGGGAATGGTAAATGACTAGATGCTTCATAAATTGATAATATCAACTGTCTTTAGTTCTAAACTTCTAATACGAAGTACTCGGTAAGCAAATACTGAAATTACAACTTATGGTAAAATATGCTTCTATGTTAGAAAGGAAAAGAGTTGCTCATCCCTGTATCAACTATAAATAATTTACAGCAACTTCCCTAAGATTGTCAACAAACCATAGTAACCATCTTCAATGAAATTCTAGCAAATGTAACATTGATCAAGAAATCAGAGGTCCACATTAAAAAAAGGACATGTATGTGACACACAGAACATAATGAGCCACAAACCTTAATCTCGGGGTCTACCCACCCCCCTCCCCCACTTATGAAATACATACAAGTTTATTTCTACTCATTGTTAAGAAACAAACTATGTCTTGCAATCAAACCTACCAAATTACAAGGAAATGATATTGACAATATTAATAGATGTTTTAGTGGAAATTCTAAAATTTAAAGACACCCATTACCTTATGCGCTGACTTGCAGCTAGCAGCATTGGACCTTGACGACGACGTCATCTTTAGCGATCCAACTGTAGAGCCGGTCAGCTGAGCATAAACTTCATGGACTTCCTCAAAAGGCAAAACAAACTTTTTCAAGAAGTTAGCCTCAGTCAAGACAGAAGCACCAGAAAGACGGTAATGTTTTTTTATCAGCCTTTTCTCCCTCAAAACCTGTAAGACTCGGTGTCTAGGCAATAACCTCTTCTCTATGCTACAAGAGAATAACGACTGAAAACCTGGGCAAGCCGGTTTATAGCCCAGCTGGTTTATCAGAAAATCCAATTTTTCCGTAATTATTTCCTCTTTCAATGTCAAGCACAAAGGATGTCGCCTAATCAAATCCTTGACATTAGATTGGGTCCATCCAAAGCTCTTAAAAATTTCACATTTATCGTCAATATTCTTATCACTAGAAACAGCAACAGATTGTATTCCATAGAAAAACATCTTAGAATCTCGAGGAATCCCCAACTTTTTTTCAACCCTAATCAAGTTTTTTCGAAACAAGTCTGTGTTCATACTGAAAACACCAGGCTGATTAATAATGTATTTCTGGATTTTTCTACCAGAAATTCCACAATAACTTTGCAACAACTCAGCACTGGGAATCAAATAATAAGACGCTTTGTCAAATTGAAGTCAACCCAATCGTTTCATGACTCAAACAACACTCTGATCACTACCCAAAATAGTCCTAAAAGCATCTATTGCAGGACCCAAACGTTGGCGCAACATTGAAGGATTCCATACAACAGTTTGAACAAGATCAGACCCAGATAAACCCAGATCATTAAGAAGCTTAATTTTGGGTTTTAGGGTTTTACTAACCCCAGAAACTAAAATCAGGGGTTCATGACATACAATTATCCTAATATCAGATTGCTGAAAACCAATTTGCGTTAAGAATTGAACAACAGAATTAGCATTTTTCACCCAATTCGCCTGTCCACTTTCCCGCCGACTTGCTAGTGTAGCGGAAGTAGAGAGAGATTGGTCGTTGGAAAAACCCAGTTATCAACCAAGAAATTCGCAAATGAAGAAGATGAAGAAGTAGTATTACCTTCATTTGATGAAGAAGATGTTGAAATGCGTCGAAAACCAGGCATGAAGAAGTAGTTGTAGAGGCATCGGAAGCCATTGACACTGCCATTGGACTTGGAGTTGTACCAAATTTTCATCTTTTTGTTTTTCAAGCATTTCGTAAGAAATATTACACGCAACTTGTTTCTTTTCTAGTAAAAACTAGATTCACCTCTACTTTAGTGAGCAAACCAGATATCGGATTAAAATTTTAAGACCCGGATTAGTAATTATTTGTGATTGGGTCTTACAATTATAAGTCAAAATTGAAATCGGTTCAAACGGACCTAATATTAAGGAATTGAAATTGGGACGTTGAGACCAGTTTTGATAACATTATAAGTGGTGTGTTCTCTTCAGCTTAATTTCAGTTTCTAATTTCTTTCTCTTACAAACAATTTAGTTTCCCTAATTTCTTTTGATTGATTCAATAGTTAATCATTGTTTTGCTCTATAAAGATGAAGTATACTGTATACACTGTATCATGCCAAGCTATAAAGGACGGAGTATGTACCTGAATGTTGAATACACAATATTTGAGATCAATCTTAAATACAAGGGATAGATTGATTACGAGTATATTATATCAAAATAAATTTCAATAAGATAATTAGCTTGAAAGATGTTTTGGGTAATTGGGTATCGGATCCGGCTGGAATCTCGCAGATGTTAACTGATCATTTCTCGAACCTTTACCAATGTCAAGCCCCTTCTGTTGAAACTCCGGTCCTAGACTGGGAAGATTCAAAACTTCCCACTCTTTCTTCCTCTGCTTGTCAGAAGCTTATGTTACCTTTTTCGGATATGGATATCAAAGATGCTATGTTTCATATTGGTACTGACAAATCTCCAGGTCCGGATGGGTATACTGCAGCCTTTTTTAAGACCCATTGGTCACTGGTTGGTGCCTCGGTGACAGAGGCCATTCGGTTCTTTTTTGCCCATGGTTATCTTCTTAAGGAATAGAACCGTACCTTTTTTATTCTACAACACCATACAGGAAGCTATAATATTGATTTTCTGCAATTTATGGGTGCTTTTGTGGGGTTAAATACTACTTATATATCAGAAGATACATGCAAAGATGTATAGGCATCAATACTAAAGCTAGCTTAAAACTGCACCATTATTAACGCATCATCACATCCTCTTTAAAAGACACATTTTTCAGAAAGGTATAAACAGGTAAAGGGTATTTTGGTATCGCATAACCAAATGGTTAAAAACATCACTGGTGGTTTATTCTGACCAGCTTTTCCTCTATGGCATGATGAAGGCAGAAGTAACATCATGGTGAAGGTTTCTACTGAAAAGATAAATATATCTAGATCAAGGGAAGAAGAAAAAGCTTTACAGTTGGATGCATTTGCATGCACCTATTAATAATCAGCATGCACCTATTAACACCTAGTTATATCTAGATCAAGGTGTTGAATCTCCCTCACAATCATAAGAGAATCAATTTTCTCAATAGTCACTTGGGAATTATTATTGTTCACAAGAGATGTTTTAGTAAGGAAATGAGTCATTCTACTAGCCACTATTGATTTTTCTCTGATTTCAGTACTCAAAAACATTGCACAAACCAGGGCAATTTCCATCTATAGGGAGGGAAAAAAAAATTCACACAAAAATATCAGATAAAGAAAATAACCAAACAAGATAGAACAAGGAAGCAGATGCAGGAAGGAGATGATGTGCAAGCAAACTCAGTCATCCAATAACTTGCTAGGGTTTTTTTCAAAGAACCTTTTTTTACAAGCAAAGGCTCAAAACCAAGATTATCTTTCACAAATTAGCCTGCTAGCATATATACAGAATAGAAACTAAGAACAAATAGGAGTTCATACCCTTGCTCAGATGTCGAAGGTTTCCCTGTTCTCTGGGGCCTAATTCCTTTGGAGCCCCAAAAATGCTTGATGATTGGATAGAGTGTGCAGACAGCAGAGCGAAACAAGCACGACAATTGTTATCTATAAGATCTCTCAACTTATCAACTATTGCAAACCTGAATATTTGTCCCAAACCAGTTGCTGGTCAATTGCCCCAATAATCCAGTAAATAGACATATCCCATGTGTGAAGGCTACGTAGAATAGAGACTAATTTACTGGAGTCAGAGACTTAGAGTAGACTAAAATTCTAAGAAACCCTATTCCTCGGCTCCAATTTAGAGCTTTGATGCAGGCATTTGCCTCTGCTTCCTAGACACTGTTAGAAATACTAAAAGTACCCAAGCATCATGCTCACTTCTCGTGCTGTAGTCTGCAGTCCACCCTGCACCACTCCTGTTTGTGCCTAATTTCCCATGAGCTATCAAACCTAATTATGCAATCTTTTTGTTCCGCAGAGCTCCCAAACATTACCTTTTTCTTAATGCTTGTGTGTTGCCATATTTTTGGGGCAAATGATACAAACTTCTTTTTTTGAGGGCATGATACAAACTTCTTCATTATTTATAAAAATGTGTAAATTATCAACAAAAAAATTTACAGAAAGGGACATGTATTGACGCCATTAGTTGAAAATAGGCTAATAACAACTGTCACTAGTTTTAACACTTCAACTTAGAGACTACAATTTCAACTTTCGATAATATAGGCTTCTATAAGATTAGTTTGGAAAAGAGTTACACATCCCTGTATCAACTATTAATAATTGACGCCAACTTTCCCAATGAAATTGTCATAACAGTCAACAAAGCAATGATCTACTAATAAAATTCTGGCATATGTAACATTGATCAAGAAATCAGAGGTTCACATAAAAGGGACAGCATGTATTCGAAACACCAAATCCCAAACCTATTAGTAAGAAACTCGGTATCTACCTCCCCCACCCCTCCCCCCCCCCCCCCCCCCCCCCCGCCATATTATACATACAACTTAACATCTACTCATTGTTAAGCAACAAAGTAATGCTGTTGCAATTAAACCTTCCCAAAAATGTCTAACAATAAGTTAATAGCAACCTTACGGATTTGTTTCCAACATACATAAGTAATGACTGTTACACGAACAAGGAAAAGATACTGAGAGAATATTGATAGATATTATGAAAAAAAAATAAAAAATCTAAAATTTAACAAGGCCTAATACCTTATGGCACTGACTTGCATCTAGCAGCATTAGAACGAACTCGAAGACATCTTCAGACTTCAGATTTGGCCTTTTACTCTTCCTGCAACGAGCGATTCAACTGTGGAGCCTGTAAGCTGAGCATACACTTCATGGATTTCCTCAAAAGGCAAAATAAACTTTTTCAAAAAGTTAGCCTCGGTCAAGATGGAGGCACTAGAAAGAAGGTGATGCTCTTTTATCAGCCCTTTCTCCTTCAAAACCTGTAAAACTCGGTGTCTTGGCAATAACCTCTTCTCTATGCTGTAAGTGAAAAACGAAGCCTGGACTGCTAGGTAATGCGGCTTATAACCCAGCTGGTTTATCAAAAAATCCAATTTTTCCTTAAGCCTTTCCTCTGTCGATGTCAAGCACAATGGATTTCGCCTGATCAATTCCATGACATCAGATTGAGTCCATCCAAAGCTCTTAAAAATTTCACATTTATCGTCTATACTCTGATCACTTAATGCAGAAACAGATTGTATTCCATAAAAAAACATGACAGAATTTGGAGGAATTCCCAACTTTTTTTCAACCCTAGTCAAGATTTTTTGAAACAAATCTGTCTTCATACAGTAAAGACTAGGGTGCCGAATAATGTGTTTCTGAAATTTTTCACCAGAAATTCCACTATAACTTTGCAACAACTCAACATTCGGAATCAAATTATTAGCAGCTTTTCTAAATTGAATCCGATGCGATTTATTTATCGCCGAAACAACATTCTCATCACTACCCAGAACAGTCCTAAAAGCATGAATTGCAGGACCTAAACTTTGGCGCAATATCAAAGGATTTCTTACAATAACTTGAACAAGATCAGACCCAGATAAACCCAGATCATTAAGAAGCTTAATTTTGGGTTTTAGGGTTTGGCTAACCCTAGAAAGTAAAATCCGGGGTTCATGACATACAAGTTTCCTAATATCAGATTGCTGAAAACCAATTTGCTTAAGGAATTGAATGACAGATTCAGCATTTTCAGCCCAATTGAAATTATTAACCAGCTTCGTCCCACCATGTCTCCGCCGACTAGAGAGTGTAGCGGAAGTAGAGAGAGATTGGTGGTTAGAAAACCCCAGATTATTAACCAAGAAATTTGCAAATGAAGAAGAAGTATTACCTTCATTTGATGAAGAAGATGTTGAAATGCGTCGAAAACCAGGGAGGAAGAAGTAGTTGCAGATGCATCGGAAGCCATTGGAGCTAAACCCAAATTTCGTCATTTCGTTTTCAAAATGAAGTCATTTGGAATGCTGATTAGTAATGCTGCTAGCACAAGATTTTTAGGCCCTATTGTTTAGAGCTGCCAACTTCAATTTGTTCTGCTCTGTTCTGCTCTGCTCTGCTCTGATTAAAAATAATAATCCTTCCGTTTTTAAATATTTGCTTCATTTCTATTTTTTGCACTATTCATTTATTTGACTAATGTTTGTAATTTATACCTAAGAAAAAATATAGTCATGTGGGTACTTGTTGGAATCATCTCAATGAATAAATTATTAATTTTCGATTGTTAGAAGTTATACCTATTGATAATTAAAGATATTAGTGATCAAAGATTAGCATCGGCATACGTGTCCAAGAGAAATGGAGCAAGTATTTAAAAACGGAGGGAGTACTAATAATAAAATTTGCTCTGCTCGGTTCGGCTCTGCTGAAATCTGTTCTGCCCAGAAGCTCAAAAGAACAGGGCCTTACTCCCAAATTGACATGTTTTACTTTCTCTTATTAATTTTGACTAATACTCTCTCCGTTTTTAAATACTTGCTCCACTTTTCTTTTTCGACCGTTTTTAAATACTTGCTTCATTTCCTTATTTGGAAAACTTTTATTATAATTCCTCCGTTTTTTATTTATTGCACCACTTGCCTTTTAAGGAAGTTTCACAAATATTGCACCATTTCTATTTTAGGAAATAAAATTTCTATGTTCACACTACAAATACCCAATATACCCTTACTTTTGCCACTTGATTCTTTAGCTAATGCTTAAATTACATGGATAACTTTGTAATTTTACATTTTTACCCCTCTCTCTCTTCCCTTTTCCCACTACCAAAAAAAAGTGTTACAACCTCTATGGTGCAATAATAAAAGAACGGAGGAAGTATTTAATTAATATCTCTCACCAAGTGGACCCAACAATATTAATTACATACGGAGTATTCTCTCCCCTTCAATTCTCTCCGCTACTTTTGTTTTTTTACAATTTTTTATTCTTTTACCAACCT
The DNA here is from genome assembly GCF_948465745.1 of Chenopodium album. Lineage (NCBI taxonomy): Eukaryota > Viridiplantae > Streptophyta > Magnoliopsida > Caryophyllales > Amaranthaceae > Chenopodium > Chenopodium album. Next base: position 1,092,618 of record NC_137836.1, on the reverse strand, counting down.
CACTACCTCCATATTTTATTACTTTCTTCAATTTCTTCTAAAACTCCGCACTAGAGAAATGGAGCAAGTATTTTAAAACGGAGGGAGTAATGTATTAAAAAAACAAATTGACATGAAATATTTTTTTCAAATAATATTAACGTAAGTATACTGAGTATCATCTTTCTTTCAAAAAGGAAAATTTGTCAAAAAAAAAAAAACATTTTAAATGTCTCATTTTGCATGAAAAAATCTTTTAAAAAGATCTTTGTTAAAATAAAACCAGCACGATCACTTTTTTGTTTAATGAAACCTCTCTTCTCCTTTCCGGCATTGACACGATTTTTTAGGCATTGACCCTTTATTTTACCTACTTGCAACCTATTGTTGGGTAATTAATCTTAGAGCAAACCTCCCCAAATCACTCCAATGAAAAATTAGGGCAAATCTCCCCCATATCAAATCAATTGAAAGGTAAATTAGGGTTCTTAATCTATTTCTTCCACAATTGTAGTGCTTACTTTACCATTGTAGTACTCAATCCAGTGTTCTTCTCTCTTCTCTAATACTTTTCTTTTTGTGCGTTGTTTTCTGTTCTCCAATAGTTGTGTTGTTGTTGCTAATTTTGCAGGTACAATGGTGAAGAATTATTGTGAATGTGACTTTACATAGTAAAGAATTAAGTGAGTTCAAAGCCCCAATTTTTACACTACTTGCAGTAACAATTTGATGAATTATTAACACTTACCTTAGTTTATTGTAGCAACATTACTGGCTTGCACCAAAGGACAGAGAGAGAGAAACCCAAATTGATGTGATTGCAGAGCAAAGTAATCATGGAGGAAGGAGAGAGAGCAGAGCATTCATGAAGGAGGAGAGAAAATATAGGGGGCATTAACATTTGAGGGAAATAAAATTAGGGAGTGCAAAGATAAAAAGAGTTGGGTGTAAGTAGGGAAGATGAGGGGTAAACGCTTGAAATTCTAGTCAATGCCGGAAAAGAGGGAAGAGGTTTTATTAAACAAAAAAAGTGATTGCCTCAAAAAAAAAAAAAAAAAAAAAAAAAAAAAAAAAAAAAAAAAAAACTGATCGTAGTGGTTTTTTTTAACAAAATCTTTTAAAAGGTTTTTTTCTTGCAAAATGTGGCATTTAACATGTTTTTTTTGACAAATTTTCCTATAAAAAAAAAAGGAAAATTTTTAATTTACCACTCAAAAATATACCTAATTTCTAACTTACCACCCAAATTTTTTTTTTATTTTAAATTACCATCCAATAATTTAATTATCCACTCAGATTATCACCCAATTTGAATTTCCGATGGAATTTAGTCACATGGGCCCCACTATAGTTACTTCCCTTCAATTTTTTTTTTTTCTTTTTCTTCGACTTCCTTCTCTTTCCTATTCAATTCTCCCAACCAACTCCATTTCTTATTCATTTTTAGCCCTTAATTCACACAAAAATGCCCTTTTCTTCTTAATTCTCAACATATCATCACATTAGAACCCTAATTTTGGTTTTAAAAATCTAATTGTTCTGCAAAATATTAATTCGAGGGTAGCTGGGTTTACTGGAGAAGTTAAGCCAAAGAAAAGTTAGCATCTTGGAGGATTTTGTTGGGGACCAGCTGCTTAGGTCAGTCAGAAGGCAATAGAATACTGCTTAGCCCTAATGAATTCCCCAATTAAACTGACAACAATTTCCCCCAATTTTATTCATACAAGAACCCTAATTTTTACAGATTTTAAAAGGTTACCTGAAGCGAATTGATTTTCTGTCGCAAATTAGGGTTGCTACTACTGTTGCAATTCACCTCCAATTTGTGGAATTTCTGAAGAAATTTAACATGGGATGGCAATTTCAATTAGGGGAAGTGTTTTACAGGAAGAATCGGGGAGGGAAAACTGTTAGAAAGAAAAAAATAGCCGTTTATAGCCGTTGACTGGGGCCCACGTGACTAAATTCCACCAGAAATTCAAATTGGGTGGTAATCTGAGTGAATAATTAAATTATTGGGTGGTAATTTAAAATAAAAAAAAAATTTGGGTGGTAAGTTAGAAATTAGGTCTATTTTTGGGTGGTAAATTAAAAATTTTCCAAAAAAAAATAAAATTATGTTATTTATTTAGAAATAGACTACTATGTATATAGAAGTTTCTTCAAAAAAAAAAAAAAAATATTAGACTATATAGAAGTAGTATAAAAAAGCACTAATAATGTTAGGGTTCATAATTAAGATGTCTTACTTTTTACTAAGATTATGAATTGCACTATGTTGTGCTGTGACAAACTCGATATTCATGATTTCATGTGCAATTAGGCTTTCTTAAGAGGTTTTTATTTTATTATTTTTAACATGTGAGCTTTTACGGTCCAAACACATATTCAATTCAAGACTATGCTACTCGAAGCTTCGTAAGTTGTAACAATATCCTACATAATAGTGTTTTAGTATAATATACAAAGTTTCATAAGTTAGCCTAAAAAATAAAAATCAATTTAAAAATTGTAGAATAAACCGGTGCACAATAAGTTTAAAAAATTTCACCTTGTAGATTTATTTGCATACTATCTTATCAAACTACTTTATCTCTCTTTTACAAGACAGTGCACACACAAGACAAATGCATCATTGCGTTGATATGTTTTTTTTTTTTTCCTTTACAATTGCATAAGCATAAGTGCATAACTATTCCTATTTCCGGTGGTTCTTGCCACTTCTGGCCGAAGAGCAGATCGGATTTTGACCTCGACCATCTTTAGATTGAGTTGGACCCATCTGTGAGTCATGTTCAGTTTCATGCTGATGCTTAAGCCTTAAGGTGAGATCTGTCATTATTTTCCGCATCAGACTTTTACATCTTTTTTGTAGTCTCCACTTCTTGTTCTGACTGTCAATTCCTCTTCCTCGTGAAGCGACATTTAATAATCATGCGGATAGTGCAAGTGCATCTTGATGTGTGCTTCCTCTTCCTTCCCTTTAGGTGGTTGAATACATCCTACGCATAAATAAACCCAGGAGGGTGCCGTGGATACTTGGTGATAGCTGCAAGCCTGCAACAGATGAAGTGCCTGGATCATTAATTTTATCTCCCTGAATTGCTGAAGTAGCTAGAGCATGAAGCCACAAGATTCCTGTTCCAGTGTCATTCTACTACCCACTAATGATTTTTCTTTAATTTCAATACTCAAAAACATTGCACAAAAGACAAAACAGGTCATTTTCCATCTATAAGGGAGAAAAAAGAATCTCTCACAAAAACATCAGACAATAAGAAAATAAACCAACAAGATAGAATATCAAGGAACCAACAAGATAGAATATCAAGGAAGCAGATGCAGGCAGGAGATGACGTGCAACGCAAATGCAGATATTTTACATAAATACTTACTAGTCTAAATGATGAGCAAACTCGTCACCCAATAACTTGCTAGGGTTTTTTGCAAAGAACACTTTGTTACCAGTAAAGGCTCAAAACCAAGATGAACTTCCACAAATCAACCTGCTAACACAAACAGAAAAGAAACTAATAGCAATAGGAATTCATACCCTTGCTCAGATATCGAAGGTTTCCACGTTCTCTGGGGCCTGATTCCTTTGGAGCCCTAAAAATGCTTGATAGAGTGTGCAGACAGCAGCGCGAAACAAGCACAGCAATTGATCGCCATAAGATCTCTGTCAACTTTTAGAATATTGCAAACTTGAGTATACGTCCCAACCGGCTGCCGGTTGATTTCCCCAATAATCCAGTGAATAGACATATCCCATGTACAAGGGCTATGAGAATGGAGACTAAGTTACTGCAGTCAGACACTCAGAGGGTCAGAGTAGACCAAAATTGTAAGAAACTCCATTCGGCTCCAATTGAGGACTTTAATGCAGTCCTTTGCCCCTGCTTCCCAGGCACTGTTGGAAACACTAAAAGTGCCCAAGCATCATGCTCACTTCTTGTGCTGTAGTTTGCAGTCCACCCTGCACTACTGTTTGTGCCTTTTTCCCACGAGCTATCAAACCTAATTATGCAATCTTTTTTTTGTTCTGTAGAGCTCCCGAACATTACCTTACCGCTTTTTCTTAATACTTGTTTGTTGCCATAATTTTGGGGCCAATGATATAAACTTCTTTGTTATTTGTAAAAATGTGAAAACTATCAATTTTTTAAACAGAAAGAAAAAGTACTCTAACCAAGCCTTAACCCTCACGATTTTTTAATCTAGCCTTGTAAATGTGTTAGGTACGAAGTATATAGTATATACTTGTTGCACTAGCAAAAAGTTTTTTAATTAGCACTTAGCTGACACAAATTCATATTTGGCTGTTACAGTAATATACAATGATGAACACCAACAAGGAAAAGTATTAAAATCATCATAAAAGGGAGATTGGAATGATGGAACAATGTAAAGCAGTCATCTACAATTTAATAGTAACACTCACATAAGATAAAATATGTCAAATTAAACAACCAAATCGGAAAAATAAGTTCAATTCAGATATTAGAATAAATTAGTTCAGATCAGATAACAAAAATCTACAAGACTCAAATCAGAGATTCAACCAAGTGTCAATAAAGATCCAAGATCTAGAAATCCGTTGTGTGAATAAAGGGGGAGTTTGCTCGTCTAGTCCAACTGAGTCATGTAAAACGAACGAAGACAACTGCATAGAAGGTGATCTCGAGAAAGCCCCTCCGATGGTTAAGTTAGTAAATGACGTGTAGAAAAAAAAAATCTAGAGAGACAAAAGAAATTACCCCTTAATGGTTTGGCAGATAAATATTATGAAGAATAAATGAACTGATTGGGATTAAGGCGTTAATAGGCCGTGTTTAGGGTTTCTCGGGATTTGGGCCCCGATCACCTCTTGAGAGCCCCACTGCATGGTATTTTGCTAATTTCATCGCTTAATGGAATGGGGCCTTCTTGGGGTCCAAACACAATTTGAATCTTATTATTATTATGGGGTGAGCAGGTGAGGTGGGTATCACTTATGAGATTCTTCGGGATGGGGTATAGTTAGATGACTTAGATCCCCTGTGGTATGGGGTTCCATAGTTAAAAAATTAAACCAACAATAAAGTAGATGGAATGGATTCTAACTTCATTCCAAAATATCCAACCAAATGACTCCTAAGTGAATGCACATTGGATAATGGATATAGCGTCAAAAATCATCCCAAGGGAATAAGATCTTTGAGCCTTCAACGCTGACAATAAAGGCTACTTCAAGACTAAAAGCAAAATAAATCTACTCTGTGTTTTATATTATCAATTGTTTTAATCTCGACTTTACATAAATAAAATTAGAAATGACTGCAATAAATTTGAACAAAATTAATACAGTTTTAGAGATCTGGCAATAATACCTTTGTTTATAATGTGGTTGTGGTGTATAGTTGACTCCAAAAGCTGGGCTCAACACTTCAACAAACCAAACTTCCTTCACAAAACACATAGATAGATCCCATATTCTTTAATCATCATGATGATTCAGACACGTACTGAAATGTCACATTAATACACCAAATTTACTTCATGATCTTACAAAAAACATATAATATTTCAATTTTGATTCAACCAATTAACAACACAGCCATCAAATTCCAAAAAAAAAAAAAAAAAAAAAAAAAGGAACACCAAGATACATGAGTGATGTCAAACAATTGTATGTAATTCTATATATAAAACAAATTCATGGTCAAAGCTGACTTATGGTATTACTCGTAAGAAAAGGAACTCAAGGAAGCAAACACAAGCATAAAGAAGGGAAACAATCCCTTATGTTCAAATTCCAATCATTTTATTAAACACAAGGCTCAATTACACTAAACTAACCCACAAAAAAATTGTTGCTCTGAAAAATACAACTTCCACAGCCCCAATGATACTGGAACTTTGTTGTAGGTGATATCGAATATGGTCCCACACCAGAAACAAAAAATTCCAGAATATCATACAAGAACATTGACCTATTGCAATTTATAGGTGCTTTTGTGGGGTGAAAACTACTTCCTCCATTTCTATTTAGTAGACCCATAGCAATTGGCACAATATTACCCCCAAAGTTGTCTCCACATGCACTTTCCAATGGTAATTTAGAGAATCTCTCTACCAAAAGCTTACCAAATATAGTATGGGTCAAGTAATAGACATTTCCATTTTAAGAATGTTAGTCAAGTAAATAAAAATGGAGGTAAAGACATGTAAGTATCAATACTAAAGCTACTTAAGACTCTACACCATTAATTTAAAGCATCCTCTTAAGAAACAACTTTTTCAGAATGGTATATACAGGTTAAGGATAATTTGATATTGCATAAACAAATGCTTAAAAAAAATCACTGGCGGTTTATATCGACCAGGCTTCCCGCTATGCCATGGTGATGGTTTCTAATGGAAAGATAAATATATTTAAGGGAAGAAGCAAAAGATTTGCAGTGCATATGCAGGCACCTAAAGTTGTTTTCTCAGGTGTTGAATCTCCCTCACAATTGTAAGAGAATCTTTTTTTTTTTTATTTTTTTTTATTTTATTTTTTAAACGGGGTAAGAGAATAACTTTTTATAATAGAGTTGCTTGGAATTATATTTTAAAACTGTTCATAAAATGATCTGCAGTTAACACGACTTATACTATCTTTCTGGAACAAAAGTAGGGTTCTCAAACCTAATATAATATACACAGTGAGGTGGTTACAGCATCATTATGTAGAAGAAAAGAATATAAACATCAACTTCTCATTTTTTTTTTTACTTTATCTAAGCAAATAATGATAAAAGGGTAACAGGAAATCAAAAGTTAAGTCCAACCACTGGAAATTTAGAGAAATAATGGAAACAGTAAATGCTCCATAAGTTGAAACTAGGCTAATAGCAACTGTCATTATTTTTAAAACTTCATATTAGATACTACAATTTCAGCTTTTGGTAAAATATGCTTCTATAAGATCAGTTTGGAAAAGAGTTACACATCCCTGTATCAACTATTAATAATTGAGGTCCCAATTAAATTGTCATAACAGTCAACAAAGCAACGATCTATTAATAAAATTCTGGCATATGTAATATAGATCAAGAAATCAGTGGTTCACATAAAAGGGACAACATGTATGCGAAACACCTAATAGTAATACAATGAATCCCAATCCTAGTCATGAGTGCTACACGGACAAGGAGGATATTGAGAGAATATTGATAGATGTTTGATTTTAAAAAAAAAAACCTAAACTTAAACAACACCTAATACACTATGCACTAGCATCTAACAGCATAAAAGCTTGATGACATCTTCAGATTTGGCTTGTAACTCTTCCCACAAAGTAATGCTCTTGCTATTCAACCTTCCCAACTAAAAATGTCTAAGTATTACAGCCTTACTGGTTCGTATCATTCCAACGGACATGATTCATGAGTGTTACTTGGACAAGGAAACAATATTGAGAGAATCTTGATAGATGTTATTATAAAAAAGATCTAAAATTTAATAACGCCTAATACCTTATGCACTGACTTGCATCTAGCAGCATTAGAACGAACTCAATGACATCTTCAGATTTGGCCTTTTACTCTTCCTGCTACAAGCGATTCAACTGTAGAGCCTGTTAGCTGAGCATAAACTTCATGGACTTCCTCAAAAGGAAAAACAAACCTTTTCAAGAACTTAGCCTCACTCAAGACAGAAGCACTAGAAAGAAGGTAATGCTCTTTTATCAGGCCTTTCTCCTTCAAAACCTGTAAGACTTGGTGTCTTGGCAATAACCTCTTCTCTATGCTGTAAGTGAAAAACGAAGCCTGGAATGCTAGGTAATGCGGCTTATAACCCAGCTGGTTTATCAAAAAATCCAATTTTTCCTTAAGCCTTTCCTCTGTTGATGTCAACCACAATGGATTTCGCCTGATCAATTCCATGACATCAGATTGAGTCCATCCAAAGCTCTTAAAAATTTCACATTTATCGTCTATACTCTGATCACTTAATGCAGCAACACAATGTATTCCATAAAAAAACATGACAGAATTTGGAGGAATTCCCAACTTCTTTTCAACCCTAGTCAAGAGTTTATGAAACAAATCTGTCTTCATACAGTAGATACTAGGGTACCGAATAATGTGTTTCAGAATATTTTCACCAGAAATTCCACTATAACTTTGCAACAACTCAACATTCGGAATCAAACAATTAGCAGCTTTGTTAAATTGAATCCAATGCGATTTTTTTATCACCTGAGCAACATTCTCATCACTACCCAGAACAGTCCTAAAAGCATGAATTGCAGGACCTAAACTTTGGCGCAATATCAAAGGATTTCTTACAATAACTTGAACAAGATCAGACCCAGATAAACCCAGATCATTAAGAAGCTTAATTTTGGGTTTTAGGGTTTGGCTAACCCTAGAAAGTAAAATCCGGGGTTCATGACATACAAGTTTCCTAATATCAGATTGCTGAAAACCAATTTGCTTAAGGAATTGAATGACAGATTCAGCATTTTCAGCCCAATTGAAATTATTAACCAGCTTCGTCCCACCATGTCTCCGCCGACTAGAGAGTGTAGCGGAAGTAGAGAGAGATTGGTGGTTAGAAAACCCCAGATTATTAACCAAGAAATTTGCAAATGAAGAAGAAGTATTACCTTCATTTGATGAAGAAGATGTTGAAATGCGTCGAAAACCAGGGAGGAAGAAGTAGTTGCAGATGCATCGGAAGCCATTGGAGCTAAACCCAAATTTCATCATTTCGTTTTCAAAATGAAGTCAATTGGAATGTTTGACTTTCTCTTACTTACTAATTGACATGTTTGACTTTATCTTACTTACTAATTGACATGTTACAATGTACTGTATTAAAATACAAATTGACATGGAATAGTTTTTTCAAATAATATTAACAAAGCCACAAATTTTAAAAAAAATCGGATGTACAATAAATTATTATACATCTATTACAAAGATAGCATAATATGATTAAAAGTTACCCCTGAAATGAATAAAAGTTACCCCAATATGCGTAAAAGTAACCCAATTCAAATAAAAATTATCTACGCTTTATTAGTAAAGAATCACATTTTAATTGACTAAAAATCAATTATTAGTGATTGAATGTAATTAAATTACCTCTATAACCTTTTCTTGTTATCTATTTATATAAAAATTGTATTATGTTTAAAGTTACCCAAAGAAAAGCAAAAAGTTACCCTAAAATTAGCTAAAAGTTACCCTTATACTGCTCGATGTACACTGATGTACACTGATATTAGTGTAAACCGGATGTATACAAAAGTTTTTGTAACATAGTTGTTCAAAAAAAAAAAAAAATATTACTCGTAACATATATAGTAGTTTATTAAAAAAAAAGTTTTCTTATATGGAGTATTGAATATCAAAATTTTTTTTTTAAAAAAAAAAAAAAAAAAAAAAAAAAACACTTATACTATTTTGAAGTAGTATAAAAAAGAACTAATAATGTTAGGGTTCCATATTTAAGATGTCTTACTTTTTACTAGGATTATGATTTGCACTTTGTTGTGCTGTGACAAACTCGATATTCATGATTTCATGTGCAATTAGGCCTTTTAAGAGGTTTTTATTTTATTTTATTTTTTAACATGTGAGCTTTTACAATCTAGACTCATATTCAATTCAAGACTATGCTACTCGAAGCTTCGTAAGTTGTAACAATATCCTATATAATATAGTGTTCTATAAGACTATAATATACAAAGTTTCATAAGTTAGCCTAAAAATTAAAAATCAATTAAAAAATTGTAGAATATCCTACACAATATAGTGTTCTATAAGAGAGTGCACACACAAGACAAATGCAACATTGCGTTGATATGTTTTTTTTCCTTTACAATTGCATAAGCATAAGTGCATAACTATTCCTATTTCCAGTGGTTCTTGCCACATTTGGCCGAGGAGCAAATCGGATTTTGACCTCGACCATCTTTAGATTGAGTTGGACCCATCCGTGAGTCATGTTCAGTTTCATGCTGATGCTTAAGCCTTAAGGTGAGATCTGTCATTATTTTCCACATCAGATACTTCTTTTTTGCAGTCTCCCTTTCCTGTTCTGACTATAATTCTGTCAATTCCTCTTCCTCGTGAAGCGACATTTAATAATCATGCGGACAGTGCAAGTGCATCTTGATGTGTGCTTCCTCTTCCCTTTAGGTGATTGAATACACCCAACGCATAAATAAACCCAGGAGGGTGCCGTGGATACTTGGTGATAGCTGCAAACCTGCAACAGATGAAGTGCCTGGATCATTAATGTTATCTCCCTGATTGCTGAAGTAACTAGAGCATGAAGCCACAAGATTCCTGTTCTAGTGTCATTCTACTACCCACTAATGATTTTTCTTTAATTTCAATACTCAAAAACGTTGCACAAAACAGGTCATTTTCCATCTATAGGGGAGAAAAAAGAAAAGAAATTCTCTCCACAAAAACATCAGACAATAAGAAAATAAACAAACAAGATAGAATATCAAGGGAGCAGATGCAGGCAGGAGATGAAATGCAACGCAAATGCAGACATTTTACATACTAATCACAATAATGAGTAAACTCGTCACCCAATAACTTACTAGGGTTTTTTTCAAAGAACTTTTTTTTTCACCAGCAAAGGTTCAAAACCAATATAAACTTTCACAAATTAACCTGCTAACACAAACAGAAAAGAAACTAAGAGCAATAGGAAATCATATCCTTGCTCAGATGTGGAAGGTTTCCATGTTCTCTGGGGCCAGATTCCTTTGGAGCCTTAAAAATGCTTGATGAGGGAGGATAGAGTATGCAGACAGGCAGACAGCAGCGCGAAACAAGCACGACAATTGTTGGCTATAAGATCTCTGTAAACTTTTAGAATGTTGCAAACCCGAGTATTTGTCCCTAACCGGCTGCAGGTTGATTTCCCCAATAATCCAGTGAACAAATCCCATGTGCAAGGGCTACAAGAATGGAGACTAAGTTACTGCAGTCAGACACTAGTAGACCAAAATACTAAGAAACCCCATTCCTTGGCTCCAATTTAGGGCTTTGATGCAGTCCTTTGCCTCTGCTTCCTAGGCACTGTTGGAACTTGGAAATACTAAAAGTGCCCAAGCATCATGCTCACTTCTCGTGCTGTAGTCTGCAGTCCATCTTCACCACTCTTGTTTGTGCCTATTTTCCCATGAGCTATCAAATCTAATTATGCAATTTTTTTTGTTCTGTAGAGCTCCCAAACATTACCTTACCGCTTTTTCTTCATGCTTGTGTGTTACCATATTTTTGGGGCAAATGATACAAACTTCTTCATTATTTGTAAAAATGTGAAAATTTTCAATTTTTTAAACAAAAAGAAAAAGTACTCTAACCAAGCCTTAACCCTCACAATTTTTTGATCTAGCCTTGTAAATGTGTTATGTACAAAGTATATATAGTATATACTATATATACTTTTTGCACTAGCATAAAGTTTTTTAATTAGCACTTAGCTGACAAAAATTCATATTTGGCTGTTAATCTGTTATAGTAATATACAATGATGAAAATCAACAAGGAAAAGTATTAAAATAATCATAAAAGGGAGATTGGAATGATAAAACAATGTAAGCAGTCATCTATAAATTAAATAGTAACACTGAAAAGAAATACATAAGAAAAATTATGTCAAATCAAACAATCATATTGGAAAGATAAGTTCAATTCAGACCATATCAGAAAAAATTAGTTCAGATCAAATAACTAAAATCTACAAGACTCAAATCAAATATTCAACCAAGAGTCAATAAAGATCCAAGATCTAGAAACCCGTTGTGTGAATAAAGGGGGAGTTTGCTCGTCTAGTCCAACTGAGTCATGTAAAACGAAGGAAGACAGCTGCATAGAAGGTGATCTCGAGAAAGCCCCTCCAACGGCCAAGTTAGTAAATGACGTTTAGAAAGGAAAAAAAAATCTAGAGAGACAAAAGAAATTACCCCTTAAAGGTTTGGCAGATAAGTATTATAAGGAGTAAATGAATTGATTGGGGTTAAGGAGTTTATAGGCCGTGTTTGGGGTTCTCGGGATTCGGGCCCCGATCAACTCTTGAGAGCCCCACTGCAGGGTATTTTGGTAATTTCATCGCTTAATGGAATTTGACCTTCTTGGGGTCCAAACACAACTCAATCAATCAATCAATCAAAGCCTTAATCCCAAAAGTGGACAACTGAATCTTATAATTATTATGGGGTGAGCAGGTGAGGTGGGTATCACTTATGAGATTCTTCGGGAAGGGGTATAGTTAGATCCCCTGTGGTATGGGGTTCCATAGTTAAAAAAACAATTAAGTAGATGGAATGGATTCTAACTTCATTCCAACTCGTTCCAAAATATCCAACCAAATGACTCCTAGTGAATGCACATTGGATAATGGATATAGCGCCAAAAATCATCCCAAGGGAACAAGATCTTTGGCCTTCAAGACTAAAAGCAAAATAAATCTACTCTGTGTTTTATATTGTTAATTGTTTTAATCTCAACTTTACATAAATAAAATTAGAAATGACTGCAATAAATTTGAACAAAATTAATACAGTTTCAGAGATCTGGCAATAATACCTTTGTTTATAATGTGGTTGTGGACTTGGGGTGTATAGTTGACTCCAAAAGCTGGGCTCGGATCCAGTGTATTACATACTATAGACAAAGAAACGCTTCAAAAGCCAAACTTCCTTCACAAAATACATAGATAAATCCCATTTTCTTTAATCATCATGATGATTCAGACACGTACTGAAATGTGACATTAATACACCAAATTTACTTCATGATCTTACAAAAACAAATAAAATTTCAATTTTGATTCAACCAATTAACAACACAGCCATCAAATTCCCAAAAAAGAAAAAAAAAACGATCACCAAGATACATGAGTGATGTCAAACAATTGTATGTAATTCTATATATAAAACAAATTCATGGTCAAAGCTGACTTATGGTATTACTCGTAAGAAAAGGAACTTAAGGAAGCAAACACAAGCATAAAGAACAATCCCTTATGTTCAAATTCCAATAATTTTATTAAACACAAGGCTCAATTACACAAAACTAACCCACAAAAAAATTGTTACTCTGAAAAATACTTCCACAGTACCTATGATACTGGAACTTTGCTGTAGGTGATATCGAATGTCCCACAGCAGAAACAAAAAATTCCAGAATATCATACAAGAACATTGACTTATTGCAATTTATAGGTGCTTTTGTGGAGTGAAAACTACTTCCTCCATTTCTATTTAGTAGACCCATAACAATTGGCACAATATTACCCCCAAAGTTATCTCCACATGCACTTTGCAGTGGTAATTTAGAAAATCTCTCTACCAACTCTACCAAAAGCTTACCAAATATAGTATTGGTCAAGTAATAGACATTTCCATTTTAGGAATGTTAGTCAAGTAAATAAAAATGGAGGTAAAGACACGTAGGTATCAATACTAAGGCTACTTAAGACTCTACACCATAATTTTAACGCATCCTCTTAAGAAACAATTTTTTCAGAATGGTATATACAGGTTAAGGATAATTTGATATTGCAAAAACAAATGCTTAAAAAAATCACTGGCGGTTTAAATCGACCAGGCTTCCCACTATGCCATGGCGAATAACATCAGGTGATGGTTTCTAATGGAAAGATAAATATATTTAAGGAAAGAAGCAAAAGATTTGCAGTGCATATGCATGCACCTAAAGTTGTTTTCTCAGGTGTTGAATCTCCCTCACAATTGTAAGAGAATCATTTTTTACAATAGAGTTGCTTGGAATTATATTTTAAAATAGACATACTATCTTTCTGGAACAAAAGTAGGGTTCTCAAACCTGATATAATATACACAGTGAGGAGGTTACAGGATCATTATGTAGAAGAAAAGAATTAAACATCAACTTCTCATGTTTATTTTTTTAAAATTTTATTTTATCTAAGCAAATAATGATAAAAGGGTAACAGGAAATCAAAAGTTAAGTCCATCCACTGGAAATTTAGAGAAAGAACGGAAACAGTAAATGCTCCACAAGTTGAAACTAGACTAATAGCAACTGTCATTAGTTTTAACACTTCATATTAGATACTAAAATTTTAACTTTCGATAAAATATGCTTCTATAAGATCAGATTGGAAAAGAGTTACACATCCCTGTATCAACTGTTAATAATTGACGTCCCAATTAAATTGTCATAACAGTCAACAAAGCAACGATCTACTAATAAAATTCTGGCATATGTAATATAGATCAAGAAATCAGTGGTTCACATAAAAGGGACAACATGTATGCGAAACACCTAATACAATGAATCCCAAACCTATTCACCAGTGTTACACGGACAAGGAAGATATTGAGAGAATATTGATAGATGCTTTGATTTAAAAAAAAAATAATAATAATAAATAAAATAAAAACTAAAATCTAACAACACCTAATACACTATGCACTAGCATCTAACACCATTAAAGCTTGATGACATCTTCAAATTTGGCTTTTTACTCTCCTACAAAGTAATGCTCTTGCTATTCAACCTTCCCAACTAAAAATGTCTAACTATTACAGCTTTACTGGTTATTATCATTCCAACGGACATGATTTATGAGTGTTACTTGGACAAGGAACTGATATTGAGAGAATATTGATAGATGGTATTATGAAAAAAAAAAAAAGATCTAAAATTTAATAACGCCTAATACCTTATACACTGACTTGCATCTAGTAGCATTAGAATGAACTCAATGACATCTTCAGATTTGGCCTTTTACTCTTCCTGCAACAAGCGATTCAACTGTAGAGCCTGTTAGCTGAGCATAAACCTCATGGACTTCCTCAAAAGGAAAAATAAACCTTTTCAAGAACTTAGCTTCGCTCAAGATAGAAGCACTAGAAAGAAGGTAATGCTCTTTTATCAGGCCTTTCTCCTTCAAAACCTGTAAGACTCGGTGTCTTGGCAATAACCTCTTCTCTATGCTACAAGTAAAAAACGAAGACTGGGATGCTAGGTAATCCGGCTTATAACCCAGCTGGTTTATCAGAAAATCCAATCTTTCCTTAATTCTTTCCTCTTTTGATGTCAAGCACAAAGGATTTTGCCTGATCAATTCCATGACATCAAATTGAGTCCATCCAAAGCTCTTAAAAACTTCACATTTATCGTAGATATTCGTATCACTACATACAGCGACACATTGTATTCCATAAACAAACATCACAGAGTTTCGAGAAATCCCTAACTTTTCTTCAACCCTAATCAAGAGATTTCGAAATGAATTCGTCTCCATACAGTAAATACTAGGCCGGTGAAAAACAAGTTTCTTGAGTTCATCACCAGAAATTCCCCAATTACTTTGCAACATTTCAACATTGGGAATCAAATATTTAGCAGCTTTACTAAAAGTAACTCTATTCGATATTTTTATCACCCGAACAACATTCTCATCACTGCCCAGAACAGTCCTAAAAGCATGAATTGCAGGACCCAAATTTTGGCGCACTATTGAAGGGTTTTTTAAAATAGCTTGAACAAGATCAGACTCAGATAAACCCAGATCATTAAGAACCTTAATTTTGGGTTTTAGGGTTTGTCTAACCCTAGAAAGTAAAATCCGGGGTTCATGACATACAAGTTTCCTAATATCAGATTGCTGAAAACCAATTTGCTTAAGGAATTGAATAACAGATTCAGCCTCTTCAACCCTATTGAAATCAGCAACAAGCTTCGCTCCACCAATTCCCCGCCGACAAGCGAGTGAAGCGGAAGTAGAGAGAGATTGGTGGTTGGAGAAACCCAGTTTATCAACTAAGAAGTTCGCAAATGAAGAAGAAGAAGAAGAAGAAGAAGTATTACCTTCATTTGATGAAGAAGATGTTGAAATGCGTCGAAAACCAGGCATGAAGAAGTAGCTGTAGAGGCATCGGAAGCCATTGACAGTGCCATTGGAGCTGAACCCAAATTTAATCATTTTGTATAAGTCAATTTTAGATGAACTCAACCTTCTTTTTATTGGCCTGTTACTATTCAGTAGATTAATTGAATTTTCCTGATCTCAATACTCTTTCCAGTCTTTCGTCCCAAAATTAGAGGTTGGACCGGGCCGGGCCGGGTCGAATCGGGTCTAATTTCAAACTTGGATCACGCTAAATTATTGTATTTATATATTTTTTTTGGTGCACAATTATTGTATGTATATGGATGGAAATGTAAATCGATTATTTTTTTTAGTCATGTCAAATTTTGAGACCACCACGCAAAGTATGAAAACAGTGTCGTATTAAAAAATAGTGGTTAAGTGAGACATCAACTTTATAGGTTGTGTATAGTTTTATTAATGCGTACTTAAAGATAATTGGTGGTGAGGAACTCGGAATTGTATTGAACACCATGTAAAATGAAATACGAGTAGGCACTTATTATGGAATCAGGAGAGTACATTTTATTACCAAAATACTTTTTTTTTTTTGAACGGGTAGAATAATATCATTAAATAAAAGCCATACGGCATCTACAATAATAAGGATCTGTAAACCACATATTTAGAGAAAATATCATAACTTTTACAATCAAAATCATAACTAATTTGCATATTTGGCATAGCTCATACTCCACCGCTTCAAGCTTGACGCGAGCAATGATTTTCGATGTCTTTGCATCTTTCCAAGTTGAGACCTCCGCAATCTGCGTTGATGTTTTAATCGACCGGTTGATGACAAATTCTAGACCCATAAGAATCCAAATCACCTTCCCAATTATTGTAAGAACCCTAAAAATAAAATTCTCATCCATAGATGAGAATCAAATCCCAGAAAAATTGGGAAAACCCAGAAAATTGGGACAAACTCTCACAGATGGAGAGAACAAAACAAAACAGATAAACCAAAACGTAAAACAAAACTAAAAAACTAAATTGAATTATAGAAAAAGGGTCGGAAATAGTCTAAATAGTCTAATTTCCGAAGAAATTAGACTATTTCCGGCCTACACGGCCAAGAAAATTAAAACCCTAGAAGAGAGAGGAGAGAGAAGAGAGAAAAAGGGGCGGCATTAAACTATTACCAAAATACTTGGAACAATATAGATGTGGAATATACAATGTACAAAACAAGCTTAGTGGAGATGGAAGGAATATACCTTGCGACTTTGAGGTTACAAGTTCGATCCCAACCAACTACACTGGCTTGGGAGTTGGGGATTCTTTGTTGGGTGGCTAAGTTGTGAGGGTGTTAGTTTAATAAATCGATTTTATTTTTTAGCTCTCTTAATCACTTATCAATCCGAGTAGGACCTAACCACTATGCTAACATAGTCCTACCTATATCTGGTCTTGGTTGGCCTTTCACCCCTAGCAACAAGTCATCCCTGTATTTTGCCACTCTTCTGACTACGCACTCCGTGTTCGATAGCCTGACCCTATTGATGTAAACTAGTTGTGGACTGTGGGCATAAAAAAAATAAATAAATAAATAAAAATAAAAAAAAGAGTGAAATTCCAATATTTCATCTTGGGAATCCAGTCCGACCATACCTTCACTTATGTACTCGTAATATAATTTTGCCCCATTAGATGACCCATAATCTTACTGTGAATTGGGTGTGCTCATTAGGAAAGTGTTACCCTAGCAGCCCATGGCACCTCCTAGGCCACAATGTAAGCATTCATGTGCTCACGTCCAACGAGGAAGTAACCCATTAGACAACCCTTTAAAGCCATACTATATTATTGTGTTTATACAAGTCAAAGTTTGGATCAAGTTCTATTTGGGTTGGTTTTGAATCAGGTCGGTTGAGTTATAGTTAACACCTCTACCCGCATATAATATTTTATAGTGTCAATGTTATACCTTAAAGTATTTTGATGGCAACAAAGAAAGTATGGTATTTTTGTTCCTGCTGCTATGTACATTGGATACTAGTGTTTTACTAGAGCCCATAATCTAGCCACTTTGCCAGAAAAAGGGGCCCAGTTTCTTAATTGTCCCACCCCCCCACCCCCCCCCCCCCCCCCAAAAAAAAAAAAAAAAAAAAAAAAAAAAAAAAAAAAAAAACACGCGCCCAAATTTGAATATAAATTTAACTCCTGCAAACTTGCAATAGACCTAAGTTTAACTGTTTGCGTACTGCATATTGATGCTATATGTTGTTCTGAATTGATATTCCATACTATGTATATGCATGAATGCATGACTTGTGGCAACCTTACAAAGAAGGTGCACACCCACATGTGTTGCTATGCTTGACAATATAATTGAAAAATATTCCTTCACTTTATAAAATCATCATAATAATTACACCATTCCCTTTATTGATATGGTCCTTGCCACTTTCAGGTAACAACCTAATCAGATTTTGACCTCGGCCATCTTTGATTCATCTTCTGTTTGGTGCTGATGCTTCAATGTAGGATTTGTCATTATTTTCCGTATCAGCTTAGAACATTTGTCTGTTAGGAATTTGCTTTTGATGAATTATCAGGATATTCTCCACTTCATGTTTTGACTGTCATTTCTTTTTCACCGACATTTAACAGTCATGCAGACAGTGCAAGTGCATCTTGAACTGTGCTTCCCCTTCCCGTTGGATGGTTGAAAACAAACTATGCATGAAAATACCAGGAAGGGGTGCTTTGGATGCTTTGTGGTAGCTGCAACAGATAAAGAGCTTGGATCATAAGTATTATCTCCCAAAACTGCTGCAGTAGCTAGAGCATGAAGCCAGAAGATTCCTGTTCCAGTGCTATTCAACAAGCCACTACTTTTCTTCTATTTGTAGAACCAATGCAATTAGATAGGAATTTGATGAGAAAAATGCGTCAAATAAATGTTCATTTTCACATGAATAATTCATCTTTAATTTAAGTAGGTACATTAGGCTCAGAATCAAGATGGAAATCTCATAACTAACCACCTAATACATAGAAATTAAGAACAATAGGAGTTCAAAACCTTGCTCAGACGTCGAAGGTTTCAAAGTTTTCTGGGGCCTTATTCCTTTGGAGCCCCAAAAATATTTGATGGGAGGATATAGTGTGCGAAACACAGAAATTTCACAGCCATACATATCATTATATATTTATATGTCCAAAAAAAAAAAGAGTCTGAATCAAAATTTTTAAGGAAAATGCAACTAGACACTCAACCTATGAATAATGAAATTGAAAACTTAAATGACTGGATGGATCCTGGAAATACTGAAGAAAAAAAAAAGCTAACTGAAGGCCCAAATCCTTTTCAATAGTGAGACGAGAAAAAGCCTGAATAAGCAAGGGATATTGTCTCGAGAAACACTAAACAGCAGGGGAATTTCCATCCAGTCCTACAGGTTGGCTACTAAGTATGCAACCAGGACAAAGTGTATTACATTGCATCCAAGAGACCTTCTCATTTCTTTTCCACACTTCAAATATTTCAGCACAACCAAACACTTACTATCAGATCCAAACCTTGTATGGAAACTACCTCGGTAACTCCATAGCTATCATCTCTACAAAGTGAATTATTTTTTTTAGCATTTTTTTCACCTTCCACAGAACATACTCCCCTGCACCCCCCTCCCCTCTCTCTCTCTCTCTCTCTCTCTCTTACCCTCTTCCAGTTTACAATGGTTGTCCCACTATTGGTCAATTGCCTATTTTTGTAGGCTTGTCAACTACCTTAATTATTCTTTTTGTACTTTCTAAGAATCAATGACACTGCTACACTTGATGCTTCTCCAAATAAGTTTCAGATTTCAGTGGAAAAAGTAGTTTTAGTTGGCTAAGCAATAATTTTCTGCTAAAATATAGGACTAGAAATTCTAAAATGTTAAAATATAAAGATGAAGATTTTACCCGGATGGACGGGTGGTGAAAATACTGCTCTTCCCAAAAACTGGAGGTTCCTACAAGACACACATATAACACATATATACTGAAGATGAACATAAATCCCAAGAACAGAAGTATGAAACAAACATATTAAAAATATAATTGCTTGAGCTACAATGAAAACTTATAAGCAATGTATCATAATCTGACAATTGAAAGTTTTGATATATGAATGGTGCACTGGAATATTTAATACGAAAGTATTATGATCAAGATCACTTCTCATCAATATTTAGATTTCTGTCTGTCATGGATCCAAGTAACCCACACATCAATCCGGGGTCAAACCTCAACTTGGGTCAAACCCAGCCTGGTCAACCACCTTTAGTGGTGTATACGAGGCACAAAGGAAGGAGCAAGCATGAGCAGCAACAAGCAACAGCAGCAGGGGGCATTTCTTAGCAACAAGACAAACTCCATTAACAAGAATAGAAGGAAAGGAAGGCAGCTAGTTTCTTTGTGTTCTATTTATGTTTTTCTAAATTAGCTAAGTATCACATGTTAGCCTTAAGGTCAGCTTGACCATTTTAGTATAAGTATGGTAGTATGGGTAACATAGAAGGCAGGCAGAAATTGAGTGAACCTCTTGAGAGACTTGTAGCCTCAAGCTACTAGAGAGGAGATTTGTAGCCTAAAGCTACTGAGAGATTCATAACCTCAAGTTATGGGCTATCCGTATGTAATCCAACCTTTAATCAATCAAATGTTCAAGCTTTTAGCCTTAAATTACTATTAATCGTGCTTAATTAAATCAGTAGAATTCAGTCCATAACACTGTCACTTGCTTGATTAAGCCAATCAATCAATCAATCAATCAATCAAAGCCTTAATCCCAAAAGTGGGGTCGGCTAACATGAACCAAATATGATTATTCCGTGTAGTCATCAACATAAATCTTTCTCCTCCATCCCTTACGATCCAAAACTTCATCCTCACGTAAATCCATGCACTTCATATCCTTCCTCACTCCTTCCAACCAAGTCATTTTTGGTCTCCCTCTTCCTCGTTTAATCCCTCCATGATCCCACTCTTCCACTCTTCGCACCGGTGCACCCACGGGTCTCCGTCTTACATGTCCAAACCAACGCAGACGATTTTCCCTTAATTTATCTGCAATGTCTGCCACACCTACTTTCTTGCGAATAACCTCATTTCTGATTCTATCTCTTAAAGTGTTTCCACACATCCACCTTAACATGCGCATTTCCGTAACCTCCATCTTTTTAATATGCTCTTTCTTAGAAGCCCAACATTCTGTACCATAGAGCAACACTGGTCTTATGGCAGTCCTGTAGAATTTTCCCTTCAACTGTAGGGGAATGCTGCGGTCGCATAACACTCCCGTGGCCGCTCTCCATTTAAGCCACCCTGACTTAATTCTGTGGGTTACGTCTTGATCAATGTCACCATTCTTCTGGATGATCGACCCAAGATACTTAAAACATTCACTCATGGTCAAATCCTTTCCATCCAAACTCACCACTTCATTGCTTGTCCCCCTCTGAGTGCCAAAACGACATACCAAATATTCAGTCTTACTCCGACTTAGCTTAAACCCTCTAGATTCCAACCTTTGCCTCCATTGCTCCAACTTAACATTAACCCCGTCCTTAGTCTCATCCACCAAAACGATATCATCCGCGAACAACATACACCATGGAACCTCATCTTGAAATGGTCTAGTTAATTCATCTAGAACCGTTGCAAAAAGAAAAGGGCTTAATGCAGACCCTTGATGCAATCCGATTGTAATAGGGAAATCTTTTGTCAACCCTCCGCATGTTCTCACATTTGTTGACACATCCCGATACATATCCTTAACTAGGTCTACATACCTTCGTGGGATACCTTTCTTCAACATTGCCCACCAAAGTATCTCTCTTGGCACCTTGTCATATGCCTTCTCTAAATCAATAAAGACCATATGAAGATCTTTCTTCTTTACCCTATAAAACTCCATCATTTGTCTTATCAAATGGATTGCCTCCATAGTAGATCTCCCAGACATAAAACCAAATTGGTTATCTGAAATGCTTGTGTATGCCCTCAACCTTTGTTCAATCACCCTTTCCCACAGCTTCATAGTGTGGCTCATAAGCTTAATTCCTCGGTAGTTAGAACAATCTTGAGCGTCTCCTTTGTTTTTATAAACCGGGACCAAGGTGCTCTTCCTCCAATCTTGTGGGATCCTTGTAGCCGTCCATATCTTGTTGAAAAGGTTTGTTAACCAATCAATACCAATCTTACCCAAACACCTCCACACCTCTATCGGTACCCCATCAGGGCCAACCGCCTTCTTAGGTTTCAACTTCCTCAGTGCAATCTCCACCTCTACTCTCCTAATCCTTCGCACATACTCCATGTTGATTTCTTCATCACTCACAGAGGTATCTCCTATCACAACTCCATTACTTCCATTAAATAATTCATCGAAGTACCCCTTCCACCTGTCCTTGATGTCCTCCTCTTGCACTAGAACCATTTGGTTCTTATCTTTGACACACTTCACCATGCCAATATCCTTCCTTGCCTCTTGTCTTCTCTTTGCCATCTTATAAATGATCCTTTCTCCCTCCTTGGAATCAAGTTTTTCATAAACCTCCTGATATGCCTTTTCTTTCGCTTGACGAACAGCTGCCTTTGCCTTACTCTTAGCCTCCTTATACGCTGCAAAGGTTTCATCACTCCTACATTTTCCTAAGGCTTGATAGCATTCCCTTTTTTGCTTAATTACTGCTTTCACCTCTTCATTCCACCACGAAGTATCTCTCTGTATCGAAGTTCTTCCCCTTACTTCCCCTAAGACCTCTTTGGCCACTCTTAGGAAACAGTTCTTCATTCGTAACCAAGTCATGTCCGGATCCACCTCTCCATCCCAATCCGCTTCTTCAATTACCTTTTCTGTAAAAACCTTAGCCTTTGCATCCCTTAGGGTCCACCATCTTATCCTCGGTTCTTCTTGTCTAACTTTTTTCTTCGCCTTCTCTTTCAGACGAATAGTCATTACCAATAGCCGGTGTTGGGTGACCACACTTTCCCCTGGGATAACCTTACAGTTTAGGCAACTTTGTCTATCTATGCTCCTTGTGAGCAGGAAGTCTATTTGAGTTGCATTTGCTCCACTCCGAAAAGTTATCAAGTGTGAATCCCTCTTCTTAAACCAAGTATTAGCCAAAATTAAATCATATGATTGGGCAAAATCCATAATAGCTTCACCACCGGCGTCCCTCTGCCCATACCCAAAGCCTCCATGGACACTCCCATAGCCCTCTCGGCTCGCCCCAACGTGCCCATTTAGATCCCCTCCAATATATAACTTCTCTGAGTGGTGGACACCCTGTACCACCTCGTCTAGATCCTCCCAAAATTGTCGTTTCTCTTCCGCATCTAAACCCACTTGGGGAGCATAAGCACTGATAACATTCACAATCTCCTTGCCACATAGCAACTTCAGCCTTATCAACCTATCGTTCTTCCGATAGACCTCGATCACCTCTTTTGCCAACCTCTCATCGAGAACCACACCAACTCCGTTCCTAGCTCCACCATTCCTTGTCCTGTGGCTCGTTTCTTGCCCAACATACCATACCTTATACCCCAAAACCAAGCCTCGAACTCCTTCTCCTGTCCATCTTGTCTCTTGGAGGCACATGATGTTCACGCGTCGTCTCTTCATTACTTCTACCACTTCTGCTGATTTTCCCGTAAGAGACCCCACATTCCAAGAACCAATCCGCAAACTAAATTCCTTTCTCCCACGCTCCCTCCTGGTCCCAACTCCAGGCCCTTGCTCATTTGACACCACACTCGGGCAATGTGGCGCGTCGCTTCTGGGCGACGACCTAGCAACCCTTGCATACTTATCACTGCACCCGGGTCTGGGAAGTGCAGCGCGTCGCTCAGTAGGGAACGCCCCAATGGCACGCCCTTGCTCATTTGACACCACACTCGGGCAATGTGGCGCGTCGCTTCTGGGCGACGACCTAGCAACCCTTGCATACTTATCACTACACCCGGGTCTAGGAAGTGCAGCGCGTCGCTGAGTAGGGAACGCCCCCACGAAAATATCTGTTTGGCTCATGTGA
The DNA here is from genome assembly GCF_948465745.1 of Chenopodium album. NCBI lineage: Eukaryota > Viridiplantae > Streptophyta > Magnoliopsida > Caryophyllales > Amaranthaceae > Chenopodium > Chenopodium album. Next base: position 1,068,682 of record NC_137836.1, on the reverse strand, counting down.
ACAGAATCAAGGATTCAAGGGACAACAAAAAAGAAGTTCATATGAACAGAATCAAGGATTCAAGGGACAACAATAGCTCCCTCAACCCTCGCCCCTTTTCAAATCCCCTCGGATTTTACCCTGTTAACTAGTTTACCATTTCTTTAGGTTAATAGTCTGATGTGCACCAGATGAGAACAAATATTCAAAAAAAAAAAAAAAAAACAATTGTCCCAATCCCCCCCCCCCACCCCCAACACACACACAAGAAAAACAAGCCACAACTAAAAACCTAATACCTAAATGAATGTCTGCATAAACTATGAATAATGGAAGTTCAAGTGCACAAAGCACCAGATTTAACAGCTTCCAACCACCTGTTTTCTGTATGTACAAACTAAACACATCTGAGATGCACTTTTTTTTTTTGGAAAGGAAATCGCCTTCAAAATGCGTACAATTACCTAGGAACCCTTTTCATAGATTTTAGAGACAATGTGAACCAACGTATAGAAATGGGATGGGTTCCAGAGCTGAAACGCTTGTATGTTGAGTAACATATCAGGGAAACTGGGGTTTTTGAGCCTGCTACATACAGGTAATCATAACACTCCCAAATTCCCAATATAAGGAAGCAGGATACATTTATTGTATGCTTTATTTTTATTTTTATTTTTTATTTTTCATCTTGGCTTTATAGTGAATAAGTTATACTGTATATAACATTATTACTGCATTAATGTTCATCTAAATAAAATATGTAGTTTCAGAATCCTGGCAGTAAAACCTTGGCTTACAATCCCTTGTAGTTTAGTCCAAAACCTGGACTTAGATTCAGTCCCTTTACAATACAAAAGATAAATCGCATATTTATATTACTCATATTTTTAATTGCACATTTACTACAATTTTACAATAAGTCAACAAACAGCCTAAGACATTAAATGCATTATAGCATGATGCCTCACGTCCTCATATTTAAACAAAACAAAATAAGAAAGGGAAAGAGAGAGACATCACAAAATGCCAAGTGAATTATAAGTAAATCCATAAACCTAAACAAACCATGGTCAAAGGAAAAATTAATTAATGGAAGGAGGTAAGTAAAGACTCGCCCATGCACATGGCGAAAGTATCTAAATGATAGCTAGCAATGCAAAGTGCAGACACTAGAAATCAGTATAAGCTTCACAAGTTAAGATCTGAAACTTTGTCTTTCTCTAGCTTCAATATATTTGCTAAACGGACTCAAATTTCAAATAGCATCTAAATCATTATCATATAGAAGAACGATACACTTTTGTATGACATAAGATCCAATTAGCATAACATTAGTATGGTAAATAGAACAACAAGACCTCATATTGGCAATTATATGAAACCAACTCTCCCTAAGAAAGCAATAGGCATCACAGTCCACACTCCACATAACAACCATCTATTTTCAAAAGTAACTATAACAACATTCTAGTAAATTTAACATAGGTCATGAACTCAGAAGGATTGCATAAAGGGATACATATGGGAAAAACCAAATACAATACTCCCATACCTTTTAGCAAAAAGATCTGAGTCAAGCCCCTTTGCAAGAATTGCATTAAAATTCTACTCATTGCTCAGAACAAAGTTATATCCTGCAATCAAGCCTTCCCAATTACAATTTCCTATCAACCTTTTCTGGTTCATTTTCAAAAGGTAAGATTGCTACTCTGACAAGGAAATGATATTGTGAGAATAATGAAAGTTGTTTTGATGACAAATTCAAAGTTAACATTGCCTGATACCATCAAGCAGCATTGGAATCCGATGACACCATTGGCTTAAGTTCCAGCGCTCCTAGAAAGAGGTAGATTCTCAAAGGTTTGGCCTCTTGAAAAAAGCGACCCCAGAGTAGAACCCGTCATTTGGGCATAAACTTCATGGACTACCTCAAATGGACGAACAAACCTTTTGAAGAACATAGAGTCAGTTATGCCAATAGCACTAGAAAGATGGTAATTCCTCCTTAAAAACCCCTTTTCCTTCAAAATCTGTATGACCTGTAGTCTTGGCAATAACCTTTTCTCCAAGCTACAAATGAATAATAAAGGTTGCAATGACAAGTAGAATGGCTCGTAACCCTGTTGGTTCATCAGAAAGTCTAATCTTTTCTCGATCCTTGCCTTCGTATAACACAAACACAATGGATTTTGCTTGATCAATCTCATGACATCAGCTTGAGTCCATCCAAAGCTCTTAAACACTTCACATCTATCCTCGATATGCTTATCACTAACACGAGTCATCATGTGGAAGCCATACAAGAACATTGAAGAGCCCCGAGGAATCTTTAACTCTACTTCAACCTTGACCAACATATCTCGAAACAAATCAGTCCTCACTGCAAAGCTCTTAGGGTGCTGAATAATATAATTCTGGATTTTTTCAGTAGGAACGACACAATAATTTTGCAACAAATTAACATTCGGAATCAAATACTTAGCAGCGCAATCAAAAGAGATTCCACTGGATTGCTTCAGAACAGTAACAACATCACCATCACTACCCAAAACAGTTTTATAAGCCTGTATTGCAGGACCCAAATTTTGGAACAAAATCGAAGGATTGATCAAAATTACTTCAACAAGATCAGACCCAAAAATACCCAAATCATTAAGAATCTTAATTTTAGGTTTTAGCGTTTCACTAACCCTAGATACTAAAATCCGAGGTTCACGACAAGCAATTTTCCTAATATCAGATTGTTGAAACCCAAGTTGATTAAAGAATTGAATTACAGAATCAACATTTTCAACAAAATTCAAATCAATCTTCCCTTCTGGTACTTTATCAGCGAGCTTAGCAGCAGTAGTGAGTGAATAATACTTGGTAAAACCCAGAGAATTAACCAAGAAATGGGGCAACAAAGAAGAAGAAGAAGAAGAAGAAGAAGTAGGGTTACCTTCCTTGGTTAAAGTTGAATACAACAATGGAAGGTTCTGGAAAGTACGCATGAAGAAGAAGAGGCCTCGGACGCCATTGCAGCTGTTCCCAACTTTTATCATTTGCTTAGCTTCTTCAACCTCTCAACATTCCATGTATTTCGGCTGTTTTCGCTGATGTAGTTAGTCTATATTGGGGGTTGTTATTAGTTAACAATTAACAAGTTGAGCACTTGAGCCAAGGCCAAGCTTAAGGTAGTTCAAGCTCGACGCGAAACATTTTGGAAGTGTTCGACACTAGCTTTTGAGTACGGACATCGTTTTTAGCGGTTTGACAAGTCAAGTCATTTACCAACAAAAAATATTTTACAAGTCCGCATTTGGATCTTATGGATGTGTTTATTAGAGTAGTGATAGACTACTATCAGGTATGGGTTCGTTGTGCCCATACCAGGTGTAAAAATATAATTTCACGTAAAACTTACCCATGTTGTAAAAATGCAGTCTCTCTTCTCAATAACAGTATATAAATTATGAATAACAGTATAAAAACCAAGAATAACAATATACAAATCAATAATAACAGTATAGAAATTAATAATAACTGAGCACCGACAAAAAACTACCGGCGTCAATTTCGACCGAACTCAGCGATTCCCAGCATTAAACTCACCGTTTTTAATGGCTAGAGCCATAAGTTTGTGTCTCTTGTTTTTGGGCTATGTTTTTTTGGGTGGTTTCCGGTGATTTTTAATGGAGGTAGTTGCGTGTTTTTGGATTTCGACCAAGGTAGTAGCTGGTGGGGTGGGCTTCTTGTTGTCGGAGGTGAAGGTGTGGTGGGCGGAGGTTTGGCCGGCAATGGGAGCTATCCATGGAGGTGGGGAAAAGGGTTTAAGGAAGGAAGAAGAAGATGAGGAGGAAAGGGGAAAAAAAAAAAAAAAAAAAAAGGAAAAAGAAAAAAGAATTGTGGTATTGGGTAGTATTACCCATACCATGGTAGTGGGTAATACTTACTCGTGTTTATTAGGCTTTACTTTCTTAACCACCCTAATACAGGTAATTAACCGGAGAGTGGGGAAACAAATACATGACCTGCTAACAAGTACACATAGGAATATAGGATGATAGGAGGTTCCATAATTTCCTTCATGGATGCTTGATTTTAGATGATTGAGGCTAGCTCCTTTACGCTTCCTAGACCTGCAAAAGCAATGGAATAGTTTTTACCTTTCTTGTCTTCATCTTTAGCGCGTGCGACCTACCACATTTCTTCGACATGGATGAAAATTTGGAAGTAGTGGATGTGAAAATAGGGTGCTTTTGATTGACTTCAAGAGATGAATTGTAAGAGAGATGAAATTTGGGCAAGCACAGCCAAACTAATACCTTGAAACTTCACATCCTTGTAGAATCTTCTTACAATTTGTACATCTAATTTGATGAGTTTGTGTGAGTTCAAACAATTCCTAAATCCCCACTAACACTATACGTTACAAAAAAAACTTAGCCTAAATAATTATAGGCCATAAGCCAAGAAAAATGATATTACAACAATAAAAAAAAATTTGCTCTTCAAGGAACGTAAATTACAAGGGAAGAGAGGGTATCACAAATTATCACACTGTTGTTTATTTTCTGGTTCACATTTTCCATTACTAAGATTCCCTTGTTCCGGAGGACTAAGAGGATGATCATCGACGACTTTCCCCCCAATCTCTCCAACAGCTTGTCCTGTCAACGACGTAGAACTAGCTTGTTGCTCAGCTGTCAAGCTAGCAAGACCACTATGCTTCATGTACGCATCCAGAGGAAAACTTGCTAGTTGAAGGAGATTCGTCAAACTAGACTGAGAAGGCTTCATCTTTAAGTCTTCATCACGCTGAGGGTGGAAATTCAGGTCGAGGCTCTTGCCACTTTCAGTTAACAAACTGATTGGATTTTGTCCTTGGCCATCATTAGTTTGAGCAGGACCCACTTGCAAGTCATCTTCAGTTTCATGCTGATTCTCCGGGCAAGACTTGTTCTTTTCCGCATCAGCTTTAATATCTTTGCTAGGATTTTGCTGTTGGTGATTCTTCAGGGCAATCTCAGCTTCCTGTTCCGATTGCCGTTTCTTTTTCCTCATCATTAGGGTCTTGAAACGGCGTTTAACTGTCATGCAAACGGTGCAAGTACATGTTGATTTGTGCTTCCCTTTCCCACTAGGTGGTTGAATGCATACTATGCAAGAACAACCAGGGCGGTGCCTTGGATGTTTGGTGGTAGCTGCAACAGATGAAGTACCTGGATCATTAGAGTTATCTCCCAAAACTGCTGCAGTAGCTAGAGCATTGAGGCCAGAAGATTCCTGCTCCTGTGCCATTCGACTACCCATCACCATTCTTCTCTTCGTCGAATCTACAGGAGAAAAATATGTCAAAAAAATGTCCATCACATAAATATCTACTTCCATTTAAGTAGGTACTTCTAGGTCTCTAAGTCATCACACTATATTGTTTATCTATATACGAAGAAAAAAAATCTTTCAAACAAGAGCGCCAAGGTAATAGAGAATAAACTAGGCAAGATACAAAGATGAACTTTCATAAAATAACATGCTAATACTGTAATACATAGGAACAATAATAGCAGTCCATACCCTTATTCAGATGTCGAAAATTTTCAAGTTCTCTGGGGCCTAACTCCTCTGGAGCAGAGCAAAAACACCTACAACAACAAATGAATGAAATGTGTTGTCATCGATAGGCTTGTACACCCCACACATGAGTTTGCTCTTTTTGTACAAAGTATGTTGGCTGTTTGTTCCTAATTGTATGCATGACTGTATGAATACATAAATTACTAACCTGCTCTGGTCCCAAGCATTATCTGCACATGTCCATTTAGGAGGAAGTAAAATATCACCAGGCAATCTCCGCCACTTAGAACAATTGTCGCATTGAGCCCACTGCTCCACTACCCTAAATTAGATGTATGATAGGATAAAATTAATCAACAATGATGACGAGCCATAGGTGAATCATGCAAAGATCTTTCATATCATCAATGTCTTCAATTAAAGACAAACTAGGAGAGCACAAAAAGGTAAATTATATTGGCCGGCATACCATCTTGAACATTAAATACAAGTATCACTAAAATTACTACCCAAAGTCCCAAACCACACTTTAGCAGTTTAGCTAACAGCAAGCCCAAAAGTGTTTGCTGAGGGAGGATAGAGTATGCAGACTGCAGAGCCAAATATATGATTCTCTGTCAAAAGAAAGAATCTGAATCTGAAAATTTTTTACTTTCATGGAAAATGAAACTAGACCCTATTTCCACATATAGATATAATTATTTCAGGAGAGAAAGAACCCATCATACCAACATATAAAAGATGTGAATTGAGTTAAATCAAGTCTTAGCATCATCGCAAAGAAACATGGGGTTTTGAAGAAAAACAAGCGATCTTAACCGAAGCCTAAACAACTTATCATAACTTATAAGAGAAACCACCTGAACAAGCAAGAAAATACACCTTAAGAGACTATAACAACTCAGGAAATTCCATTCAGTCCTTGAGGTTAGCCAGAAAGTATGCACCCATATTTTACAACAGTGTTTTACTTTGCATCAAAGAGGCTGGCTCATCAGCTATGACAACAATTTGACTTGACAATGTTATACATCCGAATATTAGATTGCTACCTTTTTCTTGACGGAATTTAAAAATTTTCTGTGCAACAAAGAAATTTGTTTCTACAACTGATTTCACCAATTAAACATTCATCAAAGAGATGTAAGAATGAGTATAGCTTCTTAGTTCTTCTTACACACACCATTTATATCCTAGAAGATGGGATTAGTGACAATAACACCATTATGAAGAAGAAAGAGAAGCATCCATACTCCATTATAATACAGATATCTGCTGTGATTCACTAGTGGAGGAACAAACTTTATATTTATATATAGCCTTTCTCTATCAGATCCAGACCTTGTATAGAAACTACCCCCATCAATCCCATCATATTGAAAAGGAAAAAAAAAAGGCACCAAAGGTCATCAGCCCATCACATTAAAAGGACATATTTTGCATATTTTAACCTTCTACAGTCATACCATACTCACTCCTCTCTTCACACTGATAGTTCTACTATTGGCTAACTGAATACTTTTGTAGGTTTCAAGTCAAAAACCCTACATGTTCATTTCATCTCAAAGAACAGATATCACTGTTACACAGAAGTTGTTTGGTTGTTCCTAATAATGCTTCTCCAAATACAAAGTTTTAAGAGAAGTCCCATGGAGAAAAGCAGTTTCAGTTGGCAAATCAATATATTCATTATTCATGCTCAAAAATGGGACTAAAAATTCTAATATGTATGAAATAAAATGAAGAAGTTTTTACCCTGATGGACGGGCTGTGAAAATACTGCTCTTCCCAAAAACTGGAGGTTCCTGTAAGAAACACATGCAACACAAGTATACTGAAGATTAATACAAATCCAAAAATATTTACCCTGCTGATGGGAGGATCATTGAAACTAAAAAATTAAATAAAATAAATTTTTCTATGTTCACCTTTTTTTTTTTTTTTCTGAAAATGAATAGTTTAATAGATTTTAATCTAGGAAACAAACAAGAAATTTCCATGATAGATATTTTGTTACAAGTTTCTGCCAAAATATCTATATAATGATAGAAATCTATTAATCTAAGTATGTTGATTATAGGGTGACAGATAATCTTAATTATTTAACTAAAGCATCACTTACTTCATATTCTTCAATTTCATAATCCTCAATCACAACAACACTAGGCCTTGCACATTGCGGAGGCCGAAGCATACCCTGCACCTCCTCCCATGTCAATCTAAGTGCCAGAACATCTTGATTATCAATGAGCAACCTCTTACTCTTGGAGCCTATATTGCGACTCTTTTTCCTTTCCAGCATCATCATTGAAGTGGATAACATTCCATCTTCAGTCCGTTCATTACACTTTTCACTGCTATGCCACGGGACATTCCCACCAGCAGAATCCAGTTGTCTTGGCAAAGCATTTATATGAGTATCCGTGCTGCCCTTCATTGACTGAAGAAGGCCAGAGCAACCACTCATTACAGGTAAATTCTCAATAACACCCGAAAAGAAAGATTCACTTGAAAGAGAGGCATTACGGATGGCAGGTGATGCAGCATCCTGCTCAGGAAAAAAATTGTAAATCAATATTAAATGGTCAGATTAAGCATAAAAATTAACAATCTGTTCTCTAAGGTAAGTTGACACGCATGTCATCACAGTGAAGGCCTGCCACATGAAGCAACCTACCTGTACAGATGCAGAGTTTGATGCTTTCCGGAATCCCATAACAAGTTTCCCTTCAGGATCCATACGGCTAAAAGTCACTGCAAAAGAAGAAATGTTAACATACTTATGGCTAATAAAGCAGGATCCATCTAGAAAATCAAGATACAGAACTGGCTGGGCTGTGAGATCTTGGACACGAATTCCAGGAAAAGAAATAAAGAAAAGAAATGAGCACATCAAGATAAAGAAGACAGGAAATTAAGCATACCAGTATCACCAGCTTGCAATTGCATCGACTGTATACAGGGAGTTACACCCTCTAAAACATACATCCTGCTGTTGTTATTTGGCCAAAATCTGAACTGAAACAACCATTCCTTTCCTTTCACATCTTGAATTTTGATAGGCAGTCCCTCGGGTTGAGATATAGGAGGAAAATATGCCTGTGAAAACTCAAGTTATCACTACTAGTCTATAAAAAAGAACAAGCATGCATAGTAGACTGGCTAAAAGCCACTAAGGCAGACTTACTTCAGCGCATGCTTTAGGTAGAACCAAACGACCTATTCGACCTGCATCACTAGCACTCAAAACCTTTTCAAACAATGGAACAATTGTACAATTTGAACTTGTAACAAGTTAAGGAATGACTATGTTGCCTGGAAGAGAGGGGGGGGGGGGATTTTCAGTCAGAAATACTCAGCTACCTAATATAGCTGATTCAAAAGAAAGACAAAACGAATAAAAATAACCATGGATACTCTCCAGTTATTTGCTGTAGCTCTTGGTCTGTAATCCTTGGCCAATAACGAGGAAGCAGCTGGTGACGACCTCGACCCTCAACAGGAGGCCTTGCTACACGTATTTGTGGTATCACACTCGAATTTGTGTCCGACGCTGGAGAAAACGCCACCTTTGGTGGTGTTGGCAAAAGATTTTGAGGTGCAAATCCTTGGTGGAATGTGTCAGATATCTTTCTATGTTCCCTTTCATCAACGATTGTGCTGGATGTACCTTGTAGAGTTCCTGTTGGAACACCCAAAGTGATATTCAGGTTTGGGTGAGCTACAGCTCCATAGTTATCTTTGGCTTGCATGCTACTGGTAGAAATGTCAGGTCTAGTCTTCTGAAAAATTCCCATGGGAGATTGAGTAAAGTTTGAGATCCATGTACTTCCAGTTTGAGCAGGAGAGAGCAAAACTTCCTCTTGTTTCAGTAATCCAAAAGCTAAATTTGAGTTGGGATTCTGCATCATGGATAGTTGATTGCTCCCATTATTTTCCTTATAATTTCCAAACTGTTTCAGGCCAGCATTATTTTCTGTCACATTGCAAGGTCCAGATCCTTCACATTTCCCAGAATTTAAGCTCTGAAAAAATAAAAATGAAAGTTATATTGATAATACCATGCGGGCATGCGGTTAAATAGCACCCGTGACAAGCCACTTTAATCAAATGGGAAAACAGGATACCGAGCAGGCGAGCAGTGAAAAGGCAAAAGTTATAATGAGTTGTGTATGCAGTATAGTTTCACCATTGAAAATTTGAAACTTGTGAAAGTTCACAAAGCATAACAATTGAAGAACCGTACCACTGTACCAGTAAACACCGCACAACAGTTAATTCTCCCGTTACCCTATCTAATTAATCCACCAGTGCTCCTTATTCATCACACTCTGTCTATAAATGAACAGCAGAAACAAAAAAGGTGGCTAAGCGTAAGTGACTCAACTTACCAAACTAGGGCCTGAATTCCTTGCACAGCCAATGCACCTCACCCCACCACAATCAAGCAACTCTATCAAAGACAATGAAGCAATGCATCCACAGTGGAGTCGCTTTACAAATAAAGATTAGTCAGGCTCTTTAGAAACTAAAATCAAGCATAAGAACATGAAGGCTGAGAAGGGTACATGGTACGATTAATTCACCTTGCAACATGTAACACACTCTCTCCAACCAGAATCATCTGCATGGTATTCTTCACAGTAAATTTGTCGCTGAAATGCAGATCTGCCAATAGCACAAGTTCATTTATCCCAAGTGAAAAAAGTAAAGAACCCCATTAATGCTGTATACTAGGCATGTAGGGTTGCATATAAAAGTTAAGCATACACTACAATTACCCCGAGGCATACATTAATAGAAACACAGCATCTAAGATCATAAAATGCTGATACAGCAACAGAAGGTTGCTAAAAAGTTTAACCAGAAGATATCACACATTATGGATGAGTCCTCGTAAAAGCAGATATGGAGTAATCATTAACTATCTACTCAATAGATTGCATGGAAAGTTGAAGGCATATTTTTATGCTTATGCTTAAACGTTGGTCAAAGTTCTTAAGAAACTTAAATGCTACGGCTAAAGTGACTGCTCCACACTAAACAAGTTATTCAGCCCCCTGTCCTCACTCAGGTCTCAGGCCCAAAATGAAGAGCAAGCAGCAACTACAAAATCAACGTCAAGTTCACCTCTAGTATAATTACCAACCTCCTCAAGTTATTGAAAGTTTGGAACATATTAAATTAATAAGCAATGTGTCAACTGACGTATAGCTCTGAAAGGCCATATACATCTATAATCCTGTGGTGACTCATAACTTTGGGTAACAAATATGTAAGGTGACTGAAAAATACTCGGTCTAATTATATTTTCAAAATAACATTTCACAATTATGCATAGCAATGGAGACCATTGCACCATGCTACTATGCAGTGAGGTCCCTCCTTAATGAAGGAGACTATACCCTTTACTTCCAAGATCCTATTTCCAAAACCAGTTACATACTAGGTTGATTAAAGAACTTACGGTCGGCCTTGATTAAGTAATATGGACTGTAAATAGCCAATCATCATTGTCATTTTCATTATAATTTGTATTTCCTAGCAAACTCTATTGTACAATGTGTACGGTACTCCATTGTATGCAGTTATGCACATTGCACAGCATAAATTTTAGCTTGGTCTATAATTTAATTGTAAATCTAACTGAACATATCATCCAGCAATGGTTAATGACTTAATTAATACAAGCCAAATCTAATTTTGATTCAACATAAATATCACGTCTCTCTTTCCTTTTTCAACCCTGCACTTCAAATCAAACACAATTTTGTTTTTGGATGTACGCACAAAGGTGTACCATATAATCTCTAGTGAGCATGAATAAAAGAGCAATATATAAGCTGATCCATTACCAAAGAATCCAAAGTATCACCACTTTGGCTTTTCAGATAATATGAATTTAAACACGGGCTCAGTGAATTTCTTATGTGATAACAATTACAATCTATTTTCCGTCCTTGGCTCCTTGAGTCCTTGCATATCAATTTGTCAAATTAAGGCCCCGTTTGGTTTAATGTAAAACATTTTCAATGGAAAATTAGTTTTCATGGAAAACATATTTTCAAGGAAAAACACAATTGCAAATTAGTTTTCCTTTGTTTGGTTGCATACAAGAAAAGTCCAAGAAAAATAAAAAATAAAAGTGAAATGTAGGGATGAATGAGAGGGAAGTAAAAAAAGAGGTAAGGAGGAGAGAGGAAAATGTGGCTTCCCTTGTTTTTTGAAGGAAAATGTTTTCCATCATTAAAGATGGAATTCTCCACCCTTGAAAATTTGTTTTCCACTCCTTAACAAACCAAACAAAGGAAAATGGGAAAAAATGGAAAATTCATTTTCCATGAAAACCTTTTACATCAAACCAAACAGGGCCTAAGGGTCAATCGGAAACAACCTCTTTGTTTTCGCAGGGTTGGTAAGTCAAGTACTTCATGTATTTTAACCCCGCGCTCCATTTCCCCACCAAAAGAAAGGACCCTCTTTGGAGTCATTCAGATTAAATCGATGTCAAAACTCAGTATACTTCACTAACCACTAAAGAATCCGTCATAAGCAATATACTCAACTGAATCATCCTCCATCAGTTTGCAACACACAAAACACTTGAGCATTGATCGTATGTTATCAGTAGCAACTGATGAAAGGTAAAGGATCATTTTCAATAAACTAGAAACTAAGCAATTAAGCATCTCTTTTGCCTCAAAAATAATGCATTTCTTTTCTACTAAGTACAATAATAAGGCAATTAATAGATCAATTTTCGTACAATAAAGTACAAAAATAATAAGAATCCCTATTTATAGACATACTTTATTTGGACCAAATTATCAATTTCCCATTAAAATAAAAATTAAAACTTTATCAGGAAACAAAAATTAAACCGGAAATTAGCAGGTAAACATTTATCCACCCAAATTTATCATTTGCCAACCATATATTATAAATTTATAACATAATTATCATATGAATTGAACCAAATATATACGTAAAAATTAATAGCGAGAAATAAAAAATTGAAAAAATTAACAAATTACCCGCATTTATCGCATAAATTAGCCAATTCGCCAGATCGCAAACTCCAACCAGTTTTCCATTCAGCAGACGACGTCGTACCACACAAAATATTCATACAAGTCTTCGAACCCATAATTTATTTTCTTAATTTTTTTAATTTTTTTTTCACTCAAAACTCCAAAAAAACCTGCAAATTTCATGAAATAAATCGAACGTCGTAAACTTAAAAAAAAAAAAAAAAAAAAAAATCAAGTCTTTGAAAATTCAATCAACAAGTATTCAGTTGCTAACACACTTAAATTAACAAAAAAAAATAAAAAAAAATCAACGCAAAAATTAAAAAGTTGAAAAAGAACAAACCTTTAATTTACAGTCTTTAATTCATCTTCAAAATTGAATTAAACAGCTTTAATTATGAAGATTAATTAGAACAAAATAGGAATAATTTCGGGGAAGCAAAAACGATTGGAGAAGCAGAGTAGCATGCAGAAGTACGAGTAGAAATTAAGAGAGAAAAAAAAATGAGGAGAAAGACAAAATAAAATGGGGAAGAATGAAATGAAATGAAACAGAAAAAATTGCATGCACGATGCTTCAAGTTACGGCCAACTCTTTTTCTCTCATTTTTTGGGGGCCGTTTTTTTGGGGTTTTAGAAGATGTATTACTCGTACTAATTTCATTTCATATTAATGATATTATATTAAGTATGTAAAATATCATATTGGTATTACAAAATCACGCGTCGATTGGTAAAATTAATGTTAATTTTAAATTGGCAAAAGCTAATGAGCGCCCCGGGGCGTTAGATAAGAGAATTAAAAGTGGAAATATTAGAGTAAAATTAACATTAATTACACCGCACGACGCGTGATTTTTTCATGCATTCCTAACTTAATACCATTTCAACCAATATAATTATTCCTTATCTAACGCCCCGGGGCGCTCGTTAGCAAGATCGTTTTAAATTTAATCTTTCTACTTTTAGTTAATTTATCCAACGTCTTGGGGGCGTTTGTTAGCTTTTGACATTATATTATTATAGAATAATTATCAGGTTTCCTATTATATAGTTACTTGATTAATATAATATGGGTTATTTCATAATTTTATACTTCATATAAGTTATTCAGTCAGTGTTATTTTTTTTTTTTACGAGCAGTCATACGGTGTACATATCTGCACACAAAACATGTTGTCCTCTGAAATATCATATGAATATGTGTTATATAGTATGGAGTACTTTATTTTTTAAAATATGGAGTATTTTTAATTATAAGTGTAGTACTCCCTCCATTTTTTTTTTATAAGCTAAAATTGGAACTTTACACTATTCATATGCCAATATAGACGAAATAAAATGAATTTGTCATAATGTCTACTTACTATATAAATGTTTTTTTTCATAATTTAAACTAATCTCTTATTAAAGATATTAATGGTCAAAGTATGTGCAAATTCAACTCTTTTACCAAAAAAAAAAGAAAAAAAAAATAACAAGTTAATATTTGAATACTACCACACATCCACATATTGAAATGTATAACAAGATAACAAGGGATAAATGTTTATTTGTGTACAAGTAACAGTATACAAAAGAACTTTTTTGTTTGACTGAATAGTGAGAACGGACTTTTTCACATTTACTTAATTTCAGTTTAGTTTCAATAAGTTTATTTCAGTTCAACTTTAATCAGTTTAGCTCCTAATTTCCCTCTCTCATAAAATATTCAGTTCAGTTCAGTTCAGTTTAACTCCAATCAGTTCAGTTCAGTTTAATTCCAATCAGTTCAGTTCAGTTCAATTCAGCTTAGTTCAGTAAATATGGACATACCCTACGTATACCAAAAAACAACTAACAGTATAGAATTTACGTGGTTCACGAAGCAATATATACTTCGTATAAGGATTACACAATGCATGCATACTTGTCCTACATGCCTAAAAAGTCATTAATCAAATAGTGATCGTTAAATTAAACATGTGAAAATATATAGAGTATAGTATTCTTGAGACACTCATATATACCACAAGTTTTTTTTTTTAAGTTGGACTTAGATATTTACATACTTATGATTGTAGAACCTCTAATTATGTGATGTCATGTAATTACTCTCTGTCTCAATTTATACTGTACTATTTTTGGTTAATTTAAGTTGTCACACATAATTTCACAAGTAAAAACTCCATAGAATGTACACTCTAGTTTTGACACACTTGGCTTCATCTCTTTTCCTATTTTTTAGGTTGTATGCCATAACATCTTAGGCATGTTCTAATTGACTGAAATGAGCTGAATTGAACTTATTGGAGCTTAACTTAACTGAACTGAATATTTTATGAGAGAATGAAATTAAAATAAGAATTGAACTGAACTGAACTTATTGGAGCTAACTGAACTGAACTGAACTGAACTAAAGTGAAAATAAGCTGAAGAGAACAGACCCTTAGGTTTTTTTTCGTCCTTAGCTTAGTGAAGTTGTTATATTTTTTTTTTAATAAATCGAGTATAATTATATTGGTTAAAAGTTTCCTAAATAATGTGAATAAATAGTTACATATAAAAAAATACTTTAATCTATAGTAATAAAAGCCAAAAGGTTATTCACCAATTATTATCTACTTTGAACTAAATATAATACTTCATACTCTATTTTTTTTTCCCTCATTTCTATTATATATGTTGTGCGTATTTTCCGTGTTAAAATGTGATGAGAAACATTAAATATTTAAAACTTATGTTATAAGCTTTTTTATTTTATTTTTGAAAAAAACTTATGTTATAAGTTAATACATGTATCTACTATTATCTAATATTCTTGAAGCATAATTATATGGTTGACCCTAGACAAATATTATAAAATCCGTATGAGATTTTGCAAGATATGATTGGAAGTTATTGATTAAGACTTGTTATATATTTAAAGAATAAATCCACCAAGAAATTAAATAAAAATAATGAATAAAATAAATAATTAATGGCTAAGCAATCAAGTACTCCTTACCTTGCTTTCTTCTCAAGTCGCACGCTGAAGCTGAAAAATGAAACCACCAAACATGTTTATTATCTTCAGAATATGATAATATATATGATATCAATTTCTTCTATTAATTTTTTATAATAGAAGTGTATTTTTTATATTTAGACCTTAGAAAATAAAATTATAATGGGACAGGTAATATACAAAGATCCAATAACAGTACTAAAATATTGCGGCGCAATTATTCCCTGGCACCTGATTGTGGGCCGGAGGCCCGGAGCAGCCCGTTTTTAATTTGGACCTTCAGTCTTCTATAAGAAAAAAATATAGACATGGCCACTTTTCCATGTAAACTTAACCTTTTTTTTTTTTTTTTTTTTTTGACAGTATATGTAAATTTAACCTTATAACAAGTAAATTCCACAAAATTTAATGTCTTTATAGTTTAATTGTTAATTTACGATCTAGAAGCTTTTTGATCAAAAATTGATGATGAAAGATGGGTTCGAATAAATTCAGACATGTATTATAAGGATATGTATTCAGACAAGTAAATATATATAATAAGGGTATGTTCTCATTGACTGAAATCAGCTGAACTGAACTAAACTGAACTAAAATGAGCTGAACTGAACTGAAATGAATATTTTATAAGCGAAGGAAATTAAGAGCTGAACTGAACTGAATTTCAACGTAAGAGAACATGCCCTAAGTCATATTTTATTACGGAGTATTAATTTGATTTGGAAAATTTAGATATATGGAGGAATATGGGAGAGTTGAAGAAATACATTATACAAGCTAGCAAAAGCAAATTTGAATTGAATGAAATACGTGTAAATGGAAAGTAAAAATATCAATGAAAAATTAGTAATGTTATTTTTATTGTTTTAAAATAAAACCTCTAGCTTTATAAAAATTCAATCAATGAAGAAACCAAAGAAGTGACAAGATATAATGAATCAATGATACAAAATTTTAAAACACTATTATTATAGTAGTGGGAATTGAATGAGATTATGATTATGGCAAGGAAAATTAAAAAATTGTATCCAAATTAATGGGTGATTTAAAATTAAAATCAAATATGATAATGATGATCATATGCATTTTTCATGCACTCATGCTAATGAAGTGATGATGCCATCACCATGGAGGCATGATGAGAGAGAATCAAGTGATGAAAATATGCACGTTGAAATGAAGAACATGCATAATAGATTAATAGTATAAAGTTATTTTCACCAAAATATAAATAAATAAAATAAAATAAAGTGATGTCATGAGAATGAAGTGATGATGTTAGTAGTTTAGTTGAGCGTGCATTGCGGGCCGGGTCAGTGGGCCACCAACATTCCTTACTAGTTATTGATGTGATGCATTTATATTCTTGTCTTGTAATTGTCTATGTTTTGTGCTACCCAAATTGTCAATTTTGCAATTATTGTATTGATTAGTCTACTAATATGGATTGTGACTTGTTACCCTTTTTTTTTTTTTAATTAGATGGATAAGGAATAAGATTAATGCATGGTTGGTAGTTTGAGATCGATTATGTTACTAGTCCTGCTTTGCATTATCCGATCCTAAATAGTTTGGATTTTGGAAGTAGTGATTTAGTGTTAAAGATTAGTGGTGTAGGGTAGAGTAGATATCAATTAGAAGAGTAATAGACTTTCCATTTCACATTTCTATAGGCCAACCAAATAATAAACTGTTAACCATTGGCTCATCGATCTTTTCTACGCCATTAATTTTAAAAGCGTTTTTAAAGAAGTTAAGATGTCACGTGACACTATTCTTATTTAGTTGAGAATAAATTTCACATGTTTAAAATACATGAATTATATAGTTATTTTTTTCAAAATTATACTTTGTACATAGATAAGGATTTGAATCCTGACAAATGGGACAACTCCACCTATCTATAATAGATGAGTAGTTTAAAAAATGTGATAATTCCAGGCATCGTCCGAACCTAAAAACTAGTTTACTCTCTAAAATTAATGTTTTGTTTACTCGAATTTCACTTAATAACACTTATCTTGTCTTAGCTTATCGATCACTATATTACCTTTATCAAAATTTATACTTCGTATAACAAATCTAATCTTATGTTATGCGAACTTTTTAGCCCCTATACTTGTTCTTTCTTCTTTTTATTTTTTATTTTTATTTATTTTTTAATATTTGCAAAAGCCCGAAGTCACACGCTTTTAGAAGGTGATTAAACTAGATGTACGAGTGAAAACAACATTATTATCAAAATAATTTTAACACAACAAAGTTCAATATAACTCAATTCTTTATCAAAATTACTACACATAATAAGACTGGTTAAGCATCGATATTGTACAAAAAGAAAAAAAAAATTATACTCCCCTGGTTAGAACACCGCCCTCCCCGTTTTAGGTTCTCTACGAATGCGTGATTTTAGTTTATGTGTATTATACCACGTAATATATTTTACTTTCAGTATCTTTCTTTGTCTATTAATCTTTTCATGAGATAGGGATGCTTTTATATTCTAGTAATATTCCTTTAAATAGGAGATTATTACTAGTACTCTATACCTTTCCAATTAAAATAAAAAGCCAGGTTAAGCAAGGTACTCCCCAAAGAACGTGGAGTAGCGGTCAGGTCTAGGCGTCTAGCCAACCTACAAGCGCATCTACTCAACAATGACACAAGTCACGACCCAAAACGCCCCTGAACCCTCATTAGTGAAAACGGACAATGTATATGGGCTAGATAGCCTAAGAGGTTCACCAAGTTATCTTATTGAAGGCCATAGGCCATGACACTAGCAAAGAATAGGCTCAATGGGTTAGTCCTAGTCCAAAAACAATTGAATTGCATTACAAAGTCCAACACTTTAGTTTTGACAATCCTTATCATGAATTGAAAAATGGCCTAAGGCTCTACTGAACTCACTCCCCTTTCTATCTCTTTCTATTTCTCTGCAACTCTCAGACCAACAATGGCGGGAATAGCCACCATCAAGCTACCTTTTTCCCCTTCAATTCGCTCTTCATCAGCTTCTTTTTCATCCAACCCATCTTTCAATGGCCTTAAACATTCTGTTTCACTACCCCGCCGCACCAGATTCTCTAGTAAATTTCTCATCTTTTATTTATTTTTCTAGTAAATTTTGCTAATTTTGAAGTATTGAGTTTGAATTTCTGATTATTTTTTATGGGAATTATGTCAATTGTTTATTTATTTGTGTTTTCTTGCAGAGATTTATGCTTTGAGCAGTAATGACATTAAGGTGGGGACTAGCATTGAGGTGGATGGAGCTCCTTGGAAAGTCTTAGGTATGTTATATCCTCTCAATTTTGCTTCAATTTTCATTTTTTTCTTTTCAGTTTTTATAATTTTGGATTAATGAGAATGTAAACATATTTTTAATAATTAATGTGTTGATAATTTAGCCTTCT
Organism: Chenopodium album; assembly: GCF_948465745.1. NCBI lineage: Eukaryota > Viridiplantae > Streptophyta > Magnoliopsida > Caryophyllales > Amaranthaceae > Chenopodium > Chenopodium album. The sequence goes on along the minus strand of NC_137836.1, from coordinate 1,049,711 downwards.
TGAATTTTGTTGATTTATAGCTTTGCAAAAAATTGGGGTTTTGGACTGTATTTCTCTCTAATGCTCAATTTTACTGCTATCCCTTTCCCAATGAGAACTACTTGCCAAAGTGTTATCCTTTGTGGGATATATGTAGTTGGGATTCATTCCGAGGTCATAGACCTCATAGTTAATTAGTTACCACCCCCATGAGGCCATGACTTTTGCAACTAAGATGGTTGACACCCACAATAAGTAGCTTTTCAAACGGGATTTAATGTTAAAGACATGAATTCTTTTGATTTTGATTTCTAATATAGCTTCCCAATGGTTATCATCAATTCAATTTTAATGTCCAAATGAAAAAAGTGCATCCTTGATATTTGGTTTGGTGATTGAAGATTATAGACAATGGAGTGTGGTGAAGACGGGGTTTGGTTTGTTTTGTTATCTCGCCAAAAAGACTAGGCAATTTTAGCTGATGGACTGCCTCCCTTCATCGTCCTTCATACCTTCAAGAATGAGGGAGAAGGGAAAGTAAATTTAACGTAATACACCGTAAATTTGTATGATGATTTATGATCATTAGCTTGTGGTATTTTTTTTCGATTAGGGAGGAGGGGGGGAGCCCAGGACGCATGTAGTATGTAATATAGGGTGAATGTTTACAGGTTAACGGTGTGTTTGGATGAAATGGAGGGAAAGGAAGGGAAGGGAAATGGAGAGATGGGGTATCCTTCACTTGGATAACAAATGAGGAAGGAAGGGAGTTGGAAGGAAGAGAAATGGAGGGATTAAATTGTAGGAAATTGACCCCTTCAACAATAGAGAGATTTGGAAGGAAAACTTACCATTCTTCCCTCCCCTCCCCTTCTCCTCCCTCCCCTTCTTTTTCTTTCCCTTTCTTTATCCAAACATACTGTAACGTTTTGTTTGGATAGCAAAGAAGGAAGGAAAAGAAGGGGAGGGAAAATGAAGGAAGGGAAGGGAAAAGAAAGGGAAGGGGAGGTGAGCTCCATTTTCCCTCCAAATCTCTCCAATTTTGGAGAGATTATGGTTATTAAAGAGAGAGGGAAAATGGATCCCTCCCTCTCCTTCCCCTTCCTTCCCCCAATCTTTTACCCAAACAAGAGATTTTGTCCCCCTTCATTTCTCTTCTCTTCTTTTCCTTCCATTTCTTCCTATCCAAACAAAGTGTAAATCTTTCTGATAGCTGGTTTGCATTTATGATGCTGAATCTTCCAATTGCTTGGTGACTAGAATCATACGTAGTAGTTAAAAAATTAATTCTTTAACCTGTGAGGCTGAAAACATTTTTCCATGGATTTTGTAGAGTTTCTTCATGTGAAACCTGGAAAAGGGGCTGCTTTTGTGAGGACTAAAATGCGCAATTATGTGACGGGGAACACAGTTGAAAAGACCTTTCGAGCTGGAGTCACGGTATGTTTTCTGGATGGTCAATTTTTTTCATGGCTATGTATCTGCACATCTGTTCTTTATCCTTAGCTTTTCTCATCCTTTGAAGTGAGGACATTAACACTGCTTTGTCATGCAATCAAGAATTAAAGGTCAAACCCTTGTCCTAAAATAACAATTTTAAAAACTATTTAGGCATCACAAATTGACCTCTTCAGTCTTTACGAACTGCGTAGATGTAGATATAATGATTGGCCATGCATTTTGTGCAGGTTTGACAACTTGACGTTCACATACCAGTATTATCCCACATTTCTTATTCTATGTGACGGGGCAGAAGCAGTAACTTTTCTTCATGGTTTGGGATAGTTGAATTTGACATAATGAATCAGATTGGTGGGGGGAATACATTTTTCATCTTATGTATGTTGTTTGTTATATAAATGACTGATGAAAGGGTTCTAAATGTGTACCCTTTCTTCTTAGACTTATCTTCAATGGGGATGATTATGATGAAAATGTGTACTCATATGGGGATCCTTATATGATCATCATATGGGTAGAATCCAAAGATTCCCTATCAATAGATTATTACAAGTAAACTTATTCAAACTTTGAAAGGGGGAAAAGAAAACATGCTCCTTCCAAGTCCCTACCACTCAACCAGCACGCTTTGATGAGTGGTGTTGTATGAGCTTTTGATCTTGATCTTGTAGCCATGTCAAAGTAGCATCTCATTAGTATTGTAAACAGTAATCAATTCATTTTTTCTAATTGAAGCTTCTTGGTTGGACATAAAATTGAAATTGACAGATACCTGAAGCAAATGTATCCAAGGAAACAAAGCAATTCACATACAAAGATGGAACTATGTATGTCTTCATGGATAACGTACGTTTCTTACCCTGTAAATTATGAAATTTGCAGTGTTTTTTACATGGCTGTAGGTCACTATACTTCTTGATTAGCTACCTTAGTAGATAAAATGCTTTGATTCCTATGCATGCTTCAGTGTTGGATCATCATTGTTTTGATGCTTTACCTTTCTTATGCCTGTGCATGCTTTACTTAATCATAATAAAAAGACTGATTCTTTGTCATATACTCTATATTTTGATTCAGTGCTTTCGACTATTCAATCTCATTTTCATGTCAATGTGAGAAAGGGTGTTACTGATAGTTTTAGAGGTTGGGTGGGGGGTTTATTTATTTATTTATTCTAGTAGCTTTTTTTTTACTTCATGTTCAATTGAATATGATCTGAGCATGTAGCTTAAAGTTTTTAAATACATGACATACGGTATAGAATATTTTAGTATTATCCAAAGTTCCAAACCTTGTCAAGTTTTCCATTGCCAATATTAAGTCACTAAAACTTAATTCAATCACTTGGAATTTTGTATAACTAGTTGACATTGAACTTATGCACCCTCTTCCTCAAAGCACCTTCCTAGTTCCAGCAATGAATCTATTATGAATCGACATAACTGAACTATTTAAAAGTGATTTCCCTTCTCTCTACCTACTCTCCATTTTTAATTTTTCTGCCCCACTATTTCCTCTCTCTTATAACTAACCAACTATCTTCCTCTTTAAGCTATTCTTAACAAACTAATTATACAATATCCACACTATCTTCTATCAGGCCAGTTGTTGATTAAGAATTTAATTTCAGATGTCAATATCACAATATGTGAACTCTATTAAAAGATTCAAAACATTTCCTTTTGAGAATTAATGTGCTAGTTCTTCACTGTGAATGCTACTCTGAAGGTATGTTTGTATGTTGTGTTATACATGTAGAAGTTGCAATTGAGAAATGATTTTACACATTTTCAGACTACATATGAGGAATTCCGGCTCAGTGAGAAAGATGTTGGTGATAAGACCAAGTGGCTGAAGGAGGGCATGGACTGCAATCTGCAGTTTTGGAACGGAAAAGTAATTATCTCCACTTATTATGACTGCTGTTGTTGCTTTTGACTCTTCTCGTCATTCTATAAGTCATGACTTATAGGAAACATCAAGATTCTATTACTATGATGTGTTTACCCTTCATCTTCCCGTTTTTTTTTTTCATTAAGCATTTCTGGTATTCATCTTTTAAAAACTTTAAAAAAATCCTTATAAAGAAAATTTGTTCTTCTTTTTCTTCATCTCATTCTGTACCTCATGTGGGGAAATTTGAGGGCACATTTATCATTGGCACTTCTAGTTCAGCAAAGCTGAATTGTTTTTTGAACTACTTGCAGGCAATTGATCTTGAATTGCCCCTCATTGTGAAGCTCACTGTTATTGATACTGAACCTGGTATTAAGGGTGATTCAGCTCAAGGTATGTGCTCTAATTTACCTTTGATCCTCACTATACCAATTAAACCCACCCATTGTGCTTCCTTTCAAGTTCACAATTGAGACAGAAATGCTTGAAAGTAATGTGGGTTTTATTTATCATCCTTCAACCATGCTTGAAAGACTATTTATGCACTGGTTTCTGCAACTAATCTGATCTTGTTAAGCGTTGTGAATTGGCTATAAACCTATGCTCTATTCCCTTATCTTGCATCTGCAATTATTTGTCATAGATTCCGAGTCTTAGGAGCTGGGTAGATGCGTATATACTATTTACTTCAGTGAACTCTTCATACAAAGTATTTGAAATACATTTTATTGGTATACGCACAATTTCTTCAAGTTAACTAATAATCTGCGAGGAGAGAGGCCGAGAGGGTTGATCTGGTGGTAGCTTGTATTTGGATTTCTCTGTACTTATTCAGATTTCTGTTTACATGCAATAAGTCATTGGTATGTGTTAATACCGTAGAAGTGGGTTGATTTCTTCTTGAAATTACTCTATTTAATCTACTATTTGTTTGTGATTCTATTGCACTTTGTAGCTAGAACAAATGTTCTATTAGATGGCTATGTATTTATACCAGGTTTCGGGTAATGTTTCTTTCTTCTTAACAGTTCCATGATATTTGATTGTAGGTAGTACCAAACCAGCAACAGTTGACACTGGAGCTATTGTTAATGTACCGTTGTTCATAAATATCGGCGATGATATTATGATTGATACAAGAACAGGACAGTATAATACTCGTGCGTAATTAATGTTTCAAACAAATTTCGGCACTAATGTAATTCAATGCTTAGAGTTTTTGTTGTATTTATTTGTGTCCATATTACTGTGACGCTCTGTTCTGTAATTCAAGGTTAGGATTTTGTTCTTGATGCTATTGAGATAGACATGATGCTGTTGAGATATACATGTATGTCACGCGAATCAGTTGGGAGGATTTTGTATAAATATTGAATCAATTCAAGCTGAAATTTTCTACTGCCTGAGCAAGCCTTTCCTTTTAATGTCTGCTGACAATTAGTGCTGCATTTTACTCCGTTTGATGGTAAACTCTTGTATCAAGTGCTTCATTGTCCTGCTTTTATGAAATTATGGGCTGTTACAACTATTTTGTTCAAATTATTAAGTCATGATCTGATCATTCTTGCGAGGCAGCTTATGCATCTGGGGTACTTGTTATATTTTCGCATAGAAAAGACGCTCTTTCTCTCTTATTCAATTCTCACACAGAAAGTGCATCTCAAGGGGCTGGGATTTACAGTTTATGATGACCTTTCTGTCTCCTTCCATGAACATATTTGACATTCTCCAAAAAAAAAAAAAAAAAAAAAAAAATTAACAAATTGCAACATGCTCAATAACAACAAAACTTTCCATTTGATAGGCTGTAGTACAAGATCAATATATCAACAATCAACACTAAGTAATACTTTGTAGTAGAGAACTATACATACAGTGGTTGTGTTATGGACTTATGGAGTTATGATTATCTAATCTGTTGAGAGCTCGAGGGTATTCGGTGTGGAATTATACCAAGCTTTAATGCAGCACCATAGACGTTGCAGGCACCAAGCACAAACCCTTGCCTATTGAACTCATCAATCAAAATGTTAAAGCTAATTTTGCTGGGAAATTTACCAGCTTCACACACAAGAACTAAAATTGATAGTGCTTGGCTAATCTTCCCCTCCTTGCAGAGTCCACGAATGATTCGATTAATTGTGACCATCCTTGGAAAATAACCAGCTTCAATCATCTCTTTCGAGGTAATCAAAGCCATATCAACCTCATTTCTAATACAAAAGGTTTGAATCACCAGATAATAAGTGTCAGGAAAGAAAGAATAATCCCAACTCTTCATTTTCGCGTATACTTCATCCACAAATTTGAAGAGATCTTGTTCATTCCAAGATTTCCTGCACAAACCTCTTAACAAGGTGTTCATCATCCTTCCATCCACCTTGAAACCAACCTCGACCATTTCTTTGTAAACCCAATAAGCTGCCATAAATTTACCCCATTTCAACAACCCATGAAGCAAAGTACTGTAACTTATATAATCAGGTACACAACCGCGATCCTTCATTAGCTTCAACAACCCAACCCCTTTCCTTGGTTTCCCTTCTTTGCAATACCCATTAAAGAGAGCATTATAAGTAACCACACCCGGAGTTAATCCCATCGCGATTGCTTCCTCAAGCAGTTCCATGGCCTCACCTGACCTGCCCACTTTACACAAACCATCCATAACAGCAGTGTATGAATATATATCAGGATTAGTACTACTACTACTACTACTACTACTACTGTCTTCATTATCATTATTTCCCTTTCTCTTCAAGCTCATCAACATATCATAAGCTTCTTCTACCCTTCCAACAAAGCACAACCCTTTTAACACACAATTATAAGTTTGAACATTTGGGTTGCACCCAAGTTCACCCATCATCTCCAACACCTGAAAAGCTCTCTGAAGTCTACCTCTTGAGCATAATGAATTCACCAAGATGGTAAGAGTCACCACATTCGGTCGAAACCCGTTTTCTATCATACAGTCCAGAACTCTTTTCCCTTCATCAGGCTGATTTTTCTTACAGTAACACCTGATAAGTATAGAATAAGTCCAACAGTCTGGTGATAAACCATGCAGTGGCATTTCGTCGAACAGTTTCAAGGCAAGGTCCAACTCCTCAGCCATCACTAAACCCATTAATAAATCATTAATATAACCTATAGTTTTGGACTCACCCTGCTTCTCAATCATAGAATTAAGGATTTTAGACCTTTCTTGAGATGGGGTTGCTCTAATTTCATCAACTAATTGTTTAACTTTTGCTTTACTACTATTGTTTTCTTGGTATTCACCTTTCATTTCTGTGAAGCTTAAAGTAGATAAATTTGAAGCAGAACTATATGATTGAATTCTGAAAGTGTTGCTGAAATTCGTAACAGTGAAATTGAAGAGCGATTTAATTGAAATTTGGGATGAACAAATTGATAAATTAAGTGTTTTTGATGCAAAATTCTTGGGTTGAAGAAAATGATAGCCATTGAAAAAGAAGTGATTTTTTGTGGAGGTGTTGTTTAAGATTAACAATGGAGGAAGCAATGAGGAGCATCCCACTGAACAAGGCATGAAGATTGACTTTTTTTTAAAGGAAATACTAAAAAAATTTGGACTTTATCTTGACTTCTTGAGGTTTTTAAGTTGCTAATATGGACAAATTACATAATTTTCTATGACATATAGAGCTACTCAAGCTACATATGAGAGTTTTATATGAATGATGATGTGTAAGAAATGGTTGAGAAAATATTCCGAGCATAATTATAAGAAAATTCAATATTCATGCATCGTGTTAGACTAAACCTTTCTCAAAGTCTCACTCGAAAAAGAGAGAAAAGATAATTATCAGTACAAAAGTAATCTCTTATATTTTATACAAGGAATGAAATGAGTTTCACACAAAAGGAATAATAACTCGAAGCATTTAAAACAAGAGGATTCCATCAAAATGATAGTTACAAATTTATGAACTAGATTTATGATCATATATAGTTATGTATCATGTCACAAATAATTAATAAATTAGTCTCTAATAATACCTTACTGATTTGCTAAACCTCTTCCAAGACTTAAGATCATTATTATTGTTACTTCTACTAGGCTCTTGTTGCTCTTTCTCAACATGATGGTGATCATTTTTCCTCCCTTTCTTCTTCCAAAAAACAGGCCTAAGTAACTTCTTGACAATCTTATGCAAACCATAACCCCAAGACGTACCTCGCTTCCCTTGTTCCACCGGTTGTTGGACCAATGGTGGTGCACCCACGCCTAGGTGTGCACGAAACATCGATGTCCCTGGCTCGGACAAGCTCCTCCTTAGCATGGCTTGGTTGAGTTGAATTTCGACCGATAGACGCTCGTACTCATCAAACAATGTGCTCTTTCGGTTGTCCGTAAAATTCTTAACAGCCACTTCTATTTCGTCCATTTTTATTTTGTTACATTTGATTCTTTTGACACTCTTAGCGTATGTACTAGTACTATATAGTATAGTTGTTCACTCTTTGTTGATTCTTTGGTTTACATTGGAAGGCAACCTAAGAGAGTGTGTGTCAGATTGATTGAAATGAAATAAATGTTTATCAATCAACTTTTATTTATTTATTTATTTATTATTTATTTTTTTTATTGTTTTTATTCATCTTAACTTATATTTAGAGGGTTCTTTTCTTTACATGGAAGATGAAAGTACAATAAAGTGCAAATATATTTCATAGTTACTTTAATAATTGAGAAGTCATTAATTATGGGTTTTAAAGTTTATTTATTGGTTAGGATATTTATTAGGGAATTAATAATTAAAGTCTGGTAGCCTTCTTTGTTCTTCATCTTCTACATGAATTTAGTACTCGTAGCCTTTTTGTTCTGTCTTCTCTGTATTTAGTAGGCTAGATTTGTGTTATTCATCAATTTTTAATATGACTTTGACCGCTAACACTTCGGCTTGTTTGGTAGGAGAGCCGATACACATACAACCATTGTATGTTGTCCCTACATACGTCATTAGAAATTTGACACATTATCAGAAAAGGGTAGAAAATTAGAAGTCAAATATAAATTGGCCGTAATAAACATACTCTGTACTCCGTATTTCATAACTACTCGTACTACTTTGTTAATTTCATGTTAACTCAACATTTTTTTAAATGATTCTTAAAAGCATTTTTGTCTAGTTTGGTAAATACTTCAAATATTCTGTTTCGCAGCTTTCCTAGTACCTCATCGTTTATTTTGTACGAAGAATTTGTATAAGTACTACTCGTATTCTTTTTAGAAGTTTAACAAGCACTAAAGCAAAGAAGAATCAATTAAAGTGAGTTTTGGAATAATGATCTGGTAATTGATAATTTTGCAAATAAGCTTACTAGTATAACAATATTTATATGGGCAAGATTTTATAAGATTTTGCTCTCTGATTATGGAGTACTTTGTTGCATAGATATTGTGGACCGGGTTCATACAAGAACAATTGTGGAAAAGTTGGACAGTTTGTAACATTTACGAGCATTTTGTTTCATTAATATAGCAACCTCATTATATCAGTGTTGTTCATCAGTCACCAAGATGTCCTAGTAAGAGCTTGTTTGGTTCACCTTATTTATGCTTATCTGAACTTATCTGATCTGATCTGGTTTGGTTTGATCCGGTCTGATCTGAATATTAGATTTGACCAAACTTTGACCTTAAATGTACGGTAATTTATACGGAAAAAATATATCAAGTGGGGTCTTGTTAGATTCTTAATAATGTGTATTTTATTAATATGTGATTTTCATAATTTTTTAAATTACGAAATTAAAGGAATTTAGCGATGAAAAACTGCACATAAAACGATGATTTAATATGTAAAAATAAGGTGAACTAAACAAGATCTTCCCACAATTTTTAAAGAGGTGATGAATAGACAATAAGACAATGTTACATGTTCAATTTTTTTTTTTTTTTTATATATAAAAATATCATGTGCGTTTTATGCAACTATTAATCCACGTAAATAAAGAAGTTCCGTCAAAAAATAAATAAATAAAGAAGTTAAATTTGAAACCTTTGAAATGGCTTAATTAGCTACAAGGCTACAACTAGAAGCCAATTTCATTTCTTATATTTATGTGTGGTAAAATTGCTATAACTTAAGAAAAATAAATATTACTTCATACATATTAAAATATACTAGTATAGTTCCCGTGCGATGCACAGTTTAAAAATCAAAATTTTAATTTCATAAAAACGAAACAAAAATAATTCAATTAGTAAAAATCGACATATTTACATTAACAAATTAATTATTAAAATTCTATTCACCAATCACCACAATAATGGTCAATATATTTTTTACGTTATGTGATATGAAAATTATTTTATTGTTGCTATTTTATTCCTTTTCATTTTTTATATTGTTATTTTATTGATTAAAAATGAATAAAATATGCACTACACAAGCTAAGGAAAGTCGTTTCCTGTTACCCGTAGTCTATAGAGGAATTCAAAACTAAAATTTTATCGTCATATTAATCGGTTTAATAGTTATGCAATATAATATCTATTAACCCATTATAATCACCAATTCTATAGACATAATTTTATCATTATGCAGTATACAAGCTAAGTACCCTTATATCTTATCTACCTGTACATATTTTGTCTAAGCATTGTGCTAAAAAAATACATAACAGTCGCACAACCTAAAACTGAGTGAATATACAACACAAATATGTATGTATAGATCGATATTGATAAATAATATATGAATTAGCTAGTAATAACAAAAAATTTTATATGCGGCCTGTAGTACCATGCGGCAGGGGTTACTTGAGTTTCTCGGTCAGGGATTACTTAAGTTTTCGGGGTTACTTGAGTTTCTTGGCCAGGGGTTACTCGAGTTTCTCGGTCAGGGGTTACTCGAGTCACAATTTTTTGAGTGCGGCTGACCGAGAAACTCGAGTAAGCCCTGATTGAGAAACTTGTGTAACCCCTGACTGAGTAACCTTTAACTGAGAAAACCCCTCGAGTAACCCTTTTCCGAACCCCTCAAGTAACCCTTTTCCGAACCCCTCAAGTAACCCCTAATCGAGTAACTCAAGTAACCTCTGACCAAGTAACTCGAGTAACTCCTGACTGAAAAACTCAAGTAAGTCCTGACCGAGTAACTCAAGTAACCCTTGACTTAAAAACTCAAGTAACTAACCCCTGATCGAGTAACCTTGACGGAAAAACTTAAGTAACCCCTAAAAAAAAAAAAAAAAAAAAAACTCGAGAAACTCCTACCACATGGTGTGGCTTGTTGCACCAAAAATTGCTATAGTAATAATGGACTTATTTACATTAACAAATTAATTAGTAAAGTATTCACTAACAATAATGGCTAATACAAATATTAAGGAATGTGATATGAATAGTACTTTGTCATTTGTATTTCTTATATTTACTTCTTTTTTATTTTTTATATTGTTATTTAATTAATTGAAAAACGAATAACTTGTGAAAAAAAAAAACCAAATAAATTATTATGTTCTATTAAAGAAAAGTTATTTTCTATCTCCTGTGGAGGGAATTAACACTAAAATTTTCTTGTCATATTAACCGGTTTAGGGTGTGTTTTATTCACCTAATTTGAACTTTTCTCTTTTAATTATTAGACCTTAACATCTTATTAAAACTTATTCTAGTTGTAATTTGTACTTGGGTAACCTTTATTAAAACTTATTAAAACTAAATTGAATATATCTGAACTTAATTGAACTTATTACGCTTGAAATAAGTGAAAATAAAGTGAACAAAACCGACCCTGATAGTTGTACAACCTAATATCTATTTTACCCGTCATATTTACTAAATTTTTTTTTTTTTTTTTTTGAAGAATACTAAATCTTTATTGACACAATAAGAACCTTATATCTTACCTACATATATACTTTCCTAAGCATTGTGCCAAAAACTTTTACATAGTAGTCGTACGATAACCAATTGATTGAATATACAACATAAATATATAGATGTAGATCAATATTGAAAACTAACATTTGAATAAAAGATACGGAGTATTTATTACTTGTAAGATTTATATGAATGAAAGACATAATTCATCATCAACTAATCAATCATGTTGGTAATGTATTTTTTTATGACCTGTATTCTTATAAATATGAATGAATAAAAAAATTATAGCATATAGGTATGAATAAATTATATAAAATTAAAATATGATGAAAATTCAATGATTATAAAAATGATAATAATCTTCATATATTAGATACAGAGTAATATTTAATTATTAATTATAGAATTGTATGGAATATTTAATATTTATCATGTATGCATAAATATTTGGAATTCATTTGCAATATTTAGAATCAATCAAATTCAATCAAATTTATTTTTAAATCTATAAAATTTATATATTAAAAATTAACCAAAAATATTATGTAATATATTATGAAAATTTTACATATAATATTACAGATATAATATAAGCGAGTCATAAAATGACACTTGTTAGCTCTCATTGATCCACTTGTCATAAATTTTGGCATAAATTTTTCTTATTTAATACTTCGTATATAGTACTACAAATATAAGATATAAATCGAACACTCAAAATTACCCGACCTTGCCGAAGGCGACTCAAACACTCAAAATTGACACCTCTAAGATCCACATTGATTCGCTTGTCATAATTTTTTGGCACAATTTTTGCTAACAATTAACTCATCTTCTTTGCAAAATGATTAATAAGTAATTAGCATTTATTTATCATATAATCTCAAAATATCCAAAGTCATATATTTAATCGATCATTATTTATCTCATAGTGTTTGGAGGAAAAAAAAAAAGAAACACTCAGCTCAATTCCTTAAACAGTCGTTTAACGCAACTACTTAGTAAAGAATTAAGAAGAATATCATACATTAATAATACTCTGAAACATGAATAGATGATATGCATTAAGTCATATACAAAATTCAGATATAAATAGAGTAATATTTTTATTTTCAATTATTTACCATAATTGAATTTTGTTATATATATATATATATATATATATATATATATATATATATATATATATATATATATATATATATATATATATATATATATATATATATATATATATATTAAGAGAAGCGAATCAGAGACAGACATTTGACAGCTCCACATTGATCCGCTTCTCTTTTAGTATAGTATATAGATAGATAGATAGATAGATAGATAGATAGATAGAAGATATGGTTGTTTTGGATAAAATAAAATTTGATTAATAGAGTGATAGGCCCAATACAATGCGTAAATACAAAAGTCTACTCGTAATTACTAGGACATCTTGTTAACTTTTGTCTTATATAAGTAATAGAAAATTTTGCAAATTGCAGCAATTTAAAGTTCGTATTTTGCAAATTGCAGCCATTTAATTTTTTTTTTTTGCAAATTGCAGCCCAAAAGTTCGTATAAATTGTAAATTGCAGCCCGATTTAATTTTTTCATCGGTTCACATGTTGAAAAATCTTCGGCTAAGGTTTTAGGGGTCATTTTAGGGCTTAAGGGCCCGAATTGAGCTCGGAATTAGCAAAAAAATAACGTAAGTATCTCGTTTTGCGTAACAAAAATGTATCGATTTGTGGGAAACTGTAAATATGAGATACTTACGTTATTTTTTTGCTGATTCCGAGCTCAATTCGGGTCCCTTAGGCCTAAAATGACCCCTAAAACCTTAACCGAAGATTTTTCAACATGTAAACCGACGAAAAAATTGAATCGGGCTGCAATTTGCAAAAAAAAATTTAAATGGCTGCAATTTGCAAATTTTCCTAAGTAATACCATAAATTGTTGTTTTTTAGAGTAAAAGATATCTCAAGTGGTAGAGCTTCCCTCCCAATTTGAAAGATCGTGAAATTGATTCTCATCATCCGTCTAGCTTTCTAAACATTAAAAATAAAAGGTGTGATCATTATGATGAGTTTTAATGGTTTATACGTTGTTTAGATTGGGATTGAACCAACCGACTGTGAGAGTTGAAATGAAGGGCTATTGCTTGGGGCTCATGAAGGAAGTAAACCCCATTAAGTATCAAAATTCAAGCACTCTCACGCTCCTCTATAAAACATTAAGGCATACGTTCTTTGTATAGGATTTTGTAATATAACTAGAGGTGATCAAATTAACACCGCAACAAGAGTTGTGGTCAACTTATTAGAAAATCGCACAAAGCAATGTAAAACATTAATACCATATTGTAATTAGTTGTTTGGAACAATGGGGTCTTAGCCAAGAGTTAATTATACTTATATGAATCTTATTTACAAGACATGAAAATTGCAACGAAAAATCTATTTGTTTATCTATAGCGATTTTACACATTTTTACCCATGTCAAAATATTGCGATTTTGCCCCTTGAGGCCTTGATTAACAAATCGAATGTGACGATTTATACCCAAGGGCCAAATCGCATATGATCATCAAACAAACCAGTCTTTTGTGGCGTCAAACCTTGGTCTTTTGGAGTATAGTCAACTTTAGCAATTTGCCCAATTGACCTACGTTTACGTTTCATTTCTTCTGATTGCATAAACCCTAATTTAGTAACGCCTTTCAATTTCCAATTCATTGATGAACTCAAACACCCATCTAATTTCTTTATAAATTTATGCGATCAAAGCAATAATTAATCAGTACTCAATTGTTTCTAATTTAGTATTGGAAAAAAAAACTCATTTATCAGTTGATCACAGAAACCGTCGAGATTTTTTCGACATTTTTAAGTATGTTGTTTGAACTTGTGGATTGGGATCTTATCTTCTGCAATTAGGGTTTATCTGGGAAATTGATTTGGTTTGTTTTTTTGGTTATATCCCTTTCTGGAAATGGGCAAGAATGTGATTTTGACAACAATTCTAGTGATTCTGGTTGTTGCCGACGTTTCAAATGCTGCCTTCTTGAGGAATTTCCGGAGATTAGCCGCCACTCCGCCAATTGAAGATCCCAATAAACCAGTAAATTTCTTTCTAATTTTGATTTTTGGTTGTTAATCTTATTCATATGTTCATTATTTTTGTGAATTGGAGCTGGAATTTGTTAGATTATGCACATATAACTGAGATTAGCTAGAATACGTTTGAATCTTAGTATACACTGTTTGATTGGTGCTGTTGGTGGTAGAGTTTATATTGATTGGATCTGAATTTGATAATATTTTCGGGGGTGCTGTTCAGGGTACTCCGATTCCGAGTCCGGTTGTACCTGGGAGTCACTCAAGCTCAGTTAATGGAGAGGAGAAGAGTAAGGAAAAGAAGCAAATTGGGCCTCCTCCAGCTACTACTGCTGGGAAGGATGCCTCTAAGGATAAGCAGGTGACAAATGATACACATACGACGCCTGTTACACCGCCAATTGGAGCTAAAGAACATAATAATACTAGTAAGGAAGCTGTGAAGGATAAGGAAAAGGAGGAGGAGAAGGAGGAAGAGAAGGAGAAAGCAGAAGAGAAAGAGGAAGATAAGAAGGAAAAGGAGGAGGAACAGAAAGAGAAAGGAGAAGAGAAAAACAAAGAAGAACCAAAAGAGAAGGCGGAGAGCAAACCCGCTGCACCCGTTGGAAGCAGTGAGAGCTGTGATGAGATAGGGAGAAGGTGCCAGGACTTGAAGTCGATGACTGCTTGTGTCAAGAGTTTTGATTCTGGTAATTTTGGAAATCCTTTCTTGCTTTGCAGTTCTTAATTATGTGTTAGACTCCTAGAATCATTATTCTGTTAAGTTATAATATTTTTGTTTATATATAGTGGGTGGCTAGTGAATATGAAGATTTTGTTAAGAGTTTCACTATCATAGTAATTAAGGTCCTTGCAATTTTTGTGAATAACACTAAAATTTTGGTTTTCTGACTGGAAATTGATGTGTATCCTCGTCCGTGGGATGAATATACTCGTAAGATGCATGGTTTGTTTCCTTCTGATCTTGGTAAGTTTGATTGAGGCTTCTTGCCAGAGCAAATTGTAGTAAGTTGATAACAATATAACATGAAAGTAGGTAACAAATTTGTCATGGATGGGCCCACAAAATTGTAGTAGTCACCCCATAAATATGGAGGAGAACTTGTGTCAACATTCAACAACTTTTTGCTCATTATTAATTGATGAGATCTTCTCTCTCCTTTTGTATCTTTGTGATAAACTCAAACTCTATCTGTCTTTGTTCCAGATTAAGACTGAACTCCTTGATTTCATTTAGCTTTGTGATTAGTGAATCAAGTATTTATCTTTTTCTTGCATTTCATTGATATCCCAAAACCCCCAAAAATAGCATCTTAAAACGTGAGAAAATTTAGGATATCTAAATGATTTGGTGATGAATTTGAATCAAAGTGGTATTAACAGCCTAGGACATTAGCCTAGGACATTTATTTTGTGATACATTTTCAATCTTTAATTTACTTCTTCAATTTTCTCTCTCCTCCTCTCTTCTCTCTATCCTATCCAAAAGCTTTCACTTATAGCTCAGCAAAGTTTGAAACTTTCACCTTTTTTCACTCAACTAGTCAACTATAAATATCTAACCTCTTTTATAGCAAGATGGGTGATAGGTTAATGTATGATGATGCCATGATGAGTATAGAAAGGGGAGTGAGTATGGCCCTTTCAAAATGCAAAAGCTAGGAAGGACCTTAGAAAAGATTATTAATTGAATATTTCAAGTTTTGAAATACTTTGGACTCATAGGAAGTCCTAACGTAAGGGGTATAAATCCAAAGAACAATGGTGTTCATATCAAGTAACTCTAAAGCACCTCGGTATTTATGGAGGATGAGCTAACCTTGGATGAGTTGGATCCTTTATTTTTGACGAATTCAAGTTTGATTTTAGTGCGTCTATTTATGATATGAATTGATATTTCTGGCTTATTTATTATATTTCATGAGGAATTGCATCCTTCTTACTCTTCTTCATGCCACAAGGTTTTTAAATTTCACGCTGGTATGCATTATGATAGTAATCCTGCTCGTCTTTGAATAGTAGAAGTGGACTCTGAACATGATTATGATGCTAATATGATTCATTCTACATTAACTTATGATGACCTGGGTATTTGTATTAGACTGCGCTCATTGAATGCGGCTTTGATGAAGCTCCTCTTATGTTTGGTTCTTGTTTACCATATGGGGTTGGAAAGAGTGAAATAAGAAAACATTTTGAGGGGAATGTTTTCTTTTATGGTGCCTTGTTTGATTCATGCAACCTAAGATTATAGTTTAAAATGTTTTTTCTCTACAAAAATTGCATTACATTATTGTCGATACATTTCCTTGAATAGTGATGGCTCTATCAATCTTGGAAAACTTCTTGGTTGTCATATAGCTCTCATTTTGGATGCTTAGCTAGAAGACTCAAAAATTTGCTCGATTTGATTTTGTTCTTTACATTATGTGGGTTTACTTGTATTATGATTGCATCACCACTGGATTGGCAATCTTTGTGCTTAATCCAGGTGCATACAATGGTTGTAGATGGTTTTCTTCAATTAGGCTTTGTTGTTTCTAATAAAGACGTCATCATCTGATTTATTGTGTTGGTTTTTGTTGTCACCTATAGGATTTGATGTCAACTACTCAACTGCTTTTAAGAGAAAGGATATGATGTTGGAATATTCATTAGATCTATGGATTAAATCTAGATGTTCGACTAGGTTTCAAAATGGTGTTGATTTTTTTAGATAACGGATGTTTGGCCGGCTACTTTATGTTATGATGTGGCTTAGTTGAATAGGGGCTATCCTTATGTCTTGGGATTACTATTGATGATCAAACAAGTAGACATTAAAGCAAAGGTGAAAAAATATACTAGGGCTCTTAGATTTGGGTCAAAATTGGGCAGCAATGTCTTCTTCATTAAAATGTTTTTCAAGGTGATTCTGCTTAGAGAAGGGTTTAGTGCTTTCCATCCTAGGTCATAAGATAAGATCCAACTTAAAATAAGCAAGATATGACCATTTGAAGTTTTGCTGTTGAAACCTCCTAGTCGTGCAAAATTGCACATTGAAGATGAGAAAAACCTTCAATTCGCACGATTGGTCGAACCAAAATTAAACTTGCATCTTTGTTATAATAAGAAAGTATCTCAACCATTTATTTGAGCTGCTGAAACTTCCTGTTGTATAACTGGTCGGAATCTTAGAAGTTAGAAAAGGAGAACAACAAGAGACATAATGCCTTAGTTTTTATGATATGAGCCCTTATGCTTTTCATAGGTAGTAGAAGCCCGAGTCTAATTTTTCTTTGTTGAATAAGTGCTTCTATTAGCCCTCTTGTTCCTGTTATCATCTATGGTAACATTGCTAAAACTGTCGTGGACTCATAGTGCATTAATAAGGACTGTATAATGTTGTCAGTTTCTTGCAATATGTAATTGGTCATTTCCTCTCTGATCTATTTTTTAAGAATAAGGCAAAGTGGCTAACTTTTGGGCGTTATCTACTGCCTAAGCGTAACACTCAATAAATAAGGTGAATCATGCTTAAAGCCTACATTTGCCACATTAATGGTGGTTAGGTGGTTAGCACTTCTGCCGTTCAGAGTTTTAAATTGTGTAAAGGGGTGCTAAATCTCCAATATTCATGTGTCATGGCTGCATGAATCTTTCTTCCGCAGCTCCCCTTAGGTGGTAAACTGCGGGGATTCTAATGAGAAATTAGGGCATTGGTACACTGCGGTATGATATGCTAATGGATATGTATTGATGTTTACCATTTTATATGATATTTGTAATTTCAACTGATATGGGTTAAAAGAGCTGGGGAGTTTTTTCATTTTGTTAAATCTTACCCTTGTATCAGATTCAAAGGCTTTGGTCCTCCTCATACAGAACAAAGGGGATATTAGCTTGAAAGTGGATGTCTCTGCAATGTCTTCTGGGAGTAAACAAAAGGTGATAACTGTCCCAAAGCTTCACAGTAAACAGGTAAGACTTTAGACTTAAGCCTGGTCTGCACTTCTCATTTCATATCCAAAAGTTGAGCATTACCAAACTTTATCATGTGCAATCATTAACCGCTTTGCTCTCAATGCTTAATGGATTAGGATCACCTATCAGCCTTACTAGCTTAATAATTGCTGTTTTTAACTGCCTGAACTTGTAAATTGTAATTGTGTCTTCCTGTTCTTTGTTTAATATATCTGCACTTCAGAGTATGCCTGAAGTTTGGGACTCTCTAGAGAATTTATCAAATAACATTTGAATTAGAAGTAAAAAATAGGAATATGTTTGTTCTGTGCTCTGGTGGCTATAGTAACTGTCTTGGCAGTTCGGACATTAATCCCTATGCTTTGTACCAACCTTCTGTTGGAGTTGGATAATCATATGAGAAAAACAAGTTTATATCCTATATTAACAAGATTTGTGAATATAGGGGTAGTAATGTCATTTCACGAGAAACTTGGGGGGCAGATATGTAAAGTCAAGTGTAACCAACTAATTTTTGCCCAGTAAATGCCGTTTACAATACAACTTCATGACGTTTACCACTATAGTTAACTGGGGAACATCAATGTGACCTGAAAGAGCAAATCATTTTCAAATCAGACTCACCATTAACAAGATCTCAACTCTCAATGAATGATTAACACCTATCATTTAGGGTTAATCATGCCCCTAATTTATGTATTTTTCTTAGGGTTTTTCATTAAATTTGGCGGCGTTGGAGATGGTGTTGCTGGGGTTGAGCATGGTGTTTGTTATGGTGTTGTGTTGGGGTCCATTCGCCGTTGATGATGACAGATTGACAGAGGTTGAAGAAGATGAGAAAGGTTGGAGAAGGGATGATGAATATGGAAAGAGGAGGAGGAGAAGTCAGATGTACTTGTGTTTTTTCTCTCCTAAGTTCAAGACTCTGACATACAAGTTACTAACACCGTCAAAGTTAGTCCATCTCACTAACATTAGCACTAGTAATATAAAATGAATAAATAACAAATTCCATGGCATATAATTTCAACAATGCCACTATATTAACAAAAGTTGTTAATATTGGATATTAATGGGGACCGACTCTAATCATATATCATTTCCAGCTAATTGTTAGCAGCATAGCATCAATCTGACTTAGTGATGGGTATGACTTCGGTCACATGCTTGATGTACATGATTTAACATATTATTGAGAGGTGTCTTAACATCGATTGTTGCTTCAGTCAAGCTGCTTAAAAAGGATGTGATTTAATAGAGTAGTAGGGTAGTGCAGGTAGTCTCGCTTATTATTTTCAAATTTAGGATTTGCCACAAATGTTAATGCTGGAATATTGGTTGTGCATCAGTGCATTATCACCTGAGATTTCATTGTTGAGATATTTTAAAATGGATAAGTGAATATTGGGGACTGAAGTCTATTTTATTGTATGCAGCCACTCTGCAAAAGCTAAAAATCTGATTTGAGATTTTGCCAACTAGGGTATTTTTGGGAACGATGTAGATATTTATAACCCAAAAAACATATGTGAAAAACAATGAGTGGCATTCTTATTAAGGAAGTGTAAAATACATTTACGGACAGAGATTTATATTGTAGCCATACTATTTGAAGAATTGTCTATTTATGCTTCTTGGGTATCTGTTAAGATTCTAATTTTGGATGATATCTGAATTCTGAAGCCTAGTGTTTTATAAAATGAGTGAATGCAAGTTAGTGTAAAAATCAGTTTATCGCTTTATCACTAGTGCAAACTTGAACTCAATAGAGTAATAGCTAAAAATATTAACTGGAGATCCTCAAATAGTCAAATTACAATTTTAATACTTCTTGCCTATGTGTTACTCAGATGGAAATGTCATTGGCTGATGGTGGAATCAATGAGATCACACTAAATGCCGGTTATGGAAATTGTGTGCTACATGTAGGCACTCCTGCATCACAAGGGAATTATTTTCAATTACTACCATCATATTCCAAGTTCATGACTCCTACATATGGTGCCTACTTGGTACTAGTGATAACCTTAATAGCTGGAGGGGTGTTAGGTTGTTGCTGGTTCTGTAAAAGGAAAGCACAACGTGATATTCCATACCAGGAACTCGAATTGAGTATGCCAGAATCAGCTGTTGCTGCAGAAACAGTAGAAGGATGGGATGAGGTTTGGGATGATGACTGGGATGAAGAGAATGCTGTTAGATCACCTGGAGGCCATAGAATTTCTGCAAATGGTCTGACAGCTCGGAACTCAAAAAAAGATGACTGGGAAGATTGGGATGATTAGAAAATTTTGGCACAACTTTAAAATGTTGTATTGTGGGAGTTTTGCATAGTAAAACATGTAGGGGTAAAAACCCTTTATTATAGTACCATGTGTTTACATATAGTATATATATAGTGGGTTTATAGTGAAAGCAGCTTGAGTTTTTTGACATTTTATTTTTGATGGACAGTTTTTTGACAATTTTGACCCCATTGTATATGCAAAAGTTGATTTATGGAAGTTTTGATTGATTCTTATAGTTTACCAGTTTCTTCTTACTTTCTTTGCCTTGAAAGAGAATTAACATATCCTTTTGACTTGAGAGCTACTCCTTTTGTGGACCATTCAACTTTTGGTCCCTTTTCTGCCTGCGAGATAATATGTTTAGTCATTACTCATTAGACTCTAATTGCTGCTCAAAACGAAAAACAATATACAACTATAAGAGTATTTGTATAGTCGATGTTACCAGATGGTGACTTGATTGACGCTTACAAGCTCTCCCTCCCGTGTCCCTCTGATGTGTGGACAAGCGTGGGACATGAGCCAATCACACCATTGCTAGTGCTAGCTTTGGCAAAATTACTTTGTCAAAAACATGTCTGTTTTATGCATCCTGTGAGAATTTAGAATAGCTATTCAATCAGCTTAAACTTTTTAAAAGCAGAGGGGAGTGGTGTTGAATAAGTTATTAAAGCTTAGTGGAACAACCCAGTCCCGAAATAAAAGGATATACAAAAATATGAGTAGGGTTCTAATTGCAAAATATCAATTTGAAAAAAAGTTCATATAATTCACAAAGAATAATGATGGAGACGAAATTGTGTAAATTAGTTTAGTTCATGTATAGATTTTGATTTTTGTAGCTGGATAATGTTTCTTGTAGCATGCAATGTACGTTGTAGGCTTATAGTAGATACAGGTAATTTGTGTCTAATTGAAGCAATGTTTTTAGTTTTGAAGCCGACCCCGATATTGGTCCAGACCCGACCCCGAGTACCCTTGATTGTTTGGTGCCTCCTACATGAGTAACACGACCCCATTCATGAAAAACAAAAAAGCATAACAACTTTCATTTCATACACTAACCATATATGATAACGATTTGCTTTTACTTAGGTACATTTTTTTTTTGAAAAAAAAAAAAAAAATACAACAATAGTAAAGCACATGTCATAAGACAGTTGATGAGGTCCCCTTAAGGTGGAACATCATTTGATTGAGATTTGAGCATGAAATATAACTTGAAAACTAAGGTGTAATAATTATGTCAAATGTTATAAGTGTATTTAATTCAAAGTGTTAAGTGTTGGGAGTGATAGTGCGTGAAGTTGAAGGTAATTCGCATGCATCAATTAATTTATACGTACTACCTGCACGTCTACGGCGTGTGCTATGTGTACTAATTATGATGTTTGTTTATTTTATTGTTTGTTTTTTAACTGTGAATGAATCCAAATTATGTCTTAATTAATTTTGTTGCTTAAGTCTGCTTTTCTTTCTGCGCAATTTTTCTTCTTCTTGTCGGGAAGTTTAACCACCTTGTGCATTCATTTCAAGACTCACCTCGGGCTCTGGGAAAAAAAATAGTAAAAGAGTT
The DNA here is from genome assembly GCF_948465745.1 of Chenopodium album. Lineage (NCBI taxonomy): Eukaryota > Viridiplantae > Streptophyta > Magnoliopsida > Caryophyllales > Amaranthaceae > Chenopodium > Chenopodium album. Next base: position 1,027,576 of record NC_137836.1, on the reverse strand, counting down.
TAATCGTGTTTGGAATTTAAACATTCAAAAATAATATACGTGACTTTATTACGTGGTGGGGTGTTACTTGACAATAATGAGCTTTTTTGTACGAAAATTCTTGTTTCTGAAAGTTTTGCAAGCAATTTAGAGTGGTTGTTTTTGACTCCGGAGTTTCAGTTTAATTGTTGTTTCAGAGAATACATACATAGCTTGATCTTGCACTTCATACTTAGGTGTTACATTGCTTTCAAGAAGAATCTTGAGGTTTAAGGTGTCAATATGATTAAGCAGTTGAAGTTAACTGATGTATATCAGTATATGTCACAGTTTCAGACGTAACTTTATCTGATGAAATTATATTTGCAATGAACACAGCCAAAATTTGAGTATGCTGTATGCAGAACGATACTCAAAAAAACCGCTATATGTGGTGCCAAACACACCAAAAAGGATTACATCAAACAAATATGCCAAAAAAACAATTGACAAAAGATGTTGAAAGGGAAATGACATTTGCTATATACCCTCTTCTTCCTGTTGCTTCACAAACCAAAATATAACTAATTTGACCTTTTTGTCGCTTCAAAGCCACCATATACATTCCTCTTAATGTGGTATAAGACTAACCTAAACCTGTTCGATCTCCTCATCTCGTCCTTCTGAAGGGCATTGGATGAGTTCCAAAATATTAACCACTTCTGCCATGTCTGGCCGATTTGATGGAACTTGGGATGCACATATCAAACCAAGCTTTATCACTGGAATAACCTCTTCTGCGACAAAATTCCCTTGAAGTCTCTGATCAATACAGTCCTCTGCCTTTCCCTCCTCGAGTGCTCCTCTAACCATCTCAGCAAGCACAACAACATCATCTTCCATGTATTCTACTGGCTTCCTTCCAGTTACAATCTCAAGGACTAAAATTCCAAAGCCATAAACGTCACATTTTTCTGTTATCTTGACAGTTTTACAGGCAAATTCAGGCGCCATGTACCCAAGTGCACTCTGAATCTTGCTGCTCAAAATATAACGGTCTAGCATAGGCAACAACCTTGCTAACCCAAAGTCTCCAACCTTAGCTTCGTCAGAGTTGTCAATCAAAATATTTGAGGATTTGAGATTATAGTGAACTATGTTCATTTTATGCAGATGGTCTAAACCCTTTGCCAACCCAACAACTATATTGAACCTTTGGTGCCACGAGAGAGATGTTCTGCTAGGATCTTCGTGAAGGTGCTTGAACAAACTCCCACCCGGAACATACTCGTTGATCAGGAGTTGCAAAGAAGGGGTCCAGTAATACCCTTCTAGAGACACAAGATTATGGTGCCTCACTTTGCCTAGCTTCTTGACCTCCCTCTCAAACTCTTCTTGAGACTTGATTAAGCTTGAGATGTTGAGCTTCTTGATTGCAACTGAGCGCCCATCTCCTAGAACCGTATGGTAAACCACTCCGAAGCCTCCACGACCTAGCTCAGAGTCCTTGTTGAGGAGAGCATGAGCCCCCGATCCAAAATCAGCTTCACCAGAGAACATGACTAGTTTTCCATATTGGGAATCACTCATTGGAGAACCACTGAACTCATCTTTGCCAGAGAATTCCATTGGGGCAGCCAATTGATGAGAAGAATTTCGGACATGGAGGTTGAGGAGAGAAATGATCACCACACCAAGGAAGATAAAAGCAGCAGCACCAATGGCAATTAAAGCTGAGACACTGAGCATAAGCTTCTTGTGATGGGAATTTGAAGGGAAAGAGTCATCATCAGAATTAGTTGATGGATTCGGGTTGAGGACAATGGGCTTAGGGTGGACTGCAGGGCAAGACTGATTAACAACTGATCCACACAGGGATGGATTACCATAGACTGATGTGAGAGGAATGGAATCAAAGAAGCCACCCGCGGGAAGTTCCCCTTCAAGGTTGTTGTTCGAAACGTTGAAGACAGTTAAGTGGGAAAGATCAGTAAGCTCTTTTGGTAAGTTGCCAGAGAGATTGTTATAGGACAAATCAGCAATCTCAAGGTTGGTCAATTTTGCTATCGTAGGAGGTACAGGACCTGTGAGATTGTTCTTTGACAGGACTCTGCACATTTTCAGTTCAATCACATAAACCTTGTTAGATACTCGAATCAAATGTCTACAATTAAAGTTTTCACTGCATAATTCAACATCATGTACTATATATTTCTGTAGAGTAACAATGCACATTTTAGTGAAGCAATTTCTCAAGCAGAACACCCATATACTAAAAACAGAAATATGATATCTCAAGCAGAACACCAGCAGCAAAAATAAAACTTCTAATATAAGTTAATCTATCAATTAAGCTTAGAAAAACATTTAACAAAATGTAACAAGATGCACAGGATAAAACTTACAATGCTGTCAAGGATGAGCAGTTCTCAATCTGAGGTGGGATATGCCCGGTTAAGCGATTCCCTCCGAGCCTAAGCTCTCTAAGCGCGATTGCACCTCCAATTTCCGAAGGGATGCTACCATTTAGCATATTGTAACTCAGGTCAATAACCTGAATCATATTCAAGTCACCCACAGTACTTGGAATTGAGCCTATTAGCAAATTGCCAGACATATCTAAAAACTGTAAGCCTCTAAAAGCCTTAATCTCAGATGGAATCACACCGGATAACTCGTTCGAAGATAAGTCCAGAACCTGAAGGCTCTGATAAGACAATGCATTTGTTCTAAGAGAAGGAAACTCAATCATTCCTTTGAATTTATTCCTAGACAATGAGAATTTCTGTAAACCCATCTCAAAAATCCAGTTAGGCATTTTCCCTTTTAACAAATTCTTACTAACATCAAGAGCCAGAAGATTATCACAGTTCATCAGAGATTGAGGCAATCCACCAGTGATTCCATTAGAGGATAAATTCAATTCCTTCAATGATCTATTATTCCCTAAAGTAAAAGGGATTCTTCCAAAGAATCGATTCGTCGAAAGATCCAAACTTTCAAGGCTTTGCATATGCCCAATCCAATCAGGAACTTCCCCACTCAGTAAATTTCCATTCAAACTTACTGAACTACACATATTAAGCTTCTGCAATGATTCTGGAATCACCCCAGAAAATGAATTTTCACCAAAATTAACTGACTGCAACTGTAAACAGCTCCCAATATCTTCAGGTAAAACCCCAGAAAATGCATTCTTCCTTAGACTAATCACCCTCAAACTGTACATTCCTCCAAACCCTTGAGGAATTTCACCTTCCAACAGATTATCAGACAAATCAAGGGACTGCAACCCATTCAAAGACCAAATCTTTTCAGGCAGATTACCCGAAATTCGATTCGACGACAGGTTAACAGACTGTAATGTCATACAGGAGCTCAAAGATTCTGGTAATACACCAGATAACCCATTATTAGCAAAAGAAACAGACTTTAAAGACCCACATTGTTCAAAAAGCTCACTAGGAATAGACCCAGATAGATTATTTCCACTCAAATCAATAGATTGCAACCCCCAAAGATGAGCAAACTCAGGATTAACACTCCCAGAAAGATTATTATTAGCAAGTGAGATTATTTGAAGGGATTGAAGTCGCAAAAGACCTCGGCTAATCTGACCAGAAAGATAAAAATTATCAAGATTAAGCTGAGTAACCCTGTTAGTAGCAGGATCACATCTAATACCATCCCATTTACAAGGACTATCATCACTTTCATTCCAAGACACTAACTTTAATTCTGGGTCTTGAAGACCTGCCTTAAAAACTATTAACCCAAGAACATCATCATTCAATGCATCCAAACATAGCACAACAGAGGGTATTATTAGCAGCAGAAACAACAGCAAAAATTTCACTACCATTTTTTTTTGGCTATTTTTGAAGGTAAAGATTCAATCTTTCTGGGTTAAAATGCCAGAAAAAGGAAGGGTAAGATAGATCAAAGATGAAGCAAATGTACCCAATTGGGAGAATACATGGTTTAATTTTTTAAGGGTATATTGCCCTAAAATTGAAGGGCACTTGAGTTTAAAGCAAAAAAAAAACACAGAAACAAAAAGGGGAAAATGAGAATGTATTGATAAATACTCCTAAACAAGAAGCTAACAAACAAGGTAGGAGATTTTTCACTAATTTTTTTTTTGGTTGAGTTGTTCTAATTAAAGGAAAAAAGAAACGAGGAAGAACAAAAGAAAGGAGAGTGAGAGAGTGACTGCAGCAGAGATCTTAGTTGAGAAGGGCCAAAATGGAAGATTTTGGAGGAGAGAGAAATTGGAATGTGGGACAGTCAAGGGAATAATTTGGAGAGCTCAAAGCTTTTTATATTGCTTTTTTTATTAGTTAGTCTAAAATCAAGTATTATTGCATTAATAAGTATGGTACATGTCTTAAGATCGTATATTACTGTATTACGGAGTGCTTTTGTTAGATGCAAATTAAAGTAGATTAGTTGGTTAAAATCTTGGAAGCGACACTTAATTTAGGCTTAAAGCATACATTGTTTGTACTCGCGGTTTCTTTTATTTACGAGGATAGGATTATCCGAGTCTAGTACTAAGTATATAAGTGGTGTTCGGTTGTGTTCTACTCTGTATCTTTTACCAACGATTTTAAATTATAGTTATTCTGTTTAAGTGACCCTAATCAGACCTCAACCTTTATGATTTTTATGAAATAGTATTTACAGATTAGATACTTAGAACTGAGGGATGAGGAAAATAGATCTTTCGCAGTTAAAAATATTCGACCTTTACTCGGACAATATAAACTCCTCACGAACTACATTAAGGGCTTGTTTTCATACGTTGAAATTCAGTTTAGTTCAGTTCAATTTAGCTCAGTTCAGTTCAGTTTAGCTCCTAATTTCCTCTTTTATAAAATATTCCTCAGTTCAGTTCAGTCAATAAGAACAGACCCTAAACCTTAATTTTTTTTACTTTTTTTTAAAGGACTTCACTAAACCTTACTTGATATCCTGTGTCTACGTTAATTAGTTATTGCATACTGTAAATAAAATAAAGTACGTTGAGATTTGAGTATAAAGATGTAGTGTGTCCACTGGTACTTTGTCCTAGAGTGAAATTTGAAGAGAGAGAACATGATTATTTGTTTTTTTTTTTTTTTTAAATAAATAAATAAATACTGTAAATAAATACAGGGGAAAGAAGGAAGGGAGCGAGTGGACTTTTTACAAAGCAAACGGCGTAAAGAACGCCAAGCAGTGAAGTGGGGTTTGTGTCTTAAATTACCTTCCTATTTTTAATTTTTTATTATTATAAAATTTAATGAAAATAAAAAGGTGAGAGCATTTAATTTAATGTAATTAAATACTGAAGTAGTGTCAGTTAGACAGTTACAGAGAGAGGGAGAGAATTAAATGCATCAGAATTAAATTAATTAGTCTGAAATATAATTAATGACATAGGTTTAGTATGTATGTATGTATTGTGAATTTGTGAATTGTGATGTGGGTGGTCAAACAAGAATACTCTGTTTCACATGCTAGTCAGACTCTTTTTTAACAAGTTAATAGTAACATGCTAACGTCAAACAATGCTTTCTTTTTCTTTCTTTGCTACCAATGTAAATATCACCTTTCCTCGTGGTCCCATGTAACTACTAATCTCTCCTTAAACATGCTTACTTTTGTCTAATTCCGAGCTTTAAACGAGTTTATATACACGGATAATGTACTATTAATGATAAGGAGTACAACATGTATTAGATAAAATAAGTACTTATTTTGAAAAATTCGCACAAAATTAGTTATACAACGACGAAAAAAAAGAGTTCATCCGTTTTCTAACAGCCTAACACGACCTACATAGGGATATAGTAATAATAGTATGCATGTATATGATTGTATGAGTATGATAAATTTTGTTATTAAAAATTAGTTTTGTTCATTGAAAATAAGTTTTGTTGGATTATTATTGATGTTGTTGAATTCAAAATTTGATTTTTTTTTTTCATTACTCATTTTGAAAAGTTTTTTTAGTCACAATCTTAGATATTACGCTATAACCAAGCTTTTTATTGATTTGACAATCTACTTGATGTATGTCTTGATGTTTATATATGTTAGTTATATGAAATCTGTATAAACTATAAGCTACAATAGACATGACAAGAGTCACAAGGAAACTTGTTTTATTAATCGATCTCACAATATTAGGTTCAATTAGGCACATAATATGCTAAATTAATATATTGATTTTGGAGGGAAATCAACATTATTATTTCCAAACATGTATCTTCATAGAGAACATATGGAAAAAGTAAGCATGTTGTGTAATTGCACATAATTGATGCACTTTCATGATGATGGCTTTCATGTGTTGGAAAGAAAATCTTACTCGAGTACTAGATTTTACGTAGATCTTCAACCTATTTTTTTTTTTTAAGTATTTCCGCAACACTATTTTGAAAAGATTTACAATTAGTAAGTAATTTTGAAAGTTGTTCATGACAAGTAACACTTGAGTTAAAAGTGATTTTTACTTTAATTCGTAGAGATATGAAGTTCAAGTCTGAATGAAGGGCGATAAATCTCAAACCAACTACATCAAACATTATGCGATAAGTCTATATATCCATGACTGTTGCAATAATAAAAGAAGATAAGAGAAATGGGAATAATTTGAGTATTTAGAAGGTAGTAAAGTTGACAAATAAAAACTACAACATCTATATCTAAATCGACTATATGCTTTGATTCTGCAGTTGTATCTGTATCTATCATGATTCTATAAGACCACACTACACTCATGATGTACACCACTATGTTTCTTAAAGTGCTTTAAAAGTGCACTCAATTTGTCTTTGCTGGTAGACCCATCTCCCAAACTCAATTTATTTTTTGGGTGTCAAAGTTTTTATGAAATCGTACGTTATAATTAAACTTGTTTTGAAATCATGTAATAAGTACGAGTATATATATAAATAAATACTTCTACAATCAATCATCACAATCATGGCCCATGGGGAGCACAGCAGTAGTAATTGTTGATGCTCCAAGAATGAGGGTCATATACTAGGCAATTGCATGTAAATTAGAGCTCCCAATTATGAACTCCTAATATTTCATTCCCTTAATATAATTAATCACACTAGCTACCTTCTTGTCGTTGTTCCGAGTTCTGAGCAGTTAACTAGAAATCTTTTATTAGGGTGGCCAAACTATGTAGGAATATCTCACGCATAAAAATAATACCGAGTATTGTATACTAAAAATAAAAAACAACTTTGTACCTAAAGAACTCAATTTATATGCAAAACCAGGTCAGCTAGCTCTAATACTATCAACATAAACTCTACCAGCATTAAGGGCCTGTTCTCTTCCGCTTAATTTCAGTTCAGTTCAGTTTCTAATTCCCTTCTCTCATAAACAATTCATTTCAGCTCTATTTATTATTTCAGTTAAGTTCAGTTCAATTCAGTAAATCGGAATAGGCCCTTAATAGATAACCCAAGTCAAGGGGGAGGCCAAGACCCACCCTAGCCCCCCAGGTTCCGCTTCCGCCCTTCATTCGAGAAATTGATGAGTATAAATACATGATTAATACTTAATTTAATTAGTAGTCCATCTAACATAATTATTATCTGTATTGATCGACAAGTGTATATAATCATTCTTGTTATTTTATCACAGGATAGATAACTTTGACTAAATGGCTAATTTGTTCTCCATCTGACAATGTGTACATACTGATAATATTGTCTCTCTATATATGGGGTTGATGAATGCTTTGATGTCATTTTGAGTAGTGTTTAATGGTGAGCTAGCCATGCTTCATGCATGCAAGTTAGGGCATGTTCTCATACGTTGAAATTCCATTCAGTTCAGTTCAGTTCAGCTCAGCTCAGTTCAGTTCAGTTCCTAATTTCCTTCTCTTATAAAATATTCAGTTCAGCTCAGTTCAGTTCGGTTCGGTTCGGTTCAGTTCAGCTCAGCTGAGTTCAGTCAATGAGAACATGCCCTTAGTCGATGATGCTTTTCTAAGGGATTAAGCATTGAGGTTGCTGGTTTCCTTCGTTTAGTTTATATATATCGAATTCAATTGCTTAGCTAGATTGTTTTCACTGATTAAATATTTCTCTTTCAAGTAACTAATAGAACACATGTACAAGCTAGGAAACTAAGATTGAGATGTACCGAGTACAAAGTATTTGTGACTGGAAAGCTTATTATATATATCCGAAGTCTTGTTTATATAGGGGAAGCGTATATATATAGAAATTAAAAGTTGGATTAGCAAATTAAAGTTAGCATGCGAGATCACGTAGAGGTAATGTTGTAACGGATGTGAGAAAGAACAAATTAATGAATGCAAAACAAATAAATAACACACATAGATTTACGTGGTTCACCAACAATGTGTTGGCTACGTCCACGGGCAGGCGAGAGAAAAGCTTTATTGATCTTGAGGAAATTCCATATTACAGATTGATAATGTCAATTATCAATAATAGACTAAGCTATGAATAAACCCTAACTAGGAATATATATAGCTTCCCCAAATAAGATAGATAAGTGCATAAAAACGGCCCATAAAACCCTAATAAATCGTGTGGGTTCCACCGTGCACAAACGGAGAGCTCTCGCTCACCATCGAGCGAGGTATCGCTCGGACCCCAGTCGAGCTATCGCTCGGCCCCTATCTCACCTTCGACCTTCGTGAGCTACCACGCGAGCTATCGCTCGGCCTAGTCGAACCAATATGTCTTCGTGAGCTATAGCCCACTCGCATAGGAGCTATAGCTCCAATTTCGTCGCAACTCCATATGCTTCCGAAACTACCGAGCTACCTCTCGAGCTATAGCTCGCTGCTCCTAAACTCAAATTCAAGGCATATTTCAACAATCTCCACCTTGACTTGAATCCTCTCACAAAACCAGATAACCAGACGCATTGATCACAATGCCCAGACTCTCCCTGCAACCAGACTTGTCCCGAAAGACAACCAGACCAGATTAGCCCAGTAGGACTCCAGATTAGCCCCGTAGAGCTCCAGATTAGCCCCTAAGGGCTACTAACAATCTCGAATATTGAGCAAGTTCAAACAGTGTTCAAACTTACTCCGCGAAACCGGCTTGGTGAACATATCAGCAGGATTATCGGCAGTACCTACCTTCTTCACCTTAATTCTTGTCTCAATTCGTAGAAAATGATACCTGACATCAATGTGTTTAGTTCTCTCATGATGCACTTGATCCTTAGCCAAACATATTGCACTCAAACTGTCACAATATACTATAGCTTGATCATGATGTAGACCCAGATCACTAACTAGTCCCTTTAACCAGATTCCCTCTTTGGATGCTTCTGTTAAGGCCATGTACTCTGCTTCAGTAGTAGACAAAGTCACTGAAGGCTGCAAAGTAGCTTTCCTACTAACAACCGAACCACCAAGAGTGAACACATAACCAGTCATAGACCTTCTACCATCAACATCCTCAGCATAATCAGAATCCGAATAGCCTGTAACTAAACATGCCACATCATTACCATAAATGAGACCAACATCAGATGTACCCCTTAGGTAACGAAAAATCCTCTTAACTGCTTGCCAATGCTCCTTACCAGGGTCAATCATGAACCTACTAACAACACTGACTGCTTGTGCAAGATCCAACCTAGTGCAAACCATAGCATACATCAAACTCCCTACTGCACTAGCATATGGAACACGAGACATGTACTCCTTCTCCTCAGCAGACTTTGGTGCAAAAGCAACCGACAAGTGACAATTGGCCGCGCTTGGAGTATCTATAGTCTTCGCTGTTGACAAGCCAAACTTCGACAATATCTTCTCAATGTAGCCTTTCTGCGATAAGAAAAGTTTCTTTTGAGCCCTATCCCTATAAATCTCCATGCCCAATATCTTTCGATCCGCACCCAAATCCTTCATTTCAAACTCGGCACTGAGAAAACCCTTCAATTTCTGAATATCAGACTTGTTCTTCGCTGCTATCAACATATCATCTACATATAGAACTAAGTAGATGTAAGACCCATCTGTCAACTTGTTATGGTATACACAACAATCATACGGATTCCTGTTGTAGCCTAGCTCCATCATGTAGCTATCAAACCTCTTGTACCATTGCCTAGGAGACTGCTTTAGCCCATACAAGGACTTCTTCAACTTGCAAACATGGTCTTCTTTTTCTGGAACTTGGAAACCATCCGGTTGGGTCATGTAAATATTCTCTTCCAACTCTCCATGTAGAAAAGTTGTTTTCACATCTAGTTGCTCAAGCTCCAAATCCTGATGTGCAACTATTGCTAGTAGCACCCTGATGGAAGTGTGTCTGACCACAGGTGAGAAGATCTCATTGTAGTCTATCCCCTCTCTTTGTGTGAACCCTCTTGCAACTACTCGAGCCTTATACTTGATCCCCTCCGCAGGTGTCATCCCCTCCTTTTTCTTGAAAATCCATTTACAAGTAACAATTTTTCTCCCTGAAGGCCTAGGAACAAGATCCCAAGTCTTATTCTTATGAAGTGACTCCATCTCATCTCCCATTGCAGCAAGCCAATGGGTAGATTCTGTACATGTAACTGCTTCCTTGTAGGTAGATGGCTCATATACATCCACCTCTTCGGCAACCTGTAGTGCATAAACCACCATATCTTCAAAACCAAATCTGTCAGGAGGTTTTCCAAAATTCGCCCTTTTAGAACGTTCCAACGCTAGACTAGGCTTGTTCAATTTTGGCGTTAATGATTCTGGTGCTTCAGTATTTTCGTGTTGAACATCTTTTTCTTGTACCTAGTCACTCTCATCATGAGTGACTTGCTGCTCCACCTGTTTGTCAACACTACCACTATCTGATACAACTATGGACTTAACATTAGAGTTAAACATAGAATTTTCATCAAAGACTACATTTCTACTAAGTATAACTCTACTTTCCGATGGAGACCAAATCCTATAACCTTTAACCCCATCGCCATACCCTACAAATACTCCCTTTTTGGCCCTTGGCTCTAATTTACCCTCATTAACATGATAATAAACATTGCAACCAAAAGCTCTCATTTTTTAGTAATCTGCAGGCTTACCACCCCACACCTCATAAGGTGTTTTGAGGTTAATTCCAGAGTGCGGTCCACGGTTGATCAGATAACATGCCGTACTAACGGCTTCTGCCCAAAACTTTCTGGTCAATCCAGCATTAGAGAGCATGCACCGAACTCTCTCCAAAAGTGTCTGATTCATTCAATCTGCTACACCATTTTGCTGTGGTGTATCTCTGACGGTACGATGCCTAGCGATCCCCTCATTCTTGCAGAACTCATCGAACTCAGACCAACAAAATTCTAGACCATTATCAGTTCGAAGCTTCTTGATCTTCATCCCAGTTTGATTCTCCACTAACGTCTTCCACTGCTTGAAATTCTTGAAAGCTTCACTTTTAAACCTCATTATGATCACCCAAGTCATCCTTGAAAAATCATCAATGAATGATACAAAATACCTGTGACCTCCCAATGACTCAACACGTGAAGGACCCCAACAATCGGAGTGGATATAATCAAGAATACCTTTAGTTCTATGAATGCCTTTGGGGAACTTACTGCGATGTAGTTTTCCAAAGACACAATGCTCACAGAAATCAAGGTTTGTGACCTTATGGCCACCTAGAAGATCATCCTTGGAGAGGATTTGCATTCCTCTCTCACTCATATGCCCAAGCCTTATGTGCCATAACTTGGTCATATCATCCTTCTGAACCTCAGATGAAGCAACAACAACTGAACCTGATAAAGTGGAGCCCTGTAGGAAATATAAAGTACCACGCTTGACACCCTTTAGAATCACATCCGAACCCTTGCAGACATTCAGAACTCCACCTTTACCCCTGAAACTGAAACCCTTATTGTCTAGTGCACTAAGTGAAATCAGATTTTTAGTCATTTGTGGAACATGTCTGACATCGTTCAATATGTGAAACGTACCATCATGTGTCCGGATCTTGATAGAGCCAATCCCAATTTCCTTGCACACTGCACTATTAGCCATTGAAATATTTCCTCCATCTTGCAAACATGGTCTTCTTTTTCTGGAACTTGGAAACCATCCGGTTGGGTCATGTATATATCCTCTTCCAACTCTCCATGTAGAAAAGTTGTTTTCACATCTAGTTGCTCAAGCTCCAAATCCTGATGTGCAACTATTGCTAGTAGCACCCTGATGGAAGTGTGTCTGACCACAGGTGAGAAGATCTCATTGTAGTCTATCCCCTCTCTTTGTGTGAACCCTCTTGCAACCTGGCTCTGATACCAATTGTTGTAACGGATGTGAGAAAGAACAAATTAATGAATGCAAAACAAATAAATAACACACATAGATTTACGTGGTTCACCAACAATGTGTTGGCTACGTCCACGGGCAGGCGAGAGAAAAGCTTTATTGATCTTGAGGAAATTCCATATTACAGATTGATAATGTCAATTATCAATAATAGACTAAGCTATGAATAAACCCTAACTAGGAATATATATAGCTTCCCCAAATAAGATAGATAAGTGCATAAAAACGGCCCATAAAACCCTAATAAATCGTGTGGGTTCCACCGTGCACAAACGGAGAGCTCTCGCTCACCATCGAGCGAGGTATCGCTCGGACCCCAGTCGAGCTATCGCTCATGGTCGAGCGAGCTATCGCTCGGCCCCTATCTCACCTTCGACCTTCGCGAGCTACCACGCGAGCTATCGCTCGGCCTAGTCGAACCAATATGTCTTCGTGAGCTATAGCCCACTCGCATAGGAGCTATAGCTCCAATTTCGTCGCAACTCCATATGCTTCCGAAACTACCGAGCTACCTCTCGAGCTATAGCTCGCTGCTCCTAAACTCAAATTCAAGGCATATTTCAACAGGTAACTTGATAACACATAATACACATTCTTCTAGTCTTATAGTATGTACCCTTGTAGTTACAACTCTTACGAGTTTGATTATAATAAAGCGCAAGGATCGAAAGAGATAAGTGACATCATTTTCAGATCGAAAATCACAATTGGTCATCGCGCTTGGTTGAAAAGTCACTGGCGCGAAGCTACCGTGTGTTGTATTACAGAATCCGGGTCAGAAGCGACGCAAGTTCCCGCCTCCCGATTGTCGTCCTACAGTAGGGGCTTCGGGCCCCAAGGGCAAGTATCATAGGCTAAGCTCACGCGGTGGATGCGCCGTGAGAGCCACCTTGAAGTACAATTCCTACCGAACGGCGAGTTAAATCCTTTGCAAATGAGTTAAATACATGATGGGGTATTGTAAGTGGCAGAGTGGCCTTGCTGCCATGATCCACTGAGATCCAGTCCTATGTCGCTTCGATTCATCCCTCCCCCCACCCTATTCCCTAAAAACACCTATATGTTGGAAAACGAGGTTAGTGTTGCTTCTTATATGCTATAAAATGTTAAGTAGTGGATTGAGACAAGTGACAAAGCCAAAGTGTTGGGGTGTGGGATGGTGCAAGGGGGCGTGTGGCATCTGCACAAGACATGTGCACCCAAGGACAAGGCATACAAACAACTAGTTTTGTTGTTTGAGGGTATGTCGTCGTTGCCTTAAGACGTGGTGATTAAGGATGAATGAGATGGTTCTGGGCATCATCCATGATTCCCAAGGTCCTTTTGGGAACCCACGGAAGTTCTTGGATGCATAATCTTGCCGGGTGAAAAAATGATGTACGGAAGCCAAATTTGAAGGCTATAATACACGAAATCGGAGCAATTTTGTAGGTGTTCGGACCCGGTGTCAGAAATTCACGGAATTTTACGGGTAGCATCCCGAGGTCATATGATGTTGTTTGGATCCATATACAACCATAAGTCGGCTACATAAAGGCCCCGTGGAAGCCTATAGCCAATACAAGATGCGTGTACGGAAACTGGTAAATTTGATGCTTAAAGACAAATTGGATGGTTCCACCCACCCAACTGGACTCCCGTAGGATATTAGGGTTTATAGGTAGCTTCTCGTCAATTTTTCTTTCCGGGTCCAAAAAAGTCAAAATTTGGCAAAATTGAAGGTTATAATACACGCATTTTGGCCAATTTCAGAGGTTTCGGGACCCGGTGTCGAAAAGTCTCGAGATACCATGGGATACATCCTAGGATCATATAATTTCAATTGGAACCATACATGATCATTATATGTTTCTATAAATGTCCGTGGTAACAACGAGTTTATGAAATCGGTGCAAGTTGTAAACGGGTAAATTGACAGTTTGAAGGTGTATGGATGGTTTTACCCACCCAAATGGACTCTCCAGGTATATTAGGGTCCATGGGAAGCATCTCGGCAATTTTTGTTTCTGGGTCTAAAAAAGTGAAAAATTGTCCAAAATTAAAGGATATACGATTTCGGGCCATTTTTTTTTGATATAAATAAACGATAATGATAGAGTAGCTCTTTTTAAAGTAGTTAAAATCCTGTTTCTTTTTTGAAGGAATAAAAATCAACTCCTGCATGTTATTGAGAAGGTTAGATTGTTAGAATACCAAAGTGGAATTATAGAAAACATAGGGCACCACCAAAGTGGAATTATTGAAAAATAGGGCACCAAATTAAAGTAATATTATGTCAAACCTCAAAACACTAAGTTGGAAATTTTCCTATTTCATTATATAGTGATCAATACATGTCACTTAATTGTATGTTAAATAGGCTATCAATTGGTCATAACATGTTTAAAGCGGATAGTTGAAGGTTTGACTTATTTATAATGGACATCCAAATGTACTTTTTTTGACAGATTTTCCAAAAACTGGTTAGATCCAAGTGCAGACAAACACCTACAGAAACGCAAAAGAAAATACAATTTCTTCACTTTCTGTACGAACATGAATTGTGTAGTATTTTATATTTCAGCAACAACACATTTCCTTCAACATACTAAGCTAGAAGGTCTAATACTAGAGGACATTGAGATGTTGTAAAGTAAGGAATGGAAGCAAATTAAAGCATTAAATAAACAAATTAAAGGATGCAAATCATTACTTATGGGGGATCAATTTGAAGAACAGCTGAGGCTCAAGTTTTTGTTGCATCAGTAAAGCCATCCTTTCGGGTGTAAACTGATCGCCTTTGGTCCATTCCCACACTTTCACAGCCTTGTTATCTTCAAAGCTACACAAGTCATCTATAATTTGTTGTACGATACCATTCTTCTATAAATTCGACTAACATCTTCAGTTGAACTGTTAGCTCGGTTTTCAGATTTTCGTACTGCAGGAACAATACCTTGTCTGATCTCTCTGTACTAGCCTCCCAATACTGATGAACGTGCTCAAAGATCAATGCTTGGATAATTTACACGATTAACAAGCTGATCTCCATGATGATGGGAGTGTAAAGGGATTAGATCAATGCTTGGATAATTTACACGAGCGAAAAGCAGACATTTCAACCAAGCTAAATCAAACGCACGCAATAATAGAGCATTAAACAAACAAATAAAACAAAGTTAGTCAAAGAATGAATTAAAGCAGCAGCATGGTTTGTTCGTATAAGCCTGCAGCAGCCCAACAGCTATATATTAAAAGAAGTAAGCCCCCAAGTAAAAGAATGGATGATTTCTGAAATCATGTCTGAAAATGCAATCCTGAATACTGAAATAGTTAATGGATGCAACAAGATTAACAAGCTAAATAAAAGAATGGTGACTTCTGTATTAGTGTTAGATAATAAATACAGAAAATTTTGATCCCTGATACACTTTTGATGTTCACTTGCATACTAACTCTGTTCTTTGCACAGTATTTAATTCTTCTAGCCATGCAGTGTGAAGGGGGCAAGGATCAGGTTTTCCTTGAGAAATTGGCTTATCGGAAAGTGAATAGATCGAACCAGCCGTTTCTCCATTTGAACTGCAAGAATAGATTAATGAAACGTATAGGGCTACGCGGTGTAAAATTATGCACACAAACACAAGTGAACTGCCTTATACTTCAGGCTTGTGTTAAGAAGTAGAATAGAAGAAAAGCAGCAACTTATTGAGTAATACAGTGAGCTCCCTTCAGCAAATAATATTGAAGTTTCAGGAATTCCTAGTATAATCATCAATACAAGGATCAAATTGGTAATAGTCATCAATAGGCCACACACATCTATATGGATCAAATTGGTCCTCTATGCTTAAACCAATAATAATGAATCAAATTTAGCCATACTAGAGAGGAGCGGCCGTTCGGTATTCCCCTGTTGGACAGCTTCTCGTAAAACAGCCATATCTTCCTTGTTTCTTGGCCAAATTGAGCTTATGACCAGTCGTTGGAAAGCTCTTGAGACGAGCTATCACCTCCAACTCGAATGATCTCAATATCACTTCTAGATCTTGAGATATGGTCATTTAAAGTCAGCCCTTTGTCATCCACCATTGCTTAACACCAAGCAATAACCCATAGCTTAAACTCCTTAGCTATGCACCCCCTTAGCCTCCTTGAACCGTTCTCCACACTTCTCAAACCCAACACATTTTTACCATATAGGAGCCCGTACAGTAATTCAGATTTCAGAAGCATGTCAACATTTGACAAACTATGACTTTATTCAATATAACCTCTTCATATTGACCATATTAACAAGACACACCCATTGGCCGTCACTTGTGATTTGAATAAGGAAAATATCAACTTACCATAATTTTTACTTATTGATACAATGATATTAATGGTCTAAAGTTGCGCATTGACAAATGTGAAAGTCATACTAAGTAAACAAAAAGCTAAACATGGTTGACTCTGCCAAAAAGTAGTCAAGTTCTCCAACTAAAAAATAGATCTTAATGAGATAAATCACATAAGTGCAAGCACAGTATATACCCATAAAATGTTGAGTCAGCTTCAGTTGCAACAACCTTGGCTTAGTATGATTTTCCTATTCCAGGTGGTCCGTACAAAAGAAAAGCTATAAACTTCATGTCAAATGGTGCACAGTCAATGTCAAAACTTAAGTAAATAAAACCTGTAAACATAAATAACATAATCAAATGATGCAGTCATCGAGCTCTAAAATAATAGTTTAGCACAAGTTCAAAAGACTACAAAGCAATTAACCAAATGAAACACTTAAAACCCACTTATTGTTATTCCTATAAAAAAAAAAAAAATTAAAAAAAAAAAAAAAAAAAAAAACAGAAAAGCACAATATCAATTGTGACTTGAAACTTGATTGCCACTAACTGTCACATACCGAAAATAGAAACACACCTGTAAACATAGTCAAACGACACAAAACCATTAATCTAAATCAAATGCAAATCAATCTACATATATAAACCCAAAAAATGCAGTAACCAAACTCTCTGAAAATAATTAATATCACTAACCAAATCAGGCAATCAAATGACACACCACTTCGTTAACAAAATTGTAAACCCGACCTAATTCATAAACTGAAATCGCTACAACGTACTTTTCTCTTAAAATCGACCACCTCACCGCCATTACCAAAATCACGTTGCGACACGTATTTGAGATTGATCAAACCCTCAATATTGAGATTGATCAAATCACCAGAGCTACAGCCTCAATCTTCACAACTCCTCATCTTCTTGCAGCAGATCAACAACTAACAAAACATATTAGAAATCCCTATATCCTAAAACCCCTTAAATCAAACACAGTTGAAAATGAAATCGTGTTGGTAAAAACCCTAGATCTACCAACCACCCCACAAACAAAGCTCTGAAATCATGGAACACTAATCAGAATAGGCAATACCTTATCTATAATCTCTACAAAATATATAAAGTTTTTTGAAAAAATTGTAGAGTAAGAGAGATTACCTTCGATTATGCTACAATTGAAGAATAATCCCATTCCAATTGCAGCATCAAAAGATGGAATCAAACCTTAGCATCAATAAACTGAAAAAACTCACAGCAGGCTTCAATGGAAGTGAGAAATTTCAGAGTAAACGAGTAGATCACAGAGTACACGCTACATTAGAGGAGAGAGAAAATGAAGTTGGGGTGGAAAGAAAATGGGGGTAAAGCAAAAATGGCACAAACGTAGAATAAACCCCAACATCAGGGTAGAATCGTCCGTGCACTGGCCTACTATTCATAAGGAACAGTTCCGCCAAACTTCTCTCTTTTTAAAGAGTGTAGATGTAGATAACGATGTCACATGGGTGTTCATAGTTGCGCGAGAGAAAAAACTCCCAAGCAAATTATAAATATATGAGATGGAGTTGCGATACCAAAGGTAGGAAACACAGCCGTTCAAACACAACAAAATTTCCCAAGAAAAATCATCTTACAACTCTCCTTAACAAAAAGATACCACTCCAAAACTTTTACAAATCAAATTCATCATTAAAAAAGTTTCCTAAACAGCATCTATATAACTAGAACATTAAGAAGAATTTGTCTAAGCACCAACAACTTCAGTGGCCTCACCCTCAGCAACAGTTTCCTCAGCTGGCCTGTCTAGCTTTACACCTACGTCCTCGGAGTAGTCACCGTGAACCTACATCAAGCCAAACAGGCAATCAATTATAGAATCAGAATTCTTGTCACTATTGAATGATAGATACATGATCAACTGCTTCAACACTAATTCAGAGAAATTACTTACCTCCATCAACTTTCCAAGATCGAATTTGGGGGCCTTGAGGATTTTAACCTTTCTGATGTACACGTTTTGCAACGGGTAGATGCCAGTTGTAGCCTTTTCAATCTCCTTGCCAATGGACTCGGGGATGAACTTAGCAACAAGATCCTTGAGATCACAAGAGCTAGCCTGGTTGACCATGATCTCACGCATCTTGCGGCGGATCTGCACAAAGATTGCCACGTTCATTACACGTTAATATCTAGTTAATTGAGAATATGTAATAGGAGAAACCGATCATAGCAATGACCAACCTGGCGGATCTGGCTAGACTGAGCATAGGTGGTCCTCTTGACCTGGTTTGGGCGCCTCTTTGTGAAGGCAATACAGAACATACGAAGGGTGAAGTTGTCAGTGGTCTTGACATCAACATGAGCCTCGATCAATGTCTGCCACTTGCGAACAAGGGACCTCAACTTGTCTGTGGTGAAGTCCATGCCCTAGATAATTAAAGACAATCATCACTCATTAGCATCCTCTACTTTTATGATGAAGTAACAAAGGTATACAATATACGGTGCATAACTGCATAAGTTATAATGGTAGTTACATACCCAGAAGTTAGTGAGCACATTACGGCCCTGAACATCCTCAGCCCTAAGACGAATCTTCCTGAAGAATTGATCCTCATCATTTTGAAGATCAGCCAATGAAATTTCGAAAACTCTGTGCTTGAGACCCTCAGATGCAATCTAAAATTTAACAAATGAAATTCCATAAGCAACATGGCAAAAGGCAAAATAAATCCTAATAACCAACAAAAAAGTAGGAATTCATAATATGTCAATTACAATAAAATCATACACAAAATATTAAAAACTTAAACAAGCATTCAACAAACCAACATGATTTTTCACTGGCAATTCAACAGAGTTTTAAACACATGACACTACTTAAAGTCATTTCTTAAAATTCCGAACACATAACACTACTTGGTCATTTCGCAAAATTAATAACTTTTGTTTCATAACACTACTAAAGTTATTTCTTGGAATTCCTGGATAATCACCTAATTGCAAAATCAACCTAACCTAAATGGGTTCAAACAACCAATGCAGTTCATGACATTTCCACATGTAACTCTATCCAACAACAACAGAAAAAATACGCAATTAAACAAAGAACCCAAAACAGAAGAATACAAATTTCACTCACATTAAATCATAGGATCAAATATACAAGCAAAACTCACTGAAAATTACAGTCTTTACTGCATCAATATAAAAACACATCTTATCTAGTTATAGGAATAAAAAAAAAAAAAAAACATAATTTCATCAAATACTATCATTGTATAAACCATAACAGACAGTTTTGCAATAGCTACAATGAAATGGTGGCCATTATAATTTAGTAAATCTCAACCCTTCAATTAACAAGACTGTAATTGACTTTTAAAAGATATAAAAAAAAACCATATAAAATCAGTAAATTCTCCGCTTTAATTCTAAAACATCTATTTAAGATGGATTAATTTTTTTTTATGAAAAAGCATATCTACAATATATAATTTGTTCAATGATTATTGTAAGATTTGTAACTTAAAAATTAAAAAAAGCTATCGCACTGCTTTCAAGGAGTACATTTCTCTGTTTTTGGCAGGATGATCTAATACTCTAATCAAACAAGACCGCATACAAACACATTACACATGTATGATACTATGAGCTCATGAACATTTCTATGAATATATTAAACAACAATAATTGAAAGAGAATCAATGAATTAGTAAATCCCCAAATTGAGAGATAAATAAACTGACCTTGGTACCCTGAGTACGGGTAACTAGGGTTTTGCCAACATTCCTAATGTTGAAGATTGAAGGAGCCTTGATATCATACCAATCCTTCTTAGCAAAGGGATCCGAACTGCATCAACCAACAACAACAACATCAACATCAACATCAACAAAAATCACCAATCGAGATATTCGAATAAAAGTTAGGGTTAGTAAAACATACGCTTTCTTCTTGCCTCCCTTCTTACCCTTGGAAATCCTCTTGTTCTTCCTGCAAAAAAACAGCAGAATGAAGGTATTAGAAACTGCAACAATGGAGGAAATGGAGGAGGAGAGAGAAAGGAGGAGTACCCGACGGCCATGGTTGATGAATGAGAGGGGTTTTCCTGCTAGCAGCTGCTGCGCTCTCTTTCTCTCTCTGTTGCTGCTTAAAGCTTGAAGAAAAACCCTAATGACAAAGTGGCTGGTTTTTATACACACTTTGTTCAATTGAGGGCTTTCGTTTTTTCTGGGCCGAAAAGGATTTACAATCTAACATTCGAAAATGTGGGCTTTTTTTTTCAAGTTTTGCCCGTTTGCTCATTTTTGTTACTACTATGGTCCTACAATAGAATTTGTTATATACACCTGGTGTCCTGTTTATATCGTACACGCACAGTCATTTACTTATTTAATCAATAAATGAGCAAATAATATTTTTACTTATACTTATTTGTTCATTGATTGAGCAAATAACCCTGCGTGTACATAATAGGTTCTCGTCCTATGGTGTACAATTGTTTTTTTTTTCTTGAAGGAAAGTATAACCGTGTTTTTAATTATACTCCCTTCGTATCAAAAATAATAGACACGGTGTAACTTTGCCATATATCGATGTATTAGTTTGACTTTTTTACATAATTACATGTTAATAAAAAAATATCAAAAATAACATATTATGAAATTTTATATTAGCACATACGAAGTATCTAAGACCACATTTTATTACAAGATATATTTTTATTACGTAAATAAAATAAAATAAATATACTCAAACATAATAAATGTATATTGAAAAAAATTAATGTGTCCGTTATTGTGGGACGGAGATAGCATCAACTCTTAAAAAAAATTAAAAAAAAAATAATAAAAAATAAAAAAGGGTAGCATAAACTTGATAATCCAAATATTAGTTTTATATAATAGCAAAAAAATGGTCAAATAGTGTCAATTATTTGTAAACGGATGCAGTAAATTTATTAAAATTATTATTTTTTTCTACTGAACTTTAATTGTTCTTTATGTTTTCTAAAATCTGGTTTCTTTACTAATTAAACTATTTTTCACTAATTGAAACAAATTTTTCTAAACTTATATTTAACGAACTTTTTTTTACAAAAATTTAAATATTTAACTAAATATTATTTGAATAAGATGTTTGAAATTTCTACTACTTTGGAGAACTCTTGGTGGATTTATCAGGTTTCCTAGGCTAAGCGCATTGCACATTTGATATTTGGAATTGGCTAACATCATTCTCATCGCATTAAGTTTAATTATAGATCATCATGGTTGATTTGATGCTTAATGGCTTGGTCGAGTCAAAACTAAATGTTTGAGCGTTGCTAGGCTATAGTGGCTCATAGCTCTTGGCGTAGGGAAACAAAGGTCTTGTAGCTAAGAAAACCATGGTGATAAACTCATTGCTCAGCCAGCAAGCAACAGTCGCAGGACATGCAACATGTCGCGCATGAATGGATTAAACGGCGGAAGTAACTATGACTCTCTTAAGGTAGCCAAATGCCTCATCATCTAATTAGTGACGCGCATGAATGGATTAACGAGATTCCCACTGCCCCTGTCTACTATCCAGCAAAACCACGGCCAAGGGAATGAACGGGTTTGGCAGAGTCAGCGGGGAAAGAAGACCCTTTTGAGCTTGACTCTAGTCCGACTCTGTGAAATGACTTGAGATGTGTAGGATAAGTGGAAGCTTTGGCGCAAGTGAAATACCACTACTTTTAACGTTATTTTTCTTACTCCGTGAGTCGAAAGCAGGGCAATGCCCCTTCTTTTAGACCTAAGGTTCGCTTTGTGGGCCGAACCGGGCAGAGAACATTATTAGGTGGGGAGTTTGGCTGGGGCGACACATTTGTTAAAAGATAATGCAGGTATCCTAAGATGAGCTCAACGAGAACAGAAATCTCGTGTGGAATAGAAGGGTAAAAGCTCGTTTGATTCTGATTTTCAGTACGAATACAAACCGTGAAAGTGTGGCCTAACGATCTTTTAGACCTTTTGAATTTAAAGTTAGAGGTGTCAGGAAAGTTACCACAGGGATAACTGGCTTGTGGCAGCCAAGCATTCATAGCGACGTTGTTTTTTATCCTTCGATGTCGGCTCTTCCTATCATTGTGAAGCAGAATTCACCAAGTGTTAGATTGTTCATCCACCAATAGGGAACATGAGCTGGGTTTAGATCGTCATGAGACAAGTTAAATTTGCCTTACTGATGACAGTGTCGCAATGATAATTCAACCTAGTACAAGAGGAACCATTGATTCAGTAACATACGTGATAAGTCATACACGTTAGACTAAACAATACCAATTCAATGTGGGAAAAATATTTTACAAAAGTTGATTAATTTGTCTTGGATTAGATGACATGGTAAGACAACAAAAAAAATCAAGCCTATATACGTAATATAAGATAACAACTACTCCGTATTACGCAATTTAAGAAGTAGCTAGTGTATGGCCCAGACAATGCTCTGTTTTTTTTTTTTTTTTTTTTTTTTTTTTTGAATACTTGTAAATTTGTAATTGAATAGTATAGACATGTTCATTCTTTATTACTAATTATCATCATTATTTATAATTTATAATAGTTTTTCATTAAACCTTTGAATAAATTATTTATGAAAAAAATTATTGATTAAATATACAAATGTGTTCCTGTAAAAAAAAAATTATATAAACATGTCCGTTGTTTATAATTTGTAATAATATAATGAAAATAAACATATAGTTATTATTAAAATAATTAAATAACTAAAAATAATTTATAACAATACGGAGTACTGGAGTAGTTAATTTTTCTTGCTTGTATGTATTACCTCGATTAGTATAATTGGCAAATAATAGGATCGATTTTTTTTTTAAAAGAATTGCAGTTTTTAAGGGCGTGTTCTAATAGATTGAAATCAGCTGAAATGAATATTTTATAAGAGAAGGAAATTAGGAGCTGAACTGAAAATAAACGTATGAGAACAGACCCTAAATGTTCAGATTTCCATCCAATCCATATACTTATATATTTATGAGTCGAGCATAAAAGCATGATTAATATATGTATTAGATGGTAAGACATCTAATGCATATTTTTGTGGTTATGAGTTCGAATCTCATTATAGACATTTTTATTAGAATATGCTCATAGTTGAAAGATTATAGACATTTTTATTAGAATATGCTCATAGTTGAAAGATGGCATGACGAGGGTGCCACGTGGCACATAAACGTTTTTAAGAACGTTTTTTAATATATAATAAAATAATAAAGTATATATAGATAGATATTACTACCTCCGTTAATTGTTATCTGCAACTAAAACAATTAACGGAGGTAGTATAAAAATACAATCATCAGGATGCTCTTGAATTGGTTTGGGGCAACTAAAACAACGTTGTCTTGGCATGAACAAACTCCCCTTTGGCCCTTTTTTACGTGCATCAACAAAGTTGTTTTTGTCACTTCCCATGTTCTTAAACTAATTTGTACATGTAGTGTAAAATGGTCCAAGAGGTGTACTCTTTTGAATTTTTTCACCTAATAAAGGGAAATCCATCTATCTCATAGGATGGTAGGAATTTTTTTATTATCTATGAGACTTAAATGCATATCACATGGGTGATAACAAACTGATACGAGTAATAAATAATAAGTCAAAGTTTAATATATTGTACACTGCGCAATAATAATGAGATTAGTGACACTTTAGTACTAAGCAACACTTTTGAAAAAAAGCTAGACATGACACATTTAGTGAGCCGAAAGTTGAACGAGCTTACGTCCAAAATATGCAGGTTTGGCATAAGGTATGACCATATCTAGTCATTAGAAGCATTTGTAAACATTGTAGCAAAAATTTATTTCCCTACGAATTCAACAACGTTCCACGTAATATGAATGTGATCTATTATACTGTATAAAAGTGCATTTGTAGTCATACCAGTAGTTTTTAATTTCCAAAACAAAAAATTGTAAACATAAGTCAAAATATAAGTTTGGAAAAATGTGGAGTATTACTACGTACGTAATTAATTTGGTAAAGGTTAATTAGATATGAGAGGGCGGCAAATGGCGCGAAATTGTTACTAATTCAATTGTTTACTTTCCCAATTCTCTTAAACCCTAATTCCATCTTAATTCGTCAATTACCAGGTACTTTTCTTCAACTTTGCTTTTCATTGTATTTTATTGTTACTAATTCATCTGGATTTAACCTTGCTGTGATTAGTACCCTTTTCATTTCTAGGGGAATTAGTTAGGGTTTTAGTTTCAAGAGCACAATAATTTGTTTAAATGCAAGGACACTGACACAACACTTAATTCATTTTTATTTCTTGATTTAATGTGTCGATTGTTTCATAGTCTTAGAAATCTATTTGTTCTGATTGCCAATTTGTGGATTCCTCAATAGATTTCTTAAAATGATTGATGATGAATCTATGCTTTTTTTTTGTTTCTTGATTTAATTTTGTTTTGATTGTTAATTTGAGGAGTCTAATGAGCTATCATGCATTCATGATTTAGATGGGTCGAGTTGTTTCAATTTGCTGCCGAGTTTAGATGATTAGTAGTCCTGAGTTTCCCTTTGAAAAATGAGAAAAGAGGATCAACATTGATCCTTCTCTCAATGAAAATCGTTTTAGTTGTCCTGTAGTTTGTATTGATGCTCGATAAAAGGCGTTGAATGAATCATTTGTTATTGCGTTTGGTAGCCTCTTTGATATTGTTGTTATGCCAGCCAATTTCTTGTTCAAATGAAGTAGAAGATTGTCATTATTATAATCTTGATTTCCTATGTATGTATCTGTTGTTCTGTTCTATTGATCTTTATTATTTGTACTTTACGGTTGTTGTCTCAGTGTTGCTGTTATGGTCTAATTTGATCGTTTTTGCTGCTCAATCTAATTGTGATGAATTATTTTTAGGCATTAAACGTTAATTAATGGATTCTGAACTAAAGAGCCTACAAAAGAGACCCTTTATACAGAAAGGAAGTTACAACAAGGAAGTTGTGGAACAAGAAGACAGAATAAGTGATTTGCCAGATCATGTAATTGCTCAGATACTTTCTTTCCTTGAAACAGAAGAAGCAGTTAAAACTAGCGTTTTGTCTTCAAGGTGGAGGTATATTTGGAAAGGCATAACTTGTATTAGTTTGCGTGGTGCTAATGCTGATCCTGATAAATTTTCAAATCTTGTAGAGCATGTGCTTCAAAATTGCAGTTCTACAAACTTCCAAGCATTTGACCTTGCGTGTCCTAGTGCAATAGACTTATCTCGTCTAAATGCATGGATTGGCTGTGTATTAAACCACAAATTGGAAAAATTACAATTATGGATCAACAAATACTTTTACGAGTTACCAGAACGCCCCTTAGCACAATTCATTCTTTCTTGCAACACATTAGTAACTCTGAAACTTAAATCATGTTTTGATATTCATATACCAGAGTCAGTTGTTTGTTTTCCTTTTCTCAAGTTACTTGATATTGATGTTATATTCCCTGATCACATTGATGTTGTAAACCAACTCTTGTCTTGCTGCCCAGTGCTAGAAGAACTGGATTTATTAGGCTACTTGGATTCCCCAAAAGTGCTAAAAATTAATGTTTCTAGTTCTACCTTAAGAAAATTGAGCTTGGGGCTGAAATATGAGGGAGGCTCATGTGGAAATGAGTTTACTATTACTTTCAATACACCCAATCTTGAACGCCTCTCCATAGAAGATGACTCATTATCTCGGTATGTGCTGAAAAATTTAGTACAAGTCTATACTGTTGAAGTTAATTATTGTGCCTTCAGTCTTACTATATTAGGTCCTGAACATATTAACCGCCTCCTTGAACTGTTAAAGGGAGTTGCTGCTGCTGAAAACTTGATATTGAAGTGGAATACTTTAGGTGTAAGTTTCTTCTCTTCATTATATCCTCATACTCTTATGGTATCTAGACATCAGTGCTTCATGGTTATATTCTGAACTTAGTTGTTGCTTGTTACAAAAAAAATTGGTTTTATGATATTTGTATGCTGTTTTTCAATTGAATTACATCCTTCAAATTATATTTACTCTCTGTGAAGGCTCTCGGATCAAC
This sequence comes from Chenopodium album, assembly GCF_948465745.1. Lineage (NCBI taxonomy): Eukaryota > Viridiplantae > Streptophyta > Magnoliopsida > Caryophyllales > Amaranthaceae > Chenopodium > Chenopodium album. The sequence goes on along the minus strand of NC_137836.1, from coordinate 1,000,888 downwards.
TCTCAGATATACCTAGCCAACATTTCCAAATTTAAAAACGCTGATTATGCATTTAAGTCCTTTCTCGGGTTGGACCTGCTTTTCAAAAGTTCTCCATAGCGCCCCTTGCTTGGAGGTTCTTATTTTGGATTTGGCGAGTGGCAGCGTCTCGAGTATGATTAATAAAAATAATTATTTTAAAAAAAAACTCCATATCTTATTAATTGCTATCTCTTACAATTTTCAGGAGGATATAAATGATGAAATATACCAGTGGTCTCCGCCAGACATTGTCCCTAATTGTCTGTTGGAACACCTCAAGGAAATTGGAATCCTTTGTTTCGAAGGAAATGAAGACGAGTTACAAGTAGTAGAGTATTTGCTGAACAATGCCCAAGTTTTAGAGTTTATGTGGATTGGCTTTGGTTTGAATGACATGAATGTTGAAGTTTTACAGAAGTTATTGGCGTTTACCAGAGCCTCCAAGACTTGTGATGTTCAGATCAATAAACGCCTCACATATAAAGTTGACTCACTTGATAGGATTTCCATATGGGGAGTTTGAGATTGTTTGGCTAATTGTTGTTTATGATAATTAGTGTGACGAACTTCATTTTCATGCTATCATGTCGATCTTGTTATGGTATTGGAGAATGGAGAATTATCGTGACAAGAAAATTTCAATAGTCTAATACTCTGTAAATTGTTACCATTGAAGTCCTTGAAATGAGTATTATGATGTCAAGTTCATTAGTATGAGGTCGAATTTCAGTGACACCGAAGGGCAGGCACATATGTTTTTTTTTTTCCTGTACTTCATGGTGACTGAAGGCTGCTAGGTTTCTGTACTTCATGGTGACTTAAGGCTGCTGATATTACAGTTTGGACTTGATTATGGATTTTTGAGGATCCACACAAGTCTAGTTGTCTAAATATATCGCGGCAGTTTGCATGTAGATATGTTGAATTCCGATTACAGCATACTCAGAGACAATGAAGCCTAAGTTTAGATTGTTGGGTTAGCTAATTGCTAGGCAGTGATATCAGCTGAATTTTGGCCTGGCTGTTCTCAATATTGGAATAGAATTTAAGTAGTAGGGCTTAGGTTATACAAGTATTTATGTTTCCCTTATTTCACTATCTTATTACGGAGTAATTTTTACTTATTCCATTCCTACGTATTGTTATATTTACGAATTTTTATAGCTAAATATCTTTTAATTCTGCATTGAAATACATTATAAAAAATACATATTTGGTAGATAGTGTTAGCAATCTTAGCATACGTCAAAGTTAAATCAAATTAGGCCTTCATATTAGAATATTAGATCATAAAAAATAAGGTGAATTGTTTCGGAAATTGTGAGGCTTTTTTCTAAACCAAGAAAACGAAAGGAAAAACAAAGTTTACAAATGGTAGAATCATGTATTGCTTACAAAGCGTAATTCACCCAATGAATGGGACTCATTATGAAAATTGTAACCAATCACAACAATGATTAAGCAATAAGGAAATTTATTATACAACTTTTTTACAAAAAGTTAAAAATCAAAAGGCAAACGAATAACATTAACCCGGTTTTTCATAAGTATTCGCCTCTCTGAAGTCTGCGATGGCACTTTTTATCATCTCACCCGCGTGAGGTTGCACAAACAAGTGAGTATTATCAAGGACATGTATTATGAATTTCTGGTTTGCTGGCAATGAAGCATTCATATTGATAATAAACTGCGCCATGGGTATGTCGCTAAAAGATGGAAAACAAGGAGAGAAATATATAAAGATTAGACCTTCCGAGTAATGAAAAAATCAGATATTTCCATGAGTGCATGGTAACTAATGATCAGAAAATCAAACATTCAATCAGAGCATTTCAAACATGTATCAAATCCAACATGCACTTAATAAAGAGAACACGCAATGTTGAAAGCATATCAGAAACTTTTTTCTTGGTCAACAGGCGCAGAAATTACAGCCAGTTTTGTAAATTTTATAACACAAATTAGAATTACAGAGGAAGCTATTTAATGGTACCTCAAAAAAAAAAAAAAAAAGGAAGCTATTTAATGGCAGGATAGTGTGCTATTTGTATCCACCAGAATGAAATCGTTTTCAGACAAACTAAAGTGAACTGAAGAGTGGGTGTCAGTCAATGAGAAAGCAATGGTTTTGTAGGCAGCTGAAGAGTGGGTGTTGACGGAGTGGATTGAGCTATTGAAGTCCTTACTGGAGCAAATTGAAATTCGTAAGTTGGATACAGGATAAAGTAAGGACTTCAATAGTTCAATCCACTCCGTGTAGCGGAAGTGAATGCTATATGGAAGCAAAGTCAGCCAAAACTTATTCCAGCAGGACTGGTATTGATTGGTCTACAATCGATCAGTCACAAGACACAAATGGCCAACTTAGTTATGATTCAGTGATTCAAGTTTGTGGTAGCTCTGCCTCACACTGTGTGGCATTGGCTACTTTTGTTTTGATCAAGGAATTGATACACAAGGGCTTACAAAAGGTCAACAATCTTATTGAAATGGCCTAAACAGTGCAGGATAAGAATTACCTCCATTTTCATTTCAATATGAAGGAAAAAAAACCCTGTGATATAGGCATATAGCATACAAGTATATCTTAGTGGTATTGTTTGATCTAGCTATGTTCCTAGATAAAGTGTAGCAGCCAGGGCCCATAAACTAGAGAAGGAAGAGTTAATATATGGGTACTTAATTATAAAATGTGTTTTGTCATGCGCGCGCGCGCACACACACACACACACAAATTACAATTCAATGACAGAAATTATGATACACAAGCAAATCATTATATCATACCAGGAAATGAAGAGTCCTTTGGTGGCATTCACCATGATAAAATAAAAACTCCACAATATTCACCTGCACCTGAAGTATAGACAATAAAAAGGAGTCAAATGGGAAAACTCTGGTCCAGCTAATAAATTATCTTAAAGACATACGACAAAACATTAATCCAACAGCAAGAGAGACACAGTCAAACAACTCGAGTTTTAACAAAGTCAAAGGAGGAGTCTCAAAAATTTTCATAGATACAGAGGAAAACAGGAAGAAAGCTAATTAAGGCTTTATTTTGTTTAGACAGACGGGAGCTAGGAAAAAGAGTTCAAACACACATCACAAGTTCTTCCTAGCATTACTTTCAAACACAAGGACGTTAAGGGAGAGTGAACTAACAGATCAACTCCATAAAGCAGTTTATCAGCCCAGAAACACAGGCAAATCAAATTAGCTACAAAACTTTAATGCAAAAACCCCCAATGAATCTAAGAATGTGTTGGCATATAACGGTTCCATGTGCAAGAATGGTAAAATGTGCAAAATCTCAATGGAATAAAGAGCCAGCCCCAGTAGTGAAACCGATGCAGAGAAAACTATGGCAAGGTTGCCTGAAGTTGAGAAAGGATATTGAAGGGGAGATATAGAGAAGGCCAGGTGATACTCACTGAAGTGTTAAATCCGTAAGATAACTAAAATGCTCAACAAATAAGATCTACAATAGTTTCCTTTTACTTTAAAACTACCTCTCGGTCAGGGAACACGATTTAGGAATAGGAGTAACACTACTTCTACGGAAGGCATAAGATGTATTGCTCCAAATTCTTTAGCACGGAAGCATTAATAGATCAATGATCTCCACTTAACTCCTTTGTCTACTCGTAGATTAACAATGTCGAATAAAACTCGTTTGTTAATCTACAAGGAGATTAGCAACATGTTTTACATGACATTGTTAGCCTACGGGTAGCCTAAGGAGTTAAGTTGAGATCATTGATCTATAAATGATTCCGTGCTAAATCAATTCAACAAGCAATGTGTCCTAAAGCTAGACAGCTAGAAATTGCCCAACATGAATAGGCCACACAAACTTTAGAAGCTTTACTCGTGCTTTAATATGATAGAACAAGATTCCCAATTCTCCACAAACTTGCAACAAATCGACGAATAATCTAATGAATCCACTCTTCTGATCACTGTTACACACACACACACACACACACACACACACAAATTTGGGTTCTAAAATACCCCATCATTCTAGTTTCTTGAAGTCAATGCTTTGTAACTCTCTACTATATAAACAGCTTTCTCTCGTCTTTTTGCCCTCATTCATTATATGATCAATTGCAATTCTAATTCAGTACTTTGAGTACAGCCTAAGTGAAGAAAACAAATCAATTGAAACTAATTATCAAAACTGATCTTTAGTAAGTTAAATGTAACATTAACTAGATTGAATCAAACTCGCTGAGAGAGCTACAAATATTCGACAAACATCAAATTTCCAACAGAAATCAATTAAAATATATATGTCGTTTTATTTGAATTCCATCAATCAAAGCATAATAGCTCAATAATCCACCTTAGAAGAACCCTAATTTGAATAAGATTAACGATTAACACTAGATTGCGAAATTGATATTCTATGATTAAAAAGAAAATTACCTTAAAAGCTGCTTCAATGGAAGACAGAAAGCTCAGAAGCTGCTACAATGGAGGATACAGAGAGAGGGGGAACGGATGCAGCCAGGCACTGGCACGGCAAGAAAAATGCGGAGTAACTTTATAGACCTGGGGAAATTTTTAAAGATGGGCAAGGGCGGAGGGCCTACCGCCTACCTTTGGAGGTGTGCTCATGGACCTCATGCGGTCATGCCATTGTGTCTCGTGCACAAAGCTAAACAAGTCGTGCTTAGAGCGAGCCAAAAAAAATAAAAGTTGGTTGTGTTCCGACGCGAAGCTGGTTCCTATAGTAATCGTTATATACTCCGAATTTGGTAAATTGGTTACAAAAGATGAGGTGACTTGTCTTGCTTGTGTCCTACTTACATGGACTAAGGTACCCATATCCGACATGAGTACGTGTCCGAGTGTTTGACTTGACTATTTTGTGATAAAGTTTCATTATTTTGAACAAAAAGCGAAGTGTCCAAATATCGTACTCATGTCTGAGTGTCAAGGGTTCGACATGAGTACTTGAGGTGAAATGAAAAGTCCATGTAACATAGCTTCTGTGAACTTTGAAAATAATGGTCATGCTCAACTTGTGGCTAACTAGTGTGCCTCTCATGCACTGTTTGTAGCATGTTACCGTCGAGTTGAGTCATTTTCTTACCATGTCCAATCAACTTTCATGTCGACTTAGTCCGACCCATGCCCATCACCAAGAGTATTATTGACCCATCTAGTTTTTGGTCTAAGGAACTCGAGTTTGGAAAAACTCGAGACTCAACTTAAATTCGATTAAAGACTTAAAGTCTTACAAGCCGAACCCAAGCTACTAGGGGTGAAAGTTCAGTTTGCGATTTGGATTATAGCCAAAACCGAATCCAAATCGAATTAATTCGATTTCGGAAATCTCAACCCGAATCCAAACCGAATTAAGATTCGATCCAATCCAATCCAAACCGAAATTTGTTCCATTTTTTGTCTTCACCTAGATAATTCCTACAACCATTCCTTGTTAACTACATTCTTTATGAGGGAGTAAGATATTGAGAAAGGTGAGTTGAGAATTAGGTTTTTTTTAAAGTTTATATATGAAAGGGGAAAGTGGTTGGACAATATGAAAAAGAAAATGGGCTTAAAGTATTAGGTCGAAATTCGGTTTTCGATTTTAAACCCCAAACCGAATTCAATCCATAATCTATATTTTTAAATTTTTCAATCCGATCCAATCCAGTTTTCTGTTCAGATCAATTTTAATCCGAATTACTTCACCCCTACAAGCTACCTTGAATACCCAGACTACTCGGCTCATTAACAACCCATTGAACCCAACACCCCTAGTGGCCCTAGTAAACATTGTAAAATAAATGGGACCCAAATTGATTACATGTCAAAAAAGAAACACCTACGTGTCAATTTACAACAGAAAGAAAAAAAAAAACAAAACTTTTCTCTCTCCTCACTCTTTCAGTTTTCCATATCAGAGAGAGGGCGCAAGTTTGTCACTCTCACAAAAATCTGAGGGTTCCTTCATTCCTTTCTTTCTTCAATCTTTTTATACTTACCGTTACCTACTCAAACTCACCTTCCTTCTTTTCCTCTTTCCTCCATTTTCTCTCTCCTCATTTTTCAAATTTTTCTGGTACAATTTTACGCCTAAATTATGATGACTCCTGAATGTTTCTCTCTCACAAACCCTAACCCTAATTTGGGTGGAATTTCATTGAAGAATAAGCTCTCTTCTTCATCAATGGCGTCCTTTTCGTTTGCTCCGCCTACGTCGTCGTTTTCTGTGCGATTTGAATCAATCAATCGTCGTCGAAGAGCGTTGCTGGTTTCTGGTATGGCAGCGTCGCCGAAGGGGTTAACTGGGTCCTGCTTACCGAGTCGATATCGGCAGAAGAAGAACCTTTCCGTTGTTTTTGCTGCTTCTCACGAAGAATCTGTGAGTTTATATATTTTTTTAAGCGTTCTATTGAGTTTTAATGTTTGGAATTTTGAGTGTTTTTGTTGTGTTTATTGGTATGATTATTGTACTGTTTGGAGAATTTGATTGAACAAAATGGAGGGTTTTTGATTGAGAGAAAATTAAAATTGGTTGAAAGAAATGCAATTTTGATGAATTTGTACTACTGTGCGTAATGTGAATGGAAAATGTAGGTCAGTTGATTAATCAATTCATGTCTATAGATATATTTTTGGATTATTGGGTACCGGAGAAATCAGGTGAATTGAATATTTGGATGATAATTACATTCTTATGTCTATTGAAGAATTGGGTCCCCGACTCTGTGCTAGTAAGCTTGCTTAGGGCTTGATCATTTCCAGAGGTGTTTAACCGTTGCTCTCGACTTCCCCACACCCGTAGTAAAAAAAACAAAATGTGAATCAAATGAGTTCATAGTTGGGGTTCTCTCTCGCATCCCCTGTTTCTGAAGGGAAGAGGTAGGCAGGATGTTGATAGTAACATTTGATGTACTTCGTATTTGATATTCATATTCTAGGACCCAAAAGGGTGGTTACGACCTAGAGATGATAGATTTTTGCATCCATTAATTGGTGCGTGTAATCTTCATGAGCCTCTAATGAAATCATTTTGCTATCAAACGTGGCAACGTCTTCAACTTAAAAGGTGAAGGTCGATGAAGCAAATGAGCAGCTAATTGGAACCGAAATGGGTGGTTTTAAATTGATCATTTTCTCCTACTGATCATTGCTGTTGTATAACTTGAAAAATGCCAAATTCAAGATGGCTTAAGTGCCAGTTTATTTTGTTGAAAGCCATATTATATCATTCATATGATCATTTTGATAAGTATATGTTATTGGAAAGAGTACATAGTTCTTAGCTGATCTAGCTTAAAATTAATCTTTTTTCCTGTAGTTGGTTTTTGTAGGGCTTTTTTTAATTATTATTTTTACGTAGAATGTCTATCTACATATTGTCTTAATGCTATTACTATTTTGTGAATAGTGCAACTTATGTGCAGTTAATGCACTGTAATATACTATCCTCTCCTCTATGCTGCAAGTTGTCCTCAAAAAAATATATTTGAGGAAATCCATCTCAATTATTTATGTTTTCACTTGCTGTGCAGCCAGCTTGTGATTTTGTATTCCAATTTAAGCTCTTCTTACCTTTGTTGTATTGTGAAAGTTACAATGTCACCATGTCATTATTGCCTTTCTTTTGGCAACTATGTTGGTTGAGATGTCATGGTAGAACATGATGCACATCAGCTTTCTTCTTTTTTTTGGTGTCCTTTATTTAGATATATACTTTATTTTTGCATGAACTTGATCCTTTCTATTGACATCTCATATTTTATTGAATGCTTTTGAACTCTAAAGTCCTCGGAAGCGGAAATTGATACGGAGAAGGATGATATTAACAAAGGTGGTAAAGCGTCTCAGGAAGCTTGGGAACAAGCTTTAGCATCTTTTAAAGAGCAAGCCTTAAAGCTACAAAGTGTTTCACAAGAAGCATATGAAGTATATATGAAAAAGGCAGTTGTTACACTGAAGGACACTGCCGATAAATTGAAGATTCAAGCTGATCAAGCAAGGCAGGATTTAAGTGTAATGACAGTAGAGTTGAGTGAAGAGGGTAGACAATATCTTGCTACAGCAGCAGAGAACTCCCCGGAACCTGTGAAGGATGTAGTGGAGACCTTTGCTTCTGCTCGTGATCTAGATGATGTATCTAAAGTCCGTGATTTCTATATAGGGATACCATATGGTATGACATTTACTTGGATGTTCAAATAAAGCAGATTTCTAACAATAGAGTTAATTTACTCTGATGAGATTATTATGTCTAGGATGTGCATGCTGTCAATCATATTTTATGTATCCAAGTTTTTTTTTTTTTTTTTTTTGGTCTCAAGATTATACGTCACGAATATGATTGTTGTCAATCATATTTATGCAACAAAGTTTTTCAATTTCGTCATTTGTTCTCATAATCCTGGATTGTTTGGAACTTTCATAGTCCAATGACTCCAATGCATGTTTTCTTCTCCTTGCATTAGTTTAATTTTTTATTTACTGTATATTTCATTCTTGCCTTGAATGGTCTCTCATATAACTTTTAAATTTGCAGGGACAATTCTGTCTGTTGGTGGCTTCCTTAACTTTATGATAACTGGAAGCCTTTCTTCCATTAGGTTTGGTGTGATCCTTGGGGGTATTCTTTTGGCATTGAGCGTATCAAGTCTAAGATCATGGAGGAAAGGGGAGTTTAGTGATACGACTTTGAAAGGGCAGGCAGGTTAGTATCTGGTTGGCAACTTGGCATATTATATATGTCTATGTGACGATATGTAAAATTTTGGATTTTAACACCAGTTCAGTCTTGCACTGTTTGCCTTTGAAATTCTGTGGATACTTTAATCTTTTTTTTTTTAATAGTTTTGCCTTTGTTTGTAGTCTTTACCCCCTACTCCAAACAAGGGGAATAGATGGAAAGGCAAATTAAACTGCTCATATAGTCATATGTTGTGCCTATAGTTGAGCTGAACAATCAAATCATCAAAACTAAGTTTGTTATATCATTATCATGGCAGAAGCTATTAAATTTCAATTGCCAAACTATTCACCAAACTGCAGTTGACTGCATTGACCTCTTGAGGATGCAGCAAGCAGCTGCACAATGCACACACTCAGGCACAGCCCACCTGACTATGTCGCAACTGATTGTTTCTTTTATTGATTTGGTACTTGCAATCTTTAGACCTAGTGTGGTCTGTAAAGTGAAGAAGCCAAACATTTTTATGAAGTGATTTGTTAGTTTGCAAGGCAGGCATGTAGTTTAGGTAGCTGTATCAATTAGCAAAAAATCTAGCTCTGTACAGGCATGCGATAAATATGTAAATAGAATTGTAATTAATTGTTTTATTAGGTCAAAATATCTTACAATAATAATACTGTATATAAATGCTTTTAGTTTGACATGGAAATGCATTCTTCTAACTTCTAATGTAAGATATAAGTTTTTGCTTTGTTTGTTGACTGGCTCAAGCCTGCTAATAATAGATTAACTTTCCATATAATTATCCTTATCACCTCCATAATGATTCCACTTGATTTCTAAACATGTTTATTTTTGGTTACGCAGCAATTACTAGCATTTTATTTTTAAGGGACGCGCGCTTGGTGTTTGAGGTAAGATTGGTGTTTTTTTTACTTGATGTGCCTATCTATTGGTGCACTTGCACATTCGACATCCTTCAAAAATTGTTTCTGAAATCTGTAACCTTTTATTGCAGGGGTTGACATTTTTTGGACTTCTGAAAACAATCATCAGGTTTCTATCTTACCACTGCTTTTTTTGTGTTTCCTTTTTTCTGTCTGCAATATTTGTTTTCATTTTTGAGCTTACAGCTCATCCCTCCCCCCCCCCCCCCCCCGCGCCTCTTCTATCTCCTTGTTTTGGTTGCGTTTATGTGCTTCTTCGAAGCTGAACATAACAGCTGATAGCTCACATTATGTCTCATCGTATACTCTTTCCTAGAAATATTGTCCCTTTATATATCAAAATCAATAATTATACGGAGTCCCTTAATATATCTCATCGTATAATGATTTGCAATGTGGATTGATGTGGTCTGACAAATTTGTGAAGTTTAGTTACAGTGGCATTATCAAATTATACACCTGTTTGTTTGAAACCATTTTCAATGATAGTGTATTTTGAATTGGCATATGACAGCTAAATCTGGACTGAGGTAAAAGTAAACGGAAATGGTGGTCAAACCATGTATCTTTTCTGCATGAATTAGTACTTTATCTTTATTTCAGGATATACAAAAAAATAGTTTTATTTTCAGCCTGTAGTGCCATTCCATTTTGCTCTTTCTTAATTTGATGTGTATTCTTGTCCATGTTTGAGTAATGATGTTTTTTATTGGCCGAGGGAGTGCTTTCAACTTCTAACTGTCCTTTTTGCTTTAGCAATTAGTTTCAGAATGTTGATTTGTATTCACAATTTTGTGTATGACTACTATTTTCATCACCGATTCTGATTTTGGATGCATCTTTGTACAGTGGGGCAGTTGCAGCTTTCTTTATATATAGGATTACCTATGACAAGAGGCAACCAAATATTGATGGGGAGGCAACCAGTTAAAGCGTAGATTAGAACCTACTGTTTTTTTCATCAAACAACCACCAGATGACACGTGATGCTAACGCAGATCTCAGAGTTCAATTGAGGTTGAGGATGCTCAGTTGTGTGCAAGATCTTGGAAGTTTCAATCAACTATAAAAGCAAGTCCATAATTTTAAAAAATTTGTTGTATTTTACCCTTTCTGTGTCCCGATTTAAATTTGTTCAAAACGCAGGTCTCTTAGCATGTAATAATAAGCAGGTGTGTTGGCCTTTGCTGGCACATGAAGTTGCTTGCTGTTGCCCAACCTTTAGTCTATGCACAGCATCAGCAGTTTATAAAGCAAGTTTCTAGTAGACCTAGAATTTATTATTAATTGTGAATGTGGGAGAGGATTGTTGGCGGTTTGAACATGATCATTTTCAAAGCAGGTGTTAATTTCTGACATAAATTGCGGTGATGTTTTTGGAAAAAAATATTCTGTACAAATTTTGTGTGCAAATTGGTAATGAGAAAACTCTGGGGAATAAGGTTACACTTGATTGATTATAGCATGAGTGCCTGGTACTGTTCATTAAACCATAAGCTAGCTTGACTATTCCTCTCAAAAGTAGCAACTGAGTTCCCATTAGAATTTTGTGACAATGATTACAATAAAACGATTGTATACTTCTGCTCTTTTTTTTGGTAAATTCTTCCGCTCTTGACATGTTTCTTTTATTGCATTTGTCATCATGCAAATCCCATTATTAATAATTCTTACAAAGTATAAAAAGTTGATTTTGTTAAAAGAAAACTACATTGAGATTCAAAAAAGATTTCATATAAGGAGTAGTTTTATCATAACTATGTTTTGTAACAAGTAGAGTTTGAGAATAGTAATGATTATTGAAAGTGTCAACTAACTAAAACAATGAAGGAATTATTATATTTTTTGGGAGACGAGTAAACTGCAAATTATTAGGTTGAGCAACACGGTTAATTAAACAATTTACGTATTCTAGTAATCATATTAATTGTAATAATGTGTATTACAATCTTCATTTTATAGGGTTCAATGTGCGAGAGTTAATATGCATATAGTGTTTGGTGATTTTCAATGGCGGATCTTGGCCAAAAATAGTAGAGGGCCGGGATTTAAATATTTTACTTCTTGCTTTTTTTTTTTTTTTTGAAAGAATATTTTACTTCTTGCTCAAAACTAATCACTATGGCCCAATATTTAATAAGTATATATAGGTTATTTAAGTTCATTAACTAATTATTTACAATAATTTACGAGGGGCCTGGCCCCGGTGGAAGGTCCCCCTCTAGTGATTTTGATAGAGATTATGTTAATTTATGGATACATATACTGTATTAGGTTGAGATTGTTATTAATCTTTAATCCTATCATCCCACGGGCCACAGCCAAAGATCATAGTTATTTAATTTTTGGAGGGAATGCAAAGTTAAACGAGACCCGAGCCCAGCCGACCAACAATAGCTGCGAAGAAAACATCAAATAGATATGGCGCTCATGGTAAACCAATTCACAACTGGTAATGCTACTTCCTTTGGATGGACGTTGTTAGGCCATGACCTCCAACAGAAACAAGTCCCAACAAATTCTCCAAATGTATATGCAGCATTTAATCGTGTCCAATCCAAGATAAGTGATATTTTTTTACTATAGGATAAGTAATCTGCTTCTGAAAATGGATGGAAATCAAAACTCCATCGCTTATTGACGATTCTATATATACAAGCAGGATTATTTATAACAGGATACTTAATCTGACAGCCAGATCTACAGTAAAAGTCCAGCATACCAAAAAAATATGCAGCCTTCTATGAACAGATACTTGGCCTAGGGGAAATCCTCTTTTTGCCCAACTCAAGATAAGAGTAATGACGCATTGAGGGCAAAGATACAACAATTTTTTTGATCAATCTCCAGTTAGCCCATGTCATTGGTGCCAACCTTCAGCGTTGAGCTCGAGTTCTCAGTTCTCTTCCCCAAGTATATGAGTGGTAATCTCGACTTGATTATCGAGAGGCATATACTGAGCCATGATTGCACGTATCTCTGAATCCATGTACCTCCGGATCCTGTACTTGTAAAATGCAAATCCACCCAGTCCAACTGTTCCCAAAGCCAGAATAAACATCCAAGCAAAGCCCCAACCAGACCCTCCATTACCATTACCTGCATATACAATTGGCAGAAAAAAGAAAAAGGGCAGCATTAAGAGAGCAGTACCAAAATCTAAGGATTTTCTCGGTATCACTACCAGTTTTCAACATTGTATAAGAAATACTGAACTAGTAATACTAATATTCTATTATACTTATGCTATTTATGATATACATTTCCAAAACATTATTTTAGGTTTTGCAAAGAGCTGAAAAGCCAAAACTCACTAATATAACTAACATACTCCCAAAGATTTCAAAATTATCAAGAAGTTACACAGTGCGCAACAAATACTAAACGTTAGGTAACACCAAGCAGGCAAGCAAACAAGCTTGTTTCTTAGCTAACCCCTAGTAAATTGACAAAACCATCCTTGGAATTAGCGAAGTAAAGATTGATGCGGGGTAAGAGGAGAAATAAGAAACTCGCCTTTTGATGATTTGATTAGTTGGTGACTAATTAACAGGTTAGTAATCTATCCTTATTGTTATATAATACTCTACAAAGCACAATTGTTCAGGGGCACAATTGAGAATTGAATTAAGATCCCATAAACACTACTTCACTATTTATACTTTTTTTTTAAAAGATTCACTATTTTTACTTTGAGTATGCATGCCACAAGATTTACTACGAGAGTTTTGCATGCTAATGCTTCTGTGTTGCAAAACCCTTAAGAGGGGAGAGAGAAGAAAGGACAAAACATCTAAAGACCAAAGAGGAATTTCACAGGCAACTCACCTATGCACGTATCATGTTCATGCATGTACAGCAAACCGTTGCTGCAGCTGCATTCATAGCTTCCCCAAGTATTCTTACATTTGCATTCTGGACATTGGCAGGCTACTTTTTCCTTGCACTCATCCACATCTGGATAAAAAAAAAACACAGAAGAGTCAGGAAAGATTCACTTCAAATGAAGCAATAGGTTTCACTATTCTTTGACTTCAGAAAGTATGAACACAGATAAAATACACAATAAACTGTTACTGTTTTAAAAATGAAAATAGCCTCTTATAATTACAGTATTAGGCTACTTGGTACCACCCCCTTACACCTGGCTGAATGGAAAATTTTCAAAGGGATCGGAGTAATGTTGACGTTGATTTTAATTTATAGAGGAAGAGTTGGAGAAAAATATTCTGTGAGAGCAGTCGGCCCACAAGGTGTATATAATTTTTTTCTTTACTACTGTATATAATAGAGGAAGAGTTGTCAAAAATCCAAAAAAGAACTCTGCTATCCATGCGTAACAATATCCAGTCCAACTGTCACATCAAGTTATTGCTTAACAATTCATTACTGTAGGGAATAATGAAAAATGGTCTGAAAGGATTTTCTTTTCCACTCATTCTTATGAAAATCTGACAGTACTTCCAGAACTTCACAACTATTAGACATTTAAACAGCAAGCCTTGTGTTAGCCACACTCCAAACTCACACAAACCAAACTTAGCCTTAGCAAGAGAGAAAGCAAATCGCATCAAGTTAATTTAGCATTAGGGACAATTTGATGAAGCAATAATAACAATGGAAAAAAGTACCTTCACAGTGAATACCATCTCCCTTGAACCCAGGAGGACATTTACATCCATGAGTGTGTTCATCCTGAACATGCAAAAGATGTATAATTTGAATCAGAAAGAAAATATAGAAATCAATCTCATTATTAACAAGATCTTCTGTGTTTATTCATGTGCGTCTTAGCGCAATAATCCTGCAATAACCAGAGAGTTGGAACTCGGAAGAGCTTACCACACAAGCAGAATATGTCCTGCCACCACGAGTATCCTTCCAACATCCTCCATTGTTGATTTGGCAGTGTAAATGTCCGGATGCTGAAAAACAAAAGGTATTAATAACAGATATGAGTGCTACATTCCACATAGTAGACTACTGCCAATGTCAGTAAGCAACGTAAGACAATATAATACAAGGGAAAGTTACAAAATTCCAAAACATTATGTAAGTTGTTGAATTTTAAATTTTAACCCAAAAGGAAAAGTGTGAAATAAATCCAGGCTCTCCCTCGAATATGCCTAAAATATATCAATATATAATTACCTTCACAATGAACATAACCATCACCAACAAACTTGACTCCTTGCACCGTAGGACATTCACAGACTCTGCCTCGAAAAGTATCCTGAGCAATAGAGATGTATAAGATATAAATTCATAATCATTACCCTGATGACTATCCTTCTCTTATATTTATATACTCTTTCAACAGTCACAGTAAACTAAAGTTGTTGTGCTTACCCTGCATGCCGTAAGATTGGAAGCCTTGTCCTGCCAGCATCCACCATTGTTCTCTAAGCATTGATTGGTTTCAACATCTGTTAACATATAGTTCACAACCATCATCAAGCAATTAAACAGACCTTCAACAGGTGGCTTCAAGGTAATTGCCTTTCCCTTAGGCTAAACCACACACATCCCCCTGCCCGGGAGGTAGATTTTCTGGAACATAGTGTTTTATTGTTTCATCAATTTTTAGTTCAGGATACTATCACTAGCATTTTGAAACAAACAGTAGCCCCACATAAATAGCAAGCCAACTGGGAAAAAGTAAAGGGGGTATCCAGTGTCTTTTATACGTAATGCTAATGCTGACCTGGGGTTAGACATAGTGAAGGTTCGGTGGTCTCTTCAAAACCAGCACAAATAGCCTTGAGAACAGCATTCTTCACCAATTTACCTGAAAATATTGAAAAGTTGATGCATCCATATAATTTGGACAATTACAACCAGAAATTAAATCAAACATCAATATATCATCTTCAAACCTCTGTACTGCCTGTTGTTTACTACAAGAGTTGGCAATATTGTCACATCTCCCCGAGAACCATGACCAATCTGAAACAAATTTAATGAAAGGCTAGGCTTAGGACCAACATATAAACCACACTTCAACGGGGGGGGGGGGGGGGGGGGGAAGAAAGAAAAAAAAAGGATGTCACATCAAATAAATAAATGTTCATATACCTGTGCCTCCTGTTCTGCCTTAAGGACAGGATTTTCCACGTCAGCCTCAGGGTCTCCAATACATTTGTCTACTTTCTTGACGTCAACACCTACACAGCACATAGAAGATAAATTATCAGAATAATCTTTCCAGGAGAAAGCAGAAGGGAAAGGGGGGAAATAAAACCACGTCAGTTCTAACAGTAAGTATAAAGGATAGTAGACATGTAAATGAAATCAGGAACAATACAATTAAATCATCAAATAATGGCAATTCAGAAATATAAGAAATTTACAGGTCATCTCAGGCACTGGCTTCTTAGGAGCTGCAACATAATCATATAACCTCTAGCTTGTAAAAGAGGAGTAAAGGGCATAGCAAGGCATAAAAATCAGCCAACAGCAAATCTAGTGACAAAAAAATCCCGTAGCAATTTGTAATATGAGCTACTTAATAAGTTAATATGGAGTAGTACATTGGGCCATGTGGCACACTAGTTCGTAAAAATATCCTCTTTCCTAACTCAATGTTCAATTCAACAAAATTTATATGCTGAGAATGATGACAGAGCTCTGTAGAAATTGTTTAAAACTAAACAAAATGATTCATTTGTACAGCCCTCTTATACTTGGAAAATTTGGATATAATCATATTCTGAAAAGCATTGTAGGTTGACAACATTATGGTGTCAAGTTTTTGAACTATGCAGAGAACGTGGTCCAAATCAACTTAACCTCCTTTTTCCCTTTACTACAATCAAAGAATCATAGAATTCTAAAAAAACACAATGAAATAAGGTAGATTGGGAAATGTCAATGAATAAGTTCACAAGTATGGTATGTAGACACAAAATAAGGACTTCCATCCTGAAAAAGGAAGCAAGAGAATAGTATTGGGACAGAAAGGGTACTGATTTATACTAACACCTAGAGGATTTGAGTCAACTAATTAGTAGTAAAACAAAACATATCAAAAAATTATATATTTATGAAGTTTTAACGAACTGAGAAAGACTAGTAAGATACAAGGATTGACCTTCTATAACTTACCAAGAGATTTGATTACTTGATCTGCACACTCTTTTGTGTACTTCTTTTGTTTCATAGGGCAACGGATTGCAAAATCAGAAACATAGTCCCACCATAGCCACGGCTTTCCATTTTCCTTAGCTACCTTGAACAAGCAAGCTTGGCGCAGGTTCTGAAGTACAACATCCTTACCATCATAACCTACTGTGAAATCTTGCTCAGGGTCTGGAGCACAATACCGCCCATGATTGATGCACTGCGAAGTGCATTGCTTGCTCAAGATAAAAGCTTCAGGGCAATACCATGTAATATAGCGAGGTGTAAATTGAGTATAACCAGCTTTTTCAAGTATCTGAGCAGCGCCTTTGAAATTCTTTACAAAATCAATCTGAGCATCACACTTTGGCCCACATTCATCATTACTATTAGTCCAAAACTCATATTCAACTCGATCATCAGGATGTGGGACTGTCTCCCTCCAGTCAAGGTTGATTTTCACAATCTCGCCTTTTGATAAAGACTTCTTCAGCTTATCTCCAAATGTCTTGCTAATGAGGGCTGAAGGAATGGTGATATTCCGGACATAATCTTCCTCAGATGTGCCTTCTTCAGGGGTGTCCATAGTAATCAAAGGCTCAATTCTATCATCAGCGACAAGTACAGCCGCAGCACCAGCATTCTGTGCATGCCATGACTTCAAGGTGAAAAAACATTCTGCAAAGACCATGAAACTTGACAGTTAGAAAACAACTCAATAAAAAGTCACAAAGTGAACAAAACAAGCTTAGAAAAGGATAATCCTGATACTTTTTATGTTACATTAAATCAGAATGCCGGTGACATAAAGCCTCACATTCATCGTACACTCGATCAAGTTTGAGAAGTAGTTAGTGCTACATTTCTTAGTTCAATCAAATCACATATAAACATGAAGTAACTGCCTTCAAGGACTATTAACAGGCATCAACATTTGAAAACAACCCATCTCACAGGAACAATAAAAGATGGCTTCAGCAATAAATAGGATTACAAATATACAAAGGACAAAGGCTAGGTCTGTCCAAGTCAAAGTTTCATCCAACATGCATAAAGATATAACCAAGAAAGACCAAATCCAGCATCATCTATGATGTATCCTAGATACTGTCATATTCATAAACATTAATATAATTTTATTTTTTTTTGAAGACCCGTTAAGGTGTCAATTATATTGATAATTTGTCCATCAAAACATACGGGGAAACGCTAATACATATAATTTAATAACACTAGATTTGTTTATTAATAAAAAAATAGGATTAGGGAATATTTAAAGACCACAGTTGAAAATAAACTGAGTTTAGCATCCAAACAAACATACAAATCACATTTATCACACATAACATAACCAAACATCACATGCAAATCAAGATTCTCAAATAAATCATAACCACCAAATCAAGATACAATTTTTCAAACATAATTTAAATGAAATGGAGAAAACACTAATCATAATTAACAGAAAGAAGACAAACTTACCCCCACGTTCAACAAGGAGAAAAACAGGCAATCCACCAGGCTTAGGTTTGAAGGTAATTTCATCATCAGAAAATGGCTTACAACCCTTTTGATTAGATTTTGGAAAAACCACAATTCCACCCATTGCACCTCCATATTGTGGGACCCCAAAATTCCCAATTGCACATTCATAAATACCCTTCAGATTACTTGGAGATGTCACTTTTAAACTGTTTTTCTCCACCACAAATCTCCCTAAACAAGAATTAATCATGATTAGGAAGCTAATTATCACCAAATGCTCTGTGTTTTTCTTCATCTTTCTTCCCATAAATTTTCTTCCTTTTTTGAGGATCTGGTTGAAAAATTAAACACCCAGACCAAAAAATATAGGGGATTTAGTAGTGTTTGAGGAAAACCCAGAAATTAATTTGAAGATTTAAAGTGTAATCTAAGTGTGATAATCTAGTTTATAGGATCATTAAAAAAAATTTAAGGGAGTTCCTTAAATTTGTTTCCAGAATTGGAATTTAATTGAAATTGTTGCGTACAAAAGGGATAATTGTATTGATTTTTGATGATTTGAAAGGGAAAAGAAAAAATGAAAAGAAAAGAAAAGAAGTAGTTTTTGTTTGTACTGTAGGTGTTAAGAAACTAGATGATGAAGAAGTTAATCAAAATCCAATTCGAAAAAAAAGGAAAACAAAATCTGATGTGGAGTTTCTTTTCAAGTTTTGTTTCTTTTATTTTTAGCCTTTTATTTCCTGGAGTGTAGGAAACGGTTGCTCGGTTGTTCCTACAAACTAGAGTAACTTGAAAGTTATCGAAAATTAGGGGCCGTTTGGTTCAGAAAGGGGAAAGCAAATGATTTAAAGAAAGGGAAAGAGTGGGAATAGAAAGCAATTCCCTCATTTATTATAAGTTGTTTGTTTTACTTCAAAAGAATGGAATGAAGTTTAAAAACAACTGCACAGCCAACAAGGGCAACAACCAACTCCGATCTAGCCTCCTACCCCCAACGGCGCCGAGCTCCCCCAACCCCTTTCATCGGCCCCCACCCTTTCTTCCGGCAACGCTACTCCCCTTTCCCTGCAACACCGCCACCCCTACCTCATCTACCGCCGTACCAACGCCATGGGTAAATGTGGATGACACCCCTCTCTCTTATTTTAGGTAATATTTTGGTAAAATCTAGAAGGTTGTATGTTTTTAGAGTGTTATGTGTTGTTTTTTGGGTATTTGAAGGTTGTTTATGGGGTTGTTATGGTTTCTTATTGAGATGGCTAGGGTTTTTTGGGTGGTTTTTGTGGTGGTTTTGTGGTGGGTGTGATGATTTTCGTGGGTAATTGGTGGTGAATGAGGTGGGTGAGGGTTATTTTGAGTGGAGTTGGGTAGTTTGGGGGAAGATTGTATTTTTTCCCGATGGATCTAGGTAGTTTTGGTGGTGACTGGGTGGTGGCGTCAGCGCGCCGGCGGTTTTTTGGCGTTTGAGCGGTGATACTGTAGGCGTATGGACGGTAGTTTCGGTGGTTAGGTGATAGTTGCGATGGTTAGGCGGTGGTGTTGGTGGTTGGTTGGTGTTTTCAAGGGTGGTCAAGGTAGTTGGATGAAGAGGATTTTGGGGGTTTGAGTGATTCCCTTGGGGGGTTGGGTAATGAGAGTAGAGGAAAATAGGGTAATGAGAGGGGGTAAAGGGAATGATTGATTTTGTCTATCAAACATCAATATGGTAGTTGATTCCCTTTCTCTTTGTTGAATACCCCTAACCAAATGGCTCATTAGTGTTTGTATTAGAGGACTTTGGGCCCTACGGCTACGGCTACGGCTACGGCTATGGCTATGGCTATATATATTCGATTCGACTTTAATCGGAGGTATCATTTATCGGAGGTCGGAGCTAGTCGAGGCTTGATTTTTTAGATTAAATTTTTATTATTATGTGTTTAAGTTCATATTAGCTCAATTCAGGACAAAAAAAAAAAAAAAAAAAAAAAAAAAAAAAAAAAAAAAAAAAAAAACTGATAAATGTTATTTGAGTACAAATTACAATTTAAAAAGTTTTTATAAGGTCTAATATGTTTTGATAAGTTCATATCAGTAAAAATCGAGTGAATAAAGCACACCCTAAAGTAGCTCTGTAAATGCCTTGAAGAATTTGTTCAAATCATGCTATCAAATCAAATGGAATTGGATCAAATCATAAAAGTTCAAATCAAATCACATTTATAAAAGTTTCAATTAGGCTAGATGGACAAAACATGGATTAGATAAATACTTTGCTAAATTTCAAGAAATAGGCGTATACCTCCTCTGTTCGTTTTTACTTGACCTGTTTCTTTTAGCACGCTTGCCAATACAAAACTTTAACGATCAATAACTTTAATTCTCCATAAGTAAAAATTATAAAAGTTATATATTATAATAGTACTTATTGAGACGAATCCAAAGAGATCATACATGAATATATTTTTCCTTACATATTATTCACAAATGACGGTCAAAGGAGGGGTGGTGAACAGTGTAAAAGTCAAAGCGGGTCAAGTAATAAAGAACGGAGGAAGTACAATGTTTGAGTTTAAAAACTATATAAATAAATAATAAAAAAAAATTAACATGTAATTTGTTTTCACCTAATTATATCTCGACTCAATAATCAATGCGCAATAATAATTTTTAAGAAATTATTAGTAATAAAACCAAATGCGAATGAATCTTAATTGACTTGACCTAAATCGATGTAACTTATATGTGATCTAAATTGATCGACCTGAGTTAGCTCAAAAGAGTTTATTATATCATCTCTAATAGAAGTTAATAGCAAATAAAGTGTTATTTTATCACTAAATAAACGCACATCAATTAATGGATTGCCTTAACTAAGATTGATTACAAAGCTACAATTCAATACATAAAATGACTTGAATTAAATTTCACAATTAGTTACGCAATGAGGGGAAATAATTACAAATTAACTTAATTAAATTAGGCCTGAGATGAAGATGATCTTTTTAGCTTTCTTGCAAGGATTATTTAGTGTATAGCACATTAGGAAGTGATTAAATCGTAATGAAATGTGGCATAGCCACGCCTATGACATCCTCCCTTAGAAGAGACTTTATTTCGATTGAAAGCATATCGAAATAAATAATCCCTTCTTCAAGTCGAACACCCAAATTGGCTAAACCATCAACCACCCTATTATCTTCTCTAAATTAAAACAAAACATAATATTAAAGTTACAACCAAGAAAATTAATTAAACTATGACAACTATTTAGGATGTGCATGCACACATTCACCTCCCACGTGCTCGGGATTTTTAATAGCTTCAATGCAGCTTGATTATCCATCTATAGAACTAGCTTCGAGATTCCTAAAGTACATTCCTTTTTAAGCCCCATCTCAGCAGCATAGAGCTCAACTTTAAAGGTTGTACAGATCCCATAATTTGTTGCAAAACCTCGCACATCCTTGTCAGTACTGTCACGGGTGACCCCACCTCCTGAGCTCCCTTAGCCGCTCCATCTGTATTCAGAGCAAGCCAACCCATTGGTGGTGCAATCCATCTTATGAGAGTTTCTTTCTTCAAGCCTCAAGTCTTAGAGCAAGGCTGGTTTGAGTCATGTTCTCCAGAAACCGGAAGACCTTTTGTTGCGCAAGAAAGATCCAATGTCAGCAGGTATTGCCTCAAGACTTTCAAACATAGCATTGTTCCTCCACCTCCATTGTCAGTAAAGGGTAGTCGCAAAAGTTGTTGGCCATTTCTCAGCAAAAACAACCATAAGCTTCTAAATTGCGCATCAGGCAGTAAGATCACCAGTAAAGAAGGATTGGTAATGGGTTGTGCCACCCAATTCCATACGTACTTTTCTAGCAACAGGGCAATCCCTTAGCAAATGTAGGAGAGTCTCATCGGTGTGTTGATTACATCGATCGCAAGAAGGATTCTCTATCAGGTTTCTTTTTAGCTTATTAACATTGCAAAGCACACAATCATGGAAGCATAACCAAAGGAAGGTACAAATTCTACGAGGGACTAGAGCCTTCCAAGCTAAATTCCACTTCGAATTGGAAGGAATATGCTCATGATCCTGCATTAATTGTAGAGCATAGTTTAATTATATTTATTGAAATAAAATTAATTTTATTGGATTGAAATTATTTTTGCTGAACTGAAATTATTATTACTGATTTTCTATAATATTTTTCTTTAAATTTACTGATATTTTTCTTTAAATTTACTGATTTTTACTGAACTGAACATATTTTTCTTTCACTGAACTTAATTTTTTTTTTTTTTTTTTTAAGGTGGAGTGAACAAAGTCTAAATTTAAAGTTTTAATAAAATATATAAGAGTGCCACGTCGTTGGTTGTCGTGGTTTATGACCTCGTGTTTGGTACATTTCTTGTCACTGTTCATCCCTTTCCCTTTCGTCTTTCCCCTATTTTTTCTTCATCCTAAAATTAAAAAAGAAAAAAAGAAAAACAGAATAATCAACAACAACAATGGAGGAGAGAGAATTTCCAGTTAAACTAAAATTAGGGTTTTTTTTAGGGCTTACATTCTTCTTCTTCAATTCAATCCAAAAAGTTGAAGCTTCAATTCACGATTACAGAAATGAAAAATTCATCCCTCAATCTAACGCCTTCTTCTTCCATGGCGGAAGCGAAGGTCTCTATGCTTCTAAGGTTTCCGATCACTCTTCTTCTTCTTCCGAAAAAAGTTCCAAAGGCAGGTCTTTTATTAGGTATATTTTCATCTTTATTTTTTTTTTTTCAATTAATTTGTGTTTTTGTAAGTTGTTGATTATTTGATCATCTTATTCATGAATTTGAATGATTTGTTTGATACTGTATTCCGTCAATTTTGGATTTAATTGTTTGATTTTCGAGATTTTAATTGGCGGTTGATGAATTGCTGCTTAATTGGGTTGAATCTATTGCGGTTGATTTTCGAGCTTGTTAAGGGTTGTTTGTTATTTGTTATTTGTATAGTAGACGTTGCTAAACTTTTGAAAAGAATTGAAAACGGCGAGCTTTTAGCCTGAGATTATTTCTGCAATGAAGATTGCTAGTTTGTGGAATTTGTATTAGGTTTGTTTATTTGAGTGAGGAGCCAAGAAGGTGTATCGTGTTGATGATCCAGTTATTTGTAATGTGGGATTGGGTATTTAGATGGTTAAGGGAGGGTAACATAAAAGAATCTAGTTATGTTAGTTACATTTTCGGTGTTGAGAGCTCAAAGGGCATTGATGTAGTCGGGATTTGATTACTATAGTCCCTATTGCTTTTATACTTACTAAATTAGTTGGCAGCCACATGATCTTATTTTGGAGTAATGAGACTACAATGTATTACAGAATTGCTTAGTTTATACTGTCTCGCTCATGATCAGGGGTTATGAATAAAGAGCATTGATTTTTAATTTGTATTTCTCTGCAATACTATGGTCCACAAGAAGTCTTTACTTAAATTCTTAGTCAAGCATCATATAAGGCATTTATGAAAATTTTTGAATTATTAATTGTAGATATGACTATATGAGTTGCTCTGTATCATATTAGGCGGCCTAGAATAAAAATGATCCTGCTATTTAGTGACAGAAAGAGCTAAGTTTGTTACTTAGAAACTTTTGTTATGGAATTTATGCCTTGATGGATCCACTGAGCTTTTGCATTGTCTACATTTTTGGTAACATTAGTTGCGACAGGCTTTTGTGCTGCTCAATATTAGAATTACTGATACTTGGTTTGGTATTATGTGCTATTGGCATTCCAGATTTGAATCTGTTACATTTACAAGGACAAAAGAGTCTGCAGAGAAGCAGAATGAATGGCAGCAATATACTAGTACGGTGGAAGCTATCATAGTTGAGGTGAAAGACCGAGAACGGATTGGTGGAACATACCTAAAAACCGATGCAATATGTTGCAATCAAACCCTTGCTAGTGAGGGGCATTGCAAGATAGGTGAGGTAATAATGCAGCCTAATCCAGAAAAGCGTGAATGGCCTAAACGGATCAAGGTTTTCTTTGAAGGAAAGAACGACAAGGCCTTGATGGAGTTCCAGTCTGTTGACATTAACAGCACAGGAATGTATTATCTGTACTTTATGTATTGTGATCCGACACTAAAGGATACAACAATAAGTGGAAGAACGTTATGGAAGAATCCGGATGGTTATTTGCCTGGAAAAATGACACCTTTGATGAAATTTTATGGTTTCATGTCTTTAGCATACCTTTTGCTAGGACTGGCTTGGCTACTGCGGTTTGTTCAGTTCTGGAAAGATATTATACAGCTGCACTATCACATTACAGCAGTGATTGCCCTTGGTATGCTTGAAATGGCATTATGGTATTTTGACTATTCCAATCTGAATGCAACAGGTGTTAGGCCAATGGGGGTCACTTTGTGGGCAGTAACCTTTACTGCTGTTAAAAAGACACTCTCCCGACTCCTCCTTCTGGTTGTTTCCATGGGATATGGTGTGGTTAAACCAACTTTAGGGGCTATCACATCGAAGGTTATGTTCTTTGGAGGTATATACTTTCTAGGTTCTGAGGCGCTTGAACTATATGAACATTTGGGCAATATTAATGATTTCATTGGGAAAACCAAGTTAGTTCTGGTGTTGCCTGTTGTGTTTATGGACACGTGCTTCATTTTGTGGATTTTCTCCTCCCTTTCAAACACTTTGGAGAAGCTGCAGGTAATACTTCTATAATTTCGTTTTTTTAGGGTAAATTTTAATCTCAACTTTAAATGCTCTCCTCCATACAGAATTGATTCCTTTGAATTGAAAACTTCTAGAAAATGAACGTCTTAATAGGCACCCTGTGTTTTTGTTGAGAGGGAGAGGGGGGAGGGGGGGGGGGGGGTGGGTGGGGAGGCATTATGTGGATGTATGTGCTGTCTCTGTTTTCTTTTATCACATATACTGATGCTTCTATTTTTGTAGATTAGGTAAGATTTTGCAATGCCATTATATTTATCTTTTTTAATTCTTGAATTCAGCTTCGTAGAAGCTTGGCTAAGTTAGAGCTCTACCGGAAATTTACAAATTCCCTTGCGATATTTGTAGTGCTCTCAATTGCTTGGATTGGTTATGAGGTACTTTATATTCACCTGTTCTTCTTTCCTGTGCTTTCCATAATGAAGTTATTGTCCTTTACCTTATTTGATATTTTCTGCTTTTTTGCAGTTGTATTTTAATGCAACTGATCCTTTAGGCGAACTTTGGCGGATTGCATGGATCATTCCTGCCTTTTGGGCTCTGCTTGCATACTCTCTTTTAGTTGTGATATGTATACTCTGGGCTCCTTCTCGCAACCCTACGAGGTATGTAGCACTTGTTATATCATATAGGTAGTCTGTTGATTTGTTCCCAATGTCTGTGGACTGTGGTGCCTCTCTTGAGACTAGCTATGAACTTAAAGAGTGTTGGTGTTTCTATTCTGCAAAGCTTGCATGTGGGTGGTTGATATACACTAAAAGGAAAATTTATTGTTGGGAAACATATAGATATCTGTGCATTATGTTCAATCTCATGGCTTTCTTGAATTTTTATAGTGGAAACGAATACGATAGAAACTAATTTAATCAGGTAAAAAGACTGCCTTTTCCTTTGTATTACTTCTTTGCTGCTGACATATAGGTAATATGTAGGCCTTTGCTAATCCTGTATAAAATGTCAAGCTAAATTTGGATGCTATTGTCCTCCTCCCCCTCCCCCTCCCCTTCCCTCTTGTTGATGTATGAGACTCACCTGCAGCCTAGTCACTTAGCGTTCCTTTAATAGGAGGTGACAAGCTGTCTGTATATTGTTATTATAGTGCAAATTTGTTTTCCGGATAGGTGTGCCATTGAATCTTTGCTTTTCTGTTTTGATTGGGTTGCTTTTTTAAATTTATTGTATCTTCTGGCAATGGTAAACCTGTGAATCCAGTTCATATAGGCTTCAAAGATCTTGTTCTTAAATATTAGCAAACCATGTTAATCAGATAAAGATTCACAAATCTAGTGGAATCTTCATAGTACCATGGCAAAACAATAAAATTGCTGAATTACAATTCTGAGCATAATCCTACCAATTCCACCAAAATTGGTGGAATGAATCTTTGAAGAAATATGAGAAAATGGGTAAAACCTTTCCCTCCTCTGCTCTCATCTCTTTTACCATACCCTAGGAAAGTAAAACTTGGGGGAGGGAATGCTTCTACTTTCCTCAATACTAAGTTACTAATGCTAGAATGCTAGATCTGGGAACTTATTTCATCCTTCTATAGTGTATACTCTCCATAATCTTCGGCATTTTATAAGGAGTTTTTCATTTCCCTAATTTTTCCTACATATGGATATAATAACCACATACGAATTAATCATGGATATGTGAAAACTATGTCACTTTCTAAAATAGTTATGCTTATGCTTTAGCCTTTCTAAATACTAAACCATGTAATGAAGCCTTTGAGAAACTGATAATGAATAAACTGTCATGAAGGGTTTTTTAGTTTATTCATGTCATATCCTTAAGGCTTAGGAGTTGGAATAACGCGAAGACTATTTTTGTACAAAGAGTCAAAGAGTGTATCTTTGTATGATTTTGGTTCTTAAAGTGTAAACAAAGATTATCTCCTTTAAAATATAAAAACTTATTTTCTTAACTCATTCTCTTAACTCTTTTATATTAAAAAAAAGAGAGTTGGAGGCATATACAACATTAATTACCAGTTTGCGTTTTTAAGTTGGATGACAGGAATAACACAATAAGTCAAGCCAGTTCTGATAAGTGGTTCAGTAGTCAATTTGATTACTAGTATTATTTCTGCTGTCCACCTTTGTATGGTCAACAAACTCTTATTCTTACTTTTTCAATCATTTTTTGCTCCTTAGTATCTGAAGCAACATAAGTATTTTGTTTTAGACAGATTGATCTTTTGCACTCCAACTCTTGGATATTGAATTCCTGTACTCCAAGATTATCATTGGCACTTTTGATAAGATGAGCTATAAGAAATATTGGAACTGATTTTTGCAACCTGCAAGCTCGAATCATACAGATGCTATTCATAATTGCCCTTTTAATGGTTTTAGGTTCTACTGAAATAGATAAAGATTAAGGAATGGCACTGGAATTTCATGTTACTAGAGTACAAGACAGACATTGGCAGTTTATCAAGATAAGCTACAACAAGTATAAGAACATTGATTAGCTAGGGAGCTTGATACAATCTTGTGCTCCTAGTACTTAACTACTTATTATGGGTTTAGCTTCTGAAGCAATTGCCTTGTTGTTATACATAGGTGTCTATTTTATGTCTACTTTTTTAGTTTGTCCCAAAAAATAAAAAAAAATAAAAAATTCATTTTACGAAACAGAAATTGATTGTGCTTACATCATTAAACTTACCTTATTGAAGTGATATAGATAGAATTAGAAGAAGATAACTAAGTATAGTAAGGGTATTTTAATTTTTTAGTGTGGATCCCAAATATTGCAACATAGGGGGATTTATGCATCTTAGTGAACATTTTCCAATCTTAAAATTTTTTCTCTTAATTATATATGAGTAAACATTATAAAAACTAGATTAGATATTTAGACATACTAAGACAAATTTAATAAGACCCTACATAATTTGAATATATACTACCTCCGTTTCCACGTATGGGATTAAGGCTTTGGTTGATTGATTGATTTTTAACCCCTGTTTCATATTATTTGCAACATTTGCCAAAAATGGATGTTTCATGTTATTTGCAACAAATGTTTTCTATCCTTTTTAAGTTGTCATTGTTCTTTTTCTCTCTCCACATCACATGCATCTCTATTGTTCTTTTTCCATTTAACACTCGCAAACAAATTTTGCTTAAGAGTCCGTGCAAACTCATTTGTTGTAAATATTGAGAAACACAGGTAGTATATTACAATAATGTAATTGAAGAGAAGTTTGTGAATAGCATCAAAAGTCTTATTGGTGCAATGTTAGGGCAGTGGAGGAAATATGTTGGATGGAGGGTATGAAAGATAATGGTAACCCCTCAAATTTGCTTGGAAGCTATAGAAATTGAGGCTGATCTTACTTTTGTCAAGCTTGCTCCACTGCTCATATAACTTATGATATGAGCCTAAGACTTAAGTATTTGACGAATTGATTAAAGTTGCTGCCTTTATAGTTTCCTTTTTCATTGATCCTGGAATCTTGTGCCTTCATCCAATGGTCCTTTTGGTGTAGAAACATAGTAAGCAGCAATTAATTGATTTTCTACTTTAGTTATTTGTGTTTGTACTTTTGTGCAATATGGAAGTTTGATTTCGTAATTCCATGTCCGAAGCTGCAAGCTGAATAATGTTTGTTTATGATTCTGTGATGAGTCTCTCATTGTTTGTTCTTTGTTCTTTTTCAGGACATTATTAGATTATTATGCTTATTGCAATTTGGTTGCCCGTAGTATGCTATCTCTATATTATCACCCATTATGGTTCCTGTCTTAGGAAGGTGTCATGAATCATGCATCTAAATATCAAATCTAATACTTTCTTTTGCTTTTAGGTATGCCTATTTGGAAGAGTCTGGTGATGACCTAGACGAAGAGGGTGTCTCACTTACAAGCAGTGGAGTCAAGGTTGCTGCTGATATGGCTAGCATGATCGAAAGGAAAGAGAGAAAAGTTTCAGGCTCCACTGATCACGTGTTTGTTGGGGTTAGGGAGGAACTGGAGGAGGACAAGCGAGAATAGATGGAGCAGCAGCAAGTTCTATAACCGCTGCACCATAATTTTGACTCATCCATACTGAAATGGGGAGAACGTTCACTGATCCATGATTTTGTGTTTCTGTATATATGCGGAAGAACAGCTTAGCATAAGCATTAGGGGGGAAATGGGGAAGCTTTCTTGTAAAACCATGTCATTACTCATTACTGTAACTTAGCTATGAAAAGAACAAGCCGACTTGTGTATTTGTTCCTCGAGCTTGGTGTTCAAGCATGCATGATTTTCTACTCTAATGTGAAAGTTAGACAGCCTACCAACAATAGTGCTCTGTAAGAAACTATAATCTGTTCTTGAATGCATTGAGCCATTGAGGTCGGCTGTTATAACTTGATTGCACATTTGTATGTACATTATAAAAGCGAATACCATCGTTTAACTCTTGGCCCCTTTCTTGCTCTCTTAAGCTTTGTTTCCTTCTTGATCTTTGGCCATTGTTGCTTCGATGTCCCTTCCCAATCCAATGAAAGTGTGCATATAGACTGGAGAGTGCATCTCACTACTCTTCCTTCATCGATGATCATTGATGACCTCTGATGCTCTATTTTTGGTTAGCAATTGGCAGTGTCCTTATATTTGTGAACTTTTCTCCCTAATCCATTATTATCTTGGTACATATCATGTGAAAATTAGCCTCCTTTTTGATTTTCTTGGGTAATACATGTGAAATATAGTTTAAGCATAAATAGTAGTGTGCTCTGTCAAAAAAGACTATTGACACTCATAACAGATGCTCATGTTTCTTATTATATTTTAAGCTTATTTATTTATTTTTATTTAGAAATTTATTTTAAATCTGGTATAAAATCATAATGCTAAATTCATACTAATTATCTATTTAAAATAAGATATGTCATTAGATTATATTGATGGTCATTTGATAGTTGTAATAACAAATTTCACAAGATTTATTTCTCTTTAATTCTGGTACAGAAAGAGGCAAAAAGAACAAATAATGTAAGACAATATTAATCTCATGTATTGGACACCAGATATTGGCAGATTTTCATACTTCATTAACCAACTAAATTCGTTGTCATTTACATTTTTTCACAAGATACGTATGAAGTAAATCATCATGCATTTATACGCTGATCATGAACCTAATTGGCTCAACTATCAATTACCAAAGGTGGCAAAATGGCCTAATTTTGGCATGCTCAGCATTCCATCTCCCATTTTATACCTATAATATTTCATTGACACATACATACATATATATATATATATATATATATATATATATATATATATATATATATATATATATATATATATATCTACAATATTATCTTATCATTAAAAAGCTTTAATTAAATAAAAAAAAAATGTGAACAAATAATAGTGCTTCAGTTACTAATCTTTCTTAATTCATGTGGGCTCCACAATGTGTCATTTACCAATTGAGTTATTGGTTTCCAATTAAGAAAAGCTTCTAATTTGCTTTCATGACTAGGACACAACTTTTCCTTATTAGTAGTCACCTTACCAAACTTTAAAACCACTTATTTTTTGAGGGGAATTTTATGATTAGTTATCAATCTTAATTTCCTCTAACAAGTTTTAGTTTCCCAATTTAAAGCTTCAAAAGATTCAATCAATTTAATGGCAGTGACAAATTATTTGGATACAACATTAGTTCCTTTAAGTTTGTTTTTGAGTGTGGGATATCATGTTTTTCTTTGGCACAATTTCAAGCACAATCCTTCTCTTACCACCATTGGAATCAACACTCTCAAGAGGAGGGAATGGCTTCAAGGTATCAAACCGGTAATATTTCTTTCCCTCAATTAATTAAATAAACTCTATAATATATATAGTTTTAATCATATATATATATATATATATATATATATATATATATATATATATATATATATATATATATATATATATATATATTGTTACACCTTAATTTGATCTATTTAAAGTAAAATCCATATGTTTGGAGATATATATCTAATATATGTAGTTCTATCTTTATTACAAATTATTAAATTTTTTAAGTAGTTTAGGCCCTTTAGGATGGCTGGTAAAAATTATTACCAAGTACCTTTCTTACAGTAGTAATGATTTTTGTTAGATTTTCTAGCTTGACTCGCGTTTATAAAATTAAGTTAAATTGATCGAAGGATGGAAATACACAAATATTATAATATAAAGGTCATTTGTAGTGTGACATAAATTTTAATTATGTGATGTGTGACGACATGATAACTAATTCAGGATAGGCAAAAGAGAAGGTTTAGTGTGAGTCTGTTTCAAAGAGCTAGTTTTCTAAGTTTGTAACAAATTCATAAAAGTTGGAAGGGTTGATAAAAATAACTTTAACTTTTTTGGATGCACAATGTAAATGTAACAGGGTGATGACAAGAAAGAGGTACTAGCAGTTCAAAGCCTAAGGAACACTCTAATGGAGTCAATACTAACAGCAACCATAACCATGCTAATAACCACTGCACTAGCAGCATTAGCCAACAACGCGTACAAGGCCAGTGACCTTTTGGCTACGACTCAATTTTTCGGGTCCCAAACAGGCCGGATCGTTGTCCTCAAGTATGGTTCAGCATTGGTGTTCTTATTGACCAGTTTCCTGTGCAGCTCAATAGCCATCAGCTACTTGGTGGATGCTAACTTCTTGATCAACGCGTCAGGCGAGTTGTTGAGCCGTGGGCATACAAAGAGAGTGTTGGAAAGAGGGTTTCTAATGGGAGTTGTAGGGAGTAGAATGTTGTGCATTAGTCTGCCTTTGTTGTTGTGGTTGATTGGTCCTGTGTTTGTGCTCATTTCTTCCTTGGTCATGGTATGGATTTTGTATGGGCTAGATTATGCTACTAAATTGCATGGTCTAACAATGAGTACCAAATCTAGTGTTATTGATGAGTCTACTTGAATATGGAGTTTCATATTTCCTTGGGTTATCAAGTACTATATAAAATATAATATATACATCATCTATCTCTTAATATATGTTACGAATTATTTTGATAGCTTTTTGTAAGATTAAGCTCAATGTATATTTATAATAATAAAATGTCACGTTGATTTTTTATTGTTTAGTTTCTCTTTTAGCTCGATAGCATTTGATGAATGCTAAGTTCTTGATCGACCAATGTATTTCTATTGGAGGTTGTATGAAACTGAAGGTTGTGTATTAGTTGTCAATCAATTCCCCAAAATTGCAAGAATATCATGAATACCATGAATTTTCAATCAATCCGCAAATTATAAAAAATTCAACGTTTATTCAAGAATTAGGGTTCTAGTGATTCAGATTAAAATAGCTAAACCAATTAATATATTAATATGTGAATATATGAAGAATATTAACATGGAACATAGTCTATTAAACCTATTACATAATGATTCAATTAATAATCGGCCAATTCTTCCATTGCAATTTCAAGTACAATTAGGGTTTATATAGATTTAAGGCTTTCTAATGTAATCAACGAATTTAAATTTACATGAAACAATTAAGAACAAGTGGAGTATATTACACATAAATCATTCACATCAAATACTTAACAAGCAATGATTAATTAAGGTTCAAATTCATCAAAAACGAAAACTACCTCTTGAAAAACCTATTTCTGGGCATAATTTGGCCTATGGATAGTCTTTTCTAAGTATATAGTACTATAGTAAGTACTAGGTAGTGAACAAGAGATCAATTTAAAACATTGTTAAACTCAAAATTCACTACTAAAATGTCGAAATATGAGTTGCTCTTCAAATTTTCGGAAATTATTTAAAAATTTTGAATCACCATGATAGAACTGCCTAAAAATTTCGTTCACCCTCACGATTCTACGAAATTTCTTGGTGTTCTCACAAAACGACCTTGGAATTCGTATAACCGTTTGAGTTTCAATTTTTTTGGCCGTTTTCACCCCGTGTTTCGGAAAAATAGGCATTCCTAGCTTTGTCCGCAAAAATACAACATTTTCTTCGACGATGGCCTTGCCCCTTGGTCAGTGGTGGTTGATGGTGGTTTGTTAGGAGGAGAGAGAATGTTCTCGAATTGGATGGGTGAAAATCATAGAGTATACTGTATGTAAGAGTAGATTCGTCATTCATTTTAAAATGCAGGCGTTACCGAGTAAAATGAAGGTGTCGTTTAGCGTTTCACATACATTATGTGTGGTTGGGATTTACACCACTCAATTAAAGTATAATCCAAATAGTTTCGATAAAATTAAAAACGAACGAATAAAACAAGTATTGCAAATTTGAAATTTACAATAGATAAAAATACAAAACATATTGGATATTGTCAATAAACTTGTTTAATGGCTCGAGTCAGGGATCAATTCTTAAAGAGTCACGATTGATCACATTTAAATTTTAGTTGGGTGAGTCGGGTCACGGTCACCTATCATATTTACTATTTTACTTTTATTAATGAGGGCTCCAACCCATTAAATTGCTCATCGGGTGCAGTCATACCAACACTAATACACCGGATTACTCGTGTTTTAGATAGGTGACATCTTGAGAATTACTCGTGTTGCACCCCTTTCAAAAGATTGTTTTGGATTAGGAATTTCCTTTCTCAAGTTTTTTCTTTTTTTCTTACCTATAAGGCTATAAATAACAAAACAAAAAAAAAAAGCATTGATTTGCTCGTCTCTCTCCTCCTTCTCCATAGAAGCGCACTCAATATCGCACTTGACGTTCTCCATTACAAACTATTTGTTTGTTCTCAGCAACCTCTGAGGTAAGTTGTTGTTTCTTTTAGTAATCATCAAACCAATTTCACAATCTAGGGTTCATCTTTCATCTAATTTAACTGTCGGAAATCTGAAGTATTGGTTCTAAATACTAACCTGCGATTATAAATTTTGTGATTTGTTTGATAATTGAATCACATACCCCTGAAATTATGTGATTTGTTTGATAATTGAATCACATACCCCTGAAATTATGCGATTTGTTTGATAATTGAATCAAATTTGGTTGCCAATGTATTGCAAAACCCTATAATGTATTGCCCAACCCTTTAATGTGGATTTTCTTATAAATTTTTGGTAGAATTCTTATTGAAGAAGGCGAAGTAGAATACTGAATTGAAAACAGTAGAGAAAGATGGGAGAAAGGAAAGTGTTAAACAAATACTATCCACCTGATTTTGATCCCGCCAAAATTCCGAGACGAAGGCAGCCCAAGAATCAGCAAATCAAAGTTCGAATGATGTTGCCAATGTCTATTCGCTGCAATACGTGTGGTAACTACATCTATAAAGGAACCAAGTTCAATTCGAGGAAAGAAGATGTCATCGGCGAGGTATCCTATATCCTTCAACTTGTAAACCTAACTTGTGTGTTGGAATTTGGTTGATTTAGTTGTATTTCATGATACTTGTAGGTTTATGTTGGTGTTTGATTTGATGGGTATAGCTTATTTTATTTTATGATAAATTGCATTACAAGTAGAGTTGATGTGATTCTCTAACCTGGAGTTTCATTCTAAACTATTCAGACATACTTGGGCATCCAAGTTTTTCGATTTTACTTCAAATGTACAAAGTGTTCGGCTGAGCTGGCAATGAAAACTGACCCACAAAACTCAGATTATGTGGTTGAGGCGGGTGCCACACGGAATTTTGAACCTTGGCGGGATAAAGATGAGGTGAGTTATGCTGATGTCCATTGTTTTGCTTGAGCTTTGTAAAATGATATTTGAATTCTGAGAGTTTTTGGAATGTGTGTTGTTTGATACTGATTTAGATTATGTAATTTTTGTTGGCTTCAGGAAATTGAGAAGGAGAAAATGAAACGAGATTCTGAAGAAATGGGAGATGCCATGAAATCTTTAGAGAATAGAACTTTGGACTCAAAACGTGAAATGGATATACTGGCAACCCTTGATGAAATGAAGTCTATGAGGGTACTTCACTTGTGTTAGAATTTAATATTTGGTTATATTGTATGTTCTCTACAACAGATGTCTATTTTAAGTTTGTTTATGTTAATCTTTACTGTGTTCTTTTCAGTCAAGGCATGCAACAGTCAGTGTAGATGCAATGCTAGAGGCCTTGCAGCGGACGGGTGAGGACAAGGTATAACTAAATGCTGTTGCTTTGGATTTGGTTAGTCATACTAAATACAGGGGACCGTATGCATTTATTTGTTTCAAGTTTGTATATATTGTGACATTTCAAATAAATTGATAGTGATATTACTCTGTATTTTTGAGTTTTCTCAAAATACACCAGTCTTCCAAACTAAGGGGTGACCTTTTTAATTTAGAATTCTTTTCCTGTTAATGCATTAGAATGTTTATTGGTATTAAGATGGAGCTTCTTATTTTAGAGAGACTTAAGTAAGTTAAGCAAGCATATACTAGTATATTATGCTTCATGTATTTGCTATCCTTTTTCTGTTAGATTTCCGAGTTCTAATATAGGTAGTTGATACCGGAAACAAATCAGAGCTGATGTTGGTCGATTGTCCCATGGTATTATAGTTGTTATTGTTTTAACATGTTATAAATCATTCGTTAATGCACTATAATCATACCAGTGTATATGCTAAGTGAACCTATTTATATGATGAATGCATGCATGCTTATTCTTGAACTGAGATGAAGCCAATTGTAAAGTACTTAGAAGTCACACATTCTTGTGGAGTTGTGATGATACTTGTATATCTTGTTCATGTTTCTGTCATTTGTATCTGTCTTGAAGTTAACTTGCTCACTGGTTAGGAAATATGTATCTGAATTGCTTTGTCTATGTTTACCTTGCTCTGTTGATGTTACAACCCCCTTTTTTTCACTTGTTTGTTAAGTAGTGGGCTGACCAAGTTGAATTATGCTACAGGAAAGGAAGTTGGATGAAGAAGATGAGGCCCTTATCAAATCAATATTCAATGTCAGTATAGGAATTGATAACTCTCTATGCCTCGTCCTTTGACCTTTAATACATGTTCTTTTTTCATTTTGTAACTAAAATTTTCATTATTTTTTTCTTCTGTATTATCTTTTCCAGGGGCCCAAACAGTATGTGCGAAGGATTGATGATGAAGAGTGGGATGATGACAATGATGAGATAGCAAATGACAGTGTGAACTCTGTGAAGGTATGGTGTGGTTTAATTTTAGTCATAGTATAAACAGAACTATTATGTGGTCTCTTTGTGATGCTGATGCTTTTCAGCTGGTCTTACTGATGTCTCATTGCGGTGTTTGCCTCTTTCTTTCGAAACGCAATTATGTGCTACTCACTCTGGCCACATTAGCTCAATAAGTACTATTGTGTAGTGTTTATTGAAGATATTGTGTTTTGGTTTTTTTTTTTTTTTTTTTTTTTTATTTTTTTTTTTATTGTTATTTTAATAAAAAATTAGATGTAATGGGTTAGTAGGGTATTTGTATGTTTAATTTGATGGAAAAGTCGGTGTGAAAAGGAGATGATGGATCCAAAAGAAAGGTAATAATTAATAGATTATATTTAGTTAGTAAAATACCAATGCCTTTACTTGAGGGTGTATGACTCTTTCTGTTTTTTATTTAAGTGCTCCATATGCCGATGCAGAATTTTGAATTTTTGACCAATAATATCTTTAGTTATCAACAAATATAAATTATAACAATTGAAAATTAACAAACTATCCATTAAGACGATTTCAACAAGTACCCTCAAGACTTTATTTTTTATTATGTATAAATAGCTAAAATTGGTCAAAGACTCAAAGTAGGTAAGGTGAATAGAAGCTTGCCTAGGCACAAGCCGTAGTCAGGCACGAGAGCAGGCACCTTAGCTCTGCCAAGTGCAATGACCTACAAAAGGCACATGCCTATGAGCTTTTTTCAAGGCTGCAAAGCTTTTTTGCCTTTGCACCATATGTTGTAAGGTCAGTAGCTGATGTGTAAGATATTTTTGTAAAATACTTCGTGTAAATTACCTTGTGACTTTGCAACGGTCATATTTACCTTAAATGATTAAATCCTTAATACTAGAGTAGAGTGAAACCCCGTATCCCCCAATTCCATTTGAAGAACCCTAGCTGTCGCAGGCCCTTTTACTGTTTGTCATAATTCTTTTTTTAGAATTTAATACTTCCTCTTTTTTTTTTTTACTTGCAACACTTTGAGTTTTGCAATATTCATATACTCCACTTTTACTAGCTGTAATAATTTATAGTTTAGGATAAATTTAGTTGTGGTGTCTTGTTAGTTTGTCTCGATTTATACTTTTATAATATCATATTTTAATGTTTTTTTACATATTTGTAATCAAATTAATTAGGGAATGAAATAATGTAATGGCAAGTGTGAAACGAGAAGTGTTGGAAGTAAAAAATAAATAAAAAATCCGAGGAAGTAGAAATTAATTGATATTTTTGAATGTAAATTTAGTGCGCTTCACCTACAAAAGGTGCACGCCTTCTCCTTGTGCCTAGGCTCCAAGTATTTTTGCACCTTGGTGTGCTTCATGCCTTTTAAAACTAAGGCTGTGTACTCTTTAACTTATGATAAGCTACTACAACTTCTCATGTAAGCCGTTAAATTAACTTTTTTTTTTCTTTTACAATTTACAAACTTTGATTGGAAAATTAAATTTGTGTAATTTCTCATAAGATTAACTAATTTCACATATAAGAAGGATTGAATCTTGTTTTAATACTTGTCTTTGTTTAAAGGAGAACATAATGTTAAGCACAGAGCATTAACATTGAAAATACTTTGTTTTTCCTTCTAAGTGTTAAAGTTTAGCAATTGCTATCTCCTGGAGTCCATATCAATAATTTTGGACACTGAAATGTATCCTTGTCTTTATTTTTGAAACTTTCATGCCCAACTCTAGATCCATACCCAACCAAGTGTGACACCTGACACCTATTTCTGAGTTTGAACATAATAGGCTCTAAGGTTCAGTACTGCAGTTGTACTATTTCTGGTTCTTGATTGTGTGCTATCACTGCTATCTGCCTCTTCACATGTAATACGCTGGCTCCAATAACTGTTTGTCAATTATTTTATTAGTTTTTGTTCTATAGTATGACGAGGAATTGTGGATTTCTAAGGTCGTCATCTCACTACATCTATTGCTTACATTGCAACTTCCTGCTTATATTAGAACAAGTCATTAACTTGGTCATTCCTACCTGTAAGAATTGCAATTGGTAGCAAAAGAACCTAAGGTCACAGGTTGAAACCCCTACTGGATGAATTATGTTGGTCATGCGTACAAGTACTGTAAGTTATCTAATAATGAAGCCTGTGTATGGTGCTGAAATTCATTCTTGGAGCATAGGGACATTTGTGTGAATTAGTATACTTATTCTTATTGAATTTAAATAGTGAATGGGATCCTTGTGATCATTCACAGTTCTATGTCGAGTTGTTGCATCAAAAGGGTTTAGTGTTTTAAAGTTACATTATTGGGCTATCTGAAGCTATGATATTGAGTGTTTAGTCTCGTAAGCACAATAGTGTAAGCTTGGATAATTGTTGAAGCAGAGAAGTTATGTTACCTGATTGTTATAGATACTCTATATATTAGAAGGGGATTGTGGGTAAATCATTTCTGTTGCTGATTATTGTGTGATTTATTTTATGTATTGTGTTGTTGGGTCTTCTGTATATGTTTGTGGTGTTATCCTGCTTTAGTTTATACGTAGCTCCTTCAGCTCTTCTGTTTGGAAGCCTGTGCAATGGAATTTTAGTTTCAAAAGTTGCAAGGTATGCCCTCAAATTTGATGCTCAAAGTGTGAGGTGAGAGGCAGAAGTGCAAGGTTTACAACAGTCGCATAATCTAAGAGTTTACATTGACAAATTAGGATTTCTAAATTAAGGGAAAAGATGATCTAAGGTTGGATATTGTTGTGAACTAGGGGTGCACCTCACTGATGAGATGCAACGGTCACCAACTAATCAATCAATCAATCAATCAATCAAAGCCTTAATCCCAAAAGTGGGGTCGGCTAACATGAACCAAATTTGATTATTCCGTGTAGTCATCAACATAAATCTTTCTCCTCCATCCCTTACGATCCAAAACTTCATCCTCACGTAAATCCATGCACTTCATATCCTTCCTCACTCCTTCCAACCAAGTCATCTTTGGTCTCCCTCTTCCTCGTTTAATCCCTCCATGGTCCCACTCTTCCACTCTTCGCACCGGTGCACCCTCGGGTCTCCGTCTTACATGTCCAAACCAACGCAGACGATTTTCCCTTAATTTATCTACAATGCCCGCCACACCTACTTTCTTGCGAATAACCTCATTTCTGATTCTATCTCTTAAAGTGTTTCCACACATCCACCTTAACATGCGCATTTCCGTAACCTCCATCTTTTTAATATGCTCTTTCTTAGAAGCCCAACATTCTGTACCATAGAGCAACACTGGTCTTATGGCAGTCCTGTAGAATTTTCCCTTCAACTTTAAGGGAATGCTGCGGTCGCATAACACTCCCGTGGCCGCTCTCCATTTAAGCCACCCTGACTTAATCCTGTGGGTCACGTCTTGATCAATGTCACCATTCTTCTGGATGATCGACCCTAGGTACTTAAAACATTCACTCATGGTCAAATCCTTTCCATCCAAACTCACCACTTCATTGCTTGTCCCCCTCTGAGTGCCAAAACGACATACCAAATATTCAGTCTTACTCCGACTTAGCTTAAACCCTCTAGATTCCAACCTTTGCCTCCATTGCTCCAACTTGACATTAACCCCATCCTTAGTCTCATCCACCAAAACGATATCATCTGCGAACAGCATACACCATGGAACCTCATCTTGAATTGGTCTAGTTAATTCATCTAGAACCGTTGCAAAAAGAAAAGGGCTTAATGCAGACCCTTGATGCAATCCGATTGTAATAGGGAAATCTTTTGTCAACCCTCCGCATGTCCTCACATTTGTTGACACATCCCGATACATATCCTTAACTAGGTCTACATACCTTCGTGGGATACCTTTCTTCAACATTGCCCACCAAAGTATCTCTCTTGGCACCTTGTCATATGCCTTCTCTAAATCAATAAAGACCATATGAAGATCTTTCTTCTTTACCCTATAAAACTCCATCATTTGTCTTATCAAATGGATTGCCTCCATAGTAGATCTCCCAGGCATAAAACCAAATTGGTTATCTGAAATGCTTGTGCATGCCCTCAACCTTTGTTCAATCACCCTTTCCCACAACTTCATAGTATGGCTCATAAGCTTAATTCCTCGATAGTTAGAACAATCTTGAGCGTCTCCTTTGTTTTTATAAACCGGGACCAAGGTGCTCTTCCTCCAATCTTGTGGGATCCTTGTAGCCGTCCATATCTTGTTGAAAAGGTTTGTTAACCAATCAATACCAATCTTACCCAAACACCTCCACACCTCTATCGGTACCCCATCAGGGCCAACCGCCTTCTTAGGTTTCATCTTCCTCAGTGCAATCTCCACCTCTACTCTCCTAATCCTTCGCACATACTCCATGTTGATTTCTTCATCACTCATAGAGGTATCTCCTATCACAACTCCATTACTTCCATTAAATAATTCATCGAAGTACCCCTTCCACCTGTCCTTGATGCCCTCCTCTTGCACTAGGACCATTTGGTTCTTATCTTTGACACACTTCACCATGCCAATATCCTTCCTTGCCTCTTGTCTTCTCTTTGCCATCTTATAAATGATCCTTTCTCCCTCCTTGGAATCAAGCTTTTCATAAACCTCCTGATATGCCTTTTCTTTTGCTTGGCGAACAGCTGCCTTTGCCTTACTCTTAGCCTCCTTATACGCTGCAAAGGTTTCATCACTCCTACATTTTCCTAAGGCTTGATAGCATTCCCTTTTTTGCTTAGTTACTGCTTTCACCTCTTCATTCCACCACGAAGTATCTCTCTGTACCGAAGTTCTTCCCCTTACTTCCCCTAAGACCTCTTTGGCCACTCTTAGGAAACAGTTCTTCATTCGTAACCAAGTCTTGTCCGGATCCACCTCTCCATCCCAATCCGCTTCTTCAATTACCTTTTCTGTAAAAACCTTAGCTTTTGCATCCCTTAGGGTCCACCATCTTATCCTTGGTTCTTCTTGTCTAACTTTTTTTCTTCGCCTTCTCTTTCAGACGAATAGTCATTACCAATAGCCGGTGTTGGGTGACCACACTCTCCCCTGGGATAACCTTACAGTTTATGCAACTTTGTCTATCTATGCTCCTTGTGAGCAGGAAGTCTATTTGAGTTGCATTTGCTCCATTCCGAAAAGTTATCAAGTGTGAATCCCTCTTCTTAAACCAAGTATTAGCCAAAATTAAATCATATGATTGGGCAAAATCCATAATAGCTTCACCACCGGCGTCCCTCTGCCCATACCCAAAGCCTCCATGGACACTAAGAATAAAAAAATTTAGACTTATTTGGGATTAGGTTAATAATCTTATCTTTGTGCTTACTAAGAATAAATCTTTGTCTTAAGTGTTGTGTTGAAATACTAAATACCCATGAGGACGTATTTCTGAGATGGTAACTGACCGATTTCAATCAATCCAGAAGATTAAGAGTGCTTCTTTTTTGTTTTAACAATTGCCAATTTCCCCTCTTTTTATAGAGGTTGTGAGAGTGTTCTCTGCTAATGTGGAAATCAGAGTATGAATTATTTGAATGTTGAACTTTTACATCTCTATCTTGGTGTACTTGATCTATGCTTGTGATTTGTGAGAATCAGGCTATTGACATGATTCTTGGTCTATTGTGATGCAGAGACAAAAACTTTCAGATGATGCTAGTAAACCTACAGATGTGTTGACAAAGAGTAATATATCTGAAGATTCGAGTAACAAAGGTATAGTATATTATTACTTCATCGGTTCATCCTCTTCTTTGAATTACAGCAATTGTCAGAAATAGAGGGAGTATTATTTTGCTCTTCATGTTTTAGATATACAGTGTAAGAAATGCAATTAAGGCAACAAAATGTTATGCTTTTAGAGGTGTGGCAAAATGGGAAGGAAAATATAGCACAAAATGGCATTGATCACAAAAAAAAGGCAACAATGTATAATTGTAATTTCTACTATCATCTGCATGACTCTCATTCACAAGTCATCGTATGCAGCCACTATGTTATAGTAAATTGAATAATCCTTACAGCCCAATAATATAACTTGATCTCTATGTCACTTGGACTCGGGTACCCATGTCCGACACGGATACGTGTCCAAGTGTCCGACCCGGCTATTTTTTAAAAAAATTCAATGATTTTGAACTAAAATGAAGTGCCCAAGTGTCCCACCCATGTCCAAGTGTCCCACCCATGTCCAAGTGTCGAGGGTCCGACACGGGTACGTGAGGTAAAATGAAGAGTCCGAGTAACATAGCTTGATCTTGCCAATATAAGGGTTTTGAAAGTTCTCCTCTTCAGGACAATTTAGGACTATCTTGTTATGAACTGAATAATGCTGATTGGATTAGTTGGTAAGAATTCTTAAATGATCTGGAAGTTTATTGTGGTGTATCTTTTGAAGGATAATGATGCCAACTTAAGAAAACAGAAAAAGCTATATAGGTTTGTCAATGGACAAGCCTTGTTGGTTTGTCATTGTACGAAGTGGTTGTCATAACCTGACACCAACCTAGTGCTTCCTGTTATATCAACACCTCGGGCCTCCCGGTCTTAAAAAAAATAATAATAAAAAATAAAAAGAATAGAATGTGAAGCAGCAAGTTTGAACTTCATTATCTGATACCATGTTCCACATTTTTCAGTGATAAATCATTCTAGAAGCTTTATCTGTGCTGATTGAGTTGTTTTTCATTTATGTTTAGCAGAACCTTCAGATAGTAAACAACCCACCTTGCAGACTTCATCAGTCAGATTCTTGGTGAAGAAGAAACCAGTTCAAAAACCAGACAACACAGAATCTTTGAACAAGGAAGTTACTAATCCGCATGAAAGCACAACCTCTAATGGTGTACTCCAGTCACTTTGTCAATATGACAGTGAAGACAGTGATTAAGCACAAGAACACAGGACAGTTTGCACCAGATTGCTGTATTTTACAGATTCAAAACTAGTTGTCTTTCAAATTCATTTTTATTGGCTGTTTCTTGCATCTATGATAGCTTGTGCTGAACGCTGGATAGAATTTGTACAATGCTTGAGGCGTTAAGGATAAAGTTAAGGAAAAGTTGATGAACAAAGAGGATAATGATTCCCTTTTTAAATCAATATTTTGTGTGAATATTTCGTGATGATGACAGTGATGAGATAGCAAATGATGTGAATTATGAAGAAACTTAAACTTTCAGATTTGTTGACGACAATGAGTAAATTAGGTGAAGATGACGAGTTGAGCAAAATCGAAAGTTCAGATAATGGTAAGCAGCAACCTACCTTGCTGGTCCTGCTCAGCGAGTCAAATTCATGGTGAGGAGGAAACCAGTACCAGTTCCAAAGGAAGATACGGCCCCTAATCACTTTGTCAGTATGATACTCCGTAGTAAAGATGAATAAGCTAAGCACACAGAACATGTAAAAGGTAAAAGTGAGTTAGAAGAGTTTCCTGATTCCATCTATTAGATGTCTAACATGAATATAAAAACTACAGTAGATTGTATTTTAACACCTATATTTTTATCACATTTTTGAGTTTGTTACATTTTCAAGTGTTTGATTTTTCTTCTTTGTTATTACATCGATGTGTACCTGTTCTTAGTCTTGTTGGATATGATGGGTTAGTTTCTATAGATATGTATGTTTGCTAGCAGAAGTACCTAGAATTTAGTTGTTATCACACGTTACAAATCCAAAATCAACGTATGATACTCAGCCTAGTCTGTTAATTTAATGACCTATTTGTGTTTGTCTCGAGAAGCTTCAATGTAGTATACATACATTAAGCAGGAAAATTTACAAATTACACCCATTTGAAGTTCGTATTTTGCAAATTGTAGCCATTTTAAAAAATAAAAAGTTGTAAATTGCAACCCGATTTTAACTATTTCATCGGTTTACAAGTCGAAAAATTTCCGATTAAGGATTTAGGAGACATTTTAGCCCTTAGAAGTCCGAATTGAGCTCGGAATTAGCAAAATAATGTTAGTGTCTTGTTTTGCGTAACAAAAATGTATCGATTTATGGAAAATTGTACAAATGAGACACATAGGTTATTTTTTTGCTAATTGTGAGCTCAATTTGGACCCTTAAGAGCTAAAATGGCCCCTAAAACTTTTACTGATGATTTTTCGATATGTAAACCGATAAAAAAGTTGAATCGGACTGCAATTTACAAATTCTATGAACTTTTGGGCTGCAAATTGCAATTTTTTTTAAAATGACTACAATTTGCAAAATACGAACTTTAAATTGCTGCAATTTACAAATTTTCTCATTAAGCAAGCAAAATAAGTTATCATGTTATAATTAGTAAAAAGTTGAATATATTACTTTGTAATAATCATAATTATATTTATTAATGGGCTTCCCAAGCTCCTACTCCATTCCGCGTTTAATTACTGGCTTGTCAAACTCTTGTGTAGCCCAGTCGGAAGGTTAGACTTGTTATTATCTATAATATTATTAAAACTCAAGGGAACAACATGGCAATGCCATGTGTCGCCCTTAATTATGAGTTGGCCCCACCATTTGTTCATGTGTCTTCCTATGCGTGTTTATCATTCTCTCTCCCACATTGAATAATTGTAGTAATGTAGTCACTTTGAAAAACTCTTCATTGGCGTGACTTTAATTCTCTATAATAATGTTCAATTTACATTAAAAACTCTTCAT
The DNA here is from genome assembly GCF_948465745.1 of Chenopodium album. Classification (NCBI taxonomy): domain Eukaryota; kingdom Viridiplantae; phylum Streptophyta; class Magnoliopsida; order Caryophyllales; family Amaranthaceae; genus Chenopodium; species Chenopodium album. The sequence goes on along the minus strand of NC_137836.1, from coordinate 956,143 downwards.
TGGTGTGACTTTAATCTCTATAATAATGTCTAATTTACTTTAAAAACTTTTCATATATATAACCTCTATATTTAAATGAGACATATCTTATACAAGTATATATAAATGAAAGATAATAATATAGACTATTATATTCATGCACTTATTAATATTGTTTTATATTAACTCTTTTTAATTAATTTTGATCAAATTTATAAAATTTTGATTGTCGGGGCATCGCCCGGGCCAACAACTAGTTTACAAAGTAAACTTACTTTCTGAATCCATTGCTCTTGATGGTAATATATACTCCATAATCTAAAGATGAACTACAAGTTCAAAAGATTTCATACAAGAAGAAACAAAGGCTTTATTAAATATTTCCATGTGAATGCGTCTTCGGGACTTCAATTCACCTTGTCTTGTGGAGGTTCAGAACGTACATTATATCTTGTTGAAAGATCTGTACTAAAAAGACTTACATGTTGTTTGGATAGAGGGATTTGAGGGGAAAGGAAGAGAAGGGAAAGGGATGGGTGTAATTTCCTTTGTTTGGATAGTAATATATGGACGGGAAGCAGTGGCGGATCTAGGATTTTCGAACTTATGAGTCACCATCAATAATTAATCACTTGTCTCAATCCAAAAATTATATTAAAAAAAGTTATATTTTACCAAAATAATTTCAATCCAAAAATAAGACATAAAAAATACATACTAGTACTATAAAACTATTAAATTAAACTAACTTTATGATTTTTTACTTAATTAGTTTTGTGGGAAAATATTAAATTAGTTGCACAAATATAATATAAATTAAGTAAAAACTAATATTTCTTATCATTTATTTTCCTTCCCCTCAGAGGCGGATCTATTAAGGTGCACAGTGAGTGTCACATCTTGAATTTAAGTGCACTCAGATCAATATATATCTTATCATGTTGAGGATCCAAGGGTCCCAGATCAGTGTCACATCTTGAATTTACATAGTCTTGCGACATTCCTTTATCTTCCTCTTTTAGTTTGAACATGCATATGCTTCTCTATTGCCAAACAATCAATGAACAATAGCAAAGCATGATAAAGCTTTGTAAGTAAGCATCTAAAGTATGTACTAATTGACCAGTATGTTCATATTCTATATGTATATGCTTACTATCAGTTCAGTTCTATTCACTTCAGCTCTAATCAGTTCAGTTCAGTTCAGTTTAACTCCTAACTTTCTTCTCTCATAAAATATTCATTTTATCTCTATTCAGTTCAGTTAAGCTCCAATCAGTTCATTTCAGTTTAGTTCAGTTCGGCTCAGTTCAGTAAATGTGAACAGGCCCATAATACTAATTCGAAGAAAGTGGCCGATTGATTACAGAAGCACCAAGGATTTCATCCCCCTCATCATTAAAGGAAATGAAATATTGTCGTGTGTATCATCTTCTTTTTTATTTTATTTTTTTTGACAGTCGTGTGTATCATCTTCTTGTCTATATATATGTCACACTACCAATCTTATATAGTTGCTAATTCAAGTTATATAATTTTCTGCTTTATTTTTTATTTATTTATTTTTTTTTTCTTCTTCTTGGCTGGTTAGTGACTTAAAAAATAGTTTAAATGACTACTTTATTATGTTGTACAATGAAATTCAAAAATAGCTTAATTGACTAGTTTATTATGTTGTTAAAAAATTAACTGGCAAAAAAATACTCGTATAAGAACCAAACTTGTAAACAAACCACATCAGTTCTAAACCGAACTGAAATAGAACCAAACTCAGAAAAAAAAACTAAACCTGTAAATGAACCAGAATTGTTTCTAACCCAAAACCGTTTGAACCGGGTTAAAACCATTTACAAAAAACGACTCTTTACAAACCCTAGCCCGTTTACACCGAATTGTTTACTATTCGAGCCGTTTACAAGCCGAATGGTATTAAAACTAAAAAAATTGAAACTGGACCGATAATAATTTAAACCGAACCAAAATCGACCAATAGGTCACTTGAACCGATTTCAATCCGAACCGTTTAAAATGAACCGGTTTCAAACCGAACTGGCAAACTGTATTTTGATTTTGCTAGTTTCTTGACTTCTTTAATTCATGGTTATATTTTTTTCGGCATGACTTGGCTTTAGTACATTTCGAAGCATCTTGAGTATTAATATATTACTCGTATTTGATAAATTTGACTCAAAAGTCAATAATCATAAAGAATTGTTTTAAAAAATTACTTGTACTACACTAGATCTGAGGGGGAAAAAGTCAATTGCACATCTTGTGCTAATAAACTCTCCCATACCTCTGTTTAAATTGAACCGATTTCAAATCGTATTTTGATAGTGCTAGCTTCTTGACTTCTTTCATTCATGATTATATTTTTTATGGCATGACTATAATATGTAATGTATCAATCTATGCCACATTGCCACATGAATGAGTTGTCTTTGGAATATTTTGAAGCATCTTGAGTGTTAATATATTACTTGTATTTGATTAAGTTGACTCAAAAGTCAATAATCATAAAAAATTGTTTTAAAAAATTACTTGTACTACACTAGATCTAAGGGGAAAAAAAGTCAATTGCACATCTTGCGCTAATAAACTCCCCCATTATGCCCCATACCTCCGTTTAAACTGAACCAGTTTCAAACCGTATTTTCTAGTTTCTTGACTCCTTTCATTTATGACTATATTTTTTCGGCATTACTATAATACTTCATCCGTTTCCATTTAGTTGACGCGTTTGATTTAGGCACATACAGGGGCGGAGCCACACCCCGGGAGGGGGGGCGACTTGTGGAGGCCTGGCCCCCGTGGCCCAACTGCAAGTTTCTTAAATGTTAAAAGCTGCCCCCCTTAAACAATTATTATAAACAATGAATTTGCATAATAATGATGCCTTGTAATCTATATCTCAGTGGTAGGAGTGGTCATGACCCGGCCCATTAGCAAAGAAGGTCCCAAGATCGAATCTTATTTGTTTGTTTTTTTTTATCCATTCAACCTTTCGTTTTGTTAATTTTGCAAAGTTCCTATTTATTAGTTTGGTTTATTTGTTATTCCAATCATTCATATTCTTAACTAGATTAAACCCTGTGCAATGCACGGTTGTTAAATAATTCTAATGACAATAAATTTTACCAAAAACAATGGATATAAATATTATAAATAGACTTAGTAGTAAAAAGTATGAAATATTGTGAAAGAAATTAATTAAACATTTAATAGTTATAATGGGCAATTTGATATTAAAGGACATTATTTTCGATTTTATACAAACTAAAAGTCATAATTTAATTACAATGAGTTTTTTTAGTAAGTGATTTTGGAGGGAAAACATTTTACAATATTTTGCCAAGTGTTCTCTAAGTTTCTGGCTATCAAATGAAGGTTGCGGTGGGGTTGTGAGTGATGCTTGGGTTGCAGCGACGGGGCTTGGTATTAGGCAGAAGATTGCAATTTGTGGTGAACGTCTAGCTAGTTGGGCGGCTCTGACCTTTGGGGATATCAAGAAAAAAATAAAAAAGGCATAGGCTAAGTTGAAGGCGTTGAAGGAAGGGGCAATGGACGGTGCTAAATTGGAACAATGCCACACTATATCTACAGAGCTCGATTCTCTTTATTTGTTGGAGGAGTCTTATTGGTTTGCTCGTGCTAGGGCAAATGAATTACGTGATGGGGATAAAAATACAAAATATTTTCATCACAAGGCGAGTCAACGAAAGGCAAAAAACCGAATTATTGGGCTCTTTGATGATAATGGGGTGTGGAGAAATAAAAAAGTTGACATTGAGAAATTGATCGCTTCATATTTTTCTAAGCTCTTTGCAACTAGTTCCCCTACCGGTTTTCAAGATGCAATGGGAGGACTTGATACATTGGTGACTGATGAGATGAATATTTTCCTGGATAGAGAACCATCGGCGGATGAGGTAAAAGAGGCGCTCTTTCAGATGCACCCTAATAAGGCCCCGGGCCCGGATGGTATGCATGCTCTATTTTTTCAAAAATTCTGGCATGTTATTGGGTCTGACATTATTGCTTATGTTCAACATTGGTGGAATGGGAATGTGGATTTGGCTGATATTAATAACACTTGCATTGTTCTTATTCCGAAATGTGATAAACCAACTTTGATTTCGGAGTTTAGACCTATTAGCTGCTGCAATGTTATTTATAAAATCATCTCTAAGGTGTTGGCAAATGAATTGAAAAAATTTCTTGGTGATATTATATCCCCGAATCAGAGTGCTTTTGTCCCACAGAGGCTTATTACTGATAATGCTATTGTGGCATTTGAAATTTTTCATGCTATGAAGAGAGGTGGTGAAGGGAAGGAGGGTAATGTTGCGTTGAAATTGGATATGAGCAAAGCATATGATAGGGTGGAATGAGATTTTCTGGAAAAGGTTATGACAAAGCTGGGGTTTTCGAATTTGTGGATTCATCGGGTGATGTGTTGTCTTAAGAGCGTTTCTTTTGCTTTTAAGATAAACGGGCTGATATCGGGGTCTGTGACTCCATCTAGAGGATTACGCCAGGGTGATCCTATTTCTCCGTACTTATTTCTGTTGTGTGCGGATGCCTTTTCGACGCTTATCTCAAAAGCGGCCAATGGTAACTTGATTCATGGTGCCAGAATTTGCAGGAGTGCCCCCAGGGTGTCACATTTTTTTTTTGCAGATGACAGTATACTTTTTGCTAAGGCAAGTGTGCAAGAATGCTCGGTTATAGCTGACATTATCAGCAAATATGAGAGAGCTTCGGGTCAGAATGTCAATCTAAGCAAGACAGAAGTTATTTTTAGCAAAAATGTAGACCAGAGTCGAAGGCAAGAAATTATTCAGATATTGGGTGTTAGGGAGGTCGAACGACATGAAAAGTATCTTGGCTTGCCTACTATCATCGGAAGATCGAAAAAGGCGATTTTTGCGGGGTTGAAGGAGAGGTTGTGGAAAAAGCTTCAGGGTTGGAAGGAGAAGCTGCTGTCTAGACCGGGCAAAGAGGTACTAATCAAAGCGGTGGCTCAGGCGATTCCGACTTATATGATGAGTATATTTAAACTCCCTGATGGTCTTATTGATGAAATTCACTCTATGCTTGCAAAATTTTTGGTGGGGTTCCACGGAGACCACAAAAAAGATGCATTGACAACGATGGGATAGCTTGTGTAAACCCAAGGCCCTGGGGGGATTGGGTTTTCGGGACTTGAAATGCTTTAATCAAGCTTTGTTGGCAAAACAATTATGGAGACTACACCATAATCCGGGCACATTGATTCACACAATTTTGAAGGCGAGGTATTTTAAAAATTGTGACGTTCTCAAAGCTTCTAGTGGATATGATCCAAGTTATGCTTGGAGGAGTATGTGGGGAGCTAGAGGGGTGTTTCTCGAGGGTCTTAAGTGGAGAGTGGGCAATGGGAGTGCGATAAATGTGTGGGATGAAGCTTGGTTACCCGGAAATTCATCAGCAATTGTACCAACTCCGAGGGTAGATAGTGATATGGGCTTGCGTGTATGTGATTTAATTGATCACAATTGTGGTGAATGGGATATGAGCATCATAGAGAGCAATTTTAATAGAGAGGATACGGGTAGAATTCTAAAAATTCCATTGTCCTCAAGTAGCCATGTTGATAAGATGTTCTGGTGGCCTTCGAGAGATGGTGTTTACTCTGTGAAATCGGGGTATTGGCTGTGCAAGAAGGTTCCGGCAGTAATGCAAGGGGTGGATATGAATGTGGTGTGGAAATTAATATGGTCCATGAAATGCCCACCGAAGTTGCAACACTTCTTGTGGAGAGCCTGCAAGGGGTTCCTTGCTGTCAAGGAAAGACTATATTACCGTCGAATTACAACCGAGAAGAGCTGCAATATATGTAATGCCCCAGAGGAGTCCATTATCCACGCAACTTTCGAATGTAAAGCTGCAGCAGAAATATGGGCAACTAGTCCATTGCATTCCCAGGTTAGTGCTGCTCCTACAGGTAGCTTCGTAGAGAGATTTCTATGGTGTTCTAGGAATGTGTCAAAGGATGAGCTAGTGTCTATTGCCTCTCTTGCTTGGGCCTCGTGGCATTGTAGAAATAGAAGTATATTCGAGCAAGATGAGTTCAAGGCTGTTGATGTTGCTCGTGGGTGGGTAAAATATGTGAAAGAGTGCTCTGAGTATTCGGTGAAGACTGGAAACAAATCTACCCCTGCAATGCACAATGTAGTGCGTGGCTGGACGTGTCCTGCTGCTGGTATGGTGAAGATAAATTGCGATGCTCACTTGGGAACAAAGACGGGGTTAGGCGTGGTCATAAGAAGTGAGCAGGGAACAATTCTTGCAGCTGCTGTGCGTGTGGTGGGAGCTGGCTGGGAAGTGGATGCAGCGGAGGCAGCAGCGTGTAGGTACGGGTTGCAATTGGCATTGAGATTGGGCTATGATAATGTTCACCTTGAGTCAGACGCAGCTGGAGTTGTGAAGGCAGTGAACTCAAAGGCTAAAGGCTTCTCTCCTATCTTTATTTTGTATGAGGATATCTCTAGTTTGGCTTCTTGTTTTAGTTCGTTTTGTTTTTCTCATATTAAGCGTGCGGGTAACACCCTAACCCATAGTGTTGCACGATGGGATACTAGGGATTGTATTGAACGTGTTTCGATTGGTCCTTTTCCCCAAAGCTTGACAACTTTGGCGGAAATTGATCTTCTTTAATATTAATTCGCAGCGTGTTTCAAAAAAAAAAAAGTCATAATTTAATTACAATGAGTTTTTTTTATGACTTTTTTTAGTAAGTGATTTTGGAGGGAAAATATTTTACAATATTTTGCCAAGTGTTCTCTAAGTTTCGCCTTTAGTATAATGTTATTGATTGATGATTGACTTAATTGTGTAGCTTAAATTTAAATCTAGTATTAGCTAATAGATTTAATCTTTGATAACAAAATGGTTTATTTGAAACCATACATTGAATTTAATCATAGTACGTATAACCTATTAGCTAACAACATTTGTTTTGTTATATATTTGTAAAAAAAAAGTTATAAAAAAAAATATAGTCGAAGCTAATTTATAATAATGAAACAAAAAAAAGTTTGGAACAGAAAACATATATAATATTATCTTAGTTAATATAAGTCTCGGCCCCTATAGATTTTAATTCCTACCTTCGCCCCTGAGCATATATACTAAGGAGAGGAGACTCGGGGAGAGAGTGGTAGAGTGTGAAAAAACAAGTGAGGTAACTTGTAAATGTAAGGTAAAAAATTTACCCCAAAAGAAAACGTATCAACTAAAAAAAACTTCCTAAGAAATACGTGTCAGCTAAAAAGAAACGTAGGTTGTATGTAATTTATCGATCTAAGCCACATGAATGAGTTGACTTTCGTACATTTTGAAGCATCTTGAATGTATATATATTTTTTTTTGAAATTATTGAAGCATCTTGAATATTAGTACATTACTCGTATTTGATAAATTTGACTCAAAAGTCAATAATCATAAAAAATTGTTTTAAAAAATTACTTGTACTACACTAGATCCGACTCATCTGAGGGAAAAAAAACAAAGACAGTTGCACATCTTGCACGAATAAACTCTCCCATACCTATTAAGAGTCGCTATTTTACTCCCTCCGTGTTTTAATAAATGTTACACTTATCAAATCCAACCGTGTTTTAATAAGTGTTACACTTTCTTTTTTGGCAAAAAACTATATTAAAATATTTGTATCTCTCCTTTAATGGTTCCCACCCAAACCCACTACTATTTTTTTTTTATTATATCATTCCTCTCACATTTATTACTTTTCAATAAACTACTACTATTAATCCCACTATCTTTCTTCTACAATTTTTTAATACTTCAACTACCCCACTACTCCACTTATCTCTTATTTTATTTAAATTTATTAAATTTCCTAAAAGATGTGTTGGTCAAACTGTAACACGAAAAAAACACAGAGGGAGGTTTTTTTTTTTTTTTAATAATGAATGTGAGAGAAAAGATATTATTTATATTTTATATTTTCATAATAACATGTAAGGAGTATTCTTTATACTTTGTATATTATTACTTGCTAAGTCGCTATTGAAAAAAAATAGAAGTTGGACAATGCAAGTGTATAAAAAGTCAAATAAGGGCTTTAATTGCAAGTAGCAATTATTATAGAATATATGAAAGATATAAAGAGGGTGCAGTGCAAGTTTAGAGCGAACTGAGTTCAAACATTTCAGAAAATTCAACGATATCCGATCCCTCATTTTCGATCCGATCTCCGGCATAAATCTATCACAATACTATGGTGAGCTATACTCGATCACCTTAGATTGGTTGTTGTTGTGCTTCTTCAACTACTGTATCTGTATTCTGTATGTATATGTAATACTACCTCCATTAATGGTTATCTGCAACTTTGGATATTATTTCTGAAATATAAAAAATTTCAAAGTTGCATACTTGCATATAACCATTAACGGAGGTAGTATGTTCCTTGTAATAACAAACTATTACATTATTGCTTAATATATGGACGCGGTACGTATGTGTACGCAGGTAATTGAAATGTATGGCCCATATGGGCAAACCTCTAAAGAAGCAGAACCATTCCAAAAATTGGTGCTTGGCGACACTCAAAGTGTCATTGAAGTGATATTTCATACAGGTCAAGCTGGAACAAGCGTTTACGGGATTGAGTTTGTAGTAGCCGATGATCGTAATGCCAATACAACCAAACATTTGATGGGCTACAAAAATACGAATACAGATAATGACTCGGTAACTTAACATTAGCATACACTTACCTATTTTTTTCATACTTCCTATGTTCTCTTTTACTTGCAAGATTAGGTTGCAACATATTAAATTACTTTTAGGCTTTGTCATTGCATAAATTCAACTATTCTTACTCGTAATTTATATTTACTTATCAGTAAGTAAATACTGTAAAAAGTAGTTATTATGCAATCAATGTCTCAATTGACTATATTTTGCCTTACACATACATACCGTGTTAAGCAACAATTGGTGGTAAATTTAAAAAAAAAAAAAAAAAAAAAAAAAGAACTATAGATGGTAATTCCTAAAATAGTAGCAATGAAAGGTGGTAATTGTCAAAAAAATCCTAATAACAATGTACATGACTATTTTATAAAGAACACATGTTTAATAATATTCTTTATCTCCATGTTATTTTATTTTTTTTTGAAACCTCGTTTAGGGTATCTCCATGTTATTTAATTGCTAGTGTAATGTATTTTTATTTGTGACATAATATTCATTTTTTACCGTGAAATGTTCTTCAAATTTGTCTTTAGATTATGGTGGGTGAATATAAATAATATTCATCACATAATATTATCATTCTTTATTAATATTATTATGTACGTTCTTTAGATATACAAAAAGAACATAAAGCTGGATGTTTAGTAAAATAGTTATATATTCTTTACAAAATAGTTATATGTTCATTCTGCCTTTTATCAAAAATCCGAATGTACCATGTTTGGTACATCCGCCTTCTGAAAGAAAATTTCAGCTAAACTGTGATTTCCGTACAGAGTACTTTTGACAGTGATGAATATCTAACGCAAATATACGGGACATATTATATTCAACATTCTGATAATCACAAATATGTGGTTTCCATCGGCATTTGCACCAACTTACGTCGATATGAACAATTTGGATACGTTGGAGTTCCAGGGAGTACGCCAATGCCGGGATATACTCGTCTTGGATTTGAGACTCCTCCTCTAGCAGATGATGATTCCATAGTTGAGATCTTTTCATCTGGCAAGACCATGTGGTTACCTAATATAGGAGTTCGTATAAGAAAGGTAATAATGCAAACCAACAATTAGTTTATAATTAATATATCCGTCGTATTAGTATAGATTATTAATTGACTCGAATATATTGATCAATGATCATAAGCCAAATCAGGTAATTATATCAAAGATATCCTCGTGTTAGTTTAATTCCGCTAGGTTAAAGGAGGTAAGATATTTAGGTTTATTGAGGTCTATTAGAGGGTTGGGAGTTTGGTGATCATGAGAAGCCCTATGAAATTAACTTATTTGCTATTGCTTTTTTTTATTATTATTACATACATTAAGACAACTAATTATAACAGTTAATTACGGTGTACCAAACACTTTTATGTTACTCAACTACCTATTTACAACAAGCTAATACAATCAGCTAGCTATCGATTAATTATCAATCAGCTAACTGATTTAAGAAGCTAGGCATATACTTTCCCCGTTTCTTTTTAGTTGACACGTTTCTTTAGTCACGTTTGTCAATGCACAAATTAAATTATTAATATCTTTAATTATCAATAAGCAAAAATTATAAAAAATTAATATTATGAAAATATACATTGTGACGAATCTAATAAAATTTCACTTGACTATGTCTATATTTTTACTAAAACATGGTCAAATGAGAGGTGTGTGAATATTGCTAAAGTCAAAACGTGTCAACTAATAAAAAACAGATGTAGTATATTCCAACGAGTACTTTTCCCAAATTTTCACATTAATTGAAGATGATACGGAATATAAATCTTTCCTATATATAACTTTGAGAATTTCATTTGATGTAAAATTTAGGGATATAAGGTGGAAAGAAGGACAAGAAGAAATGCTACAAAAGAGAAGAAAGAAGCAAAAGTTGAAGAAAAGAAAGAAAATAACAAAGAAGAGAAGGAAGCAGAAAAAATTGAAGTAATAGTGGAAGAGAAGAAAGGTAGCCTAGCGTTCTTCGCAACCTATCGTCCACCGGTGCCATTAGACATCTACTCGGCTAAATATCCGCCCATGTCACCCAAAGATGAAGAGCTCATGACCGATGGAAAATGCTACAACTACAACGGCCAAGTTATTCTACCTGCCGCTCTCAAGACTATTCTTCAACGTCCACTCTTGCGCGGCGTGGGCACAGAGCATGATGTAGATTCGGGACGACTATCGGGCATGATTTTTGTGTCCGAACGAACAGGAAACCTCGAAACCCTTCACATAGCTCTACGGTTTAGAGACAAAGATCCCAAAGTACAAGTGTTCAATTTTGCTCAAGTTTATGACACCTTTAAGGGTGTTCGCATGGAAGATAGTGGTTGCATTGCTGGCGACTACCTTATATATGTCTCGACTATGGAGCCTAATCCTGAGCCTCATCAGCCTTGGACTGCCGTGTATAAAACCCATCTTAGGACGGGAAAGACTGATCGCCTCACCCTACAAGGTTTGTAATGTTTTTATTCTATTCATTTTTTAAGATAAAAGTTAAAGTGTGTCAATTATTAATAATGAAACAGCTGAGATCACTATAAATCACAAAGGCTAATATATATATATGTTAAAAAGGCTAATTAGTTTTAACTTTTAAGCTTATTGTAATCGTAGATAGAGTCAAAAGTGTGAATGTGTGATCGATGTGGATAAATAAACTATATAAGTGAGGTTTGTTGGAAAACCACAGCTAAAAACTAGATCTTCTTGTAAAAGCATATGTAAAATTTTTCTTATGAAAACACAGTACACTTAATATTGTTTTTTTAAGTACCGTAAAAAAAGGGAAACAGGGGGAAGGGTTAAGGTCAATGTCATGAAACAAAGTGTTTTAGGTTTGCTACAATCACCAAGAAATTTTTATAAGGTGTTTTTTCAAAAAAAAAAAACAAAAAAAAATATTTCCATTTTAAATTGAAAGTGTCAACTAAACATGTAAATTAAGAGTTATCTTTACTTAAAAACAGGGCAAGCAGATATGAGTCCCTCAGTTTCACCTGATGGAAAGAAGATAGCAGTTGCAACATTACAAATAAAGGCTGCAGGTTGGGATGGCGAGGTCGAAGATTTGAGAACTAGCATATGTGTTATGGATGTAGAGGACCCCTTAAATCGTGAGTTTGTCGTCATAGACGGAGGTTGGCCAACTTGGGGAAGTAACAATGTCCTTTTTTTTCACCGTAACGTTGAGAAGGTAAAAATCGAAAAACGTTGGGGGGTGTTCCGAGTACACCTTCATGAGGGTCCGACGACCGTGACTCGTGTCACACCAGAAGAAATTAGTGCCATGACTCCTGCAGCTATCGATGAGACTAGAGTAGCAGTTGCCACTCTTCGTACCAGATTCAAAATCGATAAGACGGATGAAAGAGGAGTAGATCAATACAGGCACATTGAGATTTTTGATACAAACAGACCAAATTATGCTTCTGTAGAAATTACTCAAAAGACCAAACCTAAGGCTGATCATTTTAATCCTTTTGTGATAGATGATTATTATAACGGTGGAAAGCGTATCGGTTACCATCGTTGCCATACTGAAAAAGTGAACTCGGTATGTACCACCAACTTTACTCTTTGAGGCCGGCTTTGTTGTGTTGTTCATTATTTTGGGACTAAGGCTTTGTTGTTGTCGTTATTGTATCTACATTTTAATTACTAGTGCATGAAAATTGGCTTGTTAATCATGCAGTATAACACAGTTGAGAAAGATTTCTACAAGCTACAATCTCCGGATCCAGATCTAGGAGTATTCAGGGTGTCCGGAGTATTTCCATCGATTTCAGAATGTGGCAAGAAGCTTGCATTTGTAGACAATGAGTTCAAGGCTGTTTGGGTAGCCGATGACACCAGTTTGCATATGGTTTACAAGGTAAACGTGTATTAAATATACTCTTGAAAATTGTATAAAATTAGAAATTTATGACAAAAACACGCGTAAATCAGTGTTATTAGTGTTTATATTTTGATGATTTCTTAACTTTTTACGATTTTTAAATATAAATTTAATGCTTATATGTAGCCCTAAGGGCTATGTATAACATTTTCCATATATATAGTCATACGGATATTACTAAATTTGCTGCTTCGCACCTAATTGGCCAAACCTCTTTTTTCATAACACGTTATGTTTTTAAATAGACGTTCTCACAGAGTTGTCACATTTCCTAATTAATTAAATTATGGTTTACATAGCAGATTTCCTAACATACATTATACTACTCCGTAGTATAATACTACGTAGTACATGGTTTAATCTATATCATAGGTTATTTACATGTTTAAATTTGGTGTTTAATGCAGAAGGACAAGCCAAATAGCGTATTTTCTCCGGTGTGGAATCGCAGAAAAGACGTACTTTATGTTTCAGTCGGACCTGCTTTCAAAGCAGACCCAAAGGATACAGTTCAAATAGTGGCGATTAATGATGTTTCCACACCTGCTAAGAGAAATTCTATAGAGCTAACACTTGAAGGTTATAATAGTGCTTTTCCTTCTAGTAACCCGGACGGTAATAATTACTATATCTCTTCTCCTTTTATTAAAACCTCCCACGTTGATTTAATTTTAATATATACAAAAAAATAACAAGTAATTTTACTATGGAAAATGCTCACAAAAGTTACAATCAACTCTATGAAGTATGATAATTAAATTGAGCACGTCAGCTAGATTAGTTGGATAAAGTATTGGTACATACAATGGTACATGTATATTATATATCAAGACCTGTAATCAAATCTCATCTGTATCATTTTGCCTTTTTATGGCTTGAAAGTAACTTGAATTCTTGAACTTGGTTTCTAATGCAGGAACGAAGTTAGTTTATCGATCAACAAAGGAGAATGGACACAAGAATCTATACATCATGGAGAGGGCAGATTTAGGAGAGAAAGGAAAAATTACAAGACTAACAGAAGGAAATTGGACCGACACACATTGCCAATGGTCTCCTAGGCAAGACTGGATAGTGTTCTCTTCTAATCGTTCCTATCCCACCTCGAAAAAACGTGAAGACCTACCACCTGATGGAGGATACTTTGCAGTGTACCTAGTAAAGGTAGATGATAAAAATGTGGTGGTCAAAGTGATAGACAGCGGATACTCGAGAATAGGAGGAATGTTTGCAGGACATGTGAACCATCCGTGCTTCAGTCCGGATGGTAAGCACCTTGTACTAACCGCGGATCTTGCTGGAGTTTCGTGTGAGCCGGTGTCAATGCCTCTGTTCGTGCACTCGGTGAGGCCTTATGGAGATATATTTATCATCGATATTGACCCAGATGACATATATAAGAATAGTAATGTGAAGAGGTTCACTCGTGTGACGCATAGTAGATACGAGAATGCTACGGCTACTTGGACTATGGCTTCTACTAAGGATTTGCATAAGAAATGGAAGGTTAATATTGCTGGCAATGATGTCAAGATGTATTCACCGAAATGTCCGTTTGTGCATCAAAGCGAAGCTGAAAGCTTTCACATGACTGGTCACCTTCTCTTGCAAGATAAACATGGTTGTTGATGATGACTTAATTCACTTCCCTTCCCTTTGTGATTGATGTTTTAATTTATTGTCTTCCTTTTCATTTGGTTTGTTTGAATTCGAATACTAAGTAATGGATGGAGCTCATTCCCTTTCATTTCTTTGGTAGTAATTTGATTTGTTTCTTTTCTTTGCTGTTAATTATAAGTATGAAGTATAATGTTTCCCTAAAATTTGAATATCATTTCTATTGGAAACATTTTATGTATAGAGGTGCTTCTATGGAGAATAAGATACAATGTAATTGGACTAAAAGGATAGTAAAATGTGTACTTGAACTAATAATCTGATAGACCAAGCAATTGATTGAACAATCTGATGGGCTGTTTGCATATAAGGGTGCTGGACAGAAGACTTCTTAAGCTAAAAACATATTCGCGGTATTTTTGTATAGGTTTGGACATAAGCAAATATGAACAATATGACATGTATTAAATCCTACAAAATCCGCACCACTACAGGTTTACATCTCACAAGTCACCACATGTAAAGACTAAGCTACTGCTACCAAAAACTCCAAGATAAAACAGAGTTGGTCACAACATCATTATGTACAAGAAGACACATACTGCAGTGCAGCCTGCCATGTTTTCCATTTCTTAAAACTAATACATTCAGCTACTTCAGAGTTATAATATTGACAGGAAGTCAAAGGTGCTGCCACTAGCAAGAGAACAAAAGCAGTATAGACTTCACAAGTTGATAAATGCCATTGTTTGCGGTTTTGAGATTTGCTAAGCCGATACATTTAAATCACACAAAAGAATCTAGAAGAAAGCTACTCTTTCTTGTAACATCATAGAACTGCAACTAGTGCAAAGTTTTCCGCAAAAAGGTATAATACTAGTAGGGAAAAGAGAACGGAAAATGAGAGATATCAGATATGTAACTCTTTCAGTAATAAATCAACACCAATGCAACTTCCACCAAGAAATACCCATCACAGTCCACATAGCATGATATCAAAGAACTTTCTTAAAGGAGATACATATAGGAATACCAAATGCAAAGAGTTGTAATGTACTGACTTCCACCAACAGATACTGCTAGTAGCTTGCAACAATTAAATGAGAAGGACGGCTTAATTTGATTGAATTGCGAAAGTAAAGGGGATACAATTGATAACTTGAGGCTATCACTCTCCTTGGTAGCTTGAGGCTACAACTCTCTTCAATGTTCTTACTTGAATTTCTGGATGATCTTCTCTTACTACTCTCCTTCTATTTAACTAAGAGGGTCAAGTTAACCTTAGGGATACATGTGATTACTTAAGCTAAATAAAGAAAAACATAAATAAAGCACAAGGAAACTAGTTGCCTTCCTTTCCTTCCCTGATCTTTAATTACTTTTGTCATCTTCTCATTTGGAGTTGTCAAAGCATGGAATGTCTTCCCCTGCTGCCGCCCTAGGATGCTCTTCATTGACTTTCCTTCTCCTTGTATAGACCTTAATCGGAAGTTGACCCGCCTTGAGACTTGAATTGCTTGAATCCGTGACAATACCCCGCCCCAAAAGACTCACCTTGTCCTCAAGGTGGAAGTCAGGAAAACGTTGATGCATGACTTCGCCCTCTTCCCAAGTTGCCTCGAACTCCGGCAATCCTTTCCACTTCACCAAGACCTCCCAGTCTTTTCTCAAGTCGGCGTTTGCTGCCCTGACATCCAAGATTGTCTCTGGTTCCACCACTAACTCGCATTCATCCGTGAGCTGTTCTGGAATTTCTGAGTTGACCAGAGTGCTACCCACTGCTCGCTTTAATTAAGAAATATGGAAAACAGGGTGGAGCTTGCTGGCTGGTGGTAACTCCAACTTGTAAGCCACCCGCACAATTCATTGCAGCACCTTGAACGGCCCATAGTACCGCGTCGCTAGCTTCTCGAACGGTCGCTTTGCAAGGGATTGCTGTCGGTACGGCCTGAGTTTCAAGTACACGGCTTCTCCCACCTCGAATTCTGCATCTCTTCGCTTCTTATCTGCGTACTCTTTCATCACCTGCTGTGAGTGTACCAAATTGAGCCTTAATTCCTCCAAAACCAGATCGCGCTCCTTTAAACTCTCCTCCAAGCTGCTGACTGGTGTTTGCCCTGTCCCCACTCGCCATAATTTAGGCGGGTCTCTACCATAGACCACCTTAAAATGTGTCACTTTGGTCGAGGTATGTGGAGAGGTATTGTAGGAATACTCCGCCCACGCTAACCATTTGGCCCATTGTTTCGGCTGCCCAGCTACGAAGCACCTCAGATATACCTCAAGTCCCTTGTTTACAACCTCGGTCTGGCCGTCCGATTGCGGATGGTACGCAGTACTCCTCTTCAATTGTGTCCCTTGTAGCCTGAACAATTCTCTCCAAAAAATACTCATGAAAACCCTGTCACGGTCTGATACAATCAAAGACGGAAATCCGTGGAGGCGCACCACCTCGCGAACAAAATAGTCAGCCACCTTCATTGCATTGAACGGATGTTTTAAGCCAATGAAGTGGCTATATTTTGACAACCGATCCACTACTACTAGCACTAAGTCAATCCCTTTAGACAAGGGCAAGCCCTCGACGAAATCCATTGACAAGTCCTCCCAAATAGCCCCCGGAATCGGGAGTGGTTGCAAGAGACCGAGAGGGTGTTGCTGCGCGACTTTGTTCCGTTGACAAACCTCACAATTTCTCACAAATTCTCCGACGTCCTTTCGCATCCCTTGCCAGTACCAATCTGCGGCGACCCTCAAATATGACTTGATCTCGCCGTCGTGGCCACCCATAGGAGTGGCGTGATACTCCTTCAAAAGCTCGGGCACATACTTTGATTTCCGGGCTATCACGATTCTTCCCTTATAAGTGAGCCTATTTCCTTCTAACTTGAACCCACTGGGCCCGTTACCCTCACTTAGGCCCTTTCTGATTTGGCCCAAACAGTGGTCAGCCATCACTTCTTTCTCCAAGTCGGACCAGTCCACCCAAATGGAAGAGACCATGGTAGCGAACTGGGCCTGGGGAACTACTTGGCCCATTTCTCCCCCAATTCGTGATAGTGCATCCGCGACCCGATTAGAAGCACCGAGTTTGTATTGAACCTCAAAATCAAACCCGACCAACTTCCTTAGCCATTTTTGATAGTCACCCCCGACTTCCCTTTGTTGAGTGAGATATCGGAGGCTTTGTTGGTCGGTTCTTACCACGAAGTGGCGGCCCATCAAGTAATGCTTCCACCGAACAATAGCTAAACAAATGGCCATAAGCTCCTTCTCGTAGATGGACTTAGCTTGGGCCCGAATGCCCAACATCTTACTATAATATGCTATGGGCCGATTGGCTTGCATGAGAACCGCTCCGAGCCCATACCCCGACGCGTTGGCCTCCACAACAAACTCCTTCGAAAAATCCGGCATAGCTAGCACGGGGGCGGTTATCATGGCTTCCTTAAGCCGCTGGAAGGCCTTGGTCGCCTCTTCGGTCCACCCATAGCAGTCCCTCTTGAGTTGGGCCGTAAGTGGGCCTGCAATCATGGCATACTGGGCTACGAATTTTCGGTAGTAGCCCGTTAAGCCAAGGAAGCCCCTAAGTTCCCTTATATTCCTTGGACTGGCCCACTGCATTATAGCTTGCACCTTATCTTGGTCCATGGACACTCCTTGGCTAGAAATAACATGGCCCAAATAAGCAACTTGAGTTTGGCCAAACTCACATTTTTTTAGATTGGCGTATAATTGATGCATGGCCAACTTCTCAAACACTTCATCTAAGTGTTTGGTATGCTCACCCTCATTTTGGCTATAGACCAAAATATCATCAAAAAATACCAAGACAAACTTCCTTAGGAAGGGACGAAAAGTTCGTTCATTAGGGATTGAAAGGTAGTCGGTGCATTGGTGAGACCGAACGACATCACGAGAAATTCGTAATGCCCCTCATGAGTACGAAAGGCGGTTTTTGGCACATCTTCGGGTTTTACCCGAATTTGGTGATAACCCGATTTCAAATCGAGTTTTGAGAAAATTTTTGCCCCATGGAGCTCATCAAGAAGTTCGTCGATAACCGGAATGGGGTATTTATCCGGTACCGTTTCCTTATTCAAGGCACGGTAATCGACACAAAAACGCCAAGAACCGTCTTTCTTTTTAACAAGTAAGACCGGACTAGAAAAAGGGCTTGTGGACGGTCGAATTATTCCGGCTTCAATCATTTCCCGAATTAGCCTTTCAATCTCGTCTTTTTGAATTTGAGGGTAGCGATACGGCCGAACACTTATGGGGTTGCTACCTTCCTTGAGAACAATTGCATGTTCATGCTCACGTTTGGGTGGGAGTCCAATGGGCATGCTAAACACTTTCTGATACTTCTCCACAAGGCACTTAAGGAATTCTGGAATGGGCTTGCTGTTGTGGGCCTGGCCTTCTTCTATTTTGTTGATTTCCACCAACAGCCCAACCTTCTCCTTAATCAAGTTTTTCACCATAGCCTTTAACGAGATTTGGGATTTCTCAAGGGTGGGGTCACCGACCAACGTCACCGGGACTCCGGCGACGGTAAACCGCATTACATGCGTCTTCCAATTTGTGACCACGGATCCCAATTTCTCTAGCCATTGAATCCCGAGTATCACCTCGGCATTTCCCAAGGATATGGGTAGGAATTCTTCGGTGACGGAAACCCCTCCATCCATCTTAACCTTCACGCCCTTGCATACTCCCCTGCCTTTCACCGTGTCACCATTTCTGAGTTACACCCCAAACTCCCCACTTCCGTGCACTTCCAAAGATAACTCCTCAACTAGTTGAGTTGAAATGAAATTGTGTGTCGCCCCCGGATCAACCATGACTACCACTCGCCGCCCTTTTACCTCCCCTCCAATTTTCATTGTTTTGGGATTTGAAAGCCCCACCATCGAGCATAGTGATACTCCGATGGTGGTCTCACTAGTTTCCCGCAACTCCTCCTCGGAAATTTCGCCATCCAAGTCATTCTCCTCCTCCCCGGCAACCATGAGAGTGAGCTCCTTCCTCTTACAACGGTGGCCCACTCCCCATCTCTCGTCACAACGAAAGCAAAGACCCTTTGCTCTCCGGTCTTGCAACTCCGACTCAGTCAATCGGCGTGTGGTACCGACCGACTTGCTGGTGGTGGTGGTTTGTCCGTAGTTTACAGACCCTTGGGATGATTTTGGGGCCTTTGGCCAAGTTTTTGGGCCTGATGTGCTAGGAAGCCCATACGTTTTAATTAGCCCAACACTCCCTCTCTCTTTTTCTGCTGGGCTGCCAGCACTTGGCCCTCCTCCCCCGTACCCACTTCTCCAACTCCCTGCTCCCTTCTTTTGATCTTGTTGGTACTTATTTCTCTCCTCGATCCTCCCTGATACCTCCATGGCCTTCTCTAAGCTCGGGGGATTGAGCAGCCTCAACTCCGTTTTGATGTCCTTTCTTAGGCCATTAATGAACTGGCCCAACATAATGCTCTCCGGAACGTCCTCCAATGGCGCGGCCTTCTCTATGAATCGGCGTCGGTATTCGAACACTGACCCTTCTTGCTGTGTCACCGACAACCATTGTTCGTGTAAGGAACCAGAGTTGGAGGGACGAAATTCCCCCAACAGTTTGTGTTTGAGGTCCGGCCATCCGTAGAAAGGCCGGCGCTTCTGCTCCCATTGGAACCACCTCAGCGCCGCCCCGTCCATGGCGACAAATGAAGCCTCCATCTTCTCCCTCTCTGTCAATCGATGGACCTCAAAATACATCTCAGCCCGTGAAACCCAATTATCGGGATCGGTCCCGTCGAATACCGGTATCTCTATCTTCCGGTGTTTCCACCGTCCCCCGCCGCCGGGGTCGCCACCGTCTCCACCACCTCTCCAGTTTCCGCCGCGCCAACCTCCTGGTTCCGGCGGTTGCCACTCCTGTCCGCCGAACACCCTCCCACCTACCGGTGTTTGGGGACGTTCAAGGTCCGGATGGGAGTCGTTCTCGTCCTCCAATTGAACGAACGAGGCGTGAGGTTGTTGTTGCGGGTTTTGTTTGGTTTTCTCCACCTCCTGCTGAAGCCTGGAGATGTTTGCTCGATCCATGGCCGCTTGACCTTCTATCGTGCCTCGAAACCGATCCAGGCGGTCCTCCAACTTGTTGATGGTGGCGGTGAGCGCCTCCTCTGTCTTTTTCCTTTCTTCCACCATGGACGCTCTTACGGCCGCCGCCACCGCCCTTGAAAGGTTGTCATCAGGTGTTTGCAGCTTTTCTGCGATCGTTTCCATTTGCTTCTTCAATTCGGTAAGAGTTTCCTCCATGGTGTCCAACCGTCGGGCAACATTAGTTTCCATTTTTTTTTTTTTTTTTTTTAAAAATTTTGGGTGGTGGTTCTCGGTCGCCGGCCGCCGCAAGACCGCCTGCTCTGATACCAATTTGTAATGTACTGACTTCCACCAACAGATACTGCTAGTAGCTTGCAACAATTAAATGAGAAGGACGGCTTAATTTGATTGAATTGCGAAAGTAAAGGGGATGCAATTGATAACTTGAGGCTATCACTCTCCTTGGTAGCTTGAGGCTACAACTCTCTTCAATGTTCTTACTTGAATTTCTGGATGATCTTCTCTTACTACTCTCCTTCTATTTAACTAAGAGGGTCAAGTTAACCTTAGGGATACATGTGATTACTTAAGCTAAATAAAGAAAAACATAAATAAAGCACAAGGAAACTAGTTGCCTTCCTTTCCTTCCCTGATCTTTAATTACTTTTGTCATCTTCTCATTTGGAGTTGTCAAAGCATGGAATGTCTTCCCCTGCTACCGCCCTAGGATGCTCTTCATTGACTTTCCTTCTCCTTGTATAGACCTTAATCGGAAGTTGAACCGCCTTGAGACTTGAATTGCTTGAATCCGTGACAGTTATGTAGTCCAATTCTTCAAGAAAAAATCTCTGAATCAAACTCATACTCATTGTAAAAACTAAAAAGTAATGGCATTGGAATGAAACCTTCCCAATCACAATGGCCTACAACCTTTCCTAGTTTCCTAGTTCGTTTATAAAAGGTATTACATTTACATCAGACAAGGAGGAAATGATTTTGCGAATATTAAAAGTTGTTTTGATGAGCATAGCAAAACTTACATTGCCTGATACCTTATGCACTGACAAATATCAAGCAGCATTAGAATTTGGTGACACCTTTAAGATTGGCTTTTGGATCTTCCTACATTGAGCGACCCCACCGTAGAACCTATCATTTGAGCATAAACTTCATGGACTTCTTCAAATGGCAGAACAAACCTTTTCAAGAACACAAACTCAGAATAGATAATAATGGAAGAAAAACGATAATCCATCCTTACAAGCCCTTTCTCCTTCAAAATCTGTAAGACTCGATGTCTTGGCAATAATCTCTTCTTTATGCTATACGTGAATAAGTTAGGTTGTATAGCTAAATAATCAGGCTTGTAACCCAGTTCGTTCATCATATAGCCAAGTCTTTCCCTGATCCTCGCCTCTGAACTAGAGAAACACACAGGATTTAGCCTGATCAATTTCATGATATCAGACTGAGTCCATCCAAAACTCTTAAATACTTTGCATTTATCCTTGATATTATTCTCACCACAGCAAACCAGTAAATTAACACCATACAAGAACATCGAAGAATCTCGAGGAATCCCTAACTGTAGTTCAACCTTAATTAAGATATCTCGAAGCACATCAGTTTTCACTGTAAAGATATTAGGCTGCCGAAGAATGTGTTTCTGGATTGTGTCCCTAGAAATGCCACAATACTTTTGCAATAGCTCAACATTGGGAATCAAATAATTAGCAACGCCATGAAAGTTGAACGGACCTGATCGCTTGAGAAATGTGACAACATTCTCATCACTACCCAAAACAGTCTTAAGGGCATGAATTGTTGGACCCAAACGTCGCTGCAATATCTTAGGATTTCTACTAACTGTTTGAACAACATCAGACTCAGACATACCCAGATCATTAAGAAGCTCAATTTTGGGTTTTAGGGTTTCATGAACCCTAGAAACTAAAATTCGGGGTTCATAAATAATGATTTTTTGAATATGAGATTGCTGAAGCCCGGTTTGTTTAAAGAATTGAATAACAGAATCAACACGTTCAATGAAATTGAATTCAGTAGTATCTCCCGCTTTCCATGATTTAGTGAACTTGGCGGAAAAGGAGAGAGATTGTTTATTGGAGAAACCCAGATTATTAACTAAGAAATCAGCTAATGAGGTACAGAATGAAGAAGAAGAAGAAGAAGAAGAAGGAGGGTTACCTTGGTTGGTTAGAGAAGTTGAAGTTGAGTAAAACAATGGATGGCGCAGGAAGAAGCAGAGGCTTCGGACGCCATAGGAGCAGCTCCCAAGCTTCAACATTTGCACATCTTTTGGTTGGGCATCCCCTCAAATTCTATTGTGTTTTTCTTGATTTAATTTGGGATATTTTGACAATTATCACCTTCTATTATGTCCATTTTAAAAATCACCACTTTTTATTTTATTTTTTTAAAAAAAAAATTACCACCTTCGATTTTGTAAAACATCAAAATGTCCCGCCTTCTTGCCTCCCAAGTCCCAATTGCCTAATGACATCATGCGGGGCCCACTTTTACCTCCCCTCTTCTTTTTCCCTCTCATTTCCTCTATGCTCACTTGATTTTTCAACTCCCCTGACTCTTTTCTCTCTCCTTCGCCATTAATATCAATTAATCCAACTTCACCCACCTCATTTGTTTAGAAAATTTACTCTCTTGCGTCACATCCTCTTTCTCTGCCATAATTGTTGGTCAAAAAAGTTGCAGCATTGTCCCAAATTTATACCTTATTCCAGACGTTGTAAGAGAGTAGAATTGGGTGGAAAACGATAGCGTTGAAGGGGGGACCAAGCTAGGAGGAATTTGGTTGTTGGAATCAGCAAAAGGGAGTAAAAAAAAATAACAAGGTATTTTGACTTTAAACAGTAATTTGTCAAACCCTAGAAATCGTTACACTTTAATTGCATACAAATTTGTGCAATGTGGTATTATATTCACAAATTGTTGTTAATTAGTTCACCAATTGAATACTCTAACCCCTAATTTGAATTGCAAACCCTAATTTCAACTACACTGATTTGATCCCCAAATTGAAAATCAAAAACCCTAAAGTCAATTGAAACCCCCTAAATTAAGATGAACAACATACCTTTCTTCGTGGAATCGTTGTCATGTTGCAGCAACACCAAATATTGTTCGTGAATTTTGGTTTGGAGGAGTGAATTGAAGTGATCTGATTTCTTTGAGGGAAAAAAAAGTGAAAGGGGAGATGAAAATCGAGTTAGGAATGAGAAATGGGAGGGAAGGAAAAGAGTGGGGCCCACCTGACGTCATTAGACAGTTGGGAGGCAAGAAGGTGGAAGTTTTTGATGTTTTACAAAATAGATGGTGGTAATTTTCAAAAAAAAAAATGTGGTAATTGCTAAAATGGACATAATAGAAGGTGGTAATTGTCAAAATTTCCTTTAATTTTCAATGGTTATATTTTGTGTACTACGGAGTATTGATATCATGAAATTTACGATATTTTATAAAATTTACGATATTTTATAAAATTTATGATATCATGCTACATTGGAAATGGTCTGGTAAAATTTTATAAAATTGGGCCCTAAAATCATTTTTTAAGGATTTCTTTTTTAATAATCTACATGTCAAGCTAAAAACATATTTGCGATATTTTTGTATAGGTTTGGTCATAAGCAAAAACGAACAATATGACATGTATTAAATCCTACAAAATACGCACCACTACAGGTTTACTTCTCACAAGTCACCACATTAGAGCTGTCAGTTTCTGACCCGAACTGTTAAACCCGACAATATCAAACCGATCCAAACGGAACTGAACTGTTTAAAACCCGTTTTTTGGAAACTAAAAACTGACCCGACCCAATTTTTCCAACCCGAAACTGAACTGAACCGAATTTGTGTGAACCGTTACTAACCCGACCCGTTATCAAGCCAAATCGTTACAACCCGAAACTGAAAGCAACCCAAACCGATTACGTTTAACCCCGATAGTAACCTGACCCGTTTTAAACCGAAAACCGTTAAAACCCGATAAAAATCCGATAAACCTAAGGGTCTGTTCTCTTACGTTGAAATTCAGTTCAGTTCAGCTCAGTTCAGTTCAGTTTTATTCAATTCAGTTACCCAATATGTTTATGATCCAATCTGTTTCAAACTTTCAACCCACTACTCAATAAACCCAACTTATTTATGACTTGACTTGATTATAACATGACTCGTTCCTACCCGTAATCTGACTAATACACTTGATAATCATGTGACTCAATTTTAACCCGATATGATTTAAGGACCCGATCCGAATAGAAATTGCAATTAAAAAAACCAAACCGATACAATAATAATGCTAGTAAGCTTCAAGTTTGAATTTATTAATACTATTTAAAAGTACCAAAGTACCCTTGACATTGAACCAAAAGTATACTGGACGTATGTTTATAATCTCTCGCGCTAACTAATAACACTATTTAAGAGTACCAAAATATTCTTGACATTGAAATCTCGAGTCTACCTATACAATAAAATTAACATTATCAATTAAGATATCAAGAAAATATGATTTTCCTAACTAATATACCAATATCTAAAATATTTTAAATCAATGTAGATAAATTTTCACAGAAAGGATTACGTAAGAAATGAGATAAAATAGTGTCATCTACAAAAAAAAATTATGTATTTATCCATTAAAATAAGTTGTTATCTTCAGGATATATATGTTTTTAAAAATAGAATAAACATTTTAAAAATCCATGTTATCCATGTTTTCCTAACTGAACTGAAGTGAATTGAGCTGAACTGAACTGGACTGAATTGAACTGAACTTATTAATTAGTGATTTTTAACTACGGATTAGTGATCTTTGATTATTTATTGATTATTTATTATTATACATATGTGTATATACAAATATATATATTAAAATATTTAAGAAAAATATACTATTATTATTTATTGATTATTATTAATTTTTTTTTATTATTATTATTAATTTTTTTTATTATTATTTATTTATTTATTATTATTATTATTATTATTTATTGATTATTATTATTAATAATAATATTTTTATTATTATTTATTGATTATTATTATTATTATTATTATTATTATTATTATTATTATTATTATTTATTGATTATTATTATTATTATTTATTGATTATTATTATTATTATTATTATTATTATTATTATTATTATTATTTTATGATTCGATTTAAATTTGGATATAACGTCTTGATTAAAATATTTCGATTCTATGATTCGATTTTCAAATTTGTTTCTTATAGCCCCTTCTAATTTAAAGTTGAACAAGCAAATCGAGACATTTGTTATTCATTTGTTGATACGCGTACAATAAGACATTTGTGGAAAGATTCTTTGTTAGTCCTGTGCGTTCAATTGTTGACACGCAATTGTTGTATATAGTATGATCTACAATATACAATTCATATATTACTAGAGGGATCAAGAAATATTAGAGTGACAGTGTCAGTGCTTATAGTAAAAAACAACATTAATACCTTATTGAATTCCTCGCGAATAGTTTATAGTACTTTGTTATTTGATCTAATATACTACCTCCGTTATATATTATTTGCAACAATTTGACATAAAGTAGAGAGAGAAAATGTCTAATCGTTGCAAATAATATGTAACGGATGTAGTACTTATAATCTAATTACTTCATGTCACATATATTATCATTGATCATTCATTTTTTTATTAGGTACCCTCGGTCATGAATTTGGTACCCTTCATCTTGTTTTTAGGACATTCATTATCATACTAGGAATATAGCTAAAAACACTATGTTTTACACATTAAGTACCAAGCCTTCAAATATAATGCATACATAAGTTGCAATTGAAATACATTCCAACATTTAATTCCAAAGAGGTTCCTTGTAATGTTCATATGGTTTCAAGATGTAATGCATAATTTAGCTTGTTTTCTTTCTTTTGGTGTAGAGAAAATTTGAGAAAGTTGTGTCCCAAGTACCAAGTAATGTCGTTCCATATGAACTCATGAATGATCTTGCATATTAATTAATCTTGCTATGTAACAATACAAATACTTTGATCATTTTATATATTTGATTTCAGATTAGTAAAAATTATTAAAGTTTATATCTTATACATATCAAGATTTTTTTATATAACACATATCATATAACAATACGGCTTGTCAAACTCGAAATATTTTAATCTACTCGTCATAGTCGTCAATCAATACAAACCTTAACAACAGCACCAATACACTAGAAGTCCAGAACATCCACTAGTTTAAAGCACTCATAAGTTCACGTGTTTCACTCAAAGAGCTAACAGGCCTAACACCAAAGACCTCTAAAATTCTGAGCCAAAAAAAAAAAAAGAGAAAAACACTCACACACAACTTACCTTCAGAGCCCTTATATTATCTCTAAATTGCCAAATGTTCCATGATATAATCAATTAAGCAAAGAATGATACCTATTTTTGCATTAATTCCATACACTCTTCTTTTCAGTTCTAAAATCTACTCTGCAATTGACAGTATTACACCAACACAATTCCTAAAAGACTCAGAATCAATACTTTCTAAAAATAGCATTTTCAAGCTAGGATTTTTCAGCCCTCAAAACTCTTCCAATCGTTATGTTGGAATCTGGTATAGTATAATCACCCTTCTGAAATGGAAGTTGTATCTTGTATGGATAGCTAACAGGAACAATCCCCTCACTGATACTTCGGGTGTACTTAAGATATCACTCGACGGAAATCTGCAAGTCTCTGATGCAAAAATATCAGACTGTTTGGTCATCCAATGTCACTCATCCTACAGCTGGTTTCGTAGCAGCTCAACTTCAAGATTCCGGGAACCTTTTTATCCAAGGATTTCCGAACAACACGAGTCGTGGCAATGGGATGATCATATGCCATCCCTTTTTTGCATCAGAGTTGATACTTCTGGTGTACCAAAGAAGAGAATTCCAATTTCTTTTCTTATTGAGCTTCTTAAGCACCCCATTTCGCATTTGCGCCAACGTTTTCATCTTCAGCTTAGATTTAACAGATTTAGGATACAACTCCAATTCCATCCCCCTGCTTAGCAGGACTTCTACTAGCTCCAGAGTGTACTAGTATCTAGCTACCAATAATATTAGAACAAGAAAATAAGATCTGAATTCCTCTAACTAACACATACAACATGCCCTACTATGTCTGGACTTTGACATACAAGCTGTAGATTCAGTTTATCCTAGCTCTCCTCTAAGTTGACATACAAGCTAGTGCTCATCAATTACCTAATTTTTTTTACCCGAAATAAGTTGATAGAGTAGCCAGGTCTATCCTAATCCTTAAACTAATCATCAAAAATAATCATTCCATAATATCTCAAGTCAAATCTATGCCACCATTCTACCTCACTCAAAAGTCAAACTAACATAAGAACCAACATTTATAGTAGCATACACATTAATCTAAATAAAACAATACAATAATATTAGAACAGGAAACATTATAACTCAAGAACAAAAGATCATAAAATCACACTTTGATTATGGTCAGCAAAAAAGATGCTTGGATATCGTACAGTATATTATCTCCTCTAGAAACACTAATTCAGCCATCACACAGTAAAGCTCAACAATCAAATTTAATCATTTAACATAAAAATGACTCACGGAAACGAGACTTGTACAATTGAGAAAATCAGCTCACATCACTCATTAGAATTCTTAAATCAAATATCCAAGCTTATGTCGGAAACCATAAAAGTTGATCTCCATTTCTTAATAAAGCAATAATTTCAAGTCCAAGAAACATAATACCCAGAAATGTCCCAAAAAGAATTCAAATTGAAGTGAAAAAAACCCATCACTCTTAAGCTCGAACAGGCTAAAATCAACGAGACTGACAATTAAAAATAAATCAAAATGACCCCATTATCACAAAATCCAAACTTTCGAAACTTCAAATCATAGCTCTAAATGGTAAAACATCAAACAAAAACAGAAAAATCAAACACCAAAATCAAAAATTTCCAAAAACCCTAAATTCATCTATCCAAAATGACCGAACCTAAAACAAACCCAAATCCCTAGCTACCACATTTTTGTAAAATATTGATAAAATAAAAAAATCGAAAACTTAGATTCATCGTTCTTTGTATTTTTGTTGAAGTTTTGGTTGAAGAGTTGAAGATTGAAGCTTTCTCTCTCTTCCTTTTCTTTCAATTTTGGGAAAGCAATGACCTCAGCAGCATTTTGGCGCAAAATTCCCCCCAAAAAAAAATACCCGTTCCCGTCTTTGCAACTAAACGGAAGATTTTATTATATTTTTTTTATCCTTTATTTTTAATTGGAGATATTATTATTTAATTGGTGCGCTGGTCCAATTGAACCCTCTCCACTTTTGTCGAGTACTTCCTCATACAATAATAATGCTAGTAAGCTTCAAGTTTGAATTTAGTAATACTATTTAAAAGTATCCAAAAGTATAATGGACGTATGTTTATAATCTCTCGCGCTAACTAATAACACTATTTAAGAGTACCAAAATATATTTGACATTGAACCAAAATTTGTTTCATCTCAAGTCTACCAACTCTCTACAATAAAATTAACATTATCAATTAAGATATTAAGAAAATATGATTTTCCTAACTAATATACCAATATCTAAGATATTTTAAATCAATGTAGGTAAATTTTCACAAAAAGGATTACATTAGAAATGAGATAGCATTTCACTATTTTACATGTCATCATATACTGATTAAGTTAGTAGATATAGATCTGATTAAGTTAGTAGATATAGATAGCATTTCCCTATTAAAATGAGTTGTAGTTACATTATCTTCAGGATATATTATAAATACCAAATAATGTGATGTATTGTATTGTAACATTCTATTGAAAAACTACTTTTTTTTTTTTTTTTTTTTTAATCAAAAAATAACATTGATCCGTGATTACACCACTTCCTCTGCTTTGGGTGACTGTTCTTTTTTGAAATTTAATATCTTAGTTTTGATTTTGATTTTTTTTAAAATGGGTTTTTTTTGTTAAAAAATCACGTTTTATTAGCTTGTTTTTGTTTCTTGATTTTGTTACCTGGGTTTAGCTTTAGCCGCGTAAAGCAGTGTGGTAATACTATCACCAATTTATCAACAAAAACTTTAAGATATGAATTTTTAACATCAAAAAATGAGACTTGGAAGCGAGAAATTATGTCTCATAATCATGATGATCATGATCATGATCATTTAACCCCAACTGATGAAGTTGCGTGGTCTAATTTAATTCCTAGGAAACTATTATTGAGGCAAGAAGATGAATTTAATTGGAATGTTTTGTACAAGAAATTAAGTACTCTAAACATAATTTAAAGGGTAATTTTCTTAACGAAGTTCCACTTCATAATGTGAGATTAGACCTTCAATCGTTTTATGGGAGAGCACAACAAACAAATTTGGAGTATTTGTTGCTGTTGAATGTCGATAGCTTGGTATGGAGTTTCAGAAAAACTGCTGGTTTGCCAACACCAGGAACTCCTTATGGTGGTTGGGAAGCACCTGATAGCGAGCTTCGAGGCCATTTTGTAGGTCAGTATATGATTTCATATTATTCATCTTGTTCATTTGGAATCTGTTATTAATTATATGTATGATGTATGCAAGGCCGTCTTAACCAATTTAGGGGCCTGTGCTATTCTTATAAATAAGGCCTTATAAAAAATACTTCGTAATAATAGTTGATTTTTAAATTATTTTGTCATTCATATGAATTCCAATGCCCCTTAAAAAAAAACACTTAATTCCAACGGAAAAAAAAAAAACTGAAATCTATTTTGACAAGTAACCATGATTTAATTGAGGAGAAATTGAAGCAATTTTTCAATTATAAGCAATTTATAAGGATTGACAGATCCGGAATAGTTTGACATACAAACTGAAAAGGAAGGTCAAGAGAGTTTCAGTTTTAATGGAAATTTTGGGTTAAACTAAGAAAAAAAAAATTGAAAAACTAGTTATAAACGGGAATATAGAAGATTTAAGAAATTTTATGGAAACTTGCAGCACTATTAATGGATTTGGTGGGGGTAATGAAAAATTATCTAGAAATCAGGAAATATAGGATCAATTTTCTTTGATGCGTGATGGCGTGAATACTGAGAAAGAAAAGTTCAGGGAATATTTTTTTTTTTTTTTTTTTTTTTTTTTTTTTTAAATATTATCTACTGGGCTCCGAAAACAATTGGGCCCTCATAATTAAGGGGCCTGTGCTAAGGGTGGCCGGATGTATGATAAGTTGTTTTCACTAAACGGCATATTCTTAGGTGCACACTCATGCACCTAGAAATAGGTGTAACAATAGCACAAATATAAACATTAGCTTTCTTCTCCTCTATTTTTCTCCTTCATTTTTTATTTTCTCTCTCTTCTGTTTTTTAATTTTCCCCCTTTTTTACACTTTTTTGATTAAATTTGTTTCTTACAACATGAAAGTAGATATTAAGTATGAATTTTTGTGTGAATTTCGATTTTGTGCTTTAATTTCGATTGATTAAGGTTTATATGAATCTTTGAATTCACAAATTATACTCGGTTTTTTCTCCTTCCTTCTTTAATTCCTTTTTCCTCTATTTTTTTTTCTATTTTTCTCGTTTTTTCGATTCAACAATTGAATTTGTTCCTTTCAATATGGAATTGGTTGTTTATCTAATTTTTTTAATTCATATGAATTGAATTTTTTTTTTCTTCGATCAATTTCATCTGTGTATAAATTTCATCCGATTTTCTAGCATTTTTTTTTATCAATGAACATAATCATGCAAAATATGAACATATGCATAGGTTCCCTTAAATGTGAACATTAGCTTTTCAGAAGGTGAACATAGGCATAAAACATATGAACATATGCATTTCAGAAAGTAAACATAACAATTCAAAATATAAACGTAAGCATTGGTTTCCTTAAAGTGAATGTAACCATTTAAAAGGTGAATATATGCGTAAAAAAATATGAACATATGCCTTTAAGAAAGAGAACATATGCATAAACAGACTTAATGAGAATATTTATGAACAACAAATATTTACTATGAATATATACATTATGAACATATAAAATATTATTATGAATATAAATGAATATAAGGCATTTAATTGTGAACAAAAAAAATTGAAGAAATAAAAAATAATATGATTATGAAACATATGCATCATAAGTATTAAAAATATGAATATATGCATTCAAAATATGAATATATGCATTCAAAATATGAACATATGCATTCAAAATATGAACATTATATGTTCATATTTTGAATGCGTATGAACATAATTAAGCATTTCAGAAGGTGAACATATACATAAAAAATATGAACATATGAATTAAGAAAGTGAATATAAGCATTTCAGAAAGTTTACAAAAGGATTCAAAACATGAACATAAGAATTTAAAATATGAACATATGCATTTCGCAATGTGAGCATAAGGTATCCGTTTGATTTCACTATTTTTTTTTTTTTTTTGACAATTCCAATAAAAATTTCGAACAATAGAGAGTATCGAATAAATATTCAAACAAAATTAAGTGATAATCATATAAATTCAAACAAAACTAAGTGAAATTTACATAAAATTGCCTTTTTTTTTAGGGAGTTTTTTAGTAAGGAAATGAAAAAGAGGAGAGAGAAAGTGAAAAAGAGGAGAGAGAAAATCATATAGAAGAAAAAAGTTTTGAGTTTGGAGGTGACGTTACATTCATTGGGTGAGGGTGGGTGTATTGGGTATGAGTGGGTGTATTGTTGTTTCCGTGTTTTTAGTTTTAGGGTTTTTTTTAATTGGGTTGTGTGTAATTGGGCTGCATTGTTACACCTATCGAAGGTGCACAAGGGTGCACCTTAGACTAATTGTCACTAAACTAGTAGTCATTAATGATAACAATGATTCGATTTACCAATTTTTGAGTGATGAATGTGTATTGTTGACACTGTGAGTACAAAGTAATTTGAACATGTTATATTATCATATACTAGTATTTTCTTTGTACGGAATTAATAGTCACGTTTCTGTTATGAATGTCCATGAAAGTTACGTCATCTTCTTGAGATTAGTAATGGCTATATAAATAATTGAATGATATGGAGGAATGGAAGAATTTAATTATTATTATAAAGGACAATGTGTGTGTATCATATCATTTATAATGATAATTTTGTTACTAATCATCTGGGGATATTTCATATATGGACCCTAGGCAAAACAAAAGACAAGGGCCTTATATAATATGAAACGGTTATTTTAACAAGTGTTTCGTGAAATTATGACCCTTGTTAGACATTACCACATTCTATGTAATCGAGTTGAAATATTATAAATAAGTTCCATACTTAACAGTATCAAACAAAACTTAATTCGAAATAACTTTACTTTTAGGTTCACTCCCTATCAAAACTCTTATTATATACTGCGTAATATATTTGCCAAATGAAATAGCCACATACTCCATTTAAAATATGCATAAAGCTTAACCATTTAACTTGAAAACTCGTTAGAAAGACTGTATGATAAATGTCTTTATCTAAAAGTTTTTTTTTTTATTATTTTTTTTTTATTTTTATTTATATACGGAGTATATTAAATAAATAAAAAATTTATTAAACAGTGCATTT
The DNA here is from genome assembly GCF_948465745.1 of Chenopodium album. Classification (NCBI taxonomy): domain Eukaryota; kingdom Viridiplantae; phylum Streptophyta; class Magnoliopsida; order Caryophyllales; family Amaranthaceae; genus Chenopodium; species Chenopodium album. Next base: position 923,125 of record NC_137836.1, on the reverse strand, counting down.
ATCAAAATTTGATGAAGTTTTCGGATGAGTATTAGGGGGTGTTACATACCTTTCAATCATGATTAACAATATAAATTATTTGTCATGTATCCAAATCAAGTTATGGAGTATGATTTATACGTTAAGCAAAATATAGTCATGTGAGATTTTGTTAGATTCGTCTCATAAAATACTTTCACAATATCAACTTTTTATAATTTTTAATCTTACACAATTATAGATATTTAGCATATAAAATGTGCATTGGGATGTGCGATTTCCTTCTTGTTGCAATATTAATAGGAACGGAGGAAGTATATAACATGGGAGCTAAAAAATAAAAAGGCTGAAGAAGTGAATTGGCCTCCTAATCTAGGGCCTTTTGGAGGTTAAATTTGACAAGTGGGCTGGACTAATCCATGAACAATTACTTACAAAATAAGCAAATTCGTCATTTAATGTTTATTACAAAAGGCAATACATTTTAGATTGTTTTCTGAATTTTTAGGCAATTATACGTATCTAAATTTTTGATATTCATGGTGTAGGTCATTACTTGAGTGCAACTGCGCATATGTGGGCAAGCACTCATAATGAGACTATTAGAGCAAATATGGGTGCATTAGTGTCTGCCTTTAAGGAGTGTCAAGATGCAATGAAAACAGGATATCTTTCGGCATTTCCAACTGAATTCTTCGACAGATATGAAGCTTTGCAATACGTTTGGGCACCGTACTACACTATTCACAAGGTACGGATTGCATGTTCTTATAGATTTATAAGATGATTTAATTTCTTTCATTTAATCTCTTTTAACGGTAGATAATTGTTTATATCATTGACAGGTTATGGCAGGGCTCTTGGATCAATACAACTTTGCTAATAACACTCAAGCCCTACAGACGGTCACGTCGATGGCTAATTACTTTTACCTTCGGGCTCAAAATGTAGTAAAGCAGTACACTATTGAACGGCTGTATGATGCACAAAATGAAGAGACCGGTGGCATGAATGATGTCCTTTATAAGCTATACACCGTCACGGTTGGTTATTTTTTATTTTATTTTATTTATTTATTTATTTTTTTTCACAAGTTATTACTAGTGGCCAGACCTAAGTTGCATGATGAGTGTCTTGTTTAAAAAAATTTAAAAGAGAAAACATATAGCAAAATTAAGCTTAACATGATTTTTTATGTTTATTAAGGAACATTCTAATTAGAATGATAATGTGCCTTATAAATTTGCTTCGACTATAATTTGTTGATTATTTGGTGTGGCTGACATATACTCTTTGAGAAGGATACAAATGTTAAGCTAAGATAATTTAATTATTGAAATACGTTTGCATATTACAGATTTAAAGTAGTTGAAGTTCTACAATCCATTTCTTCACTCATTGCTGCTCGGATCTTAACTCTTTAACTTTTTTGGGTTGTTTACAGGGTGATCAGAAGCATTTATTGCTGGCTCATCTGTTTGATAAACCATGCTTTTTAGGATTACTTGCAATGAAGGTACTAAATAAGCTGTTAGAGGTTTTCCCTATCTTGTGTGCATTTATCTATTGAATAGATTATTGCTCAACACTACTTTCCCTATTTTTTGTTGTGTAGGCTGATGATCTCTCTGGTTTTCATTCAAATACTCATATTCCGATTGTTGTTGGGGCTCAAAATCGGTATGAAATCACCGATGATGAACTATACAAGGTTAGTGGCTACGTGCATTGCAGTTGGTTGTTATACTTAGTTACTAGATATCTTATAAGGAAAGGTTTGCTTTCCATTTATTGGCAATGCTTGCTTTTAATATCAATAATTTTTTATTATTCAGGAAATGGGGACATTTTTGTTTTATGTTGTAAACTCTACCCACAGTTATGCAACTGGGGGAACTTCATATAATGAGGCTTGGTACATGTGCTATCCCTTTGTCTTTCTTTAATAATTGCTTATTCATAATAATTGCTTATTCATAAAATGGTGATTTCTTATTAGTAGTATTTGTTCTTACCAGGCAAGACCCAATGAGGTTAGGTGACATCTTAAACGTTGAGAATGAAGAGTCTTGCACAACTTATAATATGCTAAAGGTATCTTTGTGTAATACAATGCTCTTTAGCTCAATGCTTTAATCAATTCAATGCTAATCTTTCTAAAATTCTCTCTGGGAATTTGAATTTTAGGTTTCGCGTAATCTGTTTAGATGGACCAAACAAGTGATGTATGCAGATTACTATGAACGAGCACTCACAAATGGTGTGTTGGGTATTCAAAAAGGAACCGAGCCTGGTGTCATGATCTATATGCTTCCTCTAGGGCATGGAGTTTCCAAAGGAAAAAGTTTTCATGGTTGGGGTGATCAGTTCAACTCTTTCTGGTGCTGCTATGGAACAGGTACGAACTTTTAAAGTGCTTTCATTGTGAATTTTTTTACAAAAGGGTTAACTAATGTGATTTTCTTTGTGCCCATCTTTTGTGTAGGAATCGAGTCATTCTCTAAGTTAGGAGATTCCATATACTTTGACGAGACGACGAATGTACCTGGGCTCTATGTTATTCAGTACATACCTAGCTCACTCGATTGGACTGCTGCACAAATCTCCCTAATCCAAGTTGTTGATAATGTTACTTCCTTGAATCAAAGCCTCAGAGTAAAACTCACAATTTCTGCAAAAAAGGTATCATCATATTCTGAATAAAAATAAAAAAAATAAAAAAAATTCAACACTATCTTAGCACTATGAAAGACATTCTAATTCAGAATCCATTATTCAGGCTTCAAAGATAGCTACTCTAAATTTGCGGATACCTTCATGGACATCATCGAGTGGTTCAAAAGCCTCACTCAATGGAAACAATTTACCTTTGCCAAGTCCAGGTCTAATTATGTATACCCTTTATCATTAATGATCATTATATTAGATAATGCAAAATCACGAATTACATCAATAAAATGGGAGATTGACTTTTTAATGGAGTACATCAAAGAAAGGAAAACAGACTTTTTATTTCCTGCTAAAATGTTTTCTTTTGTTGGCCAGGTAGTTTTCTAAACATATCTAAGAGTTGGGTCAATGGCGATGAAATTATACTGGAGTTTCCGCTAGTACTTAGAACAGAGTTTCTCAAAGGTAATTCTTTATATATAATTAAGCTTTTAACATGCGCCCTCTTTTCTGCATATACAACATTTTTTTCCAAACCATATATTTCGTACTTTTGAATAATAATTAAAGGTGAAAATATGAGAATGTGTTTTAAGCCATATTTATTTATAATACTGATCAAAACTAGATTTTAATAATTAAAGGTGAAAATATGAGAATGTGTTTTAAGCCATATTTATTTATAATACTGATCAAAACTAGATTTTAAATCTGAAAACTGATATGTTAAGAAAATTGTTGTTATGCATATTCACATATCTAAGGAAAAGGAAATGGATTAGTATTGTTTTGACTAATAGTTTACAATGACATTTCAGATGATCGTCCTGATTATGCCTCACTTCAAGCAATTTTATATGGACCTTATTTGTTGGTGGGTCTATCAAATGGTGATTATGACATTCAAATAGGATCAGTGAAATCTATTTCAGACTGGATAACCCCTATTCCAGCTGACTATAATTCCCATCTGGTTTCTTTCGCTAAAGAGAATGGAAACACGACATTCTTTCTCTCGAAAGATAACCAAACACTGACAATGTTAGGATCTCATAAAGCTATGAATGATTCATATGTTCATTCTACATTTAGGCTCATTTTGATAGACCCATCTCGATCCGAGTCAGATAAAAAGTGTGGGACCAACAAGTCTTATTGGTAAGGTGGTCATGTTAGAGCCTTTTGATCTTCCAGGCTTGGTGGTCGCTCATCAAGGGGTAGACAAAAAACTCACTATTACAGGGGCAGCTCATAATAAGCAATCTGCTGAATTTTTAATAGAGAAGGGGTTGAATGGAAGAGTTGGAACGGTATCTTTGAAAACCAAAGAAGGTTGCTTTGTGTATGGTGATAGTAGTTTCAAAACTAATCTAAGTTTGAAACTAAGTTGCGAAAATAGGAATTCAGATCCTTCATTTAGGGATGCAGTGAGCTTTGTGTGGAACGAAGGTCTCAAGAAATATAGCCCTATCAGCTTTGTGGCTAAAGGGTTGAGAAGGAGTTATATTCTTGAACCATTATTGGAAATGAGGGATGAATATTATAGTGTTTATTTCAACATAACCATGTAAAAGTTTAATTTTTATATTATACTTAGTAATGTTTTGATTCCTTGAATAAAATTTTCTTCAATATTTCAAACAAGTTTGAGAAATTAAAGAAGCACTCTTATATACAATCACTCTAAACAAATTTGAAATAATCCCTTTGTCTTTTGCCATTTCGAAACAGAGTAGAACTTTACTTCTCTGTTTTCTGAACTTTGATTTATGCTTAAATTTATTATTATTATTATTATTATTATTATTACTTTTTTGGGGAAATGCCTAATTTTCTATTAATGCTTGAGGTCTTGACAGTCAGTGTTATATATCATTTCCACAAGGTTCAATTGTTTCAAGGACCTTCGTCCCCATGTAAGCTCTTCTTTCTTTGGCCAATTATAAACAAACATGCCTACTAAAACAATACTCTTGATTTTTCTAGAATATAACTTGCATAATTATTCAAGCAAAATCTAGAAAACTCTCTTAAAATATCATCACTCCACCGTGAGTTCTTCATTTGTGAATTATATTATAATACGGAGCATTTTTTTTATGGCCGTTTTATACATCATCAATTTCTCGACTAACTACCTTTCCGCTAATGCTCTTACCCTTATAACACCAATGGGTACTCAGGTAGTCATATGCCATACGGGTAGTTCAACAATGAAATTTCTCCAACGTTAAAATTTAATTCAAGAAAAAGGCACAATGCGACAACCTTTCAAATGCTTGGTTATGTTGTGTGAAACTTATCCTATACGGAGTACATATGTATTCCACATTACTACATACCCTCTTAACATAGGAAAATTTAACATCATCACACAAGATCACTGAGAGCTATCTAACTTTATATACTAACACATTGTAAGCCCCTTTTTAAACAAATTTCATTTCAAATAAGGTTAATAGATTACAATATGGATTTCTTTTTAAAAAAAAATACAATATGGATCAACAATACCACATATATTCATATTCATGTAATGTAATGTTGCTGTCGTCTTTCCTTTCACCCCTTTCACATTTGACACGACCGGGACAATAATTACTCACAAAATCATGATTTAATATTTGGGAGGAAAATTCATCAAATCATTCTGAACTATAATTCATTAACCTCGTATTATGTATTTGTATTTCGTTTTGGTTCATTCCTCCAATTTTAAGCATGGTACACATCCATATATCGTTGCCAACCCCTTTCCATCCACTACGTATTAATTAAAATTAGGTTAAATAAATAAATTTTGATATTTCGACCATCAATTTAAGTTTTAAGTTAAGTGGGGATGCATCTTAGTGGGTCCAATCTCTACTACAATGAATGGCCCATCACACCCCAATTTTCCCGAATTTATCTATTCATACAAGTGGTTCCAAGCAATTTCTAATATGAACAGAAAGTGATGGATTTGTTGGTACTATTATCAATTCTCTAATACCGTCTGTCACAATCCCCTTTCGCTTTCCTTGTCTAACATGAGGTATTTTAATTTTGGGGCAACTTTATCTCCATTCAATTTTTCTACACATTGTCCTTGAAACTACCTCTGCATTTCTTAGCACGTACCCTCTACAATCCCTCTCTGATAAGTAATGATTGTTACTACATTTTATTTTTGGGATCGTTCATGGAAATTTATCTAATACATTCGTCTTTTTTTTTTATTTTTAATTTTTGAATATTTTATATCTCATAACTAATACCTAAATGACGCAAATAATATAAAACAGAAGTAATATATCTTTTTTAATTAACACATTTACACTTTCTTTTTACTATATATACTTCGTACGAGTATTAGATTACACGTAATAAAACAACAAACTTACCCACCCATTTATTAAAGTGAAAGAAAGTAATAAGATGATTAATCTTTAAAGAACGGACAAAGTGCCATGTCATAATATTAACAGGCCCATCAACAAATGAGACATATTAGGGCAACCATCAAGATATATTTAGTAAAAAGACACAACGAAACATTACATAAAGTAAGTATTTGATGTGAAATGTTTAACCAATCATCTTGATTACTTGTTGAGATTAATTCGTCAAAAAATGGACCAACTTGCGTGCACCTAAATTAAAAAATAATCTTCATAAAATTTCGGTGATCTCAATGACTAAATTTCTTGACCTTGTGTTAATTAGGTGGATTTATTGAGGAGTTTGAGTATCATAAAGCGAACGATTAAGCCTAATTTAGCAATAAAATAATATAATTGATTACTCTTTTTTTTTATAATCATAATTGATTACTTGATCCCACTACTTGTTAACACATAAAGTATATGGTAAGGTAAAAAGAATATGTATTTAATTTTTAGTTTGCTTTAATTAATGGAACATCACTAGCCTAATGGTGAAATTATTCGTTAAGGGTCAAAATCATGCTTCAACATTGGAGGAAAAAGGTTTAAATTGGGAACGAGATGCATTGTCACAATTGAATTGAATTGAAGTGCCATCATTCTTGTATATGGTGGGTGTAAGTTTCTACATGAGGCAGGTGAAGTAAATTATAAATGGTGTACAATGCAAAAAGCAAAACAAAGAATTTGAGCATATCTTGCTTTATTTACAAAAGTCACATGATAAAGAAAAATGGACGATCGCGACCATATAGATAAGAGTTTGAAAGTATATTTTGTGTAACAGTTAAAATGTCATGCATGTTATATTTGTTAAAGATAAGATGATATGTACTGAAATTTATTAAAATTAATAATGTGCATAACATAAACGTAGAATATTGAGACAATTTTTGCATTCAAATAAAATTCTTCAGATTGTACTACTCTATGTTACAACTTCAATATTCTTGTTGTGAATATAGTGATTTATTATTTAGCATCTTTCATTAAAGTGAAATTAAAGCTTTTACCATTTGTGTAATAGGTGTTCAAATTGAGCATATTATATAAGAAATAAATTAAACTATTTTGAGATTATATCTCTTTTCAATCATCATATGAAAACAATCTAATGGTAGAACAAACCATGGTATTTAAGGATATAGACTTGGCTTAGCTTCCACATGTGACCTTGCTAGGTACGTTGACATTATTTCAACTTGATCTGATAAGTACCAACCCGTCACGAGTCAATCTAAAATCAATAGATGGACTCGATCGAGTTAACATTGTATATAGTTACATACATCCTAACATACATACATATAAATCGCGGTAGGTGCACATGACAATTTTATTAACTATCTGGTATTCTGATGTTTCATTATTGAGTGTTTAAAATTCGAGTAATCTCCTCGAGATTATGTAGGAAATTTTGGGGTATGCATGCATAACCATAAATTAATTGATGGGTGTTTAATGTTTACGTTATATGTAGCATGTAGCTCAAATATGTGCACGTCATGACCTACTTGTAAAGTTGTAACATAACATGACGGATTAGCACTGTCAAAACGGTTTGACAGTTCGGTTTCGGTTCGGTTTGAAATCGGTTCGGTAGTTAATCGGGTCGGTTTGGAATCGGTTTAATTGTCTCGCGGGTCGGTTTTGGTTCGGTTTAAATAGTTATCGGTTCGATTCGGTTTCGGTTTATTCTTAAGCGGTTTTAATTCGGTTCGGGTTGTAAACAGTCCGGGTAGTAAACGGTTCGGTGCAGGCGGGTTGCGGTTTGTTAACGGTGCGGTGTAAACGGTTTTTATCCCGGTTCAAACAGTTTCGGGTTGGAAACGGTTTCGGGTTAGAAACAGTTCGGTTCTTTTTTGGTTCGGTTTATAACTGGTTCAGATCTTTTTCGGTTCGGTTTTTTACTGGTTCAGTTCTTTTTCGGTTCAATTTATAATTGGTTCGGTTCTTCGATGGTTTAACCACTTTAACGTTATTCATATCGGTTCCATTTCAAGTTTACTAAATTACGGTTCGGGTCGGTTTTCGGTTTCAAAAAATAAATTGTTTATCGAGTTGTTTGGATTCGGGCAGTTAAATGGCTTTGGTTTGAAATTTGATAGTACTTGCTAACCTTTTGCGTTCACAAGTTTTAAATAAAGTCGGCAAGTCGCGAATCATTTCATATTTAGGCAACATATTATAAACAAATTCTCATTTATTTTATAAATACATATTATGTTCTGTTTCAAGTTTAGTCATACTGATTTTACTAGTTTATTACGAAGTAGATTATAAGAGTTAGTGTATTAATGTATTATTGTTATACAATTAGGTTATTATATGCTTCTTATTTAATCATTTATATACTACGCATATACTACGCATACAATCATAATCATGACTTGATGAGTTATTGACTTCTTGTGAAATGGAAATTTACAATTTGGTAATTCAATACTTGATTAGTCAACAAGACTGATAATTATGACTCGTTTATCATTATATATTTTCATGAAATTATGAAGATATTACAAAGTGATTTGATTTGTATAATGAAAGAAGACACTAATGACTAATTAACAAGGTCATATTGATCAGTTCAATCGATCATATGTACTACACATTATTAACACGTGGTATCTAACCATCTCAATATCTCATAGATAAATATTCGTATCATCGTTATTCGTATGTATTAGTACAAACTACAAAGTTATACGAAGTAGCTCATTAGTGATCTTTTTAAATTAATCTATTTATACATTTTATTAATATAACGTTTTTATAATTTTTACGTGTATGAAAATAAAGATATACTAGTAGATATTTTAATACGTGTCTTGGACACTGATCCCGATCAAATGGGGCAAAAAAAACCTAAAGAATTGAAGGAATAATATTTTTGTAGATGAATGTACAACACACAAACACACACGGATCACTACTCTCAACCGTAGATTAAAAAATCAATGGTTAGATTCTTTCTCCCACAACACACATGGATCACCATTCTCAACCATAGATTAAAAAAATCAATGGTTAGATTCTTTCTCCCACAACACACATGGATCACCAATCTGAACCATAGATTAAAAAAATCAATGGTTAGATTCTTTCTCCCACAACACACATGGATCACCAATCTGAACCATAGATTAAAAAAATCAATGGTTAGATTCTTTCTCCCACAACACACATGGATCACCAATCTGAACCATAGATTAAAAAAATCAATGGTTAGATTTACATGAAACCACTCTCACCCTTTTGAAACCCTTTCACTCTCACTCTCACTTTACCACTCTCACCTTACCACTCATCCTCAGTCCTCACGGCGCCTCTTCTTCTCACGGCTAAGCGCCTCTCCGTCATCCTCACGGCGCCTCTCACGGCGCCTCTCCTTCTCATCCTCACGGCGCCTCTCATTCACGGAGTCATTGGTGTTTGCTGCCCTAATTGCTCCAAATTCAGGTATGAATTGGCGTTGTTTTTTTTTAATTTGTTACTGTATATAGTTTAAATTGTTTTTTCTTGTATAATTATAACTCAATTATATATCTGAATACAAAAATTGAATCTTGTTTTGTCTGAATAAATTTTGAGAAATGATACTACTTATTCATCTTGCTTTCTTGTATTCTCTCTGTGTTTTGGTGGATTTGGGATAGTGGTAGCGTAGCTGCATAGGAGGACTTTCTGAGACCTAAGAGTATGTGTAGTTTTAATGAAATTGAGTTTCTGTTTTCTGAGTAATGGAGATGACGTAAACATAGATTGTGTTCCATTTATCTTGCATTATGTTTTACTTGTTCCAAATTGAATTGGATTATATTAGGCTTAGAACAGAGCATAAAAAAGAGTGCAGTTTAAAACTAATACAGATAAAGTTGGAATTTGATTCATTTTGTGTCAAATAAATAAAGCTATGATAACCATGTGGATTGACAATTCATTCTAAGCATCTTAGCATATTGATTATCATTATAGCGAGTAATCTTATTGTGGTAATCATCTGGATGAGCACACTATAGAGGATATATTCTATAGCGAGTAATCTTGCATTATATCAATTGTTGTACATTTTTTCTGTGAATGCAGCTTGTTTTGCCCCCTATTTTGCTTATTGAATGTAAAGGATATATTCTACTGCTCACCTCATTCTAATTCGAGAAAAATCAAGTTTATATCAAGTTTGATACACAAAATATGTAAATCATGGGGTAGTATGGTCATTTTAGCTACTAAATAAGGGATAACTTAGTCATTTTACCTAAACTTATTAGTCTTTTTATTACTTTTTATTTCTTAAAAAATGGTGGCTGATTTACAGTTGTTATAAAAATAGGGTGGAAGTAACTATTCTAATTATTTACGTCGATAACAAAAAAAAAAAAAAAAAAAAAAAAAATTGTATGCTCCCCCTCGCAAGATAGGGTTTCCTCTTCGAAAGAAAGTTGATCTATAGGATATATTCTATAGCGAGTAATCTTATTGTGGTTTTGTTTCTATTTTTTTAGTAATGGAGCAAGAGTTTGGAAATTATGATGAGCACACTATAGATTCTCAAGACACTGTTCAGAATCAAGATTCTTCTCAACAACAAGTCACTAACACTAGTGGTAGTAAGCGTCAACGTATATCAGATGTGTGGAGGCATTACACCTTTTTTGATAAGTTGGTTGGTGTTGCTCTGATAAGATATGCCCGATGCAATGTTTGCAGTAATGAATATAAAGCACCAGGTACGGCTGGTACCTCCACTTGTAAAGCTCATACTACCTCATGCATGAAAAAACATCCACATCATCCTGGACATAAAGAAAGTGGTGTTCAGCCTTTGTTTAATCAAACTCGTCATTTACAATTGCTTGCTAAAGCTATAATTTTGCATTCCTATCCTTTAAGTATTGTGGAGCATCATGGCCTTAGGGAAGTTTTTACGAATTTGAACCCTAATGTGAAGCATGTGTGTAGAAACACTATTTTGAAATATTGTATTGTTGAGCATGATAAGTTTAAGTCCTTGTTGTTGCAAAATTTTTCTGGAATTGAAGGTAGAGTTAGCTTCACTTGTGACTTGTGGACAGCATGCACTAATCGAGGTTATCTCACTTTAACTGCACATTATGTTGACAAAAATTGGTGTCTAAGGTCTAAAATTCTGAATTTTAGGTATTGTGGTCCTCCTCATACTGGTGTTGAGATAGAAAAATTTGTGTTTAAACTTATTGGGGAGTGGAAGCTTCAGGGTAAAGCTTTTGCAATTACTGTTGATAATGCTCGATCCATGGATCTTATGGTTGATCTTTTGAAGAAAGATTTAATGTTGACTTCTCCTCTTCCTTGTAATGGTAAATTTTTTCATATTCGATGTTCAGCTCATGTGTTGAACATTATTGTTCAAAGAGGTTTGAAAGAAGTCGATAGTAGTGTTCAAAAATTGCGTGAAGTTTGTAAATATATTGATTCTTCGGACTCTAGGCTTACTCAATTTGAGCATGCTCTTTTTGAGGCTAATTGTGTGTTTAATGGTAAGTTACGTCTTGATGTTGTGACTCGTTGGAATGCCACCTATACGATGCTCCGAAAAGCTTTAGAAGCAAAGGAAGCCTTGAAAGTGGTTATCGATAAGTTTATGGGTTATGAATTCAAACTTTCGGATGATGAATGGGATACAATTGCAAAAATATGTAATTTCCTAAAGCCATTTTATGAAATCACTGTGTTATTTTCTGGTTCAGAATATCCTACTGCAAATTTGTATTTTGCTAGTGTCTTGAAAATTGAGCACACGATAACTAAAGCTCATATAGACCCTAAACTTGCACCCATGGCAAAACTGATGCTTGAAAAGTTTGAGAGCTATTGGGATGATTATAGTTTGATCCTTTCAATTGCTGTCGTTCTTGATCCTCGCTGTAAGCTTATTAGAGTGAGAAAGATGTTGAAAGTGCTTTATGTTGAGGAGGCATGTGATGAAAAGGCAAAGGTGATTAAAGATGCTCTTTTGGAGTTGTATAACTTTTATTCATCTATGTCTTCCGGTTTTAACTCAAGTACATTTGTTCCCCCCTCCATCCCAATTGTGACCGATAAATCAAATGGTGACGATGATGACATATTCAAGGTAATTAATTTCTTTTTTAAAAAAATTACATAATAATAATTGTATGTTTTAATTTTATTATTTAATAAAAGCATTTTGTTTGAACTTTTCTAGAATATTGATGATGATGATGATGACGGCCCATTAAACCGACCATCGATGGAGATTGATAATTATTTGACTACTACTCGTGTCCCATATATTGAAGGGGAGAATTATGATGTTCTCAAGTATTGGGAATCTCAAGTTAGGGTGTACCCTATATTAGCTGCTATGGCTAGGGATGTTTTGGCCATTCCTATAACATCGGTAGCCTCTGAGTCTTCTTTTAGCATGGGTGGTCGTATTTTAAACAAGTATAGGAGTGCGCTTTTGCCTAAGAATGTTGAGGCGTTGGTTACCACACAAAATTGGTTACGTGGTTATGATTGTGATATTGAAGAAGACGTCCTTGAAATTGGTAAAGAAGTGATAGATGAAAGTTTTGCATCTAATTCGGAAGGTATTGACGTTCTTTAATCTTTTTTTTTTTTTTTTAAATAGCTTATTTTCCTCCTGCCTGCCTCCTGAATTCTGCTCACATATAGCTCTTCTTTTTCCTCAAGCCTAGGCGATGCTTTGGGGTGAATTCTGCCATGTCTGCTGCTATTCTGTTATGCTGCTGCTGTTCTGCTTGTCTGCTGTTCTGCTGTTCTGCTTGTCTGCTGTTCTGCTGTTCTGCTGCTGCTGTTCTGCTTGTCTGCTGTTCTGCCATGTCTGCTGCTGGCCCTGCTGCTGTGTCTCTGCTGTTCTGCTGCTGCTGTTCTGCTTGTCTCTGCTGTTCTGCTGCTGCTGTTCTGCTGTCTCTGCTGTGTCTACTGACTGTTCTGCTGTTCTGCTGCTGCTGTTCTGCTGACTTGCTGCTTGTCTCTGCTGTTGCTGTTGGTCAATGCACTTTGTGATTGTATTATTTGCTTGGGGTAAATTTGAGTACATTGTTACTGTGTTTCATGTAGATGAAAACTTGATGAATTTAGAAGTTGGAAGTATAAAACCTTGGTATTTTGAAGGTAGCTCTCCTCTTACATTTGAAGTTCATTCAAAACAATTGAGAAAAATATAGCAAGCCTTTGAATTGACTCTAAGGGATCCTAACCTTTATGATTTTTCAAACTATTCAGGATATGCAATTAACTGTGATATTCAATGGCCTATGGAGTTAGAATCTTCCTATTGATTTAATGAAAAGCTTTTTTTTCCATTGAATCCATGTCTAACAGTTTGAGACACTTGAATTTGTCCTGTCCAAGTTCCAAAATTTCCATCTTTGACTGTTCTAGAGAATCCGGTAGTCTGCAGATTTAATGATAAGTTTGGAATATTGTGTGTGGCTCTTTAGAAAAATTGATAAATTTGGAATATATGCTAAATATATTCTAAGATTTCTAATATTCAATCCATTTAATTATATAAAAAGTTTGTACTATTCAAAATTAAAAAAAAATAAATAAGTTTGTAAACGGTTCGATTTATAAGCGGTTTGGTTCATAGACGATTCGGTTTATAACCAGTTCGGTTTACAATCAGTTCGGTTTTTAAATGGTTCGGTGCAAACGGGTAGCAAGTTGCTAACGGTTCGGTGTAAACGGTTTTTATGCCAGTTTAAACGGTTTCGGGTTGGAACCGGTTTCGGTTTAGATACGGTTCGGTTCTCTTTCGGTTCGGTTTTCTTTCAGTTCGGTTTATATTTGGTTCGGTTTGTTAACGGGTTCGGTTCTTAAACAGTTTACCATTACTCGGGTCGATTCGGTTTCGGGTTTACTAAAATACGGTTCGGGTCGGTTTTCGGTTCCAAAAAATTCGGTTTTTAATCGGTTCGGTTCTCATTTGGGTCGGTCGGTTTCGGACAGTTAAACGGTTTCGGTTTGAAATTTGACAGCACTATGACGGATATATTTGGGAATTGTTTTTGTCAGTTACTGTTTGTCTCTAGTTTTTATTATTATTATTATTATTATTATTATTATTATTATTATTATTAACAGCCGCCCACTATAATAAGGTCGGATGGGCTATCAATTTATTTATTGATAACAAAATTAAAAGGATCGTTGGTCCATGTAATCGTTGTATCACTTGTATGTCTTGCTTGGTGGTCAGGTTTTTAGTGCAACAACGTTGTCCTGACAACTGACTTAGGCCCTGTTTAGTTCACCTAATTTTAGCTGATCTGGTCTGGTCTGATCTTATCTTATCTTATCTTATCTTATCTTATATGATCTGATCTGAACTTATATTTTCTGATCTGATCTGATATGAATTGAACTTATTTTTTCTGATCTGAACTTATCTTTCTGATCTGATCTGATCTAAACTTATTTTTTCTGATCTGAACTTTTTTTTTTTTTTTTTGAGGGAATCTGAACTTATTTTAATTATTTCAATATTCTACTTTTATTTTAATCAATATTAATGTTTTTTTTTAAAACATATTAATGTTTTATTATTATTATTATTATTATTATTATTATTATTATTATTATTATTATTACTTCCTCCGTTCTATTAATATTGCAACTATGGACTTTTTGCACTATTCATCACTCTTGTTTGACCATATAATATGAGTTATATGTTAAGCAAAATATAGTCAAATGGGATCTTGTTGGATTTGTCTCATTTAATACTTTCACAATATCAACTTTTTATAATTTTTACTCTTACACAATTATAGATATTTAGCATATAAAATGTGTTTTGGGATGCGTAATTTCCTCCTTGTTGCAATATTAACAAAACGGAGGAAGTATTATTGTTAGGAAAATTATTATTATTATTATTATAAAATATTTTAGATCCCTTACAAATATTTTAAAAGAAACCTAAAAGTATTAATATTATCAGATAGTACAAGGTAATATACTTGTAATATTTGATAATTTTATTATTTACAATATCCAACATCATAAATGAATTTGTTTATAAGAAATTATTAAAATGGGATCCTAAAAAACCTAAATTGCATATTAAATTTGTCATAGCTTTATAGGGAATTTTACAAATTTTTTGGTAATGTAAATGGTTGACTAAATTGAATTGAAAATTATCATTTCATATTTCAATATTCCGAACAACTATGGGTAACACCTCTATTTTCCTATTTAAAACAACATCTTAGTGTCATAATTTTCACACTCTAAATCAATCTCCTAAAATATTTTTCCATTCATTTGTTCAATAGGTTGTTTGTCTTTTATCTCCATCATAGGTAAATACTTCAACACTCTATGTCATTAATTTTATCATTTGTCTATTGTTTTTTTATAATGTAGGAAAATATACATTTATTTGATTTCATGAATTTTACATTTGACCTAATGCAAGTAATATCAATGAAAATGTAAAGCACAATTAATATTGTATCTTCAGTTCAATTCATTTATTTCAAAAGAATCCTTTTGATTATAATCCTGGTGCCAGTTCAACATTAATGTCTATAATTTATGCATGAAATATTGATTCCAAAGTGCTCTTTATCATAGTGTAATGGCTGGTAGGGTAGCATGGTCTGAAGAATGTACGGAGATATTGTTGGACATATGCTTGGAGATGAAAGAATTTAGATATTTAAAGCTTAATTGGGATAGAATAGTGAGTACTTTGATCGTTAAATGTGGAAAGCAATTCAATATCAAACTAGTAACAAATCATTGGAATGATTTGAGATGTTTTGGACAATTCAAATCTCAATGGAAAATACTCACAATGATGCCAAATATAGACACTAAACATCAATTGGCGATTATGGTTGCTGCATTCACACTTCACAATTTTATTCGATTACATGAGTTGGATATACCCATTGATAGTGGTATAGAAATCGAACCAAGAGCATATTATGATTTGTTTAACGAGAATCGTAAGGCTGTAATGAACGAAGTACAACTTAATATAGCGAAGGAAATTTGGAACTTCTTATGATGAAAATTATATTTGTAAACGTTTATAATTTGGAGCTTATAATGAAAATTTAATTATTATCGTTTATTGTTTGAACAACAACAACAACAATAATAATAATAATTATTATTATTATAGTAATAATAATAATTATAATAATAATAATAATAATAGTAATAATAATAATAATAATAATAATAATAATAATAATAATAATAATAATAATAATATGTATTTAATTTGAACTTAACTGATCTGATCTGGACTTATTTTTTCTGATCTGATCTGAACTTATTTTTTCTGATATGATCTGATCTGAACTTATTTTTTCTGATCTGACCTGATCTAAACTTATTTTTCCTGATCTGATCTGATCTGAACTTATTTTTTCTGATCTGATCTGATCTGAACTTATTTTTTCTGAAATAAGTAAAAATAAGGTGAACTAAACAAGGCCTTACTTGAAACAACTGCTAAGGATACGGCGGACGTGCTTGCCCTTTTTTTTTTCCTCTCACTTTATTAAAAAAACATAATCCATACATAATACATATTGAGGAAATGATACTAGTTTATATGAATTTATAATTCATAGTACTACCTCCGTTTCATATTATCTATAACGATTGAATATTTTTCCTCTATACTTTATGTCAAATTGTTGCAAATAATATGAAACGGATGTAGTATTTGCATGCTTTGGGCTTGTAAGTTTATTAGCAAATTACTAATTAATCTATCTTTTAGTGTTTGACTCAAGTTTGAGGGTTAGCCATTTTGAGAGTGAGGGATTCAGTAAGAGAATTTTCAATTTCCCACCCACATAAAGTATTCTTAATGAGAATTGAACCTCTAACCTTAAGGTTAGTTGAATATTCTTTCCTTACAATTGGGCTAACAGTTGACTGGTGTTGATACCCATTGATCTAGTATGGCGTTTATTTTGTAAAGGACGCGTCCTATTATCCATAGTATGTGTTAGATGATATTAGCTAGCTAGTTAAAATATAACGTATATGCATTTTTGTGATGTAAATTTAGTCTCTTGCATACCGTGTGAGTTAAGGTGGGAAATTAATTAAGAACGATATTATGGGGTTGCAAGTTAAAAGTTGGACTTTATAATCTCAAATTGCATGAAAATTTCATATACTTTTCACTATTTTAATCTAATTGCTTTATGAAAAGCACTGTGACATTTCTTTTCTCCGAGCTGTTATTTTCTAAACTTTTTGTTGATAAAATATACATAACTCAATTGTGTAAATCTTTACCTTAATTATATGATCTTAAATTTAAGATGAAAATCTTTAAACTTGTATGTGATTATAAGACATTCTTCCGAATCTTTTGTATGTAGGACCACTGAAGATTTGTGGAGATCTAATATCCATGTCATTTAGTATAGATTGCAGAATCTTGAATTTTAACAAGCTAAGTGCAACATATTGAGAAAATATCACACAAAAATTAATTAATTTTACGCTATCAATTAATGAAAAACACTAGGAAACATAGCACCTCACAAAACTTGGCACATTCTACCAACATACATATTGAGATGAAACTATCTTACACTAGTTAGCACAATAAGTGCAAAGTACTTATTGTCCTCCACTCCTTAATCTTATAGACTATTCTTAGATAATATACATGGTAAGAAAAAAAAGGAAAAATTAAAATATATAGCTAGGTAAATAATTCTAGCTAGATGAAATTTGTGGACTTTAACTTACATCATGTCTACATAAAATCTACTACAAAAAAAAAAAAAAAAAAAACTTAAGGTTTATTTATGCTCATAAGTTATCCAACAATCCATCAAGAGAAGTATATTGATCCATGGCGTATATCTCGTTGATCCAATCCATATCGTCGTAGGATTCAGCCGTAGAGGCGTGAACCTCGGGCGCCAAAGACGAGTTCACATCGCCCTGCTCGGAAACAGGGGTTGATGGAAAACCTATGCTTGTTATGTCAGAGGTTGGTGAGTTCTGGTTGATGGTCGTTGCCCCTGAATGAGGATCATGGGTGATAAGCGAGGGCGGTGACTCTACCTTGATGGGAGTGTACTCCTGTTTAACCATGGTAGTATTAGCATGGAAGGTTGATTTGGGGAATAAGGTAGGGTTAAGGGCATGTTTGGCTACTAGGTGGTTGTTTGTCTCAAAGCTCAAAAAAAAGGAGGAGTTTTGTTCAAGGGAATCATCTATTATGATTGAAGGGGTTTTGTGGGGGTTTTTGCATGTGTGTTGACCTTGGTAGATGATCTTGTATTTTGTGGGGTTTTCTGAAATTTGTTGGACTTGTTTAAGTGCTTGGCAATTTTGATCAATTTTGTGGGTGCATCTGTAATAATTCCTGTATAAATAAAACATATAAAATTTATTAGTATAACATAAATTATATTCAAGTTTTCTCCATGTTATCGCCTATAAAAAACTTCAATAGGTAAAGAATAATCAATCAATTTGATAAATGTGGAGTGCTAATTAAGAGTTTGACAATTATGTGGTTTTACAAATCATAGTTTACAGCCTGTTTTATAAATAATAAACAGTCTATACATAGGCCGTCCATTATTTAATCAGTTTATACAACTAGCTAAAACTCGATTAATGAGCCAGCGAGATTATTCAACTTAAAAGTTAGGTGGTATATTTTTTTTTTTGAGAAAAATGTATAATTGATATAATGATTCAAATTGCTATTTGTAGTATAAAAGTAATAAATAGATTCCTATGGTTCCAATTAAATAAGAATAGATTAATAAGCTCCTTATGTGGAATGTGGTATCACTTGCACAAATGCACACATAAACATTGGAGAAGTGGTGTCTTATTATCAATATTGGACCAGCAATCCACATAAAAACAGAGTCAAGAAAGGTATGTGCAATAATAATTGCTAAAAAGAGTAATTCTTTTTTTCTTGTAATGGTATAAACATTTCAGGAAATTATAAGGAAATTATACGGAATATGATCTACATCTTGAACTCGACTTTCATGACTTTAACAACCAATTAAGATAATGATCATTATCACTAATCATAGATTATCACTAATCATAGATTTATAGTGATCAAATGTGCACAATAAGTTGAAAGATGATAAGAATAATACCTTGGGTAAATTGTGTTGAGGATTCCTTTTTGCCCATATTTCCTCCAAGCATGACCATCATCAGTTAGATTGTTAACCTCCAAAATGATTGATTGGCCAGTCTTCCTGCAAATTATATCATTGACAAACTTATTATTCCCTTTTCAAATAATAATTTTGTTTCTTATTTCATAAAAATTATTGGTACATTAATTTGTTTTTAAGAATAATAAAACATTGAAACCCTCCAACTATAAAATGTCAAATTGTCCTTAGATATTCATTACTAGCCAATAAGTATCCATACAATCATTTAGACCAAAACACCCTTGAAATTGACAAATAAAATTTTTAAATTCCTAGTGAAAAAAAAATAACCAAATTCCCCCACATGATGAATTAGATTAGAAAGAACAACTCATTAACTCAGGGTAGGTCGGAATTAATTGGGTGTAACTTGATTCACAATAACTTAACGGACCCACAGACCCAAACCCGATCCTACAACGACAAAACGGTCTGATTAGGTCCGGGTCCGGGTCTTAAATGAAAAAAGGATAGATAAGAGAGGATTGAAGATATACCTCCTTTTGTAGCATCCTCTTCTTTCTTTAGAAACAACATTTCCACCACCAATGTTATCCTCAGACTTAGACTGATCAGGACATTCCAATTCAAATTTACGCTTCTTGATCAAACCTTGATCATCCTGATCAAAATCAGAAGCGTTCAAAATAGAAAGAACAGCTTCAAAAGAATTCAAAGTCACCCAGGAATGATGATCTAAAGCCTCACGATCTTCAGCTTTCAATCCTAGCCGTTCATTAATGAAGCTTCGAATCTGATGAGCAGATTCTTTGCCTTTTTCCAAAAAAGTTGTGATATTTTCCATCAAATCATTTTTGGGCGAAATGGGTGATGAAGAAGATGAATTGGGTTGCTCAATTTTGCTGACTACTTGCATTTTTTTTTTTTTTTTTTTTTTTTTTTTTTGGTAAGATTTTTTTTGCTTGAAAGTTCTAATGTAGTTCTTTGTTTTCTCTGTATTTTCTCAAGTGAAGTGGTAAGAAGATAAGAAGAGAAGAGTGGGTCTTTGTTCTTATATATGAATAGAGGTGGAGAGAGAAAATTTAAATAAAGGGTGATGAAATTAAATTAAATAATTAATTGTAGGCAAAGCAAATTCGAGGGAAAGGGGAAGGAACCTTGAAAGAAATTTAGTCCTCCAACTTGTAAGGCCTTTCTTTAAATTTATATTTTTGCAAGCACCACGCGCCCTACTACACTTGTTTCTTGTTGTGTTTAACTGTTTTTTCTAGATATTGTGTTGTCTACCGTACCTTTGGGTTGTTCAACTTTTCTCCCATGATAAGATGATTTAACACCGGCTAGATATGTCAATTTGGGTCGATAAGTCGGGTTCGGGTTAAATTTCAGATCGTGCTTAAAAAAAACTATTTCAAATTTTGCAAAAACATAATATCATTGCGAAATTTGATAAATGGGTCAAAACGGGTTGAGTCTAGGTCGTCGGGTTAGGCCGGGACGAGTTCGAGCTCTCTCTCAATAACTTCATATCGGGGGTTTGGAGTTAACAGCTCTACTTGCAACTCTTTACTGTTAATGAAATATAATTTTGAAATACCCACATAAGCAAATCAAACTAATTATCGGGACTTTATAAACTTATTGATTGATCTATTATATCTCCAAACCAACTTATATGACCTAGGGGAGGGGGACACCCCCACGCATTCACTCCAATTTTAAAAATATAGTTTTCGTACCCTAAAGTGTTATTTCCTACTGATATGAAATATTGTGTAATTAGAATATTTCGTATTTAATCTAACGTTTAGTGAATAGGTAAAAGTTACATTCAACCTTTTGCGTCGTTAAGTGCCCTACTCCTTATGGTGGAGTCGTTTGTTCGTTATTGTTAGTTTAGTTGTTTGTTTTCTTAGGGTTTTTATATTTGTTAATTAGGGTCAATAAAAAAAAAAAGTCAAAGGCGGACTTAGGAGTAGGCCTGTCCTGTCCAGGTCATGGCCCGCTCCATGCCTGTCCAGATTTTTATAATAGTATAAAATTGATATGTTTATTAAGCAATAGATAGCTAGATGAGTGGGTTTCCAACAGCTAGTCATAGACTCATAGTATCCTTCCTTGAACCCCAAGGTAAGGGGTTTAAATCCCACAACTTTGCTAAAACAAATAGTTAAACCATGTTTTTAAAAAGTTTATTAATGAATTGATTTTGGCCTTTTTTTTTTTTAAAAAAAAAAACTTTCGTTATGTCTATCCTACGGACTAATTCCTATAGTAAAAAATCTAAAGATTAAAGAGAGTTAATTCACATCAGTAAAATAAAAAGGCAAAGGTAAGTTCCAATTTTCTAACTAGCTTTTGCTTTGGAGAGTAAGATTCACGCGCCATACAGAAGAAGGTGAGACTTGTAAATGTAATTATTTGATCATCTTTATGACGAAACGTTGCTTGATGTCATCTTTACAACGTCATTTCGCGTAGGCTGAACTTCGTTAATTTTTTTTAAAATTTTTTATAAATAATATACTATTTATTTTTTTTGTACTCTTTAGGCAATTAATTACATTATTCACCTAATAGCACCATTTTCCGTCTGACAAAACTTAACATTTTCCATTTTTTTATGCATATTATTTGTTTCTGGTTTTTTTTTTTCAGCAATTGTATTAAGGGAAATATTTATCTAAGATCTAACCATCGTGACAAAACTGAACATGAATAATTGAGTACAAAATACTACGGAGTAGAATTAAATAATACTATTCCTAAAGTTCCGGAGATAATACCAATTAAACATTCAAACACATTTACGCCTGTCTAAATGAGTACTCCGTAGAAATTTGCATCATGGCTCGATATTGGACCTGTCAATCAAGTTGGTTTTGGATTGGGTTGGGTTGCTTCGGATTACGGGTTATTTTGTGTCAGGACACTTCAGGCTACAGGTGGAGAACTGTTCAACCATAACCCAAAGTTTTAGGTTCGGATTAACCCAACGAGTATAGAACAATATTTTTTTTTTTTTTTTTGGACTTCTTTTAAAAATATTCTGAATTTTCAAGCTTACTTTGTTATTGATAGAGTATAAAAATATATTCGTGGGCCTCAACCATCACTTTAAGCTTTTTTTTTTTTCCAATTTTTTAAATCGAATTACATACTACATGATTTAAATATTCTGAATTCCTAACTAATAAAAAGTGATACTTCGTACTAAACTTTAAAATAAAACTTTTAAACATTCTAAAATTTAATTAAGGAAGAGACCAATATAAGGAAAAATTGTCAGAAACTACATGCTTAATAGGGGTATTTGGAAACAACTACCCACTAAAAAAATTTATCAAAAAAACTACCCCCTAAATTTGCACTACCCATTTGCATTTTCCGGCGAGAAAGTCCGGCGTGTGGGGCCCACTTTTTCAATTTTTCTTCTAAAAATTCCTAATTGAAGAAGTAAAAACTAAGTAGGGTATGCAATTCATAGGTAATTCTTCTCTTTTAATCCATTAATTATGAATTTTAATGTTAGGGTGTAACAATTAGAAAAATTAGGGTTCTTAGAAATTGGGGATAATTTGAAATTGGTTGAATTTGTTGCTTTTAATTCAAATTGGTTATCTTAGGGTTACGAATTAAGGTCCAATTTGTCATTGCATCGTGTCTTTTCAGAGAAAAATTGAAAAAGTGGGCCCATGCGCCGGTCATTCTCGCCGAAAAATGCAAATGGGTAGTGCTACTCTAATTTTTTAAATTTAGGGGGTAGTTTTTTGGATAAAATTTTTTAGTGGGTAGTTGTTTCTAAACACCCCTATTAAACGTGTTGTTCCTGACAAATTTTCCCCAATATAATTATATTTGTGGAGTATAATATCTCTTGACATAATATAAGTAAACATGTCGATCGGTGGTATAACAGTGATGTGGGTTATACAGATGCAATTAGCTAGTGTGGGTCGATAATTGGTGTAGGAGGTGATTGCCTGATTGGTGTGGATTTGAGCAAAAGTTATATCAGAGATAAATGAGAAAGAGATAAAATGAATGTCCGATCGTAGACAAACAATAAAACTTAATTAATTACCTAATATTAATTTTCAAATAAATGTATTTACTGCCTCCATTTCATATTATTTGTAACGATTTGACATAAAGTAGAAAGAAAAAATGTCTAATCGTTGTTAATAATATGTAACGAAGGTAGTATACAAGTAAATAAAGAAAACCATAAAATTGAGTCGTTGGGTCAAGTTTGGGTTCGGACCGAGTTTGACCCACAAATTAACGGGTTCGGGTTATATCGTATTACGGGTCAAAAACCTTTATTCAAGTCCCAAGTCGAATTTGAGTCGAGTTCTTGAGTCGGGTCGAAAATTGACCGGGTTACTCGAGATCACTGCTGCAATTATTAAATTTGGGATGAAGCTAAAAGCATCAATCCTTGTAACGTATGTGTCACGTCAAGATTTCCAATTCCAAACTGTAAGTAATCCTCTTCATTAGATAGCTACAAACTGTAAATAATGGCTAGCATGCATGTAGCTACAACTCCTACAAGTCTTCATTATTTGCAAGCATGTTATTCAAATACACTGGGGAAGTTTTAGCTAACAACTTGCTTGTAATTTTCAAAAGTTTTTAACTCTAAACTTAGCTTGATCATTGGAACTAAAATATACAATTAGATTAAATGGCTAAGCAAACTACTCCGTAGCTTGTAAAAAATTTCAAAAGGTAGCAAATTGTTAATTTTATAAATTAAAATAAGGCCTTGCATGCTCAATTCACCTTATTTTTGGTGAAATGAAATTATATTTATTGAATTAAAATTTATTTTACTGATTCCTTACTATATTTCTTTTTTAAAGGTAATCATTTTTATTTAATTGGACTTATTTTTACCGAATTAAAATTATATTTACTAAATTGAACTTATTTTTATTGAATTGATTTTTTTTAAAGGTGAACTAATTTGAGCCTTATACACTAATACACTATACCAAAATAGGTTATTAATAACGCTTTTTTTTCAATACTGTAAAACATATCGCTTTTTCAATAATATATGCATAGCGTTTATGAAGCGCTATAAATTATAGGCGCTATTTTAATATTAACTAGTGTGTAGCCCGGACGTTGCACCGGTTGCTACTCTAATTAGACCTTGTGATCATCAATTATATACATTTATTTTCATATATATTTATAACATAGCTTATGATTGGCTTAGATGGTTAAGTAATTATTTTTCTTATAAAAGGTTGGGTGTTCGAATCCCGTTTTTATATGAAGCAATAATATTCTAGTTGATTGAGTAGTGATGATGTGGCACAATGAGAAATGAAGTAAAGAATTTAAAGTAGAACTAACTTGCTCCATCTATTAGCAATTGATATTCAATTACGTACGTACTTATGAATTGGTAAGGGCTTCAAATTTTTTTTTTTTTTTTTTTTTCCTTTTGAAACGATTAAGGGGTTCAAAGTAGTTAAAGCTAAGTCGGCCTCTCATATACACTGAAAAAAAATATTCTATATTTGATTGTGTCATTGTGTGGAATGAGTCTACAAGTGAAAAAATTAAGGGGTCCAAATTAAGATTGATAGTAATTAGAGAGGCTTAATTAATTAGCTTATTAGTCACCGCGCTATTTG
Source organism: Chenopodium album (assembly GCF_948465745.1). Taxonomy (NCBI): domain Eukaryota; kingdom Viridiplantae; phylum Streptophyta; class Magnoliopsida; order Caryophyllales; family Amaranthaceae; genus Chenopodium; species Chenopodium album. The sequence goes on along the minus strand of NC_137836.1, from coordinate 898,210 downwards.
ATTATCGATGTGGGGATCACTTGGTCTTGACTGTTTTGAAGCTTGAAAGGACAATTAGTATAGTTGATTATGATTTAATTATATAATTATATATTTTTTTTCTCATTATGTTTTTCAAGACTAGTTATTGAAACCCTATATATGGTTTCCATCTAATCCTCTCCTGAGAAGGTATAATTAATTAAATTGATTATTAATAATAATACACTTTACGGCAACTATATATATCTTGTCGTTTTCTCTGACCTAAATTTCAAGTATTAGTGTATCCTTATCATGCGTTTTTATATTAATTGTCTTCTATGGCTGCACACTAGATATTAGAATGCAATAGTTTAATTAATTGTTTTATCTTAAATTGTATGGTAAGGGAGGCAGAAAATTTATTCTAATATTAACTAACAAATTGTTGTATCATACACTAGAATATTCCATTTGGAAGGAATTTTTTTTTATTTTCCTTTAATATATAGATTTATATAACAAAAAGCATATTAATAATAATTTTTTTTAGTTGAAATATAAATGATCAATTATATATATGTAAAACTGTTTACTCCGAAAAAAATCAAATAAAACAAACAAAAGGCTAGTAGTGCATTGCTATTTTAACAAATGACAAATAGTGTATCGATTTTTTAATTTATATAAGATTGGTAATTAAATTCGTTAAGATTGTTAGTGTACAATTGCCTAAGTTATTTTCTTCCTGGAGATAGTATTTTAATTTGGTTTAGTTAATTTGCATGATCTAAATTAACATTGATCTTTCCTTTATATAAATGCTGCCGTAAAATAAAGTATTTACATTCATATAAAATGAATTATAATATTAATCCGACTTTCATATAACTTTAACTACTAACTACGATAGGGATGTCATGTACAAAGTTATGCATTACATAGGCTGGACACGTTGGAGTATAACACAAAAAATAAATAAAAAATAAATAAATTTATCCTAATAAGGATATTTAAAAATGAAGTGTGTAATATTTAAAGACACGTAGTATGAAACCCTGGGAATTTCCATGCATCAATATAATGTAGAAAAATAAGTGATAAATAATGAATGGTGGCCACTGAAATTGCCATTCATCAACTACCAAACAAAAAAACCCAAAGTTTAATTTAATCAAAGGGTAAATGGCAAATGCATGAACTTTGGCTTCCTTTATTAATTTGGTGTTGTACAACTTGTTGTTTATTGCAAATAGATGGTGACAGACTGATCAAAAAAACCTGCGCAAGTAACGCTCGCTATTGTCGCCATGTCCCATTTTCTACCCCCCGGCGCCCCCTTATTCCTATCTTATCATATACCGGTTTAATTATATACGAGTTATCATTAACGAGTGTCATATAAAACACCCTTTTCGACTCTTCATCTTTTAATGGTTGTCTCGTTTTAAATATCTATAATTTTCAAAATATGAGCGTTTTTTAGATTATACACTCTGTAGATTGATAAACATATTCATATTCAAATTAAAGTTTCTCTCTTTAAATAAAATATTTTAAATAATAAGATAAACATAAAGAAGAGAGATAAATAATATTATTTAAACATGTAATCATATAAATCACATAAAATAATACTGAGTAGTAAGATAGAAATTATCGCGAACATATATAAAGGACAATTGATAAAGTATTAATTACTCATTTTGTATTGAGTAACATATGAATCGATCAAGTGATAGATTCAAGGATATTGAAATTGCATACTTGTATTTGTATAATTGTATAGTAATAAAATGAACAAATTAAAAGGGACATTTTGACATTATAACACATGACACACAGCTAATAGTATTATCCCATGTGAGACGTGACTCCTCTTATCTTCACGGATGAACTATTTGGCATGACATTAATCAATGACATCACATAATAGCCCTCATCATTTTATTATTTTATTGTGTTATTATCTAATTTGGGCCCTTTGTAATGTAATTACGCCAATTGCCATACTCTCAAAGGCTAAAGGTGTAGTATTTTATTAAAAAGAGTGTGAATGCAAAGATTTTCTTTGAACTACCATTTAAGACTAGATTTGGATCTAGGAATAATGCTCCTACTTAAGTTCACACCATAATATGTGGAAGAATCTTCCCATGAAGTACTATTGATATGGGCAATTAAAAGTAAAGGGGTTCACATCATGATTAAGGAATATTTAATTGTACTTTTTTATGACTCAAATGTATCAATGCTAATTCATGGGCCGGGACAATATAATCTTTGTAGATAAAAGTCACTACGCAAGCTGTTATGGTATAAAACGGTTTTGGAGTGTTATGGTTAAAAGGCGAAAAAACTGTGAGGAAAAAAAAAATGGAGTTATGTCGTAATAGGATTTTATGTCTTACATAATACTAAAAAAAAGTAATATATCGGTATCTTTCAGTTAGGAGTAGTTTTAGACAAGGATAAGACAGCTTATCTTGATGGAAAATAATTAATAAATTTTAAAATTACAATTAGGTCACGTTGGTCAAAAGGTATTGTTAATTCATAAACTTAATAATTAGGAATTAATACAAAACCAAAGTGATGACAAGGATTGATGAACCTAATATAGTTATAATAATAGTATTATGTTTGTTACAAATTAATCCGTAATAGGTATTGTACTGTAGGATTGCATATGATGAAAAGCTAAGTGTCAAAAGCATACAACTAAGTCAGTTAATTATTTAAGTAACGCACACGGTTTGGTCAATGAAAGAAAAGGTTGTTCAATCAATGGAAAAGAGAGATGAATTGAGAATAATACTTGTATATTTCTTCTCCATTATCAGTGTATTTGTTATAAACTTTTATAATTATAAGAAGAAGATATCATTATCTTAAGATATTCTTTGAAATATTTGTCATTTGCTATCCAATCAATTGAGGTATAATATGTTTCAAAACATAAGGAATAACTATTATTCTCTACTCCCTAAGTGTTAAATAAATGAATTAAAACGTTGTAATACTTGTAACTTTTTACAATATTTATCTAATTCATTTCGACTGTTAAAATCGTCTCAATGAATATTTTTTAATTGTTATAATTTTTAACTGATTGATAATTAAAAAATATTATTAATCAAAGTATTGCATTGACATACGTGCTTAAGAAGTTAAAGAGAAACTATTCATTTATTTAATTTCTTCTTCTTCTTCTTCTCTTTTTTTTTTTTTTTTTTTTTTTTTTTTTTAAATATATATGGAGTACACTTATACTTGTGACAGTTTTAATCGAAAGTTCATAATAGTATATAAAAAAGTTTTCTTTGAGCTTATATACACATGTTGTTAAGTGGTATTTTAGGCCGAAATTTGTTAGACTATAATGTTAAGGATTTCAAAGCACGTTGAAAGAAATTCTATTGATCTCTTAGGCTGAAAGTTTTATAGAATAAAAAAGGGGCAAAAGGGAAGTTAGTAGGAATTGTTGTATGAAAATCCTAGCAAATTCAAGTTCAATCAAGAGGCCCACTTTATCTTTTGTCTTTTCTTTATTATAGCTAAACGCACTAACCAAATGTTTTAGACTTCCTTAACCAATACAGTATTTCAAGTTCAGTGAATAAGGTGGCTTTTATAAGCCAAAGATAGTGTTATTAATAATTTTTACACCAATACAAGGACCAATTCAAAACATTGTATAGGCCGAATGGCCGGTCGAGATTATGCCTCACATCAACAAATTCTATTGATTATCGTTAAAGAACGACACAATCATTAAAGAACGGAGAAAATATTTTTTAATTACATAGCATCATTTATTTGAGCTTCTTTCGTTATATGGTGTCGAATAGAATAGGTTAATTCCTCTCGTTTAGTTTAATGACTAGCTAGCTAAGTCTCGATCTATATACATACTATATTTTCATTGACTATGGAGTGATGTAATTGATGATAAAACATTGAAAATAATTAAGCCATAACCATCATATCAGTGTACATATAGCAAGTTAGCAACACCATGCATTGTACTTGTATTGTCCTACGTATATTCACACGGTTTCTAGTCTAGCTAGTCAATAATAACAGAAACTGCTTATTTAATTTCAATTATAAAGGACAAAAATATAAGAGAAGAAAACTGTGAAGAATTAAATCTAAGATTGACCACACATATGATATAATACGTATAATGCAACCTTTTAAATAATGTTATAGTTTGACTAAAGAAAGAATTCAGAATTATTTGTCTTAGCTAGCTAGTGTAACAAGATTTGCTTTGAGAGTTTGAGGCAAGGCATTGAGAGACGATATTTTTGTAAAATACTACCTACATTTCAAATTATTTGACATAAATTGTGATAAAAATAATATTTAATCTATACAAATTTATTTTTTTTAAAAAAGGTATATAAGTTAATAATTTGCTTTAAGAAAATAAATAGTCTCAAATTACAAGTAATAATTGGAAATATAATTCTCTGACCACTATCTAATCACATTATTCACATATAATTCTCGTGTGACATTAATGATTTGCTCAAATTTGATGATTCTTATCCAAGAGATAAATAACACGGTAACACCTCTTGATCCAAACCAATACAAAGCCAAAAGTCTCATAAGTACCTTAAGTGTAACTCGAATTGGCAAAAGTAAGGGTCGTTCGAGTTGGGTCAGCTTAATTTTAAGTTATTAAAGAAATTTGTCAATTTCGAATCAGGTCAAGTCAATTCGACTTTCGGATCAAATTCGAGCGAACAGATAATCGGGCGGGCTGGGTATCAGACTATCGGGTCAACACTTCAGATTGAGTTTGGATTGGATTAGGTTCGGATCGAGTCATTTTAAGTTGAATCAATTATCAGACCCAATTCTTGGATCAAGTTCAGGTCAGATCATTTTTGAGTCGATTCATATTTGGGTCGATACTTTGGGTCAAGCTCAAATTGGTAAATTTATATTATTTTCATCATTCTTAAGTCTTAGCATACTTGCATATCTAAATAATAATCAATTAGATCATATTAGGTACCTATTATTTTTGGTTCTAGTGGGTCTATTTAGTTCAATCAATTCGGGAAAATCTGATTGGGTCTCTTCGGGTATCAGGTTAATTTCGGGCCAGGTCACTTCAAGTATTGGGTTGAGTGGGTCAAGTCAAATTCAATTATTAGATCAGGTTCAGCTGTTCAGGTCAACTCCACTTCGGATCAGATGTGTTTTAAATTCAAGTCAACTTTTGGTACGAGATGGATCATTCAAGTCGGGTCAAGATTGCCAAGTTGTAGTGTAACCTCCTAACGACCCCATTAATAATTAATAGAACGCTTATCTAACAGAATCTATGCAAATGATGATCCAAGTATATGGTTACTAATTAATATGGTGCAAACACAATTTGTAAAAGAAAAGGTAGAGTCAAAAAGTAAAGTCCGAGGTGTGTTGGTGGGAGAGTTGGTATTAACTTGTCTTTGAACTTTGACATCCCACGTTCAAGTCTTCATATAGGAATATAGGAGTTATGATGAAGTTGGTCTATTCTTAATTTTTCCATCCAACTTCATAATGACCAATAATTTTCAAATAATCTATGCAATACTCGTAAAAGATGGTATTTTGAATTTTTGAGCCATATCGAGATGAATTCATGAAATATACGAAGTATTGTGCTACCTAGCGTCCTAGCTAAAGAAAGATGAATTGTGTAATCTTTTGGGTCACGCATACAGCCGTTAGGCACAACCACAGAATTATTCTAAATATTTTGTCTAAGCCAAATACTACGTAGAAAACTTGGGGTGAGTTTATAAGTGGCAGCTATCAATCATTTATACTCTGTAGTAAATTTAATTTGTTGACAATAAAAAAAACAAAAAAAAAAAAAGGTAAATTTGAATCTAGCATATGCGTAACTAATTTGATTAAATTGAGAATTTTTTTAAAAAATCAAAACTAAATAGAACTTTCAATGTAGTTTTTCTTTTGTACATGCATAGCATTGGGACACGAGGTTTTAATAATTTGTTATACTAGTAGTTGTTTAAATGTCTTTAATCTTATTCATAATCATGAGTTTATTAGAAAATTGACTTCTATCACAATCCTATATGAAACAATTAACGAATTGATCAATCATTCATAATCATTATACATTAAAAGGAGACTAACAATCAATGTCATTTTTCGTACATAATGTACATAATTTGTACTCTCCAAACTTGTATTCCAAAAACATTCATTCTCCCAATTCATCATGCGTGAATACAATTCAAGTATGCAAACTAGAGATAATGTTTACGTAGATCGTTTTCTATAAAATTCCTGATTAGTCCACCAAACTATCTGGGAGGAAATAAAGCCTCCAAATTGAAGTCGTACCAAAGGTATGATTAGACTTTCCATATTCGAACTCTTTGGCACATACTAGTTACTAATACCGTACTAATATCCACCAAATACTTTCAAGTGGACTAAACAATCTTATTTAATTTAATTGATTACAATAGATTATATAGAAAGTAGACCCATTCTCATTCCACTGAATTTGGTAAGATTGTGCTATACCCTCACCATTAGTGCTGTCAAATTCCAAACCGAAACCGTTTAACTGCCCGAAACCGACCGATCTAAATGAGAACCAAACCGATTAAAAACCGATTTTTTTGAAACCGAAAACCGACCCGAACCGTATTTTAGTAAACCCGAAACCGAATCGACCCGAATAATGTTAAACCGTATAAGAACCGAACCCGTTAACAAACCGAACCGAATATAAACCGAACTGAAAGAAAACCGAATCGAAAAAGAACAGAACCGTATCTAACCCGAAACCGGTTCCAACCCGAAACCGTTTAAACTGGCAAAAAAACCGCTTACACCGAACCGTTAGCAAAATGCTACCCGTTTGCACCAAACCATTTAAAAACCGAACTGATTGTAAACCGAACTGGTTATAAACCGAACCGTTTATGAACCAAACCGCTTCTAAATCGAACCGTTTACAAACTTTTTTATATAATTAAATGGATTTTTTTTTTTTTTTTTTTTTTACGGGGATTAATTAAATGGATTAAATATTAGAAATCTTAGAATATTTTTTTTAAAATGGCAAGGCAAATCATTCATTAAGGTCTTAAGGATAATCAGTGTTCACAAACAAGAGCAAAACAAGCAAGCTCAGGCCCTGCCTCAAACTATTAGCAACACTACTGCCTCTAGTCATGTATACATTTGAGGTGATGAAACCAAATGAACAAAAAGCTTGTAATATTAAGTACCAAGACTTGGCTGAAGGCGTAATAAATAAAATTAATTCACAAAGACTATTAAGCATATGATTACATTGATTTTGTGAGTAATAATGAAATAAAGATGGGAGTGTGCTAGTGACATGAATATACTATTAGGCTATGTTTTAATTCAGATTCAACTATAATTTAGTAAACTTGAAATGGAACCGATATGAATAACGTTAAAGTGGTTAAACAATCGAAGAAACGAACCAGTTATAAACTGAACCGAAAAAGAACCGAACCAGTTATAAACTGAACCAAAAAAGAACCGAACTGTTTCTAACCCGAAACCGTTTCCAACCCGAAACTGTTTGAACCGGGTTAAAAACCGTTTACACCGCACCGTTAACAAACCGCAACCTGTCTGCACCGAACCGTTTACTACCCGGACTGTTTACAACCCGAACCGAATTAAAACCGCTTAAGAATAAACCGAAACCGAATCGAACAGATAACTATTTAAACCGAACCAAAACCGACCCGTGAGACAATTAAACCGATTCCAAACCGACCCGATTAAATGCCGAACCGATTTCAAACCGAACCGAAACCGAACTATCAGACCGTTTTGACAATGCTACTCACCATCCCTCTCCCTAATAAAAGAATTAGTAAATGTTGGAAATAGGATAAAAATGTACTTTCTTCGTTTTTTAAATATAACAAGAATCTAGACAGCTCAATTCTCTTTATTTTTTTCCTAAAATGTTATTTACCTTATTTGGGATTGAAATTGATGAAATCGTAGAGGTTAATACTAGTAATATGACTTTAAAAAAAATGGTACTCCGTAGTTTTTTTTGTTTTTATAAAGAATGGGTAATTTTAAATTTTTGACTAAAAAGGTGGTAGTTTTTAAACAATGGTAGTTATATTACAAAAATTAATTGTAGTTATTTTTTTTTTAAAAAAAAAAAAAGAAAATAAAAGGTGAAAAGGATATTTTGGAAAAGTAAAATTTATCACCCAAAACCCCCTCCCACTTTATACATTAGTATAGATAATATATTTGGATGTTTATACACATTTTCCTTTTTTTTTATTTTTTATCAATGACATTTTATTTTGGCGAAAAGTATTTAAACTCAACTTTCATATACATTGTTCTTTCAATGTCAAATCAATATGAGAATTTTCGTGCCCTTTTGATGTTACCGAATGACAACAATCAACAAGCAACTTTGATTACAAAAGTGCTCTTTTCATTTCATTCGTGACAGTCTAAATTGACAGACCTAATCTTTACATGAAGCTAGCTATATTATGTACTATACTAATTTTTTTTCTTTCTATCTACGGGTATTCCGTATGAACAAACCCCTGGGCAACAAATTCTTGCCAAATAATCCTGTACTGAGAATTGTGTCGATGCAGATACATATAATATTTTCTGCTTCCTCGAAACACATTTTACAACCATGCCTCGAGTCTTGACTCGTCCAGAAAAAACTCTCCAGAGATGGGATTGTTATTAAATGCACATCCCCTTGGATTCTCCGACATTCTTGTTTTCCGCTCTGTGTAAAATTGAAATGACCGCCGTATCAGGACATTGATCCATAGCACGACCTGGAAAAGAAGAAGAATAATAAGAAATAAAAGGAAACGGAGGATCAAAATAATCTTTCTGATAAATAATTGCATCCATGCTTAGAATGTCTTCAACTAAAAATGTACAGCATCAGAATAGTTCTAAAACCCAGCCAGATTACCAGAAGATGACTGAAGCAATGATCTCTGTTGCAAAAGCAACTACTGTATCAAACTTGATTGCAATACGAGCACCAGCATTAGAGCCCGCCTCTAGCCAGACTGTATGCAGTATTTTTAACCACATCAGAGTGGTAGAGAATTTCTAAAATACAGTGTTTACAAGCTTATAACCTTATGCATAGTGCTCCTTTTGTGCTTCACAGAAAAGAAAATTACACTTTCATAATATTTTGCTCCAAAATTCACTGTAATATGTTCATGAGCGACAACCAGATAAACAAGACTGAATCAAACAAAACACACAACTATTCAGTCCGGATTGGACTGTCAGTAGCGTCTCCAAATAACAAGCAAACAATAGTTGAATCGAGATGAGATTTGATTCCTCGCTGACTTTTTCCTTAAAGATCATTGAAGGCCATGACAAAATTTGATGCACTTAAATTTGATACTAAGTTTATCTTTCTCAACTCTTGCTTTGTCTGATGCTTTTCTCTTGCAAAATGGAAGTGATAATATGCCTACTTCTGTCACTACCTCAGTTTCTCAGCTTGAAGTTTTCTACTTATATCAATGCTTAATAATAACAGATAAAAATCTCAAAGTTCTGACAGACTTGTATAAGCTAGCAAGAGCTGGATTACTGAACAACATATGCACTAGTCTGGTAAAGACTCTAGCCCTAATCATCCAACAGTTGACTTTGCAAACACATATCAACCAAAAATTGTCATCTGTTCAATCAATCAATAAAAGCCTTAATCCCATAAGTGGGGTTGGCTAAATGAACCAAAAGTGATTATTCCGTGTAGTCATCGACAAAAATTGTCATATGTTGACTTTATTAATTTGTACTAATCTAAAATTTTGTCGACCCAATTTCCAAAAGCAAACTTTTGGTGCCCATTTGGATCCATAATATCTAGGGACTTGCTATTGCCCTTTGATAACTGTAGGCCTTAAGAATTGACTCAGCAAGGAGAAGGAAGGAACAATGTCATTGCATACCAGAGCTCCCAGTGCATATTTATATGAATAGTCAGCCCAACAAGCCTATCAATATTGTATGAAACATAAAGTACTAGCTAATTTGAATATTTACATCTTAGTCATTCCATGATCATAAAGGTATCTCCGAACTAGGAATAATCTGATATGCAGCAGATTGGCTCTAGGTCTTCAGCTACAGTAATAGAACTAGCTGGGGAATAGATTATACAACTCAAATATTTGGTTACTCTTTTGTAAATTTTTCAAGACTGAGTATTTGAAGCAAGTGAACAAGGCATCATGATATTCAACAGCAATTGATTTCATTAAAATATAAGGAAAATTAAGATAGGTATTCCTCTATGGACAATGTTGCATTCAGAAAACAAAAGGTTGATTGATTTCATACAGGTTGCATCTATCCATGGCTCTGAACTCTTGTTAGTTTTTTTCTGATTAAAGGGTGAATAATCATACAACCAAGTTTTAAGATAATGTGTGTACACACCTAGCCATTCAAAAATATAACAAATAAACCATCATACCAATAATGAATATTGAATACTAAAGAAATTCACAAAAATATAAAAAAAATAAAAAAAACAGATGCTTACTGGTGGATACTGAGGGCCATGGGAAATGTATTAAATTAGTGCAGAATCTGAAGTAATGCTGTAGTGGACTCAACAACTAAGCCTGTATGTTTGTGCATTATACACGTCAACTGGCATGCTCTGCTTTTGCATCCAACTTTTTCCGTCTGCTCATTATCTCAGCTTCCCTGGCTATTTGAATATCTGAAGGCCAAAACATTTGATACACAGCTTTGCAAAGAAAGCGGGGAAGCAATGCCACGATTAATATCAATGCAATTGTTAGCCAATAGGTAGGTGTAACTGCAAGATGATAAATGGTCCTGTAATGCAAAGTTGATGGATAAGACTTTACATAAATAGTCCGCACAATTAAAAATGAATTATGATGAATTTTAAACAGCAAAATTGAGAACTGACCAGTAGTTCGGAAAAACAGGTATTGAATCCAAAACCACCATACATACACAAGTAATAATAATTGAGCCCCATACAGCAGCATGAGTGATAATTACCCAACGCTGAATGTCCATCGCCAAGTGCATATTAACAAGGAGCACAACAGAAATAGTCCACAAACTGCCCAAACTCCAGATATCAAGAGTGCTTTCAAAGTACGTATACAGGGGAACATAAAAGAGAACAAGACTCTGCCATAAGGTGTCAAGCATTGTTATCCAAAATAGCTGCAAATTATAGCTCTCTTGTCTGTGCCCAGCACCGTAGAGCTTTGGGTGCTCGAGCAATGTCTTATGACTCAGGTCCTTGTCCAAAATTCCAACAACAATAGTAGGCACAGAAGTGTATATAACAGAATAAAAGACACTGCTCCAATCAGTCAACGCTTGAGTTGTTGAAAAAGCAGTGCACAATATATACCTGAGACAACCAAAGGTGAATGTTAGAACTAATATAATTGGTTGGAGCAAAGCCTATATCTGATTGCTTGAGACTTCAAAACAGATCATGTCATAGGCAATAATGATCATTCAACAACGAATAGGCCAAAAGTTATACATTCCAATCACCGAACATCTGAAGGATATTACAGAAGAATTCTCTTGTGCTCACACAATGTTCAAACAATATAACTTGTGTAATTTGACTCAAGGATGTTAACAAAGAAGACAATTTGTCGCCCAAATTTCATAAACCTGAATCAAAACTTCTAGCATGGGCTACTCATAATAGCTAGCTAGAGTTGCTTAAAATATGTATGACAAGACCCTAGAGCATCAAAGAACTAAGAATAACATAGGGACACTGCAATTATCCTTGTGTAGTGGGAAGATTAAATAGCATCATTCTACACTACATCAAAATGACAGCCCACTATAATTCCCTTGTTTAGCATATAGATACAAAATGGAACAACATATCCAGATCAAATTACTAAATTTTACATTTAATCACCAGCAGCAGAATATGATGCCCCTCAAAGAAACAAAACATTATAACCATATGACAACTAACTTTTACATAAAGAAATAAAATATCTAATCATAGAATACGTCTTCTCCAAGACATGCTAATACTGAATCACAAAATTTGTAAAACCCATAACAAAAAAACTTCATGGTAGATGTCCTACACTCCTACTGATAGGATTATAAGAAAAAATAAATACAGACCAAAATGCTTGCATTTATTATTAAAAAAAAAAAAAAAAAAAAAAAAAAAAAAAAAAAAAAAAAAAAAAAAAAAAAAAAAGGAAGGTGAGATGATATATGCAACTATGCTTACTGAACATTCAAACTCATTGATAAAAGCAAAGATATACTCGATGGTTAGATTGATCACTGATATACTAGGACCCAAACCAGGTTGCACATACCAGAAAAGCATGAGTACAAAAACTGCATTTCTGTAGAAATTGTAGAGAACCAGATAGCCAACACGAAGATAGTTCCAATGTCCATGCACCAAGAGAAGTCTTTTCAGAAATCGAAATTGTCCCATAGCAAAATCAGATGCCATAACCGCCTGGCGTCCTTCCTGACCACAGATTCCAACCCCAACATCCGCCATTTGAATCATTGAAACATCGTTTGCACCTAGGTTCATAAAGTTCATTTTGCATAAGAAAGCTGATGCTTAAGTTCATATATTCCTTTTAAACAAACAAGGATTCAAGGAATATATTTTACACAGAATAGGTTTTGTACAAAAGCCCAAATCAAAACCAAACATGCTCCAGTACCTTTAAACTGAGTCTTTTACAAGTATTTAAGTAGGCAACAAAATGAAAATATATTTCAAGTCTCGTGTAAAGACAGTCACTTGCAAATTAAATCATACAGACATACAGTTTTTAAATCCATAACAAACTTCCATCAAAACATGGAGAATTAGCCAGCTATGTAGCTTATTTTGCAATACTTCTTTTTCATGAGATCATGAAATAAAAGCCTAAACAAAGGTACTTTAGTAATAATAAAAAAACTTAACTTACCATCACCAATAGCCAGTGTCAAATCATCAGTGCGACCCTTGATTAAATCAACAATCCCAGCCTTTTGCAAGGGTGCAACACGACAGCAAACCACAACTTGACACGAAGTTGCAAGATAAAAAAGCTGTAACAAGCAAAATAGACTATCAATTATAAAAATTATGAGATTCTCTCATACAAATTATAAAGAGATTTTAGCCTATATAGTATGAAAAAGTGTCAGTGCAGCAAAAGTGGTAACTATAGAATTAAAACCGTATGACAAATATGAAATATCCAACACCAAAAGGTAATGAACTAAAAAAACGTACAACCATAAGACAGCTTTGCCAAAAATATTTACACAAAAAGAGATTTTAGCCTATATAGTATGAAAAAGCACCAGTGCAGCAAAAGTGGTAACTATAGAATCAAAACCGTATGACAGATATGAAATATCCAACACCAAAAGGTAATGAACTAAAAAAACGTACTACCATAAGACAGCTTTGCCAAAAATATTTACACACCTGTGACTCAAGATCTTTTTCAAGAATGTAAACCAAACTATTCCCATCAATAATTAGTGCCAGTGAAGAATTTGGTAGTTCTTCCTCATTTCCTGGGTTCCATGACACTACATTCTCTGAATCATCTGGGATCTCAACATAAACATTAGCAGCGCCCTTTTTCCGTATCAATCTCTGTTCCCCAGAACATTCTGATGTGACAAAGTATTTAGACTGTGCCTCAGCTAAGAGGCTTCTGCACTCTTGTTCTGAAGTGCCATTGATGATGATCTGCTGCATATCAGAGGTCAAGAGTTTGCAGGAAAGTCCAATGGAAATTGCAGTCTCTTGCTTATCACCAGTTAAAACCCAAACTTTAATGCCCGCCTGACGAAGTGACTCAATAGCTTCAGGTACACCTACTTGTAATTTATCCTCAATACCAGTAGCCCCAAGTAATCTCAAGTCACGCTCAATCAAAGCTGCTGTTTGACGTAGCTTTGCAGATCTATCAGTCAAAGATGTACTAGCATCCTCGTACTTTTTCTGCCACTCCTCGAGTTCTCCATCTGTTAGATCTCGTGCAGCCACAACTAATGTTCGTAAACCAAACGAAGAATATTCGAGAAGATGAGCATGAGTAGCAGTTTCTACTTGATCATCCCTGTCCATTCCTTTGGCCAAAATAGAGTACATCGAAGTATCAGCCCCTTTTACTAATACTTTGACAGAATTATCAGGGAATCTAATCACAACAGACATTCTTTTCCGAACACTATCAAATTCATGCAGACCCAACACATCCAACCTGCAAAATTGAAAACCTGATTAGTGTTGGTAAGAAAAATGATGTATGTAATCTGAAATATGAAACTATGTTGCGTAGATTTAGATAGAAGAGTAGTAGGAAAAATAGGAAAAAAGGTCACACTTTACATTTTGAGGTCAAGGTTATATATTTGACCAAGTATTTCTACTCAAACAAACATCAAAATATTATCATGTGGGGTATTGTTTGATTGTCTCAATGACTGATTTTAAAAACTCAGACTTGTATAGTTTTTACATATACATAATCAAAGATAATAAAGCATCCAACAAGCGACTTTAGACCCCCCCCCCCCCCCCCCCCCAAAAAAAAAAAAAAAAAAAAACCCTTGTGTTTGATGATTCATATACATCAATAAAGACAGAGCATAAAGTTGAGATAAGTGACATTACCATCAGTCCATCACCAAGGTCATCTGGAATCAGGAAAATTGGCTAGTAAAGATGGGAATTAATTATATAGATAGTTCATTTTGAATAGAATTCATATGACCATTCCAAATTTCATTAGAAACTAAACTTTCAATAGTTCTGTTTATTCAGGAAAAATGGAGAACGTTATATGTTGGGAAGAATGTAAAGATTTACGTATGGAAAATTTTGTATACTACCCCTTCTTTGTTTGACAATTCCATGCAAAAGACCAATAAATCAAAATTTACATTGCACCATTATCTCGACTAACTTTATCCAATAACATTTGTTAAGTATTATGAAGGCATTAAATAATAGTTAAAGCACCTCACCTTTTAAATGTGGGGAAAAAAAGACAAACTCCTCACCCTCTTCCCCATTGGAATATAGTAAATCCAATGAACAGTTAATAGTGACATTAAAAAGGGCATGTTTGAAGGTGGATCTTCACACATCATGTAAGTTCTCACTGACTACACATACAAACACAATAATAATGAAGAAAGCATAAAACTTCTGCAGTGAACAACGGAATACAATTACATAGTACCGGTTCATAAAGATTAGTAGCACTGTATACCATGATATGGTCAAATACCCAAAAAAACTGACTAGAGACAGACAACTGAAATGCTAATGGAGGAGAGGAGAGAGAAACTAGGTGTCTTTCTTCTGTCTCCACTCTCCAGCATACTGATTGCTGAGTCTTACAATTGTAAATTAAACTGAATATAAACTTTTACCTGAGCTTCTCCCCATTGACATCAATCACAATGTGACCAGAAGTGCGCTCAAAAAGGGTATATCCATACGCAGAAGCAGCAGCAACAAGGGCTTGCTCATCAGGAGATTCACCCTGGTAATCAATTGCCTCAGCATCTACTTCAACACCATTTGCTACATGCTCCAGAGCAGCACTTTGATTGAAAATAGGAATGACAGTGTTACATGCAGCCAATGTCAAGAAGAACTCATGGGCTGCATTTCGGTCAGCTCCTTCCAATTCTTTATGCAACAATTCCAAAAGTTCAAAATCAACATCAACTTCAGATTTCAGTTTCCACTTTTTTTTAGGCACATAAGTTACACCACTGACTCCTGCAAATATACGAAGAGGAATTATTAAGAGACTTAGATACCAACCATTAAAACTTCTAAAGTTGAGGGAATTAAAATTCCCCTACTGATCTAAATCTACAGGATTATATGACTGATCAACTAACCAACTAGATACTAATCAACAAAAATATGCAGTAGCTCAAGACATACAAGTTCAATTACAAGAATATAATTGTCATACATGTGAACGTATAGCACAATAACTCGGCTTGTGTTCCAAAAGTTTATAAACTTCTATTGCCTCCGGTTCTTTTTCAACCCACTTTCCGTTTTGAGGTGTTAAATTATCTCTACCCACTATAAATGGCAAACACCTTCTACCATCTTACTCCCTCTGCTACCATGTTACCATTTTATATCTACCCACTATAATTGGCAAACACCTTCTGCCATGTTACTCCCCCTTCTACCATGTTACTCCCCTTAACCCTCCCTCCCACTATAATTGGCAAACGACGCCTTCTACCATCTTACTCCCCATTCTACAATCTTACTCCCCTTAACACCCCCCCCCTCTCTCTCTCTCTCTCTCTCTTCTCACCCACTTTGTTGGGCTAATAGCCTATTATATACTTCCTCCGTTTTCATTTAGATGCAACACACACTTTTTCACGGTATTTAAGAAATGTGGGGTTCACATAATATAATACACTTTAAAATGGGATGAGTGGTTGTTAGGAGTGTAATTTAGTGGGCCATGTGCTTTAAATAAGGGAAATAGTATAGTTTTTCCCTAAAGTAACTTTCCTTCTATAGTGTGTTGCAAGTATTGTGACATTTCCTTTTTAGGGAAGTGTTGCAAGTAAAAGAAAACGGAGGAAGTATTATCTCTCTCCCTCTAACAAAAATATACTATAATCTAAACCCCAACTTCTCCCACTTTGTTGGGCTATTAGCCTATTATTCTTCTTTCACTCTCTCTCTCTTAAAAAAATCACAAGTACCAATTTAATCACTTCCCTAGGTATGTGGAGCTAAAGGCCTACCGTAAGCATTCAAACTCTATGGAGCAAAGGGATTGTACTGATTAATATACATACAACCTATGCATCTTCAAAGCCCTTTGTTGAAATGCATGCTTCAGTGCATCATATATAGTTCTCAGCTCATGACATATAAAATTTGAACTGTGACTTTATCAATTAATCAAATATATGCAACTTCAATAGCTTAAATCCTTGCACGCATAAACCTCTATGAAAATATTTTGGCATAAATCACATCTCTGCCAGAAAAACAACATAGCTTCTTCACACAGGCATGGATCCATAATTAATATTCACACATTAAAATTAGTTTCAATTCCCAACACTAGCACAGTAATCAAGATTTTTCTCTTCGGTTACAGGCTGGGATACATAATTGAAAATTCAATTTTTGTTACTGCAAATTTTTGGCCTAAATAATCTTTTCAAGCAGTCACATACAAATTTTAATAAAGAATAAGTAGTTAAATTTGCTAAAAACTCAAGACACTTAGACACGCTCCAAACAAATCACAGGACCTTGGTGTAAACTGGAGATTGCAACTAAAAAAGCTGCATATGTGGTCAAAATATAGTCATATATGAAAAGAATCAAACAGAAAAGACGAGATTGAGGATTTACATCAGCTTTATTAAATAATAATAAGAAGAAGAAGAAGAAGAAACACTTAAGCTAAAATAATAAACAAGAAATTTTTTATGCAATAACTATGTGAATATAATCAGAGAAGAAATGTGACGAGTAGTATGGAGGGAAAAAAAAAAAGTGATAAACTATCAGGAGACCACTAATAATACAATTATCAGTATATACAAATTACAAATATCAATTGGAAATACACCTAGAAACTCAAGAACACGCATCATAGAAACAGACCACTGCTTACCTGAAAGACTCTGGCCTGATGAAGATGCAGCAGAAAAAGATAAAGTCCCATACATCTTTCCATGAATACTAGCTGTCCTAAATTCCATTTTATTTTGTGTAAGTGTTCCAGTCTTATCTGAGAATATGTAACGTATCTGACCCAAGTCCTCATTTATGTTCAATGATCTACATTGGAACCTTGAGTCACTACTGCTATCATACATATGCTTATCTCCTATCATGAAATAGGATTGTCCAAGCCTAACCAACTCCATTGTGATATAAAGTGAGATTGGTATCATTATCTGAAAGACTATAATGGAACTCAAGAACGCAAAGAAAGTCTCCATAGCAATCCCATAAAACTTGTAATTTTTTCCTTCCCTTCTTCCGCCAGTAAAATATCTTTTCCGATAGTAAGGTAAAGTGTCAAGTTGCTCCTTATGGCGTTGAAGCCATAGGCCCATTCCAAGGGCCACAACAGAGCACATGATAAGAAGAAAAACCGACAACCATAGGGTTTCCCGATTCATGTGACTTTCCAATTTGCTTCTTTTAGCAGGGGAAGCTGCACTATTCAACATTGCTTTAGTTTCCTGACCAGTATAAACCACAACACCGATCACCCATTCTGTGTTTTTCACCTGACAACCGCGCAAGATAATATTTGATTGACTGAGGGGAAACTTATTCCCTCTATAGTCCAAATTGGCAGTGAACTCGTAGATATTCCGATTTGGTTGTTCACATCTGACCAGCCCTGAAACTGTCCCTCCTTCCGCAACAACTGATGCAGTTTCTTGTCTTGCGTACCTGGTCTTCAAATTAGACTCACCATCTAAATTCATTGTTTGAATGTAGGCAATACCACTAGCATCACTCGTTCCCAGCAATACTATGTCACAAGGAATTGTCTCATTAGCAAATATCTTCACAATCTCACCAGCCTGGATATCCTTCCACTTCTTCATCTCATAAAATCCTGATTGAAGCACAAGAGCTTCCCTGTTATTCTCTTTCTTGTCTGACCTGTGTCTCCGCCAGTCTTCATAACCATCTTTTATGGCAGTTACACTAAGCACAAACAGGAGAGGAAAGAGAGACACTGTCCTTCCGAAGACTGCAAGTGGAGGAAGTTGGTTGAGAGCAGCTATGGCTAAGAAATACAGATAAGCAACCCGGTGGAATTGGATGAAGAGATTCTTGGGCAAGAAATTGAACAATGTATATTTGCTAGTACGGATCTCATTACTTGAAAATTCATACTTACTATTTGTCCTTTGTGGATCATCAATATAGACTAACCTCGGACTTTGATCACAGAAAATATTATCATCCAACTGCCCACTCTTATAGAATACAGCCTGAGACTTCCTTAATTTTTCCTGCACCCTAGATGCAGTACCAGAAATCTCAAAACTAGCAGGACGACTTGCTTGCTCCATTCCACCCCACGGCACGAGGCGCTTGCGGTCTCGTGTGGGGTGTTACAGAGAAGATAGCTCAAGGAGAGAGCCAACAGAATAAGATTATTTATTTTCTAGAGCCAGGAGTAGGAGGCCTCTCAAACACCCTCTTAACAAAACTATTGTCAATAATGAAATTGGTCTTGTGTACTCTTCCACGTCAAATAGGTCAGTCTCAGCCTCAAACGTTGAAAACGAAAATGAGGCATGTGCTCAAAGATAACCCGTTTACTAGCTATAGACCAATGCCTACACACTGAATTCAAAAAGAAGGTTCAGCTTACCTAAGTAAAAAGCTCAACAACAGAAATCATACAGAATTTTAAAGTGCACATTAAAGAAAGAACACTCACAAAATAACTTCCACCAATCTAAAAGGCTACAGAATTTAGAAGCTCCAAAGCATAATTTGATCAATTTCTCTTTTTCTTCTTCTCCCTCATTCAAGAATTAGAAAGAGCTGATTGTTTCAAGCATCCCTCAATTTTAGTAGCAATCATTTCACAACTAATTCCCCAAAGTTCAACCGATTCGTTACGAAGTATCCACCATCCTCAAACTACATCTGCAACAACAGTAAAGCTCAAATCAATGTAACGGACAGATATAATTATTAACAAACAATTATATTAAAATTTAAAATGCTGATCAGAATTATATATTTCTCTCGATTACAGTAATTGCATTTCCACCAAAATTAGTTAATGACTCAATTATTTCCTCTTTTCACCTCCAAATTGCCAAATCAGAAATTCCAGATATAAAAAAAAAACGAAATGCGGTTGAGCAAGAACCCTAATTTCATCCAATGTACATTATATATCAAGCTACTAAAACAATGAATTGCAGAAAAAAGAAAATACAAAAAGAGAAGCTCACAACAGCTACTGAAAGCTAAGTAAGAGAAGAAGGAGGAGAGAGAAAGTGACTAACCGGTGTTGTGAGGTAAAGATCAAAGCGTCGATCCAAAAAGGTAAAAAACAATCACAAATTTGAGAGGGCGATAAACCCTAAACAATTCGCTTCGATAATTGCGTTAAATCAGCCAAAAAAACAGAAAGATTTGTCCTTGAAATTCAATTTGTGGCACTGAACACGATAACAAATTTCAATCAATCGAGCAAAAAAAATTGCAGACTTTAATCAAACAATTTCTCTGATTCAATGACACCAGATCTGATCGCGAAGTTTCAGATCAAATTTTAATTTTCATTATTATTTTTTGAGATTTTTGGCACTTAGGTGTAATTTTGTGTGCAGTGTATAAGACAAAAAAATATCAAATCAATCAAATTGTACCTCGAAAAAACAAAAAAAATTTGGGAACGAAATTAAGAAAATTAGGGTTTAGAGAAAATTTGATCAAAAAAATTGGGATCGAATTTCCAGAATGTAGGTGATGGATGATGAAGGTGGAGTGGATTGCACGAAGAGAGAGGAGAGAGAAAAAATGGATGGAGGAACACAAATCGCGCCTCTGTTAGATGTTAATTAAAAAATTAAAGGTAAATTTGGGTGTATTTATTGTGTCTTTGTCAAATTACTATTTTGCCCCCTCAGATATTATGGTCCACTTCACACTTTCACTACTCTTGTTCAAAAGAAGAAGATACATTTATGACTTTATTTATATACTTCATCCGTTCCTTATGTTTATGTCTCATTGCATATATATTTGAGTCAAAATTTTAATATATATATATATATATATATATATATATATGCATTTATAGACTTGTTCTTTTTTAAAAAGAAAAATAACAGTGTCTTAAAGATTGTGAAATATCAAATGAGGCACAGAAATAATAATAATGAAGGATATTGTAGAGAGGTTGCGTCTTTTTTTTCCATCACTTTGTTAATTGATATTCAATTGTTGCTATTTTTTTTTAGGCTTTATTATTAATAATTCAATTTGTTTGATTAGTAAAGATTAGGTCACCGCTCCATATGAGTTTCTAATTCACTCATTAATTAAACTCTTTTTTTGGTAATTGATTGAGACTCATTTAAAGTAACCTCTTTTTTTAGACGGGAAAGTAATCCATATATATGTTATGCGCAAAAGTTACTCAAATTTAGAACATGCATGTGTATTAGATTGATAGGATTTTCTTTAAAAAAAAATAATAATAATGGTGTATTGCATTGCTAGAGTGGTATGGAGTAGCTCTTCATCATATCAATATTAAAAGATTTTTATGTATACATAATTGAAATTTTGAAAGAGATTATTGTACTCTTAAGGGTTAAGGAAGCTCTTCATCTTTTAATAGATATACAATACTTTTGTGATTTTGTCTTTCGAAAATAATACAATACTTTTGTATGCAATATCATTGACATGTGTTATTGGTATGTATCAATATAAATCACTCCCTTCGTCCTAACAAGAGTTAATAAGTTGAAGGACTTTAGGCTAATAAGACAAGATAAAATAAAATTAAAGTGAAAAGAAACTTTATTTTTAACTCAACTTAAAGATATATATTAATAAAAGATTATCCTTTACATCAATATGAAATTATGAATGAAATCAAGAAAAGTAAAAAGAAACCAATTGAATTGGAATAATATAAGGCCATTTGTTTACATTATTTTGACAAAAATATTGTAGGAGTCTAGGCTCAAGGTGACCAAACTTAACTTATTGGATGTTTCATATATATATTTATTATTATTATTATTATTTTTTTTTAAGGAAAATTTCATATGAAATTTTAAACCTATCAACTTTTAAAATTTAAATAAAAGTTTTTAGAATTATATAGGCTTTTTAAAATTTTATACTCCCATTGTTTCATATTATATCGATGCAACATTACTGAATATGGATGTTACACATTATATATGTACAACAAATATATCAGTATTTTAATTTCTTTTTTAATCTGTCATTTCTTTCTATTCTCTCCACATGATATGTCATATGTATCTCTATGTCTCTTTATTTATACTCACAAATAAATTTTACCTAGCTAAAAACTCGTACAAACTCAACATTTGTTGCAAATATTATGAAATTGGGATTGTATACTATAACTTATTAGACATATCCATATTTGGAATTGGATGGATGGATACACGCTTAAATGGAATCACACATATGCCCAATACTCTGTATTTTTAATCTTATAATTACACTAGAAAGTAGAATTGTATTCAACTTAATAAATCTACCCTTTTTCTTTCTTTTTTCTTCCTTAAGATTTATTCTCCAATCTCCATAAGAAATTTTGTGTATATCTTTAACTAACGAATTTTGAGTGCAATAGGTGAATAGGTCTCAAAGCTTTGATCCAAATGTAGGGGTCTAGAATTAAAGAAGAAAGCTAATCCACTAAGAAGGGAATACGTACCATGTATGGCAAAATGGATAAGCCCATGCAGTAGAATTATTCTCCTATTTATATGTTTGACGTGTAAAAGCAGAACTGTGAATGTGTGATTAGTCATAATACTACGTTTAATTCACCATCCCTCAAAAAAAAAAAAAAAAAAAAGTTTAATTCACCATGTTCAATACCTTATTATTTAAAGTTTTATCTGATAAAAAAGAAAAAGAAAAAGTTTTGTTTAGATCAAATAAGAAAAATAGTACTCCGTAATATTTGGGAAATTAAAACTGCTAACTCCGGGTTCGTTTGGCATCGCTGTGGTTTTTTGTTTTTTGGTTTTTTGTTTTTTAAAAGTGTATTATATATGTCACATAATGAATCAAAAAATATATAGACTTATTAAAATCTTGATAATTTTGAAAACTGACAACAGAAAAGTGGTAACACCTTTTTCTTGTTTCCAGTTTTTGGTTTTTGGTTTTCAAAAAAACAGAAAACTGAAAACCAAAAATGATGCCAAACAAGCCCTCCATTAGCGATTTTATATTAAAACTAACTTCCATTACATGTTTGCCACCAATGTTTATGAAGGAGATAATTATATTTTATACTCCCAATAAAACTATTTCACATTATTTATTTTATTGGAATACATTAGTACTAGGTTATACACTAACTGATTTATTTCAATCTTTTGAGGTGGAATCTTCTAAGTCGTATAAAGTGGATAGTTGTATTGGGTGTGGCCCAGACCCGTTTATCATGGTATCAGAGCTAGGTTAAGTTGCGTTGTGATCTGAGCCAATATTATAGACAATTCACATGTGAGGGGGAGCGTTAAGCCCATGAGATTACCCACATGTGAGTGGTGTGTTATCCCACATTGGTTTAGTTTATCCCACATTGGTTTAGTTTATAAGTAAGAGTTTGTATTGGGAAGTGTATCCCACATTGAAGAAATAAGAAAGTTGTGTCCACTTTACAAGATTAAGGGGCTACTCTCCTTATTGTCATATGGTTTTGAGGTGAAACTACCTAGGTTGTATAAAGTGAATAGTTATGTCGGGTGCGGCCCAGGCCCGTTTATCATGGTATTAGAGCAAATTGAACAAGGCAATTTTTTTACTAAAAATAGAAAACACAAGCAAATTTTTTAAACAGAAGAAAACAAACAGCGAGCGTTAATTACAATCATTTATAAAAATGAAAGTAGTATAAAATAATGGAATTTGTTTATATATCCACTTTTTTTATTTAACAGGAGCAAAGAGCAAAAAATGAGACAAAGTAATCAAAATTAAAAAGATGTTGGCTACTAATTAATATCTCTATTATTTAAGCCAACCAAATCTTTAATAGTTTGATATCCACACATAAAACAAGTAAATAGCCTAGAATAGTTAAATAACCCCATACATAATGCAATTTTGTTTTAATTTTAAGACAATGTTAATATAATACGAGATGTGAGAGTGAAAGATAGTTCAAGTGGTTTGAGCTTCCCTCATTATCCCAAGTGATCCTATGATCAATTCTCACCCCTACCCTTGTGAGTTACGGGCTTGTGGCTCTCTAAACACCAAAATAAATAAATAAATAAATAAATATAATACGAGATGTCATATATATATATATATATATATATATATATATATATATATATATATATATATATATATATATATATATATATATATATATATATATATATGAATTTTACGTGTGCATGTAGTTCTAGTAAAAGCATACATGATCATCTTGTTACCATTATATATGTGGCCTCCTTTACAAGTTATGTAGAAGATTGATGAAGGCAATCCCACATTCCCACTAGTCCACTACTTCCCCAATAACAAAGAAAAAAAGAGAGTCTTTTTCATTCACTAACATTATAAGCAAAGTAGCAAAATGGCAGACGCATAAAACAAGTTTGATTTGTAGTGCCGAAAGCTTTTGGTTGCGGCTCGCCTGATGTGATTTAAATTATGCGCAACAATCACAACCTTAGCCTGTTTCTTTGTTATTATGCCTTTTTTTATTTTGTATTATCGTTCTTTGTTGCGGTTTATGTGGCTTAAAAAATCAATCTTTAAATCTCCCAAATATGCAACTAAGAAGCTTGTAGAAGAACAATGACTACATTGCGTATATATACCACTATTTTTTTTTTTTTGTAGGATGGATGATTTTAGTATTATTTTGAATTAATACTCCTTTTAATTTTGAATTATACCTTTTGAGGTCACGTTACCATTTAAAATATATTTGGACACGTTTTAGATTTGATTAGGTGAATATTTGATTGAGTTTTGTGAACAAAAATTTAATCTCTTCACCAAATTAATTCTACTAGTTTGAACAAATCTAACCTTCACTTAATTATTTTGTGATTTGAGTTTAATCTTTCTATTTAATCTCTTCACCTTGTATGGACTTCTTTCCGATTAATAAGTTAACGTAATTATAAGATTTTTCATTGAGGGGAAAACGTAATTATAAGATAATGTACATACGTTCAAATGTGTTTATATAAGATAAGATAAAAACTAATAATAAAATTGTAATAATATAACTTTAGGCTTTATAAGATAAGTTACTTGATACTTATTAATTGGATGAAAAGAACATTAGTTGAACGATTTCCATAAAAATTGTTGAATTGTAAATTAATTCCCTATTTGCGTCGGTTTAAAAACTTATTCCCATAATATTGTCCACGTAGGATTGGAAAAAGGTTTGGTGTTATTTTTTTTATTTACAAAGAACCGCTAACGGTGATAGCGGTTTTATAGTTATTATAAAACCGCTAACATTGTTAGCGGTTTTTATATTAAGTTTAACTTGTGAAGTTTTCTTATACAAGAGCCTAATACAAGAACCCGCTAACGACATTAGCGGTTTTATAAGTATAGAACCGCTATCACCGTTAGCGGTTCTTTGCAAAAAAAAAAAAAAAAAAAAAAAAAAAAAAAAAAAATCTACCAAACCTACGTGGACAATATTGTGGGAATAAGTTTTTAAACCAACGCAAATCGGGAATTAATTTACAATTCAACAATTTTTAGGGAAATCTTCCAACATTAGTTGCCTTATTCCCTTAAATTAAAAGCGAGACGAATATGCTTAGGAATGTTACTAAAAGATATTTCGTATGGTTTTATGTTGTTGCCTACAAGTTTCTAATGTAAAATAACTTTTTGCAATCCTATTTTAAACTTGATATTTACTTCTAGTATTTGATTTCATGAATACAATACCAGCAAAATTATGAATCCATATCCTATTGGCTGATTTGGCACAACAAGAATATTAAAGGCAGAGAAGAGTGTCAATGTTTTGTTCATGAAGTGTCAAAGACTGTAAATTACTCCATACAAGTATATCTTTGTGAAACATATACTTCCTCCGTTTTTATTTAGTTCCTCCGCCTATTAAGGAGAGAAGAGAGAGTGAGAGAGGAGAGAGAGTGAAAGAGGACAGAGAGAGAGTGATAGTGAGAGAGAATAAAAAGCAAGTGGGGTAGCTTGTAAATGCAAGGTAAAAAATTTACCCCAAAATAAAACGTGTCAACTAAAAAAACTTCCTAAAAAGGAATACGTGTCAACTAAAAAAAACTTCCTAAAAAGAAACGGCAGTAGTATATATTATAGGGAATAATTTTTTTATTTATTAACGAGGTATCAGCCAGACACTAAATGCACTACTGTGACTTCCCCACTACATCCACTGACCCACCCTTTTATTAGCTGAGGTACTTGTTGGCTTGTTGCTACAGGAACATGCATGCTTGATTGCTTGGTGCCTTGGTCTAGATGTTAATCTCCTATGTACGGTTATGGCTAGGAGGTCACAAGTTCGAGTACTACCACTAGTACGTAGTCTTCTGCCTAAAGGCTATTAAGAATGATAGCATAAATAACAGGAAAACAAGTTGCCTGTGTACACGAACAACTACACATAACAAATCAAACATAATCTTAAAGAGCAAATTGATATCACCATAAATTGCAGCATATATAACAAGACATTACATACGTTTGCCTGAAAATTAATTAGCAATTGGAACATTATCTTATATCAATCAATCAATCAACCATGGTTGAAAATATACTACTTGTATGTGTTTTCCTCCATTTCTTTATACATTGTTACTTATCATCATCCAATGCACTTTCCAATCCCAACCCCAACCTTAACCGAATTGGCAACAATTTTGAACTCGCTGTCGACTTGGAATTGGAATTAGAATTGGAATTGGATGTGGAAGTAATTGATGTGGATGATTTCGAGCTCGAAAAACTCGGGGCTGGACTCTCTGAAGTGCTGTTTTCATCCACCATTTCCTCCTTATTTTCCCCTGATTTCTCAGACGATTCACTCTATAAAATTCATAAATAATTTTACAAAATCAATCAGTCTCAAAATAAATAAAATGTCAATAACCAAATGTATACAAGAATGAAACAACACTTACAATAGTGAGCTCAGGTTGTGAATCCTTGTTCTTCTTCTCCATTTCTTTTTCCCTCAATGACCGAATTGGAGACATCCTCTGCTTCGATTCAATTCAATTTAATAATCAGCAAAATTTAAAAAATAAATCCAGCAATATTTAAATTATCTGGGGTTGTATTAATTTGCATAAGTTAATTACATACCGTGCAAGCGAGCTTGAGATGCTTCAATCGATAAAGTCGATCGACTTCGATTTCGAGCTCCTTCTGAAACTCTCCACGGTGATTAAGCTCAGTCATTTGAATCTCAAGAATACGGTCTCGCTCTTGAAGCATTTTATCAGTCTTATCTTTCTCAAACTTGAGTCGTTCTAGCTTCTGCTTGACCGCGGTCAGCTCATCAGCTAAGGAAGCATCCATGGATTCAATGAGAGGGATGGTCGGATCCCAGTTCTCCTTATTAGAATCATTGACGATGATAATGGGTGATAATGTTGGGATGAAAAGTTGATTTGTTTTTGGTGGGTTTGATTTTTGTTTTGGAGAAGGATCATAGTGATTGTTGTTGATGACAATGCTGTTTTTGGGTTGTAAAGGTTTTCGGCTACCGGGTTTTGGGTGGCGGAAGTGGGGAGATGCGGAGGGGGGCTCGGCGGCGAGCATCGAGAATGGAAGACAGGAGAGAAAGGATGTGTGTAAGGAGTGAGGAGATGATGGTCAAAGAAATGAAGGTGGTGATTATGAAAATTTTGATAGACAATTTATATATGATTATTTTAATGTATAAAAATAAAGTATGATTGCTAATTTGAATTTGAATTGAGAGGGGCGGGTAACGGCTATTAGGGGATTAGGTGCAAATGTATGTCTTTTCCGTGAAACGATAATTAGTGTCCCAATGTTACGACAAAAAACACATTATTAAGGAGTATCAGAATTTTGTACTGTACAGTTTTTAGAAATGAGAGAATCTGAACAATTTGTGATTTGATTTACTGTATTAAGTTGCACTAGAGTATCTCAACATCAAGGCCTATTAGCTCAGCTGGTTAGAGCGTCGTGCTAATAACGCGAAGGTCGCAGGTTCGAGACCTGCATAGGCCATTTTTAATTTAGTTTCAAAGTTGTGTAAAAAACCAAAAAAATTGAATTACAATCTTATTTGTAGACCAAATACTTCAAAGAAAAGAAATTAAATTGATTTTATTTCACTATTGAATACATAATTTTGTTCAAATAAATTAGGTAGTGAGAACGAAATTTTACAAACTTATGGAGTATATGAAATTAATTACAAAGGGAGGGTAGGAGGAGTATATATTTTTTTTTTAAAAAAAAATTAACATTTACTGTAGTATTTACTACATGTAATCCATAGGGAGATCAAAGTCATTGTCCAGATCCCTAGTTCCTGGATAGAATTTTCGCTTACTTGGTTTCCTTCTTGGCTTACGATCTTTAACAGATTGTGTAGAATCTAATTCCATGTCACGGTTTTTGAGATTAATGCTTGATGTCTCAGCGATCTTCGTGCCTAACAATCCCTGGCAAGCGAACAAGATAAGATATTCAACCAACATGGATGTGTAAAAACTATGCATATTCACTTTTGATCGCAGTTTAAAAGTTTAGGAAGAGCTTTCCAGGGAAATTATTCCTTCAATTCTAAACTATAGCGTCTTTTGTTTATGCACATGTGATTTACTGATATTACTTATTAGCATTAGTACTGTAGAGTGTTCTGGAACAGATAGGGAGCATTCTCTATCATCCCTAGAAAGAAAAAGGGGCGGGAGGAGTAATAAAAAATCCTAAAGGTTTGAATAAAGTTTGCTGCAGTAATTTTCTCCATCAAAACAACTAGCCAATTATCAATGAGCATTGCTAATTTGCCGCTTCACAGCCTAAAATAATGGACGGCGAATTGAACCTGAATCCTAGGCAAGACATATCACAGCCTTGAACCCTAATATGTTGGACATGAGCCTAAAAGTTGAGGCAATGCAGTGATCTGAATAACGTTACCAACTCCTCAAATGAATGATTATAATTTTGTTCATTGCATTAAGAAAAACTCAAAGAGTCATTACCTTGGTCAACCTTTGGATGCGTGAGACTGCTGCTTCATGCACTATGATGAGATCTGAGACTACCTCAAGTACATCATCACTGAACAAGGCATAAGTACTTACCTGAAATCATCAAGATGAGTCAATAACACATTAAATAGGATAGACTATATTTGATTTATATAAGAAAATCATAACAAAAGCTTATGAAAGTTCCATTTTACATAATAAATGGTAGACATTAAATGTGGTCCCTCACTCTCGCTCAAAAATGGAAACCTTTATGCAAATCAATGAAAGGAAGAGATGATAATTGATCAACCATATGTCATAAAAAGTCATTGTCACCCATAAAATGATATTCAAGGGGTTTGTCAGCTTTTTTGTCTCTTCATTATTGAAGTGCATGTTCATAAGTGTGGTAGGCCTTGTCTAATAATCAAAGCCGGATTTGTCAAGTTCCAATTAAGCCTATACTAACCAATGGTGTGCAAGTTCAAACTATGACTATAGAAGCACAAATGACCTACCAGACTTGAAGGAATAACTGAATACCCGAATGCATCGAGCTCAAGAGACTCCACAGTACCAGAGTTGATGTTGAAAGTGTAGCCACGAACCTACAAGAATGAGCAGAAATTAATTGCAATTGAATCATGAGTAAATTTGTCCTCTAAATCAAGCATGGATCAGACACACTCACCTTTCCCAAATTTCTTTGTCTAGGTGTTACAACACTGTACCCTACCTAACAGAAAGGCAAAAGTCAGATCTCATAACTGGATACGAATATTACAAGAATTCAAATGTATAAGTAACAAACCTCCCACAGTCCTACCAAATCACACAAATATATTTATGCAACAGATCAAACTTATATTCTGCAAAAAGTTATTTTGCCGTAATATTGTATTAGCAAGCAGTATTCTCACAGCAAAGTTTTTTATGAAGAGTAAATGGTATATTCCTACAAATACTGTGTATGAACCCCACAAGTTAACAATAAATTAGTCACTTTAGCTCTAATCTATCCACCACATGTACTCAATGTGTGAGTTCATGAATTTAGGAGCAGCTTTTTATATGACCACACTTCCATGTATTGCAGGGCATGTTTTTGACCATAACATCATTGTTTGTCAGCCGCATCTACCTTTTTTACTATAATTACCAGCTAGTTTACACTTCAAATGTAGTTGGAAGAGAAATCACAGAACATACCAAGGTTTCCAGTCCAACTGTACTAAATTCATTTTGTATATAGTTTTCCTCCTGTACAAGCACCACATCACCAACCTGTAGACATTTAAAAATTCATACTTAAATGACAAGAGCACAATTACTATTACAATTAATAAAAAAAAGTATTACTTGTGTTGCTTCAACAATTACTTCCATTAATGTCATAAACATGGTACAAAATGGCCTGTGGGTGAAATAGGTGAATCTCATAACAAGGGAGACATAATTGAAGTCTATTCAGCATGACAATACTTGTGGTCAGCCACACAATTTGTCTCCCACCAATGTAACAATAAACCAAAACCACGATCATGATCCAAGCATAAGTCCAGCTATAAACGTGAATAAATTACACAATCTGAAGTGGGCAGACGAAAAAAGAGAACTGTTATGGTGGTATAGGTGCATGCAACAATAGGCAGCTGAATTGTTCAAATTTGTATGCTATTTTAGCTAGACATATTAAAGCCAAAACTTACAAAAGAGTAAAGCTATATACCTTTTTAATATCTTCAAGAAGAAATTTTACTGATTCTGAAGAAAGCAAGTTTGGCCTGACTTCAACCTCCATTACTGCCCACTGAAAAACATAAGCAACAAGAGCAAAGGGGATTATAACAGGCCAAAGTACATGTCATAAAACAAAAAACAAAAAAAAAAAAAAAAAAAAAAAAAAAGAAAATTTGTGTATTTAGTCACAGAAATACCGAATAAAATCTG
Source organism: Chenopodium album (assembly GCF_948465745.1). Lineage (NCBI taxonomy): Eukaryota > Viridiplantae > Streptophyta > Magnoliopsida > Caryophyllales > Amaranthaceae > Chenopodium > Chenopodium album. The sequence goes on along the minus strand of NC_137836.1, from coordinate 867,217 downwards.
CTAGAACTGAATTCAGACTTTCGATTCATACACAAAGTCAAGATACAGGAGTGGCACCCCATTGATAAAATCCATAGTCAATAAAACAAACAGAGTATACTTATATGCTAAACAAATAATTGCTTGGTCATTTAGCTTAAGATGATAAATTCATCATATCTTATTGACTTGTACCGCACCACTTCCTTATAAAGAAAAAACCTGAAATTTAAACAAGCACCTTATTCAATATTATTTAAGTATCAACGACCAACATTTTAAAGATAACAGTCATCGAGCATGAAATCTCTGGAGGAAAAAATATGCTAGGAACTGACATAGCTAACAGCTCTAACAATGGCAGAAAATTAATAAGAAGATGATTATATTGATAAGATGAGAATTACAATAAATTGGATGATAATTCCATTTTCAAGAGGTGGATTCTCTCTAAATATGAGCTTTCGAGAGGCTCACTCTCCCAAACCACACAATATTCAACATATCCTTCTTCTTTCTAATGAGGCCTATTCATAGAAAATCCCTCCTAACATACCCTCCCCTAAATATTGATTCCTTGCAAAATACTAGTCAAAGAACAGACCAAAGTGCAAAGAGAACCACTAATGAGGCTTAACCACTAATTGTGTAGTGTAAAAAAAAAAAAAGAACCATGACTGACACTATGAGAATGGAAAGTGCTAGTTTAGCTTTACTAAGAAAGTTTTTGGTTAACAATCAAAGAGAGAAGGCTGGAAGAGGAGGTGAGGGGAAGAGAGGGAAGGAAAAGGGATGGGAGGGGAGAAAGAGGGGACTTGCATTTTCCTGCTAAAAACATTAGAAAAATTTAATTAATTAGACCGGGAAAGAAAATAGATCTCTCTAATCCTCTTCCCTCCATCAACTCTTCATCCAAACAAGTGAATATAGAGTAATGAACTCCTCACTCTCCCCTCACCAAAACTCTTCAACCAAAGCCAAACACACTGCATATTTAAGAAATTATGATGTATTGTTGTTAATTCTAAGTTACTCACATTCTTTGCAGTCTTCCAATGATCTCTCTTACTGCATATTTCATGGATCAAATCTAACCTAAGTATCCATTTGAGGTATCAAATAAGTGTTTATGTGACACAGCTGACACAAGTAATGCAATTTAATTGAAGAATGTGCATAATAGAGACAGTTCTTGCGAATCTTCGCAGCAAGATGATACTAATCAATCTTTCAAGAAAGCAAAAGGTGCATGTAAGTTATACTGAATATATAAATGGAGAATGTACTCAGATTTAAAATACATGAGGTAAAGGATAGTATGAGCATACAGTTGCAGTGTCAACCCACAGCTGTGAAACAAATCCCAAACTGCAAGCGGATTCAATCCCTATCACTTGCTTTGCAAGAATGCTTGATCTCTTTGCCAACTGCTTTCTACTCCTAGATTCCACCTTCCTCTCTAGCTTGTGTTTTGGCTTTGAGTTGGACTGTTGAAGCTCCTCAAATTGGTCAAATCTCAACTCCAAATCCTCATTCTTCCCATCATCTTTAATAGACATTAAATCTGCAGCTTTAGAAACTCTCCCTTCACCTTCCTCCTGTAAAAGTTCGTCGAAATTCAACTGCCCAAGCTCACTATTCTGATTTTTCTCACTGTTCAAGCTATCATAATTCCCCATATTATCAGAAGCTTCATCTTCACCAAACAAATCTAAGTCTTTAAGCTTTTCTTCACCATTTCGCAAACCCAATTCAAAATCCTCATCCCCTCCCTCTTTCAGCCTCAAGTCAGAACCAGAATCAAATGCATTTAAACCAAACACACCCAAATTTGTCACAACTCTTCTATCCATAATAACCTTCTCATGTCTCCTGCATTTTCTGTTTGACAGTTTATTAATAACAGAACAATCTTTGTACCCAGTTAATATTTCTGGTGCCAAAAACACTGGCTTGCTATTCCATCCACATTGAGCTTGACCTAATATTTGAAATCGAATGCCGCTAAATCGGTTTGCTATAATAGCAGCTGACTGAACACAGTCACACATGACTAAACTTCAGGACAATATGTGAAGATGGAAGTTGAAATATAATGCAAAATTCTTTAACTTTGACTTACAATTTCAATTCAACTCCATGTTGAACCCTCAATCCTGGCCAACAACAAGAAGCAAAGGAGCAAACATTCAATAATTGAACAAACTTATACTAAAAAATTAAAGTACCAATTACAGTATGAAAAAATAAATTGTCACAGAATACATGAAATTGAAATCAAATCCCACTAACAACACAAAACTAACATCAATTTGTATTATATAACCATCAATTTGGAAAACCATTGCAATAATAGTATACTTATACATAAATTAAAAAAGGGACATTACAATATTAATCGAGTAATTATAAACTCCAAAAACAAATTGGAAATTAATATGGTTAATGAACTTATATTGAGGTATAGGAGATTAGGGAGGAGAGAGAAAATACCGAAGTCAGTGAATGTTGCAGCGTTGCAAAAGTAATTGATGGAAGACAAAGTATATTTACAGCAAAAAAAAAAAAAAAAAAAAAAAAAAAAAAGCAACGGATTTTACCGACTGATAAAGTCCCGTCGGTAAAACTTATTAGCGACGGCTTAATAAGTTTTGCATTTTCAATTTATTTTTAATTTTCAGAAATAATAACGACCGATTTTACGACAGTTTTGAAACTATCGCTGAAATGCGACTAAAAATTACTGACTCAGCAAATTCTTCAGTAGCCAAACTTTACTTCTGAAAAAAAAAAAAAATGAAAGGGAAGAATTGATAGGAGAGAGAAAGTAGATATTCACCGCCGTCGCCGTCCAAACCGCCGTCTCCGCCGTCTTCATCCGCCGGATTCTGTCCTTCTTCACTCATGGTATGTAATCCTTATCTTTTTCTATACAATTTTTAATTATTTTTTTTTTTTTTTTTAAGTAAATTTACCCAAATTTTTTTAAACCCTAACCCTATATTTTTTGATTTTCTAATGTAGTAATTCAACTGTTTTTCGAGTTTTTTGTATCAAGCATTTTCCAAACTCACTAACCCTTTTTTTTTTTGGTAGATTTTTGCAATTATATTTCTTGGTTGGAGCCAATAATCCAGGTTAATTAGAGGTAAGTAATCTCCAATTTTATTTTATTTTTTCAGATTTTGTTCAATGAAATGTGAAATGCAGTAATTTGTATGTTCATGGTAGTTGTGTAATTGATTTTTTCCTACTTGTTTATGTTATGGAGTAGTGTGTTAAAATTTGGTTGTTTGTTGACAAATTAAGTTATGTTATACTTTTGAATTGGTTAGGTTGTGTTAATATTTATTCTAAGTGTTAGATACAATGTGTGTTATTATACTAAGTTGTGTTAGTAGACTAAGTTTTGCAATTACGTGGGTGTTAATTATGTAGTATTGTATTAAGTTGTATTTTAATTCTGTGTTGAATAGTAATGTATGGGAAACATTTAACTCGTTGTAGGAGCATCTTGAGTCAATAGTAATTGCATTGAATGGTTTTATATATGCTAGATTTTAAATTTGTTATTCATTCCTGCTCACCCAATAAGCCTGATTATATAATCAGATTACTCTCACTGTGTTGCCACAATGCCACAAGTGGTGTAATATCATTACTTAAACACAGAGTCACTTTAGTTGGGTTTATTTCTTACATGAATTCCTTAAGTGCGGTCACACAGTGTTTTATGACATCGTTTGTGTGATGCGTAGAATTTGTTATCATGAAACGGAGGGAGCGCAGCTGGATGTATGATAGGCTGAGTGGGCGTAATCTTAAGCCCGGATTCTTGAAAGGGGTTGAAGACTTCATGGAGCATTGCAGACAAAATCCTGAGGGCTCAAACATAGATGAAGTTAGATGCCCTTGTTCTAAATGTAAGAACTTACGTATCTACGATCCGAAGACAGTCAAAGATCACTTACACAAGAAGGGATTTATTCCTAACTACTATGATTGGTATTGCCATGGGGAAGGTTTTTCAGATCTAGACCAGGGGAATTCTTCTTGTCAGAAAATGGTTGGGAATTCTTCTTGTCAGAAACTGGTTGGGAATTCTTCTTCTCAGAACCTGGTTGTGAATTCTTCTTCTCAGAACCTGGTTGGGAATTCTTCTACTATGAAACTGGTTGGGAATTCTTCTTCTCAAAAACAGGTTGGGAATTCTTCTTCTCAGAAACTGGTTGTTAATGTTAATAAGAATAACCAGGAACTGTTGGCTAAAGGAAACTCAAGTGTCGTGGAAGAAGAGCCAAATGTGGAAGCAAAGCAGTTTTTTGACCTTGTGAAGGCAGCAGAGCAACCACTTTATGATGGGAGTACCATGTCTGTGTTGGAGATGGCATCTAAAATAACAAGACTGAAATGTGAATACAACTTGCCACACAAGTGTGTTGATGGATTTGCTTCATCGCTAAGTGAAGCGATTCCGGACAGCAACAACATAGGTAGGACTTTCCTCGAAACAAAGAAAGTTATTAAGGGGTTGGAACTTCCTCATGAGGAGATACATGCATGCCCTAAGGGTTGTATGCTTTTTTGGAGAGGTGATGCCCACTTAGACAAATGTAGATTGTGTGATAGTGATAGATACAAGAAGACTTCTAAGGGTGCCTTGGTTCCCTCAAAAGTTTTAATATATTTTCCAATCACACCAAGGTTGCAAAGGTTGTTTGCAACTAAGAGCATTTCAAAGGACATGACATGGCATGCCAAGAAACCCCGAGTCCAAAACCAAATGGTTCATCCTAGGGACAGTGAATCTTGGAAGCACTTGGATAGATCTTTTCCTGATTTCGCCTCCGAGCCTCGTAATGTTCGACTTGGTATGTGCACCAATGGATTTGCACCACATGGTAAATTTGGAGGGCAATATGTGCCTGTCACTCTAACCCCATACAACTTGCCTCCGTCATTGTGTATGAAAAAGCCTTTCATGTTCCTTTCTTTGCTTGTACCTGGTTCGAAAAAATTGAAAAGAAACTTAGATGTGTACATGCAACCGCTAGTTGAAGAGCTGAAACAGTTGTGGGAGAATGGCGCCACTACTTATGACATCTCAAGGAAACAAAATTTTAATCTCCGGGCAGCCATCTTATGGACCATTAGTGATTTTGGAATACTATCTGGATGGTCTACTTTGGGGAAAAAGGCATGTCCATACTGTTTGGACAAAAGCAAAGCCTTTTGGCTTGACCATGGAGGCAAAGTTTCTTGGTTTGACTGTCATCGTCAATTTCTCTCTCCTAACCACCCCTTTCGAAACAATAAAATAGCATTTTGTAAGAATAGAGTTGAAAAGCACTCCCCTCCGCACATCATGTCCGGAGAAGAGTTGTGGCGTTGTGTGAAGGACATGCCAAAAGCTATTGATGGGCCGGAAGCTCTTAAAAGGATAAAAAAGGCAAAAAAGGGTTGGTTTAAACAAAGCATACTTTGGGAGCTTCCGTACTGGAAGAATTTGCTAATTCGTCACAACCTAGATGTTATGCACATTGAAAAAAACTTTTTTAATCAATTGATTAACACTGTGATGGATGTGAAAAAACATACCTCGGACACGGTGGCTGCTAGAAAAGACATGGCACGTGTTTGCAAACGAACACAACTAGAGCTCACGGTAGATGACAGAGGTAAAGAAAGCATGCCAAAAGCACCTTTTACACTTGACAAGGCACAAAAGAAGGCGTTGTGCGAGTGGGTTCAAAATCTGCGATTTCCAGATGGATATGCTTCAAACTTGACCAGATTTGTTGATCTACAGACTTGTAAGCTTCGCGGCATGAAAAGTCATGATTGCCATGTCTTTATGGAGAGGCTACTTCCGGTCGCTTTGAAGGAATTGCTCCCAGAGCATGTTTGGAAACCAATTACAGAGATCAGTCAATTCTTTCGAGACCTGTGTTCCTCTACCATCAAAGTGAGTGACATGGAGCGCTTGGAACACAACATTGCTGAGATCCTTTGCAAGCTTGAAGTGATTTTTCCCCCTGCATTTTTTGACTCTATGGAACACTTACCGTTGCATTTGCCATACGAGGCCAAGATGGGTGGTCCTGTACAATATCGGTGGATGTACCCATTTGAAAGGTAATAGGAACTTCAGTTTTAAATTGTTAAAATGTCCTTACATTCTAGTTTCCATATTCAAAGTGGTCCATTAAATTTCTCAGGCACTATTTACCTTTTTGCTAGGTTTTTTAACCATCTGAAACGCAAGGTCGGAAACAAGGCTCGTGTCAAAAGTTCAATATGCAATGCTTACTTAAACGAGGAGATTGCAAACTTTTGTTCACATTACTTTCAGTCAGAAGTGGACACAAAAGCACAGGACTTAGGAAAGAATGTGAATTCAAAAGTTGAAAGACACTTGCAAGAAAAAGATGTCCCAGAATTGTTTAAGGTTTATGGTCATGCACCTAATGAAGGCAGTCGTCGTTTCTTGGAAAACGTTGAGTATCAACATGCACATATGTATGTGTTAGCAAACTGTGGCATCTTAGGTGACTACGAGAAGTAAGTACCTAAATACATATCATTGTTTGAGATCTATATGGCCTTTCAGAGACTTACTACGACGTGATAAATTTGGAATTATATAGGAGGTTTGAGGAGCACATTGTTCGTACTCGACCGGGTGTAGTATTGGAGGACGTTTGGGAAAAATGCGAAGCTGAGTTTTCTGAGTGGTTCAAGTCACAGGTGAGTGAAGTTCAAAATATTCTTGAATTGTTATTATAATTTTAATTTATATGTATTCACATTCGTTACCATTGATTGGCTATTTCAAATTAGGTACTTCGATCAATGACAACCAGTGATGTGATGCGTGCTTTGGCGATGGGTCCATGCAAACAAGCTCAGACATGGAGTCAATTTTCTGTTAATGGTTTCAGTTTTCAAACATATGAGTATGGCAAACACAAGTCGACCATGAATTATGGAGTTTGTGTGTCCCATCAAGATGGATCAGAGTTCGGCATTTTGGATGATGTGATTGAACTTGTTTACACCGGAAATCTTGGAGTGTATAAGACAATATTGTTCAAGTGCAGTTGGATGGAGGATATTAATATTCATGAGCAGTACAAGCTTGTTGAGGTCAACCATGTGAAGAAAAACCCAAACTGTAATCCTTTTGTGTTGCCATACCAAGTAAGGCAAGTGTACTTTGCACCTTATCCCAGCCTTAAGAAGGATTGTGCTCAATGGTGGGCTGTGTTTAAGACAAAGGCGAAGTCAGTGATTGATGCTCAGGTTGACTCAGACATTTTTCAGGAGGCAACTATTGAGGTTCCACCAGCTCTATGTGCTCCAGATGAGATTCCTGAATATAATGGTGAAGAAGGTATTTCGCAAGACGAGGATGATGGTGTTGAGGGAATGCTAGTGGATGCTGAAGAAGAGGCTGATGACGACGAGTCTAGTTGTGATTCAAGTGATGACAGCGGTGCTGCTGATGATGATGATGAGGATGATGAGTCTGATTTGTTTTGTTGAATTTAGTGTTGATTTGGATTACTTAATTTGTATTTTGACATGATTAGTGATCTTGAAATAGGATGTATTGATTTTTTTGTATGTTGGCATGATTAATGATCTTGAAAACCTTGTTTCTTCACTGTGTCTCATGCTGTTTTAAAATGACGAGAGAAATTAGTAGGATGCAGAACTTGTATTGGACAAAGTTGAGTCCATTGTGTCCTAGTTTTGTCCCTTTCATGTGAACTATTTCTTGATTAAATGACTGTAAAGGTTCAGAAAATTCCAACATGGGACAATGCAGAAAAGTTTCTGTTTCAACGGAAAGCTGCCCCTTGAGTCTCTACTTTGGAAAAGATACTGTCTTAAAAAGAGGTGAAGTGAGTTGAAGACCTGCTATCCCAAGGTGGACCCCAGGTTTGTTTTTCCCTTCTACTCCGTAATTTTTAGCAGCGATGGTTTTGGGTTCTGAGATGTTGCATGTATCAAAAGAATTATCCCTTCATCATATTAATACTTTTTGTTTGACATATTCTATGTAATATCTGTAATTCTGTATATCATGCCCAGAGTCTTTATTTTTAGTATTGTAATCACTCATCTGTTCTTTATAGTTTCTGCTAATTTTTGCACGTTTCTTTCCAGATGTTCCAAAACCATGATATGTCCTTGTGAATACTTTGAATCTGCTCCTCTCGATTTTTTTTTCATTTGAAATTCTATTCCTAAGTTTGATTCCTTGATTACCTGTGTTTAATTCTGTTTTGGGTTTCTTTGGTTTGATTTGATTGATCTTGATTTGGTGCCATCGGGAATTTAGGGAGACAAATCTAAGGTTAAATTAGGATCATTAGATGATTTTGGTTGGAAAATTTATTGCTTTTGCTGGGTAATTTTGTGGTGGCTGGTCTTTAAAATTTGATTATGATACTTTTGATTTATGATTTACTTTGGTTGGTAAATTAGGATTGACTTCTGTCCACTTCCTCCAAAGAAAAGCAAGCCCTGCATAATTTTGGTTGTTATCCCTGCATCTGAGAATGAGGTCCCTGTTTACTTTTCAGTTCCTGCTGACTAGAAACTGTTCGACCATAGGAAGTCTATTGAGATCGAATTCGGTATTACCTTTTAAAATTAGGCTATTGTTGAATTGGAAGTAGGGGACTCTTTTGTTGTTATGGTTCCCATTAGCTTTGTTGTGTAGCGCTTGTTTAGATGTAATGGCCTTTGCAGCTCATGCTCTTCAGTCTTCACAAGACAATCTTATTGTGTAGTTGCTGCTGCATTTTGACCAATAGAAGTACTTATCTAATATATCAGCTCTTATGAAATATAGGCTAATTTTGATATTCTTGGTTCTTTCTTCAGAATTACTGTAGCCCTTTAACATGTTCAGCAGCTGCATTATGAGTTTTTGTTGGCTTTGCTCTTTCTATTGGTTTATTGTTACCAAGACCACTGTCTTTGTTAAATTAGATAGTTTCACAGGGTGTTCTGGGCTTTTTCTTACTGCTTATATCATTTACAGCTTTATGTTGTGGCAAAGAAGGTTCAGTTCTGCATGTAGTTTCTGTACCAGAAGTCTAGAAACTTGAACCACCTACGTTTTTCTTCCCTGCCAGGAAGCACGCTGAATTTCTGCAAGGTCAGGACATCGAGGCGTATTTTACTCCCCAAAGCTGTTGGCCTCACCTCAAGTGTTGTCGTAGAAGGTACAGGCAAGAAACTAAAGACCATAGGGTACCAAAATCTGTCCTTTTAATCTGCTATTGCAGTACTAGCATTAGTAAGCATAATATGGATATGAGCATGCAGCACATTATCACAAATCGTATGAGAGAATCTTCACTTGTTCGTCGCATAATTTCCCTAGAGATTCAACAACTATTCTATAGAGATTTTTTTTGCTTTTATGCGCAGTATATAAATGATCTTATAGAGAATTCTTTGCATTTATGCATGGTATAGCAAATTATTTGAATTGTGTTTTCCAGAAAAGATGCATATATCATTTGCATTGCATTACCGATTGATTGAGTCTTGTACCTTTCCTGACCCTCTATTTTGACTTCATTAGCTTGTCGTGTAGACAATCAAGGGCGGAACACATGCTTTTTGAGCTGATATTAGTGTGGGATACTTTTTACGTAGTAGAAATTATCTCGTGTTGTAGCTGATGGTAAACATTTTGCAAACGCCTAACAGAACATTTCCAGAATGTTGGCTATAATATGTGACACTTTGGTTGGTAAAGATCGTTATAATAGTAATAATTAAGTAGATGATGTGGGAATTCCATCTCTCTTTCATGATTCGGGCAATTTGAACCTCGGATGGTTGTTATTTAATGTGTTGATTAGTGCATTATTGGCTATCTTAACTATTGTGAAGTGGAAATGTGGAATGGACAACTCCAATTACGGAGCTAAGCAAATATATTAAAGAAAAATTTGCAAATTGCAGCCATTTAAAGTTCGTATTTTGCAAGTTGCAGCCATTTAAATTTTTTTTTTTTCCAAATTGCAGCCTAAAAGTTCGTAAAAATTGTAAATTGCAACCTAATTCAACTTTTACATTAATTTACATGTCGAAAAATCTTCGATTAAGGTTTTAGGGACCATTTTAGTTTTTGATAGATCAAATTAAACTCGAAATTAGCAAAAAAAAATAACATAAGTGTATGGTACTCCTGTAGTTTTATAAAACTGGAGTACCGTGTAGAGTCTTATGCTAGAAATTACGGTCAAAATACAATTGTTTGCGTATTAGGGAAGCTTATATACCGGCTCCTCTTATAGTCTCGTTTTCATTTTTCCCTCCAAAATTGTTTGGCCATTTTTGTTCATCTTCCTTTTCATAAATTTCCCAAATTTCAGAGATGAACTGGGAATAAACAGTGATCCTCTATTCCTGATTTTTCTTATTTAAATTTCTTACATTTTTTGATTAATTTTTACTTTCACTTCACAAACATTACTTTTTCTTCAATAATTTTTTAGATTAGGTTTTCTGTAATTCAATAATCAAATGAATTCCAACAAGAAGAGAATCAATTTCAGAGGCGATGTCAATTTTTCAAGCAAAAAGAAGAAGATTTCTGCTGTTTGGATTGACCTAATTCAATTAGGTCACAAAATTGATGATAGTATTTCTGGGGGTTTCGAGTCTCTCTCCTCAATGCTTGAACCCGATAAGCCTTACACAATTGGGCGGAGTAATCGGGTCGCCCATTTCATATTCAATGATTCCCGTGTAAGTAAGCAACATTGTCAGATTTTATTTGATTCTTTGGTTAAGAAATTGTACCTCTTTAATGGTGTTTTTTCTTCTTCTACTTGTAATTGTAGCAATAATGATAAATTTTGTATTGTTAACCAATTTAGGGATAGATTAATTGTTAAGGATAATAATATAATGGAGCAAAAAGAATTTTCTTTTTGTAATTGTATATATAGTTTTAAGGCTTCTTTGAATGGAGTGTTTGTTAATGGTGTTAAGATTAATGAGGGTGTGGCTGTGGAGTTGTGTGTTGGAGATGAGGTTATGCTTGTTTGTGGAAACACAATTGGTGTTTGTGGTGGCTTGAATTCTTGGATTGGGTTTATGGTTCGGAGGATTGTTTTTCAAGAGGAGCTTGTGACACCGGGTTTTAATGAATTTCGGGTTGAGAGGCCGAGGTTAATTAGACCCTTGTTGCCGGGTAAGGTGAACAAGAGGGTTTTTGCCACCTTGGGAGTGAGAGATTTGAAGTCCTTGAGTTTTGAGTGTGATGAAGTTGTCAGACGAGCAAAGACTCTTTCTGCTTGTTGCAATCAAATTGTACATAGTGATGATCCTGTATCTTATATTAGACGATGTATAGATTCCTGCTATTCTGTTGGCGGGTCATTTGATTGCGTCATTGAGGGAAATAGATTCAAAGGCATTGAGCCAAATAATAATATCAAAACCATGACGAGGAGTGTTTCGAATGTGGTAGTTGGGAAGCAACATCCTGTTGAGACTCTTGTTGTGAAGGACATAAGAGGTTTGAGGGATACAATGAAACCGTCAACTTTAGATACTACAGTTTTGAGTGAGAATTTAGTATCGTCGATGTTAAAAGCTCACACTTCATATCCAAACATGTGTACTGGTAATACTGATAATTCTTCAGAACCTATCTGCATAAATGGGAGAAATTCTCCTCTTTGTGAAGCTATGAGGAAGACTGAATGCCAGGAGAAGATTCCTTCACCACCCGGGAAGAATTTTTACTTAAATGACCTTAATTGCGTGCATCAGGGTTCATCTAGACAAAATAAAGTTGTTTCCTTACCAGAAATCCTGCACCCTATTGATAGCATACTGAGAATGTTTATTGCAACCTTTACAAGTGATATTGAATGGTAAAGTGTCTTGCTCTTCTTTTTCTGTGGAGCTAGTCTTCTCTCTTTGTCATAGCTGTATATTGTGATTTACTAATTACTAGTCTAATATTACATTACTGGCAGGTTTTTGTCATATTGTGATATTCCTTCACATCTGCCAGTTACGGTGGCATGCCATAATACTGAGAAATGCTGGAGCGGGGACCCCAGTGAGAGATCTTGTGCGCCATACCCTAACTTCCCCAATCTAGTTGTAGTGTGAGTTGACCTCCTTCAAATTTTTTTTCTAATAAGTGTTACGAGAATATTTGTTAATAGCCTGAAGTGCTTGCTTGATGTTGTACATTTGTCAACGTACTGTATTGGCTCTTTGTTGTGATAGTTACCCTCCTTTTCCTGAAGTAATAGCCTTTGGTAAGGATCGGAAGAATCGGGGCGTTGGTTGTCATCATCCAAAGTTGCTGGTTTTGCAAAGAGAGGATAGTATGCGTGTCATAATTACGTCTGCCAATCTGGTTGCTAAGCAGGTAATCACTAAGTTTATATATAATTTTGTTTTCCTTTTAGAAGCCATTGCATATTAAACAACCCCTTGGGATTTCACTTCATAATCAAATAGTATACACTGGTTAAGGCTAACTAACCTCAAGACTTTTTTCATTTCAGTAGGAAACAACACTTAAGATAATTATAACAAGATCAGAGCTTGTTTCATTGTATAATTATGTTTACCAATTCTGCTGATGTCCTACCTAGCACTTGAAGTCTATAAGTTCTATTTTAATATCAGTCTACTCAGGACAGCTTTTCAGATTTTAGACACCTGCAGCCTGCACACACCACTATGCAAGAAACTTCAATTGTTGTGCAAAAATCTGGTTCCAATTTAAATTGTAAAGCAATTGATGATTACAGATTGAATTCTGCTACCCTGTCAGCTCTTTCTTCTGTAATTCTTTCAGTTTTTCCCACCTTCTACATACTTACTCCATTTTTTAATACTTTCAACACTTCAGTAAAATGAAAATGTCACAATACTTGCAACACACTATAATTGGAAAGTTATTTTAGGGGAAAGGTGTACTCTTTCCCTTCTTTAAAGCTCATGGCCCACTATATTAACGCCTAACAACCTCTCATCCCATTTCAAAGTGTATTAAATCATGTAAATCCCACTTTTCTTAAATACCGTGAATAAGTGTGTGTTGCAACTATCAAAAAATGGAGGAAGTATGTGGTTAGCTTAATTTATAATTTTTTTTATGCTCTTGTATTTGCAATCTCATTTAATACCTTTTTCTTTTTGAATCTGCAGTGGCAGAGTGTAACCAACACCATTTGGTGGCAAGACTTCCCACACAAAAAATCCCCTGAATGCACATCCCTTTTCAATCGGCTTAACCGAAGTACGGATAATGATCTGAGCTCCGATTTTTCTGCTCAGTTGGCAGGATTCATGGCAACTCTTGTAAATGATGTTCCTAGTGAAGCCCACTGGATTGTTGAGTTGACCAAGTATGACTTTTCTGGGGCTAACGGCTATCTAGTTGCTTCAGTTCCCGGAATTCATTCTTATAAATCCCTGTCTGCAGCTTCACCAGTAAGTTCATCTCAAACTACAATATGTGTCCACACAGTTTCTACTTATGAGGTTTGATGTTTGTGTTCACTGTCAGTCTGTTACTATTACCCAATGAGTCAATGACCATTTGACTGATTTTATGTAGTCAAGATGCATCAATGATAAGATGTAGACTTTCTACATTTTGATTAGTTAATTTTATATTGATTCAATATATTAATAGTCAGATTCAACTCATAGTCCCTCCATACTACATACTACCTTATCTTATTCATATTGTATTGCTGGAGAATGATTCCAATTTTGTCTTGATCAATGATTTGTAATGAAATATTTGGAACCAGGCTTGATGCTTTGATGAGTATACGATCAGGCTTCATGTTGGATCCCTTTTCAGCTTTTCTAATTTATTCACGTATCTGGTTTGTGCTTTATAAGACAGTCTGATTTGATTTTTCTCTTGTGGCAGTACTGTAAATTTAAATGCAGTGAAATGTTGCTTGGCTCTGTTGAAGCTTCTGTTGTTGGTTTAAGTCATCTTTTCCGGACAGCAGTTGACACAAATGGTATACAGCTTAGGAAACTGGCTTCTTATCTTGACAATTCTACTGTATGTGGGGTGTCAGAGATTCTACTAAGAAGAGAAAAAAATGTACCTGCGGATCCCAATGCCGTGAGTGTTGTTGTTTCTAACTCCACGGAGCTATCTAAAGGAGGTTAGATACATACTTTTAAATCTAATAATGTGAGTGCACTCATGTATGTGAAGTTCTATGTCTCTGCTTGGCTCCATTGAGTTCAATAGATGCTAAGTATCTGCATGATTGGGTTTCCTCTTAATATGGTCAATATGTTTGATTAATATCTCTTTCCAGTTTTGTTTGAGCAAGAGTTTGGATGATAATATATTATCTGGAAATCTGGAACAAAGTTTATGTATTAATAGTACGCTGTTTCAAGGACGGTGTTATTGCTTATTTCATTAGGTTATTAACATATGTTGTTGTTGTCTAATGAATTCTCTTCTTGTTTCTTTCCCTAGATTGTGTACAACTCGGATTCCTTCCCCGAGCAGTGGCAAAGTGGGTTTCCCCATTATGGGATTCTGGATTTTTTAGATTTTGTGGACATTTGTGTTCCAGGGAAGCTCTTGCAGCTGCTTTTGGAGAAAACAGCCTAAAAGTGCAACTGATTCTTCATGTATCTCAGGCATGGTATTTTAATGTTAATCAAAAATCTTTTGGTTATATTTGCATGTATAGCTTTGGACTGGTCATTTAAAACGTATTGACTCCTACAGGGGCCCAACTTTTTAGACTTGCCAAAGACAGTGAATCCTGAACATGCTGTTGCATTTTGTTCTCTTGTTGCCTCCCTTCAGAGATGTACTGGACTGAGGCGATTGGAAGAGGTAATATTTTAAAGAATTTGAATGAAAAACTGTGCTTTCCTTGTGCTTAATGTTGCTGCTAATGGATTTTGTTATTTTCTCGTACCTTTGTTGACTAAGATGCTGCCCATTTCAGGTGCTACATCGATATAAGTGGCCTGAACCTTTGGAATCTGATTTCATTTACGGTAAGCTTTGAGAATTTCCTTAGAACTTTTCATGAATGATTGTAAGAATCAAAATTTATTGTGAATTTTAAAAGTATTCTGTTATTTATTTATTTTGTTGGCGACTCCTATATACTTTTCAGGTTCTTCGTCTATAGGAACCTCAGTCAGTGCACAGTTTCTAGCAGCATTTTCCGCAGCTGCTGGTAAGAGATCCCAAAATTTTTATGACTCAGAAGAATCTGATCCAGAGGTGAAATATCTTTTCTATTTTGGACTTGGTAGTTCAATTGAAATGCTGCTTTATACACTTAGCTGTTGGAAGTGAAAGGCCTCTTTTGGTTTTTAAGCCACCTCCCCCATTTAAGCTTTTCAGTCCAATGTTAGCACTTTAAGAATAATGTGTGTATAGTTATAGTATCAAACTAGCAATCTCTACTGTTTTTTTAATCCTTGTTCATATCTTAGCTTTGTTATGATAACCTTGGCAGTGGGGTCGTTGGAATACTACCCATGAATTGAAGAACCCATCCATACGAGTAATTTTCCCAACCATTGACAGAGTGAAGAGTGCACACTGCGGAATACTACCTTCAAAACACCTCCTTTGCTTTTCAGAGGTATGAAACATGCGACTTTTCTTCTGTTTTTTTCTTCATTAACGTGTATTGGATTTTGATTAAGCATGTTTGAAGTAACTACAAAATCTGACTAGGCATTTCCAATTATTAGTTTATTGCAAGTGGGTCAATACACTCAATCAAAGCTTTAATCCCATAAGTGGGGCCAGCTACATGAACCAAAAGTGATTATTCCGTGTAGTCATTGACAAAAATCTTCCTCCTCCATCCCTTGCGAACTAGAGTGCTTTTGTTTCAGTACACGCCAAATTTGGTTTGGTAAAAACCAGAGTGCTTTGTTTCAGTGATTAAAGAAACACTAGGGTTTGAAACTATTTCATATTATCATCGAAAGTGCATAGCTTATTTTCTTCTTGTCATCATCAAGTCTGTAAAGTCTGAGCTGCTTGTGAATTCATATAAATTTCGTATGATCCCTTGTTCCTTTCTGACTTTTGCCCAAATAGAAAAATAAGAAATAATATGGATTTGCCTTTTGTTTTTCTTATATGTATTTTTTTCTCATTAGAATGTTCATGTGATATAGAGTTAAGGAGTTTTTTCTTGCTCCACTCACAACATCAAAAAGGATGCTATATACCAAGGTTTTCGTATAATGGGGCTTTTCAAATTTCATTTTGTCCAGAAAACATGGCAAAGATTGAAGACGGTGAACATACTCCATGATGCCATTCCTCAACCCGGTGAAAGAGTTGGGTATCCTATGCATGTCAAGGTAAAAACACTTTCTCATTAGTCTGTTAATAGTAGCTTGAGCATGAACCTTAGTGAAGAGAGACAGAATATAAGAAGGAAAAATGCTATAAATAGAAGGAAAATAAGGGAAGAGAGGGCATCCAGAGACCAGAATACTGAACCATTATTTAATTTTGATTCCCCATTTGGTCAGTGTTGTTTTCATTCTTATTTTGGAAATGACTCTGTACAGCATCCTTAATTCCTTTTATATGCCGGTCAAAATATATCTGCCTTCACCATTTTATTTTGGAAATGACTCTGTACAGCACCCTCCCCCCTTTTTTTATTCCCATCTTCCGTGTAAAAAGAAGTCAGGAGTAGCTGTGAGCCTGTGAATGGACAAAGTAATGGTCAGTTTGAACAGCCTCAATTTACAACTAACAGAACTCTATGGAACTAGAGTTATTTGATTTGGTGTAGTGAGGGAGGATTGGTCAGATAAGGATGGATGCTCAGTGGTGATTGACTCTGGAATCTGGAGGCTAGAACAGTTAGACACCAAAGTAAGGTGGGCAGCATGAACATATTAATGCTGGAGATATAAGAATTTTAGGGGCAGGGGTAGAGTATACTTTAACTGGGATTGAGGGCAGTGATAGATTAGGATGAGAAGAGAGTACAAATGATGCTGTTTGGCTGTTCATACCGTTGTTGTTGCTCTTGGAGGAGAAATTTAACAGGGGGATTCCTTTTGGATTGTCAATGTAAAAATTTTCTATATGCCATAGTTTGTTTATTGGTTGCAAGAGAGAACAAGTCCCTCCTATGCCTAGCTCTGTCTTGAATTTGATATATGCCAAGGCTCTAATTTTTAGTGATCAGACTGGAACATACAACAACATCACATGAAGATGTAATGTCTTTGTAGTACCTGAAAAAATCATTAAAGATTTTCTAATCTGACGCCCCTTAATGCGGACTGAAAATGGTTTAAATGTAACACTAGTAATTTTGCAAGCAGGTAGCGAGGAGGCGATTCAAATTAAATAAAGATGGATCTTCATTTGGCTGGATTTATTGTGGGTCACATAACATGAGTGCTGCTGCTTGGGGACGACCAATTTCAAGCCCGTCTAGCAACTTAAAAAGTGGAAGAAGTGAAGAACAACCTTCAGTTTCTAGTCTTCATGTTTGCAACTATGAACTTGGTATCATATTTGTCTTTCCTCCACCAAAGATTAAGGTCACTAGTCAAGATAACGCCCCAAATTTAGATGATATTTGTTTGCCTTTTGTGGAACCTGCCCCAAGATATGGGCCAAGGGATAGGCCGGCAACGAAGCGTGCAATGAGTGAGGCCTTAACCGAACTTGCCAAGGAGGGAAGAGCAATTGACCTTACTGCTGTAGAAGACGTGGTAGAAGAGGTTCCCAATGAAGACGATGAAGTTGCAACAGTGAATTGTCTGGTATCAGGGGTAGAAGAGGACATAGCCTATGCTGAATTTTTGTGGCACCAGGTGGACTCATCTCAGAGTTGTTAAAGTTTATTTTGATTGGCCAGAAAGTTGTCACAAAATGTACTTCAGTCTATAAAGTGATTAGTTTTGTACTACCTCCGTTTCATATTAGTTACAACTTTGGAATATTAGTTTTATACTTCCTTCGTTTCGTATTAGTTACAACTTTGGAATATTTTATATTTCACCAATAATACCCAAAGTTGCGAGTAATACGAAATGGAGATAGTATATTAATTATGAAGGACGTTACATGTCCTCCAACCTCTCACTTAGAAAGAATGTAGAGGACGTATCAACTTATGTACGGAATATACATAATTGTTAATTTATGGTACTAATATACACACTGATTTATTCGTGAACTTAAGAAATCATTAGACGGAGTTGTTCAATGACCCCAACTTGAACTTGAAACGATACGTAGTGTTTTTTACACGTACATTTTTCACTAAACATATGTAAATAATGTCCCCCGTAATCATCTAGCATCATTGTCCGCTAATATTCTTAATTTCTTACTCATAAAGGTTTCAAGACGTAGCAATTTCTATTCCTTCCCCTTTCTCAATATTCCAATTTTCGACAAGTATTTTTAGTCGACAATAAATAGAACTCGAAATTATAGGTAGTGTTTTTTACACGTACATTCTCATCACTCACTATTTGGTTTGCTTTTAGTATAGTTAATTGATCGATGATTGCTATGTTTGATTTGCAGAAATGTCATTGTGAAGTTCAATTTGGGGTACAAATTCTCTGAAAACTTAGGCAAAGAAAAAGCAACCGAACAATCTGAGGTTAGAGTTTGTATTCCAAATAAATTTCAGTGAAATTTGGTTTGATTGATTTGAAAATACTTTGATATCCATGTTCATATTAAAACATACAGGTTAAATTGATTGGATATTTGTTTGTTTGTTTGTTTACAAAGAAGAGAGATGGATGGTGATGAGACAGCATCAGGGGCATGGGAAGGCAGGGTTGAACCGTTGTTGAGTTGTATGAATGAGATTGATCATCTCTATCGAATGTCTGGCGAAGTTGCTTTGAATGATCTCAAGGGTAAACAATACCTTCTCTTTGTTTGCTTATACTTTCACTTACCCACTCCGTCACTTTCCTATGTCCTCCGTTGTCGTACCATTCCACGACTATCACCGTCGCACATATATATGCCTCTTTCTCGACGTTGCTCATAAAACAATGCTCGTTGGAGAACCCAATTTCATGTCTCTTTTAGTAGCTCATCTCAAGGAACTTGTGCACAATACCTCATTCGACGCCTTACATTCTTATCAAAGGCTGTTGAAAAATATGTGGCCTGTCAACTCTTGCCTTCCACCAGTGACATGACCTATAGCTAGGATCGATTTTTGAATGTGTCAAACCCGAATACTCTCATGATATCAATGCCATGGTTTCTCAGTTATCTCCTATTCAGATTGGCCAGAGTTTGGATGTTAAGATGCTCTTGTCCGCTGGTTCAAATGAGCTTGGTTACCTTGTTCGAAAAGACGGTCAGCAAGTGGAAATTGGCAAGGCGATTCAGGACAAATACTTGATGATTTGTTGTTTTCATGCTCCTTTCTTCCGTAGAGATTGGGATTCAGTGGGGGTTCAGTCTCTACTAAATACATATTTCGAACTTTATGCTTTGGGTGTGGATTTTGAGATGGTAGTGGTTGTAAAGATGAAGAAACTAGCTGATTACAAGCAGGTTTTCGATCATTTCTTGTCGGCTTTCCCCCCTTCTTGTTTTGTAATACCGTTTGAGGACTTGAAGCGTCGAGATTTTATATGCAACTACCTTCAACTCGATTATCTTCAATGCCTGATTTTGGATAAGAAGGGTACGGATATGAAGAAGAACATTCTACTTCATGGAAATAGGTTTGTGCATGATTATGGAGCCGATGCCTTTCCCTTCACTGATGAGAAGCTGCAGGAACTTAAAGCAGATGAAGAACCGAGATGGAAAACTTTAGATCACTATAGAAAAGTTTCAGGGTTATATCAGTAGCCATCTACACTATTTCTTGGAGATTAATGTGAAGAGGTGTGGAGGAGAGTTAAGGGTAAAGACTAGATAATATTGTCAGTATTATAGAACATCTCTTTATCTCATCTTCTAATTGAGTGATGTCCCAATGGTTTCTTTATTGATGGGCTATTTTTCATTTCATCACAATCTCTCTTTGACATCATATGCAATTGGGAATTAGATATTGTTGTGGCTTAATCATATGCCTTTGTCCATTATTGAAGGTTAGAGACAACAAAGGCTGGGAAAGTGGGAATATTAAATTGAATAAAAGGAAGACGAAAGAGTGAAGAATAGAAAAGATATGAAATATATTATGCTATTTTCTATCCAATATAATTACTCAATATTTTAGTGTTGTGACATATCTTTTGAGGTCCTTGATAAAAGTAAACACCACACTACAGCTGCTGGTTGTATAGTTAACTTGTATAAGTTATGGGATAGAAAAGATAGATTAACACAATAGTGTGAGGACAGTCAGTTTTGAAGACATACATAACTGAAAATTTAGATCTTTTATATTCCAGAGTTACATCCAACCATCCAGTAATTTGTCCCCAGACTAGGATATATATACTAAAAGTGCTTTTTAAAGTTGTTGCTATTGTATGCCTCTGTTCCAATATAATACTCCTTAGGAGGGATGTGTTCTGGTAGTTTAAGGTGTATTGGTTGCATGATAAAGTAGGAATGATAAGTGATTTGTGTATTAATTTAATGATAGAACATCCTTCTTAGAGTTTTTTTTTTTTTTTTTTTTTTTTTTTTTTTTTTTTTTTTTTTTTTTTATCATATGCTGGTTTCACAAGCTACAAGCTAAGTTTGAGCATTTCATATTTTATACATGGGTTTTTCATACACCGACACGAGCTAAAAATGATTTTGGGGTGCATCCTATGCATGGTACACCCTGTTGTATATTAGACATCTTAGAAAATCTAGCCCCATCATGACACTTATCAAAGGGTATAATATTTTACTTTAAGTAATTTAGCAACAAGTGAAGGGTAAAAATGATACCCCCTAAAACTGGTTGTTTTTTTAGGTTGTCATATCAATATATAATGACAAGTTCATGCAATAGTTTTAAAGCTTTGATTTAAGTAGCAGCTTTGTTCTGTGATGTACCTTTTTTTACCCTCTTCCCCTGGTTTCGCATACATTTGGTATATGAAGCAAAACTTCTTGCTTTCTGGAATTTTGAGACAAATAGCTCCTTAGTTTTTCTACTGTATACTAGCCAAATGCAGTTATTGGGGGTGAAGGATTCAGTTTTTGGATGGTAAGTTATCTAAGCGGAGTTGTTCGTCTTCATATCTTCTCTATTATCATTGATGTTTGTCTCGGAGTTTTTTTTTATCATGCTAGACAATTTTCAGGGTCAATTTGTGATGTTCTTTGTTTCAATAAGATCAAAGGGCATTGCCTTACTTAAAGCAACTTCAATCTCATCCTCTCCTTGATCTCATATCTTTTAGAATGGCAATTGCTACTTGATTTAAGGCATCATTAAAAAAATTTCCAGAAACCATTAGGGAAAATTTCTACTTTTGTCAATCTAGAAGAATAGACTAGGTAGAGATAAGGTATAAAACAAGCTGATTATAGGCATTATTGTCATGTATAAAAGTTAGTTTTAGGATTAACTAGGTCATGTCAATTCAAGAAAAAGGGTCATCAATATCTGAGCCGTCACTTCAGGATAAAGCTCTTGAAAGAAATCAAGGAATCCTGGGAGCAACTTGTTTAGGGTATTTTTACCCTGCCACGTGGTCCAATCAGAGGGTGACACGTGTCAGCCTCAGATTGGTCCAAAATGGACCAATCCCTGTTTGACACGTGTCATTCCAGAGATAAAGGGGAAAAGGCGGCCTTCAGGCCCAAATCCCGAGAAAGCCGGAATACGGCGCAGCCCACCAATGATTAGGGTTCAGTGACCTAATCAGGGGCAATTCCAAATGACCCTATAAATAGGGCGATGTCCCTCATTTCGAGGGCAACTTTTTCCATTTATTACAACTGCATTCTCTTACATCAGAGAAACACCTGAGCTTGGAATCCGAGCAGATACCCACCTAAATTTCCGTTCTCTTTATTCCGTTTCAAGTTATTAACTTGTGCGTCGGAGGCGGAGCACCACCCAACAGGTGTCTCCGTTTGTTTTGCAGGTTCAGCTCATCCAGGATCAGTCTTCGTGTTGTAACTCTCCCGAGGGACAAAAACACCCAAAACATTTGGCGCCGTCTGTGGGGAGAGTACCTCGAAGATGGTTCAAGAGTCTGTACCACCCCCTAACCGTCTGGGCGAAGACCCAGAAGTCTTTACAGACCATGAGGAGGATGAGGATCCTCAGGTCGAAACCTCTACAGCCGAGGACGGCTCTCTAAGAGTTAAGCGCATCCGGCCCAGAGAGACTCTGGAGCGGGGTGCCACCCAGGCGGGTCCGAGCAGACCTACTGGGCAGCCGGAAGGGGCAACCCAAACGGCAGCTGGATTAGCCCCAGTCACCCGAGACGAACTCATGAGGTTCATGACGAGTTTCAAGGGTGAAATTAAAGAGCTGATCACCAAAAGCAGGGCTGGCCCAAGTAAAGGTCAGTCGGTGAAGAAGACTCCTCCAGAGAAGGGGAAGTCAGTCAGAAACCGGCAGCCCACTCCTCACCCAAAGGAGAAGGCAGCCGAGACCATTGATTGGTCAAAAATTCTCCTTCCTGGGGGAAACACCAATAACCCTCGCCGGCCTCATCAGCCGGTGAGAAGTAAAAAATCAACTCTCGATGCCCGGGAGATCATCAACCGGAAAAGAAATCAATCGCTGTCTGAGTCGGCTTCAACGTCGAACTTTCCAGACAGCTTCAACAATATTTCTGCAGGGAGTGCACCCTCCTTGCATGAGAGTCAAACAGGCGGTAATACCGTCCATTCTGGCCCTCATATGATTGGAAATGTACCGTATGTGCCTACTCAGGCTTACGGACAGTATTCTCCTCACTTCATGCAGCCGGCCTTCTTTGGGGGTCAGGCGGCATATCCAAATGTCCAGCCTTTGGACTGGCAGCTTCGCCTGCTGCGCCTGGGTGAACAGCCTTCTGCGTTCACTCGGGAGATAACCGAGGCGGCTCAGCCAGCCAAGGTTAAGAATGTGTTGGTTGGTACCTATGATGGTACCACCAATCCAGAAGACCACCTCATGGCTTACACCAACCTCATGTATCTGCAGGGGTTGGATGATGCCACTTGGTGTCGGTGCTTTCCGGCTACATTGAAGGGCATCGCCCAACAATGGTTTGGCAACCTGCCAGCCGGGTCTATAGACAGCTTCAGGAAGCTTGCCTTCCTATTTGCTTCCAACTTCTCAATGAACATCCCTGCTAAGAAAACAAGCCTTGATTTGAGCACTGTTAAGCAGGGAGAGAGAGAGGGGCTGCGCTCATATGTCAGGCGGTTCAACATGATCAAAATTCAGATTCAGGGGCTGTCTGATGAGGTAGCTTTTACAGACTTTTTTAAAGGTCTGAGAGACGGGTCGACCTTTAAGTTCGACCTAGTCAGAAAAGGGGCTTTCACCCTACAGGCAGCCCTGAGGGAGGCGGAAAGCTACATTCAAGCTACCGACCTCTGCTCGCCTGGTAGCCAGTCAGACTCCAAGAAGTCTGACAAACAGAAAGACAGCCGGTCAACTCAGCCGACTAAAAACAAAGAAGAGAGCAAGAAAAGAAAAGAAGTCTGGGCGGTTACTGACTCTGACCAGCCGTTCCAGAAGAAAAAGAAAGAATTTAAACCGTACGTCCCCAAGTACGAGTTTAATAAAGACTGCAACTCCATCTTCATGGAAGTAAAGGACCGGCTGTCCATTGAGAAGCCGAATCCTATGAAGAGTTCTGTCCAGTCACGGAACAAGAATAAATTCTGTCAGTTCCATGAGGAGGTCGGCCATGACACCAACGACTGCTTCAGTCTTCAGCGTGCGTTGGACCGTCTGGCTGATAAAGGGCTGTTGAAGTCCTACGTTTCTAAGTCCCCAGCCGGGGCAAAAAAGAAAAACAAGGGTCAGTCCTCCAAGACTACCCCCCAGCCTGCTAGTAGCTCGGATACCGATAAGGAGCCGGTCTACACTATAGCAGGCGGGTTTTCATGTGGTGGCCCTACCATCCGGGACACCAAGAGCCATCTTCGAAAGATGGACAAAGATGATGATGAGCAGGCGGAAGCTAGCTCCTCCTTCCCAGACGTCTTAATCACTGAGAAGGATAGGGGAAGCGTCCGCCGCCCGCATGATGACCCGGTGGTCATTGAATGTAAGGTTGCCAACCAGCTGGTTGGACGGATCCTTATTGACACCGGCAGCTCATCAGACATCATCAGCCTCCGCTGCCTGCAAAAGCTGAAATACAACGTCAGCAGCATGCATCCGGTCACCCACCCCTTGGTTGGTTTTGGGGGTGGGATGGTCTACCCAGCCGGGAGAATTGATTTACCCATCCGGCTGGGAGAGAAAGGCCAGGGTCGACATATTGTCGTCAGATTCTTGGTCGTTGAGGAGTTGACCGCCTATAACATCATTCTTGGCAGGCCAACCCTCAACGTAGCCAAGGCAGTAATCATCCCTTCTCTGATGCTCATCAAGTATGAGAGGGATGACGGCTCTATTGGTTCCTTGAATGGGGATCAGAAGACGACCCGAGAATGTTATCTCTCAGCCGTCCGAGATACCGTGGCCCCAGGCGGTCAGGAACCAATAGTCGTTGACAACGTCAAGGATGCCGACCCAGCTCCTGCCCCATCAGCAGCCGGAAAGAAAAGAAAGACTCCTCTGCTGGTGGAGGTGAAAAAAGAGAAAAAATAGCAATCACTGACCGGTGAACGGTCAGATGAGCTCCGTCCCCAACCGGCTGGCGAAAGCATTGATCTCGTACTGGACGACAGCCGCCCAAAACGCACTGTTAAGGTTGGGACGGTTGCTCATGCTACCTTGGGTGCAAGCTTGCACCTCCTGTTGAAAGAATTCAAAGACATTTTTGCCTTTGAAGTGGAAGAGATGCCAGGCGTCAGCCCGGATCTTGCTGTCCACAAACTCGCCGTGGACCCCAAAAAGAAGCCCATCCGGCAAAAGAAAAGAAACCATGGCGAGGAAAGAAGTCAGGCGGCAGCTGCCGAAGTTAAAAAGCTGCTAGACGCCAGGTTCATTCGGCCTTGTAATTTCCCCGACTGGGTGGCCAATGTAGTCCTTGTGAAGAAACCGAATGGGACTTGGCGCATGTGTGTTGATTACACAGACCTCAACAAGGCGTGTCCGAAGGACAGTTATCCGCTTCCAAAGATCGACAGTCTGGTCGATTCTACAGCCGGTCACGCCTTGATGAGCTTTATGGATGCCTACTCCGGCTTCCATCAAATACCCATGTGGAAGAAAGATCAAGAGAAGACGGCCTTCGTCACTGATCAGGGGCTATTTTGTTATACTGTGATGCCGTTTGGCTTGAAAAATGCGCCTGCCACTTTCCAACGGATGATTAATACGGTCTTCATTAATCAGATTGGGAGGAATGTGGAGGCGTACATTGATGACATGATAGTCAAATCCAAGCTACAGACGGATCACCTTGCTGATCTCCGAGAAACATTCACCACCCTCAGGCGGCATAAGGTTATGTTAAATCCTAAGAAATGCGTCTTTGGTGTTGAGTCTGGGAAGTTTCTCGGGTTCCTGATTGATCAAAGGGGGATAGAGGCTAACCCCGAAAAGATACAGGCGGTGATTGACATGAAGTCACCCCGCTCTGTCAAGGAAGTTCAGAGACTCACCGGTTGTCTGGCCGCCCTAGGGAGGTTCCTCAGTCGGTCAGGTGACAAATGCCTCTACTTCTTCCAAGCAATCAGGAAGAAGACTAGATTTGAATGGGGGGATGATGCTGAGGCGGCGTTCCAGAGGTTGAAAGAGCATTTACATTCTCTGCCTAGGTTGGTCAGTCCTTTGCCTAGGGAGACGTTGTACATGTATTTAGCCGTCTCAGACCATGCCCTCAGTGCCGTTCTCCTTGCTGAGCGAGACGGCGTGCAGCTCCCGGTTTACTTCATTAGCCATGTTCTTTAAAATGCTGAGCTTCGGTACTCCATGGTTGAAAAATTTGGCCTTGCTTTGTATATGGCATTCAAAAAATTGAAGCCTTACTTTTTGGCACATCCGGTGGTGATTTACACGGACCAGCCACTCAAGCGGCCAATGTCTACCTTGGACTCATCCGGGAGAATGTTGAAATGGGCTATTGAAATGCAGAGCCTTGAAATCACTTACGAACCAAGGAAGGCAGTGAAAGGTCAGGCGTTTGCCGACTTCATTGTTGAAATGACCCGTCCGGTGGCTCCGGATAATCTTGATCAGGTTTGGAAAGTGTATGTAGACGGGAGCTCTACTAAGAATGGCTGTGGTGCAGGCGTAATTTACGAGTCTCCCGAAGGGGACAGTTTTGAATATGCACTACGCTTCAAGTTTCAGGCCTCTAACAATGAGGCGGAATATGAAGCCCTGCTAGCCGGAATTCGCATGTGTAAGGCGGCAGGGGCCATGAAAATTGACGCCTACTCTGATTCTCAATTGGTTGTTAGCCAGTATGAGGGAAGCTACGAGGCTACTCATCCGGCTATGATCAAATATCTTCAGGCAGTCAAAGAGGAGGTCGGGGCACTTGAGGAATTCCGGCTGAACCAAGTGCCTAGGTCTGAAAATAACCAGGCGGATGCGTTGTCAAAACTGGCATCTTCCGCCTGCCATGATACGCCTCGGTCTGTCTTTTGGGAAGTTCTGGAAAAGAGAAGCATCAATGAAGATCCCATTGGAGTTTTGGACCGAAGCTCTACCTGGATGGATGGCATCCGGGCTTATCTCTCAGACGGCACACTTCCTGATTCGCCACAGGAAGCATCCGTCCTGAAGAAGCAAGCTGCAAGCTTTGAGTTGAGAAATGGAGAGCTCTTCAAGGCGGGGTTTCTTAAGCCTCTGTTGAAGTGTGTCACCCCAGAAAAAGGAAAAGAAGTTCTCGAAGACTTGCACTCGGGATTCTGCGCCTCCCACATAGGCGGCAGGTCCCTAGCCGTCAGAGCCAGACGACATTACTTTTGGCCCACTCTTGAGGCAGACGCCAAGGAATTGGTGAAAAAATGTGACAAGTGCCAAAAGTTTGGAAAACTTATTCATCGTCCAGCTACTGATCTGACGGCCATCCACAGCCCAATCCCGTTTGCAAAATGGGGCATGGACATTCTAGGTCCTTACACGCCTGCTCCAGGCGGAAAGCGCTATATCTTAGTGGCTGTGGATTACTTCACCAAGTGGGTTGAGGCTGAGGCGGTTAAAAACATCAAGACATCAGACGTAATTTCCTTCATCTGGAAGAACATGATCACCTGGTACGGGGTACCCATGTCTATGGTTTTTGATAATGGTCCTCAGTTTGAGACGCCTCAGCTAAAAACTTGGTTGGGAGATCAGGGGATCTCAAGCTATTTCGCATCTGTTGGTCGGCCCCAAGCGAACGGCCAAGTCGAAGCTTTCAACAAACTCATCTCAGACGGCATTAAAAAGAAAATAGAAAGAGCTGGTGGCTTATGGGCAGAAGAATTAATCCATGTCCTGTGGGCCATCCGGACAACAGCGAAAGGGGCAACCGGTGAAACCCCATTTCTTATGGTTTACGGTGCTGAAGCCGTCTTGCCCATCGAACATTACGAGCCGACTCTCAGAGTCATGCTATATGATGAAGAGGCAAACTGGGAAGCAATGCGACTGGCATTGGATTCACTCCCAGAACGCCGAGGCAATGCCGCCTTGCGTCATGAGATTTACCGTCTGAGAATGACGAGAGCCTACAACAAAAAAGTACACAAGTGTCCTTTGAAAGTTGACGACTTAGTGTTACGAAAAATGGAGGCAACCGGTAGGGCCAATGAGCTGGGAAAGCTAACTCCAAATTGGGAAGGCCCCTACCGGATCTATGAAGAAGTAAGGGACGACACCTACCGCCTGGAAACTCCGGACGGCAGGCGCCTGCCTAGAACTTGGAATGTAGACAATCTAAAAAAGTACTACTTCTGAGTTTGTAGTTTTTTGTAAACAATGAGTCAATTATTGAAGATTAAGTCTTTGTTTGCAAAATTTAAGTTATCGTTTGATTATTCATCCGGGTAACATCCAGGCGGATTCCCCATGTACCTAACTAAGTTCGATACTTGGTAAAGGGTACATTTTTATTTTGTTTATCCGCCTGGGTAATGCTCGGATCCCTTGTTTACTTAAGTTGGATACTTTGTTTATTCAACTGCTTAACCATTTTTCTAACTAAGTTTGATACTTAGCATGGTCCGCATGTGTAATACACAGACGGATTCTCCATTTTTCTCAACTAAGTTTGATACTTAGCATAATCGCCTGGGTAATACCCAGACAGACTCGTTTGATTAAAAAACTAAGTTCGATACTTGGTGTAAATTCAACACTAATTAAGAAACTAAGCACAAAAACGTTTAGTGGCTACACAACCGGTCTCAAACAAGACCAGAGGCTAAAATGGCCGGATGGTTGCTCTTTTTATAAAATCGCATGTCCCAACATGGACAAAGGCGTCCGGCGACACCCCTCCGGGTGCAATCGTCGCAGAGAACAGACTATCTGTCGGTTCTACGTATCCATGCAGACGGCAAAAATTGAACGACCGAATTGGTCAACTCATAGCCGTCTGACCGAAATAACCTACGAAGAACGAATTAAGTCCCTAAATACCGGATGCCCATAGGCATCAGTCGGTCACCAGCTGAAGTTCTCGCTTAGGTTATCCATTCCAAAATTGTACCTCACCCCAATTGGGGCAAGAGTTCAATGGCTATGAAATTTCTACCAGGACGGGCGTAACCCGTCTGGGTAGTAACCGAAATGCTTGTGGGTGTACGGCTGTGCACTTGGTTTGGGGCAATCACTACTGTGATTGATTGACTTACAAACATATCATGCTCTTTGCAGCATCAGACGTTTTCAAGTCAATCAACCAGCTCCAACTGAAGCCAATCACACAACCGTCCAGGGGCAAGGACAGCCAGACTATTGACTAGTTAGGCAAAGAATCGCCGCATGCTTTTAATAAGATAGGCAAAAATTAAAAATTCAAATGCAAAATAATCAAAACCGACTTAGTCGGTGCAATTCATAAAAGTCCATCCAACCAAACGGTTGTAATGGATCAAATGTTAACCGGACCTCGTCCGGGAGAGAGAAATTGTTAATTAACACGGCTCCACAGCTTGTAAATACAAGAATACTCGGCACGCAGGCCGGAAAAAGCAAGTTTTGGCATACAGCCGCTAAATAAAAAGGAATTGAAAAAGCAAAGATTGGCATACTGCCGCTGAGGGGTCACTTCTGGCTTACAGACGGAGCCTCCTGGTTCTCCCCCTTCTCCTCATCATTTGAGGGAATTTGGTGCGCTTCGCCGGGACCAGGAAGCTCAGGCGCGGTTGGCTCACTGTTTCTGAGCCAGGCTTCAAAAGAGGCAAGCTCTGGCTCACCTTGCTCTCTCAAGTACACCACGTACTCAGCATAGCTGTGTGCCATTGCCCAGATGCTATAATCAGCTTCTGGGTACAAGGCAGCCCAAGCAATCTTCATACGGGCGTCGTTGTCAGCATCACTTTCAACAACAAGGCGGTTTTGCTCCGCCTCCAGGGTTGCTGCAAAGTTTTTCTGAGCTTGAGCAGCATCCTTCTCCAGCCTCTCAACCTTGGCTTTCAGTTTGCCAAGGTCCGCCTGGGCCTTCTTGAGCGCCTCATCAGCCTGCTTGGCGCTCTCGTCTGCCTTCTTTTGGGCCTCCTCCGCCCCCTTCTTGGCCGTCTCAGCATCCGTTACCCGCTGGTCGGCCGCCTTCAGATCTAGCTCCAGCTGCTGGATTTTAGACGCCTGTGTCATAATTATTGCTTTAGTTTCAAGTTCATTTACGATAGTTGAGTGTAAAGCAATATTATCAGCGTCTATGGCAGACTTCTTGGCCCTTTTTACCTCTTCCCGTTTGCGGGAATAAGGACGTTTGAGCCCGTCCACCCGCAGCATGGCCTGCAAAAAAGCAGGCGGTATAAGAATTACGGGCGGGGAAATTACTTGGAAAAAATAGCATGGAATTGACAGGTTTCTTACCTCAGCCAGAAGGGATAGAATGCGTTCAAGATTGAACGTCTCTATCCCAGGGATATTGTCCTTATCCTTCTTTCGGACGGCGTCCAGCATGGCTTTGGCGTGCTTCTGGACGTCTGGCCAGCGGGGAGATTGTGTTTGATCTGCACCACAATCAATAGGTGATGAGTGCGAAACTAAGGCGGCACCTATTTGTATCCGGCTGTCTGAGGATGACGTCTGTTGGGAGTGGGATTTCACCCGTAAAGGCCACCCCAGCTCAGGCGGGGATTCAAAAGGGTTCTTACCTTCAGAGCCGGCCAAGTGGGGAACGCTTGCAGGCGTGGTGAACCCCGCGGCTGCTGAGGGGTTGGCAAGGTCTAGGCACAGGCTGCCGCCTACTTTCTCGAGCCGCCCCGCTATCCGCATCGTCTTTGCCCCGGCTGAGGCCCTAGGAGTTGACGCAGAGGCGGACTTTTTTATTTTATTGAGAACGGCTGGGGCCTCCTCTCTAGCCCGTTTGAGATTCTTCTCAAACGATTTCCCAACTTCTCCCCCCTGTGAAAATAAACAAGTAAAGGTTAGTATCCGGGCAAGGCAGTTTATAAAATAAACTTAAGAAAGGGTCAGGCGCTCAATACCTTGGCCCTGACCTCGGCCGCAGCTTTCTCCGCAAGCTCTTTGCGGATGGTCGCAGAAGACCGCTTGGGAGTTTTCTCCTTCTGCAGCATGTTCAATGCTTCTTCTGCAAAAAGAAAGAAATTGGTCATCATAAATCAATACCGATAGAAAAGTACTACAGACGGTATGAACTCAGGTGCGTACGTTTATTAAACATGTGCCCTAGCCCACAGGCGGCTAAGAAACATTCATCCCTGAACCAGGCGCTCTTGGGAATCCAGTTCTTAGGAACTTTTATTGTTTCCCCGGTTGACAGAGTTTCGTCTGTGAGGCCGAAAAAGTCTGCCTCAATTATTTCGTCAAAGTCTTTCTCTGGGATCCGGGGAAGAGCGCACTTCCTGCCTAACAAGTCAGGCTTCTTATTGTACAGACGGAATTCATAATTCTCCCGTCTGGTTGGGGCTGACATCAGGTAGAACCTGTGCTTCCAGCCATCGAACTTGGAGACCTTATCCAAGGTCATCATATATTGCGGCTGTGTGGTTAGAGTATACCACGCTCTCCAGCCGCCTGGGCTCCTGCTGAGGTAATGCATGCTTGCAAAAGCCTCCCAGCCGGGGTTAAGCCCTTGGAACTCGCAGGCGGCAACATACCCCAGAATGTTGGTCCAGGAGTTGGGGGTAAGTTGCCAAAGCCCCAGGCCGTAGCCCCTCAAAATTACCTTCACCGCCTGGTGAAGGGGGAAGCGAAGGCCGGCTTTGAACGCCGCCTCGTAACAGCCAAAATAGCTGTTGGCGTTCTGTTGATCATCCCCCCAGACGATGGTGCCAAGTTCAGGCGGCACCCGGATCTTATACCCGTCTCCTAGCGGGTGCATTTTCTTAAAATTCTCTAAGTTCTCCCCCATCTGGATCCGGTCCTTGGAGGAGACGTGGATGCTGAAGGGATCGTCCTTCTCACTCCACTTTTTCCTTTCTTCCTCCTCGCTATCCGGAAGAGAGGGCAAGTCATCGCTGCTCTCGGAGGTAGAGGCGGAGCTGTCACTCTCCGTCTCCCCCTCACTTTGGTCCATGGGGGCAGAGGCGGCATCGTCGCCGCCTTGGTCACATTCCTCTAGGAAAGAGTCAGCGGGGGTTGAGGGGGCGCACGGAGGGGATCTCTCCAGAGTCGTCTGATCTCCCTGACCAGACGTGTCTCCCTCAGGCGTTTGGCCGCCTGAGCCTTCGCCTCTGTAATTTGGATCATTGGCCGTCTGCATTGTCCGAGCCATGGTGTCCTGCACAGACACATAACTAGTCGGAATCCATGGCAAAGGGTGGTCCCAACACCCCGAGCCGGCACTCCCAGTCCTAGACTCAGCCTTCCCTGGTGACCGACTGGACTCTAACCTAGGCTGTGCCGTGTGTGTTGGTGATGCATCCATTTATTGCAAGAAATATGTACAGGCGGTGAAAAAAGAAAAGAGCTGAGAGAGACAGAGACGGTACCTTTGGATTTGGTATCTGAAGGAGGGCGGGTCCGGCTGGGTTGCGGAAGAACAAAGTTTCTTGCTTGCGCCTGACTCAAACGGATGACTTCTGCTCTCTCAAAGTTTTCCTCTCTAGAAAATTTTTGTAAAACGTACAAAATTATGAGGGTAAAACGGCTATATATAAGGGGTAAATACGGGGGCATTTCCGTAATTTACCTGGAAGGTGAACGGTTACTATGTAACGGTAAAATTACCGCCAACCGGAGAGTGGCATGTGTCACAGATGCCACGTGGCATGCCACGTCACATCTGTGAGGGGAAAATGTTTAGGGTATTTTTACCCTGCCACGTGGTCCAATCAGAGGGTGACACGTGTCAGCCTCAGATTGGTCCAAAATGGACCAATCCCTGTTTGACACGTGTCATTCTAGAGATAAAGGGGAAAAGGCGGCCTTCAGGCCCAAATCCCGAGAAAGTCGGAATACGGCGCAGCCCACCAATGATTAGGGTTCAGTGACCTAATCAGGGGCAATTCCAAATGACCCTATAAATAGGGCGATGTCCCTCATTTCGAGGGCAACTTTTTCCATTTATTACAACTGCATTCTCTTACATCAGAGAAACACCTGAGCTTGGAATCCGACCAGATACCCACCTAAATTTCCGTTCTCTTTATTCCGTTTCAAGTTATTAACTTGTGCGTCGGAGGCGGAGCACCACCCAACAGGTGTCTCCGTTTGTTTTGCAGGTTCAGCTCATCCCGGATCAGTCTTCGTGTTGTAACTCTCCCGAGGGACAAAAACACCCAAAACACAACTGGAGAAACAAATACAAAAGTGCAATGAACTTGAGGTGAGTACTGACTTGGGAGTTAAAATTCAAGGATTGAAATGTAATGTGTGAATATTTGTTTTTACTTGAGATAATTTAATCTATAATAGAAAGGAAAAAATAGATGAGAAATTTTTACTACAAGATATAAAAATTACCTCGATACTATTGACATTGTAGCTCTTTTTTGGTTTTTGGGGTTGCATTTCAGGTTAAGCTCGAAAAGGAAGAAATCATGTTTAGAAGTTTCCTGACCATGTGGTTTGGAGAAATTACGACAAATAATGTTAGAAGAATTTTTTACAAGGTTCGTCAATCAACTCCTTGCATTGTGTGATTGTGTCATGCATGCTCTTTGACAAATTTCACTCTATTATCCATGTATAGTCATACACAGTATTTTTTAAAGTATGGTTTTTTTAGAAGTGATAGTGCTAAAGTGATTATGTAAAAATGTAAAATTACATTGAAAAAAGGAAGTGTTCTGTTACAAGCTTATATATTTGTGATTTTGTGGTAATTTTTTTTGTGTTTTATATTAAATGTTTTATTTGGAAATTATTGTTCTAGAACTTTGAGTTAAATATCCATATCTATGGCAAGGGATTACGTGATTATTACTATTATTAGAGAGAGAAAGTTCACTTAAAAAAATAAGAGTAATTAGCTTAGGAAAAGGTTCATTGGACCAATTAAGCTAATTACAATTTCTCAAGTTAAATTCTGAAGAAAAATCATTTGAGAGAGAGAAAGAGAGAGATTAATTACAAAATAACACATAAGGAGAGTGAGAAAGAGAAATAGAAAGAAAGAGAGAGAACATTTAAGAAAGATTATTTGAGAGAAACCAATTAAGAAAAATCCCTTGACAAAAAGAGGGGGACCACTTTTAAAAAATCACTTGTGAAAATAAGTAAGATTAGCTTAATAAAATTCTAAAAAGAAAGAGGAACCACTTAAGCAATATCACTTTAAGAAGAAAAAATCACTCAAGATAAAGAAAGATCACCCAAAGAAGAAATATCACTAAAAAAAAAGAATGATAACTTAAGAAAATCAGGGCAATTAGTTTAGGAGAAACTCAGGACAATTAGTTTATAGAGAAACTTAGGGCAATTAGTTTAGGAGAGGGAGAGAAAGAAACCATGAGTGAGAGAGACAATTTACGGAAAGACCCATGACCTAAGAAATAGGACGATTAGCTTATGAAAACGTAATTATCTTAGGAAAAAGGCTTAATAAAATGCGAGAGAAAAAGAGACCACACAAAAGATTAAGAAAATCAAGGCAATAATCTCAAGAGAGAAAAAGAGAAAGAAGTCACTTAAGAAAAATCATTTATGAAAGTAAGGTCAATTGCCTTTAGAGAGGTGAGAGACCAATTAAGAAAGATCACATACAAAAATCGAGGCAATTAGCTTATAAGAGAGAGAGGGAGGGCACTTATAAGAAAGATCACTTAAGAAAATTAAGGCAATTAGATTAAGAAAAAACAATTATCCTAGAAAAAGGGTTACTAAAATGAGTGAGAGAGAAAGAGACCACTAAGGAAAAATCACTTAAGAAATCAAAATCAGGACAACTAGCTTAGGAAGCGAACTACTACAGGTTAGGAAGATTAATTACGAAAGATCACTTGAGAGAGAGAGAGAGAGTACTTAAGAAAAATCATTTGAGAGAGACCACTTTAAAAAGATCACTTAACAAAAAGAGGGAAATCACTTGAAATATTACTTATGAAAATAAGAAAAGTTAGCATAGGAAAAAGAGTTACTAAAATGCTAAAAAGAAAGAGAGACCACATAAGAAATATCATTGAAGAAGAAAAAACACTGAAGAAGAAAGAACAGTAAAGAAAAGAAATAGAAATCAAGGCAATTAGTTTAGGAGAGAAACTTAGGACAATTGGCTTAGGAGATGGAAAAAAAGAAACCATTAGTGAGAGAGACCACTTAAGAAACTTAGGACAATCACCTAAGAAAGTTAGGACGATTAGTTTATGACAACGAAATTAGCTTAGGAAAAAGGCTTCATAAAATGCGAGAAAAAAAAAAGACCACACAAAATAGATCACTAAAGAAAATCAAAACAATTATCTTAATTTAAGAGAGAGAGAGAGAGAGAGAGAGAGAGAGAGAAAGCAACCGCTTAAGAAAGATCATCTATGAAAATAGGGTCAATTGGCTTTGAAGGGATGAGAGACCAATTAAGAAAGATCACATACAAAAATCAAGGCAATTAGCTTAGAAGTGAAGAGCGAGAGAGGGGTCACTTAAGAAAGATCACTTAAAAATTATGGCAATTAGCTTAGGAAAACACAATTAGCTTAGGAAAAGGCTTTCTAAAATGAGAGAGAGAGAGAGAGAGAGAGAGAGAGAGAGAGAGAGAGAGAGAGAGAGAGAGAGAGAGAGAGAGAGACCACTAAGGAAAAACCACTTAAGAAAATAACGACAATTATAGTTTAGGAAGCGACCTATTAATAGACTAGAGAGACATAAGTCACTTACGAAAGATCATTGAGATATACTACTTAAAAAAGATCACTTAACATGAAAAAGGAGAGACAACTTAACAAAGACCACTTAAAAAAGAAATTAGCTTAGGAAAAAGAGTTACTAAATGCTAGAACGACATCAAGAGAGATACCACTTAAGAATTTTCAATAAAGAAGAAAGATCACTAAAAAAGAAATATCACTTAAGAAAAGAAAGATCGCATAAGAAAATCAAGAGACCACTTAAGAAATCACTTTAGATAATCGGGAAATTAGCTTAGGAGAGGGGCATGATAATCGGGAAAATCAATAGAAAAACTTCATTTTTTTCCCTTACCAAAAACATTATTATCAATTTTTTAAAACAATAACCATGCTCAATATTACTTTAGACACATGTGTAACTAGCACCCGAATATAAAATTTCTTTTTAAACTCATTATGTATTTGAAAAAAAAAAAAAACCTCCCACATTGCCGCAGCTCTGGACAACAATCACCCCTAAAATTCCAATTAGTAACGCGCGCTTCCCTAGTAACAATAAAGCTGAAAATCTAATATATATAAATAAAGTAGGCATTTTTGGAGAGCATTCGGCGCGCCACATAAGAAAAGGTATTATTTTGACCAATGAAATTTTAGATTAATAATTTGTTTTAGAATTAAAAAATTCACTCGCCACCTAAGAAAAAGTGACGAATAAGATTTAAGAATTTATCCACCTAGGTAAAAATAACGAATAGTGAACAATTAAAATTTAAATTATTTAAAAAACTAATAATTATCTTTTCGGATTTTTCACCAAATACCACTGAGTTTAAACTTAATTCACCGTATACCACCAAAAACTTTGTAATACACCTTGTACCACTCAGTTACTGTACATTAACACGAAATGCCTTTTTCCTTAACTGCCGTTAGTCTGCCGTTTGAGGGAATTTACCAATTTGCCCTTATACATAAAACTGGCGCTATCAATAGGGTTGACTCCCCCAAACATCACACTTGTAATTTAAAAAAATTGACCCCCCATTTTCCCTTTCCATTGAAGCTTCTCTCTGTTCTTCACCATTGAAGTTGATCCTCAAAAATCAATCCAAAAGCTGTAAACTTTCTTCGATCTAAAGTAGACGTTGCTAGTAGGACAATAATTAGGGCTTTTCGATTGAACACGGAACCTGTTTGGAGCGGTTTGAGAGAGGAAGTTGTTCGTGACTGAATTTCGCTCGAAATTCTCACCTGGGTTGGATTAAGCTTTCTAAAGGTAATATTCTTCTCATTGATTTGATTTTCGAGCTCTGATTTTGTTGTTTTTTGCGAAATCGAGTTAGGGTTAGGGTTTATTCGA
Source organism: Chenopodium album (assembly GCF_948465745.1). NCBI lineage: Eukaryota > Viridiplantae > Streptophyta > Magnoliopsida > Caryophyllales > Amaranthaceae > Chenopodium > Chenopodium album. The sequence goes on along the minus strand of NC_137836.1, from coordinate 830,399 downwards.
AAATGATTATGTTAGTTTGGATGTTATGCTATTAACTTCGAATGATTAGTTTGGAAGTTGTTAACTGGTGATTAGATTAAGTTTGATGTTAACTGGTGATGTGATGTTAATTGTTGTTGCTTATTATTCATTGTTAGGATGAGTGCATTGTGGCTATTAGTTCGTTCTCCAGGTGGTAGTTTTGATGTTAGGGTGGATGACACTGATAAGACTAATTTGATGAAGTTGTTTGAGTATATGTTTGAGGATTCAGTAAAGCAGAATGTTTTCCTCCCTAAGTACTTCACTTTGTTTGTGAGTAAACCTAGAACTAATCGTAAGCTAGAGTTAGTTGATGATGGGGCAATGTTGAAAATGTGGGAGTGGAATGAAGGGAAGGATGAAATAGAAGTGTTCATAGAAGAGACAGAAAACCCATCTGTTGTCTTCAAGTCTGCAGAAGCTAGTTGGGCAAGAACTTTGAAGATGAGGGCTGACAAAATTAGGCAGAAGGAGGAAGAGAGAAGGAGAAATGCAGAGGATGAAGAAGTTGAGGAGGAGCTTAATGCTCAAGAACCATTTACTGTTGCTGTAGAGGTCCCTGTTGTGAATGCAGAAGAAGATAAGACTGAATATGTTAGGGTATTCCACACTGCAGCAGCTGATGAGTCATTTCCAGGAGATTCTCAACCTCAACCTTCACAAAATGAACCATCTCAACCCTCAAATGAAAAAAGTAAGACACCATCACCACCCAAAAAATCTCCTAGAAGGAAAAAAGTAACTCCAAGGAAGAAAAAAACCCAACCTAAGCAGTCAACTCAACCAAGTCAGCCTACATCTCCACCACCAAGTCAACACCCTTCTCCACCAGCAACACCAACACACCATGCTTCCCCAAATAACCCACACATGCATGAATCACCACCCCAAGCCAGGCAGCCTACACCACCCCCACCACCACCACCCCCACCACCCCAACCTACTGCTGCTTCTAGTTTTGTTGCCAAGCCTAAAGTGCAATCTAGAGTTAAACCAAAAGAGTGGAGGGTGCCAAGAAGCACAGCAAAAAAGTATGGTGTTGAGGTTGTGAAGAATAAAAGAGGAGGGAGGGAAGTGAATACAAGGAGCAAAAAACCTGTGCAAGTTGAGGACAGTGATGGTGAATCTGATCCATGGCCTTCTGAGGATAGTGAAGATGATGACTATGAATTTTTAGAAGCTGAGGATGATTTGGATATGGAATTGAACCTTGATGATGAGTATATTGTGGAAGAAAAAGACCTAGCTGATAATATACAAGAGAAGACTTTTGAAGACTACTTGGATGGGACTCATGTTTTAGACAAGCTGTACAAAAATGGCAAGGTCTGGTCTAACTTACCATTTGGGTCAATTCAACTTAAACCTTGGTTAATATTTAAAACCAAGGAACAATTTCATGATGTCTTAAGAGATTTTTGCATACAAGAAGGCTTTGCTGTGACAGTAGACTATGCTGACAATCATAGATATACTGCAAGGTGTCTGATCAATGATTGCAGTTGGAAGATTCATGCAGCAGTCCTTGTTGATAAAGTCAGCTGGGCAATAAAGATACTGGAAGGGGAACATAAAACTTGTGGGAGGCTGGAAGAGAATCCTATGGTGTCTTCAGCATGGCTTTGTAGACATTTGAGGCCAGATCTGGAAGCAAACCCAGATATCCGTGTTGATGCACTGCAAAGGATGTGCCTGGAGAGGTTTAGGATCCAAGTAAAGTCCAGGCTGTTTTACAAAGTGAAGTGTTTGGCCAGGGAACAAATTCATGGTGGTTTTGCCCAGTCCTATGCTCTGTTACTAAAATATGCTGAGATGATAAAGGCCACCAATCCTGGCTCATATGCTCTCATTACTTGGACTGACAGTGGGGGCAATGGTGAAAAGTTCAAGGCATGTTTCATCTCTTTTGCAGCTCAGGTGAAAGGGTTCTTGGGTGGCTGTAGACCCATTATAGGGATTGATGGTGCCCACCTCAGTGGCTATTATAAAGGAGTCATGCTCACTGCAGTGTCCATTGATGGCAATAATGAGATTTTTGTGATAGCTTATGGTCTGGTTGATACAGAGAGTATAGACAGTTGGACTTACTTTTTCAGAAACCTAAGGATCTTATTTGCACAATATGGATCTGAAAGGGATGACTGGACTTTTATAAGTGACAGGATGAGGGTTAGTTTCTTGCTTTTTAAAATAATTAAACTTTGTCTTTCTTTTGTTAATTTTAAGTAACTAACTTTGTGTTTGTATGTTGAAGGGTGTTGAATCAGCCCTTTTTGAGGTATTCCCAAGAGCAACTAGGAGGGTCTGCTGTCAGCATGTGTACTCTAACTGCAAAAAAGCTGGGTGGAGTGGGACAGAGTTTCATAAACTCTTTTGGATTGCAGCCAATGCAGCCAATGCATACAATGCATATGTGTATGACAAGGCAATGTCAAAGATCAAGAAATATGATGCAGCAACATTTGATTACCTTACAGCTACTGAAGAGCAATGGAGTAGGTACATGTTTGACAGAACAGTTTGTTGTGATCATAACACAACAAACTTTGTCGAGTCATTCAACTCATGTACAAAGGACAACAGAGATTTGCCTGTCCTGACTTTAATGGAAGGTAACATTTGACCCCTTAATTTATTTGTGATTAATCGGTAAGCACCATGTTCTGATGGTTTGTGATTTCTTTGTGTTGGTTTTGTTTTTTTTTTTTGTTTTTTTTTTTTTTTTTTTACTTAAACCAGCTGTAAGGAATTGGTGCATGAAAAGGATGGGTTCTAGGTTTAACAAAGCAATTGATATGGATCCTAATGAGCTTACAGAGTTTGCTAAGGGAGTTTTGGAGACAAGAAGTGAGGAGTCCAAATTGTGTCATGTGACAACAGCTGGTGGTGGAGAGTTTGAGGTCAGGGATGGGCATGTATGTGAAGTTCCCTGTCACACTTCAGACAATGACCTGTGGTTGTGGGAAGTGGCAAGGGTCAGGAATACCATGCAGACATGGTCTAAGGGTCATATACAGCCAAAGACTTCAAGCTGCAGATTATGTGTCACCATACTTCAAGGGAGCTGCTTACAAGCTGACTTATGGAGACCACATCCATCCCATGTCAGATCCAAGTCACTGGCCAGCATTTGATGTGCCTGAAATAGCACCACCAACTGTCAAAAGAGCTGCAGGCAGACCAGCTAAGCAGAGAAGGAGAGCATCTCATGAAGCAAGAAAAGGAAAGAGGCACAAGAACAACAAGTGCAGTCTTTGCAAGGAGTTGGGACACAATGCAAAAACCTGTAAGGCAAGAAAGGAAGCAGCAAAACAAGCAGAAAATGCAGCATCCAGTTCACAGCAAGGCAAAGGAAGAGGTAGGAAGAGAAAGGCTGACAGTTAGAATCCTTGAAGCTGCCATACATTATGTATAATTTTTTGGGGAAAACATTTCAAACTGGTGTCAGGTTTTTTTGGACAAAATGTTAACCACTTAGTTATTTTGCAACAAACTTGTTTATTACAACCATTGCAAAATCATGTAGCCCTAAATTTTTTGAAGACAAACAGCTACCAATTTATTTAAACAAAGTTTATGTTTACATTTTTACTATAGCTTTTAGAAGTGTGACTTGATTAGTATCTCCCTCAAACACTACATTTATATAAACAAAGTAGCTGTTACAAGTGTGCAAGGGTTATTTTTTTAAAAAAATATTACCGTTACAAAAAAATGGGTAAGTAGTGAAATAAATTTTAAATAATGGTATATGGTGAAATAATTTTTAACAGTAGTGGTATATGGTGAATTGGTAAATTCCCTCAAACGGCAGACTAACGGCAGTTAAGGAAAAAGGCATTTCGTGTTAATGTACAATAACTGAGTGGTAACAAGGTGTATTACAAAGTTTTTGGTGGTATACGGTGAATTAAGTTTAAACTCAGTGGTATTTGGTGAAAAATCCGTTATCTTTTTTACATATATGGATGTAAATCTTTGATCGTAAATATCTTTAATCTCCCCAGCAAATATTATAAAAATTAGATATTAATAATGTACTCATCGAAACGAATAAAACTAAATCTCATATCACTATGTTTTTCCTTACATATAGAGAGAAATTTAGAAGATTCCCCTAATTTTTTTAATAGTTAAAAGATTCTAGATGAGACTAATATTTTTGAAACATAACAAGTATATAAAAAAACGCATTTGCAAAGGACTTATTTTAACCAATAAATAAAATGATTTGCCATATATTTTTTAAAAAATTAAATTGTCACTTAAGCAAAATTAAAGAATGAGGTTTGAGATTTTAAATTCAAGCGCCACGTAAAATAAATAAACCTACAAAAGATAAATTTAGTCTTAAAATTAAAAAAAAATAAAATAAAATTTAAATTCAAACGCCCTGTCAAATCTTAGGCAAAGAAAAAGCAAGTAGAAGCAACCGAACAATCTGAGGTTAGGGTTTCTATCCCAATCGAATTTTACTGAAACTTGGTTTGATTGATTTGAAAATACTTTGATATCCATAATCATATGAAAACAATTGATTGCATATATATTTGTTTGTTTGATTGTTTACAGAGAAGAGAGATGGATGGTTTGATTGATTTGAAAATACTTTGATATCCATAATCATATGAAAACAATTGATTGCATATATATTTGTTTGTTTGATTGTTTACAGAGAAGAGAGATGGATGGTTTGATTGATTTGAAAATACTTTGATATCCATAATCATATGAAAACAATTGATTGCATATATATTTGTTTGTTTGATTGTTTACAGAGAAGAGAGATGGATGGTTTGATTGATTTGAAAATACTTTGATATCCATAATCATATGAAAACAATTGATTGCATATATATTTGTTTGTTTGATTGTTTACAGAGAAGAGAGATGGATGGTGATGAGACAGCATCGAAACATTCGCTTGAATCAATATTTAGCAGCTTCATTGATAATGAGGAGGATTCAAAGCAAAAGAAATATAAGAAATCAGGGTTTGAGGAGTTTGAAGGGGCATGGGAAGACAGGGTTGAACCGTTGTTGAGTTGTATGAATGAGATGGAGCATCTGTATCGAAGGACCGGCGAAGTTGCTTTGAATGATCTCAAGGGTAAACGATACCTTCTCTTTGTTTGCATATACTTTCATCCCCAATCCGACATCGAATTCGAATTCGAATACTACTATCCCCAAGATTTCATTCCTGCGTGTCATGATCTCTATTCTTATAGAGATGATTTCGAGATTGTTTTGGTTAATCCTACTGACACCAATCCTGACTATCCTTTCTTCTTTATGTACCCTCTCCGTCACTTTCCTATGTCCTCAATTGTCGTCCCATTCGATGACTATTACCGTCGTTCCTCAATACACCAACTCCTTGACCCTGTTAATTCTGGTTTAGGTTTTGATTTTAAGTGCCTCTTTCTCGATGTTGCTCATAAAACAATGCTCGTTGGAGAACCCAATTCCATGTCTTCTTTAGTAGCTCATCTCAAGGAACTTGTGCAAAATAGCTCATTTCACGCCTTACGCTCTTATCAAAGGCTTCTCAAAAATATGTGGCCCGTCAACTCGTGCCTTCCACCAGTGACATGCCCTATAGCTAGGATTTTTAAACATGTTAAACCGGAATACTCTCATGATATCAATGCCATGGTTTCTCAGTTATCTCCTATTCAGATTGGCCAGAGTTTGGATGTTAAGATGCTCTTGTCCGCTGGTTCAAATGAGCTTGGTTACCTTGTTCGAATAGACGGTCAGCAAGTGGAAATTGGCAAGGCGATTCAGGACAAATACTTGATGATTTGTTGTTTTCATGCTCCTTTCTTCCGTAGAGATTGGGATTCAGTGGGGGTTCAGTCTCTACTAAATACATATTTCGAACTTTATGCTTTGGGTGTGGATTTTGAGATGGTAGTGGTTGTAAAGATGAAGAAACTAGCTGATTACAAGCAGGTTTTCGATCATTTCTTGTCGGCTTTCCCCCCTTCTTGTTTTGTAATACCGTTTGAGGACTTGAAGCGTCGAGATTTTATATGCAACTACCTTCAACTCAATGATTTTCAATGCCTGATTTTGGATAAGAAGGGTACGGATATGAAGAAGAACATTCTACTTCATGGAAAAAGGTTTGTGCATGTTTATGGAGCCGATGCCTTTCCCTTCACTGATGAGAAGCTGCAGGAACTTAAAGCAGATGAAGAACCGAGATGGAAAACTTGTTCCACTAACAACCTTGTGGGACTTTTGAGGTGCAAACTGTCTGATGTTCTAAAAAAGACCAATGCAGAAGATGGTTGTGGCACGGTGACTATCTCAGACCTCAATAACAAGGATTTTGTTGGGTTGTTCTTGTGTGTCAAAGGAGATCTCATTCCCAAGCTCAAGGAGGTATATCAACACTGCAAAACTCACCACAAGTCATTTGAAATTTTGCTGGTCTACATGCCCACGCAAGACTCTATTGACCCACAAAATTACAAGTTGTTTGTTGATAATCAGCTGCAGAAGCACAATTTATCCTTGTGGTATATGCCCTTTGATAATTCTGTAAGCCGCAAGCTCTATCGACTTGTTTGCCCCTTAGAAGATGAGCTTATCATTTTGGGAACCCAGGATGGATCTATTGATCCTTATGGCCGAGAAGTATTGATCACTTTTGGAATTAATGCTTATCCATTTACTAGAAAGGAACTAGTCCAGCGGGAAGTAAACAAGTTCAAAGAACTCACCTTGGAGACATTGCTGGTGTATGAGTCACAGAGTTACCTTCTTAAAGGAAACACAAAGATTCCTGTGGCAGATTTGAGGGGCAAGAATGTACTTCTTTGGATGAGCTCTCTTTCTCCCAGTAATATTTCTTTCTATCATAAACTATTATTATGGTACAAAAACAATCGGACAAAGAGTCCTGATTTTGAAGTGGTATTTGTTCGCGAACATAATTCTGCTGCAATGGATGATGATTTAGAACTGTCTGAAGTAATGCCATGGTTGGTATGCCCGTTTATCGCTGACCACTCAGCTTCCATAGAGAAGAAACTATTTCCAGATGGGGGCATGTGTGGTTATGATGCCCTTGTTGAGTTTGGAACAGATGGCCTGGTTTGTTCGTTTACAGCTGAAGAAGAACTTCTAGATATTGGTGTTGATGAATCTGGAAAAATTCCATTTGGTCGTTCTAATCTGCGCCGCAGTGCAATTAAGAATCTTCGTGGCCCCCATTATATGCTCATGAGTGATTATACAGATTGAATCTGTCAAATGTGGCTCTTTAGTACCAATTTCTTTAGAATTTGCTTAGTTTCTGGTATGTATTTTGACAAGTTTTAAGAGTTTAGTACTTTTACTGGAAAGATTTCCATTGCCAGTGTTGTTTTGTGGATATGAAACTATGATCAAGAAGCAGTCTGCTCAGTTGGTTTTTGTTCTTGTTTTTATCAGTGTTTCTCATTTCTTGAATAGGCTTATTAAAGCCGATTGATGGAATGGCATGATGAATTCATGTAATTGTTACCCTTTTGTAAGCTGTTGTGTATGCTAAAATTGTGTGCATGATTGTTTGCTAAAACATGCGAAATACTAATACTAGTGTATGGATTCATTTTTCTTGTTTTCTTTTCGTGGTTTGAATTTCTGTCTGTTTTTGTTGCTGGGTTACTTGCTTCTGCTGTTCCCCGGATGATTGAGGTTTCAGTTGTGCTAAGTATATCAGACTGTACTACATTTGGTTTTCATTTATTGATTAAGTTATCTTGCTTTTTATTAAGACATTGCTCTAGCTGAACTTCTGCCTACCCACGCAATCAAGCTGGGGCTTGCTCTTGATTTCTCTGTGTTCAGATCCTTGAATTCCGATTGCCTTTTGTGTTGTTGAATGCCATTTTCTTCTTCTAAATAGGTCTTATGGGCAATTTCTGATATTGGGGACAGAACTTGTGGCATACAGAGTTGTTCAAAGACTTCAACTTGAACTTGAAATGATAGGCATATTAATTTCCAGGATGGAAAATTGGAAACGAGTTCTCATCAAATAGCTATTATTCTTACTCTTTTTTTGGCGTGTAGAGAACCATAAGGGCGGGGTGAGGATCGATCCCAGGATCTCCAGAAACCGGGAAGGAAGCTCTTACTACTTGAGCTATCCCTCACTCTCTATTACTCTTACTCTTTAAGGTTACAAGACGTATTAACAATTTCTATTCCCTCCCCTTTTCCAATATTCCATGAACATTATTAGTCGACAAAAAAAAATATATTAAGAAACTCTCTTGACACCTAATCCAAGTTTATGATATAATATAGATCGAAGATAATTTGAGTATTTATAGTTTTTTTTTAAAAAAATGTACGTAGTAATAATCAAGATAATTTTATTCCTCCAAAAACAAATTGCTACCCCACACAATTTTGAGATGGATCGGTTTTGAGCAACATCAATCTAGACAAAGTAATAAAAAGAGGTGTATTTGCAAAAAGTCAAAACTAAATAAAGTCAAATCATATATTACTGGTCTAGTGGACGTAAATGTCAAACAAATACATTACATGTAAATATAATACTCCGTAGTATTACAAAGTCAACTCCAGTGCTAATTGACCCTTTATTTATATAAGTGTAGGAGCTAATTGATGTAATGTAAAATAACTTTGAGCTTTTGGCAGAATTGATTGGCCTTATTGGAGAAGATGACCAAACCATCATAAATTAGTGGAGTAAGAGTAATTAATTTAATTTGGATACCATACTTTTACGCCCAATTAAAAACAGAATTAGCATAATCATCTCATTTCATCATTTAAACTTAATCATTGTGCAGTGTTGTGGGACCCTGTGTTTTTGTCTTCTACTCACATAACTAATCTTTTTCCATTGAATTAAAAATAGTTTAACTACTCCTTAATGGATACTTATAGTTGCTACTTTAATACAGTACTAATAAGAAAGGTGTAGAGTTTTTTTTTTTTTTTTTTTAAATATTCCCTATTTCTTTTCATGTAGCTCACTAGCTCTAGATAGATAGTAAAAAAAAAAAGTATTTAAGTATGATATATGTTCATAATCGTAATTTCTTGATAATTCAAAAAATGCTTCGATATTTACTACGTATAAACTACTTAGTATTGTTTAAATATTCACTTATTAGCCTTTAATAAAGACGGTTATAGCATTTATATTTATCTACATGATATTTCATACCTAGTATAAAAAATGTTGAAAAGTTTTTAAACAAGTATTTGCCATTTAGTGCTAAAATATATTTCGTATCTAAATAAATGTATACCTATATACTGTACTTTATTCTTTTTTAACTATCTTTAATTTCTAATTAAGCATTTTTTAATAATAAAAGAGTGAGCCCCAGTTGCTCATCATGAGAAACAAGGTTGTTCCTCACAATGGCAGTTTTGAAAATATTTTGATGTTTTCCACTTACTGAGATGCTGAGTCGGATTTCGTGGGGACAGCTTATGTGTCAAATTGGTTGAATAATGGCGTAACAAGAAAATGCAATGACAGAATTAGCTGAGCTCCTCTCACCACTTTCAGAATTAGCTCACAGCTCTCCTCAACTCTATCAGAGCTCCTAACCTCTCCTCACCTGCCAGATGACTTAATTGGGTCTTCAAGTTGTCGGAAATCCGTCGAAGATAACAGGTTGGTGAAGTTTTCTATTCTTTATTCTTCGTCCCTTCATGTTAATTTTTGTTCTGATCTGTTGTTCTGGTTCTAGGGTTTTGGTCAAATTGAATTCACAATTGAGACCAAAATCAGAATAGTTGAAAGTAATGGGGTTATGCGTTGACATTCCTATGTTGAAATGGTACAAATTGGTTGAAAATGGGTGATTGATTTTGGTTTAAAGGGTGTAAAATGGAAAATATGAGAATGTGTTGTTGTCTTGTTACTGCAAAAGCGTGTTGGTGTTGTCTTGGTCGATTTTTCATACTTTTTTAAATTGGTTGTAGTTACACAGACTATGGTTGTTTTAATTTGTACAATAATGATATGTAATGCGATCTGTTATAATGGGGTTTGAAGTTCTGATAATTGCTGATTGATTTTGGATAAAAATTCAATTCATACTTTATAAAACTGTGTTATAGTCTTGTGTGATGCCAAAACGTGTTGGTTGAATTGTCGTACATTGTTCGGAGAGTTATGATTGTTTCAATTTGTATCATAATTCTGTTGGTGTTCTGCTTTTGAAGGGTGGAAGTGAATTGTTTTTTATGTTATAAGAGGGGAGTTAAGTTTAGGAGGATATTCATATGGAGGGTATAGAAGACATAGTTCTTGCAGATAGTGTTAGTGAAGATGTTATAAGGGGCAGTAATGTTGGTGTTGGTGATAGGGGCAGTGGAGTTAAGGTCAGGGGAGTAACATTGATATGTTGGAGGGTATTGATATGTTGGAGGGTATTGATATGGAGGGTATTGATATGGAGGTTTTAGAAGACACAGTTGTTGCAGATAGTGTTAGTGAAGATGTTAACATGAATGTTGGGTATTTATCCCCCTTGAATACAATTCATACAACTCACACTATGGTTGGTAGCAACGATATGGCAGTTGGTAGCAATGACATGACAGTAATTGAAGAGCCTAAGGAAGGGATGGTCTTCCCATCTTCGGAAGATGTTGAAGCCTACTATAAGGAGTATGCTGAGCAGATGGGGTTTGGAGTGTCTAGGGTTCAAGGTGTAAATTGTAAGAAGGACAACAGGAAAAAAAGAATAGCTAACACGTGGAAGTGTGAGTGTTGGGGAAAACCAGACATGAGGGCTAGGAGGGAAGCTAAGAAGAGGGCAAAGACAATGGGTGTTGGAGGTTCAAGTGGTTTAGTTGATGGGGTGGTATGTGAGGATCAGTTACGTCGTATGAAGAGGACTTCGAAAAAGTGTGAATGTGAGGCCCGTGTTTATGCTAGAATGAATGAAGATGGCTTGTGGGTGTTGAAGACAGTGCACCTAGAGCATAATCACCAGATTGATCCAGCAAATTCTAAGCTTGTGAAGGAGTACCGCATGAAGCACCTGACCCCATCATTGAGGAGGACGTTGATGGATTACTATGAGCTAGGTGTACCAGTTTCTCAAATACACGGTTGCATGCCATCCAAACGAAAAGGACTGGAAAAAATGCGTCTCACCGTCAAAGACTTACAACATGAGGTGTACAAGGTAAAGCGGTTGAAGATGGTTGGAGGGGACTCGGTGGCAATGATGGAGTTTTTTGGAAAAATGCAATCCGACAACCAAAATTTTTTCCATGCCCAACGGTTGGATGAAGAAGGGAGGCTTAAGGATGTGACGTGGGTGGATGCAAGAAGTAGGGTTGCTTATGAGGACTTTGGGGATGTGGTATGCTTCGACGCAACATACCTAACAAATGAGTACGAGTTCCCATTTGCGAACTTTGTTGGTGTGAACCACCACGGGCAATCGTTGTTGTTGGGATGTGCTCTTGTTTCTCATGAAAACTGCGATACTTTTCGGTGGATATTTCAGCAGTGGCTAGCTTGTATGAACAACAAAGCTCCTAGTGCCATTTTGACTAACCAAGCGGCAGCTATGCGGAGGCCCCTAGCTGAAGTCATGCCAAACACGATTCATCGTTGGTGCATATGGCATATAATGAGCAAGATCCCTGACAAACTTGGCACCACGGTAAGTGGCTTATGCAATTATTAGTTCATATTAGGTGTTGTCTGACTTCAATGAGTACAATAATCTGCTGTATGAGTTCAATATAAGTTAATTAAATTTTTTTTTTGTTTTATTTTTTTTTTGTGAAGAGGAGTCTCATCTATTAGGCCTTAACAGGCTTCAGAATAAGAGTTAGATAATTATTGATCAATATAAGTTTAATGATATATGAACTGTTGTGAGTACAATATAAGTTTAATGATATATGAACTGTTGTGAGTACAATATAAGTTTAGTGATATATGATCTATTGTGACTGATGCTGGCTAATATTTGGCCTTCAAATCTGATGTAATAGTTTAATGATATGCCAAGTTGGGTGCAGGATAAAAATATATGAACTATCAGAGCCAGAGTAAATTTGTTCTGTTATTTTTTTTGTGAAGGGGAGTCTGATCTATTAGGCCTTTAGAGCAGATATATACAGTAGCAAAATGATCAGGAGGCTTGGTGGTATACAGAAGATTGCTGCTAAACACATGTGCTATTTTGTTAAATATAATTTGCTTGCATTTGTGTTTTTTTCAAGATGTTATAGTTTTAGACCATAGTTTTTTAAGACATTGTATATATTGTGATGGTAAATTAATTTTTGTCTAGGTACCAAGACTTTGTCAACCCCCTAAAAGAGGTGGTGTATGAGAGTTTTGATCCCGAGGAGTTCAATACCCGATGGGCTGAGTTCATAGCGGAGTATAACTTGGAGGACAATGAATGGCTGCATAGCCTCCACAAGGAGAGTCATATGTGGGTGCCTACGTACATGAAGGAATATTTCTGGGCTGGTATGAAGACCACACAAAGGGTGGAGAGCATCAATCGGTTTTTTGATGGCTACGTAAACCGCAAAACTAAACTCCACAAGTTTCCCCAGAAATATGACATGGCCTTAACTCAACGCGTGTCAGATGAAGTGAGTGCAGATGAGCGTTGCTCGAAGTACCTAAGGAGGTTGGTTAGTGGCTTCAAAGTCGAAATTTTTTTCCAAAAGTTATACACAGACAACAAGTTTCAAGAAGTTCAAACGGAGTGTTCGAAATTGATGTATTGCAGCCTCCGAGGAAAGGAGGTTTTGTCTGAAAACCTTATTCAGTATTTGCTGATCGATCGTGTATGGATAGTACCTCCAGGTGCTAGTGAGGAGGTCATTATAGATAGGCAAAGGCTTTACCAAGTTACTTACTATCCTATGACTAAGGAGGTTCAATGTGTTTGCAGGAAGTTTGAGACAAGTGGCATACTTTGCAAACACTGTATTAGAATTCTTGACGAAAACGAGGTTGAAGATCTGCCACAAAAGTACATTTTAGACCGTTGGCGGAAGGATGTACCCCGTAAGCACACTAGGGTCAAGGTGTCCTACCATGATCCGAGCGACACAGAGAATGTGCAGAGATTCAACAGAATCATGGAAAAGTTCGAGCCCATCTGTGACACTGCTGCCATGCTCAATGATCAAACAGTCCAAATTGTAATTGAAGCATTATCAAAGCTTCAAAAAGTTGTTAATGATTGTATGGACAAGAAGAGTCAGGAACATGTTCCTGTAGTTAGCACACTTTCATCACTCGCTGAAGAAGACAGAACGTTTTCATCAGTCTCAGTTCATGCTGATCCTATAGACCCATGTCCATCTGCCATGGTGCCTGTTATAAAGGACCCTATGATTAAGAAAAGGAAAAGGGGCAGGCCTAAGGGTTCAAGGCACAAATCGTTAGCTGAAACTGGCTACAAGAAACCCAAGAAGAACAAGAAGCCTAGCCTAGTAAGATTTATGCTTTTATTGTCATTACTTTTTATTTATGGAATAAGCTGACTTGGATATCATATAGGATGCAGGAAATGGTGCTGAGGAGGGTGAAGAGGATGCAGGAAATGGTGCTGAGGAGGGTGAAGAAGATGCGAATGAGGAGGATGAACATGCACCGACTGCAGGAACAGTTAAGGTAAAGGCAAAGGGAAAGGGAAAGGCAGAACAATGTAAGGGTAAGGGAAAGGGCAAACCAATCAAGGGAAAGGCAGAACAAGGTAAGGGCAAGGGAAAGGGCAAACCAATCAAGGGCAAGGCAGGAACAGTTAAGGGAAAGGGGAAGGGCAATGCCGAACCAGATAAGGGAAAGGGAAAGGGAAAGGGCACGGGCAAGGGCAATGCTGAACCTGTAAGTTTATACAGTCATTTATGTGATTCCAATTAAATTATTTTTTATATCATATTTAACACATCACTCACAGGTGGTGAAGCATAAGGTGGTGAAACAGAAAAGGCTTGTGGAACTAATGGTCAACGGGGCGTGACTTGTAAGTTTGGATACTACATCAACCGGAAGGCATACGTATTCCCGGGAGGCGAACAAGTTTGCTGATGTGGATTCGTGCGTTTATCATATTTAACAAAAACCTAATGTCTGATCTATTATGAGTTGAGTCTTATGTGTTGAATCTAATGTATGAACATGATTTGAATCTAGGATTTATAATATCACACTTGAGGCTCAAAACACATGCATACTTGCTAATCAAGCTATTAACATTACCAAAAATTGAAAATATAAGCAACTCCTTCTTGTACAACAGTATATGTACAAAACCAAAATATTGGAGTAGTGAAAAAAGAAAAAAAATAAAAAAAAAATTGGGGGATGGGAAATGCGGCTGCTGGGATTCGAACCTAGAACCAAATATAGTGCATATAGAATGTAAACCAATTGAGACAGTCATCGACCGTGATATAATTAGAAAACAAATATTATATATAGTATGGAACTATTGCTTTTGCACTCTCATTCTCATTTGCATAATTTAACTAATATTTTAATTGATTATAAAAAGGGTGTATTCCTACGCAAGGGAGGTTATATAAGACTTCACAAATAACTTTACTTTTGTAGATTTAATTATAGAACAAACTTTTCAATAAACATGCCACCAAAATCTAATACATGAACAAGCAACCTTTCATGTCTAATCATATTCTGCCACCCCTTTCAACCAATAAACCCAAAAGTCCAAAACAAATATTGGAGTAGTGAAAAAAAAAAGGGGGGGGGGGGATGGGAAATGCGGCTGCTGGGAATCGAACCTAGAACCAAATATAATGTGTAGGTAGAATGTAAACCAATTGAGACAGTCATTGACCGTGATATAATTAGGAAACAAATATTATATATAGTACGGAACTATTGCTTTGCACTCTCATTCTCATTTGCATAATGTAATTAATATATTAATTGAAAAAAAAATAACGTGTATTCCTACACAAGGTCCAAGGGGGGTTATATAAGACTTCACAAATAACTTTACTTTTGTAGATTTAATTATAGAACAAACTTTTCAATAAACATGCCACCAAAATCTAATACATGAACAAGCAACCTTTCATGTCTAATCATATTCTGCCACCCCTTTCAACCAATAAACCCAAAAGTCCAAAACAAATATTGGAGTAGTGAAAAAAGCAAAAAAAAAAAAAATAATAAAAAAAATGGGGGATGGGAAATGCGACTGCTGGGAATCGAACCTAGAACCAAATATAGTGTGTAGGTAGAATGTAAACCAATTGAGACAGTCATCGACCGTGATATAATTAGGAAACAAATATTATATATAGTACGGAACTATTGCTTTGCACTCTCATTCTCATTTGCATAATGTAATTAATATATTAATTGAAAAAAAAAATAACGTGTATTCCTACACAAGGGCCAAGGGGGGTTATATAAGACTTCACAAATAACTTTACTTTTGTAGATTTAATTATAGAACAAACTTTTCAATAAACATGCCACCAAAATCTAATACATGAACAAGCAACCTTTCATGTCTAATCATATTCTGCCACCCCTTTGAACCAATAAACCCAAAAGTCCAAAACAAATATTGGAGTAGTGAAAAAAGCAAAAAAATAGAAAAAATAAAAAAAATGGGGGATGGGAAATGCGGCTGCTGGGAATCGAACCTAGAACCAAATATAGTGTGTAGGTAGAATGTAAACCAATTGAGACAGTCATCGACCGTGATATAATTAGGAAACAAATATTATATATAGTATGAAGCTACTGCTTTGCACTCTCATTTTTGGCGCAAAAAAAAGAGGGAATGAAAGAAGGAGTTGAAAGGGTATGTATGACATCATCCCCATGATCAAATAACTTCCACTCCCACTCTCTATAAATCTAACTTCCATTATTTATTTCAATTTCCCCTTAAATTTGCTCTCCATTTTTACATAACTTCTCTCTATTATTCCCAATTTCTTAATTTCTTTCTCTATTAATCCAAAAATTTAAACAAAACAAGGGCAAACAACCAATGGTTCTGTCAGAGCACGATCAACCCAAATACTCTGAATTGCAATTCCTTGAGTTGAGGAAGAAAATGATAAGAGATCAATTGGCTGACTACCAGTTAATGTGAAAATCCCTGCAGTCTGAAATGGATGATGTTGATACGTCCATATATAAAATTCACAAAGATAAGGCAGAGGCCAATGAAGCACTGACAGAAAAGGAACAGGGCACAAGGGGTAGGAAGAGACCCACGAAGGGGGCAAAGTCGGAGGCTATGAAAAGGGTTTTTGGTGGGGCTGGTGATGGGCAAGCAACAGTGGGTGTTGCTACTGGACAGGGACCCGCTGTTGCAGGAGGAGTGCAACCGGTTGGGAACAGGCGGAGGCCGAGGCAGTGGACAGTGAGGCAGAGGAGATCCACAAGCCCGACGGAGGTAGTTCCCCACGCTCCATATCATGTCCGTGATCACTAGTCTCCAGAGGTTTCTGGCAATGAATCTGGTGCTTACGGTCACTCTGCTTTTACCATCGAAAAGTTTGACTAGTTTGTACAATTATGCTCAATGTTTAATGTTTAGTGTTTTAAGTTTATTTGATGTTTTATGTGTGTAGTTTGAACAATGAAGTAGTAATTAGTAGATATCTTATTGTTGCATGTCTGTTTTATGTTTTATGTGTTGAACAATTAAGTAGATATTGTGGAACAATTAAGTAGTAATTACTAGGTATGTTATTGTTGCATGTCTAATTTATGTTTTATGTGTTGAACAATTAAGTAGTAATAAGTAGATATTGTGAGTAATAAGTACATATTTTATTGTTTTATGGTTGTGAGTAACAATTACGAGTTCTAGCTTATAATTTGCAATTTTGGAATTAGGAATTAGGAATACATAAAGATTTTAAAGCTTAATAATTTGCAATTTTGTTACTTATAATTTGCAAGAAATTTCATTAGGAATACATAAAGATTTTAAGATTTTAAAGCTTAATAATTTGTTACTCCGTATTTTAATTTGGGTTTTGCTATACATAAATATAAAAAACAACAATTTAATATAATTAATGCACTTTTTCATATTCCAATGGAATCTAATATTATAATTGAATTAAACAACTGATTTACTTAATGTAGTGTTATTAATAGGATAGATTTTCATAACACTACATTTAATAACACTTCCTAAACTACTTTTTTTTGGAAAATAAACAATTCTACTCCGTAGCTAATATCCTACCATCGTGTACAAAAAAAGAAAACAAAAAAAGTCGTCAAATAAGTTAGGCCAAATTTCATTAGGAATACATAAAGATTTTAAGATTTTAAAGCTTAATAATTTGTTACTCCCTCCGTTTCATAATGTTAGTCCCATATAGAATCAATCACGTGAAATAAGAAAAGAAATATATTAGGAATGTAACATTAAAGTACAACATAATTAATAATAAGTTTAACTTTTTTAATTTTTATTAGGAAAACTTAACTCAAAATTGCATAATTTAAGGTAAAAATTTCCTTACTTAGAGTCATGTCATCAATCCACAACTTATTAATTCCAAAATAAATCAACTTATAAATGAAATATATTCAATATGGGTATATCTTTTTGAAACGTGCAAAAATAGTATGTGGGACTAACATTATGAAACGGATGGAGTATTTTAATTTGGGTTTTGCAAAACATAAATATAAAAAACAACATTTTCATATAATTAATGCACTTTTTCGGATTCCAATGGAATCTAATATTATAATTGAATTAAACAATTGATTTACTTAATGTAGTGTTAAGTTATTAATAGGATAGATTTTCATAACACTACATTTAATAACACTTCCTAAACTACTTTTTTTTAGGAAAATAAACAATTCTACTCCGTAGCTAATATCCTACCATCGTGTACAAAAAAAGAAAACAAAAACAGTCGTCAAATAAGTTAGGCCAAATTTCATGTTCTCGTATGGATGTTTTTCAATTAGGCTATATTCGTCCAATTTCAATTGCATGCATTTTTATTGAGTCATATTGTAAGAGAATAAACTATGTAATTAATCCTTATATATAGCCCAATAGCATTGGATCTTTTACCAAAATGACTATTTTGACAAAAGTATTTACCAAAACGGCTAATTATAAAATTTAATTCCTAAACTAGCTAATGTTATATTATTTATTTTTAATATTCCTTTGAACCCGTTCGGTTCATTTTATTTTTTATTTGGTTTTAGTTAAAGAGAATTAGTTTTTTTTTTTTTATTTTACAATGTTACAATTAACAATCAACAGAATATACATGCATAAACAAAAAAAAAAAAAAAAAAAAAATTGATCCAAAATCAACAAAAGAAAAAAAAAAAATAAACAACTGAAACTGCATTCAATCATAATAAAGCCAACAATACAGTTGATCATATTTAGTGGCTCACACTAAGACAAGATCTACACCAAACACTGCAGGCTGTCCTTCTTGAAACTTAATCAATGCACCTTCTTCTACCTGAACATTGTACTGATCAGTAAATTCCCTAACACCACTTAGTTCACACTTGGTAATGAGACCATCCTTCTTCACAACTTTCTTCTTCGCAGCGATTTGCTCATCATCAGAGTTTTGAAGCAGCACATTAGTTGAATCACCACAGTTGCTTAACCATTTGTTAGCAAAGTCAACAGGAACATTCTGCAATAATTGAACCGGAATAAGTACAAATATTTTATCAGGTCAAAAAAGTGTAATAGTTATTAGCAGCACATACAATTACTCCTTTCTTAAGGTAAGCTGCAGTGAAAATGAACTTGAAATGTGGCTCAGAACAGGAACGTGCAAGGTCATCAATCCATTCATTTGTTTCGATTATATTTTTTGAGCTACCATGGTAAGCAGGTCTGCGTCCTGGCATCTTACTCGAGCTCGAGCCACCAGTGCTCTTTGCAGTTTCAGATCTTTGTGATTTCTTGCTTCCTGATCGCCTTAAAATCTTTACCAAGAAACAACTATTCCCTCTATATGTAAACTTTAGACCATCGCCAACCATGATCTCATTTTCTTCAACAAAATCAACCCAACCACCTGCTAAGATAGTCATCCAACCATCTCTGTCTTCTTCATGTGCCATTGTAGCTTCCCACACTCTGCCATACTGTTGTAGTTGCAAGTCAACCCCTTTATCACCATCATTCAAGATATTCTTAAATTCATCAGGAATACGCTGTAAATTAATACACATTAGCAAAATACCAGCTCAAAATATAAGCAACAACCAAACATACACATGTCAGAAAGTAATCTCACCATAACACATAACTACAACAATAATAAAGCAATAATTATATGTTTCATACCAGCTTATCTTTGTGATGATCTTCATAACAAATGGTAAATGTCATCGCAGTATTTGCCATTCAATATTCTGAACAATTTACTAAGATTTTTATTTATACTTGGCTTTTTCGCACAATTCAGTAGCTAATCTGCAGGATAGGAGAATTATGCTATATATATATATATATATATATATATATATATATATATATATATATATATATATATATATATATATATATATATATATATATATATATATATATATATATATATATACAACAAAGCTATTGTCAAAATTATGTAGTATATTAATTGCAATTAAATATTACTTTGACAAGAAAAGACTTAAACAATCAGATTTTTCGGTAACTGAAAGAATCTTTAATTTCAATATTCCTTCCCAATGGTCATACCAACCATAATTACAAGTCAAGAAAATTCAAAGATGGCATAATGATCAACCCAAATAAAATAATAAGTACCAATGTTATTCAATCATCATTTAGTAAGCTAACCACAATACATCAGTTACATACCTAATAATAAGTACCAATGTTATTCAATCATCATTGAGTGAGCTGAATCGATGATAGTGATTTTGTCTAATTAAATCAGCCAAATGTTTTTTTTTTCTAAATTTATCTTCAAAATAAACTTCCATATAACTACTTATAAATTATAATCCTTTTATTGATCCGTTTTTTCAAATTTTAGTATTCACTTGTTTATTTTAATTTTTTTTTAAATGTTTTAAATTATGCAATTTGATTTGGAGCTTTAAAAAAAAATCAAAAAATAAAATTATTGACTTGAACCGAACCCGACTCGAACCCGAGAATGACCCGACTAGGAAATGACCCGACTTGATTATAACCCGCAAATTATTGACTTGAACCGAACCCGATAATAACCCGACCTGATTATAACCCCCAAATAACTGACTTGAACCGAACCCAACTCGAACCCGAACAGGACCCTAACTCGTTTAAACCCGTAAAAACCCGAATGTTACCCGACCCGAATGTAACCCGACCTTTTATTGACCCCACCGAAATCCTACCCAAACCCGATAAGATGTATGACCCGACGTTACCCGACTCAATCATGACCCAACTCGAACCCGACCCGCATAGGTCCCGACATTAACCCGTACTGACCCGACCCATCCTAACCCGACTCAAACCCGACCCATTTACCCGAATTGACAGCTGTATATAATAAGACTATAGACAAAAATGAGAATTTCTAAAGGTACATATACATTTTTTAAGGCCAATGTATCACGGTCGAGCTACTACGCATAAGGTCAGCGGTTCGATTCCTACCAACACCCCACCCCCCAAACAATTTTTTTTTCTTTTAAAGTTTTCGTTGATTGATAAAAAAAATTTTAAATTTATTATTTTTTCTTTTTCCTTTCCAAGATTAATAATAAAAAAAAATAAAAAAATAAAAAAATAGCTGATATTGCTTGAAAATTGATACTCTATTAAGACTATAAACAAAAAATGAGAATTTCTAAAGGTTAAAAAAAAATTAAAAAAAAAAAAATAAAAATTCGTAATGCTTGCAAAGAGTATGACGTGTACTGATTTGGGATAAGATTGGAAACTAAGACCTGAACCCTTTTCAACACTTCGAAGTTAACATTGACTCTGGAATTCAAAGAGTTTTTGACGAATACAGTTCACCATTTGACTACTGCCTTATCCTACAAAGCATAAGTACCAACATTCACCCTCCTATAAATACTCACTACCAATAAACTAAAGACTCACATTTGTAGAGACTAGAGAGTATCATCTTACAAAGAAAAAGTTTAGGAGAATATGGGGAGTTCAAGTGATGAAAGTGTGTACAGTGAATCTGAAATAGAGGAGTGTGCAGAAAAACCATACAAGCGTTTAGTCGACGGCAAGACCAAAATCCGCCAGTCAGCACAGGGATTGAGGTGCCCCTTCTGCCACCCGGGGAAGAAAATTAAGCACTACAGTTTCACGTCTCTCGTACAACATGCCTATGGGGTGGGACATGGGTTTGAGCGGCGCCGTGTTAAATAGAAGGCAGAACATCTTGCCTTAGACAAGTTTCTGAAAGAAAATGAAAACAAGTACAATCGGCCAACCCCCACCCCTGAGTAGTTGTTTGTTTAGTTTTTATGATTTCCATGTTTTCAGGTGTTGCTATGTTTTTTTTTTTTAATTATGATGTACCAATAAGTATGCTATGTTATGAAATAAAACCTAGTAAGTTTGTTTTTCAATACTATTAACGCGTAAAATAATCCCCAAATGCTTGCAATTGAATTTCAGATCTAGATTCAAATGAATTGAACCCTAATTTTGCATATTGGTTAATCTCAATATGAAGATTTTAAAATCTCTATATTATAAAATCAGCAGTGACTATAGATTCACGTATTTATAATTCCAAATTACAATTTCCTAAAATTATCAAGATTATTCACAGAAATATGTACAAGCCAAACAATTCAAAAAAAAGAAAGCAAATATGTGAAAGCAAAATTCAATTCAAATCAAACTTACCTACATTTGACGTCATCACTCGAGTTGTTCCTGTAACTGAGATTGAATTATTAAATTTTAGGTTATATCCCAATATTTAGAAACTGAAATTGGTTTACGACAAAAAGAAAGTAACATCTTACCTCAGAAGCTAACACAAGGGAGAACGTTAACTGCGCATCAAAGGATATAGAGGGAGAAGGATGAGTGGATGACACTTGATTGACTGACTGTAGAGAGTAAACACTATACGAGTTCAATTTAGGTTAAAAGATTTTTTGGATTTTATTTGTACTTTATTTTTATTTGTACTTTATTGTTATTAATTTGTACTTTATTTTTATTTGTACCTTTTCTGATTTGTGCTTTTTTTTTTATTTGTACTTTTTTCTTATTTGTGCTTTTTTTTTTTATTTGTACATTTTCTTACTTTGAAGAAATTTTTATTTGAATTGTTTTAATTTGAAGACACAAATTAACTTATCTAAGATGGCAAGACTCTTAATTAACTTAAGACATGTTGGTCTTCAGTTCAAGTCTTGTTATAAGCATTTTTAAAATGTAAACTTAATACATGTCAAGCTTAATACTTGTGAAACTCACATACTCACATATCATGTTTATGACATGTCGAACTTGATATAGGTGACACGTGAACAAATTTTGTTTTAGAAACATTTTTTTAATACTACGTATATAAGTATAGCTTTAACCAACCATTTAACCGTATAATTAATTGTTAATTTCCAATTTTGTCATCTTTACAATTTCAATAATACGATGTTTGAATTTCGTTTTAACTTTCGTCAATCAATGTTTCTCCTTTAATAATCTAATGTTTACAAAAAAACAAAATATGATAAAGAAAGGATTTCTAGAATTAATCCGCGCGGTTGGACTTAGATCATGTGTTGTTTGTGTTGCAGTGAAACAATTTAGATCATGTACCTTATTTATTTGAAACTAGTCAATCCAAGTGTAATTTTGAAGTATTATTAGGGGTGAGCAAAAAGTCTGTGTAACTGTCAATTGGAACTGGCACCGGGTAGGAACCGGCAGATCCGGAGGTTGTTCCAATTCCAATTATCAACCTTTTCGATCCAAAACCGGTTGGGTACCCGGTTACCCAATAAGTAATATCACTTTCTTTTCCTTTTCTTACAAATAGGGGTGTCCATTCGGTTTTAGGTTTGGATTTAGCACAAATCCAATCCGATCTGAAATAAATTTTCGTTTTTAGTTTTCAAATCCAATCCGATCCGAATTACTTAGCCAATCCATTTAGCGTATACACACATACACGTATAACTTTGACTTTTTCGTTTTTATATTTATATACTAGTATATTAAATTTGGTTTGTGTTGTAACCAATAAAAAAAATCACAAGAAACAAATGTTAATATACAAAATGATGTTGGATATTCTCAATGAAGAAACTTTTTATATATATTTTATTTTTGTAATTTTTATTATACAATTAGATTTAGTGTATATATAATACAAATCAAATTGATGAATTTATTTCAAAAAAATAACATGTATATACATCAACCTGACAATTTATAAAATTGAGGTGACACCGTGAGAGCATCAAATTAAAATCATGATAACTTCATAAAAGTAGTTTTAAAATATTATTACTCCTATATATATATTCGACAAGTAACAAACTATTGGATTAGAAAACGTATTAAAATATAAATACAAATAATTAATTTGTAACTATCACATTTAGAAATTATTTTCTACAACCATGTTGTACTATGTTGTTGGCTAGTGATTGTGGTCTTATGGATACGTCCATGTTAGAAGTCTTGTAATCATTATTGTTTATTGAACTCATAATTTGTGTGATATTGGTCTTAGGACTCTTAGATTAAAGGGCATGGTTAATTTCCACAATAGTTATGGAAGTAGTATGTGATTATTAACTCACCATTGAAAATCTCCACCTCAAAATTTACTTCAAACTTAAAACCTAAAATAATTGAGTCTTTCTTTTTATCCCATACATTCAACATCATATCCCCTGATACAAGGACTAAGCGTGCATAAGTATATATAGTGTTAAGTATGATTACAATAAAATGAACAAGAAGGTTTAACATCAACATCACTTTAAAAAAGATGTGAATTGCTACAATAGGCCAAATTCTGGTGTTTGGCCAAAGTTCAAGGCAGAGGATTTGAGTCCAATAGCTTTGAGTTTGAGTGAACCACCAACTAGGTTCGACAAACACAACTTTCCACAAAATCACAAGCAATACTATATAACTCCACTTTGGTTAAGCTTTAAAACTTTTCAAGTGCATTCTCGAAATTAACATCATCACCCAACAAACCTTTACTCGTTTTCATCTATATATAATCACTCCGCCAAACCTAAACTCAATTTCACCTAATTGAGACGGGTGCAAGGTAGACCTCTATTAGATCCTGGCTCACTAATCACATACAAGTAATAGGGGTCATGGTGATGAGCAAATGGGGTTACTTTATCTTTGTAAGTTACTTAAATGAAAAAAAGGGGTTGCTCTCTTAAATATGTGGAATAATTCTTTTAGTTTTTAAAACAAAAGAATATGCGTTATTCGAATGAACTAAATGGGTTACTTATTTTTAAATTATTTGATTTTATTCGTATATTTAATTTGGGTTACTTTAATGAACAAGATAGGGTTATTCTTATGAAAAAATGAGACTACTCATACATTTAAATGAAGATTACTTTTATATACCAATATGACTATATGTGTGGCTATTACAAAACTTACCTATTTTTGTAATACCCCGTATTTTTATGTATTTTTATAAAGTATTTAAGTATTAATAAAATGTATTGTCAAGGGCTGAAGTATTTTAATTAAATATTTTAAAGGGTTAAAGTATTTTAAATATAAAGAAAGGATTTCTAGAATTAATCCGCGCGGTTGGACTTAGATCATGTGCTGTTTGTGTTGCAGTGAAACAATTTAGATCATGTACCTTATTTCTTTGAAACTAGTCAATCCAAGTGTAATTTTGAAGTATTATTAGGGGTGAGCAAAAAGTCTGTGTAACTGTCAATTGGAACTGGCACCGGGTAGGAACCGGCAGATCCGGAGGTGGTTCCAATTCCAATTATCAACCTTTTCGATCCAAAACCGGTTGGGTACCCGGTTACCCAATAAGTAATATCACTTTCTTTTCCTTTGCTTACAAATAGGGGTGTCCATTCGGTTTTAGGTTTGGATTTAGCACAAATCCAATCCGATCCGAAATAATTTTCCGTTTTTAGTTTTCAAATCCAATCCGATCCGAATTACTTAGCCAATCCGATCTGAATTACTTAGCTAATCCGATCCGAATTACTTAGCTAATCCGATCCGAATTACTTAGCAAATCCGATCCGATCCGAATTATAATTATTTATTGGGTACCCGGTTACCCAATAAGTAATATCACTTTCTTTTCCTTTTCTTACAAATAGGGGTGTCCATTTGGTTTTAGGTTTGGATTTATCACAAATCCAATCCGATCTGAAATAATTTTCCTTTTTTAGTTTTCAAATCCAATCCGATCCGAATTACTTAGCTAATCCGATCCGAATTACTTACCAAATCCGATCCGATCCGATCCGAATTATAATTCTTGATTGGGTACCCGGTTACCCAATAAGTAATATCACTTTCTTTTCCTTTGCTTAGCTTACAAATAGGGGTGTCCATTCGGTTTTAGGTTTGGATTTAGCACAAATCCAATCCGATCCGAAATAAATTTCCGTTTTTAGTTTTCAAATCCAATCCGATCCTTAGCCAATCCGATCCTAATTACTTACCAAATCCGACCCGATCCGATCCGAATTATAATTCTTGATTGGGTACCCGGTTACCCAATAAGTAATATCACTTTCTTTTCCTTTTCTTAGCTTACAAATAGGGGTGTCCATTCGGTTTTAGGGTTGGATTTAGCACAAATCCAATCCGATCCGAAATAATTTTCCGTTTTTAGTTTTCAAATCCAATCCGATCCGAATTACTTACCAAATCCGATCCGATCCGAAAGTTAACTGAAAGTAGTCGGTGGCTTTATCAAAGTATTGCAGCGAAAATCCAACTTAAATCTTAAAATAATATAATTTAGAAAACCAATAAGTCAATGGCCCTTATTTAAAACCAAACCAATAATCAAAGTCCCAAAACATAATTAAAGTAGTAAAACATAAATAAGTTCAACACAAAGAACGAATACTCTCAATCACACCAATCCCTTGACAATGCGTATGTCAAATCCCCGAACTTCACATCATCAAGCTAACCTGTGCAATATTGCTCCCCAATAATACCAATGTAATAATTGGATCATCACAGGGTCATTGAAAGGCGAAGGCCATGACCAAAAGAAAACACACAAAAGCACGCAATCAGCAAAGCTGAGTATATACAAGCTACAACGCACAAAACCTAGCATGCTCAACTAATTAAAGTAAATAAACATACAACACGAATTCATTAATCAAGACTCCACACTTAAACAATTCAATCGACTCAACATACTTGCTAATCAATTCCAAACACTTGACTCTTTATATTTAATTTCATTAATTTAATTTGGAGTAAGCAATAGACGAGGTTGTCCAATCCACCAAATCATTTTGGTCCCAAATTACCATTTTAAATAAAAGTTTAGCGCGATGCAAGAATGGGCGCGACTCCATTATATTTTGCTTGAATTACGATCCAATCCGAATTATAATTCTTGAAAGTATAGTACTACATGATTTATTTACGTTTATGACATGTCGGACTTGATAGAGGTGAGACGTGAACAAGTTTTGTTTATATACTACGTATATAAGTATAGCTTTAACCAACCATTTAACCGTATAATTAATTGTTTATTTCCAATTTTGTCATCTTTATAATTTCAATAATACGCTGTTTGAATTTCGTTTTAACTTTCGTCAATCAATGTTTATCCTTTAATAATCTAATGTTTTAAAACAAAACATATGATAAAGAAAGGATTTCTAGAATTAATCCGCGCGGTTGGACTTAGATCATGTGCTGTTTGTGTTCGTTGCAGTGAAACAATTTAGATCATGTACCTTATTTCTTTGTCATATGGTAATTCTCTAACTTTGAAGCATAATCTATTTAACTTAGTCTTATTTATATTTTTTGTTGTTGTACTACTTTTATTTGAAACTAGTTGGGTACTCGGTTAGTTTTCAAATTCAATCTGGACCCGAATTACTTACCCAATCCGATCCGAATTACTTACCAAATCTGATCCGATCCGAATTACAATTCTTGAAAGTATAGTAGTACATGATTTATTTACCAGTATTGAAAACATAGGTTTACGTTATTAATATTATTATAATGATGAACATAGTTTAGTTTAACATGATTAATATTAAAAAAAAAAAAGGGTTTTTCTACATAGTACCCCTGAGGTATTCACTTTTCTAAGTTGTGCCCACCCATTTTCAAAATTCCACACTGTAACCCCAAACTACCTTTAGTGTCTATGATGTAACCCTGCCGTTAAGTTGCCGTTAGCTATCACCGTTAGTTTTATGTTGCCTCCCTCACACCCTCACGACCCAGCCTTAACCACCCTAATTAACGCACCCAGCCACCGCTACACCCAACAACCACCACACCTAGCACAACCGCCACACACCAACAACCATGAAGAAAATTGAACCTAACCCTAACCAACCCCACTTCAGCCACTGCCGGCAGCAGCTATCGGCACTCCCATCCCCACCTACTCCAGCCGATGCACCACCTTAGCCCAACCCCAAACTCCGCGGCTGACGCACCACCCTAGCCCAAACCAAACACCTCAGCCCCAACCACTGCCGCGCAAAACCACGCACTCCCCTTTTCCCTCACCCTATAAACGGCCAAATCGACCATTCGGGGTTTCAATGGTCGATTCCAGCCATTTTGAGGGTGAAAGGGTAAAGGATTGGAGTTTTTCGTCCTTTAGGGTTCACGCATCAGATTTTTGGTGGTGGAATCGACGGCGAATTGCTGTTGTTCTTTCGGTGGTGCGTTGTGATGGGTGCGGTTCGCAGGGTGGGTGCGGTGGCTTGGGTGAAGTTCGGTGGCTTGGGTGAAGTCCGGTGGGTGGTTCGCTGGGTGGGTGGGTTTGGAGGAGGGAATGGTTGGTGGTGCGTGGGTGGTTTTGAAGGAGGGAGAGTTTTTTTTTTTTTTAAAAAAAAAAAAAACTGATTTTTTAACAAAAGTTAACGGTGTTAACCTTAGGATTAGTGGGGGGTTACATAGCAGACACTAAAGGTAGTTTGGGGTTACAGTGTGGAATTTTGAAAATGGGTGGGCACAGCTTGGAAAAGTGAATACCTCAAGGGTACTATGTAGAAAAACCCAAAAAAAAATTATAATTCGGTTATTTCAGTTTTTTGGATCCGAACAAGGTCAATCCGATCCGATTCGAAAATCCAAATTAAAAAAGAAATTAAATCTAATCTGATCTGATTTAAAGTTTGGATCCGATCCGAATTGATAATTCGGTTTGGATTTGATTGGATTTTGGTTTTTATCTGAATAATGGACACCCCTACTTACAAATCAATACCCTTAGCTTGTCAATATATCATAGATGTACTATATAATTTCTTTGAGGTCCTTTTGCAATTTTGTGGGTCTATGTCAGTGGGAGAGTGGAAGAGCTCTTCCCTTTACCTTACTGGAGTAAGTCAGACATCCCACACATAAAAAACAAATTTTCCCTCCTTTATGCTATCCTTTTTGCGTGGGGAAGCATGAGGATTTTATTATTGTTTAGTAACAAATACTGACATTACAAATCACTAGCACTCACCCTTTACATAACCCCCTCTTCAACCCCAATTACAGAACCCATCTTCAACCCCAAGCACTCAACCATCATGCCCAGAGCTGCGGTAACTCCTGAGGGTTGTCGGGCACTGCTTTTCTTCGACCCCCCTCGTAGCTTAGCCGCGGAATTGGACCTCGATTCAAAGCTGTTCTTATGCCGGGACGCTAATGACAACCCCTCATATGTCTCCAAACGAACTATTGCAAACTTCATACTCAATCCCACTAATGTGACACCTGAGTTCTCGACCTTGAAAATGTGGTCAAAGGATCTCACTGATGAGCTCCGACCGGCTCACATACCACACATGGATGATTGTTATCCATTGCCTAAAACCGCAAAATTTATCCTTGAATTCTATCTCAGGAATTATTTCACCGTTCCTTACTTCTTGCAGCATTTAATTGATCCAGAGCCCGTTATTGATCTAACTTCTCCTACATTTCAACTTGACTTCGACATTTTGTTCTTGTGCACGGCCAGCTTCTCAGACGCCATTCAAGTGGTCAATTTTCCGCGCTATCCAAGTGTAGTAATCTTAACCGTTTTAAAAGTGCCACAATCTAAGAAGCGTGCACCCCACCATTTAGCGCCACAATCTACGAAGCGTGCACCCTACCATTATGTTGCATTGGATCCGGTATCATGCCCTCCATGGGTTCCCAATGTCAACAATGTGCCATTAAACACTCGCATTCTCACCTGGAATGTTCGGGGTATCACTAGGGAGTCCTTCCTTCGTAATTTCTCAATAATTTATGAAGCTATGCAGCCATCCGTGATTATATTACTTGAGACAAGGCATTTCTTAGAAAATGTCACTGAGATGATACGTCGGCTTCCACGCCACTTTAGTTTCATCACTTCCCCTGTTCGTGCATTTTCCGGCGGTGTCGCAGTCTTGTGGAAGCCAGAGGATATCAAAATCACCCAGCACCCTACCTTTACCGGGCCTGACGTAATCAACGTGGTGCTTCAAGTAAACTTTAAAGTCCAATTACCATAGTTTTTACTACTTTTTACCTTTATTTACCTTTTGTTCTTAAACACGTTATATTAAGATAAATCATAGTCCATCTTGTACATTTAATCAATTTTTTTTTTCCTAACCATCACAGGGCACACAACCTTCGTTGAAGAAACCCAATCTCGGAATTACTAAACCTTCATTCAAATGTTGTGGGAAGAGGTGCAATTGACTTGTTCAAGCCAAGTATTTAAACTTAACCTATGTAATTCGGCGGTGAAATCAATTGGTTTTACTTTTGTTATAGTGTCTTTAATGTAATGGTGGTAATGATTGAACTTCAAACCCTAAAAGCTAGGAGAATTATTCTGTCTGATTTTCATTTAATGAAGGAATGTTGTAGTAGTAGTAATTAATGTAATATATTTGGTAGAATTGTACCCCTGATCCTTTTTTATTTTTAGAAGTTATGAATTATTGCAACATACTATGTCCAATTATTAATGCAAAGGAGTCCTTTTCTTAAATTAATGAAATTTTGTATTTGATGTATTAATTAAACTTGGATTTATCTGTAAAATTTATTTTTAAAAAATAATTATACATTATTTAAAATAACTTAAAAGGTGGTTTAGTTAAAAAAAAAATTAAATGGTGTAAATTATCACTGATTTAACGTGAACGAAGTATATACATTATTTCTTTTTAATTTTTACTTTTTATAAGATAGGTTTTTTTTATGTTTTATTTTAATTTTTAAGAATCGATCACTAAATGGTGTTTATGATTTAAGTTTTATCTTTCTTATATCACTATTCGGTTACTAATCTAAAAAACATAGGGTTTAAACTATAAGTCGCCAAATTTAAAAGGGCAAAACGTAGTAATGAGATAATTATTAAATATAATTAGGGCCTCATAACACATTCATACATAAACATTAACAGATCAAGTTTAAACAACACAAACTCAACAAGTTTAGACACAAACCATAGCAAGACAATTCCATGACACGCAAACTCCAAGTCTCTAACAACACACATTATTTTACATAGATTAGTACGTGTAGCAGTACAGTTTTTCTAACTTCACATTGCAGCCTTCCCCATCAGCGTTCGCACTTTATACTAGTTCTCCTCACCATCACCATCACCAGAAACCCGTGTTGGACATTAAAATTAAAGGATTAGTACTTTAATTAAATAACATAATAACAATATTTTTTTGATCTATAATGAGGGAGTTCAACCTCAACTGGGGTAATTGTGCCCATGACACGCTCATCATTCGACTCATTTGCAGCAAGGAGGATGACTGAGTCTGCCCTACGAGTGTCAAAGAAAACCACGGTCCCTCCAAGCACACCTCCACCCGCATCGAACCTCCAAGTCATAGTTGTGCCTAGTTTGGCAAGAATCCTTTCACAATTGGTGGATGTTGCCCCCACCTCTGTCACTATCATCAGAATTGGGTTATGGGTTGCAACAATTTTTTCAAAGTGGTCGACAAAGGAAGGACGGGTGATCCTACGGCCATTCCATAGCACAACAGAAGATCCAATGTCCACTGTTTTCTTGTTAGCTTCTACCAACGGGTGAAGTCTGATAGATTGGTAACGGCTTGTGAGATCTTCTTCGATGAACTGGTCCCTCACAACCGAGTAATTGATCTCCGTGATAGGAGACCTCACCTAAATGTAGTGCAAATTATAAGCTACTCAAACCAACTTATTTTATTGGATCAAAATTTATAATCAATTGTTTAAAAAAAATTGTTTTTTAAAAAAAAAAAAAAAAACTTTGGGGGATGGGGCTCGATCTATTGTGTGTAAATGTCATATTCATAATTAACCTACTCAATCAACTTAAATTATCATGTACGGGTTCATAGTTATCATGATTGACTACTCAATTAACTTTATATACTTTTTACTCCGTATATACTTAACTTTAAAAATTAACTTAACGATAAAAATTAAGTGAATGATAAAAATTTAAAGCATGATTATGTAAAAATTAAGTGAATGATAACAATTACCTGAACTTAATTTGAACAAAAACATAAATTATCAGGATTAACTTAATTTGAACAACAACATGATTACGTAAACAAGTTAATGAAAATGCTTAATTACCATGAGTAAAATTAAACCATCATCTATATTAGCAAATTACATACCAAATTTAAATTACCATTCACTGGTCAAACATATCTATTCAAAAATCGTTCATGGGACTCTAATACTCTAATCTACTTTAATTTCAACCATTATATGGCACATAAATTTCCCAAATTAAATTAACTTAAATCAAATAGCAGGCAATTAAATTAAATCAAAGAGCAGGCAATAAAATTAACATAAATTATCTAAAATTAAATTATTATTTGGCTACTAATTAAAAGGGTACCTGCAGGAAAATAACATCATCGGTGTAGCTCCCAAAATCCGTGATGAAGCCAGCCAATCCAAGGGAGTAAACAGGGCCACTCGTGGGTATAATTGGCTTCGGATCCATCTTGTCTACCAACAATTTTGGAATTATTTTTGTAGTACCCTCGTACTCCACAACATCATCCTTTTCCAGCTCACGAATGGCAGCTTGCACCTCCGGCTTACCAACAACGTCAACAATGTTGGGTAAGTGCGCCGGAAAAAACTCACCAGCCTCATTGACCATCATCAATTTGTCCATACGGTGTTGCTCTTCTTTAGGGTTGGCAACAATTTTCCTCAGAATATCGTACTCCACATCATGCAAGGTCAAGTTTCCATTTTCACTATAGAAATAGACAAAATCATTTAAGTTCATTTCTTGTTCAGTGTTCGTGTTGTACTTGAAACAGTGTTTGGCGTTATTAGTGGCCGTAGCCGGGAAGAACCCAGGAGGGTAAGGCACTTCTTGGTTGGGTTCCATGGTGGGAAATGAAAATATTACTTGGGGAAGAGAGGAGGAAAGTATTGGGGTGTGGTTCTTTTCTGTCTGATAACTTTAACTTCTGATAATGAAGTAGCTAACTCTAGTTTTTTCTTTTTTTTTTTTTTTTTGAAAAGCAACTATAGTTAACTTAAGTCCACTCATAGTACACCCTAGCTTAGGTAAGGTAAGTTAACTCGAGGTTTGGTAAGGTAAGTTAACTCCTCTCAAAGGAAAAGAAAAAGAAAAAAAAATATATAAAGTAAACTAAACTGGTACGTGCCTAGTTCAGAGTTTTAGTTAAAATACAACTGCTACGGTTATGGGTTGACAGATATTTGGTGCTTGTTTCCCATGAAGTTTGCCATTGTATAGTCATTGTCAAAAATATTTGCATTTGAGGAAGTGATTAGGTATAAAGTCAATTGAAATGATTCTTGGTTATAGGGCCAAAAATATACTGCACTAAAAGACAATTGGAAATCAAACCCTCCAAACCCTAAACCCTAAACCCTTCCAAACCATAAACCCTAAACCCTAAACCCTAAAAAACCCTAAACCCTCCAAACCCTAAACCCAAAACCCTAAACCCTAAAAAACCCTAAACCCTCCAAACCTAAACCCTAAACCCTCCAACCCTAAACCCTTCCAAACCCCAAACCCTAAACCCTAAAAAACCCTAAACGAACCCTCCAAACCCTAAACCCTTCCCTAAACCTTAAACCCTAAACCCTAAAAAACCCTAAACCCTCAAACCCTAAACCCTAAAAAACCCTAAACCCTCCAACCCTAAACCCCCCCCCAAACCCTAAACCCTAAACCCTAAAAAACCCTAAACCCTAAACCCTCCAAACCCTAAACCCTTCCCTAAAACCTTCCAAACCCTAAACCCTAAACCCTAAAAAACCCGAAACCCTCCAAACCCTAAACCCTAAACCCTTCCAAACCCTAAACCCTAAACCCTAAACCCTAAACCCTAAAAAACCCTAAACCCTCCAAACCCTAAACCCTTCCTAAACCCTTCCAAACCCTAAACCCTAAACCCTAAAAAACCCTAAACCCTCCAAACTCTAAAGTCCTAAACCCTTCCAAACCCTAAACCCTCCAAACCCTAAACCCTAAACCCTCCAAACCCTAAACCCTTCCAAACCCTAAACCTTCCAAACACTAAACCCTCCAAACCCTAAAGTGCTATACCCTTCCAAACCCTAAACCCTCCAAACCCTAAAGTCCTAAACCCTTCCAAACCCTTAACCCTCTAAACCCTTCAAACCCTAAACCCTCCAAAACCTAAACCCTTCCAAACCTTTAACCCTCTAAACCCTTCAAACCCTAAACCCTCCAAACACCCTAATCTGAACTTTCAAAAAGTCTCAATCCGACCCGATCCGATTCGATCCGTTTAAGAGTTCCGATCTGAATTGATTGGATTGGATTTCAATTTTACTCCAACTTATTTACACCCCTAGTTTAGTCGATAACATTGACATGCTTTGAAATGTCGGTCATTACATAATCCGTATGTATTCATATCATAAATATTTATATGAGAATAACTATGTGAATGAATATGATTTAGTTGCCTACTATGTTTGTAGATTTAATTGCCTTATAGCTTTAGTTGCCTCTAGCTTTGTTGATTTAGGGCCTGTTCTCTTCCGTTGAAATTCAGTTCAGTTCAGTTCAGTTCATCTCTTAATTTACGTCTAATGATATTGCTAATGATATAAAGCCAAATAATAATAATAATAATAATAATAATAATAATAATAATAATAATAATAATAATAATAATAATAATAATAATAACAATAATAATAATAATAATAATAATAATAATAATAATAATAATAATAATAATAATAATAATAATAATAATAATAAGTAATACTTCCTCCATTTTCTTTTAGATGTAACACACCCTTTAGCGCGGTAATTAAGAAAGGTGGGATTTACATGATATAATAAATTTTAAAATAGGATGAGTGGTTGTTAGGAGTGTAATTTAGTGGGCCATGTGCTATAAATAAGAGAAATAGTATAGTTTTTCCCTAAAGTAAGTTTCCTTTTATAGTATGTTTCAAGTATTGTGACATTTCCTTTTTAGGGAAGTGTTGCAAGTAAAAGAAAACGGAGGAAGTAAATAATAATAATAATCATCAATAAATAATAATAATAATAATAATAATAATAATAATAATAATAATAATAATAATAATAATAATAATTGAAATAATAATACTAATAATAATAATCAATAAATAATAATAATCATCAATAAATAATAATAATAATAATAATAATAATAATAATACTAAAAATAATCAATAAATAATAATAATAATAATAATAATAATAATAATAATAATAATATTATTATTATTATTATTAATATGTACATTTGTATATACACATATGTATAGTAATAAATAATCAATAAATAATTAAAGATCACTAATCCGTAGTTAGAAATCACTAATTAATAAGTTCAGTTCAGTTCAGTTTAGTTTAGTTCAGTTCAGTTCAGTCAATCGGAACAGGCCCTTAATATGATTTTGTTAATTGTTACGGTTTTAAGGGAAATGAAAACATAACCACAAATAATACACTCCCCAAAATTTTAGAATTCCACAAACTAATTACAGCCGTTGATCTATCAATATGTGACAGTAGCATTAGTAGGACTACAGAAACGATTTTGAAATGGGTGTATGAGACATTGGTAAAAGGACACAGTTTCACCATGGTAATTAGTAGGGTAGCTATGATTCGGGCTAGTATGGGTAGGTATGATTTTGGAACGTTGGAAAGGATGTGGGTGGATATGTTTTGGATTCTTGTTTCCATTTTTACGATAATACTCCGTACTTGCTTTTGTGAAGGTCTGCAACTTTGCACAGTTTTGACAAGCAACCTCCTTTTGTCATTTCGTCAAATAAAGTAGCTAAAACACTCCTTAACAAGGTCTGAAATTCATCCGTTGTTTGGGCGCCAAACCAATACAACCATAAACAAATTCATTAACCTTTGTTAGTTTAAAAAATTGTTAATACTAGAAAATTTATATTTAATTTTTTTTAACAACATTTACAATCATAAATTAAATAGTAACAATTTATATACACTAATTAGTTTAAAGATTCGCGTCATACATTGCAATCAACGTAATCATGAACAAAATTTCACATGATTAAGATAAACAATCCTCATAAACAAGGTCAATCCGATCCGATCCGAAACATCCGAACTCTAAAAAATTTTCAATCCAATCCGATGCGATTTAAATTTATCCGATCCGAATAAATACTTCGGTTTAGATTGGACTTTTTTGGACCAAAACCGAATAATGGACACCCCAAGTTGTCATATAAACGATCAAATTGGAAATCAAACCCTCCAAACCCTAAACCATTCACACCCTAGACCCTTCAAACCCTAAACCATTCAAACCCTAAACAAACCATAAACCCTTCAAACCCTGAAATCATTAAATATATATGATCCATACTCATTATTTAGAGTAAATTATTATGCAAATCTATCATTTTTTTTAACTAAAATCTAAATCTGCATTAAAATCTAAATGGAATGGCATGTTATAAACAATCAACGTAATCATAAAAATAATTTCACATGATTAGGATGAACAACCCTCGTTTGTAACATCATGGCTTCATATTTCGGTGAAATTTATTTATTGGATGAAAACAAGGTCAAAATCCGATCCGATCCGAAAATCCGATTTCTCAAAATATTTCAATCCAATCCGATCCGAATTATTAATTCGATTTAGATTAGACTATTTCGTTTTTTATTCGAATAATGGACACCCCAAGTTCAAATTGGAAATCAAACCCTCCAAACCCTAAAGCCTTTCCAAACCCTAAACCCTTAACCCTCTAAACCCTTCAAACCCAAACCCTCCAAACCCTACAAACCCTAAGAACTTATATTTGATCATGATAATTAACTTCTTATGTACTTATAGTGATATAAAAAATTTTAATACTTATTCTCCCCAAATTGAGCAAATAATATGTATAATTCCTCAATGAAGTCGATCATTGAAGTTCAATTGTGTTCCGTCGATCCATTAAACGTTGTTAAATATATAAATCATGTGGTTCCCTTTATTGATCTTGTTGTTCCTCCTAGTTGCTCGGAAGTAACGTTTGTTCCACCTACTCTAGTCGATCGTAAGTATTTGAGATAAACTTTTAAAATAAAATAAATCCATATTTAAACAAGCTAATTTAACGTTAATTGGTTTTCGGATTGGATTCGGTACTGTTAGGGTCAATAAATCCATCCAACACCCTAATCTGAACTTTTAAAAAGTCTCAATCCGACCCGATCCGATTCGATCCGTTTAAGAGTTCCGATCTGAATTGATTGGATTGAATTTCAATGTTACTCCAACTTATTTACACCCCTAGTTTAGTCGATAACATTGACATGCTTTGAAATGTCGGTCATTACATAATCCGTATGTATTCATATCATAAATATTTATATGAGAATAACTATGTGAATGAATATGATTTAGTTGCCTACTATGTTTGTAGATTTAATTGCCTTATAGCTTTAGTTGCCTCTAGCTTTGTTGATTTAATATGATTTTGTTAATTGTTACGGTTTTAAGTGAAAACATAACCACAAATAATACACTCCCCAAAATTTTAGAATTCCACAAACTAATTACAGCCGTTGATCTATCAATATGTGACAGTTGTATTAGTAGGACTACAGATACGATTTTGAAATGGGTGTATGAGATTTTGGTAAAAGGACATTGGTAAAAGGACACGGTTTCACCATGGTAATTAGTAGGGTAGCTATGATTCGGGCTAGTATGGGTAGGTATGATTTTGGAACGTTGGAAAGGATGTGGGTGGATATGTTTTGGATTCTTGTTTCCATTTTTACGATAATACTCCGTACTTGCTGTTGTGAAGGTCTGCAACTTTGCACAGTTTTGACAAGCAACCTCCTTTTGTCATTTCGTCAAATAAAGTAGCTAAAACACTCCTGAACAAGGTCTGAAATTCATCCGTTGTTTGGGCGCCAAACCAATACAACCCTAAACAAATTCATTAACCTTTGTTATTTTAAAAAATTGTTAATACCAGAAAATTTGTATTTAATTTTTTTTAACAACATTTACAATCATAAATTAAATAGCAACAATTTATATACACTAATTAGTTTAAAGATTCGCGTCATACATTGCAATCAATGTAATCATGAACAAAATTTCACATGATTAAGATAAACAATCCTCATAAACAAGGTCAATCCGATCCGATCCGATCCGAAACATCCGAATTCTCAAAAATTTTCAATCCAATCCGATGCGATTTAAATTTATCCGATCCGAATAAATACTTCGGTTTAGATTGGACTTTTTTGGTTTTTATCCGAATGATGGACACCCCAAGTTGTCCTATAAACGATCAAATTGGAAATCAAACCCTCCAAACCCTAAACCATTCACACCCTAGACCCTTCAAAACCTAAACCATTCAAACCCTAAACAAACCATAAACCCTTCAAACCCTGAAATCATTAAATATATATGATCCATACTCATTTGGAGTAAATTATTATGCAAATCTATCATTTTTTTTAACTAAAATCTAAATCTGCATTAAAATCTAAATGGAATGGCATGTTATAAACAATCAACGTAATCATAAAAATAATTTCACATGATTAGGATGAACAACCCTCATTTGTAACATCATGGCTTCATATTTCGGTGAAATTTATTTATTGGATGCAAACAAGGTCAAAATCCGATCTGATCCGAAAATCCGATTTCTCAAAATATTTCAATCCAATCCGATCCGATTTATAGTTATCCGATCCTAATTAATAATTCTGTTTAGATTGACCTATTTCGGTGTATATCCGAATAATGTACACTGCACCTCAAGTTGTAAACGATCAAATTGGAAATCAAACCCTCCAAACCCTAAACCCTCCAAACCATAAACCCTTCAAACCCTAAACCCTTCAAACCCTAAACCCTCCAAACCCTAGACCCTTCAAACCCTAAACCCTCCTCCAACCCCAAACACTTATATATGATCGATCGTCATACTAATTAAATTCTTATGTACCTCTAATGATGTAAAACTTTTATATACTCCGTATTTTTTTTACGCTTCTTATAAAATAAACTTGATTTCTTTTTGTTTCAATATATTTAGCTATAAATTGTTGTAAAGTCAAAATATATATATATATATATATATATATATATATATATATATATATATATCAACAACAAAATTTAGTGTTCACAAACAAATTACAGTCGTCAGCCGTTGAATAGTCGATCTAAATTTAAAGTCGTTGATTTATCAATATGTGACAGTCCAGTAAAAAAAAAAAAAAAAAAATTCAATATGTGACAGTTGCATTAATAGGACTACAGATACGATTTTCAAATGTTTGTGTGAGATTTTTGAAAGTATGAGTTTGGTAAAAAGGACATTGTTTAGTTTGGTAAAAGGACATTGTTTCACCATGGTAAGTCAGGAGTAGGGTAGCTATGATTAGGGCTAGGTAGGTTGTAGGTATGATTTATAAACGTTGGAAAGGGTGTGGGTGAATATTTTTTTTATTTTTTTTTGAAAGAAGTGGGTGAATAATTTTTGGATTCTTGTTTCCATTTCTATGACAATAGATTAAAAAATAAAAATTATTTTATATTTTAAAGTACTAGTAGTTAAAAAAATTAATTATTGACAATTTAAATTCTAAGTTTCTGAGTAGTCTATCAACTTTTTATTTAAAAATTTAAATCTGCATTATAAACTGTCAATTGTACATGCATTTTATAAATGACAGTATTTCTAAAAATATTTAAGTTTGCTTGGACATCGAATTCTTCTATGTAGTAAATCGTAGTTTGATTGGTGTTCGAATTATTCTTTGTAGTTGATCGAAGTAATGAACTCATCGAACCTCAATTGTTCTTTGGTTTGTCAGATTTATTGTACAAACCTAAAACAATCAGAATTGGAAGTCAAACCCTCCAAACCCTAAACCCTAAACCACTAAACCCTAAACCCTCTTAAATCCTTAAATAAGCCATACTAAATTATTATTGTATCGTCTTTTTTTTTTTATTTTAAAAATTAAACTGTCCGCCTTAATTACAAAATAGAATTGTACATTTTAATTTTTGTTTTAAAAATTAAACTCTCCGCCTTAATTACAAAATAGAATTGTACATTTTAAAATTGACAGTAAAATGTAATTATAATAGTTTGTTTGGTGATCGAATTCTTCTCTGTAGTCGATCGTAGTAATGATGTTCATATATTGTTTCTCTATATAGCTGATCATCGAAGCTCAATTGTTCTTTGGTTTGTGAGATCGAAATGAACTCTAATTATGTCAATAAACGTAACAACTTTGATAATTTTATTTCATGTATTCCCTATACACAAACCCTAAAACCTAGAAACCCTAAACCCTAGAAACCCTAAACCCTAGAAACCCTAAACCCTAGAAACTCTAGTAATCTCTAACAAATTTTTTGTAATAAAAATCCGCATTATATTAAATAAAAGAATTGTACATCTAATAATTGCCAGTAACCAATTTTATTGTTAAAGCATATTTTTTTAAAACCATGTTAGATCATACTTTTAGGTGTAAGGTATGCAATATTTCCATAAACTTACAATAAATACTATGAAATCGAATTCGAGCTGATTAATCAAGTAATTTCTTTGTTTATAGGCGTTGATGTTTTAAATTGTAGTCGTTGATTGATTTACCACGATGTGAAAATTGCATTAGCAACAGTACATATACGATTTTCAATTTGGCGTGTAAGATATTTGGAAGTATGACTGGAGAGGTAAAAAGAAATTGGATTCACCGTGGTAAAATGGTAAAATGTGAAGTGTTAGGATAAGATTTGGCCTAAGATAAAGCTAGGATAGCTACTTATTACGAGTATGCTTTTGGGACGTTAGAAAGGATTATAGCTGAAGTGCTGAACATTCATAGGAAGATACATGTTTCCCTTTTTCTGTTAAACAATTTTGACAGGCCTCAATGTGATTTTGTAAGCGTAGACAATGTCCTTTAGTTAATACCTCGCGGATAAAGGACAACTCCTTTTAGTACAAAATTATTATTATTATTATTATTATTATTATTATTATTATTATTATTATTATTATTATTATTATTATTATTATTATTATTAAATTAGTGTAGACATGACTTGTAATTATCTTTAATACAACTGTTTATACTAATACATACAAAGTAACTTTTTAAAATTAGATACAATTAGTGTAATTGCATGTCTAAAAAGATAAAATTGGACTACCTTTTTATAAACCCAAAAGTCCAAAACAAATATTGGAGGAGTGTAAAAAGCAACAAATAAAAAAATTTGGGGGATGGGTGTAGACACCCATTTGTGTCCCCTCAAAACCAAACCCGGTGATGAGTGCCTTTCATGTCGAATCATAATCGAATGAAACGAAAGTGTGGAAAGGTCTAGTGTTGCGGAAAGTTTTTATTTCTTTTCTTTTCTCCCTGTTTTGGAAAACTTTATTTTAAGAAAACAGCTAATCCAGTTTGGTTGGTCCATGATATGGGTCCAATAGTGGTGTAGTTGGATGGGGCTTGCAAAGACCTTTCCAATGATATATTATTAGCCCAATTCCGATGAATATTGAGGAAGTTATGGCCAATTTACTAAACTGGGCTCGGTTTGAGCTTTATGTACGGCCTAATGATCTAGGGGAGGGCCTAATATGATTTATCATTCCTAATGCAATTAGGAATGGTTTTAGTCTTCTAGAATCTTCTAGAAGGTTCTTTTCATTCCTAATTCAATTAGGACTTTTCAGAGTTTTAATCAAGATCAAATAGCATTTTCGAAGGAATTATATTATTTTATCTTCCAGTACGGTAAATTTATCAGATTTTCGAAAACGCGTTGAAAATCAGTTTGGCGTCCAACCCCAGGCCTTGGCGACTGGAACCAGGATTGGCGCCAGGCGCTAGCCATTGGCGCCAGGCGCTAGCCACTGGTGCTGGCGCCAACTAGCCAGGGCTGGCGCCAATGTTGTTTTGTGATCTTCAGACTCTGTTTTGTAAAATTATAGTTTTTTAGATGATTTTCTCTATAAATATTGTATCAAAAACTCCGTTTTCATGGACTCATCTTGATCTTTCATTCATCAATTCTCAATAATATTAATTCTCTAAAATTCTATTCTTTCTTGCTTTTTAACACAAAATTCCGCATTCACAAGATCTAGAAACACCTAGCCATATTCGAAGTTGCCTTCGCCCTAGACGTGAAAGGTTTTAATTTCTGAGGGTTTGGTCCCAAATCTCTCTTTCAATTATTTAATTTAATTGTTTTGATTATTATTTTCCTTGAAGTTACTAACGTGTGTATTTTGTTATTAGAAAGAGGTACGAGGCATCCAAGTAAGTACTTTTAATTGATTTATGATGTATATATCATGTTTATATTGTTATTATGATATTCCTAGTATCATGTCTAGGTTATATTTAATATTAAATATGATTGCTACGATGCCTTTTATTCTCTTCCTAATATTTATTCATGTTAGTATCATGTTAGGGTTAATGATTTGATTTTTATCGCTTAGTGGCATGCTAGGGTTTATTATTAATCTTGTTAGTATCATGCCTAGGATCTTACTTTTGTGCTTTAACATGAATATTGTTATAATTATGATTATTAATATTTCTGATTGCTATGGTTATGATATTCATTATTGTCATGATTTTTTATGATTATTATTATTTATTATGTTGCTCGATGCTTATTATTTATTGCTTGATCACCTTTATTGCATGTTAAAGGGAATTTGTACTTGTAATCACGCTGAATAAGATAATTAATAATCTTGTTTAGGGTTAATTGTGATTATAATTCAAGTGATCGCCAATAGTAGTTTATTTGTGCATTAATGTTCAACCAACATAGATTAAACAGGTTTAGGGTTAATCCTATTGATTGCATGTTAGTCAGAAAGCGCACATGAATACGATCAGAATAAAGTAGAGGTCTATTATTAGGGCAGGTTCAATCTCTTTTAGGTTGGATTTGTACCTTCATCCCCGAACCCTTATTTGGCTCATGACCTTATGGAGTTGACGATCTCTTGGATCGTTAAGGGGTGTAACCTTCATCCTATGAATGGTTTACAAGTTCCTTAAAAACTTGTTGGCGACTCTTTTGCTCTATCTTCTTCCCTTTTGGACGCCACCGTACTTTAGTGTATGATCACAGTGGGGTTCAAGCTAGTGGGATTTTAAGGCTTGAAATTATTCCCTACAGTTTTTGGCGACTCCACTGGGGAGGATTTCTATTTTAATTCCTGAATTTGTTTCGGCAATGATTTAGAATGAGTGGATGAGACTCGAAAAGTTCTAAGTATTTCATGTGCGTAATTTTGATTAACATTATTGTCATATGCATAAAAAGGTTCTCATTGGAAAGACAATCCGTAATGAGTCAAAAACATAGGATTTTACACGTAGGAAATTTGAGAAATGTCTTTCACAACTAGGACAGAAATAACACCGCGCAAAACTGGATGATTTTATTGAGCACGGAAAGCTGCTGAGGCATGTGGGAAGTAGCGTCAGGGGCCAGAGCTTGGCGCCAAACTTTTAGCTGTAGCGCCAGACGCCATTATTTCTGT
Source organism: Chenopodium album (assembly GCF_948465745.1). Lineage (NCBI taxonomy): Eukaryota > Viridiplantae > Streptophyta > Magnoliopsida > Caryophyllales > Amaranthaceae > Chenopodium > Chenopodium album. Next base: position 787,074 of record NC_137836.1, on the reverse strand, counting down.
CCTAGTTAAGCACAAGGTATATTAATGATTTGAGGCACCCCTTGTAGCCACATCATATCACCTTTCACCCTTCAATTATACAATCCTTTCTTCATAAACCACTTTGAGCTTCGTCTAATGATAGACCCTTCTTTTTTCAACCTACATCTACCTAAACTTGGAATGGGATGGCGTGCAACTTATGCAATTCTAAAGAAATCTTGAGCAAATTCAAAACAAAGCAATAGCAAAAAATAAGCAATAATAAATAAATAAAAGTGTACAAAAGGGCAAGTGTTCCAATGTCTTTGATATGAAAATATCTTTGATAAGAACACGTCTCAGATTGCGTCTCTTATCGAGTGCTCGGTACCGTGCCTGAGAAACATGAATGCCAAGTGAGTGATAGACCGCATGATCGGGATTTCCCACACTTATAAAAATAAAAATAAATGCTAAAGCAAAGAAAGCAAAAAGAGTAGAAACTCAAGTATAAAAATACAAAGATTCAAAAGCAAGGTTGCACACCTTGGGGGCTTGTCTAGGGTCTTGAGCCTTTATCCCCTTCTTTTATAACCTTTAGCCTAACCACGTTACAACCCTTAAAAAGACCTTTTTTGAGGTATACACACTTGTGCGAGGTTCGGCTAGAGCTACGTTCGGCCTGATTCCTAACGGATACGTAGGCAACCTCACATCGAGGTGCGGTCGTAATAAACATGCATTCATATTCACATTCACACACTTGCACCATGATCATATCAAGGAATCTCCAATGCTCATCCCTTTTCACTTAGAGCTAGACTTGGGGGCTTGGTCCTTACATCATTAGCTTACCTAGCCTAAGAGTCACCACCATTTGGCTCTTTTAATAAATAATATTTTTTCACACACTTAGCTCTTGCGGCCTAACTTTAGTGTCACTATCACACACATCACGCATACATGACCAAATATATTTCCCTTATGAACCCTTTGTCACGAAATCTTAACATAACGATGGAGCATGCCTTGTCACATCACTCATCACTCATAATTGTCATTACATAGAAGTATGAAGTGCTTAGCCTCCGTGCCTAAGTTACCCAAATACTTTCATCATTGAGTCAACCATTGAGATAGCCTAGGATGGATTAATCCTTGCACCTTGAGAGATAGTATCGAATGACATTTGACTAAGCTCATTCAACATGCATCTTCAAATTTTCGATTCTTTTTCGCGTCTTTCCTTTTCGGGAGAAAGTCGGTACCCTCCACAAAAATGACGGAAAATTTTTGCTTTTTGCATTTTTGAGTCGCACGATCACATTACAATGCACACACGGGTCACGAGTCACATGTGTCATGTTACTTCGAGTCGAGTCAACCTCGAGTCAGTCAAACATATCGAGTCAAGTTTATACCTTGAGTCGTGTCAAGTCGATGAGTCAAGCAACATTAAACCTTAGGTCAACCCTAAGATAATTAAAGAAATTGGCAAAGTTCTATAGTCAAAAATAAATACAGGTGTAGCAGAACAGGGAAGACCCTATCATAGCGTTCGGCGACAGAATCAATTCTTGGCGCCAGAAATATCTCAGCAACGACAGAGCTCGAAGCCTCTCAGAAAGGTGATTTCGACTTCATACAGCAATTTCGGGTTCCTTGGTACGCAAGTTAGCCCCTATAAGCAATTTGACATGATTAAGTAGTCAGTTTGATTACAATCACAATAAGTGATCGACCTGATGAAAGATCGTCTCACTTAGCTTAAAGCGCCTAATCACGGAGACACCGACATACTGGTTTTAGCGAAAGCAAAGTTCAGGCAAGCTTTAGAGATCGACAAACGTTGGTCTTCGGAAATTTTTCTTCAGAACATTATCGCAACAAACATTCAAGCACCGAAGCTCTTTTGTTCAGAGACGCGTGAACATTTCCATCAAAAGCTCTTTTGCTCCAGAGACGCGTGGACAATCCTTTTCAAGCTCTTTTGTTCAGAGACGCGTGGACAATCCTTTTCAAGCTCTTTTGTTCAGAGACGCGTGGACATTTCCTACAAGTTCTTTTACTCAGAGACGCGTGGGCATCATATTATCAAGCTCTTCGTTCAGAGACGCGTGGACACATCATTCAGAAGATCATATCAAAAAGAAGCTCTTTGTTCAGAGACGAGTGAACATCGAAACAGCAAGGTGGCATTCCCTGGATTGTGAAGAGTTGTCACAAACAACTGAGGATTGTTTCAAGAAAAGCAATCTTCGATAGTATTCCCTTGGACGTGGAATGTTATCAATGCGGATGAGGATTGTTTCAAGAGAAATAATCTTCGATAATGTTCCCTAGGATGTGGAATATTATCATTGCGGAGGAGGATCGTTTCAGGCGAAGCAATCTTCTATATTTGGAAGCAGTTACAGGCGTAGCGGTTTTCAAGCGGGATGGCATTCTCTAGCTTGCAGGAGGTCATCAAAACAGTAAAGCAGCAACAATCGGTTACTTTCAGAGACGTGTGCTCGACGGTGCAAGATACGCGTTTCTTAACTCTTTTATCTGTTTAACTAACGCTAGTTTTGCAGGTATCGGCGTTACAAGAGTGATTTAGGATTGCAGAACGTTCTGAATCATTCTCCGTCCCTATCGATACTTTGACTTTCGTTTTCGAAACTTGCGTTTCTCCAAACTCAGTCAAAGTGGGGGCTTCTGTAGACACCCATTTGTGTCTCCCCAAAACCAAACCCGGTGATGAGTGCCTTTCAAGTCGAATCATAATCGAATGAAACAAAAGTGTGGAAAGGTCTAGTGTTGCGGAAAGTTTTATTTCTTTTCTTTTCTCCCTGTTTTGGAAAACTTTATTTTAAGAAAACAGCTAATACAGTTTGGTTGGTCCATGATATGGGTCCAATAGTGGTGTAGTTGGATGGGGCTTGCAAAGACCTTTCCAACGATATATTATAAGCCCAATTCTGATGAATATTGAGGAAGTTATGGCCAATTTACTAAACAGGGCTCGGTTTGAGCTTTATGTACGGCCCAATGATCTAGGGGAGGGCCTAATATGATATATCATTCCTAATGCAATTAGGAATGGTTTTAGTCTTCTAGAATCTTCTAGAAGGTTCTTTTCATTCCTAATTCAATTAGGACTTTTCAGAGTTTTAATCAAGATCAAATAGCATTTTCAAAGGAATTATATTATTTTATCTTCCAGTACGGTAAATTTATCAGATTTTCGAAAACGCGTTGAAAATCAGTTTGGCGTCCAACCCCAGGCCTTGGCGCCTGGAACCACGATTGGCGCCAGGCGCTAGCCACTGGTGCTAGCGCCAACTAGCCAGGGCTGGCGCCAATGTTGTTTTGTGATCTTCAGACTCTGTTTTGTAAAATTATCTTTTTTGGATGATTTTCTCTATAAATATCGTATCAAAAACTCCGTTTTCATGGACTCATCTTGATCTTTCATTCATCAATTCTCAATAATATTAATTCTCTAAAATTCTATTCTTTCTTGCTTTTTAACACAAAATTCCGCATTCACAAGATCTAGAAACACCTAGCCATATTCAAAGTTGCCTTCGCCCTAAACGTGAAAGGTTTTAATTTCTGAGGGTTTGGTCCCAAATCTCTCTTTCAATTATTTAATTTAATTGTTTTGATTATTATTTTCCTTGACGTTACTAACGTGTGTATTTTGTTATTAGAAAGAGGTACGAGGCATCCAAGTAAGTACTTTTAATTGATTTATGATGTAGATATCATGTTTATATTGTTATTATGATATTCCTAGTATCATGTCTAGGTTATATTTAATATTAAATATGATTGCTACGATGCCTTTTATTCTCTTCCTAATATTTATTCATGTTAGTATCATGTTAGGGTTAAAGTTTTGATTTTTATCGCTTAGTGGCATGCTAGGGTTTATTATTAATCTTGTTAGTATCATGATCTTACTTTTGTGCGTTAACATGAATATTGTTATAATTATGATTATTAATATTTCTGATTGCTATGATTATGATATTCATTATTGTCATGATTTTTTATGATTATTATTATTTATTATGTTGCTCGATGCTTATTATTTATTGCTTGATCACCTTTATTGCATGTTAAAGGGAATTTGTACTTGTAATCACGCTTAATAAGATAATTAATAATCTTGTTTAGGGTTAATTGTGATTATAATTCAAGTGATCGCCAATAGTAGTTTATTTGTGCATTAATGTTCAACCAACATAGATGAAACAGGTTTAGGGTTAATCCTATTAATTGCATGTTAGTCAGAAAGCGCACATGAATACGATCAGAATAAAGTAGAGGCCTATTATTAGGGCAGGTTCAATCTCTTTTAGGTTGAATTTGTACCTTCATCCCCGAACCCTTATTTGGTTCATGACCTTATGGAGTTGACGATCTCTTGGATCGTTAAGGGGTGTAACCTTCATCCTATGAACGGTTTACAAGTTCCTTAAAAACTTGTTGGCGACTCTTTTGCTCTATCTTCTTCCCTTTTGGACGCCACCGTACTTTAGTGTATGATCACAGTGGGGTTCAAGCTAGTGGGATTTTAAGGCTTGAAATTATTCCCTACAATGGGAAATGCGGCTGCTGGGATTCGAACCTAGAACCAAATGTAGTGTGTAGGTGATGTGTCCATTTTATATAATATTTTACCCCCGTCCCTTGGTCATAATTAGTAGTGTTTTTGGCTGTTTGGAGCCACTTTTATTACTAATTGGTGTTTTCTAGTGTTTTCGTAGATTTGGTTGACTTTTGCAGGGATTTATGCTTTTGGAGTATTTTCCCGAGATATTTAGGAGCAATCACGAGCATTGGAAAAGCACGACCAGAGTTTATAGCCCAGGGCCGGTTAGAGACATCGAACCGGTGATTAAGGGATCGGTAGAGGTGATACCGGGGCATTTGGACCGAGTATTCAAGACCCAAAGAGGAAACCCAGATTGGCCCGAAGAATTGGAGCCCAATCGAAGTCCAAATAGTGGCCCAAATGATCCGTCCGGCCAAAAAGGCTGGCGCCCGGAGGCGCGCCCAGTGACGCGCCCGGCCGGGCGCGAGATTAGCTATTAGAGATAAAAAGGCGCGCCCGATCGGGCGGTGCCTCGCCCGATCGGGCGCGTGTATTTTTAGGGGACGATTAGCGTCGTTTTAATTTGTTTTAGTTTAGGATTTTTGTACGGAGTATAAATACTCCTCCGTAATACGATTTTAGGACTTCTTCTACTTCTCTGAATCCTTTCGCTTAGTTTTTCTCTCTCTACTTAGACTTCTCTCTCTAAACTCTCTCTCTAAACCTTTGTTATTATTTCTTTGATTAATTCCAGATTTATTTTGGTAACGATTTCTGTTCCCTTAATCTTAGTTATTTATTTTATTCCTTTGATCATGATTTATTCTATTATTTTGTTTAGTTTAGTTTTTAATATGTGTGAGTAGTTTAATTTCTAGGGTTTGTGGGGATCCATAAATAATATGAAGGGGTAAATTATTGTTGTTGATTATCAATGCTAAATTAATTTCCTATTGATTGATTTAATGCTCTGTGACTAGATTAGGCCTATCTTTTATGCATGAGTTTGACAATATTGATTCAAGAATCGAGAGATGAGAATTAATGTTTAGGTCTAGTTTCAATAGGCGAGTTAATTTATAAATGGTTAAGTCAAGAATCGAGAGATGAGATTTAATAGCGATAAATTAATTGTGCGATTGTAATAAGTAGCGAGAGCCCTTTACAATCTGGTTAATTGATGCATTGATGATTGACTATTATTGATTGTTGGTATTGCATGATGATTTCTTATTGGATTGTTTTAATGTTTTACAATTGCGGCTTGTAAAAGTATGGCAATATTAAATTGATGAATCGAGCAGATGTTAATTTGATACTAAAGGCTATTTTCAATAAGAACTTAGATCTAGTAAATTGCGAGAGCCTGTTAGATCTATGTTGATTAATAAATTGCGAAAGCCTGTTAATCATGTTATTTATGCAATGTCAATGATTGATTACCCTATTTTACCCCGGAGTATTATTTATTGGTGAACCTATGCCCTAGATCCTTTTATATATTATTTTCTCCCTATTCCTACTCTTTTTAGTTTAGTTTCTTATTCATTCATAAATATTGGTTACTTAAATAATTTAGATTATAATATTTAATTAGGAGTAAAAAGACTTGTTTCCCTGTGGAGATCGACCCTACTTCCCTATCTACTTTAGTTAGTGATTAGGTAATTATTTTTGATTAGGGGATACGACTTCACCCTGTCAGTAGGTAGAATGTAAACCAATTAAGACAGTCATCGACCGTGGTATAATTAGGAAAGAAATATTATATATAGTATGGAACTATTGCTTTGCACTCTCATTCTCATTTGCATAATGTAATTAATATTTTAATTGAAAAAAAAGGTGTATTCCTACGCAAGGGGGGTTATATAAGACTTCACAAAATAACTTATTCACAAACATCATCCACACATAGATATTCATCCGAAAAGAGTTCCTCCACCCCTTCAAATCTTAACCCTAATGGTATCCCTTCCATACTCGGTCCACCACGTAGGAAAAGGAAGACTTCTAGCGGGCGTCCCAGCCTCTTGGAGCAGTTAGCGTGTGGCATGAGGGTCGGAGGAAGAAAATGTCGCGCTAGACTGCAGTCTCATCGTTCTGTTCCTGACCTCATTGAAGATCATGTACATGACCTTACGAAACCAAAAGGAACTGTTGCCGAAGAGAAGGTTGCTGATGCTGAAGAGAACAAGGACGTCGTTGCTGCTGCTGAAGAGAACACGGACGTCGTTGGTGCTGCTGAAGAGATGGAGGACGTCGTTGCTAATGCTGAATAGAACAAGGACGTCGTTGCTGCCGCAGAAAACAAGGAGGATGTAGCTGATCAGGAGATGAAGGACGTTGATGGTGCTGAACAAAAGAAGCCCGTTGCTTCTAAGGATGTTATTGTTGAGATAGAAGATGATGAACTTGATGCTGTGGTTGTCATGGCACCTCCTACTGCTAAGCCAACGCCTATTGCTAAGAAAGGGCCAAGGTTTAGGAAGGAAAGGCCTAGAGTATTAGCTCCAAATATCTCTTTCAGGATTCGCAGCCTAAACGACGACGATCCAGGGCTCGAGTATGAGCTTAGGATTAATGAAACATTCCTGAAAATTTACTATGACTATGCTAGGAGGGTGGACTATCATTCGGATGATATTACTATAAGGAATGCTCGTGGGATCATTTATTGTACTCACAATCCAATAGCGGCTGGGATTGTGAATGGGGCTGTCCTGTGGGTTCGTGGCCACCGGGTAACTTAATCATTTTATTTTGCTTTTGTTTTCATCAAGTTAAAATTATAAGTCATTTTAGGTGTTAATTTCATTAAAATTTAATTTTTAAACTCGTTGACTTTTACCTGCTAAACACGAATATAATTTTTAAACCTGTTAAATCTAATTTTTAAAGTAGTTAATTTCGTTCAAATTTTATTGTTAATAGTCGTTAAATTATTTATGTTGTTAATTTAGCTAAATTTTAGCTATTAATCTTGATAAACTTTGTAGATCTTACTGTCTTTAAATTTCGGCAACTATTATTCAGTTATTAATTATTGAAGTACTTAAAGGATTTTAAGTTAATGTGAACAACTCAAGTGGATTAAATCCATTGTAAAACTGAATTAAATACATAAAACACGTTTTTGAATTTTAGTTGTTAATTTCGGTAATTTATAGTTCTTAATGTCGTTTAGTTGAGTTAAAACAAAGTTGTTAAGATAGCAATGAATGAAAGTGGTTAAAAAAAATATTAGTTGAGTTAAAACACAGTTGTTGAGTTAAGATAGCAATGAATGAAAGTGGTTAAAAAAAATATAGTTTATGTCATTAAATTTAGTTAAAATGTAGTTGTTAATTTATGCTTTGATTTGATTTGTAGAACCATGCTGATGGCAACATGGATGTTCGTAAGAAGCTAGTCATTCTTCGAGAGCCGCAAACACGGTCAGTGAAAAAGAAGGTGTTGGTTAAGCTGGACGACTCTCTGGACGGGCTGTTTCGAGCTTGGAGTGAGGAGGTCAATGTAAGGCCCAACAAAATCCTGATGATTCATGAGAACAAAAAGGTTACTCCAATTCACCTAGTTCGGGGTACGGCCATGAGGAATGGGGATGAAATATTTTGCTTCACAGACAAGTAGGTCATGTGTCAACAAAATCATGTATTAAGGGTCTAGGGTAGATAGTGAATGCAATCGCCTTTTGTCGGAAGCCCGAAGGACCTATGTATTAGAAAGTCCCCTTAGTATGGGCATTATGATGATGATGTATTGCTTTTGAACTTGAAGCTTTTAACTTGCTTATGAACTTGATGTTAAGTTGTTTTAATTAGCACAATATGCAATTGTTTGAATTAACAATTATCCCTGCAATTATCACATTACCTCAAATTTTAATAACTATAAAGTGTACTTTGATACAATTAAACTTGTAAAACATATAGTACACTAAAATTATACACTTCAGCACAACTTATGAAGTCTATAACATACAATTATAAATTATACAATGCCATAAAATTATGACAAAGTCCATTTGACATAAAATAAGGCCAAAAATAAAATTGACCAATACATTAGGCCAAAGGAGCCCACAAACCCACAAACCAGATATCAGGGGCCTTTTTTTTGGGCTTTACCCTTACACATTCCAAATTGGAAACTGAGTATTCAAGGCCTTTTTTTACTGGGCTTTACCCTTACACAAATTGGAAACTGAGTTTTCAACTTAACTGAAAATTGAATATTCTTTTGTCAAAAAAAAGAAAATTGAATATTCAATTAAGTTAAAATAGTAATTCAGAATATCCAAATCCTACAACTATCATCATTATTCCAGAACATTACACATTCTAAAAAATGAGCAAAATAAGCCCAAAAAAAACCAGATATCAGGCATATTTTCTGGGCTTTACCCTTGCACATTCCAAATTGGAAATTGAGTATTCAACTAAACTGAAAATTATATGTCACAAAACAAACTACAAATTATATGTCAAAAAAACAAAACTGAAAATTATTTGTCCAAGAATTAACCAATAAGTAAATATAAGAATATCCAAATCCTAAAATATAAGAACCCTTAATACATTACACATTCTAAACTTAGAATTGTGTTCAACACATGCTACATATTACACACTGTACATATTGTTACCTCCCTTGCAGTTTAGAATCACCTCAGGCATTCGGCCCCTTATTTGCTTAACCTTGAAGTTAACCCCAGGAACTGGTAAATCATGCATCTACATCCACACAACAGAGATTCAGATTCAACGTACACAGGTGAAACAACTACTATAAGATCAAACCTCACATTATTCACTCCAGCTTGGGGTCCAACGCTATCCCGTGCATCCCTTGGGTGTTGTTCACCATAGGCAATATCCAATAGCTTGATCCACCACAAGGAAAGACCACACAAATGAAAATTGGTTACTCCTCTCTACACCATATTTGTTTGAAGGACTGTGCAATAAAACACATACAAAAGTGCTTACCCCAAGTTTCCCGTAGTCGCCAGACAGCAATTTGTCCGACTTTGCTGCCATCCCAATCTGCTGCATAGTCCACACTTTAATTCTAGGAAAAACACCCCACTGAATAGGATCCCTATCCAACCGATCCAAGTACAATATCTGCCAATATGTTGAAAACAAGCAATTACTAAGAAAGGAACCACAAAGAAAAAACAAAACAAGCAATAATACACTAAAACACACATACTACAGCAAATATTGCACACCCGCCGCATCCACTTGCAACCTGTAGATACCCATTTGTGTCTCCCCAAAACCAAACCCAGTGATGAGTACCTTTCATGTCGAATCATAATCGAATGAAGTGAAAGTGTGGAAAGTCTAGTGTTGCGGATAGTTTTTTATTTCTTTTCTCTTTTCTCTGTTTTTTAAAAATCTTTATTTTAAGAAAACAGCCAATCCAGTTTGGTTGGTCCATGATATGGGTCCAATAGTGGTGTAGTTGGATAGGGCTTGCAAAGACCTTTCCAACGATATATTATAAGCCCAATTCCGATGAATATTGAGGAAGTTATGGCCAATTTACTAAACTGGGTCCGGTTTGAGCTTTATGTACGACCCAATGATCTAGGGGAGGGCCTAATATGATTTATCATTCCTAATGCAATTAGGAATGGTTTTAGTCTTCTAGAATCTTCTAGAAGGTTCTTTTCATTCCTAATTCAATTAGCATTGATAAGTTGACTTTGTTGACTTTTCAGAGTTTTAATCAGGATCAAATAGCATTTTCGAAGAAATTATATTATTTTATCTTCCAGTACGGTAAACTTATCAGATTTTCGAAAACGCGTTGGAATTAAGACTGGCGTCCAACTCCAGGCCTTGGCGCCTGGAACCAGGCTTGGCGCCAGGCGCTAGCCATTGGTGCCTGGCGCCAGCTAGCCAGGGTTGGCGCCAATCCTGTTTTGCGATCTTCAGACTCTGTTTTGTTAAATTATCTTTTTTGGCTGATTTTCTCTATAAATATCGTATCAAAAACTCCGTTTTCATTCACGAATTCTCATAAACAATTAGTTTTAATTAGCTTTCATCAACAATCATTAATTCTTTAGCATTCTTTCTTTCTTGCTTTTTCATACAAAATTCCGCATTCACAAGATCTAGAAACACCTAGCCATATTCGAAGTTGCCTTCGCCCTAGACGTGAAAGGTTTTAATTTCTGAGGGTTTGGTCCCAAATCTCTCTTTCAATTATTTAATTTAATTGTTTTGATTATTATTTTCCTTGAAGTTACTAACGCGTGTATTTTGTTATTAGAAAGAGGTACGAGGCATCAAAGTAAGTACTTTAATTGATTAATTGATATTATAATCATGTTTATATTTATTATGATATTCCTAGTATCATGTCTAGGGTAATTTTAATATTAAATATGATTGCTATGATGCCTTTTATTCTCTTCCTAATATTTATGATTGTTAGTATCATGTTAGGGCTAAAGATTTGATTTTTATTGCTTAGTGACATGCTAGGGTTTGTTATTAATCTTGTTAGTATCATGCCTAGGATCTTGCTATTATTATTATGCTTTAACATGATTCATGACTGTTTTTATAATTGTTTTGTTATGATTATATTTATGGTTATCACGATTATAATTATTATTTTTATGATATTTATTATTTATTATGTTGCTTGATGCTCATTCTTTATTGCTTGATCGCCTTTATTGCATGTTAAAGGGAATTTGGTACTTGTAATCACGCTTAATAAGATATTAATAATCTTGTTTAGGGTTAATGTGATTATAATTCAAGTGATCGCCAATAATAGTTTATATGTGCATTAAATTCAACCAACATAGATTAAACAGGTTTAGGTTTAAACCTATTGATTGCATGTTAGTCAGAAAGCGCACATGAATACGAGCAGAATAAAGTAGAGGCCTATTATTAGGGCAGGTTTAATCTTTTTTAAGTTGGATTTGTACCATCATCCCCGAACCCTTATTTGGTTCATGACCTTATGGAGTTGACGATCTCTTGGATCGTTAAGGGGTGTAACCTTCACCTCGTGATGGTTTACAAGTTCCTAAAAAACTTGTTGGCAACTCTTTTGCTCTATCTTCTTCCCTTTTGGACGCCACCGTACTTTAGTGTATGATCACAGTGGGGTTCGAGCTAGTGGGATTAAGGCTTGAAATTATTCCCTACACAAACCCATTAGCATAGAAACATCGAGCAAAACTTTTTACGCTCTTCAGCAACTTCGACAGCACTAAAGAGCACCAGTCATACTCAACTGCCTCCATAACACAGCTTATTGCAGGTAGTAGGTCAGACGCAAGCCGGGGTGACTAAGTGGGACACAACACCATCTCTAAAGCAATTATCAAGAACAACGTCTTGAATTCTTCTTCCTCTCCAGCATCGAAGTACCCCTCCAAGCGACTCATCATATCTGAACTTAATGGTATGCCTACAGACGTGTAGATCTGACCAGACTGTCCCCCAGACTTGGACTCCCACAATTTACCATACTTCAAAATTATATTCTGAACCTTTACACGTTCATGATGGGTCATGGTTTTTGTACAAGGAACAGTCCTAGAACCCATTGGTATCCCTAGTACCCACCTAACCTGATTCTTTGAAAACTTAAAATCTATACCGTTGGGACTTCTAAACATTTCACCAATTGGATCCATCCGTGTCATGACCCAATATGCCAATTATCTTGGTAAATGCATATCTAAAGCAAGATGTAAAAGACTACCAAATCCCATCTCACAAACCCAACGTCTTCTCCTATCATCAAATTTCTGACATATGCGCCCAAATGACTCGATGCGGCAACCCATGTTAGGAGGCTGCCAATGAAATCACATTAATAAAGTTAATGTTCCTCTCCTAGACCCACTGACCACTTAATCAGGAAGCAAACTTACCCGACTTGATGCCTTGGTATGTTCAGCCATCACCTCCGCTCTACCTTTGACAGTCCCTCCATAACATAATCTGTCATCCTAATCACACAAAAAAACAGTATACTTAGTTCATTCGTAAACATTAATCATGCAAAAACACAGTGAGAACAATCTTAGATTGAGTATTGTAGTACCTTAAACAATTCTGGATACAAATGCATGGTCTTCTGCTCACATACCTTACGCTTCTTATTGAGCCCATACCCCTCTTCAACATCTTCAACCACAGCCCCAATCTTCATCCCAAAACCCCTCACCATTGTACGTTTATTCTTACCATTACCCGCTGACATTTTGATAATCCTGTCCGAAGAACGATTATATCAAATTTGCTGCCACAAAACTCAATCTACCCACAAACAATTAATGACTGCATAATTCACCTCATTTAATTAACACAATATCACATAGATATAATGAGTAATGAGCACCAGTGAATGCATAATTCAACTCATTCCATCAAATGAACATTACAATACAACATAAATCACATCATTCAGTCAACTGAACAGTCCACCATAACACAATATAACATATATAGAAAGAATAATGAGCACCAATGAATCAATAATTCACCTAATTTAACACAATATCACATAGATAGAACGAATAATAGTCACTAATGAATGCACAATTCACCTCATTCAATCAAATCAAATGAACATCCCAACAGCGTAATTCACCCCATTCACCGAACATCAACATTTCCAATATTTAATAGCAGCATAATCGCAATAATTCCATTATTTGATTCCGGACAAATTAATACCTTTTGTAGCTTTGGTTCTGCATCTGCAACCCTAACAAATCCTGTAACTGCAACCCTAATTCTGTCAATTGAAACAATCATCGAAAATCGACCCTCAACCCTACAACATTCGAAGAAACAAGAACCAAGCGCCCAGTACGAATTGAGAAAAAACAAGCCAGTTCAAATTGAGAAAAAACAAGAAGCCAGTTCGAATTGAAATCAGAAAATTGAAATCAAAAAATTGAAATAGAATTCAGTGAGAACCTGGATACAATGTTTCCGCCCAAATTGGAGATTCTCCTCTTCGTCTTCGACTTCAATTCGGCAGTGAGAAAAAGTTTGAAATTCAGGTCGCCCAGATTCGAACTTGTATTTTTACCCATGAATTCGCCCAGTTTCGAATTCAAATCTCCGTCGAAGAATAACGGCGTATGCCAGCAAGTATAACAGCTGGCAAACGAATTCTAAACACGTAAGATTAATTGGGCCAGCTCAGTCGTCCAACAAGTGACTTATAATGGGCGAAATTTTGTTTGTACCCCTATGAGAAACAAGCCCTGTTTCTCACGGTGAGAAACAGGGAATTTGCCGTATTTATATGCTAATTTAATGAAGAAAAGGAGAACTATTCAAGTTATGCTAATGAATTGAATAAAGCTGTGAAAACTCATTGACGATACCAAATTAAAGCCAAGATGTTTTTCAATCACAACTCCAACCAATTAACTACATTTTTTTAACACAGTTGGGTTATAGACACATTGATTGTGCTGAAATTTATGGAAATCAAAAAGAGGTAATGATATACGTACTCCTTTGTCACTTAACTGTTTTTTTTTTTAAGCCACGTTACTCCGTCCCATTATTCAAGAGTTTATAAATTATAATGCCTTAAAACATTTTGTCAATTACATTACTAGATTGGAGTTGTTTTAAAGGAGCTATTTGAAAATGGAGTAGTCAAGCGAGATGAGTTATATATTTATCACTTCCAAACTATGGTGAGTATTGGAACAAAGTCTACGTACGTCGTCGTTGCTTATTAGTTTATTATGTTAAGAGCTGATATGTGATATGATGATATAGGAACTTTGATCATGAGCCGGAAGATGTACCAAAAGCACTATCAAAAACTTTGAGTGATCTTCAACTTGACTACTTGGATCTATACCTTGTGAGTGTGTTACTGTTATGTTTTACTCATTCATTTAATATTGAATGAATATACTATACATGTTAGTCTTAATTGCTATCACCTATACTTGAAGATCCACTGGCCAGTAAAGGAGAAGAGAGGATTGCATCATACCAACCCAGAGAGATATCTTCCAACTGATATACCAACCACATGGAAGGCAATGGAGTCGCTGTATGACTCAGGCAAGGTTCGCGCTATTGGAGTAAGTAATTTTTCTGTCAAGAAACTAGATGATCTTTTCAAAGTTGCTCGTGTTCCTCCGGCTGTGAACCAAGTAGAATGTCACCCTATTTGGCAACAACCAAAGCTGCATGAATTTTGTAGATCAAGGAATGTGCATCTATCTGTAAGTAGTCATCCTTTCAATACATTTGTAATGCTGTAAACATGCTGCTCTTTGTTAAAACTTGCTTTTTATAGGAATTTAAATTTTCTTTGGTTAGGGTTATTCACCATTGGGGTCTAAAGAGAACAAGAAAGATGTTCTTGAAAATGAAGTTGTCAAACTGGTTGCACTTGAACTGAACAAGTCTCCTGCACAAGTAGCTCTTCGTTGGGGGCTTGAAATGTCTCACAGCGTATTGCCTAAAACCTCTACTGAAGCAAGATTGAAAAAGAACTTACAAGTGATGAATTGGTCCATTCCTGTAAATTTGCTCAGTAAATTTGCTGATATTAAGAAGGCAAGAATATGAGTATTCTATTGCATTTCATAATCTATCATGTATTATATTAAGTCTACTTGATGCATGTTTTGAGTTAAATCTTGGTGTGGATGCAGGAAAAGTTTGATAAAGCAGAGGGAATGGTGCATAAGGCCTCTGCTGGGTATAAAACTATTGAAGAACTTTGGGATGAGGAATTTTAAATTTTCCTTTGTGAAGGATAAAAGTTATCAAAATTTATGTTTAGGTGTGTATGAAAAAAAGTATAATAATCTTTTGGGGCTTTGGCCATATTGTCAATGTCAAGAATAACGTATAAAGTTCTACAAAATTAAACCATGCAATTTTAACTTGTAAAATGTATAAGGTTCTATGATAACCTTAAGTTTTGAACTATTCCATCTCTATTTCTCTTGGGTAGCTAAAAGTATGCCTAGCTAACAGTATTATCAGTGAAGGAGAAGGACTTGAGAGATTGAACTGCAAAGCCAGCATTGTCAATTATCATCATCGTATCATCGAGGAGTATCAAGGTCAGTGTTGACTTCATTTTCGCTCCCCTTCCCTACCTAGCTAGTAGCTAGGGGCTTTCTCATTTACATCAGGTTCGGATTGAATTGAATTGATCTTATTTAGAATCCAAGTACTAAAATAATCGAAATATAAACGAGTAAATTTGCAAATATGGAATGTTCTTATGTTGTGCAGGTTATCCTTCTATTGCACATTTGCACGGATTCTTGTTGAAGTAAAATGTCTATATTATGTTTTAAAGACTTGTATTGTATTGGTATTGTGAGCTTGGACCAATTTTATTTCTAACTAAATTGAATTTAGCCTTAAGGGCCTGTTCATATTTACTGAACTGAGCTGAACTAAACTGAACTGATTGGAGCTGAAATAAACTGAACTGAAAAATTAAAATGCATAAAACTGAACTGAACTAAACTGAACTGAACTGATTAGAGATGAACTGAACTGAACTGAACTGAAAATAAGTAAATATGAACAGGCCCTAAATCCTTAATTCAAACTTCCAAACTAAAATTTGAATAGACACCCCTAAGATATATTGTATTAATTAGACTCAAAAGTATGGATTTTCTGTTTTTGGTTTAGGTTTTAATATGCAAAGTTGATGTTATGGAATCCAATTCCGATATTCGTTTGTATTAAATATTACCGAGTATATTATAATAATAATTGTCGTAGATTAAGATATATATTATAGGGTATATTTTGTATCTTTATTGCATTCGATTTACTATCATAATTAGAACTAGTCTTGTAAACTCTCTCTATATATTGATCAATGGTGAATACTCCTATTTGAATCACCGGTTTAGGGTGACGTTGTTATAGATTGGACCGGTCCTTTTAACATAGGCCCAATATCTACCCAGCTTAAAAGTAAAGTTGATCCACTTGGTCATAACGTTTTGTGATAGAAATATAGAATCCGTGAGCTGATAGTAGGACTCATGTAGTCATGTTCACTAGTAATGTGAATGATTTTTTTCTAACATGTATGGACCACTCTTAAATTAAGATTATGTTAAATTCACTTAATATGAAATAATAACATCTACTCCGTATGTGATATGAGTTTTATTGGTACCGTCTAACACGTTGTCAGATCTAAATTTTATGTTCAACTAATTTATAATTGCAGCTTCACTTTTTTTTAGCGATCATATTTAAATAAATACTTTATTTATGTGAGTTTATACAATCATCACATGTGAGTTTATGTTCTTACTTGCAGATATATCCTAATGAAAAAAAAAATACTAAATGAAAATAAACTTGATCCCAATTGACTTTATTATGATTTGTATAACTCCATCTCTAAATGACACATTATGATAAAGAAGATATAATTAAACTTTTAATTGAGTCAGTAGTCTATAAACTTGTGTTATAGACTATTAGACTTGTAGTGTTATACTAGTCACGTGCTTCATTTCCTTTAATTTATCAACTCCCTTTTCTCTCCATTTTCCAACTTCTACCATTTTCTCTACGCCTACTCTCATTATATTATTGCATCATACTACCTCAAGTCTAAATTATTCACAACTTTGGGGTATAATAGAGCATCAACACTCGTGGTATAATTTTATTATTTTGTTGCCATATATAATAGAGCATCAACACTCGTGGTTAATATCACTAGTTATCCAACGTTATTTTTTTGTTGCCATATATAATAGAGCATCAACACTCGTGGTATAATTTTATACCACGGTGTAAATATTCATCAAAAAGTTGCAAATTTTTACTATCTTGGTGGCATAAAACTATAGTATATACCATCCCATGGTAAACTTTAGCTTCGTTCCACGTGAAACATGAACCAACCAGGTCACGCCATGTGGCCTAGTTGTCATACATCTTTTATTTATTTTTTTCAATTGCATTTTAAGAAAAAATTATAAAGTCAAAATTATGAAAAAATTACCATTGTTCATAATTTTTCAAGACATACACATAGACACCCATATTAATATAGTTTTATATATTTTTGAAATTCACTTTTTTCTACCTAAATTGCTTATTTTTATTTAATTAACTTTATAAATATTAATTAGTTATTTTCAACATAAAACAAAATATAATTATAATTTAATTAAGTGTATAATTCATACATATAGGAGAGAGAAAGTATGTTGTTAAACTTTTATTATACCATGGGTGGGGTGATTTTTGGAGAAAGTATATTGTATTGTGGTATAGATGATGTGGAGGAGTGAGAAAGTGGTAGAGAGAGAGGGGTGGTATAAATTTTATACCATGAGTGATGATGGTCTTAGCTTAATCGGATCGAAAAAGCTTGTGTGTACCTAGTCCATTATAATATTATTTTGAATTTCAGGGTTATACACATGTAACTAGATCTGACAATTCTAACCCAGACCCGATGACACTACCCGAATGACCCAACCCATGACCTGAAATTGACCCAATAACATCAACTCATACCTGACCCAAAAATGGAGTTGACCTGACACAAACTTGAACTAAACAAACTCGATACCCAAAATTAACCCGAACAGACCTAATATCGAAATGTCCTGAACTAAAATTACTTTATAATTAAACTAATAATGTTTGGTGCCAAAAATAACTCAAATTGATCATCTTCAACCGTAGTCAAGCTCATAATCCGAAATGATAGTTCTTATTATAACAATAACAAAATATAAAATTATTGATTTGAGTTTGATCTACAAATGAAACAACCAAAACATGACCTGGCCTGGCCTGATTTTGACCCAACTTAAATATGACCCAAACATACTTGACCCGAAAATGGCCTAACCCGTATTGAAATGAACCGACCCGAACTCGACCCGATACCTGACCCGAATCATACCTGAAACCCGAAATGACCCAACCTAAATGTTACCTGACCCAACCTGAAATTCAATGACCCATTTGCCAAGTCTACATGTAACAGACGATACTCCTTACAATTAGGAGTATTAAACATAGTGATCCTAATTTTAAATTAGTAACCTTATTTTTAACATAATAACCTTTATTCAAACTTTCCCTCAAAAAAAAAAAAAAAAAAAAAAAAACCTTTATTAAAACTTGTGTGATATTAAAGCATTGTTTGTAATTAGTCTCCCTGGTACAAAAGCACTTTGGAAAATTTTCACACTATGAAGAAAAGGAGTGGGCCGAGTATTTCACATCTCCTTTTTGCTGATGACAATTTTCTTTTTGCAAGAGCCAACCGACGAGAATGCTTAAAAATAGATGAAATTCTCAACACATATGAAGTAGCTTCCGGACATAAAATTAATTATGAGAAATCGGAGGTCTCTTTTAGCAAAGGCGTATGTGAGTTGAAGCAAGAGGAACTTGTTGAACTTTTAGGGATGAAAAAGGTGGAGGCACATGTGAAGTATTTGGGGATTCCGACGATTATTGGAAGGTCAAAGAGGGAATATTGTAATGCTTTGAAGGATAGACTTTGGAAAAAGTTGAAAGGGTGAAAGGGTGGAAAGAGAAACTTTTGTCAAGAGCAGGCAAAGAGGTGATCATCAAATCGGTTATCCAAGCCATTCCAACCTATTTGATGGGAGTTTACAAAATTCCAATTACTGTCATGATTTTTGTCATTGATGAGATTCGTTCCATGACTGCAAGGTCCTGGTGGGGAAGTTTGGATCAAAAGAAAGTGGTTCACTGTATTAATTAAGTGGGATGTGCTTTGTTCTCCTAAATGCTTGGGGGTGAATGGGGTTGAGATATGGGGTTTTTTTTAATGTAGCTCTACTTGGGAAACAAGCTTGGAGACTTTTGAAGCACCCTTCTTCATTATTTGGTAGAGTCATGGCACACAAATATTACCCGAAATCTGATTTGTTGGGGGTCCTATCTTGGTTAGTTCAGAAGTTATTCCTGGTCGAGAATCTGGATTTCAAAGTCTATCTTGAGAGATGGGTTGATTTGGAAGGTGGGCAATGGTGAGAGCATTGATATTTGGGGTGATGCTTGGGTGGCTGACAAACATGACAGTAATAATATTTCTTCGACTGTTATCCCTGGAATTTCCAAAGGTTAGAGACTTGATTTGTAATACCCGTATATTTTGTGATTATAAAGTATAAAATACAAATCAGAGTTTGTGTATAATTTAAATTGTACTCCCTCCATTTTTAAATACTTGCTCCATTTATCCATGCGCGGAGTTTTAGGAGAAATTGGATAAAGTAATAAAATATAGAGGTAGTGGGGTAGTTGAGAATATAAAAATTGTAAAAAACAAAAGTAGTGGAAGAATAGGAGGAGAGAAGGTATTATGTTGGGTCCACCTAGTGTGTGAAATTAATTAAATTTTGTAAAAGCTTTCCAAAAAAGGAAATGGAGTAAGTATTTAAAAACGGCCGGAAAAAGAAAGTGGAGCAAGTATTTAAAAACAGAGTGAGTATGAGAGTTTGATAGTGAGATTAGAGAGTGAAATGTGAGTGTCGTGGAGTGAGTCGTGAACTTATATACTAGGGGTAAAAATGGAAATCCTTTGTAAAAATGCGAACGTTCCCTTGTAAAATGAGAGCAACGTTTAACAACTCCCTTTAAATGTTGTTAAAAAAAAATAGAATCCTTACCCTATAAAAGTCGGGGAGCACAAATTAGAATTGCTCAAAGGTTGGAATCCTTATGAACAGTGGCCGGACGATTTCACAATTATTTTGCAGTGAAAAAGACAAAACTCACATTCACCGGTACACATCTCTTTCCTCTCTCATCCTTCATCACACAAAGTCACAGACAAACTTCTCTGTTCTCTCTCCTCTTCTCAATCTCGTCCTTCTTCCTTATCTCACCGACGACACTCATGAAGAACACAACCACAGCCGCCCATAATTGCTTAGAGAAGGAATTCTTCTCCCAATTCTGTCTGATTTCTCATCAACTCTTCCGATGATGTCGACCTCAATCTTCTTCCTAATGGTGGCGAGTGATCTTTAATTCTGGAAGTATCTCACCATGCTCATCTTTCTCTGTCTGTCTCTCTTTCATGCGATCCCTCACAAGGTGGATATGTAATGAGTAATTAACTCAATTTGTTTGTAATTTTACCCCATTTCAATCCCTAATTTCGTTCTCTATTTTCTAGGGTTTATCTCAGATCCTCTGATTTTGATTTTTCTTTTTCCTTTTTATCTTCTTGTTTTTTAGGTTGATGAGCTTCGAAAACAGTTCGAGGTTACACAAAATTCTGGTTGAGTGCAGAGACGGCGCGTGAGAAGAAAAACTTTATCAGTTGATGCAGAAAGGATACGACTGCAGATGCAGTTGTGGTCGGAATTACTGTTCTTCACTCACTTCACCTTTTCCCAGTTCATATAGCCAACCACTAAGAGGAAGAAGTAAAAAAAAGAGTATGACTTATCACAAAGCTCAAACTTTCGTAGTCTCTTATCACTACTAATGTCTTCTTTGTTTACTGTGATCCATAAATTTTGAAATTCATTCTAATTTCTGCATTTCACCCCCCCCCCAAACCCTTTTTTGTAAATGTGATTGATCTTAATTTTGTATTTAGTGAGAATTTGGGGAGACGAGTAGTCAAATTTTAAAATATATTTAATAGATGATTTTTATTAGTAGGACTTTTTGTTGGGTTTAATCTTAAATTCAATTTTGGATGTTTATTTTCCAAAGTGAAGTTTTTGGTTGGATACAAGTAGTGAAGTTGACTATGGCAGATGTAATGTTAAACAGTATAGTAATGACAATTTGTGTAGAAATTCTCTGATAGTGATTAATTAATAATCCTTGTTATTGGGGTTCTTATATCATATATGCTGAAGTGCTCTTAAATTCTTTGAAAATTGCCGAAACCATTGTTCATAGGCTATTACTTCATGTATTAAAGTGTTAAAACTATTCTTCAAAAATAGCTGAGGGCATTTCACATGCGTTGTATTGCAATGTCAGTGAAGTCAATGAGGAGAGAGAGAATTTGTTGAGGCAATAAGAAAGGGAAGAAGGTGATGATAAAAGTGTACTATCAGATTTTTATTTATTTGCTAATGTGAGATATTGTTAGAAATTTGTCTAGCATACGATTGAGGGCTTAAATTTAATGGACCTCATTTGGATCATTGGGCGAATGTTGACTTTAATTAACTATAAAAAGTTATGGAGTAAGAAAGTAAAATGCTTACGTACTTAGAGATAAAATAGATGTGTCTTAGTCAAATATTATCAAGTAGACATCTTTCACAACTATCATCAATATCACAGAAATTTAGGTCACTATAGAAAAGTTTCAGGGTTATATCAATAGGAGTAGTGATAGACCACTACCAGTTGGGCCCATACCAGGGGCAAAAATGTAATTTCACGTAAAACTTACCCATGTTGTAAAAATGGAGTCTCTCTCCTCTCAATAAAAGTATATAAATTATGAATAACAGTATAAAAACCAATAATAACAGTATACAAACCAATAATAACAGTATAGAAATTAATAATAACCGAGCACCGACAAAAAACTACCGGCGTCAATTTCGACCGAACTCAGCGATTTCCAGCATAGAACTCACCGTTTTTAATGGCTAGAGCCATAAGTTTGTGTCTCTTGTTTTTGGGTTATGTTTTTTTGGGTGATTTCCGGTGATTTTTAATGGAGGTAGTTGCATGTTTTTGGATTTCGACCAAGGTAGTAGCCGGTGGGGTGGGCTTCTTGTTGTCGGAGGTGAAGGTGCGGTGGGCGGAGGTTTGGCCGGCAATGGGAGCTATCCATGGAGGTGGGGAAAAGGGTTTAAGGAAGGAAGAAGATGAAGAGGAAAGGGGAAAAAAAAAAGGAAAAAGAAAAAAAAATTGTGGTATTGGGTAGTATTACCCATACCATGGTAGTGGGTAATACTTACTCATATCAATAGCCATCTACACTATTTCTTGGAGATTAATGTGAAGAGGTGTGGAGGAGAGTTAAGGGTAAAGACTAGATAATATTGTCAGTATTATAGGACATCTCTTTATCTCATCTTCTAATTGAGTGATGTCCCAATGGTTTCTTTATTAATGGGCTATTTTCATTTCATCACAATCTCTCTTTGACATCATATGCAATTGGGAATTAGATATTGTTGTAGCTTAATCATATGCCTTTGTCCATTATTGAAGGTTAGAGACAACAAAGGCTGGGAAAGTGGGAATATTAAATTGAATAAAAGGAAGACGAAAGAGTGAAGAATAGAAAAGATATGAAATATATTATGCTGTTCTCTATCCAATTACTCAATATTTTAGTGTTGTGACATATCTTTTGAGGTCCTTGATAAAAGTAAACACCACACTACAGCTGCTGGTTGTATAGTTAACTTGTATAAGTTATGGGATAGAAAAGATAGATTAACACAATAGTGTGAGGACATTCAGTTTTGAAGACATACATAACTGAAAATCTGGATCTTTTATATTCCAGAGTTACATCCAACCATCCAGTAATTTGTCCCCAGACTAGGATATATATACTAAAAGTGCTTTTTAAAGTTGTTGCTATTGTATGCCTCTGTTCCAATATAATACTCCTTAGGAGGGATGTGTTCTGGTAGTTTAAGTTGTATTGGTTGCATGATAAAGTAGGAATGATAAGTGATTTGTGTATTAATTTAATGATAGAACATCCTTCTTAGAGTTTTTTTTTTTTTTTTTTTTTTTTTTTTTTTTTTTTTTTTTATAATTTATCATATGCTGGTTTCACAAGCTACAAGCTAAGTTTGAGCATTTCATATTTTATACATGGGTTTTTCATACACGGAAACGAGCTAAAAAATGATTTTGGGGTGCATCCTATGCATGGTACACCCTGTTGTATATTAGACATCTAAGAAAATCTAGCCCCATCATGACACTTATCAAAGGGTACAATATTTTACTTTAAGTAATTTAGCAACAAGTGAAGGGTAAAAATGATACCCCCTAAAACTGGTTGTTTTTTTAGGTTGTCATATCAATATATAATGACAAGTTCATGCAATAGTTTTAAAGCTTTGATTTAAGTAGCAGCTTTGTTCTGTGATGTACCTTTTTTTACCCACTTCCCCTGGTTTCGCATACATTTGGTATATGAAGCAAAACTTCTTGCTTTCTGGAATTTTGAGACAAATAGCTCCTTAGTTTTTCTACTGTATACTAGCCAAATGCAGTGATTGAGGGTGAAGGATTCAGTTTTTGGATGTTAAGTTATCTAAGCGGAGTTGTTCGTCTTCATATCTTCTCTATTATCATTGATGTTTGTCTCGGAGTTTTTTTTTTATCATGCTAGACAATTTTCAGGGTCAATTTGTGATGTTCTTTGTTTCAATAAGATCAAAGGGCATTGCCTTACTTAAAGCAGCTTTAATCTCATCCTCTCCTTGATCTCATATCTTTTAGAATGGCAATTGCTACTTGATTTAAGGCATCATTAAAAAAATTTCCAGAAACCATTAGGGAAAATTTCTACTTTTGTCAATCTAGAAGAACACTAGGTAGAGATAAGGTATAAAACAAGCTGATTATAGGCATTATTGTCACGTATAAAAGTTAGTTTTAGGATTAACTAGGTCATGTCAATTCAAGAAAAAGGGTCATCAATATCTGAGCCGTCACTTCAGGATAAAGCTCTTGAAAGAAATCAAGGAATCCTGGGAGCAACTGGAGAAACAAAGACAATAGTGCAATGAACTTGAGGTGAGTACTGACTTGGGAGTTAAAATTCAAGGATTGAAATGTAATGTGTGAATATTTGTTTTTACTTGAGATAATTTAATCTGTAATAGAAAGGAAAAAATAGATGAGAAATTTTTACTACAAGATATAAAAATTACCTCGATACTATTGACATTGTAGCTCTTCTTTGGTTTTTGGGGTTGCATTTCAGGTTAAGCTCGAAAAGGAAGAAATCATGTTTAGAAGTTTCCTGACCATGTGGTTTGGAGAAAGTACGACAAATAATGTTAGAAGAATTTTTTTATAAGGCTCGTCAATCAGCTACTTGCATTGTGTGATTGTGTCATGCATGCTCTTTGACAAATTTCACTCTATTATCCATGTATAGTCATACACAGTATTTTTTAAAGTATGGTTTTTTTAAAAGTGATAGTGCTAAAGTGATTATGTAAAAATGTAAAATTACATTGAAAAAAGGAAGTGTTCTGTTACAAGCTTATATATTTGTGATTTTGTGGTAATTTTTTTGTGTTTTATATTAAATGTTTTATTTGGAAGTTATTGTTCTAGAACTTTGAGTTAAATATCCATCTATGGCAAGGGATTACGTGATTATTACTATTATTAGAGAGAGAAAGTTCACTTAAAAAAATAAGAGTAATTAGCTTAGGAAAAGGTTCATTGGACCAATTAAGCTAATTACAATTTCTCAAGTTAAATTCTGAAGAAAGATCATTTGAGAGAGAGAAAGAGAGAGATTAATTACAAAATAACACATGAGGAGAGTGAGAAAGAGAAATAGAAAGAAAGAGAGAGAACATTTAAGAAAGATAATTTGAGAGAAACCAATTAAGAAAAATCCCTTGACAAAAAGAGGGGGACCACTTTTAAAAAATCACTTGTGAAAATAAGTAAGATTAGCTTAATAAAATTCTAAAAAGAAAGAGGAACCACTTAAGCAATATCACTTTAAGAAGAAAAAATCACTCAAGATAAAGAAAGATCACCCAAAGAAGAAATATCACTAAAAAAAAAGAATGATAACTTAAGAAAATCAGGGCAATTAGTTTAGGAGAAACTCAGGACAATTAGTTTATAGAGAAACTTAGGGCAATTAGTTTAGGAGAGGGAGAGAAAGAAACCATGAGTGAGAGAGACAACTTAAGGAAAGACCCATGACCTAAGAAATAGGACGATTAGCTTATGAAAACGTAATTATCTTAGGAAAAAGGCTTAATAAAATGCGAGAGAAAAAGAGACCACACAAAATATTAAGAAAATCAAGGCAATAATCTCAAGAGAGAAAAAGAGAAAGAAGTCACTTAAGAAAAATCATTTATGAAAGTAAGGTCAATTGCCTTTAGAGAGGTGAGAGACCAATTAAGAAAGATCACATACAAAAATCGAGGCAATTAGCTTAGAAGAGAGAGAGGGAGGGCACTTATAAGAAAGATCACTTAAGAAAATTAAGGCAATTAGATTAAGAAAAAACAATTATCCTAGAAAAAGGGTTACTAAAATGAGTGAGAGAGAGAGAGACCACTAAGGAAAAATCACTTAAGAAATCAAAATCAGGACAACTAGCTTAGGAAGCGAACTACTACAGGTTAGGAAGATTAATTACGAAAGATCACTTGAGAGAGAGAGAGAGTACTTAAGAAAAATCATTTGAGAGAGACCACTTTAAAAAGATCACTTAACAAAAAGAGGGAAATCACTTGAAATATTACTTATGAAAATAAGAAAAGTTAGCATAGGAAAAAGAGTTACTAAAATGCTAAAAAGAAAGAGAGACCACATAAGAAATATCATTGAAGAAGAAAAAACACTGAAGAAGAAAGAACACTAAAGAAAAGAAAGATAAGTTAGAAATCAAGGCAATTAGTTTAGGAGAGAAACTTAGGACAATTGGCTTAGGAGATGGAAAAAAAGAAATCATTAGTGAGAGAGACCACTTAAGAAACTTAGGACAATCACCTAAGAAAGTTAGGGCGATTAGTTTATGACAACGAAATTAGCTTAGGAAAAAGGCTTCATAAAATGCGAGAAAAAAAAAAAGACCACACAAAATAGATCACTTAAGAAAATCAAAAAAATTATCTTAATTTAAGAGAGAGAGAGAGAGAGAGATATATATAGAGAGAGAGAGAGAGAAAGAAAGCAACTGCTTAAGAAAGATCATCTATGAAAATAAGGTCAATTGGCTTTGAAGGGATGAGAGACCAATTAAGAAAGATCACATACAAAAATCAAGGCAATTAGCTTAGAAGTGAAGAGCGAGAGAGGGGTCACTTAAGAAAGATCACTTAAAAATTATGGCAATTAGCTTAAGAAAACACAATTAGCTTAGGAAAAGGCTTTCTAAAATGAGAGAGAGAGAGAGAGAGAGAGACCACTA
Organism: Chenopodium album; assembly: GCF_948465745.1. Lineage (NCBI taxonomy): Eukaryota > Viridiplantae > Streptophyta > Magnoliopsida > Caryophyllales > Amaranthaceae > Chenopodium > Chenopodium album. Next base: position 760,376 of record NC_137836.1, on the reverse strand, counting down.
AGGAAAAACCACTTAAGAAAATAACGGCAATTATAGTTTAGGAAGCGACCTATTAATAGACTAGAGAGACATAAGTCACTTACGAAAGATCATTGAGATATACTACTTAAAAAAGATCACTTAACATGAAAAAGGAGAGACAACTTAACAAAGACCACTTAAAAAAGAAATTAGCTTAGGAAAAAGAGTTACTAAATGCTAGAACGACATCAAGAGAGATACCACTTAAGAATTTTCAATAAAGAAGAAAGATCACTAAAAAAGAAATATCACTTAAGAAAAGAAAGATCGCATAAGAAAATCAAGAGACCACTTAAGAAATCACTTTAGATAATCGGGAAATTAGCTTAGGAGAGGGGCATGATAATCGGGAAAATCAATAGAAAAACTTCATTTTTTTCCCTTACCAAAAACATTATTATCAATTTTTTAAAACAATAACCATGCTCAATATTACTTTAGACACATGTGTAACTAGCACCCGAATATAAAATTTCTTTTTAAACTCATTATGTATTTGAAAAAAAAAAAAAAAAACCTCTCACATTGCCGCAGCTTTGGACAACAATCACCCCTAAAATTCCAATTAGTAACGCGCGCTTCCCTAGTAACAATAAAGCTGAAAATCTAATATATATAAATAAAGTAGGCATTTTTGGAAAGCATTCGGCGCGCCACATAAGAAAAGGTATTATTTTGACCAATGAAATTTTAGATTAATATTTTGTTTTAGAATTAAAAAATTCACTCGCCACCTAAGAAAAAGTGACGAATAAGATTTAAGAATTTTGCCAGCTAGGTAAAAATAACGAATAGTGAACAATTAAAATTTAAATTATTTAAAAAACTAATAATTATCTTTTTTACATATATGTATGTAAATCTTTGATCGTAAATATCTTTAATCTCCCCAACAAATATTATAAAAATTAGATATTAATAATGTACTCATCGAAACGAATAAAACTAAATCTCATATCACTATGTTATGAGACTAATATTTTTTGAAACATAACAAGTATATAAAAAAACGCATTTGCAAAGGACTTATTTTAACCAATAAATAAAATGATTTGCCATATATTTTACTGAAACTTGGTAGAAGCAACCGAACAATCTGAGGTTAGGGTTTCTATCCCAATCGAATTTTACTGAAACTTGGTTTGATTGATTTGAAAATACTTTGATATTCATAATCATATGAAAACAAACAGGTTTAATTGATTGCATATATATTTGTTTGTTTGATTGTTTACAGAGAAGAGAGATGGATGGTGATGAGACAGCATCCATCCCATGTCAGATCCAAGTCACTGGCCAGCATTTGATGTGCCTGAAATAGCACCACCAACTGTCAAAAGAGCTGCAGGCAGACCAGCTAAGCAGAGAAGGAGAGCATCTCATGAAGCAAGAAAAGGAAAGAGGCACAAGAACAACAAGTGCAGTCTTTGCAAGGAGTTGGGACACAATGCAAAAACCTGTAAGGCAAGAAAGGAAGCAGCAAAACAAGCAGAAAATGCAGCATCCAGTTCACAGCAAGGCAAAGGAAGAGGGAGGAAGAGAAAGGCTGACAGTTAGAATCCTTGAAGCTGCCATACATTATGTATAATTTTTTGGGGAAAACATTTCAAACTGGTGTCAGGTTTTTTTGGACAAAATGTTAACCACTTAGTTATTTTGCAACAAACTTGTTTATTACAACCATTGCAAAATCATGTAGCCCTAAATTTTTTGAAGACAAACAGCTACCAATTTATTTAAACAAAGTTTATGTTTACATTTTTACTATAGCTTTTAGAAGTGTGACTTGATTAGTATCTCCCTCAAACACTACATTTATATAAACAAAGTAGCTGTTACAAGTGTGCAAGGGTTATTTTTTTAAAAAAATATTACCGTTACAAAAAAATGGGTAAGTAGTGAAATAAATTTTAAATAATGGTATATGGTGAAATAATTTTTAACAGTAGTGGTATATGGTGAATTGGTAAATTCCCTCAAACGGCAGACTAACGGCAGTTAAGGAAAAAGGCATTTCGTGTTAATGTACAATAACTGAGTGGTAACAAGGTGTATTACAAAGTTTTTGGTGGTATACGGTGAATTAAGTTTAAACTCAGTGGTATTTGGTGAAAAATCCGTTATCTTTTTTACATATATGGATGTAAATCTTTGATCGTAAATATCTTTAATCTCCCCAGCAAATATTATAAAAATTAGATATTAATAATGTACTCATCGAAACGAATAAAACTAAATCTCATATCACTATGTTTTTCCTTACATATAGAGAGAAATTTAGAAGATTCCCCTAATTTTTTTAATAGTTAAAAGATTCTAGATGAGACTAATATTTTTGAAACATAACAAGTATATAAAAAAACGCATTTGCAAAGGACTTATTTTAACCAATAAATAAAATGATTTGCCATATATTTTTTAAAAAATTAAATTGTCACTTAAGCAAAATTAAAGAATGAGGTTTGAGATTTTAAATTCAAGCGCCACGTAAAATAAATAAACCTACAAAAGATAAATTTAGTCTTAAAATTAAAAAAAAAAAAAAAATTTAAATTCAAACGCCCTGTCAAATCTTAGGCAAAGAAAAAGCAAGTAGAAGCAACCGAACAATCTGAGGTTAGGGTTTCTATCCCAATCGAATTTTACTGAAACTTGGTTTGATTGATTTGAAAATACTTTGATATCCATAATCATATGAAAACAATTGATTGCATATATATTTGTTTGTTTGATTGTTTACAGAGAAGAGAGATGGATGGTTTGATTGATTTGAAAATACTTTGATATCCATAATCATATGAAAACAATTGATTGCATATATATTTGTTTGTTTGATTGTTTACAGAGAAGAGAGATGGATGGTTTGATTGATTTGAAAATACTTTGATATCCATAATCATATGAAAACAATTGATTGCATATATATTTGTTTGTTTGATTGTTTACAGAGAAGAGAGATGGATGGTGATGAGACAGCATCGAAACATTCGCTTGAATCAATATTTAGCAGCTTCATTGATAATGAGGAGGATTCAAAGCAAAAGAAATATAAGAAATCAGGGTTTGAGGAGTTTGAAGGGGCATGGGAAGACAGGGTTGAACCGTTGTTGAGTTGTATGAATGAGATGGAGCATCTGTATCGAAGGACCGGCGAAGTTGCTTTGAATGATCTCAAGGGTAAACGATACCTTCTCTTTGTTTGCATATACTTTCATCCCCAATCCGACATCGAATTCGAATTCGAATACTACTATCCCCAAGATTTCATTCCTGCGTGTCATGATCTCTATTCTTATAGAGATGATTTCGAGATTGTTTTGGTTAATCCTACTGACACCAATCCTGACTATCCTTTCTTCTTTATGTACCCTCTCCGTCACTTTCCTATGTCCTCAATTGTCGTCCCATTCGATGACTATTACCGTCGTTCCTCAATACACCAACTCCTTGACCCTGTTAATTCTGGTTTAGGTTTTGATTTTAAGTGCCTCTTTCTCGATGTTGCTCATAAAACAATGCTCGTTGGAGAACCCAATTCCATGTCTTCTTTAGTAGCTCATCTCAAGGAACTTGTGCACAATACCTCATTCGACGCCTTACATTCTTATCAAAGGCTGTTGAAAAATATGTGGCCTGTCAACTCTTGCCTTCCACCAGTGACATGACCTATAGCTAGGATCGATTTTTGAATGTGTCAAACCCGAATACTCTCATGATATCAATGCCATGGTTTCTCAGTTATCTCCTATTCAGATTGGCCAGAGTTTGGATGTTAAGATGCTCTTGTCCGCTGGTTCAAATGAGCTTGGTTACCTTGTTCGAAAAGACGGTCAGCAAGTGGAAATTGGCAAGGCGATTCAGGACAAATACTTGATGATTTGTTGTTTTCATGCTCCTTTCTTCCGTAGAGATTGGGATTCAGTGGGGGTTCAGTCTCTACTAAATACATATTTCGAACTTTATGCTTTGGGTGTGGATTTTGAGATGGTAGTGGTTGTAAAGATGAAGAAACTAGCTGATTACAAGCAGGTTTTCGATCATTTCTTGTCGGCTTTCCCCCCTTCTTGTTTTGTAATACCGTTTGAGGACTTGAAGCGTCGAGATTTTATATGCAACTACCTTCAACTCGATTATCTTCAATGCCTGATTTTGGATAAGAAGGGTACGGATATGAAGAAGAACATTCTACTTCATGGAAATAGGTTTGTGCATGATTATGGAGCCGATGCCTTTCCCTTCACTGATGAGAAGCTGCAGGAACTTAAAGCAGATGAAGAACCGAGATGGAAAACTTGTTCCACTAACAACCTTGTGGGACTTTTGAGGTGCAAACTGTCTGATGTTCTAAAAAAGACCAATGCAGAAGATGGTTGTGGCACGGTGACTATCTCAGACCTCAATAACAAGGATTTTGTTGGGTTGTTCTTGTGTGTCAAAGGAGATCTCATTCCCAAGCTCAAGGAGGTATATCAACACTGCAAAACTCACCACAAGTCATTTGAAATTTTGCTGGTCTACATGCCCACGCAAGACTCTATTGACCCACAAAATTACAAGTTGTTTGTTGATAATCAGTTGCAGAAGCACAATTTATCCTTGTGGTATATGCCCTTTGATAATTCTGTAAGCCGCAAGCTCTATCGACTTGTTTGCCCCTTAGAAGATGAGCTTATCATTTTGGGAACCCAGGATGGATCTATTGATCCTTATGGCCGAGAAGTATTGATCACTTTTGGAATTAATGCTTATCCATTTACTAGAAAGGAACTAGTCCAGCGGGAAGTAAACAAGTTCAAAGAACTCACCTTGGAGACATTGCTGGTGTATGAGTCACAGAGTTACCTTCTTAAAGGAAACACAAAGATTCCTGTGGCAGATTTGAGGGGCAAGAATGTACTTCTTTGGATGAGCTCTCTTTCTCCCAGTAATATTTCTTTCTATCATAAACTATTATTATGGTACAAAAACAATCGGACAAAGAGTCCTGATTTTGAAGTGGTATTTGTTCGCAAACATAATTCTGCTGCAATGGATGATGATTTAGAACTGTCTGAAGTAATGCCATGGTTGGTATGCCCGTTTATCGCTGACCACTCAGCTTCCATAGAGAAGAAACTATTTCCACATGGGGGCATGCGTGGTTATGATGCCCTTGTTGAGTTTGGAACAGATGGCCTGGTTTGTTCGTTTACAGCTGATAAAGAACTTCTAGATATTGGTGTTGATGAATCTGGAAAAATTCCATTTGGTCGTTCTAATCTGCGCCGCAGTGCAATTAAGAATCTTCGTGGCCCCCATTATATGCTCATGAGTGATTATACAGATTGAATCTGTCAAATGTGGCTCTTTAGTACCAATTTCTTTAGAATTTGCTTAGTTTCTGGTATGTATTTTGACAAGTTTTAAGAGTTTAGTACTTTTACTGGAAAGATTTCCATTGCCAGTGTTGTTTTGTCGATATGAAACTATGATCAAGAAGCAGTCTGCTCAGTTGGTTTTTGTTCTTGTTTTTATCAGTGTTTCTCATTTCTTGAATAGATATTGGGGACAGAACTTGTGGCATACAGAGTTGTTCAAAGACTTCAACTTGAACTTGAAATGATAGGCATATTAATTTCCAGGATGGAAAATTGGAAACGAGTTCTCATCAAATAGCTATTATTCTTACTCTTTTTTTGGCATGTAGAGAACCATAAGGGCGGGGTGAGGATCGATCTCAGGATCTCCTGAAACCGGGAAGGAAGCTCTTACTACTTGAGCTATCCCTCACTCTCTATTACTCTTACTCTTTAAGGTTACAAGACGTATTAACAATTTCTATTCCCTCCCCTTTTCCAATATTCCATGAACATTATTAGTCGACAAAAAAAAAATATATTAAGAAACTCTCTTGACACCTAATCCAAGTTTATGATATAATATAGATCGAAGATAATTTGAGTATTTATAGTTTTTTTTAAAAAAAATGTACGTAGTAATAATCAAGATAATTTTATTCCTCCAAAAACAAATTGCTACCCCACACAATTTTGAGATGGATCGGTTTTGAGCAACATCAATCTAGACAAAGTAATAAAAAGAGGTGTATTTGCAAAAAGTCAAAACTAAATAAAGTCAAATCATATATTACTGGTTTAGTGGACGTAAATGTCAAACAAATACATTACATGTAAATATAATACTCCGTAGTATTACAAAGTCAACTCCAGTGCTAATTGACCCTTTATTTATATAAGTGTAGGAGCTAATTGATGTAATGTAAAATAACTTTGAGCTTTTGGCAGAATTGATTGGCCTTATTGGAGAAGATGTCCAAACCATCATAAATTAGTGGAGTAAGAGTAATTAATTTAATTTGGATACCATACTTTTACGCCCAATTAAAAACAGAATTAGCATAATCATCTCATTTCATCATTTAAACTTAACCATTGTGCAGTGTTGTGGGACCCTGTGTTTTTGTCTTCTACTCACATAACTAATCTTTTTCCATTGAATTAAAAACAGTTTAACTACTCCTTAATGGATACTTATAGTTGCTACTGTAATACAGTACTAATAAGAAAGGTGTAGAGTTTTTTTTTTTTTTTTTTTTTTTTTTTTTTTTTTTTTTTTTTTTTTTTTTTTTTTTAAATATTCCCTATTTCCTTTCATGTAGCTCACTAGCTCTAGATAGATAGTAAAAAAAAAAGTATTTAAGTATGATATATGTTCATAATCGTAATTTCTTGATAATTCAAAAAATGCTTCGATATTTACTACGTATAAACTACTTAGTGTTGTTTAAATATTCACTTATTAGCCTTTAATAAAGACGGTTATAGCATTTATATTTATCTACATGATATTTCATACCTAGTATAAAAAATGTTGAAAAGTTTTTAAACAAGTATTTGCCATTTAGTGCTAAAATATATTTCGTATCTAAATAAATGTATACCTATATACTGTACTTTATTCTTTTCTAACTATCTTTAATTTCTAATTAAGCATTTTTTAATAATAAAAGAGCGAGCCCCAGTTGCTCATCATGAGAAACAAGGTTGTTCCTCACAATGGCAGTTTTGAAAATATTTTGATGTTTTCCACTTACTGAGATGCTGAGTCGGATTTCGTGGGGACAGCTTATGTGTCAAATTGGTTGAATAATGGCGTAACAAGAAAACGCAATAACAGAATTAGCCGAGCTCCTCTCACCACTTTCAGAATTAGCTCACAGCTCTCCTCAACTCTATCAGAGCTCCTAACCTCTCCTCACCTACCCAGATGACTTAATTGGGTCTTCAAGTTGTCGGAAATCTGTCGAAGATAACAGGTTGGTGAAGTTTTCTATTCTTTCTTCTTCGTCCCTTCATGTTAATTTTTGTTCTGATCTGTTGTTCTGGTTCTAGGGTTTTGGTCAAATTGAATTCACAATTGAGACCGAAATCAGAATAATTGAAAGTAATGGGGTTATGCGTTGACATTCCTATGTTGAAATGGTACAAATTGGTTGAAAATGGGTGATTGATTTTGGTTTAAAGGGTGTAAAATGGAAAATATGAGAATGTGTTGTTGTCTTGTTGCTGCAAAAGCGTGTTGGTGTTGTCTTGGTCGATTTTTCATACTTTTTTAAATTGGTTGTAGTTACATAGACTATGGTTGTTTTAATTTGTACAATAATGATATGTAATGCGATCTGTTATAATGGGGTTTGAAGTTCTGATAATTGCTGATTGATTTTGGATAAAAATTCAATTCATACTTTATAAAACTGTGTTATAGTCTTATGTGATGCCAAAACGTGTTGGTTGAATTGTTGTACTTTGTTCGGAGAGTTATGATTGTTTCAATTTGTATCATAATTCTGTTGGTGTTCTGCTTTTGAAGGGTGGAAGTGAATTGTTTTTTTATGTTATAAGAGTGGAGTTAAGTTTAGGAGGATATTCATATGGAGGGTATAGAAGACATAGTTCTTGCAGATAGTGTTAGTAAAGATGTTATAAGGGGCAGTAATGTTGGTGTTGGTGATAGGGGCAGTGGAGTTAAGGTCAGGGGAGTAACATTGATATGTTGGAGGGTATTGATATGTTGGAGGGTATAGATATGGAGGGTATTGATATGGAGGTTTTAGAAGACACAGTTGTTGCAGATAGTGTTAGTGAAGATGTTAACATGAATGTTGGGTATTTATCCCCCTTGAATACTGTAACACCCCAATAATTCTCCCTTTTCCAAACCACTTACTTTAGATAAAAATAGAGGAGAACCATTGGCATGTTACCGCCACGTGTTAAAACGTTAAGGCTTTATCAAAGTATTGCAGCGGAAATCCAACTTAAATATTAAAATAATATAATTTAGAAAACCAATAAGTCAAAGCTTACAAATTGGAACCATAAAGGCCCTTATTAAAACCAAACCAATATTCCAAAATCCCAAAACATAATTAAAATAGTAAAACATAAATAAGTTCAACACAAAGAACGAATACTCTCAATCACACCAATCCCTTAACAATGCGTATGTCAAATCCCCGAACTTCACATCATCAAGCTAACATATGCAATACTGCTCCCCAATAATACAAGTGTAATAATTGGATCATCACAGGGTCATTGAAAGGCGAAGGCCATGACCAAAAGAAAACACACAAAAGCACGCAATCAGCAAAGCTGAGTACATACAAGCTACAACGTACCAAGCCTAGCATGCTCAACTAATTAAAGTAAATAAACATACAACATAAATTCATTAATCAAGACTGCACACTTAAACAATTCAATCGACTCAACATACTTGCTAATCAATTCCAAACACTTGACTCTATATATTTAATTTAATTAATTTAGTTGGAGTAAGCAATAGACGAGGTTGTCCAATCCACCAAATCATTTTGGTCCCAAATGACCATTTAAAATAAAAGTTTAGCGCGATGCAAGAATGGGCGCGACTCCATTCTCACAAAGTTAGTCTAGGATCCCATCTAACTTTCATTATAAAATAAAAATGTAAATACCAAAAGAGAAGAAGACATGTTGATCAAACAAGCCTCGGAAAGCCACGGGCTACCACCGTGTACCTCAACCCATAATTGTCAATACTCTAGAAGTGCACGCTTTCTAGAGTTTTATTGCTCATCCATGTTTCACTTTACGTGATTACAATTTTAATTAATAGCCGACTCAATCAAGAAGACCATACATAACAATCATACATCAATTCACTTTTAATCTTATTTAGGACAATGGTGATCACATCACAAGTTGACCTTTAATTCCATTAAACTTCCAAATTATTCAAAATTGTTGAACATAGTCAACCCACCTAGCCATTTCGGCTTAATCCACCTTTACTCAACATACTAACAAGTCATGATTAAGTAATAAATAAAATAATAATAACCTTGTGGAATAATTAATAAATTCATTCCACTTAAACCATTCAATTCCAATCCTTTAATAATCCAAATGTGGTTAACAAACCAATCCAATAAAAATATGCCAGTATCAACATTCCATACAAACAATTAATCCAATATAATTCAACATGTTTGCATCCATAATTCCATACAAACATAATCAATTCACCAAAACATGTCTCATAAACATAAGCACATGAATTAATTAAATGTATAACCAAACAATTTTCATCCAAGTGTTCTCTAATCATGAAACTAAGTTCTTTTCTTTGGTACCTAAACATGATACTACTTACAACGAAGTAGACATGTACGTACCTCGTATAAACAATCCTTTGTGCCACTTTTAATCACTTAAAAGTCTCCTAAGAAATAATCACTTCCTAGAAAACAAGCAACAATAATAAATTAATACTTAACCAAATTTCCAGCAATATAATTTAGATTAAAACTCCTTAAAAATTCATTAAAAACATGTTTTTATGGTTAATTATGCATTAGAAATACAATAGGAACAAAAGCCCCAATTTAATTAGTCATAAGAACCCTAAAATCCCAATTTAAATAAATTGAAACCCTAGGTTTTTAAAATTATAAAATCTGAAAATTATAACAATAATTATAATCTGAAATTATTAGTTTAAAACATAAAAACATGATTTTGATACTAAAAATATAAACTTTATACTATAAAATCAAAACCCAAAACTAATTATAAACATTAAGCATAAAAAAAAACTTCGTTAAAAATCAAAAACTGCCCGAAAATCATATTTAGAGGCTGAATTTGGCCACGAGAGGGTGGTGCTCAGTACCAATGGTAGTGAGTCTTTCTTAAAACATTGTTTCCACATGGAAAACACTACTTTTTTGTCAAAATTGGATGAGTTCAGAACCTGATCGGGATTAAAACGGGATTAATATTAACGAACCAAAATCTAAACATTAAAACACGAATTTACGTGTTCAAAATAATCTGGAATTAAGTTAAACTAATTAGTAGTATAATCACCAAAATTTCAAAACATCATTACTATAAAAGCCCTAAATCGATTGTTCATAAAAACCCTAAAATCATGATTTTCAATGATTAAAAACCATAGGTTATTAAATTTACAAAATCTGAAAATTATAAAGTTTAATCATCAAAATACAATTTGATATTAATTAAATTAATTTCAAACAATAAAATCAAAACTCATAATCAATAATTATCATTACACAAATTAATAAAACAAAGGAGAAAGAAAATAAGACTAACCTTTTGTGTGGGGAAATTTTTGGGGATGTATGGGGTATTTATAGGAGAGAGGGTAGTAGGGTAAGTAGGGATATTGGGCCTCATTAAATTAATGGGTCAATTAAGAAAGTAAACTGGGTTTGGTTTGTTTGTTGGACATAAATTATAGAAGGAAGGTTCATAAAAAGTTCTTTGTAATAAAATCGTTTATCAACCCCAAAAATAATTTGAAACTTTTGAAATTAAATTCCGGAAAAATACAAGTAAATATTATAAATAATATATAATTTCATTTATAATATATTTTAAAATATGGGGGATTACAATCTACCCCTCTTAAAAGAAGTTTCGTCCCGAAACTTAGCACAAAATCCCTTAAATTGCAAAACATTTGCATAAAATCATTCAAAATTTTCAAAATTATGTTGCTGGAATTATTCCAATTGTGTCATAATATTAACACTAATATCTTATCACCATCCCAATTTACTCACTTCACTAGATACGTAAACAATAAAATAGCTATGAAAAGCATGAAAACACCATAAAATAACATAAAATAGGGCAAAAAGCGCGAAATTATACGCATTCTACCCCCCTTAAAGAACAAGAGTTACGCCCTCGTAACTCACCTCATTAAATAACTCAGGATATCTCTTTCTCATATAATCCTCGGCCTCTCAAGGGCTCATGTTTTTCCTCAAAATTCGAGTATACCAAAATATATTTTAAGGTAGAAAGGTGGACACGGCCACACAATCGCCCCTAATAAGTCACTTTTAAAGGAAATGATTATTTAATTTTAATCATTCCTATGCACACGAAAATTAAATAAAATAATTCCCTTGAACATGAGGTGTACAAGGTAAAGCGGTTGAAGATGGTTGGAGGGGACTCGGTGGCAATGATGGAGTTTTTTGGAAAAATGCAATCCGACAACCAAAATTTTTTCCATGCCCAACGGTTGGATGAAGAAGGGAGGCTTAAGGATGTGATGTGGGTGGATGCAAGAAGTAGGGTTGCTTATGAGGACTTTGGGGATGTGGTATGCTTCGACGCAACATACCTAACAAATGAGTACGAGTTCCCATTTGCGAACTTTGTTGGTGTGAACCACCACGGACAATCGTTGTTGTTGGGATGTGCTCTTGTTTCTCATGAAGACTGCGATACTTTTCGGTGGATATTTCAGCAGTGGCTAGCTTGTATGAACAACAAAGCTCCTAGTGCCATTTTGACTGACCAAGCGGTAGCTATGCGGAAGCCCCTAGCTGAAGTCATGCCAAACACGATTCATCGTTGGTGCATATGGCATATAATGAGCAAGATCCCTGACAAACTTGGCAAGTGCGCACGGTAAGTGGCTTATGCAATTATTAGTTCATATTAGGTGTTGTCTGACTTCAATGAGTACAATAATCTGCTGTATGAGTTCAATATAAGTTAATTAATTTTTTTTTTTGTTTTTTTTTTTTTTTTTGTGAAGAGGAGTCTCAACTATTAGGCCTTAACAGGCTTCAGAATAAGAGTTAGATAATTATTGATCAATATAAGTTTAATGATATATGAACTGTTGTGAGTACAATATAAGTTTAATGATATATGAACTGCTGTGAGTACAATATAAGTTTAATGATATATGATCTGTTGTGACTGATGCTGGCTAATATTTGGCCTTCAAATCTGATGTAATAGTTTAATGATATGCCAAGTTGGGTGCAGGATAAAAATATATGAACTATCAGAGCCAGAGTAAATTTTTTCTGTTATTTTTTTTGTGAAGGGGAGTCTGATCTATTAGGCCTTTAGAACAGATATATACAGTAGCAAAATGATCAGGAGGCTTGGTGGTATACAGAAGATTGCTGCTAAACACATGTGCTATTTTGTTAAATATAATTTGCTTGCATTTGTGTTTTTTTCAAGATGTTATAGTTTTAGACCATAGTTTTTTAAGACATTGTATATATTGTGATGGTAAATTAATTTTTGTCTAGGTACCAAGACTTTGTCAACCCCCTAAAAGAGGTGGTGTATGAGAGTTTTGATCCCGAGGAGTTCAATACCCGATGGGCTGAGTTCATAGCGGAGTATAACTTGGAGGACAATGAATGGCTGCATAGCCTCCACAAGGAGAGTCATATGTGGGTGCCTGCGTACATGAAGGAATATTTCTGGGCTGGTATGAAGACCACACAAAGGGTGGAGAGCATCAATCGGTTTTTTGATGGCTACGTAAACCGCAAAACTAAACTCCACGAGTTTCCCCAGAAATATGACATGGCCTTAACTCAACGCGTGTCAGATGAAGTGAGTGCAGATGAGCGTTGCTCGAAGTACCTAAGGAGGTTGGTTAGTGGCTTCAAAGTCGAAAATTTTTTCCAAAAGTTATACACAGACAACAAGTTTCAAGAAGTTCAAACGGAGGAGGTTTTGTCTGAAAACCTTATTCAGTATTTGCTGATCGATCGTGTATGGATAGTACCTCCAGGTGCTAGTGAGGAGGTCATTACAGATAGGCGAAGGCTTTACCAAGTTACTTACTATCCTATGACTAAGGAGGTTCAATGTGTTTGCAGGAAGTTTGAGACAAGTGGCATACTTTGCAAACACTGTATTAGAATTCTTGACGAAAACGAGGTTGAAGATCTGCCACAAAAGTACATTTTAGACCGTTGGCGGAAGGATGTACCCCGTAAGCACACTAGGGTCAAGGTGTCCTACCATTATCCGAGCGACAAAGAGAATGTGCAGAGATTCAACAGAATCATGGAAAAGTTCGAGCCCATCTGTGACACTGCTGCCATGCTCAATGATCAAACAGTCCAAATTGTAATTGAAGCATTATCAAAGCTTCAAAAAGTTGTTAATGATTGTATGGACAAGAAGAGTCAGGAACATGTTCCTGTAGTTAGCACACTTTCATCACTCGCTGAAGAAGACAGAACGTTTTCATCAGTCTCAGTTCATGCTGATCCTATAGACCCATGTCCATCTGCCATGGTGCCTGTTATAAAGGACCCTATGATTAAGAAAAGGAAAAGGGGCAGGCCTAAGGGTTCAAGGCACAAATCGTTAGCTGAAACTGGCTACAAGAAACCCAAGAAGAACAAGAAGCCTAGCCTAGTAAGATTTATGCTTTTATTGTCATTACTTTTTATTTATGGAATAAGCTGACTTGGATATCATATAGGATGCAGGAAATGGTGCTGAGGAGGGTGAAGAGGATGCAGGAAATGGTGCTGAGGAGGGTGAAGAGGATGCGAATGAGGAGGATGAACATGCACCGACTGCAGGAACAGTTAAGGTAAAGGCAAAGGGAAAGGGAAAGGCAGAACAATGTAAGGGTAAGGGAAAGGGCAAACCAATCAAGGGAAAGGAAGAACAAGGTAAGGGCAAGGGAAAGGGCAAACCAATCAAGGGCAAGGCAGGAACAGTTAAGGGAAAGGGGAAGGGCAATGCCGAACCAGATAAGGGAAAGGGAAAGGGAAAGGGCACGGGCAAGGGCAATGCTGAACCTGTAAGTTTATACAGTCATTTATGTGATTCCAATTAAATTATTTTTATATCATATTTAACACATCACTCACAGGTGGTGAAGCATAAGGTGGTGAAACAGAAAAGGCTTGTGGAACTAATGGCCAACGGGGCGTGACTTGTAAGTTTGGATACTACATCAACCGGAAGGAATACGTATTCCCGGGAGGCGAACAAGTTTGCTGATGTGGATTCGTGCGTTTATCATATTTAACAAAAACCTAATGTCTGATCTATTATGAGTTGAGTCTTATGTGTTGAATCTAATGTATGAACATGATTTGAATCTAGGATTTATAATATCACACTTGAGGCTCAAAACACATGCATACTTGCTAATCAAGCTATTAACATTACCAAAAATTGAAAATATAAGCAACTCCTTCTTGTATAACAGTATATGTACAAAACCAAAATATTGGAGTAGTGAAAAAAGAAAAAAAATTAAAAAAAAAAATGGGGGATGGGAAATGCGGCTGCTGGGATTCGAACTTAGAACCAAATATAGTGCATATAGAATGTAAACCAATTGAGACAGTCATCGACCGTGATATAATTAGAAAACAAATATTATATATAGTATGGAACTATTGCTTTTGCACTCTCCTTCTCATTTGCATATTTTAATTAATATTTTAATTGATTATAAAAAGGGTGTATTCCTACGCAAGGGAGGTCATATAAGACTTCACAAATAACTTTACTTTTGTAGATTTAATTATAGAACAAACTTTTCAATAAACATGCCACCAAAATCTAATACATGAACAAGCAACCTTTCATGTCTAATCATATTCTGCCACCCCTTTCAACCAATAAACCCAAAAGTCCAAAACAAATATTGGAGTAGTGAAAAAAACAAAAAAAAAAAAAATAAAATAAATGGGGGATGGGAAATGCGGCTGCTGGGAATCGAACCTAGAACCAAATATAGTGTGTAGGTAGAATGTAAACCAATTGAGACAGTCATCGACCGTGATATAATTAGAAAACAAATATTATATATAGTATGGAACTATTGCTTTTGCACTCTCCTTCTCATTTGCATATTTTAATTAATATTTTAATTGATTATAAAAAGGGTGTATTCCTACGCAAGGGAGGTCATATAAGACTTCACAAATAACTTTACTTTTGTAGATTTAATTATAGAACAAACTTTTCAATAAACATGCCACCAAAATCTAATACATGAACAAGCAACCTTTCATGTCTAATCATATTCTGCCACCCCTTTCAACCAATAAACCCAAAAGTCCAAAACAAATATTGGAGTAGTGAAAAAAACAAAAAAAAAAAAAAAAAAAATAAATGGGGGATGGGAAATGCGGCTGCTGGGAATCGAACCTAGAACCAAATATAGTGTGTAGGTAGAATGTAAACCAATTGAGACAGTCATCGACCGTGATATAATTAGGAAACAAATATTATATATAGTACGGAACTATTGCTTTGCACTCTCATTCTCATTTGCATAATGTAATTAATATATTAATTGAAAAAAAAATAACGTGTATTCCTACACAAGGTCAAGGGGGGTTATATAAGACTTCACAAATAACTTTACTTTTGTAGATTTAATTATAGAACAAACTTTTCAATAAACATGCCACCAAAATCTAATACATGAACAAGCAACCTTTCATATCTAATCATATTCTGCCACCCCTTTCAACCAATAAACCCAAAAGTCCAAAACAAATATTGGAGTAGTGAAAAAAAAGGGGGGGGGATAGGAAATGCGGCTGCTGGGAATCGAACCTAGAACCAAATATAATGTGTAGGTAGAATGTAAACCAATTGAGACAGTCATTGACCGTGATATAATTAGGAAACAAATATTATATATAGTACGGAACTATTGCTTTGCACTCTCATTCTCATTTGAATAATGTAATTAATATATTAATTGAAAAAAAAAATAACGTGTATTCCTACACAAGGTCCAAGGGGGGTTATACAAGACTTCACAAATAACTTTACTTTTGTAGATTTAATTATAGAACAAACTTTTCAATAAACATGCCACCAAAATCTAATACATGAACAAACAACCTTTCATGTCTAATCATATTCTGCCACCCCTTTCAACCAATAAACCCAAAAGTCCAAAACAAATATTGGAGTAGTGAAAAAAGCAAAAAAAAAAAAAAAAGAAAAAAAAGGGGGATGGGAAATGCGGCTGTTGGGAATCGAACCTAGAACCAAATATAGTGTGTAGGTAGAATGTAAACCAATTGAGACAGTCATCGACCGTGATATAATTAGGAAAAAAATATTATATATAGTACGGAACTATTGCTTTGCACTCTCATTCTCATTTGCATAATGTAATTAATATATTAATTGAAAAAAAAATAACGTGTTTTCCTACACAAGGGCCAAGGGGGGTTATATAAGACTTCACAAATAACTTTACTTTTGTAGATTTAATTATAGAACAAACTTTTCAATAAACATGCCACCAAAATCTAATACATGAACAAGCAACCATTCATGTCTAATCATATTCTGCCACCCCTTTCAACCAATAAACCCAAAAGTCCAAAACAAATATTGGAGTAGTGAAAAAAGCAAAAAAATAAAAAAAAAAATAAAAAAAAAAAAAATGGGGGATGGGAAATGCGGCTGCTGGGAATCAAACCTAGAACCAAATATAGTGTGTAGGTAGAATGTAAACCAATTGAGACAGTCATCAATCGTGATATAATTAGGAAACAAATATTATATATAGTATGAAACTACTGCTTTGCACTCTCATTTTTGGCTCAAAAAAAAGAGGGAATGAAAGAGGGAGTTGAAAGGGTATGTATGACATCATCCCCATGATCAAATAACTTCCACTCCCACTCTCTATAAATCTAACTTCCATTATTTATTTCAATTTCCCCTTAAATTTGCTCTCCATTTTTACATAACTTCTCTCTATTATTCCCAATTTCTTAATTTCTTTCTCTATTAATCCAAAAATTTAAACAAAACAAGGGCAAAAAACCAATGGTTCTGTCAGAGCACGATCAACCCAAATACTCTGAATTGCAATTCCTTGAGTTGAGGAAGAAAATGATAAGAGATCAATTGGCTGACTACCAGTTAATGTGCAAATCCCTGTAGTCTGAAATGGATGATGTTGATACGGCCATATCTAAAATTCACAAAGATAAGGCAGAGGCCAATGAAGCACTGACAGAAAAGGAACAGGGCACAAGGGGTAGGAAGAGACCCACGAAGGGGGCAAAGTCGGAGGCTATGAAAAGGGTTTTTGGTGGGGCTGGTGATGGGCAAGCAACAGTGGGTGTTGCTACTGGACAGGGACCCGTTGTTGCAGGAGGAGTGCAACCGGTTGGGAACAGGCGGAGGCCGAGGCAGTGGACAGTGAGGCAGAGGAGATCCATAAGCCCGACGGAGGTAGTTCCCCACGCTCCATATCATGTCCGTGATCACTGGTCTCCAGAGGTTTCTGGCGATGAATCTGGTGCTTACGGTCACTCTGCTTCTGCCATCGAAAAGTTTGACTAGTTTGTACAATTATGATCAATGTTTAATGTTTAGTGTTTTAAGTTTATTTGATGTTTTATGTGTGTAGTTTGAACAATGAAGTAGTAATTAGTAGATATCTTATTGTTGCATGTCTGTTTTATGTTTTATGTGTTGAACAATTAAGTAGATATTGTGGAACAATTAAGTAGTAATTACTAGGTATGTTATTGTTGCATGTCTAATTTATGTTTTATGTGTTGAACAATTAAGTAGTAATAAGTAGATATTGTGAGTAATAAGTACATATTTTATTGTTTTATGGTTGTGAGTAACAATTACGAGTTCTAGCTTATAATTTGCAATTTTGGAATTAGGAATTAGGAATACATAAAGATTTTAAGATTTTAAAGCTTAATAATTTGCAATTTTGTTACTTATAATTTGCAAGAAATTTCATTAGGAATACATAAAGATTTTAAGATTTTAAAGCTTAATAATTTGTTACTCTGTATTTTAATTTGGGTTTTGCTATACATAAATATAAAAAACAACAATTTAATATAATTAATGCACTTTTTCATATTCCAATGGAATCTAATATTATAATTGAATTAAACAACTGATTTACTTAATGTAGTGTTATTAATAGGATAGATTTTCATAACACTACATTTAATAACACTTCCTAAACTACTTTTTTTTGGAAAATTAACAATTCTACTCCGTAGCTAATATCCTACCATCGTGTACAAAAAAAAGAAAACAAAAAAAGTCGTCAAATAAGTTAGGCCAAATTTCATTAGGAATACATAAAGATTTTAAGATTTTAAAGCTTAATAATTTGTTACTCCCTCCGTTTCATAATGTTAGTCCCATATAGAATCAATCACGTGAAATAAGAAAAGAAATATATTAGGAATGTAACATTAAAGTACAACATAATTAATAATAAGTTTAACTTTTTTAATTTTTATTAGGAAAACATAACTCAAAATTGCATAATTTAAGGTAAAAATTTCCTTACTTAGAGTCATGTCATCAATCCACAACTTATTAATTCCAAAATAAATCAACTTATAAATGAAATATATTCAATATGGGTATATCTTTTTGAAACGCCCAAAAATAGTATGTGGGACTAACATTATGAAACGGATGGAGTATTTTAATTTGGGTTTTGCAAAACATAAATATAAAAAACAACATTTTCATATAATTAATGCACTTTTTCATATTCCAATGGAATCTAATATTATAATTGAATTAAACAATTGATTTACTTAATGTAGTGTTAAGTTATTAATAGGATAGATTTTCATAACACTACATTTAATAACACTTCCTAAACTACTTTTTTTAGGAAAATAAACAATTCTACTCCGTAGCTAATATCCTACCATCGTGTACAAAAAAAGAAAACAAAAACAGTCGTCAAATAAGTTAGGCCAAATTTCATGTTCTCGTATGGATGTTTTCCAATTAGGCTATATTAGTCCAATTTCAATTGCATGCATTTTTATTGAGTCATATTGTAAGAGAATAAACTATGTAATTAATCCTTATATATAGCCCTATAGCATTGGATCTTTTACCAAAATGGCTATTTTGACAAAAGTATTTACCAAAACGGCTAATTATAAAATTTAATTCCTAAACTAGCTAATGTTATATTATTTATTTATAATATTCCTTTGAACCTGTTCGGTTCATTTTATTTTTTATTTGGTTTTAATTAAAGAGAATTAGTTTTTTTTTAATTTTACAATGTTACAATTAACAATCAACAGAATATACATGCATAAACAAAAAAAAAATGATCCAAAATCAACAAAAGAAAAAAAAAATAAACAACTGAAACTGCATTCAATCATAATAAAGCCAACAATACAGTTGATCATATTTAGTGGCTCACACTAAGACAAGATCTACACCAAACACTGCAGGCTGTCCTTCTTGAAACTTAATCAATATAATGCACCTTCTTCTACCTGAACATTGTACCGATCAGTAAGTTCCCTAACACCACTTAGTTCACACTTGGTAATGAGACCATCCTTCTTCACAACTTTCTTCTTCGCAGCGATTTGCTCATCATCAGAGTTTTGAAGCAGCACATTAGTTGAATCACCACAGTTGCTTAACCATTTGTTAGCAAAGTCAACAGGAACATTCTGCAATAATTGAACCGGAATAAGTACAAATATTTTATCAGGTCAAAAAAGTGTAATAGTTATTAGCAGCACATACAATTACTCCTTTCTTAAGGTAAGCTGCAGTGAAAATGAACTTGAAATGTGGCTCAGAACAGGAACGTGCAAGGTCATCAATCCATTCATTTGTTTCGATTATATTTTTTGAGCTACCATGGTAAGCAGGTCTGCGTCCTGGCCTCTTACTCGAGCTTGAGCCAGGTCCTGGCCTCTTACTCGAGCTCGAGCCACCAGTGCTCTTTGCAGTTTCAGATCTTTGTGATTTCTTGCTTCCTGATCGCCTTAAAATCTTTACCAAGAAACAGCTATTCCCTCTATATGTAAACTTTAGACCATCGCCAACCATGATCTCATTTTCTTCAACAAAATCAACCCAACCACCTGCTAAGATAGTCATCCAACCATCTCTGTCTTCTTCATGTGCCATTGTAGCTTCCCACACTCTGCCATACTATTGTAGTTGCAAGTCAACCCCTTTATCACCATCATTCAAGATATTCTTAAATTCATCAGGAATACGTTGTAAATTAATACACATTAGCAAAATACCAACTCAAAATATAAGCAAAAACCAAACATACACATGTCAGAAAGTAATCTCACCATAACACATAACTACAGCAATAATAAAGCAATAATTATATGTTTCATACCAGCTTATCTTTGTGATGATCTTCATAACAAATGGTAAATGTCATCGCAGTATTTGCCATTCAATATTCTGAACAATTTACTAAGATTTTTATTTATACTTGGCTTTTTCGCACAATTCAGTAGCTAATCTGCAGGATAGGAGAATTATGCTATGTCAAAATTATATAAAAAATCTATTGTCAAAATTATGTAGTATATTAATTGCAATTAAATATTACTTTGACAAGAAAAGACTTAAACAATCAGATTTTTCGGTAACTGAAAGAATCTTTAATTTCAATATTCCTTCCCAATGGTCATACCAACCATAATTACAAGTCAAGAAAATTCAAAGATGGCATAATGATCAACCCAAATAAAATAATAAGTACCAATGTTATTCAATCATCATTTAGTAAGCTAACCACAATACATCAGTTACATACCTAATAATAAGTACCAATGTTATTCAATCATCATTGAGTGAGCTGAATCGATGATAGTGATTTTGTCTAATTAAATCAGCCAAATGTTTTTTTTTTTCTAAATTTATCTTCAAAATAAACTTCCATATAACTACTTATAAATTATAATCCTTTTATTGATCCATTTTTTCAAATTTTAGTATTCACTTGTTTATTTTAAATTTTTTTTAAATGTTTTAAATTATGCAATTTGATTTGGAGCTTTAAAAAAAAATCAAAAAATAAAATTATTGACTTGAACCGAACCCGACTCGAACCCGAGAATGACCCGACTAGGAAATGACCCGACTTGATTATAACCCGCAAATTATTGACTTGAACCGAACCCGATAATGACCCGACCTGATTATAACCCCCAAATAACTGACTTGAACCGAACCCAACTCGAACCCGAACAGGACCCTAACTCGTTTAAACCCGTTAAAACCCGAATGTTACCCGACCCGAATGTAACCCGACCTTTTATTGACCCCACCGAAATCCTACCCAAACCCGATAAGATGTATGACCCGACGTTACCCGACTCAATCATGACCCAACCCGAACCCGACCCGCATAGGTCCCGACATTAACCCGTACTGACCCGACCCACACTAACCCGACTCAAACCCGACCCATTTACCCGAATTGACAGTTGTATATAAGACTATAAACAAAAATGAGAATTTCTAAAGGTACATATACATTTTTTAAGGCCAATGTATCACGGTCGAGCTACTACGCAGAAGGTCAACGGTTCGATTCCTACCAACACCCCACCCCCAAACAATTTTTTTTTCTTTTAAAGTTTTCGTTGATTGATAAAAAAAATTTTAAATTTATTATATTTTCTTTTTCCTTTCCAAGATTAAAAACAAAAAATAAAAAAAAAAACCAAAAAAAAAAACCAAAAAAAAAAAAAAAAAACAAAACAAAAATAGCTGATATTGCTTGAAAATTGATACTCTATTAAGACTATAAACAAAAAATGAGAATTTCTAAAGGTTAAAAAAAAAATTTTAAAAAAAATAAAAATTCGTAATGCTTGCAAAGAGTATGACGTGTACTGATTTGGGATAAGATTGGAAACTAAGACCTGAACCCTTTTCAACACTTCGAAGTTAACATTGACTCTGGAATTCAAAGAGTTTTTGACGAATACAGTTCACCATTTGACTACTGCCTTATCCTACAAAGCATAAGTACCAACATTCACCCTCCTATAAATACTCACTACCAATAAACTAAAGACTCACATTTGTAGAGACTAGAGAGTATCATCTAACAAAGAAAAAGTTTAGGAGAATATGGGGAGTTCAAGTGATGAAAGTGTGTACAGTGAATCTGAAATAGAGGAGTGTGCAGAAAAACCATACAAGCGTTTAGTCGACGGCAAGACCAAAATCCGCCAGTCAGCACAGGGATTGAGGTGCCCCTTCTGCCGCCTGGGGAAGAAAATTAAGCACTACAGTTTCACGTCTCTCGTACAACATGCCCATGGGGTGGGACATGGGTCTGAGCGGCGCCGTGTTAAACAGAAGGCAAAACATCTTGCCTTAGACAAGTTTCTGAAAGAAAATGAAAACAAGTACAATCGGCCAACCCCCACCCCTGAGTAGTTGTTTGTTTAGTTTTTATGATTTCCATGTTTTCAGGTGTTGCTATGTTTTTTTTTTTTTTTAAATTATGATGTACCAATAAGTATGCTATGTTATGAAATAAAACCTAGTAAGTTTTTTTTTTCAATACTATTAACGCGTAAAATAATCCCCAAATGCTTGCAATTGAATTTCAGATCTAGATTCAAATGAATTGAACCCTAATTTTGCATATTGGTTAATCTCAATATGAAGATTTTAAAATCTCTATATTATAAAATCAGCAGTGACTATAGATTCACGTATTTATAATTCCAAATTACAATTTCCTAAAATTATCAAGATTATTCACAGAAATATGTACAAGCCAAACAATTCAAAAAAAAGAAAGCAAATATGTGAAAGCAAAATTCAATTCAAATCAAACTTACCTACATTTGACGTCATCACTCGAGTTGTTCCTGTAACTGAGATTGAATTATTAAATTTTAGGTTATATCCCAATATTTAGAAACTGAAATTGGTTTACGACAAAAAGAAAGTAACATCTTACCTCAGAAGCTAACACAAGGGAGAATGTTAACTGCGCATCAAAGGATATAGAGGGAGAAGGATGAGTGGATGACACTTGATTGACTGACTGTAGAGAGTAAACACTATCCGAGTTCAATTTAGGTTAAAAGATTTTTTGGATTTTATTTGTACTTTATTTTTATTTGTACTTTATTGTTAATTTGTACTTTATTTTTATTTGTACCTTTTCTGATTTGTGCTTTTTTTTTTATTTGTACTTTTTTCTTATTTGTGCTTTTTTTTATTTGTACATTTTCTTACTTTGAAGAAATTTTTATTTGAATTGTTTTAATTTGAAGACACAAATTAACTTATCTAAGATGGCAAGACTCTTAATTAACTTAAGACATGTTGGTCTTCAGTTCAAGTCTTGTTATAAGCATTTTTAAAATGTAAACTTAATACATTTCAAACTTAATACTTGTGAAACTCACATACTCACATATCACGTTTATGACATGTCGAACTTGATATAGGTGACACGTGAACAAATTTTGTTTTAGAAACATTTTTTTAATACTACGTATATAAGTATAGCTTTAACCAACCATTTAACCGTATAATTAATTGTTAATTTCCAATTTTGTCATCTTTACAATTTCAATAATACGATGTTTGAATTTCGTTTTAACTTTCGTCAATCAATGTTTCTCCTTTAATAATCTAATGTTTACAAAAAAAAAAATGATAAAGAAAGGATTTCTAGAATTAATCCGCGCGGTTGGACTTAGATCATGTGTTGTTTGTGTTGCAGTGAAACAATTTAGATCATGTACCTTATTTCTTTGAAACTAGTCAATCCAAGTGTAATTTTGAAGTATTATTAGGGGTGAGCAAAAAGTCTGTGTAACTGTCAATTGGAACTGGCACCGGGTAGGAACCGGCAGATCCGGAGGTTGTTCCAATTCCAATTATCAACCTTTTTCGATCCAAAACCGGTTGGGTACCCGGTTACCCAATAAGTAATATCACTTTCTTTTCCTTTGCTTACAAATAGGGGTGTTCATTCGATTTTAGGTTTGGATTTAGCACAAATCCAATCCGATCTGAAATAAATTTTCGTTTTTAGTTTTCAAATCCAATCCGATCCGAATTACTTAGCCAATCCATTTAGCGTATACACACATACACGTATAACTTGACTTTTTCGTTTTTTATATTTATATACTAGTATATTAAATTTGGTTTGTGTTGTAACCAATAAAAAAAATCACAAGAAACAAATGTTAATATACAAAATGATGTTGGATATTCTCAATGAAGAAACTTTTTATATATATTTTATTTTTGTAATTTTTATTATACAATTAGATTTAGTGTATATATAATACAAATCAAATTGATGAATTTATTTCAAAAAAATAACATGTATATACATCAACCTGACAATTTATAAAATTGAGGTGACACCGTGAGAGCATCAAATTAAAATCATGATAACTTCATAAAAGTAGTTTTAAAATATTATTACTCCTATATATATATTCGACAAGTAACAAACTATTGGATTAGAAAACGTATTAAAATATAAATACAAATAATTAATTTGTAACTATCACATTTAGAAATTATTTTCTACAACCATGTTGTACTATGTTGTTGGCTAGTGATTGTGGTCTTATGGATACGTCCATGTTAGAAGTCTTGTAATCATTATTGTTTGTTGAACTCATAATTTGTGTGATATTGGTCTTAGGACTCTTAGATTAAAGGGCATGGTTAATTTCCACAATAGTTATGGAAGTAGTATGTGATTATTAACTCACCATTGAAATTCTCCACCTCAAAATTTACTTCAAACTTAAAACCTAAAATAATTGAGTCTTTCTTTTTATCCCATACATTCAACATCATATCCCCTGATACAAGGACTAAGCGTGCATAAGTATATATAGTGTTAAGTATGATTACAATAAAATGAACAAGAAGGTTTAACATCACTTCAAAAAAGATGTGAATTGCTACAATAGGCCAAATTCAGGTGTTTGGCCAAAGTTCAAGGCAGAGGATTTGAGTCCAATAGCTTTGAGTTTGAGTGAACCACCAACTAGGTTCGACAAACACTACTTTCCACAAAATCACAAGCAATACTATATAACTCCACTTTGGTTAAGCTTTAAAACTTTTCAAGTGCATTCTCGAAATTAACATCATCACCCAACAAACCTTTACTCGTTTTCATCTATATATAATCACTCCGCCAAACCTAAACTCAATTTCACCTAATTGAGACGGGTGCAAGGTAGACCTCTATTAGATCCTGGCTCACTAATCACATACAAGTAATAGGGGTCATGGTGATGAGCAAATGGGGTTACTTTATCTTTGTAAGTTACTTAAATGAAAAAAAGGGGTTGCTCTCTTAAATATGTGGAATAATTCTTTTAATTTTTAAAACAAAAGAATATGCGTTATTCGAATGAACTAAATGGGTTACTTATTTTTAAATTATTTGATTTTATTCGTATATTTAATTTGGGTTACTTTAATGAACAAGATAGGGTTATTCTTATGAAAAAATGAGACTACTCATACATTTAAATGAAGATTACTTTTATATACCAATATGACTATATATGTGGCTATTACAAAACTTACCTATTTTTGTAATACCCCGTATTTTTATGTATTTTTATAAAGTATTTAAGTATTAATAAAATGTATTGTCAAGGGCTCAAGTATTTTAATTAAATATTTTAAAGGGTTAAAGTATTTTAAAATATAAAGAAAGGATTTCTAGAATTAATCCGCGCGGTTGGACTTAGATCATGTGCTGTTTGTGTTGCAGTGAAACAATTTAGATCATGTACCTTATTTCTTTGAAACTAGTCAATCCAAGTGTAATTTTGAAGTATTATTAGGGGTGAGCAAAAAGTCTGTGTAACTGTCAATTGGAACTGGCACCGGGTAGGAACCGGCAGATCCGGAGGTGGTTCCAATTCCAATTATCAACCTTTTCGATCCAAAACCGGTTGGGTACCCGGTTACCCAATAAGTAATATCACTTTCTTTTCCTTTGCTTACAAATAGGGGTGTCCATTCGGTTTTAGGTTTGGATTTAGCACAAATCCAATCCGATCCGAAATAATTTTCCGTTTTTAGTTTTCAAATCCAATCTGATCCGAATTACTTAGCCAATCCGATCTGAATTACTTAGCTAATCCGATCCGAATTACTTAGCAAATCCGATCCGATCCGAATTATAATTATTTATTGGGTACCCGGTTACCCAATAAGTAATATCACTTTCTTTTCCTTTGCTTACAAATAGGGGTGTCCATTCGGTTTTAGGTTTGGATTTATCACAAATCCAATCCGATCTGAAATAATTTTCCTTTTTTAGCTTTCAAATCCAATCCGATCCGAATTACTTAGCCAATCCGATCCGAATTACTTACCAAATCCGATCCGATCCGATCCGATCCGAATTATAATTCTTGATTGGGTACCCGGTTACCCAATAAGTAATATCACTTTCTTTTCCTTTGCTTAGCTTACAAATAGGGGTGTCCATTCGGTTTTAGGTTTGGATTTAGCACAAATCCAATCCGATCCGAAATATATTTCCGTTTTTAGTTTTCAAATCCAATCCGATCCTTAGCCAATCCGATCCTAATTACTTACCAAATTCGATCCGATCCGATCCGATCCGAATTATAATTCTTGATTGGGTACCCGGTTACCCAATAAGTAATATCACTTTCTTTTCCTTTTCTTAGCTTACAAATAGGGGTGTCCATTCGGTTTTAGGGTTGGATTTAGCACAAATCAAATCCGATCCGAAATAATTTTCCGTTTTTAGTTTTCAAATCCAATCCGATCCGAATTACTTAGCTAATCCGATCCGAATTACTTACCAAATCCGATCCGATCCGAAAGTTAAATGAAAGTAGTCGGTGGCTTTATCAAAGTATTGCAGCGAAAATCCAACTTAAATCCTAAAATAATATAATTTAGAAAACCAATAAGTCAAAGCTTACAAATTGGAACCATAAAGGCCCTTATTTAAAACCAAACCAATAATCAAAGTCCCAAAACATAATTAAAGTAGTAAAACATAAATAAGTTCAACACAAAGAACGAATACTCTCAATCACACCAATCCCTTGACAATGTATATGTCAAATCCCCGAACTTCACATCATCAAGCTAACCTGTGCAATATTTCTCCCCAATAATACCAATGTAATAATTGGATCATCACAGGGTCATTGAAAGGCGAAGGCCATGACCAAAAGAAAACACACAAAAGCACGCAATCAGCAAAGCTGAGTACATACAAGCTACAACGCACAAAACCTAGCATGCTCAACTAATTAAAGTAAATAAACATACAACACGAATTCATTAATCAAGACTCCACACTTAAACAATTCAATCGACTCAACATACTTGCTAATCAATTCCAAACACTTGACTCTTTATATTTAATTTCATTAATTTAATTTGGAGTAAGCAATAGACGAGGTTTTCCAATCCACCAAATCATTTTGGTCCCAAATGACCATTTTAAATAAAAGTTTAGCGCGATGCAAGAATGGGCGCGACTCCATTATATTTTGCTTGAATTACGATCCAATCCGAATTATAATTCTTGAAAGTATAGTACTACATGATTTATTTACGTTTATGACATGTCGGACTTGATAGAGGTGAGACGTGAACAAGTTTTGTTTATATACTACGTATATAAGTATAGCTTTAACCAACCATTTAACCGTATAATTAATTGTTTATTTCCAATTTTGTTATCTTTACAATTTCAATAATACGCTGTTTGAATTTCGTTTTAACTTTCGTCAATCAATGTTTATCCTTTAATAATCTAATGTTTTAAAAAAAACATATGATAAAGAAAGGATTTCTAGAATTAATCCGCGCGGTTGGACTTAGATCATGTGCTGTTTGTGTTCGTTGCAG
This sequence comes from Chenopodium album, assembly GCF_948465745.1. NCBI lineage: Eukaryota > Viridiplantae > Streptophyta > Magnoliopsida > Caryophyllales > Amaranthaceae > Chenopodium > Chenopodium album. The sequence continues at coordinate 732,300 of NC_137836.1, read as the reverse complement.
TGAAACAATTTAGATCATGTACCTTATTTCTTTGTCATATGGTAATTCTCTAACTTTGAAGCATAATCTATTTAACTCAGTCTTATTTATATTTTTTTGTTGTTGTACAACTTTTATTTGAAACTAGTTGGGTACTCGGTTAGTTTTCAAATTCAATCTGGACCCGAATTACTTACCCAATCCGATCCGAATTACTTACCCAATCCGATCCGAATTACTTACCAAATCCGATCCGATCCGATCCAATCCGAATTACAATTCTTGAAAGTATAGTAGTACATGATTTATTTACCAGTATTGAAAACATAGGTTTACGTTATTAATATTATTAATTATAATGATGAACATAGTTTAGTTTAACATGATTAATATTAAAAAAAAAAATTATAATTCAGTTATTTCAGTTTTTTGGATCCGAACAAGGTCAATCCGATCCGATCCGAAAATCCAAATTAAAAAAGAAATTCAATCCAATCTGATCTGATTTAAAGTTTGGATCCGATCCGAATTGATAATTCGGTTTGGATTTGATTGGATTTTGGTTTTTATTTGAATAATGGACACCCCTACTTACAAATCAATACCCTTAGCTTGTCAATATATCATAGATGTACTATATAATTTCTTTGAGGTCCTTTTGCAATTTTGTGGGTCTATGTCAGTGGGAGAGTGGAAGAGCTCTTCCCTTTACCTTACTGGAGTAAGTCAGACATCCCACACATAAAAAACAAATTTTCCCTCCTTTATGATGTCCTTTTTGCGTGGGGAAGCATGAGGATTTTATTATTGTTTAGTAACAAATACTGACATTACAAATCACTAGTACTCACCATTTACATAACCCCATCTTCAACCCCAATTACAGAACCCATCTTCAACCCCAAGCACTCAACCATCATGCCCAGAGCTGCGGTAACTCCTGAGGGTAGTCGGGCACTGCTTTTCTTCGACCCCCCTCGTAGCTTAGCCCCGGAATTGGACCTCGATTCAAAGCTGTTCTTATGCTGGGACGCTAATGACAACCCCTCATATGTCTCCAAACGAACTATTGCAAACTTCATACTCAATCCCACTAATGTGACACCTGAGTTCTCGACCTTGAAAATGCGGTCAAAGGATCTCACTGATGAGCTCCGACCGGCTCACATACCACACATGGATGATTGTTATCCATTGCCTAAAACCGCAAAATTTATCCTTGAATTCTATCTCAGGAATTATTTCACCGTTCCTTACTTCTTGCAGCATTTAATTGATCCAGAGCCCGTTATTGATCTAACTTCTCCTACATTTCAACTTGACTTCGACATTTTGTTCCTGTGCATGGCCAGCTTCTCAGACGCCATTCAAGTGGTCAATGTTCCGCGCTATCCAAGTGTAGTAATCTTAACCGTTTTAAAAGCGCCACAGTCTGAGAAGCGTGCACCCCACCATTTAGCGCCACAGTCTACGAAGCGTGCACCCTACCATTATGTTGCATTGGATCCGGTATCATGCCCTCCATGGGTTCCCAATGTCAACAATGTGCCATTAAACACTCGCATTCTCACCTGGAATGTTCGGGGTATCACTAGGGAGTCCTTCCTTCGTAATTTCTCAATAATTTATGAAGCTATGCAGCCATCCGTGATTATATTACTTGAGACAAGGCATTTCTTAGAAAATGTCACTGAGATGATACGTCGGCTTCCACGCCACTTTAGTTTCATCACTTCCCCTGTTCGTGCATTTTCCGGCGGTGTCGCAGTCTTGTGGAAGCCAGAGGATATCAAAATCAACCAGCACCCTACCTTTACCGGGCCTGACGTAATCAACGTGGTGCTTCAGGTAAACTTTAAAGTCCAATTACCATAGTTTTTACTACTTTTTACCTTTATTTACCTTTTGTTCTTAAACACGTTATATTAAGATAAATCATAGTCCATCTTGTACATTTAATCAATTCTTTTTTTTCCTAACCATCACAGGGCACATAACCTTCGTTGAAGAAACCCAATCTCGGAATTACTAAACCTTCATTCAAATGTTGTGGGAAGAGGTGCAATTGACTTGTTCAAGCCAAGTATTTAAACTTAACCTATGTAATTCGGCTGTGAAATCAATTGGTTTTACTTTTGTTATAGTGTCTTTAATGTAATGGTGGTAATGATTGAACTTCAAACCCTAAAAGCTAGGAGAATTATTCTGTCTGATTTTCATTTAATGAAGGAATGTTGTAGTAGTAGTAATTAATGTAATATATTTGGTAGAATTGTACCCCTGATCCTTTTTTATTTTTAGAAGTTATGAATTATTGCAACATACTATGTCCAATTATTAATGCAAAGGAGTCCTTTTCTTAAATTAATGAAATTTTGTATTTGATGTATTAATTAAACTTGGATTTATCTGTAAAATTTATTTTTAAAAAATAATTATACATTATTTAAAATAACTTAAAAGGTGGTTTAGTTAAAAAAAAAAATTAAATGGTGTAAATTATCATTGATTTAACGTGAACGAAGTATATACATTATTTCTTTTTAATTTTTACTGTTTATAAGATAGGTTTTTTTTTATGTTTTATTTTAATTTTTAAGAATCGATCACTAAATGGTGTTTATGATTTAAGTTTTATCTTTCTTATATCACTATTCGGTTACTAATCTAAAAAACATAGGGTTTAAACTATAAGTCGCCAAATTTAAAAGGGCAAAACGTAGTAATGAGATAATTATTAAATATAATTAGGGCCTCATAACACATTCATACATAAACATTAACAGATCAAGTTTAAACACAAACCATAGCAAGACAATTCCATGACACGCAAACTCCAAGTCTCTAACAACACGCATTATTTTACATAGATTAGTACGCGTAGCAGTACAGTTTTTCTAACTTCACATTGCAGCCTTCCCCATCAGCGTTTGCACTTGATACTAGTTCTCCTCACCATCACCATCACCAGAAACCTGTGTTGGACATTAAAATTAAAGGATTAGTACTTTAATTAAATAACATAATAACAATATTTTTTTGATCTATAATGAGGGAGTTCAACCTCAACTGGGGTAATTGTGCCCATGACACGCTCATCATTCGACTCATTTGCAGCTAGGAGGATGACTGAGTCTACCCTACGAGTGTCAAAGAAAACCACGGTCCCTCCAAGCACACCTCCACCCGCATCGAACCTCCAAGTCATAGTTGTGCCTAGTTTGGCAAGAATCCTTTCACAATTGGTGGATGTTGCCCCCACCTCTGTCACTATCATCAGAATTGGGTTATGGGTTGCAACAATTTTTTCAAAGTGGTCGACAAAGGAAGGACGGGTGATCCTACGGCCATTCCATAGCACAACAGAAGATCCAATGTCCACTGTTTTCTTGTTAGCTTCTACCAACGGGTGAAGTCTGATAGATTGGTAACGGCTTGTGAGATCTTCTTCGATGAACTGGTCCCTCACAACCGAGTAATTGATCTCCGTGATAGGAGACCTCACCTAAATGTAGTGCAGATTATAAGCTACTCAAACCAACTTATTTTATTGGATCAAAATTTATAATCAATTGTTTAAAAAAAATTGTTTTTTTTTTAAAAAAAAAACTTTGGGGGATGGGGCTCGATCTATTGTGTGTAAATATCATATTCATAATTAACCTACTCAATCAACTTAAATTATCATGTACGGGTTCATATTTATCATGATTGACTACTCAATTAACTTTATATACTTTTTACTCCGTATATACTTAACTTTAAAAATTAACTTAACGATAAAAATTAAGTGAATGATAAAAATTTAAAGCATGATTATGTAAAAATTAAGTGAATGATAACAATTACCTGAACTTAATTTGAACAAAAACATAAATTATCAGGATTAACTTAATTTGAACAACAACATGATTACGTAAACAAGTTAATGAAAATGCTTAATTACCATGAGTAAAATTAAACCATCATCTATATTAGCAAATTACATACCAAATTTAAATTACCATTCACTGGTCAAACATATCTATTCAAAAATCGTTCATGGGACTCTAATACTCTAATCTACTTTAATTTCAACCATTATATGGCACATAAATTTCCCAAATTAAATTAACTTAAATCAAATAGCAGGCAATTAAATTAAATCAAAGAGCAGGCAATAAAATTAACATAAATTATCTAAAATTAAATTATTATTTGGCTACTAATTAAAAGGGTACCTGCAGGAAAATAACATCATCGGTGTAGCTCCCAAAATCCGTGATGAAGCCAGCCAATCCAAGGGAGTAAACAGGGCCACTCGTGGCTATAATTGGCTTCGGATCCATCTTGTCTACAAACAATTTTGGAATTATTTTTGTAGTACCCTCGTACTCCACAACATCATCCTTTTCCAGCTCACGAATGGCAGCTTGCACCTCCGGCTTACAACAACGTCAGCAATGTTGGGTAAGTGCGCCGGAAAAAACTCACCAGCCTCATTGACCATCATCAATTTGTCCATACGGTGTTGCTCTTCTTTAGGGTTGGCAACAATTTTCCTCAGAATATCGTACTCCACATCATGCAAGGTCAAGTTTCCATTTTCACTATAAAAATAGACAAAATCATTGAAGTTCATTTCTTGTTCAGTGTTCGTGTTGTACTTGAAACAGTGTTTGGCGTAATTAGTGGCCGTAGCCGGGAAGAACCCAGGAGGGTAAGGCACTTCTTGGTTGGGTTCCATGGTGGGAAATGAAAATATTACTTGGGGAAGAGAGGAGGAAAGTATTAGGGTGTGGTTCTTTTCTGTCTGATAACTTTAACTTCTGATAATGAAGTAGCTAACTCTAGTTTTTTCTTTTTTTTTTTTTTTTTTTTTTTTGAAAAGCAACTGTAGTTAACTTAAGTCCACTCATAGTACACCCTAGCTTAGGTAAGGTAATTTAACTCGAGGTTTGGTAAGGTAAGTTAACTCCTCTCAAAGGAAAAGAAAAAGAAAAAAAAATATATAAAGTAAACTAAACTGGCACGTGCCTAGTTCAGAGTTTTAGTTAAAATACAACTGCTACGGTTATGGGTTGACAGATATTTGGTGCTTGTTTCCCATGAAGTTTGCCATTGTATAGTCATTGTAAAAAATATTTGCATTTGAGGAAGTGATCAGGTATAAAGTCAATTGAAATGATTCTTGGTTATATGGCCAAAAATATACTGCACTAAAAGACAATTGGAAATCAAACCCTCCAAACCCTAAACCCTAAACCCTCCAACCCTAAACCCTTCCAAACCCTAAACCCTAAACCCTAAAAAACCCTAAACCCTCCAAACCCTAAACCCTAAACCCTAAAAAACCCTAAACCCTCCAACCCTAAACCCTTCCAAACCCTAAAAAACCCTAAATCCTCCAAACCCTAAACCCTTCCCTAAACCCTAAACCCTCCAACGCTAAACCCTAAACCCTAAAAAACCCTAAACCCTAAACCCTCCAACCCTAAACCCTTCCAAACCCTAAACCCTAAACCCTAAAAAACCCTAAACCCTAAACCCTAAACCCTCCAACCCTAAACCCTTCCAAACCCTAAACCCTAAACCCTAAACCCTAAACCCTCCAACCCTAAACCCTTCCAAACCCTAAACCCTAAACCCTAAAAAACCCTAAACCCTCCAAACCCTAAACCCTTCCTAACCCTAAACCCTAAACCCTAAACCCTCCAAACCCTAAAGTCCTAAACCCTTCCAAATCCTAAACCCTCCAAACCCTAAACCCTAAACCCTCCAAACCCTAAACCCTAAACCCTCCAAACCCTAAACCCTTCCAAACCCTAAACCTTCCAAACACTAAACCCTCCAAACCCTAAAGTGCTATACCCTTCCAAAACCTAAACCCTCCAAACCCTAAACCCTTCCAAACCCTAAACACTTCCAAACCCTAAACCTTCCAAACCCTAAACCCTCCAAACCCTAAAGTCCTAAACCCTTCCAAACCCTTAACCCTCTAAACCCTTCAAACCCTAAACCCTCCAAAACCTAAACCCTTCCAAACCCTTAACCCTCTAAACCCTTCAAACCCTAAACCCTCCAAACACCCTAATCTGAACTTTCAAAAAGTCTCAATCTGACCCGATCCGATTCGATCCGTTTAAGAGTTCCGATCTGAATTGATTGGATTGGATTTCAATTTTACTCCAACTTATTTACACCCCTAGTTTAGTCGATAACATTGACATGCTTTGAAATGTCGGTCATTACATAATCCGTATGTATTCATATCATAAATATTTATATGAGAATAACTATGTGAATGAATATGATTTAGTTGTCTACTATGTTTGTAGATTTAATTGCCTTATAGATTTAGTTGCCTCTAGCTTTGTTGATTTAGGGCCTGTTCTCTTCCGTTGAAATTCAGTTCAGTTCAGTTCAGTTCAGTTCAGCTCTTAATTTACGTCTAATGATATTGCTAATGATATAAAGCCAAATAATAATAATAATAATAATAATAATAATAATAATAATAATAATAATAATAATAATAATAATAATAATAATAATAATAATAATAATAATAATAATAATAATAATAATAATAATAATCAATAAGTAATACTTTCTCCGTTTTCTTTTAGATGCAACACACCCTTTAGCGCGGTAATTAAGAAAGGTGGGATTTACATGATATAATAAATTTTAAAATAGGATGAGTGGTTTTTAGGAGTGTAATTTAGTGGGTCATGTGCTTTAAATAAGGGAAATAGTATAGTTTTTCCCTAAAGTAAGTTTCCTTTTATAGTATGTTGCAAGTATTGTGACATTTCCTTTTTAGGGAAGTGTTGCAAGTAAAAGAAAACGGAGGAAGTAAATAATAATAATAATCATCAATAAATAATAATAATAATAATAATATAATAATAATAATAATAATAATAATAATAATAATAATTGAAATAATAATACTAATAATAATAATCAATAAATAATAATAATCATCAATAAATAATAATAATAATAATAATAAAAATAATAATAATAATAATAATAATAATAAAAATAATCAATAAATAATAATAATAATCAAAAATAATAATAATAATAATAATAATAATATTATTATTATTATTATTATTATTATTATTATTATTATTATTAATAATATGTACATTTGTATATACACATATGTATAGTAATAAATAATCAATAAATAATTAAAGATCACTAATCCGTAGTTAGAAATCACTAATTAATAAGTTCAATTCAGTTCAGTTCAGTCAATCGGAACAGGCCCTTAATATGATTTTGTTAATTGTTACGGTTTTAAGGGAAAACATAACCACAAATAATACACTCCCCAAAATTTTAGAATTCCACAAACTAATTACAGTCGTTGATCTATCAATATGTGACAGTTGCATTAGTAGGACTACAGAAACGATTTTGAAATGGGTGTATGAGATATTGGTAAAAGGACACGGTTTCACCATGGTAATTAGTAGGGTAGCTATGATTCGGGCTAGTATGGGTAGGTATGATTTTGGAACGTTGGAAAGGATGTGGGTGGATATGTTTTGGATTCTTGTTTCCATTTTTACGATAATACTCCGTACTTGCTGTTGTGAAGGTCTGCAACTTTGCACAGTTTTGACAAGCAACCTCCTTTTGTCATTTCGTCAAATAAAGTAGCTAAAACACTCCTGAACAAGGTCTGAAATTCATCCGTTGTTTGGGCGCCAAACCAATACAACCCTAAACAAATTCATTAACCTTTGTTATTTTAAAAAATTGTTAATACCAGAAAATTTATATTTAATTTTTTTTAACAACATTTACAATCATAAATTAAATAGTAACAATTTATATACACTAATTAGTTTAAAGATTCGCGTCATACATTGCAATCAACGTAATCATGAACAAAATTTCACATGATTAAGATAAACAATCCTCATAAACAAGGTCAATCCGATCCGATCCGAAACATCCGAACTCTAAAAAATTTTCAATCCAATCCGATGCGATTTAAATTTATCCGATCCGAATAAATACTTCGGTTTAGATTGGACTTTTTTGGACCAAAACCGAATAATGGACACCCCAAGTTGTCATATAAACGATCAAATTGGAAATCAAACCCTCCAAACCCTAAACCATTCACACCCTAGACCCTTCAAACCCTAAACCATTCAAACCCTAAACAAACCATAAACCCTTCAAACCCTGAAATCATTAAATATATATGACCCATACTCATTATTTAGAGTAAATTATTATGCAAATCTATCATTTTTTTTAACTAAAATCTAAATCTGCATTAAAATCTAAATGGAATGGCATGTTATAAACAATCAACGTAATCATAAAAATAATTTCACATGATTAGGATGAACAACCCTCGTTTGTAACATCATGGCTTCATATTTCGGTGAAATTTATTTATTGGATGAAAACAAGGTCAAAATCCGATCCGATCCGAAAATCCGATTTCTCAAAATATTTCAATCCAATCCGATCCGAATTATTAATTCGATTTAGATTAGACTATTTCGTTTTTTATTCGAATAATGGACACCCCAAGTTCAAATTGGAAATCAAACCCTCCAAACCCTAAAGCCTTTCCAAACCCTAAACCCTTAACCCTCTAAACCCTTCAAACCCAAACCCTCCAAACCCTACAAACCCTAAGCACTTATATTTGATCATGATAATTAACTTCTTATGTACTTATAGTGATATAAAACTTTTTAATACTTATACTCCCCAAATTGAGCAAATAATATGTATAATTCCTCAATGAAGTCGATCATTGAAGTTCAATTGTGTTCCGTCGATCCATTAAACGTTGTTAAATATATAAATCATGTGGTTCCCTTTATTGATCTTGTTGTTCCTCCTAGTTGCTCGGAAGTAACGTTTGTTCCACCTACTCTAGTCGATCGTAAGTATTTAAGATAAACTTTTAAAATAAAATAAATCCATATTTAAACAAGCTAATTTAACGTTAATTGGTTTTCGGATTGGATTCGGTCCTGTTAGGGTCAATAAATCCATCCAACACCCTAATCTGAACTTTCAAAAACACTACAAGAAAAAGGGGAATTAGCAACTGATATTTGCGACTACCATAGTAATCAGTCGCAAAAAATAAGTTTGCAACTGAAAAAGACTGGTAGTCGTAAATTTTGCGACTGATTTTACACTAGTTGTTATGCGGTCACTAATTTGCGACTAATATATGCGACTACCTTGATATTAAGTCGCAAAAAAATATTTTTGTAACTGAAAAAGACTAAAAGTCGCAAATGTAACGACTGATTTTACAGTAGTTGTTTTGTGGTCGCTAATTTGCGACTGATATATGCGACTACCTTAATATTAAGTCACAAAAAAATATTTTTGCAACTGAAAAAAACTAATAGTTGCAAATTTTGCGACAGATTTTATAGGAGTTGCTATGCGGTCGCTAATTTGTGACTAATATGTGCGACTACCTTAATAAGTCGCGAAAAACATATTTTTACTACTAAAAAAGACTAGTACTCGCAAATTTTATGACTGTTTTAATTTACTGTAGTTGTTATGCAATCGCTAATATGCGACTGACATATGCGACTACCTTAATATCTCTAATTATTAATAAACATAAGTGGTAAAATGTTGATGAACAATATTTCTTATTATTAATAAGCATTATTTTGGAACAAAGGGTGTAATAAAGCGAACTAAATATAGCTAAATTAACCCCTTAAGCATTTTTAGTGGGTATAACATCATAATACGGTGCACTTCAGCACATCCCACGTCCCCACCTATGCTTCTTTAAGCATCAACTTTCAGAGCCTAACCCTAGCGTTGCTAACTTGCTACTCAATACTCACGAAGTCACAAGTCTCACACTCTCACAACTAAAAAAACTCCCCCTGCCGCCATTGTTGCCCTGCTGCCGTTGTTGCCTTTGCTTCCGTTGTCGTCGCCGTCGCCACTGTTGTTGCTAACACCGCTGTCGTTGCGGTCATTCCTCCCTCGCTGCTCACTTCGCGTTGCCGAACTCTTCAAACACCGGCACCAGCAGATTCCTTTATATGTAAGGTCTTTTATAATTTAATTATTCTCATTTTTTCCAGTTCTCATATTTATATGATTTTCAATCAATTGATTTTAGCTATTTCATATATTGAGATCAATTGGTTAATTCATTATTTGGGATTATTAAATTACTTTGGAGATTCAATGTTAAAACTTGCGTTTTTTTCTTCTAATTATTCGTAAATTTATGCATGATTTTTTGTTATATATTTTGTGGGGTTCTGTTTTCATGGAATCTGTTTTATTAATTTTATAATCGAGTGGTTGAAATGCTTTAAGAGCTAATCACTTTTGAGATCCCAACCCATTTTTTTTTTGTCAATTTTCTATTGTAATGTACTAGAACTAGAATAATGTTGAAATTATGGTGTTGATGGTTAGAAAATTGCCATTACACTCATGGGCAGTTACATTAGTGGATGTAAGCTATGTAAAACAATAATTTTATTCCTAAACTTTTGGTTTAGTCGTTCACTTACTTTTAATGTTCATGAATGTCTTTTACATTATATTATATTATATATATGAATATGATTCATTCCTAAAGTTCTATGCTCCTTCCACATTTCCCTAATAATGTCAAGCAATTGAAGATGGGTTTATTGTTAATAGCTACCAGTTTATTAGAAAGGTATTTTTCTTTGCAAAGAATATTGCATTTGATGCCAAGATCATCATTATCTTATTGTAGCCCCCAAGATCAGAAGTGATTGCATATGTTGCTGAGTTCTCTTGATATATATTTCATGTTTGTAGCTCTAACATAGAAAATGATCAGATGAATGGCTTATGTGCTCTTCTTTGCTGTAATACTTAAGATAATCCTGCTCACAAGAAATTGGAACTAGTCTTTTAAAATTATTTGTTTTAATACTAGATATATGTAGGAATCACCCCCACCCTCTTCTTTAATTATAAATCATACAAATTGATGTACACTTTTCTAAATATCCAATGTTGTTGAAAGTCGAGCTTTTTATTTTTGGGCAATATAAATCTGAACATTTATGCAACTGTGGAATATTAAACAAGTTTCTATCATCAGTTGGTGATGATATCATTGCTCTTTATGTTGCAGATGACAATTTTATTGCAATTATAGAGTTATGGATGGTTTTAATTACCGAATTAGCTAAAATTGTACGGATTTGGGTTCGACGCATGCTCATGACTAATATTAGTTTGATCATATAAGGAGGAATATACGAGTATCAAATTTTTGTTTGTTGGGATACTTCATGATACTAGAAATTCATAAGCTTTGATTATAAGTACAGTGTTCGGCCTCCTTTTCCCCTTCTCATTAGTGCGTGTACATTCATTTTATACACGCTTTTCAATTTATATGTGTGCTTTTATATAAGCCTGGCTTGGTGTGATGTGCAATCGAATCAATAGAAAAACTGAAGATGTAGTTAGTTAAAGTAGCTTGGTGTTCTTTGGTATACTTTTTATGGCTTTTTAGGCTGTGAATCTTGTAGGCTAGTCTTAAATTTACTTAAGTGTTGAACCCCCCGTGATTCCTAGAGCTAACCCTATGATGCTTTGATGAAGAATATAAGAAAAATACGGAAATGAAGTGCCCTACTCTGGTGATATATGTTGTAATTTATCTTTTCAATATATCAGAATGCATATGTTTGCTTGTTGACTCTATGTCATTATTTCATACTCTTTTTGTTAGTTTGTAGTAAGAATCTCACAAGGTATCTGGCGATTTGCAAGACCACTTCAATTTTCCTGTTTCATTGCACTTTTATCTTTTAAAAGAGTGATAGTTGGGTCTGGAAGAATAGGTTTAGGTTATGGAGAACACTAGATTAGTATAATAAATACAATATTGCAGGAATTTATGCAAATATGATGGGGCTGGATAAAAAGTCATTGTTAAGCTGGCATGGGAATCACTTTACTAAGTACTTCAAGATGAGTATTTAGCCAATTAACGTGATACTTAGTATCCTGATGAAGCAGTGCATTTGATTATGCATGTAAGCAATCAAAAGGTGAATAAAACATCATAGGTACCTTGCGTAGTTATGCTATGTGTTTTATGATAAATCTAATAATCTAACATCTTAGATTATTCTGTTTTGTTGGTGGTGCAAAAACCAAGTTTGTTCTCACAAATTGAATATCTATTGCTACTGCTGCCACAGTTGCTGCTATTATTACTAAATTGATGTTGTTATTGCCACCAAACTGTTGCTGGTGTTGCTGCTGCCAAATTGTTGTTGTTGCTGCTACCAAACTATCGTTGTTGTCGCAACACTATTACTGCTCCTATTGTCACTACACTGCTGGTGATGCACCGGCGGTTAAAGCATATTGATGAAAGCTATTATATAAACTTTATACTAGTTTGTTATTTTTTATACTTGTAAATTATATTAAAGTGTATATTGTAAATTATACTTTGCGAAATTGTTACATTTATGTATGTATAGAAACTTTTATCAGTTTTTCCACTAGTGATTTTATGCATGGTATCTTTATTTATTTATTTATTTTGCAATTGATTGTTCGTCACTAAATCAGTCTTAAAATACTTATAGTTAGTCGCAAAAATCTACCAACTGAAATTTTTTTTTAGCCACTGATTGGTTAGTGGAAATATATGTGTCTCGGTAGTTGCTAATCCATCACAAAAAAAAAAAAAAAAAAAAAAAAAAAAAAAAGTCTCTATAGTCACAAAAGTTTGGTTTAGCAGTTGCTAATCCATCACAAAATATTTGTCTTCGTAGTCTTAAACCATTGGTCTCCGAAGTCGCTAATCCGTCGCTAATATTTTACGACGGAAAATGATTTAGTTGCTAAAATTTCAAAGTTAGTCGCTAAATAGCAGTTGCAAAGTCGTTGCAAATCCGTCGCTAAATTTGTGACTACTCCAAAATTAGTCGCAAAAATGGATTTGCGATGAGGTCTTTAGCGACTAACCAAAGTAGTTGCTAATCCGTCGCAAATCCATTATTGCAACGGATTTGCGACTACTTTGACCATCGCTAATTCCCCTTTTTCTTGTAGTGAAAGTCTCAATCCGACCCGATCCGATTCGATCCGTTTAAGAGTTCCGATCTGAATTGATTAGATTGGATTTCAATGTTACTCCAACTTATTTACACCCCTAGTTTAGTCGATAACATTGGCATGCTTTGAAATGTCGGTCATTACATAATCCGTATGTATTCATATCATAAATATTTATATGAGAATAACTATGTGAATGAATATGATTTAGTTGCCTACTATGTTTGTAGATTTAATTGCCTTATAGCTTTAGTTGCCTCTAGCTTTGTTGATTTAATATGATTTTGTTAATTGTTACGGTTTTAAGTGAAAACATAACCACAAATAATACACTCCCCAAAATTTTAGAATTCCACAAACTAATTACAGCCGTTGATCTATCAATATGTGACAGTTGCATTAGTAGGACTACAGAAACGATTTTGAAATGGGTGTATGAGATATTGGTAAAAGGACATTGGTAAAAGGACACGGTTTCACCATGGTAATTAGTAGGGTAGCTATGATTCGGGCTAGTATGGGTAGGTATGATTTTGGAACGTTGGAAAGGACGTGGGTGGATATGTTTTGGATTCTTGTTTCCATTTTTACGATAATACTCCGTACTTGCTGTTGTGAAGGTCTGCAACTTTGCACAGTTTTGACAAGCAACCTCCTTTTGTCATTTCGTCAAATAAAGTAGCTAAAACACTCCTGAACAAGGTCTGAAATTCATCCGTTGTTTGGGCGCCAAACCAATACAACCCTAAACAAATTCATTAACCTTTGTTATTTTAAAAAATTTTAATACCAGAAAATTTGTATTTAATTTTTTTTAACAACATTTACAATCATAAATTAAATAGCAACAATTTATATACACTAGTTAGTTTAAAGATTCGCGTCATACATTGCAATCAACGTAATCATGAACAAAATTTCACATGATTAAGATAAACAATCCTCATAAACAAGGTCAATCCGATCCGATCCGATCCGAAACATCCGAATTCTCAAAAATTTTCAATCCAATCCGATGCGATTTAAATTTATCCGATCCGAATAAATCGGTTTAGATTGAACTTTTTTGGTTTTTATCCGAATAATGAACACCCCAAGTTGTCCTATAAACGATCAAATTGGAAATCAAACCCTCCAAACCCTAAACCATTCACACCCTAGACCCTTCAAACCCTAAACCATTCAAACCCTAAACAAACCATAAACCCTTCAAACCCTGAAATCATTAAATATATATGATCCATACTCATTTGGAGTAAATTATTATGCAAATCTATCATTTTTTTTAACTAAAATCTAAATCTGCATTAAAATCTAAATGGAATGGCATGTTATAAACAATCAACGTAATCATAAAAATAATTTCACATGATTAGGATGAACAACCCTCATTTGTAACATCATGGCTTCATATTTCGGTGAAATTTATTTATTGGATGCAAACAAGGTCAAAATCCGATCTGATCCGAAAATCCGATTTCTCAAAATATTTCAATCCAATCCGATCCGATTTATAGTTATCCGATCCTAATTAATAATTCTGTTTAGATTGACCTATTTCGGTGTATATCCGAATAATGTACACCTCAAATTGTAAACGATCAAATTGGAAATCAAACCCTCCAAACCCTAAACCCTTCCAAACCCTAAACCCTCCAAACCCTAAACCCTCCAAACCCTAGACCCTTCAAACCCTAAACCCTTCAAACCCTAAACCCTCCAAACCCTAAACCCTCCAAACCCTAGACCCTTCAAACCCTAAACCCTCCTCCAACCCCAAACACTTATATATGATCGATCGTCATACTAATTAAATTCTTATGTACCTCTAATGATGTAAAACTTTTATATACTCCGTATTTTTTTACGCTTCTTATAAAATAAACATGATTTCTTTTTGTTTCAATATATTTAGCTATAAATTGTTGTAAAGTCAAAATATATATATATATATATATATATCAACAACAAAATTTAGTGTTCACAAACAAATTACAGTCGTCAGCCGTTGAATAGTCGATCTAAATTTAAAGTCGTTGATTTATCAATATGTGACAGTCCAGTTAAAAAAAATAAAAAAAAATTCAATATGTGACAGTTGCATTAATAGGACTATAGATACGATTTTCAAATGTTTGTGTGAGATTTTTGAAAGTATGAGTTTAGTAAAAAGGACATTGTTTAGTTTGGTAAAAGGACATTGTTTCACCATGGTAAGTCAGGAGTAGGGTAGCTATGATTAGGGCTAGGTAGGTTGTAGGTATGATTTATAAACGTTGGAAAGGGTGTGGGTGAATATTTTTTTTATTTTTTTTTTAAAGAAGTGGGTGAATATTTTTTGGATTCTTGTTTCCATTTCTATGACAATAGATTAAAAAAATAAAAATTATTTTATATTTTAAAGTACTAGTAGTTAAAAAAATTAATTATTGACAATTTAAATTCTAAGTTTCTGAGTAGTCTATCAACTTTTTATTTAAAAATTTAAATCTGCATTATAAACTGTCAATTGTACATGCATTTTATAAATGACAGTATTTCTAAAAATATTTAAGTTTGCTTGGACATCGAATTCTTCTATGTAGTAAATCGTAGTTTGATTGGTGTTCGAATTATTCTTTGTAGTTGATCGAAGTAATGAACTCATCGAACCTCAATTGTTCTTTGGTTTGTCAGATTTATTGTACAAACCTAAAACAATCAGAATTGGAAGTCAAACCCTTCAAACCCTAAACCCTAAACCACTAAACCCTAAACCCTCTTAAATCCTTAAATAAGCCATACTAAATTCTTATTGTATCGTCTTTTTTTTTATTTTAAAAATTAAACTGTCCGCCTTAATTACAAAATAGAGTTGTACATTTTAATTTTTGTTTTAAAAATTAAACTCTCCGCCTTAATTACAAAATAGAATTGTACATTTTAAAATTGACAGTAAAATGTAATTATAATAGTTTGTTTGGTGATCGAATTCTTCTCTGTAGTCGATCGTAGTAATGATGTTCATATATTGTTTCTCTATATAGCTGATCATCGAAGCTCAATTGTTCTTTGGTTTGTGAGATCGAAATGAACTCTAATTATGTCAATAAACGTAACAACTTTGATAATTTTATTTCATGTATTCCCTATACACAAACCCTAAAACCTAGAAACCCTAAACCCTAAACCCTAGAAACCCTAAACCCTAGAAACTCTAGTAATCTCTAACAAATTTTTTGTAATAAAAATCCGCATTATATTAAATAAAAGAATTGTACATCTAATAATTGCCAGTAACCAATTTTATTGTTAAAGCATATTTTTTTTAAAACCATGTTAGATCATACTTTTAGGTGTAAGGTATGCAATATTTCCATACACTTACAATAAATACTATGAAATCGAATTCGACCTGATTAATCAAGTAATTTCTTTGTTTATAGGCGTTGATGTTTTAAATTGTAGCCGTTGATTGATTTACCACAATGTGAAAATTGCATTAGCAACAGTACATATACGATTTTCAATTAGGCGTGTAAGATATTTGGAAGTATGACTGGAGAGGTAAAAAGAAATTGGATTCACCGTGGTAAAATGGTAAAATGTGAAGTGTTAGGATAAGATTTGGCCTAAGATGCTAGGATAGCTACTTATTACGAGTATGCTTTTGGGACGTTAGAAAGGATTATAGCTGAAGTGCTGAACATTCATAGGAAGATACATGTTTCCCTTTTTCTGTTAAACAATTTTGACAGGGCTCAATGTGATTTTGTAAGCGTAGACAATGTCCTTTAGTTAATACCTCGCGGATAAAGGACAACTCCTTTTAGTACAAAATTATTATTATTATTATTATTATTATTATTATTATTATTATTATTATTATTATTATTATTATTATTATTAAATTAGTGTAGACATGATTTGTAATTATCTTTAATACAACTGTTTATACTAATACATACAAAGTAACTTTTTAAAATTAGATACAATTAGTGTAATTGCATGTCTAAAAAGATAAAATTGGACTACCTTTTTATAAACCCAAAAGTCCAAAACAAATATTGGAGGAGTGTAAAAAGAAACAAATAAAAAAATTTGGGGGATGGGAAATGCGGCTGCTGGGATTCGAACCTAGAACCAAATGTAGTGTGTAGGTAGAATGTAAACCAATTGAGACAGTCATCGACCGTGGTATAATTAGGAAACAAATAATATATATAGTATGGAACTATTGCTTTGCACTCTCATTCTCATTTGCATAATGTAATTAATATTTTAATTGAAAAAAAAGGTGTATTCCTACGCAAGGGGAGTTATATAATACTTCACAAAATAACTTATTCACAAACATCATCCACACATAGATATTCATCCGAAATGAGTTCCTCCGCCCCTTCAAATCTTAACCCTAATGGTATCCCTTCCATACTCGGTCCACCACGTAGGAAAAGGAAGACTTCTAACGGGCGTCCCAGCCTCTTGGAGCAGTTAGCGTGTGGCATGAGGGTCGGAGCAAGAAAATGCCGCGCTAGACTGCAGTCTCATCGTTCTGTTCCTGACCTCATTGAAGATCCTGTACATGACCTTACGAAACCAAAAGGAATTGTTGCCGAAGAGAAGGTTGTTGATGCTGAAGAGAACAAGGACGTCGTTGTTGCTGCTGAAGAGAACACGGACGTCGTTGGTGCTGCTGAAGAGATGGAGGACGTCGTTGCTAATGCTGAAGAGAACAAGGACGTCGTTGTTGCCGCAGAAAACAAGGAGGATGTAGCTGATCAGGAGATGAAGGACGTCGATGATGCTGAACAAAAGAAGCCCGTTGCTTCTAAGGATGTTATTGTTGAGATAGAAGATGATGAACTTGATGCTGTGGTTGTCACGGGACCTCCTACTGCTAAGCAGCGCCTGTTGCTAAGAAAGGGCCAAGGTTTAGGAAGGAAAGGCCTGGAGTATTAGCTCCAAAGATCTCTTTCAGGATTCGCAGCCTAAACGACGATGATCCAGGGCTCGAGTATGAACTTAGGATTAATGAAACATTCCTGAAAATTTACTATGACTATGCTAGGAGGGTGGACTGTCATTCGGATGATATTACTATAAGGAATGTTCGTGGGATCATTTATTGTACTCACAATCCAATAGCGGCTGGGATTGTGAATGGGGCTGTCCTGTGGGTTCGTCGCCACCGGGTAACTTAATCATTTTATTTTGCTTTTGTTTTCATCAAGTTAATTAAAATTATAAGTCATTTTAGGTGTTAATTTCATTAAAATTTAATTTTTAAACTCGTTGACTTTTACCTGCTAAACACGAATATAGTTTTTAAACCTGTTAAAATCTAATTTTTAAAGTAGTTAATTTCGTTCAAATTTTATTGTTAATAGTCGTTAAATTATTTATGTTGTTAATTTAGCTAAATTTTAGCTATTAATCTTGATAAACTTTGTAGATCTTACTGTCTTTAAATTTCGGCAACTATTATTCAGTTATTAATTATTGAAGTACTTTATGGATTTTAAGTTAATGTGAACAACTCAAGTGGATTAAATCCATTGTAAAACTGAATTAAATACATAAAACATGTTTTTGGATTTTAGTTGTTAATTTCGGTAATTTATAGTTCTTAATGTCGTTTAGTTGAGTTAAAACAAAGTTGTTAAGATAGCAATGAATGAAAGTGGTTAAAAAAAATATTAGTTGAGTTAAAACACATTTGTTGAGTTAAGATAGCAATGAATGAAAGTGGTTAAAAAAAATACAGTTTATGTCAATAAATTTAGTTAAAATGTAGTTGTTAATTTCTGCTTTGATTTGATTTGTAGAACCATGCTGATGGCAACATGGATGTTCGTAAGAAGCTAGTCATTCTTCGAGAGCCGCGAACACGGTCAGTGAAGAAGAAGGTGTTGGTTAAGCTGGACGACTCTCTGGACGGGCTGTTTCGAGCTTGGAGTGAGGAGGTCAATGTAAGGCCCAACAAAATCCTGATGATTCATGAGAACAAAAAGGTTACTCCAATTCACCTAGTTCGGGGTGCGGCCATGAGGAATGGGGATGAAATATTTTGCTTCACAGACAAGTAGGTCATGTGTCAACAAAATCATGTATTAAGGGTCTAGGGTAGATAGTGAATGCAACCGCCTTTTGTAGGAAGCCCGAAGGACCTATGTATTAGAAAGTCCCCTTAGTATGGGCATTATGATGATGATGTATTGCTTTTGAACTTGAAGCTTTTAACTTGCTTATGAACTTGATGTTAAGTTGTTTTAATTAGCACAATATGCAATTGTTTGAATTAACAATTATCCCTGCAATTATCACATTACCTCAAATTTTAATAACTATAAAGTGTACTTTGATACAATTAAACTTGTAAAACATACAGTACACTAAAATTATACACTTCAGCACAACTTATGAAATCTATAACATACAATTATAAATTATACAATGCCATAAAATTATGACAAAGTCCATTTGACATAAAATAAGGCCAAAAATAAAATTGACCAATACATTGGGCCAAAGGAGCCCACAAACCCACAAACCAGATATCAGGGGCCTTTTTTTTGGGCTATACCCTTACACATTCCGAATTGGAAACTGAGTATTCAAGGCCTTTTTTTTACTGGGCTTTACCCTTACACAAATGTGAAACTGAGTTTTCAACTTAACTGAAAATTGAATATTCTTTTGTCAAAAAAAAAGAAAATTGAATATTCAATTTAAGTTAAAATAGTAATTCAGAATATCCAAATCCTACAACTATCATCATTATTCTAGAACATTACACATTCTAAAAACTGAGCAAAATAAGCCCAAAAAAAACCAGATATCAGGCATATTTTATGGGCTTTACCCTTGCACATTCCAAATTGGAAATTGAGTATTCAACTAAACTGAAAATTATATGTCACAAAACAAACTACAAATTATATGTCAAAAAAACAAAACTGAAAATTATTTGTCCAAGAATTAACCAATAAGTAAATATAAGAATATCCAAATCCAACAAATATAAGAACCCTTAATACATTACACATTCTAAACTTAGAATTGCGTTCAACACATGCTACATATTACACACTGTACATATTGTTACCTTCCTTGCAGTTTAGAATCACCTCAGGCATTCGGCCCCTTCTTTGCTTAGCCTTGAAGTTAACCCCAGGCACTGGTAAATCATGCATCTGCATCCACACAACAGAGATTCAGATTCAACGTACACAGGTGAAACAACTACTATAAGATCAAACCTCACATTATTCACTCCAGCTTGGGGTCCAACGTTATCCCGTGCATCCCTTGGGTGTTGTTCACCATAGGAAATATCCAATAGCTTGATCCACCACAAGGAAAGACCACACAAATGAAAATTGGTTACTCCTCTCTACACCATATTTGTTTGAAGGATTGTGAAATAAAACACATACAAAAGTGCTTACCCCAAGTTTCCCGTAGTCGCCAGACAGCAATTTGTCCGACTTTGCTGCCATCCATTTGTGTCTCCCCAAAACCAAACCCAGTGATGAGTACCTTTCATGTCGAATCATAATCGAATGAAGTGAAAGTGTGGAAAGTCTAGTGTTGCGGATAGTTTTTTATTTCTTTTCTCTTTTCTCTGTTTTTGAAAACTTTATTTTAAGAAAACAGTCAATCCAGTTTGGTTGGTCCATGATATGGGTCAAATAGTGGTGTAGTTGGATAGCGCTTGCAAAGACCTTTCCAACGATATATTATAAGCCCAATTCCGATGAATATTGAGGAAGTTATGGCCAATTTACTAAACTGGGTCCGGTTTGAGCTTTATGTACGGCCCAATGATCTAGGGGAGGGCCTAATATGATGTATCATTCCTAATGCAATTAGGAATGGTTTTAGTCTTCTAGAATCTTCTAGAAGGTTCTTTTCATTCCTAATTCAATTAGCATTGATAAGTTGACTTTGTTGACTTTTCAGAGTTTTAATCAGGATCAAATAGCATTTTCGAAGAAATTATATTATTTTATCTTCCAGTACGGTAAACTTATCAGATTTTCGAAAACGCGTTGGAATTAAGACTGGCGTCCAACCCCAGGCCTTGGCGCCTGGAACCAGGCTTGGCGCTAGGCGCTAGCCATTGGCGCCTGGCGTTAGCCACTGGTGCCTGGCGCCAGCTAGCCAGGGTTGGCGCCAATCCTGTTTTGCGATCTTCAGACTCTGTTTTGTTAAATTATCTTTTTTGGCTGATTTTCTCTATAAATATCGTATCAAAAACTCCGTTTTTATTCACGAATTCTCATCAACAATTAGTTTTAATTAGCTTTCATCAACAATCATTAATTCTTTAGCATTCTTTCTTTCTTGCTTTTTCATACAAAATTCCGCATTCACAAGATCTAGAAACACCTAGCCATATTCGAAGTTGCCTTCGCCCTAGACGTGAAAGGTTTTAATTTCTGAGGGTTTGGTCCCAAATCTCTCTTTCAATTATTTAATTTAATTGTTTTGATTATTATTTTCCTTGAAGTTACTAACGTGTGTATTTTGTTATTAGAAAGAGGTACGAGGCATCAAAGTAAGTACTTTAATTGATTAATTGATATTATAATCATGTTTATATTGTTATTATGATATTCCTAGTATCATGTCTAGGGTAATTTTAATATTAAATATGACTGCTATGATGCCTTTTATTCTCTTCCTAATATTTATGATTGTTAGTATCATGTTAGGGCTAAAGATTTGATTTTTATTGCTTAGTGACATGCTAGGGTTTGTTATTAATCTTGTTAGTATCATGCCTAGGATCTTGCTATTATTATTATGCTTTAACATGATTCATGACTATTTTTATAATTGTTTTGTTATGATTATATTTATGGTTATCACGATTATAATTATTATTTTTATGATATTTATTATTTATTATGTTGCTTGATGCTCATTCTTTATTGCTTGATCACCTTTATTGCATGTTAAAGGGAATTTGGTACTTGTAATCACGCTTAATAAGATATTAATAATCTTGTTTAGGGTTAATGTGATTATAATTCAAGTGATCGCCAATAATAGTTTATATGTGCATTAAATTCAACCAACATAGATTAAACAGGTTTAGGTTTAAACCTATTGATTGCATGTTAGTCAGAAAGCGCACATGAATACGAGCAGAATAAAGTAGAGGCCTATTATTAGGGAAGTTCAATCTCTTTTAGGTTGGATTTGTACCATCATCCCCGAACCCTTATTTGGTTCATGACCTTATGGAGTTGACGATCTCTTGGATCGTTAAGGGGTGTAACCTTCACCTCGTGATGGTTTACAAATTCCTACAAAACTTGTTGGCGACTCTTTTGCTCTATCTTCTTCCCTTTTGGACGCCACCGTACTTTAGTGTATGATCACAGTGGGGTTCGAGCTAGTGGGATTAAGGCTTGAAATTATTCCCTACAGTTTTTTGGCGAATCCACTGGGGAGGATTTCTATTTTAATTCCTGAATTTGTTTCGGCAATGATTTAGAATGAGTGGATGAGACTCGAAAAGTTCGAAGTATTTCATGTGCGTAATTTTGATTAACATTATTGTCATATGCATAAAAAAGATCTCATTGGAAAGACCATCCGTAATGAGTTAAAAACATAGGATTTTACACGTAGGAAATTTGAGGAATATCTTTCACAACTAGGACTGGAATAACACCGCGCGAAACTGGAAAATTTTATCGAGCACAGAAAGCTGCTGAGGCATGTGGGAAGTAGCGTCAGGGGCCAGAGCTTGGCGCCAGCAATTTAATCGTAGCGCCAGACGCCAGTATTGGCGCCAGGCGCTACAATTAAAAGCTGGCGCCAGTCTCTGTTTGCTGGCGCCAATTTCCCCCAATACCGAGCCAGAAATATGCGTTCTAATTTCGACCGGTTTTTCGTATTGTTTGCTCGATCCTACTTCCTGATCGAATTTTTTCTCACTTTTCTGAAACCCATATGTGTTCTACATATGGACATAACCCTCTGGGAATTCATGCTCCATCTACCCGATCGAACGCTCCTGGCAACAAAGGGTACATCCGAGATGTTGAATTCACCAAACCATGGAAGCGAGTTTTTTTTCTAAAACTCGCGATGTCCTATCCACTCGCGCCAACCCTTCACGGTTAGGCTTCCGCGCGGTGCATCCGGATAATTAACCATGGACCCTCTATTGACTAAACCATATCCCAGACTTTAGAGAACTAGAGCCATGGTTAGGTTGCGAACGCATTGCATCATATTGTGCCTACTTGACTAATTGTGCATTATTTGTTGTGCATATATATTCTGTGTTTCTCTTAACCGTTTGTTGATTTGTGTTGAGACTAAAATTAATGAATTAAAGAACTTTGCCTATTTAATTAATTAATTAATTAATTTGAGTCAATAAAGTCTTTTTTTAATCGGAATTGAACTAGTACGACTTTAGGCATACCCCATTTGACTAATAATACCGAAAACAGTCCCAGACCGAAGCTCCAATATTGGCGCCAAAGTCTGAGCTGTAGCGCCACATTATAGTGCGTAGCGCCAGGCATTAACTAAATTGTCTGGCGCCAACCACCATAGTGTGACGCCAGTCCTGTCGCTTGGCCAACAGTTCGTATTATTTGTCGAGTCATCACCTAATGTCTAATTAACCAGTTTGCTAATTAATTCGGTTAATTTTCGCTGTCAATAACACCTTGTCAAGTCATTAATCGAGTCTTGGTCACATAGTCTAGCCACATGGTCATGACACGAGTCTCAACATGTCACCTACACTCACTAGTCTTAGCACACACTTTGAGTATATGTCACCATGGCCATGTCTTAGGTTCATGCATGAGTCGGTCTTTTCCGTCATTTGAGTTGGGGGGTACATTATATTCCTAATTCTTCATATCCCTCCATCTAAATCTTCTTTCACATTCTATTCCAATCTTTCTTCACTTCCTCCATCCATTGCATGTTGAATAAAGTTTGAGTCAAATAATTAACAATAAATATCCCCAATTCCTTTCCCACAGTACTTGGTCGAGGAAAGAAGGGCGATTAATCAAGGACAACCTCTTTATTCAAGTCTCGCTTTTTGATAAACCGATTTGTCAAAAGAGGAAGGCTAAGAAGATAATGGCAACTCAATAAGAAGTCAATGATCTTAAGAACCAACTGGCTACTGTGACTGAGACACTGAAACTTCTCGCACTTAGGGTCGATGACCCCGTAAAGCAACAACACATGAACCTCATGCAAGAGAGTCTCAGCAAGCAATCTAGTGACCATAAATTCCAGGGCATGAGTTCACAAGGGGTCTCGTTGGACAAGGAACTTCTTCCACATAAGTTCAACGCCACTGACATCCCAAAATTCAAGGCAACAGATAACCCTTACTTCCATCTAAGAGCTTTTGAAACTATAATGAGCATTAAGGGTATCGATAAGAAGGTCTTCCCCTCTCTGTTCCCACTATCTCTTGAAACCGTTTTCCAACAATGGTTCTTCTCCCTTGACAAGGAGAAAACCTCTACCTGGGAATCGATAGTGAACGCTTTCGTTGATAGGTACAAGTGCAATATCCAAGTTGAAACCGACCATAGACAACTTGAGATGCTAAGACAAAAAGAGAATGAAGGCTTTACTTCTTTCTTTAATAAATGGAGGGAAACTTCTGCCAAGATGATTGAGGTCCCCACCGAAAAGGAGTCTGTGAGGATGTTTATCAAAAATCTCCAAGAAAAGTATTCAAAGCACTTAAAATATCAACACAACTTGAATACTTTCAAGGCCGTTTATGACATCGGAATTGAAATCGAAGACGATCTCGCAAAGCAAAAAGCTACAAACAATAGTAACCACGGTGGCTGGAAAGGAAAGAAGAACGACAATCCTTCTTCTTCCGAAAACGCCCACTCTAGTAATAATGTTAGTACCTTTGACCATAATGATGTCTTAGCCGTGAACAATCAAGGATCTAAAAGGAAACCCGGGCGAGAGTTCACACCCATTGGAATGACCTACGATGCTGCTTTTGATCGTCTCTATGATCGAGGATTAATCAAACCTATTGGCCCTACCGAGGATCCAACACCAGAAAATCGATCTTCGAGATGGAATCCAAATTCCTATTGCAAGTACCATCGAGGAAACGGTCATACCACTGATGAATGCTACAGGTTTCAAAACCTCATTCAAGATCTCATAGAGGCAAATAAGATCCCATCGCCTCTAGCTAGCGAGAAGACTGGATGATGTCGGAGCAAACAAGACAAGACAAGAGGCGAGCTTCAATGACAAGATTTCATGACTTCTTTTTTCTATTTCTTTTTCATTTTTTCCTTTCCTCAATAAGTCTAGCATAGGCACCTTTTCTTTTCCTTTAGATTAATTTTGTAGTCTTTTTTCCCTTTCTTTTAATAAAAATGAGCATTTATTTCCTTACATATGATCATTTCATTGCATTAAAAATAAAATAAAAAAAAAAAAAACCATGTCGAATTGAGCGCAAGGTATACCAATGATTTGAGGCACCCCTTGTAGCCACATCATATCTCCTTTCGCCTTTCTAATTTACAAATCCTTTCTTCATAAACCACTTTGAGCTGAGCCTCGTCTAACGATAGACCTTTCTTTTTTCAACCTACATCTATCTAACCTTAGGATGGGATGGTGTGCAACTTATGCAATTTACAAAGAACAAAGCTTGAGTGATTTCAGAAATTCAAAAAATAGTAAAAATAAGCAAAAGCAAAAAAATAAATAAAAGTGTACAAAAGGGCAAGTGTTCCAATGTCTTTGATATGAAAATATCTTCGATAAGAACACGTCTCAGATTGCGTCTCTTATCGAGTGCTCGGTACCGTGCCTGAGAAACATGAATGCCAAGTGAGTGATAGACCGCATGGTCGAGATTGCCCACACTTATTAAAATAAAATAAATGCTAAAGCAAGAAAGAGCTAAAAAAAGAGTAGAAAACCTCAAGCATAAAAATACAAATATTCAAAAGCAAGGTTGCACACCTTGGGGGCTTATCTAGGGTCTTGAGCCTTTATCCCCTTCTTCTTCAAACCTTTAGCCTAACCACGTTACAACCCTTAAAAAGACCTTTTTTGAGGTATACACACTTGTGCGAGGTTCGGCTAGAGCTACGTTCGGCCTGATTCCTAACGGATACGTAGGCAACCTCACATCGAGGTGCGGCCGTAATAAACATGCATTCATATTCACATTCACACACTTACACCATGATCATATCAAGGGATCTCCAATGCTCATCCCTTTTCACTTAGAGCTAGACTTGGGGGCTTGGTCCTTACATCATTAGCTTACCTAGCCTAAGAGTCACCACCATTTGACTCTTTTCAATATATTTTTCCACACACTTAGGTCTTGCGGCCTAGCCTTAGTGTCACTTTCACACACCGCACGCATACATGACCAAATATATTTCCCTTAGGAACCTTTGTCATGAAATCTTAACGCTGAAGTATGCTTCGTCAAAATCACTCATAATTGTCATTGCATCATAAAGTATGAAGTGCTTAGCCTCTGTGCCTAAGTTACCCAAATACTTTCATTATTGAGCCAATTGAGATAGCCTAGGATGGATTAATCCTTGCACCTTGAGAGATAGTATCAAATGACATTTGACTAAGCTCATTCAACATGCATCTTCAGACTTTCGATTCTTTTTCGCGTCTTTCTTTTTCGGGAAAAAGTCGGTACCCTCCACAAAATTGACGGAAAATTTTTGCTTTTTTGCATTTTTCGAGTCGCACGATCACATTACAATGCACACACAAGTCATGTACACACTGAGTCATGTCGTGTCATATCACTTTGATTTCAGTCTAATACATGTGTCAAACACTTTGAGTCGAGTCAACCTCGAGTCAATCACAGCGAGTCAAGTTTATGCTTTGAGTCGTGTCAAGTCGATGAGTCAAGCAATGCTAAAACATTAGGTCAACCCTAAGATAATTAAAGAAATTGACAAAGTTCTATAGTCAAAAATAAATACAGGTGCAGCAGAATAGGGAAGACCCTACTCCAATTCTTGGCGCCAGAGATATCTCAGCAACGACAGAGCTCGAAGCCTCCCAGAAAGGTGATTTCGACCTCATGCAGCAATTTCGGGTTCCTTGGTATGCCAGTTAGCCCCTATAAGCAATTTGACATGATTAGTAGTCGGCTCGATTACAATCGTAGTAAGTGATTGACCTGACAAAAAAATCGTCTCACTTAGCTTAAGCGCCTAAAACACTGGCTCATTACAATCGGTTCAAAAGTAAGCACTTAAACGACAATATTTCCAAGTATGGATTGTCGCGCATTCTTATTAAATGACAAAGTTTTCCAAAAATTGGATTGTCATCCCCAACTGACAATATTTCCAAAAATGGATTGTCGTGCATCTTCTTCAATGACAATTTTTCCAAGATTGGATTGTCATCTCTGGCAAAGTTTCCAAGCGTGGATTTTCGTGCTCCTTCTTTGTTTGGCATTTTTTTCCAAGTTCGGATTGTCATCGCTGGCAAGTTTTCCGAAATTGGATTGTCATACACCCAAGTCCCTATGGCAAAATTTCCCAAAGGATTGTTGTAGGTCTCTACTCATCATAAATTTCGGCAAAAGTTCCTCAACGTGGATTGTCATTCATTTCAATAAGTGGCAAATTTCCCGAAGTGGATTGTCGGTCGACTCTTTTTTTGCAAATGTTCCAAGACACGGATTGTCAATAGTGGCAATATTTTCTCAAAAGGATTGTCGCATAGCGTTGGCAAATTTCCAAGGTGGATTGCTTTCAAGAGTTATATTCCAAGATGTGGATTGTCGATCGTAGCAAAGTTCTTATGAAAGATTGTTACGAAGCATTGGCAAATTTTCCAAAAATTGGATTTTGGCAAATTTTCCGAGGTACGGATTGTCGCTTCATCGTGACAACATTTCCAAGGATGGATTGTTACGTGGCATTGACAACTTTCCCTAAATCGGATTGTCATACATCATACAAGAGTTGTGTTGGCAACTATTCCTAAAGAAAAGAGGATTGTCATCACAGCAAAAGCACCAACGTACAGGTTCAAAGCAACGGAAGCGCCGATTAAGAAGCAGTGATCTTTTCGAAGACTATCACATCGGAAATTGGAACATATCCAAAAGAAGCTCTTTGTTCAGAGACGAGTGAACATCCAAACAGCAAGGTGGCGTTCCCTGGATTATGGAGAGTTGTCACGAGCAACTGAGGATTATTTCAAGCAAAATAATCTTCAATAGTATTCCCTTGGACGCGGAATATTATTAATGCAGATGAGGATTGTTTCAAGCGAAATAATCTTCAATGTTATTCCCTAGGATGTGGAATATTATCAATACAGATGAGGATTTGTTTCAAGAGAAGCAATCTTCGATAATGTTCCCTAGGATGTGGAATATTATCATTGCGAAGAGGATAGTTTCAGGCGAAGCAATCTTCTATATTGGAAGCAGTTACGGGCGTAGCGGTTTTCAAGCGGGATGGCATTCTCTAGCTTGCAGGAGGTCATCAAAACAACAGTAAAGCGACAGCAAATCGGTTACTTTCAGAGACGTGTGCTCGACGGTGCAAGATACGCGTTTATTAACTATTTTATCTGTTTAACTAACGCTAGTTTGCAGGTATCGGCGTTGCAAGAATGATTTAGGATCGCAGAACGTTCTGAATCATTCTCCGTCCCTATCGATACTTTGACTTTTGTTTTCGAAACTTGCGTTTCTCCAAACTCAGTCAAAGTGGGGGCTTCTGTAGACACCCATTTGTGTCTCCCAAAAACCAAACCCAGTGATGAGTACCTTTCATGTTGAATCATAATCGAATGAAGTGAAAGTGTGGAAAGTCTAGTGTTGCGGATAGTTTTTTATTTCTTTTCTCTTTTCTCTGTTTTTGAAAACTTTATTTTAAGAAAACAGCCAATCCAGTTTGGTTGGTCCATGATATGGGTCCAATAGTGGTGTAGTTGGATAGCGCTTGCAAAGACTTTTCCAACGATATATTATAAGCCCAATTCCGATGAATATTGAGGAAGTTATGGCCAATTTACTAAACTGGGTCCGGTTTGAGCTTTATGTACGGCCCAATGATCTAGGGGAGGGCCTAATATGATGTATCATTCCTAATGCAATTAGGAATGGTTTTAGTCTTCTAGAATCTTCTAGAAGGTTCTTTTCATTCCTAATTCAATTAGCATTGATAAGTTGACTTTGTTGACTTTTCAGAGTTTTAATCAGGATCAAATAGCATTTTCGAAGAAATTATATTATTTTATCTTCCAGTACGGTAAACTTATCAGATTTTCGAAAACGCGTTGGAATTAAGACTGGCGTCCAACCCCAGGCCTTGGCGCCTGGAACCAGGCTTGGCGCCAGGCGCTAGCCATTGGCGCCTGGCGTTAGCCACTGGTGCCTGGCGCCAGCTAGCCAGGGTTGGCGCCAATCCTGTTTTGCGATCTTTCAGACTCTGTTTTGTTAAATTATCTTTTTTGGCTGATTTTCTCTATAAATATCGTATCAAAAACTCCGTTTTCATTCACGAATTCTCATCAACAATTAGTTTTAATTAGCTTTCATCAACAATCATTAATTCTTTAGCATTCTTTCTTTCTTGCTTTTTCATACAAAATTCCGCATTCACAAGATCTAGAAACACCTAGCCATATTCGAAGTTGCCTTCGCCCTAGACGTGAAAGGTTTTAATTTCTGAGGGTTTGGTCCCAAATCTCTCTTTCAATTATTTAATTTAATTGTTTTGATTATTATTTTCCTTGAAGTTACTAACGTGTGTATTTTGTTATTAGAAAGAGGTACGAGGCATCAAAGTAAGTACTTTAATTGATTAATTGATATTATAATCATGTTTATATTGTTATTATGATATTCCTAGTATCATGTCTAGGGTAATTTTAATATTAAATATGACTGCTATGATGCCTTTTATTCTCTTCCTAATATTTATGATTGTTAGTATCATGTTAGGGCTAAAGATTTGATTTTTATTGCTTAGTGACATGCTAGGGTTTGTTATTAATCTTGTTAGTATCATGCCTAGGATCTTGCTATTATTATTATGCTTTAACATGATTCATGACTATTTTTATAATTGTTTTGTTATGATTATATTTATGGTTATCACGATTATAATTATTATTTTTATGATATTTATTATTTATTATGTTGCTTGATGCTCATTCTTTATTGCTTGATCACCTTTATTGCATGTTAAAGGGAATTTGGTACTTGTAATCACGCTTAATAAGATATTAATAATCTTGTTTAGGGTTAATGTGATTATAATTCAAGTGATCGCCAATAATAGTTTATATGTGCATTAAATTCAACCAACATAGATTAAACAGGTTTAGGTTTAAACCTATTGATTGCATGTTAGTCAGAAAGCGCACATGAATACGAGCAGAATAAAGTAGAGGCCTATTATTAGGGAAGTTCAATCTCTTTTAGGTTGGATTTGTACCATCATCCCCGAACCCTTATTTGGTTCATGACCTTATGGAGTTGACGATCTCTTGGATCGTTAAGGGGTGTAACCTTCACCTCGTGATGGTTTACAAATTCCTACAAAACTTGTTGGCGACTCTTTTGCTCTATCTTCTTCCCTTTTGGACGCCACCGTACTTTAGTGTATGATCACAGTGGGGTTCGAGCTAGTGGGATTAAGGCTTGAAATTATTCCCTACACAAACCCATTAGCATAGAAACGTCGAGCAAAACTTTGTACGCTCTTCAGCAACTTCGACAGCACTAAAGAGCACCAGTCATACTCAACTGCCTCCATAGCACAGCTTATTGCAGGGAGTAGGTCAGACGCAAGCCGGGGTGACTGAGTGGGACACAACACCATCTCTAAAGCAATTATCAAGAACAACGTCTTGAATTCCTCTTCCTCTCCAGCATCGAAGTACCCCTCCAAGCGACTCATCATATCTGAACTTAATGGTATGCCTACAGACGTGTAGATCTGACCAAACTGTCCCCCAGACTTAGACTCCCACGATTTACCATACTTCAAAATTATATTCTGAACCTTTACACGTTCATGATGGGTCATGGTTTTTGTACAAGGAACAGTCCTAGAACTCATTGGTATCCCTAGTACCCACCTAACCTGATTCTTTGAAAACTTAAACTCTATACCGTTGGGACTTCTAAACATTTCACCAATTGGATCCATCCGTGTCATGACCCAATATGCCAATTGTCTTGGTAAATGCATATCTAAAGCAAGATGTAAAAGACTACCAAATCCCATCTCACAAACCCAACGTCTTCTCCTATCATCAAATTTCTGACATATGCGCCCAAATGACTCGATGCGGCAACCCATGTTAGGAGGCTGCCAATGAAATCACATTAATAAAGTTAATGTTCCTCTCCTAGACCCACTGACCACTTAATCAGGAAGCAAACTTACCCGACTTGATGCCTTGGTATGTTCAGCCATCACCTCCGCTCTACCTTTGACAGTCCCTCCATAACTTAATCTGTCATCCTAATCACACAAAAAAACAGTATACTTAATTCATTCGTAAACATTAATCATGCAAAAACACAGTGAGAACAATCTTAGATTAAGTATTGTAGTACCTTAAACAATTCTGGATACAAATGCATGGTCTTCTGCTCACATACCTTACGCTTCTTACTGAGCCCATACCCCTCTTCAACATCTTCAACCACAGCCCCAATCTTCATCCCAAAACCCCTCACCATTGTACGTTTATTCTTACCATTCCCCGCTGACATTTTGATAATCCTGTCCGAAGAACGATTATATCAAATTTGCTGCCACAAAACTCAATCTACCCACAAACAATTAATGACTGCATAATTCACCTCATTTAATTAACAAAATATCACATAGATATAATGAGTAATGAGCACCAGTGAATGCATAATTCAACTCATTCCATCAAATGAACATTACAATACAACATAAATCACATCATTCAGTCAACTGAACAGTCCACCATAACACAATATAACATATATAGAAAGAATAATGAGCACCAATGAATCAATAATTCACCTGATTTAACACAATATCACATAGATAGATTGAATAATCGTCACTAATGAATGCACAATTCACCTCATTCAATCAAATCAAATGAACATCCCAACAGCGTAATTCACCCCATTCACCGAACATCAACATTTCCAATATTTAATAGCAGTGTAATCGCAATAATTCCATTATTTAATTCCGGACAAATTAATACCTTTTGTAGCTTTGGTTCTGCATCTGCAACCCTAACAAATCCTGTAACTGCAACCCTAATTCTGTCAATTGAAACAATCACCGAAAATCGACCCTCAACCCTACAACATTCGAAGAAACAAGAACCAAGCGCCCAGTACGAATTGAGAAAAAACAAGCCAGTTCGAATTGAGAAAAAACAAGAAGCCAGTTCGAATTGAAATTAGAAAATTGAAATCAAAAAATTGAAATAGAAGTCAGTGAGAACCTGGATACAATGTTTCCGCCCAAATTGGAGATTCTCCTCTTCGTCTTCGACTTCAATTCGGCAGTGAGAAAAATTTTGAAATTCAGGTCGCCCAAATTCGAACTTGTATTTTTACCCATGAATTCGCCCAGTTTCGAATTCAAATCTCCATCGAAGAATAACGGCGTATGCCAGCAAGTATAACAGCTGGCAAACGAATTCTAAACACGTAAGATTAATTGGGCCAGCTCAGTCGTCCAGCAAGTGACTTATAATGGGCAAAATGTCGTTTGTACCCCTATGAGAAACAAGCCCTGTTTCTCACCGTGAGAAACAGGGAATTCGCCGTATTTATATGCTAATTTAATGAAGAAAAGGAGAACTATTCAAGTTATGCTAATGAATTGAATAAAGCTATGAAAACTCATTGACGATACCAAATTAAAGCCAAGATGTTTTTCAATCACAACTCCAACCAATTAACTACATTTTTTTTAACACAGTTGGGTTATAGACACATTGATTGTGCTGAAATTTATGGAAATCAAAAAGAGGTAATGATATACGTACTCCTTTGTCACTTAACTGTTTTTTTTTAAGCCACGTTACTCTGTCCCATTGTTCAAGAGTTTATAAATTATAATGCCTTAAAACATTTTGTCAATTACATTACTAGATTGGAGTTGTTTTAAAGGAGCTATTTGAAAATGGAGTAGTCAAGCGAGATGAGTTATTTATCACTTCCAAACTATGGTGAGTATTGGAACGAAGTCTACGTACGTTGTCGTTGCTTATTAGTTTATTATGTTAAGAGCTGATATATGATATGATGATATAGGAACTTTGATCATGAGCCGGAAGATGTACCAAAAGCACTATCAAAAACTTTGAGTGATCTTCAACTTGACTACTTGGATCTATACCTTGTGAGTGTGTTACTGTTATGTTTTACTCATTCATTTAATATTGAATGAATATATATTCTATATATGTTAGTCTTAATTGCTATCACCTATACTTGAAGATCCACTGGCCAGTAAAGGAGAAGAGAGGATTGCATCATACCAACCCAGAGAGATATCTTCCAACTGATATACCAACCACATGGAAGGCAATGGAGTCGCTGTATGACTCAGGCAAGGTTCGCGCTATTGGAGTAAGTAATTTTTCTGTCAAGAAACTAGATGATCTTTTCAAAGTTGCTCGTGTTCCTCCGGCTGTGAACCAAGTAGAATGTCACCCTATTTGGCAACAACCAAAGCTGCATGAATTTTGTAGATCAAGGAATGTGCATCTATCTGTAAGTAGTCATCCTTTCAATACATTTGTAATGATGTAAACATGCTGCTCTTTGTTAAAACTTGCTTTTTATAGGAATTAAAATTTTCTTTGATTAGGGTTATTCACCATTGGGGTCTAAAGAGAACAAGAAAGATGTTCTTGAAAATGAAGTTGTCAAACTGGTTGCACTTGAACTGAACAAGTCTCCTGCACAAGTAGCTCTTCGTTGGGGGCTTGAAATGTCTCACAGCGTATTGCCTAAAACCTCTACTGAAGCAAGATTGAAAGAGAACTTACAAGTGATGAATTGGTACATTCCTGTAAATTTGCTCAGTAAATTTGCTGATATTAAGCAGGCAAGAATATGAGTATTCTATTGCATTTCATAATCATGTATAATATTAAGTCTACTTGATGCATGTTTTGAGTTAAATCTTGGTGTGGATGCAGGAAAAGTTTGATAAAGCAGAGGGAATGGTGCATAAGGCCTCTGCTGGGTATAAAACTATTGAAGAACTTTGGGATGAGGAATTTTAAATTTTCCTTTGTGAAGGATAAAAGTTATTAAAATTAATGTTTAGGTGTGTTTGAAAAAAAGTAGGGTTTTTCTATACAGTGCCCCTGAGGTATTGACTTTTCCAAGCTGTGCCCACCCATTTTCAAAATTCCACGCTGTACCCCCAAGGTACCTTTAGTGTCTATGATGTAACCCTACCCTAACCCCTCCGTTAACTTAAGTTAACTTTCCGTTAACTTAAATATAAATAAATTATAAAAAAAACCCCAAACACCTCTCTCTCCTCCCTCACAACTACCCACCAGCCACCATCCGCACCACCGCCGCACCCCCAGATGCACCACCGAGCCGCACTCCTCTCTCCTCGACCCACCACCACGCGCATCACCCCTCCTCTCTCTTTCTCTCTCACTCGAGCCGCAACCGCACCACCGCGCACTGTATGTTGCCCAGCTTATCGTTCTTCATGCCCAAATTCGACCAATTGAACCATATTCGTGCAGATTTTCATTGGAAAAATCAATTAAAACAAGTTTTGTGTATTTAATCTCAATCTAATTGAACCAAAATTGTTGATTTAGCAATTAAAATCAAATTGGGGGAAAATTAGGGTTTTCTATTATTTTGAACCAAATTCTTTGATTTTAAAACAAAAACAACAATTAACAACTTAATTTTGCAATTTGAATCCAATGAAACAAAAGCCCTAAACCAATTTGTCGAAATTTCAATTCGAATTTGAACTAAATTCCTCCATTGCATTCAAACACTTTCTTTAGTGGTGCACTATGTGGTGACTCGCGCGGTGGTGGATCAAGGAGAGAAGAGCGCGGCTAGGTGGAGCGGCTGGGGGTGCGGCGGTGGTGCGGCTGGTGGCTGGTGGGTAGTTGTGAGGGAGGAGAGAGAGGTGTTTGGGGTTTTTTTTTTTTTATTTTTTTTAATTTATTTATATTTAAGATGACGGAAAGTTAACTTAAGTTAACGGAGGGGTTAGGGTAGGGTTACATCATAGACACTAAAGGTACCTTGGGGGTACAGCGTGGAATTTTGAAAATGGGTGGGCACAGCTTGAAAAAGTCAATACCTCAGGGGCACTGTATAGAAAAACCCAAAAAAGTATAATAATCTTTTGGGGCTTTGGCCATAATGTCAATGTCAAGAATAACGTATAAGGTTCTACAAAACCATGCAATTTTAACTTGTAAAAGTATAAGGTTCTATGATAACCTTAAGTTTTGAACTATTCCATCTCTATTTCTCTTGGGTAGCTAAAAGTATGCCTAGCTAACAGTATTATCAGTGAAGGAGAAGGACTTGAGAGATTGAACTGCAAAGCCAGCATTGTCAATTATCATCATCGTATCATCGAGGAGTATCAAGGTTAGTGTTGACTTCATTTTCGCTCCCCTTCCCTACCTAGCTAGTAGCTAGGGGCTTTCTCATTTACATCAGGTTCGGATTGAATTGAATTGACCTTATTTAGAATCCAAGTACTAAAATAATCGAAATATAAACGAGTATATTTGCAAATATGGAATGTTCTTATATTGTGCAGGTTATTGCCTTCTATTGCACATTTGCACGGATTCTTGTTGAAGTAAAATGTCTATATTATGTTTTAAAGACTTGTATTGTATTGGTATTGTGAGCTTGGACCAATTTTATTTCTAACTAAATTGAATTTAGCCTTAAGGGCCTGTTCATATTTACTGAACTGAGCTGAACTAAACTGAACTGATTGGAGCTGAAATAAACTGAACTGAAAAATTAAAATGCATAAAACTGAACTGAACTGAACTGAACTGAACTGATTAGAGATGAACTGAACTGAACTGAACTGATTGGAGCTTAACTGAACTGAAAATAAGTAAATATGAACAGGCCCTAAATCCTTAATTCAAACTTCCAAACTAAAATTTGAATAGACACCCCTAAGATATATTGTATTAATTAGACTCAAAAGTATGGATTTTTTGTTTTTGGTTTAGGTTTTAGTATGCAAAGTTGATGTTATGGAATCCAATTCCGATGTTCGTTTGTATTAAATACTACCGAGTATATTATAATAATAATTGTCGTAGATTAAGATATATATTATAGGGTATATTTTGTATCTTTATTGCATTCAATTTACTATCATAATTAGAACTAGTCTTGTAAACTCTCTCTATATATTGATCAATGGTGAATACTCCCATTTGAATCACCGATTTAGGGTGACGTTGTTATATATTGGACCGGTCCTTTTAACAGAGGCCCAATATCTACCCAGCTTAAAAGTAAAGTTGATCCACTTGGTCATAACGTTTTGTGATA
Source organism: Chenopodium album (assembly GCF_948465745.1). Taxonomy (NCBI): domain Eukaryota; kingdom Viridiplantae; phylum Streptophyta; class Magnoliopsida; order Caryophyllales; family Amaranthaceae; genus Chenopodium; species Chenopodium album. Next base: position 695,651 of record NC_137836.1, on the reverse strand, counting down.
GAAATATAGAATCCGTGAGCTGATAGTAGGACTCATGTTCACTAGTAATGTGAATGATTTTTTTCTAACATGTATGGATCACTCTTAAATTAAGATTATGTTAAATTCACTTAATATGAAATAATAACATCTACTCCGTATGTGATATGAGTTTTATTGGTACCGTCTAACACGTTGTCAGATCTAAATTTTATGTTCAACTAATTTATAATTGCAGCTTCACTTTTTTTTAGCGATCATATTTAAATAAATGCTTTATTTATGTGAGTTTATACAATCATCACATGTGAGTTTATATTCTTACTTGCAGATATATCCTAATGAAAAAAAAATACTAAATGAAAATAAACTTGATCCCAATTGACTTTATTATGATTTGTATAACTCCATCTCTAAATGACACATTATGATAAAGAAGATATAATTAAACTTTTAATTGAGTCAGTAGTCTATAAACTTGTGTTATAGACTATTAGACTTGTAGTGTTATACTAGTCTAAATTTACATCCCAAGTAAAAGTAGTTAAGCTATAAATTGCATCTGTAATGGTAATGTGGGGATTTAAAATTATAATAATGAAGACAGTAAGAAAGGATAATAAAAATAAAAAAAGATGAAGAAAGGACAGAAAATGCACATGCAGTGTCTAAAATCCCAACATCCTGGGTTCCTACAAAGCATCTAGGATCTAATACTACCTTGTACTGTTTCAACTTCAGTGATTACTTATTACTTTTAGACTTAATATTTAAATCGGTAATCATTAGTTTACTACTCCACTCGTAATCAACATCAACTCATCTGTTTAATTCTTTGAATGTGCAATTACCGATGATATAACGTACTCCAGAGGAGTCAATCCTAGTCACGTGCTTCATTTCCTTTAATTTATCAACTCCCTTTTCTCTCCATTTTCCAACTTCTACCGTTTTCTCTACACCTACTCTCATTATATCATTGCATCATAGAAATTCTTTGTTTTCTTATATGCACTTTAACTACACACCCATCCCTTTTTAGATTTTAATTCTCACGCAAACCATTTTTGTAAATGGGAGTATAACCTATAAAAAAAAATTTGTTAAATATGTTGACTTTTTAAAAATAATTATTACTAGGGTCTTGTTAATAACTATCTAAGGTTCTTAGAAATGACACATCCTACTTATAAATTAAACACTTTTGTCTTTAGGGTAACCCACCCTACTTATAAATTAAACACTCTTGCCGGGTTTTAGCTAGTCACTGGTACTAAGCCAATCAGATCAGTTTTTTTTACTTAAAATCGATAAAAAAAAATCTCTAGCTGACCTTAGCCTCCGTATGTAGTATGTACTGATGGACAGTCTTTATATGTAGTATTGTAGTATAAATTTGGTATGACTCAACTTTAAATATGAAATTTTCTGTTTAAAAACATCAAATTTCTTTTAGTTAATAAATTATTTTTATACTTCGTATTTCTCCAATCACATGGCCCCTATTTATTTTTTCTTTCTATATCTCTCTACTCCAAAAATTATCTAGGAGTACACAATTACATAAGTAGTGCAACTAAAAACACGAAAGAAGTATATACGGAGTATTATTTTCTCTTTTCTATAATAAGAATGTAGGAAATAAGAGAGACAAACGTGCATAAATAAACTTCTTTCTCATAAACACATACTACAAAGATAAGTTGAGATGGAACATGAATTTTACTTGAAGGAAATAGTACTAGGAGTCTACGACTTTAAGAGTTATTTGGTTGTATGATTGTATAATTCATAAATAGACCACGTACAAGTGTGTCATTTTGTTAATTATAAGTATTGAATTCGTTATCGGAGTACTAATTTGTAATTACTATAAGTAGAAAAAAGGGTATATATAGAGTAATATGGAGGTGTTATGACCTAGCTACCTATGCGCAACTAACACATGGTAAAGTGATTGAACGTGATACTTTGACAATGAGTAATCACTTCACCTCCTTGTTAAAATTATTAGGTTGGGTGTATAGTTTCTCCTAATAATGGCAATGAAAAGAAATCGTAACAATTTTCAATAATTATTGCCTTTAATTTGCATGAAAGAGACATATTATCTTTAATTTCTTCCATAATTACTTTATATAATACTCGTAGGAATATACTTCGTATTTTATTTTTAGGAAGGATGTACAGTATTTCTCCTGTTTGGTTGAGTACACATGATGACATGAAATTTGTAATTAGTGATTATATTTACTCCTATTATTTGGTTATAATAATATGTTCTTTAATTTTCTGCGTCTTTTAAGAGACATTTGACACCAAAGTATATAATATCAACCATTACACAATCAAAGAACAAACAATTAGTTTACCTAACAGATAATTGTAATAAAAAATGATATCTATCAGCGAATAAAAATAGAGTTAACATTCTCTGTATTTTAGATTATCATATTGCACTACTTTCATAATTTGGCATATGTCATATTGTATGTTTCATCCAAATAATATACGAAGTATCAATATTTCTAAAAGCCATTTGATGAGTAAGGAAGGTAATAATGACATGTAATTGCCAATAAGAGAAATATTAGTGTAAAATTGTCTTTCAATTATAGGGCATGTTCACATTCATTGAACTGAGTTGTATTGAATTGAACTAGTTGGAGCTAAACTATTCTGAATAGAGTTGAAATTAATATTTTATGAGAGAAGAAAATTAGAATTTGAACTGAACTGAACTAAACTAATTGGATCTGAACTATACTGAACAGAGTTGAAATTAATATTTTATGAGAGAAGGAAATTGGAAACTGAACTGAACTAATTGGAGCTGATCGAACTGAATTGAAATTAATTAAGCTGAATTGAATAGGCCCTAAGATCATTTTTGTTTCATGCAAATAATTAAGTTATCATAACCTAAGTTCTCTCTCTTTTAGGCTTAAACTAAAATACCTATCTTTCAATTATATGATTATTTTGTTGTGAGTCATGGAAGTAATTAAGTGATCATATCCTAAGGGTCTGTTCTCTTCAGCTTAATTTCAGTTCAGTTCCTAATTTCTTTCTCTCGTAAAATATCCATTTCGGTTCAATGTAGTTTAGTAAATCTGAACATGTTTAGGGCATGTTTTTTTTAAGCTTAATTTCAGTTTATTTCATCTCCAATTAGTTTAGTTCTTAATTCCTTCTCTAGTAAAATATTTATTTCAGTTTAGTTCAGCTTCAATCACAATTTAGCAGTTCAATAAATTAGAACAGGCCCTAAGTTCTCTTTTTTTTTTTTTTTTTTTTTTTTTTTTTTTGGGTTTAACCAATTATAAGTTGACATTAGATAATGGTAAGACCATCTAATTGAAATTTTTGTTGTCTGAAAATAGGTCTAATACTTTATTCACTTATCCCATATTAATTTAAACCCTTAATATTTGAAAAAAAAAAAAAAGAGTTAAACCTCGTAGTTTAATCCGTATGGTTTGTTTGTTACATCATAATAGTTGGTTGTACTATTTCACACGTCCATCTCTCTCTCTTTTTTTTTCTCCTAAATAATTGGTGTGGGAAAGAAATGATACATGTATTCCGAAACCAAAGCGGTTTGATAGTGTCAAGTTACAAAAAATGAGCAATTCCTGGGCGGGGGGTCCTTAACAAAAGATAACAGTAGAAGCTTAGAACAAAACTCCCTCGAAAACCCCTTTTTAATAATTTTTTCCAAATAAAAAATCTCTGCGCCAGGAACAGGAAATTCCTTCTTCTCGCTCAGATCCATTCTCATTTATCTCACTCTTTAATTATTTCTCTCTCTTCATCATATGACGTAAATTGAAAGTAGCAACTGTTTTCTTCCTTTTCCCATCTACCCATATCCATTTGCACAACCAACTTGGTTTTGTTATTCATTCAACGTTTCAACCCAACCAACCATGAATCGCAGCTTCAGAGATTACAATTCCTCCTCCACCGTCGTCAGAAATCACCCCGCTGCTCCGTCGCAGCATCAGCCACAGAACCACCACCACCACCGCAGAGGCAACAGCTTGACCGGTGTCTCCAGAAACGCCGATGACACTCTGGATCTCTTCTCTCGCTCTCGCCGCAGTGTCTCCCTCACTACTCCCTCCGACGAATCACAAGGTATCATTTTTTTTGATGTTGTTGTTGTCTTAATTTGTCGGTTAGGGATCCAAAACTAGTGATGGTCCCTGTTTCCGTATCCTAATTCTCAACAGGGACGTTACTTATTACGACTACAGACTACAGACTACAGACTAAAGACTAGTCCTTTTTTATATTATTATTATTTTTATCATAAAAAAGTGATTGAATATGAATATATGGTTGGTTGGTTGGTTGCAGTGTCAATGAGATTGGGGAGGATTACAACAGTTGGATCAGTGACAATGCCTGCCAGGACTGGATTGGATGATCTTCTGGCTTCTGCTGATGCCGGCAAGCATGATTATGATTGGTTTACATCTTCACTCACTCACTCACTCTCTTTTTTCATTGGTACTTTTAGTTTTCCAATTCCCCCCATCTTTCTAAACTACTACCAGTAATCAATTAATTCTCTTTTTAATCAATTTAGACTTACTCAAAATCCAACTCATTTTTGTTATTTATTTGCGTCTATGTATGAATGCTTGATCTACTGACACTATATCGCGATTCGTGTAGGCTTTTGACGCCTCCGGAAACTCCTCTTTGTGCATCATCAGAGAAGACTGATTTCCAGCCAACTTCAGCCACTCCAAGAAACAGATCTGCTACTAGATCCACTTCCACTACTAAACCGTCCAGGGTATGTCGCTTTTGTCTTCCTGTTTTCACTTTCTATTGTATCATAGTGCACTACTTAAAGGTCAAACTTATTACTTTGTTCTTTTGTGCTTAAATTCTAAGCTCATTCATGGAAATGATTATATTGTGTCCTAATTAATAGGCCAACTGTCCATTTCATTTCACCCAAAATGAAATATACTACTCCGTAATATTTTTATTATGGACAACTAAAACTTTTAGTAATTCAAGATGTTTGTGGCTTTTTCCTACATTTTAAAGGTAAAACTACAAGCCTAATTAGGTTGGTGGACGTAATGGTAACAAATCGTTTAATCTCATATACCTCATGCTTGCCTACTGAACACTTCTACAACTCTAGATGTTAGAATCACACCTTGAAATCATGTATTGCCTACCAATGGCAGTTTCGATTTGCAAATGACGGCGAAATGAGCTATATTTTCCTTGACATTGACCATCTTTGAAGAGTGTTGCTGTATAGGCTTGTGTATAAGTAGCAGAAACTCGATACATCTATCTGGAAAAACCAATATATTATTCTTGCTTGTGGAAGTTATTTATATGGCTTTAAGTAGATTCTTGTGCAGAAAGACCAGTATGATTTTATGGTATTAAGTCGATTATAATGCTCAGAGATTTGTATTTGGATAAACTGTCTAACTTTGATCGAATGACTATATCAGCTTTCTACTGCGCAATTGGATAGCAGCCATTCATCCAGACCAGCGAGAAGCAGCTCAGTGACACGCTCTTCTACTCTTAACAACACTTATTCTTCAAATAGATCCACCTCTATTCTGAATACAAGTTCAGCTTCTGTTTCATCTTACATAAGGCCATCCTCCCCCATCAACCGTACATCATCTACTGCAAGACCTACCACTCCCTCAACGCGAACGACACCCTCACGATCTTCTACTCCTTCAAGACCCCGTTCATCATCCAATATCTCTTCTGGCGACAGAACACGCCAATCACAAAACTCAAGGCCCTCTACTCCTAGTTCTAGATCGCAGGTCCCTGCTACTTCTAGCATTCCTGTCACTCGATCAAACTCTCGCCCATCAACTCCAACTCGGCGAAGTCCATCATCCAACTCCTTAGCAGCTCCCAGCCTCTCTGTTTCAACAGGGCGTGTAATGTCTAATGGACGCAACCAGACATCAACATCGCGTCCTAGCTCCCCTAGTCCTAGGGTTCGATCACAGCAGCCAGTTATTCCCCCTGATTTTCCACTTGATACACCTCCTAATTTAAGAACATCATTGACAGATAGACCTATTTCTGCTGGGAGGTCAAGACCAGGTACAGGTTTGACATCAAAGGTAAATACGGAGACTCCAAGCTCTGTTAATAGGCCAAGGAGACCATCTTCTCCGATTAGTAGGGGTAGGTCTGTAGAACCACCTGGAAGGGGCCATCTTCACTCCAATGGCCACAATACTGATGTCTCTGAATCCCGTAAATCAGCTTATGTTTCTGATTCAATGAGGAAACCTGTCAAGGCATCCACAACTATGGAGAATGGTGGTATGGGAAGGACCATATCAAAGAAGTCAATTGACATGGCTATCAGACATATGGTACGTTTATTGTTCTCCTTTGCAACTTGTTTCTGTATTTGTAATCAGTAACTTGTGTCTTACAGTCTTCATATTACTTCTTATATGTTCATATCGCGCTTAAATTTTGGTCTCAATCGTATATTATGCTTGCACTTCGTTCTCTATAATGTCAATTGATTTCATTTTTATTGTTGGAGAGGATTAGTCCCCTTGTAAGTTTGCTTTCTGTCTTTCATTCTTTGACATGCTTTGTGGTACTAGCTGGCATTCCCAATCAGAAAATAGAATATCTGTGTACAATTGGTTTTGAATAACTCCTTGCTTTGCTTTGTACTGCTTGTGTAGGATATTAGAAATGGTTCAGGGAGCATGCGCCCACTTCCAAGTACCTCCCTGTTCCCTCAAAGCATCCGGTCTGCTCCATCCAAAATCCAAACCGGTCATGGGTCTGGCAGTCCAACATCTGTCAACAGTAATGGAAGTCCATCACTTAGCAGTAATGGGTCTATGCTAGAGAATGGTACACATGCTAATGGGTTGCTTGAGAACGGGAAGATAGAAGAAAATGGCAGGTTGTTTGGACGATTGACTGGAGCAGACATGTACGAGAGCACCCGATATGATGCAATCCTACTAAAAGAGGATCTGAAGAACACTACTTGGCTGCATAGCGTGGATGATATGTCTGATCAGTGTTCTATTTTTGAAAATGGGTTTGAGCCTCTGCCAGAACCATTTGGCCTCTCATGATTGGTTCCTTGTTTCGGTATTTTACACATATAAGATCTTCCAAATTGATTATATCAAAAGTTATCTGATTATCTCTGCGTGATTGAATATCTCATTTTTGCTTGGAGAAGAGCTGAATGTCTATTGATTGATTGTTTTGCAAAGAAATGTCTGGGTTTCCCATGTTCCCGAGTCCTGATGTAATTGATAAGATAAATTATAACTTAATGCCCTGGATACTCCAGGCAATAGTCATATAGTTCTGTACATATGATTCATTTCGCAATAATATATATTGATGATTATGTGTTATCATTTGATCATTATTGAATCTAACAGTACTAGCACTAGGTACTTTTGATATACAAGTACATATATTTCGCACATACATAGGCAGAAGACAGTGCTTTTGGGAAGTACTCTTATATGCCTGTCAGGTTTAGACTTTGGAGAGTCCTTTTGTTATGCTATAGTCTGAAGAGGGATCTCGGAGTCTCAGACCAGTACGTATGTGCTTTGGCAAATAGTATTCTAGATGATTAGATAGAATGTCTCGCTTCCTTTGCACTCGATATACTAATCGAGTTACATGAGCTTCTGTTATGACTTAGAACAAGTACATTTTGACAAAGCTCTTTTGGATAGTGGCTCTGAAAGAGAGAATTCTGGTAGTTAGCCTCAGAGAATGAGCAAGAATTGTTCTGATAAGAATGTGAGATCTGGGAATTTTGGATTTACTCAATTATTTTTTGCTGCAAAAGATATCAGTGGGGAAACTTCCAAGCTAGATCTGGGGATAGTCAGGTCAATTGTGATAGGCATGTGGCTGGCCTTTGAACTTTGCTGTCAGTCGCAGTTGCAGCACATGATGCGGGCATCAGGTTTAGAGCCCACGCACAACAAGCACATGTTTTCATGTGATCTCACTAGTTAAAATAAACACAAGGGCTCACTCTTAACATCATTTAGTTTCTCATTTTTGAGGATCCACATAGATACACTCCGCTCCTCTTCATCCAACTTGTTTCTGTTTTTTATGCTGTATCACTACTTTTAGCCTAGACTACTTTTCATGCTTAGCGATACATCTTCGGTCTAGTATCGAGTTTAGATGGTTTCACGTAATTTGCTCCAATTTTCTTAGAAGGCCCTGAGTTTGTAGATTAGCTAGAGTTACATGTTAACGATGTTTACGTTAATACACCATGTTAGTCTTTGGACTGTTGTTACTAGTATAAGAGGTGTAAAACCATTTGCAAAGTAAATAGTGTGACCAGTGACAGTGACTATGAGTAGTGAGTATGCTGTACCTTAAAAATGAGAGGCAATGTTACCAATATCGTACGTAATATAAAGTATACAAACTACTTTTGGGGCCCTGATAAAAACAGCCATACTCTTTGTTACTATAAACTGGGCCTGATTCAAAGAAAGGCTTTAACGGTTCCAAATTCATTGGGTTGGCCCACAATACCTACGCCTATTAAATAAAGTCCAACCAGTCTAACCAGCCACTAAACCATTATTCACTTCTCACTGACACTTACACTTCGCCTATCTTGTGCTCAACTGCATATTGACTTTCAGACTTTGACATCATATTTATTAGGGTTATCATGATTCATCTCTTTCTTTTCTCAAAGCATGTTTCTTTAAATTGCTTGTTTATGTTTAACGAATATCTTTGAGCGTTTTCTATCGAGTATTTTGCATCTATAGTAGTATTATTATGTTTTGCGTCTATAACATGTCATTTCAAAAGCCATTTAAGAACTAACTTAACTAACCAAGGTTCTCTTATCTTTTTGTAAGTGTCCAAATGATTTACGAGTAAAATCACATGAAAAACACCAAACAACCTACAAAGTGACAATGTCCACACTTCTTATACTCAGAAATACTTATAGGCAGGCGCGCTTAGTACTATATTATCAAGTATTTTGAGATTTAATTTTTTCTTATCCAAATTAGCAAATTAAAAACAAATAGCTTGGATACACTAATAATGTATCTGTATTAAGGAAATGCCATACTTGTAGACGTTGTAGTACCATCTAAATGTCATTAGAAATGGGCCCAATGATATAGATTTAACTACGTACATCTCATAAAATGCCAAATAAACAAAGAAACTTTATGATTAAAATGGTTTGGAGAGCTACTAATGAGAGTCAACGAGAACATATTTTCACTGTAGACAGTAGTACGTCAAGTCTGGTTTTCATTTTGACTCGGGAATTGAATGCTTGACTGTTTTTGTTAAGTACTCGTACTGTAGTAATTAATTGGGAAGACTTAATTAAACAATACTTAGGAGTAGAATTTATGAGGCAAAAGAGGTGGAGTTGGTACATAAGTAGGTAAGACTTGATCATTCAAATAAAAAGTCTCTAATTCGAATATGAGAACCGCTAGACTTTTTGTTTCGACTTTAATTAATTATAGATTGATGCATGTGTTGATGATGCAAATTAAAGCATCCAAGGTTAACTCTACTTACCTTAATGCTTGTTCATTTACTCCCTAGTAATTTACCAGTAGCTACTTCTTGCTATGCTTACTCATGCAAATATAATATTTGATATTTTTTTTTTTTGGCGGGTAAGAAAAATGTTTTATGTAAGGTTAAGAACCTCTTACAAGTCAATTTTGTCCAAATAAACAGATAAGACGCTTTTAAAATGAAAGGACAAGGGTAAGGAAATCTTGACTCACATCCTTATACTGTGCGGTAACAATCTCTACAATTAGATGACTAGATCAATTAAACATATACTAGTTGCTATACTATCTACTAGACATTTAACATTTGGTATAAGTAATTAAGAAGATTAAAATAATTAAAAAAAGAAAGACAGGAAATAAATAAGGTTGAAGAAGACCGAAGAATCATCCAAGGAGGGAGAGACAAGTATAAGTTACAAGCATTAGCATTTGCACAATTGCACCTCTCTCTCTCTGGCTCTCTGCTAATCTGTCAGGCTCTCACTAATTACCTTGGTGGGCCCCACCCACTTCCTTCTTTCCAACTTTCTCAACTACTGCTGCTCCTTTTAATTTCTTCATTCCATTTATTTTAGGTTTAGAAATTAGAATTAGGATCTTAGGATGGGCTTACCTCATTTTTTAAAAGGGTGCTAGTCCCCACTTATTTTATTTAATTACTCACAAGACAATACTACTAGCTAATTAATATCATGTTTAGCTGTTTCTTTTTTCTTGTCGCATTTTACAACAATATTTTGCTTGATTTGTTTATCTTGTGAAAGTTTTTGGATGAATTGCAACAAATGTATTATCACTTGTCTACAAGTGTAACATTTTAACTTTTACAGTATTAATATAAATATTATTTACTTTGACTACATCATTACAAACACTCCATATGTTAAACACAAATTTTATCATGGAAATTATTTTTGATTAGTCTTTCAACTCTTTATTAATTTATCATTATATCAACTTTAGAGTTCTTGCTAATGCATAATTATAAATACTCTGATATAAATGGTCAAAGTTTTGCATTGATACGCGTATTAGGCACAATATTACGATTAATAATAAATGCTGAAATGGGGGAGTTTAAAAATGTTAAGATAATGGGGGTAAGGAAGGAATGAGCTGGTAGTTTGTTGGTAAGAAAAACAGAAACGTAAAAATGTGATGTTAATATTGTTAACAAAAGAAAGAAAAGGTCTTTCTTCTCAAAAATTACAGCTGTGCAGACCAACTTCCTGGGTTCTGCACCTGCTTCTTCTTCCTTACTTGGAAAATCCTAACAGCAAAAACTCTGAAACAGAGAACAAATTCATCGAAAACCCAAAACCCCCCATTTTCAGGGGAGGTTACTTTTTTGCCGTTAACTTCACGGAAGATTTTGGGTTCAACACATGTTTTCTCTCTAATACCCAACTCAGATTCACTTGTATTCTTCAAGTTTTGCCGTTGATAATCGCTTTTTTCTTTTTCCACCTTTTTTTTTTCTCTCTTTTTCATTCTCTTTCTTAAACTCAACTATGTTGTTGTTGTTGTTGCTGCAAATGCTGCTTCTTTCCAGGTACCCTTTTCTTTTTTCTATCTCTCATATTTTATTCAAGTTGCTAACTTCATTTCTGCATCATATAAAATGTGTCAAATTCTATTCATTTGGGAATATTTCTGTTTCTAAATTTGATTCATCAATTTCATGGATCTGTACCTCTTATTTCTTGTTGTGCAGATAACTTTGTTGATAGGTGCTCTAATTTGACCCATTTATCTTTCTAAGGTAATTTCCTCTTTCAATATCTCTTTGAATTGATATACTGTTATATTTTGTTTGATTTTTGTTACATTTCCTTACTTCTAATTTATTTCCTTTAATTTTAGTTCAACTATTAATTTGATTGCTAAAAATAGTAAATTCTTCTTCCTTCTAGTATGAATTTATCAAAAATTTCAGCTTTCCCATTTTCAGGTTCATGTTTACTAAAATCTTCATTACACCCTGATTTGTTCTTCATTTTATCAATCATCCCAATTCAACCGGATCCTTCAATTTATCTTAAGTTAAATGAAGTATAAATACAGCTTAATTACTCGATGAATTGTTGCTTAGTTAGTCTTTTTGCTCCTGCAGCAAAAAAATGATGTGAGACTAGAAAATTGGAATTATCATTCATGCAAATTTACTTTGAAAGAGGACCTTCAATTTGGAAAATGGGAGGGGCAACGGGTTTGAGTTGATTAGATTCAATAATTTGAAAGAGGACCTTCAATTTGGTATACCTTGGATACCATTAGTGAGAAGTGAAACCCAGTATATCATCCATCCCAATTTAGTAGAAGTACTAATGGCTGTTTTTTAAGGGAAAAGAAAAAAGAGATTCTTTTTCTTGTGGGATTTGACTAATGCTTCATGCAATCAACTCTTAAAATTAGAAGGTGAAAGCATGGAAAGGCAGTAGGAGAAAATTGATCATGGGTGATAATTAGTGTTGTAAACAGAAAACGACTCGTCTTTATTATCAACTAACCCTTGCATACTTATTAGTGCTCCCTTCTTTATCCAAAAAGAACTCCCATGCTTTATTGCTTTCTTTAGCGCTTTAGCTGTATGCTTACTTTTTGATAAATGTATTATGGAGTACTACCTTTTATACTAATCCTAAAGATCGTATAATGACTGTCAGGCGAGAATTGAACTGGACATTTCTTTGTTTTCATAAATAGTGGCATTTATGCTTTGGTACAAAAATTTTCCGTTAATCCTATTCTTTCTTCTCCACTCATTTTAATTTGATGCTTAAAGTGTAATTCCGAGGGTGGGTGGACTGATGTTAATGACTGGACCCGGCGGATGAATTCCTTGGAAACACACTGGGTCTGGTATTAATCTAGCATTCATTCTGTTGGTCCACAAATTAGTCTTCAATCAAAGGCAGCTACTTTGCTAACATGTGGCTCCCATTCTGGTGTACATTTAATCCTTGAGTTGTTCGTTGATACTTAGGTGAAGTATCTGTACCTTCTCTTTAATTGCAATAGAGATTATGAGATTCTGCTTGATGCTTTTATATCCTGCTTGCTGTCCTATATAATTGTATTCCCTTTTATCCGGTAATTCATATCTTACCTCTCAATGTACGGTTTCTGCAATTTTTATATCACTCGTGTTGTTGCAATCATCTTTGTTCTAACATAACAACATTGTTATTTGTCTAGATTATTGTTTATCTTAAAGAGATAACTAGTCTTTAAGCATTTTTCATAGAGTGCATGTTCAGTCTCTCTCTCTCTCTCTCTCTAATTTTTTTTTTTTTTTTTTTTTTTTTTTTATTTTATTTTATTTTTTTTGCATACTTGCTATTTGAGTGAATTTTCTTAGTTTTTGTAAACTCTACATTTCACATGCATGCAGTGCTTGCTTTAGTTTGTATTCGTAGGAAATATGATCGGACTGCTGATAGCCTATTCTTTCTTATGCCAGGCATTACCAGAGAATCGCTGCAACAGACCAACAATTATCCTATTGAACTTACACCAGTAGGATATCTATGAGGCTCTTCTTTCTTTTGACATTGGTGTCCCTTTTCTTGCTCATTTTTCCACCTCCAAATCATGCTGATCTGGAAAATGACAAGCAAGCTTTGCTTAAGTTTGCTGCTTCTATCCCTCATGGCCGGAAAGTGAACTGGACTTCTTCTGCCCCAGTATGCACTGCTTGGGTGGGCATTACCTGCAGCTCAGATAACAATAGTGTAGTTGCTGTCAGGCTACCTGGGGTTGGACTTAAAGGTCTTATCCCTAATAACACCCTTGGGAAGTTGGATCACCTTACAACCCTCAGCCTCCGGTCAAACCTCCTCTCGGGGAGTCTTCCATCTGATCTGCTGTCCCTTCCTTCTCTCCAGTATGTATACCTACAACAAAATAACTTATCTGGAAGAATACCATCTTCATTATCCCCGCAACTCAACACATTAGATCTCGCTTCTAACTCCCTGCAGGGCGAAATTCCATCATCTGTTCAAAATCTGACTAATTTAAATAAATTGTTCCTTCAAGATAATGCTCTTACTGGATCCATCCCCAAATTAAATAATCAAAGTCTTAAATATCTGAATTTGAGCAACAATCACCTTAATGGCTCAATCCCATTGGCTCTTAGTGGCTTTCCCAATTCGTCATTTCGGGGAAACACTGGCTTGTGTGGACCTCCACTTAAACAGTGCTCTGGAGTTTCTCCTGCTTCTGCTCCTGCTGTGTCTCCTTCAGATAACGTGGGTCCTACACCTGCTGCTCATGAAAAAAAACACTCGAAAAAGGGACTAAGCAAAGTGGCTATCATTGCCATTGCAGTAGGAGGAGGTGTGGCACTTTTTCTTCTTCTGCTAATGGCTTTCTTTTGCTGTTTAAGGAAAAAGGATAGTGAAGGACATGGTGTTCTTAAAGGCAAGGCTTTTGGTGCTGGAAGGACTGAAAAGCCCAAGGAAGATTTTGGGAGTGGGGTCCAGGAGTCTGAGAAGAACAAATTGGTTTTCTTTGAAGGTTGTTCCTTCAATTTTGATCTTGAAGATCTACTAAGGGCCTCTGCTGAAGTGCTGGGAAAGGGAAGCTATGGGACAACTTACAAGGCCATCTTGGAGGATGGAACGACAGTAGTTGTCAAGAGATTGAAGGAGGTTGTGGTTGGCAAAAGAGAGTTTGAGCAGCAGATGGAAACAGTTGGGAGGGTTGGTCAGCACCCTAATGTAATTCCCCTACGGGCTTATTACTACTCTAAGGATGAAAAACTTCTTGTTTACGACTATGTATCAGCTGGTAGCCTGTTGGCACGTTTGCATGGTATGCTATCTGTTTCTCTTTGTTTTATTGTTTTTGTTTCTTAATTGTCAATTATGAAAATGAGAAATGATATTTAAAAAGTAGAAATCTGTTCAACTTAGCAATTACTATCCTCGAGAACTTAGATAAACAAAACAATGTATGATATTTTCAGGTAGCAAGGATGGTGAAAAACCACCACTGGACTGGGAATCCAGGATAAAAATTTTACTGGGAGCTGCTAAAGGAATAGCCCACATCCATTCAGCTGGTGGTGGCAAGTTCACACATGGGAACATTAAGTCCTCCAATGTGTTTCTTTCCGAGGACCACAATGGTTGCATATCAGATTTTGGTCTGGCTCCCCTCATGAGTTTCCCTGCTGTCCCTCCAAGAACTGCCGGCTACAGAGCACCAGAAACAATAGAGACAAGGAAAACCTCCCAAAAATCTGATGTTTATAGCTTTGGTGTTCTCCTTCTCGAGTTGCTTACAGGGAAGACTCCAGTGCAATCACCTGGACGTGATGATGTGGTTGATCTCCCAAGGTGGGTGCAGTCAGTTGTTCGGGAGGAATGGACCGCAGAAGTATTTGACGCAGAGCTAATGAGAAATCAGAATATTGAAGAAGAGTTGGTTCAAATGCTTCAAATTGCCATGGCTTGTGTTTCCAAGGTGCCAGATTTAAGACCTGACATGGGAGAAGTGGTGAAGATGATCGAGGAGACCAGGCAGTCGGACTCTTCAAGCAGACCATCGCCAGAGGCTGAGGGATCAAAGTCTAAGGCTTCAGATACCATTACACCGTAAAAGTAACAAAGAGCATTCAATTGTTCTTTTGATTTTATCTTTTAGTGAAAAAGGAGGCTACTAACAAAGGACTGTACATAGCTCAAAATCTTGGTACTTGCTAGTTGCTGCTAATGAGGTCCCAGCTATTCAGTGATTCTTTTAGAGTTATAAATTAGGAACTCAAATTGTGTCATTCTTTTCTTTTTTCTCAGGTTTTTTATTTGTTGATCAGTATAGGAGGGGTGTTGTAGCTAAATTTGTTCAAACATTTGCCTTTTTTTTATTGGTGTTACTGACATCTTGTATAAGTGTATCTGTGCTCGAATTAGTCTTACAATCAATTAAACTCTAACAAATTAGTTTGACATACACTAATTGGAGTCTTAATGATGACACAAGAGGGGAGGGGGGTTGTTTGATACTATTTTTCATAAATCTTCACGCATGATTACGTTACTCGTTATCAAGCAAATCATGGTTCCGATATTGAATTCAAACAGAATAACTTGATTCTATTTCGCTTTAAATCAAAATTTCAATTATATCAGCTCAGGTGATACAGGTTGGCCATTATATAACCAAAAATAAAAAAATGGCCAACAACAAAAAAGCAATGGGACAGTAATCTGTAGTCCAATCTTGTGTTAAAAAATGTTTACTGTAAAATAACTCAAATACGTAGTATGACCATCTATTTCCTTCCTATCTCAACGGACCTTCTACAAGTTAGAACATATTTTAGGTTACTGCAGCGAGTTTGATGGACCCTTGTTGACTAGATCGGCACCACTTACATAATTCGTAACAAAAGAAATAAGCCTAAAAGGAGCACCGATCAGAGGAGCATCAGCAAGTGGCACACTCTCATCTTCAACACCTACAGAAGCTTGTGCTTCTATATCCTGACTTTCATTTTCATCTAATGAAATTTGCACTATTTCTCCAGCCAGACTGGTTTCTGATGAATGCCGGACTATATTAGCATGTTCTGAGTTTAATTCATCAGTTACTCTTTGCTCATCTTTGACTGGAGCTGTTCCAAAAGACTCGAAATTCTTTGTTGACAAGGAGTTATCTTCTTGAATATCCTCGGTGGATCTAGACAAAGGATTTGCAGAGGAATAATCAGGTATGTCCACCGAAGTTATATCAGGCACTACAGCTCGTTGACCAAGCTCCATGGACATCTGATTTACCTAAAATGTCAAAAAAAAAAAAAATGGACATCAGACTTGCTTATTCTCTTACCCTAAGGATTAGTAAATGTGGTTTTAATCTTAGGGTTCAAGAGGGAAGGAAGAGGTTTCAGATAAAACAAAAGTTAAGCGCCCCTCCCCCCAGCGTGCGCGGGGTCTCCCTCTTTAATAAAAAAAAAGAGTATTTGCAGAATAACAATGACTGCTCATATTATTAATAGGCAACTAAACCATCATACACTGGCAACACTGCATGTGTCACTCATGAATTACCTTTTCAACAAGATCTGCATTTTCTGCCATCAATTTCCCAATCAACGCATACATTTCTTCCATCTCAGTATTCAAGCTCTCTTTCTCAGAGGCATCCTATATCAGAAAGTCAAAACCCATCATAGACATTAACAAAGGTTCTTTCAAAATCTGTATGAGAGATACTTTCAATGTGTGCCACACAAGATAGAATGCTTAATTTGCATCACCGCTCAAATTGGCAGATCATCTCATGACTTCCCCAATATGCAATGACCATGTATAAACGCACATAAAAAAGAAGGTAGAAGAAGCAAACCTTTTGAGCATCAGTTGGAGGCACTGGAGTTGCCAAACTCATTTCAAGATTGTGAACTCGTGACTGCAAGTTAGAAATGTTGTCTAGCAGCTGCTGCTTGTCTTGTGAAAGACTATTCCTAGCTCCTTCCAACTCCAAAACCTGCCAGGCTTTGTTTTCAATTTAGCATCAGAAAAAATATTTACTTCCTCCGTTTCTTTTAGTTAGCACGCAATCCTTGCAGGAAATTTTAAAATAGTTGCAATGTTACTTTTTTTTTTTTTAAAGTAAATACACAAACTTGCACCCAAAAATAAAATACTTCGTAAAAAGGTTGCCCCTGTTTAACCAACTATAACATCTAATAACCCCAACCCCAACTAACTAATTCCTCCAGCTCTCCTTATTCTTCCCCTTACCATTAGCCAATAAATCAAGTACACCCCAACCCCAACTAACCAGGCAACTGCACAATCTGAAAGCCGCAAGCACCTCCCACCCCTTCCAAGTGAACTGCCTAGTGCCTACCCCAACACTCTCCAGCCTCGCCTCCTCCCCTCTTGTTCACCTTTCTGGCCTCCACTCCCAGGCAACTACATAGACATCAAGCGACTAAAATCAACACCTACCCCAATACTATCAAAATCCACCACTACCAAAACTTCAATAACCAGAAAGGGAAGGCAAGAAGGCCACCCAACAACACTAATAAACTACCAAAAGCCTACACTTAACAATTATGTTGGCACCCCACAAATAGATAGAGTAGAGCACAACAACACACCACCAAAAATCAATATTTACAAAAATAAAAACCACTCGATGGTGGTGACTTCAGATCTGGTGGTCAAAGGAGTTATTTTTGCCAGCAAATCAGCAAGTTCAAAGGCAGTGAAGCAGAAATCGTGCCCTTAATGGGAATTGAAGTGCTGGTGAGGGTGGATTATTAAAGAGAGAACAGTAATGACCCATTCCAATTGTGAAGGTAATGATGGGTTCACAGAGGGGAAATAGAGAAAGGTGGGAGTGGTAATTAAATGTCATATAAAGCTCCTTTAACTTTCTCCTAACCCTTGGCTTGAGCACCAAGTTTTTGGTTGCAACTGCAAAGTAATGGAGTAAGCAAATTGCTTTGGTAAAAAAAACTAAATGGTGCATGAAATCCTACTCTTTCTCAATAAGTGTTTATACTAACACACAATAGATAAATTAATTTGGTCCAAATACATGACTGATAAATATTAAATCCAATTTAATTATCTTATCTAACAAAGAAGATGAAGCTCCTTTCTATGCTGTAACATGCTTGACGCCTTGACTTGCTAACCATCTAATCAAGTACAATTAGCTTTTCAACATTATATATCACAAACTCGCATAACACATTACATACCTGCATTTTCAACTTTGCGTTCTCAGAATTCAGAGTCATGATCATTTCCTTGTCTAGGTTCTGCACATAGGGGAGGATAACCAAAACATACGTATTTAGCTTCCCATCTTAAACCGAAGAAGGCAGCAGAAGGTGAACTGAGGTTGAGGCAAGTAAAAAAATACTATGACAAAGTAGAGCTATAGGATGACAGTAAAGGCCTTGGGTGACTTAAAAGATGTTGACTGACAAATACAATGATGATGAAAAAACAACAATAAGTTCTGAAAGCAACAGCGCAGAAGGTTTTTTGATGGGGGGAAACCAGAAAAACAATTAAACTAGGCAAGTATAAAAATATGAGTAGTACGGAGTAATAATCATCAAGATAGAAAATCTTACCTCTGTTTCAACAAGAGAATGTTTCTCCTTCTCAACATGCTGATATTTTTCCAGCATATTCCTCTGAAACAATAGATGATTAATTTAGTCATTAAATAGACAGTTCAATCTGAAGTCATAGGCTACCACAATAATGACATGAGCATTAAAACACGAGGAAGAGAAACATATGTACATGACCACTACGGCACTACCCACGTTTCCCAAGTTTTATTCACTTGTTTACATCCGATTATACGCGTTCTACTTTTTTTTTTAGCAGCTCCTACCCCACCCTATGCGAACCTATATATTTAATTGAATCCCAAACTCTCCATCAATCTCCATAAAGTGAAAAGGACCCTAATGAGTTCTTAAATTTTGTAGCAACAATTACTAAGTAGAATTCTGGAAAACTGAGGTAGTATGGAAAAAGTCAAAAAGCACATATAGTTTACGACATATAGTCTTCCTAACTCTCACCTGTTCAAAACTCAAAGAAGCATTCTCCTGTAATAACTGGCTGATTCTCTGCTCCAGACTCACCTGAGAATTAGAGAATAAGCATAACTGTGAGTGTTGGTTTCTTAAAAACACACACACACACACCCACCCCCCCTTTCCTCCAAAGAATTGTAACAATTTTCCAGGCCAAACAGTGCAAGCATGCCAGAAATCAATGCAACACAATCCACCCAACATAACCTCTTTCTCATGCCAGGAGTCATTTTCAGTCTGTAATTGCTTCATTTTCAACTCTAGGTCGGCCTGCAAAAAGAGGGCAAACAAATTGAAGCAAATTGAGTATTTTCATCACAAAATTTTTTGTTTGCACTGTGATATATAACCATGTATCCCATACTACATGTCATAAATCAATACCTGTCTTTGTATGTAGGAGTCTTTCTCATAAAGTAGTTGTTTGACCATATCTCTTAATCTAGCCTAAAAAATACAAAAGGAAAAAAATTATCATGACAGGGATGCAACACATAGTGAAGCGTAAGCAAAAGTCTTGTAAAATTTACAAGAAACTTCAACTGATCTGACATATATCACCTCTCCTTGCAACGAATTTTGCTTTTCACTGTCAGCTGTAACACACTGCCAATGAAAATTTAGAGAGGCATTAGATGATGAGATAAAATTTGAGCATTTGTATGATGAAAGATATTCTTTCATTTTCTTCCATGCCAGAACTAGTGAATATGACGTTTCATTCAAAACCTAACGAACATCATCACTGTGTCCAGTTTTTCACAGCATAGAATTCTAATAGAGAATCAGAAATTTATCTTTGTCAAGACAATCAAGTTAAAATAATCTTGGTATCAGATAATGACAAAATCAGTAATCTGCATGAACAGAAAAGCAATTAATTTGGCAGGCAAAAAAAAAAAAACATTGCCTAATTTCTTATCTCATAAGGGAGCAGCAATCAAAACAGAGTGTACGGTTTTATATACTTATGTTAGAATTATGCTGAGATGCTATCAAAGATTGATATTTGTTTATTGAGAGAATTTGAATCAAACTCGATAAGGTAATGCATTCAATTGAGAAGAATGATAAAGCAAATGATATCCCATTACACCGATAGAGTAGTTTAGATCATGTTGAATAAGAGAGTTTATAAATTGACATTTTGAAGAAGGTTGAACCAACAAAATGTCATTTTTCCTAAAGGTGTAAATTGTCAATAAATGAGCAACAGCACAATCTTCTCTCTGTGTTAGAATTGTTTAACACAGCTACAACTTAAGGGGGGAATATTGAGAAGATTGATGGAGCACATGACATTTTTCATACAACTCTCTCGATGTAATTAGTTTCTCCTATATGTTTTGTATTGATCCTAAGTGGTTACTACTATTGTTTTTTTTCTGTTTTGTCTTTTTGTATAGCTTAGTGCCTTTTTAAAAGGGCTTCCTTGTGCTGTTGTGCATATAATATGTATATCATAGGGATTTCTGTAAGCCTATTTTGTAGGATTGTAAAGAATAATAACCAATAAATCAGAGAAATAAAACCCAACAAAATTGGAATTTTTCTTTCAGTAGAAAATCAAAAGGTAGAGTCTTTAATACTTTTGCACATTCACAGGTTACACAGTAAAATGTCTAATTCATATACAAGCAAATTCCATATTAATATACAATCACTGTAATAATAATGATGAAAATGCAGTTATATAACAGCAATAATTAGAAAAATAAACTAACGCCATTATAATTTTGAGGTTGTTTATCATCATCAATTGCTATATTTGACAAATTATCTTGTTCGCCACTAACAGAACTTGCCGAATCGTCGGTTGCTGCTGTTGTTTTGGGTTGTTGCTTATTCTTCTTCTTCTTGTTTTTCTTCTTCTTTTTATCATCCTCCATCTTTCTTGGAAGATCCCAAATTCAACCTAAAACTGAATTAAAAAGCTCCAAATGATAATAAAAAGATCGATGAGCCAATTTAATTGATTGAATTCATGAAACCCTATCTACAGAACAACGATTATGAAGAAATAGATGAAGAAATGAATAGAAATGCAATGCGAGTGTAAAAGAGAAAGAGAGAATGAATGATACCTGGAGATCTAAGATGAGAGAGAGAGAGTAAAGTCCACGGTTTTGGTGCTTTGGAGAAGAGAACTAGAGAAGGTGTGTTTGGTGTGCGCGCAAGTGCAATCTACAAATCTTGTTCGAACACCCAAAAAAACCTTATTTCGAGTGTTACGTAATTACTAATTAGTACCCCGGAATCAATGGTGCTTTCTTTCTCTTATTTGTTTCTTTTTTCATATCAACATATGGGTTATGGACTACTTTGATTCGTCTCCCTCATCCAATTTGTTCATTGGGCTAACTATGCTTCGATTTTGAATTGCTCATTTGATGATTATATGTCCTCTAATTTAATCATTATAATAAGCAAAAAAAATACATAAGGTGCCTAAACATCCCGAATGTATGTAACAAAATTTGATTCAATCTCATTAGTAGCAATTTAAGGCCCTTACATTTTTCACATCCTCTTGAATTGTCTAGTTAACTAATTCAGGACAAGTTGACATGTTTCGGAAATGTAAATTTTTTGTTTTCTTCTTACATATGAGTTACCAATAAATATGCATTGGATATTGTATTAATATAAGTAATAGAGGAGATTCAATCTTAATGTTATCCACACATAAGAAAATAAATATGAGATAACAAGGATGAAATTAAATTTGGGATTAAATTGAATTCCTTTCTCTAATTGAAAAGGAAATGTGAAGCCTCAATAAAAATAAAGAAAAAAAACAAAAACAAAAAGAGACCAAGGGATAGTAACAAAGTAGAGTTAGGTAAACATATTACATTTGCATGGTTGTTTTGAAAACTTCACGAGGATGTAAGAAGACATCGAAGCATATATGTATTTAAAAATAAGTCTTTTCTTTCAATATCTGAAAGACGGGGGAGGGGAATAAAGTCTACATTCAATTTAGTTAAGGTTTTGGACTAAATATATTAGGTTAGCCCAGTGATAAGGTCTGTTCACATTTATTGAACTGAGCTGAACTGAACTAAATTAAATTGAACTGATTGGAGCTGATCTGAACTGAACTGAGATGAAATGAATATTTTATGAGAGAAGGAAATTATGAGTTGAACTGAACTGAACTGATTGGAGCTGAACTGAACTGAAATTAAATAAATGTGAACAGACCCTTAGTCTAAACATAATCGCAAGGTCTTCAAATCATGTTTTTTGTACTTTTGGTCTTTCAATGTTCAATTCAATTTGGAGTGAGCCAATCAAATATGATTTAAAACCAATAAACAATTACAGTCATACAAAGTACATATTGGAAATAGCATCATTAGCTACTTGTATTAAATTAGGTTATTAGGTAAATATTGGGCAAGATTAGTAGAATTGGGCACATGTTGCATATGCTAAAATCCAAGTTCGTAAGAAACACTCAAAGAAAGGACTAGTCCAACTTAGGTGTTCACACTAAAACCTACCTTACTTGAATAATTTATGACCCAAAAAGTAAAGTTGATTTGTAGGTTATATGTATCACATCACTTGTGTACTTGGTCTAAATATGTTAACTAGTCTTCCACTACAATTTATGCATCACTTACCTTTTTCTACAACACTACAAACTCCAAATCCCCCAATTTATCTTCTTATTATTTTTCCATTTCCCAGTTAAATTTCTTCCTAGATTTTCTCTTGTAATTCTCGTCGATTTCAGAAGATTAGGGTTTTGGGTTTCCCCTGTTCAAAGGTTTGCTTTTACCAATCTCCATCTTTTATGTCTCATATCATTCATTCATTCAATCATTATCTTCTAACTATTGCAGATCTAATTTTTAGGTGCTAAAGTTTTCTTCTTTTTGTGAATTCTTCTAAAATTGAGTGTTTAGTTAAATCCTATCTAATCTAAGGTACCATGTCACTTTTATTTGATTATTATCTTCACTGATTTGCCTGCAGAATTCCCATATTTTTTTCGTATAAATTCAGTATTTTAAATATTAGATATTTTCTCATACTATTATTATACGGAGTCTTTTAACTGATTCCTTTGGGTTTTAAACTCATCTAAAGGTTTTAATTAAATGATTATATTGCTGGTGTTACTAATAAAAGGATGAAATTGCTTGCTTTTTTAATTGATGGACTGCTGATTGTAAAATTGGATCTTGCTAAATTTCATGATTTTATTAATTTCAGGCAATTCTGACAGCAGCAACCTGGCTCGCATCTTTAGTAAATTGTGCTGCGGAGGCTGTAAAATGGGATTGTGTGCTTCAAGAGTAAGTTTATATGGACCTAAGCTATCCTTAGATTTTTATATTATGTTATTCTACCACTGCTATTTTTGTCACTTTTTTTTAATCATTAAGTTCATTGCCCAAGTCCTTTCAAAAAAAAAAAAAAAGTTCATTGCCTAAGTGATTAACCAACAACCTTTAAATTGAGACCCCTCTAACATATGAAATCCTTACGGGTTCTGCATTACCGGTAAGTTTGGTGTGTAATGTCTCAGGCGAATGCTCTCTACTAACAAACTTGTGGTAAGGTGGTTTTGAGTGATTACAAGCTTATTTGTGAGTGGAGATGCATTACATTAAATTGATATTCATGTGGGATATTGTACACCAAACCACTTTAAAAAATCCATTCTCATTTTCGTAAGTTAGCATCTTTTACTAGATGAGTGTGTATGTGTAGTAGCAATGTTAGGATAGCTTAATTGGATTTCTGATTGAGAATTGGGATGGCATATGGCTTCTTTGGTTTTTTTGGTGATTGTTCTTTTAGTTCTGATTTGAATAATTAGCCTTTAGCTATCAAAAGATGTCAGATGGTAAGGACTTGCATCTTTGGTAGGGTTTTTCAAGCAATGGCTTTGCGTTATCAATTTGAGATTTCGGTGTTTCATGTTGCGGTGTTGAGCATTTAACACTGGCATTACACAGTGACATGACAGTTTTACTTAGGTGTAGTAATTTTGGGTGCGGGATGACGATGAGGATTCTTCTGCTCATTATATTATGGCCGATGGAAATGTGCACCTTATTACAACAATTGCAGCTTGGGAGGAAAAGTTGATGCTTGCAAATCAACAAGACAAGATTGTAAGTTTTATCCCCTAAGATTTTCAGATGAAAGATATTTCAATTGTACAATTTTTTTTGGTGTTCATAATGCTTCTCATCTTAGTTCTTACAAAACGTGTGAATCAACCTTTATTAGCCTTTACATCTTAATAGCTATATGTTTGTCACGAGCTTTGTGGGAAAGAGCTCATTGTCATAATTTAGGTATTTCAGCAGCCTAATGTATGAAATTAGAAATTAGAAGGGGACATAAGTTTGAAATATGAATATAGAATTAAGTTAAATTTGAGGTATGAGGCTAGAGGGCTTGCTTATCTCCCTTATGACTACTATCACTTGCTGCCACCTTACCCTTAATCTTCCTAATTTCCTATGTGCAATCACCTTTCTTGCTTCCTCCTTATGTACCTCATTTTGATATCTATACTTTGTCCTGGAATAGGGAACTACTTGCTTCGTTACCATGGTTATGATAGGCTTGCATTTCTTGTATGTATTTAAATGTTTTGACAGAACATTAGGGCATCTGGTATCATAAGTGTTTCCCTTTTCTCTTTTACAATCTTTCTTTTTCCTTTTTGTTTTGGGGGAAGAAGTGTGTAACTGTGTACATCTAAAACGTAGCCCTAGTCTTATTGTTTATGTCTAAGACAATGATATTTTAATGGGTAATTAGTGTGGTAATTTGGTGAATCTTATTAATAACTGCACTCTTTTACAATATTTTTTCATGCAATGACAAAATTATTTTGTTCATTGCATTATGCTATAAAGTGGTAGTGTTGAATCTATGTAAAGCTTATATGAGGTCAATATCACTGTCTCATGTTTTGCTTCCTTATGCTGCCAAAGCAACATATTTGTATATTAACCAGCTATTCGGTTCCCTAATGCCCTCTCACAAGTCCCAATAAGCTCTACTTAAACATGCTAACGTTTGTTTGTTTGTTTTTTCTTGACAGATCATAGCAAATTTTAGTGCAGCTTGGTGTGGACCCTGCAAGATGATTGCATCGTATTATTGTGAATTGTCTCGGAAATATACTTCTTTGATGTTCCTCACTATTGATGTTGATGAGCTTCCCGTAAGTAATACAATTCATTCTGATAGAACTTAGAAGGGACATAGTAGACTATTTCCATACTGCATATTCAAAACTGCTGCTATCAAGCATACTTACCTTTATGATATATGTTGGTTGGATATGGGAAGGGTTGGACAATTGCAATAATTAACTTTGAAACTAGGGATGTGATGGTGGATCTATCTCAACATATTTAAAAATTGAATTGACACAAGTTTGCTCTATGCTGATTGTGCTAAATTCTTCTTTTTGATGGTGAAGTAATTTGATAGTGGACCATAGAATATTCCTGATCCTTATATTGCTATATTAGACCATAGAATAGAATATTTATGATCCTCACACCGCTATATTAGACTGTTGAATAGAATATTCATGATCCTCGTAGTCCTTGTCTCTTTGATAAATTATGTCCTTAAACTTGCTACAATTATGCTATATTCTCCATTAGTTATTAAGTGAAGATTACTGTGGTGCAGGATCTTAGCACCTCGTTTGATATCAAGGCCACTCCAAGTTTCTTCTTCCTCCAAAATGGACAGGAAATTGACAAGCTTGTAGGCTCCAACAAGGCAGAATTACTGAAGAAGATAACTGCCGTTGTAGATGCACAGGGCCGGCCATTTTAATGAGACTATTCTATGACTAGCTGTGGATTGTGGTACATGGTGTTTGGACTTGTGATCAAGGTGCAATCAACTATGCCTATATATTTACCCAATCTCCCTTTTTCTTGTAAAGTTGTGTAAAGCATTAGATGAGTGTTATTTGTTATACTTGTATCTGAGAGTAATTGCTCAATTGTCATTTACAAGCATTATTAAAACGCTGCATTGTGTATGGTGCTTGTTAATTTTGTATATTCAATATTCAGGGCCTTTACACATTTACACCTTATGAATTGTGAGCTTATTAACTAAAAAGAAAAATATTTTGGAAAAAAAGGGTACTCTATCTCTTGACTACTCGTATGTGATTCGACTGATTTCCTAAAAACGTTAAAAAGAGGAGAAGAACAGGATGAACGGAAGATAAGAATGAGCTAAGTGCTAAGTCTTTGATTATAAATATATATAAGCCACTTAGCCCACTTGTCTAAAACACCACTTAGCCCATTTCATAACTCATATCTAATTGTTTACCATATAAACAATACATTCCCTTCTTACTTTTTCCATGTGGGATAACGTCTCACACATAACATTATTATTTGGAAATATTCCAACAGAAGCATATGAATAAAATGTTATACTCCTTCCATCGCTACTTGTTTATCCCATTTGATTTTTCATGGTTTCAAAGATGTGTATTAGAAATCTATACGCGTGAACATTAGTAAGGACTTAAATTTTATCCAAATATTTACAATGGGCAAACAATTAGAGACGGAAGGAGTAATTTCTTTCGAAAAATCCCATTCTAGCCTCTTGTTGGATCATCATAATCTTGTGATGGCACTGGCTTCTATACCTTTTGTTACATATACAAGTGACCATTGAATCCTTTTCTTGTCCAACCATTTCTTTGCGCATAGTATAAACATATACGAGTACTAGTGGTTGATCTTTAAAAAAAAAATTGAGACTCATAATTTACAAGTCTAACATCAAAACAAGTACAATGTAGTTATTTAATTATAAACTAGTGTGTAACCCCGGGCTTTTTCCCGGGTAATACTTTGAATAATTTCATTTCTATTTTAGACACTTTAAAAGACATTTTTTTTTTTTGAGAAAACTGTAAAAAAAACATGTTAATTTTTTTTATTATGGGTATTTTATTTTATTTTTTTTGAAACCATATTACGAGTATATTCTAATAAAAATAAAAAAAATAAAAAAAAAACTAATTTTGGATTTTTAATTGAGTTTATTCTATATTATAATACTTTTATGTATTTATATATAAATTTGGATTAAAAGATCAAGAATGAATGTGAGTGTTTTTTTTAATAATTATATACACTTTTGTATATTTCTTTCTCATATTTATAATATGTGTGATAATTGGCTTAGATGGTTGTAAAGTCAATTTTATTATGAGTGGTTTGGGGTTTGAATCTCCGAACGCTTTTTAATATATTAGTATAGATTTCCTACCAAAAACAATAAAATGCCACATTTTCCTTTCTAATTTTAACCAAGCTAACCCGCCATTCCTATCCTCTCATCCTCCTTCCTTCCACTCTCATTTCCACTTCATATGAGGTAAATATTGAATAACTAGTGCCAAGATAATAAAGGAACGGAAAGAGTATTATTTTGCTCAAAGTGTTAATAGAGAAAATCGTTTAGAATTGAATTCGTCCAATGGACTGAGTAGCAAGTAGTCGTAGTAGCTATCAAATGCAAAACATTAAGACATGTAAAACAATTAATATGGGGTGTCATACTCAAAAGAATATAACATAATTATTATTGTATAATGTCCAGCCTAATTCCAGCCATTTTCATTATTTGACATATTCTCCATTGTCAATTATCTTACTCTTTCTTTCTTGATTGCCGTCCTTCCATTTTGCCTTTTTCCAATTAAGCTGTAACAACGAACAACTCAACGTGGGTCCCATCCATGTGTATCTTGACATTTGACAACCATATTTAGTGGTGGTGCATTTACTTTCTTATCCTTCTTGGGTCACCATCATATTCACGATTACATACTCACTTTCACATTATACGACTAATACGAGTACCAAGTATTAAGCACTCTATATTATTATTATGCAAAGATAACAAGATTGCAATATGATTATAACAAACATTACAAAGGGCTTAGGGATGAAAACTCGAATCCGATTAGCGAGTTTAGAAGAATAAATGAATCCCACTAAAATGAACCATAAATTACTGAAATACACAAGAAAGATCAGTACATATGGTATATAAAACAATTTCAGTTTCACTCTTTAAATAGAACTATAGATACAACTTACTGCTAGATCAAAGATGGAAATTAAATAAAAATAGCCATGTTCAACAGATGAACCAAGATATTGTATATTGATGAAAATTTTGGATAGTGTTATTAGTCTGATGACGAAATGATGGAGTTCCTTCTGTGGTTTGGTTGATTACAAACTAGGGGTGAGCAAAAATTCCGGGTACCCGGAATTGGAACCGGAACCGGTTAGGAACCGGCGGGTCCGGAACCGAGATTGGACCCGGTGGTTCCAATTCCGGGTAATAAATTAAGGACCCGGTTATAACCAATTCCAATTCCAATTCTCAACTTTTTGGACCCGGAACCGGTTGGGTACCCGGTTATCCAATATATCCTAAACTAGATAAATTTTAAATAATAAAAATATGTTAAATGTATCTAATTTGTACAATAAAAAAAGTATTATTAATACCTAACATGAATACAAATAGCTTAATGCATATATAAATATAAGTATTAAACACTAATAATGATACTAAAATAAGAATTATAATTTGTATTATATTTTAACAATTACATACATAAGTGGGTACCCGGAACCGGAACCGGTACCTGGTGGTTCCAATTCCAATTCCTAAAATTTAGGACCCGGTTAAACCAATTCCAATTCCGGTTCCGAATTTTAGGACCCGGTTCCAACCAATTCCAAGTCCGGGTCCTAAAATTATGACCGGGTACCCGGTTTGCTCACCCCTATTACAAACCGATTAGCAAACCCGTTTTGATTAGGCAGAAAAATAGGTCTGGAACACCAAATTTCGGTAATGAAATTCCCAAGCATTGGACATGTATCTAACGTCCCTTGGGATTCATGATCTGAGAGAACACAGCACTTGGTGTCAGACCATCAGAATCTTCACTTGCAAGACTGCGACCTCCAATGCTCATTGTACTCCTTGAGTCTGTCACGTTTCCATCAAAAGTCCGGGATTCATTTGGATCCTTCTTTCCACACTCGACGTCAAACTTGCCTTCAACAAAGTCTATCCCAGCAACATCGCCAAGATCCTTACCGCTCTCTTCTGCACTCTCCTGTAGTTGCAAAGCAAACTCGAGGTTCCACAGCACATCACCCATGGACGGTCTATCAATACTCTGATCAGACACACACTTCATAGCAGTCTCAGCAAACTTCTTGAAGCATTCAGGAGCAATCTTTCCCTTCAGATAAGGATCCATAATCTGATCAAGTATACCCTTCTTGTAGCAATATACTGCCCACTCTGCCAAGCTAACTTGCTCCTTTGGAAGCGACGGGTTCAGGGCAGGCCGAGCACACAAGATCTCAAACAGAACAACCCCAAATGAGTAAACATCTGACTTGTCGGTGAGTTGTTGCCTCCTAAAGTACTCAGGGTCCAGATATCCGAAACTACCTTTCACAACAGTACTAACGTGGGTGTGATCCAATGAAGGCCCTGTCTTGGACAGGCCAAAGTCAGAAACCTTGGCCACCCACTTCTCATCCAACAGAATGTTGGTTGTCTTGACATCACGATGAATGATAGTGTGCTTGGCACCAGTGTGAAGGTAATGCAATCCACGAGCAGAACCAATGCAAATTTCGAGCCTTTGCTTCCACGGCAGAGGGGGCTTTTGGGTTTTGTAGAGATGCTCACGAAGGGTTCCGTAAGCCATGTAATCATACACAAGGATCATTTCTCCATTTTCTTCACAGTAACCAAGCAGAGAGACAAGGTGACGGTGACGAAGCTTGGAAAGCATCTCAATTTCTGTTTGGAACTCATGTATACCTTGCTCAGACAGTGGGTTCCCACGCTTGATAGCTACTTTCATCGTCCCACCATCAATTTCTCCCCTGTAAACTTTACCAAAACCTCCAACTCCGAGGACACGAGACTCATCAAAATTTTTGGTGGCAGATTTGATCTCTGCAAAAGAGAAATGACGGCAGAGATTTGAAGGAAGAGAAGAAGCATAGCTTCCAGTTGTAGTCGTCTTTGCAGATCCAGAGGTATGCGAATTTCCGTACAGGGAAAGGGGAAGCCAACCAGATGGACCATCACTTGGGTTGGAGACCTTTCCGTACCTCCTGCGGCGAGAGATGAAACAGGCCAATAGAGCAACCAGGAAGAATAGTCCAACACCTCCAACAACTCCACCAATAACTGCAGCATGACTAGCTGAATGGGATGAGCCTGATGGAGAGAAAACAACCTCCTGCGTTGGGGCAGGAATTGGATTCTGCCCAGCAAGACTACCATCAGTGCCGTTTATCTTGAATACCTCTACTCCATTCAGAAATGCATTATAGTAGTTCGGCTTAGAACTGGTATCTGGATGCAGATCAAGCCAGAGATCCTGCTGGGGGTCTTTACTAGGGGGAGGAATCACCACAAAGTCCTGAACATTAGGTGTCCCATTACTGCCTGCCAAGGCAATGATATCGTATCCAGGGGTCGCAGTCTGATTGTTGAGGAAGATATTGAACACAATCTGGTTGTCCTTAGTTATATTGGAAAAGATCTCGCAGAAATGCAGCCTAACCAAGTAACTGAAGCCAGTATCAACCGTAAACAACCATGTCAAGTTAAAATTGACATTGATTGAATTGTTCATTGTCATGAACCTTGCAGTGGAGTAAACGTCGACAGGAGCAGTATACGAGGGTATAGAATCAGGATAAGTGACATTAACATCAGCAACATTAGTGGTTCCCGTAGCAGCACCGAATATATAAGGAGTATCATCAGACCACGACCTAAAAAGGCCGGTATCCTTAGTAGGAGGAATGTAATTTCCACCCACATTAAGCCGATACAAACCCTCAAGGGCGGTGGAGTTATCGATAATAAAATTGACACCTCCACCAACAAAGGGTGTACCATCAGCATCTTGATAGATATCAGGCATAGACACAACCTCAATACCATTAATAAAGGCAAAGGAATTGGTATAATTAGACGAGGGCGTAAAGGTTAAGGTCAAAGTATCACCCTCGACATTGATGGAGTACTCTTTGATAAGGTAATCATAGTTAAGGGCTTCGGTGGTCTGGGCAGCACTAAAATTGCTAAGCAAAGTGAACGGCCCGGCCGCGACAGAGAAGATAGCATTAGTGGTGTTATGACCAGCATAAGAATTGGGATAGAAGTAAAGACGGACAAATTTCCGACCAGGGGCAACAGCAATATTATAGGAAAATTCAGATTGAAAAATTCTAGCAGTCAAGAAAGGGACCTCAGCAACATCAGGTGCTTGACTGTCAGCCGGAGCTGTGGTTGTGTTTTTGGATGAAGACAAGAACTTAGATCCATTGTCGGAGTTCCATTTCCGACCATCGGAATCGCTGCTCTGTTTGTCGGTGGCCCCACAATTCAACAGAATATTATCTTTTGGTGTATAATTTTGAGCTACTATCACTTTTATTAATACAGATAACCATAGAATCAAAGCTAATTTTCTCCCCATTTCATCAAGATCTCAACTTTTTTTTGTTTTTTTTTGGGAGCTAAATAATTCAATTCAATTTACATGAAATTCAAGCAGGAAAAAAAAATTAAAAATTGGGAAAAACTACAACTAACCAGGTAAAATAAAGCTGAAAATGGAAAATCAGCAGCAAATTGAGCTTAGAGAAACTTAACTTTAATGATCTCAAAGCTGAAAGAAAGAAGCAGAATCCAACCCCAGATGCAGAAGCTAAGAAGTTTCTAGAAAATGGAGAAAGAAGAAAGATGATCAAGTCATAAGTATGGATTTAGAGTGAAATAGAAGGTTGAAATCGAAAATCTGGGAAATTTGAAGGAGAGAGAAAGTTTAGGGTTAGAGGGAAGTTGGTAATGGAGGAAGAAAGAAGGAAGAGGACTACAAAAACCGGAATTGAAGGTGTCTCATTGCCAATTTTTATTTATTTTAAAATTTATAATTTTGTATTATCGTGTAATTAATTGTTTAGCTCTTTTTAATTGCTACTACTACTGCATTGCTGGGAGTGGGGACCGGAGAAAGGGGGGATTAACTGATAATTGCAAGCTTTAGACTTTTGTAGTAGTAGTAGTTAATTTTTTAATTTTATTATTAAAATGAGCTGTGACTATATTACACAGCATTACAAGAATTTGTTTATATTCCTTTTTTTTGTTTTTTGTTTATTTATATTTCACCGTCTTACCTTTTGTAAATGAAAGTCTGCTGAAAAGTTTGATGTTCTTAATGTATAGGTCGAATTTAATTAGGATTTATAATTGTTAATTTAGTTGTAGTTTGATTAGATATAATCTATTTACAAAGTTGTTTATTCGTGTTAATTAGATTTGTATAAGTTATTTGATTAATTACATATAAAAGTAAAATTTATCACTACATGTAAACAAATTATGGAAAATTTATCAAACAACTTCATAATTTCTTATATCAACTAAACAATCACTACTTCGGCTAATTCTATATGTTTGATAATTGACCTATATATTTATTTGTATCAAATTTAACCATTAACTTATTAATCAATCATCTATAAATCATAACTTGGACGTTGTTGAGTTATTCACATTAAAATTGTTACTAATATATTCATGGAAATACCTAGTGTGTGTGTAAGTGTGTTAGAGTGCAAAATAAAGCTATAAAAAAAAAACCTTTCATAGTGAAAAAGTAAAAATATGACAATAATAAAAGAAAAATGAATTAAGACAAAAGGCATTTGTGATTAGATGAAGTAATCAACATATATAATTAAGAGCAACAAGAACAAGTTGCTTGTACTCCGTAGGAAAGAAACAGCAAGTTGACAAAAATGACGAAAAGAGAATGGATTTAAGGTGGTAATTCCAGATTTGCCATTGATGTTAATTTATGATTGATTTGATGCCTCTACTAATACTATAATAACGTCCCATTAGACAGAACGGCTGAAGCGCGTATTATGTTGTGGTACAGTCTTACGCGTTTCATTTTTTTTTTTTTTTTTTTTTTTTTTTTTTTTTTTTTTTTATTCCATACCAATCATTTTATGGACTCTCACAATTTTATTTTTTTTTCGAAAAACTTTAAAAAGTGCTTGCCACCGCAATGATTCATTAATTATTTATAAGATCAGCCCGTCTTGTGTGTAGCTGGTCATACCGTGTGACCACTTATAAAACAATAAAATAAACCCCATAACACTAATCAAGTAATCGCTAAAACACTAAACCCCTTTAACACTGACCAAATAACCCCTAAACACTAACACTTTGTTTGGATAGGAAGAAATGGAAGGAAAAGAAGAGAAGAGAAGAGAAATGGAGGGGGACAAAATCTTGTTTGGGTAAAAGATTGGGGGAAGGAAGGGGAAGGAGAGGGAGGGATCAATTTTCCCTCTCTCTTTAATAACCATAATCTCTCCAAAATTGGAGAGATTTGGAGGGAAAATGGAGCTCACCTCCCCCTCCCTTTCTTTTCCCTTCCCTTCCTCCATTTTTCCTCCCTTTCTTTTCCTTCCTTCTTTGCTATCCAAACAAAGCATAAACCCCTTTAACACTGACCAAATAAACCCTTTAACACTAACCAAGTAACCCATATATTGGATTACTACACCGTGTGGCCAGCCACATATAAGACTTTGTGTTATACGATTATTCAAGTTTATAATCTTTGGGAGTCAATTAGGACATAATGGGATAAAATAATGGAATAAGGATAGAGAATTATTGGGTGAAATAAAAAGAAAAATTATACTTGTATTAGACATTAACTTTAGAAATAGATAGCACTCATATGAGCGACTTAACACTTTAGCCCAAGTCTCACGTTAACATTGTTAAGTTTGTTCTTTTGGGCGAATCAGATGAGCAAATAAAAATCGCTTTAAGACTTTTGCAGAAATCTTAGACCCTATATTTTGAGCAAAATATTTTACTAGTTTAGTTTGGAGCATTTAAACATGTAGAAATAGGAAGGTGAATATTAACGCACATTGCAAACTACGCTCTTAAAATGAATAAAAGCAAACTCGTGTTATCCTCATAAAAAGTTAAACAAAAGAATAAAACCAATACATTAACAAAAAACAGAAAATTTACGCCAATACAAGTAATTGTATCGGTAATCAATCAAATGTGAGAATATATAATCCTCTCTCCAACTTTTGTTTGCCCCAACTTCCTTTTTGACTTGTGCCTTTGATAAGTATTACCCGCCCACTTAACATGAAATACCGAAAAAACATCAAAAAACATAGAGAGAGAACAAACATCATCGATCATCATACTTAAAGGGTTGAAACCTCTTGCATGCCTTCCTTCTAATCCCTCGGACAGTATTAGCAGCATCACTTTCCCATTGAACACATGAGTATCCCAGCCGAATAGCCACCTGTAAACCGAACCTGCACGCCGCGGCTTCAACAATATTCGCGTTTGCTTAGTTTACAGTTATTTGAGTATGTGAAATGACCAATAAGCAAACCGTGGGGTATGTAGTTTAGGTAGATTTTTAAATTAAATGATGGTATAAGTGTCATTTCTCCAAAAATCAATGAATAAGCTAATTGCTGAAAAAGCTTATTCAAAAAGAGCTTATTTAATGGATTAAGCTCTTTGAATAAACTTTCTCCAAACACCTTAAAATTAGTTTATTTATTAGTCAATAAGTTAATGTTGGTCAAATAAACTAATTTTGCTCAAATAAGTTGTTTACCAAACACAACCAATATCTATTTAAAAATGTAACACAAGATACTAAAAATTTGCTGAACTTAAATTATTTTTAATAAACTAAAATTAATTTTACTAAACTGAAATTATTTTTGCTGAATTGAAATTATTTTTACTAATTCCATGTTATATTTCTTCTTTGAAGTTACTGATTTTTACTGAACTGAAATTATTGTTACTGAACGGAACTTATTTTTACTGAACTGAAATTATTTTTGCTGAACTGAACTTATTTTTACTGAACTGAAATTATTTTCCCTTAATATTATTTTTTTAAGGTGAAGTGAACATGGCCTAAGACATCGTTAATTGGTTTGTTTTATTTTAATTAGAGCATTATTTATTATAATATTAATAATCACTTAACTATGTATAATTTCGAGTGGGGTTAAGGGTCTGGTCTCTTCAGCTTATTTTCAGTTCAGTTCAGTTCCTAATTTCTTTCTCTCATCAACAATTCAATTCAGCTAAATTTAATTCACCTCCAATCATTTCAAATCAGTTCAGTTCAGATCAACTCAGTTCAATAAATCAGAACATACCTTAAATTAGTGCTTCTTTATCCCTCCTTATGAGTTGTTGGAGTATTTTGAATTATTTGGTTCCCACCATAATGTTGTGACATTGGGAACATAAAACCAAATGGATAATTTTGGGGATTTTTTTGCAAATTTTGGTTTGAAAATTGGATTGGGAATTATAGTGTGAAATTTTGGTTTGAAAATTGTTGTACAAATTGTTGGTTTGGATGTATTGGTTGGCTAGAAATGTTATAAAATAAGTAAATAATATCTTTTGAGCCTTTGGATTTGTAAGGTTACTTAGATCAAAATGAAAATTACTTTGGAAATTTGTGGAATTGGAAGATTGGTAGTTTGGATTATTTTGAGATGAACCAATTCAATTACATAATTAGGATTATTAAAATCCATAATCACAAAATATTTTTGGAATATAAAAAAGAAGGGTAAAATTTTAAGGGTGAAAAACTATATCAATAATAGGCTCTATTTATAGATATAATTATAAGTATGCCATTGGTGCTTTTTATTTTTTTTTTTTTGAAAAAAGTTTAAATATGTTGTAAATTTTACTGTTACAAAAATTATCATGGTAAATAATAATAATAATAATAATAATAAAAAATTAAAAAAAACCTAGCCAATGCATTCTACATTTAAATTAGATTCAAAGAGATCAAATTGCTTTTGTCAGTGACACTTGTCATCTTATCATTGGACCATAACAAAATCACATTTTTTATGTACATGTCAATTGCTCGACAGTGGGGTGTTCTCTTCCCCATGACTCCATGAGTAACCTTTGTGTCAATTAATAATGAGTTAACTCACAAAGAAGAGAAAGAGCACAAAGAAGAGAAAGAGAGAGAGTATTGTGAGTTACTATTAACCCATCAATTGCTTATGCTCTAAGCAAAGCTTTCTGAATTGAACTAAACTGAACCGAATTATTTATGTGAGAATGAAATTAGGAAGTAGAGTGAACTGAAATTAAGCTAAAGAGAATAGACTCTTAGTATAGTTGTATGTACTAAGGTTAGTCATTTCAAAACCTAAATGTCATGGATCAAATTCTGCTAAAGATGCTTTGAGGTCGAAAACTGAGGATTCCCATACTCCTCCCCGCACTCCCAAAGAACCTATCTCGCTAACCCATATCGAATTAACTTGTGAGAGATTCTAACCCAATAAGACCCCAATCCTTACCTTTAAAAAGAAATAGGAAAAAAAAATTACACTACAAGATTATATATATATATACTCCGTATATATTTATTGAATTGAGTTAATATTTGACATCTTCATTAGTCTTTTGATTCCACTCACCAACACTAGCAACCATATTGGAACTTGGAAACACCTGAATAGACTTATAGACCAAGCAAAAGGGGGAGAAGAGTAACTAACTAATCAAACTACCAATTGTCCAATACCAAAAAACTTCCAAAATATAGTTAGATTTTCCTCCATTTTTGTCAAAAATTCGTACACCAGTCGCCTTAATTCTTAAGTATTCCTTACTAATTGAGCCACTGCCGCATTTCTCAAGGTCAGAATTTCGCCATTTCAATTCACTAATTGCTTACATTATTTTTTAGGGTTTAAGCCTACCAACTTACAAATCTATTTCAATTCGGTTCAGTATTTTGATCACTTGTTCATCTAACTTATACTTCTTAATTTCGTATTAATTTCATTTACATGCTCATAAATTCAATTAAATTTTTGTATAATTTCATATAAGGCATCAGAGTTGTTAGTTTTGCTGAAAATTGGATTAATTTCTTGTAGATTTTGGTTGAAACATGACTGATGGAACGTCATTACAAGAAGCAATGGCGGATTTACATATACCCGAAGTGAGTACCACTTTTTTTTTGATAAATATATAGTACTGTATTTAAAAGGGTTTTTCTTGCGGGGTCGTTTTGTGTCTTGGGGTAATGCTGAATACTAAATTCTAAGTACTGAGTTGGAGTTAGCTGTAGCCTTGACTAATGGCTAACTTTACTTTATTCAACAATGATCAGAACGCGTTGTCGATTATAATGTACACACTGAAACATACAGCTATTCACTTGGAAAGTTGATGCTTTTGAATGTAGTAATTGAAAGGTGTTTGAATGCTGTGATGGTCAACTATTTTAGGATGTCCGAGAAAAGATGTCTCCTTTATTTTGGATAGTACTCAGTATCTTCTTTCCCCAATATTTTGTTGCCTAGATTGAATGTTTGAGATTTGGGAGCGTGAGCATGGACTATTTAAGTAGAATGAAATGTCTTTTTGTGAATTTGTGTATGTTGTATTCTTAGTTATGAGAATATGACAATTATCTCTGGATGGAGGGTGTATTAAGGATCAACATGATAGTGATCGGAGTGTCACCTGGTTGGAAAACAGGAAAAGGGGCTGATGATTTTGATGGGTAAGTTGACTTGAGGATTGAATTTTAGTAGTGTCAAAAGGCTTTGCTAATGATTCCGGAGTCTGGCGCGGAGTCATTGACAATTATGTTATCCTCATAGGAAGGTGAAGACTGTTTTCAGCTAATGTGAATCAGTTTCTGCCGTCAATATCTATATCTGCTCTTATGACGGATACTGTGTCAAATACTAGTTACTGTACAGGACTGTAGTCTGTAAGAAGATGTATGGGAATGAAATATTTTGTTTGTCAAAAACAGGTGAAAGTGTCTTAAATAGGTTGCTTGATGTTATCGTGTCAGGCTATCAATTGAGTGTCACCCAATTGCCTCACCCTTTCAAACCACTTTCTTGGATGTGCAAAACTGGATTTGGTTCTTTTGAGCCTCAATTATCATTGATGTAGCTTTACATTTAGCGAATTTCTTTTAAGTGGTTCTTCCAAGTTATGGAAAATACTGCTTACAATCACAATCAATCCCACATTCCACCTAGTGTAGGAAACTATAGAGGGAAGGGGGAATATGAGGATGGTATCTGACACTTCCGGTGCTTCTTGGGTCCTGAGGTGCATAGTTAAGGTGATTGTGGGAAGGAAGGGTTGTTTATGTTGGTGATGAGGGATGGGTTGTTTACAGATGCCATGTGAGTGGTTGGAACCATCCACATTGCTTTTAAGTGTTAATGACCGTGCTTGATTCCAATCAACATTATATGACCTCGTGATGCCAATGCCAAGTTGGTGGTTGAAACCTTCTGTTGCAGCTCTTAAGTCTTAACTAAAAATGCAATATAATTTCAAAATAGTCACATAGCTGAACTAACTCATTTTTGGGACTTTATTGACTTATTGGTAGGCTTATTATGGTTCCAAATCGACTTATATGAGCCTGAGGGACATCCCACACATTCTCTTTAATTTTTGGAAAATTTCACGAATTTTCAATTTTGCCCAATAGTGATTATAGCCTTGAATTTTAGACAATTTTCAACTTTTTCGAAATTGGAATAGAAATAGGCCGAAGTACTTCCCATGGACCCCACAATACCTCGTGAGGCTATGTGAGTGGTTGGAACCATCCACATTGCTTTTAATCTTATCAATTTAGTTATTTACATACAAGTCTTTCTTTATTAACTCAAGGCCACCACGATCTTATATGTGACCGATCAATGGCTGTTTATGGTTTCTGACAATATTATATGACCTCGAGATGCCAAGTTGGTTATTGAAACCATCTCTTGCAGTTCTTAACTACAAATGCAACATAATTTTACATCAAACTCATTCTCACAACTTTATAAAGATATTGGTAGGCTAATAGGCTTTTTATTGTTCAAAACCACCTTATATGGCCCTAGGAGACACCCCACACATTTACTTAAATTTTTTTTTAGTTTTGGACCATTTTCGATTTTTTTGGATTCGAAAATAAAAGAGGTCAATGTGCTTCCCATGGACCCTACTATACCTCGAGAGGCTGTGTGGTTGGTTGGAACTGCCCACTTTGCCTATTAAATTGACAATTATGTACAAGTCTCCCTTCATTAACTCAAGGCCACTATGAGCCTTTATGCTATCAACTAATGGTTGTATATGGTTCCAAACAACATTTTAAGACCTCAGGATGCATCTCCTGTCATCCTTTGAGTGTTTAACTCCAGAAACCCCCCTTTGCCTTATTGTGCCTTAGCCTTTACAAACACTAATTTCCACTGAAATGGAATTATGTAGAGAGGACAGGAAGAAAATGACTATTTCTCAGGGTATCCATGAGATTATTTCACACTTATCACTAAACTGCTGACTATGGGGGTATATAAAGGTTGTTATGGATGGATAAAAACGCAAAAGGATTAATTGTACACAATCCTGTTTCTCCCTTTGCCACATTTTACACACATGCCTTTGGCTTAAAGATTAAGAAAAGAGGAACGAGAGAGTAAAAGAGATAGAGTGGTTTGGACTGAGTAATAATAAGTCAGAAATAATAAGGCGGAGTTTACTTGAAAGTTGAACTGGTTTGTGTGCAACTTAGATAGGACTATATGTAAAGACAATGTGTGAAATCATGTGGGACAGGGGGAGTAAAATTTGAAAGAAATTAAATAATTGATGGACTTGAGGAGAAGAGTTAACCAGTAAACATATTGATTAAGTAGTTCTTCTTACATTGTATTAATTTATGACTTTAATTTCACAATACAGATTGTGCCTTTTGACCCAACCAAGAAGAAGAAGAAGAAGAAAGTTGCCATTCAACATAATGTGGAGAGAGATGATTTGTCACGATGTCTGTAAAAACCTTCACGAGATTTATATATTTTCCTGATTATTCAGCACATTTGTTTGTGAAGTTTGGTTTCATTAATTTTATGTCTCTAGGCACTCACTATCAGTAATATTCTGCGCGACTATCATTTTCTTTGTTTCAGTGAATGAAGGTGGAAGAAATTTCTTTCTTGGTTTTACAAAGAACAAAGGATCAGTAAGTTTAAAAATTCTACATAGTTTTTGAATAGATCTAGCTGCTATCAAACATTGTTGGTTGATGAAGATATTGTCAATTGCAGGTAGGAACCAGTAAATTGTTTAACTATGATTCTGATGCTGCAGGAGCCATGTATGGTAAACTTAGCCTTCCTGTACTAGTGTTTCTCTTTAAAATGTTTCTGAGGATCTCAGATCTATTTTATTTAAGATTAATGGGGTGGTATTATAGCTACTTATATTTTAACCTTGAGGTAGTAGTGCACAGTGTTTTCTAAAATAGTATATATGCGTGATCCTTAGGCTAGAATTCTCTTTAGCTCTTGGCAAGCAGATTGCTTACTATGAGGATTCCTATTGTAGAAAGTTTATAATGTTCATTTGCATTGCAGTCTCTACTCATTATCACAAGAAAGGTAGTTTTGGCTTTAAATATTTTTTTTCCTTTTCAGTAGATTTTGGTGAGGATGAGGAAGAAGATGTGGTTATTCAACAATCTGGGTACCCTTTGGAAGGAAATGAACATGATTATGAGTATAAAGAGGTACAGTACTCTTTTCACACTTTATGCTAGAGATTATGATCATGGTTTTGTTGGAAGAGCTTTTGTCTATCACTGTTCTACTAGGATCTTATGGAATGTTAATTGCTTATTAGGTCAAGTAATTAGTTGATTCAAGGATTCTGGATGTTCTATTTAGATCAAGAAAGTCTGCTATATTATTGTCACTTGTGTTTTTCACAAATATCAAATATGTATATTACAGGCCTAGTGTAATGGACTCAGACCACTACCTTATTAAAAACAACAGAAATATAGAGAAACAGAACAAATAAGGAAGAAAGCTTCAAGCATGATTATATGTAACAATGGCAGCAATAGGTTTCACACATTAGTAGGTTTAGCCTACAACTCTCAATAGTGGGTTTAGCCCACAACACTCAGAGATAACTCTAATACAAATTTGCCTCTCTAAATCTTTTCCACTCTTTCATTTATATACACAAGTTCCCAGACTGATTTGGTGGCCATTTTGCCTTCACATGCTCTGCTCTTTTGTCCTTATGTGCCGTCACTCATTCCCTTGCCCAATACTCGCAGCCTGCTGCTGCATTTCTTCTGACATACATGAGGACCACAGGGGGCTGGTTCATTACATATAATCTTTTGAGTGTACGTTTCACTGGTTTATTGCATTATAGTGAAGACTTTGGCAAGTTAATATAGCTTCAAATTTTGTAAATGACAAGCAATATACCAAGGGAGATTCCTTGTAGATATGTATAGCACTCGTACACTAGTACATATTTGCTCATCAAATGAGCTGGTGTGCCTGTATTTTGCACTCAGCTAGCTGGCCTGTCTTCATTGTGTATTTTCTCAGTTTTGAATCAGTTTGTTCTAGTACTTGCTTGCCACAATCTCAACAATGTTTTACTTGGTGATTGCCTTTTGCTTTTGTAAAATCCCCATCAATGCCTATAGATTTCATTCACGATTTGGATAATCATGTGTTTACTGAATG
This sequence comes from Chenopodium album, assembly GCF_948465745.1. NCBI lineage: Eukaryota > Viridiplantae > Streptophyta > Magnoliopsida > Caryophyllales > Amaranthaceae > Chenopodium > Chenopodium album. Next base: position 653,709 of record NC_137836.1, on the reverse strand, counting down.
TGCAGCTGCTACAAAGAGTGTATAGTTTTCTGCTGGAACATAATCCTCAGCTTGCTGAAGATAAGCGAAGGTCAGTTTTAAGGCCACCGTTAATTTTCTCAGAAGGCTCCACACAGACAGTCTTCGTCAATATCATGGATCTGTGTAAAACGTAAGTCTTCAACCACTGCAAAGTACTTGATACACCGTATAAAAGATGGGTTTATGCTGTAATGTTTTATTGTCACAATGGTTATTTCAGTTGACAAATACAGCTTTCTAATATCTGCTAGATTGTAGAAATTTATTATTTGCCCCTTCCCCTGCCCAAGAGACTCATTTTCCCCTGATGATGTTGGTCTTGAAATGTTGTCATGTTTGACATTATCATTGTGATCATGCAATCTGAAGTTGCCATTTATCTTTTCCCATCAAGTAACCTATATTTTTTAAGAAGAGTGCTTGTTTTGATTCACTTTTGGTATTTTCAGGATGCATAGGCGAGCAGAACAACTTGTAAATTTCCTGTTAATCAAACTGGGCACTAGTGGATCATTAGATGAGGAGAACAGATTGATAATTAGGGGAAGATTTGCTCCTAAAAGTTTAGATGATTTATTGCAAAGATATATTAGTGAGTCCCTATCATTTATACATGATATTTGAGATTATTGACTATGACACTCTTAAAAACGTGGTTCTGTTTGAGTGTTTGTGGATTCATTGTTGATGCATTTGCTCCTTATTTACAGATGAATATGTTCTTTGCAATGTTTGTAGAACTCCAGACACAATTCTTTCAAAAGAAAACCACATTTTTCTCCTCCAGTGTGAGCTGGTAAGCATCTTTCTTTGTTTTTGTTTTTGTTTTTGTTTCTTAGGATATAATGCAAGTGACAATTTCTTTTGTCGGCTGTTGCTGTATAGCTGGTTTGACTTGTGATTCTGATCATTAGGGTGGTATTTGCTCTGTTTTCTCTATTGATGCCATAATTTAATTTTTACATTTACAGTGTGGTTCTGAACGATCTGTGGCTCCCATAGGAGCTGGTTACGGTACTCGCTCAGAGCGTAGGAAAACTGGAACATGAACTGCAGTGATTATTTTCTGCAGTTTGCGGCAGTTACACTTACACAGTATATCACTTTTTCCTGCTCAACTGAAGCTCTGATTTCATCCCTTTGAATACAATTTAAATGCACTGGTTTGGAATTAAGAAAGTGAGCACTTAGGAAGGTTGAAATACAAGAGCTTGTGACATTATCCAGGTCTGCAAGGTTGCATCTTATAAAGGCCTCGAGATGAGCATCTTAAACAGTTTTCCCTGGCTGTAATCGATTCCTCTGGGTTCCGTTTGCAAGAAAAGTTTTTGTTTAAAAGTTTAAAACACTGACTCAAGAAACAATCCTAGATTATCTTGCCAATTTCAATGCAGAGCATCCACTGTGCATCATCCGAGTACTATTATGCTACTCATATTGGTGCTATTATTTCTGCTAATTTAGAGCTGTATAATAGATATTGCATTCACCTAAATCTAGATACACTCAGGTGCATAATAGATATTGCAGTTTTGGTGTCATGTATTGGCTTCATCTTCAACCTCAATTGTCTCCTATACTCTTGCTCTAGACTTGTCGCGGGCCTTGTACTGTATTAATTTTGCATGAGTTGTACGATTAGCAGCTCGGTTTAGCACTTTTAGTTTTGAAATCTTAAAAGTTTAAGCTGAACAATCCAATGTTGATTAAAAAGTTCAAATCTAAACTACACCTTAAACGATATTAGAACAAGGTGATACTTTGAAATAAAAAAGATTTTCAAAATGCGCCGTCTGTGGGGATCGAACCCACGACCACGTGGTTAAAAGCCACGCGCTCTACCACTGAGCTAAGACGGCTGTTTTGTTTACTTTTTGAGCTTAAATATATTTGTATACTTGTATTAAGATTGGAAACAAGATATCATTCCTTGTTTGGAAAGTTATGATTCCATCAAAGTCATCCAAATTGTCTACCAGACTACCATATACTGTCAAATAATTTTGCAAAAAAAAATTATACTTTATATTTATGTTTTCCTACATTAAATTCGAATTATCTTTTATTCTCCTGTGTTATTACTCATTGTTGATTCAAAGTTTAGAAGGTTATAATTAAGAGCAACAACACAGAATCACAAATTACCAACTTGATTACTTTAATATACTCGTATATACTACATCCGTTTTATATTATTTGCAACGATTTGACATAAAATATGTGAGTAAAAAATGTTTAATTGTTACAAATAATAGGAAGTAGAGTTAATTTTTCTTTAAAGAAAGCAACTTAACCGACATTTATGAAAAAGTACATAAAGATAAAGATCTGGACCACAAATGCAAAGGGGATATTTTTTAGTTACCATTATAATTAATGTTGTATGAAAGAAAGAAGCTTGAAGAGCAAATGCCAACTACCAGCTGCACCTTTTGTATTCTGCTTTGGTGCTCCCTGTATTTTAAACAACCAACTCCAAATTACCTTCATTTTCATCTAATTACAGATTTTAACCATTTCAAGTTTAGTTGCTGTTGTTTCAATGTGATCAATATCAATAGTAGCAGTTTTTGCAACTGGATTATGGCAGGTAATATTTTATTATAATCTTTAATATTGGTAAAAATTTCATTTCCAATCTCATATTAGCAATTAAGCATTACTTATATTGCAAATGCTAAAAGAGTGAATTGTAAGGTCTTTACAAAATAAATAGAAGTAGAATAGGACTATCTTTAATTTGAAGCAAACTTTCATCTTAATTAGCAAGCACTACCCCACTTGGCTTGTATCTCTCTTTGTTACAGGAGCTATGGAACAATCTATAAGCCTAGCTAATGTTAATGAATTGTTTATCTTTTGGCCTTTCATCCCAAGTCACTTAGACTTGCTACCTTACCTTGTGTGCAATGTGTGGATCACATGAAAGTACACATCATCTCTTATCTTGATTTGTATGTTTTTCTTTTATTTTGTTTAAATTATTTAACTACTCCTTGATTAATAGCATGTTTGGCATATTGCATTGTGCTAGTGGAAATGAAATCAATTAACCATTTTCGTTACCAATTAAGGATAATCAGGGCCTGTTCACATTTACTGAACTGAGCTGAACTGAACTGATTGGAGCTGAACTGAACTGAACTGATTGAAGCTGAACTGAACTAAACTGAAATGAATATTTTATGTGAGAGGGAAATTAAGAGCTGAACTGAACTGAACTGATTGGAGTTGAACTGAACTGAACTGAACTGATTGGAGTTGAACTGAACTGAAATTAAGTAAATGTGAACATGCCCTCATTACTACCCATTTGTTACCTGTTTCAATCCTATGGTAGCAAAATTGTTTTCTTCCTCAATCCTCAGTTTGATACAACAAGAGATTACTTTCCTTAGGTACGAAATAACTAGTAGTGGTAACACTTAACATTACTCTTCTTTCTTCTTCTTAGTTTTTAGTTCCCGGATTAATACAAAACACGCACTATGAATCTATGATAAGTTAGTTTTGATTAAGTGTTCATGTATCCATATTGCCCATGTAGGCGATGTAGCCTTGTCCAAAAGAGATGCCCTACCATAAGTTAGTTTTGATTAAATGCTGATACACCAAATCTTGTATGCATGAAATAAGTAACGATTGTGTTTGCACAATTTAGTAAGTGTGATGCAAGCACAAACAAAGTCTTGAAAAGAAATAAAGAAATCTTTACTAACTTTGCTTCAAAGAATACTGCAACCCCCTATATCTCTCTTTCTCCTTAAGAGTTTAACCAAATATAAAGCCACTTGCATTGTATGCATTATTATATAAAGTTAGCTGATCATATTCCTCTGACATGGCTTGGTGTGACAACATGGCAAGCCTCACAAAACTTAAGGGCTTCATAATCTTTTTATTGATGGCGATATTATTGCTACATGGTATCAGTGCAGACAATCAGTGTGGAATTGCTCCTGATGACGGGATTGATGCAGGGTAAACATTTACTATTAACGATCTTTATAACTGTGTTTTGTTTGATTTTGTTGGTATGTTATGTTCGAAACAACTTCTAACAATGGCTGTTATAATAATGTGATTAGGCTCTCTGAATTGGATGAGAATGCATGGACAATGGTGGAGAGGAAAGGGAGCCAATTCATTGTTAATGGTAAACCTTTCTACTTCAATGGGTTCAACACCTACTGGCTTATGGTCTTCGCTTCAGATCAATCTACTCGTGGAAAGGTAACCGAGGTCTTCAAACAAGCATCTTCTGTTGGTTTATCAGTCTGCAGGACGTGGGCTTTTAACGATGGCCAATACCGAGCTCTTCAGAAGTCCCCTTCAGTCTATGATGAAGAAGTTTTTAAGGTCCTTTTCTTCTTTGTTTCTATTCAAGATTTTATGCTTAACCATAATAAGATCTGTTAAATGTAACTACAAATAAATCCGTCTGAATTTCTCACAGGGCTTGGATTTTGTTGTGAGTGAAGCAAAGAAGTACAATATCAGGTTGATTTTATCCTTGGTGAACAACTGGAGTGACTATGGTGGCAAACCACAGTATGTTAAAAGGGGAAAAGATGCTGGCTTGAATTTGAGCTCTGAAGATGACTTCTTCTCTGATGCTACTCTCAAGACCTACTACAAAAATCATATCAAGGTTAGCTCTTTAGAAATCTTATATGATCGTTTACTGGCTTGGACCGAGTTATTGGTGTTAGATACTGGTATGTGTCTACTCAGACCAAGCTAATTCATGAAAATATTTCCACTTATTCAAAAAAAAGTTTTAAGGGTCCATACCCATGTCCAATTCTCAAGGATCTAACACGAATACTCGAGTTGAATGAAGAGTCCAAGTAACATGTTTATAAAAAGCACAAATACTTTCGTCTGATGTCATACTTTCTTTACTGTAACTTGATTTATAGATGGTGCTAAGCAGAGTCAATACCTTTACCAATGTCACATACAAAGATGACCCAACCATTTTTGCTTGGGAGCTGATGAATGAGCCTCGCTGCACTTCTGACCCCTCTGGCGATAAACTACAGGTTCGTCTGATTCACCGATTTCCAGTGCCCTAACCTTTTTCATCTCTTTAAGTGAATGTTAAAGACATTTTCCATATGTTCACAGGCTTGGATACAAGAGATGGCTGCCTATGTGAAAAGTATTGATCCAAAACACTTGCTCGAGATAGGGATGGAAGGATTTTATGGTACCTCGACCCCTGAGCGGGCTCAGTTTAATCCAAATACATACGCCACACAAGTGGGAACTGACTTTGTGAGGAACCATCAGGTTTTAGGTGTTGATTTTGCATCTGTTCATATATATGCAGATTCTTGGTAAGTAGCATTACACCTGTTAGTTTGCTCATCGTATCACATAGTTTTCTGTTTATATTGTACTGATGGAAACAAATTTTTTGACTTAGGATATCACCTACAATAACCGATGCACATCTCCAGTTCTATCAGTCATGGTTGCAAGCCCACATAGAAGATGCAGAGAAGTCAATCGGGATGCCTGTTGTGTTTGCAGAATTTGGTGTCTCTGTGAAAGATCCTGGGTACAACTCTTCTTTCAGGGACACAATTTATAACACAGTGTATAAAACTTTGGTGAATTCAGCTAAAAAAGGTGGAAGTGGAGCTGGAAGCCTTCTGTGGCAGCTCTTTCCTGAGGGCACCGATTACATGGATGATGGATATGCAATTGTTCTGACCAAATCTCAATCTTTAGCAGACATGATTGCTCTTAATTCTGCACGGCTAGAGCTCATTAGCTCAATATGTTCTTGGAACTGTCGCTGGGGTTGCAAGAAGAGGCTGCTTGGCCTAGATCCGGCAGTACTTTAATGGTGCTGTGTAAGGCTGTGCAAGCTTATTAGGAGACAAAAATTATCAAATACTAATTAAGTGATTATGGCTTCTTCTTGTAAGCACTGTGAACAGGATGGCCTTTTAAAAGGCACATGTATATTGTATACACAATACACTTGCAGGTTAAAAAATTGCAACATAATACAGAAGTTATATAAGGATTATGTAAGTATCAAGAAGTAAGAAACATAATGTATTAACTAAACATTAATAACAACAATTGACCATCTTATTTATCATAAAATCCTAAACTATACTTAAAAAGTATTATATTAGGAAATTAACATAAAAAAAAAAAAAAAAAAAAAAAAATTGAGGTCAATCACTAATAACAAAACCATAGAGTATCAAAAGTCACTTGACAAGTTGACATATATAAGGATTATGCAAGTATCAAGAAGTAAGAAACATAATGTATTAACTATACATTAATAACAACAATTGACTATCTTATTTATCATAAAATCCTAAACTATACTTAAAAAGTATTATATTAGGAAATTAACATCAAAAAAAAAAAAAAAATATTGAGGTCAATCACTAATAACAAAACCATAGAGTATCAAAAGTCACTTGACAAGTTGACAATGTCTCTGCAAACTTCTGGATGAGTGTAAATTGCTAAAAGTACAATCAAAGTGAGCATGAGAATAACCTTTAGCAAAATTTACTATTTGGGTCAATTAGACAATAGAATGCAACTCCCTTTTCATTATTAGCTGCTTTTGGCAGGTTAATATAAGAGCAAAAGATAAAGCTTTTAGTACTTGCTCAATTACAATTCAAAAATTTAGCAAGGAAAAGACTTGCCTGAGTACATACAGAGCTTCTGGATAAAAAGGAAGTCACTCATTTGATTTTCCTTGACAATCAACAACTATAGATGTTTATGTTATTCCATTGAGGGAAAGAAAAATGTATTGATATTCGAAGGAAGTTTTCAGAATTACACATGCCTCCTGTTGTATATAGCAAGGAAAAGACGAGCATCCTTATGCACGATCAGAATCTAGCTGATCTGAGAAAATTGACATAACCAACCTCTTTTTATCTACCATCTTTGAGGTAACATTAAAAAGTAATTAGTTAATTCATTGTTCTTCAAAACTCAAGACCAGTGAACGAAAGAAAGGTTTTTCTTCTGATGTGTTTTAAAAGTTAACACGAATTCAGGGAAGAAATTTCTGTGAAACAAGTGTGTGTAAACTCTCAACAAAAGCTCTGTTTGTTATTTGTATATTCATATTGGAAAAAGTTGCAATGAAATAGGTGGGAGGATATTACTGATGATACTTACAAAAATGAAAAGAGCCTTGAGAAAACAGGTGCACAAGATCCTGAAGGATTACTATCTGGTCAAGCTCAATCTAGAGAGAACTGCAGCTGCTTGATCACCACCAAGCAAGAAATAAGGATGTCTAAGAGCAGCAGCGGCTGATAAACGACCTCGTCTAAAGGATCCCCCCTCTGAGATAAGCTTTGTTACAAGGTCCCATCCTCTTCCCCTGTCCAGATCTAATATCCTTAGATCAGGCCTACTTCGAGTGCGCTCCCTCCAGCGGTTTAAATCATATCCTACAGACTTCAATTCATTGTTAAAGTTTTTTAAGCCTGCTGTGGACCTCAGAGATGGTACAGCCATTTGCAGAAGAACTATCCCAGCTGAATACATGTCAAATAGATCAGGGCTATTGAGCTGCAAATCACATGTGGCCAATATCAACATTACACTATAGATGAAAAATCAAAAGCTTGAGGAGAATTATGACAATTACAGCAAATGGAAGTAGGATAAAATATAATCTTGGAGCCATCATTCTGACCAATTTAGATATATTTCATTTCACATGATAAATAATGGTCAGAACTTCTGATTTTCTGAATGTATTAGTCCTAATGTAAACTAATTAACCTCTCAGTTGAGCTTAATTTTGCAGGGAAAAACATATATTAGAGGAGATGTTGAATACCTGCCATAGGATTGGAGAAAGTAATGCAGCAATAGGCTCTGGAGGCGGCCTTGGGGTTTCCTCTGGGAGTACATACAGTTCAGGAGGGCAATAGTCAGGGTCCAGCAGACCACGATCTGGGACATAGTTCTTACCAATACGAAGATCAGCTGCTGCACCAAAATCTATGAGCTTGATCTGTCCTTTCTTGGTCACTACTAAGTTTGCTGGCTTTACATCCCGATGAACAATGCCAGTGTCATGAATTTTCTTCAAAGAAGTGATTATCTGTCTCATTATTTGCTTGATGATCAATGCATTGCGCTCAAGAGAATCCATTCCTTCTAATGCTCGACCAAACATGATATTCTCTAAATTCACAGGAAAGTTACGGTCTTTCATGTAATCTGCAAGGTCTAGATCTCCCTGTGTAGAGAGTATTGTTATCTTAGCTAATTTGTAAAAGCAACTCCTGCAAATAAAACTTTTCCTTTTTTTTATTTCTTTTCTATGTGTGTGGGGGATGGGATACCTCATATTTCCAAACAAGGCACTTTCCACCTTTTGTATACTGTGAGTTTGTTTTGTCAGCTATAAAGCTTCCAAGAAAATCAGCACAGGTTTCTGGAGCAGCTCTTGATAACCTGTAATTAAACCACTCCTCAAAATCACCACATTCTTTGGCCCCTTTAACTCCAAGCTTTACCTAACAGATGAATGGTATAAAGAAAATAAATATCTAACAACCTAATTCACAATATTGATGCTGATGACAAACAATAGTTTTCGCTATGCACCATCATTTGAATAAAGCTGTAACAATCTAGATGAGAAAAGCCAAAAGCTTGATCAAGTTTGAAGAGATGATTGTAATTTACTACTCAAAGCCAAATTGACTAACCAACTTTCAAGTCTAAAACCATATAGCTAACCAGTTCCACAAATGCTGATAACTTGATAACAAAAGGGAGAGTATAAACTTACCTGCTTTAATATAACCTTTTCCTTGAATCTCTTGTCAGATTCAAGAACTTTTGCCATGCTCCTCTTGGACACATTTTCTCCCACATTTACGTTCTTTGGCAGAACTACCCCAGAATAGACCACACCAAAGGAACCCTCACCTATCTTATCAGTAATCAGAAAATCCGACCTCTTTAGTGTCCTTCTGCCTGTCAAGGTATCAAAACCCACTTGCAAAGGAGCTAGAATGTATGCATCAATGGCTCCAATAAGCACTCCAGGCCTTGCAGTCAGGTATATCCAAGCCAAACCAGCAAACACCGCGATTCCCCACTTTTCAGATTCCGGTAATGTATCAGCAATCTCCTGTATTTCTACAAAACTAGAACCAATAACCGGTAAAGCAGCAACTGTATCTGCCAACCCATCTATTATATTATCTGAAAATGCATTGCACTTGACATTGATTCTTTTCGGTCGGTTGATGAAGGAAAAGAAATGGTTTTGCTTGATGGGTTTAGTGAAGGAGAGAGAAAGGGACTTAGGATGTGCACTTGTAGCTGGAGAAAGCAAAGCAGAAGCCATAGGTTTCCAAAGAAGAGCTTGATGATGTTTGGGTGGTAAACTGAGATGCACAATAGAACTGTCAGCAGTGGATGATCTTTTGCCACGTGTCAGTCCCTATATTATCCATTTAAATAGTTACATGTGGAGAAAGATAAAACAGCAAATTCCTCAAAGTCTGAAGATAGCAAAACTGCTGATGGCATCTTCTGATTAGGACCATTATAACCCTTCTTGGCCCTTGGTGAAAAAAGGGCCCAGAATTTGTTTCAACTTTCAACTGTTCCTGTTGGTCTGTCTATATCTCTGATGTTTATCATGGTAACAAAAACATCCTAATAGTACATATAGAGGCACACATTAATGATTGCACAACCTTAAATTTGGATTAAGTCTCACATAAAACTTTGGAAACCATCAGTCATGATGGAAAGTTTGCTTTGAATACAATTAAACAGTGGAGAAGAAACTACCCAAAGGGCTTACATAGTCAAATTGATTCATACATAGAACATCTCCATGGAAATTTAGACATATAAAAGTAGGGAGCTGAAGTCAAGCACGCTCGTTCAGGGGACTCATCCTCTGAAGGAAACTTGCAGCTGGTCTCACGTATGTAAAGTCCTTGAAGAGTAGATTCCCATTGCCATTGGGACTTGCGGCAGGAGAAATTACAACAGGCATGTCAGTCCAGCATTTTTCGAAGTTAGCAGTACAGAGTTTTCCATCAACTTCTGGGCGGAAGCTTGGTGGAAGTTGCTTTGCTTCTAGTTTCTTCCAGTTAATTGGCTTAAACCACTTATGGAGCTTCACTTCCTCGCTTGCTGTTACTCCATTGCCTAGACGTTTGGTTGGATCTTTTTGCAAAAGCTGTGAAACAAAGATGCTCATTCAGAACCTTCTTCAGCATATAGAAAGCACCCAGTAAATAAGTTCAGGACAATATAAAAATATATTACCCCTTTTAACAGAGAATGCGCTTCACTAGTTAAGAAAGCTGGTAGCTTGATCTTATCTTTTATAATCTTCTTCTGGATCTTGTCCCTGTTACCACCAAAGAAAGGAGGCTGCACGACCAACAGTCATCTTATAAGACTCGGGTAATAGATTTCAAATGTGGGCTAAAAGGGTCACAGCATTACTAAAAATCAGGTTGCAATTGCATAAAGATGCTAATAGCAGTATAACCAACTATTCAATTGTGGTTTCTGAACACTCAAGCTAAAGATGCTGAGAGCAGTATAACCACCTTCACAAAATAGTCTAAGCTCCTTAAAGTTCTATTCATCACGGATTTGATACAATATATCTGAATTGCTTCTCATAGAGCATTTTAGAACTGGATGATTTTATAATTTAGATTCCAAAGGTGCATCTATTTCACTAAATGCAGGACGAACATACATAACTATGCATTATTACATTCATGAGTCTCACAGCTATACCTGACCAGTAAGCATCTCAAAGATCAAGACACCTACACTCCACCAGTCTGCAGCCTTGTCATGGCCCTTCCCAAGAACAATTTCAGGTGCCATATACTCCACTGTCCCACACAAAGAGTTCGACCTCCCATTCTCTTCCATTTCTTTAGCAAGACCAAAATCAGTTAACACAACCTGCAACATAAAGATAAAGTCAACACAGCTTGAAAATCAGCAACCATGTTATATTACAGAGAAGCAGTAAGAGATATACATGGCCATCTGCATCAAGTAGGATATTTTCAGGCTTCAGATCTCTGTGCATTATGCCATTCGCATGGAGATGAGAAACTGCAGAGACAATTTCGGCAGCGTAGATACGGGCTAGATCTTCCCTGAAAGCATAACATTGTTTAATTGATTTTGCACAGAGCAGTGCCAGCTATCAACAAACAGGATCTAAAAGAGGTACACACCTGAAAAGACCATGTTTCTCAAGCTGAAAGAAAAGGTGTCCCCCATTTATAAAATCCAGCACTAGGTACAGTCTGTATTTGGTCTGCAGGCAAGCAAAAGAAAGGCTAAGTAAAAGTATAACATTAATTAAATCTACAATGTTACATCAGGTAACAACCACCCCTATTTTCTTAAAAAAATTGAACACTCCTAAATTTCCATTGGATGAATAAAAAAATATAAGGACTAGAAGGCACTGTAAAAAAACACATAACAAGATTGGAATTACTTGAAATGAGTATCTGAGCTGGACAATGAAAGGATGACCAATCTTTGTCAAAATGTCCCTCTCTGCTTTCATATACTCAGCATGGTTCTTTTCCATTATCTTATCCTTTCGCATGACCTTCATTGCATATATTTCAGAAGTACCCTTCTTGAGCACCTGGTATACCTTACCAAATGCACCTTGCCCGACCACTTTCATTATCTCAAAATCATCAAGGCCAACTTTCTGGTCCTTTGTCAATAATAGATCATCATTCAAGGAGTCCAAAGGCTTTGCATCATCGTCTGTAGAGATTTCTGAAACTTCATCAATAGTTTTTCCATTCACACACTCCAATAAGTCATCTGCTTCCTCAGTCTCAAGACAGAGCTTACTGAGCTTCAATGACTGACTAATGCAAGCAGTAGGGCCAACAAGAGAATGTGATCGCCTGTACACAACAACTGGGTCATCATATACAAGTTCACTCACATCAGCACCTGTAGTTTCTAAATCCCCTTCATTCACTTCAACAGGAAACTGCCCTGGTAGAGGACCAAAAACATCAGAAAAATCAAACTCATCATCATCGGCAGGAACAGCATTTGGAGGGTTAACAGGACGCAGAAACTGGCTCCGAAAGGATTTGTGGCTCTCACTCAAAGCAGAGAACTGAGAAGAAACCATGCTGTCAAATTACAAGACAAGGATAAGTGATGCAGATGGCCGAGTCCACACACAACTAAGGAACAATAGACAATAGGCGTAATGCTGATGGACTCCTGTCAATGGCCTGGACAAGAAGGAAGTTCACGTAAACAATAAGATCTCCCAAAAACTTAGCCAGTAGAGATACCAAAATCCAGAGAAAGAAACAGTTCTTGTTTCCCGGAATGCAGGAAACCACGGATGTCACAGATGTTCTCGAATTCATGAAGTACAGGTACCAAATCTGCAATACAATTAATAGATAACATGTAAGTGGAAAGAACTGTCGCAAAATGATTGGGTGCGCCAAAAGTAAAGACTACAACAAAAGGAACGAGAATTATTCTCAACACTTGTGACTTGTGAACAATTTGCAAAACTTCATATACCATGGTTTTATAGCATTGAAAAAGGTGCAAAGCAGCAAATATCCAAGCAAGCACTCGTAATTCAAACAATCTGAGTATAATTTAACCCTGAACCCAAATTACAACCAACAAAAAGATGATACAGTTTCATTTGAAAATCCCTGGTTCTCAATCACTGATATGCAATCAAATTAGAGCTCACTCTTTTTTCCTTTAATTTTTTATCAATCTGTGTTCTAACACAAATTAGAGCTCAAAACAAAGACACCAACACCAAGAAAATGTCTACAAACCCTAATTCAGCAAATCCTAAAACAGCATTCAATTTAACAATTAAGAAACAGATCTAAGGTGCCCAAGTAGCATTTCATGAAACCCAACTCATAATTTCAACAAAACAACAATAATTCATAATTATAAAACAGAAATTCAAACAGATTTCTTCTCAATTACAGTAAAGAAAGAACAAACCCACCAAAAAAGAAAAAGAAAAAAAAAAAAAACCAACCTTTAATGCAGGTTGAAATCAACAAAAAGAACAAAAATATAGTAGCACATTCTTAAATAAAAATTAGCAAATTAAACAAAATTCAAAAGAATAAAAGATGAGAGGATCACCTGAGAAGAAGGGTGTGCGAGGAGAGAGAAACGGAAATGCGATGAATCGGAACAGATTTGTGGCGTATCCTTCTAACTTCGTTTCCTGTCAACTCGTCTTTATATTTCTTTCTAAATTTTATTTTTTATTTTTTATTTATTTATTTATTTATTTATTTTGAGATCTTAAATTAATTAATTAACTAACTACGCTTTCATACGTTTGACGCTTTTTGATTTGTAACACGTGATTGACATTCTAGTGGATGGTGAGCCACTTATTATGAATTCTCAAAATTATAGAATATGCTTTTATGGCCTCTCTTTTAATGCCAAATTTTAGAATATGCTTTCTCATTGCTTGCTAACGTTACTTAGCCATGCATTTCTTTTTTTTTTTCCTTTACTTTCTTTATATTAATTTTGGCAAAATTGAGTGCAACACCCTAAAATATGACTTAAGTGCATTAAACATTCTAAACTTTGCGTAGTCGCCAAAACACCACCAACTATAGTGTTACGTGTGTCACGTGCCTTAAATGAAAAATTATACCCACTTATTTTCACCGAAGGAAGTGAATCTGCACTCTCTGTAATAGTTTAAGGAAATGGTGAACATTTCTCATCCACTTAGCACACGCGGATTTACTCCCTCGGTCCCTCCGATGAAATAAATGGCTATAGTTTTTCTTTTAAAGCACATGTCGCACCTAACACCATAGTCGGTGGTGTTTAGGCTACTACACAAAGTTCAAGGTACTCAGTGCACCTTAGTCATAATTCAGGGTGTTGCGGTCAATTTTTACTATAATTTTTCAAACTTTTAAATGTCACTGGTCAATAGGCAGTTAGGCACACCATGTGGCCAATTATTATAGGGATTGAATCTTCAGTGTTATAAGAGTTGCTTGGTCAGTGTTATAAGGGTTATTTCGTCATTGTTATAGAGGTTACACTGTCAACGTTAGCGGTTACTCGGTAGGTATTACAAGAATTACTAATCACTATTATAGGGATTACTTTGTCTGACCACATAGTGTAGCTATCCGTACACAAAATGGTTGTTATAATAATAATAATAATAATAATAATAATAATAATAATAATATAAAATTGGAGCCTGCTTCATTATTCTCCATGAGATGATGTAAGGTTCTGTATAGACCTATTTTAAGTCTCTAACCTTCGGTCCTTAGCTTTGATTGCATTATTTTAAGAAATGAAGTAAAAGTGTTGTATATAGGGTTACACTTTGTTTAGGTCCAAATAACTTATTTGGGCCGGTCATCAAATGGCCCAATGCCAAAGGGTTCAACCCACCAAATGTCAAAGTCCATGCCAAATTAGTTGAGGCCCAAGCCCATATATGTCTTAAGGGTCCATTTGTCCATCTAAAGTATAAATCTATTAACTATTACTAAAATAAAACATGCTGACATCATTAAGGGACACATTTTCCCGTTTTAACTATTTTTGACATCATCATTTTTTTTCCCTTCTATATTCCAAAACTAATTAAATACAGTACTTCTTTCAAAATTATTAATGAGATTATGATCACACTTTTTTCGAATATAAAATTGACAACTATTTAAACAAATAATAACTACTTAATCCGTGCTACGCATAAACTAGTACTCCTCTATTCACCCAAGTAAAGGTATTCAATTCAAGCCTCAAGCATTTTTTAAAATTCTCTTGCATAGCATTTATATTTCTCTCATGTTAATTGTATTGACTTTCGTATCGGAGGGGCATTCCTTACCAAAATATCCAAGACCAATTTATGTGCTTTGTTACATGAAACATTCGGCCCAATCATCCCTCAAACCGATCTCGTCTTTAGCCCACTGACAAATAACTTTTCAGGTCCACGTAGTTTTTCACCTAAAACACAAATTTTACAAATGGGGTTATTGGGGAGAAAGGTAAAGCAAGTAGTGCAAGTGAGAATTTATACTACTATATGTATTTGAATAATGGTGAAATCTAAAAGGGATCTCCCAAAAGGGAATAATATAAGCACAAAGAAAAAAAAAAAAAGAAAAAAAAAAAAAAAGAAAAAAGAAAAAAGATACTCAAACAAAACGGGTTAAGAAATAGAGAGAAGATAATTATGTACTTAAAGAAAATATTAAGGATAAATAGAGAGAAAATTCTCTAGTTAACTTTTGTATGTGTACTTTCTCTTTAGAATTTGTTAAGAACACTTGGACAGTGAAATAAATTACATAAAAGATCACTTGGGGAAATTTATCCCATCATTTTATATAAGCTTAAGTCTATTTCACCTCTATTCATTTAATATCGTGGAATCATTTATACAAGCTTAATACTCCCTCTGTTTTAATATGATAGTCGCATATGGAATCAATCACATAAAATAAGAAAATAAGAATATTTGGAATCTAGCATTATAGTAAAAACAATTCACAAATAGTTTTGCCTTATTTAATATTTTTTTAGGAAAGCATTAGCTATAATAATTGCATAAATCATGGGAGTAATTTCTTTACTTAGAGTCATTTCATTAATTCACAATCAATTAATCTAAGCAATCAAAATTTATTATGTATAAAATAGGAAATAAAAACTAAGTTAAAAGTAGAATACATTCAATATGGGTAGATCTTTTTGAAACGGCCAAAATAGTATATGGGACTAACAAATTGAAACGGAGGGAGTACTAATCTACACTACCTCTTTTTTCTTAATAAACGTATCATTTTGACTTTTTACACTGCTAAATTCTAAATTTGACCATTTTAAGTTTTAACTACCAATGTACAATGATAAATGTCATTAATTTTGTTGTTATTAGGTTGAATTCAACATATATTATCAAATTTTCTTAATTTTTGCCACTATATTTAAATTTACTAAGATAAATTTATAATAAATTGTTAGCATCTACACTTAGTATTTAAAAAAACAAACCAAAAAAGACATATGTCATCATTCTATTACACTTCCCTATCATCTTCTTCAACTCAATGTGCCACATGTCGTTTTATATTTTTTATTTTTAATTATACAATTCTTCTTAACTCTAAACACTTTATCTTCATCTCCCCTCTTTAATTCAACCTTTTTATTTTCTCTTATTGATTTTAGTCCCTCCATCTTCTTTCTATTAAGTCTCATTTTAAATTAAAGTCCCAAAATTTTTATTTCTTTAATTATGTTTTCAGTTACATATTACACTCATAATTATTTATTGGTATTTTCTCACTCATTTCTCAATGCAATTTTCTATGAACAAGCCGTGCATTGCACGGGACAGAAGGCTAGTTAATATTTAAACTTATGACCTCATGCTTATTATACTTTTATTTCAACCACTACTCTAATGACACATCTCATATTCTCATATCTATAGTTGTTAAAAAGAGTTAATCATATTCATAGACTTGAAGTTTAACGAAGCAAATTTATAATTTTAAATACTAGATATTGGATAATATATTTTGATGCTCAATAATGATTGAAAAAATATATTTTAATCGTACGAGTACTGAAGTAAATGTAACTAATTTTATCTATATTTGTATTTTATCACGTAATATTATTATAAAACCTCATTTATAATATACATATAATCAATGACCGGAGGCATTGTTTGGGCCAAAAAACCAGTTTTCATTTATTTCTGAATGCATTTTAGTTTTAAATTTTGGAAGAATAAGTTCAAATAATTGTTGATAACATTGATAAAGAATATCCAAATCAAAGTTCAATTTACAACTAAAATAATTTATGAAAAATTCAGGTATATGTTCAATTACATTTAAATAAGTTCAGATAGGGCAAGATAATTTCAAGAATTAATCAAGTAAATAAAACGATGTTAGGCCCTTATCTGATCTGATTCAATTAATCAATTTGACTAAATTTTGACGTTATATACACACTATGCGTTTTATTTACTAGTATAATTAATCAAGTAAATAATATATAAAACCCTTATAAATCCCACTGTGTTCTACGGAGTACTAGTATGATTGCATGGCTTGTTTAGTTGTTTGGCAAAAGTTGATGCTTGTCATTTGTTGGTTGTTGAATAATTTGTTTGGCAAATTGATAGAATTAATTGTTGGAATTGATCAGATTTAGTTAATTGTTAGCATTACTTGTCCATAATGATAATTGTTATAATAAGTCGTTGGATGTTAGAAGTCAAAATGTATATGTACACTTTACATTAGTTAGGTTTTACTCATTTTGAATGTTTATTTGAATGTTGCATGGTAATAAATACTTTCTAGTATATAAGAGCATATTTTTTCGGTACAAGGAAGCCGATAAAATCTATTAAATAATATTAAAACACAATATTGCTGACATCATTCCTTCCCCAAATTATACACATGTCACTCTCACATTAATTTTTTTCCCGCCAATTTGCTATGATGATGTCATTATTTTATTTTTAACTTTTACCTTTGTTTTTTTTTTTTTTTTTTAAATTTTTTAATCTAATAAACCTTTCATATGTTCTATCCTAGCTTTGTCCCTACCGAGTCCTTTTTTTTTCTTATTTTTTTATGTTAATATTTCAATGTTCAAAAGTGTTAATTGCGATTTGTTTTTTTTTTTTGTATTGCGCAAGTAATATCCTAGCGTAGAAAATACTTTTCACGTATACAAAAAAAATTATGGAGTAGAAAACTTTCTTTCTCCGTATAATAAACTAATCTCAAAAAAAAAAAAAAAAAACTAATCTCAAAATGTGTTTGTTTAAAAACCGTGCATCACACGGGAACTAAACTAATAGTGTACCAAAAGAAGACCTAGCATGGCTTTTAATTGAAATTATCTAATTTGAATCCAAACTATGAAAGTATTATGTGATTTATTTATTGACGGTAATATTTTTTGTTGTTGTTTAGAGGGCCACAAAGGTAAGGGTGAGAATATATCCTAGGATTTCCTAAAATCGAGGGGGAAATTCTAACCACTTAAGCTATCTCTCACTCTCTTATTAACCGTTATATTTAAATCATAATTAAATTAATTAGTACTAAATAATTCATCACCTAGACACATACACACAATACTCCAAACGAGTCCGAACTTTGGCCCTATTCTCTTCACCTTAAAAAAATAATATATCAAAGAGCCCAAAGAAAAAATGTAATCCTTTCTCTCTCTAGCTGAGAGCTTCTCCCACTAAACTTGTGGGTTTTTTTGTTCTTCAATTAAATTTTGAATACTTCTTTGTTCTCTTCTACTCCATGCAACCAATCACCTTCTAGTTCTTCCCTCTTGTCAGTCTTATGATTTGCAAAACTCTTCTCCTTCTCTTTGTTCTTCGTACCACCAATCACAGATAATCTGATTTTTCACTCTTCCATTCTCATCTCCTGTCAGCAATTTTACAAATCATTGCATTAATTCAAACAAGTTAAACTATTCAAACTCCTTTTCCTGCCACTTGGCTTGCATGAAAATTTGTTTATCTAGCCAAGACACTTATAAATTGCTCCCAATTTCTTGCTATTCCTCACCAATCTGCTCCTCTTCCTCTTCTCCTTTTTCTGCTATATGGCTTCTTCCCCTCCGTATAGACACCCTAATCACAGGGATGAATCTCGCTCAAACAAATCTCTTCGAATGGGTGGTGTTGCTAAACCACCACCTAATTTTTCTTTTATAGGGCCTATCAACTACAATCAGTGTGCTATTGGAAGATTTGTTGGTGCTAATCCCCCTCCTGCTGCTTATATCCAACATATAGTTAATCAAAAGTGGAGGAGGAGGGGCTTCATTAAGGTGCATAACTCTGGTGTTTTTTTTATCTTTTTGAATGCTACAATATTTCAGATCTTGCAGGAATTATTCGTGTTCAATCTGCTATTTTCAATGGAAGAATTATCAATCTCAGGAGGTACCATCGTTCCTTCAGCCCTCAACTCATTAATTTTAACTCTACTTCTTTGTGGGTAAGGATTCATGGTCTTCCTTTTCTTTATTTAACCCGTGAATGGGCTACTCAAATTCTCTCTCATGTTGGTTATATTCAAGAATTTGAATTCAAGGGTGAGGGATTACCTCCTTCTGCTGATATGCGTGTTAAGATGGTGATTGATCTTTCTCAACCTCTTATTCCTGGCTGTTTTGTTCCTCTAGAAGGTGACCGGATTATCTGGGTTCACTTTCGTTATGAGGGTATTTTCCGTTTTTGTACAAACTGTGGTTTTGCAGGACATTCGGAGACAAAGTGTCGTATTACAGAGGAAGTGGCAGCACGGAGGCTGAAAAGCCGTGTTGCTGCTATTGAAAGACAGGGGATGAGGGTATTATATGGCCCTCGTAACTCCACTTATTACTCTAATCTCATTCGAGGCCTTCCTATTAGGGAGAGGTACAGAAATCCTGAAGCCAATATGGTTCGACCTGAGGAACCGGAAGATATTCCCATGGAAGATCGCAATCTAAGCGGCGATGGTGGTTCTGATTCTGAGGATTCAAGTGACAACTCAGGAGGTAGTGGAGACTCGGCTGGATATTACACAAGCTCTGACAATCTTTCTGACTCCTCTGAGCGCGGCGGTGGGGCTGCTAACAGAGCGGTGTCTCTACCAGGTACGCGGTTGGGGCTGGGCAGAGACCCGTATGCTCAATTTTACCCTGCTGATCGATCAAATGATAGGGATTCTCCTCGATTTTCTAATGAATTAACTCGTGTGGTACAATATTTCTCTACTCATGTTTCTTCTGTAAATTTGCTATCTGCTGCTGTGCATATTTCTTCAGGTGATTGCCCTCGTGTGGTGGACCAACCACCAGACCTCTCTTTAAATTTGAATCACAGCTCTGCTATGAGTTTACCTCCTCTTCTGTCTTCTGCTAATCTGGTGAACAGATCCAATCTCATGCCTCCTATAACTTCGAATTTCGAAGTTGGAGAATCATCTTCAAGACCCACTCTCTTTTATCGAAGACGAGGGAATGACGGAAGGGTTGCTCTGCCCAACCTCTCCATTGCTGCTCCGCCGCCGTCGAGTTTACCTCAACCCTCTTTGCAACTCTTAAATTTGATGCCAGAACCTACTGTCACTCTTATTTCTCCTTCTGAAAATGAAATTACAAATGTTGCTAACTATTTTATTCAAGCAGGGAAACAATTAGCCCGATCTTTGCGGCTATCGGGGTCTCGTGTTCATCCATGGTAACGAGCTTCGCAACCCCCTTTTCTTCCTTTTTCTCCTTCAACGTTTGGTGGTGGGCTTCCTAACTTACCTCTGACTGAGTTTGACCCCCCAAATTCGCCGGTGTTGCCGGTGGCTGCTATCAATGTCGACGCTCTCTTCAACTCTCCAACACAGCTCTCGAAGGAAATTCATGTTATCAGCTCTGATTCTGAGAAATCAATTGCAATTGGGCGTTATACCCAATCTGAGGGAGGCTATAATTTCAGAGAAAGCTTCTCGGATCTCAGATGGGGTGAAAAAAACCGCCTGAAAACTCTTAACAGGTGGTCGGACAAAGGAGCTTTCGCCTTATGGCGAAGGAATGCTTCTGGGCAGCAAGTTTTTAAATCCAAGGCTATTTCTGATGATGATATGGCGCATCAATGGGGTTTGCAGGTGGATGCCGACATCATGGATCGAGCTAGAAAGCGCAAATCGCCATCTCCTTCTTCTTCTCTGGACTCAACAGGCTCAAGTAATATGAAAAAACTGAGAATTGCTCCTTTTGTTGCTAATAGAATGAATGCTGCTGTAGGAATGGATTGGGAACCTAACCAACAATTAGTTTGCCCCGAGTCAATCCCGAATGATGAGGTTGCTGCATCGGTTCAGCACCCGATGGTTTTATGAAGTGTATTTCTTGGAATTGTAGGGGTCTCAATGATCCACACGCCCCTACACGTCCTTATCTTGTGTGGCTTGTTACTTCAAAAAAACCTATGTTTTTATTTTTATCGGAAACTAAAGTAGATGTTGATGTAGCTAGACCTTTACTTGATTTATTCTCCCCTACTACCTCTTTTGGAGTTGATGCTTTAGGTTCTAGGGGAGGGCTTATGGTTTTTGTTTGGTCTAGTTCTACGGTGACTTGTGTTTTCTCCTCTACAAAATCATCCTTTGTAAGATTGTTGACCCTAATGATGAAATTAAGCATATAGCTTTTGTTTATGGTGCTCCGTCTCTTGAAGATAGGGTTTTAGTTTGGCATGAGCTTTCCTTAATTATCCAAAATTACCCTAAATGTCTTTTAATTGGTGACTTTAACCAATTAGAATTTTTAGAAGATAAATTGGGAGGAAATAATTCAATTAGAGCAGTGGATGATTTTATTGATTGGAGGTTTTATAACGAAGTCTTTGATGTTCCATTCTCAGGGCCAAGGTTTACTTGGACAAATAATAGAATTAACTCGGATTTGATTTTGGAAAGATTGGATAGGGGATATGTCACTCCGGATTGGTTTGAGGATTTTCCTAATGGGCGTATTGTCCACGAACCTATACTAGTTTCTGATCATGCAGCTATCCTTTATGACTCGGATCCAACCATTAACCTCTCTAATCGGCCGTATCAACTAGAACTTTGGTGTTTGGGTTTCTCGGAAGTGAAAAATATCATCGACACAGAATGGAAAGTGAATAACGTTCGTGGCTCCTACCCTTTTTGTTTAGTTCGTAAGTTGAGGAAAATTCGAAATGTACTTCAAAAATGGTGCTTGAATCATAAGAAATTATGGGGCATTAATTGGAGGGAGATCTCAAACGAATTGGACACTCTCGGTAAGAATGTTTCTTCTATTACTGATGCCTACACCTACCTTGATCGTGTGAATTCCTTCATGCCTCAATGTAGATTGGATTTTCAATATTGGCGACAACGGGTGAAGTGTGATTGGTTAAAGGATGGAGATGTCCCTTCTAAACGTCTTTTCAACAAGGTTAAACTGAGAAAGGCAAAAAATGAAATTATCACTCTTCGAACGGAGGAAAACTTGTGGGTAGAGGGCCACTCACAAGTTTCCAATCTCATTGTGAATTCTTTAAAAGATGTGTTCGACCCTCTTGTTGATCCTGATCAAGCAGATCATATTGATTTGGTGCTCCGTCAACTTCACTTCCCACCTCTCTCTTCTGCACAATGTGAAGCTTTATGCCTGCCTTTTACGGCTGAAGAAATTCGGATGGCCATTTTTGATTTGAAAGGTTCTAAATCTCCGGGTCCTGATGGTTGTATCTCTGAATTCTTTCATTCGAAATGGGAAACAGTGGGTTTTACAGTGACTAAGAGTGTCCAACATTTTTTTGCTACGGGTTTTCTCCTGCAAGAGTTAAACTCAACTCTTTTGGTCATGATCCCTAAGCTGGATACTCCGGAATTGGCCTCCCAATTCAGGCCAATAAGTCTTTGCAATACCATTTACAAATGTATTGCCAAATGTCTTGTCTCTAGGCTTAAGCCGATTCTTCCTCTTTTGATCACGGACTTTCAACATGCCTTCATACCAGGAAGACACATGGAGGATAACACCTTAATGTCTCAGGAATTATTACACTTCATCAACTCCAGAAGTCGGGTATCTCATTTTGCGGCTTTGAAGGTTGATATGTCAAAGGCTTATGACAGGGTTAATTGGCTCTTTCTGGTTAAGGTTCTTCAAGCTTATGGGTTTCCACCAGTTTGGATCCAATGGATCTCTCAGTGCATTTCCACAGTAACTTTCAAAGTTCTTATTAATGGGAGGACTTCTGATTCTTTCACCCCCTCTTGTGGTCTCCGACAAGGTGACCCTCTCTCTCCATATTTATTTTTATTTTGTATGGATGTTCTGTCCCGAATGTTATTGCTGGCTGAAGACATAAATTGTCTTAGTGGTATTAAAATCTCCAGACGAGCCCCCTCAATCTCTCATTTATTTTTTGTGGATGATGCTATGTTTTTCTTTAAATGTTCTCAAGATTCCTGCAAAACAATAGCTGATATCCTTGCTAGATTTGGGAAAGCTTCTGCTCAACAGATTAATTTTGCTAAATCCTTTGTCAAATTTAGCCCTTCGGTTTCCCCAAAGATGGCAGAATTGTATAAATCAACCCTTCGAGTTCCTATTACTGAGAATATGGATAAACATTTGGGAGTTCCTATAGATATATCTGGAAGGAAAGGGCCTTTGTTTGTTGAGCTTGTTGAACGTGTTAAAAAGAAAATAATCTCTTGGGCACACTGCAAACTCTCGGATAGTGCCAAACTCGTCCTTATTAACTCTGTTCTTTTGGGTATGGTGGCTCATGTTATGAAATCTTGCAAAATCCCGATTTCCTTCTCCAACAAACTTGATTCTCTCTTCACTAGATTTTGGTGGGCCAAAAGTGGAGAAAAAGGTATTCACTGGGTAAACAGACATCAAATTCAGCTTCCAAAAGGCATGGGGGGTCTTTGCATCCGTGCTACGGGTACTTACAATGATGCCCTTTTATTTAAGAATATCCTCAAAATGCATACAAACCCTCAACTGCTGGCTGCTCGGGTCTATAATGCAAAGTCTGATTGTATCCTATGTCCGACTTCTGACTTGCGAAAGCCTCCTTCGACTTCTTTTTCCTGGGTTAGGAAGACTATGCATTCTCTCTCGGCGAGGATGAGAAAAGGTTTTGCGTGGAAAATTGGTTCCGGGGATAGTGTTCTAGCCTCTAGCTCCCCCTGGGTTAACAATAAAATTCCTATTCTTAACTCTAACCAAAACCTAAGACAGAGTGCTTCTTGGAAGGTCAAGGATTTCATTACCCCTCTTCGCTCCTGGAATGTGGGGCTTATCCGAGAACGGTTTGAGTGGGATAGTGCACAGGAAATCTTAACTGTCGACCTCCCTTCTGAGGAAGAAGAAGACTTCCTGTATTGGCCTTGGCATAAAGCAGGCGCTTATACGGTTAAAACAGGTTATGCCTTTCTTGCTAACATAGCTGGTCGGTCTGAGCCCTCCTATAGAAAAGAAGATCTTGATTTTTTCAGAATTGTATGGCATCTGGAGATCCCACCCAAATGGCGTATTTTTTAATGGAAACTGGCTGTCAATGGCCTCCCCGTCAAAACCAATCTTCGTTCTAGGGAAATTGTCACCGATACCTTATGTGACTATTGTGGTGAAAAAGAGGAGAATGGTTTTCACCTATGAGTGTTCTATAGCTCGGTATGCTTGGGATAATTGCCAAATACCGAACTGCTCAAAACCTACGGGCTCACTCCCCTTCGGGAATGGATCCGAAGTCATATCCTGCTCTTCTATAGTCAGGATGGAATGCGTAGCCATCGTATTCAAACCTTTGTGGTTACTTTATGGGCTATATGGTTGACAAGGAACAAGCGAGTCTTTAAGAATGATAATGGCTATCTGAGATGTCTCTTTAGAAATCTTGCAGAGGCTTCTAAGTTGTTACATGATTTTACCAAGATAGACACTAGATGTCACGAACTTGTTTCCACTATAGATATTCCCACTATTCCTCCCCCGGGTTTTTTACAAGCCTCGCTTGGACGTCTGTATCACGCCTCTCTTTTTAACGACTCCATAGTTCTAACCACTATTAGAGTTGATGGATCTTGGCACAAACAAAGTAAGCACTATGGGGTTGGTTGGACAATAGAGCTTCATCAACTGGGTGAAAGGCAGCTGGAGGCTCTTCTGGAATTGCCTCTTCAGCCTTACAGGCTGAGTTCCGGGCCTGCCTTTTTGCTTTAAGATGGGCTAGTGAGAATGGTTATACTTCTATTAAAATTTTAACTGATTATGCTCTATTAGTCACCACTTTGAGGAAAAAGAGGCCCTCGGAGATTCATCACCTTTGGACTATGAAAGAAATTATCAAGATTGGTAGCACCTTTCAACATTGCATCGTCCTTAAAGTTGATAGAACAGAAGTTAATCTTCCCCACCAAATCGCTAATTAATGCCGGGCTAATGCTAGCAGCTTTTCAACCTCGGCAATTTTTGATGTTTTTTAGTTTTTCCTTTGTGTTGTTTTTGTTTCTGCTGTTGTAAAAAAAAAAAAAAAATAAAATAATATTAAGTAAAAATAATTTCAATTCAGTAAAAATAAGTTCAATTCAGTAAAATTAATTTCAGTTCAGTAGAAATCATTTCAGTTCAGTTTAGTAAAATTCAGTTTTCTTATAGAAGAATTATAATAGAAAATCAGTAAAAATCATTTCAGTTCAGTAAAAATAATTTAAGTTCAGTAAAAATAAGTTTAGTTCAGCAAAATTAAGGTGAATCAAACAGGGCCTTAATCTGATGTAGACTATACTATGTTCATTAAATAACACAACCTCTAACCAACATGTATTTGCCAAATCAGAAAAATATCTCCTACCCCACCCATGCACATTTGATTCTTTGGAAACACCTAAACTACTTGGCCTAAATGAGCTACGCATAATTAGCCACTACACTACCTTATTCAAGTATTCTTATTCATGCCTTCAAAGCCGTTGACTTCTGTGATTAAATTAGTGCCTTCCCCGTTGATATTTTATTATGTTATTTAAAAAGTGTTAACTACTCAATTACACTATTTTTCAAGTATTTATTACGAGTAAATTGTAAATATATACGTAGTATATTTTTAACAAGTCCTATATAATCCGGCCGATTGAGAAAGAATTATCCAAAACTTAACCAAAATGGTAGGAGCTTAAACTTCAAGACAAAGTATGGTTATATAAAAATTAGCTATTTTTTTTTAATATTCCATTGACATAGCATATTATTACTATAGTGTACGTTGTTATGCTATGTCAAAAGTGTATATAAAACGCATTTAAAAGGATTATATATATGTGAACAAAAGGGTAACAAAACACGATGATTAATACGTACGGAGTAGTATATAAATAAAAGACATAAAATGGAAGAAGTAGAAGGATAATGTATCTTTGTGGTAAAAGCTAACGAACGCCCCGAGAACGTTGGATAAGCTAGCTAAAAGAATAAAATTACAAATTAATATTAATTACACCGATTGACGCGTGATTTTATCATGCATTTCCAAATTAATACCATTTTAAGTAATATTTTAAATGCTTATTCAACGCCCAAGAACATTCGTTAGCAAGATCCTTTCTAAAAATACTACTCCATAATCTATATCTTTTTTTTTTTTCAATTGAGAAAAGTTTTAATCTTGGTTTGATCCTGTGTGATTTTAATTTGCAAAGCTTATATAACCAATTCACGTGAAGCTGGCTAAGAATAATCTGGCCATATTCAACAAAAAAATTTGAATAACAACTGTTTGTCCTGGAAAAAATTAATAAAATATTGGAGGTCAAAAGAAGACTCTGGTTTAATTTAATTTACTGTAATTATTATTTTAAGATGGTGTCATGCAATGTTTGGCAGTTTCCAGTAGATTGACAGAACATTAGTTAGTAGAGATTTAACAAATCACAAAGCTGCAGAAATATTTGGTAGTCTTAATTATTGTTAGATTTGACTTTACTAACTCACTCTATTAAATTAGCCTATTTTCTAGCCAATTGGATTACTTTTTACAACAATTTGCCACTTTATTGGATTATTGTACTATGAACAAAGATTTTACCAATCAGATTTTCTTCTACTATCAATTCTTAGTTTATTAGACATTTTGACAATCACCAATCTCAGTCAATGATGCACCACAATACCATACTTTCATTATTTTGTTCACAATATGAACCCAAAGAAAACACAATAAAAGAATGTCAAATACTCCATAGTAAAGTATTTTTGTTTTTTTTTTTTACAACATATACTCCTACACTCTAACCATGATGCATGCTATCTAAATCAAAAGAAAAGCTCGCCGGAGCTATCTTGATGAAGTTTCAACCATAGTATTTTACAACCTTCATTCGGATATTGATTGTCACATCACTGTTATAAATTATACGGTAGATATGACAATTCATACCAAAACATAGGAAGTATTGTAATAGTTTAACACAACCAAAACCCTTTTTTTCTTTTCGAGGGGGAAGGGGGGTGGAGTTTTGTAACAAAATTGGTATGATAGAATCTATCTAATTGCAATCTCTTAGCTTGTATGATCTATATATGTGCTTAGTTATGGAGAAGTTGTTCCTATTTACATGGGTGAACGCCATATTTTTCCTTCTAATGATATGACAATAAGGGACACATCATCATGGTACCTTCGTCTTTCGCCTTGTGGAATTTCTATCAAGTCATAGAAATCCATTCCTGCAAAAACATATTACAATTCTTTTAGTAGTTGTTGTTACTGACTCAACTCGACTCGACTTCAGTCCTCTTTAAGCATCAAAAATACACATTGCATTGTGTAACATACCGGCTTTTTTAGCAGCTCGAAACAAGACTTCTTCTATGAGATGTTGAGCGGGATCTCCCTCGGGTGTGGATGCCATGAAAAGCTCGACTTCAGACACGGCTTCTTCGTTGGTGAAATATTGGTAAAGTCCATCAGAGGACAGGATCAAGAACCTGTCCCTTGGACTTACTTTGTGGTGGTGAAGTGATGGTGAACATGTTAGATAAGGTGAGCTACCAATGTAGTCAATTCTGAACATTTCTAGTAAGGCATCATTCCATTTTGGCTGTAAAAGCATCAACTAACAAATTAATCCTAGGAATTATATGTTCTGCTGAATAAATATTTAACAGGAAAAGAGCTTTCATAAACAAAATGAATGTATCTAAGCATTTTGTTTGGTACCTGTTTGAGAAATCCTGCACCAAATGCACGAGTGACCTTCAATGATCCTTTCACACGATTGTTTACTACCGCGAATGGATCATCTAGGTGTCCTCTTCTAATTCTTTGAACTTCCTGCAACAATCCAAGTCAAGAACGTACAGGTCAATACACTATCAACGTGACTACTAATTGCGTATGTCTTTGTGGACATAGCATAACAAAATATTAACAATGCTAAGTATTGGGAATACCTCTTTTACATAGGTGTTGTGATCCACTGTCAATTGAAGGGAAGAGATGTGAGGAAACTCTTCTGAAAACTCGGTCTCAGAAGCCGGTTTTTGGCCTAAAACAGCTCTACTATCACCAACATTCATCAAGTAAATATCTTCTCCCATCATCAACATAGCCAAAACACAAGAACCCATCAAAGACAGCTCAGGGTTTTCCTTCACCATCTTATCAGCAATATCCAGATACGCTTCCTCCGTCTTCCTTAAGGCGTTCGAAAGCGCCTTAAGAACATCCGAATGCTTGATTTTACTGGACATTTGCTTAAGCCTTTCCCTTACCTTTTCATCTATCTCCAATATTTGCCTACCACTACTATTATTAGTAGCAAAACTATTCTTATTCCTTAGCTTTTTCTTCATACTTATATCAACATTACTATTGACCTCTTCATCTTGATCAATAGACGAGCAACAATCCAACCCACTCATTCTTCTAGAGCAATCGTTGACTTCCTCCTCGGAATCCTTAGATATAGTAGATTGATTCGAGGCAGAAACCGATTCCAATTCCGATTCCGATCTACAATCATGATAGAGCAAACCCTGAAGCTCTTTATTGACAGAAGAATAAAGATTAGAAAGCAAGAAATCAGGAGCATCAGGACCATTAAAACCATCATAGATCCCTACAAAAACCCAACCATAATTTTCAGAAACAACAATATGAACTCTGTCTTCCCCTGCTTTCCCCTGCGCCCATTGAACATTCTCAGACTCCATTCCAATTCCTCCATTTCCATTCAAATTATCAACCTCGTTTTCTTCTTCTAAGCTCATTTCACAGCTCAAATTCGCAACACTACTGTTTTTCCCAACACTATCTAAATTATTACTATTGTAGCTTTCCAATTCTTTAATGGAATCATACCCTGTTTTAAGATTCCCTTTACCATTTCCCCAAATTGTGCTCAAGATTGAATCTTTAATCCCTTTGATTGAACCCCACTTGTTAAATTCATACTTAGACTTAATCTTCTCCAATTTTGGATTACACTTTTGCTGATCAATTGGTCCTGAGAGAACCCCTCTTTCGATCGGACCCGATAAGAACCCTCTTTCGATCAATCCAGAACCCGAACCCGAGTACCGACTCAAAGGAAGTGGACCAGAATTGATTAGGTTCCGAGGAATAGGCTGCAAAGGAACCGAAGCAAAAGAAGATGAACTCTCAAAAGAAGAAGCACGATCCATAGTTGATGGATAATCATCCAAAAGCAGAGTAGTTGACAGAGGTGTTGAAGTGTTGGCGCTTAACGAAGCGCCGGAAAGATTTTTAAATATTGCTGCCGGTGATGATGATATTGCTGCGGTGGTGGTTGTAAGGCTTCCACTGAAAAATTGGTGGTGGTGATCGGGTGGTGGTGGGATGTAACAAAAGGAATGACCTAAACCTTCGTCGTGAAGCGGGTTGCTGAGGATAACCGCGATGTCGTGCCGTTGGGAGATATCTCCGCCGCCGCTTGCCGGGCATAGACACGGGGTTAGCTTCCCGGCCGCGTTGCCCATTTTTTTGATTGATTCAAATTATCCAATATATGAATCACAATAATAATAATAATCAAGAGAGAAAAATGGATTTATAGAAGAAGAATTTTGGTGGTGTTCATTTTGATGGAGTGTGTGAGAAAGAAGGTTGGAAATTGAGAGAAGGGAAAAGAGTTATGTTAAGTTATGATATGTGGAGTTTGGGGGGAATCAAGAAAAGGGGGAGAGAAGAGTTGACTTTTAGATAGTGGGTAATGAGTTATTTGAATATAAGGATATTATTTTATTGGTTTATAATGTTGGTGGGCGTTGACATTTAAAGTTGGTTATAACGAATATAAAAGATAAAGCAATTCGGATGTGGGGGAGGTGGCTTTGATGCGTGCTCTACAACTCTACTATCGATTAAGGACATGTTCGGCAAAATTAGCTTTTAACGGTATATAAGAAACTGTAGTTTTAACTACGAAAATGACTGTGTAGTATTAAACATTGTTATTTGTCTAAGTAGATATACATGTTTTGGATCATTCTTTTCTTAAGCATATATATGGCACATTCTTTTCCTTTCTTTTAATGATTCTTTGTTGTCATTTCACGAGAGAAATATTTAGACATTTCACTTTAAATTTAAGAAAACCTATAGCTATAGGCATATATAAAGAAAATAAGAAAGTATGTTAGTAACCTAACAAGTTGTGAAAAATGTAAATTGCAAAATTTTTATAACCTAACAAGATGTGAGACGTATTTTTTTTTTTAAAAAAACGTTTCAATAATTTTTTTAGGAATTGAACGATATCATTATTACTCTTGTACTGCAATACAATCATCTCATGTTTTACCTCATGGATTTGATCATCTTTTAGTTATATGTATAGCTGTGATTATGATTCAAATCAAAACTTATTGCTTTATTTTCAAATAAAATTTACATGTGATCACAAAAGAAAAAGTATAAATAATTACAAGTTTACAATTAATTTAGATTAACAAATCAAAAAATGAGAACAAGTCCAAGTGCACGATCCGATTATGTATTCCAAATCTAATTAACGAGGAAAATGTTAATTATACTATGCATTCACACATCTTTCAATAAGAAACAACTCAATAGCTCATATATTAGCTTAGTACATAAGTATTAAATATTTTGAGTGAAAGACTTGTCGTTCAAATTGATTGATTGAGACAAAAGATGAAAGTTTTGGATCAAATAGTTTAGTTTCTTGGGTTTTATGATTTGATATTGGTAAATGAAAAAACACTTGGGACAAAAGATCAGTAGTAAACTTTAGAAGAAGAAAATAAAAGTCAAGTCAAAATGTGTACTCGTATAAAACATGGAGAATGTTGGGGTTAAATGCATTAGTAGTGGCCAGCTTTGTCTAACAAGGGAATGACATGTTAAAGACAATGGTGCCACGTGGCATTTCCTATGTAATTTACTTATTATTTCCCTTTTTGGTCATGGTATTTTGTCTTGAAGAGTGGAAGGGAAGATGAGTAAAGTGGAAGATATAATCTTTTTATTACAATAGCTAAGAATTAAATTAAAACTCATCCTTAGAATCAATTCTCACCTTTTTTTTTCCCACAAAAATTCTATTTTTTATTATTAAAAAATGCTTAATTAGAAATTAAAGATAGTTAAAAAAGAATAAAGTATAGTATATAGGTATACATTTATTTAGATACGAAATATATTTTAGCACTAAATGGTAAATACTTGTTTAAAAACTTTTCAACATTTTTTATACTAGGTATGAAATATCATGTAGATAAATATAAATGCTATAACCGTCTTTATTAAAGGCTAATAAGTGAATATTTAAACAACACTAAGTAGTTTATACGTAGTAAATATCGAAGCATTTTTTGAATTATCTAAAGAAATTACGATTATGAACATATATCATACTTAAATACTTTTTTTTTTTTACTATCTATCTAGAGCTAGTGAGCTACATGAAAAGAAATAGGGAATATTTTTTAAAAAAAAACTCTACACCTTTCTTATTAGTACTGTATTATAGTAGCAACTATAGGTATCTATTAAGGAGTAGTTAAACTGTTTTTAATTCAATGGAAAAAGATTAGTTATGTGAGTAGAAGACAAAAATACAGGGTCCCACAACACTGCACAATGGTTAAATTTAAATGATGAAATAAGATGATTATGCTAATTTTGTTTTTAATTGGGCGTAAAAGTATGGTATCCAAATTAAATTAATTACTCTTACTCCACTAATTTATGATGGTTTGGTCATCTTCTCCAATAAGGCCAATCAATTCTGCCAAAAGCTCAAAGTTATTTTACATTACATCAATTAGCTCCTACACTTATATAAATAAAGGGTCAATTAGCACTGGAGTTGACTTTGTAATACTACGGAGTATTATATTTACATGTAATGTATTTGTTTGACATTTACGTCCACTAGACCACTAATATATGATTTGACTTTATTTAGTTTTGACTTTTTGCAAATACACCTCTTTTTATTACTTTGTCTAGATGGATGTTGCTCAAAACCGATCCATCTCAAAATTGTGTGGGGTAGCAATTTGTTTTTGGAGGAATAAAATTATCTTGATTATTACTACGTACATTTAAAAAAAAAAAAAAACTATAAATACTCAAATTATCTTCGATCTATATTATATCATAAACTTTGATTAGGTGTCAAGAGAGTTTCTTAATATATTTTTTTTTTGTCGACTAATAATGTTCGTGGAATATTGGAAAAGGGGAGGGAATAGAAATTGTTAATACGTCTTGTAACCTTAAAGAGTAAGAGTAAGAGTAATAGAGAGTGAGGGATAGCTCAAGTAGTAAGAGCTTCCTTCCCGGTTTCAGGAGATCCTGGGATCGATCCTCACCCCGCCCTTATGGTTCTCTACACGCCAAAAAAAGAGTAAGAATAATAGCTATTTGATGAGAACTCGTTTCCAATTTTCCATCCTGGAAATTAATATGCCTATCATTTCAAGTTCAAGTTGAAGTCTTTGAACAACTCTGTATGCCACAAGTTCTGTCCCCAATATCAGAAATTGCCCATAAGACCTATTTAGAAGAAGAAAATGGCATTCAACAACACAAAAGGCAATCGGAATCCAAGGATCTGAACACAGAGAAATCAAGAGCAAGCCCCAGCTTGATTGCGTGGGTAGGCAGAAGTTCAGCTAGAGCAATGTCTTAATAAAAAGCAAGATAACTTAACCAAATGTAGTACAGTCTGATATACTTGGCACAACTGAAACCTCAATCATCCGGGGAACAGCAGAAGCAAGTAACCCAGCAACAAAAACAGACAGAAATTCAAACCACGAAAAGAAAACAAGAAAAATGAATCCATACACTAGTATTAGTATTTCGCATGTTTTAGCAAACAATCATGCACACAATTTTAGCATACACAACAGCTTACAAAAGGGTAACAATTACATGAATTCATCATGCCATTCCATCAATCGGCTTTAATAAGCCTATTCAAGAAATGAGAAACACTGATAAAAACAAGAACAAAAACCAACTGAGCAGACTGCTTCTTGATCATAGTTTCATATCGACAAAACAACACTGGCAATGGAAATCTTTCCAGTAAAAGTACTAAACTCTTAAAACTTGTCAAAATACATACCAGAAACTAAGCAAATTCTAAAGAAATTGGTACTAAAGAGCCACATTTGACAGATTCAATCTGTATAATCACTCATGAGCATATAATGGGGGCCACGAAGATTCTTAATTGCACTGCGGCGCAGATTAGAACGACCAAATGGAATTTTTCCAGATTCATCAACACCAATATCTAGAAGTTCTTTATCAGCTGTAAACGAACAAACCAGGCCATCTGTTCCAAACTCAACAAGGGCATCATAACCACGCATGCCCCCATGTGGAAATAGTTTCTTCTCTATGGAAGCTGAGTGGTCAGCGATAAACGGGCATACCAACCATGGCATTTCTTCAGACAGTTCTAAATCATCATCCATTGCAGCAGAATTATGTTTGCGAACAAATACCACTTCAAAATCAGGACTCTTTGTCCGATTGTTTTTGTACCATAATAATAGTTTATGATAGAAAGAAATATTACTGGGAGAAAGAGAGCTCATCCAAAGAAGTACATTCTTGCCCCTCAAATCTGCCACAGGAATCTTTGTGTTTCCTTTAAGAAGGTAACTCTGTGACTCATACACCAGCAATGTCTCCAAGGTGAGTTCTTTGAACAAGTTTACTTCCCGCTGGACTAGTTCCTTTCTAGTAAATGGATAAGCATTAATTCCAAAAGTGATCAATACTTCTCGGCCATAAGGATCAATAGATCCATCCTGGGTTCCCAAAATGATAAGCTCATCTTCTAAGGGGCAAACAAGTCGATAGAGCTTGCGGCTTACAGAATTATCAAAGGGCATATACCACAAGGATAAATTGTGCTTCTGCAGCTGATTATCAACAAACAACTTGTAATTTTGTGGGTCAATAGAGTCTTGCGTGGGCATGTAGACCAGCAAAATTTCAAATGACTTGTGGTGAGTTTTGCAGTGTTGATATACCTCCTTGAGCTTGGGAATGAGATCTCCTTTGACACACAAGAACAACCCAACAAAATCCTTGTTATTGAGGTCTGAGATAGTCACCGTGCCACAACCATCTTCTGCATTGGTCTTTTTTAGAACATCAGACAGTTTGCACCTCAAAAGTCCCACAAGGTTGTTAGTGGAACAAGTTTTCCATCTCGGTTCTTCATCTGCTTTAAGTTCCTGCAGCTTCTCATCAGTGAAGGGAAAGGCATCGGCTCCATAATCATGCACAAACCTATTTCCATGAAGTAGAATGTTCTTCTTCATATCCGTACCCTTCTTATCCAAAATCAGGCATTGAAGATAATCGAGTTGAAGGTAGTTGCATATAAAATCTCGACGCTTCAAGTCCTCAAACGGTATTACAAAACAAGAAGGGGGGAAAGCCGACAAGAAATGATCGAAAACCTGCTTGTAATCAGCTAGTTTCTTCATCTTTACAACCACTACCATCTCAAAATCCACACCCAAAGCATAAAGTTCGAAATATGTATTTAGTAGAGACTGAACCCCCACTGAATCCCAATCTCTACGGAAGAAAGGAGCATGAAAACAACAAATCATCAAGTATTTGTCCTGAATCGCCTTGCCAATTTCCACTTGCTGACCGTCTATTCGAACAAGGTAACCAAGCTCATTTGAACCAGCGGACAAGAGCATCTTAACATCCAAACTCTGGCCAATCTGAATAGGAGATAACTGAGAAACCATGGCATTGATATCATGAGAGTATTCCGGTTTAACATGTTTAAAAATCCTAGCTATAGGGCATGTCACTGGTGGAAGGCACGAGTTGACGGGCCACATATTTTTGAGAAACCTTTGATAAGAACGTAAGGCGTCAAATGAGCTATTTTGCACAAGTTCCTTGAGATGAGCTACTAAAGAAGACATGGAATTGGGTTCTCCAACGAGCATTGTTTTATGAGCAACATCGAGAAAGAGGCACTTAAAATCAAAACCTAAACCAGAATTAACAGGGTCAAGGAGTTGGTGTATTGAGGAACGACGGTAATAGTCATCGAATGGGACGACAATTGAGGACATAGGAAAGTGACGGAGAGGGTACATAAAGAAGAAAGGATAGTCAGGATTGGTGTCAGTAGGATTAACCAAAACAATCTCGAAATCATCTCTATAAGAATAGAGATCATGACACGCAGGAATGAAATCTTGGGGATAGTAGTATTCGAATTCGAATTCGATGTCGGATTGGGGATGAAAGTATATGCAAACAAAGAGAAGGTATCGTTTACCCTTGAGATCATTCAAAGCAACTTCGCCGGTCCTTCGATACAGATGATCAATCTCATTCATACAACTCAACAACGGTTCAACCCTGTCTTCCCATGCCCCTTCAAACTCCTCAAACCCTGATTTCTTATATTTCTTTTGCTTTGAATCCTCCTCATTATCAATGAAGCTGCTAAATATTGATTCAAGCGAAGGTTTCGATGCTGTCTCATCACCATCCATCTCTCTTCTCTGTAAACAATCAAACAAACAAATATATATGCAATCAATTAAACCTGTTTGTTTTCATATGATTATGAATATCAAAGTATTTTCAAATCAATCAAACCAAGTTTTAGTAAAATTCGATTGGGATAGAAACCCTAACCTCAGATTGTTCGGTTGCTTCTACTTGCTTTTTCTTTGCCTAAGATTTGACGGGGCGTTTGAATTTAAATTTTCTTTTTTTTTTTTTTTAATTTTAAGACTAAAGTTATCTTTTGTAGGTTTATTTATTTTACGTGGCGCTTGAATTTAAAATCTCAAACCTCATTCTTTAATTTTGCTTAAGTGACAATTTAATTTTTTTAAAAAATATATGGCAAATCATTTTATTTATTGGTTAAAATAAGTCATTTGCAAATGCGTTTTTTTATATACTTGTTATGTTTCAAAAATATTAGTCTCATCTAGAATCTTTTAACTATTAAAAAAATTAGGGGAATCTTCTAAATTTCTCTCTATATGTAAGGAAAAACATAGTGATATGAGATTTAGTTTTATTCGTTTCGATGAGTACATTATTAATATCTAATTTTTATAATATTTGCTGGGGAGATTAAAGATATTTACGATCAAAGATTTACATCCATATATGTAAAAAAGATAACGGATTTTTCACCAAATACCACTGAGTTTAAACTTAATTCACCGTATACCACCAAAAACTTTGTAATACACCTTGTTACCACTCAGTTATTGTACATTAACACGAAATGCCTTTTTCCTTAACTGCCGTTAGTCTGCCGTTTGAGGGAATTTACCAATTCACCATATACCACTACTGTTAAAAATTATTTCACCATATACCATTATTTAAAATTTATTTCACTACTTACCCATTTTTTTGTAACGGTAATATTTTTTTTAAAAAAAATAACCCTTGCACACTTGTAACAGCTACTTTGTTTATATAAATGTAGTGTTTGAGGGAGATACTAATCAAGTCACACTTCTAAAAGCTATAGTAAAAATGTAAACATAAACTTTGATTAAATAAATTGGTAGTTGTTTGTCTTCAAAAAATTTAGGGCTACATGATTTTGCAATGGTTGTAATAAACAAGTTTGTTGCAAAACAACTAAGTGGTTAACATTTTGTCCAAAAAAACCTGACACCAGTTTGAAATGTTTTCCCCAAAAAATTATACATAATGTATGGCAGCTTCAAGGATTCTAACTGTCAGCCTTTCTCTTCCTCCCTCTTCCTTTGCCTTGCTGTGAACTGGATGCTGCATTTTCTGCTTGTTTTGCTGCTTCCTTTCTTGCCTTACAGGTTTTTGCATTGTGTCCCAACTCCTTGCAAAGACTGCACTTGTTGTTCTTGTGCCTCTTTCCTTTTCTTGCTTCATGAGATGCTCTCCTTCTCTGCTTAGCTGGTCTGCCTGCAGCTCTTTTGACAGTTGGTGGTGCTATTTCAGGCACATCAAATGCTGGCCAGTGACTTGGATCTGACATGGGATGGATGTGGTCTCCATAAGTCAGCTTGTAAGCAGCTCCCTTGAAGTATGGTGACACGTAATCTGCAGCTTGAAGTCTTTGGCTGTATATGACCCTTAGACCATGTCTGCATGGTATTCCTGACCCTTGCCACTTCCCACAACCACAGGTCATTGTCTGAAGTGTGACAGGGAACTTCACATACATGCCCATCCCTGACCTCAAACTCTCCACCACCAGCTGCTGTCACATGACACAATTTGGACTCCTCACTTCTTGTCTCCAAAACTCCCTTAGCAAACTCTGTTAGCTCATTAGGATCCATATCAATTGCTTTGTCAAACCTAGAACCCATCCTTTTCATGCACCAATTCCTTACAGCTGGTTTAAGTCAAAAAAAAAAAAAGAAAAAAAAAAACAAACAAAACCAACACAAAGAAATCACAAACCATCAGAACATGGTGCTTACTGTTTAATCACAAATAAATTAAGGGGTCAAATGTTACCTTCCATTAAAGTCAGGACAGGCAAATCTCTGTTGTCCTTTGTACATGAGTTGAATGACTCGACAAAGTTTGTTGTGTTATGATCACAACAAACTGTTCTGTCAAACATGTACCTACTCCATTGCTCTTCAGTAGCTGTAAGGTAATCAAATGCTGCTGCATCATATTTCTTGATCTTTGACATTGCCTTGTCATACACATATGCATTGTATGCATTGGCTGCAATCCAAAAGAGTTTATGAAACTCTGTCCCACTCCACCCAGCTTTTTTGCAGTTAGAGTACACATGCTGACAGCAGACCCTCCTAGTTGCTCTTGGGAATACCTCAAAAAGGGCTGATTCAACACCCTTCAACATACAAACACAAAGTTAGTTACTGAAAATTAACAAAAGAAAGACAAAGTTTAATTATTTTAAAAAGCAAGAAACTAACCCTCATCCTGTCACTTATAAAAGTCCAGTCATCCCTTTCAGATCCATATTGTGCAAATAAGATCCTTAGGTTTCTGAAAAAGTAAGTCCAGCTGTCTATACTCTCTGTATCAACCAGACCATAAGCTATCACAAAAATCTCATTATTGCCATCAATGGACACTGCAGTGAGCATGACTCCTTTATAATAGCCACTGAGGTGGGCACCATCAATCCCTATAATGGGTCTGCAGCCACCCAAGAACCCTTTCACCTGAGCTGCAAAAGAGATGAAACATGCCTTGAACTTTTCACCATTGCCCCCACTGTCAGTCCAAGTAATGAGAGCATATGAGCCAGGATTGGTGGCCTTTATCATCTCAGCATATTTTGGTAACAGAGCATAGGACTGGGCAAAACCACC
The DNA here is from genome assembly GCF_948465745.1 of Chenopodium album. Lineage (NCBI taxonomy): Eukaryota > Viridiplantae > Streptophyta > Magnoliopsida > Caryophyllales > Amaranthaceae > Chenopodium > Chenopodium album. Next base: position 615,171 of record NC_137836.1, on the reverse strand, counting down.
ATGAATTTGTTCCCTGGCCAAACACTTCACTTTGTAAAACAGCCTGGACTTTACTTGGATCCTAAACCTCTCCAGGTACATCCTTTGCAGTGCATCAACACGGATATCTGGGTTTGCTTCCAGATCTGGCCTCAAATGTCTACAAAGCCATGCTGAAGACACCATAGGATTCTCTTCCAGCCTCCCACAAGTTTTATGTTCCCCTTCCAGTATCTTTATTGCCCAGCTGACTTTATCAACAAGGACTGCTGCATGAATCTTCCAACTGCAATCATTGATCAGACACCTTGCAGTATATCTATGATTGTCAGCATAGTCTACTGTCACAGCAAAGCCTTCTTGTATGCAAAAATCTCTGAAGACATCATGAAATTGTTCCTTGGTTTCAAATATTAACCAAGGTTCAAGTTGAATTGACCCAAATGGTAAGTTAGACCAGACCTTGCCATTTTTGTACAGCTTGTCTAAAACATGAGTCCCATCCAGGTAGTCTTCAAAAGTCTTCTCTTGTATATTATCAGCTAGGTCTTCTTCTTCCACAATATACTCATCATCAAGGTTCAATTCCATATCCAAATCATCCTCAGCTTCTAAAAGTTCATAGTCATCATCTTCACTATCCTCAGAAGGCCATGGATCAGATTCACCATCACTGTCCTCAACTTGCACAGGTTTTTTGCTCCTTGTATTCACTTCCCTCCCTCCTCTTTTATTCTTCACAACCTCAACACCATACTTTTTTGTTGTGCTTCTTGGCACCCTCCACTCTTTTGGTTTAACTCTAGATTGCACTTTAGGCTTGGCAACAGAACTAGAAGCAGCAGTAGGTTGGGGTGGTGGTGGTGGGGGTGGTGTAGGCTGCCTGGCTTGGGGTGGTGATTCATGCATGTGTGGGTTATTTGGGGAAGCATGGTGTGTTGGTGTTGCTGGTGGAGAAGGGTGCTGACTTGGTGGTGGAGATGTAGGCTGACTTGGTTGAGTTGACTGCTTAGGTTGGGTTTTTTTCTTCCTTGGAGTTACTTTTTTCCTTCTAGGAGATTTTTTGGGTGGTGATGGTGTCTTACTTTTTTCATTTGAGGGTTGAGATGGTTCATTTTGTGAAGGTTGAGGTTGAGAATCTCCTGGAAATGACTCATCAGCTGCTGCAGTGTGGAATACCCTAACATATTCAGTCTTATCTTCTTCTGCATTCACAACAGGGACCTCTACAGCAACAGTAAATGGTTCTTGAGCATTAAGCTCCTCCTCAACTTCTTCAGCCTCTACATTTCTCCTTCTCTCTTCCTCCTTCTACCTAATTTTGGGGGTTATAATTTTGTCAGCCCTCATCTTCAAAGTTCTTGCCCAACTAGCTTCTGCAGACTTGAAGACAACAGATGGGTTTTCTGTCTCTTCTATGAACACTTCTATTTCATCCTTCCCTTCATTCCACTCCCACATTTTCAACATTGCCCCATCATCAACTAACTCTAGCTTACGATTAGTTCTAGGTTTACTCACAAACAAAGTGAAGTACTTAGGGAGGAAAACATTCTGCTTTACTGAATCCTCAAACTTATACTCAAATAACTCCATCAAATTAGTCTTATCAGTGTCATCCACCCTAACATCAAAACTACCACCTGGAGAACGAACTAATAGCCACAATGCACTCATCCTAACAATGAATAATAAGCAACAACAATTAACATCACATCACCAGTTAACATCAAACTTAATCTAATCACCAGTTAACAACTTCCAAACTAATCATTCGAAGTTAATAGCATAACATCCAAACTAACATAATCATTTTCGAATAAACCCTAACCCTAACTCGATTTCGCAAAAAACAACAAAATCAGAGCACGAAAATCAAATCAATGAGAAGAATATTACCTTTAGAAAGCTTAATCCAACCCAGGTGAGAATTTCGAGCGAAATTCAGTCACGAACAACTTCCTCTCTCAAACCGCTCCAAACAGGTTCCGTGTTCAATCGAAAAGCCCTAATTATCGTCCTACTAGCAACGTCTACTTTAGATCGAAGAAAGTTTACAGCTTTTGGATTGATTTTTGAGGATCAACTTCAATGGTGAAGAACAGAGAGAAGCTTCAATGGAAAGGGAAAATGGGGGGTCAATTTTTTCGAATTACAAGTGTGATGTTTGGGGGAGTCAACCCTATTGATGGCGCCAGTTTTATGTATAAGGGCAAATTGGTAAATTCCCTCAAACGACAGACTAACGGCAGTTAAGGAAAAAGGCATTTCGTGTTAATGTACAGTAACTGAGTGGTACAAGGTGTATTACAAAGTTTTTGGTGGTATACGGTGAATTAAGTTTAAACTCAGTGGTATTTGGTGAAAAATCCGAAAAGATAATTATTAGTTTTTTAAATAATTTAAATTTTAATTGTTCACTATTCGTTATTTTTACCTAGGTGGCAAAATTCTTAAATCTTATTCGTCACTTTTTCTTAGGTGGCGAGTGAATTTTTTAATTCTAAAACAAATTATTAATCTAAAATTTCATTGGTCAAAACAATACCTTTTCTTATGTGGCGCGCTGAATGCTCTCCAAAAATGCCTACTTTATTTATATATATTAGATTTTCAGCTTTATTGTTACTAGGGAAGCGCGCGTTACTAATTGGAATTTTAGGGGTGATTGTTGTCCAGAGCTGCGGCAATGTGGGAGGTTTTTTTTTTTTTTTCAAATACATAATGAGTTTAAAAAGAAATTTTATATTCGGGTGCTAGTTACACATGTGTCTAAAGTAATATTGAGCATGGTTATTGTTTTAAAAAATTGATAATAATGTTTTTGGTAAGGGAAAAAAATGAAGTTTTTCTATTGATTTTCCCGATTATCATGCCCCTCTCCTAAGCTAATTTCCCGATTATCTAAAGTGATTTCTTAAGTGGTCTCTTGATTTTCTTATGCGATCTTTCTTTTCTTAAGTGATATTTCTTTTTTAGTGATCTTTCTTCTTTATTGAAAATTCTTAAGTGGTATCTCTCTTGATGTCGTTCTAGCATTTAGTAACTCTTTTTCCTAAGCTAATTTCTTTTTTAAGTGGTCTTTGTTAAGTTGTCTCTCCTTTTTCATGTTAAGTGATCTTTTTTAAGTAGTATATCTCAATGATCTTTCGTAAGTGACTTATGTCTCTCTAGTCTATTAATAGGTCGCTTCCTAAACTATAATTGCCGTTATTTTCTTAAGTGGTTTTTTCTTAGTGGTCTCTCTCTCTCTCTCTCTCTCTCTCTCTCTCTCTCTCATTTTAGAAAGCCTTTTCCTAAGCTAATTGTGTTTTCCTAAGCTAATTGCCATAATTTTAAGTGATCTTTCTTAAGTGACCCCTCTCTCGCTCTTCACTCTAAGCTAATTGCCTTGATTTTTGTATGTGATCTTTCTTAATTGGTCTCTCATCCCTTCAAATCCAATTGACCCTATTTTCATAGATGATCTTTCTTAAGCGGTTGCTTTCTCTCTCTCTCTCTCTCTCTCTCTCTTAAATTAAGATAATTGTTTTGATTTTCTTAAGTGATCTATTTTGTGTGGTCTTTTTTTTTCTCGCATTTTATGAAGCCTTTTTCCTAAGCTAATTTCGTTGTCATAAACTAATCGCCCTAACTTTCTTAGGTGATTGTCCTAAGTTTCTTAAGTAGTCTCTCTCACTAATGGTTTCTTTTTTTCCATCTCCTACGTTTCTCTCCTAAACTAATTGCCTTGATTTCTAAGTTATCTTTCTTTTCTTTAGTGTTCTTTCTTCTTCAATGATATTTCTTATGTGGTCTCTCTTTCTTTTTAGCATTTTAGTAACTATTTTTCCTATGCTAACTTTTCTTATTTTCATAAGTAATATTTCAAGTGATTTCCCTCTTTTTGTTAAGTGACCTTTTTAAAGTGGTCTCTCTCAAATGATTTTTCTTAAGTACTCTCTCTCTCTCTCAAGTGATCTTTCGTAATTAATCTTCCTCACCTGTAGTAGTTCGCTTCCTAAGCTAGTTGTCCTGATTTTGATTTCCTAAGTGATTTTTCCTTAGTGGTCTCTCTCTCTCTCACTCACTCATTTTAGTAACCCTTTTTCTTGGATAATTGTTTTTTCTTAATCTAATTGCCTTAATTTTCTTAAGTGATCTTTCTTATAAGTGCCCTCCCTCTCTCTCTTCTAAGCTAATTGCCTCGATTTTTGTATGTGATCTTTCTTAATTGGTCTCTCACCTCTCTAAAGGCAATTGACCTTACTTTCATAAATGATTTTTCTTAAGTGACTTCTTTCTCTTTTTCTCTCTTGAGATTATTGGCTTGATTTTCTTAATCTTTTGTGTGGTCTCTTTTTTTCTCGCATTTTATTAAGCCTTTTTCCTAAGATAATTACGTTTTCATAAGCTAATCGTCCTAACTTTCTTAGGTCATGGGTCTTTCCTTAAGTTGTCTCTCTCACTCATGGTTTCTTTCTCTCCCTCTCCTAAACTAATTGCCCTAAGTTTCTCTATAAACTAATTGTCCTGAGTTTCTCCTAAACTAATTGCCCTGATTTTCTTAAGTTATCATTCTTTTTTTTTTAGTGATATTTCTTCTTTGGGTGATCTTTCTTTATCTTGAGTGATTTTTTCTTCTTAGAGTGATATTTCTTAAGTGGTTCCTCTTTCTTTTTAGAATTTTATTAAGCTAATCTTACTTATTTTCACAAGTGATTTTTTAAAAGTGGTCCCCCTCTTTTTGTCAAGGGATTTTTCTTAATTGGTTTCTCTCAAATAATCTTTCTTAAATGTTCTCTCTCTTTCTTTATATTTCTCTTTCTCACTCTCCTCATGTGTTATTTTGTAATTAATCTCTCTCTTTCTCTCTCTCAAATGATCTTTCTTCAGAATTTAACTTGAGAAATTGTAATTAGCTTAATTGGTCCAATGAACCTTTTCCTAAGCTAATTACTCTTATTTTTTAAAGTGAACTTTCTCTCTCTAATAATAGTAATAATCACGTAATCCCTTGCCATAGATGGATATTTAACTCAAAGTTCTAGAACAATAACTTCCAAATAAAACATTTAATATAAAACACAAAAAAATTACCACAAAATCACAAATATATAAGCTTGTAACAGAACACTTCCTTTTTTCAATGTAATTTTACATTTTTACATAATCACTTTAGCACTATCACTTCTAAAAAAACCATACTTTAAAAAATACTGTGTATGACTATACATGGATAATAGAGTGAAATTTGTCAAAGAGCATGCATGACACAATCACACAATGCAAGGAGCTAATTGACGAGCCTTGTAAAAAATTCTTCTAACATTATTTGTCGTACTTTCTCCAAACCACATGGTCAAGAAACTTCTAAACATGATTTCTTCCTTTTCGAGCTTAACCTGAAATGCAACCCCAAAAACCAAAAAAGAGCTACAATGTCAGTATCGAGGTAATTTTTATATCTTGTAGTAAAAATTTCTCATCTATTTTTTCCTTTCTATTACAGATTAAATTATCTCAAGTAAGTAAAAACAAATATTCACACATTACATTTCAATCCTTGAATTTTAACTCCCAAGTCAGTACTCACCTCAAGTTCATTGCACTATTGTATTTGTTTCTCCAGTTGCTCCCAGGATTCCTTAATTTCTTTCAAGAGCTTTATCCTGAAGTGACGGCTCAGATATTGATGACCCTTTTTTCTTGAATTGACATGACCTAGTTAATCCTAAAACTAACTTTTATACGTGACAATAATGCCTATAATCAGCTTGTTTTATACCTTATCTCTACCTAGTCTATTCTTCTAGATTGACAAAAGTAGAAATTTTCCCTAATGGTTTCTGGAAATTTTTTTAATGATGCTTTAAATCAAGTAGTAATTGCCATTCTAAAAGATATGAGATCAAGGAGAGGATGAGATTGAATTTGCTTTAAGTAAGGCAATGCCCTTTGATCTTATTGAAACAAAGAACATCACAAATTGACCCTGAAAATTGTCTAGCATGATAAAAAAAAACTCCGAGACAAGCATCAATGATAATAGAGAAGATATGAAGACGAACAACTCCGCTTAGATAACTTACCATCCAAAAACTGAATCCTTCACCCCCAATCACTTCATTTGGCTAGTATACAGTAGAAAAACTAAGGAGCTATTAAAATTCTAGAAAGCAAGAAGTTTTACTTCATATACCAAATGTATGCGAAACCAGGGGAAGTGGGTAAAAAAAGGTACATCACATAACAAAGCTGCTACTTAAATCAAAGCTTTAAAACTATTGCATGAACTTGTCATTATATATTGATATGACAACCTAAAAAAACAACCAGTTTTAGGGGGTATCATTTTTACCCTTCACTTGTTGCTAAATTACTTAAAGTAAAATATTGTACCCTTTGATAAGTGTCATGATGGGGCTAGATTTTCTAAGATGTCTAATATACAACAGGGTGTACCATGCATAGGATGCACCCCAAAATCATTTTTTAGCTCGTGTCGGTGTATGAAAAACCCATGTATAAAATATGAAATGCTCAAACTTAGCTTGTAGCTTGTGAAACCAGCATATGATAAAAATAAAAAAAAAAAAGAAAAAAAAAAAGAAAACTCTAAGAAGGATGTTCTATCATTAAATTAATACACAAATCACTTATCATTCCTACTTTATCATGCAACCAATACACCTTAAACTACCATAACACATCCCTCCTAAGGAGTATTATATTGGAACAGAGGCATACAATAGCAACAACTTTAAAAAGCACTTTTAGTATATATATCCTAGTCTGGGGACAAATTACTGGATGGTTGGATGTAACTCTGGAATATAAAAGATCCAGATTTTCAGTTATGTATGTCTTCAAAACTGACTGTCCTCACACTATTGTGTTAATCTATCTTTTCTATCCCATAACTTATACAAGTTAACTATACAACCAGCAGCTGTAGTGTGGTGTTTACTTTTATCAAGGACCTTAAAAGATATGTCACAACACTAAAATATTGAGTACAAAATAGCATAATATATTTCATATCTTTTCTATTCTTCACTCTTTCGTCTTCCTTTTATTCAATTTAACATTCCCACTTTCCCAGCCTTTGTTGTCTCTAACCTTCAATAATGGACAAAGGCATATGATTAAGCCACAACAATATCTAATTCCCAATTGCATATGATGTCAAAGAGAGATTGTGATGAAATAAAAAATAGCCCATTAATAAAGAAACCATTGGGACATCACTCAATTAGAAGATGAGATAAAGAGATGTCCTATAATACTGACAATATTATCTAGTCTTTACCCTTAACTCTCCTCCACACCTCTTCACATTAATCTCCAAGAAATAGAATAGATGGCTACTGATATAACCCTGAAACTTTTCTATAGTGACCTAAATTTCTGTGATATTGATGACAGTTGTGTAAGATTGATAATATTTGACTAAGACACATCTATTTTATCTCTAAGTACGTAAGCATTTTACTTTCTTACTCCATAACTTTTTATAGTTAAAGTCAACATTCGCCCAATGATCCAAATGAGGTCCATTAAATTTAAGCCCTCAATCGTATGCTAGACAAATTTCTAACAATATCTCACATTAGCAAATAAATAAAAATCTGATAGTACACTTTTATCATCACCTTCTTCCCTTTCTTATTGCCTCAACAACTTCTCTCTCTCCTCATTGACTTCACTGACATTGCAATACAATGCATGTGATATGCCCTCAGCTATTTTTGAAGAATAGTTTTAACACTTTAATACATGAAGTAATAGCCTATGAACAATGGTTTCAGCAATTTTCAAAGAATTTAGGAGCACTTCAGCATATATGATATAAGAACCCCAATAACAAGTATTATTAATTAATCACTATCAGAGAATTTCTACACAAATTGTCATTACTATACTGTTTAACATTACATCTGCCATAGTCAACTTCACTACTTGTATCCAACCAAAAACTTCACTTTGGAAAATAAACATCCAAAATTGAATTTAAGATTAAACCCAACAAAAAGTCCTACTAATAAAAATCATCTATTAAATATATTTTAAAATTTGACTACTCGTCTCCCCAAATTCTCACTAAATACAAAATTAAGATCAATCACATTTACAAAAAAGGGTTGGGGGGGTGAAATGCAGAAATTAGAATGAATTTCAAAATTTATGGATCACAATAAACAAAGAAGACATTAGTAGTGATAAGAGACTACGAAAGTTTGAGCTTTGTGATAAGTCATACTCTTTTTTTTACTTCTTCCTCTTAGTGGTTGGCTATATGAACTGGGAAAAGGTGAAGTGAGTGAAGAACAGTAATTCCGACCACAACTGCATCTGCAGTCGTATCCTTTCTGCATCAACTGGAAATAAAAAAAAATTATGGCAAAAATAGATCTAAAAAACCATAGATCTCTGAAACCAGAAATCATCAATTGAAAAATAGCAATTCGGAACCAAAAGTATTACTTTGTATATGATTGGTGGAGCGGTAGATGAAAATAGCCAAGAAAATGCAATTAATATATTTGTACTAAATTGATATGTAGAAGCACGATAAATTGATGGATCATTTACTTACTTTGACATCATCACTGCAATACAGAAAATTAATATTTGAGACCCTAAGAAAGTAAATTCAACAATTCTACCAGTAAATATATCATCTCACGTTCTGATAATTACGATTACTAACAAAATTTCTCAGCCGAAAAAGAATTATTTGTTTTTCGCCCAAAATTTCCCTATCTCCTCAAATTTCTCCAGATCTTTAAAACCCAAAATAAGAAATATGGGTGAATTATAACTGATAAATTTTTTCTTCTCACGCGCCGTCGCCGCACTCAATACTAGAATTTTGTGTAACCTCGAACTGTTTTCGAAGCTCATCAACCTAAAAAACAAGAAGATAAAAAGGAAAAAGAAAAATCAAAATCAGAGGATCTGAGATAAACCCTAGAAAATAGAGAACGAAATTAGGGATTGAAATGGGGTAAAATTACAAACAAATTGAGTTAATTACTCATTACATATCCACCTTGTGAGGGATCGTATGAAAGAGATAGAGAGAGATGAGCATGGTGAGATACTTCCAGAATTAAAGATCACTCGCTGCCATTAGGAAGAAGATTGAGGTCGACATCATCGGAAGAGTTGATGAGAAATCCGACAGAATTGGGAGAAGAATTCCTTCTCTAAGCAATTATGGGCGGCTGTGGTTGTGTTCTTCATGAGTGTCGTCGGTGAGATAAGGAAGAAGGACGAGATTGAGAAGAGGAGAGAGAATAGAGAAGTTTGTCTGTGACTCTGTGTGATGAAGGATGAGAGAGGAAATGTGTACCGGTGAATGTGAGTTTTGTCTTTTTCACAGCAAAATAATTGGAGGGTAAAATAGGAAGACCACTGTAGATAAGGAAACCAAAGGCAAAATATAGGGGTGAAATCGTCCGGCCACTGTTCATAAGGATTCCAACCTTTGAGCAATTCTAATTTGTGCTCCCCGGCTTTTATAGGGTAAGGATTCTATTTTTTTTTAACAACATTTAAAGGGAGTTGTTAAACGTTGCACTCATTTTACAAGGGAACGTTCGCATTTTTACAAAGGATTTCTATTTTTACCCCTAGTATATAAGTTCACGACTGACTCCACGACACTCATATTTCACTCTCTAATCTCACTATCAAACTCTCATACTCACTCTGTTTTTAAATACTTGCTCCACTTTCTTTTTCTGACCGTTTTTAAATACTTGCTCCATTTCCTTTTTTTGGAAAGCTTTTACAAAATTTAATTAATTTCACACACTTGGTGGACCCAACATAATACTCTCTCTCCTCCTATTCTTCCACTACTTTTGTTTTTTTACAATTTTTATATTCTCAACTACCCTACTACCTCTATATTTTATTACTTTATCCAATTTCTCCTAAAACTCCGCGCATGGAGAAATGGAGCAAGTATTTAAAAATGGAGGGAGTACAATTTAAATTATACACAAACTCTGATTTGTATTTTATACTTTATAATCACAAAATATACGGGTATTACAAATCAAGTCTCTAACCTTTGGAAATTCCAGGGAGAACAGTCGAAGAAATATTATTACTGCCATGTTTGTCAGCCAACCAAGCATCGCCCCAAATATCAATGCTCTCACCATTGCCAACCTTCCAAATCAACCCATCTCTCAAGATAGACTTTGAAATCCAGATTCTCGACCAGGAATAACTTCTGAACTAACCAGGATAGGACCCCCAACAAATCAGATTCCGGGTAATATTTGTGTGCCATGACTCTACCAAATAATGAAGAAGGGTGCTTCAAAAGTCTCCAAGCTTGTTTCCCAAGGAGAGCTAGATTAAAAAACCCCATATCTCAACCCCATTCACCCCCAAGCATTTAGGAGAACAAAGCACATCCCACTTAATTAATACAGTGAACCACTTTCTTTTGATCCGAACTTCCCCACCAGGACCTTGCAGTCATGGAACGAATCTCCAATCAAAAATCATGACAGTAATTGGAAATTTGTAAACTCCCATTAAACAGGTTGGAATGGCTTGGATAACCGATTTGATGATCACCTCTTTGCCTGCTCTTGACAAAAGTTTCTCTTTCCACCCTTTCACCCTTTCAACTTTTTCCAAAGTCTATCCTTCAAAGCATTACAATATTCCCTCTTTAACCTTCCAATAATCGCCGGAATCCCCAAATACTTCACATGTGCCTCCACCTTTTTCATCCCTAAAAGTTCAACAAGTTCCTCTTGCTTCAACTCACATACGCCTTTGCTAAAAGAGACCTCCGATTTCTCATAATTAATTTTATGTCCGGAAGCTACTTCATATGTGTTGAGAATTTCATCTATTTTTGAGCATTCCCGGCGGTTGGTTCTTGCAAAAAGAAAACTGTCATCAGCAAAAAGGAGATGTGAAATACTCGGCCCACTCCTTTTCTTCATAGTGTGAAAATTTTCCAAAGTGCTTTTGCCAGGGAGACTAATTACAAACAATGCTTTAATATTACACAAGTTTTAATAAAGGTTTTTTTTTTTGAGGGAAAGTTTGAATAAAGGTTATTATGTTAAAAATAAGGTTACTAATTTAAAATTAGGATCACTATGTTTAATACTCCTAATTGTAAGGAGTATCGTCTGTTACATGTAGACTTGGCAAATGGGTCATTGAATTTCAGGTTGGGTCAGGTAACATTTAGGTTGGGTCATTTCGGGTTTCAGGTATGATTCGGGTCAGGTATCGGGTCGAGTTCGGGTCGGTTCATTTCAATATGGGTTAGGCCATTTTCGGGTCAAGTATGTTTGGGTCATATTTAAGTTGGGTCAAAATCAGGCCAGGTCATGTTCTGGTTGTTTCATTTGTAGATCAAACTCAAATCAATAATTTTATATTTTGTTATTGTTATAATAAGAACTATCAATTCGGATTATGAGCTTGACTACGGTTGAAGATGATTAATTTGAGTTATTTTTTGCACCAAACATTATTAGTTTAATTATAAAGTAATTTTAGTTCAGGACATTTCGATATCAGGTCTGTTCGGGTTAATTTTGGGTATCGAGTTTGTTTAGTTCAAGTTTGTGTCATGTCAACTCCATTTTTGGGTCAGGTATGAGTTGATGTTATTGGGTCAATTTCGGGTTATGGGTTGGGTCATTCGGGTAGTGTCATCGGGTCTGGGTTAGAATTATCAGATCTAGTTACATGTGTATAACCCTCAAATTCAAAATAATACTATAATGGACTAGGTACACACAAGCTTTTTCGATCCGATTAAGCTAAGACCATCATCACTCATGGTATAAAATTTATACCACCCCTCTCTCTCTACCACTTTCTCAATCCTCCACATCATCTATACCACAATACAATATGCTTTCTCCAAAAATCACCCCACCCATGGTATAAAAAAAGTTTAACAACATACTTTCTCTCTCCTGTATGTATGAATTATACACTTAATTAAATTATAATTATATTTTGTTTTATGTTGAAAATAACTAATTAATATTTATAAAGTTAATTAAATAAAAATAAGCAATTTAGGTAGAAAAAAGTGAATTTCAAAAATATATAAAACTATATTAATATGGGTGTCTATGTGTATGTCTTGAAAAATTATGAATAATGGTAATTTTTTCATAATTTTGACTTTATAATTTTTTCTTAAAATGCAATTGAAAAAAATAAATAAAAGATGTATGACAACTAGGCCACATGGCGTGACTTGGTTGGTTCATGTTTCACGTGGAACGAAGCTAAAGTTTGCCATGGGATGGTATATACTATACTTTTATGCCACTAAGATAGTAAAAATTTGCAACTTTTTGATGAATATTTACACCGTGGTATAAAATTATACCACGAGTATTGATGCTCTATTAAATATGGCAACAAAATAAAAACGTTGGATAACTAGTGATATTAACAAAATAGCAATTGATATTATATGTGGGCTTGTATGGAAATTTGGCTTTGCTTTGGGCCAAAATGGTCGATCCATGTTTGCCCAAACACTAAATTTCTTTTACGAGTAGTAATTTGTCAGACTTGTCAATTTGCCATTATATTACTACATACTCTATAAACCAAAATAATCCCACGCTATTTGCATTTCCTTGACTGACTGTTGACTCTAGTCCCCCCCCCCACAAATAACCATTACGGTCCGTACATCACCTTTTCTTCCCGCTCTCTCTTCCTTGTTGCGCAAGCTTGTATCACTCACGAAAAATGGTGATTATTTTCGATAATCTTTGCGATTTTACTCTGCAATTTCATTTTCGGCAGTGATTCTAATCCATTTGAGTTGGTTTTCATTCTAATCCCACGCTATTTGCATTTCCTTGACTGACTGTTGACTCTAGTTCCCCCCCCACCCAATAACCAGTACGGTCCCGTACATCACCTTTTCTTCCCGCTCTCTCTTCCTTGTTGCGCAAGCTCGTATCACTCACGAAAAATGGTGATTATTTTCGATAATCTTTGCGATTTTACTCTGAAATTTCGTTTTCGGCAGTGATTCTAATCCATTTGAGTTGGTTTTCATTGTAGGTTATTGGGGACAAGGGGAAGGAACAGGTCAGTGGAGAAGAAACTCTTCCTGGGGTAAATTTCTTTTTTCGTTTTAATTTTTCGTTGGATTATTCTGTTTTTATGATGTTGAAATTAAATAGTTTTGGTGTTATTGATAAGTGAAATGTTTTATGGTTTGATTCCATGTAGTGATATATGTATTTTCATTATATATCAATAGTGTATGATCATGTTTGTAATGGTATTCACGACACATTAAAATGCAACATTAAAATATTATGTGTGTGATTTTATGAGCAGAGACATGATGTCGTGGTGATTGTGAATTTTATACAGTTCAAAAATTGTCAAGTTATGTTAATTTTGTACAGTGCCGGGGCTAAAATTGCAAAAAAAATTTGGGCCCTGTTTAACTTTTTAAAATGGGGCTGTCAAAGACCGATTTTTGTATTCACTCAATATAATATTTAAGGCAAGAAATAGAGGAAAGCTTGAGTATTTGATTCAATAAACTGATTGATTCGGTTACAATGGATAGCTAATGGCTTGAGGCCAAAAATCTCAAGGTAGCTTTAGGCTACTACTCTCAAGGGGTTTCTCACTTAATTTCTCGATAATGTCTTCTAACATACTCCTACTAACTTATACTCAAGCTAACACAAAATGCAAAAGTCCTTACATGTGATCATTCATGAAAATGGCAAAATATAAATAAAACAGAGAGGAAAGCTTGCTGCTAATTTCCTTAAGCTCTTCTTAATCATCCTTGTCCTCATCTTCCTTGTTGTGGTAGACTCCCTTTGTTGTCCCTATCATGGACTCCTCCTGTTGACTTCCAACTTGGTGACCGTTGCTTTTCTTGTGTGATTTGGGCCTTCGTGAGTAGACTTTAATGGGTCGGCCCGTACCCTCACCCACAAGTGGCTGATCCATGACAATACCCGCCTCGAGATTCACCTTGTCCTCAAGGTGGAAGTCGGGAAAACGGTGTTTGATGATGTTGGCCTCCTCCCAAGTCGCTTCGAATTCCGGTAACCCAACCCATTTCACGAGCACTTCAACCACGAACCCATCCCCCTGCGATCGTCGCCGCGCATCCAATATTCCCTCGGGCTCCACCACTAGTTCCAGATCAGAGGTGAGTTGCGGTGGAACCGACGGGTTGACCGGTGCTGACCCAATGGCTCGCTTCAATTGAGAAATGTGAAAGACAGGGTGTAGACGACACTCCGATGGAAGCTCTAACTTGTATGCAACTCTCCCGATCCTCTGAATCACCTTATACGGCCCGTAGAATCGAGCTCCTAACTTCTCATTGGGTCGCTTGGCTAGAGATCGCTGCCGGTACGGCTGTAGGCGGAGAAAAACCTCCTCCCCTGGTTCAAATTGATCGTCCCTCCTCTTTCTGTCGGCGTACTCCTTCATCAATTGCTGAGCCTTGACCAAATTGACCTTCAATTCATCCAACACTAAGTCTCTCTCCTGTAACCACTCGTCAAGCGTATCCACCGGGGTTTGACCGCGCCCAATCCGCCAGAGCTTCGGTGGATCTCTCCCGTAAACCACCTTGAACGGTGTGACCTTGGTGGATGTGTGAGGGGAGGTGTTATAGGCGTATTCCGCCCAGGGCAACCACTTGGCCCACGTCTTTGGTTGATCCGCAATGTAGCACCGGAGATAAGTCTCTAATCCCTTGTTCACAATCTCAGTTTGTCCATCTGAGGATGATATGCCGTACTCCGCTTCAAATGTGACCCCTGCAACCGAAACAATTCGCGCCAGAAATTACTTATAAAAACCTTGTCGCGGTCGGAAACAATGGTGGAAGGAAAACCATGGAGGCGAACCACCTCCTTCACAAAACAATCCGCCACCTTAAGGGCTGAGAACGGGTGTTTCAACCCGATGAAGTGGCTATACTTCGATAGCCTATCTACCACCACCAGCACAGTGTCAATCCCCCTTGAAACCGGTAACCCTTCTACATAATCCATTGATATATCCTCCCAAATCGCCTCCGGAATCGGTAGCGGTTGTAATAAGCCTAGAGGGCTCCGTTGCTCCGCCTTATTTCGTTGACAAACCATACAGCGCCGTACATAATCTCCAACCTCACGGCGCATCCCCGGCCAAAACCAGTCCGCCGCCACCCTAAGGTAGGTTTTGACTTCCCCGTCATGCCCTCCGGTCGGTGAGTCATGGTACTCACGAAGAAGTCCCTGGATAAACTTCGAAGTCTTGGGTAGCACTATTCTGTTCTTATACATAACTTTCTGATTCTCAATGTGGAATCCGTGCAAACCCTCTCTTCCTTCCTCAAGGCCCAACTTGATTTGGCCCAACCACTTATCTTGCTGGACTTCCCTTTCCAGGTCGGCCCAGTCCACCATTTGAGAGTGGATCATTGCTCCAAATTGCACACGGGACTGATCCATGCAGGATAGAGCATCCGCAACCCGATTTGATGCCCCGAGACGGTATTGTATCTCAAAATCGAACCCAACAAGTTTACGAAGCCATTTTTGATACTCTCCTCCCACTTCCCTTTGTTGAGTGATGAATCGAAGGCTTTGTTGGTCGGTCCTAACCACGAACCATCGACCCAACAAGTAATGCTTCCACCTCTCAATGGCTAAGCATATCGCCATTAACTCTTTTTCATAGATGGACTTATCTCGAGCCCTCACACCAAGTAACTTGCTATAAAAAGCTATTGGGCGACCCTCTTGCATCATTACCGCTCCCACTCCAAAACCGGAAGCATCGGTTTCCACCACGATTTCTTTCCCAAAATCGGGCATAGCTAGCACGGGAGCCGTGGTCATGGCTCTCTTAAGAGCCTCGAAGGCCCTTGTAGCCTCTTCCGACCAACCGTAGTTGTCCTTATTGAGTTGTGAAGTGAGTGGCGAGGCAATTTGAGCATACCGTGCCACGAACTTCCGATAGTAGCCGGTTAATCCAAGGAACCCTCTAAGTTCC
Source organism: Chenopodium album (assembly GCF_948465745.1). NCBI lineage: Eukaryota > Viridiplantae > Streptophyta > Magnoliopsida > Caryophyllales > Amaranthaceae > Chenopodium > Chenopodium album. The sequence continues at coordinate 599,163 of NC_137836.1, read as the reverse complement.
CTAAGATTTTTAGGTACTTCCCACCGCAATATTGCCGCCACCTTGACATCATCCATGGCCACCCCTCCCCTAGAGATTACGTGGCCAAGATAAGCCACCTTCAATTTCCCGAACTCACACTTCTTGAGGTTGGCATAAAGCTCATGTTCGGCCAACTTCCTTAAGACCATTTCCACATGTTGCTCGTGCTCTTGCTCACTCTTGCTATATATGAGGATGTCATCGAAAAATACTAACACAAACCTCCTTAAATATGGATGGAAAACGTCATTCATTAAGGATTGGAAGGTCGCCGGCGCATTAGTCAACCCGAATGGCATTACTAAGAACTCGTAATGCCCTTCATGGGTTCTAAAAGCGGTCTTGTGAACATCTTCGGGTTTGACCCGAATTTGGTGATAACCCGACTTCAAGTCGAGTTTAGAAAACACCATCGCACCATGGAGCTCATCCAATAATTCATCAATCACCGGTATTGGATATTTATCCGGCACCGTCTCCTTGTTTAAGGCCCGGTAATCGACACAAAAACGCCAAGAACCGTCTTTCTTCTTCACTAGTAGCACCGGGCTACTAAATGGGCTTGTTGACGGTTGGATAATCCCGGCCTCCATCATCTCCTTAATGAGCCGCTCTATTTCATCTTTTTGTGTTTGGGGATAGCGATATGGCCTAACGCTTATTGGGTTACTTCCTTGCTTAAGAACAATTCCATGTTCATAGCCACGGTTTGGAGGGAGCCCATTAGGCATGTTAAACACAGGCCCATACTTGCTAATGAGGCCTCTTAAGTAGGCAGGAAGCTCCTTTTCTTCATTTTTCTCACTTACTGCCTCTATTTTATTCACTTCCACCAAGAGTCCTCCCTTACTTTTGCTCAAGGTTCGTATCATCGCCTTCAAAGTAATGCGGCTACTTTCCAACGACGGATCTCCGACCAGTGTCACCGGAACTCCGGCAAGATTGAATTTCATAATATGGGATTTCCAATTTGTAGTAACGGCTCCCAATTTTTCGAGCCACTGTACCCCAAGGATAACATCCGCATTACCCAATTCCAACGGTAAGAAGTCTTCCACTATTGTTACGCCGCCGGTGAGCTTCAGACTGACGCCACGGCAGACACCCCTCCCTCGAATGGTCTCTCCGTTTCCCAACGCCACATCAAACTCCCCTCCTTCCTCCTTAATCACCTCGGCTTCTCCGATCACCCGGTGGGAAATGAAGTTATGCGTGGCCCCGGGATCCACCATCACCACCACCGTCTTTCCCCGGATTTCCCTCTTGAGTTTCATGGTTTTAGGATTGGAAATCCCCACAACCGAGCACAACGAAACCCCCCACAAATAACCAGTACGGTCCGTACATCACCTTTTCTTTCCGCTCTCTCTTCCTTGTTGCGCAAGCTTGTATCACTCACGAAAAATGGTGATTATTTTCGATAATCTTTGCGATTTTACTCTGCAATTTCGTTTTCGGCAGTGATTCTAATCCATTTGAGTTGGTTTTCATTCTAATCCCACGCTATTTGCATTTCCTTGACTGACTGTTGACTCTAGTTCCCCCCCCACCCAATAACCAGTACGGTCCCGTACATCACCTTTTCTTCCCGCTCTCTCTTCCTTGTTGCGCAAGCTCGTATCACTCACGAAAAATGGTGATTATTTTCGATAATCTTTGCGATTTTACTCTGTAATTTCGTTTTCGGCAGTGATTCTAATCCATTTGAGTTGGTTTTCATTGTAGGTTATTGGGGACAAGGGGAAGGAACAGGTCAGTGGAGAAGAAACTCTTCCTGGGGTAAATTTCTTTTTTCGTTTTAATTTTTCGTTGGATTATTCTGTTTTTATGATGTTGAAATTAAATAGTTTTGGTGTTATTGATAAGTGAAATGTTTTATGGTTTGATTCCATGTAGTGATATATGTATTTTCATTATATATCAATAGTGTATGATCATGTTTGTAATGGTATTCACGACACTTTAAAATGCAACATTAAAATATTATGTGTGTGATTTTATGAGCAGAGACATGATGTCGTGGTGATTGTGAATTTTATACAGTTCAAAAATTGTCAAGTTATGTTAATTTTGTACAGTGCCGGGGCTAAAATTGCAAAAAAAATTTGGGCCCTGTTTAACTTTTTAAAATGGGGCTGTCAAAGACCGATTTTTGTATTCACTCAATATAATATTTAAGGCAAGAAATAGAGGAAAGCTTGAGTATTTGATTCAATAAACTGATTGATTCGGTTACAATGGATAGCTAATGGCTTGAGGCCATAAACCTCAAGGTAGCTTTAGGCTACTACTCTCAAGGGGTTTCTCACTTAATTTCTCGATAATGTCTTCTAACATACTCCTACTAACTTATACTCAAGCTAACACAAAATGCAAAAGTCCTTACATGTGATCATTCATGAAAATGGCAAAATAAAAATAAAACAGATAGGAAAGCTTGCTGCTAATTTCCTTAAGCTCTTCTTAATCATCCTTGTCCTCATCTTCCTTGTTGTGGTTGACTCCCTTTGCTGTCCCTATCATGGACTCCTCCTGTTGACTTCCAACTTGGTGATCGTTGCTTTTCTTGTGTGATTTGGGCCTTCGTGAGTAGACTTTAATGGGTCGGCCCGTACCCTCACCCACAAGTGGCTGATCCATGACAATACCCGCCTCGAGATTCACCTTGTCCTCAAGGTGGAAGTCGGGAAAACGGTGTTTGATGATGTTGGCCTCCTCCCAAGTCGCTTCGAATTCCGGTAACCCAACCCATTTCACGAGCACTTCAACCACGAACCCATCCCCCTGCGATCGTCGCCGCGCATCCAATATTCCCTCGGGCTCCACCACTAGTTCCAGATCAGAGGTGAGTTGCGGTGGAACCGACGGGTTGACCGGTGCTGACCCAATGGCTCGCTTCAATTGAGAAATGTGAAAGACAGGGTGTAGACGACACTCCGATGGAAGCTCCAACTTGTATGCAACTCTCCCGATCCTCTGAATCACCTTATACGGCCCGTAGAATCGAGCTCCTAACTTCTCATTGGGTCGCTTGGCTAGAGATCGCTGCCGGTACGGCTGTAGGCGGAGAAAAACCTCCTCCCCTGGTTCAAATTGATCGTCCCTCCTCTTTCTGTCGGCGTACTCCTTCATCAATTGCTGAGCCTTGACCAAATTGACCTTCAATTCATCCAACACTAAGTCTCTCTCCTGTAACCACTCGTCAAGCGTATCCACCGGGGTTTGACCGCGCCCAATCCGCCAGAGCTTCGGTGGATCTCTCCCGTAAACCACCTTGAACGGTGTGACCTTGGTGGATGTGTGAGGGGAGGTGTTATAGGCGTATTCCGCCCAGGGCAACCACTTGGCCCACGTCTTTGGTTGATCCGCAATGTAGCACCGGAGATAAGTCTCTAATCCCTTGTTCACAATCTCAGTTTGTCCATCTGAGGATGATATGCCGTACTCCGCTTCAAATGTGACCCCTGCAACCGAAACAATTCGCGCCAGAAATTACTTATAAAAACCTTGTCGCGGTCGAAAACAATGGTGGAAGGAAAACCATGGAGGCGAACCACCTCCTTCACAAAACAATCCGCCACCTTAAGGGCTGAGAACGGGTGTTTCAACCCGATGAAGTGGCTATACTTCGATAGCCTATCTACCACCACCAGCACAGTGTCAATCCCCCTTGAAACCGGTAACCCTTCTACATAATCCATTGATATATCCTCCCAAATCGCCTCCGGAATCGGTAGCGGTTGTAATAAGCCTAGAGGGCTCCGTTGCTCCGCCTTATTTCGTTGACAAACCATACAGCGCCGTACATAATCTCCAACCTCACGGCGCATCCCCGGCCAAAACCAGTCCGCCGCCACCCTAAGGTAGGTTTTGACTTCCCCGTCATGCCCTCCGGTCGGTGAGTCATGGTACTCACGAAGAAGTCCCTGGATAAACTTCGAAGTCTTGGGTAGCACTATTCTGTTCTTATACATAACTTTCTGATTCTCAATGTGGAATCCGTGCAAACCCTCTCTTCCTTCCTCAAGGCCCAACTTGATTTGGCCCAACCACTTATCTTGCTGGACTTCCCTTTCCAGGTCGGCCCAGTCCACCATTTGAGAGTGGATCATTGCTCCAAATTGCACACGGGACTGATCCATGCAGGATAGAGCATCCGCAACCCGATTTGATGCCCCGAGACGGTATTGTATCTCAAAATCGAACCCAACAAGTTTACGAAGCCATTTTTGATACTCTCCTCCCACTTCCCTTTGTTGAGTGATGAATCGAAGGCATGGGTAGGTCGAAATTCCTTCAGTAGCCTACATCACAGATCTGTCCAGTGGGCGAACGGTCGCCGCCTTTGCTCCCAGTGATACCACTGAAGCGCGGGCCCGTCCATAGCCACCACGGAGGCGGTGACTCTATCTTCCTCCGCCACCTGATACACATCGAAATACATTTTTGCACGCATCACCCAATTATCAGGGTCCTTGCCCTCGAAAATTGGCATATCGATTTTTTTGTGTTTCCACCTTACACCGTCTCCGTCGCCTTCCTCCGCCCACCCCCTTGGGCCCCTCTTTCTCCATTCTGGCATTCCGAATCCTCCCACCGGAGTGCAAATCTCATTCTCGTCCTGATTTTGGCTATTCTCGACATGTAACGGCTGAATAACGGGGGTTGGTGGTGGACTACCCTGCGCCGCCGCTGCTAACGCCGCCCTTATCTCCTTTTGGAACTTCTCCCGCTCCCTGGCCGCCATCGTCGCCTGTAACTCCTGGTCGTTACGGAAACGGTCAAACCGCCCTTCAATCCGCACCCTGTTCTCCTCCTGTCTCTTCTGTTCCGCCTCGAAAAGGGTAACTTTGTCTATTGTTTCATTATTTTTCAATCTATTTCTAAGTTCACACCAAGCACCCATGTTCAAAACGTGATCAACACTTGTTTCATGTTCTTTAAGTCTATGACTAACATGTGACCAATTATTATATCCTTCATGTACCAAATTGCCTTTTCCGATACCCTTTTTAAAGATTTTACAGCAAAAACAATATACTTTGTCAATATCTTTAAAATAAACAAGCCAATCTTTATCACAAGTTTCACCATTAGGCAAATACCTAGTATATAAATTTGAAGTAAATCTCCTAGATACTTTGTCGTTAGGGCCTTTCACTATGGTTAAGTCTCTTTTAGGGCCATTGAGAGCCAAAATATCAATCGACTTCTCATCAAGAGCTTCCCATATCCTTGGATCATATATATCACGAGAAACAAAATCATTTTCTTCAACATTGTGAATATTATGGTCTAAATTTTCCTCCACATTTTGTTCAAAATCATCAACATTATTCAGATTCACATCTTGCTCAACATTAATATTCATCAACATTAACATTGTCATTAATTTCATCTACATTATCATTAACATTAACATTATCACCACCAACATTATCATTATTTTCTTTTAACTCTGAATTAATAGGATTTTCACTTGACTGTGGCACTATTACAAAAAAAACTTATCTAAAGCACCTTTTTGTGATTGAATGAATTGATCTTCCTTCTTTTTTTAAATTGCGTTTTCATGCCCAGATGGATACTTTCGAAACATATTAAACACAATTACACAAAATATTTGATAGAGAGGAAAAATACCACCAGAAAAAGTTTGGCCGCTTCACCAACTTAGGCAAAATTGACTAATTTGTATTAAAGTGACAATACAAGGCAAAATTGACTAATTTTTGCTTCGCCCGGGCTCTCTAGGGCAAGCACGAGTAAGATAGTCAATTATCTCAATTTCATTGAGATGTTGCTCGCGCTCGGTAGGGTAGCATTACCCGATCTGCTTTGTGAACGTACATGTCCGTTGGATTTTAACTACTCTTCATATAAATTCTATAAATAGGAGTTTATATGACATATATGATGGATGAAAAAAAGAGATTATCGTATAACTTGCTTCTTTTGAGAGAATTTATTGATAGTATTTTCTCTTAATTGGGTTTACAAACACTTGTTCACAAACTTCTTGTAGATTGATTTTGATAAACAACCAAAATCAATGGTCTCTTCTTTGTATCCCAATAACAATATCGTGTTAACCCTGTTGTTTCGTAGATGGTCGATAATAAACTATTAGGAAAGCGGCTATGATACGTGTCTAGAAAATATATCCGGTCCCTCTTGTTCATTCCTCCAAATTTTGTTCTAACATATTCTTCATTTTCTTGATTATTCAGGTTGGCAGTTCATCACAAGGAGGAGGTTTGGGAAGCAGATGGGCTGAGCTTGCTCGTCAGCTGGAAGGGACCAGGATGGGTTCATCTCTTCAGTCGCCCCAGAGCAGGATCCCTGGAATCCTACTTCCCATCCAGCCATTACAGCAGTTTGAGTTTCATATTTCCATTGGGGTAAGTTACATAATTTTGTTAATTTAATTTGTCTCGTAATAATCGCAATAGTAGATCTTGATGATGATGCCTTATGTATTTTTTGTGAGCTTGGGATAATGTCACAAGTCCTAACTTGGCACTAAGAAAATCATGCAGCTAAGAAGGTAATGATTTTGTAAGAATGTCAGCAAGCTGAAGGGTGGACTTCACATAAGAAGTGGAGATGAACCCGCATCTATATTCTCTCTAATACAGTAGCAATCAAGTTTGAGATGCTTTGTTCTTTCATGATAAGATTGATTCTCTGCGATATATTGTGCAGATTTATTAGGAACATCAATATTTAGATCTTCAAAGATCCCTGCAACCCATGCCAATTCACTAGTAGTTTGGGACATGCTTCGAAGCTCAGCCTCACATGATGACTTAGATACAACATTTTGTTTCCTGGTCTTCCAAGAGATTAAGGAAGTTCCCAGAAATACATAGAACACATAGAACCCTGTAAGAGACCTGCCCTCCCCGAATCTGCATCACTGTAACCAAGTAAAATGTGTTCGTTTTGTCTAGGATAGAACAACCCCAAATCTGTTGTCCCTTTGAGATATCGAACCACATGTAAAGCAGCATGTAAGTGAGGTTTTCTAGGACAACTAACATACTGACTTAATTGCTGAACTAAGATGGTTAAGTCAGGTCTCATTCTTTTTTATTGCCTCAAATTCTTCTTCCATAGCATTTACCCATTTCGCATCCGTAGATGTTTCCTTGTAACTGCATGGCTCTTTCACTCTCATAACATTATCTAAATCTGCAAACATCAAATTTGCATTTCCTTCACCATCATTCTGTTGTCTTCTCTTATTCTTCAGATATTCACTCTCATATTCTTTGAATTTCAAAGGAACTCTACTGCTTCTGGATGGTCTCAAAATTGGTTCTGCTTGTTTGTCTGGTATTGCAGTATCTTGCAAGTCCCCTTGTACATTCTCTGTCATTTCTTGCTCGAGTTGTTGTTCTTGATTGGTGTGTTCTATTTCTTCAATTTCTGCATTTAATCTCTCTTCACGACTTGAATCACCAAATTCGGGAATTGGTGTATTATTCTCATCTTCAAATGAAAGTTCAGGAAGAACTATCATATTGTTGGGCAATTTAGCAAGCTCTTTTGCAGATTGCTTGAAAGGGAAAATATTTTCCTTAAAGAACACATCTCTTGCCACAAATATTCTTCTGGACTCTAGTTCGAGAACCCTGTATGCCTTCAGTCCTGCAGGATAACCTAAAAAAATGCATTTTACACCTTTAGGTGCAAATTTGTCTCCTTTTCTATGAACATTTGGAGCATAGCAAAGACATCCTACAACTCTCAAATGTTCATAACTTGGAGCTTTCTTCATTAACTTTTCGTATGGAGTTTTCCATCCTAAGACAGAAGATGGTAATAAATTAATAATATGTGTGGCAGCCAAAACACATTCACCCCAGAGATTGTTTGGAATCCCTGCATGTAATTTGATTGCCTGTCTCGATCAAATGTCTATATTTTCTTTCCACTTTCCCATTTTGTTGTGGCACCGTCCCCTGCTACGCTCCTTTGATGACAAATCCCATTCTTCTTAAATATCTCATTACATTCGCTCTGAAACATCTCTGTCCCATTATCACTTCTTATCACTTTCACTTTAGTTTTGAACTGATTCTCTCTACATATGCTATTAAATCTCTCAAAACTCCTTTCACTTGCTCTTTATTGGACAACATGTATGTCCAAGTTGTTCTAGAGTTATCATCTAAGATTGTGAGAAAATAAGAAGCCCCTGTAATTGCTTGAGTTCTATAAGGACCCCATAGATCTACATGGACCAAATCAAAAATTTCATTTGCAATAGAAGCACCAGGAGTAAAAGGCAATTTATGACGCTTTGCTAAAGAAGAAGTATCACAAAAATACTCATTTAAACTCTTACAATCACAAAAGGTTAAGTGTCTCATCTTAGACACTTTCAGGAATTAACTCTAAATTGTTCTTGGATTTACAATTTTAAACTTTTCCAGTGCATACATCTACATCTAGATCTTTTTTTTCAACATGCAGCTTCTCCAACCTCTCCGAATCTCCAACTATCATCAGTTTATATAATCCTCCTTTCTCCTTCCCATTAACAAGGATTCGTCCTCACCGTCAGTAAACAACACCTTTACGTTTCCATTTCTTACTAATTTTCTTACTGAAAGAAGATTATGCTTAAACTCGGCATGTATAAGACATTTTTAAGCGTAATCTCAGGACACAATACAATTGTTCCAATTTGTTTCACAGTTCTTGCATTCCCATCGGGCATCCCAATAGTCACTTCTTTTCTCAAATTTCTAAGTTCAACAAAAAATTCTTTGAACTGGCCACGTGGTCAGAAGCTCTTGAATCAATTATCCAAGAATTCTTATCATACATGTCATAGTAAGAACATGCATTTAAGTTGGATGTTATACCTGCAAAATTGCACGTGTTCTTGATTCCCGAGCTGCTTCCAGGTTGATGCTTCTGACTCATTGCTCTTAGGACCTCCTGCACTACTGCACTTACTGTCTCTGCATCAGGTTTAGCACCTTTGCTATGGTTATCATCAGAACTCTCAATCTCCAGTGGGTTATCTAGGATTCCATTTTCAATGGTAGCATTCACGTTTCCTGCATATATCCCACTCTTCACTCCCTTAGATTTGAGCTTTGTGTACCATTGAGCTTGAAGCATTCATCTATAGTATGTCTTGTGAACTTGCAATGTTCACATTTTTTCCTACTCTTTTCCTCCTTACTCTCTCTCTTTTGATACCCATTGCTTCCAAATTGCTTCTTTGATGAGGATAACTCATGTGCTGCTTTCCTGCAAGTAATGCACTTGCTTCCATTCCAAACTCCATCAAACCAGATATTTCTTTCTGTTTCTCCACTTGCAAGACTAATTGATAATCCTTGTTCAGAGTGGGTAAAGGGTCCATTCCTATGATGTTCTGTTTTTGAACATCATATCCTGCATTCAGCCTCATGAGAAATTCAACTACTCTGTTTTTCTCTTCTCTCTCAACCATCTTCCTCACTACATCACAAGTACACTTTCCCATAGCACCACAATTGCATACAGGAAATCCTTTTATGTTTCCTATTTTATTCCAGTATTCTTTCAGTTTCCCCATATACTCAGACACAGTTAAATTGTTCTGTTCTAAGTCACTTAATTCTTTCTTCAACATGTATAGTTCTGGTGCATTAGAGCATTTGTTCAGCTATAGTGGTTGTAACAGTAGCAGACATCCAACATCTAACCATATAATCTTTCTTCACCCACTTATTATAATCTGATGAAGTTAATTCAGGTTTGGGAATCTTACCATCAAGAAATCCCAACTTGTTCTTTGATCCGAGGGCCATCTTCACGCTTCTCCACCAGTTGTAATTTTTTCCATTGAAAATAATCACTCCTAGAGGTGTGTTGAAGCTATCTGAGCTCCTCAGATAATAAGGGTCAGCATATGGTACCACCGATCTTCCATTCTTTTCAGCATCCCCACCAGCCATCTTTAACAGAGAGGATTAAAAATAGGCGAAATTTCTGAGTATTAAATCTGAAAAAAAAGTGTTGATTTCGGATCAAAACATATCACACCTGGTTTTGCTCTTCAGCATTCAAATCATCAAGTAATTTTTATATATGCTTAGTAATTTTTATATAAGTACACTTGTTCTATCAATGAATGATGTTCCTTGAATTTCTTCTAAAAAAAATTGCAGCTTGCCAAGACGTTTAAGCTATTATATCCAATGAATTATGATTGTGAAATCATCATTAATTTGAAGAACTATTACATTCACTGGCTTGCCCTTCACCCCGAATCGTCTACTGACCTTCAACTGCCATATGATAAAGAGGTATGAATCTAAAACTTGTAAGTTTTTTTTTTTTTATGATGTCGATAACCTTAAATTATTACGAAGTTTCTTAGGTGAATTATGAAAAAGGGCAAGTTTAAGGGCAAGTTTCTTATAAGTTGTAGCTCTATGAAATTTCTTAAATATTTTTTGCAGATTCCACCGGCAGGTTCAGAGCTGTACAATGACATGAGCTTAAGATGGGCGTCGTATACAGAACCAGTAGTTTCTAGTTGGAGAAAGATGCGTTGGGAGCGTCATGGCATAAATAATCCAATATATGACCAATACTTGTATTTCCATAATGCCTGCAAACTTCACGAGTTCATTGACATTAAAAAAAAAATGGATGATATAGGTAATTCTCTATCTAAATTTTTATTTTAATTTTATTAAAGGTTTTGTGTTATTTAAAATCTATGTTATTATTGTTATTATTATTATTAGTATTATTAATCGGAAGTAAAGACTTCACTTCTGCAAAAATTCCTCGGTCAGTTTGAGAAGGCAAATGAGATTAGTTTCACACGCCTGAGCTTGTATCCCAAGGCTGCTCAGACTTGGGAAGCCCCTCCTTTGACATTGGTGATGTACTTTTATCGACCAGCTGGAAAAGGTGGGAAGAGTATGATGTTGATGTTCGTGAGGCATTAGCTGCAAGGCATTCTCTTTCAAATCAAGCAGAAAAAACAAGTTTATGACGGTACCTTATAATTTCTTTAACTTATTTGTGACTTTATACTAATTTCATGATATTTTCTTAACTTTCTTAGGGCGGTGGGGTCATCTTGTCTGGCACGCTGGATCCGATTGGCGAGAAGCCAAAGCCAGCACCTTGACTAGTCAGCTGAATACAATGCTAGGCTTTATGCTGCAGCTCGTTGCTAAATTGGTGCAGGGCCGATGGTGCCTATACGAATGGAGGTTCAAGCTAACATCAGCGCTCGAACTATCAAGCTTCCCCTATACAGTTTGTCATAAGGGAGGCTTCTCGAAAGATGAATACATCTTATTTTAGATGATTACTGGAATTCGACCAGTTGATCTGTCCTTTCTTGGTCACTACTAAGTTTGCTGGCTTTACATCCCGATGAACAATGCCAGTGTCATGAATTTTCTTCAAAGAAGTGATTATCTGTCTCATTATTTGCTTGATGAACAATGCATTGCGCTCAAGAGAATCCATTCCTTCTAATGCTCGACCAAACATGATATTCTCTAAATTCACAGGAAAGTTACGGTCTTTCATGTAATCTGCAAGGTCTAGATCTCCCTGTGTAGAGAGTATTGTTATCTTAGCTAATTTGTAAAAGCAACTCTTGCTAATAAAACTTTTCCTTTTTTTTCTTTTCTTTTCTTTTCTATATGTGTGGGGGATGGGATACCTCATATTTCCAAACAAGACACTTTCCACCTTTTGTATACTGTGAGTTTGTTTTGTCAGCTATAAAGCTTCCAAGAAAATCAGCACAGGTTTCTGGAGCAGCTCTTGATAACCTGTAATTAAACCACTCCTCAAAATCACCACATTCTTTGGCCCCTTTAACTCCAAGCTTTACCTAACAGATGAATGGTATAAAGAAAATAAATATCTAACAACCTAATTCACAATATTGATGCTGATGACAAACAATAGTTTTCGCTATGCACCATCATTTGAATAAAGCTTTAACAATCTAGATGAGAAAAGCCAAAAGCTTGATCAAGTTTGAAGAGATGATTGTAATTTACTACTCAAAGCCAAATTGACTAACCAACTTTCAAGTCTAAAACCATATAGCTAACCAATTCCACAACTGCTGAAAACTTGATAACAAATGGGAAAGTATAAACTTACCTGCTTTAATATAACCTTTTCCTTGAATCTCTTGTCAGATTCAAGAACTTTTGCCATGCTCCTCTTGGACACATTTTCTCCCACATTTACGTTCTTTGGGAGAACTACCCCAGAATAGACCACACCAAAGGAACCCTCACCTATCTTATCAGTAATCAGAAAATCTGACCTCTTTAGTCTCCTTCTGCCTGTCAAGGTATCAAAACCCACTTGCAAAGGAGCTAGAATGTATGCATCAATGGCTCCAATAAGCAATCCAGGCCTTGCATTCAGGTATATCCAAGCCAAACCAGCAAACACCGCGAATCCCCACTTTTCAGATTCCGGTAATGTATCAGCAATCTCCTGTATTTCTACAAAACTGGAACCAATAACCGGTAAAGCAGCAACAGTATCTGCCAACCCATCTATTATATTATCTGAAAATGCATTGCACTTGACATTGATTCTTTTCGGTCGGTTGATGAAGGAAAAGAAATGGTTTTGCTTGATGGGTTTAGTGAAGGAGAGAGAAAGGGACTTAGGATGTGCACTTGTAGCTGGAGAAAGCAAAGCAGAAGCCATAGGTTTCCAAAGAAGAGCTTGATGATGTTTGGGTGGTAAACTGAGATGCACAATAGAACTGTCAGCAGTGGATGATCTTTTGCCACGTGTCAGTCCCTATATTATCCACTTAAGTAGTTACATGTGGAGAAAGATAAAACAGCAAATTCCTCAAAGTCTGAAGATAGCAAAACTGCTGATGGCATCTTCTGATTAGGACCATTATAACCTTTCTTGACCCTTAGTGGTGAAAAAAGGCCCAAAATTTGTTTCAACTTTCAACTGTTCCTGTTGGTCTGTCTATATCTCTGATGTTTATCATGGTAACAACAAAAACATCCTAATAGTACATATAGAGGCACACATTAATGATTGCACAACCTTAAATTTGGATCAAGTCTCACATAAAACTTTGGAAACCATCAGTCATGATGGAAAGTTTGTTTTGAATACAATTAAACAGTGGAGAATAAACTACCCAAAGGGCTTACATAGTCAAATTGATTCATACATAGAACATCTACATGGGAAATTTAGACATATAAAAGTAGGGAGCTGAAGTCAAGCACGCTCGTTCAGGGGACTCATCCTCTGAAGGAAACTTGCAGCTGGTCTCACGTATGTAAAGTCCTTGAAGAGTAGATTCCCATTGCCATTGGGACTTGCGGCAGGAGAAATTACAACAGGCATGTCAGTCCAGCATTTTTCAAAGTTAGCAGTACAGAGTTTTCCATCAACTTCTGGGCGGAAGCTTGGTGGAAGTTGCTTCGATTCTAGTTTCTTCCAGTTAATTGGCTTAAACCACTTATGGAGCTTCACTTCCTCGCTTGCTGTTACTCCATTGCCTAGACGTTTGGTTGGATCTTTTTGCAAAAGCTGTGAAACAAAGATGCTCATTCAGAACCTTCTTCAACATATAGAAAGCACCCAGTAAATAAGTTCAGGACAATATAAAAATATATTACCCCTTTTAACAGAGAATGCGCTTCACTAGTTAAGAAAGCTGGTAGCTTGATCTTATCTTTTATAATCTTCTTCTGGATCTTGTCCCTGTTACCACCAAAGAAAGGAGGCTGCACGACCAACAGTCATCTATAAGACTTGGGTAATAGATTTCAAATGTGGGCTAAAGGGTCACAGCATTACTTAAAATCCGGTTGCAATTGCATAAAGATGCTAATAGCAGTATAACCAACTATTCAATTGTGGTTTCTGAACACTCAAGCTAAAGAGGCTGAGAGCAGTATAACCACCTTCACAAAATATTCTAAGCTTCTTAAAGTTCTATTTATCACGGATTTGATACATAATATCTGAATTGTTTCTCATAGAGAATTTTAAAACTGGATGATTTTATAATTTAGATTCCAAAGGTGCATCTATTTCACTAAATGCAGGAAGAACATACATAACTATGCATTAATACATTCATGAGTCTCACAGCTATACCTGACCAGTAAGCATCTCAAAGATCAAAGACACCTACACTCCACCAGTCTGCAGCCTTGTCATGGCCCTTCCCAAGAACAATTTCAGGTGCCATATACTCCACTGTCCCACACAAAGAGTTCGACCTCCCATTCTCTTCCATTTCTTTAGCAAGACCAAAATCAGTTAACACAACCTGCAACATAAAGATAAAGTCAACACAGCTTGAAAATCAGCAACGATGTTATATTACAGAGAAGCAGTAAGAAATATACATGGCCATCTGCATCAAGTAGGATATTTTCAGGCTTCAGATCTCTGTGCATTATGCCATTCGCATGGAGATGAGAAACTGCAGAGACAATTTCAGCAGCGTAGATACGGGCTAGATCTTCCCTGAAAGCATAACATTGTTTAATTGATTTTGCACAGAACAGTACCAGCTATCAACAAACAGGATCTAAAAGAGGTATTCACCTGAAAAGACCATGTTTCTCAAGCTGAAAGAAAAGGTGTCCCCCATTTAAAAAATCCAGCACCAGATACAGTCTGTATTTGGTCTACAGGCAAGCAAAAGAAAGGCTAAGTAATAGCATAACATTAATTAAATCTACAATGTTACATCAGGTAACAACCACCTCTATTTTCTTAAATAAATTGAACACTCCTAAAATTCCATTGGATGAATAAAAAAATATAAGGACTAGAAGGCACTGTAAAAAAACACACAGCAAGATTGGAATTACTTGAAATGAGTATCTGAGCTGGACAATGAAAGGATGACCAATCTTTGTCAAAATGTCCCTCTCTGCTTTCATATACTCAGCATGGTTCTTTTCCATTATCTTATCCTTCCGCATGACCTTCATTGCATATATTTCAGAAGTACCCTTCTTGAGCACCTGGTATACCTTACCAAATGCACCTTGCCCGACCACTTTCATTATCTCAAAATCATCAAGGCCAACTTTCTGGTCCTTTGTCAATAGATCATCATTCAAGGAGTCCAAAGGCTTTTCATCATCGTCTGTAGAGATTTCTGAAACTTCATCAATAGTTTTTCCATTCACACACTCCAATAAGTCATCTGCTTCCTCAGTATCAAGACAGAGCTTACTGAGCTTCAACGACTGACTAATGCAAGCAGTAGGGCCAACAAGAGAATGTGATCGCCTATTCGCCTGTACACAACAACTGGGTCATCATATACAAGTTCACTCACATCAGCACCTGTAGTTTCAAAATCCCCTTCATTCACTTCAACAGGAAACTGCCCTGGTAGAGGACCAAAAACATCAGAAAAATCAAACTCATCATCATCGGCAGGAACAGCATTTGGAGGGTTAACAGGACACAGAAACTGGCTCCGAAAAGATTTGTGGCTCTCACTCAAAGCAGAGAACTGAGAAGAAACCATGCTGTCAAATTACAAGACAAGGATAAGTGATGCAGATGGCCGAGTCCACGCACAACTAAGGAACAATAGACAATAGGCGTAATGCTGATGGACTCCTGTCAATGGCCTGGACAAGAAGGAAGTTCACGTAAACAATAAGATCTCCCAAAAACTTAGCCAGTAGAGATACCAAAATCCAGAGAAAGAAACTGTTCTTGTTTCCCGGAATGCAGGAAACCACGGATGTCACAGATGTTCTCGAATTCATGAAGTACAGGTACCAAATCTGCAATACAATTAATAGATAACATGTAAGTGGAAAGAACTGTCGCAAAATGATTGGGTGCGCCAAAAGTAAAGACTACAACAAAAGGAACGAGAATTATTCTCAACACTTGTGACTTGTGAACAATTTGCAAAACTTCATATACCATGGTTTTATAGCATTGAAAAAGGTGCAAAGCAGCAAATATCCAAGCAAGCACTCGTAATTCAAACAATCTGAGTATAATTTAACCCTGAACCCAAATTACAACCAACAAAAAGATGATACAGTTTCATTTGAAAATCCCTGGTTCTCAATCACTGATATGCAATCAAATTAGAGCTCACTCTTTTTTCCTTTAATTTTTTATCAATCTGTGTTCTAACACAAATTAGAGCTCAAAACAAAGACACCAACACCAAGAAAATGTCTACAAACCCTAATTCAGCAAATCCTAAAACAGCATTCAATTTAACAATTAAGAAACAGATCTAAGGTGCCCAAGTAGCATTTCATGAAACCCAACTCATAATTTCAACAAAACAACAATAATTCATAATTATAAAACAGAAATTCAAACAGATTTCTTCTCAATTACAGTAAAGAAAGAACAAACCCACCAAAAAAGAAAAAGAAAAAAAAAAAAAACCAACCTTTAATGCAGGTTGAAATCAACAAAAAGAACAAAAATATAGTAGCACATTCTTAAATAAAAATTAGCAAATTAAACAAAATTCAAAAGAATAAAAGATGAGAGGATCACCTGAGAAGAAGGGTGTGCGAGGAGAGAGAAACGGAAATGCGATGAATCGGAACAGATTTGTGGCGTATCCTTCTAACTTCGTTTCCTGTCAACTCGTCTTTATATTTCTTTCTAAATTTTATTTTTTATTTTTTATTTTTTATTTTTTTGAGATCTTAAATTAATTAATTAACTAACTATGCTTTCATACGTTTGACATTTTTTGAGAGTGATGGATAGCGAATGTTTCGATGCTGTCTCATCACCATCCATCTCTCTTCTCTGTAAACAATCAAACAAACAAATATATATGCAATCAATTAAACCTGTTTGTTTTCATATGATTATGAATATCAAAGTATTTTCAAATCAATCAAACCAAGTTTCAGTAAAATTCGATTGGGATAGAAACCCTAACCTCAGATTGTTCGGTTGCTTCTACCAAGTTTCAGTAAAATATATGGCAAATCATTTTATTTATTGGTTAAAATAAGTCCTTTACAAATGCGTTTTTTTATATACTTGTTATGTTTCAAAAAATATTAGTCTCATCTAGAATCTTTTAACTATTAAAAAAATTAGGGGAATCTTCTAAATTTCTCTCTATATGTAAGGAAAAACATAGTGATATGAGATTTAGTTTTATTCGTTTCGATGAGTACATTATTAATATCTAATTTTTATAATATTTGTTGGGGAGATTAAAGATATTTACGATCAAAGATTTACATACATATATGTAAAAAAGATAATTATTAGTTTTTTAAATAATTTAAATTTTAATTGTTCACTATTCGTTATTTTTACCTAGGTGGTAAAATTCTTAAATCTTATTCGTCACTTTTTCTTAGGTGGCGAGTGAATTTTTTAATTCTTAAACAAATTATTAATCTAAAATTTCATTGGTCAAAATAATACCTTTTCTTATGTGGCGCGCCGAATGCTCTCCAAAAATGCCTACTTTATTTATATATATATTAGATTTTCAGCTTTATTGTTACTAGGAAGCGCGCGTTACTAATTGGAATTTTAGGGGTGATTATTGTCCAAAGCTGCGGCAATGTGGGAGGTTTTTTTTTTTTTTTTTTTTCAAATACATAATGAGTTTAAAAAGAAATTTTATATTCGGGTGCTAGTTACACATGTGTCTAAAGTAATATTGAGCATGGTTATTGTTTTAAAAAATTGATAATAATGTTTTTGGTAAGGGAAAAAAATGAAATTTTTCTATTGATTTTCCCGATTATCATGCCCCTCTCCTAAGCTAATTTCCCGATTATCTAAAGTGATTTCTTAAGTGGTCTCTTGATTTTCTTATGCGATCTTTCTTTTCTTAAGTGATATTTCTTTTTTAGTGATCTTTCTTCTTTATTGAAAATTCTTAAGTGGTATCTCTCTTGATGTCGTTCTAGCATTTAGTAACTCTTTTTCCTAAGCTAATTTCTTTTTTAAGTGGTCTTTGTTAAGTTGTCTCTCCTTTTTCATGTTAAGTGATCTTTTTTAAGTAGTATATCTCAATGATCTTTCGTAAGTGACTTATGTCTCTCTAGTCTATTAATAGGTCGCTTCCTAAACTATAATTGCCGTTATTTTCTTAAGTGGTTTTTCCTTAGTGGTCTCTCTCTCTCTCTCTCTCTCTCTCTCTCACATTTTAGAAAGCCTTTTCCTAAGCTAATTGTGTTTTCCTAAGCTAATTGCCATAATTTTTAAGTGATCTTTCTTAAGTGACCCCTCTCTCGCTCTTCACTTCTAAGCTAATTGCCTTGATTTTTGTATGTGATCTTTCTTAATTGGTCTCTCATCCCTTCAAAGCCAATTGACCCTATTTTCATAGATGATCTTTCTTAAGCGGTTGCTCTCTCTCTCTCTCTCTCTCTCTCTCTCTCTCTCTCTCTCTCTATCTCTCTCTCTCTCTCTCTCTTAAATTAAGATATTTGTTTTGATTTTCTTAAGTGATCTATTTTGCGTGGTCTTTTTTTTTTCTCGCATTTTATGAAGCCTTTTTCCTAAGCTAATTTCGTTGTCATAAACTAATCGCCCTAACTTTCTTAGGTGATTGTCCTAAGTTTCTTAAGTGGTCTCTCTCACTAATGGTTTCTTTTTTTCCATCTCCTAAGCCAATTGTCCTAAGTTTCTCTCCTAAACTAATTGCCTTGATTTCTAAGTTATCTTTCTTTTCTTTAGTGTTCTTTCTTCTTCAGTGTTTTTTCTTCTTCAATGATATTTCTTATGTGGTCTCTCTTTCTTTTTAGCATTTTAGTAACTCTTTTTCCCATGCTAACTTTTCTTATTTTCATAAGTAATATTTCAAGTGATTTCCCTCTTTTTGTTAAGTGATCTTTTTAAAGTGGTCTCTCTCAAATGATTTTTCTTAAGTACTCTCTCTCTCTCTCAAGTGATCTTTCGTAATTAATCTTCCTAACCTGTAGTAGTTCGCTTCCTAAGCTAGTTGTCCTGATTTTGATTTCTTAAGTGATTTTTCCTTAGTGGTCTCTCTCTCTCTCTCTCTCACTCATTTTAGTAACCCTTTTTCTAGGATAATTGTTTTTTCTTAATCTAATTGCCTTAATTTTCTTAAGTGATCTTTCTTATAAGTGCCCTCCCTCTCTCTCTTCTAAGCTAATTGCCTCGATTTTTGTATGTGATCTTTCTTAATTGGTCTCTCACCTCTCTAAAGGCAATTGACCTTACTTTCATAAATGATTTTTCTTAAGTGACTTCTTTCTCTTTTTCTCTCTTGAGATTATTGCCTTGATTTTCTTAATCTTTTGTGTGGTCTCTTTTTCTCTCGCATTTTATTAAGCCTTTTTCCTAAGATAATTACGTTTTCATAAGCTAATCGTCCTATTTCTTAGGTCATGGGTCTTTCCTTAAGTTGTCTCTCTCACTCATGGTTTCTTTCTCTCCCTCTCCTAAACTAATTGCCCTAAGTTTCTCTATAAACTAATTGTCCTGAGTTTCTCCTAAACTAATTGCCCTGATTTTCTTAAGTTATCATTCTTTTTTTTTAGTGATATTTCTTCTTTGGGTGATCTTTCTTTATCTTGAGTGATTTTTTCTTCTTAAAGTGATATTGCTTAAGTGGTTCTTCTTTCTTTTTAGAATTTTATTAAGCTAATCTTACTTATTTTCACAAGTGATTTTTTAAAAGTGGTCCCCCTCTTTTTGTCAAGGGATTTTTCTTAATTGGTTTCTCTCAAATTATCTTTTTTAAATGTTCTCTCTCTTTCTTTCTATTTCTCTTTCTCACTCTCCTCATGTGTTATTTAGTAATTAATCTCTCTCTTTCTCTCTCTCAAATGATCTTTCTTCAGAATTTAACTTGAGAAATTGTAATTAGCTTAATTGGTCCAACGAACCTTTTCCTAAGCTAATTAAATTACTCTTATTTTTTTAAGTGAACTTTCTCTCTCTAATAATAGTAATAATCACGTAATCCCTTGCCATAGATGGATATTTAACTCAAAGTTCTAGAACAATAACTTCCAAATAAAACATTTAATATAAAACACAAAAAAATTACCACAAAATCACAAATATATAAGCTTGTAACAGAACACTTCCTTTTTTCAATGTAATTTTACATTTTTACATAATCACTTTAGCACTATCACTTCTAAAAAAACCATACTTTAAAAAATACTGTGTATGACTATACATGGATAATAGAGTGAAATTTGTCAAAGAGCATGCATGACACAATCACACAATGCAAGGAGCTGATTGACGAGCCTTATAAAAAATTCTTCTAACATTATTTGTCGTACTTTCTCCAAACCACATGGTCAGGAAACTTCTAAACATGATTTCTTCCTTTTCGAGCTTAACCTGAAATGCAACCCCAAAAACCAAAAAAGAGCTACAATGTCAATAGTATCGAGGTAATTTTTATATCTTGTAGTAAAAATTTCTCATCTATTTTTTCCTTTCTATTACAGATTAAATTATCTCAAGTAAAAACAAATATTCACACATTACATTTCAATCCTTGAATTTTAACTCCCAAGTCAGTACTCACCTCAAGTTCATTGCACTATTGTATTTGTTTCTCCAGTTGCTCCCAGGATTCCTTGATTTCTTTCAAGAGCTTTATCCTGAAGTGACGGCTCTGATATTGATGACCCTTTTTCTTGAATTGACATGACCTAGTTAATCCTAAAACTAACTTTTATACGTGACAATAATGCCTATAATCAGCTTGTTTTATACCTTATCTCTACCTAGTCTATTCTTCTAGATTGACAAAAGTAGAAATTTTCCCTAATGGTTTCTGGAAATTTTTTTAACGATGCCTTAAATCAAGTAGCAATTGCCATTCTAAAAGATATGAGATCAAGGAGAGGATGAGATTGAAGCTGCTTTAAGTAAGGCAATGCCCTTTGATCTTATTGAAACAAAGAACATCACAAATTGACCCTGAAAACTGTCTAGCATGATAAAAAAAAACTCCGAGACAAACATCAATGATAATAGAGAAGATATGAAGACGAACAACTCCGCTTAGATAACTTACCATCCAAAAACTGAATCCTTCACCCCCAATCACTGCATTTGGCTAGTATACAGTAGAAAAACTAAGGAGCTATTTGTCTCAAAATTCCAGAAAGCAAGAAGTTTTGCTTCATATACCAAATGTATGCGAAACCAGGGGAAGTGGGTAAAAAAAGGTACATCACAGAACAAAGTTGCTACTTAAATCAAAGCTTTAAAACTATTGCATGAACTTGTCATTATATATTGATATGACAACCTAAAAAATCAACCAGTTTTAGGGGGTATCATTTTTACCCTTCACTTGTTGCTAAATTACTTAAAGTAAAATATTGTACCCTTTGATAAGTGTCATGATGGGGCTAGATTTTCTTAGATGTCTAATATACAACAGGGTGTACCATGCATAGGATGCACCCCAAAATCATTTTTTAGCTCGTGTCGGTGTATGAAAAACCCATGTATAAAATATGAAATGCTCAAACTTAGCTTGTAGCTTGTGAAACCAGCATATGATAAAAAAAATAAAAAATAAAAAATAAAAAATAAAAATAAAAAAACTCTAAGAAGGATGTTTTATCATTAAATTAATACACAAATCACTTATCATTCCTACTTTATCATGCAACCAATACACCTTAAACTACCAGAACACATCCCTCCTAAGGAGTATTATATTGGAACAGAGGCATACAATAGCAACAACTTTAAAAAGCACTTTTAGTATATATATCCTAGTATGGGGACAAATTACTGGATGGTTGGATGTAACTCTGGAATATAAAAGATCCAGATTTTCAGTTATGTATGTCTTCAAAACTGACTGTCCTCGCACTATTGTATTAATCTATCTTTTCTATCCCATAACTTATACAAGTTAACTATACAACCAGCAGCTGTAGTGTGGTGTTTACTTTTATCAAGGACCTCAAAAGATATGTCACAACACTAAAATATTGAGTAATTGGATAGAAAATAGCATAATATATTTCATATCTTTTCTATTCTTCACTCTTTCGTCTTCCTTTTATTCAATTTAATATTCCCACTTTCCCAGCCTTTGTTGTCTCTAACCTTCAATAATGGACAAAGGCATATGATTAAGCTACAACAATATCTAATTCCCAATTGCATATGATGTCAAAGAGAGATTGTGATGAAATGAAAAATAGTCCATTAATAAAGAAACCATTGGGACATCACTCAATTAGAAGATGAGATAAAGAGATGTCCTATAATACTGACAATATTATCTAGTCTTTACCCTTAACTCTCCTCCACACCTCTTCACATTAATCTCCAAGAAATAGTGTAGATGGCTATTGATATAACCCTGAAACTTTTCTATAGTGACCTAAATTTCTGTGATATTGATGATAGTTGTGAAAGATGTCTACTTAATAATATTTGACTAAGACACATCTATTTTATCTCTAAGTACGTAAGCATTTTACTTTCTTACTCCATAACTTTTTATAGTTAAAGTCAACATTCGCCCAATGATCCAAATGAGGTCTATTAAATTTAAGCCCTCAATCGTATGCTAGACAAATTTCTAACAATATCTCACATTAGCAAATAAATAAAAATCTGATAGTACACTTTTATCATCACCTTCTTCCCTTTCTTATTGCCTCAACAACTTCTCTCTCTCCTCATTGACTTCAATGACATTGCAATACAATGCATGTGAAATGCCCTCAGCTATTTTTGAAGAATAGTTTTAACACTTTAATACATGAAGTAATAGCCTATGAACAATGGTTTCAGCAATTTTCAAAGAATTTAAGAGCACTTTAGCATATATGATATAAGAACCCCAATAACAAGTATTATTAATTAATCACTATCAGAGAATTTCTACACAAATCGTCATTACTATACTATTTAACATTACATCTGCCATAGTCAACTTCACTACTTGTATCCAACCAAAAACTTCACTTTGGAAAATAAACATCCAAAATTGAATTTAAGATTAAACCCAACAAAAAGTCCTACTAATAAAAATCATCTATTAAATATATTTTAAAATTTGACTACTCGTCTCCCCAAATTCTCACTAAATACAAAATTAAGATCAATCACATTCACAAAATAGGGTTTTGGGGGGGGGGTGAAATGCAGAAATTAGAATGAATTTCAAAATTTATGGATCACAGTAAACAAAGAAGACATTAGTAGTGATAAGAGACTACGAAAGTTTGAGCTTTGTGATAAGTCATACTCTTTTTTTTACTTCTTCCTCTTAGTGGTTGGCTATATGAACTGGGAAAAGGTGAAGTGAGTGAAGAACAATAATTTCGACCACAACTGCATATGCAGTCGTATCCTTTCTGCATCAACTGATAAAGTTTTTCTTCTCACGCGCCGTCGCCGCACTCAACCAGAATTTTGTGTAACCTCGAACTGTTTTCGAAGCTCATCAACCTAAAAAACAAGAAGATAAAAAGGAAAAAGAAAAATCAAAATCAGAGGATCTGAGATAAACTCTAGAAAATAGAGAACGAAATTAGGGATTGAAATGGGGTAAAATTACAAACAAATTGAGTTAATTACTCATTACATATCCACCTTGTGAGGGATCGTATGAAAGAGAGAGAGAGAGATGAGCATGGTGAGATACTTCCAGAATTAAAGATCACTCGCCGCCATTAGGAAGAAGATTGAGGTCGACATCATCGGAAGAGTTGATGAGAAATCCGACAGAATTGGGAGAAGAATTCCTTCTCTAAGCAATTATGGGCGGCTGTGGTTGTGTTCTTCATGAGTGTCGTCGGTGAGATAAGGAAGAAGGACGAGATTGAGAAGAGGAGAGAGAATAGAGAAGTTTGTCTGTGACTCTGTGTGATGAAGGATGAGAGAGGAAAGAGATGTGTACCGGTGAATGTGAGTTTTGTCTTTTTCACTGCAAAATAATTGGAGGGCAAAATAGGAAGACCACTGTAGATAAGGAAACCAAAGGCAAAATATAGGGGTGAAATCGTCCGGCCACTGTTCATAAGGATTCCAACCTTTGAGCAATTCTAATTTGTGCTCCCCGGCTTTTATAGGGTAAGGATTCTATTTTTTTTTAACTTGTTAAACGTTGCTCTCATTTTACAAGGGAACGTTCGCATTTTTACAAAGGATTTCCATTTTTACCCCTAGTATATAAGTTCACGACTCACTCCACGACACTCACATTTCACTCTCTAATCTCACTATCAAACTCTCATACTCACTCTGTTTTTAAATACTTGCTCCACTTTCTTTTTCCGGCCGTTTTTAAATACTTGCTCCATTTCCTTTTTTGGAAAGCTTTTACAAAATTTAATTAATTTCACACACTTGGTGGACCCAACATAATACCTTCTCTCCTCCTATTCTTCCACTACTTTTGTTTTTTACAATTTTTATATTCTCAACTACCCCACTACCTCTATATTTTATTACTTTATCCAATTTCTCCTAAAACTCCGCGCATGGAGAAATGGAGCAAGTATTTAAAAATGGAGGGAGTACAATTTAAATTATACACAAACTCTGATTTGTATTTTATACTTTATAATCACAAAATATACGGGTATTACAAATCAAGTCTCTAACCTTTGGAAATTCCAGGGATAACAGTCGAAGAAATATTATTACTGCCATGTTTGTCAGCCACCCAAGCATCGCCCCAAATATCAATGCTCTCACCATTGCCCACCTTCCAAATCAACCCATCTCTCAAGATAGACTTTGAAATCCAGATTCTCGACCAGGAATAACTTCTAAACTAACCAAGATAGGACCCCCAACAAATCAGATTCCGGGTAATATTTGTGTGCCATGACTCTA
Organism: Chenopodium album; assembly: GCF_948465745.1. Taxonomy (NCBI): domain Eukaryota; kingdom Viridiplantae; phylum Streptophyta; class Magnoliopsida; order Caryophyllales; family Amaranthaceae; genus Chenopodium; species Chenopodium album. Next base: position 574,305 of record NC_137836.1, on the reverse strand, counting down.
CCAAATAATGAAGAAGGGTGCTTCAAAAGTCTCCAAGCTTGTTTCCCAAGGAGAGCTAGATTAAAAAAAACCCCATATCTCAACCCCATTCACCCCCAAGCATTTAGGAGAACAAAGCACATCCCACTTAATTAATACAGTGAACCACTTTCTTTTGATCCAAACTTCCCCACCAGGACCTTGCAGTCATGGAACGAATCTCATCAATGACAAAAATCATGACAGTAATTGGAATTTTGTAAACTCCCATCAAACAGGTTGGAATGGCTTGGATAGCCGATTTGATGATCACCTCTTTGCCTGCTCTTGACAAAAGTTTCTCTTTCCACCCTTTCACCCTTTCAACTTTTTCCAAAGTCTATCCTTCAAAGCATTACAATATTCCCTCTTTGACCTTCCAATAATCGCCGGAATCCCCAAATACTTCACATGTGCCTCCACCTTTTTCATCCCTAAAAGTTCAACAAGTTCCTCTTGCTTCAACTCACATACGCCTTTGCTAAAAGAGACCTCCGATTTCTCATAATTAATTTTATGTCCGGAAGCTACTTCATATGTGTTGAGAATTTCATCTATTTTTAAGCATTTCCGTCGGTTGGCTCTTGCAAAAAGAAAACTGTCATCAACAAAAAGGAGATGTGAAATACTCGGCCCACTCCTTTTCTTCATAGTGTGAAAATTTTCCAAAGTGCTTTTGTACCAGGGAGACTAATTACAAACAATGCTTTAATATCACACAAGTTTTAATAAAGGATTTTTTTTTTTTTTTTTTTTTTTTTTTTTTTTTTTTTTTTTTTGAGGGAAAGTTTGAATAAAGGTTATTATGTTAAAAATAAGGTTACTAATTTAAAATTAGGATCACTATGTTTAATACTCCTAATTGTAAGGAGTATCGTCTGTTACATGTAGACTTGGCAAATGGGTCATTGAATTTCAGGTTGGGTCAGGTAACATTTAGGTTGGGTCATTTCGGGTTTCAGGTATGATTCGGGTCAGGTATCGGGTCGAGTTTGGGTCGGTTCATTTCAATACGGGTTAGGCCATTTTCGGGTCAAGTATGTTTGGGTCATATTTAAGTTGGGTCAAAATCAGGCCAGGCCAGGTCATGTTTTGGTTGTTTCATTTGTAGATCAAACTCAAATCAATAATTTTATATTTTGTTATTGTTATAATAAGAACTATCATTTCGGATTATGAGCTTGACTACGGTTGAAGATGATCAATTTGAGTTATTTTTGGCACCAAACATTATTAGTTTAATTATAAAGTAATTTTAGTTCAGGACATTTCGATATTAGGTCTGTTCGGGTTAATTTTGGGTATCGAGTTTGTTTAGTTCAAGTTTGTGTCAGGTCAACTCCATTTTTGGGTCAGGTATGAGTTGATGTTATTGGGTCAATTTTGGGTCATGGGTTGGGTCATTCGGGTAGTGTCATCGGGTCTGGGTTAGAATTGTCAGATCTAGTTACATGTGTATAACCCTGAAATTCAAAATAATATTATAATGGACTAGGTACACACAAGCTTTTTTGATCCGATTAAGCTAAGACCATCATCACTCATGGTATAAAATTTATACCACCCCTCTCTCTCTACCACTTTCTCACTCCTCCACATCATCTATACCACAATACAATATACTTTCTCCAAAAATCACCCCACCCATGGTATAAAAAAAGTTTAACAACATACTTTCTCTCTCCTATATGTATGAATTATACACTTAATTAAATTATAATTATATTTTGTTTTATGTTGAAAATAACTAATTAATATTTATAAAGTTAATTAAATAAAAATAAGCAATTTAGGTAAAAAAAAGTGAATTTCAAAAATATATAAAACTATATTAATATGGGTGTCTATGTGTATGTCTTGAAAAATTATGAACAATGGTAATTTTTTCATAATTTTGACTTTATAATTTTTTCTTAAAATGCAATTGAAAAAAATAAATAAAAGATGTATGACAACTCGGCCACATGGTGTGACCTGGTTGGTTCATGTTTCACGTGGAACGAAGCTAAAGTTTACCATGGGATGGTATATACTATAGTTTTATGCCACCAAGATAGTAAAAATTTGCAACTTTTTGATGAATATTTACATCGTGGTATAAAATTATACCACGAGTGTTGATGCTCTATTATATTTGGCAACAAAAAAATAACGTTGGATAACTAGTGATATTAACCACGAGTGTTGATGCTCTATTATATATGGCAACAAAATAATAAAATTATACCACGAGTGTTGATGCTCTATTATACCCCAAAGTTGTGAATAATTTAGACTTGAGGTAGTATGATGCAATAATATAATGAGAGTAGGCGTAGAGAAAACGGTAGAAGTTGGAAAATGGAGAGAGAAGGGAGTTGATAAATTAAAGGAAATGAAGCACGTGACTAGTATAACACTACAAGTCTAATAGTCTATAACACAAGTTTATAGACTACTGACTCAATTAAAAGTTTAATTATATCTTCTTTATCATAATGTGTCATTTAGAGATGGAGTTATACAAATCATAATAAAGTCAATTGGGATCAAGTTTATTTTCATTTAGTATTTTTTTTTCATTAGGATATATCTACAAGTAAGAATATAAACTCACATGTGATGATTGTATAAACTCACATAAATAAAGCATTTATTTAAATATGATCGCTAAAAAAAGTGAAGCTGCAATTATAAATTAGTTGAACATAAAATTTAGATCTGACAACGTGTTAGACGGTACCAATAAAACTCATATCACATACGGAGTAGATGTTATTATTTCATATTAAGTGAATTTAACATAATCTTAATTTAAGAGTGGTCCATACATGTTAGAAAAAAATCATTCACATTACTAGTGAACATGACTACATGAGTCCTACTATCAGCTCACGGATTCTATATTTCTATCACAAAACGTTATGACCAAGTGGATCAACTTTACTTTTAAGCTGGGTAGATATTGGGCCTATGTTAAAAGGACCGGTCCAATCTATAACAACGTCACCCTAAACCGGTGATTCAAATAGGAGTATTCACCATTGATCAATATATAGAGAGAGTTTACAAGACTAGTTCTAATTATGATAGTAAATCGAATGCAATAAAGATACAAAATATACCTTATAATATGTATCTTAATCTACGACAATTATTATTATAATATACTCGGTAATATTTAATACAAACGAATATCGGAATTGGATTCCATAACATCAACTTTGCATATTAAAACCTAAACCAAAAACAGAAAATCCATACTTTTGAGTCTAATTAATACAATATATCTTAGGGGTGTCTATTCAAATTTTAGTTTGGAAGTTTGAATTAAGGATTTAGGGCCTGTTCATATTTACTTATTTTCAGTTTAGTTCAGTTCAGTTCATCTCTAATCAGTTCAGTTCAGTTTAGTTCAGTTCAGTTTTATGCATTTTAATTTTTCAGTTCAGTTTATTTCAGCTCCAATCAGTTCAGTTTAGTTCAGCTCAGTTCAGTAAATATGAACAGGCCCTTAAGGCTAAATTCAATTTAGTTAGAAATAAAATTGGTCCAAGCTCACAATACCAATACAATACAAGTCTTTAAAACATAATATAGACATTTTACTTCAACAAGAATCCGTGCAAATGTGCAATAGAAGGATAACCTGCACAACATAAGAACATTCCATATTTGCAAATTTACTCGTTTATATTTCGATTATTTTAGTACTTGGATTCTAAATAAGATCAATTCAATTCAATCCGAACCTGATGTAAATGAGAAAGCCCCTAGCTACTAGCTAGGTAGGGAAGGGGAGCGAAAATGAAGTCAACACTGACCTTGATACTCCTCGATGATACGATGATGATAATTGACAATGCTGGCTTTGCAGTTCAATCTCTCAAGTCCTTCTCCTTCACTGATAATACTGTTAGCTAGGCATACTTTTAGCTACCCAAGAGAAATAGAGATGGAATAGTTCAAAACTTAAGGTTATCATAGAACCTTGTACATTTTACAAGTTAAAATTGCATGGTTTAATTTTGTAGAACTTTATACGTTATTCTTGACATTGACAATATGGCCAAAGCCCCAAAAGATTATTATACTTTTTTTCATACACACCTAAACATAAATTTTGATAACTTTTATCCTTCACAAAGGAAAATTTAAAATTCCTCATCCCAAAGTTCTTCAATAGTTTTATACCCAGCAGAGGCCTTATGCACCATTCCCTCTGCTTTATCAAACTTTTCCTGCATCCACACCAAGATTTAACTCAAAACATGCATCAAGTAGACTTAATATAATACATGATAGATTATGAAATGCAATAGAATACTCATATTCTTGCCTTCTTAATATCAGCAAATTTACTGAGCAAATTTACAGGAATGGACCAATTCATCACTTGTAAGTTCTTTTTCAATCTTGCTTCAGTAGAGGTTTTAGGCAATACGCTGTGAGACATTTCAAGCCCCCAACGAAGAGCTACTTGTGCAGGAGACTTGTTCAGTTCAAGTGCAACCAGTTTGACAACTTCATTTTCAAGAACATCTTTCTTGTTCTCTTTAGACCCCAATGGTGAATAACCCTAACCAAAGAAAATTTAAATTCCTATAAAAAGCAAGTTTTAACAAAGAGCAGCATGTTTACAGCATTACAAATGTATTGAAAGGATGACTACTTACAGATAGATGCACATTCCTTGATCTACAAAATTCATGCAGCTTTGGTTGTTGCCAAATAGGGTGACATTCTACTTGGTTCACAGCCGGAGGAACACGAGCAACTTTGAAAAGATCATCTAGTTTCTTGACAGAAAAATTACTTACTCCAATAGCGCGAACCTTGCCTGAGTCATACAGCGACTCCATTGCCTTCCATGTGGTTGGTATATCAGTTGGAAGATATCTCTCCGGGTTGGTATGATGCAATCCTCTCTTCTCCTGTACTGGCCAGTGGATCTTCAAGTATAGGTGATAGCAATTAAGACTAACATATATAGAATATATATTCATTCAATATTAAATGAATGAGTAAAACATAACAGTAACACAACCACAAGGTATAGATCCAAGTAGTCAAGTTGAAGATCACTCAAAGTTTTTGATAGTGCTTTTGGTACATCTTCCGGCTCATGATCAAAGTTCCTATATCATCATATCATATATCAGCTCTTAACATAATAAACTAATAAGCAACGACATAGACTTCGTTCCAACACTCACCATAGTTTGGAAGTGATAAATAACTCATCTCTCTTGACTACTCCATTTTCAAAAAGCTCCTTTAAACCAACTCCAATCTAGTAATGTAATTGACAAAATGTTTTAAGGCATTATAATTTATAAACTGTTGAACAATGGGAGTAACGTGTCTTAAAAAAAAAAACAGTTAAGTGATAGAAGAGTACGTATATCATTACCTCTTTTTGATTTCCATAAATTTCAGCACAATCAATGTGTCTATAACCCAACTGTGTTAAAAAAAAAAAAAACAAAAAAAAAAAACTGTAGTGAATTGGTTGGAGTTGTGATTGAAAAACATCTTGGGTTTTTATTTTGGTATCGTCAATGAGAGTTTTCACAGCTTTCTTCAATTCGTTAGCATAACTTGAATAGTTCTCCTTTTCTTCATTAAATTAGCATATAAATACAATGCAATCAATCAAAACCTTTTTCTCATTTACACTGATTATACGCAAAACTAAACTAATATTGATTAAGGCATTATATTTGATGTATTTCATCAAATAATTCAAATATCATTTTTTTTTTTTTTTTAATATCAATTGCTGATTTGTCATTGTAATAACCTAATAATCTTATTAAACATATTTGGCTTCTGAATTTCTGATTTGGTTTATTTAATAATTTTGGTAGAAGAATCGTAGACCCGAGACATTGCTATGTTAATTATTAGTAAGACAACAATCAAAATTTAGAAATAGAGATTCTTCGATTGTGACAACGATGTTTTTTTCAACAATCTTTTGAAATAGAGGAAGAAATTAGAATTAGATGGAGCAACAATCATATTGAAGTAGTCGTATATATATAAGTCCAAAACATTATATAGATAGAAAATAGAGATTAAAAGTTAGAAAACGAAAAAGCAGGAAGAAAAGAGAACCTTAATGGCAGCACCAACAATTTGGGGAGAACATCTAAATGTGCCAAGCCCAACACTACGGATTTTAGCTCCGGTGTTTAACTCAAACCATTCCATTTGCCTCTCCATTCTTCTTCTTCCTCTTTACAAAACTATTTCACCTTTTATTATTTATATATTATCAAATAACCAATCTTTTAATTTGGGAATAAATCGTTTACATAATCTCTTCATACCGTGTCAAATCAATCCAAATCTTCTCATTCATCTTTAACGTATATATATTTATATACAAGAGTAATATCATGATAATACGTAGTATCACACAATAAATTCCTCAAACTTTATCATATACATATATTCTATCTTAACATTTTATTAGGCAAGATATTTTTTTATTTGATGCAATTATTAGGCAAGATATCAATCCCAATAAATATTTTTGATTTTGCATGTTTATTGTCCTTGATGTCCAATTCCGTACTTTTGAGTCTACTTGATTTCATTACAACATACTCCCTCCGTTTTTAAATACTTGCTTCATTTCTCCATACGCGGAGTTTTAAGAGAAATTAGAAAAAATAATAAAATATGGAGGTGTGGGGTTGGTGGAAGAATAAAAAAATTATAGAAAAATAGTGAAGAGAATTGAAGGAGAGACGATATATGTTGGGACCACTAGATGAGAGAAATTGATTAAAAATTGTAAAATCCGTCGGAAATGGTAATTTCCAATGAAAAAATCCGTCGAAAAGTGCATATATTCCGAAAGAATTAAATTTCGTCGGAAATTTCCGACAGAAATTTAAATTCGTCGGAAATATCCGACGGAATATAAATCCGTTGGAAATTTTAGCTTTTCCAACGGAATTACCGGTCCGTCGGAATTCACCTGATTCTTGTAGTGTAAAATCTAAAGGTTTTTCGATAATGGGCCCCGAAACTTCTAAAATTTCTCAAAAAGCGTGGATATTAGCCTTTATTTTTGGAATTTACAGACTTTTTTCGCCCGAAAATAATAATTGCTGAAATGTTTACCATGGTCCCTAATACTCTCCGGGAGTCCAATTGGATGAGTGGAACCATCTCATTTGCCTTTAAATGGCCTATTTACCGATTTATAACTTGCATCGATTTCATTAAATCAAACCTACCATGAAAAATTTATGACAACATATAATGATCATATATGGTTCCAAACGTCATTATATGACCCCGAGATGTATTCCCTAAAATCTCAAAGCTTTTCGACACCGTGCCCCGAAATCTCCAAAATTTCTCAAAAAGCGTGGTTATAAGCCTTCAATTTTGGAATTTTTTTGATTTTTTCCGCTCGGAAATAAAATTTGCTGAAATTTTTACCATGGTCCCTAATACCCTCTAGGAGTCCAATTGGGTGGGTTAAACTATCCAATTTGCCTTTAAACGGCCAATTTACCGGTTTACAACTTGCACCAATTTCATTAAATCAAACCTAGCTACCACGAACATTTATGACAACATAAAATGACATAAATGGCTCCAAACGGCATTATATGACCCCGAGATGTATCTCCTAAAATTCAAGACTTTTCGACACCGGGCCCCAAATCCTCCAAAATTTCTCAAAAATCGTGGATATTAGCCTTTAATTTGGTAACTTTTGACTTTTTTTGTTTACAACTTGCACCGATTTCATTAACCCAAGCCTACCACGAATATTTATGACAACAAATAATGATTATATATGGTTTCAAACGGCATTATATGACCTCGAGATGTATCCCCTATAATTTCAAGACTTTTCGACACCGGGCCCCGAAACCTCCAAAATTTCTCAAAATGCGTAGATATTAGTCTTCAAATTTGGAATTTTTTTGACTTTTTTTTTGCCAGGAAAAAAAATTGTCGGAATGTTTACCATGATCCTTAATACGTGTACAGTTTTTTTGAGGCAGTGGAAGAAGCACTTAAACATTAATTGACTTAATTTTAAATACTTTTCCACTTACCTAAAATATGAGTTCAATGTAATTTAATATTACTTAGAATATGTCTAGTCAAACATGGCCAAAAGAAATGTTAAGCCAATCATGTTAACCAACTAGCCACCCCCTCCACGGCTCCACCTTTCATTTCTCAAGTCACAAGTATGTGGAAATTAAAGAAGTGCTCGCTTATTTCCACCACACACACCTTACCACTATTATTATTGTTTAATTTGTTTTGATTTGAATTGAAAATGATAATAATTTCATTTAATAAATCACCCATTAATTGGTGTTTTTTTGTTAATAAATAAAACAATGGTCAATACTCAATACCATCTCTATTATTGTATGAAATAAACACATAAATACAAGGGATAAAGGATAATGATGGAGTTGCCAATTTGCAATGCTATAAAGTAGTATTGTTATAACACTAGGCATTGTTGTATTCGATTAGTGTAGAGCATAGATCTTGAAATATCGAATATAAACATGAGAAAATTAAAGTAAAGGAAGTGAGCACATAATAACTAGCTTAGGAGAGCTAGGACTGAGTATTATAAAATTTAATATACTTATAAATATGTAATATGAAGTACCTTTTATATCTTGGTATCTTGTTAAAAAGATGGTGAGACAAGCTTCACCCTTGAAATTGAATTATATATCTCAAATTACGGATTTACGGGAAGGTGGAATGTACATGGGTAGTAGTTGTTAAATCAACATACACTAGCTACTTAACAATAATTTTGATGGAGACTTACTAAAGTAAGTCAACAACATTTTGATAGCTTGTATTGATTTTTGATTGTTAGATGCCGGTGCTGGCGGACAGGCTACAACGTACTCTCAATGTCAATGCGTCATCCTCATCCTACATCCAGATCTACTGTTTAATTTGATGGGAGGATATCACAATTTACACGCACCATTGTAAATCATAGAAAATCAAATCTAAGATTAGAAGACCCTACTATAAGAAATTAATGAATTAAAGAGATTGATTAAAAAACAAACTGAAAAGTCCAATTGAGTTGGCCTTTAATCAATTTGTAGACTTTATATATTTTCATGTCTTGATCTAGTAATTATAGCATTCCCATAAATTTTCTCTTTCAAGTCTTAAAAGGGAGAATGTATGAGGTCATATACTCAAATAGTCCATGTGATGAGACAGTTAAAGGATTCTTTGAGAAAAGTTGGTAGTTAATTAATAGTTAACACTAATCCATTTATATGGCTTAATTCACCATATTAGAGTTTGGTTTGTTATATTTGTTAATATTCTTGAGTTTAACATGGTATCAGGCTTCTCTAATTTTTAGAGATTTTTTTTCATCGATCTTGGTTAGTTCTTGTTTACTTCTGCAAATTAAATTGTTTGTTTCAGAAATTTGGCTTCGATTTATTTTATTTTTCTTCAAATTCTGGTTTATTTTCTCGAATTTAGGGCTCACAAACCCTAATTTATTTTTGTACCGGACAACCCTTAAGATAGCGCAAGACTATGCTGAAACTGAGAAACTCCTGATCATCACTTAAATTGAATCAATAATCTATAGATAAGTATTAAGTACATGGTAATTTGACAATATGGTGGTTAATTATGATCCACAAAGATGACTGAATTTTAAATTCATCATACATAATAATATAAACAACATTATTTTGATATTGTTAATTATTAGGTCATACCATCATAAACTATTAGGAGTACTTCATAATTTTTAATATTGAAATAGGCTTTTTTTAGTTTGATGGACCCCAAAGGACAATTGGTTTGTATTTTTTTAGTCAATCTATTTCATTTTCATAATATAAATTGGGTGGGTTTGACTTTGACTTAAAAAAATAAAATAAAAAAAAAAAAAAAAAACCATTGATCCATTACATTTTGAATTTGCACTACATAAATATTGAAGTCGGCCAATAATTTAAAGGAGTGCTAAGCCCACTAATCTCACGGCTAAACCTAAGGGGAAATAAAATACAATCTGTGTTTAGATTTTATGACATTATTTGGTCTATCCATGTGGCAACTTTTGATTGAGAGAGAGAGAGAGAGAGAGAGAGAGAGAGAGAGAGATTGACATAAAACTTGTTGAAAGATTAAGGAGCAGAAAATCTTAAGCTCATTCTCCCCAATTTGCAGTGCAACAATTGGTAGAATTCATGCCCCTTGGAAGCTAGCTTTTGATAAATTAATGTCACTACTTTTAGGCCATCAATTATAAGTGGGTATTTCATGTAACAAATAGTCTCAACTCACATGAAAATTGACTAAACATATTTATGTTTGTAATATGGGAAAATCAGGTCACAAATATTCTCGCATGTAACTCAACTCACATGTGAATTGACTAAACGTCTTTATGTTTTTAATATGGGAAGGGCAGATCACAAATATTCTCGCATGTAACAAATAGTCGATCTGATCAACTCACATGTGAATTGACTAAACATCTTTATGTTTGCAATATGAAAAGGTCAGGTCACAAACATTATACTCTCGTTAGATCATTTTTTGAGATTCTACTACACACAAGGTCAAATGATCCAACTTGTGACAAGCAATTTTGTTGGGCTATTAGCTCCTAATTCTTTTTCATCTTGCGTTCTTCAATTCAATTTTCAATATGCCCTGTTTTTTGAAGTTGATATAGTGATAATGGAATAAAAGTCTAACACCATAATTCTATAACATAATCATGATACCATGTACCTTGTATATGACAAAAAAAATTTGGCGCTATGTCACGACTAACCCCACCATATACATTTCTTCAAAATGAATGTGCCCAATAAAAGAGTGTGTTATTGAAATGAATGGAGTAAGTTTATAGATAGAAAGCTGAGTGGTTAGCGTTAGTTACAATTACATATTACACATCAGAATCACAACAGGTATATATGACTTAGCTTGTATGTTGCACTTGCAGATTATAGGTCATGCATGAAAAAAAAGAAAAAACCAATTATCTACATAAAAATAGAAAGTGGAAAATTAAATCGAGAATGATGAATTAGAGGTGGAAGGTGGTTAAAATATAATAAAAATTGGGATTGGGTGATGAGAATATTTGTATTGGGTTTCCAATTCCAAGAAACATTAGTAATTATAATAATAATTAGTAATGATACACGTACTATTTCACTCCTTTTGCTTTCTGACTCCTCCAGCACTTATTATTATAATTATTGTGTTGCCCTCTATTCAATTCAGGGCCAATGCCCTAACTAATTAACCAAACTCCTTAATTAGATTCTTATAGTAGTATTGTGCTTAATTTCTACCTTTTCCTTTTTTTGGCTTTACTTGTCTCAATTCCTCTATTTATTCCTTCATCAAATGCAGGACTCACTGCATGCCCTACTTTTGCTCTACTTCTACCACTCTTTCATCAATTAGCCTAGCTAAGCTACTCGCTTCTCCTTACCCAACAAGATCACTGTCGATAGATCGATCAACTACATTCAACTCTATTGTCGCTCTATCATCTAGGTACATACGTACTAGCTTTTTACCTTTGTTGCTAACTTAACTTGATTCTTATATGCATTTTTACACTAGATTGGATATGTATATGATCAAACATTTTCATTTCCCCTTTATTTAGATGTCTTCTTATTAGTTGTAAATACCTGCCTCATCAATCAATTCATATACTTCCATATATGGTCATTAATTAAGCATTAGATTGATTAATTATTATAATCTCACTGGTACTGGTGTTTATTGTTATAAAAGGTAATAATTAAGTGCGCAGTATCTATCATAAAACATTTAAAAGGGATGAATCTGCACGCTTTTGAGAAAAAAGGTCTAGTCATTAATTGATTTTAGTAGAGTTGACTAGTTGAGCACTTGAGTATAATATTTATTTGTTAGTGCTTAATTGCATTATTAGAACATTCTATACATTGAATATCTTTATATATATGCATGCAATGGAACCAAGTTGTAACATGGCATGGACGGTTGCAGCAATGGGAAAATGGAAGAGGGAGGTTATAGTGATGATGTTGTTGTTATTGATATCGACGACAATTGCCAAGGAAGTGAGAAAGGCGAAAGGAGGGAGGCATAGAAAGCGGCATTCAGCAACAGGAGGCCAAGCAATAATAAACGGGACAAGTAGTAATAGTAGTGAAGCCTACTGCCTAAGCTGGAGGATGGCCGTCGAAGCTAACAACATGAGAGGTTGGAGAACCATCCCTACTGAGTGTTGGCGCCATGTACAGGGCTACATGGTGGGAGGCCAATATTACCGCGATATTAACTTGATTATTGACCAAATTTATGGTTATTTGGATGGCGTTACTCCCCTTGGTGATGGGTTTGATGCTTGGATCTTTGATGTCGACGACACTTGCCTCTCCAACCTCTATTACTATCGAGCCAAGCGCTTTGGGTAACGCCTAGCTAGGCCATCCTTAATTAGATTAGCAACCAATTTATATTATCCGTCCTTAATTAACTTGTGTCTCATTTTACTGTTTTTGTTGTAGGTGTGATCCATATAATCCAACGGAGTTTAAAACGTGGGCTTCTAAAGGAGAGAGTCCAGCCATTCCCGCCGTGTTGGATTTGTTTAACAAATTAATTCAAGTTGGATTTAAGGTCATCTTATTGACTGGGAGAGATCAAGAGACTCTTGGCGAAGCTACTGTTGATAATTTACTAAATCAAGGTTTTGTTGGCTATGAACGCCTCATAATGAGGTTAGTACATGCATTGTATTATTCTTCTTCATATAGTTACGTTGTTGGCATTTGACCATGTTGCTAACTTTACTTTACTCGTGTGTGAATCATTGCATTGGACTTGCTAAGGTCACCGGAGTATAGAGGACAGAGTGCAATCATGTACAAGTCTGAGATTCGCCGACAAATAATGGAGCAAGGGTATAGGATTTGGGGAAATGTAGGAGACCAATGGAGTGATCTTCAAGGCAATTTTAGTGGTGATCGAACATTTAAATTTCCCAATCCTATGTACTTTGTTCCCTGATCAATTTTAGTAATGTTTAGAGATGTGCTAATTTCCTAATTCCTACATGTATGTAAATTTGGAACATTTGAAATGTAACTATTTAAAAGCTTAATTTGAATGGAGAATTACGTCTAACATAAACAATTTTATTAAAATACACGCCCCTATCCCTTATTATTTTGTCAAGAATCTAAAAAAATCATTTACTTGTATTTGTTTTTTTTTTTTAGTGTAAGAGAATAATAATGAAAATTAAAAGAGAAATAAATGGGCTACAAAATTTGTTGGTTGGTTAGCAAAAAAGAAATGGGGTACACGTAAGCGGCAAAAATAAAAGACGGGTGACAGAGTTATAAGTTAAGTGAATGAATGGAAGAGGAATTATTCAAAGGTTGAACAATCTGCCGGCAATTCGGAAGCATTTTACAAAATTATAATTACACAAACAAACAAGATCCTTATTTTATAACTTATAAGATTATTATTGGCTTTGCAATTCAATTTTTGTTTCAATCCCTTTTCATTAATTAACATGGACGATGGAGACGTATCCAAGCAGATTCAGCAAATGGTCGAATTCATTCGCCAAGAGGCCCTCGAAAAATCCAACGAAATCTCTGTCTCTGCTGAGGAGGTTTTTTCTTTATTATTACTCCTTTCCGTCTCTAAAAGATGTTCTTGTTCCAAATGTTATAGATAATGTCGTATTTATTTTAAATCCTTGTATCATTTCCAAAGTTGGTTGGACTCATTATTCAATTCCCTGAACGAATTATTTACTCGTATCATATTTGTTTGCTTGTCAATTAATTAATTTAAGAATAAAAATAAGTTGTGTTATTCACAATTGGATTTTGGGTAATGTATGGTACATCCGTACATTGTTAGGAATTCAACATTGAGAAATTACAATTAGTTGAAGCTGAGAAGAAAAAGATTAGACAAGATTATGAACGCAAGAATAAACAAGTCGAGGTTCGCAAAAAGATGTAAGCATCAATATGTAAAGTTACAGTAGATACATAAATCATTGAAAATTGTTTGATTGTTTGGGGAATGCAGCGAGTATTCGATGCAGCTGAATGCCTCGCGGATTAAGTACTTACAAGCTCAAGATGAGATTGTGAATGACATGAAGGAAGCAGCTTCTAAGGAGCTTCTTCGTGTTTCTGACAACCCCAATGCTTACTCCTACAAGAAACTTCTCCAAGCCTTTTCTGATGACAAGAAGAATCCCTACAACTACAACAAGCTTCTCCAAGCCTTGATTGTTCAGGTCTTATTTTCTTTTTGTATTATAAGCTCGATTATTTATTTGGTTTTGGAATCTTGGAACTGCTTCTAACTTACTCTAGTATTCTTTAATTTCAGGGGTTACTACGCTTAAAGGAACCTTCTGTACTGTTACGCTGCAGGGAGATGGATAAGAAAGCGGTTGAGTATGTTCTTGAGGATTCTAAGAGGGAATATGCTGAAAAAGCTAAAGTACAGGCACCCACAATTACCATTGATGATGTTTATCTCCCTCCACCTCCCTCTGCCTCACAAGAACATGGTCCCTCATGGTATCTCACCTCTTTCGCCTCTCTAATTTTTCCATATACTGGACCTTCGCTGTTAGTTGTTACTGCATCCTTGTTTCTGTTTTTATGCCTTACTGATTTGTGTCATTCATTTGCTTTCTTACAAGATATATATTGTGAGCCTCTAATCACTAATCTTTATGTCATTTCTGATACCTACAAGTAGGATTATATTATCATAATGCTATGGTACTTGATTAGCTTAGCAAAATAATGCTTATGATACTAAGTTGCTGTTGCTTTTTCTTGTGTTTAAAAGCTCGGGAGGAGTAGTGTTGGCTTCAAATGATGGAAAGATAGTGTGTGAAAATACTTTGGATGCACGTCTGAATGTGGCCTTTCAGCAGAAGTTACCTCAGGTCTGTACTAGTGACGAATGTTTTTTATGCTATTAACAAGAAATTTTTGTTGCAACAGCCAACAAGTGTGTAGCACCAAACGAATTTCCGACAAGCTGCTTATCTGATTTTAACTTTTCATTGCAGATACGCAAGCACATTTTCGGATAGAGTTTGTATTGGGGTCCATTCAATGGACACATACAGAGTCCTTGATTCTTGCATATGAGTTGCATTATCTTTGATTTGGCTTTGCTAATAAGAAGCAAAATAATGTATTTATCATTCATCAAGCCTAGAATAAACAAACTTTCTGCTAACTGTTTGAAAACCTCTTTTTCATTTGGGAGAGTTTGCACAAGAGCTTAATGTTATATTGGAGGATGTAATAATTCCCACAACAATACTTTGCAACTTCATTTATGCAAAGATTGAGTTCAAGACAATTAACTGTATTTCTTTACTTGTCAGAATAATTCAATTTTTTGGTCTATTGATGATGCTTAAGCACATATATAGGAGGCAAGATATTGGAGCATTCGAAATAAATACAATACTTCAGTATTAATACACTATTTTGTTGAAAGATTTGTGCCTCGCTCATATCTCTGTTTCAGAAGCAGGAAAGTATGATCAAATACCGGTTTGTCTCCAAGGCTCGAACACATAGGGAAGACAAAAATAGGTACTTAAGCATGCTTTCCCTTCTGTAAATCATGACAATTACAAATTTGTTGGTTTAAATACCATACATGCTCATGTGTTTGGAGGCCAAAGGTCTGTTGGTGTTTATTAGGATGCAAAAGCCTTAGCATTTTTGGATACAGAAGCTGCAGTAAGAAGGTAAAGTGCTCAAGTATTTATCATATATGCTAAATTATAGTACTATCATATATAGAATTTGACCTGATATATCACCATGTTTTCTTGAGTTCCATGTCTATATCTTCTGTTTACTGTATTCCACCTGGAGGCAGCTTCTGGATCCATCTGATTATCCTAAGAAACGGAGTGCCTTCGACTACGTGCAGTTTTTCCTTTCCTTCCTGATTTTTGTCGCTTGTTTCCCATTGGAGTGCTGAAAATCCCAATCTTCCCTATTCCTTTTGAGAGTGAAGTTAAGAATGTTTTACCATTTCCTGACTTGCCCAACATATCTTGTTTCATGCAAGTCTGCTCCTTCTCCAAATCATTGAGCCTCATTCTCAACCTTGAGATCTCAAGCTTCAGTTCTCGGTTCTCCCTCCTCAAGGATGCATACGTATCTCTGGGGGACATCGCAGCACTTGGGATGCCGCTGCTAATTTTTTGGGAGAACAGTGCATCTCCTGAACTTCCTGACATGCTATTCTTCAATCGAAGCTGCTCAAAATAGAGAACTCTCACTGTCATTTGAACTGGGAGCCGATCATTCTGTGCAGCATGGTTGCAAGCTTCATTTGAGAGCTTTTGGCAGTCAATGTATTTGCACAACTTATTGCGCTCATCTTCAGATATCATAGGGTGAGCCTGCACAAGCAAATTATTAATTGGCAGGTCCAGAGGTGAAAATAAATATATATGTATCAGTTTTGTAATCTAACGTACCTTGAGATAGATGTCAAGTGCTCTGTAAAGCCCATCATCAATGACTCGGGCATAATCCGGCAAAGCCTCAATAATAGCAGTGAATTTTTGCAGGGACAGGTAAGGATCAGGGGCAATTTCTGCTAGATATGCATCAATAAGACGTCCAACCTTCAATAGAGAACCATGAGTGGGAGAGCCAAAACCTTGTGATTCATACCCACTTTGATCTTCAGTAGTTTCTTCGTCCTCCATCCGCTGAAGGAAGTTTGCCAGTATTCTGCAGACTGTGTCAACATCAAACAACGAATCTCCCTTGTGAACAGACGGGATAAGCAGATCATCAAGAGACACCATTTCTAGCCGACAACCAACCTGCCTCTCCAGCTCAACCCTGCAGGAGATGTTGGCATCCACTATGATTGCCATCCTTAACAAACCAAACAGGAAACTAAGGGGAATTGGTGAAGATTTCGATTTCTCTGTTGGAAGAAGATCGACAAGGGCCTCAATAATCACCTTCTGGTCATGCTCTTGTGTGCCACAATGTGGTCTTAACCTTGCTGGATTCCATATCTGAAGTTTTCCAATGCCCTTTAACCATTCTTGTGCGTAATGCATCAAAGACGCGATGATACTGCAAGTATCAACACCTGCTTTCGCCATAGCTGAGATGACCTGCTGATAGAAATCTATCCTGAGTACAGACAGATCTTCAACCCACCATTCAATGTAGCCTGCAGCTTGTTTTAATTCTGCCGAGTCATCCTCATGGCAACTTACATGTGAAAAACCCGAAGCCAGCTGCTCTCTGCACGCGTTGGCAGCAATGGCATTCACACATCTGCTTGGAATTCCCACCTCTTCAACCATGGAAATAGGTAGGGACTCACAGGCAGAGAGAACTTCTACAGATTTCTCAATACTCTGAACAACCACCTCATCAAGATAAGCTTCTGTTCTTACAATTAGGTTCTCTTGCTGATAGTCTTCAGTCATTTCCAAGTACTCAGCAGCACAGCGCAAGTAGGCCACATTACCTGCTGTAATCTCAAAGTTCATGCCGTAGCAGAACTTGGCAGCGAGCTCGAATGCTTGAGAACCCCCTGGTAGGTTGTGAAGCTCCAACTTGGAGACCTTGGAATCCTTGGCATCTGCAACCATTTTTCTGATTTTGCCACTTCGAGTGACTAGGGGAAACTATAATATAAATCCACAAACCAAACAGTACAGTCATCGGTACATGAATACAGTAATTGACATTTGACAGATAGTAATACTGTAATATTCCTCTAGATAGATAGCAAGCTGAAACAAAAGAATTGATACTAGGAGAATTGACCTTGTGCAGTAGAAAGGATTCGCCATCGACGACAACAGTAATGTCCCCAGCAACGTCCTGAAAGATGCTGCTAGCAACAATGAAAGAATATCATGAGTGCTGTAATCATAACATACATGTCGGCATGACCATGAATACAGTAATAATATTATTGTTGAGATCAAAATTCATCATATGAGAAAATTACCGGTTATTCAAAGTAGTGCAGAGCTTTGAATCAGGTAAAGGATGGGTAGAGAGTTGGTGTTTATCTTCTGCTACCATTGTTTGAGTTTTCTCTATCTTTAATACAAGTAATAATTTCTCTCTATTTTCCTTCCTCAATCATTTCACACTCATTATCTTCTTCTTTAGGCTAAATTGTAGCTAGTATTGAAAAGAAAGAGGAAATGATGGGAAAATCTTTGTTTGTATGTTCTGGACTCTGGAGCTTCAATTCTTCAATCTTGAGTCTCTGTCTGACTGACTGCTGCTTTTGCTTTCTCTTTTTTTGATTTCACTTTGGAAGCTTTTTGTCTCACAATTACATCCCCATTATTATCCTATTTATTGCCTCATTTATCACCCTCCCCACCACATTCTTCTTTCTCTCAATTCACTTTCAAATTTTACATTCAAATTTTACTTTTAGCTACAGCTTAGAGTTTGTGCCCCTACCACAATATATCATCGGTTTTAAATCATCTTTACATATTCCGTTTTACAACTATAGGGAGAAATCTTAAAGTGTCAACGCAACGACAATGTGTCATCAATTATAAATCATCTTTAAAATAAACGGAAAATTATGTAACAGTCTCTTAGGATGTTGCCCTATATTCCCCTAATTTATCATCTAGCACGGAAAATGAAATAATAATCAAATCTTGTATGTTGTATAAAAAATTAATCAGACAAAAATTCTAATTTTATTTCAAATGATGTTAGGAAAAGGAAAAAGGCAAGGAATGGAGAGTGGGGACAAAGGTGGGAAGGTAGGGAGAGGGAGCTCCGGAACTCAAGAAAATAATAGTGAAAGTGAATAATTGGGTGTGTTTGTGGGGATGTCTTATAATATTTAAGGGTATGGGAATGGGAAAGTACACATGTATTGTCCCTTTAATCTTTATGGATAATTATTTTTACTCTTTTGTTGTTGACTGGATCACCAAACAACCATTTTTCTTCTTTTTTTTTTTCCTTACATTTTTAGGGATGATCCAAAAAATTCCTTCCTTAATCTCACGCCTTCCCTTCTTCTCTACCTTTTTAGGATCCCAATAAATCACTCTATTGCCTCTCATCTAATTAGAATGAACAAGCTAAGTAATCTCCAAGACCAAGATTCTTACTTTTATTTTGGGTTTACTCGTCAACTTATAGCGCCTTGTTAATTGTCATGTCTATAAGTCTATTAGGCTATTTCTATTTTTCATTTTAATTGCCAAAGAATATGCTGAGATGAGAATTACAAGTTAATGTTTGTCATATCCCATATGAAGTTGTAATTTGCTAAAGCTAAGATCTTACACTTAGGCATATGAATATATGATGCATGCATGATTGTTAATTATGATACTAAAAAAAATCAAAAAATTATAGTAAAAGAACGTACAATTATATGTGTGACATTTCCTTTATACTATATTGTATTGTATATTTGTATGTTCAATTGAGAGCAAAATGTTCATCACATACTCTGTTGGAGTTGTATTGCAAAGCGAAGAATGTCACTCTTGAGCTCGACCAGGCAAATTTTTTTTTTTTTTGACAAAACGATCAGGTATTTTTTTTTTTTTTTTTTTACAAAACGATCTGGCAAATTTGAATGGCTTTGGTCACATACAACTCTTTTTTTTTTTTTTTTTTTTTTTAATAATTAGAGAAACATATTGAGCTTAAAAAAAAAAATTATTCCTTAGGAATATGAATAGTTATTCTTGAAATATAATTCCACCTTTCCAATAGGGTGCTAGAAGGTTTGTGTTACCCTTGGAACAATTGTCACAAAATAACTCATATCAGTGGTGGCAAAATAAAGTTATAGGTAATCGTAAAACACATCTCAACTTAAATAAGATCTTGAAATGAGTGTTAAGCTTTTCAATAATCTTTATTAGTTTCAAAAAAAAAACCACTATATCAGTTTAAATAACATATGAGAAACTTTAGATAAGTTGAATTTCAATTTACCTAATAACATATGAGAAACTTTAGATAAGTTGAATTTCAATTTACCTATATAGACAACACTAGTCCTCAAAATTCTTACCTTGTTCTTTTGGACTATTTAAACTGAAATGATAAAACTGAATTGAACTAAAATGAATTAAACGATGAGAATCGGTCCTAAGATCTCTTGGAATCGAAAGGGATACTCTAACCACTTGAGTTATTCCTTACTCTCAACTAAGGAGTAAAATTAAATGAAATGTTGAAACCAACTAAAATAAAAATAAGTCCAAAAGAACGTAGTCTTAGGGTCTGTTCTAATAAACTGAAATCGACTGAATTGAACTGAACTGAGTTGAGCTAAGCTGAAATGAATATTTTAAAAGAGAAGGAAATTAAGAGTTGAGATGAACTGAATTGAAATGAAATAAAAGTATGAGAACGGACCTTTATTCTCACATTCTAAAGGGTTATGCAAAAAGGGTAATTTTGGAATACAAAAGAAGAAGAAAAAAAGAAAAGAAAAAAAAAGGATGTAGGGTCCTGGGCTCCTGGTTGAGTAATGAAGAATTGAGGATGGGTGAGTAACAGGATTGAATGAAGGAAAGCGTGCGCGATGTGGTACACAGACACACAGACACTACCGCAGTAGCTCTGTAGTCACTGTTATTTTCCTCAACATTCAACATTCAACATTCAACAATTCTTTGGATTTAAAAAACAATCAACAATTCGGCAATTATGCACGCTTCTTCTTCAATTGCCCTTTCTCTTTCTTCTCGGTATTATGCGTTTTCTTCTC
This sequence comes from Chenopodium album, assembly GCF_948465745.1. Classification (NCBI taxonomy): domain Eukaryota; kingdom Viridiplantae; phylum Streptophyta; class Magnoliopsida; order Caryophyllales; family Amaranthaceae; genus Chenopodium; species Chenopodium album. Next base: position 553,461 of record NC_137836.1, on the reverse strand, counting down.
TTTTCTATTTTGTTGTGTACTTCATCTAATTAGCCCTTTCTCTTCTTCATCTAATCTTGTTGCAGGGCTCCTGCTCTTAATCAATCTCAACAACTCTTCTTCTCTCATCTCAGTCTCAGTCTCAGTCCCAATCCCATTTATTATTATGGATTCTCTACTACAGGTTATTTCTCCAACTATTTGGTTGATTAATTTAACTTATTCAACTTATTGATTCTTCATCTCAAACTGCAGGAACCAAAAAGCTTAGATGTTGTACCCTCAAGCTCAAGGCTAGTTTTTGGGAATCCATTCGATCTGGGTATGTTCTTTTCCTTCTCAATTTCATTCTTTCTGAAGCCCTTTCAATTAGAAACACAGATTATAATGTACTGTAATGTTGAATGTTTGATCAGACTAACAAAGGATTAAATGAATTACTAGTTTTTATTTGGAGTAGGATATGTATATTGGATAGATAATAATGCATACACTAAGGTTGGTTTAAATGACGCGATGCGCGACAATAGAAGATGAGGGAGGCCCATGAAGAAAATCTATGTCCCTAGGTTCTACTATTGTGCTCTAAGACTCTTATGGAACCATATTATTGTTCCATTATTAGCTCTTTTTACCAGCTTCTTGCTCTTGGGTCTAGTGTTTGTTTTTAAAAAATGTTGAGTTTTTTTATTAATAAATAAAGAGGAAAGACCTTCTCTTAACACCTAATTAGATGAGAAACATCTGTGTTGTACAAACACTCAAGTAAGTGAGATCACTTTGGAATTACTCCAATTAAGGAAACCCTCATGCACATTTCCTTCTTAGATAATACTCCTCATCTACTACAATGTTTCTCCCTTTTCAACTTAATACTTTTACTAGTAGCATATACCCTAAAAGCACATTGATAACCATCCAAAATAACAAGATATTAGGAGCATATATGTTTTGTCAAATTGTTATATACACGCATAACATTTAGTTTTTGCATAAAATTGCAACTTTTAATGAACTCTTTCAGAAAGGTATTTCTTTAAACTATACCCCCCCCCCCCCTCCCCCAGCCCCCAAATAACAGTTTCATTTGCCTTTTGCTCACATTGTTAGAAAGGTGTATAATAGTGAGGCTTGGTTGGTTATAGGTGGATAGATAGGGGGGCTTAGTTGGTCAAATATGGATAGAAAAAGATGATAGTAGGGCTTTGTCGATTTTAAGTGAATAGATAAAGGTGAATTGAGACTTTTATATAAGGACATGATTTGTGGACGAAATGAGACTTCTATTTGGAGATGGACTGATGGAGGGAGTAAATTGTATTGCCGAGTGATTGGAGATGGTGTGATACCTACTCCCTTAATGCTTAAGTTATGTCTTCTTTAATGGAATCTGAATAGTAGATAACATGCTTGCTGTTACAGAATCTTGAAAAACGATACAACACAAGTTATTGAACCAACAATTCCTACTGAAGAAGAGGAGGAGCCTTTGCCTGAAGAATTTGTGCTTGCTGAAAAATCTCAAACAGATGGGTCTGTTGAACAAATAATCTTTTCTTCTGGTGGAGATGTTGATTTGTATGACCTACAGGCATTATGTGATAAGGTGATTGTGGGGCTTTTCTTAAAAATTTCCAAGAGGGATGGATTATAGCTAAACACAAAAGAAAAGTAGTCATTGTCAGGGAGTGAGTATGTTTTGTCTGGCTACCATTAAACTATCTATTGATTATATTCACTGCTTGACCGTACTCTATCACCTCGACAGGTAGGTTGGCCCCGTAGGCCACTCTCAAAACTTGGTGCAGCTTTGAAAAATAGTTACATGGTTGCCACACTGCATTCTGTTCGTAAATCACCTGATGCAGGTAATTTGTAGATGCATCTCAAATTTCTAACAATGTGACCCTGCCTAAAGTTGGCTATATATTGGGTGGAGATTGTGCATAATTCCCCCAATACCCTTACTCTATCCCACTTCTTTGTATAAGTAAATGATGGACATCTTATTCTATTGTGCAAAGTTATCTAACAGAAGGTGATGACTACAAGACGCTCATTGGAATGGCTCGTGCTACATCTGATCATGCCTTCAATGCTACAATTTGGGATGTTCTTGTTGATCCATCTTACCAGGTTATCTTTTAACTGGAGATTAATTGAGATTTATTTATTAATGTGGTTATCTGCATACATTTAAAAACAAGGATCCCACAAGATTGGAGGAAGAGCACCTTGGTCCCGGTTTATAAAAACAAAGGAGACGCTCAAGATTGTTCTAACTATCGAGGAATTAAGCTTATGAGCCATACTATGAAGTTGTGGGAAAGGGTGATTGAACAAAGGTTGAGGGCATGCACAAGCATTTCAGATAACCAATTTGGTTTTATGCCTGGGAGATCTACTATGGAGGCAATCCATTTGATAAGACAAATGATGGAGTTTTATAGGGTAAAGAAGAAAGATCTTCATATGGTCTTTATTGATTTAGAGAAGGCATATGACAAGGTGCCAAGAGAGATACTTTGGTGGGCAATGTTGAAGAAAGGTATCCCACGAAGGTATGTAGACCTAGTTAAGGATATGTATCGGGATGTGTCAACAAATGTGAGGACATGCGGAGGGTTGACAAAAGATTTCCCTATTACAATCGGATTGCATCAAGGGTCTGCATTAAGCCCTTTTCTTTTTGCAACGGTTCTAGATGAATTAACTAGACCAATTCAAGATGAGGTTCCATGGTGTATGCTGTTCGCAGATGATATCGTTTTGGTGGATGAGACTAAGGATGGGGTTAATGTCAAGTTGGAGCAATGGAGGCAAAGGTTGGAATCTAGAGGGTTTAAGCTAAGTCGGAGTAAGACTGAATATTTGGTATGTCGTTTTGGCACTCAGAGGGGGACAAGCAATGAAGTGGTGAGTTTGGATGGAAAGGATTTGACCATGAGTGAATGTTTTAAGTACCTAGGGTCGATCATCCAGAAGAATGGTGACATTGATCAAGACGTGACCCACAGGATTAAGTCAGGGTGGCTTAAATGGAGAGCGGCCACGGGAGTGTTATGCGACCGCAGCATTCCCTTAAAGTTGAAGGGAAAATTCTACAGGACTGCCATAAGACCAGTGTTGCTCTATGGTACAGAATGTTGGGCTTCTAAGAAAGAGCATATTAAAAAGATGGAGGTTACGGAAATGCGCATGTTAAGGTGGATGTGTGGAAACACTTTAAGAGATAGAATCAGAAATGAGGTTATTCGCAAGAAAGTAGGTGTGGCGGGCATTGTAGATAAATTAAGGGAAAATCGTCTGCGTTGGTTTGGACATGTAAGACGGAGACCCGAGGGTGCACCGGTGCGAAGAGTGGAAGAGTGGGACCATGGAGGGATTAAACGAGGAAGAGGGAGACCAAAGATGACTTGGTTGGAAGGAGTGAGGAAGGATATGAAGTGCATGGATTTACGTGAGGATGAAGTTTTGGATCGTAAGGGATGGAGGAGAAAGATTTATGTTGATGACTACACGGAATAATCAAATTTGGTTCATGTTAGCCGACCCCACTTTTGGGATTAAGGCTTTGATTGATTGATTGATTGCATACATTTAGACTACTATGGGAAAGGTTGAGTTGGAAGGGTGTTCAATTTTCAAATTTTAGTGAAGCTAGGTGCTTTCTGATTATCTATAACATATTGATCACCAACAACAAGGGGAGAATTTTGTAGATAACAAATGTTTCTGACTTGACTAGCTACATCACAGGTTATCTCTGTAAAATTCTCAAGCTATATACTATATGTGTAACCAAATCATCAAGAGGATGAAGCTGTGCATAGTTTGCTAACATATCCCTCTCCCGTCTTATATGACTAAAAGAGCAAAACTGTGAATGTAAGCAATTTTGTACAAGCTGTATCAAACTTGAATACAAGTCAACTGCCATGGTTAACTTCTTGAGTTCTGGCGTTCTGCAAAATTCATCTTTGACTATTGTTTGCTCAAACATTTTTTTTTTTTTGTTTGAAAAAAATTCTGTAGGTGACCTAAACTAAACTTGTTGATCTTAGGTTGCAATTTTCCAACTAGTCAATTAAAATTTATACTTCGTAGTTATATATTGTTATCAAAATTAAGATAAAATTTGAACATTTGACTAGGGAAATTCACTACGATTTTATTTTGGATTAAGCATGTATTTGCAGAACATAGAAGTAGGATCATGCATAGCTTGTGCAATAAAGTTTGTGCCTTTTTTTTTTAATTTTTTTTTTTTATTTATTATTGTATTTTATAGTATGCTACTGAATTAGTTGTTTGTGTTACTGGAGTATAGCTTGTCTTGCCATTTGCATATGAGGTCCTCAGAGAAGTCTCAGAATGTCAGCCTAGGTTTATGCATGCGATTTATCTGGACATTTAGCTTTGCTGCAAGTTAGTGCTCTAATATGTGCAAGATTCTGAGTGACCAGGTCTATGTTTTTACTTATCACTTTATCAGATCATGCATTTTCATTGCAAAAACCTTAATCTCTTTATCTGTAAGGCTGGGGTGGGGTGGGTATCGTTATCAAATAGCACTTGAGTTTCCTTGAGCCTGAACCAGTTTGCATAACCTTCCTTGATGTGTGGCGGACGAATTTGTTGTGCCACTGCTTGTTTGTGTGTGTGTGTGTGTGTGTTTCCTGACGGAAGCTGGACACTGTATATTAGGTGCATAACAGTACACCATCTGGTTCTGATGTAGGGTCAAGGGCTTGGAAAGGCTCTTGTGGAGAAGATGATAAGGGCTCTGTTACAGAGGGATATTGGCAACATTTCTCTCTTTGCAGATAGTAAAGGTAAGATTTTTATTACACAAACACTGAAAAGATATGCATTTACTATCCACAATGACAAGCTAAGCGTCTATGAAAGTGGTTTCACATGAAGATGTCGTGTGAAACAAGGATAATTTGTTCTTCCCTCTTTCAAGTCTTCTTCGGAAAATTGTTCGTGTTGTATGCTTGTATCTGACTTATTTTCAGCGAAATAAACGAATTCTGACATTGACATATATATGTTCATTGCAGTTGTTGACTTCTATCAAAATTTAGGATTTGAACCAGATCCAGAGGGAATCAAGGGAATGTTCTGGCACCCCGAGTAAAAGTTCATGGAAGATGAAGGTGAAATGTGAGACAATGAGCACTTTGCTGAACTAGGTTGTGGTAGTAATCGATGTGTAAAAATGTTCTGTTCTTCATTGGTGTCAAGTTTTGGTTATGGTTCTGTACGAGATTACAAATGTGTATATCAAAGAAAGTTCCAGGACTAACTTCATGTATGCAACAAGCAGCCCATAGGCCATAGTATGCATTTGGTTGGGGCAATTGGGCTGCGGATAAAACTGAGAAACGTGACCACATTGAACCTACAATTAGGATCACGCAATAACCTCCCACATTACATCAACGCCATTTTTTAAGACTTCAAACACCAACTTTAATACGGAGTTTTTTTAATTTTTTACCCCAAGTACACTAATTTTTTTGTTTGAAGTCGTACAATATTTAATATTGACAATTAATGAAAACAATTTAACAAATCCAAACAAGAACTAAAATAAAAAAAAATGGAGAAAATTTAAAAATCCAAATACATAAATATAGCAATTTGACAAATTTTTTTTCTTCATTGTCTCATACTCCCTCCGTGTTTTTTTAAGTGTTATACTAACTAAATTCGGTCGCGTTTTAATAAGTGTTACACTACCTTTTTTGACAAAAAGCTACATTAAAATATTATATCTTTCAACTCATGGTCCTCACCTAAACCCACTACTACTTTTTTTTTTTTTTTAATTATTATTATTATTATTATATCTCTCCTCTCACATTCATTACTTGGGGTTAACAACTATTTAACCGCACTATCTTTCTTTTACAATTTTTTAATATTCCAATTACCCCACATACCTTTTATTTTATTTAAGTTAATTAAATTACCTAAAACTATGTGCGGGTCAAACTGTAACACTTATAAAAACACGGAGGGAGAATAAATGTTTGAGTGGGTGTATCGTTGTTTTGTAATTTTGGGATGAAGAGAATTCTTGAGATAATTTCATTATCTTGAATGGTTGAATTCCAACAATCAATATCAATTGTAGTCCCTCTTCTAAATAACTCTTGGCCTATAATTGTTTGCATTAGCTATTTTATCTAACATGTTGTAATTAGCTTTTTGTAATTAGTAAGCACTCTTCTAGTCTCTTTTTTGGCACCATGAGCCCCACTTTTTGTGATAGTTTTGAGTCATATGGTACTAACAAAAGGGGACAAAGACTGAAATGGTTGTCTTTATTGACTTATTACGTTTAATAACACTGTTTTAAATAGCTCTTTATCAAATACCAAGAAAACGCTAAAAGTCAAATAAAGTTTTTCGTTGATTATATATTTACAAAAAAAAAAAAAAAAAAAAAAAAAAAAAAAAAAAAAAAAAAAAAACTATTGTGTTTAGAGATCTATAAGAAGAGATTATGATGAGTAAAGTAATTAAATGCAACACACCGTAATAAAGATATTCACTCCATAGTAGGAGTATGAGCTAGGTGTAACAATTTGTTATTTCTTTGTAAAATAGGGTTTATCATTCTTTAACTTTTGGGAAAAAATAAATAAAAAAAATAAATAAAAAGAAAGAAACATCTGTGATGATGATGGTATCTCGAGGAAAGGGGTAGAATTTTTGGTTTAATGTTCTTCAATCTTTGATCTTCCAATCTGAATTACAGTATTATCTCATCTTGTTTTTAATTGATTCTTATGGAACCCCCCGCTACTTTCAAGGTACAATTTGTTCTGTAATTTCTTTGAATAATTTACATCTTCTTGCTTTTGATTCATTCATTCATAGTCTCCAGTGATTCTAAGTTTTTGGTTTTCTTTTAATCTATCTATCGTTTGCAGTTCACCTTCTTGATATGCTATTGTTCACTTATGATAATCAGAAATTAATAAACTTGTAATTTTGACTCACTATGATCAATTGCATGAATTGACAATTCTGGGTCTCAGGTTCCTGCAAATGTGAATGTTGATGACCAACTCAAAGATTTCAAAAATCATGTGAATCAGGTTTCTTTTCAAGTTGACAAGGTTAATTCTTTTATTTACTAATAAATATTCTATTCATTTTGCTTTGTCTAATTTCCGCTTCATTATCATTCCATTAATTCTTTCATGTCATTAATTGTAGGCATTTGATCACGAATCTTACTTGTTAAATTCTGTATATTTTGTTTGATATTCAACTTTATTTATTATTATTTTTTTTTAATATGTGTAATTACAATATTTGCTTGCAATATGCTTTTAAAATAACACTGAAATTACTTGCAGCTAGAGCAAAAAATAAATGAGATTGAACAATTCTACTCCAACAACAGTAAAAAGCAAATTATAGACTCTAGAAACAATCTATCAAGGGATTATAAAGATAAAGGGAGACATGTTACGACTAGGCTAAATCATCCCGATTCCAAAGCTAAGAGAATGCAGGACCTCATCAGGCAATTTGGTGTTATTTTGAATCAGGTATCATGCTTAATGTCCACCATCATCATGTGAATAACCGAGCTCCCTTTTTTTATTGCGTCTTTAGATTGGTATTGTGAAAGTTCTAATATTATCTGTTCAATTAATGCTCCATTTAGGTCTTTGTAATAAACTGGATTTTGATTTAGTATTCTCTTTTATGTAAAGGCTTGATATGCATGCTGTGATTCAGCTGCTAGAAAATTCATTCGCCGTTTTGTTTATTTGTTTTACATTCGGAGAAACATAAGAATAAGTAAATCATACACTGTATTTAATTTTCCATTAGTGTGCTTGTCTACTTATGCTACCAACCCCAGTTAACTTTCAGCCTCAAAATCTGCAGGGATACTTGTGCTTTAGTTCTTTTCTACTATGTAAATTCTATTGCAGATAAACCATACTCTAGTGGCATTTCTTGCTGTTAAACCTTTTCACTTGCACATGCTTGCAAACTATTGTATTATATACTAGTATATAGTTTTCTACCTCACGGATCCTTTGTTTTTCTTTCCAGATTACTCAAAAGAAAGATGTATGCTCTTCTCTGGATTCTGTAGATGTGAATGATCTAGGTTTACATGATTCCTCTGAGGTATAGAACTGGAAATTGGATTCCTGACATTTCTGTTTTTTTGCTAAATATCTTAGACAAGTTGTATAGAAATACTTAATTTGAAGGACAGGTCCTGACTTACCAGTGTCTGTTCATGTCATTTCCTTTTTTAGTCAGTTATTGGAAAGCCCAGGGATTTCAACTCTATAAAGAAGCGAATGGAAGATAAGGGTGATAATGGCTACAAGCATGTTCGAGAGATTTACGCTGATGTGAGGTGGGTTTTGAAGAATGCTATGAAATGTAATGATGAAAGGAGTGATGCTCATGTGACAGCCAAAACTCTACTGGCAAAATTTGAGGGAAAGTGGCTCGTACTTTTGCCAAAAATCATGCAAGAGGTAAAGTTGTAGCTTCATGTTTGAGTTACCACTTGCTTCATTTACAGCCCATTAACTTTTTTTAAGCTGTTACGTATAATCATTTTAATCGGTGTATGTTTCCAATTGATTGATTGATATATGTTTCCGATTTTGCTTGTACAGGAAGAAAGAACAGATGAAGAGGCAGGTTTGAAACAGACTTATCATGCTCAGATGGCAAAGGACGTAAGCTGTGAGGTGGGAAGCTCTTGTAGTTATCTCACTTACATGCATGTATTTGTTCACCAGACTCAAATTTTCATAATTAATGTGCTGCATTTTGCTCTTTTTCCCATTTTCTGTGTGTGCAGCTTTACAAGGTTGATAAGCGCCTAAATGAACTTAGAGAACTCATGCTCCAAAGGTGCAGGTCAGTCAATTTATGAACCTGTACTATGTGGTGGTTTAGTCCTGTACTCTCATTTGTTCAGCCATGGTTGTCCCTTCCCTCTCACGTGTGGCATAAATTTCACGTGTTTGCATCAGTGAAGAGTTGGTTATGTTCTGTTTGATTTCCTTATTTGGATTGATATGTTAACGATGAGAACATGGAATTTCAGGAGAATGTCAACAATGCAGAAAAGAGAACTTGGAAGAGCTCTGACAAAGCTATCTGCGGATGATTTAACAAAAGCTTTGGAGATTGTTGCTCAGGGAAATCCGTCCTTCCAAGTAACAGAAGAAGAGGTGGACCTCGACATAGATGCTCAGGTAATTGACAATGATTCATGGGGAGAATAAGGGCAATGTATCTCTCTAAATGGATAGTTTTCATGGAATTGATGGTGATGTTTGATTGGCACTTTGCAGAGTGAATCCACCTTACGGAGGTTGAAGTATTTTGTTGTAGAGAGATTGAAAGCTAAAGCTGAAGATGAAGCCAAACAATTAACTAACATTGGTGGTGACAAAAATGAGCGGGGAAATGGTAAGACTCTTGTGAACAAATCCAAGGCTTTGAAGTCGGACTTGAAGAGAAAAGCAGAGAATAAGGATGCCCCTGCAAAGAAAAAGACCAGAAAGGTCGGGTCAATTTTGTAATATGGATTAGTAAGTTAAGTTGCATATTCTCATAAGATGTGGTTTGATCTGACAGTGCAAGGAAAGGCACATCTCTTTTGTTCCTTACCCCTTTTGGCTATTAGTAAAAAATGGTAGGTATATCATCAGATCAGTATTGAGCAACGTTTGTAAAGAGGTAGAATATGAACTTATATAGTATACATATATATAGCGAGTATATATTTTGAGCTACTGGCGGTATCTGTGTATGTGTTTCTTCCGAATTGTTTATCACTAATATCGTCGTTTGTGAGCTGGGTTTGCTCTGGATCATAAAATTACAGTAGAGCTAGCTTAGTGGCTGATTAATGTTGAGCCAAATATTTTCTGTATATGATAATGACTTGATGAGAATGTTGGGTTGAGATAGAATCTTAGGGATTGACAACTGATGTTGGGTGTTACTGTAGATGCACCACCTCACTCATGTAGCACCATCCTCTGTAGTATTTATGACTACAGATAAATATCCTACGGAGTACTAGATACATTGATGTTAGATGTTGATTGTTGATGTATGTACGGCTGTTCCCACTTATCGGTTCATAACCAACTTCTCCTTTCGTCCCAAATCAGATGTCGTGTTCTGACTTACATGGTCTTCAAGACATAAGTTTAATAACTTTGCTGGGAAAATCTAGCTTTGTTTTTCCCAGAGAGTATATATATTAAAAAGGTGGCGTTCATAAGTGGCGGCTGAATTGGGTTGTACGGAAAAGGACAAAATGCATGCATGGGCAACTGGCAGAAGGGTCAGTAATGATTAATAAATTGAGTATTAAATAAAAAGGAGAAAAATTAATTATATTTATTTGACTCTGTGACTGATTGTAAGAACCTTACCTGCAGGTAGTGTTGTTATGTAAGTAGCTAGGAAGAAGCAAGAAATGAATGTCGCCATCTTATCTTGGATTTACTTATTAATACAAAATTAATATTGGTATCAACTACTCTTATCTTTTTATTACTTAATTATAGTTTGTGAGTGTATTAGTTTTATACTATTACTTGTTTCGGAAAGCAAACGATGCTTCTGGGATTTCATTTTTACTTTCTCTTTCACCACCTAATCTCATCAACCCATCATCTCTCTCTTCATTTTTTGATTCAAATATTAATTGGTCGTATGTATAATATTTATACTAGTATTCATGAGATACAGTAGAAAGTTCAACTTAAATTGAACGCGTCAGCTTCAGATATTGATTTTGGGACTCACATATATATATCAGATATTGATTGGGACAAGGACAGGGACAGGGACAGGGACAGTGAGCTTTGAAAATTCAAGCCAAGGATGACTCTTCCTTGCATTGCTTTTCTATCTGTGTGTTTCTCTAAAACTTAGTCTGTTGCTGTAAAAGAAATTTCAGATATTTTCTGATTCAGAACCCTTTTCTTGTGAAATTTTATTGCTCGGAATGAGACTTGCGATTCAATTCTTCGTCATATTGTGTATTTTCAATCCAATTTATGCCTCTGCACAATCTACTCATCCTCATGAAGGTACCGTTTTTCTTTCTGTCTTTATTCCATTATTATTATAATCAGAGTGATGTATTAACATTTGCTTCTGTAATGTAACCCATGCAGTTGCGGCCTTAATGTCGATCAAAAGCAAACTGATTGATCCTATGAAACACCTTGTTAACTGGAAAAAGGGAGATCCCTGTACTTCTCACTGGAATGGTGTTTTATGCTTCCGTAAACTTCAGCCAGATGGATTTTTTCATGTCCAAGAGATGTATGTAATTCATTAATTTGATTCCTTGTATCTATCTTACTTATAATAAATCCTTTCTGTGCTAAGACTGATAAAATAATGCTTGCAGTCAACTACTGAACATGAATCTCTCAGGAATCTTGGCACCTGAAGTTGGCAACTTCACTCATATGCAGATACTGTGAGTCTGCGACTAATTTTATTCAACAATTATATATTGACTACTTTTAAGTTAATCTCTTACTTACACGGTCTTTTGTTTTCAATCAATTAAGAGATCTCATGTGGAATAAATTAACTGGCACCATTCCTAAGGAGATAGGAAATCTCTCATCTTTGACACATTTGTAAGTTCTAAACCTTAATTATAGTTTCTCATAAAGCTCTCATAAAACCCAACTTACTTTGTTAAAGAGTGACTTTTAAGTGTTTCGGGGTGACTAAAATTGTTGTATACAAGATAATTGTTAAATACCAAGTATTTTCCATACTAATGTAATGTATTATTTCTGTGATTCAGGCTTTTGAATGGAAACCAATTTTCAGGTTCTGTTCCTGGTGAACTTGGCTTTCTGGTAAATCTAGACAGACTCCAACTAGATGAAAATAATTTATCTGGCGCAGTGCCCAAGTCCTTAGCCAACATGGTCAATGCTAAACACTTGTGAGTTGAACTTTCAGCTTTATACTTGACACTAATTGAATTTTCCTTTATGGTTATATTGTTAACTATTAAATCTTCTGATCACATTTGTATTTGCAGCCATTTGAACAATAACTCATTTAGCGGCCACCTTCCTCCTGAGTTTTCCCAATTACCAAAAATTGCTCACTTGTGAGTAGATATCAGTAATACTTGTAAAATCAAAGGTTTTACTGTTTTTTTAATATCTATATATTACTATATTAAAAGATCGCAAATCATTAAAGTTATGCAATGACCTTTTTGCAGGTTGTTGGATAACAATAACTTGTCTGGAAACCTCCCTCCTGAGTACTCAGCTTTAGCACATCTGGAGATACTGTATGTTATCCCTGCACTAAGCCACTGATACTATTTATAGTTGCTTTTTTTTTTTTTTCTTTTCTTGTGCTGTCTTTGTAACTAGTTGTTGGTTATTTGGGACAGTATCCTCAAACTTCTTATAAATGCAACTGAAATTTCATGTGCATGTTTAATAATAGACAAGGACATCACTGGTTTCCATCTAATGATCAAATGTCTAATGTGTAAGGCTATGGACCTTGAGCCACTGTATCCTCAAGATCTGTCATCTTAATTAAATGGCTAAATGGAATACATTTCCTAATACAGTGCTCCTCATGAAGTTCTTATCACCATTTTTTTTGTTGGGTGTACTTTGGACTCTCTTTTGAGCTCTGCTGACAGTGCTTTCCCTTTTCAACTTTGTGATACCACCTATTCTAGAATGTCATTTAACTTCTGACACTTTGACAAATATCCATGACTATTTTAACTAATTATTTTTTATTTTGATACCATGAAGATTTGTGCATCTCATTTAAGTTCATGCAACCATGATTAAGCTGCTGTTATTATTTATGTTATTATCAGAAGGCTGTTAAGAGATCAATGAAGTCTTAGTATTTGTTAATGACCTCACTTTCTGTTCTCTTTAGTGTACAAATGCGACCTATATGATCACTAAAGTCTGTTTTTCCAATTACCATTTGCAGCCAACTCGACAATAATCATTTTGATGGTGCTGAGATTCCAAAATCATATCAAAATCTGTCCAGATTGGTAAAGTTGTAAGTGCTTTTCAGCTTTGACACACACAGTATGATGTTTTCTCATCAACAATGCTTAAGTTGAAATATGTATTCTCTCTTTATGTTGTGCTGGTTGTTGTGGGAATATCAGCGAAAAGTTCAGCAACCCTCACTAGATAAAAATTGTTAATATTTCTATTGACTTTGTTGTGCAGCTGTGTGGAAGGTTTAAGTGGATTGTAATTAGCTAATGCCTTAAATCTACGCCACAGCAATCTAGGGTCAAATTGTTGATATTTCTATTGACTTTTTGCTTATTAAGTCTTCAATGATCCTACACATAAAATCCTGTATGAGGCTCCATCCTATGGCAAAGGGTGGAGAAACCCACAAGACTTACATGTTAGTAAATTTTTTATTCCGCTTAACAAAGATTTAGCACATTAGAGAAATTTCACCTATATTTGGCTTTCATCAAAGTTCTAACACATTAATAGTGCTTAAAATTAAAGTAGAAGAGAATCAAGAGATGAACCAACCATCTGCATTTTACTTTAAGAGCTTGACTCTAGAAATTTGTTATATTTATTGATCAACAGAAGTCTGAGAAACTGTAGCTTGGGTGGAGCAATTCCTGATCTTAGCCGGATGCCATATCTTAGCTTTATGTAAGTTCCGGCTTGGTTCTTCTGCTTTGCTTATTCTTTCAACACTCAATGTGGTCTTTTACATGTACATTGACCTTTTTTTCTTAACTTGTTTCACTATCTGAATTATAGAGATTTGAGTTGGAACAAGTTAACGGGACCAATTCCTTCAAACAAGCTATCAGACAATGTCACTACAATGTATGTAGATTATCAATTTAATGTATTATTAAAACACTACTCAATTGTTTCTCAGGAACACGCGTTAATTACTTTCTTGTTCTATCTACAGTAATTTATCGCATAACAACCTGAACGGATCAATTCCAGAAAGTTTCTCCCTTCTTCCAGATCTCCAGATGTTGTGAGTTTTTATTTTTTTAATGTACTTCCATGGGCTACTGTCTGAATGAGGAAATACTATCTGATGACTTATATATTTCTGCTATGTACTCTGCCTTTTAGAGATATTTGATTATAAATCAGGTACAGTGCTTTATACCTGAAAGGCTGAAAGTATAATTTATTTTCACAGGTGGCTTTTAAACAATTCTATCAATGGCTCCATCCCTACTGGCATTTGGCACAACAAGTCCTTCAATGCTACTGCTAGACTCTCTGTGTATGACCTCGACTGTAGATTTGAAATGCATTACATAAGCCTGAATCCCACCTTCACATGTATTTACTGTCTATATAGATGAATGATACTCATAATTCTCTAATACCTTTTGAATTGCAGTGATCTTCGATACAATTTGCTCTCCAACATTTCTGGAGATCTAGATCCTCCACAGAATGTGACCTTAAGGTGTGTGCATTTTGTCTTGATAAATTTCAATTGTTATGGTCTGTAGATTAGTAGAATATAATGGCATATGTAGAGTCATTTTCTGTTTTGCAAATTGCTTGAACATGTAAATTGTGTTCTGATTCTCATTTCAGCTTAAGGCTTTAAGAAAATAGCTAGGCTGTGTTTGATTTACTTTGAATCTTTTATATGAGTTTTTATAATAATGCATCTGCACTACCAACTAACAAGTATGTGTTTTTCTTCATACACTTTCATTACCTCTAATTACCACCCTGGATGTGTGGATATGAGTGTTGATTAAAATAAATAAAGCAAAATACTAGTCTGGTAATGAAGATATGTTACCAGTTCTGTCAAACACTCAAACCATTTCATCAACTCTGAGCTAAATATAATTTCTTGCCTTCTCTGCCCCAATTAAATACATGGAAACACTCAGTTTTAATTATTATGTGGGTTTCTCTCCAGGCTTCGGGGAAATCCTGTGTGCAATCGTGCAAACATACAGAACATACACCTTTTCTGTGATTCTGATGATGGTGGAAACGGAACATATGATGGCCGAACAACTCCGACAGCTTGCTATAACACGTGCCCTGTTGAACAATATTTTGAACCCGTTCCAGAAGCTCCAGAGTGCTTTTGTGCAGCTCCTATCAGGATAGGATACAGATTAAAGAGTCCAAGTTTTACTTATTTTCCTCCTTACAAATTTTCTTTTGAGTCTTACATCACCCACAACTTGAAAATGCACCACTATCAGCTTTTAATTGATTCATATGCATGGGAAGAGGGGCCTCGTCTGCGGATGTATTTGAAACTTTTCCCGGTTCTTGGCAATAATCATACTTTCAATGAAAGTGAGATTCACCATATTAGACATATTTACACAACATGGAATTTTTCTGGAAGTGATATATTTGGGCCATATGAGCTTCTGAACTTCACACTTTTGGGTCCTTACAGCTATGGTATGTACCCAAACTTTAATCAGTCGGAGGATTCAATTTATTTGTTATTTTAATATTCTCATTCACATCTTCAATCTGGATTGAATAGTCTTTGACAACTAAGGCTGTGAATTCTAGGATGACTTTCTGTCTCTAACTTTGACACTTTTTTGGATATTTTCTTGTAGTGAATCTTGAGACTGGTAAGAATGGCATTAGTAAGAGTGTTTTGGCTGCCATTATGGTAGGGTTGATTATGTGTGTTACAATTGCATCCGTTCTTGCCACAATTCTCATTATTAGAAGGAAAAGCAGAAGCCGGCAATTATCTAGAAAGAACATGTGTAAGTTCATTGTAGATTCCACTAGTAATCAATGTGAATGCTCCTTTATGGAAAATTGATACAATGCTCCTTTATGCTGCTAATATAGTAATTGATACAATGCAGCCTCAAAGATTTCCATGAAAATCGATGGTGTCAAAGAGTTTACCTTCCGAGAATTGTTACATGCCACCAATCATTTTAACAGCTCAGCTCAAGTTGGTCGAGGAGGATATGGAAAGGTTTATAAAGGCATTTTAGCCAATGGCGGTGCAGTTGTGGCTGTTAAACGAGCAGAGGATGGATCTCTGCAAGGAAAACATGAATTTCTTACAGAAATACAATTTTTATCAAGGTTACATCACTGTAATTTAGTTTCATTGGTTGGATACTGTAGTGAAGCTGGTGAACAAGTAAGTTTTCTTTTTCCTTTCAGTGTCCTTTATTTTCCCCTTGTCTAGTTGAAGTACTGAGGGATGTTGGGATTCTGAGTACATCCAGATAAACCATTGTTTCATTGGATGGATGAAAGAAGTTACTCAGGAATTCAAACAATTTCCATTTTTAGGTAGCTACTTTTAAGGAAGTTCACTTCACTCTGTATTATACCTGTCTAGTGTCAACCAAACAACTAGCAATTCTAACACACGCTCAATGCCTTTTGTGTCGGCATCCTTACTTCTGCAGTTTCACTCTTCCTCGAGTAATTCAGCCAATGAGCCGTTTTGAGCTATTCCTGAAACACTATTTTGGAACTTGAACTAGATCAGTAGTCCAACCAGTGAATTACTGAGCCTGACACTGTAACTAGTGAATTGCTGATCTTACTTTCTAATCAGCTCAAATCTTCAATCAGTCCTATATCTGTAACTGACCAACACTGGTAAACTGCTGTAAACAAAAGTTGTTTGCTTGGGAAAAAAATGTATAAAATTGATTTTTCTCTACATGCATCACCATTACATCAAACAATTTTATTTTTTTTTCTGTGTATGCCTCTTGGAAAAGAATCTCTATACGGATATACCTCCTAAGCTATCCTTTTGATTAAACATGCAGGTGCTTGTCTATGAGTATATGCCAAATGGCACTTTAAGGGACTGGCTTTCAGGTAAGAATATGACGCTTGAGCTTCTAGAAACTTTAGTTTGCTGTGCCCATAGTTAGACAATTTGCGGAAGTTATTCTGTCTCTAATTTCATCTGTCAGATTATATAATGCATAAAATTTGCAAAATAATTACTGAATCCTATATGTTTGATGTTCATAGATAACTTTGTGTTGTAATTCTGAGCTGAATGTCTATAAGCTGCTTCTATTGGGACAGGTAAAAGTGAGAGGACCCTCAACTTTGTCATGAGGTTACGGATTGCATTAGGAGCAGCCAGGGGCGTTCTTTACTTGCATACAGAAGCAAACCCACCAATATTTCACAGGGATATTAAAGCCAGTAACATACTTCTGGATGCCAATCTTACTACCAAAGTTGCTGATTTTGGACTATCACATCTGGCTCCTGTAATGGATGATGAAGGCAGTGTACCTCATCATATATCCACTATCGTAAAGGGAACACCTGTAAGTGAATTTCAGTTAATATTGTTATCTTTTTTAGTGTGGCATGTTTGGAGATGTTTTTGTAATCTAGTATGTATGTGGGACTTTTGTAGCCTACTCAGCTTGTATAAATATGATATTGCTGGGGATGTAGTTGAATTTGTCGCTCTTAAACAGAGGGGAATTGAAACTTGGTTGATCTTAGCATTGCATCACTTGTTGCTTTACTTGGCTATATCATACTGTGTTAGAACCTCGCCTAGGGCCTTCAATTTATCTCCCTTTTTTTTCAGAAATTTGCAACAAAAATTTACAGTACTTATTCATCAAATAGGTGTGCCAGAAACCATAGTCAACTTTCAAAACTGCTCTTACTGGTTTCTAATTGTTGTTTGTTCTCTATTTATGTTTTTGGAAATGGGGGAACTAAATGTAAACCAACATTCTCTAGATACAATACAGCTTAAGAATTAGAAACAAAATACACCTTGTCTTTGAACTAGGAAGTCATGCTCATTGAATTGATGAGATTGCCCTGTATGTATGCAAAAATTGCTTGTTTCCAGCATATAATTGGCAGTTGCTGCAAGGTAAAAATAAATAAATAAGTAAATAAAACGTAGGAGTCGGTAAGATGATAACAGGGGGGATGGTGGAAAGTGGTGTAGAACAGAACTCTGAATTAATCAATTTTGTTGCTGCTAATATATTCTGAATGCTGAATATTTCTTATTATTGCATATGTAGGGATACCTTGACCCAGAATACTTCTTGACCCATCAACTGACAGATAAAAGCGATGTGTACAGCCTGGGAGTTGTATTTCTGGAGCTTCTCACAGGAGTACCACCAATATCACATGGAAAAAATCTTGTCCGTGAGGTAATTTCACCCTTGTATTATGATGCATGTTATTCCTCTAATGGGCTCATTCATTTTTTTTAGCATGTTTATGCTTTACATTATTCTCCCTGCAAACTTGAATGTTTTAGTGTACTGCTCCATAGTAAGTTATTGATTTTATCACAGTATGATCAATTGTATATAAAGAAAGTATAAGTTTCTGATAAATATTTATTGGACATAGGTTAATGCAGCACAGAAGTCAGGGTCTTTATTTGACATTATTGACAGCAAAATGGGAGACTATCCTTCTGAATGTGTAGAAAGATTTATAGCGTTGGCTTTGAGGTGTTGTCAAGATAAGCCAGAGATGAGACCTTCCATGTTGGATGTGGTGAGGGAGCTCGAAAATTTACTCCAACTGGTTCCTGACAGTATGATCATGTCCAATACCTCCTCTTTGCAATTCCGCAGCTCTTCTTCCACCACAACCACGTCCTTGACCAATGTCTCCAAATTTGCGAGAATGTCCTCTGATTTATCAGGCAGTGATCTTACTACCACGGTTCTGCCCACCATTACACCACGCTAGTTTTGTGGACTTGTGTACTAACATGGAATTATTGGCACTGTTTTCTATTCCTTTTTTTTTTTTTTTTGTCTTTTAGAAGTTGATTCATTTAGAATAGATGGTGCCATTCTTGTACACAGTAATTAGGAATGATGTATAGAAGAAGAAACAATAAACAAAGGTTAGAGAAAGTAGAACATAATGAATATTCATGGCCTTTTTGGGGGGGGGGGGGGGGGGGGGGGGGGGGGGGTGAGGGGTTCCAATTGAACCATTTCTCCTAATTTATAGCGTACTACATTCATAATTCTACGTCTAAATTTGTGATGCGATTTTGTTCATGTCATCTATAGCCTATAGTTTGATGGCTAAAAATATAAGTTGAATATTGGCAGCATTAAGTAAATGCAACCCAATTTTATAGTTGACAAGATCCTTCAAACTTCAAAAATTAAGCATATGCATGCTTTTGTTTGTATACATGGTAAGCTTTAGTTGACCAATAATCACGTAAGGTTATGACTAGTAAAAATAAACACATACACACAAATGACACTGCTACTCTGTAGTACTGAGTTTGTAGGCTAGTGAGGAAGACTTGGCACAATTGATTAATTTTTATTGAACTCAATTGACTTGAATAGCTGGTGAAGCGATCAAATCTACCATGTCCCCTTACTTGCTATTCAATTCTTCACTTAAGGGGCATTTGGTTTATCTCATATAAAAATACATATCAAGTAGGGGTTTTCATTCGGTGTGTGGTGTGTATTGGATTTGGTCCAATCCAATTCCAATTTGGCTTTGAAAAATTCGAATTTACAAAATATAATTGATCTAGTCCGAATTAGATTTCAATAGTTTGATCCAATCCAAATTCATAATCAAAATAATGTTTCATTTATTTTGGGCCAAATATTTAGTTTTTTTGTAATAAATCAATTAAAAATAATGTACAATTTGGCCTATATGGGGATGTCAAAATACTTTAGCTAGGATAGCTCATTGTGTTTTCTATGTTATTCAATTCAAGTAGCTTATACAAAAATTTCAAAGTTCTAAATATTAGTTGGTTTGTTTGGTTTATTGGGATACAAACCCATTCAATACAATCTAATCCAATCCAAAAATCTAACTATTCAAAAATTTCGGTCAAATCTGATCCAAATTAGTAATGATGGAGTAGTTTTGGAATGTATTGGATTTCAATTTTTATCCAAATTATAGAAATCAAGTTTTTGCAATTGTATACTATTATCTCGTATCAAGTTTTGGGATTGTTTAGAAAATATAAAATACACTACTTAAATATTGATATTTGATAGTATGAAGTTGATATATGATAGGATTATAGGGCGTACGAGTAAAAAAAGAAAAGAACCGAAAGTGGTGAGCATAGAAATAAGTCCCAATTTCTGTCTTTTACCTCAGACATCAGTTGCTGGTTTTCTGGGTCTTTCAAATCCAACGTGCTATTTTATTTTCTTCGTTTTTCTTTTCTTTTTTGGATTAATTAAATAAGGAAGTTGAGCCTGTATTAAAATCATAATCATAATCATAATCATAATCATTATTAGTATTAATATTAATATTAAACTCTTATGGAGGATTGTGAATTCCCAAGGGGTTTATTCCTTTGAATGTACGCGTTAATTGACAAACCCCGCTTCTTCATCCCTTTCCCCTCTCTCTGGCTCTCCAACTTATTCTTTTTCTCAGGTGATTCTCATCATTCTTACGTATTTTTTCATACTTATTATTATCATTCTAATTCTAATTTGTGTTTAATTGCATCTCTTTTTATGTTATTTTGTTGGGGGTATTCAATTTTAAGATCTTCTTTTTCATATTTTAAAATTGTTATTCTGTCTTTATGACCTGGGGATTCTGGGTTGATCGCAGTTGATTTAGTATCAATTCTTAATATTAGGGTTCTAAAGATGATTGCTTTTAATTCAAGGCCCTAACTTTAATCAGCTGCATTATTTTTGTAATTTCAATTTGTACTTTAATCGGTTCATTTAGTAACAATTTGTTATAAAATGTGATTCTGATGGGTCCCTTTTGCTATTAGGTTTTTCAATTCATATGTCCAATATGATTGATCTTCAAGATGAGAGATTTCTTTAGTTTGTTGTTCATTATGGATGCCCAAAAACTCATTATATTGATTCAGCACTTTTTCCGCCTCATACCGGCATGAACTTGTGAATTCCGACCTTTATCTTTTGGAGGACTTGTGCCAGGATGAAGTCAATGTTTAAGCAGGTCCTCTTACTGTTTTTAATTTTCGCGGTCATCGGTGTTTGTGTCAAGGCAGAGTCTAGTAAGGTTGATAGTCAGAGGATAATAGTTGCGCCATTAAAGGAATTAAGAAATGATGTTACGGAAGGCACCGGTGCTAAAGATGTTTTTAGTTCAGAGACCACTTCTACCAATCCTAATGACGGGAAAGGTGGAAGCAGCAGAGTTTCTGTCACAACCGTTGCATTGTTTACGCTAGCAATGGCCGCTGCCAGTGGTTTTGGGGCTATTCCGTTCTTTTTTGTAGAGCTTGATCCCCGCTGGGAGGGTTTATGCAGTGGAATGGCTGCTGGAGTCATGTTAGCTGCAAGCTTTGACCTTATACAGGAAGGCCAGGAGTATGGTCATGGAAATTGGGTTGTCATTGGGATATTGTCTGGTGGAATTTTTATATCCCTCTGTAAGAAGGTGAGACCTTTCATTTCTCTGGTTAAAGTTCATTAGCCACTTGTTATTGTTATTTTAATGTTGTCATTACCTTCATGAATTGTACTCTTCTTTTTCCTGTCTAGCTTGTATCTGCATGAATTCTTTCATTACATGAGAAAAATAAATAAAAACAATCTGGTTTAAATTTTGCTTCTTTGTGGAGATATATCTTCAATATCTTTGTCGATTAACATGGTCTTTCTGAGAAACAGGAGAGGATTACAGTGTTGTTTAGTCACCAATCTTCTCTTTTTTAACTACTAACCTACTATATAAGAGATGTATACTGTTGGGATCAAGAAATTTATTTGTTCATTTGTGAGAATGATAAATTGGGGTAGGATGTAGTGAGGCCTTAAATGTTACCTGGATGATCCTGATAGAGGGAATTGATATTGGGCTGTGGTATTCTCACAATTCAGTTAAATACTTTCTTCGCCACATATCAAATGAAACCCAATGCTAAAATAATTGACATGAAAAATCATGGGAAGTAAAACCAGACAACATTTTCTAGGATGTGGGAATTATAGCACATAATTCTTTTGTTCAACCAAACAATCAGTGATACAATTATAATTCTTTGAGATTCCCCACAATTTGTGAAACATACTATTTACCACGGTATTTCCACTTTAGTTATCCCATACTATTTATTAATATAGCCTAGTCAACCCTACCATCCCTTGTTTTTCTTATGGAAGTAATAAGATAGCTCATAATGAATCCAATTCATAATGAATCCAATTTGAAATTCACTTACTGATGAGTGATTCTGGTATCTTGGAAGGCATACACCTAAAAATACTTGAATAGTAAAGAGATAATAGTGAACACTAAACTTTAGAGATTGCCTAGCAGAAGTTAGTGAGTTGACATTGAACCTCTTGATCTATATTATCATGATGAAGTTAGATCAGAGAATGGTATATGCACTCTTGAGGGTGTCAGCAGGCAGAGAGAGGATTGAGTTGTTACTTGTTATGGTGTTTTGAGCTAAACTAAAGTTAGCAAAGCAAAGTCACTTACATATCAAAATGTGGCATGCCTTCTAGGCTACTAGTGCTAGTTTCAAGTTTTCAACTGAAGACAAAAAACATTTTAAGCTATTGTTTTTACAAATTAGTAAAGGATTGCATTTGTACCTATTCATTAAAAAATAAAAAGGATTGTCATTTGTGAATGTGCATGATTATGACTGCTCTCTTTCCCTACCTTTTTGGAGTCCAAGAAAGGAGCTTGGGTTTTTTTTTTTTACCAAACATAGATGATTCAACTTTATATAAAAGTGAAACTAGATGGTCTTACTAATTATACTTTCTATTGCCTAGCATTTTGTGAAGTTTTCGCTTTAGGATTCAGGATGCAATATTTGGATTTAATAACGTGTTTGATGTCTTGTTGCTCTAATTGCTATAAATGTCTTTCATCCAGGTGCTTGATCAGTATGGTGAGGTAAGCATGCTGGACATAAAAGGTGCTGATGCAACAAAAGTTGTTCTTGTAATCGGTATTATGACTCTGCATGCTTTTGGGGAGGGTGCTGGTGTTGGCGTCTCGTTTGCTGGTTCTAGAGGGTTATCTCAGGGTCTTTTAGTGACCTTAGCTATTGCTGTTCACAATATACCTGAAGGATTGGCTGTAAGTATGATGCTTGCCTCAAGGGGGGTTTCTCCTCAAAATGCGATGTTATGGAGCGTGCTTACATCCTTGCCCCAGGTATATTAAGCTTTGTCTACAATTGTCCTTTAGTAAAAAAGAATTAGGATCTGTTGAGAATATGACATATATTGTTTGTTTGTTTTTTTAAAACCAGTTTAGGTATCTCTTGCTTCCCTTTTTACCCTTTCCCCTTTCTGCAATCCCTAAAAAAATCTTTTTGAGGTAAGGTATCAATGCCTGTTAGAATCCTTGTGCTCAGAGTGATTAATTCCTCATGGATTGTAAGGTATCAATGCCTGTCAGTGGAGCTGTAGAATCCTTGTGCTCAGAGTGATTAATTCCTCATGGATTATATAGAGCACAAAGTTGAGTAAATGACGGAGATATTGAAAATAATAGGTCAAGGGATGATATAGGAGTTATCCAGCAAAGTTAGAAAGAGGATTTGACAGCTCTATACAGCTCTATGATGTTGACTTGGATCGAGATTCAAGCACAAAGGATTGAGTGAAACGTTGCCTCATTGGGAAATTAGGTTTATACAACTTACTGCCCCTCAGCTTTTGCATTTGTTCATTTTTCAGATTGATCTATGATTTAAATGGGCTCGGTTCTGCTTTAAACAACTCCCAATGCAACCCATTTTCTTAAACCTATTGAATGAATTAAAGATTTTTGTTGCCTGTTGGTTGTGGTTTTTGTTAACCTATTAGGATTGCTTAGAGGATATGAGTTTAGGTGACGACAAAGTGTATTTCTTGTAGGAATGACAACTGCAAACTGATTTGTTTTTCCACCTGTCTGATTTGCAGCCCATTGTGGCAGTGCCAGCATTTATGTGTGCTGATGCATTTAACAAATTCTTACCTTTCTGTACGGGCTTTGCTGCTGGATGTATGATCTGGATGGTTATTGCAGAAGTTCTTCCAGATGCATTCAAGGTTTTGTCTTTTTGTTTTCATTACTTGGATTCCTGAATTTCAAGATAATTGTAGGGAATTGACTGTTTACTTGTCTTCTGATGTTTACAGGAAGCCTCATCATCTCAAGTGGCATCAGCAGCTACACTCTCGGTGGCATTTATGGAAGCACTGGGCTATGTCTTTCAAAATTTCAGTAATAATTACAAGTGAGCACTTTCAGCCACTTTATATCTTTTCACAAGTTTTTGAAGCTTTTGCTGTATCTTTCATGTCTGCCCTAAGGAGAATATTGTGAAGTTGTTAAGTACTCTCTCCGTTTTTTTTTTTTTTTTTTTTTTTTTTAATATGCTAGATTTACTATTTTGCCCTTTTTTTTATAAGCTGGAGTTCCATTTTTGGAAATCTCTTACAATTTAACAATATATCTTTACCCGATAATGTCCTCGTTCTTTCTTACTTTATCATTTCTCACTCCTCCAATGGTCTCCACTCCCTCTCACTCCACTTAACTTTTCAATAAAATAATAACCTTATCTACCCCACTAACATCTTATTTTATTAAACCTCATAAAACTCCGCGCAAACTCATCTCTAGCCTATAAAAAAACAGGGGGGGGTATTTTTTTACCAAGCATATATGTTGAACTTTGCACACTAGGATTCATAAGTTGGTTGTATTTTGTGTGTTCTTGCAGATCAGAAGATGTCTCTGGGTTTGTCATCTCATTACTTTTTGGTCTGGGGCCACTACTTGGCGGTATTGTCCTTGTTGCATTTGCTGTTGCTTTTCATCTCCAACATGCACTGTTGACTGGTATAGCTTGTGGGATTGCCTTTATCCTGGGAGCTTGGCGACCGTTGCAGCTACTTTTATATTCAAAAATGGGGCTTCTTCCGCTTATATTGCTGCTAGCCTTGGGAGCTATTGTTGTGCATGTATTAACATCCAGCATCTTGAACGCGGTTAGAAAAAAGAGAAACTCAGCAAATTCCTTGTTTGCTGTTGGTGGCTGTTCATTGAGTGCCCTGACAATTCAATCATTTTTATCATGCACGGCAATCGCGTTCCATGCTTTAGCAGAAGGCCTAGCGCTGGGAGTCGCAGCACCAAAAGCTTACGGGCTTGGCCAGTATATAGTGCTGCCCGTGTCTTTACATGGGCTAATCCGTGGGGCTGCAGCGGCAAGCTGCATATATGGGGCTACGGATAGTTGGCATGGGTCTATTGCAGCAGCTACACTGATTGGGGTGGTGGGCCCAGTGTCGGCAATTGGAGCAATAATAACTGGAATAGATTACAAGGGGCTGGATCACTTGATGGTGATTGCATGTGGGGGTTTACTACCAATTTTCGGAAGCATAGTTGGCAGAGCTGTGAAGTTGGATCGACAGAAGTGTAGTTTTGGTATGATAATTGGATTAGGTTTTGCTAGTGTATGCCTCATGTTCACTAAATTGGTCTGCTTGAACACACCCTATTGCAATTCTGCGCCAGAAGCTGTAAGATGAAGTCGATCATGGGTGCTTATCGCTGCAGATAGATTAATGAAAGATTTGTTGATATACCGTGGTGAACATGAAGGAAGACTTGTGCTAAATCGATTACTGAACAGAGAGGTAGTGTTACTAGTTTGGGTGTGGGGAGAAATACATCATCGGCTGTACATCTGATTCATACACTTCAATCATTCAATGATATTGCTTCACCTGTACAGCATAATTTACAAAGTTGTTTTTGCTTGTAGAAATCCTCATTTACTACCTCACCTTATGGTTGTTATTAGTCTAGTACGAGTACTGAGTATCACGACTGCCATCCCAAAACATTTGAGCGAATGCCTGCAATGACATACCCTGCGATTAAATCAGTCAAGTTAGTTGCTATAGTAGCCAATCACTCTGATTTTTGTCTCTTGATACTAATTTGGTGCTTAACGATGCTTGCACTCTGGTGGTATTCAAAACCTTTTGTTATGCAAAAATACATGCCGCTCTTCTAATACTAAGTACAAAATTCCACTTTAGTAACAATAATTTCATTTTCTTAGTGATACTTCGTTTTAGTTTATGAATGCATGACAAAATCATGTGTTAGTTGGTGTTATTAATTTTTGATTTATACTCATTGCTCAATATGTTAATTCCCCTTTAATTAAACCTTGTAGACTTATTGCTGACAAATTTGGGTTATAAGAGTAATATAGTGTTGAGTAAGTGTAATTCCTCTAGGAGGCCGTCCCAGTCAATCAGGTTGATTGACAAAATATTGTAATATTGTAAATCCGTCTCTTTTGTGGGCCGCTTTGCAATATAATACACTTTTTATGTTTAAAAATAAAAACCCTTAGATCTAGCATCACCATTCACGAAAGACAACCCACCACCATCTTAGATTCTCCGTCTACTCCCTGTCATCTCGCCGACCATTGGTCATCGATTCACCGCACTATTATCATTATCCCCCTGTCATCTCGTCAGTCAACCACGAACTGCCATAATCATCTCTGTCTTCTAGTGTTCGTCCCAGCTGTTCCCCTTTGAAAGGCCCTCTTAACGTCCCTCTTCTTCTTCTTCCCCCTTCCTCAACAACCACTCCAACGTCGCTTTACAGCGGTAACAAAAAGATACCCTGGTAGCAAAAGGGTGTAAATTAGGGTCATATTAACCCCTTAGAGTAGCATTTCCTTCGCAAAAGCAATTGTAACTATCTTAGGTGGTTGGTGGTGGCAGTGGTCTACAATAGAGATTTCACGGAGTAAAAAGGTGGGTTGTTGTAATGGAAGATTGGAAAAGAGAGGAAGAAAGGGATGAAACTTACAAAATTATCCCTAGTTAAACAAATAAAATTACCCATATGCCCCCTAATTTTTGTTTGTCAATTAGACTGATCAATAAATATTTCCACTTCCACTACAGCTACAATAACTATTTTTTCTTCTTTTTAAGTAAAGGGCAACCCAAGCATTTTAATATAGTAAATCCAACTCATAAAAGCGTTAATTTTATGGACACATTAGAACATCACAAACATACTACTTTGTACAGAGTAATTCTTAAACGAAAAACCTAAGAAATAAAGGACATGGTTAATCTTAGAGGGTAAGTGAGTTCTCTTCCCCCATTGAAATCGAGCTTTCCTTTCTTGAGTTGCTTGCGAGCTTTCTTTCTCTATTAATGGTAAATCAAGAAATTTCATTAAGTTACTTGGGTTAGTTTTAGAAAATTAGCAATATACTTTTAACATGGGGATAATGGTAAACTACTTTATTAAAATGCAGAATAACCTTAGAACCAATGATACCATTATATAGATAATTAGATACTAATGGTTCTACTCCCTCTGTTTTTAAATACTTGCTCCACTTTTCTTTTCCGACCGTTTTTAAATACTTGATCCATTTCCTTATTTGGAAAGCTTTGACAATATTTAATTAATTTCTCCCATCTAGTGGACCCAACAATATTAATTTATGATAATCGCTCCAAACTAAATTAATTAAAAAAAAAAAAAAAACTGTTGGTTTTGCCGTAGGTAAAATGATTGTAGCATGTAGAACCTAACAACTGAAAAAGTCAGTGTTGGGCTTGTTCATCGTCGTCCTCTTTTCTTTTGGTTTTTTCCTGTGTCACATAACTGACTTACAAAGTTTACAGAAACGAAAAGCTCTTATTTTTAATGCTTTGTGGGAGTCTCTGAAAGCTCAACCCAATTGCAGGGAGAAAGCAAATTCGGTTAAAGGTTGGAATCTTAAATATTGTGTGTTTTTTTCCTTTTATAATTACTAATCAATCCCTATTCATTAATTACTCTTTGCCCTTAATTTTAGCTAATTTCTATTGAAAGATGTCAATTTTTGGGCTGAATTTTTTTTACCTTTGGTGAGTTCATAATGTGAAATGATTAGGATCACTTGATTATATCAATGAATAGGAATAGTGGGTTTCATTTGTATTTATGTAATTAGTGAGGTAGATAAGTATTTATTCAATTCAAGTTGATTAATTTTGCGCAGTGTGTGTGAAAGAATGAGAATGGGGATGAAGGAGATATGCAGAGTTATAAAATTCATATGCTCCATTGAATTTATGAGAATGAGTGTGGTGTGGCCTCTTTATCTTGTATTCTCTCACTTGCGCCTCTTCAGTGGGCGTCACCACTCCACCACTTTCCCAAGACAACTTGTTTCTAACAGACCCATCTGCATTGTCACTGGTGTAATCTTTCTTCTCCTTTTCTCTCTTTTTTTTTTTTTTTTTATGCTTTCTTTTTACTTTCCTTGTATCAAGCTATGCCTGTTTTTGCAGGCTACATCAGGCCTTGGAGCTGCTGTCGCCGAAGCTCTATCAAAACAAGGCTTTTTTGTTATCTTGGGTATTCCTTCTGTCTGTCTTTCTTGTTTCTCTTTTCTCATTCTAATGTTTAGTTTCCCCTTGAATACATGGAATCCCGCTTTATGTAGTGTTTCATAAGCATCATTGTTCCTGGAACACAGGATTTCTTACTTAGCTGGCTTTCATAAGAGCTAGATCAGTTTAGTGTATATTTGATGCATGATTTCCTCCATATGTGCAGTTGGAAGATCAGGTCATCTCTTGTCAAAGGTTAGGTTATTAAAAATGTAGGTTGATTGTGTATTTTGACTATTTTGTGCTTAAACCCACTTCTTTCATCTTTCAACAAACATATTCTGTGTGGACAGACTATGGCTGAGATCCGTAAACAGAATGAAGATGCTCAACTTGAAGCTTTTGAGGTCGACTTGTCATCCTTCTCATCCATTATGAAGCTAAAGAATTCCTTGACACAGTGGCTGTTGGATATGAATCTGCATCCTTCAATCCAGTTGTTGATAAACAATGCTGGGATATTGGCAACATCATACAGACCCACTGATGATGGTTTTGATGAGTAATCATGTCATTTCTTTGCCACCTTTTTGTTATTTTTAATTCAACTCCATGCTTTTCACTCCTAATAACAAATTCATAATTTCTACTACTGAAATTAATGAGGAAGGCATGTAGTTCATCCATTAGTTTGTTAGAGGCACGTGCTAGTTTAGGGATAATAAGAATTACCCAAATTCAATTCAGAACTATGATAAGCTCTAATAAGTTCAAATTAGTTGATTCCAGAGAAAATCAACACACTCTGAGTTGTTAAACTTCTGTTTCCTGCTTCATTTCCTAAAAACAAAAACATTCTAGAAATTCCTTAATCAGTTGGACAATGCTTGAATACTGATATATATCTGTTTGTAATATTTCTTAGGATGATGATGACAAACTACTTAGGGGCATTCTGTCTCACGAAAGCTTTACTACCATTACTCATCAACAGTCCTATTCCAACACGCATAGTCAGTGTATCATCTTTTACCCATCGAACAGGTAATCATATTAATCTGATCATAGTCATTTGAATGGTTTCTCCTTCAATGAGTGAGGCTCGTTTACAGTTTCATTTTATCTTGTATATACGAATTTCCTTAAAACGGGTTCAATTATCATCAAATCCTTCTTTTGAATTGCCTTTCTGAGTTTCTGGCCAAATAACTAGAAAGTTGTGATCATGTTTGTATGTATCTGGCTCCATGGGATAAACAACTTTCACTTGAATAATGCCCAATGCCTGTGTAAGCCTTGTATTGACTAGATTTTCCAATCGAAAAGGATACTTAAGGTTGGACTTTCTATTTACTCTTTAACAGATTGGTGTGTAATCATGTAAGCATGGTCATATATTCATAGTAAAAAAAAATATGATGTAGGAGTTTGGCTTGCCTTATATTTATTTAAATAGTTTTTCAGAACAATTTATTGTTGCTCTTTGAAGGAAAAGTGGTATTGGTTTGCTACGCTAGCATAGGACTTTTAAATGGCTTTGTTGTGAAGAATTTTCATGCTATGCCAAAAAAAAAAAAAAATTATTCTATTTATTGATCCACCTACAGCTCTTAGGCTTGTTTACTTTAGATTTTGATAGTTACTGGATGAGTATCGAGTGTAAACTTTTTGGTACTCATCATTTGTTGGTTCAGTGAATGATGTGCAGGTTGATGAGGAGTTTGTTTATGGCAAATCCTTTTCAAATTTCAAGCAGTATCCATTTTCTCAGATATATGGGTGCTCCAAATGTAAGTCAGCATTGCTCAACATTGTTTGGTCGGTAAACATTTACATTAGACAGTTTAAATTTCAACGTATTGGGTATTTATTGGCAGTGTGTATACTGCTTTTCTCATATGAGCTTCATCGACAATTTTCCAAGGACAAAGTTTCTCAACTATCTATCAAGTAAGATTATTATATCTAGTCAAAGAAGCATAGATAACTTTGTGCTCTGTTCATCAAATGGTACTTGAATTTCTTTTCTTTGTTGTGAAAATATGGTTCCCAAGGTCTTGCAAAAATCTAAAACTGAGTTGTAGAGCTGGTTGAGATGAGTCGTAGGACGTAGGAGGATGAATGACTATGAATAGCCTTTCCCTTATTTATGCATTGCAGATGAGTAGGAACATTGACTACGTGAATTAGGAAGACTTTTTAAAGCTTCCCATTCACAGGAACTGAACTTTGTATCTGCTTTTTTTCTTAAGAAGTTTTTTTTTTTATATGTTCCATTAGTTTATTAATTGTTATGGGCAATTGGGCACACCCTTATTTGATCACTAAAGTTAGATCCTTTGCCATTTTCTTATGACTTCTTGGACCACACTTTCAGTTCCCCTTTGTTTACATATATACATGAGTGTATGGGTATCAGGATTTAAAATGGATAGATCTCTCATTCTGTGAGTTTTTAAGCTGCTATAACTTACTGTTATACATTTGTAGCTTGTCTGATGATTGACAAATGTGTAGCTGTCCATAATTCTGATCACCACTCTCTGTCATGTTTTTTTTTTTTTCCATCTTTTGCTAGTGTTGCGGATCCTGGAGCAGTGAAAACCAACATCATGCGGGAAATACCACAATGTCTTTCTCAATTAGCATTTGCAGTCCTGAGACTTCTGGGAATATTGCACTCTCCAGAGAAAGGGATCAGCTCAATTCTTGATGCAGCCCTTGCTCCACCTGTAAGATTATTAAACTTCGTACCACATCCTTGTGGAACTTAGTCTTTCTATTGATATTAAATATATTATTGACAAGGAGAAATATGTCTGAGGACCCAGGGCCTCTGAAAAGGTGTATTTTAGGCACAATTGACTGGGTATCCACGTCAACTATCCATTAGGGTATGCCAATCAAACCTTGACATATGGTTGAAGAGAAACCTGTGAAAGTTCCAATGAAGTAAGTGACTGAAGAAACACTTATAGAGTTATAGCCTGATCCCGTAGAAACACAGTTTTGTTGCCCTGCTCTCTTTTCTGCCGCTCGTTTCAACTTTCAAGCAATGATACCCACCAAAATGTCAAAGCACACTTCTGTAAGAGCCTTTGGATCCTTTACCATTATATAACTACATTTTGCAGATGCTTTAATATGGTATCTAGACAAGTTCAACTTCTTGACTCACCTCAAAAGTTTGTGCCATGTAAAATATGCTACTTCACAACACAAAGAAATATGAGTATATCCTTAACCCATTCACTCTCCTAGCACAGTATATGCATAGGACAGTGTGGCCCATTGGTCTATTGAAAAAATTGAGGATATGATTGGAATTTTTTTTTTTCCTTTTTTTGGGGAGAGGGGGGTTTATTGGAAAAAATTGATGTCAAAGTACGAAATTTTTCTCTGTTTGCGATTTATCATCAAGGTTTTATTATTTTTGGAGAGTGGAACATAGTCTTTTGTCTAAAAAAGTAAAAAGTGGGATTTTGTATCAGATATTAGGTCTTTCCAAGTTTTTTTTTTTTTTTTTTTTTTTTTTTGAAAGAATTACGCAGGGTCATTAGCCCAAAGATCCCTGCTCCATTTATAGTGTCATTTGAAGATAATTAAGGCGCTTCTGGTGAATTTTCGGGTAAGAACTGATAGCCATAAATTTTGGCAGCATGACTTCTCATATAATGGCACAACCATCATTAATCCAGAGTTATATCTTGATCAGGTCTCCATTATTTTGTTAATATATCCCTAAATTATTTGGAGCACCCAATTATAGCTAGCTCCCTCAGTCCCTCCTGTCTAATTTCATAACACTGTAATCCTAAATCCATGCCTTTGTTGATACTAAATCTACTCTCTAACGCTTTGTTTGGATAGCAAATAAGGAAGGAAAGGAAGGGGAGGGAAAGAAGAGGAAAGGAAGGGAAAAGAAAGGAAGGGGGAGGTGAGCTCTATTCTCCCTCAAAATATCTCCAAATTTGGAGGTATTATGCTTATTAAAGAGAGAGGAAAAATGGATCCCTCTCCTTTCCCTTCCTTCCCCCAATCCTTTACGCAAACAAGAGAGTTTGTCTCCTCCCTTTCTCTTCCCTTCTTCTGCTTCCATTTTTTTATATCCAAACAAAGTGTAAATGCTCAATTTGACCTGCTACAACCTTGATATTTTTCAACTCTTTTCTCTATGACTCCTAGTATTAATTCCTGCTTCAGTGTCATTTATCCATCAGCTGTTGTCCCTGTGTAAAAACTGTTTGTACTACTTTTATACAAGCTTCAGTTAAACTTAAACACCAATGTTGCTAGTAATCTGCTTGCTTGAATGCTTTAATCCCATAAGTAGGGTCGGCTACATGAACCAACACGAGGACTTCTCAGGAGGTCACCCATCCTAGTACTACTCTCAATCATTGTCGCTCATGTCATGTGATGTGACAAATTTTTACATTAGCTGTCACTGGCCTACTATTGTCATGGTAATATTGTCACAGGAAACTTCTGTTAATCTAAAGCCATGGTAATATTGTCACAGGAAACTTCTGGAATGTATTTCTTTGGTGGCAAAGGCAGGACAATCAATTCCTCTCCCTTGTCCTACAACAAAATGCTTGCAAAGAGATTATGGGGAATGTCATGTGATATTTTTGAAGAGCTGAAGCGTATTCATGAGAAATCCTCGTTGATATCTGTTTGTGACTAGGCCATAATGTAAGACAAGATTTCCTTTGACTTCAAATTTTTCAGCAGAATTGAGTGAATGGACTTGTATAATCTTAATCTGAGAAATTCTGGTTGATATCTGTTTTATATAAAGTATTTGAAGAACTCTTGGATGGAGAAGTTCTTACTCAACCATCACAACAGCCGTAGGTTTGGACCAGAGCGCACTTTGTAACAAATTTGTTACACAACCTTCGTTACATATTATTTGCAACGATTTGACATAAAGTAGAGAGGAAAAATGTCTAATCGTTGCAAATAATATGTAACGTAGGTAGTAGTTGTCTTGATGTTTTGTGTAATAGGGCTAGCTTTTCCCTTGGGTCTCTCTTTGTAGTACTGAGTAATAATTTTTAGCTTGTGGAGGACTAGATGATTTCTGTTAATTTATGAGATTTTTTTTTATCTTGTGGATTATGTATTATAGTTCATACCTCAATCAATTTCTTAGAAATTTGTAATTTGATACGTGGGACAGGCCAAAGTTGCGGTAAATCTTCAATTTGAATAATTCTTTGTTTCAGAAATGGTTGTTAACAAATCCTAAATGGATGAAGGTTTAAAACTCCTTCAGCATGGAGGCGTGCATTAATGCAACTGCACAAATTAT
The DNA here is from genome assembly GCF_948465745.1 of Chenopodium album. Lineage (NCBI taxonomy): Eukaryota > Viridiplantae > Streptophyta > Magnoliopsida > Caryophyllales > Amaranthaceae > Chenopodium > Chenopodium album. The sequence goes on along the minus strand of NC_137836.1, from coordinate 519,721 downwards.
TAACTGTTTATTTTTTACCTGAGACACGTTAGAAAATTTTCTTTGAACTTGATAAATGCAAATACTCGTAGTACAATATCACCAAAATTTGCACCTTTGGCTCCAGATACAAGGAACAAAAAATAAACACGACTGTACACCAAGGTACTGAACATTGATTATTACTTCGTATATCATTATAATACAGCTTACAAATTTAATATTGTCCACAGATGAGGTGCCCGTGCTAATGAAGAAAATTAATGTTATTTAGCATTCCTTAAGTATAATAACAATAATAATATTTGTATAATAATGGCCGCAGACCTGTTCTGATTTACTGAACTGAACTGAATTGTTTATGAGATAAGAAAATTAGGAACTGAACTGAACTGAACTGAACTGATTGGAGCTTAACTGAACTAAACTAAACTGAAGTTAAACTGAAGAGAACAGGCTTTTAGTATTATTGTTATTAGCATTCCTTAAAATTTATAACTTTGTAAAGAAGCAATAAACATGCATCATAATGAAGTATATCTTTTCTTTTTATATACCTTAAGTATTTTGTATCCTGGAAAATAATATTGAAGACTTTAAAAAGAAAAAACACGTAACATAATTATAGCAACTCATGAAGAAGAAGAATCTGAAATGAGTACATATTTTCATACTTGTGTTGTAAGATTTAGGGAGATGAATTAAAAATAAAATAAAATGGGACCGACCTTTGTTATTGATTGTCTGATGAAACATACATACTTATACGCTGATTAATAATCGATTACTTTAAACTTTGTTTCACAAGCCAAGTCAAAATTATGGTGTTGACTAATTAGCTTTGGCGTTTTCCATTGAACCCTACCATCCACGTTACTAGACTCCATTCTTTTTGGCATCCAAGCTAACATGACAAACATTTCTGATAATTTTGCACATGCTAAATTATTTCTAAGGTTTATATTTTTTTGGGGCCAGAACATGCTCTATTGTATTTATTTATATATCCTACACGAGAAAAACTATAAACATTGTCATTGCAAGGATTTTTCGGCTCATAATCATAATCTTCAATTTATTTCAATTCCCGTCATACAACCTAAATCGGTGCAATTAAATTAGATTATTAAATGTTACGGAGTATTATTGTATCTACAATCTAAATGGAATCAATTAGAAAATCAAGTCATTCGATATCACATAGTATTATTATACATTACGGAGTAGTATATTATGATCCACAATGCGCAATTAGAAAGATTAGCGGCAAAAGATGTACAAACAAGAAATATTGAAAGAACTTTTAGAGACGAAAAGAATATCTTATCAATGAACGTAGACAGACAACAAAATAAACAAAAGAGGTAGGTGGAGGGGGAAGGAGTGATAATGGTATACAGCCAATAGGGAAATAGATAGTTCCAAACTTCCAACTTCCAACAGAAATAGTATGTGAAACCTGAAATTGGGAAGGTTGGTTTATGGTCGGCAACAAATAATGGCAAATCCCTGCTGGTTTTATACTTGTGAAGCAGCCACAGCCACAACCCAGAGGTGATCCAGCTATTCCAGCTCACCCCATTTCCAACCAACATTTACATTTCTTTATGGAATCCAATGGCCTAAAAAGCGATTTTACACTTTCAGCTGCCCTACATTGTATTTCAATTCATGCAGATCAAACCCCATTGTGGGATCAATATTCACCATTTACCCCAACTCACTAGCTTCCACCCTACGCTCTAAACCACACTGCATACGAATGCTTAGCTTAAATCCTAACCACTACTCTCACAGCCTACCTTAATCCATCGACAACTATGACAGCCCCCATTCATCTTCCGTGAGGGCAATCATCGAGCCAACCATCTTACTCAAGCCCCTCGTAACATAGCACACATAGAAGTACAACAATATCAATGCCCAAATGTGCAATATTCATACTTATATTTATATACCCACACTGTTCACGTTTGCTAACACATGAATAAATCCAATGAATATAATAGCTTACAACTTACAAGAACCTGACAGAATGCCAAAAAACTTAACCCAAAAACACTATAATGACTTTCCCCTTTTTTTGTTTCTTTTGGAAATAGTTTCTTTTGTTCTTCCTTTTTACCCTTTCCAAACTGTTTCTCCCAGAATAGAGATTAATAAAGATTAGAAAAAAGAAAAAAAATAAAAACCTTAAGATGACAAATAGAATAGGAGAAGGGAGGAAAAACGACGGGAAATGACCCACCAATTAGCTCACCACGAACAACTGTTGCCCTATATGCAGCTGTTGTGCTCACTCTGACAGTCAGCACTTTTGGGAGGTGAGCCTTTTGACGTTGACGCGACGCAGACGCATAGCAGAGGCAGCTCCATGACTCAGACATACAGAATACTAATTAACGTCCTGTTTTAGCACGCTTCATCCCACTAGTATTGAATGGAGATACACTTCCACTTGGACCAGGACTGTCTTCTCTAAAATTCGAGTTCAGCATAGCAAGCTCCCTAAGTTGCTGCCTTTTGTAAAAGTCTTGTGATTCGTCCTGCTAATAAAAACTCCAATTAACCAAAGTAGAAAGGCAAGAGAAGCCAAACAATAAGAGTAGGTCTTAAAGGCATTGAAGTTGCATACCACAGGCTTCAGCAATTCTTCTAGAATTTCTTTAGCCTGGCGCAACTTTATGTCAACAATATTGGGAGCCATATCAGCCTCAATCAAAATGTGAAGTGGCTCATTCAGGTGTTCATAACCAGGTCTTCCTCGAAGCTTCTCTTCCTAGAATCATACACCAAGAAAAACCACATAAGCTACAAGAATAAGGGGCATAAACTTACAAAAATCAACAATCAATTCCAACTGATATTTATAAAATGATAACAAACCGCTCACAATGTAACTAGTAAAGAAATTTACCTTGTCTGGATCCTTAATTGATCCTTTACCCCTAATGTACACACGACAACCAGTCGAAGCCTCAACACGTTTCAGAGAATTTCCTCTGGGTCCCAGAAGTCTACCAACAAAATTGAACTGGAAAAAAATACGAAAACAAATGCATTAGGAGCCATCCTCATTTGAGTATAAAGCCATACAAAATACAATGTACAAGTAAAAAATTATACTTACATTGGGATATGAATCTACTGGTATTTCCAGCCGCATTATTTTTTTCACAGTATATGAGCTAGGGCTCGCAGGTGCCCCTTGCCAGTCCATCGACATTCCAGGTGGACCACTCAATCTCTGTTTGCAAACATCATGATTCAGAGCATTAGCCAAATCTATGATAGTGAAGAAGGTAATGAGCTTGGAGCATCAAACAACAACAATACTCTAAAAAGCATCATAAGTATAGCAGGCAGGGGTTATAAGGCATTAAGGCAGATATAAAGTAGGTCAGTAGCCTTACTTCTGCAAAAGGAAGGCAGGTATGCACGACATGGTATTTAAATATTCATAAGAGTTGCAGACAGGTCTGTGGCATCTGATAGAACGGACAGATGACAAAAAATCAGACTCCAGAGACACAAAAGCTAATGTGTATAATCCTAAATTGCTTGAATCCAGCTCAAGTAACGGTAAATTTCTAAAACAATTCCACCAATTCACTCAATTAGCAAGGAAAATAACGCAATCTGTTTTCATATTCTGCCTCCTATTCTCTACTTGCATTTTGTTGATTCTTTTTATCAATACTCAACAGTATATAGGTTTGAGACAGAAGGCACTAGATTTCCATCACAAAAATCTCTTAAAAGCCAAAACTGTATGGAAATACAGTTCCACATATTCTTGGGAACCATGACTAGATTAGTTTTGATAAAAGCAATGGCTCAGACCGACTCCTACAGTATGATTTATAGACTGTAACTTTGCAAGGCATAAAGCCAAGCACGGTGCTAATACTAGATGAAGGAAGATAGAAACCATTCTTCTGTTCCTCTCCTATTCAGGGCCTTCAGGCATGGTCAAGTAGGAGATAGATGCCCACAGGAGTGACATGCTATTCTTAACCCTAACTGGCTACCTAGTAATTATTACTGGAACAGAGTTGAAATGCTGACCAGATGATGAGCCATTCTTCTGAGTAAATTTAATCAGATGCCACCAGCAGATATTGGAATTAAATAGAAAAAATCTATTCAAACATGAAGGGAGATGATTACACTAGCAGAAAAAAGAAGCAGCACGATCATCTTCGTAATCATCACGTCACACTTCATGCAATCAAGGTACATTGATATAATTTTCAGACATAAAGGAGAAACCTTTGGATGCCATGTTACTAGTGCAGTGCATAAAAGTGAATGGCATGCTGCATGCCAAGAAATACTTAGATAAACATGAATACAGATCCAAGTCAAGACAGACCTAGAATCATTTGATGCAAGAATCCAATTCAACATCTCACAAGAGTCGTTCCAGGTGATCCTTTCTGTTTGACCAAGTGATAATGCTTATGAGCACAGTTGCTAATAAATATTTGCTAAGAAACGACAATCATGTAACAAGGACTCTAGACTTAACCAGTTTAAGTATAATCGTAAGGAATTCTTCCACTATTCTGCCATATGTACATTAGAAGGTCTCCAACTCAGCTACAATGAAATACTTTTAATTAATTTTTTTGTCAAGACAACCAAAAATGAGACTCAAGAATATGACATCTCAGTTTTCTTATAGAAATATCAGTGTTTTTTCAATCTCGTGAAGAGCATGAGCTCAGCCTCCCTCACATGATGATAGCAGATTTCCTCAAAACAAACAAAATCTAAAACTTCCTAGTTCCAAGCAGTTTTCCTGCAATGTTTTATTAGGGCTACAGCTATCACCACAAGTCATCTATACAAAAAAAAAAATATTAAAAGACGCGCTAAAGATGAGGAGGCCAGAGATACAGAAGATAGAACTGCTAGAATACACAATTGTTTGAATCCAAAAGTGCCACTATTAACCCGGGTGTATAAAAAAAAATTAACATGTAATGCCATGTTTTCATAAATAAGACTAAAGCGGAGATAATTTCATAACAAGTCATTGAAAAAGTTGACAAATAGGGTTTACAGGGAACAACAGCAGAGTGAAAAAGAAGAATAAGTGGTTCTTAATCACAGTCATCTAAATTGTAGATGTAAAATTGGTTTATATGAAGGGAAAAGGAAGACAAAGGTAGACAAACAGAAAGACGTAGCAAATAATACCTCTTGTTGCAGGCCGTTCCATCCACCATATCCACCTCCATGAATATTTGAAACTATATTTGCAGATGCCATAGGACTGGGGCTTCTATGTTGACGTCTATCAAAATCACCAAAGCCTTGACTTGGCAACATACCAGAAACCCTCAAAATCTCTGCAGCCATCAATGAAGAAAGATGTTGGAATGAATGTATATGAAAGTACCAACTTAACCTATTTGACGAATGAATTCAGAGCATCAAAACCAATGGCCAATATCTCCTAGATATCAGACCATCAAAGCTCTATTAAATAAAAGTAGTTGAGATTAAGAAAACCATGTAGCATTGCAGTCCCTCAGGCAAACACCAATAATATAACTTTTAGCTACTTTAAAATTACGAAAATGTGAAGACACATGTCCAAGGATATGCAATTGAGACAAGTAACTGCGAGTGTAGTAACTAGTGAGTGCTTTGATTTATGCTAAACTTATGTACTTTATTTTTTTTTTTTTTAAAAATGTAGCAGACATAAGTCAATCAATCAAGTGAAGAGTGAAAGCAGCAGAAACAAATGTTAGGCAAAATGGAAATAAAATCACATGTGGTCTGGAATGGTTGACACATCATAAAATTGTCAGATTAAAAGTTACAGATTGAATTTTCCAGATTCATACCATACCAGTAATAACAAGCATCACACAAAAAAAAAGAAAAGAAAAAGAAAAATTTAATTATCCTAGCTGGCAAATAAAATGAAAAAATGATTAAAAACAACTGGAAAATAGATAGTAGGTTAATGATAAAAGTGGAAAAATGCAGTTGATTGAGATTCAAGGATCCCCAACACAAGTGGCGATGCCGATGGTACTAGAATCAGATGACATGACACTTGGTAACGCAGTCATCTCGAATAAAATTAATATTCAGATCCAAAGAATAAAAATTAAAAAAAAAAAAGAAAAAAGAAAGAACCTTGATTAAGGAGGCGGCTGCATATGGGGAGGACTTGCATGAAAGGACCCAATTTCTGATGTTCATTCAATAACTCCGTCAAGTACTGACTGCGCCACCATGAATGACAACAGCAGCAGCAACCACAACCGAGTAGAGTAGAGTAGAGTTCAAGACCAAGTCAATTTCAATACTCAATTAATTAAAAAAATAATTCAAATTATATTTATCGGGTAAATTCAAAGTAGCAAGTAAATTAAGTAAGCAAGTAAGTAGGGTTTTAAAGGATAAATAAAAAAAAAAAAACCTATCATCAGAGGCAGCGGCGGCGCTTCTAATCTGAGGAGAGACTGCTCTTGCTGAAGAGAAATTTGGATTGTAGAGTCCTGACATGATTTCTTGGATTCAATTCAATTGAATTGAATAGAATTGATAAGGAGAAGTAAGTTTCGAAGAGGGGGAGAAGGTGGTGGTGGCGGCGGTGATAGGGTGGGTGAAAGCAGCCAGATGGAATGAGTTCCGACCTACCACTCGACGGTGGTGGTGGAGGTGGATGAGAGGGGGGCGGGGGCGGAGAGAGAAAGAGAAGAAGAAGAAGAGAAGAGAAAAGGGGGAAGAGAGAGAAAGGGTGGAGGCTTTTTATGTTGGCAGAAGAAAAGGAGGAGACACAAAAGGGAATTAAAGGGTTTTTTTTTGTAATAAAAAGGAAACCACTCAACTCTACGAGCCCCCAACCCAGCCCACCTACACTCTTTTTTTTTTTTTTTTTTTTTTTTTTTTTTTTTTTTTTTTTTTTTTTTTTTTTTTTTTAATCACTTGATCCGTAGCAGTAACAAATTATACCAGCTACTCACTTGAGAGTGGGGAAGAACCCAAGTTGTTACAGTTTTACTCTCCAATTTTAAATTTCATTTTCATTAAATTAAATATAATTTAAAACACTCAAAATATGTAGCACATTAGTATTATAGATGAAAGAAGTAATAATGGAAGATGAAAAATAACAACGTGGAAGACTGAAGAAACAGTAGATAAGCATACTCCTCCCGATGCGCTCACTTCTCTCGCTTTTCCCCTTGATTTTTGCTGTTTTTTTTTTTATATTAAAATTTTCTCCTGTAAAGTTTGTGGAATTAAATAACTAGTCAAAAATAAATAAAAAGAGAGGGGTCTTCTCCCGTGATTAAATTATAGACAAATAGTCTTCATTCAACCCTTTAGCTTTTGCTGGACTTGCTGCTGCTGTTGCAAGTTTGCAACTAAGCGCTACTTCTACGGGATAAATATTGATTAGGTCAATCAGTCATCCTTTCTTCAACGTCATACGTCCACCCCTGCCCTTTCATTCAACCGTTTTTTACTGTCAATTACTCCGTGCTATACAGAATATACACCTTCACCGTCCATGACCGCGGTTAATAAATGTGTATATGGCCCGAAAGTTAGCAAATTGTGTAAAAAAAAAAAAAAAAAAGGTTTTTCCTCTTTATTTATTTTCTCCATACTTTTGTTTTTGTGACAGTGTATTTTTTAAAATCTTAGGGGTACACAAAATAATTTCTTTAAAATTATATGTTTATATCTTTTTTCTCATTAATTATACTAATAATTAAAATTGACTGAAACAGCTTCTCGAACATAACTAACTTGCTCGCATTAGTCACTCTAGTTAATATAAAGTTTCATAATATCAGCTTTTTGATATTTTTTTTACTTATATTAATCATATATATCTAAGGACAAACTAGTGAATTGGCATGTGTGCCAAGTTTAACTATGTCAATTACACAAGAATTGAAAGAGTACATTGCTTCCTTTGTCCCACATTAATAAAATATGTATGTTTTTTCTTGCATAACATTCCATACATACATTCAACCATCAATATTATAAATATTAAAAATTTATTAAAACTTTTGATGTTACAAATTAAAACACTAAGTCACTAAAGGTCTCAGTTCAGTTTAGCTTTCATCAGTTCAGTTCAACTCCAATCAGTTTAGTTCAGTTCAGTTCAATTCAGCTCACTTCAGTAAATGTGAACAGGTCGTATTGAATCTATCAAAAAAAAATTGTTGACTTTCACACTAAACTGTTTTATTTTTATTTTTTGTATATGTTAACGGAATTTTTTAATCACAATTTTTAAAGTTTGACGAACAATATAAAAATACAAAGTATAAGTTTCTGACCCGAATTTGAGCCTGTTCGAGCTCTTTTTTTTTTTTTTTTTGAGTTTTGGGGAGCATAAATTTCATGAGTTAGGAATTTCCAAATCCAATTCCTCAATTTTTAAATTAATCTCGTTCTCAATCTAGGACCCATTCTCATGATCAATTTTATCAATATTGGCTTTGCATTTATAAACTAGATAAAATGTGCTAGGAATCATATTAGATTAAACCTATCTAGACCAAATCATTAAAGAAGAAAAAAAAATCTTGATAAAATTAATGCGCTCGCCATGGCTAGCCATGTTCGGGGAGTTTTTTCAATTTGTCCTTATGTTACAAATTTAGTACGTAGATAGCATAATTAATGAGGGAAAATATGTAAGCAAATATTTTTAAAGGTATCAATGTCCACCACATTACATTAATGATGACAAATAAGTAAATAATTAACATTTTAGATAATGTAATTGGCCAAACACTATTAATAAGAGTTGTCTCAATTTTTTCTAAAAGGTAGATGATCTCTATTTAACCGGTTATATACTCAACTAATTAAAACTATATTCAATTAATTCGCAAATGGAAATGCTACAAGTGATGTGCATTGCAAAAAAAATGATAAATCCCAAAAAAATTACATGTTAATTAATGGTAAACTCGTGTGTTATTGGGTATGTTCGGTAAATTAATTAATATGTTGTATTCATTAATTGACTAAAACTAGTAATTGAAATCTAATAATGGTACATTAGATTCGTTTATTTTCAATTTCCTTTTCTCTATTCCTCCCTCAAAAATCAAAACCCTAGATTTTGTGTAGATATATCATATATGCGCTGTCGCCGACCTTTTAGTTTATGCCTTAATGGTAAGCCTTTTTTTATCCAACAAAATTATAGTTAACTTAGATAAGTTAATTTGTGTCTTATTATACTATTTGTCTCCATTATGTAATGATTGAGTTTGACAACTAAAAAATGTTTATAGCAAGACTTAAACTCGAAACCAACAAGTCTTAATATCTAAACAGTCGAATTTGATTAGCAAATTAAACAAATACAAACTAGCAACATGTGGCATTGCCCGGGTGACACACTAGTTTGGTACTTAAATTAAACACTAAACTATGTATGACAACATGAGCGGAAAAAAGATTAAAAACTCGAAAAATGATACTCCGTAGTTGAGAAATATATATAGTGATAGAGCAAAAAACATAGTGAAAGAAAAGCATGAAAACAATGTAATATGAAATAGTTTGTATTGTTTCAAAAAAAAAAAAAAAAACATGTTAAAGTAAAGCTCGTCCATTGGGGTTGTAGAGTGGAGGAATCAGTGAGTCATGGTCTTTTTTTTTTATTGCATCAAGGTGAGAACTTTGTGGGTCGAGAGCTAATGTTCAGCAATGATAAAATGGAAGGCTGCAGTCTCGATGTGTAACCTGAGAAGGCCGGAAGGATTTAGATGCCAAGATGGTGCGACGAGGTGTCTTCTTAGCCTAGTGTTGTGTGCAACTAAAGAGTGTTTGAAAACAAGGATACTCTTCACAAGATGATCTTGGACAAGGTTGCACACTTGGTAGAAGAGTTCGGACACTATGCCTCCTGCATATGCAAAACTATTGATGCCCCCAAGATGAGGCCTAGTGTGAAGAAGTGGAGAGCTCCACCGCCGGGATTGTGAAGCTCAACACCTATGGGTCCTTGCCAGATGAAGGTTGGGTGTTTGCAGCTACTAAACGAGGAAAAGCTCTTTAGTCGCTTATTATTGCTGAAGCCAAGGCTCTCAATCTTGCTCTAAAATTAACTAAAAGGTATGGTATGTATAATATAATCGTAGAATCATATTGCCAAGTTTTGGTGAATCATTTGTCTTGTAGAGCTGTTTTCCCTTTTGAATCTTGATATGATCTTGGGTGATAATTATAATGTCTAGCACTTTTTTTAATTCTATTATTCGGAATCATGTAAAAAGAGATGAGAACTTTGTAGTTCACCATCTTGCCAAACTTATACCTTTCAAGCAAGAACAAGTTTGGGAGCATCTAGCCTCTCCTCTCTCCTCCTTCCTCTCTCCAAAACCCTAGCCTTCATTGTTAAATTGTAAAGGGGCTTCCATCGTATTGTTTTAAGGAATACTACAAGAAGGGGGGGTTGAATTGTAGTATGAGAGATTAGCCAAACTTTTTGCGGAATTGAAATTAAGTTAGCTAAAGGAACTGAAAGATTAACTAAAGGAACTAAAGAATGCAAGAGAGATTTTACGTGGAAAACTCCTTGGTCCTAACAAGGAGAAAAACCACGACCACTTGGGATTTTGGGAAATGAATCTTCACTATAATAGGGCAAATGAACCTATTACAAGCTAACGACTCAAACTCAAGTTCCTCTACAAACTTGAGACCCTGAGGAACTAGTCACCCAACTAGTTACTCTTCTCTTCTCTTTCTCTCTTCTCACTTCTCTGTTCTCTCTTCTCTTTCTCTTCTCTTTCTTTTCTCTTTCTCACTTATCTTTCTCATACACAAATGTTCACTCGAACTTCCCCATTCCCAAATTACAACTTGAAAGAAAAACAAACTCTAGTATAAGAACATTAAGAACACTCTAATAAACTTGTGTGGAATTGACACTTGACTCGATTTGAAGCTTGAAAACTTATGTGAGCAAGGGTGAGATTTTCCTTCTGAAATTAATGGCTATTTATAGATCAGTAAACGCTTTGGAAAATCCTCTTTGTGTAGCAACACCATTACGCCACTACTCATACCCACTAAGAAGATCATGTCCCTATAATTAAGGAACCATGAACTCCTTAATGTGCAAACCCATGACTGAAGAAGAACATGGGAGAGTAGGCCGCAAGTTTTGGAAAACATGGGAGATTTTATTTTGTAAAAGATATTTTCCGAAAATCAGAAAAAGAAATAAAATAAAATCTTTTCAATTTGAGAAAAAGATAAACGTTTAAATGATAACAGTTTTCCTAAAAACTAGCATGCACATATTTCATCTTTTAGACCAATTCCACACAGATTTTTCGAGTGCCATTTAATATCTTATACTTACATAAAACCTAAAATATAAAAATATATTTAGTCTTCATGTTCTCTGATGAAGCTTCTACTCCGAGGCTTCTGTTCCTTGGGAGGAACTTCTCTTCTCTTATGAGGCTTCTTCTCTGAAGCTTCTTCTCTTAAGGGAACCTTCTCTTCTCCAGTCTTCATTTCTGAAGCGCCAGTTCCTGTGAGGGAACTCTTCTTTATGGCTAGCTCTGCTTCTGGCCTTCTTGTTCCTCATGGTATTTTTATAAGACACTTCATTCTCCTAGTCTTTGTAACTGAGTACACACTTAAACAATCAAGCACTTATTAGTTTGTAAGTAAGTGAGGTTGTGTCATCATCAAAATCATTAAGTCCAACACATCGGCTTTAACCTGTGGAAAGCCCCAGTCCCAGTTTCTGTAAAGTTTTTTTAGGTTTTATAATAATGCTTCCTCCTTTTGAGAGGAACTTTTCTCCCTCAAAAGAAAGGGTTTCCGATCTCCTTCGAAAGATAAGGGTTTTTCGACCTCTTTTGAAAGACAATGTTTATCTCCTCTTTTCGGGGGAGAAATTTATTAGTTTTGAATCCATGATATTAGATTTAATGGATTGTCGTGAAATTATTTCGTTGGTGAAAAAGTTATCAAGTTTTCGAATGCAAACAGATGAATCAGGGGAAAAACATCCTCACGGCCACAAAGAATCGTTAGATTGTCTCTCCAACAAGGCTGTATTTTCTAGCGATATAAGTGGAGATGTTCCACAATGCAAAATCTACTCGACGATCGTAGTTTTTATGAAGGAAAATTTTATTTGATAACGTCGAATCTAAAAAAAAAAAGTTTGGAGCATCACTACCCAAATGAAGTCTCCCCGTATGTAGAGATGGCAATGGATCGGAGGTGGGTCGAGTGATGCTTCATCCGCCTCCATCCACCAACGATCCATCCATCACCCGACCCATCCATCACCTAATTTTTTTTCATCCACATCCGATCCATCCGCCATCCATGGATGAATCGGGTGGATCTGGTGATAATTCGGGTGAAATAAATATATAAATATAACTTTTCATTTTCATAATTAAAATCAAGATTTGACAAAAAAAAAAGTGACCATTTTTATTAAAACTTTGATACATCTTTCTAATACTTGTTCCTTTTAACTAAATTAAAACAAATGTCAATTCCTAACACTACAATAGACATTAAATTATTAAAAAAGATATTTATTTTTATTTTTTTATATATAAATTTAACGGGTGGATAGATGGATGGGTCGGGTGATGGATCGGGTGATGGATTGGATGTATCATCATCCGTATCCGATCTGATTCGTCACCTGATCCATCCATCATCCATCCGTCATCCGCTTAAGTTCGGGTTTTCATCTATATATTTGGATCAGGTGGATGATTATCCATCAGGTTTGGATGATATTGTCACCCCTACCCGTATGCATTAATGGACACTTTTTCCCTTAATTAATAGTACTTGTATTATACTTGGTTTTATTTTGAAAAAAAAAAGTAAAACAAACGAAATATATATATATATATATATATATATATATATATATAAAAATAAATAAATAAAAATTGCAGTTAACGGGGATAAAATAGAGGAAAAGGGAATTAATAGACATTGACAATATCGGGAAGAAGAAGAAAGGAAAGAGGAAGAGAGAGAGAAATCGAAGATGGGACTGGTATGGCTAGAAGCAGCACTTCCACTTGGTATCATCGCCGGCATGCTCTGCATCATGGGCAATGCTCAGTATTACATCCACAAAGGCTTTCATGGCCGGGTATGTTTCTTCTCTTTCCCTCTTTTTTTTTTTAGGGTTTCTTAGATCTCATTCATCCATCTTCTACAATTCTGATTATTTGATTTTTGTCGCAGCCCAAGCACATTGGCAACGACTTGTGGGATGTCGCCATGGAAAGGAGGGATAAGAAGATCATGGAGATTTGCTCCGAAACTCAAAATCACTAATTTCTGGTACTTTTCCACCCATTAGGGTTTTTCTATCTTTATCATTTTCAATTCACTGTTTATGGCATCAAACAATTGCTCTTTCTTCTTCTTCTTGTTAATGTTTACATTGTCCGTCGATTTCTGTTTGACTATGCTATTTGGGATACAAATGATCAAATCTTCCGCTCTATTTTTTACTTCAACTTTACTTTTTATTCAAACCATTCTCCTACAATTCCATTTTGTTTCTTGCTCAATTTCACTTTTCACACATACACGGTTAGCATAGGTGTGTTCAAAGCCGCAGATTTCGCTGTCCCTAGCGTCGCAATGCAATGCTTGGATCTTCCCTTGTACCTTTTAAATAAGATTTTCTCAACCAATCTCCGAAAAGATTAATTTTGCTATGAATTATCTGGAGACGAAGATGATTTTGCGCCTTTTTCTCTGTCCTGCGTAATTATCCCTCTGTTCATTATTTGTTATTCTTTGCTGGTTGCTCTCAATATTATTGGGTTTGTTAGGATTTATATATTTCAGTTGGTTGAACGATGAAGTGAGTTTAAGCAGATTCCATGCAACTATATAACCATCCCATTACTGTATAGTATGGGATTTTCATAAGAGATTGAATTGTTTTGTTTGATCATAAATTGCTAATCTGCTAGAAGGAATTTAGAAAACGGTTTCCTTGTAACCATTTATCTGCACAGCCTTATTAGTATTTAGTAGGAGCAGCCAGTAAAAAAATTACTTTTGGTGAATAATTTGTGAAAATTGAGCAGACCATGCCCCTTTTTGAATTCAACATGGACCCAAGAGACATCTTACCTTCACAAGCTCCTCGAGATGTGACACAATTTTTTCCTTGAGCATTACATGTAAATATTCTTTGATTGCTTTGCTTCTCTTCTATTTACTGTGAGATTCTTGTCTCATGAAGAGTTTAGTGAGCAGAAAGTCTTTGACCAGGAGCACTACTCTTGAGTCTTGACGAATTTAGAACATTTGGAAGACTTTTTGTCAAGCAAGTTGGTTATGAGAATCGAGGACAAAAGAGTCATACTTACTTTCAAGTTGCCCCTAGAAGACACATTTCTTACGTAGGGATGTATAGAAGTATAGAACCACATTTTTTCTAGGATGCCATACTCTAATCACTTTGCTTTCTCCTCTATCTACTTACCCTGGAAAGCTTGTTCCCCCCCCCCCCCCCCCCCTCTTCCCCTCTTGATGGATGTAAAGAGTACATACAAGCGGAACTTATTGGGAGATAAAGAACAATGATAACCAATTGATGGACAATTGTTCCTTCTCTCTCTTTGCCATCCCCACTTCAATTATTTTGGAGGTTAGTGAAGATGTCCACAAGTCTACACTTAATTATTGGTAAATGTAGATGGAATCATAAAAATACAATGGATATAAGGTGTTAGCTTTTGCTGTCTAACAATTTTGCTTATGCTTTCTAGGGTACAAATTTATGTAAACATTCTATTTATTTGAAGCCGATACGTGAGCATGTAATGCACCCATTATTCTTTTCCTTGATTTGATTTTTACATTTTCTTCTGCGTGACATGGTTAAGGATGTTTGAAGAGACCGAGGGAGTGTTTGGGAAAGGATTTCATACCTAGTGTCCAATGCAGGTAAGGAAGACGAAATGAAGAGTTGTAGTAACATAGGGTGAGTGAATAATTGAATTTGTGGGTGTTTGACTACAAAATTCATGCTTTTTTGCTGGTTGATGAGCAGCTGACTTATACTATTACATTATTAGCAACGCTATTAATTTGATTGTTATAAAGGGTGAAACCAGTGATATGCTGTGCTACATGGACAGGGGTATGAATGTAGTATTGGGCGTGGGTGTAGGGACTGAGTGTATGGTATGACCCTTTTGAACTATATGGATATGGTACAGGCTATGACATTTATAAGATAGGTAGCCTTACGACATGGAGATAATGGAGTATCTGGAAACTGATTAAAAAACAATATGTTAAATAACTTTATTTGTTCAGAATCAATATGACATTGTCATGATTATTATTAGCAGGTGTGTAAATAATATAGCATTTTTTAAATAAGATAAAAGTCGTGCTTAGGATTAATATATTGATCTTTTAACTTTTCATTAGTCGTGTTTCTTTTTGACATTCCTACTTTTACCTGTCCTTACCCATCATATGGATGATGAGTCTACTTATACAATTTCACCGTACTTATTTATCTAAACAACTATCTTTCCTACCCAATGAGTTAAAAAAAAGGGACTCCCTTTCCACTAACTCTCATTTTCGTGGTACAATGTTGAAGGTGAATGACCTAATATTATCATCAATCTAAATCAAAGGGCTTTGCTTTCCATTCTCTCTCTTACACTATTGTACCAACACCTTATCCCTCGTTTATATGTTGACGCCACTTTTCCTTGTTGCCTTTCACTACTGGTGCCCCCTTCACTAGCTGCCTCCCCCAGTTCTGGTGCCCCCTTCACCTAGCCACCATTGCAGCCCTTTTTCTCTCCTCCTTTTGTCTCATGACCGCCATTGAAGCTCAAATTTAAGGTTTTAATGGCCAAATTTGACCTTTTAAAGCCATAATTGAAGATAAAAAAAGGTAATTTATCATTTTTAATCTCTCTGTCTCTCTCTCTCTTGAAATTGTTAGGGTTGTGCATTATTGGAGAGTATTTGCTTATTTTTTGGTCGGTTTATTAGGGGGTGGGTGGGTGGGTTTTGTTAGGATGGGGTGTGGTTTTGGGTAGGGTGTGGCTGAATTTGGTTGATTAGGTGGGGTGGTAAAGGTAATTTTATTTAGCGAATTCTTTGAAATTGTAACCTCCGCTAACACTATGATTAGATAGGATTTGGGGGAAAAGGAAGAGAAGGGAAAGTAGGGGATACATTTTTCTCTTATTTGGATAAGATACCGGGCAAGTGATAGGAAAGGAAGGGATTCATTTACTTTTCCCTTTAAATAAACTGATTTCCTCCGTTGGAGAATTGGAAGAAAAATGAATGCTCACTCTTTCCCTCTTCCCTCTTTTTCTTTCTCTTGCCTATCCCCATCACTATTGTTATCCAACTATAGTGTAATGGATGCCCTTTTGTGTATTATTGAGTATTATTGAGCTTTGTGTATCTAGGATCACACCTCTGTGAGCTGGGTTGTGTGTTCCAAGTAGCTTATTAAACATGGTCCAGATTGTTGAAGGCCACAGCGCGTTTGACAAATTTGGTAACCCACTAATTAAATCACATGCTAGAGAATGATTTATAGTGAGATATAGGGTTTACTTGGAAACACTAGACTTACAAATTGAAGCATTGATAGGCGAATATGAAGTGTACAGGCAAAAGGATTCTGGTTGTTGAATTGAATCTAATCCATTGAAATATATCAATGGTTGATGAGCTTTTTTTTTTTTTTTTTTTCTTTTTGCAAAATTAATGATGATCATTATTATCATTGTCATTTTACTGTTTTGTGGGCTATGTTTAGTATTGTAGACTTTTGATAGAAATTTAAAACTTGTTGGAAGTAGGCTAAATTGTATGGGAAAACTTTTGTTAGAACATGGGTTGCCTGTAGTTTAACATCTCTCCATCTCTGTCTACGTACCTTATTTGCGCGCTCTATTTAAAACTTGTACACATGCAATTAGGGAGAGTAACAAAAGGATTACAAAATGCAAATTTATTTTTGTATTATCCATCTATGTTTTGGTTTATCATCATGTGTACGCTTCTGCTATGTGAGATATTGTGATAGGGATTTCAACTTGCAGATGGTAAAACAAATACTTTGACATGAGCCTTAAAAGATCTAACAATTTTTTATTCATAATTTTAATAATCTGTTGGAATACAAAGTGAAAAGATGAGAGTGTAAACAGACTCGTATCAATATATGTAGAGCTTGTCAAACCCATTCTTTGGTTCATGTATAGCTGAGCTTTTAGCAGACAATTTACTTATGTATGACATAGTGTTGTTACATATCTGCAGGATGCTTTAGTTGGGGACTTGAAGCAATAAATTGAGCAGTCATGGGTTTGAAAAGCCAACCATGAGATTAGTATATCACCAACAACTCCTGTCCTTACTACTGTTGTTTTTTCTTTGATGTATGTATGTATTGATCAGGCGGACTGGTGGAGAAACCAATTTGATATTTGAATATGTCAGCAAGAATTGTGTGCTTTAATTATTGTTTGGGCTTTTAAATTTCGTTGTTATCAAATCTGAGGTTTTTTTTGGTATGTTAAATAATTGACAGATAAGTTTTCTCACATGAGAATTATTATTGTGGAATTTGTTTCAACTTGGGAAAATATGCTTGTTCTATATTCTGTCGTACTAGCAGGTTTAATGCAGAAGCAATTGTAGTCTTGTGCCCTAGGAAAATAACACATGTTTGGCTAGTGCTTGCTTATTACAGTTTGATGCTTCAACACTTTAGTCAGGGTTCCTTACTCAAATTCATAAATTTGATCAGAATTTCTAGTCATGTGGGCAAACTATAAGTTAGAGCATGTTAAACTCTTAAATGACGATTTCTTTTCAGTCATGCCATGAATGAAAGTGACACTGTTGCTTGGAAGCAATCTCTTTATGGTTGGAGTAAGATTGTGTAATTTATATTTTGGTTTGGCTTTGGCTTTGGCTTGAATGAAATCTTCTTTTAAGAGGGTGAGGGTAGTTATGATAAAAGTAGTCAAAACACAATGGGTCCTGGCTAGAAGCCAGTTAATGGTGTTCAGCATCGCTACATGTATTCAATTTCAACCATCAAAACAGTTTCATATTGATCATATAGTTAAGGAGTACCTATTATCTACATCAGTAAAAATACATGGCTAAAAACCAGTCATGCTATTTACCTTTACTTTACATGGGATACATTCAAATTTTTATCTTGAAAAGTGAGTGTGAAACGAACGTTGAGGAAGATGAAGGATATGGTCCCTTGACTTGAAATTAGTTGTTCAAAGTTTTTAAATTATAAAGATAGAGCTGATCTTTGAATATGATTTAATGACTATACTCTTATTAAATTGATTGACAGTTTCACATTAGACATTATTTACTCGCTAATTTTTAAGTAGTTTTTAGGCTCGAGCGATGTGCTAAAGGCTACACATACAATTGTTGGATGTGGTCCTTACATACAAATCTAATTTGTCATGTTTTGATTGGCTATAATGGATACTTTACTAATTGAAATCCTTATTTATATAGGTATAATTTTGGAAGCATGACAAGTAATATGGGGATAGCTTGGTGGCTAACACTTCAGTTTTTTGACTTAAATATTGTGGCATGTTGGTTTATATCTTGTACAATCCATATTTTTAAACACGTGAAATGAAATATTAATTGAGCAGTGTGCCATGTAGCATGCAGTCTTGTTTAAAAACATTTTTAAATAATGATGTGTCATATTGTCAATTTGTCATTAGATCTATATTACTTTATATCATTCAAAAATGAAATTTATAGAATATTTAACTTTTTTTGTGTCTAGTCACACCGTGTGACCAATTATTTTGGAGTTAGTTTGTTAGTGCTATTACTCACTCGATCAGGGGTTACTGTTAGGGGTTACTCACTCGGTCAATCAGGGGTTACTTGGTGTGTGTCAGCTGCCTCACCAAACTGCACACAAAAGCTGTTGTTTGTGAAGATAGCTTAAATTGAATCATATCTAAAACGATAACCATAATAAATTAGTAATAAGTTAGTAAACACAAATCTATAAACCTATATGAAACTTTATCTTTTGCTCTTGTAGATTTTTGCTAAATTACTACCCGTATTTTATTATTATTGTTATGATTGACTTAGGATTACTCTTTTCATATTTTATTACTTGTTTGACTTCTCTTTTGCGGCCGTGTTTTTTTATTTGCTCCTTTACATTTTTTTTGGAAACTTTCAATAGTATTTTATTATTTTCCTCCCTACTTATACCGTTATGCTTACTTTTGCTTTTTAAGATTTTTTTATTCTTCAACCAACACCACTTGTATAAATATTTTATTACCTTATGCTATTCCTTCTAAAAACACCACATATAGGGAAATAAAGGAAGTAATAAAATACGAAGAGTGTACAAACTTCTAGACACTTTAATATTTGAATTTTAATTATCATTTGTTTTAGGGGTTTTATTAGATAACCTGAATGGGGGTATGGATTCCCTCGGGGCATCAAGTGATTGAAAGGGGGACGCCAAAAGGGGATGAAACGCTACACTCGTGCAGTCGTACGACCTTTGACGACAAAGTTAGTGACTGGCAACAGAATTCTGGATAGAAAAAGTATAGAGAAGTGAGAGTATTTTTTTGGCATTGTACCTTTAGTAATTGTGTAATCCCCCTGCCATCATGGAAGTTATGGGATATTTATAAGGATGTGAGAGATCATGCTCTTAGAGTTTCATAACCTTGGAAGATCGGCTGCCCTATACGTGGTTGACACGTGTATTAGGGTTTGCTTTATGCTAGGCATGTTTCCTTTAATTAATGGACTTTGAGCCCTTCATTATCTGACATCTCTCTTTAAGCCACAGGTCATGTTCGTATTGCTCTTTTTTAGCTGAGCATGATGCCACATGTTAACTTATAATAGGCCACTTATCGGCCTCTTATTTGTCTATAAAGGGGGTTAAAATACTCCGAAAACGCCATTAATTTTTATGAAAAGAGCCTGACTCAAAAATAATTCAGGGGACATTTGGTTCCATGTGTTAGATTCAATTCTGGAATGAAATCTTTCACTATGTTATCTTTTTATTTGATACCTAAGGGAATGGAATGAACCAAACCCACACCCCCCCAAAGGTTTCTAAATCCTATACCTCATGGGTTTAAAATTCATACTTTTGACAACGCTTTTAGTCATTCTAAATCCATACCTCATATTTATATTCTGCAAACCAAATGCCCCCTTATAGTAATACAAAACTAGGTCAATTGACCATATTGGTATAAAAATTAGCACCGCCCCTTGTGACATACTGGTAAAAAATAATCGTCGGCGACATATCAGTATAAAAGTTAACAAGTGGCGACAAATTGGTATAAAAGTTAACCAAGTGGTGACATATTGGTATAAAAGATAACAAATGGCGACACATTGGTGTAAGATTAAAGTTAGCAAGTGACGACATGTAACCCTTCTAACTAGAATAATAAGTGCATATTGTACGCATGATTTGTTTTTATTCTTGTAACTTTATTCTATTGTTTTTCTGAACTTTTTTTTTTTTTTTTGCTTCAAAGATTCATTAAATATTTTTTAAACATTAATAAAAGTGAAAAAAAAAATCAAAAGAATAAAAAAAAGAAGGAAAAGGGGGAGGAAATATGAGAATATAGAGGATTAATTAAGATTAAGCATAGAAAATAATCTAGAAAAATTATAAGATTAAGCATAGAAAATAATCTAGAAAAATTTTATTGATATTAGAGTAACTTTTGCTCATTTTAAAATAATTTTATAACATATGTATAATATTTTATTATACATCTGATATATTTAAAAGTTTGTGTAGTCGAAATTGAAATGGGGAGGTTGGTTGCTTTGAGAAATTTGACAGTTGAAATTGTGAAATGAATAAAATTGAATTAAAAAAAAAAAAAAAAAAGAGGAATAAATATAGTAGTGGCTTAAGTTGACCAACATTTAAGATTGCGCAGTCCTGATTGGATTTGGTCCGCAGATTAGCGGCGAGACATATAAACGGAGATTGTAAAAATAAAAAGAGAAAATGCAAATTATAATTCAGGGATTTTAATTATTATTATTATAATTATTATTCGTGGGTAAATTAATTTGAGTGATTGTAATTGAAATTGTTCATCTTCCATCCTGTAAGAAAGAGAGTCGAAGCTGCTTTTGTTTTTCATTCTTCTCTCCTTTCTTCACTCCTTTCTTATTCTTATCTTACGAACCATTTTCAAACTCAATTCAATCGATCCTTTCTGATTTTCTTTTCATTTTCCCCTTTTTCTTCCCTGTTTCTCTATAAACCCTACAACAACTACCTCTCCATTTCTTTCATTTCCCATGAATTTCAATCTCAATTCATTAATTATCTGATTTTGGTATTCCCAATAATAATAAACATTGTGAATTGTGAATTGTGAATTGTAAATTGAGATTTTGCTGGACTTCGGAATTGAATTGTCAACGGCGATCCCTCTTTCTTTTCAGTCGCCCAACGGAGTTTCCCCCCTATCGCAGGTTTTTCTTCATTCTCCCTTTTCTTTGTTTTTATTTATTACAATTACAATTGCAATTTTGTATTTTTATTCTGATTTCAATTGTGATTTTCTGGGTTTCTGTTTAGGGTTAGGGTTAGGGTTCGGGTTGGAGTATCATCGGCAAGAATGGAGGCAACCGCTGGAAGTTCCGACGGGCACAGAGATAGAGATAGGGATAGAGATAGAGATAGAGGAAGCTCCGCTAATTCGAATTCTAGGCGTTATAGGCTGCATTTGTCTGCTTCCAATTTCATACGCTCCCCAGTCTCTGCTCTTTTAGAGTATTCCGGTCTATTACGGCCCCGCTCCACCGCCACCCACGAATCCGATTCTCTCATCCCTGCCACTGCCACCTCCTCTCCCAATATTCATGATTCTTCGTCTAATGGCGGTGAGGTCTCCATTAGGATTATTGGTGCCTCCGAACACGATCACGACCACCACCGTGTTGACCCTTCTACTACCACCTCTACCGGGGTGCAACTTCAACCATGCCCTACTGATCAGCCTCTGTCCGTGCCTGTTTCATCCACCGTGTTACATCCATTGGATCCCCAAGAGGATTCCTCCAGGGCTGCTGACACTCACTTCTCTAGCTCCTCTACTGATGCTGAAGCTGCTGATGCCGCTGCCGCAAACAATCGGGATGCTACTTATCAGAGGTATGACATTCAACAGGCTGCCCGATGGATCGAGCAGGTTCTTCCTTTTTCGTTGCTCCTACTCGTTGTCTTTATCCGCCAACATCTACAAGGTATAATCTTTTTCCTCTGCCAAATACAACTACCACTCTTTTGATTTATTAACTAATACTATGGTTTCCACTTAGCATACTCCTAATTTGGGCAGAAAGCCTTTCAAGAATGCAAGTGCATTGTGCTTTATGCATAAAATGTTTCTCATGCTCACTTTTTTTTTTGGTCGTCCTTTGTGCTTTGTACTGGCACATTCAAAGTCTCTCTACTTGTGAATAGGACGATTGTTATAGTGACTTAGTGCCGTGGTCAGCATTATCATATTAGTCAATTTTCTAGATGCCTTAGTTTCAACGATAGCTTTCTTGGTTACGATGTCTAATGTCAGTGTTTGTTTTTAGTACCTCTTTGTTCGTCTAGATCTTTGTAACTTTCATCTAAATTACTCTCTTTCTTCATGACTGTTAAATGGAAGGAATATTTATTTGAATATGCTGTTTGTTACAGTGCTTTGTGCTTGAAAGGTTCGCATTGCTTGCATTTTGTATATTGATGTATGGTGTTCAACTTTTGTGTGGAATGCAGGTTTTTTTGTTACAATTTGGATTGCTGTTTTTATGTTCAAGTCTAATGACATCCTGCGTAAACAAACTGCTCTTAAGGTACTTGAATTTTTTGGATATTTGTTGACATGCCTGGCTTATGCTTGCTACTCAATGTTATATATGACGTTAATTCTTGCTGATTCAGGGAGAGAGGAAGATTCCTATTCTGGTTGGCACCTGTATTTTGTTCACACTTCATGTTGCTGGTGTTTACTGGTGGTACAGAAATGATGACCTTCTCTATCCATTGATCATGGTACCTCCAAAAGAGATACCTCCCTTCTGGCATGCTGTTTTTATCATCATGGTCAATGGTGCGTGCTAACCCTTATTAGTTCCTGCATCTTTGATACTGTGAAATTTAGAAGAATAGTTATTTATGATGCCTTTAATGCCATTTATGTGCAAAGTATAGGGTTTTTTTTTGGTTAAATGTGTTAAAAGTTTATGTTCATGGTTTATTTTTTTTTTTTATTTTTATTTTTTTATTTTTTTATTTTTACAGTACTTGTATTACACTTTATTTATAAATTTGACACAGTGATATGCTAATGGATTAGGTAACTCTTGTCTGACAACTTACCGTGAAATTGTGATCAGTTTGTTGTTCATGTTCTTTCACTTCATATGTCAGCAACATGCATCTTGATAGATGATATGTGATTTTTTATAATGATTTTGGCTGCTTAAAGCCTCTAATTGGTTAGTTTCTGGGAGCCATTGATGAAAAATCTATTCATTTCTGTTGAAATTGTTCCTGAAGGAATGATTTTTTCAAGTGCCTCTTTTCATTTAAGTGATGTTGGTTGCTTAAGCTATGTTGTCTATCAAGAAGCAACTTGGTAGAGTTACAATTGTTATATGTTAATTTTACGCAGTTTTCAGTATGTTCCAGTATGTTGACCAAGTGTGGTGAAGCAATTCCCTTGTTGATATTTGTTGTGGCTCTTAAGGTGTATTGTTCGATACACTTGTTAAGATTGTACTTTGCGGTATTTTCATTAACATGGGTGGCTAGCAGTTTCCAATGTATGATTTTAAGAAAGAAATGATGATGAATAAGAAGGCTCACTTTTATATATACCTTTAACACAACAATATCTTACTTAAATATATAACAATCTGTCAGAGAACAATTTGCTGCCATTTATTTTATTTCCATTCCCAAAAGTTATTTACGGTAATCGTTTGTACACAAGTTAAGCTTGTGTGTGTGTGTGTGAGAGAGAGAGAGAGAGAGAGAGGGGGGGGGGAGGGGGAGGTGGAGGGGGAGAGGGAGAGGGAGAGGGAGAGAGAGATGTTGGTGTGGTGAGGGAGTGTAAGACATATGTGGAAAAAACAAACGAGGGTGTTAAAAGGTAGATTGATCATTGGTGTAAGTAAAAAGGTGAAAAATGTAAGAGAATGGGTGAAATTGTGTAAATATTGCGGGGTCAGGTAGTTTATGAGGTTTGCTAAAAATTGAATAAAGTAAAGAACCTCTAGGAACATACTAAAATTGAAAGCTTAAAGATCTTTTAAGATTGGAGATACTATGTCTTTCTAAAAATTAGAAGAGGGGAAATCAAAGAGAAGAATATTATCAAACAGAGTTGTGACAGGAGCAGCTTTACGATCAAGTCTTATCGTTTCCAGAGATTATTACCAATGAGGCGATTAGCTAAATGATAATGGTCGCACCAAATTTTTTTTTCCCCTACTTTTACAAGAGCCCTAATATTGCAACAAAATTGGTTTTAATTTAAGAAATTTAGAATTTTCTACTCAAACCCTATATTTGATTTTTCCTGAGTTGTTCCTCTCCTCTATATTGATCTGCTAATTATTGACAGTTAATTTCTTTGGGTTTGATATGCTAACTTGATCACTCTTGGTTGTGGGCCATAGTGATTTGATTGAGCCAATAACCACGACTTAGTTCAGGCGCATATTATGAGGGATTTAGGATACACTGTCACAAACTTTTTGTTGAAAGCAAAATAGAATTGACTTGGCAAGGGGGCTCCTTTTGGCTGGCCTTTTGTATCTTCTGGTTTTAGTCGTGTGCTCTTGGTTTTGGTAGCATTTTTGATCTTGTGAGTTTTGATTGTGTTGGGTAAATAATGTGCATTTTATTCTTTCAGACACCTTGGTCCGCCAGGCAGCTATGGTCGCCAAGTGCATTCTACTCATATATTACAAAAACAGCAGAGGAAGAAATTACCGTAGGCAGGTGGGATGTCACTTATACTTGTTTAAGGTCTTTCACATTTATAAGGTTTATAATAGCTTTATTTGCATTCTTTTATGTGTGCTGCATCTAGGTTTCTGATTGCTCTGTATTCTCTTTCCAGGGGCAAATGCTGACTTTGGTTGAGTATCTTTTGCTACTGTATCGTGCATTGCTGCCAACTCCAGTTTGGTATAGGTTCTTCTTGAACAAGGAATATGGAAGCCTCTTTTCATCTCTAATGACTGGGTTGTATTTGACTTTTAAGCTCACTTCTGTTGTTGAAAAGGTTTGTCTTTTGCTGTAATGCTTTCTATGTGCTTGAAATTGTCCTTGGAGTGTCTCTCATGCATTTCTTTTTTCCTGACTTACAGGTGCAATCATTCTTTGCGTCAGTGAAGGCATTGTCGCGTAAAGAGATCCACTATGGAGCTTATGCAACTTCAGAGCAGGTAATTCAGATACTCGTATTGATATCTACATTTATGTTAAAAAAGATATATCTTTTATTAAGAGAGGGCTGGGGGTTAGAATGAAAACCCTGTTGATTGTGTCTGTTGGGCTATTTGGCGCCCCTTGGCCTATTTTATTTCTCTAGGCTTGTAGCGCTATGCAATGAATCAATCAATCAAAGCTTTAATCCCGTAAGTAGGGTCGGCTATATGAACCAAATTTGATTATTCCGTGTAGTCATTGACAAAAATCTTCCTCCTCCATCCCTTACGATCCAATGCTTCATCCTCATGTAAATCCATATACTTCATATCCTTCCTAACCTCTTCCAACCAAGTCATTTTCGATCTTTCTCTCTCGCGTTTAACCCCTCCATGGTCCCACTCTTCGAATCGGCGTGCCCTTAGGTCTTTGTCTTACATGCCCAAACCAATGTTGGTGATTTTCTCTTAGTTTTTCTGCAATGTCTACCACACCTTCTTTCTTGCAAATAATCTCATTTATGATTCTATCTCTTAGAGTGTTCTCGCACATCCACCCTTAACATGTGCATTTCTGTAACCTCCATATTTTTAATGTGCTCCTTAGAAGCCCAACATATTGTACCATAGAGCAATAGTGGTCTTATGGTCTGATGGCAGTCCTGTAGTATATTTTTTTCAACTGTAAGGGGATGCTTCAGTCACATAACACTCCCATGGCACTATTTCTTGTAGTGCTATGCAAATCTTAAAATTTAGGTTATAAGGAAGGCTGTAATGCAGGGTATACCTGAAAGATGTTTTGTTCTAACTTGGACGGATGTGAAAAGTTAGATTTGCGAACTGTATTGTAAACTTCATTTTATGAAAGTGGAACATGCTTGAAGGAATTGTGTTCGAGAATCAATAAGCTTCATACGTAGTATTTGATTTCTAAGGAAGTGCTTCTTCATGTCTATATAATTCTCTTAATTTATCTTGTAATCTATCATGATGTATAACTGTAGGTCACTGCTGCTGGAGATATGTGTGCTATCTGTCAGGAGAAGATGCATGCTCCAATCCTACTCCGTTGTAAACACATTTTTTGCGAAGATTGTGTGTCAGAGTGGTGAGTTTTCATCAACTGTTTTTATTGTACTTTTGCCTTTGTTCTTTTGGATTTATGCATTCTCAATAATATATAGACAGATATGAGTTTTATTTTTGACTTGGCCTTGGGTTTTTACATGTGTGTGACCCTGACCTTCAGTGCATGATTAAGGTTTTCATTGTTAGTTGAGATTGTAGCAGTATTGTAGCTATAAAGGTCTTCAGTGCTGTATGCATGATGACATAAACGTATTATGTGAGTATTTTGACAGTAACAAATGTCAAACTGATTCGCTCCATTTTTTTTTTTTGGGGGGGGGGGGGGGGGAATTGGAGAGGCACCAATAGAAAATTAAGTTCAAGATGCTAGAGTAGGTTTCTTATTCTGTAGACGGCCACAATGGCTGGACTTGTTATCTTTCCAAGCTGCAACAGTAGTAATAACAGAGTTGCCGTTAACGGTTAACTTTTGAGGATTTTGTCTGTGACAAACAGAAATAAGGATGCCTTTAGGTGACCATTGGTTAGGACATTAAGGTCATACCCTTTTCACCTTTAAAAAAGTTTCAGGTCTATTTTTTTGTTCTCTACACTTGATTTTTACCAAAGTGAGACTATTTATGCTGATTAAACGTTTTATTACTAACTGAAACTTGGTTTGATTTAAGAAGTTGATTTTTATTTATTAATAGTGATTTTGACTAATTAAACTGATTTTTATAATTTAAGAAGTTGATTTTTATTTATTAATAGTGATTTTGACTAATTAAACTGATTTTTATAGAGAAACTGATTTTTTCTTGTATAAGCTTATTAGTAGTAGATTATCTTCTTTAGGTGAAGATAACAGCCCCTAAGTTAACTGTTAAGAGCTAGTAATTTCACTTTACCCTTACCAATAAGTATAGATGAATTTGATTCCAACAATATCGTCATTTAAATTCTGTTCTTTCCCCTTGATGTTATGGTTTTGTGTGTATATTGGTATCAATTTAATTCGCGACCCTCGTCAAACCATTCTTTTTCCTGAAGCTCAACTTCACTCCTCATATTTTTACCATTGTCAATCACGTGAAGAATCAATGCTATGGAAGCTCTTTAATCCCTATGCTTTAATAACATTTATTTCAGGAAATCCTTTGAGCTATACTGATATCTTATAGCATAGTGTTTCGTTCAATTAACATATACTTTATCTGTAAGGGTATAGTATCTGGGTGTTTGAGCATCAAGCATTAGCTCTTGAAGTGTGTGTATGTTGGTGTGTGTGTGTTAGTATTTGTTTCTTGAGGTGATGTTAAAAACAATGAAGAAAAAAAAGAGCGGAACTAGCTTTTATTTATAAACAATGGGTGTTTATTTGTTCTTGCTATTATATCTACTTCGTTGCTGATCATGATATTTGAAATGATGCTTTCCCCCATTGCATCTCTACATATACTTTTATTTTGCAAGTCTTTTGAGATTGCTTTTTAAACTGTT
Source organism: Chenopodium album (assembly GCF_948465745.1). Lineage (NCBI taxonomy): Eukaryota > Viridiplantae > Streptophyta > Magnoliopsida > Caryophyllales > Amaranthaceae > Chenopodium > Chenopodium album. Next base: position 491,617 of record NC_137836.1, on the reverse strand, counting down.
ATTTTGGAAGTAATTTTTCCAACAAAACTTGGCTAGTTAGAGACTGAGGTTTTATTGACCTTTTAGACTTCTCAATTGGCTTGATCTTCCATTATTTCTTTGGTTGACATGCTATTACTCTGATATATACTTGCTGAGGAGGGAGGGGGTGGAGGGTTTAAGAAAGGAGAGAACTTTTAAAATTTGCTGAGTATAATTTACTAGGGAAATGTTCAGTGGATGTGCAAGTTTGTTTATAATCTGGTTCCTTTTTCAGGTTTGAGAGGGAGAGAACATGTCCTCTATGTAGGGCTTTGGTGAAGCCTGCAGATCTCAAATCATTTGGTGATGGATCAACTAGTTTGTTCTTCCAGTTATTCTGAGCAAGGAGTTTTTCTTCCTTGAATCCTTGCTTTATTGAAAAGCCAATAATCAAGCACTTTCGTGATTCATTCAGAACCAAAAGAAACTGCATTTTAGCTGCACTGCTGGTTGTTGGCTACAGGAATCTAAGCCACTGATTGACACATAACTCGACAGGGTCTCTGTTTATATGTTGTATTAAAAACATCTACTTGTAACTAAGTTAGCTCGTAAATTTATAGAGAACGCGTACATTAAAACATTGTATACAACTGTGCAATCTCCAGTAATGGAAGTTTTCTGAAGGAAACATTATTGTGCATCCTCTGTCACTTTGTTGCTGAAAAGTTACCTCTCTATTGGTTTTCTTCAGTGGTTTAACAAGAGTTGGAAATTTAGTGAAACAATCCTTATTATTTGGTGAAATACTGGAGCCTTTCTGTTCAAGGTATGCACTGACTATTGCGATAGTGTGGTGCAGACTAAACTGGTTTTGCTGTGCTGACATCTCAATTTATTGTTTAATGCTTGACATTGTGGTATATGCACATAGCCACATAGACAGGCATGAGTACAGAAATGTAGATACGGGTATATTCACGATAACGTGTAAAAAGGAAGTATATTAAATACAGTATTTTGTCATTGTGATTGAAAAGTGATGCGATGTAATATACAATGTAGCAGCATATTTTGAAAATAACGAGACTCAAAATATCACTATCCTACCAAATCAAAATGTTGAAATCTGTTTTTCACCTTACTTTTAAATTTTAACAATGGTTTTTAAGGGCATCTCCAATGGTTTCATAAAATTGTGCATATAGCTTAACTTGACAAAAGGTGAGTTATAACACATTTAGCTTAATGACTCCACATCAATCAACACACCAATTTCATTAAATAGGGTTGAGCAAGTCTGCTTGTTTTCTTACAACCACACCTTTCAATGGCGAAGCAAGTTTTTTCAAGTAGCAGAAGATCAAGCTAAAACAACAATGCACCATTGTAGCTATTGGTTGTACAATTGTACCAATTACTAGAGGAAATCGTCAAAGAAGTTGCTTCCATGAAATACAAAAAACACGATAAAATACCAGAAAGGTCAAAGGAGTTTAGTTTCCATTCAACTCAACTAGAGGAGACAGGAGAAGCCAAGAAAGCTTTAAACAAGCTGTGCAAAATTATAATCAAGCTTTTGAACTTCTCCCTTACAAAAACTGAAGAGTTCTAGCCATGTTGGAGAGCATTATATAAGCCAAAATAAGATTAGATACATTATTTAACAAAGTGGGAAATTGTTGACCCAGGCAATACCTCCCAAAAGAATTGATCAAGAAAAAAATGAAAGAAAAAAGGGGTAGGGGCAAAAATAGTAAAAAGGGCAATATCTATGGCCTATTGGCTACCGGCTACCCAGAGGCATCCGTAAGGTGACAGAACGGGGCATTTTATTATTAAGGAGATGAAGCCGGAGGTCTGTGAGGAGCTTCACCTGTAGCAATTTGTGGTTCACCATAACAGGAAACTTTTATTTCTCCATCAGACAACACTAATTGTGAAGTCGGAACTTCTGAGGATTCTGTCCTTTCGGGTGAGTAGCTGTTAGGGAAAATCTTAGGAGGTGAAGATGGAGATATGAGTAATGATGAAGTGATGTCAGATACCTCTTTAGGAACTTCCTTTGTGTGTTCCTCTGGAAAGTCGAGGGAGGAAACTTTTGGAAGAAAACTTGGGGATATTGGTGATGTTGGGGTACTCGACAGCACCTTGGCCTCATCAATAGAGAATGGGTAAACTTCTGTGACTTCTTCAGCACCTTCATCTAAATAGACAACATCTTGCATTGTCAGTTGGTGATATTCAACAATTTCTCTGAGAAACCGATTTTCACGTGCATATACAGAGTTTTCATGAGCCAGACGAGCCTTCTCAGCTAAAAGAGTTTCCAGCTGTAGACGTATCTGATAATAAAGAAGCATAAGAATTTTTATTATTACAATGTCAGGCAAAATAACAGAAGTGATGAATCTCATGGAACATGCTATGAGCATTAAACTATAAATGCATGCTTTCATATAGATGGGCAAATGTAAGAATACTTATGTGCTTGTTCAGAACAAGGTCATAAGTTGAGAAAATGGTAGTGTCGTAGTGAGTAATTAAATTGTCAAGGAAAATTTCATGTGAATGCTATTATATTGCACAATCATTTATTCCCCAAAACATGGTTTTTCTACATTAATTTTCGTTTACCAAAAAAAAAAAAAAAAAAAAAAAAAAAAAAGAGAAAAAACAGAGGGAAATCATGTACTTGAGAGTGTAGATGTAATACACATATATTATTCTCTAATATTACACTCATTAGTAATTACCATTTTTATATGACCTTATACCAAGCAGGTTAAAAGCTAAATGATCTTACTGAAAGTTCTTGATGAAACACTAAGAAGTGAGGCATACCAGATCATCATCAGCAGGGTTGTCTCCTTTCTCTCGACTCTCTCGAAGTCTCTTATTTTCTTCTTCTAGTTGTGCACAACGCTCCTTTGCAAAGGCTAAATCAGCTTTCACGGTTTTAAGCTCCCGTAGAAGAACTTTTGCTTTGGCAGCAGTAGCCATTGCAACCTGTAAACCAAATAGAATATAAAGTGATGCTCTTCACTAAAAAGATGGTAGGATGTAGATAAACCTAGTTCCACTAAGTACCATAGTGAACCAGCTCAAGCCTCAAGGCCATAAGTGAAAGAATTGTCCTACAAGACTGAACCTTTTTCAGATCAAAATATCTACTGCTCACTCACCCTCTTCATTTTTTCTTCAAATTGATAAAAATGAACCAACTGTAAAGTGTTTTAAGTTTCATTAAGCCAAAAACTAAGATGAGAGATAAAACTAAGCAAGGAGTTTCAGAAAGGCAACACTATCTCTAGTTGTATTTCATTGTTCCCGCAATAACTAGCAATACACTATTACATATTTGGCACCTTACGTCGCGAGAAGCTTTGAGTTGTGTTTCTTGATTGTTTAGTGAACTTGTCTGCACAGGCTGAAGAACTGGTCGCTGCCATGAAGTGTTGTGCACAACAGTTGCCTGATCAGGAGTATCTGAAGTAGTGCCTCCTCTTCTACGAAGTTGGAGTTTGCGTGTTTCTTGAATGAAATCAGCTGTCCTACTGCGAGTTTCTTGAATAATATCAGCAGTCTTGTGCTCCATGATTGTACGACCTTCCTGCAAAGTGAATAATAAAACAAAAAACTTAAGACAGATGACAAGCAGAGGTAGAAAATGTGTGAAGCCAGAAAGTGAGGCAATAGGCGAACAACCTCAAAAGCGTTGCCAAGGGTATCACCAAGGTTATTAAGGGAAGAAGTAATGGCATCGATGCGCTTCCTCAATCGAGCATTATCTATCTTTGAGCCAGTCTGTGAAGACTGATGATGGGATTGGTAGATCTGTAAAGATAGAAAAAGGTTAATTAGAAAATTCTAGTAGCACAAAAAGAAAAATGCAGTAAAAGCAGAGACCTGATTATCCTCATCATGAAGTTGTGACTTAATCTTAGTAGAAGACTGAAATTGCTTATCCTCTTCATCAAGAATTGATTTGGCCTTCCTGGCCAGGATACCCCAAAATCCATCTTTAGGGTCTTCTGAGTCTTTCACTGAACTGCTCTCGGATCCCTACAGTATTATAACAATGAAAGTAAGTAACAATTGGTTATAAAATACAAGCAATGAAGTCTATGGCCTCAGATAATTGCACCAGCTGCCCACAAAATCAAGTAGCAGGACTTCGTGTCATGTGATACTTCCTAGTATGTAGCTGTCAAGTTTGTCATGCATTGTCTTTAGCATTAATTTTTGTCTTGTGTCAGAAAGCTGGTAGAATCATCCAGTTTCTAGCAGTTGATTGGTGTTTTAGTGGTGTGCAGTCAAGTAAGGAAGCCACCATATAAATGCATTGTATTATTTTTCATTAGAGTTTGAGACAAAATGAAAAAAAGTTGGGTTGCAGAAATTTTGTGTTCTTGCAACATTCAATCAATCAGATTATTTATGAGTACAAATATATTGCGTCTTCATGAAATCAGGGCTCAAGTTCGACATAGCTCGACCTCTCTATAACTTTCAAGCATTCGATGTACATGTAATTCTCTTTTCGCAAAATTTTTAAGCTTAAATCTTTAGCATAAAAGTTTTCAGAGTATTTAGTTCTCACTATGTAGTTGTGTATGTCAAGGAAAAAAATGACCACAGATACAACTAGTCCTGCTCCTGCATTCATCTAATGGAAGCAATAGTGTATCCTCTGAGAAATTGCAAGGACACCTACTTACAGGGACAATAAAAATAGACGCAACAGGTTCTGTGAAGAATGAAGCATGGGATACATGCAATTGGTTATTTCTAAATTATTACAAATGTGAATGATTCCATTAAGAAGTCTATTATTTATTTGAGCTCTTGTGCTGACATATGGAAGCTACTACAGTAGAAAGCTAGAGATGCACAATCACCAATGGATCCAGGAAATATATACTCAGCAAGGCTATGTATGAAACAAAGCGACAAAAGAAAAACCAAAACTGAATGCAACACCGAGTCAAGAAGATTGCGATAGGGACAGGAGAACCTAAACACTTTTACCTCCATTCACCAGTAAGACAAGTGCATTTGTAAGATGCTCTAGCCTCTAGCCAAGCAGCAGGAGGTACATAAGCTATATCAATTTAGATAATGCACATGGATTTCAAAGAAGTCCTATTCTTATGATGTCAACTCTTCCACCAGCGGATATGATATTGCCTGTAACATACTGCAATCGAAGGAATCACAGAGAGAAATACTCCTTCCATTGAAAGAAGAGAATGAATCTTGGCAGTGTCTGGCAAGGGAACAAATGCAAGCTGCACAACTTGTGGAAGAAGTGGACACTCTAGAAATAAATGCTGGACAGTTATAGGATATCCCAGTTAGCATCCCAAGAGTCAAGACCAAAAGGATAAAAAACCCAAGGGAAAAGAACAGTTCAGCAATTCTAGAGGTGGTAGAAACAGTGGGTGGAATAGTGGAAGCAAAACAGGCAGAGGTGGAAGCAAATAAGCTGCCAATGCACAAGGCCAAGGTAAATCAAGCTCAAGCAAAACAATTGGAATGATCGACTGATACTCAGCCCTATATCGCTCTGATTCATCCCTCTCCCCCATTCTCCTCCCTAAAAACACCTTATCTTCCTAAGTGAGGGTAGCGATGCACTTTTGGGGTTAGTAAATGCTAAGTATGGGATTGGGCCAAGGCACAACACATAAGTGTTAGGGTGTTGGATGACGGATCTCAGCCAAGGGACAACCGTGTTGTAGGCGTGTGGCATGGGCACAAGACATACACAAGGACAAGGCATAAAACCACCTCATCCATAAAAAAACCTGTTTTTGGCAATCGAGGTTAGTGTCTTGGCTTACCTTAGGGCCAAAGCAAAGGCAAGGAAAAGACCAAGTCGCCAAGAGAAGGCAAGAGAGGGGAAGGCATCTTAAGACATGATTAAGTATGGACCAAGGCACCAAGTAGGACTCTCAAGGGAAAGGCATGGTGTCTAGCAGTTGGTAAGTGCTTTGGTGGTGTGCTGTCAAGTAAGATTGTAAGACAGCCTTCATAAAAAAAGTGTTGTATTGTTGCTGATTAAAGCTCGATATGAAATGCAACAAAGCTGGATTGATGATATCTTTGTTCTTGCTACATTCAATTAAATTAAATATAAAAATGCAGATGGAACGCTTGTCATTAAAAAGAAGCATAAACTTTTAATTGGGAATTACAGGACAAACAAATTGGGAATTGCAAAAAAGTTGAATTCAAGAACAACAAGTATCCCTTATAGGAAGCAAAGCATAAACCAACTTTTAATTGCGAATTACAAGACAAACAATGGTAAGAAAAAAATCCAAGAAGGAAAAAGAGTACCTTTGAAAAGGAAATGGATCGGAATTGTTGAGAATTACGAAGGGAGAGAGGAGGAGGTTCAGCGGCAGCGGCAGCGGCAGCGGAGGGAGATGCATAAGCAGAACCATAGCCGGAAGAATCGCGGTGCGCGGCGGAGGCTCGGGTGGCTCTGGCAGCCAAGGATCCAGCAGAATCATCATCATCATCATCATCATCTTTATCTTTTTTCAATTTAAAAGAAGAATTGGTTCTATTGTTATGATCATGATCAAATTCTTCTTCTGGGTATTCCTTGAAAGTGGTAGACCTGCTTACACCCCCAGCTCTCCTTCTATACGCCATTTCTGAATTCCAAATAATCGATCAAATCAACGAACCCTAATTTTATGAAAGAATTACTCAAGAATCTGGAAATGAAGATGAAACCCAGATCATATAATTGGGAAATTCAATTCAATGCCCGCCAAAAGAAGAAGAAAGCGGTTAAATTGATCATAATAATAAAGTTGTGATTGAGTTTCCAAATCCAGGTTGTAAGTTGTAACTAACTGCCCAGACAAGCAACATACAAAAAGATCAACCCCAGGTTGGGGACTAGGACTACTATTTTTCCGGTGCTTCTTTTTTTGCCAAAGTCAACCCCATTTTCCTCCTCATTACATCCCTGCCATACACCTCCTTTTTGTATCAACACGTTTCTTTTGTCCGTAACCCTATGCAAAACTACTATTTCTTCCTTTTATATTATTTACGACCACCCCTTTACTTTCTCCAAAGAAATGGTTAATCGTTGTAAATAATATGAAACACGACTAATATTACAATATAACACTAATGTCAATTACATTAGTAGTTAAGCCTTGCAATAATATTTGATTGCTTGAATCAAATCCTATTAAAATTAATGGGTAAACTTTCTTAAGCCCCACTTAGAGTGTATGACCGATTTCAAAAAAAAAAAAAAAAAAAAAAAAAAAAAAAAAAAAAAAAAAAAAAAAAAAAAAAAAAAAAAAAAAGAGTGTATGACCCAATTTTTATATTATTATTATTATTATTATTATTATTATTATTATTATTATTATTATTATTATTGAAACAATTATTATTATTATTGAAACAATTATTAATTGTTGGAATGGAGGTAAAGTGTTTAGGTTAAGCCTGTCTCTTTTGTAGCTGGAGCTGAAGCTGACAAGGGCCCCAGCACTGCTGATCAGCTTGATCCTTCAGGTGAAGCCTAGGAACTTAGGCAGTTGTCTTTAGAATCTTGCGGATCAACTTGCGCTTAATTTCTGACTTGCCGCTTTTGAATTTTTTCCTTTTGTTTTTGCTTCAGCTTGCCTTGATGTACAAACTTTCTATTTTTGTCTTGTACGTAATTCGGCAGCTGTAATTTTCGGCTGCCGATGTTATTATCTTGTTTCTGAAACTTTTAATTTGCCGTAGCTCGGAATTCGAGCGTACTTCTCATGAATCTGATGCCTTTTCTTCCATTGCTTGTGTATTTGCTTTTATGAATTTTCGAAAACTCGCAAAAAATTGCTAAGTAAAAATCTTTGGCTTGGAAGATTTTAGCTGAAGATAATTTGTACTTGAATTGTATGCTTATTGCCCCCCAAAAATCTGAAGACCTTGTCTTCGGATTTCTAAGATGACTGCTTGTCCTTTTTGATTCAGACGAAGCTTTTAGTGTTAAAAGAATTTCTAATACTTCATGCTATTATTCTTGGTTTTCTGTCTATCCCGAGCAGGGCCTTCAACATGTGACATCTCTTTGGTTCCTCGAGATTGTTGGGTGTGATGGTTTAACAACACTTCCGGATTGGATTAGCTGCCTCTCATTGCTTCAATGGCTCAGCATTAGAGAATGCTCTAAATTAATGGAGTTGCCAGAAGGATTCGTACATCTTAGCAAGTTAAAGGAGCTTGAGATCACTGCATGTCCAAGACTGAGCAGAAGATGCCGAAGGCCCCAAGGTGAGGATTGGCTTAAGATTCAACATATTCTCAGTATTATAGTCAGGGAGAGTCATCGGGACAATGCTTGATTTTGCAGGATAAAACTTACCAAACATAACAATATTCCTCACAAAAAAATTACTGTTCCAATTTGTAGTTTAACTTTGCTTTGTATGCATTAAGTTTTAACAAAATTACCAGCTTAACTACCCAAACAGAGGCGTGCCTTTTCTTCTTTAAAATCAATCAGCTTCATGTTGGTAGTACAGCGGCTAGAAAGATCAATAATGTAAGGGAAATATTAGATGATATTGCAAATGAAGGGAGGGGGGATATATTAGATGATATTACAACGGCTACAGATTAATTGAGTATATAAGTAATATAACACTTCTTAAAAAGTAACAATAAACTATGGCGGGGTCGCATCAAAAAGAAAAGATACGAGTATGTAAAAGACAAAGGTGTAGCTGCTACTCATGTTGCCAAGTCAAATAAGGTACGCTCATTTGCCTCTTTGTGTGGAAAAGGAAGTGTTTTTGGTAGGAGAATGGGCCACAAAATCAAGAGGGTTTGGAAGGAGCTAGATCAGCTTGCAAACACAAGCAGCTGATAATGTCAGTGTGTCGGGTAACCCAAATCCTGGGACAGATGTTGAAACAAGTGATTATAAGCAAATCCAAGAGAGCATCATTGTAGTGAGGGAGAGTGACATAGAGAGTATAGTAAATGCTTTACTTGATACTAGTAATTTAGAGAATGATATATTTGATGTTGCCATTGTTGGGAAGGGAGCAATAGGCAAAACTACCTTAGCTAAGTTAGTATACACTGATAAAATAGTAGTAGATCATTTTGACCTAAGGTTGTGGGTTTGCGTTACACAAGTCTTTGACATCAGGAATATATTATAATCAAAATTGTCGCAGACTACTTAGCATCCACAAAACTAACAATTGATGGCCGTGCTATATCAAAATTGTCACAGACTACTTGAAGATGCAATCACAGAGAAAGTATTCTTTCTAGTCCTAGATGATGTTTGGAACGAAGACCGTGATAAATGGTTGTCTCTTAAAAGTAAATTGACCGTAAGGGCCAGGGGAAGTAAAATTTTGGTCACCACTTGCTTTAAAAGGGCTGCAGATTTGAATACCCGCAACTTTGAGTTGCCTCCTCTATCTGAGCACGATTCTTTCTACTTATTCAGCAGAATTGCATTTGGCCAGCAAAAACCCTCGGAACATCTTATTCAACTAGCCAAAAAGTACCTTCACCACTGTGGAGGTATTCCTTTAGCCGTTGTAGCTTTAGCAAGTGTTCTTCATGCAACGGATGAAGACGAATGGGAAGACTTCTTTGCATCACTTGAAAGAGTTGAGAAATATGAATTCCGAGATAATCATCCCACGTTTAAGATCATAAAGCAAAGATACAGTCATTACCCATCACCATTGAAGGCTTGCTTTTCTTAATTGTCCCTATTTCCCAGAGAGTTTGAATTCAACACACTTGATGTTGTTAGTCTTTGGCAGGCTCAAGGATTCCTTGAGACAGCAGCACCAGACGAAGACCAACAACTAGAGGATTTGGGCGAGAAATATTATTCATTTATGGCTAAACATGCATTTCTTACACATCAACAATGGAATGAAAATGGAAAGCTTGCAACTTTTAAGATGCATCACCTTGCGTATAAGCTGGCACTACAGGCAGCTCAAGGATGGGAGATAATACATGTACCTCTCATTAATGGAGGAGACACAGAACTGGTGCAAAAAAAATCTTGGTGGATAGCCATAAATTAAGAACGTTTTTATGCAGGGATGCTGATATATTGATTGAAATAAGTAAAGTCTTGAAATCGACAATACTCAAGAGCCTTCGGGTGTTGGATTTGCAGGCACATGGCATTTAGTTTCTACCAGATTCCATTGGTAACCTTATTCACTTGAGGTATCTTGATCTATCCGGCAATGATTCTTTAGTGAAGCTGCCCAATTCAGTCGCAAATCTGTACAACTTACAAACACTGTAACTCAGTTTTTGTTATGATCTCAAAGAATTACCTACTAATATGAGAAAGTTGGCCTGCCTCAGGCGCCTTGAGATAGATGGGTGTGAGAAAGTGACTTTTATGCCTACTGGCTTTGAATACCTGACTTCTCTTCGAATACTCTCTCGTTATGTGGTTGGAAGACCTCGTTTTCAGTCTTCCAATGGATTTAAGTCGCTTGGTAACCTCAACCGCTTACAGGGAAAATTGATGATTGAGCTTTCAGAGGATTGGACTGCTGCTGTAAATGATGCCGCAAAATCAAACTTGAGCAGCAAAACCAGGCTTACAGAGCTGGAAATCAAATGGGGACCTGTAAGGCGTACCAGCAAAACTGATTCACATAAGCACCAGACGATGTTAGATGGCCTCCAGCCCCCTCCTAATCTGAAAATGCTGCATATAGAAGGATATAAAGGGCCTGATTTTCCAATGTGGGCAAAAGCCAACACTTTGGCCACAGCACTTCCTGAACTCGTCACTGTCAGCATTGACAGCGGTGGACAATGCAAATCGCTCCCTCCTTTCAGTAGGCTCCCACACCTCAGGCGCCTTACTCTTCGATTTATGGATAATCTGCAATTTTTGAGAACTCTGACAACCAATCATCAGCACCAGAATCTCAATTTTTCCTAGCCCTTGAAGAACTCACACTGCATAGTTTTTATTGCTTGGAAAGATGGTGTGATAATGAAACACTTGTGTCTTCACTATCATTTGATTGTCTCAAGAAACTGAACTTATGGAGTTGCCCAAAGTTGGAATCCATGCCTCTGTTTCCAGTACTTGATCTGCAAAATATCAACAAAAAATTGCTCGAAGTTCCCAATGTGACAACACTACCATCATCATCTAGTTCAAAGGCTACAAATTTAGTCCCACGAGGGCATCCACAAAATCTCCCACTTCTCAAGACACTGCATGTAAAAGGTTGTCCTAGTTTAAAGACCTTAGCCCTTGGGAAAAACTCTAATAAACTAAAAAAATTGGTGGTGGAAAGATTAGATACGTTGAGTTCTTTAGTTGAAGTTTTGAAACAGCTCACTTCTCTTGAAGAGCTAGAAATTTCTAGTTGCAAAAGATCTAGACCTTTCAGGTGGATGCCAAAGTCGCTGTGGTGTGTCATTTGTGTTGTGTGCCATGGGAATCTCTCTCAAGTCTTTGTCGTTTAACTCTAAGGGAACTACCACAGCTAGAGACTCTCCCTGCCGGTCTGGGAATCATCGGGACACTCAAAGCTATATGCATTTTAGCATGTAATAATTTGAGTTTTCTGCCTAAGTGGGTAATGCAAGTTCAGTTCACTTCAACACCTTAGACTTGAGGGCTATTCGATATTGTCAATGCTACCTGAGGAGCTAAAAGGTATTCATTCTCTAGTGAAAGTTGAGTCATAGAATGCCCCAAAGACGTCATAGAATGCCCCAAATTAATGGAACGCTGTAGAAAAGGCGGTGAAGACTGGCACAAGATTAAACATGCACGAGTTCTACGTCACAAGTCCTGGCGTTATGCATTAATGTCTGAAGCAGAATTACCACAGGCATATTGTTGTCTCTTCTCTCAAATCCTCTCCCTCATACCTTTTTGTTGCCTAAACTTACAGTCTTACACTAGTCATTGCATTTCTCAGAAACCCAAAAATCAGGGAAAAAATATTGTTGTTCATTCAGAAGATCCTATTATTCACGTAGATGTTACTGTCATATGGCAACCAAACCGTAACATGTGATAGGTGAGCCTCAAATGTATGATTACACCATTAAATTGCTGTCATTTTAATTTTTTGTCTTTGTGTTATGGCTTATTATATTTGGTAAAAAAAAACAAACAAACAAAAAAAAAAAAAAAAAAAAAAAAAAAATTCATTCTAATTTTACTGCTTATTCTACAACATGCCATTAATTGATTTTAGTTAATATTTTCGTTAGGTATACTTTTTTTTTTTTAGAAAAGCTAAGATTGATTTGTTAAATTATATTTCATACTTGTAATCATAGAGAAACTCATGATATTGCTCAAACACTGTATGCAAATGACCCTATCTTAATGTCAGGTTACCAATATGCTCAGCCCAAATATAGGACTACTAAAGAAATATTTTTCCCTTTTTATTTTTCCAGACATCAAAGTGAAGGTGTCAATCTCAAGTATCAGGCAGATATTCAAATAGCTCGAAAAATGCTGCTCTGAAGCTGAGCACCAAGGCTGGAAACCCCAAGTTTCAAACATCACTGGAAACCCCAAGCTGAGCACTAAGGCTGGAAACCCCAAGTTTCAAGCTGAGCACTAAGCTGGGCACTTTTAATGATTTCTCAACTATATTTTGCATCTATTCGTATTTTCTTCAGCAATTGTCTTGGCAGTAATATCTCAATTCTCATCATAGATTAATACGTGTAGTATATTACTTCGTATGTGTTTAGGCCAGGGGTCTAGGCCTTACTTTAGTACAATTATTATCGGTTTGTTTATTAGTATTTTGCCACTGTATATAGCTGATGCATCAGTTTGTTGGTTTGTTTTTTCTTTTGCTGTAATTTAACCGAACAAATTAATTAGATAAGAGATTAGAGAATAAAGCTGTTTACAGTTACTCTGTAATTATTTTGCTATTATTTGCAGTAGTTGCCAGTTTGCCACATTAATTTCGCCACAAAGGCAGGAAGTATTCCAGATTTTAAACTAGAAGCAAAATACCATGCTACATTGAGGCAGCAAGTAAAATAATCTGCAAAGTTAAGCTCACTAGTCACTGATCTAATACAACGCACCAGTCATGAAACACATGCAAATAGAATGCATTCTGCAGGTATGATTAGAATATGTGCGAAAATTAACATGCTCAAATCATGAGAGATACAGGGGGAAAAAATTATAGCTTTACATCCAAAAATGGTACCAATCTCTCTACTAGTGTACTATAGGCTCTACAGCAGTATTTAGTTCATTTTAAATCACTGGAAATATATTTGCGACATTATATGACTCATAAGCAACTACAAATTTGAAAAAAATATCCTTGTACATGTTCTACCTAGCAAAAACAAAGTATATAAATGGGATAGATTTAATAAGACCTACTTGAAGAAACAGGGAAAAGTTGAAACTACAAAACTAGCATTGTATGAAGAATGTCAAAAGAATAGAGAAGGAGAGAATGCCTGCGATACTTGTGGCAGCAGATCTTGTAACTAATTTTTGCGCATCAAATGCCAAATGCTAGGCAATGATAAAAACATGTTGTCCTGCAATGGTTAACGCCATCAGAATTCTAGCTCTTCAAGCCTGCAGCAAGCTCAACAAGTCTGGATCTAGCCCATCCACAATTTCATTACTCTATCCCTGCCACCAGATGCCACCTTCTCACCATCTGGACTCCAATCCACAGCAAAAACCTGTAAATGTTAAAGAGCAAGGGCAATTTGTTATAAATCAAAATTTATGTCTTCAAAAAGGAGGGGGGGGGGGGGGGGTGGATCCAGGTAAGAAACATTAATTAAAATTTCCAACCTCATCTGCATGGCCTGGAAGGTCTTGTTTCAGCTTCTGCGTTCTGATATCCCATATCTAATTGAGAAGATAGGAAATCAGCAAGAAACTAAATATAATCATATAAAATGCAACTAATCTCACAAGCCACACCAACATTATTATGATTAAAGACTATGTCCAGCAAACAGAAATACACCTCATCTTCATCACACAATTTGGATCTCATAATATGAAGAAACAAGGTGAACCTACAATGTCGTGATATATAGCCAGAATTTAGTTGGCTTTGTGCAAATAAGTTTAATGATATCATCACTTCTTGTTAGAGTTCTAGCTTATGTTAAATGGGAGTCAACTTCTAATCCTGTATGTTGCCTGCACAAGAAAGGCATCATATTTTGTGTTCATCCTTCCTGTTTAGAGGTTATTACATACTACGGAGTCAAAATTCATATATGAGTCAAGGTGATATTGCCAAATACTGAATGAAGCTTTCATGATGAAATGGGGTATCACTAAATATCAAGTTTCCCAAGGCTACAAGAGAAAAGGTGGATTAAACCCCTCCACATTTGGTATGATAACTTGTTGAAGTGGAAGTTGGATAGTTGTTACTTGTACTAACCTTTAGCGTGGAGTCCTTGCTACCGCTCAATAGGAGTCTGCTATCTGCAGACCAACTGCAATGGAACATAAAATATCAGATCAACAACAGCATATCCACCATATTTTGAAAATTTTAGGAGTATAGGAAAAATTTAGACCTTATTTGATAAACAGGCCCAACATGACCCCGAAAAACAGCAACAAATTTCCCCGTAACACCATTCCACAACTTAACGGATTTATCAAATGAAGCACTTGCCACCCATTGCCCATCAGGAGAAAAGTAAACATGATTCACAAGCTGAGTGAAACAACAAATGAAAATCTTAGATGGCAAGGTAAGATTTTCCAGCCAACAAGTGACAATAATATTGTAGCCAATGAAGAAATGTGGAAAAGGAGATACAACATTGAAAATCAAATATGAGTAAACCCAGTAAGAGCTGGAACACTAAATTTGAGGCCAAACTACATAAGCTTTCTAAAAAATTAGAGGAAAAAAAATCTCACTCTCACCTGTTGATGACCTGTCATTCGAGCTTTTGGGTGCTTGCTTACAGAAGGTTCCCATAGAAACATGGTGAAATCATCAGAACCTG
This sequence comes from Chenopodium album, assembly GCF_948465745.1. NCBI lineage: Eukaryota > Viridiplantae > Streptophyta > Magnoliopsida > Caryophyllales > Amaranthaceae > Chenopodium > Chenopodium album. The sequence continues at coordinate 476,617 of NC_137836.1, read as the reverse complement.
AAACCAGTCTCTCTGGAGCATCACCTCTCATTTTGTTGTATCTAGCCAAAGCAACCTTGGTTCAAACATGGAATGATAGATCAGAAACCAACTAAACTGAACTATAACACACACACACACACACACACACAATATATATATATATATATATTGCATATGAAACAGGCTCTTAGCTATGCAGTCCAGAAATATCTGAGAGCTTCTTAGTTCCTTAGAAGACCAAATATAGCAAATTAATTCAACTTTCTGTCTCAGATGACAACTCTTACTAAAGGCCATACATTCCATTTATCAGAACAATTATTTGAAAAAGTGAGCTAATTACATAACTAAACGAAGAAGAAAGTGGAATAGCATCTATGAAAAGACTTGCCCACTCTTAGAAAAATAATCACTTGCATGTACAATATAGATGACTCACAACTATAGACTCTAACTTCTGGAGCTGCAAGCATAGAGATTGAAATCTATATTACCTCTTTCATTTCCTCTGGGGAAGAACACTTCTTTCCTGTGTGATCAAAAGCTCCAGTCCGAAGGACATACTCGGTACTGAGTGCCAGAGAATTGACCCAATGTCCATGGCCCTAACATCAAGGTTATAGTACATTAAACAATGCAATGAAGAAATCAGGTCCAGGTAAAGAGAAGATAGCTACACATCAAACAATACTGGTGACAATCAAGGGTTAAGGAATAATGTGAGGGAATCCACTAATGGCGAAGAATCCACAGTGCCTTAAGTGACCTGCAAACTCAATACCAGAGATAACCTCTCTACAACAGCACCAGAAATGCAGTTCGTAGCTAACTGATGTCACACACAAAGTACATCATCAATTGCAGAAAAAAAAAACAGAGAAGTCATGAACACCACAGATCTACGGCAAAATTTAATCACAACCAATAATATTATTTAAAAAAAAAAAAAAAAAACAAACAAACAAAACAAAACAAAAAGAATTGCATTCAACACACTGCAGGGTGACTCGAAGAATCGTTAGATAAAGTTGTCTAATATACCTTCAACTCACGAATTAACTTCCCTTGTTTAGTTTCCCAAACTTTTATGGTACAATCCTGAGAGCTGTTTCAGGTTAAAAAAAAAACACATATATGAGCAACCAGCACAATTGAGAGCTCTGGCTAGCATTACTAATAATTAAAATGATCAACAGACTAGTCAAAACTACAAAGGAAATCAATAGATGTTTACAATCATGTACTTCGAGTACTTACCCAGTATAGATGAAACCATCTCCACCCCACTTTACACATGTTACAGCCAGTGTATGCCCACTCAGGCACAGGACAATTTTACTAAGTGTTACATCCCATACACGTGCATCACCATCTTTGCTAGAACTTACAAACCGGCGACATGGAGATTGAAGGTGTACTGGTTCCCAAGATATACCAGTAATCCATTTTTTGTGCCCCTGACATGAAGTTCAAGAAACTTATCAGTGAAGAGTTATGAAGAAAGCTCAGAATTTTAAAATTTGACACCTCAGCTTGGCTTTCTCCAATATTGTCCCCCCCCCCCCCGGGAGAAAAAGAGGTTATTGTAGGTTAGAGGACCCTTTCATAATCTAATATATATATAATTGAGCCCTTTGCATATTTTCAGACCTTAGCGCTCCAATCTCGAGGGAAAGACAGACAATTACATGACTAGAATATTCTACTAGTCAGACTACTTGCTATGCTATGACGTTACTACTTACATAAAAGTAACTATATACAAACTTGAGACTTGAAATAACACATGAATCTCAAGCAAAGTATAGTTAATAGCATGCAAAGAAAAATATAGCATGGCCCCTATTTGGCTATCTGTTTCAAGGATCTAAACTAGCACGTCTACATGTCAATAGGAGCGAGAACATTCACATGCTACCAACAACTTTCTATTTCTTAAGCTAGAGGTGGTGTTGTCAAAATTACTTCCTACATTTACAAACAATCAATTAATTTTAATAGCATGTAAATATTTACAAGGTCAAAATAAGCCATCTCTAGTAAGGAAAAATCTTTTGTACAGTTACTGCCTGGCTGAGTTGATAAAAATAAACCAGGAAAAGTTTTTCATAGACAGTAATCATAGGTCATGATGACAAATGATATTTCTCTTGTCAGACTTGTAGATTAGAAGCTACCAATTGTTAATATTCAATCCTTAAACTGTACATAGAAAGAAACATAGCTAAGGGAAACCATGATAATGGAACAATCAATCAATCAATCAATCAATCAATCAAAGCCTTAATCCCAAAAGTGGGGTCGGCTAACATGAACCAAATTTGATTATTCCGTGTAGTCATCAACATAAATCTTTCTCCTCCATCCCTTACGATCCAAAACTTCATCCTCACGTAAATCCATGCACTTCATATCCTTCCTCACTCCTTCCAACCAAGTCATCTTAAAAAGTAAAAACCTAAGTTCTGCTTAAAGCTCATAATTCGTCAGCCATGAGTTGCCAATGTGGCATTGGACCCCTTTATAGTTCTTCAACAAATGCACAAAGCTAGCAACTTAATCTTTTGATATATCTTCGTATATTTATTTTTGCACAAAAAGTATACCGTAAGTGGGCTTCCTGATGGTTTTCCTGTCTGAGGATTCCAACACTGAAGCTCTCCTGCCTTGCTACCACTGACTAGATATTTACCATCAGGGGACCATGCTATGCAGAGTACCCAATTTTTGTGTCCTAAACAAGAAAGAACCAAAGGAACTTAAGAAAAACTAGTAAACAAAGTCATGAGCAAATAGGAGTATCAAACAGATGAAAGACATGCAAGCACACAAAACCATTATTAAGTCATGCAAGCAGTACTTATTAGCACGGTCATAAACCTTTCTCCCCAAGTTTCCATAAATTTAAGGAAATTTGCTAATTACTACCGCAAGTTAATACTACTTTGTAAATTACTACCGCAAATTAAAAAAGTTGTGAATTACTACCGCAAAAAATTTTAAGATGTTGCGATTACTACCAAACTCCTATTAAACCCAACTATGACGTCATTATATCACTTTAACCCATGGTTTAAGCCCTTAACCATGACGTCATTATATCCCTAATCCATTTTCTTTTTTTTTTTTTTGGGGGGGGGGGGGGGGGGGGGGCTGGTTAAAGCCCTTAACCATGGTCAAACACGGGTTAAAGGGATATAATGACGTCATAGTTGAGTTTAATGGAGGTTTGGTAGTAATCGCAACATCTTAAAAAAAATTTCAGTAGTAATTCACAACTTTTTTAATTTGCGGTAGTAATTTACAAAGTGGTATTAACTTGCGGTAGTAATTGGCAAATTATCCTAAATTTAATGTAAAATCTTTACTACTTATTTATCCTGCTAAAACATCTCCATAGGATGAACTGAAAGACACAATACCATTAAGTTACAGAGTCCCAATTCACTGAGCTTGAAATCTTGAATAGTCAAGACTTATCCTCATTAACGATCTTTTCTTCCGGTAACTTGAAATCTTGAATAGTCAAGACTTATACTCATATATCCTACGTAAACATCTCCGTAGAATGAATCAACTACAAATAGCCCATATAAATAATCCAAGTGCCATTAAAATGTTATAAAAAACAGAAGAACAGAGATCACATCGAGACAACCCCCCAATTTACTCTTGTGAATCATAAAACTTGGATTAAAAAGGAGATCGATGACATGCGGAGAGTGAAACAGAAGGGTACAGTAAGAATGAAGTTTCTAATGCAGCTCTCAGGTCCCTACATGCATTTCCAAAAGCTCCAGTTAATCTAAGAACCAAACCTGTACAAGTGAACATTGGTGTTTGAGTAGCTATGTCCCACAGTCTAACAGTAGTGTCACCCGATCCACTGGCTAACTGTTGGCCATCAGGACTAAATGCGACTGAAAGCACAGATTCAGTATGACCTGCAGCACAAGATCAGGATAGCAATAATCAATACCAACTAAAACAGATCACTAGAATATGAGACAGTAAGCCAGTATTATCAGCACATAGTTATTTATTTAACCACAACAAGACAAACATCAAATGGTAGCTTCTCGCCTTCTCCCTAGTAAATTGGCTTAGCCCTTGATTTTCTTTTCCCCTTTATCATTCTTCGTGCTAGAATTCACAATGATTTAGAACATATTTAATATCTGAATGGCTTACTCATACACAAATAAAAGAATTACCAGCTATTGTAGCAGAACAACGATTAACAGGACGGATGCGGAAAATTGCTTGAGGCTGATAAACTATTTGAACAACCTTCTCCACAGATACTGCATACACACCATATATTAATAGCCTTAGGAAGAAATCAAGATATAACACCATTAATATGGCAAGAAAACACACTAGTAATACAATTGATAAAGCCAACCTTTATTTTTCTGTAAATAGTTTCCCAGTTCAACAAGCAGCTCATGATCTGATATATAGAACGCATATGGTAGTTTATCTTCCTGAAAAAACAAAAGAATAAGATCACTGTCTCCACTGATGTTTAATAGACAGCTTATGTGGAATGCACTTCAAGATTTATGATTATCTACAGTACAAATTCCATTGTTATACCCAGCAGACGGAGGATTAAAAAATTGAATAAAGTAACCATCATTTGATGTTAGCACGTTTTGAACTTTGCTTATAGAGAATTGGCAAGCCTGTATGATTTAAGCTTCTCTAAGAAAGCTCTAGATTTGAACGTCAATACAATTAAACCCCACATGCATAGACCAACCTAAGAATCTGAAATTTCTGAGTATCTAAATACGAACACTAAAGCACCCACCCAGAAGGGTAAAGCATTCTTGTAATCTTATAATCCAACCTAAAGCAATACTGATTTAAATGAATATGAAATCACTTTAAATGTGAGTACCTATGTTTTCATACTAAAGAAGCTAATTATCCACCACTCATAAATACTGAATATTTCCCAATTAATTACCTTCAAATTCAGTGATCAGCTGTAATAGAAACATGAATTCATGCAACTACAATTCACACAAATCACTTCCAGCTTCAAAATAGAGTCAACCTTCCCATCCCTTCTCTCTCCTCTCCTCCCAAACAAACATACATAAATTGATACTTCCTCAATATCCCAACTCGCCCCGGTTACCGGTGTTAAATTATTTTGATTAATTTGTCGTAATAAATAGAGGAAAACCGTTGAAATTAACCACAATTCATGAATCAGCTAGTTACACAAAACCCATAACACTAAATTTGATAAAAAGCAAGGAAAAGCATAATTATGTCATCACAGTTGCAAAATTTAACCAATAAAAATTACCCAAAAAATGTAAAATTATTGGGAAATTCTGAAATAAACAAAAAAAGAATGTTAATGAGAAAAGGTTACATTGTTGAGAAGGGTATTGACGATTTGTTGAAGTTCTTTAGGACCAGCATTTTGAGGAAGATACATGGCAGTTCCAAGAGGATTGCCTTCTGGGTCTGCCAACTGACACATCACACTGTTCCCATTATCCATCTCTTTATCTCCTTCAACCTCCATTGTTATGGCAGATTAATAATTATCAGAGGAATTTTCCAAAATTTGGAGCTTGCAGCTGTGGCGGATCCAGGATTTGGAGACAGGGGTAGCGCAACGTATACTAAGTTAAAAAATGAGCCAAGACAAATTAATTAATACAAAATCAAATTTAAAAAGTACATAGAATGTATGTTATTACATTACAACACAAGTACTTAAAAAAATTTACAAATGTTCACGACATCAATTTACAATTGCATCAAGACTTACATTCAAGAACAAATCTTTCTCCAAATAAGTAACTATAGTGTCATTTAACAAACCATCTCCCATGCTATTTGGTGGATTTTGATGAAACAAAGGGTGAAAGGGGAATTTTCATAATTTGGTGGGTTTTGATGGTTGGAAGGATGATTATCAGGTGGTTCTCTTTGTGTTCTTTTTGAAAAAAAACTGGAAATACTTCTTTCTTGGGATCTCTTCATTGAATTAGATTTCTGGAATTTGTAGCATTATTATGTTTTATCAGAACATATACCATTATTATCATATTTGCAAGTTCAATCATCATTACAACTTCAATTGAATTAGAAAAAAAAAAAAAAAAAAAAAATAGAACTTCAAAAAAGGCAGTAAGCAATTTGCACATATAATTCATCAACATAACAATTAACAAATTCAATTCATAAAATCATAAATCAGCAAGTTAAATTCATCAACAATTCAACACAGCAAATTTGGTCAATTCAATTATTACATAAACAGCTAAACACCAACATTATACTTCATTACTTGAATAGTTCAATTAAATTAATCAATTCAATTATTCAATATTTCATTTCATAATTTCATACTCAAATTCTAACCAACAAAAAACAGAACCTTATTGAAACATTAAAACAAAAAAGAAAGGAAAGAAGGGAACCTTAATTGGAGCCTTGGAGGAGTTGGAGGCCGAGAACAGTGAGCATCCCCTGAACACCGTCACTCCGTCAGGTCGCCGAGAAGAACTTGTGTCGTGACTCGGTGACTGAGCACTGACCAGGGAACTTGAGGAGTAGAGAGCTTCAGAAGAGGAACTTCAAGTCTTCAACAAAACAACTTGAGGAGTAGAGAACTTGCAGGGTTTTGGGATTATTAGGGTTTATCAACCAACTTGAGGAAATAAGAGGGGCAGTCGGATTTTATACTTTTACTCTGTTTTTTTTTTTTTTTTTTTGACAACCAACCGTATTTATTTTGTACGGAGTATTTGTCTTCAAATACAGTACGGAGTACTTTTGATAAGCTTGAGCAACTTTGAGGAAATAAGCTTGCAAAGCTTAGTAGTACATTTTATTTTACTGCTCTGTACAGCCGTACTTAATACCGAGTCTTGAAACCGAGCTTATGTGGACGATATTGTGAGAAATAGTTTTTAAATTAATGTATATTAGAAATTAGTTTATGTTTCTACATTATTTAGGAGAATCGCTCGACAATTGAACAAGTTTCGAGGATAAAAAATATATTTCTACTTCACGCACTTCCATCGACCACCACCATCCCCTATTGACACGACCCCTATTGTTACATTCTATTGGCAGCCACCATGCCATCCGATCCATCCATCACTACTCAACCATAAGGAAAAATGTTTATAATTAAATCTACCACAAAGTCCACAAGTCTACAAGTAGACACTACTCATATTTACTATCAACGATTTTGAGTCACATTACAAGTACATTTCTACATTGTAATATTTGATTTTGTTAGAATTGTTCCATTATTAAATTCAAAATAATTATTTTAAAAAACAAGTATATATAATTAAATTAAATAAAAAGTTATTAAAAAAATAAGTATGGACTACTTATTACAAAAGTATGTATCAAAGCGAATCTAACGAAATCTAATATCAATTTTTTCGATTAAAAAACTTGTACTGCATTTAGGGCTTGTTCTGTTCCGTTGAAATTCAATTCAGTTCAGTTCAGTTCAGTTCAGCTCAGCTCAGTTCAGCTCAGTTCAGTTCAGTTCAGCTCAGTTCAGTTCAGTTCAGCTCAGCTCTTAATTTATATCTAATGATATTGCTAATGATATAAAACCAAATTTCATTCTTTTAAGCTCTTATTACAACGACAACAACAACAACAACAACAACAACAACAACAATAATAATAATAATAATAATTGAAATAATAATACTAATAATAATAATCAATAAATAATAATAATAATCATCAATAAATAATAATAATAATAAATAGTATATGTGTTTAAAATGTTTAGAGGTTTCAAGTTTTTAATATATTTTCCATACATTTTATAATATATTTTCCATACATTTTATAATTATAATTATATAGTATATTTTTCGTAAATATTTTAATATGTACATTTGTATATACACATATGTATAGTAATAAATAATCAATAAATAATCAAAGATCACTAATTCGTAGTTAAAAATCACTAATTAATAAGTTCAGTTCAGCTCAGCTCAATTCAATTCAGTTCAGTTCAGTTCAGCTGAGTTCAGTCAATCGGAACAGACCCTTAGTACTTGTGAAAAAAAAATACAGAGTACTTTTAAAAGACAGAAAAAAAGGGACCAACTTCAATCATTTTTAACGTTGACCAAAGAGGATAGAATTTGAGAAACGCAGCTTTGAATTCAATTGAATGTTAAAAATTCCCTAATAAATCATGAACAAAATCAAGTTATTGCTTCCGATATTAGCTCTGCTTTTGATTTTCCTAACATGCGATTCATCTCAACATTATCCAGAAGAAATTAGGTCTGTAATCAACCGTTTAGATTCTCAACGATCATCTCCAACTATCCAGGAAAATGCAGCTAAAGCCCTTCTTCATAGATTGTTGCCTTCTCACTCTTCCTCCTTTATTTTCAACATCATTTCAAAGGTATCATCTTTTTTTAGCTATTTCTTTTCTGGGTTTGATTTGCATGTATTTTCTACTTTAAGGGATTTGACTATGATTGTCTTTTAATTCTTTATCATTTTGTTAGCTTTATTAATATTTTTTTTTTTATGAAGTTAAAGGCTATATTAGTTTGAATGGGTGTTTTGCATTATGTCAAGTTTTTATTTTAATTATAAATTTGTGGGTTTTGTAGGTTTGGATTTTGGTGCTTGTTGTTTGAGATTGTGTTCTTTAATCAAATGTAAATATTAAGGTTTTATTGTTGATATTTATAAGTTTGTTCAATTTTATGACCAATGTACCTGCGAATTTGGTTCGAAATGAGTGTATCGATCCCCCGAATGTGCTTTGTCCTCCGCAGCTTCTTTGATGCCTTACCATTTTTGGATAATTTAGTTTTGTTGTGTCTAATTTTGTTGCCAAGACTTTATGAAAGGGTGACTAGCCCTTTTATGTGAACTTGGAAGAGCAAGCTAAGTTGTTCTTAACTAGAGCTAGGCCGCGGGTTAACTGTTGGCATGTTTTTTTCAGCAGCACTTTGTCGTGAGCATCAATGGCTTCTTTCCTAATTGCGATTGTCACCAATCAATGTCATTAGTGGATGGCAAATATATACTCCAACTTCTTTGATTAAGTTGCTATGCCTGGGAGAACATACATTGTTCATCAAATTCATAAGAAGTTTCATCTTTGAATTTTACAGGTTGCATAATCTTTCACTGGAACTTATAATCCGTGAGATTTGCGTGTGCTTGGAATGCAAAAATGCGTTCTTTAGCAGTCTGGTTGTCTACATGCATGTGTGACTAAAGTCGTATGCATTTACCTAAATTTTTTTGCCATCTATAATGCTTCGCAAATAGTGTGAGGATTGCAATATTATTGCTTAAACACATATTGTGCTTACAAAATCTTATTTTCCTGTAGTAGGATGTTTGTGGTGGAGACAGTTGCTTTAGGGTTGAAAACTACAACAAGTCAAGCAGGCATGAGCCGCAGATAGTGTAAGTAAAACATAATAATTGCTGTTAAATGTCATCACAATCGTTAGCTATCCTGTCATCCTTCTCCCTTTTTTTCCTATTGGCATGACATCTGAATGTGCTGATTCATCTTTCAGGATTAGGGGCACCACCGCTGTTGAAATAGCCTCTGGCCTTCACTGGTACTTGAAGTATCTGTGTGGTGCACATATATCATGGGAGAAGACTGGAGGTGTTCACATGGCTTCTATACCAGATCCGGGATCACTTCCTTTAGTAAAAGATGGGGGCTTGGTCATGAAACGTCCAATTCCTTGGAATTATTATCAAAATGTTGTTATTTCAAGTTGTGAGTGTTATTCTTCTATCCCGACTTTTATCTCCTTGTTATTTCTGCTGTTGTCATCAATATTTCTGTAGATTTGTTTGCATGCCAATGCTACAAATTTAGAACATAAACTTTCTTATTATTGAGAGTAAAAGGTAATTTTTTTTTTTTTTTTCTTTTTCTTTTTGGATCTCATTCTGCCGCATTCTAAAAAGATAGCAAATTTCCTGTAAATAGCTGTGGATGCATTTTAGCTTAATGCCTTTACCGCATTCTAAAAAGATAATGAATTTTCTGAAAATATTTGTGCATGCATTTTTGCTAATTGCCTTTTACTAATAGTGGAAGTCTCACACCAAGTCTATAAGTAGCAAATAATTATTGAACCTCAAAAGATTGTATAAAGTATTTAAGTGATTAGTTGGTTGACATTGTTAACTGAGACAATAGTCACAATACCTTAGTTATAGCCTTTTTTAGGCGTGTGAAAGTCTAAATGAAAATTCTTCTAATTTTATCTCATTTTGTCTCTCATTTATTGTACCGTCTGCATAGTTTGCTACTTAATTTTCAGTATTCTACTTTTACCTTCTTCAATCTTTCCATTTGTATTGCTTAAATTGGCATTCTGGTTTTGTAGATTCCTTTGTCTGGCGGGATTGGCAAAGATGGGAAAAAGAGATTGACTGGATGGCTCTTCAAGGTATCAATTTGCCTTTAGCTTTTACTGGGCAAGAAGCTATTTGGCAGAAAGTCTTTGTGGTAAGTCTTGGCATTATTCTCCTATTGCATTTAACTTACTGCATCATGTTTAGCATACATTTGAAGTTGTGCGTACATGTGAATACCTGATGATCAAAGACCATAAGCAAGCCAACTTGTAAGGGAATGTTGCATATAGCTACCTAAGGTAACCAACACTTTAACTTAAATGTATCTTTTTTGTATGGATGCTTGATAAATTGCATACCCATGTAATTTAAGTCATTGGTAGGTTGAGGACTTGAGGATTGATTGGGTTGTTGGCTATTGTGCTTCCTTTTTGTTTCACAATTTCACTGCCAAGATCCTTCACTACCAACACACGAATTACATAGCTAAACTCCCATGAGCTATGCATCAAATTGATTATTGGACTTTGAATGTTTAAACTGCTTTGAGTAATCGAAACGCCTTGTTTCTAACAATTCAAAGAATGGACATTTTAAAGTACGTGACTCATTATAGATTTGCGTAGAGAATCAAATTCAAACACAGTAGTACATAACTGTAATAATAGTTGTTTATACCTATTTCTACTTTTGTGGTTGCAGGACTTTAATGTTAGTAAAGATGACCTGAATGATTTCTTTGGTGGACCTGCATTCCTTGCATGGGCACGCATGGGAAACCTACACTGGTCAGTAAATAATTATAAATTATTGCAATATTTTCCTTTATCTCTATGCATATCAAGTATAAAGAAGTGCTCACTACAGCCTTGTACCTTGAGTGCTAATGTTTTGTTCAGGTTGGATATAACCTGCTACATCTACATATGTAACTATATTATTTGAAATCTGATTCATTTATCAATATATCAACCTTTTCTCATCTTAATAGGATATACTTTTCTTTTTTTTTTTTTTTTTTTTTTTTTTTGAATGGAATAGGGAGGGGTGATTTCATTAAATAATTGTAGTCATTCGGCACTTACAATCATCCCTTAAGAGATCTAAATTCTCAATACAAGAATGAAACACCCCTAAACTAATGGCATCGCTTATGACTGCTCCCGGATAATTTTAGATGTCTTTGCATCGTTCTTGATGGAGCTCTATTGATGTATAGTCACAAAAGTGATAAAACTTGATTGATAGCCTTTTCTTTCTTTCTTTTTTTCCTGATTTTATTTTTTTATTTTTTTTTATTTTTTAATTTTATGTGTAAGATGTCGCGTAAAGGTCTATGACTAGATTTTGTGCTATCAATGAATTGCTTCTTCCAGATCAAACATTCACTTCTCTTCATAATCATGGAAAGTTGTTTGGGCACTCAATTTACATAAGCGATCCTTTTTTATATAAAGAAACAACTGGTCAAGTTATCCTCACAGAGTAACCAAAAAAAAATTATTCCAATTTATTTGTATCTCCCCAGTAGAATAGTCCTTAAAACCCCTTGCTTCCTTTATTGATAAAGATGCTAACAATCAAGTTACATAAATATTAATTGGAAGAACTAAATACAGATAGCAGATTAAGTGTGCTGTGAGGCTCTGGTTGAATGGTATCTGGTGGGGCATCTTTATACGTAGTAGACTGTATGTTCATCTTGACCTTAATTATATTTTCTTAATTATTAAAGTAGCAGTATAAATATAATTTTGTATCAGCAATTTTTCTGATAAAGAGCCAAGGTAAATGACATGGATCCGATACATACATATTATCCTTAATCTCTAACAGCCATTTTTATTTTTTTTAATGCAACAGCTAGGGTGGACCATTGTCGCAAATTTGGTTGGATCATCAATTGGCCTTGCAGAAGCAGATATTATCCCGGATGTTGGAACTAGGAATGACCCCAGGTATAATTCAGCTAATCCCATATTTTGCCAGTTCCCAATAATTAAAAAATAATAATATTTTCATCAACAGTTGATGTATGTTTATTATAGTATGCCTACTGTCAGATACAATTACGATTGCAAGTTGTTCCAATTACAGTATTTTATTTTTTGTTTTTTATTTCAGTCTTGCCTTCATTCTCTGGAAATGTACCTGCAGCACTGAGATAAATCTATCCCTCATCAAATATAACCAGGCTGGGGAATTGGTATTCACTTCTCTTGCTTCTTCTCCATATATCTTATGCAATAATTTAAGTGCTTCCTCTGTTCTACCTTCGTTTTCGACTTACTTTCCCCTTTTCATCCACTTTTCTGAGTTACACTCTCTCCATTCCCTTGTTGTAAATTTTATTTCATTTTTTTTTTTTTATCAAAAATCATTTCCTATTTCACCATGTCTTGTTCTTTTTTACAGGAATACAGTTAGTGGTGACCCCAGATGGTGCTGTACTTTTCTTTTAGATCCTTCTGATCCATTATTTGTTAAGCTGGGCAAGGCATTTATTAAGAACCAGTTTAAAGGTGAACTTCATGTTTCTAACTTTACAAAATATCATTTGTTAGACATGCATGATGATAGCATGACATAACTTTCGTGTTTCTTTAATGTTTAGAAACTTCTTGTATGGTTGTATATTTATGTGGGGGGAAAAAAACCTATGAGGTCTCAGAATATTACTTTTGAGAGACATACACGCAAAGATCCTGTGTTTTTAACAAATTACAAAGTTGTACATATGCTGCTTTGAGAATCATTAGTATTCGAAAATGATTGAACTCATAGAATTTATAATAAATTAGAAACTAGAAATGTCTCGTATGGTAATATATTTTTGCAGATATATGGGGAAAAAAGTTTATAAGTCTTAGAAAGGTACTTTAAGAGGGACGTACACATAAGGTCCTTGTGCTTATGCAACAGTCTACAAAGCCATATTTTTGTGAGCAAGAAGTGATTGGTACACCTTGAAAAAGACGTAGAAGTGGCAAAACTGCTAGGGGATCACCCCCTTTTAATGATATGACATGCCCATTATGAACTTTGGCAGAAATGCAATTTGGTGTTCATTCAGCCCACACAAGCAGTTGTTGGTCTCTTATGTCCATGTATCTATGGGCCAAAGGATTATGGGAATTAATCGAAGGATCATGTTGAAGCTGAGTTAGCTCAGATGATTGACTGGATTACATTGGTTTTTATTTCAATATTCAGTTCTAGCTGTACAATTCATGTATGCTACCAAAAACCTGATTGATTAATATGCAATGAAAATATTGTCTGAGAAGTTCCAAAACGGTTGATTACTTTTGGGAAGTTCACCCTGAACTTGATCGGACAAATTTGTTAAATGTGTACTTAATAGTGAACATTCTTTCTGTGCTGATGGATGGGTACTTAATATAATAGTACAGTTGAAGAACTGTCTCGATGTGTTTGTTTTATCAGTCATTGCTTTCGAACTTCAATTAAATGATGAACTTATTAGTTTTATCCTTTCTCCTTTTACAGAATATGGAGATGTGACTAACATGTACAACTGGTAAATGGGCATTTAAATTTTGTAAGTCCAGTTTTTCTATGAATCACTTAGTAGTAGTCCACCTGGTCCTTAACGTTGATTATGCAGACGCTATATGCTTGAGTTTTAGGTAGTTGCAATTTCGCATTACTCTCTTCTAAGTGCTATCATGAATTGTTGACGTTCCAACATGTCTTTGCTACTTAAGTTCGTGCCTGTATGTTTTATTAATGTGGAGTCCACAGGCTATTCATGGTCAAAAATCCAAGCAAGTATGCAACCCACGTGGTGGGCTTTAAATTGTTTGTGTTAAGTATTTTCTTAAATTCTTTATTTAAACATGTTGGCTGCAAGTTTATAATGGTTATAGTATACTAACAATCACACACACACATAAATGCAATTAACACATTTTATAATTATTAGATGATCAGAGGAAATATTGTTTGCTAACTATTTCATTCTTGAATGTTTTACTGCTAGTTGGTACTATGAAATTGTATCTTTGCTCTTTTAATGACTTGACATGGACAGTGACACTTTCAATGAAAACTCTCCACCCACTGACGACCCAACTTATATATCATCACTTAGGGCTGCTGTTTATGAAGCTATGGTCAAAGGTGATAAGTATGCTGTGTGGCTTATGCAGGTAATATAATTCCCCCCCTTTTCCTTGTTCCAGTCCCTCCTTGTCTGGATGATATTGTATTGATTGCTGAAATTAGAGCAGATTTATAATGACGGACAAGGATGTAAAGGCTTGAGTATTAAGCAACACTTTTCACATACTTAATGCAAGAATAAGTTTGTTCTTTGTTTGACTCCTCTTGGTAATGTTCAATCATCCATGAAATGTATCAACTAAAACATATATCCCACTTTGTGTATCTGGAATCAATTGAGAAACGTAATTATAATTAAATCCATTCCCCCCCCACCCTCTTTTTTTTTTCCTATCTACTGTACATGGTATGTTAAGCCTTCACATCCAATCCAGGAAAGACTGATGTCATGTGTTTTCTTTTGGGAAAGAAATTAGGAAATGGAGTTATTGATAGTTTACCAATTCTATGGGCACTTGTTATCCGAGTATTTCAACATGTAGTCTTAAATCGATTGTATGTAAATTTCAACATCATCAAAGGCTCATTTGTTAATTATATAATCCAATGTTTATTTCTTTGTAGGGATGGCTCTTCTATTCAGATTGGAATTTTTGGAAGCCTCCTCAAATGGAAGTATGTTCTTGGCTCTTCTTTCCAGTTTTAACCTCAAAACCCTGATAAAATTTGGCTGTTGATAGCCTGATACCATTTTTGTCAGTACTTAACATACTAGGAAAGGAAGCAACCCTTTTATTTTTTATTTTTTGCACCAGTCATTTTAGTTTTTTTCTCAATATAAATGAGTGGTTAGGCAGAACTAACCTACTCAGGCATGGGATCAGCCTTGGAAATTAGACCAGCCTCCTCCCCCCTCTCAAAAGAAAAGGTTATGTTTTTGCTATTTTCTCCTTTATAAAGGTTAACTTTCATTCATTTATTATTGGATGATCAGTTATGAACTTTATGACTCTAACTTGCACTATCGGTCCTTAGCATATTGAATTCTTTGTTGTATCAAACCAAAAGATTTCATTCTTGATGTCTCCTCTGTGTGAAATTTGACACAAGCTTCTTTTCAATGTAGGCTCTCCTCCATTCTGTTCCCAAAGGGAAAATGGTAGTTCTTGATCTATTTGCTGAAGTTAAACCTGTATGGGAAACATCGTCTCAATTCTATGGCACTCCTTATGTCTGGTAAATAAACTAATTTCAGTGGGTAAGTCATTATTATCAATAAATCGTAGTAATACTTGTACATTTGTTACCAGGTGCATGCTTCATAACTTTGGTGAAAATATTGAGATGTATGGTGTACTGGACTCTATATCTTCAGGGCCAGTTGATGCTCGAACTAGTGAAAATTCAACAATGGTACAATGTGATATGTTCACATACCTTCAGCTCTATGGATCAAGAACTGAAGTTTTTATGTGTTCTGATATTTTTTATTCTCATTAATGTTTCATTTAGGTAGGTGTTGGCATGTGCATGGAAGGTATTGAGCACAGTTGTTTATGAGCTCATGTCTGAGATGGCCTATCGAAATGAAAAAATTCAACTTGTAGGTGAATAGATGTGATTATATGATTGATATTTACTTGCAGATATTGGGTGCATATGAATACCTGATTACAAAATTGAATATAAATTGTATAGAAAACCCATATTTGAAGATAATTGAAATCTTAAAGTTCAATCAGTGTTATTTTTTTCCCCCCTGAAGAACTTTTACTTTTAATCTCATTATGATACCCATGTTTGACATGTGAGATATCATACAGTTAACCCTGGTGTAGAAACTTCTTACCACAGAACTGGATCAAAACTTATTCTCGTAGGCGCTATGGTAAAGCTATTCATCAGCTAGAGACAGCCTGGGAAATTCTTTATCACACCATTTACAATTGTACAGATGGAATTGCAGTAAGTTCTGTGACTTCTGTCTAGCTGATAGTACATGTGTCTTATTTCCTATTGATGTATGTTACTTCTTCACGCATCCTCATACATCAATGGCAGTTATCAATTCCTTTAAGGGTGGGTCGTTCTCTCTTGCTGTATTATTATGTTTTGGTCGTAAAAAATTGTTACTTTGACAAAGGGGAGTGGGTACCAATAAAATTTTGAGACACTGTACCTGTAGGTCGTAGCTAGACATTTAAAATGAAAGATTTGGCAGTTTGGGCAAAAAAAGTAATATGAAAGTCTGAAGGTATTATAAAACTAAGGCAAAACTACTGCTAAAAGTGCTAATACAATTTGTCTTGCATTATTCTTTGTCGATTGAGCTGAAAGAGTCATTATTGATATTAGTTTAGTATTGGATTGGAATTGGAATAACCTTTTTGTATTTGTAGAGAGTATAGACTGCAAATGTCTTATAATTCTTAGGCCCTTACCCTGCTTAGGCAGGAGTCTCATTTGAGGAACTCGGGTATTCATCATCATTTAATATTTTATCTTGTATATTTAAAAATGTTTAGATAAAAAAAAAATGAAAAACCTTTAATCTAATATGATGCTTGTATATTTCTTAGCAGTGTATGAGATGAATTCAAACTCATTTTTACTTTATTCCGTGTTTGTTAATTTAATTTTTTTGTCTTTGTTGCAGGACCACAACAAGGATTATATTGTTGAGTTTCCCGACTGAGATCCTGTAAACAACACGGCACTGGATGGAATAGGAAATTATCAGAATCACAATAGTTTCAATTCACACAGAAGCATGAGGCATATTTTCCTTACGTCGGGGCCTTCTCTGCCATCACCGCATTTGTGGTATCCAACTGAGGAAGTTATCAAGGCTTTACGTCTGTTTCTTGATGCTGGGAAGGATCTTGTTGGAAGCTCTACTTTTATGTATATGATTAAATTTTTTTTCTTTTTTTTCTTTTTTTTTTTTTTTTTTTTTTTTGAGGGGCGGGAGTGGGAGGATGTAAATTTTTTTTTTTTTTTTCTTCCGTAGAAAGTTATTCAACATAAGATACTTTTTCCCTATCAAAGCAAGGTGTATATAATGTTACTTGCATATTGCATTACATTTTAGCCATTTCCAAAATCATAGTAATATTCTCTTCAGTATATCTTTGAATCTAAATGTGGCTAAATTACACGTGGAATACTGGAGTTGGTCCTATAGCTCTACTACATGCATATAGATAATTTTTACTCATACTAACCTTTAGCATGGAGTATACAATAATTAATCAACTCATCAAACTTGAGTTGTGCTTATGTCTATACAAGTTGAATAGTTGTAAGCTTAGATTAACTTTGTCAAGCTTAGAAACTGTTTTTAATTGATTAACTAGTTGGCTCGAGTTATAAGTAACATGCAAGTACGAGTAGTGCTTAAGGGTACAACAAAAGTTTTATCGATGAATAATATATTTCCTCCATCCAAATTTATTTGGCCACTTTTCATTTTTGGTTGTCCTAACACTTTACTACTTAACAAAAATGATAATAAATATATCCTTTTTCAATCACAACAATGTGATCATTGATCGATCCTTTTTCGTCATTCAT
Organism: Chenopodium album; assembly: GCF_948465745.1. Lineage (NCBI taxonomy): Eukaryota > Viridiplantae > Streptophyta > Magnoliopsida > Caryophyllales > Amaranthaceae > Chenopodium > Chenopodium album. Next base: position 458,596 of record NC_137836.1, on the reverse strand, counting down.
TCCAACACTTTATAATTTACTCAACTCTTTCAATCAACAATAAAATGGCCTCAAGGCTGCCACCAAAAAGGGGAAAAAGACAGAAAGAAAGAGCAAAAAAGGGTTGTTGCAGTGGGTATCATTATGAGAGGATTATTAGTGGTAAGATGGCAATATGCAATCACCTTAAGTATAAACTTTAGGTAACTGAGTCTATATAGTATAGGGTGATGTCATATGATGGTTTTCAAGATAGAATCCATGATTGTGGTTGGTGTATCCGCCAGACGCCTTCCCAAAGCTGATTTTAGATACATTTGGTGAGGGGCTGATACTATTCAGCTCCGGAGGCAGCTGAAATGCTGATTGCTGTCCATTTGTGGTAGAGCTGTTTTCAAAAACTTCACCCAATTTTCCCATACTCGACTTTGAATAAGGAAGATTAAAGTTAAATTGGCTGGGGATTGATGATGGATGCATATTAGTCACGTCCTCATATATTGCTGCTTTGGCGTGACCTGTAGAGGAAAGATGGTTGAACTTGGTTGCTTCAAATAATCCAGAACAAGATTTCACCTCACGAGTCTCTAAATTGTCATCTTCATAAGAACGCCCAACAAGATAGCTTGGACTTGGGATAGCCTGAACCTGATTCAAGTCAAAGTTGTTGCCAGCCTGAAATTGTTCCAAAATTGTCTCTTTCACAGCTGGAAGCATTGTATTCAGATGGCAGCTTAGCGTGCCACCATCTTTCAGCAGCACTCTTGGTCTTGCAAATTCAGTATTTTCACTGTCCTTGCTACTAGTGTGGGTTATGACATCCAATTCACCATAGTGATTTACGGAGATTTGGTTTTTAAGTTTATCTCCGCTAGCAATGGCAGAAATACTTTTATTGTTTTTCATATTACCTTGAGCTTGATCCCTTAAGACACAATCGCTTGTTCCCAGGCTCATACATGGGATGATAGATTTAATATCTACAAAACTTTTGGCCGATTTCTCTCCACTTGTGCTAACATCACTTGTTTTCCTTATGTCATTGGCTGTTTCAATGCCAATCACACGGTGAGATGCAGCAAGACTTGTGCTGGGTATGGTACCACATAACAAAGAGTTAGCAGGTTCTTTTTGAACAAGAGATGAGGCAGCAGGGGCTTGAGAATTGTGGGCAGAATAACTGTCCCAACCATTCATTTGAGACCTACTACTGGAGGAGGATTGCATCCATAGTCCTTGCAATTTATTTTTTGCAACTCTATGAGCAGTAGGTCCCAAATTTCTAGCAAATGACATAAAGCTTTCTTTGTATCCAGACTCTTCCAGATTTTCCTGCAAACAGAAGATATAAACTCACTCACCCAAAAGGGAGAAGAAATAAGGGTGTCTCTAGAGTGAATGCACAAACAAATGACCTTGGCTTCATATTGAAATATAAAGAGCAACATAAATTGACAAACGAGCAACACTGATAGGCATCTATGCCCATCTAGCTAATACTAAAAATCTAAGATAACCACTTAATGCAGCCAGCTGACGAATCTTTTCATAACCTCTGCTTTCTCAAAACTAGCTAATATGGAAAATAGGTAGACAGAGACATAGCAATAAAACCTTACAGGTATGAGTGGTTTTGTGCCACAAAATAGTGGTGAAACAGCTGAACTTGTTTCATCAAACAAGCAAATCCAAGGTTTGTATGTAGAACGCCGATCAATTCCAGAAAAGGAAGTTTTTCTTTCTTTTCCAAAACCTGTCTTCAAAGAAGAGATGTTACTTAGATGATGCATCAACTAAGGGCTTGTTCTCATAGAATGAACTCAGCTGAACTGAACTAAAATAAATATTTTATAAGAGAAGGAAATTAGGAGCTGGACTGAACTGAGCTGAGCTGAAAATAAACGTATGAGAACAGGCCTTAAGACTGTAGAGAATTTTCTCATCTAAGGAGCTTACAAATTAAAGATTTCTGCCAATTTCTGTTAGAGTGCATGCTTTTATGCTCAATAAGCTATAAAATTTCTTTTTCCTTTTTTTCCCCCTTTTCCTGCTTTTCATGTTGATGGGTGTAGGTTCCTATAGGCACACAATGCCCTGAACACTAAACTAAAAGCTATAAAAGAAAGAAAGGCTTATGACATCACTTCTTTTTGTTTGAAGTACAAATTCCTTTAAAAAGTTGATGTATAATCTCATTGACTTGACCAACTAAAAGGGTTTTTCCTCTACTTGAGGTTAAAACATTAACAATCCCCAAAATCTCAACTAAGTACTTATCAATAATGACTGACCTTTACGACCAAGATCAGTATGCATGCTATTGGATCCCAAGTCCCTTGCTAGTTTCCCGGATGAGCCAAAAGTCAAACCACTATGTTCACCACCAAACTTTCTACCTGATCTTCGCCTTATTGCAGTGAAGTCCATTTTGAAATTTTTAGGATCCTTTTTCAGGACAAAAAAAATATTTTTTGCTAAATCCTCCAAAGCACGTGCCTAGGAAATTCAACTTTTCGTATCACAACATGAGGAAAGTTATAATATTATAATCAGCACTTTCTAAAATACAAAATATAAGAGCTAACCTGTCTGAAATACACAGTAGATGATGAATTAAAATGCATAGCATTCCCAAATATCAAATATACATCATGCTGCAAAGAACAATGACAAGTCAGATGACATTCAAATGTCTGCATTAAAAATGAGATAATTTGGGTAGATCACACACGCGCGCGCGCGCGACACAGGCACACCCACGTGCACGCACGCACAACGGCACAAGCATACGCACATGCATTCAATAAGACATTGTACTTATGGAGATATCAGACCTCAAACTGCTGAATATTCTTGTACATGCCTTCATGAAGTTTAGCTCTCATTGTGCCAAAATCCATTGGTTCTTTGATAATTTCATAGTACTCTTCGACCTGAAGATATTTTGGAAAATGACACTCTTATGACATATGTAGAAAACAAGAATAATATTACTACATTATTATACTCCCTTCGTATCTATTATAAGTTGTGCATTGGCACATGTACCAGTCAAACTAATGCACTTATTTAGATATAGTGGAGTATTAATCAATAACCAAAATTGATGGGTTCAAACATGATGATAGAAAGGGTAGCTAACCTCACTAGGATCCACCGGCTCTGCAAATATATCATATGTATCTTTCCTGAAATATGAGAGTTGTTTTTTTTAAGGTTATGGAATTTGATAGGTACTTTGAACATTTTACAGCCCGATTTGCCTTTTGTTTCAAAAATGCAAGTAAAACTAAAAGTACACAAAGAGGATAAAAGATAAGACATCTAGCTTTATAGTGATACTACTATGTGCAAGTAATTGAGCTTACCTTTGCAATGTGTCAAGGACAAGCTCAAGGCTACTTTTATCTGGTAACCCAGACTCATCTGCATATTGGAAATACAATTTGCTCGTTAGTATAAGCTTTGAATCTTTTTAGCCCACTAGGGTTAGAAAGTGAAAGTTCTTTACTTTATCTTCCAATGTGTGACACATAATCCTTACATGCTAGCACTTAATGATCTTCCCCTTGAACAATACAGATAGATTCACACTCAGACCTGACAAAGCCAAGCTCTAAGGAGACACCAACATATGGGCCTTATCGGCACAAGCCCTATCAGAGGGTGCGAACAATCCAACCAAACCTAGCTCAGATACCAATTTATTATAACAATGGAGAGAAAAGAGACAGAACCCACACACTGTGCCCAAAGTGAGATTTTGTCCTAAATCCAATTGGCAATGTAAGAGTAGCCTATTTGGGTTATAAAGTGAAAAATCTTTATCTTTCAACATGGGGCACATAAAACTCACACAATTGCACTTAATGATCTCCCCCCTCAAGTGTGAGACCATACACTCACCAAGAAATGAACACGTAGTAATAAACACCCAAAGCCAAGCTTTGAGGAAACACCAACAAATGGGCCTTATTGGCTCAACACAAATGGTGTCAAACAGTTATTTAGAGGCTGGGGCAATTAGAACGAATCAATGTAAATTATGTAATAATATGATCTGTACTCTTATGCTGTGGCTTTCTTTAGACTATATAAAATAGTGTATCTATAGATCTGGATCAATTTATGAGAAGCATCGGAAGCAATAGCTTACTCTCGAGATTTGAAAATTCAAGGCCTATTTGGATTTATAGATCTTACAGACAATGTAACTACATGCAACATAAGTAAAGTGACAACCATGTCTGTTTACTTAGCTTTGGGCAAGGGCATACAAATTACTTTAGGTGGCAGGAGAGAAACATAGTCTTACCATCTTTTGAATGATCATCGCAATGATTTGGAGCTCTTTCACCCTGCTCATGGCTTATAGAAAATCAAAAATTGTAATCACTAAATAAGTTATATAAAGCGAATGCATAATATAAAATTCACGAACATAAAAGTGAGTAGAATCAAAGCATCAGTTTGGCTGATTGTAATTCAATATGATTAATGTACAAGATTATGCAATGGCACAAAATAGAATTCGCGAAATATGTTAATAAATAAGGCCCTGTTTGGTTTGATGTAAAATGTTTTCATAGAAAATGAATTTTCCATTTTTTCCCATTTTCCTTTGTTTGGTTTGTTAAAGAGTGGAAAACAATTTTTCAAGGGTGGAAAATTCCATCCTTAATCATGGAAAACATTTTCCTTTTAAAAACAAAGGAAGCCACATTTTCCTCTCTCCTCCTTACCTCTTTTTTTTACTTCCCTCTCATTCATCCTTACATTTCCACTCTTATTTTTTATTTTTCTTGGACTTTTCTTGTATGCAACCAAATAAAGGAAAACTAATTTGCAATTGTGTTTTTCCTTGAAAATATGTTTTCCATAAAAACTAATTTTCCATTGAAAATGTTTTACATTAAACCAAACGGGGCCTAAAAATGATAAAGAAAAAGAGTGCTTGATATCTAAAAGATAATAACTAATATTGTTGTATTATGTGTATATGTGTTGATAGAGCTAGTAGTTACCTGTTGAGTGGAAGTGGAATTTTTAGAGACTGTTTGAGTTCAAGCTTAGCACAAGAGCGTGAACGTGAGTCAAGTTTCTTGTCGTCGCCTTGTTCACGATCAGAATCACATGATGGTGGTAAACGGAGATGATGCTTTGATGTTGTTTCCCTTGATGCTTTGATGTTGTTTCCCTTCTGAGATGAAGCAGAGATTGAGCCAAATAGTCTGGGGCTCCTTCTCCTTTCTCCATCCCCAAAGTTGATGACTCTCCTCTTTTGTCCACCTCTTCTGCATAAATTGGATTTGTGTAATGTCATGATATACCCCAACTATTATTGACTAGCAGATAAATCAACATGAATATGAAGTTGTGTTTTTTATCATCTCATCTGATTAATCTCAATTTTGGCTTAAATTCATTGAAATTGACCACATACTTGCATTTCAAAAGGTAGCTGCTAATCACAATTATGAAATATGAGTATAATGTATAGATTAAAGAAGCAATTTGTGCTATATGTTGATAATCACCTGGACATCTCATGAAGCTGACAAACTATGATTACAAACGACAAAGCAATAGAATTATACCAAGTATTTATCATGTGAATGAAAAATAATATACTTGATTGATTTTGTATTTATAGCAAATGAAATCATAACAATCAACAGATTAAAAATAAAAGATTTTCCATAAAAAGAAAATTAAAGATTATGCACCTTCACACTTGAATTTGAGGATTGAGAATGCAAATTGGGGGATTTTGATTTTAATTTGCTCACCCAAATTGGGAGATTCTTTTGAGGAAGTTCTGAATTGGTAAAGTCATTAACCCTTGATATCTCTTCTCTCTCCTCACTATATATTTCTTGATATGGCTACGAATATCTTATGGAGTTGTGGTAATTGACTAATATAGTAATAGATGACAACTTACTAAATATACCATAATCATTAACCAACACCTTTCCCCTCCATTCCAAAGCACAACTATATCTATAGGGAAAATACTGGTTGATCTTCATGATGAACATAATTTATCAATCAGAGGGCTGATAGTGTCTTTTCATTCATTAAGTCAAGGATAGTATTGTCATTGGACATGTTCAGTGGCGGATCCAGGATTTCTAATGAGGGGTAACATTGAGCAATAAGAAGAAAATAAAATATATAAACGAGTTATTATACATTTTGTATACATTATCAATTGATAATTAGCTTTAAAAATTTTAACATGTATTTTTACAAATATAGAAAAATTAATATTCTAATTGTCAATATAACACAATGATCAAATTAAAATGTATACTCCATATGTCCGATAAATTAATTACTTGTATATATATACTCTGCATCTATTATTCGTAAGGTTATAAACTATATGATAATTTATATTGGTATAATATAAATAAAATGAAATTATTTCTCGTATAAAACTAATTAGTAAATGTATTACTTACTAAATATGTGCATTGAAAAAAATAAAAAATGCAATTAAAATGTACAGAAATTCATCAAATAAAGGCCAAGGGTCTTAATATAAAGAGAATGAATAAGCTACTCATTTTATATAATCTTTTCTTTAGATTGGGTAACATGTACGATATTTAAAAAATAATTAAAGTTCTCTTTAAAAAAAATGATTAAAGTTTTTAAACAAATTTGTATTATTACTTAAAAAGCATAGATTTTACTATTTGAATGAAAGCCTTTAAAAAAAATGGACGAATACAAAATTAATTATACACACATAAACACATACAAGATACAACTAATACAAGTAGAAGAAAAGTAAAAAAAAAAAAACATAAAAACCCTAGCCTCCTCTCTCTCTTCTCTCTCCTAAACTCTAGCCTCCATTATCAATTTTGAAGGGGCTTCCATCGGATTTTACTGGTGGAAAGCCCCAATCTTCATTTTCTTTTTTCGAAAGACAAGGTTTTTTCGATCTCCTTCGAAAGACAAGGTTTTTCGGACTCCTTCGAAAGACAAGGTTTTATTTGTGTTTAATTTGGTCTCCGGTTGTGCGGGGCTACGATTAATTATGGCTCGAATTCGGGTTACGGAATCAGCATAAGAATTAACTTTCTCACAAAATTGCGAAGCGACGACGGATCCACTCAAAAAGTTGTATGAGACAACGAATCGAGTGCCGAATTGTTATATTTATGTATTTGGATTCTTAGCCCTTCCCTGATTAATTCTTGTTTGATTTTGTTAAATTCGTTTTCATTATTGTTAATTGTCAGTTGTAGATGTCGTATGGCTTTATTTAATGAAATTTAATGTTCTTTAGGACTTCTTTCAAAAAGTAGAAGAAAAGTAAAAAAAAAAAATAAAAAAAAAAAAGAAAAGAAAAAAAGAAAGAAAAAATAAATTCAAAAGAAAAAAGTTAAAAAAAAAAAACCCTAAGAGACCCGTTTTTATACAACCGGTCTCTTTTTGTTTAAAAGGGGAAGCGCGTTGGTCAGCAGGTCAGGTATTAGTTTGCTATGGAATAATCAAAGAGACCTGTTATTTCAAAAAACAGGTCTCTTTGATTAACAGTGTTATTTTCTTTTTTTTTTAGGGGTAGCAAGTGCTACCCCTTGTTACTACGTAGGTCCGCCTCTGGACATGTTCATATTGTCAGCTATGCACTATTGTGTTAGTTGAGGTTTGATAACGTTAACAACAAAGTTAGGGTCAAAGCCCCAAATCCCCACCCTCCTCCTCTCTCCTCTATCTCAAAGTCTCAACAATAATGGCGGGTGTGTAGTAGCTCTGGCGATGGAAGGTGTAGCGGTGACATTGTGACAGTGAAATTAGTGCTTGGCAACAACTAGCTAGCTATGACTCCGACAATGGTTGTTGGTGGTGTTCGTATTTAAATCGATCTCACATCCTCCAACGTCGGCAAGAATTATATCCAAACAAAGCTCCCTAGGCTAGTAATTCAAGGAAAAATGGTCACCCTTACCCTTTGGGGTTGATTAAGTCCTTAATTTCACCTTTTTTTTCCTAAGGTTTTCGTTTGATTTGGCGGCGAAGCTGCCGGAAATAATGGTTTCGGTGGTCGGTTTATTAGATGAAGCTTGGGCATGATGAAGATGGTGGTGTGGTAGCTTCAATGGAGGAAGCAGCTTGAACAGAATGAACACTACTATTGTTACCGTTAGTAAACAGAGTTAGGATAGACTTACGTTCTTAGTGATTAAGCGGCCGACGAAGCACAAGTATGAGCCGGCTAGTATGAGTAAGTACTAGATTGACAAAATATGTTAATCATGAAGATCAATTGGGCAAGCCCCCTATCTATATCTATATTATTATTAAAACTTTTGCCACATCATTTCTTTTCAACATTTAAACTTGCCACATAAGCAATTCATGTTAATGATGTTTCAATCATCTATAATAAACCATATAAATATGGGAACTTAGTAACAGTAACTTGTGGAGTTATTACATTAACACCCCCAAAATTAATGGAATTCCGAAATTGCCCTTTATTCTAATTGGTTGATGCTTCATGCTTGACAGCTTGAGTGCTTTCTCATCGACTTCCCTTACCTACTTCCTTAGCTCTCTTTCTTCTCATCTCAGAAAAAAGCTCAGAGTTTTAATGGAAACAGGCTAGGAGAGAGAAAATATGTTTTCCTTCAACAACGATGGCGATGAGCTCATAATTTCCATTGGAGCAGTTTCTGAGGTTAGTTTTTTTCTTTGAATTAGCTGATCAATTACCACTCCTCTCTTGTGAATTCGATTCCTCCAGTTTCGGTTCGAGATTTTGTTTTAATTTCCTCAATTAAAGCAGCTTCTTGAGGTAGGATCTCTATCCTTTTTATAATCATCTAATATCAATTTTGACAATCTTTTAACAGTAATCCTTTTTTGTGCTACGTTTCTTCGTTAAGCTTCTTAATTAATTTTCTCAAATTCGATTAATAACTCGAACTATTTTTAAATGAAGGAGTGGTGATGAAACTCTCAAGGATTTTCGCCCTTTTGATCTTAACCTAAAAAAAGGGAAAAAGAGGAGAGAAACTGTGATGAACGGCGCCGGAGGTAATGGTGTTGGGGAAGTTTCTGCCATCAATTTGATGAAACTCAGAAACTTATAAGGTCTTTTCTCTCCTTCAATTTGATGTGGTTATATAGAAATATGTAAAAATTGCTCATTTCTGGAAAATTAGGCTGTAATTTTTTTCTTGGGCTTTTGCCCAAATTCTTTAATTTAGATGTTTGTTTTTTAATCATCAAAATCTTTTCTCAATCTAGCATCGAATTAGGTTGTTATTGTACTTGGATTTGAAAATAATTATCAAGTTTGTTTGGAATTTTGAACAAATTAGGGTGTATTTTTATTTTTTTACTCGACTTTATACCGCCCTCCAATTTCAAGCAATTGCAAAAAATAACAAATTCTGGAAGTCTGTGTACATGACAGTGGAACAACAACCACACCAATTCTAATTACTCGGAATTGCCGATGATGTCCCTTGCTCACCAACCTCGTACTCTTTCATCAACACCCCGAGCTTGAAGTTGTTGCTTAAGATATTCGCAGGTTAGTGATTACTTCAATCAATACCATAAGAAAATCTCTTTTACCAACACCAACCTCGTACTCTTTCATCTCACTCCTACTGCATCTGTTAGTGAATCTAGAGTCTTCTTGATGATGAAGGGAGATTATGAGTACTTTTTTGAGTTTTTTTTTGTTTTTTGGTGTTGAGTTATGAAATTATGAGTGATTTTTGGAGGTGGGTTTTGTGTGTTTGTTTATCACAATCAATAATAATCAATTTGTGGAATTTGTTTTTGTATTGTCCAATTTCAGATTACTATTGATTGGTTGCTCTTGTAGGTTTTGGATTGGTTCAAATTTGGTGATGGGAGTCTATTTGTTTAAATCAATTACTGTGCTTGTTTCTAAGATTTATTGAGCTGATTTATAAAATTTAGTAATGATATGTCTGTCCAAAATTGATTAATGCTGCATTCTTAAATAGTTATTGCTTAATCCTGATGTTATTGCTTAATCCTTAGTGTCTGCTAGAACAAAGATCTTATACAACACATCTGATCTGCTCCTCTCCTTTTGAATTCAATCAAGATGAAATCCACTCAAAAAAGGTTGGTGACCTGCAACTACTGTTGTAATGTAGTTGAGAATTGACTTTGAAATAAACCTCTCTTACTTATGGTGTTGGTTTCATTAATTTGGTAGTTTGTTGTTGATAGTATTTGATGGGTTTGATGTTATTGATATGATTTCTTGTAGTCTAATCCGGAGAATACTGTCGGAATTCTGACTAAAGCTGGAAAAGGCGTTCATGTTTTTGTCACTCCCACCATTGATCTTGGAAAGATATTGGCTTGTATGCATGGTTAGTTTTCGATCAATCCTCCAATGCCTTCAGTTTTCACTTTTCAGTATCCTTTAATTCTTTGGCAGATATCTTTCTTTGTTCATTTATGTTTAGTCCATTTCTTAGGTTTTTTGGGTGTTTATTTTGATGGATTTGAATTCTGGGATTTGGGTTTTATTTATTTTATGGGTATTGTTGGATTTCTGTTTAGAGGGAAAAAATTGAATTTATTTGTGCAATTTGATCCTAAAGTGGTCATTCTACTCATAGTTAAATCTGGTTCCCCTTTGATTTATCAATTATCCATGTTTATTTTGATTTGAGTTTCTCTATTTTGATGAGAGTATTAGTGAGATTTGGGGAAACTGTTACTCATACAGTAACAATCGGTTACTAAAATTAGCTTTACCTTGAATTGAGAATTTATGTACATGCTGATCGATAGCATGGCTGATACTCCGTAATTGTATTTTATGAACTTTAATAAGTGAATTTTTAGTGTTGTGAATGTTATTAAATCTGTTAAGGTAGCTCAAAAGATTGGCATTTTTTTGCATTTTTTTTTGGGTTTATATATATTGTAAGTATGCTTTGTCAATTGTGGAAATTGGGGATTGTTTAGTAATGTATTCATTTTCAGAAAAAAAAAATGGATTAAGAGGGTTGCATTTAATTCTCATTTAAATCCAATTTTTTAGATTATGATTTGATTATTTTTGTTTTTTTTTTTATTTTTTATTATGATGGCTTCTTGGTTGCTGCGTGTGCCCCTTTTACAACTTTTATGTGGATTCCAGGAGCGTGTCAAAGAGGGTAGCTTTTCTCCATTACTTTCACATAAACCTAGCATTTAATTCTCATTTAAAAACACCAGTAGCTTAGCCTTGACTCCTTCTCTAATGTCTATCCTTTCAATCAGCTCATCAATCTTGGCATCATATTGCAATGGATGTTTTTCAGAACCAGGATTATTGTCTGAGATTTAAGCATTAAATATCTTGCAGGACTCTGCTAAAACAATTTTTAGGGAGGAGTTAGAAAAACGAAGAGGGGTCATGAGAGATACATGAAGCTGCAAGAACAAGGGAAAGCTGAGCAAGCAAATAAAGACTTAGGTTAGTTTTGGGATTATATTCTTACTTTTGCTGTCAAATACTTGTATTGATTGTATGTTTTGTCTGCACTTCTTAAAGAAGCAGGAAACAAATAATGTGCCTAGAGTAGATGAGCAGCTAGATAATCTGCTTGGATGAGCTTTGAATAACTTAATGTACGAGCTATCAAATTTGTTATAGAATTCTTTAAACTAAGCAAACCAACCTCCATAAATTTTATAGGCGATTAAATTTTATATGCTTAGTTTAAATATTTGCATACATCCTACTAACTTGATACATAAGGCTTCAGATCCCTTTTGCTTTGTGTTTGGGTTGATGAGTTAGAGGGAAGAGCCTGGGGAGATAATAAAGGCAATAGATATGTATTGCATTCTCTCTTTTGATTATAAAAAAGGGGAGGGTAATTAAAGGGGTTCATTTTTCTGACATGATACACTAAGCTACTCACAAGCGCAAGCCAGGAAGTTATGGGATAGACTTTATGAATTAGCTTAAGCTACACACATAAACATCAGAAAGGCCGAGTCTATGTTATATCAGTTTTGGTTTATTTCTTTGCTTTGTTTTCTGATGTGTATGTAGGTTAGTGTTTTTTTTTTTTTTTTTTTCATTATATTGTGCCTTGTGTATATAAGTCTAGGCCATGCTTTGCCCCAGCGCTCTATAGCAGATTAAGTGTATAAGCTGTATCAGTTTTTGCATATGCCTTCATCATCATTTAGATTTCTTAAATTTATGTCCGCAAGTTAATACATTTGTTCTTTTTTGTTTGCTTATCTCTGTAACTAATATATCTGCAGGTTAATAATTTCGTGGTTACAAATATCTCTTAATATGGGTGACTTTCAGAATGCTCAACTACGTGTAGGTCTCTTTTGTATGAACTTCAGGTATAATACAAGCTAATAGTTTATTGTGTTTTCATCCGTGATTAGCTCTATTTTTTTTATTTATTCTACTGTTTTATTCAGATAATTTGGGATGAGGTGGGCAAGGCTGAACAGGATGTTACTTGAGCCAAGATTTTACTTGAGCTAGAGCTTGAACAAGAATGCATAAAAGTATATACATGAGAAAAGTTGATGTGGCTAACCACTCTAGAGCTCAGCTACAACTGGCTATTGATGATTCAGAGGCAGAATTTGCAACCATCTATTCTGCAATTGGAGAAATTCCATTACATGTCAGCTGTCACCTACATATTGTTGTTAAAACAAATCTTAATGATCCATGATTTCCATTGTGAATCTTTGTAGATTTTTAATGTAACTATAATGTATTCAGATTCATTTCTTTGATCAATTTCAATTAACATTTATTTATGTCAATTTCATACTATAATTCACATTTTGCAAAAGGTCGAAAATTTAATGAAGGAAGAGATACATAAAAGAAAAGCAAACAGGAAAGATCAGTTTCTTAGAGTAATTGAACAAATTAAAATGTCCAACGGGGTTGAAATATACCCCATATTCAAAGTTATTATAAATAGGAGTGTTAATTTTGTAATCATCAACTAATTACTAATGTCGTCATTACAATCGGATGAATTTTGGAATCACTCAATATTGGCTCAGCTTTACAATGAGACTTATTTACTTAAGCACAAGTTTAGGTATTGCTCCAATAGCCTCAATGTCTCATATTATAAAGTTTGCATTCATTTATAGGTAAGTAAAAATTAAAAGCTTATTTTAATACTTTTGACAATATTGCCCCTTTTTAGAGTAGTCATCTTTTTTTTTCTTTTTCTTTTTTTGTACTAATGATGCTTTTTTACATCAATCCCAATAGTTTCTCCCTCCCTCTCTATAATAATTCTCAACTATTTTTTCTGTCTCTAACTCCACATTACACATATGTACCCTCAATAGTTAATTTTAAGGAATCTATAATCTACTTAATGCTTGTGAAAAAAACTCAAACATGCTTTGTTTAATTTTAGTACTTTTAGAGTTAGTTACATGTTTAATTAACTAACTATATTCAAAGTCAATACTCTACTATTCAAACCTATAGAAGCTCTTTTGTAAAACTATACAAAAACAACTTATTATTATTACTTAGGAAAAAATCTTGAGCATAAATATTAAGTGAACATAACTTATAATTATCATAAATTTATTAATTAAAATGTATTAAACATGTATCATAAACGTTTTTATTACTTAATACATGTATAATTGCACCGATTAATCCCCATTCCCCACAATTTTAATGAATTCGATTCACATATACTTTAATTTATTTATTTATTTTTATTTTTTTACAGAGATTCACATATACTAAACAACCATACAATTTGAAAAATCTTACCGGGACAATTGACAAGAATAAAGTCACAAATTTATGACTACAAAATTCAGTGGGAGAGACTCGAGAGAGGAGAGAAAGAGAGATAGGGAGGAAGAAATAGGAAGAGAGGGAGAGAAAAAAAAAGAGGGGGGATGGGAAAGAAAGAGAAGGGTCGAGAGAAAAAGACAGAGTGAGCCAAGAATGAAAAGGGCTAGAAGAGAGAGAGAGAAGGGTCGGGAGAGAAAAAGAGGCCAGGTTAAAGAGAAAGAATGGATAGATAAATAAAAAGAGAAGGAAATGCCGAGAGAGAGAGAGAGAGAGAGAGAGAAAGAGAGAGAGAGATGAAGGTGCTAGGAAAGAGAAAGAAGACAAGGTCGCGAGGAAAGAGGGGGTGAAAGAGAAAGGTGCTATGAAATAGAGAAAAGGTACTTCAAAAAAGAAAGAGGTTGACCTCCTTGCTTCTCTCATCGTACAATCCTCTTCCCGACGAGCCCCCATTCTCCTCGGTCCACAGAGAAAAGGCAGGCCATAAGCTAAGAGTAAAGGGCATGCCGACGGATAGATAAAGAAGGGTTGGGAGAGAGGAGCCAAGAGACGGGAAAAAGGATCTTGGTGAAGAGAGAGAATAATAAAGAGGGGTTGGGAAAATTAAAGTTAGATAGAGAGAGAACGAGGGCCGAGAGAGATAGAGGAGGTCGAAATATCGAATAAAGCTAGAGCGCTAAATAGAGACAGGGGGATGTGTGTGTGTGTGTGTGTGTGTGTGTATGTGTGTGTGTGTGAGAGAGAGAGAGAGAGAGGAGGCTCAAGGGAGAGCAAAAGAAAGATAGATGTTGGGGGGAGGAGAGCGAGAAAGTACAACCTATAGTTTTAAAAGCCTTTTTAAAAGAATGGAACAAGGACAAGAAGAATTAGGACAGAAGAAAGAGAGAGAGATAAGAGATAGTTTGAGCTAATAAACGAAAGGATGAGTGAAATGTGAGCAAGTGAACGCATGATTTCAAGCTATTAAAAAAAGGAACGAGGAGATAAAGTCAAAGGAGATAAATGGAGAGAGAGAAAGAGAGAGAGAGAGATTATTAATTAGTACACTTAAAGCCATTAAGTAGTTATATATATCATGAGAAAGAAAACGCTTTATCATGCGTTCCATATTTACCCATACACAATAGCACTCTTAAAAATACATATTTAATCAACAAATCAAATTAGAATTCAAATTATCTATTGTTTAAAGCCCTTAGCGCTCTTTCCTAAAACAACACAAGAACATCCTATTTATAGAATAAGATGCTCGATTGCTAAAAACACTATAATCGATCAAATGTAACTGATTAGCATAAACCAAACTTATGTGCATTTATATAATCTTAGAGATAAAAACATACAATTAACATTACATATATTGCACCGATTAATTCTTAAATTAGGGCTAAGCAAAACTATTTGAAAATTCGAATATTTGTTGATCCGATCCGGATTTGATCCAAAAAATTTGGATATTCGATCCGAAAAAATTGGATATCGGATATTCAAAATAGTCACACACAATAATAACATTAATGATACAACAAGCTCTTTTTACAATTCATTAAATTATGCTCCCCTAATCAATATGTTAATAACACCTCAAATTACGAAACACGGTCACATCCACGAAGCTTACATATCTTACCGTTGAGGGCTACGCGCGTGCTCCAACGACTAGTTAATAAAAAAATAAATAAATAAAAATCTTCCAATTCAAAGTTTGTTACCAAAATTATTTGTAATGGTCTTAATTATTGTATATTCATTCACTTAATTATAAAGATTGTTCGTTGAACACTAACCTTATAAATTTAGTTTTGAACAAACTTATAAAAATATAATGATCCGAGACATTGCCCCGAGCCAATAACTAGTTTGTGTAATAAAACAAACACAAGCATTAATTGCAAATGATCTCAATTTCAATCTGGATCTCTCATATTGAATAGTTTTTTTTGTCTAATAGTAAATTTAGTACCATGTGAAATCAAACTTCATTATTCACACTTTAGGAGTAACTCAAATGGAACAACGATCTAAACAAAAAGTAAAGAGAAGAGTATAACGATAAATGTACTCCATAATAGAATAGTTTCAGTACTAATGGATTATTCTATTTGGCTTAACTTATATGCCCTCTGCGTTCGTGCGGATATATTTGATACTTTTCTTATTATGACATAAACTCTCATATAGATAAAGATAAATACTACGAGTATTTTATAACATTTCTTCACATAATAAAATATAATAAGGTAATATATTAACCGATAACAACTTATCATATGAGGCTTTGTGTATGATGTAACAGTTTAATTGATATTGTGTATTAGTTAATTATATTTTTGATAGAATTCCCAAATCAAAAAGAAATTATTATGAACCCGAAATTCTAAGGGCTTGTTTGGCATTGTTTTTTGTTTTCAATTTTCTGTTTTTTTTTAAAACTAAAAACCAAAAACAGGAAATAAGAAAAAGGTGTTTCCACTTTTTGGTTGCCAGTTTTCAAAATTATCATAATTTTAATAAATTTGACTAATTTTTTTATTCATTACATGATATATATGATATGATTTTAAAAAAACAAAAAAAACAAAAAAACAGAAAATCACAGTGATGCCAAACGAACCATAAGTTGTGAAGGTTGAATGGCGAAACTAGTTTATTATTCAGATAAACAAGAATTAATTATCTAGTGACATTTTTGTAAATAACTCCAAAAAAAAAAAAAAAATTCAATCAGCATCATATTTTCGTAAATAATCTGTGAAGCTCACATTTAATAAACAAAAAGTTAATGATATACTTCCTCTGTTTTTTTAGTTGACACCGTTTGACTTTTATATTATCCACACACTATAGTTTGACTTGCTTTTTGTGGTTTGTACATATGATAAAACGTAGTCACGCAAAATCTTGTTTGCATCGTCTCTAATATTTTATAAATATTTTTTTTTAATATAATTTTACAATGTTGATAATTAGATATTAATTGTTAAAAACATGTGTTGATAAGCATGGTAATAGACATGTATCAACTAAAAAAAAAAAAAAAAGTATTTACAAATATGAAAGTAGATAAGCGTTTTACTACCTTTATTTCTTATTATGCGTAAGAAAAAAATATTTTATGATTCATAAATAATATCCCTTTGTTATACGTAATGAAAAACTCAAGTACGGAGTAGTATTTTTGTGGTCAAATAAATCCAAATTCAAACCATTTGTGGAGTAGGCTTAAAAACTGTCTCATACGAATAACCCAACCCGATCAGACCCGACCAAAAGCACTAATCTCCAGCCGGCGTCATCTTGACTATAGTTCATGGGCTAGCAGTTGTGGACTGTGGTTAGGTGGATTGAAGTGAAAAGGCGGAAAAATGGAAATGAGACAAAGCAACGATCTTTGTCTCTTTTCTGTATTGAAGCCGAAGATCTATTCGTGTGTAAGACTTTCTGATTCCCTGTTTTATGAATTTTTATTGCTTACTTCATTTGCTCTTATTAGGTTTTTATCTGAAATCTCAAACCCCGTATTCAATCAGAAAAATTAATCCGCGCATAAATACATAATAATTGATTAATTGTTCATTGTTGATTGATCAATTGATGGAAAATGTTGTACGATGGAAATAAATATTCAGCTTTGCCGACTGCGATAAATTGGGAGCTTTCTTTGATTTGAATAAGCGATTTTCCTCATAAATCACCAATTGCAGGTAATCATATTCAATTATCTTGTATTGATTCTGTTACAAATCTTTTTTTATTTTAAAATGTAATCTCATTTATTTTGGAATTGTATATTATCAAAATTATAGTACTGGTATTAAAAAGATTACCCCTTGTATATGTTGGAATGGGGAAACATATCTTATAATCATCCGTATACATACAGCAAAGGAGTGTGCATTACATAAGAGGGATTAAACCCTATAAGCCCCAAAGCCGCTCTATATATATTTGTTTGGGAAAATGGAAAAGAAAAACCCAACCTTTGCACTTTTTCTTTACAAAAATCCAACCTTCATTTTATTCCTCAAGAATCCATTACCTGTGGATGACCGGTTTTTCTAAGTTATATGCCACGCGTAAGCTATTAATAGGTTAATTATTTATTTAATTATTAAAAAAATTAAAAGAAAAAGAAAAAAAAAATCAGAATCCCTTTTCCACCACCACCACCTTCCCCTGCCACCTCCACCATCTTCCCCTGCCACCACTCCCTCTCCCCCTCCCTCCCCTGCCCGCCCACCAAAACCCAACACACACCACCAAAACCGCCCAGCCACCAACACACACACCCAGCCACCAACAAAACCTCACAGCCACCAACTCCACCGCCCATCCACCAACACACACGCCCATCCACCAACTCCACCGTCCAGCCACCACCTCCAAACCCAAACCCCGCTAACCGCCCAGCCGCCATAAAAAAAAAATTAAAAAACCCCCTTTTTCCGTCACTACACCTCCCTTTTTCCGTCACATCAGCCACCCAAATCACCCACCTTCGATTCCCTTAACCTCGAAACCCTCCCTACCCGAAACCTAGCCCCTAAAAACCTCCTCGTAACACAGCCCGATGTCACTCTTCGCACTTTTTCGTCACTACCACCACCACCTTCTCCTGCCACCAACACACTTGCCCATCCCACCCTTCGCAAATCGCAAGCCCTGACTCCATGAAGGAAGAGGTGAGAGAGAGATAGAGAGGGGGAATGAGAGTGAGGGAGGGGAGGAGAGGTTAAACGGCGGTGATGAGTGGTGGTGGCGGAGGTGGGGTTGGTGGTTTCAGTGTTTGAGGTGAGAGGAGAGAGAAAGAAGAGGAGTGAGATGGAAAAATGAGAGAATTAAAAAAAAAAAAACTTTTTTAACCAGTTTATCAGGTCACAGGTAAAATGGACGTGTTGGGGAAGGAGGGGTATAAAGGTTGGATTTTTGAGGAATAAAATGAAGGTTGGATTTTTGTAAGGAAAAAGTGCAAAGGTTGGATTTTTCTTTTCCATTTTTCCTATTTGTTTTTAATCACACCTAACATGTACGGGTACTTCGTATCGTATAGTGTATATCTTCTGCTATTTGTCCAAGTCAAACCATTTAAGAAACTAGAGTATGTCCTTGAACTATGCTGTCTTTGTTACCTACTTCAAACATCGGGACATGATTCTCAGGCTGTTGGAGGCTCTCTAGTCTCATCTGGTACATCCTCAAATTATGTGCTTTGGCATGTCAGATTGTGTAATTGAAATGAAATGACATTCTTCTATAGAATTAGATATTGAGTTACTTTGATTTAAGTCCAACTCCTGAAATTATCAACAAAAAGCTGATTGCATTATAAACTAATCCCTTTAAGCATCCTTTTCATCTAACTCTGATTGTTAATGTCCATAAAGATTCATCTTGAGCTAAAATATTGTCACTGAATACTCTTTTAGCTCCATTTGCAATGGGCAATGAGTTAAAGTTTTGCAAAATAGCAAGTCCAAAACACTTGCCCGAATTGTTATTAACTCATGCACGTCCAATTTTTTTTTCTCAAAAATCAAACTTTATTTGAGATTGTGATACATGCTCAGCTTTGATAATAATGATGCTCGCTACTCATGCTCAATGAGCTCTTCCTCAATTTGACTAATAAAGAACCTTAGGGATTCCACATTAATTTCTAAGAGGAGCATTATGGCTATTTCCTTAAACCTAATATGCTATTTTGACTTTTTACTTCACCTATAGGAGTGTGTTTGTCTTATGAACACTAAAGGAAATGTTGAGAGTTCATATCACAACTCAATAAATTCTTGTGTTTGTTTTATGAGAAAGGAGAGATTAACTCTCAATCTCTCTTACCATAGTTCCCTCCATTTTATTACCTAATAAAGGGGTTAAGGGGGTGGGGTGTTTGGAGGAGAAAGGGAGAGGCATGTTTAGTAAGGGCATATATGTGAATTTGTTGTTTAATCCTAACATTCTTTTTCCAATCACCAAATAAGGGATTTGTTTTATTTTCATGAATTCTCACCTACCATTCCGCATTCTTAACCCCACCCTCTACTCCCCCAACACCCATGCTCGCATGCTAAACACCCCAACTACTCATGTCAGATACTCGACATTCAATACTCGAGCATTGATATGACACTTAAATACTTTACTTGGCCAAGATCATGCAAAGATTTTATAAAATAAATGTGTCTGACACTTGGGACACATACTCGTGTTTGGCACTTCTAATTGAGTTTGAGTATTATTGCTTATAGACGCCATAGGTACCTTGTATGCAAATAATGGAATCCATCACGGTCTCTCTCATCATTCTTGTCTTTTTTGTTTCTTCGTTTTGCATGTTGTTCTTGTCTCCTTCCTTTCTTCCTCAATCTCTCTCCTTGATATCTTTTGTTTTTCACCTCCTCTCACATCTTCATCCTTTAATTGGTGATCACAAAATATAAAAAATAAGAACTTTGCTTTCCTATGAGAAATTACTCCAAACATCATTTATGAGAAAGTGCTCAAGAGAGGACATAAGGTAAACTGGTGGAAGCTTGGTAGGATTATATTGTGCTTAGCTGCTCCGTATATCTAAATTAGGGTGTTTTTTTTTTTTTTTTTTTTTTTTTTTTTTTTGTTGGGAACTATTGTATTAGGGATTTTTCTTGTATAATATTTAAGGATTTGCTGGTTTGGTGGCGTTAGATCCTCATTAGAAAATGTGATTGACAGACTTTTTTTATTTAAAAAAAAAAAAATTAACTGTTAAGTTTTTGTTCCCTCTGGGTGTTTGATTTTCTTATTGTATATTGCAACAGTTTGATTATTCTGCGCTTTTTTGGGGTTTATATTTGAATAGTAATCTTTCTGGATATTTCTTTAGAAATCATACACAAAGTATAGTGTAAATTAGCTTTGATACCAAATTTGGATCCTGGATTTGTTACCCTCTTGTTAGTTTGGACCTTTTAGATTTGACTCCAAATCTTGACATTTTTATACTTGATTTATTAAAATTTAAGCTCTTTCCTTTGGGGAAAAAGCTCATTATGTGGCTCGGATTGGGAGGCAAGGGTGAAATATTGACTATACTCATGGGTTTATGCGAGATTGGGAGGCAAGGGAAATGGGAATAGTTTTGTATGTAAATTTGAAAAGAAAATCAATGTTTATTCCCATAATCAGTCAAGATGACCCCAAATTCTCAATTTAAATTTTTATTCCCGCCTAGCACCCCTTCCCAAGTGGTAAATGGATTGTAATGGAAAAATATGAAGAAAACACTAGTTTGGGGAATGAGAATGTTTTCCCATGGAGATTGTTGGTTGTGTCCATACTAAATTACACTTAATAGTTAATATTGATTCCCACTACCCCAATTTATTACCGGCTATCAAACAGACCATTAGATAATTAGAGTAAGGTGGTTTGTTGATAAAAATTACTCCCTCCATCCCCAAATGATAGTCCCTTATGGGCAAATTTTAGTCCCAAAATGTTCACCCCATTTGTTTTTTTCAACAACCATTAATATTAATTTTTTACCCAAATTCCCTCCAATTTGCAACAATAGTTGTGCAAATTTAACTTTACCATGTACTTTTATTACTTTCTCTCTCCACTTTTTTGCATACCCAATGTCAATTTACATTTTCAATGTACTTTTACTATTCTTATTTGTGTTTATCAATTCCCATGAAAATGCCCACAAGGGACTATCAATAGGGGATGGAGTGTGTTTATATATATATATATATATATATATATATATATATATCCTTAGAAGGATTTTACGTGCATAAGACTCAAATTTATTGTTCTTATATTTTGAACATAATGTGCACAATTTCGTTTTTTCCCAGAAAATTCAAAAAAAAATTTAGTACAAAAATCAATTTTGCACATTTAATGAAAAAAATATGCACATTTAGTGAAAAACTTCTGCACATTTTCATTCTTCTCATTTGAGAAGCTTCTCATTAGATCTCAACCCTATATATATATATATATATATATATATATATATATATATATATATATTACAGCAGTGAGCATTTGAGAAGCTCACATACTCTCCCAGTTCACTCAAATTAAGGTCTTAGTTCTCAATGCCCTCTCCACTCCCTCTCTTTGCTATTTATTACGAATACATCAATACCTAGGATTCTAAACCTGCTCTGATCACCTTCTTTGTCCTCTTCTGGCAGCTCAGTCACCTTGCCTGCCTGCAATCCCTTCTCTATTACCTGGTTGCCTTTTTTGGCGTCTCACGTATGTGATTCACAGGTGCTCTGCTATGGTGCATCACAGATTTTCCATATTAGAAAGTAGAAAGCTGCCTTTTTTACTCTATATACTCCAGACCAATCCATTTGGGTGCTTCTGCAGATCCCATTAAAAATGAATTGCTGTAGAGTGGTGTAATAATCACTTCGGCATTTTCATATTTTGTTTGAAAGATCTTTGTTTACAGTTCAGAATCTATGGAACATTCTGTGGCCTTTATCTCCCAACTTTACCCCTGCCTCCTCCCCTAATTATCATTTAATTTGTTAATGGAGTAACATAAAGGGATTAGTCATCTTTTTTTTGGGAAATTAAAAAAAGTATTTTGTTTACTGTTCAATACAATGGTTCTATGCCTTTTTCCTTCCAACTTTACCGGTTTACCCTTTTTTCCTCCCCTAATTATTATTTGTTTGTGTTTTGTTGTTTGAGTAATATGAAGGAAAATGTTAGTCAATTATAGGATTCCTTGATTAGCATGCCGATATTTAAGAAGCAGAGTGACTTTTGATGTGCTATTTTCTAAAAGTATTATCTGTCCACCTATTATGACATTTTATAATCCTGATGCTTTTATTGATCTTTTAAGCTTTCAATCTGCTCATCTTTTTTTGAAATATGTTGAATTTTTTTTTCTGACAACTTTTCTCTTTGATATCTGTATTTCTATTTTCAATTTTTCATGTAGTTAAGGTCTTTTGATATCTCGTTTGGATAATATGTGCCCTCCCACATTTTAAACCTTTTTTTATGAATATTACAGATGGAATTGGACTTGCAAACTAATACACTAGTATCACCTCATTCTAATTTGCCTGGTCACGTCAATAATGGCTCGACAAATGATCGTGTAGAAATGCCTGAGGCATGTGGTCTTTGTGGAAGAACTCTATCATTGGAGGATGAAAATAATAGTGGTCTCCAAAGTGTCAACATATGTGATGACTGTAAATTTTTGCTGGTTGAAGATTTTGGCACCCCAGCACACAACTCTCTTCGAAGAAGGGTCTCTAGAGGAAGGTCAATTAATGGAAGTTCCGAGGTCATTGAAAATTTCTCACAACAGTTCTCACAAATAATTAACCTAGCACGACATACTGAGCCTGAGCATGAAGATGTTCGTGGAGATACCGATCCTAATGTGATGGTACTGCAGCCGGCTAGTTCTAATACAACACCTAATGGTTCTAGTAGATGGCGGAGACTATTTTCTGATACAGGAAGTGAAGGATTCAACTCCGATTCGTTTTATGGAGAGAGTGAATCTAATGTCAGCGTTGGTGGACACAGGATTTATCATAGTGATAGTGATGCTCTGTCATTTAGTACTTATGAAGGTGACTCTGGTGTTTCAATTGATGGTCATACCTACTTTGACATAGACTTATTTGTCCAATCTATGGAGAGAAGTGATATTGACAGTGACACTGATATTGATCCAATGCATGCTGGTATTGTGCACTGGAATTCTGATGAGGATGAAGTAGAAGATGGTGAGTGGGAAGAAGTTGATGCTGAGGAGAATACAGTTGGGCCTCGTGAAATTCGAGCTCATATTGATTCAAGTGCTGGCAATGATTATTTTGTTGAACATAGTAGAACAGATTCTTCTGAGTTTGAGGGGATGATTCGCCGGAGAATTAGGGAAGTTAGGGACCTCCAGATTCCCAGCATCCCTGCAAGCATGGAAGTGTTTGGTGAAGCACCGTATAGTGGTGATCCTGCAAATTATCTTGATTCTTTAGTATTTGAAGAATTTTTGGATCATCTTACTGAGACTGATAATGCAAGAAGAGGAGCACCTCCTGCAGCTGTGTCTTTCATTGATAAACTGCCCCTTGTAGTCATTACTGATGAGCATCTGAAACCTGATGGCTTGGCTTGTGCAATCTGTAAAGATTTGTTGATGATTGGCATTGAAGTGAATCAGCTGCCCTGCTGTCACCTATACCATCCATCCTGTATATTGCCGTGGTTGAGTGCGAGGAATTCTTGCCCCCTTTGTCGATATGAACTCCCAACCGATGACAGAGATTATGAGCGAGGCAAGCGCCACGCTAGCCATAGAATGTTCAGTTCTGAAATCCAGGAGGGTAGGGATGATGGTTTTTCAGTTGCCACTGATACAAGTGAAATGGATGAATCTCAAGATTTTGCTGCCGCATTGGGTGATGTAGGTCCTCCGGCAATTATTTCACACACCAATGGTAGGAGGGGAGGGTGGTTATTCTCGGCAGCCGCTCCTATATTTGGCCTAGCAGGAATTGTCTTGGTGCTTTGGTTGGGCAATTCTCTAGCTGGAAGGTCGAATGGGCAAACTAATTCAAATGGATGGCCTCCACAACCCATCCAACCTTCTGGCTCAGGCTCCCGCAATGAGCGGGAAAAGAGGTGGTGGTGGTGGTTTTAGTCATGCGGAGTGTAAAAGATGCTGAAAGCTACTGCTTCTGCTCTTGTCCATAACTGTAAGAATGGGATACTACTGCCATAGTGTCATATGTTCATTGTAGGATTCATCGCTTCAGTTCTCACTTCTCAGAGTCATCAGGTTTTGAATCAAGGGTTCTGTAAAATTATGATTTTGCTGATTGTAAAGGGTCTTTTGTACTGAACATAGATTTGCTCCATAGCCTGAAACTATCTGATTTCTTTATCACTCAAGAAACCTGGGCAATGCTGCCATTTTTCGTTAGGGTAGATCATTGTTCATGTGTCATGTGGCACTCTCTACATCCAGATTAAATTTTTCTTTATGATTTGAATACATGATCTCATTTTTAAGGGTTTTCATAAAGTCAATGTTATCCTACTAATATACGTAGTATTGAATATCATTATATCAATCAATCAATCAATTTACTGAATATAGATATAAATTAATGAATTTCAAAAAGATTTAATCATAATTGACATAACCACAAGTAATTGAACTAAAGTATACATAGGCATAACCAGCATCATATG
Source organism: Chenopodium album (assembly GCF_948465745.1). Classification (NCBI taxonomy): domain Eukaryota; kingdom Viridiplantae; phylum Streptophyta; class Magnoliopsida; order Caryophyllales; family Amaranthaceae; genus Chenopodium; species Chenopodium album. Next base: position 433,566 of record NC_137836.1, on the reverse strand, counting down.
TACAAAGCTGCTTTTCCAAAACCATTAGCAGCCAAGCATCATCTGAACAATGAGCAAAGTCTTCTCTATTTGCTGTTTCCAGCGATCACGGATGGATCCAACAAGACTTGTAAATTTAGTTGTACAAGGCATATATTATCTCAACTCTCCAATTTAGTTGATCTCAAAAAATGATAGCATTCGGCAAAGAAAGACATCTTGAATTCTCAGAAGAGTAAGTGAATGTATAGCACAATCCATCCAGCCATTGAAATAATTGCAAATATATGAACCCAGAACAGTATTGCAGCTGATTCCTTCCCACATCCTCTCAAGTTCGCCACAGCACCTACAAAACATTGAGTATATAGGCATGACCACTAACAAGTCAATAAACTAATAAGTGTGGCAGTAAGATTTTTGTCACTGCTGAAAAATAATAAACAACTGCTGTAATGTAGTGTACTAAAATTTGTTACAAAAAAGTACCTGAAAGTACAGAAGTAGGCATTGTGTGCTGAAGGAGAAGCACGAATTTGAACATCTTGTCACCAGCAGGAAGGAAGCCCAACTTATCAGCCAGAGTCACAATGCCAAGCCCTGCTGGGGGTACCAACACCAACCGCCCAAAAACTATAGCAGCAGTTGTCCTAAAACCAAGTTTTGAACTTCCAGGTCCTGCATGTACAACACAACTACTCAGTTCTGATCCTCTATTTCCTTGGAACTAAAATCAAAGAAGACAGGCCCGCACTTAGAACCACCACTAAGAAAATGATCAGCAAATTGCAGAACTTGCAAAAAGTTAGCTTACCATCCACAAGGTTGCCTCCCAATGCCAACAAAATGCATGGAATCATAGCCTCCCTAGGGAAAAAAAAAATAAATCAAATGTAAGAATTGTTGTGTAACAACTAACAACCCCCTATTTTTTTATAAAGAGCATAAACTTTTCTTGAGTTATTGTTAGAAGCTGCAATACATATTCATTTAAACACCTTTCTTCAGAGGTTTTATTTTTCATTTCATTAGTTACTATTCCATGTTACATATTAAGGAGAAAGGGGGGGGGGGGGGGGGGGGGGGGGGGGGGGGGACAAATGTGAAACTAATTATAGAACAATCTTCGATCAATAAAAATATGAAGCTGATATTATCATACCAATAAATTTTCCTTGAAATTAATAGAAAAGAGATTAACAAGCTTACCCAAGAATCATGCAGCTGTCAGTGAAAAAATATAGAGGAGCATCACTTGTAAAGATTAAATTCTTCAAGAAAGGCACACAGCCAAATACTATTGCCAACACCTGCAGCATGAAAATAATATTTAAAAAACATCAACTAGAGTTATGACCAAACAACTCTTGATGGAAAAAAAAATATATAATAATTACAATTTAAAATCAATTGTATATACTGAAGTAAATAAGTAATCACCCGCATAATCCCCAAAGTACACGCGTCACGTTCACAATAAATTTTTTTCCCTTCAAAACCCCCTTTTTTTTTTTTACTTACAAAAATAAGATAGTTGATAATAAAAAATAAAATAAAAATAAACAAAGAGAGAATATGCAGCCTAAACAACCTAAAAAATTGAACAATAATAACAACTTAAACAAATAAAATATTTTCTTAATTGTTAATGTATAAAAATGTATATTCCCTTGAACCTTCAATCGTTAATATATAAAATGTGTTGTACTACTAAACAAAGGATTTTAACTCAATTTCAAATTCATAACATAGTAATAAGTACTCTACATTATCGTATCTAATCTATAATGATCAATACTTTGATATCATAAATAGATTCTTCGTACAAACTTATATAGTGATTTATAAAAGTAATTTTTTCTTCTGAATATCCGAGCGTTGCTCTGGCAAAGAACTAGTTAACAAACTAAGAACACCCAATTTTTGGAAGTAAGGAGTAACATACCCAAGTTTTTGATATAATTACAATCCAAAATCAACAAACTAAGAACACACCCAATATTTGGGGTTAAGGAGTTAGGGCCTACTCAATTGAGCTGAAATCAATTGATTGGAGCTGAGCTGAGTTGAATTGAATTGAAATGAATATTTTATGAGAGAAGGAAATTAAGAGCTAAATAGAACTAAACTGAAATTAAGCTGAAGTGAACAGGCCCTAAGATACCCAAGTTATTTTTATTGTTTCTTTGCTTGTGTCGATGTGTGTGGGCATGTGTGTCTAAAGTTGAGCGGAAGTACTAACATTTTTATGTATACGACAATCTTGCAAGTTTTTGGTGTGGATGCAATAAAGAGACTCAAGATAATCGATTTAGTTTGATTTTTTAGATATGGGGTGTAATTTATTAGCACGTCGGCATTACATTTGGTATATTACACAGGTTGATTGACATCATTATTATTATATGAGCATAGTATTATTTTTATTATTATTCGCATTATCTTTAGTTTTTATAAGGGTTTGTGTTAGTCGAATAACCCTATATAAAGGAAGCAATTGGAATAAAATACACGGTGCACGATCTGTTAAGATTTAGCATGATATCATTTCAATTTGTCCCCCCTAAAACCAACTATAATTAGCTAAAAAAAAAAAAGGGTAGCACCATGCCGTGTGTGCGAAAGAAATTACTATGTATGAGGGCCAAGGCACAAGGACCTTGGGCGCTACTAATGTTGCTGCTATCCTGGCATGAGGCATACACAAACACAGGGCATGTGTATGAGACCAAGGCATAAAACACCTACTTGTAACAATAGAGGGTAGCATCCTGGCTTGCCTTAGGACAAGTCATGGCCTAGACAAGGCAAGTCATGGTAAGGCCCTTAAACCTTAATGGTTCGCTCGATGACCTATAAAGAAGGCCATCCTTCTTTCAACATAAAGAGATTGTTAATCTTCTAGAGTAGTTTAACTACCTTCAATAGAAAGAGGAATCGTAGCTCACAAAATTACTTCGCCTTTAGAATCCTTGATATTATAGAAGGGTCCTCATATTTGTGCTAATAGAAGAGTGGACCCAATACCAAGACGTTAGAGATAAAAGACAACATTAGACAACAAAAGTAACCCATCAGTAAATGATACTCCAAAGAGCCCCTCTTTAAGGCAAGGCATGCATCTTAAGACGTGATTACAAAGAAAGCAAAGTCATGGGCAAATGCATGAATTAATAAAATCCCGCACATTTAGTAGGCCTCTTGAGGTCCTTTGGGAATCCCAAGAAACACCTCGATGCTTACCCTTGCTATGTCTACAAATGTTCTCCGGATACCAAAATTAAAGGGTATATACATGAAATTGAACAAGATTTCACGAATTGGTGTCAAAAACTCAAGTGATGGTAAAGGATGTATCTTGGGGTCATAAAATTTTGTTTGGAACCATATATGCTCATTATCGATCACGTAAAGGCTAGTGGTGCAAGTAGAAAACCTAGGAAAAACCACGATGCTTAACCTTGTAGGTCTGAAAAAGTTCTCTAGAGGCTAAATCTAAAGGCTATAATACACGAAATCGGAATTTTTTTGAAAATATTGAGGCCCCTTATTGAAAACTCAAGTGATGGTGGAGGATGCATCCGGAGGTCATAAAACTTTGTTTGGAACCCTTTACGACCACTATACAATCACATAAAGGCCCTTACGCTATGTTTGGATAGAGAGAAATGGAGGGAAAGGAAGAGAAGAGAAGTAGAGGGATGCATACTCCCTTGTTTGGATATATAATGTAAGGAGGGAAGGGGAGGGAATTGGAGGGATCCATTTTCCTTCCGCTTTTACTAAATCAAATCCCTCTATTATTGGAGAAATTTGAAAGGAAAATGGAAGGTCTCCTTCTCCCTCCCCCCCACCTCCCTTTCCCTTCCCTCATTTTCCTTCCCCTCCCTTTCCCTTCACTATTGTTATCCATAGTGTTAGTGATATTGAGTTGATGAAGTGAGGCGTATAGGTAAACCAGCTAGATTGATATGTTAAGAGCCAAAGTGCATGGATTGTCTATGGCACTTTCAAGTATAGCTATGCTTTTTCTTTATTTCTTATGTTTCAGTAGGTATTGATAAGTTGGCATTGTCTATGGAAAAGGCTACTATTCCAGCAGAAAATAATTGGGGTTTATCAATTGTATAAGGTACTAAAGGCTCTCTTTGCAAGAGGATGAACTTGGCATTTTACTTGTTGATCAGGTTGTCATGGATAATTTATTGGCTGCACTTATAGATAGGGAGGTTCAATTGAAATAATCACAAGGACTAACGTAGTCCCACTTCCCCAAAAAGTCAGCAATTTCCAGCTACCCTCCTGAAATGACTCAATGAGGGACGTGAGACTTAATTTCATGATCGACAAACAGTAAACAAGTTCTAGGGACAAAGATATCAGAATATAACATCAAATTGAATTTTACTGACATATTAGTATCATTCCACGAGGTAGTCATTTCCATCGATTACTAAGCATGAATTACACTTTTACATTTGACACGCGCGTGTAAAGGAAAGAGTGGGAGAGGGGGAGAGGGGACACGTTGATGCACAAAAATGACCAACATTTGCAAGTTTAATGCTTAACGTAGGCAGATAGGTATAATATACTTACAGAAGCAATAATAGGAGGCTGTATGAGCTGTTTGAGCTTTAATTTATCATATATGAACAACAGGAACTCCTTGACCTGCATCAAACAAATTGAAGCTTAGTACAAATAGAGAGAGTATCGCTACTGTAGACTTTGTTTGCAGATGCATCTCCTAAATTCAGATGGATGAACACTAAATTGCACGAGCCATTACAATTCTTGAATAAAAGAAAACAAGCAGTACATCTCTCAGTATCTGGGAGACAATTCTGAGTCAACTTTAAATATAGGTGATAAGCAAATGTAAATCTTCATCATTTGTATTACTTATAATTTTTAGCAATCTCAGTAAAAATTGGAAAAAAAACCCCTAGTCCCCCACAGTCACCATTTTTTTATTTTCAGTTACAATTCTTGCATTTGGACTTATGATAGTTGTCCACAAGCACTTGTCCTTCCTTTGTGATTCAACAGGTTGTATAGATAACTACCCCGTTTTCTCAGTTACTGATTCAAAACGTATGATGAGACAGTCATCCCATCAGTCAAGTAGATCAGGATAATTGAAGAAAATAATGCATGTGAAAGGAAAAATGTAAATTTTGTATACAATTAGATATCAGAAATTGTCATAAAGACATGAGACTAGAAATTGTCATAAAGACATGAGACTAGTTACAATTCTTGCATTTGGACTTATGATAGTTGTCCACAAGCACTTGTCCTTCCTTTGTGATTCAACAGGTTGTATAGATAACTACCCCGTTTTCTCAGTTACTGATTCAAAACGTATGCTGAGACAGTCATCCCATCAGTCAAGTAGATCAGGATAATTGTGTTAGGGAAGAAGAAAATAATGCATGTGAAAGGAAAAATGTAGATTTTGTATACAATTAGATATCAGAAATTGTCATAAAGACATGAGACTAGATACTCACTAGCATATGAGAGACTTGTATTCCTCCCGTGCATAATTTTTGACATGCATAATCAGAATGTTTGACATTACTATCTCTGCAAAGCGATAGAAAAGGATGAAAATGAAGTTCCAGGATGACAAATGAAGAGATGGAAGATGGATGGAGATGGTTCCAAAAGGAGGATGAGGTGGGGTCCATCGGGATATTGTTACCTTTAAATGAAGGTAACATTTCCCCACCGCTAGGGATGGGCATACCCTAATTTTACCATACCCTTCGAACTGAGTTCGAGCTCATCTATGTGGTTTAAGTTCTTGATTCAATAAAGCTGAAGGCTCCTCTTAACTCAGCTCATATCCACCCCTATTCACCATTCCTTAAAGATTTACCCCCTAAATGAGGATTAAAAAAATTCCTCATCTCTTCCTCCTTCAATCACCACTGATTCATCCCATCTACCACAAGTTCACGGCTCAATTAACCCCTAAAAAGTTTTCCTATTCCGAACATGCCCTATCCAAAAGATGAACACTCAAGCAGTTTTCAGAGACTATATATTGAAGTCTGCATTTCTAAACTTGATAGGAAGATTAATTATATATTCTTAGCACAGGTTTACTAAAGAGAACCTAAAGAGACTCCAAAGACTTGAGTTATCACTTAATGGCAGCCAAAAAGGTGTAGTGGATTCAACAATCCAATCCCAAATAATCTTAGCACTTCTGAAAAAGGTTTAGTTACCCTTTTCAAAGTAAGTTGCTGATTTATAAAGTTAAGATTATAAACCCCTCAGTAATTCCAGAAGATTTTACCTACAATAAAGCTTGAATTCACAAAAAATCAAACACAATTTCTATACATATTAGCAAGTCAAGATTATGAGCTAAGGGAAAACAGAATTTCAGCATGATTAAAAAACACAAATTCAAGTTCTTAATGACTATAGCCTGATTGTCAACACCAAATTCACAGTTTACTTGAATTCAAATAGTGCAAACATCAAAAAGATTTGATATCCGTATTGGAAAAAGATTAAAGCAATGGACAATAAGTGGAGAGTGATAGTCATTGAGACTTAAGTCAACAAACTATTTAACATAAATCAATGAAAAACAGCGGAAGGAGGAAATATATTGAACAAACGTATAATTAAGAGAATGGAATCAGTCAAATAAATGTAGGTGAAGCAGGGACATTAAAATCTATCAATCAACAAACATTCACTATGTTGAAGTCCTAAACACAGAGTTACAACTTTTAAAATATAGGAAAAGTAGAAGGATTCTTGCCTTTCCTTTCTGTGACACATGTGATGTCAATGGCCCTGGATCTCTAGGAAGCAAAGGAGCTTGTTCTGGTGTTTCACTTCCACTGTGCTGTTGACTTTTGATAGGAAGATGTCCACCTTCAACTTCAAAGGTACCTTCAGGAGGGGGTGCCAGCATTTGGAATACATATGTATACAGGACGATTGCCCCAACCTAGAAAACAAGGAAAACAGCTAGACTTCAAAATTCAAAAAGGCGCTGAAAAGAAATAAGGTAATACTTATGGTCGTGTTTGGAGAAAAGCTAAAAGCTGATTGTGTTAGCTGATTTTAACTAGATGATTGTATAAACTGATTTGACTAAATTATTTTATTAGCTTATTGTAGAAAAGTTTTTGGTAAATAGCTGCTTGTTTAAAGCTAATTGATTATGTGAAATGACCAATAAGCTAATTGTGGGGCAGGTGATTCATATAGTTTTTTTTTTTTTTAATTATATGGGGGTATCAGTGTCATTTCACCATAAGAATTGAATAAGCTTTTAGGAGCTTTTTGAAAAAGAGCTTATTTGTGGAATAAGCTTTTTAAATAAGCTTCCCGCCAAACACCCTTAATTAGCTTATTTAATAGTCAATAAGCTAATATTGGTCAAATAAGCTAATTTTGCTCAAATAAGCTAGTGAAAAAAACACAAGTAAAGCGGGAAACAAGGGATCACTATCACTTCAATAATTCTGGACTGGTATCATATAGCAATAGCAAGCATAGTTGTAATGCATTAAGTTATCAGATAAACTACAAGGTGTAATGCTTTACAAAAAAAATGCATATATGCAATAACAAATGAAAAGTATCATTAACATCAGTATATTCATTCACAGAGAGACCTATATGACAGACAAGTATCTAAACTTTTTGAACAATTGAATTCCAGGAAAGTTTAATTATTAAATTATAGGTTAAATTCCGGCATTCAGGAAGTAAGTCCAGCATGTGTGCACAACAAAAAAACTAAAACATACCCACTGGCCAAATGAAATATAGGCAGTTCCATCTTGACTGCACTTGTCTGAATCGCCAAAAGGATTAGCCTTGTCTCTACACAAAGCAGCAATCAAGACAAGGGGTACATTGCCAATATTTCCAATTCCAATATGCACAATTGTGAACTTAAAGTAGGGGTATGGAGGGCGGACAATGGTGGCGACGAGTAGGCCGATGAGTGAGCCAGAAATAGTAGCGAGGATAACATTGAAAGGGATGAACCACCTGCATAAGTAGTTGAGATTAAATACTACAAATTGAGAAAAGTCCTACGAATTGAAGAATTAAGTATCTGACCATTCAATCACTTTCTGGAGAGTAATAGCTTGGCCTAATTGGGAGAATATCAAACAGGGGAGCAACAGAGTAAAAACCAGCTGCAATCAGAAACAGAAAATGAGTAGTATGATCAAAATTAAACCCAAAAAAGAGAATAAAAAAATAATAAAAAATACCGACCCCGTTGAGCAATTTGCGGCCATTAGAAGGAAGGATATTAACATACTTAGAGGCCATAAGAAATCCCAGGAAGCACATGGTAAACACCTTTGCAATGGGAAGGACGGCGATTTTGATGGTGGACAACATAGATTGGCCTCCTCCTTCCGTCCCCGTCAAAACTTGTGTCAACATCATCTGATATCAAAACCCAAATTCAAACTCTAAATCTATACAAACATTAAAATCAACTGGGGTTTGTTTGTTTGTTTGGAAATAAATCTTAATTCAAAAGGAAATATGTATTCCGTGACTAAAATAACAAGTCTTGGGAAAAAGGAACAGACTTTACTCCGCAATTAAATAAATGTACCTGCGGTTTCGGTTGCCTTCTAAAACACTTGAAAGGAATCTTGTGATTTCTCTTCTCTTCTCTTCTCTTCTCTTCTCCAATGCTATAAACTCAGTCGATCAAGGATTTTAATAATTGATAGGAGTATATTATGAATTATTAAGCAAATAGGAGTGACTGAGTTTTGACAGACATCCCAATGTGTTGAACAAATCCCATGTAGATGTAACTACGTCTTCGTCTTCCCGTTTTTTCCACTACCAACCGTCATAGCAGCTTGGCCCATAGCCGCCATATAGACCCACATGTTATGTTCAACTGGCCCAATCTTACAAAAAAATCTTGTTGTCAGCCCTATCAGGCTTCACCCATCTTTTATAAACGAACCTCGTGCACAACCCATATGCGTTTTACTACTAAAATTTAACATTTTTGACATTGTATACAAAAGTAGGCTAAGTCCTCGTGATTTTATTATAGAAACTTCACCCTCTTTAGACACTGATAATTTATAAACTTTAACTCCTATCATTTTTGCGACATAAGGTTGATGTCCGAATTGCAAGTGTACATACAATAATTAACATATTAGAATTTTCTACTAGCCATACGAACTCTTGACAATCAACTTTCGGGGATACACGGCTCTCCCTCTCTGGAAATCTGGAATTAAGATTGAGAAAATTGTCTAATATTGCTCAAAAAACAAGATCGAGTTTATATTTTGCGTAGTTTAGGAGATTTCTCTTCTTTCTCCTTTTTCAAAGGAAGAATCTTATACGAAGTATTAATTAAGGAAATCAAAATATGGAAGGCCAACAATTATCCTCAATTAAGGATTACAATAATCAATTAGCCTCAATTAAAGACGGTGACAAAAGAATGACAAGTCACCAGCTTCCCTCTTGGAGTTGTGGACTAGTGGTAGGAGAAGAAATCTCTGAAGTCTAGGTCCAAGGATCAAGCATTGGTACCATGCTTTCTTTCTCTCTTCTCTAATAAAAATTAAATTAAATTTTTTTTAAAAAAAAAAAAAAAAAAAAAAAGATGACAATTAGTATTACTCCCTCTGTTTCAAAATGATGTTCCTGTTTGCGGAAATCGATGCAAGTTTTGACCCATCTTTGACCGTAAATATCTTTAATTTCACACTAGCAAAAATTATAAAAGTTAGATATTAATAATCTACTCATCAAGACAAATCAAACTAGATCCCACATGACTCTATATTTGTTCTTATAGATTAAGAGAAATTTAGAAGATTCTCTCTTATTTTTAAAAAGTCAATGATTCCAAACATGAACATCATTATGCAACAGAGGGAGTAGTTAACAAGGTTTAAAATGGAAAATTGCATTGATTTACTAACCATTACACAATTAATTCAAGGAGATGAATCTTTTTTTGAAGCATAAAACTGAAGTTAGAAAAAATATCTCCAACAAATGGCAACAGCCAATTGCCTAACACTTCCCCTCTACTAAATGATTATGGGTGGGAGACCGAGCCGAAAGATCAATCTGAAATAACTCGAACCGAACAGCTCAAATGACTGGTACTATGGATAGATTGTCTGCTATCTACTTTGGAGAGTGTTCTCAAATTGATACTGTTATTCTATTAACACTTTCTGAAGTTAAATTTGTTCATCATTTTTTTTATTTCTTATTTATATAGTTGTTTTTCTCACACATACATTCCTTTTCAATTAAGGTCATTTTCTTTTTTTTTTTTTTTTTTTTTGTTTGTAAAACCCCAACTACTTGAAAACCATAAAAATTCAAACCTTCAATATACAAATAAAGAGGCTATAAAATACACAGAAATAATTATTTCATTGATAATTTGTAGAGTTACAGCTCTCATAGATCTCTCGATTACTCTCTCCTAAGGGTTGGAGTTTTGATATGTTTTTAGTACGAGACCTTGTCGGCTTACTTCATACTAGCTTAGTAGGGAGGAGATGTGATCTTTGTGACTTGTTCCATCTAAGTCTTGTAGGGAGTAGATGAGGTCTTTGTGACTTATTCCATCTTAGCCCATTAAAACCTAGAAATGACTCTCTTTATATATAGAGTGTCGTAGAGTAGTAAACAAGAAAGCTATTAAATATTTTACAAGATCTTGAAGATAGCTATCTTATATTTTTTTTTATTATATTATCTTATATCTGACACCTAATAATTAATAACAAATTTCGGTGCCAACAAATGCCCCCTCGAGACTTCTTATGGAGATTTGACATCGGATGCAACTTGGTCTCGAAACTTTCCTATAGAATTTGAAAGAAAATTTGACATGCCCCCATTAAATCTACGAGTTTTGAAATTTGGAGAGTGGAGATAAAGAGCGAAAATTGTCCCGCCGAGCGTGCTAATTTGTACACCATAAAAATTCATACCTGCAATATACAAATAAAGAGGTAGAAAATATATGGGAACAATTATTTCATTGATAATTTGTGGGTTACAACTCTCGTAGATGTCTTGAGTACTCTCTCCAAAGGGTACGATTAGGGTTTTGATATGTTTATATTTGACAGGATAAAGTCGTATCACCTAATCAAAAGTAATTCCTAAATCCTCTAACTAATGTAGATAGGGAAGTAGGGTCGAATCCACAGGGAAACTAGTTTTTCTATTCCTAATCAATTAAAGCAATCTAAATTACTACGTATTAAGTAATAAATTAATAATATGGAAAGGAAACTAAACTACTAAGATTAAGAGTAAAGAGAAATCAATGAATAAAGGCCTAGGGCATAGGTTTCACCAATAAATAACATTCTAGGGTAAGACATAATAATCAATCATCAATGCATCAATTATTAATCAGATCATAAATGGCTTTCGCTACGTATTACAATCACAGAATTAATCTACCGGTATTAAATCTCATCTCTCGAATCTCGACTTAACCATTTATAAATTAACCTCCCTATTAAAACTAAGCCTAAATATCAATTCTCATCTCTCGAATCTCGAATTAATATTGCGTAACTCATACATAAAAGACCAGCGCTAATCTAGTTGCAGAGCATTAAATGAATCAATAGGAAATTAATCAAGCATTGATAATCAACAACAATAATTTACCCCTTCATATTATTTATGGATCCACACAAACCCTAGAAAGAAAACTACTCAGACATAGTTAAAACTAAACTAATCAAAGCAATTAAACAAAACATGATGAAAGAAACAAAGTAAATAACTGAAATCAAAGTAGAAGAAATCGTTACCAAAGTAATCGAAATTAAAGAGTTGAATTAAAAACTAAGTAGAGATGATAGAGTATAAAACATATTCCTAGGCCTCAACCATAAGCTTAAGCTTTTGGTTGAGTTGGTCCTCTAACATGGTATCAGAGCCAGCGTGACACAAAGGTCACGGGTTCGAATCTCATCCGCCTCTCCTTCAAAGTGGAATTAATTCGCACCAGGTATGGGTGGGCCTGTGTTGCATCCACATTTCAAGCCCAAAGGGCCTTTCATGTGAGGGGGAGTGATAGAGTATAAAACATATTCCTGGGCCTCAACCATAAGCTTAAGCTTTTTGTTGAGTTGGTCCTTTAACAAGAGAACAAAGTTGTAGAGAGAGAAAATTATCTAAAACTAAGTAGAGAAAGAAAATCTGAGAGAAGAAGTACTAAAACAAAAAAAATTAAATCGTATTTATACAAAAATAATTACTCCTAATTAAAACTAAGAAATTCCGCTGAATAAAACTCCTCAAAATCTCGTGCCCAATCGGGCGAAGGGCTGCCCGACCGGGCCCGCCTTTTTTCCATTATGGGCATCTCTCGCGCCCGGCCTGGCGCGAACTCGGGCGCAAGGTAATCTTCCTCGCTCGGCCGGGCGCGCCTTCGGGCGGTGCCTATTTCAGCCGGGCCACACTCCTTTGCAACTTAGACTTCTCGATTGGGCTCCGATTCTTCGGCCCAATCCGGATTTCCTCTCCGGGTCTTGAATACTCGGTCCAAATGCCTCGAAATCTCAAATGCTGAGCCCTTAATCATCGGTTTGACGACTCTAACCGGCCCTGGGCTATGAAAACTGGTAGTGCTCCTCCAATGCTCGTAGCCACTTCATAATATCCCGGGAAAATGCTCCAAAAGTGCAATTCCCTACAAAAGTCAACCAAAACTACGAAAACACTAAAAAACACCAATTAGTAATAAAAGTGGTTTTAAAGAGCCAAAAACACTATCAATTATGACCAAGGGACGGGAGTAAAACACTATATAAAATGGACATATCAATAGTACGGAGCATTGTCGGCTTATTCCATACTATGTACCTACAGTGTTTGGTAGTGGGAGGAGATGGGGTCTTTGTGACTTGTTCCATCTAAGCCCCATTAAACCCTAGAAATGACTCTCTTTATATAGAGTGGAGAAGAGTAGTAAACATGAAAAATATCAAATATTTTACGAGACGTTGAAGATAAATAGCTTATATTTTTTTTTTTATATATAATCTCCTTATTTACATATATCTGACACCTAATAATTTAAAAAATTTCAGTGTCAACACTACCAAAATTACTTTATTGTTTATATTAAAAAGTCAATTAATCTATTTAGAATTATACTAGATTAGACCCGTGCGATGCACAAATTACAAAATTTTTGAAATAAAATAGCTTATTTCTTTTATTTATTTTATAATTTTATTGTATATACTTATAAATTAAATCATAAAAAATATGAAGCTATCATCATAAATTACATGAGTAACAAAATATAAAAATGAAAGCCAATTTCTAGGTAGCAATTTATTTATTCCAACCAAAAATAAAATTTATTTATTTATTGACACAGTCAAAATATTGAAATGAAAATGATTAAAAAAAATAAAAATAAAAAACAATTCAAAAAATAAAAAAAACAAAATATATATGACATCATAAGTGCATTTGGCGGGAAAAATTTTCATGAGAAAGTGACACATATACATTTGATAGAGAAGATGATGTCAGCAGACTTCTGTTGTAGTAATAGTTAATAGATGTCGATTTAAGTGTAACACTTAAAAACACAAAGGGAGTAACAAGGATGTCATTATGTTGGGCCTTATCTAGAAGCTATAGCCTAGCGTAGACTAGTTCAGTTGTATACCTAATGTACGGTATAAAAAATAAAGGAAAAATGCAAATAAAAATCGAATCCTTCACAGTTTCACTCGTCTGCCCTTAAAAACCCAACCTTTTGATTATCCCATAAAAATCTAACCTCTACCCCATATCTTCATCTAAAAATCCCTTTGACTTTTAACCTGTTAAATAGATTAAATTGATTTTTTTGTTTTAATTCTCTCACACTTTCCCTTCTCACTCCTCCTCTTTCTTTCTCCTCTCTCCTTAAAACGAAAATCAACAGCGTGTCCTGCTACCGTCATCGGAAAACACCTTCCTCCGATCACTTCCTCGACGTCTTATCCATCTCTTCCCCTTCCTCTAGCGACGAATTCATCGAAGCCGTCCTCTTCTTGACTAGCGACTTCATCGATTCAACTCACTCCTCTTCATCTCCCAATTCTCATTGTCATACCTTACGATTCCGCCCTCAATCCGAAATCCTCACTGCTCTTCCCAACGACCGCGTCAATCGGAAGATTTCGACTCAATATTCGTCGATTTTGAAGGCATTGAAAACCTAGCCTCGGCCCCGAAAATCACACCCCTAGCCCCGACAACCTAGTCACCACCCAAAGTAAACATCAACCACCGAACACCCCCACCACAAAAACCTCAAATTCACCAACCCTATCCCATCAAAGCCCCCTTCATTTCGTTTTTTGGTGTGGTTTTGGTTGGCTGTGATGGTGGAGTTGGAGGAGATGTACGGCAGCTATCGGGGTTGCTTGCTAGGTGCGGTGTTGGAGATGGAAGGTGTTGTCGTTGGCGTGATTGGTGGTCAGGTGTTTGAGTAGGTGGCGGGGGCTTGTGCTTGTATTTTAGGGGTAAGGGCTTAGATTTTTATTTCTTTTAATTTTTTTTTAATAATTAAAAAATAATAGACCTATTAATAGCTGACACGTGGTATATAACTTATAAAAACCTTTCATCAATAGATAATGGATCTTTAGATGAAGATAGGGAGGTAAATGTTGAATTTTTATGGAATAAGTAAAAGATTGAATATTTTTAAGGGAAAATTAGTAAAAGGTTGAATTTTTAATTTCCAATTTCCCAAAAATAAATAAGGAAAGTATATTTTGTGATATAGGTGGGAGGTTATAAAAGGAAAGGAATGCATGAAATGAGAAAGTCGGCATAGTGGACAAGAATAGTGAATTAAGTCCTCACAACGAGTTAGGAAAGTGTTTAGTGGCGTTATAGAAGGAGAGGCGTCTGAGTTGGAAATTGGAAACACAAAGAGAAACAGAAAATTCCGAAATTGGAGAATATAAAAAATTGAGAAAGAGAAAGCAAATGAAAAATTGAACATTGAATATTGAAGATGGATGAAAAGCGGCGTAAGAGGAGACGGTGTTGGTTGGTGGCGTTGGGCGTGGTAATCGGGTTGGTATTACTAATTTCAATATTAGGAGGCACAGTGTTTAAGGCGAAGCGGCCAGTGACAACCGTGAAGTCCGTCTCCCTCCACGACATGGACGTATCCTTTGATGCCCTGAGAATGAAAGTCCACCTCAACGTCTCTCTCGATGCTTCCATTACTGTAAAGAATCCTAATAAGGTCGGACTCAAGTTTTCTGATAGCTCCGCCTTTGTGGATTACAGGGGTCAGATGGTTGGACAAGCTCCCATTCCCGCCGGTCAGATCTCGGCTGGGGAGACCCTGCCTATGAACCTTACTCTCACTCTTATGGCCGATCGATTTCTGTCCAACTCTCAGGCTGTCATTTCCGACCTTCTTGCCGGAACTCTGCCTCTTACCACGCGTACGCGCATCTCCGGCAAGGTCACGGTATTGTTTGTAAAGATTCATGTTGTGTCTTCTGTTTCTTGTAATCTCAATATCTCCGTCTCCACGCGATCTATTTCCGACTCCGATTGCACCTACAACACTCGTTTATCTTGATTTTTTTTTTTTTTTTGGTATCAAAGTGGTTGCGATTTTGATACTATTAGGTTTGTCTATTGTTTTACTTAGCGACTGAGTAATTAATTAATTAATTAATAGATCATTAGTTACATGGAAGGACCACTTTGAGGGAGCAGAATATCGCACGTATATTTATTCATGTATTCACTTCACCTTTTTAATACTTGTATTATTATCTTTTTAGTACTGTAATTGAAATATCTTTAATTGATAATTGTCGTATTTGATTATTGATTCTAATTTCGACGAGGTAGGCCAGGATATCTTTCACCAGCATTAACAAGTTTCTATCTTAGATAAGTTGCCTTGCACTTGTTAATTAATACTGACAGCTTCAGTGATAATTATCATCTGTCTGTCTATCTTAAATTTAATGAAAGAAGAATCGACCAAACATAGGAGGTGCTACTTTCTAACAAGTTTTACTAACCTACTTTTCTAAAGTTGTTAGGACTCTTGTGAGATGTTTCACTTATGCCTTCAAACAAACGATCTCTTACCAATTATATTGGGCTTCGGACTTGTTTTAGTCTCCCATCCAAAAATAAATCAGCAATTACTCTCTATACAATTTGAATTTGGTATCAACATATTAATTAGTACTGTAAGATTTGTTTAAGTTTGACTACGGTAAAAGACTGGCATTTTGAGCAATAAATGGCTCGATGCCTACTCGTACTGTAGTTATTAGTCGGACGATTTGGCAATCAAGAAAACCGTGTTTGTTGAAACTCAAAGTTGTGAATTCTGACCTCAACACAGCGCATACATACAAGTTAGGTTGTTGAGTAATGAATTTCCTAGTAAAGGAAGACTTGGTATTCAAAGAAAGTGACTTGATACCCAAAAAGTGCAGTTATGTTTGCACGAATCATCAGCTTTCTGTAATCACCCACAAGATACATTCCAGTGGGGTATCAGCATTTAAGAAGACGGGGTTGTATGGTAGTAGTTGGTTAGCTGGGCAGTTGAGGCTCAGCATTTAATCATAATTTCAGTATTTTACCTGTATAACTAGATTACAAACTCTAAATTACAACACAAGGAGTATATGTCATCACATTGTCTGCTGAAACTCTCATCTAGTACTCGATCTATAAACAACTCTTTATTTAACTCCCATTTCGTGCTTTGATCATCCTTTTCATATAGAGTATACGCTCCTTCAATGAAAACTTTCAACACTCAGGAAACCGCTACGGCTCCGCCTCTATCTCATCCAAAACAGAGACGGAGGAGGTGTAAGTTTGCTGTTCTGGCCACTCTTCTGCTCTTGTTAGCAATAATAATTGTAGGGATTATCTTAGGAGTGACGGTTTTTAAGGTTAAACCTGCAAGGACTCAGGTGGCGTCTGCTTCCTTGGAAGGTGTTGCTCCCAGGATTTCTTTCCCAGCCATAAAGGTAGAGCTAAATATCACTCTCAACCTCACTCTCCTGATTCAGAACCGCAATCATGCCAGCTTCAAAAGTGATCAAGGAGAGGGTGTATTGCTGTATCAAGGGGACCGGGTTGGGGATACTCAGCTTCATCCCGGGCTGATTCCTGCGAGGGGTACATCCACTTTGATTTGCCTTCTTACTGTCGAGGTTGATAGGTTTGCGAATTCAGGACTGACATCCCTCTTCAGCGACATAGCTGACGGAGAGCTACGCTTGGAAACCAAAACCAGGATCCCGGGCAGGGTGACTATTCTGAAAATCTTCCATAAGCATATCGTCTCTGCCTCTGATTGCCAGATTGTAATCGGATTTCCAGATCTGAAAATAAAAAGTCAAGACTGCAAGAACCACAACAAATTTTGACTTCCTGTTAGCTTTTGCTGCTATCCTTATGTTGTTAAAATAGAGAGACAGTTCCCTTTTGTACATAAAAACATAATTACAGTTCTTGGCACCTCGTACTTGTTTGATACTTTATAATAAGTACAACTTTTTTGGTTTTTAATGATTCTTTCGCTCTTTTAGACTTTATTATCTCACTTTCTTGTACTCCGTAGTAGTTTTACTCAGTAAACAATTCAGGTAAAAAGCACCAACTACATTTGGAGTCAGTGTGTCTTTTCTGTATGGCCAACAGCTACAGTATGCAAAGAAATATTTGGTGGATGAACAACTAGCCTTATTGTGAAATTTGATCCATGTTCTGAACATGTTAAGTGTACAAATGGTGCCTTTTCACGGGTTTTTAAAAGCAGCTTTTATGTAACATATGCATGTCCTATGAATGATAAGAGCAAGAATCTATGACATTAAAAATGTGTTGCCAAGAGTGGTATAAAAAATCACATGTGAGAAGAAGACAACCATCAATGCTGCCAAGTGAGGTACTCTGTATAAGAAATTCCATGTTTGAGAAAGGCAACCAATCTCAACTTGTGCCTCCGCTATCACTGGTGTTTCATAAGTAATTCTAACGCTGGTGTTTCATAAGTAATTCTAACGCCTACATAGTTATACTCTAGTGTACTCAAATACCATGATATCAGATAATAATGCCATAAAAATGCAGCAACTTGAATACACACTTAGACAGTAGACTAACGTTCAAAGCTGTGAAGCCTACAAGGGCCATAACAATAAAGAAGAAAACTTCCAAGAGAACTGAAGCACTTGAAGATATTTGCTCAAAATGATTGTCTGAAACAGCTGTACAAGGGCATGATAATCTAACACCTCTCTAAAGGGTGAATCACTAAAACTAAGAGGTGAACATACAGGGATCTAGAATACACATACAACAGTAAACGACTTGCAACCCTTGGAGTCAGCAGTATGTGCAGATATGCTTGCGTCTGTGGAGCATTAAACAATAAGTCAGTATAAAAATCCAGGCTTCTCTGCCCAACATCTGAAAGTAACTAAAATTCAAGCTTCCTGCACAGTGCCACGTCAATTATCCTTGACTTATTGACTGCAGCCTTCATAGGAGCTCCAGGGCATGTCTCAGCAACTCCCATCAGGGGAGGTGGAGAGGTTGGTGTATGAAGATTCTCCAATTCCAAATGCTGATTTTCAGCAAAAAACTCCTCTGACTGCTTCAAGATAATGGCTTCCAGAAGAGTTTCATAAACAGACTCCAGCAACAACTTCTCTGTCAATATATCTGCATTTTCGTTATCACCCTTTGATACTAGAAAATTGTCAAGGTCATCAAAATTTAGCCTTCGAGCAACAATTTTCCGAGACTCTTTCACATGCTTTTTACCTATAGGAGCGAGAAGCATCTCATCAGGACCTGGGGCAAATGGATCGAAAACTCCCTCATTTGGTGTGCGAGGGCTACCATCAAGACCTAAAGCCACAACCTCTTCATTTATTGGGGAATTGAAGCCATCCACATTTGGAAATTGAGGAGATTCAACCGACAATGGGGAGCTGGTCACAAAAACAGAATCCCCATTTTTTCTGCAAGAAATGGGTGTAATTGGGCATAAAGCAACTCCCTTTACATTGCCTTCACTACCATTTGTTGTTGGTGAACCACTATCTTTCAAGTGAGATGATACACTTCCGTTGGCCTTTGCACAAGATTCTAAAGACTCCTCGCAGACACTATCTTTTTCCACTGATTTCTCACGAATCTCTTGTGCATCCATACCTACCATACTATTTCCGGAGAAAAGAAACCGATTAACTAATTGCACGACATCACAATTCACAGAAGCCTAAAAAAAACAAACAAACGCAATACATTACCAATTACAATAGGAGTCCTTAACTATCAAAACATAAGAATTCGGACATTAAGCTGCAATATGTCACTATCGCTTTTATTACTCCAATTTGTAAACTAACTACAATTAATTTTACAAAAATGAAATTTATTCTTTTAAGTACTAGTATATACAGATAACTAGATAAGCGCCATTTCACCAAATAATTTAACTTCATAAAATTTCAAGCTTAAACCCGGAAATGGAGATTCAAGAAGGATTTAATTTGAAGAGGGTTGTTTACAGAGACCAATCTCAATAAAGAATCCAAATTTACTTAAAAATAAAATTAAAAACACAGGAAGATTGAATCTCATAGAAACAGGACAATATCACCAATTAGATTAGAGAGCATAAAGTTTTTTTTTTTTTTTAAATTGAATTAAAAAAAACACAAATTTGTCACACAAAAGATCAATGATTCATACATTCAAATAGAGATATAAAGAGAATAAAAGGGGGAGGGGACATGCAGGCAGATCAATTTGGGGGAAAACCCCAAAAGAAAAAAAAAGAAAAAAAAAAAAAAACCCTAGATTAGATTAAATTAGAGCAAGAAAGAGGGTATATATAAATGAAAAAGACAAAAACAAGGTTTACCTCCAAAAATGAGTAGAGCGGGAGGCAGAGGAGTGTAGGAGAGAGAATCTGGGTGTGGAGGACAGAGAGAGAGAGAGAAAGGGAAGGAAGAAAGGCAGTAGTAGCAGCAGCACAAAAAGGTGGCGGGGAGGAAAATGGGAGATTTCTGAAACTTTAACCGCGGCCACTTTATATATTGAGGCTTTTTTTGCTCCAAATTCCTTCTTTTTGGTGTTTTTATTTTAAGCTATAAATGTGTGACATTTTCAAAAAAGAATTCCACTCACCCATGACATGAGTCCACAAGGCCCAATATCAGTTGTTGATCCAACTTTTAATTCAACAACTAGTTTTTGGGCTCGGGCAATGCCCCGGGATTATTACATGAAACTGATTAGTAATATATGTTGTAATTTATGATTCAATTTTTTTCTAATTAAATTTGTTGTTCATATTGTCATTTGTTACATATTAATATTTTGTATTCAAAAGATCACATAAAAAATCACATAATTTGGTGGCAAGACAATTAGTTCTAGAATTAGAGGTTGTGAGTTCAAATCTTGTGGTGAACTATTTTTTTTATTATTATAAGTGCATGATATAAGAGAGAGCCACATGGCGTTATGAGTAGTTGTATGGGTGACGTGGCGTAGTGAGGAGAGTTTACGTGACACGTGGACGTTGTTAGAAACGCCTTTTTTAATATATGGAAATTTTAGATTTTAACACCTCTCAAAAACGCAAAAATTGATTTAACACCCCTATAAAAAAATGGATTTTAACACCAGATAAATTTTAAAAATTTGGTATTACCATCACTTAACTGATTCCGTTTAGGAATTCGCTAAGTGGGTCCATAAACCACGTGTCGTGTTATTATTGGCCAAAAAAAGAAAAAAAAATTTAAAAAAGAAAAAAAAAAAACTAAAACTACCCAGCCACTACCACAGCGCCACCCTCGCGCCACCGCCGCCCTCCCCCCAACTCACCACAGCCCTCCCCGAAACCACCACCCGTGTCGCACCACCACCCCCAACCCACCTTAACCCTCCCCCTCCCTTTCCCGCAACCGTATCACCCCCCAAAACCACCAAACCTAAAACCCTTATTCCCCAAAGCGGCCACGAATCTGGTGGGTTTGGTGGGTTTTGGGGGCGTTACGGTTGCGGGAAAGGGAGGGGGAGGGTTCAGGTGGGTTAGGGCTGGTGGTGCGACACGGGTGGTAGTTTCGGGGAGGGATGTGGTGAGTTGGGGGGAAGGCAGGGGTGGCGCTGTGGTGGTGGCTGGGGTAGTTTTAAGTTTTTTTTTTTTAATTTCTCTTTTTTTTAACAAATAAAATGCTGACACGTGTTACTGTGGGCCACACTTAACGGAATTTTTGGATGGAAACTGTTAAGTGGTGGTAATACCAATTTTTTGGAAATTTATCTGGTGTTAAAATCTTTTTTTTATGGGGTTGTTAAAATCAATTTTCGCGTTTTTGTGAGGGATATATATATATATATAGGGTATTCCTCAATTTTCAAAAATTCTATATGGTGACAAGGAAATTTTTATTCTGTAAAGTGATACCTAACTTTTTAATAATACACATAGTGACCCTCTTAGCTAATTTCTTGGCTAGCTCATCATTAAACACTTAATTAATAACGTGAGAGGAAATAATAGTAGTATTGAGGATTCGGACCAAGA
Organism: Chenopodium album; assembly: GCF_948465745.1. Taxonomy (NCBI): domain Eukaryota; kingdom Viridiplantae; phylum Streptophyta; class Magnoliopsida; order Caryophyllales; family Amaranthaceae; genus Chenopodium; species Chenopodium album. Next base: position 411,932 of record NC_137836.1, on the reverse strand, counting down.
CAACAGTGGGATAGAGGATCGGGATTAAAAAGTAATAACGTGAGAGGAAAAAAAAAGTATAAGCGAGTTTGGTTGGGAACCCTATAAGGATAAAGAAATAATATTACCTCCGTTTCATATTATTTGCAACGATTTGACATATAGTAGAGATGAAAAAATGTTTAATCGTTGCAAATAATATGAAATGGAGGTAGTATTAACATGTATTTTTTTGGAAAAATTAAAACTAATAATTCTACCTTTGGCTCATCTTCTCAAAATAATCTCAACTTTGCGTACAATGGAAACAATCCCACCTTTATACCCCATTTTCTCAAAACAAGACTTATACCGATTTGTGAAATTGGTAATATGTTTTAGAAGGTAATATGACACGTATCACCTTCTTATTAGGTTTTATTTACTTTTTTCGTTCTTTTATTATTGCACCGTAGAGGGTGATAACACATTTTTTATAGTGGGATAAAGGAAGAGAGAGAAAGGTAAAAAATACAAAATTATCCATGTGATGTAAACATAAACTAAAGAATAATGCCTTAAAATTAAGGGGTATATTGGGTGTTTGTAGTGTGAATAAAGATATTTTGTTTCTTAAAATGAATATGCTGCAAAGCCTGCAATAAATGTGAAGCTTCCTTAAAAAGCAAGTGGTGCAATAATTAAAAAATAATAATAATAAAAAAAAAAGTATATTTTTTACAAAAATAAAGGAATAAAACAAAAATAATAATAATAATAATAATAATAATAATAATAATAATAATAATAATAAGGATTTTTTGTGAAAAACTAGCTTTTATATACAACTTTTTGTGAAAAACTACCTTTTAAAAAAAATGTTGTAAATGACTACCTCTTTTTAAAAAAATGTTGTAAATAACTACCACTTGCCGGAATCTTGCCGTTGACTTTTAATTCCGACGTTGACTAGACCATCCCCACCCCCTCCGCCTCCCTTTACTAAATTTCGACCACCACCCACCCCCTCCGCCTCCCTTTTCCAATTTTCGACCACCGCCACCCCTGCACCCATCCTTGTAGCCATCCCTTACCCCTTCTTGCAGCCCTCACAATCGGACCACCCCCACTTCCGTTTTCGACATCCATTTCCGGCCACCCCTCAAACAAATTATCAATTTTCTGATTTCCGGCCCCAAATACTTCGAAACCCCTCAAACAAGTTATCAATTTCTAGCCAAATTTCATCTCACCCACCATATCTCACCCTCAAAATCCCGCCCACCCTCCTTCGGCCCCCTTGAAAACCTTACCCTTTTCAATTTCTGGATTTGGGGTTTTTTTTTTTTTTTTAATTTCAGGTTTCAAAGACATTGAAGGTTGGTTTTAATGGTGGTTGCGGGGAAGAAGGGGTAGGGACGACTAAATTAAAGGAGGTTTGCAAGAAGGGGTAAGGATGGCTAGGGAAAAAGAGGGCTTGTAGGGGGTGGGGATGGTCGAAAATCGCGAAGGAAGGCGGAGGGGCAACAAGCGCAATTTTCCGGCAGGGGTATGGGTAGGGGCAGTCTGAAACTGGACAAAGGGAGGGGGAGTTGACGGCGAGGGGGTGGGGGTGGTCGAAAACTGGAAAAGGGAGAAGGAGGAGGGGTGGGGGTGGTCGAAAACGGGAAAAAGCCGCCAAGTGGTCTAGTCAACGCCGGAAAAGTAAGTCAACAGCAAGATTCCGGCAAGTGGTAGTTATTTACAACATTTTTTAAAAAAGAGGTAGTCATTTACAACATTTTTTTTAAAAGGTAGTTTTTCACAAAAAGTTGTATATAAAAGGTAGTTTTTCACAAAAAATCCTAATAATAATTATAATAATAACCCTTCTTTTTCCTTCTTCTGTTTTAAGTAAATGCTTTGCCGGAGCAGCTACCTACTAACCAACCGAACCCAACCACTCACCGGAACAACCGAACCCAACCACTTGCCGAAAACAAATCAGACCCAGTCACCAATTCCCTCCCCTATTAGCCCCTCCTTCTCCCGTCAAACTAGAAACCCGCAGACCGGACCTAGTTGTCCGCCAAATCAACCTAATCCAGCCACATATCGAAATTCCCCTTTGTTAATTCCCTTTCTTGCTGGACGTCGACTTCAACAAAATAACTATCTAATACCATTATTGTAAAGCCATTCACACACAATAATGGTTTTGTAAAGCCATTCACCATTCACCGAAACCACCAAAAATCATATAATATTCACGCGTCATCAACCGCAAAAACCGACAACGCACCTCACTAGCGGCGTTGCTCCACGATTTATTCAACCCAACTTATAGAGTATAGTGGACCAACTCAACCAAAAGCTTAAGCTGATAGTTGAGTTAGTCCACTAACATGGTATCAGAGTCAGCGTGACACAAAGGTCACGGGTTCGAATCTCATCCGCCCCTCCTTCAAAGTGGAATTAATTCGCACCAGGCCAGGTATGAGTAGGCCTGTGTTGCATCCACATTTCAAGCCCAAAGGGCCTTTGTAATACCCGTATATTTATTAAATAATTATTTTGATATTTTTTTTTTTAAGTATAATTTTGTAAATGATAAAACATTGATAACCCTATTTTATTTTAAGTAGAACTCTATTATTTAGAGGTATACATAAACCCTAAAATATGCTTTTTTTTTTTTTTTATCAAATTCTTTACGGAGTATCGAGTGCAACTGTGTGTGAGCCAGATATATACCTTTTATTCTTCTTATTGATTGTTTGGGTTTATGCGTTAATCAAGCAAGCTGCACTTGATCTTTCCTTTCCACCTCATCATGAATTTATCCTCATGCATAATTAAAACTCCAAGTATCATTTATTCATTCTCATAACTATGGTAATATGTATATCTGTTCGTATTTTATATTGTTTCGTCCATCAATACACCATGTTTTGGCTTTTCGAAAGGTAATTACACGAAACTTTGGACATGTTTGATATTTCTTATTATTATGTGTGATATGATTTATTATTTGCACTCTATATTATTATTATGTGTAAATTTTATAATTGTAATTCGTGTGATCAAGTTCGTATATATATGATTGATTATTGGTATTATATGATTTGATTGGATATGAGTATCATATTACTTTTATTAAATATGATTATTGATTATGTTTTATTCTAGGGTTCTAATGTTGTTTCTATAGGGAGTATTTTATCGAGGTTTTAGGGTTATTAAGGTAGAGTATTATTTTTGGGTTGAGATTTGATTATATTTGGGTTATTAGTATTTTTTTTAAGAGTTGAGATATTGTGATCGAATTGTCATGTTATTTGGGAACGTGTGCCATTGTGGAGTTATTATTAAATTATGAATGGTTATTTGATCGAGTTTGAGATCAAAAGGTTGAGAATTATTATTTTATTCTTGGTTTGAGGCTCGGCGTTATATAACTTAGTCCTTGGCTTGTTGGTAAGAGTGTAATAATCATAAGTTAAGAATGAGGTACAATCTTTATTATTTATTTTTCTATGGTCCCCTACAGTGGGAATTGGCCCATATGTGGTCTGGTTCAAGGTGTTTTTTTTTTTGTTATTGAGAGTATTCAAGTTTTTATACTTGTTGGTTCTATTCGAATTACCCATGTCCAAGGCTAGGTATAGAACAACGAGCATGGCACACTTATGGGATATATTGAGTAAAGGTTCGTATTATTATTTGAGGTTGAGTTGTTAAAGGTTATTTTCAGAGTACAATGTGTAATGTAGTTTCGAACTACATTGTTTAATTGAGCTAGTATGGTCTATTATTCAATTATACTCTGTATTCTGATGTGTGGTGATTACTCAGCTTTTTGCTGACGTGTGTGTGTTGTTTTGTTGTGCTACTTGTGTTTGCGGCCATGTCTTTTTCTTATGGTGGCCCTGCGACGATCTATTTTGGAATTTGTCCTTAATGGTGAGCAGTCAAGATTTTCTAAGCAGGTTGATCAAGTGGTCGTAGCTAAAGGAGCTCAAGTGTTTCGATTAGTGTGATGTCATGAGTTTATAAAGTTGTATAAACAGCTCACCTAGTTTATTGGGTTGTAATTATTGGGATTTTGTAAGCCTTAACACTTGACAGGTTGTGGAGTGTGGCGGTAATACCTTCGATTTAGGAGTATGCTTCCGCAATTTTATTTAAAGGTTGTTTATTTTTCCTTTAATTAATGTTTATTTTCAGTTAGTAAATCGGGGGTGTTACAGCCTTTCAGTGAGTGGGAGTGATAGAGTATAAAATATATTCCTGGGCCTCAACTATAAGCTTAAACTTTTGGTTGAGATGGTTTGCTAACATAGCGTGACATAGAGGACACGGGTTCGAATCTTATCCACCCCTTCTTCAAAGTGGAATTAATTTGTGTCGGGTATGGGAGGGCTTGTGCTGCATCCACATTTCAAGCCTAAAGGGCCTTTTATGTGAGGGGGAGTGATAGAGTATAAAACATATTCCTGGGCCTCAACCATCAGCTTAAGCTTTTGGTTGAGTTGGTACTCTAATACCAACAATAATCCCGACATCCATCAATTCAAACAAAAAAAGGCTCAAAATTCGCAGTAGACCTCACAAATCAGCCCAAAACCATTATGGTTGAGCGTTGCAGAGTAGGAGTGTGGTTCTTTGTCTCAAGAATTGGCTGTAGTGAGGAGGTGGTTGGAGTTGCGGCTAAGCGGTGGTTGAGGGAAGGTGGAGATGGCTGGCTTGTTGCGATTCATTGTAGCGGGCTGATCAGGTGGTTGTTGCGGTGGGGAGAAGGGGATTTAGGCGAAGGTTAGGTTGCTGTGTAAGGCCAGGGTGTGAGAATTGGGGTTTGTTGGAGATGGTGATGTGACTGTTGGAATGTGTATAGAGGTGAGGATGGATTGTTATTGGCGATGTGGCTGATTGGGTTTGTAATGGTTGAAGGTGGAACATGGCAAGCCTTTGAGTTTCGAGATGGGGGTTAGTTTGGGTAGTGATGTGGTGGTTAGGGCCAGTTTAGTTTAGAGGTGGGGTGAGGGTGGTACCCATGGTGGTGATGGAGGGGTTGCCATGAAAGAAGGTGATAAGGTGGGAAGAGGTAAATTAAACAAAAAAATTAAGGTTTGTTTGGCATTGTTGAGGTGATATAATAAATAAAAAAAAATTGTCAAATTTAAGAAAATCATAATAATATTGAAAATTGACAACTTAAAAGTGAAAACACATTTTTCTTGTTATCTATTTTTGTTTATTTATTTATTTATTTATTTATTTATTTTTATTTAAAAAAAACACAAAACTGAAAAACAAAAAATAATGTTAAACAAGCCCTTATTTGTTTAAACAGTTGTAGGTATAATGGCTCATTTTGAGATCAAATATGGGGTATAAAAGTGGGATTGTTTCTAGAATATGCAAAGGTAGAATTGTTTTGAGAAGATGAAATAAAGGTGAGATTGTTTTGAGCAGATGAGCTAAAGGTGAGATTATTAGTTTCATTTTTTTCCTATTTTTTGGATAAAAAAATAAAGTATAACATTTATTAAAACACGAATGCGTTTGGTTAGTGTAACACTTATTAAACACATGGAGGAAGTATGGAAAGTGCAAAATAATATATTGTTAAGAAATATATATAAAGAGAATTAAGAGAAAAAGACAAGAGATGTAGAATTTTCTACTTATGTATATTACTCTTATGTACCCTATTTTTGTATGTTTCATACATACAATTAAATTTCTTTGGCTATTTATAGTAATGTAAATTACTATTACATTTTTTAGTCATTACCCGATTCAAACACCTCGATCCATTGTGGGTCAACTCAAACTCCATCTAGTTACTCTGTCATTACCTGGTTTGACACGTGATGTGACACATATACAATTTTATGGACGCCTTATCTACAAACCTTAAAATGTTTCACTTGTTCCCTTATGAATAGTGCTCACATGTGTGGGGTGCATGTGTGAGAAAGTTATGTGGCTTTGTTTATTTTTTTTTTTTTTTTTGCCGTGAGTTGATTGTGACCCTTCTATGCCTCCTGCGTCCCTCCCTCATTTCTCAGCTTCCTGCTTTCCTCTTTGGCTCTCTCCTCTCTCAGCTTTCTCTATCTTGTAAGAGCTAATGCATGCGTTGCCGGCAAGAGCTTTGTCATCCTCTCAACTCAAAGTTTTTTTCTTTCAATTATAATGTTCTAGAATTCAAAAAACCCTAATTTCAGGGATAAATCCCAAAATTTGAAGAAATTAAGAAAAGATGAGGCCTCGGAGATAGAAGATCCATACTATTATGGCGTGGTTAAGAAAGAAGCCGCCAAATGTGAAGGTGTTTCTTGCGGTGGTCGCTTGAATGGCGGCTCTGGTTTGCTGAACCTGGAGATCTTGTGGTTTCGGCATGCTTGCTTTTCAAGTTCCTCACTATTCTACTGGTTTGTATTCATTTTTATTTATTTTTTAAATTTTAATTTCTGGGTTTGTTAAATTCTTTTGAAGTTCTTCCATAATAGTTTAATTATAAGCTTTGTTGTTGAAATTTATGTATGAGATATATCTCATGGTAGGTATTTTTAAAATTTTAATTTTTGTTTTTTCCAAATTTTTTTAAATTCAATTTATGAATTAATTTACTTCAATTTGATGGGAAATTTGTAAGATGCAGGTGCCACCACCGCAATCTAGAAACTCGGCGTTTTGCTACCACCAACCACCGAGTCAACTCGCCTTCTGCCGATTACAGTTGCGGGCAACTTGTTTCTCAAATCCAACCCCATCATTCAATTCATCTTTGGACCCATCTCATTCAAATGGGTCTTCTTCGGAGCCCCGTATTTTCTCTCATCCGTCACATTCAAATTCAAAATTGTAAAGGTATGATTATTGTTGTTGCAATTTATGTGGATTTTGTTTCTTATTTTAATTGAAATTATAAATTATGGATTATTGAATAGATTTTCTCCAAATGCAATTATGATTGGCAATCATGGTTTAGATCCTGAAAATTAAGGTGGTATATATTGGCAATAATAGCGACCTTTATAATGGTGTTTTAAAGGTAGTGTTTTGTTCCGGTGTACAATGTACATACAATATGGTTTGATTTGCTCCGGTGAACATAGAATATGGTTTTTGATGCGGATTCAAAAAAAAAAAAAATATGTGTGTGAAGAGATTTTATTTTTTAATGGTAATGGGAAGAGGCAAGTAAAAAAATGCAGTAGTTCTATTCCACATTTCCTTAGGAATGGATTTCAGAAGTGTGACAGAGTGTCATTGAATCCATTTAATTGATGATATCTTCTTTGATAGGGGGTTGTTTGCATCTTTTATCCTATGATTAAATGCTTTCTTGGCATTTTTTATCTTAAAAAACTTGCTTGGCTTGCAATATCTCGCCTTTCTCACTTCTACCGTAGTGCACTATTCTTCATTCTTGTGATTTTCAATTGTTCCGTTCTATTTTACATGATTGAATAATTTCTGGGTTATTGTTTAATTTTCTTCATAATATAGGAGAGTATTAAGGTGATGATGATTTATTGGTGAACTCTTTATCATCTTTGATGCCGCAGGACAGCTTTTACTAGCTAAAGGTGATGTAGAGCAAGCATTTAATACATTCAAGATTGTACTTGATGGTGATCCCGATAATGTTCCCGCTCTTCTTGGACAAGTATATTTTCTCTCTATTTTGGTTAATGAAGAGACATTTATTACTTATGATAAAGGAAGCTGGATATTAGTTTTCTGGTGGCTTATTATGTAATTCTCCCTTTGTTATGTGCAAGTTCTTTTGAGTTTCTAACAGCTCATTCCGGCAATTTATTTGTATCATGATTTTAACTTTTAAGTTTGTTGATGTTCTAACCATTGTGGTCAATTATTATAGTGGCACATACTTTATTATGGTGTTGCGTTACAACTTACAAGTTGTGGTTGATGCGACGTAATTGTTATATGGGTCATTCAGCTGTGCCGTCCTTTGTCTGCTTTGTATTTGATTATTGGCCATTTAACCATACTTACTGTATTCGATTATTGGCCATTTAACCATACTCACTTGACCAATACATCTTGTATTCGATTATTGGCCATTTAACCATACTCACTGTGTCCTATATTTAGCTTTCCATTTTGAGTGGCATACGCCTAGAGATTAAATAATAATGTCCAAAGTCAAAGGGAAAATTGATTTTGGATAAAGATGGAAAAGTAGGAAGAAGCACTTAAGCATTGATGTTGAGAAAGAAAATAAAAGGATTATTTATGTGAATCATGAGATAGAAAGAGAGTGAATTTTCAACTTTAAAAACGAAATAAGGAATTTTATTGCTTACATCCTGAAAAGAAAAGTGGGAAGTCAAATTGGGGATAGAGTGATGGATTTTACAGTGATGGTTTTCTATTCAAGTGATGGTTTTCTATTCAAGTGATCGAACGATTCTAAATGCTTATGGATGCTGGTATGATATTTATGTTTTTGCTTGAATTAGTTTGGTTTGTGAAATTATATTGTGAGTTGGATTAAGTGTAATAGTTTTCAATGTTTTAAAAATTTTCTTGGTATTCTGAAAACTTTCACTGTTTCAAAGGAACAAAGGAGATGCATAATAATCAGTCACCTTGAATTTGCTTAGGTGCAGTGTTAAGGGATGAAAGGGGCGTAATTGTGGCTGCTAAGGTGCAACGGGTCAAGGGGTATCTCTCTGTCATGGTTCTGGAAGTATTGGCTGCGAGGATGGGAGTGGAAAGCAGCTTGAGCTTATGGGCATGAACGTGTGGAGCTGGAGTCAGGCACTCTTATTGTGACTAAGCTGATCAGCTCATTAAAGGCAGGTTAAGCATCATTGGACCTGATTATAATATTATTGATGATATAGTGACAAGTTTATGAATAGGGAGTTTGATACGAGTATTTTCTCTTGTTTTCATGTAAAAAAGGTTGAGTAATTGTGCTGCTCAACTGATGGCTAAGCAATACCCATCTAATGACTTTGAGCATATGTGCGTAGATAATTTCCCGTAGGTTGTTGTCTCACTTGCTGAACTTGATGTTGGTTGATGTTTTTTTACTATCGAATATAGTATGCTCTTTGAGCCTTTAAAAAAACATATATAGGGGGATTTACACATTATTGATTGTGTAAGTGGTCTGTGGGAGTAGTATATTTGTGGTTGCCCTTTTTACTCAGTTGATTGGAGGATTAATTGCAGGTATAAGATGTCTTCATTTCTTTCCATTAATTATTTAGAGATATTGTACACATGTGTACATGACAGTATTGCCTTGTACTCATGGTAACATACCAAATACCTATATATTGTTAGAACATCAATTGTATAATTGACAAATGCCTGTGTAAAATCCAAATTTTGTTAAGCTCATGCTATAACCTATCTTGGTCTATTAGGGAATCATCCGAGAATTCGTAACTCTTTTGTATCTCTCTCAATTTATTGATATTGTTCTTAGTAGGTCATTTAATTTGTTGCAATTTGAATTAATTTTGTTTTTGAAAAGTATGGATTTGTGTTTAGGGATCTTACAAAATGTGGGTCAAATTTGAATCTAGGAATCGATTGTATTGATTTTGATGTGAGTAGAATTTGAATTTCAATGTTGAAATTTGCTATTGTTTTGGTTGGTTGAGCATTTGAGCTTGTGTTGTTCAATGTCATTTGGGAAGGGAATCTTGGGGTTTGTAGGAAATGGCTGTAAGATTCATGGATGGTTTCGTGATTTATAGAGAGAATGTACATGCTGCTGGAGTTAATTTGGATTAGTTTTTGTTTGGCAGGTAGAATAGAAAATCTAGAAATTTAAGCCAATAATGAAATCCAACGAACAAATAATGAAATAATAATGGAATTAAATTTAAAGAAAGGAAGGTTAGCTCATCTTGTTGAGCCTGGTGCCCCTTGTTTACTTAGCTGTTGTTCTTAAGTACCTTGTTCTCTCCTCCATTGAAGTAGTATTTGAGGTAAATTTTTCTTTTTATTCTTTAAATTATCAAATATCAATTTTGTAGATTTAATTAGTCTTAACTCTTAAACCTTTACTCTTTCCTACGACTTCATAATTCTATTTCATTTCATAATAAAGCACTAAAATCATTTATTTATGTATAACTCTTAATTATTTGCCATCTAAACAAGGATTTATAACCAAATGCTATTATACATTACTAAATTAAGCATTTTGTGAACAGAGTACCATATTTTCTTCTAATAAATAAATGAATTATGTATTATTGTGATATGGTATTTTGGTTTGGTAGTTAGGGAGTTTGTTTTTCTTTTCTCATCACTTACAGAGTTACAATCTTGGAGTTGGGCCTGATTGCATTTATTAAGTAATGAAGTGCCAGCCAAAGAAATAAGAACACACTACTAAGGAATTGTATTGTGTATTCTTGGGAAACAATATAAGAGACTAACCGTCATCATATTCCCGTTCTAGATCCTAACATGCCATTTTTAATTTAGATGTATATTTGTGCATTTCTTGAAGTCATTATTATCTATTTTTATTGTATGTGGGAATTAATGTACACCAAATTTAGATTAAGCTTGCCTTTGATAAAATCCTCATCTGTGTTTAAACTCATGGGTCACTTTTGAGTTGCTAGAACTTCCATGTAAATATGTAAGTATTTCCTGGTGTTCAGGTGTTGCTCAACTTGGAGATCTTGTTGTTGCTCTTCAAGTTCCTCACTCTTCTACTGGTTTAATTTGTATGCATTTTTAATTATTTGGGAGAAAACATTCTTTGTACTATCCAAGGATTACCCCTGATAACGGATAAAAGCAAACATGAACAATCCCAAGTATGATTCATGGTCTTAAGTATCTTAACACATCATTTTGATTGTTTCAGGCTGTTAAATTGATTTGCTTATTAATTAGAAACTCATATGTTCAGTTTGGGGATTAGCATGTTGGGTTATCAAATTATTGTATTTGTTTAAATATGTTTGCTCCTTTCTACATTATTTTTTTTAAAACTCCTTTTTAGTGATCTTTATTGTTTATTTTAGAGGTTGTGGATATGAGGAGAAGAAAAGCAAGGGATAATAAATGCTCTTTATCAAGTAGCTTTTAATTTAAGGGACGTATGGCTGTTAAGGAAGAGCTCTTTCGGCGTCACATTGCTACTGATCATTTGTGTCCTTGCTGCAGCCTGGTGGGGGAGTCCGTGAATCATGTCCTTTTTGAATGCACAAAGGCTAAAGTGGTATGTGCGAGTAGTATCTTTCAAGCTCTGATTGATGAAGCTCCTGTAGGTTCTTTTATGGATAATTTGTTGTGGTTTAACAGCAAATTAGAGAAACAGGAATTACGTATATTGCTTGCTCTGGCCTGGTCTAATTGGTATTGCAGGAACAAATTTTTTTCATGAGCAACAGTCCCTAAATGTTGTCTACACATCAGCGAGTTTTGCTAAACTTATGTCTAATTATTGCTCCTACGCTAAGCGAGTCTTTGTGAAGCATGGTGCCCCTGCTGCCCCTATGGTCAACTCTTGGACGAAGCCTCCTGCTAGGGTTACCAAGATCAATATTGATGCCCATATTACTGGGTCGTTTGCTTCGGTTGGGGCTGTGGCTCGAAATGAAAATGGTGGTTTGGTGTGGGCTACTGTCAGACGGCTGGAAGGAGAATGGATGTGGAAAGTGCTGAAGCTGCTGCTGTTAGATTCGGTTTACAACAAGCTAGTAGATGGGTAGCAGGAACAACAACTTGGGTTTCTCTCCTCTATGGCTAATTTATGATGATATTAAAGCTATGTCTAAATGGTTTGATTTTTTGTTACTTTTCACATGTCAAGAGAGTAGGCAATGTGGTGGCTCATCTCGTTGCGAGGTGTGACACCCGTGGTAGTACGGAGTTAGTTTGTATGAACTCCTTTCTCCAAAGCTTAATTACTTGGCGGAGAGCGATATTTAATAAATAGCCTGCTAATCTTGCTTCAAAAAAAAGAAGTTTTAATATTTTAAAATATGTGCGATATTGACTAGGAACATTCCTAGCCTTATTTTGAGCTTAATTTTTTTTTGTTGGGTAATCACTTACATGTTAATTCTCTATTGTTTGTAGTTCTATTAACTTGTATTATTGTGTATAAAAATTGTTACAAACAAACTAATATGAAATTTAAACAATAAAACACCCCATAACATAATCTAAATAAAATCTCAAACCCAATTCCTTAAATAATTAAACAATTTTGTTCTATCGGCACAATTCTATTTATCGACATTTATGTTTACTAATTAACTTACGTTTATTTTAATGTCTATTAAGAAAGCAAACATACTAGCCAAAAAAAAAGTCACACTTTCGGCCTCGCTCACTAGCATCACTATATTGCGTGTACAACCCTAGTATATAGTATAGATTTGAATTTTGAAATTGTTGTATTGAACAAAAAAAAAAAAAAAGAAAAAAGAAAAAAGGGTATAGAAAGTGCAAAGTGCAACGGTAACCTAAAAGAAAAGGGGAAGAGGGGAGTAGAAATAAAAAGGGATGACGGAGTGGACAGGTTATGAGAAAGAAGGGGGAAATTCAAAATTAAAAAGGGGCGCTCCTGGAAAATTAGGGTTTGTGAGATCGAGGAAGATCAATCGAAGAATCAATCAATCAGATTCCTGGAAATGGACAAGTACGAGAAGTTAGAGAAGGTAGGAGAAGGAACCTACGGAAAGGTATACAAGGCAAAGGAGAAAACGACGGGACAACTGGTGGCTCTGAAGAAGACGAGGCTTGAAATGGATGAAGAGGGAGTACCACCGACTGCTCTGAGAGAAGTTTCACTGCTGCAGATGCTGTCTCAATCTCTGTATGTTGTTAGATTGCTGTGTGTTGAACATGTTGACAAGAAGAACAGCAGCACTGGAATTGCGAAACCCTTACTGTACTTGGTGTTTGAGTATCTTGACACCGATCTTAAGAAATTCATCGATTCTCATCGCAAGGGTCCCAATCCTCGTCCTCTCCCTCCTACTCAGGTTCAGAGCTTTCTCTTTCAACTTCTTAAGGGTGTTGCTCACTGCCACAGTCATGGTGTTCTTCACAGAGATCTCAAGCCCCAGAATCTTCTTGTTGACAAAGATAAGGGTATTCTTAAGATTGCTGATCTTGGTCTTGGAAGGTCTTTCACTGTCCCTATGAAGAGTTATACCCACGAGGTTATATCTCTTTCCCTTTCTCTGTTATTCATTTCCTTTTCTTTCTTTGTAACAATGTCATCTTATTAACCTCTCCAGATCGTCACCCTGTGGTATCGAGCACCCGAGGTTTTGCTTGGTTCTACCCATTACTCCACTGGCGTTGATATTTGGTCTGTTGGTTGCATCTTTGGTAAACTCTTTTTTCTCTTCTCAGTCTTCTGTTTGATCACCTGCCTTATTAAACTGCATGATTTTCCAATTAATGCTCATCCTTGTGCAGCTGAAATGGTGAGAAGGCAAGCTTTGTTTCCTGGTGATTCAGAATTTCAACAACTTTTACACATTTTCAGGTACCAATTAACTTTGTTTTCTGCTTTTGCTTCATTCATGTCAACTTCATCTCATTACCCTTGCATTTGCTGTTTCATTGTTGAAGTTTTTGCTGCACTAAAAATACATTGTAAAGAGAAACCTTAGCAAATTTAAAAGAGGTTCATGTTTTTTTTTCTGTTGATCATGTCAGGTTGTTGGGAACTCCAACTGAGGAGCAGTGGCCTGGAGTAACTGCTCTGCGGGACTGGCATGTGTATCCTGTGTGGGAATCTCAGAATCTTGCTCGAGCAGTTCCATCTTTGGGGGCCGATGGTGTTGATCTCTTATCTGTGAGTACTTCACATCCATTCCTGTTTTTGATGGGTTTTCCGCAGCTACATCAATTGTGGTACTTATTCCTCTATTTAGGGGGTGTTTGATTAGAACAATGGAAACAAAGTGCAAAGGAAACAAATAAGAGGGGGAAAAGGAATCATATAACTATTACCTTTTCATTTGTTTGGTTTAAATATGGATAGGAATCAATATGTGTGAGGAGGGTAAGGATTTATGTTAGCTTAGATATTAGAGTGGTAACAATTGGGTGGAATCCCTTGTCCTTAGGTAAAGGTAATTGTTACCAAATCTCTTTATCGAACATTGGATAATGGTAATGGTTTAACCAAATCTGTTTCCAACCTAAAAAATACACTAACCAAACATGCTCTTAGTAGAAATTGCACATGAATGAAATTCTTGATAACAGGATCCAATGCAAGTCACATATATAACAACACCAAGAAATGATGCACTTTAGGAGGGGGAGAAGGTTAGATCAGTAGGTAGTGGTGGTGGTGGAGTCAGGGGTTTGGGTCTCAAAATTTGACAATAATTATTTTTCATGGCTTTGTTTTGTTGTCTATCCTTTCTTCTGCCCCTCCATTTCTATCTTTCCTTTTTAATTTGTGCAACCCAACTGCATTTTTTCCCTCTCATCTCGCTTTGCCAGCACAATTCTCAAGTCTAATCTACAATAAGTATGCTTTCAAACAAATGTTCCCCATCTGCTAGATGGTAAGCTTGACATGTGCACCAATTAAAATCTACAGAAAAAGTTAATACTTGAAGCTACACTCTTATGACTTACAAGACCCCACAACTCAATGTAATTTAAAATCTTTTTGGTGTAAAAAATACTCTTTAAGTTGCATTTGCCAGATGCTTTCTAGTGTCACTGTTAATTAGATTTTAGATTAAGTGATTACTTTTAAGTATGTCAACAATACAAGTCATTTAAGGGAAGAGAAGCTGAACAAAAGTAGGTCATGGAAAGGGGAGTGATTTAAATTTGTTTAAAGACTAATGAATATCCTCCTAACTTCATTTTGAACATCCTTTTGAATTTGCCTTGATATCCTAATGATAGAGAAATGATGAAGGCAGATCTATATTGCTATTTCATCCCATATATTAATTCAATTTAGTATTTTTTTATACCTTTGAAAAAAGACAACTGAGATTCTTTGTTTTGGGTTTGTAGAAAATGCTCAAATATGATCCAGCTGAAAGGATCTCGGCCAAGGCAGCACTGGATCATCCATACTTTGATAATCTTGACAAGTCTCAATTCTAGAAATGGTATAGGATTTCACTGAATATAGGGACTATTGTTGGTGTAATATTTTCAATGTATGATTACTGTTGAACGTGTCATCTGCTTGGTGATATAATTTCATGAACTTGTTGAAATGCTTGTGAGAACTCTGGTTTGTATAAAGATATATTTGTCGGGGATGATGAAGATAAGAAATTGTTGTTGCCTTCTTAAGAGTATAAACAAACAAGAAAATTTCACAATTGATTTAATGTGCTTTTCTGCTAATATTGGGTGATGAAATTTTCTTCTACTGTCTTCCCTGCAATAGTTAGCCTTCCTGAGTTCCTGAAAGCAGATATTTTCCATCTTTCTTTTCATAGAAGATGCTGACAAAGTATGTCCTTTACTACATATTACGAGTGTCATTAAGAAAAATGTGTATAAATTAGGTCTAAAATAAACACAAGACTGAATGAGCTTTAGTGTAGAATGAGTTGAATCATTGTGATGATGATGCAATCTAATGATAAATAAGGTTGTAAAGAATTCGATTACAGGAAGATGTAGTTAGCCTGTGAGGAATTTGATTACAGGAAAGTTGTAGAGTATAAACGTAGATGATAGATAAAATTATTAGAATAGATATATGTGATCCAGTAAATGAACAAGGCAGAACAAATGCAAAAGTAAAATAATTGTGGACGACATATTGGTAAAATAGAAAAGAAAAGAAGCCTAATTTATTAATTAAGCAGAAGGAAGAAGAAGGGTACGGGACATCATATGCTTGAATTCGAAGAAATCAACACGGCCATCGTGGTTGTCATCAAAGGAGGAGATCATGTGTTGGATGTGGTGGAGCTCTTGTTGTGCCTCTGGGAAACCCAATTTGGAAAGCACTTGCTGAAGCTCAGTGGCGGAGATGTATCCGTCGCCATCGGAGTCGAACACCTTAAAAGCTTCGTTGAGATCAGATTCCACCTGATCTTGTTGGTGATGGGTTACATCTTGAAAGTGATCATTATGATCATGGCAGTCAAAGAAGAAGGTGGTGTGCAGGGAGTTGTGAAGGGACTCGAAATCGTCGAAAGCGAGGCCGTGGTAGCCAGGCTTGATGAAGGAGGTGACAATGGAGTGGAGCTCTATGTCATCATTATTATGATCATCTTCCTTGTCTTCGTCAAGGCCAAG
The DNA here is from genome assembly GCF_948465745.1 of Chenopodium album. NCBI lineage: Eukaryota > Viridiplantae > Streptophyta > Magnoliopsida > Caryophyllales > Amaranthaceae > Chenopodium > Chenopodium album. The sequence continues at coordinate 395,720 of NC_137836.1, read as the reverse complement.
CAGTACAAGTGCCTGTTTGATTTCATCGACAGTGATGAGGCCGTCTTTGTTCTTGTCAAACAGATCAAACACACGCCTTAGCCTCAATGAATTCAAGCTCTCGCTTCTTAGCTTGAATGAACGTGAAGCTGATACCGATGACTTTTTCCTGCTCAATCTCCTTCTACTCGCTTCTTTTTCCATCTTCTCCGAATTTGATGCTTGATCCATTTGATCCGTTGTTACTTCTTCTCCCATCTAATTTTACTTAATAATTAATTACTTAATTGCGATGATTGATGGATCCAGATCCAATGGCAATCAGTCAGACAGACAGGAGTTAAGTTTATAGGGTGGGTTTGGTTTGTGTTTTTATAATTCCATTCAACATTTCAACCTACGATTTCGTATTAATCAAATTATTCTATAATAAATTATTTGGACAATAATGGTCGACAATGAAACGAATCAACCGTGTCTTTCTCGTCTACATTTCTTATCAAGTGTAAAACCCCTGGCCACGCGGCTTTGACGCCCACCCTAATTCCTTAATTTACCAATCCCCCTCTCACATTCATTAATTTTTAGATTTTTAACGGATTATTCAGTATATTATGTTTCGATTATGACCTTACCTTGCTAGACTTTTTTAATCTCGTGTAAATAATCTTCTTTGGTTGTATTAAAAATAAAAGACTTTGTTCATCTATTTTGTCATACACAACTTTTTATTTCCTCTGTTTTTATTTAATTGATTGTTCCACTTTTAAAGCAACGAACATTGTCCATTCAGGTTGACAGTTCAGTTCTAATTCTTGTTAAAATCTTTTGGATGCAAATTGGTTTGGGTCGATTATGAAATAATAGTGGGTCAGTCTAATTTGGATGTTTTTTAATTGAGTTGTAATGGCGTTGGATCATGTTTATGTTAGATGATTTAGTGCTTGATTTAGGTGTACAAAAATCTGGGACAAATGATGTAGACGAGATTTGATCACAAGTTTTGGATACCACCCTTTTGTTGGTGCAAAAAGGCAAACAAGTCAATGATGCTCCTATGTAGGGAAAGAGTATCGTAGGGGTGTGCCCTTAAGAATCACTAGCCTTTAAGTTAAGGCCTCAATAGTGTACAACATACATATGACTAATGCGGCAAGAGATTAAAGATAAATTAATTGATCATCAAACGAGAATACAATACAAGTATGAGGGTTTAGAGAGAGAAATAGACTAACGATTAAATTAGATCCAAGAAGGGAGAGTTACTTCATTATTAATCACAATTGCAAATTTGCTAATCTCTCCACGAGTTCACAACACTCTACTGTTATCAGTTTATCATTGCCACTAATTCACAATACTATTTTAGGCTATCAAGCCTAGGATGCCAAGAAATTAAGAAAGCTTAAAGAAACATAAATTGTAGTTTGATTATAGATTTGATGATTTGAGGGTCTGTTCTCATACGTTAAAATTCAGTTCAGTTCAGTTTTGCTCAATTCAGCTCAGTTCAGTTCAGCTCCTAATTTCCTTCTCTTATAAAATATTCATATCAGTTCAACTCAATTCAGTTCAGTTCAGCTGAGTTAAGTCAATGAGAACAGACCCTTATCCTTGTTCGTGTTTCTCGTGACCTTCCCCGATTTGGGCTGTATGACACAATATTGGGTCCAAAGACTTAGAGTCCAATCGTGGATTAGGTCTTGTGTAGTGACCAAGTCAACAAAAATAAAGAAAAATAGGACTAATTCTCTCAAAATTTAACCAATTAAGCTCCTTGAACAACCACATTTTAATGTTTGTTTTGTTTACATTTTCAAGTAATGTTTCATGGAAACTTACTCCACATTTCCAATTCTTAGGAATATTCTAATCTTGTTTCGTTTAAATCAAATTTCCATAATTTTGATTGAGGTTGTTTACCACCTCATTTGCAAGGAGTGTAAAAATCCCATAATTAATGGATTTGACAATTATAATACATGGAAAAAATTCATATGTTGTAGACAGTGTATTGGTAAGATTGATGGTGAAAGTTAGTGAGCAACTTTGACAAAAGAAAAGTGAAAGTGCTTAAATTGGCATTAATTTCAGGAATTGGCTTGCAAATTGCAAATGTGAAGATTTGAATTCTATGCTCCAAATTATACACGGCCAGTTAGATTTGTCAGAATAAGCTTCCTGACGACTTATGAATACTTGGGGAGTTGGGAATTGCTATGGTCAACATCTTTCTAGATCTGCAGATATCACAAAAGTAAGCTCCTCATCCAAGTCAGTAAGTCAGCTGCTGAATGCTATCATAATTCTTACGTTAAGCCAGCTTAATTGATAAAAAAATAATGACAAAAGCGACTGATGATTAACGATTTTTGGGTTTAAAAAGAAAAGTGTTTTAGACTTGATAGATTACAAAAATGACAAGTTGATAAAAGCCATTAGCTTGCATAGCCATTATTAAGGTCCATAAGGACAATAACAAACAATAAAGCAATAAGCTTAAAAGATCAAAGGGCTAGAAGGATATAACCAAAAAAAAACAGGGAAAAATATAACCAGTAGACTCAATGAACTGAAGTAATGAACCACCATGCTGATTTGAATCTTGTAAAACAAATAAAGATAATCAAAATTCAAAACTGTTTTACCAGGATCTTTCCTCCAGATAATTTTTTTATTACACGATATGAAGGGTTTTTACTGATCTTTAGTCCCTAGCCTAGTTGTCTGCAACCTCAATGAGGGTTGGCTCATAGTCACTAGGAGCCTCATATCCATGTAGGTTGATCACCGTGGCTGCAACATTGGCAAGACCACCATCAGGTACATCATTGCGGAATCTAACACCAGGAGCAAGGCCAGGACCACCAATTGCAATTGGCACCTAAATGAGAAAATACCAAATAATTAAGAGAAAATTCTTCTTGCATAATAATACTTCCTATGGCCAAGGAAGTAATACCCAGGTTTTTTTAGGGGGGGGGGGGGGGGGGGGGGGGAAGGTGGGGAAAGACCATAGCAGAGTCGGAAATATGATTTTAAAATCAGTGAAGACCAAAAGTTAAAAAGGGCACCTAAACCGAATATAAGACCATCTGATACATGTATTCATTGTATCGTATTGTCAACTGTAGGCCTCTTGATAATCAAGAGTGGTAGAAACTCCCAGCTCCCCGACCCACCCCACCCCCCAAATGTCAGAATATAAAAGGACATTATGTAATCACCAACCAGACCACATACCGGTTGTAACGTGTGAGATGTAAGAATCTGAACTTTTCCGTCCTTGTCAAGTTGAGGCTGCCCTTTCTTGTCCCTCTTTACCATGTCTTCAGCGTTTCCATGATCAGCAGTAACAACATATATTCCACCAACTTGCTCGATGGCATCAAATATCATCTGCAAAGCATCCAACCAATCAAAATGACTACCTCTAAATCTCAAATAGATACACTAACAGACAAGGGTTGACCACATGTTAAAATATAGCATGAGTCAATGGGACCATTGAGATTTGAGAGCACGAGAAAAACTCTATTGAGTAAAATTCCTTTAAGATTTGTAATGAAGCAATCTCTTCAAATTCATAGTTAAGTAGTTGATCAAAAGTAATTGCGAGTAAGGCACGGCAGAGATATCTCAATAGTGTGTGATTTACGAACAAAAACCATCTTACATTGATATCTTAATCCAAGTGGAGTTTCCACAATTAACATATTTTCACAATCTGTAACTTCTTATTTGGTCAAACCCCACAGCTTTTTTCCAGGAAAGACTTGCATAAAATTATATCCAATTATATCCTTTTAAATCAACAATTACAAGTCTCCTCGATTAAACCACTCTTGTAGGTATTTGCGCACACACCAAGAGGGTCACACTCGCAGCACGACACCTATTCATGCTCACTTTATTCCCCTTTTACAACAAACTATTTCTTCACCATGTGAAACATACTCTCTGGGCATGCACATTGAGAGTAAACAGCAGGAAGAGAGTATTTTTTTTTGGTTAATAGAGTAAAAAGCAGGATTGTATCCTCAGATCCAGATCCATGGTCTGAAAATTTGGATACAAATCCTATTTTTGAGACAAGAATGAAGTCAATGTAGAACCTGTGGATCCATTTTGTAATAGGTACAATTTTATAGAAGTATTTTCTAGACACCAAACTAATTTATGAAACTTTATTTTTTTTAATATATTAAACTTCCTAACCAAAATTAATGTAGTTGTAAAGATTGTAAGAAAGTAAAACATGATGAACTAGACACTGGATCAGGTGGATCTTAATCTGGATCCTTGACAAAATCAGTTCTTGATTGACAATCAGTCCAGATCTCATTTACGGAAACAAGACTTTAATTTGTGGAGTAAGAAAAATAATCTAGGCACTTCTCAATTTGACATCTCAAACTAATTTTTAAAGAACTCAATCATGCATCAGGAGTTCTTTACATTACTTCGAAGACTAAAAAGAAAAATGGAAAATAGTTTTTTTTTTTTTTTTTTCTTTTTTGGTGGGGGGGGGGGGGGGGGTATAGAGGGAGTGGAGAATAAAAGAAAGGTATAAGCTATGAACACCTTGAAGCACCAAGAAATATATAGACAGATGAACTGGCAGTCATGGTAAAGCTAATTTAAGTGTTCAAAGAGGGAAATGATGTGAGGACCTCTACTGTTTTAACGAGTCCAAATTATTACATTCACCTAAAATTTAGTATAGAGGCAGATGACCAATAACTCACTCACATCTGTCATCCTCAAAATAGGAAGAGAAAAAAAAAAAAAAAAAAAATGTCCACATTTCAATCACCTCAACCCCAGCATACAAGGTCAAACCAAGTACAACATCAGAGACTGCCACTGGACAGAGGGCATGAGTAAACCTGGAAGTAGAAATGAGATTAAAACATATACAACAGCAAGAAGTGTACCTTGACAGCTTTATCAGCAGCCTTGCAAGCAACAACTGTGGCTTCTACATCACCAGTATGGCCAACCATATCACCATTGGGTATGTTGACACGGATCTGAACAGATTTTTTTTAAAAAAAATTATTAGTTCTTTTTTATTCTTTTTTTTTTTTTTTTTTTTTTTTTCCTTATAAGGGTAAAGAGCTCCTTCAAGGATGCTACGAAAAGGAATTTCTAGTTACCTGATGGAATTTGCGGCTCAGAATGGCATCCCTTGCCCTTTCACCAATCTCCAAAGCCTTCATTAGAGGCTGTTCATTAAAACTAATGCCACTATCACTAGGAATTTCAACATACTCCTCCAATTCAGAGTTAAAGTAACCTGAGCGATTCCCGTTCCAGAAAAAGGTAACATGTCCAAACTTGACTGTTTCACTGTAACATGGAAAAGAGATCATTTGAAAAAGTTACGACAAGTAATTGCCTTGAATAGTTAAACCACAGCTAAAAACACATGCAGAAAGCCAAATGCAACACATCTCCAATTAAAACAGCAGGGCTTTTACTGGTTCATATATCATGCCGAAGCAGGCCACAAGAAGACTTTAAAAAAGAGAATTCACTACTACATTGCAGCTGAACTGGAAAGAGCATTACAGCAAGCTAATCTTAAGCTAAACCTCAAGTAAAAAATAATCATCAAATTCTATCAGGAGTCCTAGTCTATAATGGAGAAATTGAAGGTAGGTGCTTTTGACAGGGCATACTATTATCTAAGCAAAGATCAATGGCAAATAAAGCAGAAAGGCAGAGAAAAAAAGGATTATCTTCCATCATATTAATCAAAGTGCAACACTACTTCAGCACATTCTCAAGAGCATGTAGAATCATTTCTGCATAAATCCAATCAGATAGCATGACATGACAATATGACATTAATCCTTCTCACTAGTATAGCAACATAAGCAATTAGATTATTATAGCAATATTGATTAGGTATAAACAAATCAGCAGGTATGCAACATCAGAAACCATTAACACTCACCTGCAAGCAAATGTTCGCACACCATTGTGAACTAAATACTCCCCAGAAGTTCTCTCAATTTCCGGAGGAGAAACAAGGTAATGACTGGGAAGCTTCAACTCTCCATCATATTGAAGCATACCAGCATAACGGATTTTAGGATGGCGAACTCTGTCAAAGTGATCAAATTTTTCATATTCAAGCGCCTTCGCAAGCATAGTCATGCGATCAGCCCGGAAATTAAATGTGACAACAGCATCTCCATCGACTATCGGACCAACAGCCTTTCCATTCTCATCCACAATAACAAAAGGTGGTAAATACTGGTCGTTAGCCTTAGTCTCCTCCCTCAATTTCTTGACAGCCTCAACTGCATTCCTGAACTTGTATGGAGCTTCACCAAGCACTTGAGCATCCCATCCTCGCTTCACAACCTCCCAATCATTCTACAAAACAAAGGGCAAGATGCACAGACAATTAATTGGAGTATGGACAAACTTGAACAAGATAAAATGCACTCAGCAAAGAATTATTTATGCAGTAAGTGAAAAATCAGTATCAACTACACCCAAATCAAGTATGTAAAGGACAAAAACTGCATAGGGATACTAAAAAAAGAAGGTTTGGGTTGGAATAAAGGATAAATCCACAAATGTTCACTGCATACAGCCATAAATAAAAATCATTTATGGCCTCAACTTAAGTATACTTCCAGCATCTAGAAATTAAACGAAGACCCATAGACCATAAAGTACGTATCAATATTACTGCCAAATGTCATTAAGAATCAAGCTTTTAGGAGCATATCCAATCTATATGCAGCCAGCAACATCAGTTTCACAAACCTCTTTTAGAGGATAAAGAAAACTTACAAATTTGGTCCCTCCTATCCAAGTAGGCTAACAAAAAAGCGCAGTTAAAGGAATTTTAATGGATACAATAGATGGTCTTATAGCCCAAGTCTTTTCCCATTGGGCTAAATTACCACTATAAGGCAAGAAAGTTGTGAGTTTCACGTGTAGAATACAATGGGGAGGAGCATGTACGGTATTTATGGAAGTAAAATGTGCAAAATGGCTAGTCTACTAGAGGTCTTTATGTTGAGCTAGATAAACAAAACCAGTAAAGGAATCGATCAAGAGAAGCAGCACACTAAAAACGTCAATATTTCACTGATAATGTGATGTCTAACAGTCAAATATGGAATATTCATCTATAAACATTGTCCCTTAATGTGTAATTTCTAAAAACAATACAAAAGGAAGACAGTGGGCACAGGAATCAAAGTACAAATACATAATGCACTACATTGTCCAACAAGCTGTAAAACTTATAATGACTACTAACCTCATAGCGATCCATAGTAACATACATGCGACCACCACCAGATGCAACCTGGGCATCAATACCTTTCTCGCGTAACTGTGAAAGATCATTCTCAAGAGTTTCTACAAAGCCTATACTTGAACCATCTAAAACATCACGGCCATCAGTAAGAATATGAACACGGATTCTCTTGGCACCACGTTCAACGGTCCCTTTCAATAACAACTGAAAAGAAGCAATTGTAAAGTAAGAAAAACAAAAGTTAGCACAAATTGGAGAAATATCAAAATGATAACACAATACAAAAATGAAAACCTACGTAGACTTGACTCATGATTCAAGAAAATCAATACCTGTAGCTGATCAAGACGAGAATGAACACCTCCATCACTTAGCAAACCAATGAAGTGAACTGTATTAGTTTGAAAACACTCCTTGATGTAGTTAAAACCTTCATCCTCAAAAATTTTCCCAGAGGCAAGAGCTTTGTCAACAAGCTTGGCCCTAAAAAAAAAAAAAAAAGATTTATGTGTTGTTGAGCAAGAGCTTACTAAAAGTAAAATTAAAATCGCAAAGGTAAAGAAGAAATAACCAGAGATAAAAGAAGAAGAACAGACCCTTGAGCATAAATACGGCCGGCACCCAAAGCGTTGTGGCCAACTTCACTGTTGCCCATATCATCTTCTGATGGAAGTCCAACAGCGGTACCATGAGCCCTAATCAACCTCCACTTCTCAGGGGCACCCTGGAGATAATTGATCAAATCGAATCAAATGATAAAACCCTAATCAAAACTGAAACAATCTCTCTTAATCTGAAATAATTAATAAATAAATCAATTATAAAATCAAATGAAAACCTGAAACCATCAAAACTCTAATCAAAACTGAAACAATCTCTCTAAGTCTTAACCTGCTTGAGGGAATCCATGGTGGGAGTCTCAGCAACATGGATACAGTTGTACTTATCAGGATTAGCTTCGCCCCAACCATCGAGCACAATCAACGCCAATATCTTATCCTTTGGCAGCTTAGGGTGATCTGCCAATTTGAATGATAACTCTGAACTTCCCATTCTCTCAATTAATTCCTGACAATTCAATACTAAACCCTATCAATAAATCAACAATCAACAATCAACTATCAACAATCAACTATCAAATCTTAGATCAGAAACATACCGATTTTTATTGATGTCGATTAACTCAGATGAGGCAGACAGATCTTCTAAATTAGACTACTCACTTCGATACTTTATAGAAGAGGTGGCTCACTCTAATTGCAGCGCACTCACCACCTTTAAATTACTAGGGTATTCTTTTGTTTAATTAATATAAAAAAAAACAAGGGGCTTTCAGAAAGCAGAGGTCATCACACACTTCTCTGATTAGCCGATCCGGAATATTCGTTGAATAAATATACATCTCAATATTTTTTATTCTTTTCTTTGGGAAGGGGTTCAAACTTCAAAGGTCCACATGCATGCCAACACTGCCAACCCCAATACCTAACCGGCTTACCGATATCTTTCTTTTTTTTTTTTTTTTTTTGACAGATTACCGATATCTTTCTTAGGGTCTATTTTGTGTAGCATAATTTCGGTTTAGTTTAATTCGTTTTTTTTTTTTTTTTTTTTTTTTTTTTTTTTTTTTTTTTTGACAAAATTTACTTTAATTCCTATGGATTAATTTTTTATGAAATAAATTATTCATTTCAGCTTTGTTTATGGCATGTTCTCTTTATTTTAATTTTAGTTCGGTTCAGCTCTAATCAGTTCAGTTCCAAATTTCCTTCTGCACATGCCCCTGGTTTATGAAATAAAAACTTTTGCATGCCCCGGTTTACAATAATTTTATTGCACATCGTACATTTTGTGACCCATTTTTTTTCTTACAAAAGTGACATTTTTTTTCATAAAAGTGACCCAGATTTTACAAAAACGCACTAATGTTCGCCGACGTCCCCGCCATATCCATTGGTGGTGGGTTGCATTTCTGTCATTGCATTTACATTAGCAACACAGTAATTGCAATACAAAACTAGCTCCAATCATTTGATCACATTCACCAAACATAGATCAATAAGAACACACAACCACAGTTTGTTTAAATAGAAGAATCTATTACATATTACTAAAGAAGAACCTAAAATGATACTTGGCAGCATTGTATTGAATAATTTCCCTCCAAAAGTATTTGATGAAAATGAAAAAAAAAAATTTAAATCACAAAATATATGTAATTCTTATTTATATTCATGTATAATTGCGATTTGTTTTTAAAATGTACAAATTAAAAATAGGTTTTATATAAACCGTGCATCGCACAAATTCTAACCTAGTAATCAACTAAGCAAAACAACTCATGTAAATAGATGGTAACTAGCAGCTATTTGAAACAATTAACAACTAAAATTTAATTGTCAAACAAGGCATATAAGGCCCCGTTTACTTCACCTTAATTTCCTGAACTGAAATTATTTTTACTGAAATAAAATTATATTTGTTGAACTGAAATTATTTTTACTGAACTGAAATTATTTTTATTGAATTGAAATTATTTTTATTGAATTGAAATTATTTTTACTGATTTTCTATTATAATTCTTCTTTAAGATAACTGAATTTTACTTAACTGAACTTATTTTTACTGAACTGAAATTATTTTTACTGAACTGAAATTAATTTTACTGAACTGAACTTAGTTTTACTGAACTGAACTTATTTTTACTTTATATTATTTTTTTTAAGGTGAAGTGAATTGGGTTTAATTCTCTCTTATAGTGCAAACTAAGGCCCCGTCCTCTTCACCTTAATTTTGCTGAACTGAAATTATTTTTACTAAACTGAAATTATTTTTACGGATTTTCTATTATAATTCTTCTTTAATAAAACTGAATTTTGCTTAACTGAACTAATTTTACTGAATTGAAATTATTTTTACTGAATTGAATTTAATTTACTGAACTGAACTTATTTTTATTGAACTGAAATTATTTTTTACTTAATATTATTTTTATTTTTTTAAGGTGAAGAGAACAGGACCTAAATATACCCTTACTGACGACATCGATAATAAATTCATAACCCTATACGTTCGCTATCACTAACCATATTTTTTTTTAGTTTGATATTTAAGCATGGAATCGTAGCAATACATTACATGCCAATTCAAACCCTTTTTTTATTACGTTCTAAATAATGGAGACATTGGCATGCAACATGCATGTTTTTAAGAGGATAATGTCGCGGTGGTCCTCGTAGAAAACTAATTTGATTAGAGCAACTATAACTAACGAGACTAAATAATAATAATACTAACTAGGTGTAGGGAATAATTTCAAGCCTTAAAAATTCCACTAGCTTGAACCCCACTGTGATCATACACTAAAATACGGTGGCGTCCAAAAGGGAAGAAGATAGAGCAAAAGAGTCGCCAACAAGTTTTTAAGGAACTTGTAAACCGTTCACGAGGTGAAGGTTACACCCCTTAACGATCCAAGAGATCGTCAACTCCATAAGGTCATGAACCAAATAAGGGTTCGGGGATGATGGTACAAATCCAACCTAAAAGAGATTGAATCTGCCCTAATAATAGGCCTCTACTTTATTCTGCTCGTATTCATGTGCGCTTTCTGATTAACATGCAATCAATAGGATTAACCCTAAACCTGTTTATCTATGTTGGTTGAATTTAATGCACAAATAAACTATTATTGGCGACCACTTGAAATTATAATCACAATTAACCCTAAACAAGATTATTAATTATCTTATTAAGCGTGATTGCAAATACCAATTCCCTTTAAACATGCATAAAAGGTGATCAAGCAATAACAATATAAAATAATATGTATCAAGCAACATAATAAATAATCAACATCATTAATAATAATAATATCAATCATAATCATAATCATATTAAAGCATAGCAAGATCCTAGGCATGATACTAACAAGATTAATAACAAACCCTAGCATGTCACTAAGCATTAAAAATCAAATCTTTAACCCTAACATGATACTAACATGAATAAATATTAGGAAGAGAATAAAAGGCATCATAACAATCATATTTGATATTAAAAATACCCTAGACATGATACATAACAATATAAACATGATATCTACATCATAATATCAATTAAAACAATTAAAGCACTTACTTGGATGCCTCGTACCTCTTTTTAATAACAAAATACACACGTTAGTAACTTCAAGGAAAATAATAATCAAAACAATTAAATTAAATAATTGAAAGAGAGATTTGGGACCAAACCCTCAGAAATTAAAACCTTTCACGTCTAGGGCGAAGGCAACTTCGAATATGGCTAGGTGTTTCTAGATCTAATGAATGCGGAATTTTGTATGAAAACCAAAGTTTAGAAAAGAAAGAATGCCAAAAGATTAAGAATTGAGAATTGATGAAAGAAAGATGATGAATAAAGAGAATTGGAGAATGTTGATGATTATTAATTGTAGATTGTAGAAAATTGATAATCGGTGATTGGAGATAATTGGTGATTGTTGATTGTCGATGAATGAAAACGGAGTTTTTGGTACGATATTTATAGAGAAAATCAGCTAAAAAAGATAATTTATCAAAACAGAGTCTGAAGATCACAGAAACAACTTGGCGTTAGCCCTGACTCATTGGCGCCAGGACCAGTGGCTAGCGCCAGGCGTCAATGGCTGGCGTCTGGCGCCAATCCTGGTTCCAGGCGCCAAGGCCTGGTGTTGGACGCCAAACCGGCTTTTAACACGTTTTCGAAACTATGATAATTTTACCGTACTGGAAGATAAAATAATATAATTTCAGTCGAAAATGCTATTTGATCTAATTAAAAATCTAAAGAATCCTAATTGAATTAAGAATGCTAAGACCTTCTAGAATGTTCTAGAAGACCAAAACCATTCCTAATTACATTAGGAATGATAAATCATATTAGGCCCTCCCCTAGATCATTGGGCCGTACTTAAAACTCAAACCGGGCCCAGTTTAGTAAATTGGCCATAAATTCCTCAATATTCATCGGAATTGGGCTTATAATATATCGTTGGAAAGGTCTTTGCAAGCCCCATCCAACTACACCATTATTGGACCCATATTATGGACCAACCAAACTGGATTGTCTGTTTTCTTAAAAATAAAGTTTTCAAAAACAGGGAGAAGAGAAAAGAAAAGAAATAAAACTTTCCGCAACACTAGACCTTTCCACACTTTCGTTTCATTCGATTATGATTCAACGTGAAAGGTACTCATCACTGGGTTTGGTTTTGGGGAGACACAAATGGGTGTCTACAGAAGCCCCCACTTTGACTGAGTTTGGAGAAACGCAAGTTTCGAAAACGAAAGGCAAAGTAGCGATAGGGACGGAGAATGATTCAGAACGTTCTGCGATCCTAAATCAATCTTGTAACGCCGATACCTGCAAAACTAGCATTAGTTAAACAGATAAAAGAGTTAAGAAACGCGTATCTTGCACCGTCGAGCACACGTCTCTGAAAGTAACCGATTGTTGTTGCTGCTTTACTGTTTTGATGACCTCCTGCAAGCTAGAGAATGTCATCCCGCTTGAAAACCGCTACGCCTGTAACTGCTTCCAAATTAGAAGATTGCTTCGCCTGAAACTATCCTCTCCGTAATGACAATATTCCACATCCTAGGGAACATCATCGAAGATTATTTCTCTTGAAACAATCCTCATTCGCATTGATAATATTCCACGTCCAAGGGAATACTATCGAATATTGCTTCTCTTGAAACAATCCTCAGTTGTTTGTGACAACTCTCCATAATCCAGGGAACGCCACCTTGCTGTTTCGATGTTCACTCGTCTCTGAACAAAGAGCTTCTTTTTGATATGATCTTCTGAATAATGTGTCCACGCGTCTCTGAACGAAGAGCTTGATAATAGGAAATCTTTGATGATATGTCCACGCGTCTCTGAACAAAAGAGCTTCAAAATAGGAAATGTCCACGCGTCTCTGAACAAAAGAGCTTCAAAATAGGAAATGTCCACGCGTCTCTGAACAAAAGAGCTTGAAAGAAATGTCCACGCGTCTCTGAACAAAAGAGCTTTGAATGAAATGTCCACGCGTCTCTGAACAAAAGAGCTTTGATGATATGCCCACGCGTCTCTGGAGCAAAAGAGCTTTTGATGGAAATGTTCACGCGTCTCTGAACAATAGAGCTTTTGAATGATATGCCCACGCGTCTCTGAGCAAAAGAGCTTCAATGAAATGTTCACGCGTCTCTGAACAATAGAGCTTCGGTGATATGCCCACGCGTCTCTGAACAAAAGAGCTTTGAATGAAATGTCCACGCGTCTCTGAACAAAAGAGCTTTGATGATATGCCCACGCGTCTCTGGAGCAAAAGAGCTTTTGATGGAAATGTTCACGCGTCTCTGAACAATAGAGCTTTTGAATGATATGCCCACGCGTCTCTGAACAATAGAGCTTCAGTGCTTGAATGTTTGTTGCGATAATGTTCTGAAGAAAAATTTCCAAAGACCAACGTTTGTTGATCTCTGAAGCTCGCCTGAACTTTATTCCGCTAAAACCAGTATGTCGGTGTTTCCGTAATGAGCCATATCTTAGGCGCTTTAAGCTAAGTGAGACGATCTTTCATCAGGTCGATCACTTATTGCAATTGTAATCAAACTGACTACTTAATCATGTCAAATTGCTTATAGGGGCTAACTGGCGCACCAAGGAACCCGAAATTGCTGTATGAAGTCGAAATCTCCTTTCTGAGAGGCTTCGAGCTCTGTTGTTGTTGAGATATTTCTGGCGCCAAGAATTGATTCTGTCGCCGAACGCTGTGATAGGGTCTTCCCTGTTCTGCTGCACCTGTATTTATTTTTTACTATAGAACTTTGCCAATCTTTTTAATCATCTTAGGGTTGACCTAAGGTTTAGCATTGCTTGACTCATCGACTTGACACGACTCAAGGTATAAACTTGACTCGATATGATTGACTGACTCGAGGTTGACTCGACTCGAAGTGTAATGACACATGTGTTAGACTCAAATCAAAATGATATGACACGACATGACTCAATGTGTACATGACTCGTGTGTGCATTGTAATGTGATCGTACGACTCGAAAAAAGCAAAAAAGCAAAAATTTTCCGTCAATTGTGGAGGGTACCGACTTTCTCCCGAAAAAGAAAGATGCGAAAAAGAATCGAAAGTGAAGTTTGAAGATGCATGTTGAATGAGCTTAGTCAAATGTTGTTTGATACTATCTCTCAAGGTTCAAGGATTAATTCATCCTAGGCTATCTCAACTGTTGACTCCATGATGAAAGTATTTGGGTAACTTAGGCACGGAGGCTAAGCACTTCATACTTCTATGTAATGACAATTATGAGTGATGAGTGATGTGACAAGGCATGCTTCATCGTTATGTTAAGATTTCATGACAAAGGGTTCCTAAGGGAAATATATTTGGTCATGTATCTGTGCAGTGTGTGATAGTGACACTAAAGTTAGGCCGCAAGAGCTAAGTGTGTGGAAAAATATATTATTGAAAAGATTCAAATGGTGGTGACTCTTAGGCTAGGTAAGCTAATAATATAGGGATCAAGCCCCCAAGTCTAGCTCTAAATGAAAAGGGATGAGCATAGGGAATTCCTTGATATGATTATGGTGTAAGTGTGTGAATGTGAATATGAATGCATGTTTATTACGGCCGCACCTCGATGTGAGGTTGCCTACGTATCTGTAAGGAATCAGGCCAAACGTAGCTCTAGCCAAACCTCGCACAAGTGTGTATACCTCAAAAAGGTCTTTTTAAGGGTTGTAACGTGGTTAGGCTAAAGGTTTAAAGAAGAAGGGGATAAAGGCTCAAGACCCTAGATAAGCCCCCAAAGGTGTGCAACCTTGCTTTTGAATATTTGTATTTTCATGCTTGAGGTTTTCTACTCTTCTTTTTTTTAGCTCTTTCTTTTGCTTTAGCATTTATTTTATTTTTAATAAGTGTGGGCAATCTCGATCATGCGGTCTATCACTCACTTGGCATTCATGTTTCTCAGGCACGGTACCGAGCACTCGATAAGAGACGCAATCTGAGACGTGTTCTTATCGAAGATATTTTCATATCAAAGACATTGGAACACTTGCCCTTTCGTACACTTTTATTTATTTATTTTTTGCTTATTTTTGCTATTGCTTTCTTTTGAATTTGCTCAAGCTTTCTTTAGAATGGCATAAGTTGCACACCATCCCATCCCAAGGTTAGATAGATGTAGGTTGAAAAAAGAAAGGTCTACCGTTAGACGAGGCTCAAAGTGGTTTATGAAGAAAGGATTTGTAAATTAGAAAGGCGAAAGGAGATATGATGTGGCTACAAGGGTGCCTCAAATCATTGGTATACCTTGTGCTTAATTCGACATGGTTTTTTTTTTTTTTTTGTGTTTTTTTTTTTTTGTATTTGATGCAATGCAATGTGATGATCATGTGCAAGGAAATAAATGCTCATTTAATTAGAAGAAAATAAAGAATCTACAAAGTTAATCTAAGGAAAGGAAAAAGGCGCCTATTCTAGACTTATTGGGGAAAGAAAAGATGAAAAAGAAATAGAAAAAAAAAGAGCCATGAAATCTTGTCGTTGCAGCTCGCCTCTTGTCTTGTGTTTCTTCCCTTATCATTACTCGCTTTTCTTGTTAACTGGAGGTATGGGAAGCTTGTTGTTATCAATCAAATACTGAATGGCCTCCTTTAGCTTCCAACAGCTCTCAGTAGTATGACCCCTACCTTGGTGGTATTTGCAGTGTTCGTCTGGATTCCAACTAGGCGATCTTTTCTTAAGTGGGGGATCTTTGGTAGGTCCAATGGGAGTAATGATTCCCTTGGAATGGAGTCGATCGAAAGCATCATCGTAGCTAATTCTAATAGGGGTAAATTCCCTTTTCGGTTGTTTTCG
Source organism: Chenopodium album (assembly GCF_948465745.1). Taxonomy (NCBI): domain Eukaryota; kingdom Viridiplantae; phylum Streptophyta; class Magnoliopsida; order Caryophyllales; family Amaranthaceae; genus Chenopodium; species Chenopodium album. The sequence goes on along the minus strand of NC_137836.1, from coordinate 379,547 downwards.
ATTATCCATGGCTAGGATCTCAGTAAGGTCGAAAGTACCAACGCTCTTACTAGAGTAGGTGTTTTTGGAAGAATAAGGATAGTCGTTCTTCTTCCTTTTACAGCCACTGTTACCATTGTTGCTAATCTTGGCCTTCTTGTCGCGTGGAGGAACATGAAGGAGATTTGAATCAATGAAATCTTGAACACGATCCTTGAGGGCGAGACACTTTTCAGTAGTGTGACCGCGACCTTTATGATATCGACAATAGGAATTTGGTTCCCAATTAGGAGAACGTTTTTCAGATGGAGGGTCTTGACTAGGACCAATGGAGTGAATGAGACCTTGATCGTGAAGACAGTCAAAGGCTTCATTGTAAGTCATTCCTATTGGTGTGTGTTCTTCAATAGTCCGTTTTGTTTGTGGCTTAGGAGCATTGAGTTCTTCATTAAACTCTTGGCGAGAATTTTGTTCGATGGCCATCACCCGATTTGCTAATCCTTCTACCACATTCAAGAGCATGGCAATGACATCTTGCAGTTTTCGAATGTCCTCTTTTAGACCTGACGAGTCTTCCTTGGTATTATCTAAGAAAAGACTTTCATCCTCCTCGATTATGGCCACTTCATCGAGAGAGTTCATATAAGCTGTCTCGATCATAGGCTCTCCTACAGGTGTGATAAGAAGTGATGGGTCAAAGGATGCTTGGTCATCTTCGATGGCTAGAATCTCGGAAGTTTCATTGTCATCGATCAGATCTTGAATAGCTTCTTTGAGTTTCCAACACTCTTCAGTGTCGTGACCCTTTCCTTGATGATATTTACAGTGCTTATTAGGGTCCCACTTAGGTGGTCTAGCTTCTGGAACCGGATCTTTGATGGGCCCTATGGGCATGACTAGTCCTTTGTGATGTAGCTTCTCGAAAGCCGTTTCATAACTTATACCAAGTGGAGTGAACACCCTTTTTGATCTTTGGATTCGTGGTTTAGAGATGTTTGTAGCATGTACCTCATTAGAGGAAGAAGAAGGATGGTCGCTCTTCTTTCCTCTCGCACTATTATCTTTCAGAAGGTCATCTTCAATGTCAATGCCTATATTATAAACAGCTTTGAAAGTATTCAAGTTGTGTTGGTACTTTAAGTGCTTTGAATACTTCCCTTGGAGATTCTTGATAAACATCCTCACAGATTCTTTTTCGGTAGGAGCCTTGACCATATTAGCAGAAGCTTCCCTCCATTTATTGAAGAAGGAAGTGAACCCTTCGTTTTCCTTTTGTTTTAACATCTCAAGTTGTCTGTGGTCTGTTTCATCTTGGATGTTGCACTTATATCTATCTATGAAAGCGTTTTTTATCGACTCCCAAGAAGAGGTTTTTTCTTTGTCGAGAGAAAAGAACCATTGTTGACAAACGGTCTCGAGAGATAGTGGGAACAGAGAGGGAAAAACCTTCTTATCGATACCCTTAATATTCATTATTGTTTCAAAAGCTCTTAGATGGAAGTAAGGGTTATCTGTTGCCTTGAATTTAGGGATGTCAGTGGCGTTGAACTTATGTGGAAGAAGTTCTTTATCCAGCGAGACCCCTTGCGAGCTTATGCCCTGAAATTTGTAGTCACTAGATAGCTTGCTCAAGCTTTCTTGCATGAGGTCCATCCGTTGTTGCTTCACGGGATCATCAACCTTGAGGGTGAGTAGCTTCAGTGTTTCAGTCATGGTAACCAATTGGTTCCTAAGCTCATTGACTTCTTCTTGAGTTGCCATTATCTTCTTAGCCTTCCTCTTCTGACGAATCGGTTTATCAAAAAGCGAGACTTGAATAAAGAGGTTGTCCTTGATTAATCGCCCTTCTCTCCTCGACCAAGTACTGTGGAAAAGGAAATTGGGGATATTTATTGTTAATTATTTGACTCAAACTTTATTCAACATGCAATGGATGGAGGAGGTGAAGAAAGATCGGAATAGAATGTGAAGAAGATTTAGGTGGAGGGATGTGAAGAATTAAGAATAGAATGTACCCCCTCAACTCAAATGACGGAAAAAAACCGACTCATGCATGAACCTAAGACATGGCCATGGTGATGTATACTCAAAGTGTGTGCTAAGACTAGTGAGTGTAGGTGACATGTTAAGACTCGTGTCATGACCATGTGGCTAGACTATGTAACTAGACTCAAGCAAAGATTAAGTTAAGACTTCACGTATATGCATTAAACTGGACAGACTGTGGTATTGTAGTCATAACTTTTTATCTACGACTCTGATTGGGATGAAACCAACTCCGAATTAAAGATAAAACTCGGGGCTACAGATCCATAGGTTGTACGACTCGTAGTTCTTCCTAGAACTCCGGCTATGACCAAAACAAGTTGACGTTTGTGCAGTATACGGGAATAAAAATCCGGGTTGACTTAAAGGAGCTTTGACTCGATTTTATGTTTATTTATTAGCTCAAATTAATTAATTAATTAATTAAACAAAGTCCTTTTGTCATTAATCAGTTTATTTAGTCTTAACACAAGTCAAACAAAAAGGTTAGGAAAAATCACATAGAGTATGCACAACAAATAATGCACAATTAGTCAAGTAGGCACAATATGATGCAATGAGTTTGCAACCTAACCATGGCTCTAGTTCTCTAAAGTTCGGGATATGGTTTAGTCAAATAGGGTCCATGGTTAATTGTCCAGATGCACCGCGTAGAAGCCTAACCGTGAAGGGTTAACGCGTGTGGATAGAACACCGCGAGTTTTTTAGAAAAAACTCGCTTCCATGGTTTGGTGAATTCAACCTCTCAGATGTACCCTTTGTTGCCAGGAGCGTTCAATCGGGTAGATAGAGCATGAATTCCCAGAAGGTTATGTCCATATGTAGAACACATATGGGTTTCAGAAAAGTGAGAAAAAATTCAATCAGGAAGCAGGATCGAGCAAACAATACGAAAAACCGGTCGAAATTAGAACGCATATTTCTGGCTCGGTATTGGGGGAAATTGGCGCCAGCAAATAGAGACTGGCGCCAACTTTTAACTGTAGCGCCTGGCGCCAATACTGGCGTCTGGCGCTACGGCTAAAAGTTTGGCGCCAAGCTCTGGCCCCTGACGCTACTTCCCACATGCCTCAGCAGCTTTCTGTGCTCAATAAAATCATCCAGTTTCGCGTGGTGTTATTTCAGTCCTAGTTGTGAAAGACATTTCTCAAATTTCCTACGTGTAAAAATCCTATGTTTTTGACTCATTACGGATGGTCTTTCCAATGAGAACCTTTTTATGCATATGACAATAATGTTAATCAAAATTACGCACATGAAATACTTAGAACTTTTCGAGTCTCATCCACTCATTCTAAATCATTGCCGAAACAAATTCAAGAATTAAAATAGAAATCCTCCCCAGTGGAGTCGCCAAAAACTGTAGGGAATAATTTCAAGCCTTAAAAATCCCACTAGCTTGAACCCCACTGTGATCATACACTAAAGTACGGTGGCGTCCAAAAGGGAAGAAGATAGAGCAAAAGAGTCGCCAACAAGTTTTTAAGGAACTTGTAAACCGTTCACGAGGTGAAGGTTACACCCCTTAACGATCCAAGAGATCGTCAACTCCATAAGGTCATGAACCAAATAAGGGTTCGGGGATGATGGTACAAATCCAACCTAAAAGAGATTGAATCTGCCCTAATAATAGGCCTCTACTTTATTCTGCTCGTATTCATGTGCGCTTTCTGATTAACATGCAATCAATAGGATTAACCCTAAACCTGTTTATCTATGTTGGTTGAATTTAATGCACAAATAAACTATTATTGGCGACCACTTGAAATTATAATCACAATTAACCCTAAACAAGATTATTAATTATCTTATTAAGCGTGATTGCAAATACCAATTCCCTTTAAACATGCATAAAAGGTGATCAAGCAATAACAATATAAAATAATATGTATCAAGCAACATAATAAATAATCAACATCGTTAATAATAATAATATCAATCATAATCATAATCATATTAAAGCATAGCAAGATCCTAGGCATGATACTAACAAGATTAATTACAAACCCTAGCATGTCACTAAGCATTAAAAATCAAATCTTTAACCCTAACATGATACTAACATGAATAAATATTAGGAAGAGAATAAAAGGCATCATAACAATCATATTTGATATTAAAAATACCCTAGACATGATACATAACAATATAAACATGATATCTACATCATAATATCAATTAAAACAATTAAAGCACTTACTTGGATGCCTCGTACCTCTTTTTAATAACAAAATACACACGTTAGTAACTTCAAGGAAAATAATAATCAAAACAATTAAATTAAATAATTGAAAGAGAGATTTGGGACCAAACCCTCAGAAATTAAAACCTTTCACGTCTAGGGCGAAGGCAACTTCGAATATGGCTAGGTGTTTCTAGATCTAATGAATGCGGAATTTTGTATGAAAACCAAAGTTTAGAAAAGAAAGAATGCCAAAAGATTAAGAATTGAGAATTGATGAAAGAAAGATGATGAATAAAGAGAATTGGAGAATGTTGATGATTATTAATTGTAGATTGTAGAAAATTGATAATCGGTGATTGGAGATAATTGGTGATTGTTGATTGTCGATGAATGAAAACGGAGTTTTTGGTACGATATTTATAGAGAAAATCAGCCAAAAAAGATAATTTATCAAAACAGAGTCTGAAGATCACAGAAACAACTTGGCGCCAGCCCTGACTCATTGGCGCCAGGACCAGTGGCTAGCGCCAGGCGTCAATGGCTGGCGTCTGGCGCCAATCCTGGTTCCAGGCGCCAAGGCCTGGTGTTGGACGCCAAACCGGCTTTTAACACGTTTTCGAAACTATGATAATTTTACCGTACTGGAAGATAAATAATATAATTTCAGTCGAAAATGCTATTTGATCTAATTAAAAATCTAAAGAATCCTAATTGAATTATGAATGCTAAGACCTTCTAGAATGTTCTAGAAGACCAAAACCATTCCTAATTACATTAGGAATGATAAATCATATTAGGCCCTCCCCTAGATCATTGGGCCGTACTTAAAACTCAAACCGGGCCCAGTTTAGTAAATTGGCCATAAATTCCTCAATATTCATCGGAATTGGGCTTATAATATATCGTTGGAAAGGTCTTTGCAAGCCCCATCCAACTACACCATTATTGGACCCATATTATGGACCAACCAAACTGGATTGGCTGTTTTCTTAAAAATAAAGTTTTCAAAAACAGGGAGAAGAGAAAAGAAAAGAAATAAAACTTTCCGCAACACTAGACCTTTCCACACTTTCGTTTCATTCGATTATGATTCAACGTGAAAGGTACTCATCACTGGGTTTGGTTTTGGGGAGACACAAATGGGTGTCTACACTAGGGTTGAGCAAAACTACCCGAAAAATCGATCTGTAACCGTTCCGAAAATTAGAGTACCCGATCCGATAACCATAACTGTTCGGGTACTCGTTCCGATAATTTGTTATCGGGTATGGTTATGGGAATCATTTTAAAATTAACGGTCACCCAATCCAATCTGATAAGCATTTTTTTTGCTTTTTTTCCCTACTTAAATCTATTAATATAAATCTAAACTTTTACTTTACTTCATAATCACTTTTATAATATCAATGATTCGTAATATTATTAATAATAAGGTCAAGATCATACGGTATTGTTTTTAATTAGTTGTAAATTATATCATAATAACTACATAATTAAGTTTAATTATCATTATTGGATATCTTATTGCGTACCCGATAACCGATCCGAAAATCCGGGTACCCGAACTTATCGATTCCGGTTATGGGTATCACTTTTAGTGATTTTGGATATCGGGTACCCGTACCGTACCCGTCCCATGCTCACCCCTAATACTAACCTCCGATTTTTATCAATTGCAATTTTGAAATATTTTATATCTCACAAATAATACACAAAGTTATAGCTAAAAAAAATCAGAGGTAATAATAATAATAATAATAATAATAATAATAATAATAATAATAATAATAATAATAATAATAATAATAATAATAATAATAATAATAATAATAATAATAATGATGATGATGACCACTAAAGTACTAGTGTGGTGAGAGTGAGAGTGAGGGATAGCTCAAGTGGTTGCAGCTTCCATAGTTCCATCCCATCCCGATTCCATGAGATATTGAGATCGATTCTCACTCCTACCCTTGTGGCTCTCTAAACGCCAAAAAAAATTAATAGTGTGGTCTACCCGTTTGGGTGATGTCTTAGATTGCGAGACCTTGTTGGGCTTGTTCTCTACGCCTTAAAATTTTAATATCCAGTTCAGTAAAAATAATTTTGTAAAATATACTTCTCTAATTTTAAATTATTTTATTTTGTCCCATTTGTCTTTTGCACTATTTTAATGCAATATATTGTGAATGATATATATCAAGTTACATACTACCTCCGCTTCTTATTACTCGCAACAAAGTACAAGATTGCGGAGGCCGAGGCAAAAGATTGAAAGCTTAATTATGGAAATATAAGGGTATATGTTTAACTATTAATCCAACCCAAAAAAAAAGGGAAAACAAATTCAACCTTAATTAAATTAAATACCCCACCACCACCCACACCACCAAGCAGCAACCCAAGCCACCCACCACCACCCCAGCATCACCGAAACCACCCACCACCACCCCAGCATCACCGAAACCACCACCACCACTACTCAGCATCACCGAAACCACCCACCACCACCACCCAGCGCTGAAATCGACGAACCTAACACCACAAGCACCACCGACGCACCCCAGCACCACCACGCCACGAACTGAGCAAAACCCAGCCGCCGCAACCCACCATACCATCCTTGAAAATCCACACAACCACGAAAACCGTAGAACCCACCACCACCACCACTAATTAAGCGAAACCACACAATCTTGAACCCACCAACAAGAAAATCATAAAACCCAACACCACCGACCCACAAACCATGAAAATTAAATACCCCACCACCACCACCACCAACCCACGATTATCCTAAAACCCACCACCAACACCAACCCAACGAAACCACTCAACCTTGAACCCACCACCAACCCACGAACCCATGACGCCGCCGCAACCACGAACTAACTTACCACAAACCCAAAAACCCTTCTCTATCATCGATTACAACATTAATTGGTCAAATTTAACCATCAAAACTCTAGATCTAGAGTTTTGATGGTTAAATTTGACAAAAAAACCTTCGAATTTGGGTTTCATAGCCAAATGAGGAAACAATAGGCAAAGGAAGAGAGAGAAAACAAAGGCGGCGATGTAGGTGGTGGTTTCCATTGAAGATGTTGGTGGTGGTGGTCGGTGGTAGTGGCGGTGGTGATGGTGGTGGTTTCCATTGAAGGTGGTGATTATGAAGGAAGAGAGAGAAAACTTATGAAAGAAGATGTTGGATGTAGATGGAGGGGAATGAATGAATTAGGAAGGATATGGTGATAAGGTGAAATTAATTAACCTTAGAGATTAAGGTAATAAGAACAAATTTATAATTTAATTAGGATGTTTATAAAAAAAAGTAAGGGTAAAATTGTCATTTTATGGTCAAAAACTTACTAAAAAAGGAAAGAAAGTAAGTTGTTGCGAGTAATGTGAACCTTCCAAAAAAGGAATTTGTTGCGAGTAATAAGAAGCGGAGGTAGTATTAAAAATTATAGAAACTTTTGTAATACCCCAAATTTTAGAAAAATGTTTTGGAAAGTTCCTAATTTTTTTTTTTTTTGAAAAGCAAAAATATTTCATTAATTAAAAGTCATACGACATCTACAATAGAGATTCGACGTTAACAAATACATAAGATATTGAATCAAATAGAATTTCCCTTCATAAAAACTACGATCGTCGAGTAGATCTTGCACTGCGGAGCATCTCCCGCTTATATCACTGAAAATTACAGCCTTGTTGGAGAGACAATCTAACGATCCTTTGTAGCCGTGAGGATGTTTTCCTTCTGATTCATCTGTCCGTATTCGAAAACTTGATAACTTTTTCACCAACGAAATAATTTCACGACAATCCATTAGATCTGCTACCATGAATTCAAAACTAAGAAATTTCTCTCTCGAAAAGAGGAGATAAACCTTGTCTTTCGAAGGAGGTCGAAAAACCCTTGTCTTTTGAAGGAGATCGGTAACCCTTTCTTTCGAGGGAGAAAAGTTCCTCCAAAAAGGAGGAAGCATTATTATAAACCTAAAAAACAATAAAGAAACAAGGATTGGGGCTTTCCACCGATTAAAATCGATGGAAGCCCCTTCAAAAATCAACAATGGAGGCTAGGGTTTTTGGAGAGAGAAAGGAGGAGAGAGAAAAGGGGTGGGTGATTTAAGTTTATTTTACAAGATTCCTAAATTATTTAATTTGGAGCCAAAATGAATTTTAAATTTTGGCACCAAATATAAGTATTTAATCATTTGAATAATTAATTATTTTCGGATTTCTAAATTAATAATATAGGTTTAATTATCTTTTAAAGGTTAGTCCATATTTTATCTTACTATCTATTTCAAGAAAAATATCTAATATACATTATGTATTTAACTAATTTTTATATTATCTAAAATATTTATTTAATTCAATTATTTTAATATGATTTTCGTTTTTATTAAAAAAAAAACTACGTACAACTATATGTAGCCTAAAGTTTGGGTGGATAGTATTTTTTTTAAGTGGCTAATTCTTGATAATCTTGGTCCTTACTTCTACCAAATCAACACTTATCTTATTTCTCTCCTCTTCTTTTCATTTAATTTCCACATAGATTAATCTAGGCTTAATTGCATTCAAATTCACTTAACCAATCAAACTTATCTTAATTCTACAATTCCTTGAACCCTATCTTTTTAACCCTTAATAACCTATAAATAGACCCTTATTCCCACTTATTCACTCACATCAAAAATCAGAAAACCCTCTTGTGAACTCTCTAACTCACGCCCTCCTTCTTCCTCTCTTTCTTGCTTGCTTGCTTAAACAAACACCGCAAATCGACCACCTTTTTCCTAGCTGCTACTCATATGTTTGCCGCCTACTACCCTCCTCCGTACAACCTTTGTCGACTCCCGTCAACTAGACACCAGTATCATCACTACTCGTAAGGTGCTACGTAGCACCCTTGATCTTTTAATCCCAACATCTTTGCATGCATTGTTTTATACTATGATAATAATGCTACGTATACATTATTACTACTACTATTAATTATATTAGTATACATATTTTTCTCCATAAGTAAAGTATGAGTTATATTACGTACTAGACTCCTACTACTAGTATGTTAGACTAATATTATTATTGTTATTATTATGATAACACTAATAATTAATCATAGAGGTTTGGTTTTATAAGTTGATGGTAGTTCATGCACAAAATAGAGTATTATTTATAGTTTTGTGTTAGTTTTGTTAACCTTATATTAATTAAGGTTATTTTAATTGTGTAGGACGAGTCCCTCGATTGTGGTTAAGTTTAGTGGACGGGGTTAAGTTTAGTGGACGTACCTTAATTGTTCTCGTGATCAAGGTACGTATAGGTGGCTAGGTCCTTGATACAACGTGTTTTGGTAAATTTTTATTTTAATGATTGTTTAAATAAATGTTGCGTATGAATATTTTAAGGAAATTTTGTCAAAAACCTCCTTTTAAAAGCATTTTTTTGTGAAAAACCTCCTTATAAATTTTTTTTTGTCAAATCATACCTTAATCAACTTTTTTTTACAAAATCATACCTTATGACGGAAAACGGGGTTTGACCCCGTTTTCAAGCGTTGACCACCAACATGTTTAACGGAAAACCACCACCAAAATTAACCCACCACCACCACCACCACCAAAGACCAGCCACAACCAAAATTTTCCCCAAATTAACCCACCACCAAAGACTAGCCACCATGCCCACCCCCACAACACCCACGCAAACACCAACCCCACCAATCGACACCAACAATAGCCGCAGAACCGACTACCGCACGCACCACCTCCAATCGCCAGCAATTCGAGCCAACCAGACCCTCGCAACTCGCCTACCCCCACCTGCCCAACCACTCCTTTCGCAGCGACAATACCCTAGACGGTGGAGATGAAGGCTGCTAGGGATTTTGGGGCTTAATTGGTGTGAATTGGGGTTGCAATTGGTGCGGTGTTGCAGCGGTGGAGATGGAGGCTTCTGGGGATTGATGTTGTTGTGCTTGCGCGGAGATAGGTGGTGCGGTGGAGCAGGTGGCGGTGATGTGGTTGCGCGGAGATAGCCACCGTGTTAGGAGGGTTCTGGTTGCGGTGGGAAGAGGAAGGAGAGTGAGGGTCGTCGACGGGGTTCTGGGGTTGGGATAGCGTCGCCGGCGGGGGGACAAGGAACCCTAGACGCTGGCAAGAGGTGGTGGTGGACTGTGGTGGTGGACTGGTGGGTTTGGGTGGTTTTCCGTTGAACACGTGGGTGGTCAACGTCTGAAAACGGGGTCAAACCCCGTTTTCTGTCTAAAGGTATGATTTTGTAAAAAAAAAATTGATTAAGGTATGATTTCACAAAAAAAAAATTTATAAGGAGGTTTTTGACAAAAAACATGCTTTTAAAAGGAGGTTTTTGACAAAATTTCCATATTTAAATTAATGGAAAAATTGCCCGGAATAATCCCACCTTTGGGTCGTCCGCCCAAAATAATCCCACCTTTGGATTATTTTAAAATAATCCGACCTTTATACCCGATCCGCTCTAAATGGTCCCAACCGATAATGTAACTTGTTATAGCAGGTTACCTAACACATGGCGGCCTGTGATTGGTCAAAAACATAAAAATAAAATAAAATTATTAAAAAATAGATTTTTTAAAAGAAAAAAATAGAAACAACCCATCACCAGCATGTTCCCTCCCGCAGCTCCGGCCACCCACCCCACAGCGAGCTGAGCCTGTTCCCCCCTTAGCTCCGGCCACCCACCCCACAGCTGAGCACCAATGCCAACGCCGGTGTCACGACATCATCACCCTCCCCCTCCCTCCTTCACGCGGCATCCCCCTACCCTCGAAAACCCCTTTCCCATCCCGATCCCAACCCCTACCCGTCCCTAAACAGGCCACAATGACCTTCCTTGTCCCCTATCCCGAACTCCTCCCTTGACGTCGATTCTGGCCACACCAACCTCTATCTTCAACCAGTTTCATTGGTTTTGGTTTGGTGTTTGAATTTTCGAAGGGGGTTTGGGTGCTTGGATGGGGGTCTTGTTCGGTTGTGGTGGTTCCAGGGTTTGTTTTGGTGGCGTCGTGGCGGTGGTTCCTGGGTTGGCTGGGTCTGTTTTCGTGGCAGTGGTGGACTGGTGGTTCTGGGTTTGGGTGGCGGCGGGGATGGCGTGGTGGCTGAAACTTTGATTTTTTTTTGTTAATTTTTTTTAATTTTGGACAAATCAAGTTGTGACACGTGTAAAGTAAATTTAATAAAAAAAAAATTACCTCTTCAACCGGTTACTAGTCACTCGGGACCATTTAGAGCGAATCGAGTAAAAAGGTCGGATTATTTAAAAATAATCCATAGGTGGGATTATTTTGGGCGGACGGCCCAAAGGTGGGATTATTCCGGGCAATTTTTCCTAAATTAATTTTTTTTATGATGAGTTAAAAATACATAACTTACGATTTAACGGTTTGATCTTTAAAAGTATTGATTGATTTAAAAAAAGTTATTTTTATAAATCAATTGGTTGAATTAATTGCAGCCTGATGAGTATTTGATAATTTAATTGTACCCCTACCCGGGACTGGTTAAGTAAGACCATGAGCTTTGTATTATCCGGTCTTTCCTCGAGTATAGTATAACTTTCTTGGGGGGTGTGCACACTTAGGTGAGGAAAATTGGTTTGAATTTATATTTTATAATTGGAAAGTTTATAAATTGGAAATTTATTGGTTTATGGATATTGCTACCCTTGAAGATTTAACTTTTGGAAAGTCTAATTTTGGGAAAGTGACTTGTGGCAAGTTTAAATTTAAATGGTTATTCGAAAGCATGTTTGCCTAATAAAAGTATTTACATGCCTTGCACTTATACGTATTTAGCGTTTTAGCTAAGCTTTTTTTTTTTTTTTTTTTTTTTTTTTTTTTTTTTTTTGCCCTGTTTACCATTACTGGTAAGCAGTCTTGATTTCAGGTTTGGAGTTGTTCGTTCGCATGCTAGAGTCGGGATGGGATCACGTAGTTAGGAGTTAAATTTTATTTTATGACTGGACAAATTTTTATTGAAGTAAATTGAAACAGTTTTATGGTTATTCATTTTATTAATAAAAGTAAGTTATTTTCCGCTGCAACTTGAGTATTTATTTAAGCCTTACGTTTTCACGTGGCGGTAATACGCCAAGTCTGTCTCTACGGTATTTGTATACGTATAAATATTGTATTTTCGCAGAGGGAGGTTTGGGGGTGTTACAACTTCATCTTTGAAAACTAAAACTCGAGTTGAACCTAACAAGATTACACATGACTATGTTTTGAAAAATTAAAAGGAAAATTGAAAACTAATAATCCCACCTTTGTCTTTTCTGCTCAAAACAATCCTACATTTTCGAATTCCCAGAATAATTCCACCTTTAACCCCTATCTTCTTGAAACAAGCCTTTTACCAGTTTATGATTTTGGTAACTTGGTTTAGAAGGTGACTTGCCACATGTCACTGACAGGGTAAAGTCGTATCCCCTAATCAAAAGTAATTACCTAAGTCCTCTAACTAAAGTAGATAGGGAAGTAGGGTCGAACTCCACAGGGAAACAAGTCTTTCTATTCCTAATTAACTAATATAATTAATCTAGATTATGAGGTAACCAATATTTATAATTGTAACACCCCAATAATTCTCTCTTAAAAACCTGTGAGAAACCTGTATATAACCTGAACAATTTCAAGAGAATTACTGGTGCGCTACCGCCACGTGTTCAAACGTTAAGGCTATCTCAGAAATTTGCAGCAGAAAACCAAACAGTTTTAAATAAACCTCAAAACAAAGGAATTAAATCAAAATAAGTATTACAAGTTGGAACCATTAAGGCCCTTATTCAAAACCCAATAAAAGTAGTAAGTGATTAAATTCAGAGTTCCAATAACTTCAAACTCAAAAGAATTAGTGTCAACTAAAAACGAATTAAAATAAATTCAAACTTTGCAAAATAAATAATATGGAAACAACCAACTCTCTACTCAAGATCCCACAACCCTGATGAATGCTGCATGTATAAGAACCTGTGGTTATTCTGCTCCCCAATATTACAAGTGTAAAAATTGGATCGTCACAGGGTCATTGAAAGGCGAAGGCTATGACCAAAGAAAGACACACACAAAAGCACGCAGTCAGCAAAGATGAGTACATACAAGCTGCGAAAACAAATTGAGAAAATACCTAACATGCTACTAACATTCAAGCACAAGCATCATTAAATATAGACTCAATTCACGACTCAATTAACAAATTTATTAAGACTTCACTAGTTAATATTAACTGACTCGTTTATTTATTTCATTGGATTTAGCAATAGACAAGGTTGTCCAACCCATGTCCCATTTGGAACATCAATAAAGAAAAACCCCATGCCTCCTTTCGGAAACATCAATAAACATCCAACGACCACGGGCGCGACTCCGTGACCGTAGTTAGTATGAGATCTCACCTAACTCCTAGTTTTAGAAAAATAATATTTGAAAGAAGAGACTCGTAGATCAGACGGCCTCGATAAAAGTACACGGCTAATACCCCATGTACCCCAACCCCTGATTGTCATTACTCTAGATGTGCACCATTCCAGAGTTTTATTGCTCATCCATCTTGCACTTTACGTGATTTACAGGTTTAGACTCAATGATGACTCTTATACATATCAATACAAACATCCCAAAAGCAATTCAATCAAACATGGCAAATTTTCAATTTAGATTCTTAATTTATTAGTGACAAACAACATTTATTAATTATTCCATTACAACCTCGGTGTATAAACACCTTGAGTGCATAAGGCAACCCAAAACCTTAACCTCGTCTTACAAGACTTGAATTTCTCCTTTACTCATCCTGTTTACATAATCCTGAACGAGTAATAATTTGATCTTTACACCAATCACATACCTTTGCCTTTAAGCGCACCTTGCATAAATAAAGCACAAATAATACTTGCATTATAAACTAGTGCACATCATTTGAAATTCACAATGTATAACCAAACAATTTAACCCAGTCAATCCTATACATGATACTAAGTTCTCGATCCGTCCTTAAACATGCACCTACAAGCAAGGTTTCGTATCTTGTACGTACCTTGTGTAAACAATCCGGTTGGCCACTTTAAAACTAGAAGTCGCCTTCTACAAAGTCCTCTCCTAAACCAAACAATTAGGAATAAATCAATACCAAAGCAATTACAATTACAGCAATACTAAACTACTTTAAAACCTCTTAAATTACCAAAACAAAGTCTTTAGATTGTCCCCAAAAATCAAAGTTAGTAATATAACATCCCAACTTTAAGTTTACATGTTAGAATTATGAAAATATAGTGTTTTATATCAAATTACAGCAACTTTAAAGTAGGTAATTAAATCTGGAATTTTGTTTTAAATATATAAAATAACCCCATAAGCATAATTACTTGAAATAGTCATTATATAGCAAGTTAGTGTGTTAAAAACCCAAGAATATATCAATTCAATGCAATTAGAGGCTTCAAAATAAAAGGTATAAAATCTGAAAATTATTTTTAAAGTTAGAATATCAAGTTCAAAGCTTTTTTAATCACAAAATACTCACAATAATTATTTTATAGGTTTAGAAGCATAAAAACATGAAATTAACACTACTTGTTCATAAAAATTGAAACTTTAATAAATATGAAAATTAATATACAACCAAAATAATCATACTTTGACATACTTTGAACATAGAATAATTAAGTAATTTGTTTAGTACGTTATTAAGCCTTAAAACATGAAAAATCAACACTTTAAACCCTAAATTCATACATACCCAAATCTGAAAATTAATATAATAATTTAAACATGTTAAAACCCATAAATTTATAATCTTTTGTAATTTATACATACTATTAAAGCCTAATAACAATAATTTTATAATTATAATCAAATAAAAATTGAATCTTTAAATCAAAATAACAAGAATAAAGGAAGAGAAATAGGGGGAAGGAGAAGGGAGGAAGGCGAACTGCAGGGAGGGAGGTCGGTTGCTGGGCGGCGCGGCGGTCAGGGGGGCGGCGGCTGCTGGGCGGCGCGGCGGTGCTGGGCAGCGGTGCAAGGGTTTGTGTGTTTTTTTTTCTTTTCTTTTCTTGCTGAATGTCGTGAAGAGGGAGGATGAAGAGAGTGAGGGTTTTCCTTTTTTTTTTTTTCTTTAATCCCACGTGAAAGAGGAGTAGAGGAGTTAAGGTGGGTTTTTTTTTTTTATAAAAGTTTGGCCTAAATTCCTAACCCAAGTAGAATTAGGAGTAGGAACTTGCAGAACTTGCAACTTGGGCTTGAATAAGAGGAATTAAGTGTTTGGGCTAATCACAACTTAGTAGTTTTAGTTTGAAAATAATTAAAATCTTAATACTTTACCTCAAATAAAATTCATACTTATAAAATAAGAAAAATATAAAAGTATTTGTAAAATAAATACTAAATAAATACATTATTATTAAATTGAAAATATGGGGGATTACAATAATTGAATAATAAACTAAACTACGGAGATCAAGAATAAGGAGAAAATAATATATAAAAGGATCTAGGGCATAGGTTCACCAATAAATAATATTTCAGGGTAGAATATAATAATCATTCATCAATGCATACATCAATCAGATTATAAAGGGCTTTCGCTACGTATTATAATCACACAATTAATTTACCGGTATTAAATCTCATCTTTCGAATCTCGACTTAACCATTTATAAATTAACCTGCCTAATGAAACT
Source organism: Chenopodium album (assembly GCF_948465745.1). Lineage (NCBI taxonomy): Eukaryota > Viridiplantae > Streptophyta > Magnoliopsida > Caryophyllales > Amaranthaceae > Chenopodium > Chenopodium album. The sequence goes on along the minus strand of NC_137836.1, from coordinate 363,601 downwards.
AGACCTAAACATCAATTCTCATCTGTCGAATCTCGAATCAATATTGTCAAACTCATGCATAAAAGATCAGGCCTAATCTAGTCACAGAGCATTAAATCAATCAATAGGAAATTAATCTAGCATTGATAATTAACAACAATAAATTACCCCTTCATATTATTTATGGATCCCCATAAACCCTAGAAAGAAAACTACTCACGCATAATAAAAACTAAACTAATCAAAGCAATAAAGAAAGACATGAAAGGAAGAAAATAAGCAACTAAGATTAAGAGAAGAGAAATAGTTACCAAACAAATCTGGAATTAATGAAAAGATTAAGAACAAAAGTATAAGAGAGAGAAAATCTAAGAAAACAATTAAGAGAGTAAAGAAAAGAGTCGAGAGAGAGAGAGAGAGAGAAAGAGATCCTAAAATCGTATTACGGAAGAGTATTTATACTCCGTACAAATCTTAAACTAAAACAAACTAAAACGAAGAAATTAATCCCTAATATTTACACGCGCCCGATCGGGCGCGCCTTTTGATCTTCAGTACGCTTCTCGCTCCCGGCCGGGCGCGTCACCGAGCGCCGACCTTTGCTTCTCTCGCCCGGCCGGGAGCCAGCCTTTTTGGCCGGGCGTCTCTCTTGGGCCACTAATTGGACTACGATTGGGCTCTAATTCTTTGGGCCAATCTGGGTTTCCTCTTCAGGTCTTGAATACTCGGTCCAAATGCCCCGGTATCACTTATACCGAGCCTTTAATCACCAGTTCGATGGCTCTAACCGACCCTAGGCTATAAAATCTGGTCGTGCTTCCCCAATGCTCGTGATTGCTCCAAAATATCTCGGGAAAATACTCTAAAAGTGTAAATCCCTGCAAAAGTCAACCAAATCTACGAAAACACTAGAAAACACCAATTAGTAATAAAAGTGGCTCTAAAGAGCCAAAAACACTACCAACTATGACCAAAGGACGGGGGTAAAATACTATATAAAATAGACACATCAGTCACCTTCTAAATAGTCCAAGTTTAATTATTTACTTTAAAAAAATAAAAATAATTTTCCCAACCCACCTCCCCACCATCGCACCAACCACCACCTCCCTTTTCCGGTTGCACCGCATCACCACCCTCATTGTTGCAATGGTCGAATTTTGTGAAGATGGTCGAATTTCGCCACCTAGTCCCAATTCGGTTTGAGTTTCGATTTTTAGGTGCGGGTTTAGGTGGGTTCAGGTGAGGGTAAAGGTGAGGGGGGGGGGAGCCAAAGGGGTTCAGAACTGTCGACGGTTTATTAGGCAAGGGGAGATCAGGGGGTTTCGACGGGTTCTAGGCTATCTGTAACACCCCTAAATCTCCCTCTATGTAAATATTATATTTATACGTTTACAAATACCGTAGAGATCGACTTGGGCGTATTAACGCCACGTGAAAACGTAAGGCTTATTTAATTACTCAAATTGCAGCGGAAAAATAACAACTTTTCTTAATAAAAATATGAATAACCATAATAAATGTTTCAAAATAATCTAATAAAAAAACTCGTCCACACATAAATAAAATTAACTCCTAACTATGTGATCCTAATCCTGCCTCTAGTATGCGCACGAACAACTCCACACCTGAAATCAAGACTGCTTACCAAAAATGGTAAACAGGGCGAACCAAAACAAAAAGGAAAACATATTAACAAAACGCTAAGTACGTATAAGTGCAAGGCATGTAAATACTTTTATTAGACAAACATGCTTTCAAATAACCATTTAAATTTAAACTTGCTACAAGTCACTTTTCCAAAATTAGACTTTCCAAAAGTTAAATCTTCAAGGGTAGTAATATCCATAAACCAATAAATTTCCAATGTATAAACTTTCCAAATTTAAGACATAACTCAAAACCAATTTTCCTCACCTAAGTGTGCACACCTCCAAGCAAGTTAAACTATACTCGAGGAAAGACCGGATCATACAAAGCTTATGGTCTAACTTAACCGGTCCCGGGTAGAGGGATAATTAAAATATTAAATACTCAGGCTCATAATGAGCTGCAAATTTTAAATTAACTCAATCAAGTGATTTATAAATATATAAAACAAATTTTATTAAATCAACCAACACTTTTCTAGATCAAACTTTTAAATTGTATATTTAAATTCATCATCATTAAATATTCATATGCAACATTTATTCAAACAACATTAAAACAAACATTTACCCCAAACATGCATTCAAAAATTATATCAAGAACCTAGCCACCTATACGTACCTTGGTCACGCGAAAATAAAAGTACGACCATTAAACTTGACCACGATCGAGGGACTCCTCCTACACAAATAACATAACCTTAATTAATATAAGGTTGACAAAACTAACACAAAAATATAAATAATACTCTATTTGTGCATGGACTACCTAAATATTAACCTTTATAAGATCAAGTCTTGTTAACAAGTTATTTTAGTATCAAAATAACAATCTTAGTATCTTAATAGTATTGTTTGTACCATAAATGGGTATTAGAAAACATAATAATAATACTAATAACAACAATAATAAGGAAATAAGAAGAGTAGTATGTATATATATTGGCAAAGGGTAAGGAGGGAAGTTGCGTATTGCACCTTACTGGCAGCAGGTGGCGTCAAGCAAAGAAGGAAGTGGCAGGTTGTTTTCGGCGACAGTAAGGTGGCGGCTAGGGTGGTGGCAATACTTGGTTGCGGTGTTTAATCAAACAAGAATGAAATAGAAGAGGGCGTGAAATTGAGAGTAGAGTAAAGAGTTTTCTGATTTTTGGTGTGAGGAATTTGTGAAGGGTTGAGGGTCTATTTATAGTGTTTAAGGGTCGGGTGGAAAAGAGTTTAAGAAGGTATAAGATTAAACTAGATAAGTTTGGTTAGTAAGATGAATTTGAATGTCATTTAGCCTAGGTTAATTTATGTGAAAAAGAAACTAATGAAAGATAAAAGAGGAAAAAGTAAGATAGGTGTTAATTGGTTAGGGAAATAAGATAGGAAGTAAGATAGATTAAGAGATTTAACACTTAAGATTGAAGATAAAACCATCTTCAAATCTCACGACCAACTTCATCTTTTTTTTATTATTATTAAATTATTCTTAAATAAATAAAATAATTGGATTTGATAATTAAATCAAGTTAAAAGATATAGATAATATCAAACTAAGAGTAGTTGTAATTCATGAGATAATAATTAACCTAAGGTTGTTAATTATTATTAAGATAAAATCCGGAAAACAAAATAATAAATTTAAAAACGGCGTACAACGTTAATAAAGTATGGACCGACCAAGATCATAATTTAAAAATATTTAATTATTTTAAATAATTAAAGAAATTACTAATTAAGAAAATATTTCCAAAAATTAGGGGTATTACAGTCTACCCCCCTTAAAAGAAGTTTCATACCGAAACTAAAAATTATTTAATAACTCGAATGAATACTCCAAATTATCTTAAATTAGTTAAAATTTAGTAAGTTCATGCACAACCTAAAGACTCAACTCAAAAGACTCGTAAAAGAAAAGCGCGAAACTCTATTGTATTCTATTCCCCTTAAAAGGGAGTTACGTCACCATAACTTAACCACTCACCATAAAAAGTTTAGGGTACTTGTAGACACCCAAATGTGTCTCCCCAAAACCAAACCTAGTGATGAATATCTTTCATGTCATTTGATTATCAAACGAAGTGAAAATGTGAAAAGTCTAGTGATGTGGATGTTTTTTGTTAAATATCTCTCTTTCCGTTTTCAAAAATGTTTCTTTTCTTCACTCTATTTTTGAAAAATAACAAGTGCAATTTATTCTGGTCTATGATAAGGGTCCAATAATAGTGCAGTTGGATTGGGCTCGAAAAGAGCTTTCCAACGATATATTATAAGCCCTATTCCGAGGAATAATGAGAAAATTATGGATTAGATTGCCCAATGATTTTACATGAGGCCCAATGATCTAGAGGAGGGCCTATTAATTATTAATCCTAAAGTTATTAGGATTGATTTTAAGTTATTAGGATTGATTTTAATCTTCTAGAAATATTTAGAAGGTTCTTTTTAATTCTAGGAAATTTTGATTTTTGCAACCTATCAAACACATCAAATTGAATTTTGCTACCTATCAAAACTTTTATTTTATTTTGCTACCTAACATATGCCCCTTTTTAAAATTTTTCTACCACTGAACGGAATCCATTAAGTGGGTCCATAACGACACGTGTCGTGTTATTATTGGCAAAAAAAAATTAAATAAAAAAATTTAAAAAAAAATAAAAAAAAAACCTAAACTACCCAGCCACCATCCCCGCGCCACCACCTCCTTCCCCCCAACTCACCGCACCCCTCCCCGAAACCACCACCCGCGTCGCACCACCAGCCCCAACCCACCTGAACCCTCCCCCTCCCTTTCCCGCAACCGCGTCGCCCCCAAAAACCACCTAAACTAAAACCCTAGATCCCACCACGGCCACGAATCTGGCCACAAATGGCCGAAATCGGCTGGTTTTGGGGCTCAGTGGCCTTAACCGGCCGATTTTGGCCTTTTAAGGCCAGATTCTTGGCCGTTTTTGGGGACGAGGGTTTTGGGTTTAGCGGTTTTGGGGGCGACGCGGTTGCGGGAAAGGGAGGGGGAGGGTTCAGGTGGGTTGGGGCTGGTGGTGCGACGCGGGTGGTGGTTTCGGCGAGGGGTGCGGTGAGTTGGGGGGAAGGGGGTGGTGGCGCGGGGGTGGTGGCTGGTATACGTAGTTTAGGTTTTTCTTTTTATTTTTATTTTAAAATTTTTTATTTATTTATTTTTTTAATTTTTTTGGCCAATAATAACACGACACGTGTCGTTATGGACCCACTTAACGGATTCCGTTCAGTGGTAGCAAAATTTTAAAAAAGGGCATATGTTAGGTAGCAAAATTCAATAAAAGTTTTGATAGGTAGCAAAATTCAATTTGATGTGTTTGATAGGTAGCAAAAATCAAAATTTTAATTCTAATAAGATTAGGATTGATAATTATATTTTATAGAGTTTTATTTTGAATAAAATATGTGATTTGTCACAAACATGGTTTTAAACGCGGAATTAGCTGCTTAATCGTATTAAGAAGATGATTCCGCGTACAAAGCGCGTTTTAAATTTGACTTAGCGCAAGACGACAAAGCTGTCGCCTGGCGCTGACAGCTGTAGTCTGGCGCTGCTCCTGTCGTCTGGCGCTAACTCCTGTCATTAGCGACAAGAGGTATTTTATTCCGAATAGGACTTGATTTGTTTTTGGACTATTTTTTCTATAAATAGGGGTCGTATCTCCCCGTTTTTCAGCATTCACAATCATCTAATTCTATTCTTTCTCTCTCTAAAAGCTAGAAGCTTTCTCTCTCTCTATTTATTTTCTAAACATTCCCTCTCATAAAATTCCTCATACACTAGCTCTAGACACACCTAACCAAGTTCAAAGTTGTCTTCGCCCTTGACGTGAAAGGTTTAATATTTCTGAGGGTTTGGTCCCAAATCTCTATTTCAATTATTTAAATTAATTACTTGATATTATATTTTCCTTGAAGTTACTAACGTGTGTATTTTGTTATTAGAAAGAGATACGAAGCATCCAAGTAAGTGATTTAATTACTTTAATTATTGATCTTTTATTATGGATATCATGCTTAGATTATTTTGTTGATTCCTAGTATCATGTTAGGATGTTTAATTGCTTCCTAGTATCATGTTTAGGGTTAACTAAGATTTCTAATATTATGTATGTTTACGATGCTTCCTGTTTCTTTCCTAATATCATATTAGTATCATGTTAAGGCTAAAGATTTGATCTTTAATGTTTAGTGACATGCTAGGATTTGTTATTAATCTTGTTAGTATCATGCCTAGGATATTGCTATTATTATGCTTTATTATTACGATTGTTATTTATATCATGTTGCTTGATATATATTATTATTGTTATTGCTTGATCACACCTTTTATGCATGTTTAAAGGGACTTGTACTTGTGATCACACTTGATAAGATAATTAATAATCCTGTTTAGGTTAATATGATTATAACTCAAGTGATCACCAATAATAGTTTTGTTTGTGCATTAATATTCAACCAACATAGTTTAAACAGGTTTAGGGTTAACCTATTGATTGCATGTTAGTCAGAAAGCGCACAAGAATAAGAGAAGAATAAAGTAGAGGCCTATTTTTAGGGCAAGTTCAATCTCTTTTAGGTTGGATTTGTACCTTCATCCCCGAACTTCCAGTCATGGTTCCAGACCTATTGGAGTTAACGATCTCCTGAATCGTTAAGGGGTGTAACCTTCATCCTGTGAACGGTTTACAAGTTCCTAAAACTTGTTGGCGACTTTTACTCTGGCTTCCTTTCTTTTGGACGCCACCATGCTTAAGTGTATGATCACAGTGGGGCTAAAGTGTGGGATGCTTGAAGTATTCCCTATAGTACATTTTACGCATTTCTGCCTCAGCCTCCCAAGTTGCTTCCTCAACCTTATGGTTTGACCATGGAACCTTGACAATCTTCACATCCTTGTTTCCGGTGCTTCTAACTTTACTATCTAAAATTTTCACCGGTCTTTCTTCATAGGTCAAACTCTCATCTAGCTCAATTGTCTCTGGTTCTAGCATATGTGCATCATCAGGAACATATTTGCGAATCTGACGCACGTGAAAGACATTTTGCACCCTTTCCAACTCGTTGGGTAAGTCCAACTTATATGCTACTTTCCCAACTTTCTGAAGAATCTCGTATGGCCTAATGTACTTTGGGCTCAACTTCCCTCTTTTCCCAAATCTCATTACCCCCTTCATAGGAGATATCTTTAGCAACACCTTCTCTCCTACTTGGAACTCTACATCTCTGCGCTTCTCATCAACATAAATTTCCTGGATCAACTTCACTTGCTTAACAATTTCCTCGATCATTTCAAGCCCAAGTACAATGGTCTCACTTATGTCACTCCAACAAACTGGGCTTCTACATTTTCTTCCATATAATGCCTCAAATGGGGCCATTCCAATACTTTCATGATGACTATTATTATATGAAAACTCCATCAAGTCTAAGTGATCTTCCCATGAACCTTGATACTCCAGTACACACACTCTCAACATGTCCTCCAAGGTCTGTATGGTCCTTTCAGTCTGTCCATGAGTTGCAGGGTGAAAAGCTGTACTAATCAATAACTTAGTTCCCATGGCCTTTTGTAAACTTTGCCAGAAGTTAGATAGGAACCTCGAATCACGATCTGAAATGATATCTGTAGGCACTTCGTGATACTTCACCAGAAAATTCACATATGCCCTTCCCAGCTGATCCATAGACCAAGTATTTTTCATAGTTATAAAAGTTGCAGACTTAGTCAATCAATCCACAATGACCCAAATAGTGTCATTCCCTGCCTGGTCCTTGGTAATGCTCCCACGAAATCCATGGCAATCGGATCCCACTTCCACCTTGGTACCTCCAAAGTTTGAACCATTCCTTGTGGCCTTCGATGCTCAATCTTCACCTTCTGGCATGTTAAGAATTTTTCCACAAACTCAGCTACTTCTCTCTTCATGTTTGGCCACCAAAATACCCTCTTCATATCCTTATACAACTTATCCCCTCCAAAATGCATTGAATAAGGAGAACTATGGGCTTTTTCCATCAGTCTATGCTTGATGTCCCCACGATGTTGTGGAACACACAATCTCCCTTTGAAGCGAATACTTCCCTCATATGCAATAGTAAAGTCCAAAACCTGCCCTTCCTCAATCTTCTCCTTTATTGCCTTTAACTTCGAGTCCCCCAACTGACTTTCTCTAATCTCATCAAAAATAGAAGGTTTCACTGTCAAGGCATTCAACATCTTACTGACCTCTCCGTGCTCCACCACTTTTAAATTCATCTTCTGAAATTCCACACACAGCTGTGAAGGATTTATGTCTTCATCGTGTACAATTACTAGATACATAAATGGATCAAATTATGAAGATAATTAAGTTTGGACATTTGGGTCGTCGTTTTATCATAGATAGAGGTACTAACAATCTTTAGGCTAGTAAAATAGCCCAAAGCCTAATTTCACGGATCCTATAAGGTCACACAAAGGGCCTAGATTGAGCATGAGAGGACGAGGCCCATGATGGGCCTCATCCTCGAGTATGGCCAGCCATATAGAGTAGGATAGGAGAGTTTCGGGCTTCCTAACCCTAGTCTAATTACAATGTGATTATAAATAGACTATGTGCCTAGGGTTTGCATGACAGTTGAATTCAGTTGATCAGTAAGATCAAAACCCGAATTAGCAAACACGAGACCTTGCCCTCTAAAACACTCCTCTCTCTCACGGCACTCTCTCTCATCCTCGACGCCGGTTGTGGTAGTGATCGTGGTTCTCCTCAATCACTCGACCAATCTAGTATTGGTGGACGACTCGTTCGTAGCTTGTGGACTAAGTAGAGGAGCAACGCTTGGGGCTCTATTCTCTCCTTGATTTGTCAATCAATTGCTACGTGGAATTCACTCTTCAAAGGTATGATTATGTGTCTTGTGTGTTATGCATGTGATCTTGGGATTAGGTACTTGATTGAATATGATTCATGATTTTCCGCTGCGTAGTACCTATAAACTCCTACAGTGGTATCAGTTAGCCTCTTGCATGAACGCGCTTGATCACATTAATACGATTAATTTGAAGTCCATGTTAATTTTATAATCAATAAAGAGGGAGAAATTAATTTAATTATGGTTCAATTGTTATATTTAATGTGATTAAACTTTTGGAATTGATAAAATGTGATTTAATTATGCTCAAAATAGCCATGAAGAAGACCGAATTAAGCCTTAGATCACTCGAAATTTTCGAACTCTTGCATGATTTTTGTGCTTGATTTTGATTTTAATTGGATTTTTTTATGTTTCTTAATTTTAATCGAATTAATTTATGCATAAAAACGTTTTGTGTATGATCATCGATTTAATTTTAAGAGTTAGAATTAAATTGGGATTAATTTTATGATGTACCCTAATTTTAAAGTTGAATGTTGATTTACGAAAATTTTAGAAAATAACACCACAAAAAAACACAAATTTTGATTATAACACCACAAAATTTAAAATTTTGATTATAACACCACCAAAAAATTTGATTTCACCACTACTTTCTAATGTCATCCAAAAAACCGTTAGTGAGCCCCACAAAGTACACGTGTCAGATGTATATTGGATTAAAAAAAAAGGAAAAATTAAATAAATTAAAAAAAAATGAAAAACCCTAAAATCCAAACCCAGCCACCGTACTGACCATCGGCGTCGGTTTCTATTGATCACTGCCGCTGCTGGTTCGCGCAGTCAACCACCCTCGACCCCCGACCACCTGAACGACGCACCACCCTAACCGTTAAACGCCGTACCCATCTTGGCCTCACCCCCAACTCCGATTTAATTCGAAATCTGGAAACGGGTTAGGGTTCAGGTGAGGGCGGTTTTTAGTTGGTGCGGGTTGGGGTTTCGACGACGGTTTTGGGTAAGAGAGAGGATAATCGGCGACGATGATGGTGTGGGAGAGGATTTCGGCGACGTGGGTGGTTTTTGGGTTGTGTGGGAGTTGATTTCGTCGAAGCTATTGGTTTTTGGGTTGGTGCGTGATGTGTCTATTTTATATTGTATTTTACCCCTGTCCCTTGGTCATAATTAGTAGTGTTTTTAGCTCTTTAGAGCCACTTTTATTACTAATTGACGTTTTCTAGTGTTTTCGTAGATTTGGTTGACTTTTGCAGGGATTTATGCTTTTGGAGTATTTTCCCGAGATATTTTGGAGCAATCACGAACATTGGAGAAGCACGACCAGATTTTATAGCCCAGGGCCGGTAGAGCCATCGAACCGGCGATTGGGCTTGGTATGTAAGATACCGGGGCATTTGGGCCGAGTATTCAAGACCCGAAGAGGAAACCCAAATTGGCCCGAAGAATTGGAGCCCAATCGTAGTCCAAATAGTGGCCCAAGAGAGTTGCCCGGCCAAAAAGGCCGGCGCCCGGAGGCGCGCCCGGCCAGGCGGGAGAAGCTAAGGTTGGCGCCCGGTGACGCGCCCGGCCGGGCGCGAGATTAGTATTAGGGAGCAAAAAGGCGCGCCCGATCGGGCGGTGCCTCGCCCGATCGGGCGCGTGTTATTGTTAGGAGACGATTAACGTCGTTTAAGTTTGTTTTAGTTTAGGATTCTTACGGAGTATAAATACTTCTCCGTAAAACGAATTTAGTAACTTCTTTACCTTCTTTTTACTCTTTCTTAATTTTTCTGAGACTTTCTCTCTCTAACTCTTTTCTCTCTCCTCTTAAACTCTTGGTATTATTTTCTCTCTATATAACTCTTGGTTTAATTTCAATAATTTATTCTCTTTCTTTGATCATGTCTCCTGTAATTGTCTTGATTAGTTTAGTTTTAATTATGTGTGAGTAGTTTTATTTCTAGGGTTTATGGGGATCCATAAATAATACGAAGGGGTGATTTATTGTTGTTGATTGTCAATGCTAGATTAATTTCCTATTGATTGATTTAATGCTATGTGACTAGATTAGGCCTGATCTTTTATGCATGAGTTTGACAATATTGATTCAAGATTCGACAGATGAGAATTGATGTTTAGTTATAGTTTCAATAGGCAGATTAATTTATAAATGGTTAAGTCGAGATTCGAGAGATGAGATTTAATACCGGTAAATTAATTGTGTGATTGTAATACGTAGCGAAAGCCCTTTACAATCTGGTTAATTGATGCATTGATGATTGACTATTATTGATTATTGGTATTGCATGATAATTTCTTATTGAATTGTTTTAACGCTTTACAATTACGGCTTGTAAAAGTATAGCAATATTGAATTGATGAATCGAGCAGATGTTAATTTGATATTAAAGGCTATTTTCAATAAGAACTTAGATCTAGTAAATTGCGAGAGCCTGTTAGATCTATGTTGATTAATAAATTGCGAGAGCCTGTTAATCATGTTATTCATGCAATGTTAATGATTGATTATTATGTTTTACCCTGGAGTATTATTTATTGGTGAACCTATGCCCTAGATCCTTTTATATATTGTTTTCTCCTTATTCTCAATCTTAGTAGTTTAGTTTCTTATTCAAATATAAATATTGGTTACTTCATAATCTAGATTATTTTAGTTAATTAGGAATAGAAAGACTTGTTTCCCTGTGGAGATCGACCCTACTTCCCTATCTACATTAGTTATAGGATTTAGGTATTACTTTTGATTAGGGGATACGACTTTACCCTGTCAAAATTTGGCGCCGTTGCCGGGGATTAGTTAATCATAATTTGATGTTTGATTGCCTTGAAATCTTAACATGAGTTAGAGGATTTAGGTATTACTTTTGATTAGGGGATACAACTTTACCCTGTCAGTGCGGGTGAGAATTTCAGCGACGTGGGTGGTTTTCGGGGAGGGGGAAGGCAAAATACGGCAGCGTGGGTGGTTTCGCCAGTTTTGGTGGAGGCAAATGGGTGCCGGCGACCTGGGTTACGGTGTTGGCGGCTAAGGTAAGGTGGCGCTGGTGGTGGAGCTAGCTAGGTTAGGGATTTTCTTTTTTTTTTTTTTAATTTTTTTTTCTTTTAATTAATTCAATTTTTTAAACCTATAGATTATTGACACGTGTCTAATTATGGCCCCACTAACGGATTTCATCCAAGAATTCGTTAAGTGGTGGTGAAATCAAATTTGTGAGTTATTTTTGTGGTGTTATAAGCAAAATTTTTAATTTTGTGGTGTTATAATCAAAATTTGTGTTTTTTTGTGGTGTTATTTTCTAAAATTTCCTTGATTTAATTTTAATTTTTGACTGATTTGATTTAATTTTTATAAAAGTTATTTTAATTAAATTTAAAACAAAAAAATAATAATTAGTTTTAAGGCCGGCAGCCGCGGCTTGGTGGCGCAGCCACGCGCGGCTGCCGACCTGGTGGCAGTCCAAGAGGGAGGGGAAGGGGAGGGCGACGGTCCAAGGTGGCTGGGGCAGCAGCTGTGCAACAGTTGCACGCTGCTGCCGTGGATGCAAATGCTACAGGGTGCTGCTGCCTTGCGGCTAGCCACAGTGGCTAGCTTTGGCTAGCCAACCAAGTTGGCCAACACCATGCAGTCACAGTTTTTCAAAAAAAAAAAAAAAAAAAAAAAACTGTTTTTTGAAAAATTATTTCAAGGTAATTACAAAATTATTTTGGGATAAAATCGGTTTTGTTTTGGATAAATTTTTTTGTTTTAGGATAAAATCAAATATTTAAAAGTTGTTATATTTGATATTATCCATATTTAAAGTTGTTAAATTGGTAATTATCCAAAATTAAAGTGGTTAATTTTGGATAAGATTGATTAGGATATTTTGAGCATATTCCAAAAGGATAATTGATTTAAATAATGTGATTATCCCATAATTAGATTAGGATATAATTGATTTTAAAATTATTTTATTGGCTAATAAATAGGATAGGATCTCCTAAATTTGTTAGGATAATCATGGAAGATTAAATATGATTTATCTTTCTAGATTAAAATAAGATTTGATTCTATCTCATGCCTAAATTAAAATATATGATATTTTATAATTGATCATGAATAATATATAATATTATCTAATTATGTTAAAATATATGATATTTTAGGAAATACGTTGCCTTAACTATGAACATTCGATGTTGTAGTTTAGACAAGCATGTTGAGTGATTTATTATATGACATTTTATATAATATATGATATTATGTTGCTGTATATAGACTAGTGTGGCTATAGATTCTAAAATACGATCTGCGCATCGTGATGTATTTTTGTAATCTAAATACGGCCTGCGAACCGTTAAGAATTTTTGTAAATTTTATTTAAAGTAAATAGGTTAGTTATTTAAATAGTGTTAGTCCAAAGAAGCCCGTGAAGTGAAGGCCCAAAGGAGCAAGGTGGATGGAGATCCATGATGATTCAAGTGGGAGCTTTTCATTTCTAGTTTTCTTAGGACTAAGGAGCCATACTATGTCATGTTTTATTGCATTAGTAGATTATGCATGTTAGATTTTATTTATGTTGATTGATGATGTGCTAGAGTTCACTAAATAATCACAACATAAATGAATCTAGGTCCCAATAATATTGAGATTGCTTTTCCAATTAGATACCCAACAATCTTTGAATAGTGAGTGATAGGTCGGCCTCCGCAGAGTGTCACTTGTTATTTTAGGTATTGTGGGGTGGATAACGTTCTACATATTTAATTGATTATGCTCAACAAGGTTACCTAAAGCGTTTAGAACCTTGAAGCAAAGAGTAATAATTAAACATGTGATGGTTAATTATTCAACTAAGAGTTACAAGAGTTGTAATCAGTAAAGAGTTTACTCACCTTGAAAGTGTAATACTTGATGGTAGGGCCTCATTCCGGTCAACTATTACACAAATAAAGGATCTTGGAATCACTTAAAATTCAATTGGGATCAATTAATATTGAATAAAATGCTTTAAAGTTACCTAATTAATTCGTATATGATACTTTAATGTTAAATTAAACATAATTATTAAACTTTGCCTTATTTTGACTTAGATGGGTAACCATAATCACAATGACAACAACATTTACAATCTTCGACCATTCCTTGAGAAGGATAGGTTGACAGGAGAAAACTTTTCCACTTGGGAAAGAATGCTAAAGCTCGTTATGAAATCTGAAGGTAGAGAGGATGTCATTGACATTCCATTGCTACGGCGAAGTTAAGAATCACAAGGAAGCTCATGATAGAGTTGTTTCTATCACTTGCTTGATGATTGTTACCATGGAACCTAGTCTTCAAAAGCGTTTTGAGGACCAGGATGCGTACACAATCATGCAAGAACTCAAAGCTTTGTTTAAGAAACAAGCTAAGCTAGAGTTGAAAGGTACAAGCTCCATCGTGAGAATCTAGATTGTAGGATGGAGAAGGGTGCCACAGTTCATGATCATGTTTTAAAAATGATCGGCCTTATTCAAAATATGGAGAAACTGGGGCACCCATACAGTGATGAGATGGCCACTGACATCATTCTCCACTCACTTCCAGAAAGTTTTAACCAGTTTATCATGAATTTTAACATGACTGTGACTGCAAAGACTATGAATCAATTGCACACAATGCTGGTTAGTGCTGAAAAGCAAATCCCTAAGGAACCTAAGAAAGAGGTTTTCATGGTTCAAAAGGGAAAGGGGTTCAAGAAGAAGGGGCAAAAGGCTAGTGCCAAGAGCAAGGGCAAGCAAGTTGCAAAGGCTCCTGATAAGCCTAAGGCAAATCCAAAACCCAAGGCTGCAAGTGAAAGTGAATGCTTTTACTGCAAGAAGGGGCATTGGAAATGCAATTGCCAGAAATACCTTGACTTCCTCGAGAAGAATGGAGCATCAACCTCAGGTATTATGTCACAAACATTTTAATTTTCACTTAGGTACTTTTGTGTTACCAAGGTTAAAAAAACGCGCATTGATGACGTACTATTGAATTATCACAATCCAAACTCTCAGAAGTTGAGTTTGAAAAAATTAGGAGGAGGAGCTTCCCACACCACCAAGTTACAATTGGATGGAGGTAGACATGTCAATTCGGGTTAACTTGTCGGGTTCGGGTCAACAGGTCGGGATGGGTCATTTGGTTCGAATGGTTGGATCATTACAAATTAAATTATGATAAATGGGTCAAATCGGGTCTATTTCGAGTCATTTGGGTCGGGTTGGGGTCAGGCTCTCTCTCATTAAAACGGGTTTGAAATCAAGTAGGATTGGGTTGCCACGTCGGGTCAGAAATTGACAGGTCTAGATGGAGGAGTATTGCAGTAGTTAGATGTCCTCGGAGGAGTAAAAGGTTTGTGAGAATTGCTCTTTGTGGTAAATTCTATATATATTTGAGACTCATTATATGATTATATTTATGTTGGTGTTTCGTTCTTTCCATGTACTCTAAATGAGAAAACAGTCCCTCCGTATTTTAATAAGTGTTACACTTTGACATAATTGTTTTGACTTAATTAATTTATTAATATTTAAAAAACAAATATTATTGTACATGGTTTGATTCGCTATAATGTACACTTTGGTAAATATTAATTTTCCTATAGTTTTACAAACATATAATTAGATAAATAAATTAATGGTCAAAGTAGGTGTCTTGACATGTGTGTTCGATCAAACTATAACACTTATTAAGGCCTAATTTGGCAATTGGATGCTGCCTATTGGCTGTCGACTGGTTTGATTGGCTGTTTGTATTGGCTTTTTTGTTGGCTATTTGACTTTTATTAGTCTAAAAACATATTTAGTAAAATTGGTTGCTGGATGTTATTAGTAACTTAGTTAGCAAAAAGCCAAAGGCCTTGTTTGGCAATTAGTTGCTGGCTATTTGTATTAGCTTTTTCGTTGGCTGTTTGACTTTTTATTAGTCTAAAATATGTTTGTAAAATTAGTTGTTGGATGTTATTTGTAACTTAAGTAGCCAAAAGCTACTCCAAGTAGCTTTTACATTTTGGCTTAAAAGCCAACTTTTTAGCTGGCTAAAAAAACCATTTACCTAACACAAATTTTGGATATTTGACCAAATGAAAAAGCCAAAAGCCCAAAGCCAATAAAAAAGTCAATGAAAAGTCATTTACCAAACAATCAAAAAGTTTAGAGCCATTTTCCGCTTTTTTCAATGTATTAGTTGTTGTTTTTGCAAGTTTACTTTATTTAGTCCCTTTTATGACCATTGGAAAAAAAAAAAAAAATGTATCATGGTTCCAAAACACCAAGCTAAGCTTAGTGGTAAGATATGTACCTTCTAACCTTAAAGTTGTGGCTTCAAACCCTGCTGGGGAATTTAGTCCCTACTTCCAAAATATGAGATTTCCAAATTTGAAGGTTTATTGACAGATTCTGTTTACTATCCCCTAAAATTCAGAAAAGCAATTTTCTGCACATTAACACCAAATACAAGTAGTTGATCTCCCATATGCATATCAGCCCAACCATGGGATGGAAATCAGATATCAGAATAATATACAACACAGCATAACAAGCTGGTGCAACGTACATGAAAAATACAAAATAATGGAATACTAGGAAGATTACAAGGTCAAGATTCTTGATCCATTTCAATGCCCAGGAAATCTTCCATCCATTCTCTGAATCACTCTTGTGCTGGTTCTATAACAGGGGGTATACAATCTACCTTGTAAAACAGAGCCTATTCCAATGACAAAAGAAAAAAAATGACGATGTAATCAATATTGAGATAGAAAACAACCAAGCCCAAATGCCAGAACAAGACCAACGTGTGCTATCTAACGCTTAGCAGGTAAAGCTCAAGTTGCGAATGAAATGCAATACTACGCTTCCTTAAACCAACTAGAATCTTGGATAGCATTAAGGAAATCACATACATAAGCCCCACCAAAAACAAGGCATAGGGGGTCCAAAACGTAAAAATTCTATTACATGTGCTAAAAACCTCATCTCAAGGCTATTCTAGGAACCTACATCTTCTCCGATATTAATTTCAACTTTTCAGATCATAAACCAAGGCTTTCCACCCTCTTTGAATGCAATGACTAGTTTAGCCCACCGCAAGTCTACTATATCATTTTACCTTTCCATAAATGTAAAAGGTATATGCAATGAAAGATAAATGCATAGATCACCAAACACATCTATCTAGTTCACAGAAACCAATTTCAATTTAAGCATTCCTACCTTTTTAAAAAAGGTTGAATATGAATTGTCCCATACTAGTTTGTAAGTTCCGGCCATACACGTGCAAAAATTTCCCTGAAATTTGTCAATTCATATAATTACATATCCCCATCAAGAACATCAGCAGAACAAAAAGCAACAGAAGTACAGAACTACTCACCTGATCAGATTCACAACGGCGATAAGGCAAGATAAGCTGTAGCATGTAAGTCAGATAATGCTTCAGTCACAGATTCATGAATGTTGTCATGTCGAAGCTCTATATAACTATTAAACTATATCTAGATGCACCATAGATATGAGAGTTTCCAGAAGACCAGAGAGAGAGAGAGAGAGAGGGGGGGGGGGGGGAAGAGAGAGAGATTTCTAAACTTATCACTCACACTTTTTTCACCAGAAGAGTTTGTATATTCCACGCTGAACCCAATATCCTGCATACAGCAAGATGAAGCTAAAAATATTACTCATAAGGATAAGTATAGCTTCGAGACATAATAATATATATACACAACATAAGTGTAAGAACAGAAGCCTCATACAGCTATAAGAAGCCAAATAAAATCATGCCACTATATCACCCCAGTGTAAGAACCCATCCTCATCACATATACTGTGTGTGTGTTTTGTTGGTACCATAGGCCTTAGAGCCATATAAGTTACGTACTTGCATTTGGACCTTGGATATGACAAAGTATTAAGTTTTCTAGTAATTAAAAAAAATATTGTGCTCCAAATGCAGTTTTATAATAAAAAATAGGGTTTTTCTATACAGTGCCCCTGAAGTATTGACTTTTCCAAGCTGTGCCCACCCATTTTCAAAATTCTACGCTGTACCCCTAAAGAGCCTTTAGTGTTTACGCTGTAACCCTACCCTAATCCCTCCGTTAACATAAGTTAACTTCAAAATAAATTAATTAAAAAAAAAAACAAAATTCCCAAAAACACCCAAACACCTCTCTCTCCTCCATCACAAGTACCCACCACCGCACCTCCAGCCGCACCGCCGCACTTTCGATCCACCTGCACCGCCGCACCACAGTGGCTCGCCCCTCTCTCCTCGACCCACCACCGCATCATCCTCCTCCCTCCTCTCTCACTTCTCCTTTTACTGCCAGATTTTCGACCATTTTTCGAAATTTTTGGGCGTAATTCGAACAATCTCGACCAATTAAACCATATTCGTGCAGATTTTCATTGGAAAAATCAATTAAAACAAATTTATGTATTTAATCTCAATCTAATTGAACCAAAATTGATGATTTAACAATTAAAATCAAATAGGGGGAAAAATTAGGGTCTGGTGTCGTTTAATTGTTGCGGTGGTGCGATTGTGGTTGCGCTAATGTAGGGGTTGCTGGTGTTTTGTGATTTTAGGGGCTGAGGTGAGAGGAGAAGCTGGTCGGTGGCGTTTGCTGGTTCGTGCGGCTGGTCTGTTTTGGTGGTGTGGAGTGCAGGGAGCAGTTGGGAGTAGGAATGTGGGTTTTCCGGTGCAGGAGGGGATTGGGGTGGCTGGTATTCTAGCGGGCAGTAGGCGGTCAAGGAGAGAGGGGCAAGCCACTGTGGTGCAGCTGGAGGTGTAGTGGTGGTTGGTGGGTAGTTGTGACTTGTGAGGGAGGAGAGAGAGGTGGTTGGTTTTTTTTTTTTTTTGTTTTTTTTTTTTAATTATTTATTTTAAAGTTAACGGAAAGTTAACTTAAGTTAACGGAGGGATAAGGGTAGGGTTACATCGTAGACACTAAAAGTACCTTAGGGGTACATCGTAGAATTTTGAAAATGGGTGGGCATGGAAAAGTCAATATCTCATGGGCACTGTATAGAAAAACCCTAAAAAATAAATATACTACTCTAAATCTTCTTTCTCAGAGTAGTGAGTCTAGTGACAAACAAAGACCATCACGAGGATTCAACCTTTTGATCGGACCATAGTGTTAACTACTTTTTTTACCACCCACCCGGCGAGCAAAAACGATATGTCGGCTTATTTGAAGAATCGAGCATCCACAGGCAAGCATAAAGCATTGGTGTACACAGGTGAACCCAACTTGAAGAGATTAAGATTAGTCAAGAGACATGAACTACAACCGAAATTCACCAATTGATGCTTTTTACACTTTGCAGACAAGTTGACAAGTTGACAATGCAGGTGATTAATCCACGACACTTCTGTATGCAATAGGCCGAGACCATGGTGCATCGAATAATTGCTGAAGCAAAAATTAAGCTGCCAAGACTTCGATATTACAGTAATAAAAGGGATGCTACAGAAGTTAAAAGCTTCATCTTTAGCATTAGCTTCTTCAAAGAAGATATTTTTAGTTCATCGGCATACAAACACCCTTCTAAAGTGAATAGTTTTAGAGGTATTTGATGAATCATATTTATAAAGGATTCTTAGACACGTTTAGTTACTTTTATAGTTACTTTTTGGCTCTTTTAGCCACTTTTTGTGGTCACATTTGCATATATTGTCACATTGTGCTCTATTACACTTTGCCAGTGTTATTATAGAATCTTAATACTTCAGTTGACTTCACAATCATTTGGATGCTTTCAAAGTATTCAAAGTTAACTTGGATGATATTTGAAAGGAAAGTCAATGGATCAAGTTAGTGAATCAAAGTGTTCATGTTCGATTTGGATGATTCAAGTTGATTGGAAACTACACTTGAAGAGCTTTTCAACAATAGGTCACATGCCCTTATCACAGGGATAAAGCGAGAGTTATAAAGGAAACAAGGACTAGTTGCCTTTCGTTGCTAGTGACAGCCGCTAGAGTGAAAACATTAACGGCCAACCATTGGGCGTTAGCCAAGTATTGTGATAGGGAATAAACTAAATTTGGAATTAATCTTGGCAGATGAGGCAAGGTTGAGATTAATGGTGGCAATTTTTCCTTTATATTATGAATCTCAATTGATCTTTTAATTTTCAATTGATAGTTTGATTAATTTTTATAAGAGTTTAAATAAAAAAATCGTACATTTAGAGGCTTATTTACAATTAATGAAGTCAATTATGGTTGCAACCATACTTTATATGTTAATTTGAAAGAGTTAATACAGCTTGTCCCGTAACTATTACAAGTACTACACAAATTGCCAAAGGCCTTAATTGCTATTTTACTACAGCTTGTCCCGTAGCTAAATTACCCATAGTAAAATTCTAACTAACACAGCCTGCTAAACAGTGGACCGTTGCTGCTATTCTATTGCCTCTGTTGTTTCTGAATCTGTCCCCTGCCGTACACTAAGGTAGCTGGTGGTGGGTGCAGTGCAATACCGACCCCCAAAAGAGCCACCTTGTCCACAAGGTGGGAGTCAAGAATTCATCGACATCGCAGCCAGCAACTCCCCTGCTGCCGTCCCCTCTAGTGCCATCAGCTCGCTTGCGTCGTCCGTTTCATCTTCCTCCACGATTAGAACGCTTAGACTCTTGGCTGTGCAGACGTGAGTGGGACCCGTCCACCGGCCGTCGCACTTGAAACAGAGGCCTCTCGCCCTTTTGTCTTGAAGTTCCTTCTAAGTTAGGCGCCGCACCTCCCCACTAAATCTGGTTGAGCTTGGGTTGGTTCGATTTTGGTAGGAGTGGGTCGGGTGGTTTATCGAAGCTACAGAGGTTTGTGGAGTTTGGGTGGGGTTCGTGGTGGTGTAGGACCGGTTGTGCTGGTAGTGAAAGGTGTTTGAGTTTGAGTTGAAGGGCTGTGCGACTGGAGTTGAGGTTTAAGCATTTTGTGGGTTGGGGTTTGTGGAGTTAAAAGGCTGGTTGTGTGTTGTGTAAGATTGGGCCGGCCCAAGATCCTAGAGGAATAAGAGGGATAGAAGCTGGGCTTCTATTAAAATCAGAATAGGGTCCAGACTTGGGAAAGGCTCCACTAGGGTTCTTCATGTGGCTGACCCGATTTCTCTCTTCTACCCGAATCGCAAGATCCATGGCCTCCTCAAGGGTCCACGGGTTTAACATCCGTAACTCCGCCTGTATCTCCTCCTTAAGTCCGTTCACGAAGTGGCTCTTCATGATACTCTCCGGGATGTCAAGTAGAGGTGAAGCCCTCTCTATGAACAAGCGCCGGTACTCCACCACGGTGGTGGTTTGCTCCACGGCAAGCCACTGCTCATGGAGGCTCCCTTCATTCACCGGCCGAAATTGAGTTAAGACCCGAGTTTTGAGATCCTCCCACCCGATTAGTGGTCGGCGCCGGCCTTCCCATTGGTACCAACGCAGCGCGTCGCCGTCCATGGCCACCACCGCCGCTTGGAGCTTCTCCACCTCCGTTAGCCTATAAAACTCGAAGTATTGCTCTCCCCGAAGAATCCAACCGTCGGGTTCGGTGCCGTCAAAGGTTAGCATGTCAGCTTGCGGTATTTCCTGCCACCACGACCGTCAGAGTGATCAAGGGGGTGATTCCGAAATCCCTCTCTCTCCGGGGTCCCAAGTTCCAAAACGGAGCCCGTTGAAACCACCACCACCAGCTCTTAGCGGCAGCTCGTTGCAACCACCTGCACCCTGCGACGGGTCACTAAAACCCCCTGCTCCAGTAACTGCTCAGCCTCCTCTGTCGTTCTGGGTGTTTTTCCGTGATTTTTCAAGGCTGCAACCATTCCCCTGATTTCCTCAAAAAACTGGTCTTGCTGGTTCTTCATTAAAGCATTTTGTTGGTTCTGGTCATCTCTGAACTGATTCACGCGACCTTCAATTTTCTGGGTTGCTTCGTCAATGGCAGTCGTGTTCTTGCGGTTGGACTCTTCAATGGCTTCTCTATTTTTGCGGGCTGCCTCTTCTTGATTCTTGTTGAATCTCTCCGTCAAAGTGTTTTGAATGGCTTCCATTCCTTCGCGAATCGTCGTCATCAAGATGTGCTGAATGGAGTTCTCTCCATCCCCTACCTTGTCGCTGATTTCCTCTAAACGCTCCTCGAGAGCTGCAACTCGTTCCACGGTCACTGTCGGCGCCATTGGAGGCATGTCGGCTCTGATACCAACTGCAACGGACTAGTGTGAAGTGATTAAATTAAATGGACGGAAGGTTGATTTGGATAGATAAAGCTTGAAGCTTTCGTACAATCGACAATGGCTTTAGGCCATCACTCTCCAAGGACTCTCTAAAAATAATACTTTCTGCCTAATTTCTCTAGCTACTGCCCTCCTCTATTTAAACTATTACAAGTACTACACAAATGGCCAAAGGCCTTAATTGCTATTATACTACAGCTTGTCCCGTAGCTAAATTACCCATAGTAAAACTCTAACTAACACAGCCTGCTAAACAGTGGACCGTTTCTGCTATTCTATTGCCTCTGTTGTTTCTGAATCTGTCCCCTGCCGTACACTAAGGTAGCTGGTGGTGGGTGCATTGCATAAAACTACCCATAATACCCTCCCCTAAGTTAGTTCATTACATAAATTGTAAAAGTATATTGATTGATTATGAAGTATAAACATGGTGAACCACAACCCTAGGGTTCTTTATTATATTTTATCTATTTTTGTTAGTATAGACTATCCATACTAATTATGTGACATAATTCTAAAGCAAGACTAAATAACCATCTCTCTATGTGTTCTACCATACTTACCCTACTACATTGGTAGGAGGTTTTACTAGGAATTTATTTTTGCCGGGCATATGACAACCTATCAATATCATTGTGTAAAAAAGAATTGAATGAGTAAACTCAACCATCTTACCCAAAAACTAATTTCCACCCCTTCTTTCACCAGAATGAAAGAATATAGTACACTGAATTATTAGGTTCTTATAGCTTTCCAAAGTTTACAGAAAATTCTTACACAGTCTAGGTTGTATGGTGCTAGTTATGGAGATGGAGAGATAAATGAACATCAATGTTCCCATGGTCCATCAACTGTATCAATATATCCATTGAAGCCATCTCTAAGACAATGCACCAAAGAGGCAATAATTAGGCATAAATGATAAGAGGTCGGCAGCATCATGCTTTCAAACAACACAGACAGCACATATAATTCAACTTTGATGTCAATTGAGTTCACAAGAAATGCCCTCAAAATTTTCTGGAAGAAAATACCAACCAACTTGAACCACTATCTAAGCAAAAAATATCAGCTTAAAACTATCCCCAACTGCTTGATTCAGCTTAAAACTATCCCCATTTGCTTGATAGAGCAGCTAACTAATTTCGTCAAATTCACGGCTAAAAATTAGATCCACATGGTGGTGCTCAATCACAGTAATCTTTCCAAGTTCTCTAGTGAAACACTATACATTTGGACCTGTTTTGAGTTTAAAAAACCAGGCAACAGCCATTTGGCAATTACACTGGCTTATTTCATACACTAAAATAGAAAAGCACATCTTCTATAATTGCAGTTGCATTCAATGACAAAAAAAAAAAAAAAAAAAAAAAAAAAAAGCAAGAGAGTACCAATTTCATTTTACTTTGCTCCAAAGAGAAGTCCCAAGCAATATATGAGTTGATTGAATCCACTGACAACACCACCTAGAAAATTTTTATATTAAAAAAAAATAATTAATAGTGAGATCAAGCAATACCAATAAATGAAAATATAAAAAAAAAGATTTTTAAAATAAAATTTAGGTCAGAGAATTAAAATTACAAGCTCCTAGAACAAAGCAACAGGTTGGAACTTGTTTTGCAAGGTTGGCAATAAGATGACATAAGTTTATGTGTGCAATGTGGCAGCTTGTCCAGTTTTAATACGTAGTATTTAAATTCCTGCCCACCCCACCAACCCTAGAAAAATGGCATATTTGCCATATTACTTTATTGGTGTTGCCATTTTCAAATCAAAGAAATCAAACATTTCAAGACAGACTCTAAGAAGAGACTAAAAGACCAGATTCTAAAACAAGTGTTGTCTAAAATCAAGATGCAAAACAAGAGGGGATACCAATTCTACCTAAACCTTTCTGGCTTTGTACTCTACAATCAGTCTTCTCAAATCCAAGTTAAAGATATGCCATATGCCCCTTTCACCAACCCTCTTAGCAAAAAGGTCAATGACATGAATGATATCATTAGCTCAAACCTTAGATGAGCTATTTAATCAATGTTGTGGTCATAATAATTTACAAAATGGGGTCTCCAATAGTATTCCTGGTCTTATGCTAATTAGGCTTTTGCATGGTTATCTTCATTTTGATCTTCTGTCATCAAACTTAGCCCTAAGAAGTCAATCCACTTACCAAATATCAACAAACAAAAGAAATCCATAGACATACAAAATACCACCTTTACATTTAAGTTTGAAAAGGGCTATTGCAACAAACCTCATGGGTTTTCCCAGCAGGAATGCTCATCTCTTTATAATCATCATTTCTGCAGATTCCAATTACAAATTAAAAACTTGTTTATAGATTAACAACAAGAAATTCAATTGACAACCAATAATGAGGGTAGCATATTAGCCTTGCCTGACCCTGACAATAAGAAAACTAAATAAGAGCTCACCTTGAATCTATGGAGCCTACTTCATCAGCTGATATAAAGAAGGGGGAATTTGCAAAGACCTCACTAACAAAATAAGGTATGCCCCCAAAACGATGCGTCAATAAAGTATGAAGATAATGGAATGTGCTTTGGAGAGCAATTGTACTTTCAAAAGAATAGTAAGAAGGTTTACCCCATAAACTTGATAAACCTCTCAAATTCAGTAGTATAAACGTTGACAGCTTGCTCTAAAATAGCTAATTCATTTTCTGTTCTGTTTATCAAGTAAAACAACAAGAAAAGTGTTAGAAGCTCACAGGGATGACAAAGAGTACATCTAGGAAAAGTAACAAAAAAAAATCTGAAAACAGCAAAATTTAGCTGCACTACAATCTAAAGGCTAAACAGTAAACACATCAGAATCCAGGAAAATAAGAGAAAATATCAAAGAATATCTCACATCTTTCTGGCATCAAAACGCGTCCACATCAGTAAAATTAACAGCCGTATAGAGAGCACCATCTTTGTAAGGCTGTACAGTGGTGGTCCATACCGATGTCTCTGCTCTTCCATGGGCCTGTTAATAAAAAGCATTTAAGCTAATTTAAGTAAAACATGAACAGGAACATCGTGTTCTTATTTCTCTTAACCAGACAAGAAGTTAAATGAAAGAGACGAACTGAGCAACATCAAGCAAGCAATTACTTTTAAGTCAAGTTCAGCAGGATTCAGTAGCTGATGTAAATGAGTAAAAAGGGGTAACAGAATTTAGCTATATACCAATGGACTAGGTTGAACCAAGTTTTGGCACAATCTAAAAAGAGCTCTTAGCATTGGAATTTTTGGCCAATCATCACCATAGCCAATGAATTGGGTTTGAACTTTGAAGATAGCATTACCCATCATCAAACCATTGGCACACATTCTCTTCATCACTCTGACACGTCGTGTAGCTATTTACATTTTCACCCTACTGTAAATAAGTCTCTTAAAGGCTCTCTTTCATTGCAATGACTTAATTGTTTTAGCATTGAAGAATTAGCATACTTTTGATTAATATAACTAGTGTTGTTGGTATGTTGGAAATAATTATTTCTTGGAAGTTCCATTTTAATTTATCACCAATAGTCACCTAATTCACAAGGGAATGAAAGGTGATCTGGTGGAGCAAATGACTTGTAGGTGGACATGCAATCTCAATTCACGTGAGGATTAAATTTCCATAAAATTTCATCTCATTGGAAGTTTTTTTTCGCTGTACACTACCTAGGAGATGCCCTTGATATGTTTGGATGACACTAAGGAAGCACTACCCATTGATTGATTTCTTTTCTTATGTTTGGCTGACTTCATCTATTTCCCATGCAATCTAACAGCTTCAACTACATGTTTATGTACTTCCCATAAATTGCCTGTATTTCCATTATAAATTAGGTAAAATTGGCCGCAACACTGAATTATGGCTTAAGTGCACTGAGCACCCTGAACTTTGCGTAGTAGCCAAAACACCACCAACTATGGTATTAGGTACAACGCATGCCATAAATGAACATTTCGGCAACTTATTTCACCGGGATGAGGTGAATCTTCACGCTCTATAACATTTATGTAGTATTCCATCCAATTAACACGCATGGATTTACATTCTCTAATGAAATAAGTGGCAGAACATTTTCATTTAAGGCACGCGTCACACCTACCACATAGTTGGTGGTATTTTGGCAACTACACATAGTTCATGGTGCTCAGTGCACCTAAGCCATACTTCAGGGTGTTGTAGCCAATTTTGCCTTTAAATTATTGTTTATCTAATATTTCCTCCGTTGTTTTTTATTTTTATTTTTAAGTTTACATGTTTCTTAAGTCACATTTGCTAATGCACAAATTCAACTATTAATATTTTTATTTACCGATAAGCAAAAATTATAAACAGTTGATATTTTGAAAATCTATATCGTAACGAATTTAATAAGATCCAACATGACTATATTTTTCACTATGTATAAATCACAAAACATGGTATAAGGGAAGTGTGTGACAACTTAAAAAAGGAGGTAGTAGTTGTTATGGATGACTAAGGTTCATCACGCAATATATTGCATTATTTTATGATAATCTTAATGGCTACCTATTTATACATACTATTGATTGAAAAAGCTTCATGACTAGTTAATGTTCATATAGATTACATCACTTTTTAAAACCTAATAACCTTATTCTTTTTGCAGCTTAGAAACTAAAAGAGAGATATATTTCCATCTCTATTTATAAATCACAGTTATTTTACGCCTTCTTCTCCCAAGACAGAAAAAGGTTCAATGTAGAACCTAAATTAGAAGAGGAGGCTGCAGAGAAAAGCTTGAGATTTAGTTGCTTGATTTCAATGGACGAATCAAATATATGAATCTGTATTTAATATATATAAGTTTTAGAATTTGCAAACTATCCATTTATAAACACTATAAAGAGGAAAAATTAGAGAGAAAGAGAAGGGGGGCGGGGGGGGGGGGGGGGGGGGGGAGGAGATGCAGCTGTATTATTAAAAAGAAGATGATAAAGATCATTACAGAATTGCCATTATTTACACGTGAATGGTAGCCATTAGATTTCAGTATATCCAATGGAATAATGGGTTTCTAATAGGTCTCTTATTAATAAGATTCAGGTTATAGCTATAGCCACCACATTTTAAAGCTCCCAAAATCAGATAATTTCAAAGCCCTAACACATTATATCAGATAAAAGTCATCACTGGTCCCGCTTGTGTCTAACTAGACCTGCTTGGCCATCGTACAAAGCATTGATCAAAGATCTGGCGTGTACAACTACGTGCTCACAAGTACTTTTGACCCTAAATAGACAAGAGCGTGAAACACTTGGACCATGACAGTTGGTATATACTCCCTTCGTCCCATAGTATAGTACTTGTTTCTCGTTTTACATGGGAATTAAGGGTAGTAAAGGAAATGTGTAATATTTTATAAATAGGTGTATACTAGGTTAAGTCCCGTGCCATGCACGGTCATAATTAAATTTTACAGCAAATAAATAATAAATAATGGTTTAATTCAACAATAATTTATCCAAAAATAATAATTATTTGTAAACAAATAAGTTGAATTTTAATTAGTTTATACCAATACTAAATACGTAAAGGTTATTAAATTGAATTGTATAAATAAATAAATATAGTAATAGAAAATTAGAAGCTATAAAATTTTATATAAGAAAATTAAAAAATAAACTTAGATTAGTACCCATATACGAACTCATATACATTTGTCCTTAAATTGTTGACATACATTAATCGACATAATATGAAAATTAAGTTGAGTTCATTTTACTTTAGGATAATTAATATTCTATAATCAACTTTTTAAATATGTTTTAGTGAGTAGTAGGCCGAGGTTTTAAAATATTTAGAATAATTAGGTTTAATTTTTCAATATGTGTTATGTATAAAGTATACTATTACAAAATTATTTTTTTTCTTATAAACGTTATGTATAATTTTAAGATTAATACAAAGTATGCTACCAAAATGATTTTTTATTTTTAATTAAAATAAATTTTATTATCATATGATAAAAGTTGAAGGAAAAAAAATTGATATTGATAATATTATAATAATATTGTAAAATAATATATTCCAATACAATCTATGTTAGTATTTTTGTAACTTAAAGTTTCCTAGTATATAGAATATATGTAAAAAAATTTAATTGAGTATAATTGAATTAAATATATTGTCAAAATGGAAATAACTATCATCTTAGGTTATAAAATGGATGTCATTAAAATATGGCAAAAGACTAAAAAGGAAAGAAAAAAAGGCGGAAAATTTTTTAACTAAGAAATGACATGTGTCATTCCTGGTTTCGCCTTTAGTATAGTTTATTGATTGTGTTACTCACCCGACACAAATCCGGGTATGAAATCCGTTCCAGACATGCCACTAGGCTGTTGGGTACGGCAAGGTTGTAGAAGGGAAGCTATAGAGAGAAGATGAAAGCACGGGTCGTAGCATTAAAGGAAGATGATGCAATGTATAAAAAAGCTCAAAGGCGCGCTGAGGCGAGAAGGGTTATGCAGCGCCTTGGCGCACCCGCCTCGGTGCGTACAAGCAGTTAAAAAATTTGGCAAAAAATTGCTTCGGGTGCGCTTTTGGTGCGCCTAACCAAACACGCCTCGCCCAGACCAAGTTAAGCGCTTACCCCATTTCGCCTTGCGTCTCATGGGCCTTAGGCGCGCTTTTTCAAACACTGAGATGAAGGATTTTTTTTTATTTTTTTACCTTTATTTAAATAAGCTTTGTGGTTTCCCAAGAGGTACAATGATAATTTTTGGTCCTTTGCATTTATTAAAAAAAAAAACTTAAAGGCTCCCCGAGGAAGAAAAACTTTTTTGTATAGAGCTGATAAAAAGGCTTTGTGGTTAAAATGTTTTTGTTTTACTTCGTAATTATTATTTTAGTTTGGTTTCCCAAACAAGCCTCCCCAATATTTTATAGTTAGTTAAAATATACGGTGTTTATCAGTTTATGTAATCAATTTTAATAAATATGTTTAATTTTAAAGGGTTTCAAAATTAGATGCTTATTTCCTTTTTTAGTAAGTGATTTTTTACCAAGTTATCCTTATTCCCCAAATTTATTCCCGAAATTGATGTGGCAATACTTTATTTACTTTTGCTTTTGGCATTTAATGGTTGCACAGATACATTTTATTCTCTCTTAATTCCCCATTTGAACAATTGCAAACCATGTGCAGCATATTAAATGAATTTGATTGGTTCTTTTATTTTTCATAAACAAATGTCATTGGCCTTTTTTTTTTTCCTTAAAGGATTGCTGACATGTGCAAGCATTTAATTTCATTCTATTTAGTTTTATTCAATGATAACAATAAAAGTCTTTTTATTCCCTTTGTACTTCCCAATCATAGGTTTTAATTATACTCCAAGTTCCTTAATTCCCGAAAGTAAGCATCTAATTAAGGGACGAAGAAAGTATCTTTTTTTTCCTTAAAAAAATTTATTATCGTATTCGTACCCGAGTCCAAAGTTAAGACAATGTCCTCGTGTCCTAAATTTTTAAAAATGTCGTATCGACACTTGGATTCGTACCAATATCGGATACCCATACCTGTGTGAATGTAACATAGGGTGTATATTATAAAGGATAGAAAACTAAATAATGGCATTTAATCAAGCTTTGGATGTAGAGAAATATTATATTGCAAAGGTAAAAAAAAGTAGATTATGGCATCAAAAATTGAGAAAATGATGTAAATCAAAAACAGAAATATTAGTAACACAACACTTTGGGAAACCTAAAATTGAATACAGGCTACCTAAATTACGAAACAATATATATATATATATATATATATATATATATATATATATATATATATATATATATATATATATATATATATATATATATTTTTGTACGCGGCTGGCCACATGGTGCGGCAGGGGTTACTTGTAGGGTTGTTACTGTTTTTGCAGGAATTATTTGTATTTGTATTGTGGGGTTACTTGTACAAGAGTTACTAGTTTTGGTCAGGGGTTACTTATACGGTGTTACTGGTTTTGTCAAAGGTTACCTGTAGGTGTTACTTGAATTTTGAGGTTACTTGTATGGGTGTTACTGGTTTTGGTAAGGGGTTACTTGTAGGGTGTTACTGGTTTGGTATGGAGTTTTGGTCTGGAGTTACTTATAGGAGTTACTCAGAATACAAGTAACACCTACAAGTAACCCCACGATACAAGTAACCTCATAATGTGCAAAAAAAATCAAATGTGCAAAAATAATCTGACCGAAATTTAATGTGCATATTTTTTTTGTGCATAAATCTTCGTTTTTCCAGAAACATCAAAAAAATATCAGGTCAAAAATCAAATGTGCACATTTAGTAGAAAATACTACGTATGTGCACGATCAGTTCAAACTAAATGCACATCAGATCTCAACACTATATGTGTGTGTGTGCGCGCGCGTGTGTGTGCGTGTGTGTGTGAGTATACACGCATGCGCACACACACACTTGGTGGACCAATCGCAGCCCCAACTAATTAATTATACTCTCCTTTGTAGGATTTTTTTTTTTTTTTTTTACCATGAAAAGATAAAGATGTGAACGAGAAAGGGAATTCAAACATATCCAAATTCCTAGTCAAACACTGGAATTAGGGTGGAGTCTAAAGAAGTGGGCACTATACATTCTCAGTAAAAAGGGGAATTTAATAGAGGGTATCTTTTTCCAAAACTAGCATTTCAGGACAATTCTAAACGTGAAACATTATTCAGTCTAAATCACATTTGAGTACATCAAAAATAAAAGTACATACCCATCATCATCATTAATCTGCCGAATAAAATCCAGCAAAACCTACATTCAAAGACATCACATAAATGAGATCATTCCCTAAACACTCAATTGTTTTTAATCATGATCAGGAACTATATCAGCAAGAGCAACAAAGACTGCGGACCACCTAATACTTCATGGCTGCATGCATTTCTATAACAGCAACATCATCAATATCAGTTCTACAAACCATATTGATGCAATTATCACCAGCTAAACTCATTCCGTTGATGCTTAAAAAAAAAAAAAAAAAAAAATTAAATTGTGGCCAAAATTTTATATCCATTTGAGTAACGATTCAAGCAACACATGTTGTGATTGCTGGGAACTTCTAACCACCTTAGACAGCCCAGGGGAAAAAAACCCCTCTGTGAGTAAATTAAAAGAGAAATGATTTCGAGTTAACATATCAGAACTCCACATGTACAACTTTGGAACCCTGTAAATACACTAATTAGATGTCCCCATTGAACTGGTACAAAGTCAGTGGAAAATTATGGGAGGACTGAGGAGCATGTTTTGTATGTTGCAATAGATATTATACATTCTTTCGTATCACTGCCTCATTTACAAGGATTGTCGTCGTCGATCTTTTACAAATATTCGGGAGAGTAATAGAAGATCTAGTACAAGAAGTGTTAAAGAGAAGAAATGCTTTACTTCTACACCGACATCTAATACAATCTAATTAATACATATGGAAGTAGAATATAGCACACTCAAAGAGAGAAAAGAAATAGCTTTTTTTTCGCACAAATAGTTCTCTCTTTTTTTTTTCTTTTTGAAGTGCCATTATTTCAAACTCCCTCTATTTCAAGATAAATACTCCTAGCGTCGCTAAATAAAAATCCCATTTAACTAACAACCTATGACACTAAATATAAGTCACATTTCACCTTTATATATAGTACCTCCGTTAATTGTTATGTGCAACTTTGGAATATTTTATATCTCAAAAATAATACCCAAAAGTTGCACATAACATTTAACGGAGGTAGTATATATATTGAGATCCAATAAGAAGGATCTTAAAATGAGAAGAATGAGAAGGAATTTTGATCATGTATTTAATCCAATGGTTAAATTTTATCTTTGTAAAATTGTGCACATTTAGCCTAAAATACCTGCACAATCAGTTCGAAAATTATGCACATTTCATTTTCCAGTTTTTATATGATACTTATAACTCTTTTTTCTCCTCCCCAACATCTCTCTTCTTAGATTCATACACATTCTTTTATCTCTTTTTCTCTCTCCCAAAAAATATGCACATTTGACTCAAAAATTATGCATGTTTGACTCAAAACTTAAGCACATTCATAATTCACTTTCCTTTTTTCATTGTTTTTCCTCTTCGTTGTATTGAACTCTCCCTCTCCATTATCAATGCTTATTCATAGTTTTAATTGTACTTATAATTTTAGAGAAGAGAAAGTGATAGTGGCCATGAACAACTTGTAAACCTAATAATAAGGATTAATTGCTAGCTGAACATTCTCCAAATAACGTTCACTTTTACTTGATTCCTCTTAATAATCATTTTAGAACATCTTCTAAACTCAAAGTGAAAAAAAAAATGGGGAAGAGATATGAACAAGGAAGAGGGAGAAGGAGAGGAATGGGGAAAATAGAAAAAAAAAAAATAGGAAAAAGGGATATTTACATCTTTGCCATTAATGAAGGATGTAATGAGAGCCATTAGATCTTTTTATTTGAACGTATGAGATTCCTTCTCATTCTTCTGCAACGAGCCCGTGTACGGCAGGAAGCCACGAGGACAGTTACAGCAGCAGAGCAATTCACCCACTACTCAAACAACAACACAAGCAGCAAGTAGCAGGGCTTCCTTGGATTAATTGCTTAATTTGTTTTATTCCCTTATGTATGGCACTAAAAGACAAGTAGTAGTAGTTGTAGCACTTGTAGCCCTAAAGGCATGTGGCCAGCTATGTAATAGAATCTAGCAGTATAAATAGAGAGAGAATAAGAAGAAGGCAGTAGCCAGAAAATTGTATTGAGTAATTGGAGAGTTATGGCCTGAAGCCATAGTTACATTTCGCAAGCTCGACGCTTTATCTATCAAAATTACAACCTTTCTCCTCTAATATTCTTGTTGAGCCACCGCGTTCATTCCATCTTCTCATTTTAAGGTCCTTCTCATATGACCCTAAATATATACACACACACACACACACACACACACACACACACACACATATACACGCACATATATAAAACTTTAATCAACCAAACCCCACTATCTTTAAAATTAAAAACTTTCAATCAACCAAACCCTACTAGGCTACTATGTTCTTTAATGTTAACTTTTAATCAGTCAAACCCATCTTTTTCTTTTTACATCCCTCTAAACTTGTGCTGATAGCAAAACAGAAGGGTTCTCTCTATCTATCTCTGAATTCAAAAATAATCCTGCTTGCTTTCATCTGTCCCTTTTTGGGGCCAGTGGGTCCCTTATTAGGGCAAGCGGAGAGGGTAAAAAGGAGTTTATGGTGGAAGCATACTGTTTCTTTAGCAAAGAAATTGAAAATCCACAGACATACAAAATTTAACAGTTTTCCAGCAATTAAAATGTTCATTTCCCAACACAAGCCGATTGATAGTAACCATGCAAAATTTATTTGAGCAAGCCAGCATGATGTCAATGACTAGAAAAGGAGGAGGGAAAAAGAAAAAAAAGCAAGAAAAAAAACTATAAACTTTCAAGTATTATATGATAGTAATGGAGTTCTCTCTATCTGTCATGCTCATCAGATACAGGTTTCAAGTTTTAGATGACTTCCAAAGTCCTTTCTCATACCTCTTCAGCTTCTCTACCATATAAAGACAACAAAGTCATTGCGAGGGTCTCCTCTCTCCGACAGACTAAAAAGCCTGGATATTTTTTACTCTTCCAATAATTTTAAAATTAAAAGTTCTTGATTATCCTAGATCCATTCAAACTGATGCAATCTTCCAAAATTAACTTGTAACTTCTTATCTACAGTTTGTTAACTGCATCTTCTCTGCATCCTCTATTCATTTCAGGGTCGGACCCATATCTCATGTCTGTATCAATGTATAAAAAAGCCCAAGGCGCGCTGAAGCGATAAGGGTTATGCGGCGCCTAAGTGCGCCTCTTTGAAGTGAGGCGCACTATATAAACAGTAAAAAAAATGGCAGAAATTTGCTTCAGGTGCGCCTCGGGCGCTTTTGGCGCACCTTATTGAAAATGCCTTGCCTGGGCCAAAAAAGCGCTTACCCCCTATCGCCTTGCGCGCTTTTTCAAACACTCGTCTGTATCCAGCACGTATCAACATCAAACTTGAGTAAGTTTTTTTTTTTAAACTAGTTGAGGATATTAAACGTCCCCCCCCCCCCCTCTTTTCTCCCATATGCTCCATTATTTTTTCAATTGTTAGGTGGATGGAGTTTAGAATTATAAATTGCAGATGGAACGTAAAGTACGGGGAAAACATGAATAACCTTGTATAGTTTTATTAGCTTAGATTTTAGAGTACTGTTTTATTCTGACTCAACAAGATTTAACGAATTTTATTAAACAGGTTGCAAATCTTAGAATAATCGTAATTAAATATAAAAGAACAAAATTGAGTTACATAAAGATAATACTCCAAGTAGTGCTTCGGGTATAAATAGACTATACACCCCCAAAATTGTTTTCCATGCATCTTCTAACATGATCAAGTGCTCATTGATTGTAACAAAAAGAATTAGCCATAATTCTATTCTTACATATTTAAATAGGCTAACACATTAAAATTGATATACAAAAACAATGTTGTAGGATGAGATTAATGGTGGCACTTATAATAGAATTGTAAGCTCTTATAATTCTCCATTTGTTACATATTGAAACCAAAACAAGGGGGAGGGGGGTAGTCATATAGTAATGCAGAATATTAAGAGTGAAATTTAAGCAACAAAAAAGCGTATCAGGTAAGAAAAATCATAGTCAAAGTATTTCACATGTGATAACATTTCCTAAAATGTGGACAACAACCACAAAGTTGCATAGGCTTATACATCTCTAGTCGCCATTAATTGAATAAGACACTAACTAAATCATAAAAGTGGTAGCTGTTCTTTGTTCTGCTAACATGAATCTCTAGCATATTATCAACAAACAAAAAGGTAATTGTATATCCTACCTTGCAAAACAAAAGGGCTCTTATTTACCCCATCCCAACCACTAAAAATCAGTGAAGGAACAACACCCAAACAAAACTAAACTAAAATAATACAAACCTGTGGTACTCCTACTAGGTACTTCACAAGTGTTTTATATACACCTGTTGCAGATCCAAGCTGAGCCAATTGCCGCCTCCTGAAAATACAACAATAATATGAAGCAAAAAAAAAAATAAAAAATAAATAAAAAATAAAAAATAAAAAAAAAGAATCGGCCGACAAACAAAATTTAGACAAGCCACCTTTCCATCTGTTGCTTCCACAGCAAAGCATATCGATCACGTATACTGACTCCGGACTTGACCAAAGCATCAATTTCAGCTTGCTTAGTCCTCTCTGAGCGTTCCCTTTGTTGTCGAATCAAGGTACCCCTGAAGTCTTGAGGCATATAGCTCATGACTGAAACATAACCACAGAAGAAAAAAAAAAAATCAATGATATCCTCCTATTGCAAAAGTGCAAGACAAAGACTGCGAAATAAATTGTACGCAGTGCACGGCTATGTAACACTTCCTCCATCTCTATTTACTTGGCTAACATTCCTAATCTAGAAATGTCATATTTCTTGTCCTATACTATATTTGGAAAACTTTTGGTAGACAAATCCACTAAATTATCATCATATTGTGCAAGTGGGAACAACTTTTGGGGTAATAAAGTAAACCATGTGCACCCCGCAAACCACCCCTCCTTTTTTTCCCCATCTCAAAAAGCCCTCCTTCCCCACCGAAATCTGTCCCCTTCCCCAGCCCCACCATCAAAATGCCCTCTCTTTCAAATTCTTTCAAAATCCGTCCCCAGCCTCAAAATTCAATTTCTTGTAATGGTACCTCTTAATTCAAAAGTTTCCCCAGCCCCACCATCAAAAACTATCACAAGAAATTTCATTTGCCTAAGGGAACAACAGTAAGAGACTTCCTCTATGTGTGGGAAGTATAACTGTCAACCAAACAGCTCCGCCCTTATCCACTTCCCATAAAAATTATACATTGTACTTCATCCGTTTGTTTTAATTGCATCACTTTTACAATTGCAGACTCCTAGGCAATTTTTAGAAAAAGAGAAAACAAAGAGGGCCTGCGTGATAGAGAGAGAGGTAGATAGAATTTATCAACTAAAAGAGAAAGTGATGGAACTAAATTGGAACTTCTACTTATCGAAAGTGATGTAACAACAAAGAAACGGACAAGCTATTAAAATCACATTTTGTACTATAAATCCATACAATGTAATGATCCAGATATGAGTACATGATTCATATACATTGTACGACCATTGTAGTATTGTAGTATAATATTTGTTAACGAAGGAATCACTAGATTCATGACCCTAAATCCTAGGAACATTTTTAGCTATCCTACAGAATGATTAAATCGTAAGCATTGAACTCCAGAAATGAGAATTTTCCAATATTGCAACAAAAAGATCCCAGGAACCTACTTCAGACTATGATTCTATGATACAATCCATACAGAAATCTTGAGAAATGTTACAAAGTTAAACTTGGTGTCTCAATACGCATTTACTATTAAAAGTGAAGAAGAGCAGAGCTAACCTGTATTAAATACATTATCAGCATTTTTTGATTGAAAATATTCCAATAACTTCAATGTGTTTTCAAATTTAACTTTCATCTCCTCAAAAATGGGAGCAAGTTCCACATCTCCCAATTTGGATTGTTGTTGAAGCTGTATGCACAGGAAAAGTCAGTTCACACCTAGGCCCAGGTATCACTACACAAAAGATGGTTCAATGATACTAACAGCAGAAATTATAAATAGCATCTGTATCGTGGACTAAGTTTCAAATCTTTGCAACTGTACTTTATAGCCTACGTAGTACGTACTCTTTCAACTTCCTTCCAAATTTTTATTTTGCTTTGTAATCTTTTGGTAGAGACTTACCATCTAATATTTTCTTCCATATTTTCTACTTAACAACAGATAAAATTACATGGTATTTATTTTTCCTTTAATCACTCATTTCAGTTTTCATTGTAAAATGACTCAGAATCCGAATGCAAGATAGCAACACAGATGACTATATTTTTCTAACATATTGGGAATATTTCAAAAAAGATTTCATCAAATTGTAAATAGTTGCAAGATTATAAACAAAGGGAGCATGATTGATTTATCATGTACATAAAAAATTACTCCGTACTTACTAAAAATATAATCTCTAAGCCTTTAGGGGATCGCGTTTTATTAAAGCCCCAAGTAAATAGACGCAAAGCCCCAATCTAAAACTCAGAGTTGGGATCAAAAGCCAGGAAATGAATAAGGGAGTTAGTAGTGAATACCGTGTTTGGCCAATGAGGCCTGTCGAGCAAAAAGATGATCTCTTCTAAGTGTTCTCGATTCTTCCACATATTCTCATCAATTTTATGAGGCGGCTGGGCATCAACTTCATCCACCAAAACACTTTCATCTGCAAAAGTATAAAATAAAATGTAATTGCAGACAAACTCTAATTCCGAAAGTTTCAAGAGAAAAAAAAAAAAAAAAAAAAAAGGAAAATAGAAAACCTTGAGTAAGCGGGGTATGTGTCTGCAAATCGGTGATCAAAGAGCGAATATCCGAAGTGAGGGTAGCAACATCGTCGGAGAGAGGGACGAAAGGGTACTTGTCGTAATAAGAAGATAGATAAGCCCTGGTAATTGGAACCAAACCCTCGGTTGAAGCCATGAAAACCCAATTTCAGATCTCACCAAGGAAGAAGATCCCACACACAACCACCAAACGACCGACTTATTATGAACAATGGAGTTTTTGCTTTTTAAAATCCAACACTGTCTCAGTATATTCTCGCCTTCCAAAGCATCCAACAGAATTTACCCCAACCAATTTCTCTCTCTTTAGCCAAAAATTGTTTGTTGGTGAGAGAAAAATAAATAAAATGCATGTCATAAAGATAAATAATAGTATGACATTTTATGGAAAAAAAAAAAAACATTTGTATACTCTCTCTCAAATGTATGTGTGTAACTTCATGAAAATTTATTTTTTTAGAAATTGATTTTTTTTTATTTTTAATCATTTTTATTTCAATCTTTTGACTGTGTCAATAAATAAATAAATAAATTTTTGGTTGGAATAAATAAATTGATATCTAGGAATTAGCTTTCAATTTTATATTTTGTTACTCATGTAATTTATAATGATAGCTGCATATCTTTTATGATTTAACTTATTAGTATATACGAGAAAATAAATAATAGGAATAAGCTATTTCATTTCAATAATTTTTGTAATCCTTGCATCGGGTCTAATCTAGTTATTGCACATAATAGGTAATAAGCGGTAGTAATTTATTCATAACTAGTTTTATCCCCGTGCAAATGCACGGATTTATAATAATAAGACTTGAAAATAAAAATAAATAAATTAATTAATAAAATTCAATTAAAATGGAGTTAGTTTAAATGAAATGGCTTATATGTAACATTTTTTATTTTTGAATTTGAATTCATATCATGTCTATCCTTAAAATTCTCATGTTAGATACATTATTTAAAATATTTTATAAATTATTGTAAGTTTTTTTTCATTAAATTTTTTTTATCATGTTATTTTTTAAGGGAAAAAAAGAAATTTAAAAAAAAAGCTAAAAAATATTTGGGCGGGAAAATTTTTGTTGTGAATGTGACATGTGTACTTAAGGGATAACTCTGGTGATTACTTTAGTATATAGTATAGATAAATTTCTATTGTAATTTGTCAAAAAAAAATTAGTTTCCCTTAGACCTCATCCAAATTGTAGTAAATTAAATTGAACTGAATTAAAATAGACTAAACTAAAGTAGAAAAAGAGGAAATACAAGTTAATCTTTATGCTTGACAAAGTATGTAAATCATAACTTCAAAAGGGTAAAATTGACATTTCTATGAATTATTTGAGATAATTTTGTAATTTTAATGGATACCGCTAGGTTTAGCATTTCCTTCCTGTTTCCCACTGCTTTCTCATCCTTCTCTCCCTGCACTCCTCTAACTCAACAATATAATGGAGCTTCAACATTAAATTTTTCGACCTCACTTCTTCACCACCACAATCATTATCACAATTACTGTCACAATCACTATCATTTGCTATCTCCTCCCCAACGCCGCCGACATCACTTCTTTCATCATTTTCAAAAATCAAGCTCAATTGAGGGAGCTTTCAATGGAGGACATGGTCACCCCTACCCTTTGGGGTTGACCATGCCCTTAATTTCACCCTTCATTCATAGGTGTAGACACCCATTTGTGTCTCCCCAAAACCAAACCCAGTGATGAGTGCCTTTCACGTCGAATCATATCGAATGAAACGAAAGTGTGGAAAGGTCTAGCGTTGCGGAGAGTTTTATTTCTTTTCTCTTCTCCCTGTTTTTGAAAACTTTATTTTAAGAAAACAGCCAATCCAGTTTGGTTGGTCCATGATGTGGGTCCAATAGTGGTGTAGTTGGATAGGGCTTGCAAAGGCCTTTCCAACGATATATTATAAGCCCAATTCCGATGAATATTGAGGAAGTTATGGCCAATTTACTAAACTGGGTCCGGTTTGAGCTTTATGTACGGTCCAATGATCTAGGGGAGGGCCTAATATAATTTATCATTCCTAATGCAATTAGGAATGGTTTTAGTCTTCTAGAACATTCTAGAAGGTTCTTTTCATTCCTAATTCAATTAGGACTCTTCAGAGTTTTAATCAAGATCAAATAGCATTTTCGATGGAATTATATTATTTTATCTTCCAGTACGGTAAATTTATCAGATTTTCGAAAACGCATTGAAAACCACTTTGGCGTCCAACCCCAGGCCTTGGCGCCTGGAACCAGGATTGGCGCCAGGCGCTAGCCATTGGCGCCTGGCGCTAGCCACTGGTGCTGGCGCCAACTAGCCAAGGCTGGCGCCAATGTTGATTTTCGATCTTCAGACTCTGTTTTGTTAAATTATCTTTTTGGATGATTTTCTCTATAAATATCGTATCAACTCTCTTCATTCACCAACTATCTTCATCATTCATCAACAAGCATCAATCATTCATCAATTCTTTTAATTCATTCTCTTCATCACCAACTCTCATCAAGATTTTCTTGATTATTTTCTCTCTCTTTCCTTTTCAAAACCTTGTTTTTAAATACAAAATTCCGCATTCGCAAGATCTAGAAACACCTAGCCATATTCGAAGTTGCCTTCGCCCTAGATGTGAAAGGTTTTAATTTCTGAGGGTTTGGTCCCAAATCTCTCTTTCAATTATTTAATTTAATTGCTTTGATTATTATTTTCCTTGAAGTTACTAACGTGTGTATTTTGTTATTAGAAAGAGGTACGAGGCATCAAAGTAAGTACTTTAATGGTTTTAATTGATATTATGATGTAGAAATAATGTTTATATTGTTATTTTGATTCCTAGTATCATGTCTAGGGTAATTTTAATATTAAATATGATTCTTGTGATGCTTCCTATGTTCTTCCTAATATTTGTGATTGTTAGTATCATGTTAGGGCTAAAGATTTGATTTTTATTGCTTAGTGACATGCTAGGGTTTGTTATTAATCTTGTTAGTATCATGCCTAGGATCTTGCTATGCTTTAACATGATTATGATTATGATTGATTATTATTATTATTCATGATGTTGATTATTTATTTATGTTGCTTGATATGCATTATATTTTATATTGTTATTGCTTGATCACCTTTATTGCATGTTTAAAGGGAATTTGTACTTGTAATCATGCTTAATAAGATAATTAATAATCTTGTTAGGGTTAATTGTGATTATAATTCAAGTGATCGCCAATCATAGATTTATTTGTGCATTAATATTCAACCAACATAGATAAACAGGTTTAGGGTTAATCCTATTGATTGTATGTTAATCAGAAAGCGCACATGAATACGAGCAGAATAAAGTAGAGGCCTATTATTAGGGCAGGTTCAATCTCTTTTAGGTTGGATTTGTACCATCATCCCCGAACCCTTATTTGGTTCATGACCTTATGGAGTTGACGATCTCTTGGATCATTAAGGGGTGTAACCTTCATCCTATGAACGGTTTACAAGTTCCTTAAAAACTTGTTGGCGACTCTTTTGCTCTATCTTCTTCCCTTTTGGACGCCACTGTACTTTAGTGTATGATCACAGTGGGGTTCGAGCTAGTGGGATTTTAAAGGCTTGAAACTATTCCCTACAATAGGGTTTTCGTTTAAGACTGGGAAAAGTGGGTGGAGATCTGGGAAGCTTCATTGGTGTTGGTGTCAAGGAAGCTTCTATGGTGTTTGAGGTCGGGGTAGCTTTAATGGAGGAAGAGTAAGAAGCTTTTTAATGCAGGGAGTTCAATGGAGGTGTAGTCGATGGAGTAATGGGTAAAAAATCGTTAAGTTGGCGTTATCTTTGCTCTTGATGTGGCATCAAGTGCTGCTCTGTATTGTTACAATAATGCCATTAGATTGACGAAATTCGTCAATCAAAAAGATTAACTGGAGCTGGTTCGTAGAAAAATGAGTTGAGATGAACTAAAGATAGGTCCAAAAAAACATAGCCTAAATAGCCAAACCATACACTTGCCCAGTTGCATAATACTCCACATGGAGTAATATTACAAAATAAGGGCATGTTCTCATTGACTGAACTCAGCTGAACTGAACTGAACTGAACTGAATTGAGCTGAGCTGAAATGAAATGAATATTATATAAGACAAGGAAATTAGGAGCTGAGCTGAACTGAGCTGAACTGAACTGAACTGAACTGAACTGAACTGAGCTGAGCTGAACTGAATTGAATTGAATTTCAACGTAAGAGAACAGACCCTAAACTCATTTAAAATTTTGCATGATCATCAATCAATAACATAATACTCTATGTAAAATTTAAGATAACTACTCACAAGACTTTAGCTAGTCTCATACTCCTTATATTTCAAAGTAAAGAATAGTAGATTTTATTTGTCAAAAAAAAAAAAAAAAAAAAAAAAAAAGAATAGTAGATTTTAACTCTGAACTAGTGGAAAATTTCTTAAAATGAAGGTGGATGAGATATAACCCGCAACCTTGTTACCACGCTATGTCTAATACTCCACATCATATTTGAGAATTAACTCAATCAAAAACTTAAAGGAGTATGACACGTGCCTAAACTTAAGTGTGAAATGATGTCAATGTTGGTTTGTTTTAGTAGTAGTTAATTGATGTTCATTAGAGCTGGTTATTGGGCGGGTCAGGTCAGGGTCGGTGCGGGTCGGTTGCGGGTCAGGGTCAAAGAGGGTCACATTTTATAGGGTCAATATAGGGTCGGGCCAATGCGGGTCGCGGGTCGATAATGGGCGGGCCTACAAAATATCAATTAAAATATATATTGGACAAAGCCATTATTAAATACATATGAATACAAATTAATCTATATAATTATTTTTACATTATGTATTTTATTTATCAACTAAATTGGAAAAACATGTTGGCCCTATATTGATCCTACCCAATAAGAGCCCTGTCCATTAATAGCCCTGTCCATTAAAAGCCCTATGAGCTTGGCCCTGACCCTATTATCATTGGGCTACCCTGTCCAATAACCACCTCTAATGTTCATCATTGAATTGGAAAATATATTGTAATAATTATCACCCAAAGTCAAAAAACAGACGTGCCAAACTAATCTTAAAAAATGCCCGATATCAGAATCACCCACATTGAAAACAAACACACAAAAAAAAAAAAAAAAAAAAAAACTGAAGCCATAAAAGAAAAGATAAAGACTTACCACGGATGGCAAATGAGAAAGCCAACAGAAAAAATAAAATAAAAATTAAAAAGTAAAATAAAATCTAAGAAAAGATGGCCATTTGCACAATAGATAGGTAGAAAAACAAAACCATTTACATCACATTAAGAGGCATTTCCAGTCATGATTAACTTGCTATTAGATGTTGCATGTAAGGTAGGAACTAGGAGCAGTATACAAAGAGATACTAGTCATCTCACTCGGCAAGGTGCAAGACCACTGGGAGAACAGTTAGGGTTGGGGGAACGACAACTAGCTGCAGCACTAACATTGCTGGGAAATCTTTGCCGTATTGGGAACTCTGGCACTCCCCTCACAGGAAACTGACCAGCACGCTTACTTCTGAAGGCTGAAACCGGTAATGATGAGGATGCAGATGATATTTCACCCACAGCATCACCACTACATTGCAAAGGTTCCAGAGTTTCAACCACATCACTCATTAAGGGTCTTGCCTTTGGGTTTTGGCTCAGACAATAGTATGCCAAACTGCAGGCTTTCTGTGCCGCTCTTATAGAGTACTGATTTTCCAATCTCGGGTCAATTATTTGCAGAAGCTTTCGCTTGTCATTGAGCTTTGGTCGTGCCCAATCCACCAAGTTCTGCTCTTTACTTGGTCTGGTCTTGTCAACCGACCTTCTCCCTGTCAATAGCTCCAAGAGTACAACTCCAAAGCTGTAAACATCACTTCTAGCTGTGAGATGACCTGCTCACATAGACTCTGATCAGAACCATTGTTTACATACAATCGTACAAATTCCAATAAAATGTGTTATGAAATGCAT
Source organism: Chenopodium album (assembly GCF_948465745.1). NCBI lineage: Eukaryota > Viridiplantae > Streptophyta > Magnoliopsida > Caryophyllales > Amaranthaceae > Chenopodium > Chenopodium album. The sequence continues at coordinate 320,313 of NC_137836.1, read as the reverse complement.
ATTTGGGGTACGGGGCTTCATATGATGTGCAAATGATGTAATGAAAACTGAATAGAGTAAAACTAGCTAGAAATTAGAATCTGCTAAAGTAATTAGAAAAGGACAATGAAAAATAACACTCTCTTGCCAGGAGTAGGTAAACCCAGTTTCTTTCTATCACTAGCAATCCAGCAAAAAGACTAGATTTCAGGTCCACAGAACATATAAACAAATCCATAAGGTGAAAAAAACCTACTTAGATAGAGTATAACCAGAGCTAGTCAAGTACATACACTCATGTACTTGGAAGCACACATGTTTTAACACACCTGCTTCCCAAGTTCAGGCCAACTCCTGGTTGATAATCGCAATCGCATAGTTCAAGTTTATCAGCGATATATTCGGCATAATTTTTATCCCGGCCAAATGAAGTAATGAGCAAGGAAAAGACAGGCCAAGAAGGAAAGTTGACAAAACACAGAACATAAACCCAAAACTTCCAATGAATTTCCTTTACATGCACTAGTGAGTAAGATGTAAGTCATGTGACGCATTGTGGTTCTCATTCTTTTGATCCCTGAGGGAGGGCAAAGAGAGGGAAATTTTCACTTAGCTTGATCCTTTTATTGGAGAAGGGAAAAGTTGATCCTAATTGTCCAAGTAAATTAGAACCCTTGGTGTGGAAAAAGAGGGGGGGGCGGGGGAACAGGAGGGTAAAAAATATCTTCCTTGGTTTGCACTCTGCAGGAGAGGAGTAGTGTGGGGGAGGGGAGACCAGGTAGCAATACAAAGGGGAATGGGAGTTAAAAGGGTTCCGAGGAAAGATGGGGGATTATTTTTTAAGTTCACAATTACCTCATTAGTGGAAAAAAAAAAAAAAAAGAAGGTAGGGGTAACCTTAGCAAAAAGTTTATCTAACGGATGGAAATTATGTTTCAGTGTTTACATGGAGACAGAATGAAAGATTAGGAGGGCAGTTTCAGTTATAAAATTTAGCTATTGATAGTTAATGATCCCATTAGTTTAGTAAAATAAAAATTGCTAGGGATGTTATATACACAAATGACAGGACAAGGTATTACCATAACATACTAATTTTGACACCAATATAATTGCAGTTATAAAATTTAGCTGATACAAATAGATGAATAGTGCGAACTCCGCAGTTGTGAATTACTACAGCATAAATCATGAATATAATTATCATTCTCAAATTTCCATTTATATGACAATAACTTGAACCAACAGTAAACTCAATTCATATAGACAGCAGTAATTACTGTAATTAAAACAGACACAATTTTTCTGATTTGAGATGAGACAAGTGCCAAGTGATGAGTGTACGAACTAACATATATACACTTGTATTTCTGCTGGAAATTGCAGCACATCAACAACACGTCACAATGACCATTATCAGATACTGCAAGAAGACAATGAAAATCATAGAACCATACAGAATAACAATCAGCCCATGTAAGCTATTTCTTGTTGAAAGAAAATATTGTGATTGGAGACATTAGTAGCAATTGTCCCAAGATGTAAGAAGATGATAATACAAGAAACCTCAGGCAAAAGAAGGAAGGACAGAAGTTTAATTTGATCGAATGTTTGAGCTCTGTTACATACCAGTCATCACATATTCAGGGGCAGCATATCCATAGGTTCCCATCACACGAGTAGATACATGGGTCTCATCACCTTGTGGTCCAGCTTTTGCAAGCCCAAAGTCAGAAAGCTTTGCCGTGTAATCCTAGCGAGGGCAGCAAGCACAGACAATATGAATATATATGAGAATGAGGTATTAGCACATCAATATCATCCCTAAATCTAGATAGAGATCAGGAACATATTTATGGTATTTATTGACACATCAAACCAATAGTTGTATACTTGTATATATTAGCACATCAATATATATCTCCTTTCAATCCGTATTTCCTTCGAACATGAACTAAAAAAAGTCAGCAGACCCTGCCCCAGTCTAGTAGGTGTCACACTGTACACAGCAGCCTCCTTCATCAGGCAGGTCAACAGCATCTCGAGCCCCACTTAAGGGTCTCATGGCCCTCACCCTCCCCTATTGGCTTTCTCCACACACTCACAACTCTCTACTCAAAGAGAAGGAAAAGAAACTTAGTGCCATCAATCATTTGCCAGCAGTGCTCAGAGCCACTAACCACCTCAATGGTGGATTGACCCTCCCCCTTATCCTTTCCTTTCCTTTCCTTCCCTCCCCCATTGTTTTTTCCATCCATCCTGCTTTCATTCAGCACCATGATACACAGGGGCTGCAATCCATAAACCCAATAACAAGGCAAAGTGAAGGCTCCCTACTGCCACTTATTTTTATTAAGTTGGACTTAATATGTCTACACTCTGCTAAGGTTGTGTCTTAATTTTTTGGCCTTGATGATTCTTCTAGAATTGTTACCGTACTTTTACACTGACATTTAAGAATAGAGATTATCATATGGCACCTAGTTAGCTTTGTGTTTTTTAATATCAAAGTCTCATATTTTAAAATATACTCAATAATACAAAATATATCTTCTACTTATTAACTATCAAAGTAGTGACTGAAAGACAATTGGCAGCATTCAGTTAAAAAGATTCCCTACAGATCTACAAGCTGTTAAGAAAGCCTAAAAATATTAATAATCTATAATAATTCCATATAAAATTTAACTTCTAGAATTTTAAGTTAGCCTTCTTTTTTTTTTTTCTTTTTTTTTTTTTTTTTTTTTTTTTTTTTTGCTGTTCTTAATGCATATAACTAACTTAACATACCTAAAGCTATAAGTTTGGATTGTTATAATTCTAACAAGAATAATAAGTTTCTGAACAATGAAGAGAATAGAATAAAAGTCAACCTTTCTAATTAGGGAAGAAAGAGGGCTTTGGTAAAAACGTAATTCTTGACATTGCCACATGTAAGAAGATAATTAACCATGAGATTCGGGAGCAAGAATTAAAAAGGGACATGAGTTAGTGAATTCTATAGGTACAAGTTATATAGACATATTGGATTATTATCAGCTATCATAATTTTGGTTTTAGATAATCTATTTAGATTTGATAATTGTTAAAGTTCTGCATTGGCACATGTGAAAGTCAAATATAGAACAATTGCGAAAGAAAATGGAGGGAGTATAAAAATAGTAAAGTTAAGAAAACGTACAGAGTCTAGAAGTATATTAGATGTCTTGAAATCACGGTAAATAACAGGCCTTTCAGCATTGTGAAGGAAGGCAAGTCCTTTAGCTGCTCCAAGGGCAATCATCATCCTTGTAGACCACGATAAGGGAGCAACTGCCTCTGTATGCCTCAGGAAAAGCCATAACAACTTAAGCTAAAAATGTCCAGTAACTATGTATACATAAATAAATAATGTAATTAAAAGGGACGAAGAGCATGATTAAAATAATATTGAGCAATGACACTGCAACAAGTTCAAAGAGATCCAATTGCATGCAATCCTAAATGAGTTTGACTATTGTACCCCCATCATTATCATTTTGACAAATCCCCTTGTAACCTCAATGTGGATATCGGAATGAAGATGGTAACCTAACTTGTAGAGTCGGCCTTCACAATGGGAAATCCTGAAGGTGACCTCAGTGAAGGACATAGGATGGTTTGGTTGACTTTAAACTTATTAAGCTCAGGGTAATATTGCTGAAAATCTAAAAGGGTAGTCAATTATAATGTATAAGTTTTAGTATGTCACTTGAGTGCAAGTTTGTTATTTGAATGAGATATTGTTCTGTCATCCTCTTAAGTTGTCGGAATAATTTATAATCATCAAAAATAGAAACTAAAATCCTAGCTTGAAGATCAAGAAGAAAGAGAGTTGATAACAAAATTATAAGTAATAAAAAAAAAAAAAAAAAGGAGGAAATTACATACTTCGAAACAAGTGATTTTCAAGGCTTCCTCGAAACATGAATTCGTAGACGAGTAAGCGATGGTCATCCTCGCAGCAATAACCAATCAACTTAACAAGATTAGGATGACGGAGCTGGCCAAGAAAATTGACTTCAGTCTGCGAATAAAGTGAGGGTGTGAGCTCATTGGAAAATAACAACTTGAAAAAGGAAAAAACAAAAACAAAAAAAAAAAAAGGGGTGGAAGAAGACATACTAGCCATTCCCGGTGGCCCTGAAGACCTTCTTTGTTGAGAACTTTGACGGCAACAGGGAGAGATTTAAGGCCAACACGGACATTCTCATCAATGTAACCCTTGTAAACAGTTCCGAAGCCGCCTTCTCCCAAGATGTAGTCTGAACGGAAGCTCTTAGTAATGGTCTCCAACTCATAGAGTGTAAAAGCGATAACATCTGTGTAAAGTCCGACATTCTTTCTAGAGTCTTCTTCAATGCCCAATAATCGAGGGGTAGATGAAGGATCACTCAGATCTGACACAGACCTATGCTGCTTCTTGGATCCTGCTGCTACTGCCGCTGCTTGCAATGAGGTTAGCATGTGAAGCTGATCAACTACATAATATGATACACCCCAAAACACTTAGATCTATATGTATGTATAGCTTTACAATCAAAATCAAAATTTTACTAATAATGTTTGTCTGTCTGTGTGTACCTTGAGCATGAGCCACCACGGCAGATTCTTCTCTAGTGCCGCAATTGCCCATCTTTCGAACCCAGTTTCAGCTCAGCTCGATTCGACTCGACTCCTGCACCGCTCAAGTAAATAACCAACCCCGGCCTGGAAGTGGAGTGGCCGTGCAGCAGATGCTCACTGTCCACTCTCCTGCCGTGACAAATTAAAGCTTCCTTACCAATTCAATTCAATTGCAATTGCTGCTTCTGCTGCTAGTCCTGCAGTCTGCTACTACGGAGTATCTCTCATTCTTCCGGCTAATCCTCTCTTCACCTTTTTCGACAATAAAAATAAAGTATACACTACTTTTACTACTCCCAAAGTGCAAGTACTGAAGTAAATTTTTAACTAGTGTTTTTACATGAATTGCCTACCTTCCCTCCCCTGCTTTTGCATTGTCTTTTCCGCCTCCAATGTCCTATCCTCACTAGTCACTATTTGGGAGATTGCAAGATTTGCAACTTCCACTCTTCTTCCTCTTTTCTTTCTTTCTTGCTTTTTTATTTTTTTATTTTTTCTCTTATTATTATTATCTTTAGTTGCTCTCTTTCATGACACTTTTGGTTCATCACTTCTCTATTCTTCTTTAAAAAGATTGTTTCCTTATCGCTCCTTAAAAAAAGAAAAAAATGTTTCCTTATCAGACATTTTTCAGGTTTTATCCTCTCTATTTCACATAAATAAATGCAACAATTTGATTAATTCATATATCAATACACAACTTTAATCATTAATAATTGCAATCTAATTTGATATTATATCATATCATCACTACTCCCTCCATTTCATAATTAGAACCTTATTTCCCATTTTTCACGGTTATTGGATTCAATCATAACCGCTCCAAATTGTTTATGAATATAGGTGAAGAAACTATATGGAAGACATCAGCAAATCAATAAAAAAAACAAGCATTTCATTTTCATTAAGCTTTCCTCTTAGTTTTCCCTTGGCTTAGTAGCCAATTCAAGCGATAGTCTACATGTATTACTGAAGATCTATCGTCTTTTTCAATTGTATAAACGTGGAGATAACCTTTCCTTCGAGGATTTAACTTTTACAATTGTGGACCTGACTTTATCATTTAATTAATATAGCGCATTTGCATTGTTTATCATATGTTTATCTACTTGTTTCTTTTTAAGCAATCTAACTAGTTTAATTTATTTTGGAAACTTCTTTATTGTTTGATTTTGTTACATTAGCGAGACTTTCAATCTTTAAACAAGTAACTGGGGTAGCCCCCTAATACAATAGAACAAGATAGGGAATATGAATAGTTGGTAAAGAACAATATTTGCCTTAACACTTACCGATTCTGCTAGTTTTTTAAAAAGATATTTCATATTCTTAATTGTTGTGTTCAAAACTCACTACTAACACTAGTAGGATAGCTTGTAGAATAAGACAGGTAATTAATAGTGTGTGGAATAAGTCATGCAAGGTAATGTGTAGATAAGCCAAGTGTTGACTTAGTTGCTTTTGTGGTAATGTGCTTTGTACACTTCGTAGTTGGCTTGTAGAATTGTAACACCCCCGATTTACTAACTATTAATAAACAATAAATAAAGAAAAATAAACAACCTTTAAATAATATTGCGGAAGCATACACCTAAATCGAAGGTATTACCGCCACACTCGACAACTTGTCAAGTGTTAAGGCTTACAAAATCCCCAATAATTACAACCCAAAAAATCTAGGTGAGCTATTTACAACTTTACAAACTCGTTATAGCATACTAATCGATCACTTGAGCTCCTTTAGCTACGATCACTTGATTAACCTGCTTAAACAATCTTGACTGCTGCTCACCATTAAGTACAAATTCCAAAATACATCGTCGCAGGACCACCATAAGAAAAAGACATGGCCGCAAACACCAGTAGCAAAACAAAACAACACACACAAGTCAGCAAAACCTGAGTAATCACCACATATCAAAATATAGAATATAATATAATAATTAACATTACTAGATCAATTAAATAATGTAGTTTGAAACTACATTACACATTGTACTCTAAAAATAACCTTTAACAACTCAACCTCGAATAATAGTACGAACCTTTACTCAACTCTTAACCAATAGTGTGCCATGCTCTTTGTTCTATACTTAGCCTTGGACATGGGTAATTCGAATAAAACCAACAAGTATAAAAACTTGAATACTCCCAATAACCGAAAAAACACCTTGAACCAGACCATACACGGGCCAATTCCCATTGTAGGGGACCATAGAAAAACAAATAATAAAGATTGTACCTCATTCTTAATTCATTATCATTATCTCATTACCAACAAGCCAAGGACTAAGGTTTATAACGCCGAGCCTCAAACCAATAACAAAATAATAATCTCAACCTTTTGATCTCATACATTGATCAAATAACCATTCACAAATTAATTTATAATATCTCAACAATGGCACAGATTCCCAAATAACATAATAATTCAAACTCGATTCAATCGTAGTATATCTCAACTCTTAAGGGCAATCATACTAGTTACCCAAATGTAATCAATTCTCAACCCAAAAATAATACTCTGCATTAACAACCCTAAACCTTGATAAAACAATACTCTCTATAACAACAACATTAAAAACCCTAGAAATAATTGCACAGTCAATTATATAACAAAAAATAAATACGATATTCAAATCAAATCATACAATATCATACTAATTAATCATATATACAAAGAGTACAAATAATAAATCATATCACACATAATAATACGAAATATAATACAAACATCTCCAAAGTTTTGTGTGATTACCGTCACAGACATACAATCTGAACTTATAAAATACTCGTCTTGCTTGATGAGGAGAACATCACACTTTTTTTCACATTGTATAATGAAAATCTCATGAATATGAGATGTTTATTTATGCGCACCAAAACAAGGGTTGACTTTGATTTGGAAAATCCAATTGATGATTGAATTGTATCATCATGGTTAGCGGCCAAAGTAGTAAACACACGAGTTTTTTTTTTTTTTTTTTTTTTTTTTTTTTTTTTTTTTTTTTGCAGAGTACAAAGTTGGAGTAAGCGGAGGCAATGCTTAATATTATTAGGGTTTAAAATAGTTTATATACGTTTAAAATTGTAGAGTCCTATTTAAATTAAAATAGGGTTTTAAACCTTTCCGAACTCTAAAATAAAAATATGAGATTAGAAAAGTTTTTTTAATAAATAAAAATAACTATCTTTTTAAAAAAATATATATATATAATATAAAATCATAAAATATTCGGGTATTACAAGAATAAGCCAAACTTGGTAGTGTGTTATATAAGTTATAACATACTACTTGTATAAATAGCACAAGTAGAAGTGAGAGGAAATACTACTTACTCTAAGGTTTTGAGAGAAAATATAAGAGAGTGAATAGTAGTTAGTAGTTTGTGAGTGCAAATACTAGAGAGCTTGTGAGTGCAAATACTAGAGAGCTTGTGAGCTCACTAAGAGTGTTTGTAATTATGGTTTTGTAGCTCAAATTCAATAGTGAGATTGTCTTTGAGAAGTGTAACACAGTTACCCATAAAAAAAACTAACAAATTGGTATTAGAGCAGAGGTTGTTTCCGGGGCGATTTAAAGGCCAAAGACACATTCTTTGAGGTAGAGAAGGTGTAGGAGTTGTGGTAAACTTAGGTATTGAAAAATGGGTGATTTGCCAAAGTTTTCAATTCCTTTGCATTGTTTGATGGAAAGATGAACTTTCAAGTGTGGAAAAGTTCGGTTGAAGATTGGTTGGTGCAACAAGGTCTTGATGATGCTCTTGAAGAAGAGAAGCCCACTAACACAGAGGGTGGTAAGTGGGAATTAGAGAAGAAGAAGGCGGTGAGTACAATCCGACTTGCGATTGCATCGGAAATCAAGTACAACTACCTTTACGAGACGAATCCTAAGGCGTTGTTGGAGAAGCTACAAGTGGTGTATGCTTCGAAGTCTTTGACAAACAAGCTTTGTCTAAGGTGGGAGTTGTATCAATTCATGAAGGAGGAGGATACAAGTATGCAAGATCACATTAATATATTAAATCAATTAGTGTGTCAATTGTTGAACGCCGATGAGAAGATTTCGGATCAAGAGCAAGCTTTGTTGTTGTTAGCATCTCTTCCTAAAGGTTATAGAATAATTGTTAAAACTATGCTAGTTGGAAGAAGTGAGATTACTCTTGATCAAGCTTTGGCGGTATTAAGAGAAAATGAGAGGTTGATGTCCAAAATTGATGGAGAAAAGAAGTCATCGGAGTTTGGGCTAGTTCCTGAAGGTTCTTATCGGGGAAGAGCTCAGAAGAGGAACAAGGATGGCCAACGAGGAAGCTCAAAGTCTCAACCAAGGAAAGATTATAGTGGCTTGTAGTGTTACTATTGTCACAAAAAGGGCCACATTCAATATTCTTGCAAGGCATGAAGGAAGACCTCAAGAAATTGAAATCCTTGAAGATGAAAGTGAAGGAGACCGAGAGGGGAAGGGGATGCATCTTTTGCTCATAGCGATGAGGAAGATGATGATCAAATCTTCTTGCTAGAAGAAGAGGGTGTAATCCCCTGTATTTTTAAATATTTTATAAATGAAAATTTATTTTATTTATAATATTTATTTGTTATTTTTCATAATTTAATTTCAAAAGTTTCAAATTATTAATCTGGGTCGAAAATTATTTGAACAAATTATTTTATGCACCTTTATTCTACAATTTATGTCCAATCACTCAAGCCTAACCCATTTGTTTACTTAATCGACCCATTATTTTTATGAGGCCCAATCTTCCTATTTACCCTACAATTCTCTCCTATAAATACCCCATGAATCTTCAAAAATTTCCCACACAAAAAGGTTAGTCTTATTTTCTCCTTTGTTTTATTAATTTGTATAATTATAATTATTGATTTATGAGTTTTGATTTTATTGTTTGAAATTAATTTAATTAGTATCAAATTGTATTTTGATGATTAAATTTGATAATTTCAGATTTTATAAATGTCATAATTTTCAGATTTTGTAAATTTTATAACCTAGTGTTTTTAATTATTGTAAATCATGATTTTAGGGTTTTTATGAACAATTGATTTAAGGCTTTTATAGTAATGGTGTTTTAAAATTTTGGTGATTATAACTAATGATTAGTATAACTTAATTCCAGATTATTTTGAACACTTAAATTCGGGTTTTAATTTTTAGATTTCCGTTCGTTAATATTAATCCCGATCAGGTTTTGAACTCATCTGATTTTGATGAAAAAGTAGTGTTTTTCATGTGGAAACAACGTTTTAAGAAAGAATCACTACTTTTAGTAGTGTGCACCACCCTCTCGTGGCCAAATTCAGCCTGTAAATATGATTTTCGGGCAGTTTTTGATTTTAACGAAGTTTTTTTATACTTAAAATATTATCCTTGAGTTTGATTGATAAAATTAATTATGTTTAAAGTTAATTAAGCATAAATATATGTTTTTATTGAAGTTTTAAGTGCTGGAAATAGTTTCTAAGTACTACTTTTGATGTTTTATAAAGAGGGTTTAATCACCCATTAAAGGGAGATTATTAGGGGTTTTTAAATAATTTTAAGATTTTTATTAAACTTTAAACTTGCTGTAATTTCATGTATAAGAGTGTATTTTAAGGTTTTTATGAAGAAAATTTAATGAACTATATAAGCCTTTAATCTTAACTAAAGGGAAGGTTTTAAAGTGTTGTTTGATTTGGATTTTGAAGGTTTTAAAGTAAGTTAGTATTGCTGTAAATTTGATTGATTGGGTATTGATTGAGATGTTATTATTTGGTTTAGGAGAGGAGTTTATTGAAGGTGATTTCTAGTTAGTAAAGTGGCATACCAATTCGTTTATTCAAGGTACGTACAAGTTACGAAACCTTGCTTTTAGGTGCATGTTTAAGGACGGATCGAGAACTTAGTATCATGTATAGGGTTGACTGGGTTAAATTGTTTGGTTATACATTGTGAATTTCAAATGATGTGCAATATTTTATACTGCAAGTATTATTTGTGCTCTAATTATGCAAGGTTCGCTTAGAGGCAAAGGTATGTGATTGGTATAAAGATTAATTTATTACTCATTCATGATTATGCAAACAGGATGAGTAAAGGAAGAATTTAAGTCTTATAAGACGAGGTTAAGGTTTTGGGGTGCCTTATGCACTCAAGGTGTTTGTACACCGAGGTAGTAAAGGAATAAATAATAAATGTTGTTTGTCACTAATAAATCAAGAATTGAAATTGAAAACTCGTCTTTTTTATTGAATTGTGTTTGGAATGTTTGTATTGTTATGCATATGAGTCATCACTAAGTCTAAACTTGTAAATCACGTAAAGTGCAAGATGGATGAGCAATAAAACTCTGGATTGGTGCACATCTGGAGTAATGACAATCAGGGGTTGGGATACATGGGGTATTTGCCGTGTACTTTTATCGAGGCCGTCTGATCTACGAGTCTCCTATTTCAAATACTATTTTTTTAAAAACTAGGAGTTAGGTGAGATCTCATACTAACTACGGTCATGGAGTCGCGCCCGTGGTCGTTGGATGTTTATTGATGTTTCTGAAAGGAGGCATGGGGTTTTTCTTTTATTGATGTTCCAAATGGAGCATGGGTTGGACAACCTTGTCTATTGCGTAATCCAATGAATAAAAATAATGATTTACCTATTATTAATTAATGGAGTCATAGTGATGTAAATAGTTGAGTCCTGTGTCGAGTCTACAAACTAATGATGCGTGATGATTGATTATTAGTAGCATGCTAGAGATTTCTTATTATGTTTCGCAGCTTGTATGTACTCAGCTTTGCTGATTGCGTGCTTTGTGTGTCTTTCTTTGGTCATGGCCTTCGCCTTTCAATGACCTTGTGACGATCCAATTTTTACACTTGTAATATTGGGGAGCAGATTAACCACAGGTTCTTACATACGCAGCATTCGCATCAGGATTGTGGGATTTTGAGTAGAGAGTTGGTTATTATTCGCATTTTATTTCTTTTCATAAGTCTGAATTTATTTAAACTCTGGTTTTATTTATTTACTACTTTTGTTGGGTTGAATAAGAGTCTTAATGGTTCCAGCTTGTATCATTTAATTTGGTTTTGGTTATTGGTTTTGAAACTTATTTATAACTGAGTTAGTTTTTCCGCTGCTATTTTCTGATAAAGCCTTAACGTTTGAACACGTGGCGGTAGCACGCCAGTAATTCTCTTGGATTTTGTTCAGGGTATTTACAGGTTTTAAGAGAGAATTATTGGGGTGTTACAGAGGGGGCAAACGGATCATGGATACGGGTTGCTCATACCATGTATGCCATGATAAGAAGAAGTTCAAGAAGTTTGAAGCTTGTGAGGATGTTTTAGTGCTTCAAAATGAAGAGAAAGTGCAAGTTGAAGGCATTGGAGAGGTGGAGGTTGTGACACATGATGGTGTCCAAAGAAAGCTTGGAAGTGTGAGGTATGCTCCTAAGGTTGGTAGGAATTTGATCTCACTTGGTAGGCTTGAGGCCAGGGGCAGACCTTCAGTAGGGGCCTACTGGGGCCTGGCCCCTAGTACAGCCCAAAAAAATGTCCAAACATATAATGAGGCCAAAGTAAAAAATAAACGTAAAACTATTTTAATAAAGCCCAAGTATACTGACTGATAAGTGCTAACCTCACATTCCCAAAAATAAAAAAAATATAAAAAAAATTGCTGACCCTATATGACCTACAATCCCATATACCGTAGTACTTTTTTTTTACTTTTATTTTTATTTTTTTTGAAGCATACAATCCCATATACTTTATACATCTAGTAGTATCCCATTTTCACTTTCTCATTTATTTGTCAAGTTCACATATTATTTAATTTAGAATTAATTTTTTAAAAATAGTATAGTAGGCAGCTAAGCATATTGTATTTTGTATGTACCATTTGATTTCATATTGAACTTTCTATTTTAACCAATTTTGTCTCTAAATATATTTTTAAGTACAAAGAACAATATAACACGAACGTAGAGGGTATAATATATTTCGTATCAATCATATAAACTTAAATTATATATTTACCTTTTTAGATACGTAGTAGGAGTATGATATATACTCAGTAACCAATACCTCTTATACGATCGAACTAAATACATGTATCATTTTTTTTGAATGAATGTGTATCATTAATTGTTAATTGTTATATGTTAACTTTTAATGTTGTTTATGCACCAAACAATTTTAGATTTTTTTTTTATCACAAATTTTATATGAGGAAACTGGAAAATATCATTATTTTTCTAATTTCTCAAAAAAAAAAAAAAAAAAGAATATATCATTATTTTTCTATAACAATGATAAATGATATGGAGTACTATTTTTTTCTTCATATAATATGAAGTAGAAATAAATAACTCTAATCTAACCTCGTACACCCCATAATAAGTTTTAGATCAGGAATTTATGTCATAAGTCTAAATATGTTTGGCCCCTAAAAGAAAATTACTCAAGATCCGCCACTGCTTGAGGCAAGAGGTTGTTCCATCAAAGCAATTTATGAACAAATGAAGATTGGTAGAAGAAATTTGGTGGTCATGAAAGGATCACGAAATAGAAGGAACATATGAATTGCAAGAGTGGAATGGGAAGGCTAAATCCAACCATGAAGTTAAAGTGAAGGAGTCATCAAAGAGGGTGACATTCATGAAAGATTCATCATAGAGAAAAGTGGTTTTGGTGTTAGGGGTAATGGTCTTGAGGCGGAGATTTGTTGTGTTCAAGACTCACTACTAACACTAGTAGGATAGCTTGTAGAATAAGATAGGTAATTAAATTAGTAGTGTGTGGAATAAGCCATGCAAGGTAATGTGTAGATAAGCCAAGTGTTGACTTAGTTGCTTTTGTGGTAATGTTCTTTGTACGTACACTTTGTAGTTGGCTTGTAGAATAAGTCAAACTTGGTAGTGTGTTATATAAGTTATAGCATACTACTTGTATAAATAGCACAAGTAGAAATGAGAGGAAATACTACTTACTCTAAGCTAAGGTTTTGAGAGAAAACATAAGAGTGAGTAGTAATTAGTAGCTTATGAGTACAAATACTATAGATCTTGTGAGCTCACTAAGGTCCTGTTCTTTTGAGCTTCTAGAAGAGCAAAGCAGAGCCGAGCCGAGCAGAGTAGATTTCATTATTATTATTATTATTATTATTATTATTATTATTATTATTATTATTATTATTATTATTATTATTGTTGTTATAAAAATATCAAAAAACCTACAAAGCCAATCAATTTACAAGAAATATTATTATTATTATTATTGTTATTGTTGTTATTATTATTATTATAATTATTAAATATTTATTAAATATTAATCATTTATTATTGTTATTATTGAATATTAATTTTTCATATTATTATTATTATTATTAACTCTAATTTAAGGTGTTTATTTATCAATTATTTATTTTATTATTGATATATTATTTCATCATATAATTTACCCTCCATTTTATTTTGTTATCACATATGGAATCTTAAACTTTAATGTCTTTTTAATTTGGAAAATTAAAAACTAATAATCCCGCCTTTTTTACTCAAAACAATCAGTGGCAGATGTATGTGAAAATAAGGGGGGGGGGGCACTGGACCCCACTTGGTGAAAATTTTTTCTATAAATAAAAAAGCTAGTACAGAAAAAATAAATTATATATACAAAGATGACCCCACTTATAGCTAAAAAGTGACCCCCTATTTTACCACTTTCAAGAGATTTTCTATATTCTTAGAAAAAGAAAAGGTAAAAAAAATAAAGATAAATTTTATACCCCTAATTTACGTTTTCAAGACTTCCTATTATGACTATCCTATTTTATTTATCTTTATTATTTTTGTAAGTGAATGTAGACCATCACTTTTTCTATAGTTTGTGATAGGTTGTCGTACACCTGTCAAAAATAAATTCCTAACAAAACCAACTAACAATGTAGTAGGGTAAGTAGGGTCGAATCCACAGAGAGATGGTTATTCAATCTAACTTCTAAGATATGGAGAAGCTAAACTATGTCACGAAATTGGGATAGAAAAATAATCTTAATTAAAATAGAAATAAAACAATTCATAAAAAGACCTAGGGTTATGGTTCACCATGTTTATAGCTCTAAATCTATCAAATATCAATAACAATTCAATCAATCAATTATCTAGAGCAATTGCTAAGCCTATGGTCGGGTCTTAACGCTCTCAATTCAACATATGCAGTACAGTCGCTAACATAATCAAAATTGCTAATTGTAGGGAAGCCTCTAAAAGTAAGATCTTTCGATTCAAACTCTTATATGAATTAATCAAACAATTGATCAGGTTGCAAGATTAACAATATAACACTATCAATTAGAGAAATGAATAATCAAAATATTAAAAATACCAATCAAGATTCATCATATAATCATGGATTCCCAAACCCTAGAAATAAACTACTCAAACATGGAAGAAATAATTAAAACTAGATCTAAGGAATAAAACATAATTAAAAACAAGAAATAGAAATAAAATACCTCAATGAATTGAAATAATAAACCCAAGAATCATCCATGGAAGAATCCATGGAGATGCCATGAGAAACTAGGGTTCGAGAGAAAACTAAAAAGAACGTAAAATAATAAAAGATATAAAAGGCATAAGGAAAAAATAATATCCCTTGAGTATTTATATTATCCTAAAACTAATCTAAAGATAAATAAATAAAATAAAATCAGAAAAATAACAATTACATAAGTCGTGATATGATTGGTCGCCGATTAAAAGAGTCATAGTTGATGTAGGTTGCCTCGGTGTCATGGGCGCACAACCCATCGCCCGATGGGTGGTCGCTGGTCAAGGGCTATGATGAAGATGAAGCTCGACCATCGCCCGATGGTTTTCCAGTGGCCTGATCAGTTTCGAAGGCTGGTGTGCGTCGCAAGGCCATCGCCCGATGGCTGGTCGCTGGACTGGCAGATTTGCATGACCAACTTTGAATGGCTGTAACTCATGATATATGAATCGTATGGAGGCGTGCGACCTATCATTGGAAATCCATTCAAGTCTAGTTTCTAAGACAACTTGAATCACCTCAATCCAATCTGTAGAACTCAAGTTATGATCAAAAGAGTGGACAAAGGTAAGTTTTACCACTTTGTAAAATATCGTTTAACTTCGTTTCCAACTCAAATTCAATTCCGAAAAGTGCATAACGATCATTGTGGATGCTATTTTCATTTCTCATGCATAAATTCCTTAGAGTCAACATCCACGAACATGAGATCTTCAATTAATAAACTTAATTCATCAACTTTTCATCCTTTCACTGTTCGATTCTTCCAAAACCACTCCGAAAGCGTTCAAATAGCTATAGAAACTACCTGAAACATTAAGAAAACACAAACGAAGCGTAATAGAATACAAAATGGACAACTTATGCAATTGCGACCTAAAAAGCGACAAAAGACTCAAAAAGCAACTATAAAGCTAGCATAAACGTGTCTATAAACTCTATATAAATATGACTCATCAGTTTGTTTCTTTGTTCTTTCACTTCTTTACTTTCTTTCTTCTTAATATCATTATAATACTACATTTTTTAAATTCACCCAAGAATCAAAAGTCAAACCTTCAAAAGCAAAACCTATTTTTTTTTAAATTTTTTTTTAATCCAATCATCCAAGAACTAACAATCTAACATACAATATTGACGCTTTGGCTGTGCGGCACGATTATTGACGGTAATTATTTTTTTTTTATTTTTTTTTTTGGTTCTTTAATTTTAGTTTATATGAATTATTTAAGTATCAAATTATTAATATTTGTGAATAGTTAGATTAGATTTATACCTTTTAAGTATTAATCTATACAGTATGTTAGTATATCTTCTTGAATGTTCGAAAGTGACAAGATTTTTTTTACTGTTATTGTATAGACTCTAATTAATATATGTATATTTCATTTTTTTCAGTTATAGACAAATTTTTAATAAGGAAAAAGGCTAGAGCGGATGAAGGTACAAGTGGGAGTACACCAAAATCGTCAAAACCCGCTCCTAATTGTGATGAGCAATTTGATTTAGAAAATCTTCCAATTGATCCGGGAGAAAAAACACGAATTTCGGACTATCCTTCTAAATTCCAAGAGGCGGTAAGATAAAAATATATTACCATTGGTCCTATTTAACCTCGCACTCATATCTTTCCCCAAAAATTGATTGGCAATAAGTTGAGAAGATTTAACTCTAGTTGGTGTGATGATTATAGCAATTAGTTAGAATATAACATTAAAAAAGATGCATTTTTTGTTTGCCTTGCTACTTGTTCAAATCTGAGGGGTATAAGGTGGGGGATGATGCTTTTGTTGTTGATGGTTTTTCATCTTGGAATAAAAAGGATAGGTTAGATTTGCATGTTGGTGATTTTGAAAGCTCACACAATAAAGCTGTTGAAAAATATTTAAATCTAAAAAATGTCCATGCTTCCATTGAAACAACATTCAATCCATTGCAAACACCTCAAATGAAAAATGATTATAAGACTCGTTTAAATACATCTATTGTATGTATTAGATATTTGTTGCGGATGGGATTGACATTCCGTGGTCATGATGAATCTGATGAGTCAAGTAATCGGGGAAATTTCATTGAACTTGTAAAAGTTGCTGCTGTTTTGAATGGTGAAATTGATAAAGTTATGTTAAACAATGCTCCCAAAAATCTACAAATGACTGCTCCTAGTATTCAGAAAGAGATTGTGCATGCATGTGCTAAAGAAACAACTAAAGCTATTATTGAAGAACTTGGAGGTGATTTGTTTGGCATACTAGTTGATGAATCTAGTGATGCTTCTATCAAAGAGAAATTGGTTGTTGTGTTGCGTTTTGTTAATAAGTCGGGTTTGGTTGTGGAACGCTTTCTTGGACTTAAGCATGTTCCTAATACTTGTGCCATATCTCTCAAATCTACCATTGAATCTTTATTGTTGGAAAATGGGTTAAGTATGACAAGCATACGAGGACAGGGTTATGATGGGGCAAGTAATATGCGTGGTGAATTTGGTGGACTTACACTAGTAGAAAAATACAAAAAGGCATCCCCCTAAAGGCACCGGTTCAGGCTAAACCAGTGTCATAAACCGGCCTAAAATTGGGCGCTATTTTATACAAAGAGAAAAGGCACCGGTTCAGCTTAAACCGGTGCTAAAAATAGAAAAGGCACCGGTTTGAACCGGTGCCACTGAACCGGTGTATTCAAATAAAAAAAAAAACGCGCCCTAGCCGCTTCTTTCTTCTTCCTTGTCTCTTTCATTTTCATTCACTTAGCTTGCTTCACTGTTGCATTCGAGAGCCGAAACCCTCACTGCACTCTCTCCATTTTCCCACCACTAGAGCCGCAACCGACGCTGGCACCAGCCCCGCCACCACCTTCTCTTTCTCCCCTGCCCCGCCAACACAAGCCGGCCAATTGCCCTGCCCTTCACTCACTGTGAAGGTCTTGAAGCCTCGCCGCGCCACCACCTTAAGCTCGCCGCACTACCACCTTAAGCTCGCCGCGCCACAGCCCTAAGCTCGCCGCGCCACCGTGCTTCTGCTGCCCTAAGGTCACCGCGCCTTCGCTGCTACTGCCCTCCACCACCACCGAGCTGCTGCTGCCCTCCATCTTCCCTCAAGGTTTTTCCTTTTTTTTTTATTTCACAATTAATTTCCAATTATGTACTTATATTAATGTGTTTTGCATGTTGAATCATTGTTTGCAAATTAAAATTTAGGTTTTAATATAATTATGCTCCAATTTTTCTCAATTTTAGGTTGTTTTATTTGGAATTTGTGAAAATATTAGTGATTTTTCTCAATTAGTTGGATTTTTTTATTATGTTTTAATGGTTAATTTAATTTTTTTGGTGGATGATTTTGAATTAATTATAGAATATATATTAACCTTGGTACTTAAATAGTTGAAATTTGGTTTGTTACTTTTAATGGTTGATTTGAAGTTGTTTTGATGGGTTATTTTGAATAAGTTAGAGATTAAAAACTTGTTATTTAATTAGTTGAATTTTGGAATGTTTAAATGGTTAATATTAAGTTATTTTGATGGGTATATTTGAATAAATTAGAGATTAGTAACCTTGTTACTAAAGTAGATGAATTTTGGAATGTTTTAATGGTTACTTTTAAGTTGTTTTGATGGGTAATTTTGAAAAAATTAGAGATTAGTAACCTTGTTAGTTTAGCAATTTTGAATAAATGAGATGAATTAAAGTAGTGAATACATAGTTTAGCAATTGTTAGTTCGATGAATGATGTGTTTTAGCTTATAAATAAATTAGTGAATTGACATGTTATGAGAAAGAAATATTACATACATAATATTTAACCTAATTTTTGTTTATTGTTTTTTTTAATAGATTTGTGAATTGAAGCACGAGTTTAGCTTGAGGACTACATATTGAGCTCAAGTGGGTAGTTGCTATATTGGTATGACTTATAAACTTTACTAAGCTATATTTATTTCTATTTATCCATTTAATAAAAGTTTATTCATGAAATTGCAACTTGTGTATTGTTTAATTGCAAATAAATACAACAATATATAGAATACTTAGCTTGCATCATCATATGCCTAGATACCCGTTCAAGGCTTTCTCATTAGGAGAAAGTCTTGAATAGTCCCCGGTTGGGACTGTTCTTGAATGTGTACTCTCACTTAGGTGGTGAATGTATGTTTTCTTTTCGATTTTAAGGAACATATTGGCTTACTTCACTATGTTCTCTGGGTACATATGTGGGTAATTAATTATCTACATCGTGTACTTGGAGAACTAGGGGGAAATGCTGCAGGATTTTTCTTAAAATTGGAAAGTTGACATACATTCACTAGTGAGAGTAGACATTCAAGGATGGGTTAGGTTGGAGTGATAAGGACCCTGTGGAAACATGCATTTTTTCACTATATGAATGGTATATTCACGTTTTGTACTTGAATTTGATTTACATAAAATATGTAGCAATTACACATTATTCATTATATGTTGCTATATATGTTTAGAGAGAATTTACTAAATGGATAAGGATCATGGTTGGATGTATGGTAGACGCGATACATTTGAATTTTGGAATGGGGTTCACGAGTTTTGCGAGAGGGCTTTAGCTAGCTTACCAATGCAAACTGGGTGGCAAAGGCCTTTATTGTCCTTGTGTTGATTGTAATAATGTGAATGTGGTCGATAGTGTTGAAATCATTAGAGATCATGTATTATGTTGTAGGTTTAGGCATTTATACCATGTGTGGATTTGGCACGGAGAAAGTGGAGAGTACAGTGGGGATCTTGATCGGAATGATGTGCGTGTTAGAAGCAATGAGATTCATGTGGACGAGGAATACGAGAATGATGACTATATTATTGATAATGGTGAGGATGGAGCCGATGATGATCAGGCGGATGAGGTCGAGGATGAACAAGTGGTGAGATGTTGCATGGTGTTGAAGGTGGAATGTTTAAGTTATTATCGGAGGCTTCCAAAAAGCCTTTGTATCCTGGGTGCAAAAAATACTCCAAACTATCGGGCGTGCTAACACTTTTCAACATTAAGTCGAAGCATGGGTGGACGGACATTAGTTTTACTTCTTTGTTGACCGCATTAAGTGATATGTTTCCTGATGGGAATGAAATTCCTAAGTCTTACTATTACGCAAAGAAGCTCATGTGTACCTTTGGTTTGGAGTATAAGAAGATACATGCATGTCCTAATGACTGTATTATGTATCGAAATGAGTATGAACAATTGCATGAGTGTTGACGATGCAAGCGGTCGCGCTACAAGCGCACGAGTTGCAATCCTGGTACGGAGGGACCTCCTGCTAAGGTGTTGCGGTATCTTCCCATTATTCCAAGGTTTAAGCGTATGTTCTCAATACCAAAAGACGCTAAAAACTTGAGGTGGCATGCAGAGGGAAGAAAGAAAAACAGAATGCTGAAGCATCCAGCCGACTCTCCACAGTGGAAGAACATTGATTTGAAGTTTGAGAATTTTGGTGATGAAGTCAGAAATTTAAGGCTTGGGTTGTGCACGGATGAGATGAATCAATTTGGCACTCTTAGTACCCAACATAGCACATGGCCGGTACTTTTAGTGATTTATAATTTGCCTCCTTGGCTGTGCATGAAACATAAGTATGTAATGCTTTCATTGCTAATAATGGGGCCTAAGCAACCTAGAAACGACATAGATGTTTACCTTGCGCCGCTTATTGACGACTTGAGAAAGATGTGGGACGAAAGGGTTTCCGTTTTCGATGCTCATCAAAACGAGATGTTCACATTGCATGCAGCCCTTATGTGGACCATGAATGACTTCCCTGCATATGGCAACTTGTGTGGGTACAAGGTCAAAGGGAAAAAAGCATGCCCCATATGTATTGATGACACATCAAGCGTATACCTTACTCATTCTCACAAAGATGTCTACCTACGGACTCGAAGGTTCCTTAGGCGTGATCACCCGTATCGTAGGTAGAAAAAGGCTTTCGATGGAACAGTGGAAGAGGATACTGCGCCTAGACCATTGACTGGTGCTGAGATTTGTGCTCGGGTGAAAGGGATGCGAACGGTGTTTGGAAAATAAAAAAAACTGTGGTCTCAGCTGCTGTGTTTAAGAAAGAATCAATCTTTTGGAAGCTTCCGTACTGGAGAGAACATGAAGTTAGGCATTGTCTTGATGTGATGCATATAGTGAAGAATGTGTGTGATGCTCTTTTGGGAATACTTATGAATATCCAAGGCAAAACAAAGGACGAAAAGGGTGCACGGTTAGATTTGAAAGAGATGGGGATTCGTCCAGAATTGTGGCCTCAAGAAAAGGTTAGAAAGGGGAAGGAACAGAGAAAAGAAGATGAAAATGTTTCGAAAAAAGGGAAGGAGAAGATCAAGGGAAAGGGAAAGGCCAAAGATGCGTCAAAGAAGAAAGTTGAGGGTAAAGGGAAGGATGAAAAGAATTATTTACCCCCAGCTTGCTATACATTGTCAAAGGTAGAGAAACGTATGTTTTGTGCATGTTTGTACGGCATTAAGGTTCCAACAGGGTACTCATCTAACATGAAAAGATTTGTAACCTAAAATGGAGAATTGAAGTTGACAAGTATGAAATCCCATGATTGTCACATTATGATGCAAGTATTCCTACCGATTGCAATTTGTGGTATTCTACCAAAACACGCGAGGGAAGCGATTACAAGCCTTTGTTCGTTTTTCAATACAATTTGTAGCAAAGTGCTTGATCCTTGTACACTAGATGCTTTGCAAGCAGATGTGGTTGTGACTTTGTGCAAATTTGAGATGTATTTCCCACCCTTATTTTTTGACATAATGGTTCATTTGGTTCTTCATTTGGTTCGTGAGATTAAGTTGTGCGGTCCAGTGTTCACACTACCACAAAATGAGGAATAAGCAACACACAATACATAACTGTTAAGTTGGATAGGCGATCTCTAGAATTATATAGAGCGCCCATGTCAGATGGGCGTTTTGTATGTCAAAACTTATAGAGCGCCTCCCATAGTTAACCATTGTGTTTGATTTTTATATATTTTTTTTATAAAAATGTCACTTTACCTACATAACGCCTATCTTTGTTAGGCGCTCTATATTAACCCTATACATAGTACGGGATCCTCTTTCTCCTTTACCCTTATTCATAGCCGCATATGCCTCATTTATCTCTTCTTTAACTTCTAAGGTCCTCATTTTTTCTCTCCTTTCATTTTCTAAATTCTAAGGCCAACCAACCACCAACCATGACCCAAACCACCCGTTGGTTAATTTTCCGTGGGTGTTTCAAGTGGTGAGCGCCAACCTCGAGAAGAACCTAGGTGGCCTGGGTTTTGTGATGGTTATGTCGTGGTTATGTCGGTGGCCTTGTGGTTAGGAGGTGGCCTCGTCTTACCTCATTACGTGTTTCCGAGGCCGGGGTTCCCAAGGTTGGTTTCCGAGGTCGGGGTTTCCATGATGTCGCCGGTTAAGGCTGGAGTTCTCCATTAAAGAACGTAATGGGGTAAGACGTATCAATTTCACACTTTAATTAATTGTGGTTTGATTCAATTTCATAAGTTTTTCGTTAATAATTACTATGAATGTTGAATTTGTTGAATCTTGCAAATTTATTGGATTTTTACATACAGAGTGATTAATGTTTTGGTTATTGTGTGTTGATTTAGGATTAATTGTTATGTTGATTATTTTTTATTGTGTCCATTTGGGATTAATTGTCACTCTGTATTTGAATTGGTAAAATGACAATAACTTTATTTAGATTTGAACAATTTGCTTTTAAAAAAAATCTTTATCAGTTTATGAGCTAATAGTTTCGTTTAGATCCATCATTTGTCTATGATAATGAAATTGTCAATTTATTGACAAATTAAAGCTTATTATGAGTTACGTTATCAATATTTTCCAAAGGTTTATGATGTATGATTGGATGAATTTTAATATTATGTATTTCCACTCTATGTATTTTTTGGTGGGTGTTTGATGATGCAATTGCTCGGTTTTTTATGCGGCGTTTATGGTGGTTTGGTGCGACTGCTGGCGGCTGTTAAGGTGGATGATTAAGGTGGTTGCGTGTTGCGAGGACTGGAACCGTGTTGGTAGTTTTCATCAGATCGACACCTACTTTCTATCTCTCTATTTTCATCTTAAAATTCTTTAATTGTTGTTTCACTTGTTTGTAATGTAACTTTATTTTTTAGAGGACTTTTTTTTGCTGTAATTGAATACTGTATTTTTAATGAATTTGGTAAATAAAATGTTATCATGTTTATTTTATTTCACACGTATGAATTATTATTATTATTATTATTAATATTATTATTATTAATATTAATAATAATAATATTAATAATATTAATAATAATAATAATAATAATAATAACAATAATAATAATAATAATAATAATAATAATAATAATAATGATAATAATAATAATAATTTAATTTTTTTTAAATAAAATGAGGAAAAGAGAGTGCCTATCTGTGGTAGGCGTTCTCTTTTTATATAGCTATAGAGTGCCTATCCTAAGATGACCGCTCTCTTTTCCTTGTTTTTTATTTAATTTGTACCTAGCTTATGAAGCGCCTATCTTAGATAGGCGATCTGTATTGTGTTAGATATAGAACGCCTCAAAGAGGCGTTCTGTAGACTTTATAAAGCACCCCACCAGAAGAACGCCTATATTGCTTGTTTTAGGCGTTCTGTATTCCCCTTTTTATGGTAGTGTCATGAGGTGGTGCTACCCTTTTGAAAGACACATGGGTACATTACAAGATAAAGTACGGATCCGGGCTCACCCTAAAGGAAGTATGATGCAAGGGACCGTGGGTGAGGAGATAGGAAACTTTGTGGCGGACTACATAGCCCTTGCTCAACCTAGCTATTGGTCTTCCTACTTCTTGACATGAAGGTAGACTTGATGGTCATGACACAATTAGGTCGAAACGAATGTCACCAAACCAAGATCAGTTCTTACAAGCACACCTTTATGTGTTGCACCATGTTTTAGATGTGCACCAATATTTAGACGAGCACATGGCTAGTTTGCGTGATGAATTTCCATCGAACGGTGAAAGGGCACTTATGAAGTTGCATAATAAGATGTTTGTTAATTGGTTTCGTGATCGAGTAATGAGTCGATTGCTGGATGATACTAATGTGACCGATGCAATACAGTGGCTTGCGTACGGTCCTATGGATGATGTTCGTTCATTTGAGGGATATGACATCAATGGGTACACTTTTTGGACCGAGGGTCGTGATTTGAAATCTTCCTCCACCCAAAACAGTGGTGTAACGCTTGTGGCATCGTCAAGGAAGTTTGCAAGTGCTAAGGATAAATCACCTGTCGATGAAGAGTTGTCATACTATGGTCGAATTCAAGAAATATGGGAGCTTGATTATTGTGACTTCACGGTTGCTCTTTTCAAGTGTAAGTGGGTTGATAATATGAGGCGTAACGTCAAATATGAGGACTTTACTCTTGTATATCTTGGCCACTTGAATGATAGTGCGAAACCATTTATCCTTGCATCTCAAGCTAAGCAAGTGTTCTACATAATTGACCCAGTCGATTCAAAATGGTCTATAGTGCTAGCTGGCAAAAGAAGAATCCTAGGCATTGGAGATGTTGAGGATGAGGAAGAATATGATGCGTTTGATGATTCAGCACCTTTCACCGTTCTTAGACCTGTTGTACTAAATGGCATAGACAACGAAGCAGGTTATATGCGATCAGACCACAACGAAGGAATTTCAGATTGAGGTAGTTTGATTAAAAGTTAGTAGTGGTTTCATTGCAAATATAGTTTACTTATGTAGGGAGCATTGGAGCCTCATGGTGATTTGTAATTCCAATAACACAATTTATCACCTTGATTCAGCTCGATCATCGGAGAAGTGGCTCGTGAAGTCTATATTGCAAAAGTAAATATATATTGTAACACCCCCAAATTACTCTCTAATATTTACAATAATAATAATCCAACTTTAGGGAGTAACATGGGAGTATTACCGCCACGTGATTACGTAAGGCTTAACAGAGATTTGCAGCGGAAGAAAATACTTGTCATTTAATAATAATAATGATAATAGTTCAAGAAATTTCTGAAGTAACTAAAACATTGATACTATGTCTACTAAATTTAACTAGGTGATCACCGCCCATTGTCCCCAATGCAGCATTTAATTCACGTCTTCTGATCGCCATCACCTATCTACTCATCATTAATGATAAGTAGGGCCAAGCCAAAACAAAAGAGAAATACGTATTAGCCAAAATGCTAAGTACATACAAATGCTAAACATGTAAAATCAATTTAGTTCATTAAACATGCTTTCAAAAGTTTCGACTTTAATCAATCACAATTGATTCAAACCACTCGTGAATATAAATTCTCATATTAAAATATATCATTTTCCGAAATTAATAATTTTCCAAAAATAGTCTAAGACAAAGCATGGATAGATCCAATCCTCATTTCACAAATCATTTTTCCACCTAAGTGTGCACACCCCCCAAGCTAGTAACTCCTTACATAGTGCTATCAAGGGGAAAGACTAGGTCATACATAGTCCATAGTCTTCAATTTTATCTCCACATAGTGGGAGTCATAAAAATCCAATATATATCTTTGATAAATCAACCTTCCAATTCCCATGTATGGGATTTCAACAACATTTGCTCTTTAAAATGAATTTGAATTCAAGTATGTGTATAAACAACTTTTAGAACATTGAAATTATTTCCAAAGATCAAACATTAAAACATTTCACAATATTCATTTCATTTCATAAACATTCATAAATCCTTGTTCAACATTCAAACATATTTCATCATTCAAAACACAAAACACATTTGTATAAAATCACATATTTAAAGATCTAGCCACGAGTACGTACCTTGATCTTTTGCAACAAACACAAATTTCTTAATCTCAAACTTGCAATTCCCCCTACAAGGAACCAATAATCCTAAATCAAAAACTCTTCAACCCATGAACATTAAACCATTAAATAACGACCCTAGACTAGTCGTGCATGAACAATTATATTGACTCTTTACAACTATTCACCTAGATTTACTACCATGAATTATCTCCTAAATAAACATTATATGGAGTAATAAAATCAGATATAAAACCTTATAATAATAAATTGAAAATAAATATTAGTTTTAGAATACTAACCGCAAAACAACCTAAAGTAGAAAGGTTCACGTTGAAAAGAAGGAGTCAGATCTTGCAGAGGCCATATCTCATAGTATATAACTCCGAATTGGGTGATTCTTGAGCCTAACCTCAAGGGTTTTTCGAGAAGAACAACTTTGTCTCAAATATAAAAATGCTAAAAATGAAAATAAGTGGCTGAAAAATGGCCTGGAACATATACGGGATGAAGAAGTACGAAAATGGGAGGAAGAGAGAAGAAAGAAGGATGGAGCTTTGAGGGCAAGAGACTTTTGGCTTAAAATGGCTGAACTTTGGATCCTATTTATAGAGTTTGAGAGCCCTATTGAATCATGTATGATGTCAACAACTTGGGGGTCAAGGAAGTTTATGAGGTCATGTTATTGACATCATGTATGATGTCAACAAATTGGAGGCCAAGTATTCAAGTTTGTAAGAGAAGTTTGTGACTTTGGTCATGCTTTAGGAGTAAGAAATGGACTTGGGTCCTTTGACTTGGAGCAAAGAAATACTCAAAGTAAATATATGATTTTCGAGTATTACATTTCCGGCTTAACTCATACGTATAAAATATTTTATAAATGTAATTATTATTTCCGTAAAATTATATATTGATAAGTTAAATAATGCTATTGTATTATCTAAATACATATTTATATTTTTAAAATAATTTGGAAGGAAATCGAACATTATTAAATTAATAAATTTGATTAATATAATTAAACGGGTTTAAAATATGGGGTATTACATATATAGCTACCAAGTGATGAATATTGCTAATAATAATAATGGTGAGATTGAAACTGGAAAGGGGTTAAACCAAGAACTTGGTCTAAAAAGACCGGGGGAATCAAGGTGGGGATCTCATTATAAATCATTGTTGAATTTGATTGAGTTGTACCCAGATGTGATTGATGTATTGGGTTTCATTTATAGTGATGCTTCTTTTTCGGGAAATAGAAAGAATGCACGTGGTCTTATGGTTTCATTACGCTCATTTGTTTTTGCATTCATACTGCACCTCTTGTTTGATCTTTTGGGTATCACAAATGAGTTATCATTAGCTTTGCAAAGGGAGGATGAGTGATGAGTGATGATGAATTTGAGGATTTGTTAGAAAAGGTAAATCGGTTTTGTTATGGTCATGATATTGATGTTCCTAACATGAATGATTTTTATATGACTCCAGGAAGACCAAAGAGAAATGCTCCAAAAATCACTTATGAACATCACTATCGTGTAGAGGTGTTTTATGCTACTATTGATTTACAACTTCATGAGCTTAACAATCGTTAAATGAAATCAATATGGAGTTGCTCCGTTGTGTGGCTTGCTTGTGTCCTAAGAACTCATTCCATAATTTTGATGTGGTGAAATTGAATGACAGAACTATATTATGATTTTGATTCAAATGATATTAGGGGACTTTCTTCTGAGTTGAGAAACTTTATCATTGATGTGCGACAACGTGATGAGTTTCAAGGTCTTGTTGGAATTGGCGATCTTTGTAAAGTGATGGTTGAAATAGGGAAATATGTGATATATCCATCGGCACATATTCTAATAAAGCTAGCATTGCTTTTACCAGTTGCGACTGCAAGTGCGGAAAGAGCCTTTTCTGCCATGAAATATGTGAAGTCTAAATTGCATATTAAGATGGGTGATCAATTTTAGAATGATTGTTTGGTGGCATACATTGAAAGGGATATTTGTGAGACTATTTTCAATGAAACTGTTATGTACCACTTTCAAAATATGAAACCTCGTCGAGGGAAATTACCTTAGAATTATTTATGTATTGTACTTTACATGACTTTTTTTCAAGGATCTTATATGACTTATAATTAATTTGTGGATTTTAATTTTTAATAGTTATAAAATTTGTTTGAATAGTAGATCATTTTTATAGTGACCTCGCTGCTTATGATTTCTGGATCCGCCACTGAAAACAATCCTACCTTTTCAAATTCCAAGAATAATTCCACCTTTGACATTCATCTGTTCAAAATGAGCATTTTAACCTACAACTTGTTTAACAGGTTATTTATTTTTTTTACTTTATTTATTTATTATCTTTTTCAATCTCCCATCTCCCACCTTATCCACACCATAACCACTATCACCCTTCCATAAGCACCACCACATCACAACCTAACCCCATCACCTTATTTCTCTCTCCTAACCTAAACCTCAACCACCAGCACCACTAACCACCTCAACCCCAACACCACTAACCCCACCACCTCAACCCCAGCACCACTAACCACTAGCCGCTGATAGTGTAATTGTAGACACCCATTTGTGTCTCCCCAAAACCAAACCCAGTGATGAGTACCTTTCACGTCGAATCATAATCGAATGAAGCGAAAGTGTGGAAAGTCTAGTGTTGCGGAAAGTTTTTATTTCTTTTCTCTTCTCTCTGTTTTTGAAAACTTATTTTTAAGAAAACATCCAATCCAGTTTGGTTGGTCCATGATATGGGTCCAATAGTAGTGTAGTTGGATGGGGTTTGCAAAGACCTTTCCAACGATATATTATAAGCCCAATTCCGATGAATATTGAGGAAATTATGACCAATTTACTAAACTGGGCCCGGTTTGAGCTTTATATACGGCCCAATGATCTAGGGGAGGGCCTAATATGATTTATCATTCCTAATGCAATTAGGAATGGTTTTAGTCTTCTAGAATCTTCTAGAAGGTTCTTTTCATTCCTAATTCAATTAGCATTGATAAATTGACTTTTGTTGACTTTTCAGAGTTTTAATCAAAATCAAATAGCATTTTCGAAGAAATTATATGATTTTATCCTCCAGTACGGTAAACTTATCGGATTTTTGAAAACGCGTTGGTATCAGGCTTGGCGCCTAACCCCAGGCCTTGGCGCCTGGAACCAGGCCTGACGCTTGGCGCTAGTGTTGGTGCCTGGCGCCAGCTAGCCAGGGTTGGCGCCAGCTCTGTTTTCTGAGTGTCAGACTCTGTTTTGTTTATTTATCTTTTTTGGCTGATTTTCTCTATAAATATCGTATTAAAAACTCCGTTTTCATTCATCATCTACATCTATCATTCACCAATTCTCCTCATTCACAAGTTTTAATTAGCATTCTTTAATTCATTCATCTCTTTCTTTCTTTCTTTTAAAAACTTTGCTCAAATACAAAATTCCGCATTCACAAGACTTAGAAACACCTAGCCATATTCGAAGTTGCCTTCGCCCTAGACGTGAAAGGTTTAATTTCTGAGGGTTTGGTCCCAAATCTCTCTTTCAATTATTTAATTTAATTGTTTTGTTTATTATTTTCCTTGAAGTTACTAACGTGTGTATTTTGTTATTAGAAAGAGGTACGAGGCATCAAAGTAAGTGCTTTAATTGGTTTTTATTGATGTTATGATGTAGACATCATGTTTATATTGTTATTATTGATTCCTAGTATCATGTTTAGGGAAAAAGTTATAATATCAAATATGCTTAATATGATTCCTGCGATGCCTTTTATATTCTTCCTAATATTTATGATCGTTAGTATCATGTTAGGGCTAAAGATTTGATTTTTATTGCTTAGTGACATGCTAGGGTTTGTTATTAATTTTGTTAGTATCATGCCTAGGATCTTGCTATTACTATTGTGCTTTAATATTAACATGAACATGATAATTATTATAATTGTTATAATTGTTGATGATTATGAATATTATTATTATTATTATTTTGATGATTATTATTATTCATGTTTATTCTAATGCTCGATTATTTATTATGTTGCTTGATATTTATTGTTATTGCTTGATCACACCTTTTATGCGTGTTTAAAGGGAATTTAGTACTTGTAATCATGCTTAATAAGATATTAATAATCTTGTTTAGGGTTAATGTGATTATAATTCAAGTGACCGCCAATAATAGTTTGTTTGTGCATTAATATTCAACCAACATAGATAAACAGGTTTAGGGTTAATCCTATTGATTGCATGTTAGTCAGAAAGCGCACATGAATACGATCAGAATAAAGTAGAGGCCTATTATTAGGGAAGGTTCAATCTCTTTTAGGTTGGATTTGTACCTTCATTCCCGAACCCTTATTTGGTTCATAACCTTATGGAGTTGACGATCTCTTGGATCGTTAAGGGGTGTAACCTTCACCTCGTGAACGGTTTACAAGTTCCTTAAAAACTTGTTGGCGACTCTTTTGCTCTATCTTCTTCCCTTTTGGACGCCACCGTACTTTATTGTATGATCACAGTGGGGTTCAAGCTAGTGGGATTAAGGCTTGAACTATTCCCTACAGTAATACCCCTAATTTTTGGAAAAATTTTCTTAATTAGTAATTTCTTTAATTATTTAAAATAATTAAATATTTTTAAATTATGATCTTGGTGGGTCCATACTTTATTAACATTGTACGCCGTTTTTAAATTTATTATTTTTTTCCGGTTTTTATCTTAATAATACTTAACAACCTTAGCTTAATTATTATCTCATGAATTACAACTAATCTTAGTTTTGATATTATCTATATATTTTAACTTGATTTAATTATCAAATCCAATTATTTTATTTATTTAAGAATAATTTTCGTTTTTATAAATTTAAAAAAAAAAAAAATGAAGTTGGCCGTGAGATTTAAAGATGGTTTTATCTTCAACCTTAAGTGTTAAATCTTTTAATCTATCTTACTTCCTATCTTATCTCCCTAACCAATTAACACCTATCTTACTTTTTCCTCTAATATCTTTCATTAGTTTCTTTTTCACATAAATTAACCTAGGCTAAATGACATTCAAATTCATTTAACTAACCAAACTTATCTAGTTTTCACACTAATCCTATACCTTCTTGAACTCTATCTTTTCCACCCTTTAACACTGTAAAGAGACCCTCAACCCTTCACAAATTCCTCACACCAAAAATCAGAAAACTCTTTACTTTACTCTCAATCTTGAATTTTTTTTTTTCAAAAAACAGTTTTTTTTTTGAAAAACCGTGACTGCACGGTGTTGGCCACCATGGTTGGCTTGGCTGGCCGCTTCGCAGCAGCCACTCCCGCAAGGCAGCAGCACCCCGTAGTAGTTGCAGCCATGGAAGCAGCGTGCAACGCTTGCACTGCTGCTGCCCCAACCACCTTGGAATGCCGCCCCCCTTCCGCTCCCTCTTGGACTGCCACCAGGTCGGCAGCCGCCGTGGCTGCGCCACTAAGCCGCGGCTGTCGGCCTTAAAACTAATTAATTTTTTTTGTTTTCAATTTTAATTAAAATAACTTTTATAAAAATTAAATCAAATCAGTCCAAAAATTAAAATTAAATCAACATTAAACTTTAAAATTAGGGTTCATCATAAAATTAATCCCAATTTAATTCTAACTCTTAAAATTAAATCGATGATCATACACAGAACGTTTTTATGCTTAAATCAATCCGATTAAAATTATGAAACATAAAACAATTCGAATTAAATCAAATCAAGCACAAAAATCATATTTTAGGGTTAGGATTTTTTAAAATTCGAAAATTAGGGTTAGGGATTTTCGAAAAAATCGAAACTAGGGTTCTTAGGTTTGAAAATTTTGAATGATCTAGGGCTTAATTCGGTCCTCTTCATGGCTATTTTGAGCATAATTAAATCACATTTAATCAATTCCAAAAGTTTAATCACATTAAGTATAACAATTGAACCATAATTAAATTAATTTCTCCCTCTTAATTGATTATAAAATTAACATGGACTTCAAATTAATCGTATTAATATGATCAAGTGCGTTCGTGCAAGAGGCTAACTGATACCGCTGTAGGAGTTTATAGGTACTACGCAGTGGAAAATCATGAATCACATTCAATCAAGTACCTAATCCTAAGATCACATGCATAACACACAAGACACATAATCATACCTTTGAAGCGTGAATTCCACGTAGCAATTGATTGACGAATCAAGGAGAGAATAGAGCCCCAAGCGTTGCTCCTCTACTTAGTCCACGAGCTTCGAACGAGTTGTCCACCAATACTAGATTGGTCGAGTGATTGAGGAGAACCACGATCACCACCACAATTGGCACCGAGGAGGAGAGAGAGTGCCGTGAAAGAGAGGAGTATTTTAGAGGGCTAGGTCTCGTGTTTGCTAATTTGGGTTTTGATCTTACTCATCAACTGAATTCAACTGTCATGCAAACCCTAGGCACATAGTCTATTTATAATCACATTATAATTAGACTAGGGTTAGGAAGCCCAAAACTCTCCTATCCTACTCCATATGGTCGGCCATATTAGAGGATGAGGCCCATTGATATGTCTATATTTATATGGTGTTTTACCCCCGTCCCTTGGTCATAATTAGTAGTGTTTTGGCTCGTTAGAGCCACTTTATTACTAATTGATGTTTTCTAGTGTTTTCGTAGTTTTGGTTGAGTTTTGTAGGGAATTGCATCTTTGGAGCTTTTTCTTGGGATTATTGCGGTACAACTACGAGCATTTGAAGGCATGACCGATTGCATTTGGACACCGAGTATTCAAGACTCGAAGTGGAGATTCGAATTGGGCCAAGAATGGAGCCCAATCCAAGTCCAGCATATAGCCGGGCCCGATCGGACAAGCTTTAGCCCGATCGGGAGGATGCCCAGAACAAGAGGGCAAAGAAAAAGGCGAGCCCGATCGAGCGGCCATTCGCCTGATCGTGCCGCCCGATCGGGCGCGCGTTTCGGGGGAGCTAGTTTAAGCGATTCTTTAGTTCTAATTAGGAGTAGTTTTGGGTTATTGTATAAATACGATTTTAATGCTTTTGCTTAGTACCTCTATTCTCTTAGACTTTCTCTTTTTACTTAGCTTTAGATTACTTTCTCTCTCTACAACTTTGTTCTCTATTTTTGTTCTTAATTCAACTCCTTAATTCCGATTACTTTGGTAACGATTTATTCTACTTTAATCTCATTTATTTACTTTATTTCTTTCATCATGTTTCCTTTAATTGCTTTTTTTAGTTTATATTCAATTATGTCTGAGAAGTTTTTTTTCTAGGGTTTATGGGGATCCATAAATAATATGAAGGGGTAATTTATTATTGTTGATTATCAATGCTTGATTAATTTCCTATTGTTCAATTTAATGCTATGCAATTAGATTAGGCCTGGTTTAATTGTATGAGTTTAGCAATATTGATTCGTTATTCGAGAGATGAGAATTGATGTTTAGGCTTAGTTTTAATAGGCGAACTAATTTATAAATGGTTAAGTTGATATTCGAGCGATGAGATTTAATACCGATAAATTAACTGTGTGATTGTAATATGTAGCGAAAGCCCTTTATGATCTGATTAATTGATGCATTGATGATTGATTGTTATGTTTTTCCCTGGAATATTGTTTATTGGTGAACCTATACCCTAGGCTTTTAAGTCATTGCTTTTCTTCCTACTTTTATTACATATCATGGCACATATAATGGACCCTTTTTGCAAAAGCGTGAGGTACACTATCCATACAATTAACTCAACTCTACTAGCTTTTGAAGGCACTGAGTTTTACTGGGTGTATTACCATGAAACATGGGAAAATATCCTCTCTTAGAGTCTTGCTTCATGGACTTGTCAAGATCCTTATCAACATAAGTCTCTCGATGTTGTCCAATCATTCTTCAAGATTCGCTTTGTGGAACTTGATTCCCAACATGTACTCAACATCTCCTAAGTCTTTCATATAGAAATAACTCTTTAACCATTGCTTGACTTATTCTAGCATTGATATCTCATTTCATATGAACTGTATGTCATCTACATACATGACCAATAAGACTAACTTCTCCCACTAAACTTCTTGTCTCTACAAGATTCCTTTTCGTTCTTTAAGGAAATCAAACTATTTAATTGCCTAATCGAAACGAATGTTCCAACTCCCTGATGCTTACTTCAATCCATTAAATGAATTTCTAAAGTTTGCAAAAATTTCTAGGATTTCTGGATTT
This sequence comes from Chenopodium album, assembly GCF_948465745.1. Taxonomy (NCBI): domain Eukaryota; kingdom Viridiplantae; phylum Streptophyta; class Magnoliopsida; order Caryophyllales; family Amaranthaceae; genus Chenopodium; species Chenopodium album. The sequence continues at coordinate 286,026 of NC_137836.1, read as the reverse complement.
CAAAATTCTTAGGTTGTATCATATACATATCCTCCATCAAGAACATTTCAAGAAGGTGATTTTGATATCCAATGCTAAACTTCGTAATCGAAATCAACAATCACTAGAAGAATCTGAATAGGCTTACACATCTAATAGGTTTGACCTTATTTGTAAGACTATCATGGACTAAAACACATCTTTACAGACATGGAGTCCATTCTAGATTTCTGGGCTTTGAGCCATTTCTTGAGTTGGCACTTATTGAAAGCTTTCTTGTAGGGCATGGATTCCAACCATTCCAATAGAAAAATTTTAGAATCAACCTTTTCTCAGAATTTCAACAAACTATTTGTTTTGATCCTAAGTAACCTACAATAGGTATGAGCAATAAAAGAATTATTCTCTTCAACTCTTTGAAGCCTTTCATTCAAGTGGGACGATAGAAGCCTTGCTAGTGGAATTAGCTTGCTTTGACAAATGGTTTATCAAATTAGCTGATTTCATATGCCTTCGTCTCTGTTGTAGTGTTATCCACATCCATTTGTTGCTCGTCTTGAATCTCATTGAGATCTAAATTTACTCCCACTTGGCTTTTTAGGAAGAGATTTATTTCTATAAAGACACTATCGCAAGCAACAAACACTTTGTTTCTACGCGATTGTAGGAATAATACCTCTTAGTTTCCATGAGAAAACTGATGAAGAACTATTTGTTTGATTTAGGGTGTATTATGTCATCTTTGTAAACATTTTACATTGATTTCATAACCCTTAATCTTGTTTTGAAAAGATAACTTTGGAACATTTCCAGTTCATAACTCTTATGACATCTTTTCTATTGCTTTGGTTAACTTTCCTATTTAGTATATTCGCCATTGTATTTATAATATATGTCCTCAAAACGATATTTGTAAATCATTAAAGATAATTTAGGATCGAACCATGGCAAGCAAAGTTTGATTCCTTCTTTAACATACATTTAATTGTAATGTTTCTGGATTGTGAATTAATTCAACAAATCCCTTATAGATAATCATTGATTTTGAGTTAAATATTTATCACAAAAATCATATTGTGGTGTTAAATTGTTTATCTCAAACTGATTTTACATTTCATTTTGGAATTTTGAACATTTCAATGATTCCAAGTTTCACTTCGTTAAGTAATTATCAATATATTTACTTAAATCGTTAGTAAAAGCAATGAAATAGTTAAATGTCTTTGCTAATTCTTGAACTTATGGTCCACACACATCATATGTATGAGTTCCAAAATGTCATTTTAGCTCTTTTACTCTTTTAACTAAAAGGCAACTTGGTCATTTTACCTTATCAAGCATGACTTCAAATTCTCAAATGATTCATAATCAAATTAGAATAAGAGTCCATCCAATATAATTTTGGATGTGCAAATGGTTTATGTGGCCTAACCTTACTTTGTTGTAAGTAAGTTTATCTTTAAATCATCTAATATTATTTTTGTGATCTACTTATACCAATGTCATAAAACAAAATTTAACTCATATCTAGCAAAATGAAGGCAATTTATTACCTTGGTCATGGATCAACACTTGTCCAAGCCAAGTAAAAAACAATTCAGTATTCAAAACAGAACACCGAAATATTGTCTCATCAAAAACTAGAAATTGTTCTAAAATCATGATAAACTGATCAGAAAATAGAACTATGAAGCTATCTCTGGCCACTTAAACACTTCTAGTGCACCTTCAAGCTTCATTTCCATGTTAGCCTCACTTGTTTGCAGTTCCTGCGCAACATTCATAGTGTTAAGCACGATTTTATAATTGAAGCATCAAATCTTCATGAGGTGAACAACTAGCACATAAGAGTGTAATATTACACGAAAAAAAGTGATCGATAGATAAAATATTACTCCATATTTTTAAAGGGGAGAATTTGATAATTGGAGTATGTGTCACATTTACAAAGAAGCATATTTGGCAATAAATTGGATGGCTAAAGTTGATCATTCAAAATATTGTTGCCTATAAAGGCCTGTTCAGTTCAGCTCCAATCAGTTCAATTTAGTTCCTAAGTTCCTTCTCTTATAAACAATTCATTTGAACTTTACTCAATTCAATTCAGTTAAGCTCCAATCAGTTGAGTTCAATTCAATTTAGCTCAATTCAGTAAATCAGAACGGGCCATAAATCATAGTATATGATGCATGAAGTATTCCCTTCATGAGAAGATATGTCTCATAATATCTATTCACTATAGAGTAGTATTTAATTATACAAAAAAAAATTATAATAATAAAAAAAAAAACATATGTTAAATGTTATGTGTAACTTTAATAGTCGTTAAAAACTATGTGCAACATTTCCAACTCTTTTGATTTTAGTAGGAAAAATTGCCACTATTAATCCCAACTTTGCTTCATCCGCCCATATTAATCTCAACTTTAGGTTATTCCCTATCACTCCCAACTTTGTACCCCATTAATTTCTTTCACACCCAAATGACTTGGAACTGGTTGAAGAGGTAAACTTTGCTGACTAGTGATTAGTTGTACATGTGTCGCATCATGATAAGTTATTTTTTTAAAAAAAAAAAAAATCCCATAGCCACATTCACCACCACCACCACCTCCCCTACCCTCAGCCCCAACCACTTTCAATTCTTCTTTAGTGTTACTCATGAAATGACCAGGGGGTGGTCGAAATTCTCCGGAGAAGGTAGCAAGGTGGTAGTGATTCAACGGGGAAAGTATGGTAGGGTTAAATGGAGGAGGAAGGGGGCAAAAACGGAGGGAAAAAGTGGTGGAATCGGAGGGGGAAATGGTGGAATCGGAGGGGGAAAGGGGCGGAAACGACGGCCTGATTCTCCGGCCAATTCCGACCACCCCCTTGTCGGAAATAACAGGGACTGCTCTTCTGCCCGAACAACAGGGGCTGCCTCCTGCCTGAAACAGCAGGGGTTGCATGAAAGGAATGGTGTCCTTCGAACAAGTGTATTATTCTGATAGCGGGTTCAAAATTATTAGAAAGCTAATATATTCAGTAAGGTCAAGTGATCGGAATGCCTGGGTGGAGGCCGCTTCCGATCAGTAATATTAATATAATTAATATTACAGCTTAATCTTGACTGAACCCTTTGGGTCACACCCAAGCAAAATATACGAACCAACTCGACGAATTAATTCGGAAGAAATTAATTCGTCGCCCGAGTGTTAAATATTTAGACGTCGGTAATTCGAGCTTAGAGCGTTGAAACCGATCGTCGGAAGTCGAGTCGAAGATAATAAGAAGACAAGACGAGAAAACAGTAATAAATCAACAATGACCAAAATACCCCTAGCATCGGAACATCGAGTGCTAGGGGGTATAGCCGAGCTAGCAGCCCGCACCAAGTACGGGGCTTGCTAGCAAGCTGCGGCTAGCAGCCCGCACCTAGTGCGTGGCGTGCTAGCATGCTGCAGCTAGAAACCCGCACTAGGTGCGAGGCAAGCTAGCAGCAGCCCTCGGCAGCAGCAGCACACACGCAAGTGCAGGGGCCTGCTGGCCGAAGGTGCTAGCAAGCAGCCCGCACTTTGTGGTGCGTGGATAGCTAGGCCGAGGCTAGGGGAAGCAGCAAAATGAGAAGCCCACTTGAGTACCTTGGTGCCCAAGTGGGGGTTGCCATGTGGCGCAAGGTGAGGGAGAGAGTGGGGAGCAAGTTTGGTCCCCATCTCCAAGTGGTCCTCACCTACTCCCTCATGTATGCTTGACACTTGTTGATTTATTACTAGTTTGCTTAATAATTTTATTTTAGCTTTAAAATAAAATGTGAAAATCTCATTGTCCCACATTGATGGGAGAGATTTTCATACTCTCATCATTCCCTATAAATACCCAACTTGGGGCATTGGAAATGATGCTTGAGTGGGAGTTAAAAAGAGCATTCCATAATTTTGGGAAAACTCTTAAACTCATATAACACTCGGGTTTTGGTCGGACCTTGCTAACCCCAAGGTAGCTGACCTTAAAGTTGTGTTCGCCCTTTTTGTGGGTGGATACCGTCGGAGGCGCGACGCTTGACGTGCTCGTAGCTTTCAAGTAAGAGCCCCGGTTTTTGGGCGAAGCTCGCTTCGAGGGTAAGATTCGTTATCTTTTCTTTGTGATTATTTATTTATGCTTTATGATTTTAATTATTGCGAGTGGTTCCTCGGGTCGGGGTTTGTTTCCGCGGTGAGTCGAACTCACTAAACCCCAACATTGCACCTGCCGGTTCTGGCAACAGATGCCTCTTGCCGTAAATGCGAGAGCCTACCTCTTGCCGAAAATGACAGGGGCTGCCGCCTGCCACCTAGTGTGAGGGTTAGGGTTTTTTTTAGTTATTATTATTTTTTTAAAATTTTTTTTGGACCTATCACCTGTTGACACTTGGCTTGCAATATCAAGTTAGATGACCGGTTGGGTGTGATAGAAATTAATGGGATACAAAGTTGGGAGTGATAGGGAATAAACTAAAGTTGAGATTAATATTGGCGGATGAGGCAAAGTTGGGATGAATGGTGGCAATTTTTCTTTTTTAGTAATTTTTTAATAAAATTACAAGAATACCCTGTTAAAAAAATGTTTAACCTCAGTTACATTCATAAAAATATAATTAACTATTAAAATCTCGTACAATGCACGGTTGTTAAATATTTTTGACAATTATATTAAAAAATGTAAAGTATTTTAAAGATATTCGGAAATATTTCATTTAGGTATATATAAAATATGATCTATTGCCGAACTAGAAAGAAAATATCATAAGGTATAAATAGTTTACTTAAAAAATTTGGCCAAAAAAAAGGTGGAAAATTTTTCTACAAGGTAATGGCAAGTGTCATGGAAGGATTTTCTTTTATTATATGTTAATAGATCTGAAACTAATCTAACTATTCCTACCAAATATATTTCTCCCGAATAACTTATTAAAATCAACCAAACTATTTCATCTTTTATGCTAAAAATAATCAAATTTCTCTACATTCATAGCCTAATTCTTCATCTTACCCATCTGGTACGATGAAGACAATTAAGGTTGTTGTTGGTTGGTTGGATGGGTTTTCGTTGGTGCCTTGGTGGTGGGCGGTTTTGTGGGTGATTCCGGGTTTGAGTTGGGTGATTCTGGGGTATGAATTAGGGTGGTTATGGGTTCGAGTTGGGGTGGGTTTTGTGGTTTTAGGTTCGACTTGGGTGTTTATAGGTTCGAGTTAGGGTGGGTTTGTTGGTTATGGGTTTGAGTTAGGATGTATTGCTGTTCTGGGGGGGGGGGGGTTCATGGGTCTAGGTTCTAGTTGGTGGGTGTTCGTGGGTTTAAATTTTAGTGGTTGGTGTTTGTGGTCTGGGTTTTGGTGGGTGCTCATGAGGATGGGAGTTCCGTACTTCCGTTGCTGGATCTATATGGCTGGGTAGTTCTAGATTTTTAGATTCTAATTTTTTTTTTAGGAAATTTTGACATTTGCTACCAGGAAAAACACCTTGATTCACATTTGCTACCGGTTTATTTATTTATTTTACTTTGCTACCACCTAAATCCCATATTGTTAAATTTCACTACCTGATACTTTATACAGTTACTATTTCCATTTGTGGGGCCCAACCATCGTTTAGCTACCTTCCAGCCACCCCTCCATAACCAACCACCTTCCTTTCCCCCATCAATGCTGCCCCCCCTTCTGTTGCTGGTGCCGACGACCCCACGCCCCCCTTCCTTTCCCCACCTACGCAGCCAACCCCCCCTTCCTTTTTCCTTTTCTTGTTGCCTCCAAAATCTTCGAACATCCATGGAGGAGTTGTCGCCATTTTCCTCTCCAACAATACTCTATGCTGCTCCTCTACTTCTGAATACTCCATTAATGGAGGAGTTGTCGCCATTGTTGCAACTATCGTCGATTTTAAGAGCATAACTTGAAGGATGGTTTGACGGATTAATTCAGTTAATTCGTCATCTGCATTTGATGTTTTGACGAATTATTTATTCGATTAATTCGTCTTCTGTATCACCAATGTGCGTACAATTTGTTTGATAATGGATTCTGAATTAACCCATCAATTATTTCAGACAAAGTTGATGGTTTGACTAATTAATTCACTTAATTATAAGAAAGATTCAATTTAAGGGAATTCGCACTTCAAATTAAAAAAGAAAAATGAAGGAAATTTGTGTTTTTATGGAGAGAGAATGGCGGCAGGAAGAGAGGGAAAAGGGGGGGTTGATTGCGTAGGTGGGGAATAGGGAGGGGTGGGGTCGTCAGCATACCCTTACGGGGCGTTTGGTAGGAGGGATGAGATTGAGTGGGATAAGAAGGTGGATTAATAGATGGGATAAGGATAAAAATAATGTATTCCATTATTTGGTATGGGTTGGGATTAGATTGGAATAACAAATTAAAATAAAAAATTACCCTTATAATCGTTTCTTCACTCTCTTCTTCTTTTTATTTCAAAGGGTAGAAATGTCTTTTACCCATTAAATATAATCCCCATCCCTTATACCACCCCCCTTAGTTGTTAATTTAGAAGCATAACTCCATTTTTTATCCCTCTCCTAACCCCTCCTCATAGTCCCTATCCCTCTTAACAAACGAAGGACATGTTAAATCTCTCCTCTTGTATCCTATCCCCCTCACTTTATCCCTCTAAAAAAAACACCCTCTTATATATATATATATATATATATATATATATATATATATATATATATTTAGAGAGAGAGAGAATCAAGATCACGTGAGAACCAAGTCCTATAATAGGAACTAGGAACTCATCTAGACCGTTGATCGCGCTCAATCTAACGGCCCATATTTCATCCGCCTCATTAAGGGCATTTTTTTTAATTTCATGCATTGAATGACCTTTGTTCTCACTCCTAACACTGCTTCATTTTCTTTCTCTCTCTTCTTTTGCATTTTCTCTCTCTTCATTACATTTTCTCTCTCCTCCTTCAATTTCTCTATTTCGATTTCTTCAATCTTGTCTCACGTCGTCAATTTTGCAAATTTTTATTACGGATCATTGTTGCTTAGGCAAATTAAAGGTTTGGTAAGTTGTTTTATTTTCATTTTTGTTGTTTTCTTTGATTCAATTCGATTTTGAAACAAGTTTTTGCGAATTTCATTGCGAAAGTTAGGGTTTCCTAATTATTTGTTTGAGTATTTAGTTTGTGATTAATTTGAATTCGTTTTTTATTCTATTTTCGATTCAATTGCGATTTGCATTTAATTAGTTATTGCGTTTTTTTTTTTATCAATTAGTATTAGAATTAGGGTTTGAATTAGTATTTTCCTATATTTTGATTCACCAATTAGTGTTAACATTCAGTTGATTGTTGCATTTTAATAAATTATTAGTTGAATTTACGCCTTGATTAGTATGTAAATTTTGTTATTCAGTTAGGGTTTGTAATTTTACTTAATTTGGATTATTTGATTGTGGCCAGTTTTTTTTTTTAATCAGTTTGTAATCAGTTTTTTTTTCAATCACTTTACTTTTGAATTTATACCATTTAGCTAGAGCTTTAGATTCACTTTTACATGTTTGATGAAATGCTTGAAAGAAGAAAGACTATAGTATGATGATGAATTGGTGGAGCTCTATTAGTAGGAGGTGTTAGGCTACTTGTGGACTGAGAAACCCTCTGGTAGTAATGGCAATTGAGGTTTGTTGTAGTTGTTGGGTTTGTTGTAATTTTTATCTCTTGAACTGTGAATCAAAAGGGAAGTTGGTTAAAAAGATTTCTCTTTTTCTTTATGTTGCATCGTTTGACATATTTTACTAGCAGAGCCTTTGGATGTTATCTTAAGTCAGATAACGGTAGGGATGTATTGTGCTGGTTATGGCCAGTTGCACAATCGTTGGCCCATTTTGTATAAGCAAGCCTTTCTTGTTGATGTGTGTCGATCTTATTAGCAAATCAAAGATTTGAAGGAGATTGGTAGTTTGAAAAATTATAGTTCTTTTATTGGTATTAAGAGGGGTAGACATATACTTACCAGGTATATATCAAGTATACGCTTATGTAATTGGAAGTTGGAAAGTATGATTTTTCTTTGCATTGTCTGATGTTACTACTTAGTTTTTCTATTACTTCTTAGCAATATTTTATTGGTCATCCATTGGAATATTGAATCATGTAAATCATTCTCTTGACTATGCCCCTTTATGTACAAGGAAATCATTTTATACTGTTGTCTTAATATCATTATCTTTCAGATAAAGCTGATCTTTGATGAGCTAAGCTGCAGTTATTGCAAAGCATTGTTTCATTATCCTCCTGGTTTGGTTTACCTCATTGATAAGGAATTAGAATCTCTAAGTTTTGAGAGTGAAAATTGATACACGCAAAGTCAAGTGATTGTATGAAAAGTATGTCTACCCCTATTAATACCAATGAAACATTTGCTGGAAATCGTGTATAACCCAAAATGCTCATTTAAAAAAATAGTTGTTTACAACAATGTAGCCTACTAGCTCATTGTTGATTTATTTTGATTCATTTTTCATTTACTTAGAGTAATTTTTTTTATTACTATACATTAGCCTACTAGCTCAATAGGTAGAGCATTGTGTAATTGCACAAAAGATGTGGGTTCGAATCCCATGTAGATTTAATTGTGTAATTTGGAAACTAGGCTTAATCATTTCAAGCTAATTTATTGTTTGTATACTTTAGAGTTAATTTGATTTAATTTTTAGTTGATTTGATATACTTTATAGTTAATTTGATATGGACTAGGGACTAGGTAGCGGATAAGGATTTTGGAAATCAAATGTGATATTGTGGTGGACTTTTAGACCTAAATACAATTACAACAATCTGCAATTCAGTTTTGCGTATATATGAACCCGGGCTACCAAAGGAATTCAATCTGCTCCATAGCATTGGTTCTGCTGTACTCTTTCATGGTTTCGCTACACTCAGCAGTCGTGTTGCTGCACTCAGCCGTGGTGCTGCTACACTATGCTGTGGCGCTGGTGTACTTTTCCCTAGTGCTGCTGCACTTACCCCTAATGCTGCTACACTCAATAGGTTTACTTTAAAGTATTTTTTGTTCACTTTAAATACTTTTTTTATTTACTTTATACAACTGATATAGGAATCTACTTTTTGAAGGAGGGTGTTCCTCATTTGGTCATCTATACCGCATTCTTTTACTTCTCATTGGCCTTTGTTGAGATGACGGTCTTTTTAAACATCCTCTTTTGTACTATCCTCTCTTAAATTTGCCTAAATCATCTATTAAGGAATACCTTAGAGATAGAAATGGAAGAGGATGGGCTGCTGCAGCTGGTTTGTTGTATGGCTTTGGAAATGGTCTTCAATTCATTGGAGGCCAGGTTGCTGGCTATGCAGCAGCCGATGTAGTTCAGGTTAGTATTTTCAAATTTCTTCCCTTGAAGAAAAAATTATGGATCTCTACCTTCTGCCTGACTTTTAATTTTGATTTCAGGCACTTCCGCCAGTGAGCACCTTTTCGGGCATACTCTTCTTCGGCGAGTACATGAGGTCATCCAAAAGGACTTATTTACTACTTGTGAGCATGCTCATCATGTATAGCGTGGCTGTGGGATTGCTTCTAGCATCAGCTGGTGAGCAAAAAGTATCAGCTGGAGAAGGTACGAAGATCAATCGTATACAACACCAAAATAGACAACCGGTGGATAAATACAATCATGGCACTTTTGACTTCTAGATGGCTATCTGTCTAGCTGTTTCTCTTGGTTCCTACTGCTTGGTAGTTGGGTAAGCATTCACAAATGACACATCAATAGCACAAAAACTCCGAGTCATTGACTTTCATATCCTTACAAGATGAATCAAATTATAAGAAACAAATATATTGGTTCAATATAATGTAAAGGTTTTCAAATTAAAAGTAAATAAAATTATATAAAAATAAAAGAAAAAAGGAAGAAATCTAATAAAACATTACGAATTCTAATCTTCAGATTTCTCACATAAACCTACGTGGGATTCGAACCCACATTTCAACCATAATTAATTAACTCTTCAAGATAACCAACATTAGAAGTATGGCATTCAAGCTCAACCTTCGCATACCCCAACTGACCTGCCACGAACACACCTAGCCTCGCAGCAGCAATTTCAGCTTGTTTCACACTCTGCCTTGCCCTCAAGTGCTTTACTATAGCAGCAACAATACACCCAGCATCATTCCTTAAAACTGCACCCAACCCCACCTAGTTTTCAACAGGCAGCATCCAAGTGGGTATTGATGGTTGGGGTTTGGGAGGTTTAGAGAAGGGAGGAGATAGATGCTTGTGTGTTGATGTGTGTGAGTTCTTGATCAAGGATTATCCATGTGTTTCTATTTTTTGAGTTTGAGTGTTTTGCAATGTGTTGTGCTGGTTTGCGTGAGGTTTGTGATAGCACATCAGCAACATCATACCTAGACATGCACAATGTGCTCTTAAATAAATAATTACAATTAGAATCTAACCTACACTTGACACACTCAGAGTGCAAACTAATTGGTGTTTTCTAGTGTTTTCGTAGATTTGGTTGACTTTTGCAGGGATTTACACTTTTGGAGTATTTTCTCGAGATATTATAGAGCAATTACGAGCACTGGAGAAGCACGACCAGATTTTATAGCCCAGGGTCGGTTAGAGCCATCAAAACGGTGATTAAGGGCTCGGTATAGGTGATACTGGGGCATTTGGACCGAGTATTCAAGACCCGAAGAGGAAACCCAGATTGGCCCGAAGAATTGGAGCCCAATCGTAGTCCAATTAGTGGCCCAAGAGAGCCGCCCGGCCAAAAAGGATGGCGCCCAGAGGCGCTCCCAGCCGGGCGGGAGAAGCAAAGGTCGGCGCCCGGTGACGCGCTCGGCCGGGCGCGAGATTCAACCTGAAGAGCAAAAAGGCACGCCCGATCGGGCGCGTATTTTTGTTAGGAGACAATTAGCGTCGTTTTAGTTTGTTTTAGTTTAGGATTTGTACGGAGTATAAATACTCTTCTGTAATACGATTTTAGCATCTCTCTCTACTCTTTTCTTTACTCTCTTAATTGTTTCCTTAGATTTTCTCTCTCTTATACCTTTGTTCTTAATTTATTCTTAATTCCAGATTTATTTGGTAACTATTTCTCTTCTCTTAACCTTAGTTGTTTATTCCATTCCTTTGATTATGTCTTGCTTTATTGTTTTGATTAGTTTAGTTTTTATCATGTGTGAGTAGTTCTATTTCTAGGGTTTGTGGGGATCCATAAATAATATGAAGGGGTAATTTATTGTTGTTGATTATCAATGCTAGATTAATTTCCTATGGATTGATTTAATGCTCTGTGACTAGATTAGGCCTGATCTTTTATGCATGAATTTGACAATATTGATTCGAGATTCGACATATGAGAATTGATGTTTAGGTCTAGTTTCAATGGGCAAGTTAATTTATAAATGGTTAAGTCGAGATTCGAAAGATGTGATTTAATACCGGTAAATTAATTGTGTGATTATAATACGTAGCGAAAGCCCTTTATAATCTGTTTGATGTATGCATTGATGAATGATTATTATATTCTATCCTTAAATATTATTTATTGGTGAACCTATGCCCTAGATCCTTTAATTCATTGTTTTCTCCCTATTCTTAACCTTCGTAGCTTAGTTTCATATTCGAACTTATATATTGGTTACTTTATAATTTAGATTACTTAAATTAATTAGCAATAGAAAGACTTGTTTCTCTGTGGATTCGACCCTACTTCCCTATCTACATTAGTTAGAGGACTTAGGTAATTATTTTTGATTAGGGGATACGACTTTACCCTGTCAAAATTTGGCGTCGTTGCCGGGGAAACGATTTTATTTTTATTTCTGATTATTTTTTGTAGTCTAGGTTATTTCTTTTTGTCTCAGAGAACGTTAGTTCTTTAAGGCAAATCTCATATTTGCTTCTAGTTTTTTGTTTATGCCCAGGTGTTCCAGATCAGGGTACATCCCATTCGATCCTGAGATCGAACGATCCTTTCATAGACAGAAGAATTTCTACAAGCAAATTCTGGCGGACTCTGGTGATAATAATAATCACTGCGATCCTCCAACTGGTTCTAGCGATTCAGAGGTATCATCAGATACAAAATTAGAGATGACGGCTCCAAAGAAGCTTAGTGATTACTCACAACCAAAGCTTACAGATTTTCCACATCTCACTCCCACTCCGGCTCTAGATGGGATACAATTTGAAATTAAACCCTAATTTATAACGATGATAGAGAGGAAGCAATTTAGTGGAGCTAAGGGTGAAGACCCAAATCTTCACATTGTCGACTATTGTCAATATTGTAATACCATCAGGCAAGCTGGGGTCACTCAAGACCAAATTAGGGAGATTCTCTTTCCCTTCTCTTTAATTGGAAAAGCTAAATTGTGGTTTAATGGCTTAAATAGAACTTCACTTGGTATAACTGACAGGGAAACTCTTGTTTTGAATTTTTATAACAAGTATTATTCTACAGAGAGAATAGCCGTACTACGGAGTGCGATTCAGAACTTTGCCCAAGAAGCCGATGAATCTTTATATGAGGCTTGGGAGAGGTTCAAAGACCTACAAAGAGAATGCCCCCACCATAATTTAACACAATGGCAGTTAATCCAAGCCTTCTACAATGGCATTGGAAATTCTTCTAGAATAATTTTAGATTCTGCAGCTAGTGGGAGATTTATGAATCTTAATGTTGATGATGCAGGTCGGGTTATTGAAGATATGGCGATACACAATTCCCAATATGGGAATCCTACAGGATTTTCTAACAAGGGGAAGCATATTGTTGACTCTGTATCCTTTTTGCAAGCTCAACTGACCTCTATATGCCAAAAATTAGATAATCTTAGCACTGCTAATGTAGCTAATGTTTCTGCGATTAATAATAATTCTAATGAGGCCTTTTGTGAAAATTGTGGAATTTTAGGTCATTGGGTACAAGATTGCAAGAGTTCCGTGGAGCAAGTTAATGCCTTTCAAGCTTATAGGCAGAATAACCCATACTCCAACACCTACAATCCTGGGTATCGGAATCATCCGTACCTTTCCTACCGGAGTACTAATGTTCAAAATCCACCACCACAAGAACCACAGGCGCCAAAGCAACAGCAGCAGAAATATTACCATCCTAATGCTGGCCAGATAAACCAACCACAACAATCCTCCTCATCTTCCGACCCTTCTTTGGTGGAAATTAGAGCGATGTTGGTTAATATGCAGAAGCATATGGAGAGTAGGGATGCGCAAATTGATTCAATCCTAGCGCACAATAAAATTGTAGATAATCAAATTGCGCAACTTTCCGCTACTCTACAAGCCCGCCAACAGGGAGCTCCGCCGGCACAGCCGACCAGGCCTACGGATCAAGCCTATGCAATTAATCTAAGGAGTGGTTCAAACTATGAAGGGCCCTCTATGCCCAGAGTTGATGAACTTGTTTTATTAAATAATGCTAATCTTGATTCTATTAAACCTGACAATGTAGCTAATAGCCCTGCAGGGCTAAAGCATAGTACTAACATATCTAATTCTACATTGCAAGGTACGACTCCAGAGAAGGTGGCTACTCCAGATAAGAGCAATAATGCTTCGAAGCCAGTTATCAAAATTCCATTCCCCAATCGTCACTTGAAGACAAATTTAAATAAGCAGTTTGGTAAGTTCTTGGAGATGGTGAAAGATTTGAAGGTAACAGTTCCCTTCACTGAATTAATCACACAAATTCCTTCGTATGCAGAATTTATGAAAGAAATATTGATAAGAAAAAGGTCTATTAGTGAGGTAGAGACAGTAGCATTCACTGCAGAGTGTAGTGTCGTACTTCATAATAAATCTTCACCTAAATTAAAAGATCCGGGTAGCTTTTCTATCCCTTGTCATATAGGTAATCTAATGATTGATAATGCATTATGTGATTTGGGTGCTAGCGTCAGTGTTATGCCATTATCTGTGTGTTCCAAACTGAATATGGGTAAATTAAAAGCTACTAATATTACACTACAAATGGCTGACCGTTCTTTCAAATACCCCTTAGGTGTTTTAGAGGATGTCCCCGTTAGAGTAGGTAAATTTTATATACCCGTTGATTTTGTTGTTCTTGATATGGCTAAGGATATGCAAACCCCAATTATTTTGGGTAGACCATTCCTCAACACTGCAGGAGCAATCATAGATGTGAGAAGTGGCAAGTTAACACTATCAGTAAGGGACAATAAAATTGTTTTTAATCTCAATAATACCCCTAAAAGCCCCATGACAGAGGAGAAGTGCTATAGTGTTAATGTGGTTCATAATTATTCTAACAAGCCCCGAGCTCTTGAAAAAGATCCCTTGGAGGCGGTATCTTGTGTTCCATCCCTTTCAGATGAGATAGACAAATGGCAGAAGGAAGTCGATGCAATAGAAAGAGCCATCTACACTGTTGGTCTTGGTTTTGAGGACGAAAAGGTGGAATCAATCAAGCAAGTTGTGCGATTTGAGCCTACGATAAGTGTTCCGCCAGATCGAGTGGCAAGTGTTGAATGCAATGACAATTTCAAGAAACCCTCAATCAAAGAAGGATCTTTGGTGCGTAGCATTGAAGAACCCCTTACCGAAGTCAGGGAGGATCCACCAGATAAGGTAAATTGGCGTCCCACAGGGCATGTTAGGAAGCCGCGTCGTAGCCAAAACACCGCTAGACCGGGTGAGAAACCGCCCGATCAAGAGTTAGGCCAAGGGTCCTACTTCTTGTACTTGGTAAGAAGGTCGTGCGGGACCTAGATAAACCAGCGCTTTGCGGTAGGTAACCCGTATTTTTAATGCTTTTTAGACTAGTTTTCCTTTTTTTTTCTCTTGAGAGGAGAGATGAGGGAATTTAATGAGTTTTATGAGTGCTTATACAGGTTTGAAGGAAAAGAGTTACCCAAACTTTGAAGAAAAGAAGCAAAAAGTGAAATCGTCAATTAGCCTCGGGCCCAATCGGGTGAAGCTCGCCCGATCAGGCGCGAGAGCTAGGCTTTTAATTCGAGTATTTTCGCTCGACCGGGCGATGGGCGCCCGACCGGGCGCGAAACTCGTCGTATACGGACATATTTGTCCGCCCGATCGGGCGCGAGAAGAGGATAAAATTCGAGCGTTAGATCCCCCGACCGGGCGCGAGAATTGACGCAATTCGGGCATTTAGATCGCCCGATCGGGCGACATTCGCCCGATCGGGCGCGAGATTTGCACAGATTTTAAAAATTAGATCACCCGACCGGGCGAGCCCCCGCCCTACCGGGCGCGACGCACTGTAGGGAATATTTCAAGCGTTAATCCCCTAGCTTGAACCCCACTGTGATCATACAGTAAAGTACGGTGGCGTCCAAAGGGAAAGAAGATAGAGCAAAAGAGTCGCCAACAAGTTTTTAGGAACTTGTAAACCGTTCACAGGGTGAAGGTTACACCCCTTACCGATCCAAGAGATCGTCAACTCCATAAGGTCTTGAACCAAATAGGGTTCGGGGATGAAGGTACAAATCCAACCTAAAGAGATTGAACCTGCCCTATAATAGGCCTTTACTTTATTCAGATCGTATTCATGTGCGCTTTCTGACTAACATACAATCAATAGGTTAACCCTAAACCTGTTTATCTATGTTGGTTGAATTTAATGCACAAATAAACTATTATTGGCGATCACTTGAATTATAATCATATTAACTCTAACAAGATTATCAATTATCTTATTAAGCGTGATGACAAGTACCAAATTCCCTTTAAACATGAATAAAAGGCGTGATCAAGCAATAATAATAAATATCAAGCAACATAATAATAAAAATAATAATAATTATAATTATCATAATAATAATTATATTTATCATAATCATGTTAAAGCATAATATTAGCAAGATCCTAGGCATGATACTAACAAGATTAATAACAAACCCTAGCATGTCACTAAACATAAAAATCATGTCCTTAACCCTAACATGATACTAACAATCATAAATATTAGGAAGGACATAAAAGGCATCATAACAATCATATTTAATATTAAAGTTACCCTAGACATGAAATTAAGGAAAACATCCTAACATGATACTAGGAATCATAATAACAATCTAAGCATGATTTCTATATCATAATATCAATTAAAACAATTAAAGCACTTACTTGGATGCCTCGTACCTCTTTCTAATAACAAAATACACACGTTAGTAACTTCAAGGAAAATAATAATCACAACAATTAAATCAAATAATTGAAAGAGAGATTTGGGACCAAACCCTCAAAAATTAAACCTTTCACGTCTAGGGCGAAGGCAACTTCGAATTATGCTAGGTGTTTCTAAATCTAATGAGTGCGGAATTTTTATATTTGAGAGAATCTAGTTTAGAAAAAGAGAGAGAGAGTAATCAAGAGAATCTTGATGAGAGTTGGTGAAAACTGATGAAAATTGATGATTCAAAACGGAGTTTTTACGACGTTATTTATAGAGAAAATCAGCCAAAAGATAAAATATCAAAACAGAGTTCTGGCGCAGATAAGAATTAATTTGAGCCAACGCTGGATATTGGCGCCAGACGCCAACATTAGCGCCAGGCGCCAATGCTAGCACCAGGCGCCAAGCGTAGCGCCAGGCGCTACAGTTGGCGTTTGGCGCTGATTCAGAAATTCACGCGTTTTCTTAAAATCAGATAAAAATTGTCGTACAGGAGGATAAAATTGTATTTTTCCTCAAAAAATGTTCTTAGATTTTAATTAAAACTCTGAAAAGTCAACAAAAGTCAATTTATCAATGCTAATTGAATTAGGAATGAAAAGAACCTTCTAGAAGAATATAGAAGACTAAAACCATTCCTAATTGCATTAGGAAAGATAAATCTATATTAGGCCCTCCCCTAGATCATTGGGCCGCATAATAGGCTCAAACCGGACCCAGTTCAGTAATTTGGCCATAACTTCCTCATTATTCATCGGAATTGGGCTTATAATATATCGTTGTGTAGACACCTAAAAATGTCTCCCCAAAACCAAACCCGATGATGAACAACCTTTCACCGCCATTATTGGTCGGGTTGAGTATTTAATCTTGGAGTGCTTAAATCCATATTTCCATTTCATAAACCAACCCAACTTCTATCCCATTTCCCCAAACCAAAACTTATTTTTCTCTTTTCGTGCCTTTAAACCCAAAATAATTCATTTCGTGTCTTTTAAAATCATTTATTTCGTGTCCTTTTTATAAAAACGTTTAATACAGTTTATTTTGGTCCATAATCTGGGTCCAATGATTGAATAGTTGGATGGGTCTTTAAAGGAGCTTTCCAACGATATATTATAAGCCCAAATCCGAGTTATAACGAATAAGTTATGACCAAAATATTAAACTGAGTCCAAACCGAACCTAAGCCCACCTTACCTACGACCCAATGATCATGTGGAGGGTCCAAATTATTTAATCCCATTCCTAAACCAATTAGGATTAATTAGAAGCTTCTATAAGTTTCTAAAAGATCCTAATTATCCTTTTTGAAAGGATAAGATTAAAGAGTTTGAAATTGAATAAAACTCCTTTTTTTTAAAGTCCTAATTTTATCCGAATTGAAAGACATTCAAATATAGACAGATATTATTTTCTTGCCTCATAGTTTTTATCCAAATTTTATATGGTTGGATATCCCTTGAAATTATCTTTCCAATGATATATTATAATATCAATTCCGAGCTATAACGGAAAAGATATGAATAAAATGTCAAACTCTATCCAAAACTGACACCGTCTCACTATTTCGGCCATATCTTTTATTCTACAAAATATTTTAATCTTATTCTAATTGGTTTAGAAATTAGACTTCAAGAGCTTTCCAACAATATCTTATTCATCTTATTCCAATTTGTGGATCAAAAGATATGATAAAAACAAAAACCGCAAAAACTGCTGTCTATCGAGTTTTATTTCGATTTAATTCGGATCTTATCTTGTTTTTTCGACCCTTCTTTTTTCTCTATAAATAGAGGTCATATCACCCCTTTTTCAATAATCAACAAGCTTGATCACAAAATAATTCTCTTCTCCCTCTTTATCCTAAATACTAGCCACCCTATTCTCTCAAAATACTTCCCCTAATTAAGCACTCCTAGGAGTTCATACAATACCCAAAGTTCTATACTTAAACCAACACTACCAGAAAATAACCTTTTCGTAGAGATTATTTTAACCTTTAGTATCGATTGTAATTGCAACAAATGAATTCCCAACGAATGGTCATTCGATACAATATCCCCCGTTGCCTTAGCCTTTAGTAGTGGTTTTCAATATCGCTAGGGTTGGCCTCAATAATCGATATGAAAAAGTACATCCAATCGTGGTATAAATGTTTAACTCATTTTCTTTAAAAAAAAAACATGCGTATGATCTTTACAAGATTCGAACATGCAACCTCAAACGCTTATATTAAATGTTTCACCAATAAGCTATGACATATTTTATGTATTCTTTGTCAAACAATATTTATATATCTATTGTTGAAAAGGCTTTTCGTATCGATTTTTAAGGATTTAGTGGCGATTGTAAATGATACGATTTCTCAAAATTATATAAATGTGTAAAAATAGAGTGGATATGTATTATTATGTTTTCCGTATCGATTTTATATGGGAAAACCATGGCGATTGTAAAGTGATACAACATCCTTAATTATTTCACAAACATACTTGCATATTGTAGCGAATGTACAATCGCTACGAAATAATCGCTACGAAAAGACATTTTTCTTGTAGTGCAAGGCGTGAAAGGTATAATTAACTGAGGGTTTGGACCAAATTAAATCTACATTTATTTAATTTAATTTTAATTTGCTTTATATTTTTATTGAAGTTACTAACAGTTTATTCATGATGTAGCAAATTAAAGGAACGCGCGGAATGTGAGTAATTAATTAATTTAATTACTCTTATTTTATTTTAATATTGCTAGCATCATGATTAGGTTATTTTATATTTGATTTGACTTACAATATTATTGTTAAATTGCTTCCAATATTAATGTTTATTCTATTGTTATTATTGATCACAATATTGCATGTTTAAAGGGAATATGTAATTGAAATTCACGTCTAATAAGATAATTTGGACAACCGGTTTAGGTTCCTTTTTAATCTTGTTATTAAATCAAGTGATCACAATATTTTAGAATTATGTGTTGCATTAATATTAAACCAATTTAGCTTAATAATAGGTTGGAGCAAATTGAATCTTTGTTTGCATGCCTTTGAGATCGCAGGAATCACTTTTCACTATAAGAATCGAGTAGAGGCCAGTACGGGCGAATGTGACTCCATGACTCACTTCGTACCATCATCCCCGATCCTCCTTTCGTGGTTCCGAACCATATGGATTTAGTAATCTCATGGATTATGAATGGGGTGTAACCTTCACGGGTCAATCGTTGTTGCCTATCGTTGTCCCATTATCGTGGTTGCATTTTATGATTCGTGAACGGTTTACAAGTTCCTTAAAAACTTGTTGGCGACTCCCTACTTTCCTTGTCCCTAATCGTATTATGTCAATTCCCACTTCCTATGAGTGCCAAGCATATTCACCACTTGCTTTTAACGTAGGCGCACTTCGAGCGACGCCTACACGTTGGAAAGCTCTTGTCAAGCCCTATCCAACTACACTACTATTGGACCCATATCATGGACCAACCAAACCGGATTGGCTGTTTTCTTAAAGTAAGTTTTCAAAAACAGAGAGAAGAGAAAAGAAATTAAAACTTTCCGCAACACTAAACTTTCCACACTTTCACTTCATTCGATTATGATTCGACATGAAAGGTACTCATCACCGGGTTTGGTTTTGGGGAGACACAAATGGGTGTCTACACACACCCGACCTCTTTTCTTCTTCTTTCTTCGTCTTTTTTTCTCAATTTTCTTCTTTCCTCCATAACTTTCTCTCTCTAAAACTCAAATTCTCTCTACCATCTCTCTAAGATTTCTTCTCCAATTCTCACCCAATTCCAAAACTTTTTACATATTTGTAATCCCCTCTTCATCCTCTACATTTCTATATAAAACTTTTTGAATTTCTTTCAAATTAATTTCATACCCATTTCTACCATGGCTTCAAAGAGGGCTCGGTCTATTTTCGGTAGGAGCTCTAGTTTGAGGGAGGAATACGACCCGGATTTGCAACTCCCGTACTGGCCGACGATCCGCATTGCTAGCCAAGAGCAAAAGGAGCGGCTAGAACACCTAATCGGGCGCGAGGTAATTCCTTCTCGGTGGTTACACCGCCCTACTTTAGAATCGTTTGGTTTGTATGATTTTGTGAAACGGTTTTTAAATGATATAGGCATGAGAAAATTTGTTGATATGCACTATCCTACATACCGAGAACTAACTTGTGAATTCTTGTCTTCTTTAAAAGTTGTAAATAGTAGAAATGAGCCGAATTTAATTTTTAGGTTGAACAATAGGAATATTAGTTTAACTTATGTAGAATTTTGTAAATTATTTGAATTAAATTCTGAGTTACCTCACCAATAGCATGCGGACATAAAATAGGTGACATTTATTTTGCTCTGACTGGTTTACCTACTCCCGACCCCCAATATGCTAGTACCAAACCTATTCATCACCCTGTCCCAAAAATCTGGCAAAGATTTGCGGGTTTGTGTTTTTTAGGTAGGAACGAGCCCCATAACGCCAAAACTAACGAGCTAGCTGTTATAGGTCACTATGTGTCTGAGTTTGGGAAATTGAACATAGGTAGGTATATTATTCACCATCTGAGCAGACATGCCACGGCCAGTACCACATCTCGCACCCCCATTCGTATAGGATGCCTTATCACTCGAATAGCAGTGAAAAAGGCCGGTTTTGTAGAGGATGGACCCCACCAACTGACCAACTGTGGACCAGATACCTATATGGCTAGGTATTTTGAGGATTTGGGGCGGGTACGACCGTTTAGCGAGCAGAGCAGACACCCTTTTGGTGTATTAGGACTGGGAGCGAGCAGCCTTTGCCCATCTTTCCCCTACCTAGTCCTGACTTGACCGTCTTTCCCCCAGGGCAACCGTCCGACACATATGATCTTTTAGTTGCCAACGCTAGGGGGCAAGCACCACCACCACCAGTTCCACCACCCCAGCCTCAGCCTCAGCCCAAGGTGGCATTCTCTCCACCTCGCATGTCTCACTCCGTCCCTCATGTTGACTCTGACCCAGTTTGGGACCTTCAGAGTATAGGTCAGGCCTTAGGACGTATTGAGCATTCCCACACTAACCTTAGGAGGATGGTAGGCTCTATAGACTAGAGGTTAGGGTACCTGGAGAGGAACCAGGGTAGAGCTCTCTACCCTATGTATGATGATTATGCTCGTCGGGGCAACATTCCCGACGATGCTATTTACCCTGACTAGTTTCAGCCTCCACCCCAGGGATACGATAGGGATCCCACTGCCCATGGTATTTACACTGACTATTCTGCCTTCCATGGGTACGGCCAGGACATTCCTTTCGGGGGACCGGCGGGGGGGACTTTTCAGGCCGATTATTTTGGTGGTAGCTCTTCTGGTGCAGGTGGCAGTGGAGGTGCAGGGTTCAGCTCGATGGATGAGGATGATCAGGACTAGCTATGCTGGGCTAGTTCCCGAGCCAATGAGGACATTGTCTGATTCTGGCTTGGGGGAGATTTTGGATTTGGTATCTTTCCTTTTCTCTTTTCTTTTATTTTTGGTGTGTTTTCTTAGGTTAGATTTATTGCTTTCTAGGTTAGTTTTATTGCTTTCTTATATATGAAAAATACAAAAAATAAATTGAAAAATAAATAAAAAAAAATCCAAAAATACGTTCCAATGAATTGTAAATTATGCTTCCCTGTGCCCATACTTGAGAAATTGTTTTGATTCTTGGTATATGATGATAAGCACTGTGGATTAGTTGATCATGATTTGATGTTTGATTGCCTTAAAACCTTAATATGCGTCAATTTTACCCAACTACTTGTGAATATAGTGCTTGACTAGTTGATTTGGTTAGGAATTGTGTGATAGTTCCTGGTATGTCAATGAATTTGAGTATTGATTTACAACTATAAGTAATGTTTATATGATTCATTATTATGCACATTGAGGAGGACAAAGGCGTTTATTCTTTTAGTTAGCCTCCAGATGATTTGTAGATACATTTGTTCCCTTCTTGTTACCCATGTTGTTGCTTTGACTTTTTGTTGTTTGTTAGCCACATTGCAAGCCTATTTTGCCCCATTGGTTACTAGTCCCAAGCTTGGCTTGGGGGAGCTATTAGTGAGTGAGGTGAGGGAGTTTGTAGTGTGCTTATTATTTGCACAATTTGGGTGGGTTATTGAGAAGTAGTTTTGTTTTTGATCATGTTTATTTTTGATGAGTTTGAGAGTTATATTTTCTTGAAAAAATAAAG
The DNA here is from genome assembly GCF_948465745.1 of Chenopodium album. Taxonomy (NCBI): domain Eukaryota; kingdom Viridiplantae; phylum Streptophyta; class Magnoliopsida; order Caryophyllales; family Amaranthaceae; genus Chenopodium; species Chenopodium album. Next base: position 263,633 of record NC_137836.1, on the reverse strand, counting down.
CATGATGTTATGAAAAAAAAAAAGAGAAGTTCAAGAAAAAAAAAAGTGAAGAAAAAATAAGTGAACTTCAATAGAAAATAAATAAAAAAAAAAACAAAAAGAAAGAAAAAGTGTTCAATGTTTAAATGTGTTAGTTGGAAATTGATCAAATAAAAAGAAAATTGGAGCTTCTATGAAAAAATTCAAGTTTGGAAATAAAGTTTGTTTATTCACTCCACTTCTTCATTATTATATTTTTATGAGTGATATGTAAGAGTTGGGATTGTTTATTATGATTGGAGTATATTTGGTTGATGTTAGAGTTGGTTATGTAGGAGATGTTAATCATTATTTATTTTGATCATGGGTTCTACTAGGATTTGCTCCCTTAAGCATAGCTTTTCTCTCACTTGTTCCCAAATGATTCCTACCCTTTACCCTAGCCTTACATTACAAGCTTTAAAGACCTTCCGACCTTTGTGCATAGAGTTGTATGAATGTGAAAGTGTTGTTTATCAATGCAAGTTATGATTTGACATATTTTGAGTCGACTAGTAGGTTGAGCGTTCATTGTTTTATACACACGAGAGTCTGAGTTGGGAGGGAATTGTTCACATAAAAGGGTTGGTTGGAGAGCGATCGAGTACATCTTTTACTCGCCACATAAATGAGAGTTGAGTGTGTGAGCACTAGTCTTGAATTCTATATGCTCTTGTGGTTTGCTCTATTTGACAATTGTTAGGGAGGAAAGGTAGTTAGATGGATTTGATTGGTTGATTTTGAAGCATGTTTATTTGATTTTCCCTGAATCGTTTGTGCTTGATTTTTACTTTTTGGGGTGAAGCATATTTATTGATTCATTGATGAGATCTTTGCTTAGGGACAAGCAAAGGTTTGGCTTGGGGGAGTTTGATGTGTCTATTTTATATAGTATTTTACCTCCGTCCTTTGGTCATAATTAGTAGTGTTTTTGTCTCTTTGGAGCCACTTTTATAACTAATTGGTGTTTTCTAGTGTTTTCGTAGATTTGGTTGACTTTTGCAGGGATTTACACTTTTGGAGTATTTTCCCGAGATATTATAGAGCAATTACGAGCACTGGAGAAGCACGACCAGATTTTATAGCCCAGGGCCGGCTAGAGCCATCGAGTCGGTGATTAAGGGCTCGGTATAGGTGATACCGGGGCATTTGGACCGAGTATTTGATATGTCTATTTTATATAGTATTTTACCCCCGTCCCTTGGTCATAATTAGTAGTGTTTTTGGCTCTTTAGAGCCACTTCTATTACTAATATGTGTTTTCTAGTGTTTTCGTAGTTTTGGTTGAGTTTTGGAGGGAATCGCACCTTTGGAGCATTTTCCCGGGATTTTTATGAAGCAACTACGAGCATTGGAGGAGCACGACCGTCGTTGAAGCCCAAGGCCGGCTAGAGCCATCGAGCCGGTGATTAAGGGCTCGGTATATGGAATACCGAGGTTTGGACCGAGTATTCAAGACCCAAAGAGGAGATCCGGATTGGGCCGAGGAGTCGAGCCCAATCGGAAGTCCAAAGCCTCGAGGAGCCACAAGGGCCCGATCGGGCAAGATGCGCAGCAAGCCAAGGATGTGTGGCCCAAGGCGCGCCCGATCGTGCGAGGCTTAGCACGATCGGGCGGTGCTGCTGAGAAGAGTGTGCTAGCAAAAAGGCGCGCCCGATCGGGCGGCCCTTCGCCCGATCGGGCGCGTGTTTTCCTAGGGTCTGATTAGTTTAGTTTTAATTCGTGTTTTAGGAAAGTTTTAAATACAGTTTGTACGGAATTATTAGTTACCTCTTCTCTTAGACCTCTTCTTCTTAGATTTTCTCTCTCTACTTAGTCTTCTCTCTCTAAAACTCTCTCTAAACCTTTGTTCTTAATTATTTCATTAATTCCAGATTTATTTTGGTAACGATTTCTCTTCCTTTAATCATATTTATTTTTATTCCTTTCATCATGATTTATTTTATTACCTTGATTAGTTTAGTTTTTAATATGTGTGAGTAGTTTAATTTCTAGGGTTTATGGGGATCTAATAAATAATATGAAGGGGTAAATTATTGTTGTTGATTATCAATGCTAGATTAATTTCCTATTGATTGATTTAATGCTCTGTGACTAGATTAGGCCTATCTTTTATGCATGAGTTTGACAATATTGATTCAAGAATCGAGAGATGAGAATTAATGTTTAGGTCTAGTTTCAATAGGCAAGTTAATTTATAAATGGTTAGGTCAAGATTCGAGAGATGAGATTTAATACCGATAAATTAATTGTGTGATTGTAATACGTAGCGAGAGCCCTTACAATCTGGTTAATTGATGCATTGATGATTGACTATTATTGATTATTGGTATTGCATGATAATTTCTTATTGGATTGTTTTAATGTTTTACAATTGCGGCTTGTAAAAGTATAGCAATATTAAATTGATGAATCGAGCAGATGTTAATTTGATATTAAAGGCTATTTTCAATAAGAACTTAGATCTAGTAAATTGCGAGAGCCTGTTAGATCTATGTTGATTAATAAATTGCGAGAGCCTGTTAATCATGTTATTTATGCCATGTCAATGATTGATTACCCTGTTTTACCCTGGAGTATTATTTATTGGTGAACCTATGCCCTAGATCCTTTCATATATTGTTTTCTCCCTACTCTTATTCTTTGTAGTTTAGTTTCTTATTCATTTTTAAATATTGGTTACTTAAATAGTTTAGATTATAATAATAAATTAGGAGTAAAAAGACTAGTTTCCCTGTGGAGATCGACCCTACTTCCCTATCTACCTTAGCTAGTGATTTAGGTAATTATTTTTTATTAGGGGATACGACTTTACCCTGTCAAAATTTGGCGCCGTTGCCGGGGAAACGGTTTTATTTTTATTTCTGATTGTTTTTGTAGTCTAGATTATTTCTCTTTTGTCTCAGAGAGCGTTAGTTCTCTGAGACAAATCTCATATTTGCTTCTAGTTTCTGTTTATGCCCAGGTGTTCCAGATCAGGTTACATCCCATTCGATCCTGAGATCGAACGTTCCTTCCATAGACAGAAAAACTTCTACAAGCAAATCCTGGCGGTTTCTGGTGATACTAACAATAATCACCGCGATCCTCCAACTGATTCTAGCAATTCAGAGACAGCATCAGACGCAGAATCAGAGATGGCGGCTCCAAAGAAGCTTAGTGATTATTCACAACCAAAGCTTACGGATTTTCCACATCTCACCCCTACTTCGGCTCTTGATGGGGTTCAATTTGAAATTAAACCTCAATTTATAACGATGATAGAGAGGAAGCAATTCAGTGGAGCAAAGGGTGAAGACCCAAATCTTCACATTACCGACTATTGTCAATATTGCAACACCATCAGGCAAGCCGGGGTCACTCAAGACAAAATCAGGGAGATTCTCTTTCCCTTCTCTTTAACTGGAAAAGCTAAATTGTGGTTTAATGATTTAAACAGAACTACACTTGGTATAACTGACTGGGAAACTCTTGTTTTAAATTTTTATAACAAGTATTATCTTGCAGAGAGAACAGCAGTACTACGAAGTGCGATTCATAACTTTGCCCAAGAAGCCGATGAGTCTTTATATGAGGCTTGGGAGAGGTTCAAGGACTTACAAAGAGAATGCCCTCACCATAATTTAGCGCAATGGCAGTTAATCTAAGCCTTTTATAACGGCATTGGAAATTCTTCTAGAATAATTTTAGACTCTGCAGCTAGTGGGAGATTCATGAATCTTAATGTTGATGATGCAGGTCAGGTTATTGAAGATATGGCGATACACAATTCCCAATATGGGAATCCCAGAGGATTTGCTAATAAGGGGAAACATAGTGTCGACTCTGTATCCTTTTTGCAAGCTCAACTGAACTCTATTTGCCAAAAATTAGATAATCTGAGCACTGCTAATGTAGCTAATGTTTCTGCAATTAATAATAATTCTAATGAGGCTTTCTGTGAAAATTGTGGTATTGTAGGTCATTGGGAGCAGGATTGCAGGAGTTTCGTGGAGCAAGTTAATGCCTTCCAAGCTTATAGGCAGAATAACCTATACTCCAACACTTACAATCCTGGGTATCGGAATCATCCATACCTTTCCTACCGGAGCACTAATGTTCAAAATCCACCACCACAAGAACCACAGGTGCCACAGCAACAACAGAGAAATATTATCACCCCAATGCTAGCCAGAAGAATCAACCACAACAACCCCCCTCATCTTCCGACCCTTCTTTGGGGGAAATTAGAGCAATGTTGGTCAATATGCAAAAGCACATGGAGAGCAGGGATGCGACAATTGATCAAATTCTAGCGCATAATAAAATTGTAGATAATCAAATTGCGCAACTCTCCGCTACCCTACAAGCACGCCAACAGGGAGCCCTACCGGCACATCCGACTAGGCCTACGGATCAAGCATTTGCAATTAATCTATGGAGTGGTTCAAACTATGAAGGGCCCTCTATGCCCAGAGTTGATGAACCTATTTTATTAAATAATGCTAATCTTGATTCCATTCAACCAAACAATGTAGTTGATAGCCCTGCAGGGCTAAAGGATAATACTAACCTATCTGATTCTACATTGCAGGGGAAAACTCCAGAGAAGGCGGCTACTCCAGACAAGAATAAGAATGCTCAAAAGCCAATCATCAAACTTCCTTTCCCCAATCGTCAATTGAAGACAAACTTGGATAAGCAGTTTGGTAAGTTCCTGGAGGTGGTCAAAGATTTGAAGGTAACAGTTTCGTTTACTGAATTGATCACACAAATCCCCTCATATGCAAAATTTATGAAAGAAATTTTGACGAGAAAAAGGTCTATTAGTGAGGTAGAGACAGTAGCTTTCACTGCAGAGTGTAGTGTCGTACTTCAAAATAAGTCTCCACCTAAATTAAAAGATCCGGGTAGTTTTTCTATCCCTTGTCATATTGGCTATCTCTTGATTGATAATGCATTATGTGATTTGGGTGCTAGTGTTAGCGTCATGCCATTATCTGTGTGTTCTAAGTTGAATATGGGTAAATTAAAAGCTACCAATATAACTCTGCAAATGGCCGACCGTTCTTTCAAATACCCCCTAGGTGTTTTAGAGGATGTCCCCGTTAGAGTAGGTAAATTTTATATACCTGTAGATTTTGTTGTCCTTGATATGGCTGAGGATATGCAAACCCCGATTATTTTGGGTAGACCATTCCTTAACACTGCAGGAGCAGTCATAGATGTAAGAAGTGGTAAGCTAACACTATCAGTAGGGGATGATAAAGTGGTTTTTAATTTGAATAATGCCCCCAAAAGCTCCATGACTGAGGAGAAATGTTTCAGTGTTAATGTGGTTGTAAGTTATTCTAACAAGCCCCAAGCTCTTGAAAAAGACCCCTTGGAGGCGGTATCTTGTGTTGCATCCTTTTCAGATGAGATAGACAAATGGCAGAGGGAAGTCGATGCAATAGAAAGAGCACTCTACAATGTTGGTCTTGGTTTCGAGGATGAACAAGTGGAACCGATCGAGCAAATTGTGCGAATCGAGCCCACGGTAAGTGTTCCGCCAGATCGAGTTGCAAGTGTTGAACGCAATGACAATTTGAAGCAACACTCGATCGAAGGAGGGTTTTTAGTGCATATCATTGAAGATCCCCCAGTCCAAGTCAAGGAGGATCCACCAGATAAGGCGACTTGGCGTCCCATAGGTTATGTCAGGAAGGCGCATCGAAGCCTAAACATCGCTAGACCGGGCAAGAAACCACCCGAACAGGCGTTAGGCCAAGGGTCCTAAGAATTGTACTTGGTAAGAAGGTCGTGCGGGACCTAGATAAACCAGCGCTTTGCGGGAGGCAACCCGTATTTCATGCTTTCTAGATTAGTTTTCCTTTTCCTTATTTTTTGTTTTTTTTAGAGAGGCGAGGAGAGTGATATTTTATCAGTTTTAAGTGTTGTTGTACAGGTATGAATTTTACAGGTATAAAGACTTAGAAAAAATTTGAAGAAGAAAAGAAATCGGAGAAAAAGGGCCTCTCGGGCCCGATCGGGCGCGCAAGCGAGCCAAAATTCAGCAGCAAATTCGCCCGATCGGGCGACGCAGCCCGATCGGGCGCGCAACCAAGGTTGAATTCAGAGGCTATTTTCGCCCGATCGGGCGAAGCTTGCCAGATCGGGCGCTTTTTTTGGAAAATCGAGTGAAACGAAAAAGATATGTCGGGCGAAGCTCGCCCGATCGGGCGAGCAAAGGGCGGAAATTTTGTTCGCGTTCGCGCTCGATCGGGCGGAGCTCGCCCGATCGAGCGCGCAACTTCACTTCTGGAATTTCTCACTTTCGCCCGATCGGGCGAGGCTCGCCCGATCGGGCGCGCCTACAGCCCGTCCCCCCTTTATTTTCTTTTCTCTTCTTTCTTTCCTCACTTTATCCTTATTTCATCTTCTTCATTTCACTTTCTCTCTCTAAAACCTTCATTTTCAAACCTTCAACTCACACTTCAATCCAAGATCTCTTCCAATTCTTCCATCCAAACTTTAAAATTCTTACATTTTCCAACTCCTCTCATCTTCCTCTACAATCTACACTAAATTTTCAACACTTTCTCTCAATTTCTTCTCAAACCCTAAGAGAGAGAAAGCTTCAATTCCTACTACTTTCACATAAAATGGCTTTTAAGAGGTCTAGAACTGTAAGGGGTGAAGGATCGAGGCAACAAGCACCTAGCATTGACCCGGAGTTGCAAATTCCGGGGTGGGAGAGGGTGGTCATCACCACCCAAGAGCAAAGGCAAAGGATGCTCAACCTCATCTCACGGCAGGTAATTCCTACCCGTTTTATTCATCATCCTACGCTTTCTAGACTAGGAATTGATAAACATGTTGAAAAATTGTTCAAAGGAATTGGCATGAGTGGTTTGTTCAATTTACACTATGATACTTATGATTATTTGACTTTAGAATTCATTTCTAGTTTTAATGTCATAAAATCAAATGCTTTAATCTCTCATGTTCAATTTCGATTATTTAATAATGATATTAGATTGTCTTTGAAAGATTTTGGAAAATTGTTTGATTTGAAAGCCGATAGACCAATTGAACCACCCCAAGACAGCATTACTTTTGTCTACCGTGCTCTAACGGGGAATCCTAACTTGAACCTCCAACATGCCAAGGGAACTTGGATTCAACATCCCGTGCCAAAACTTTGGCAACGGTTTGTTGGCCTTACCATCTTTGGGAGGCATGAACCGGCAAATGTGAGGAGGGATGAACTAGAACTATTAGGGTCATACATGATTCCTAGGAGTGACAAGCTTAACATAGTTTACAGGATGGCCCAACACTTCCAAAGGGTGGCCAATGCGGCCGAATCGGGTAGGTCTAGGGTCCCAATTTACTTTGATGGGTTAGTAACCCACATAGCGGTCAAATACCTTAGTTGGACCCCTAGCGGTGATGGTAAGGTAGACGGACCAACCTTAATGGACGCACCCTACTTAGGAGGCCTTAATTGGATAAATGTGATAGGGGGTGAGACTTGGTGGGTGATTCATAGGGAGCCGGGTAGAAGAGACAACGCTTTCACCTTGCCTAACCCGGCCTTGACCAAATTTGAGAAGGGTCTTCCCTCTTATACCTTTGAATTAGGAGACCAAGGGGAGGCCCAAGCACACCACCAAGCACCTCCCTCACCACCACAACATTTCCACCAACCATCACCCCAACACTACACACATAACATTCCCACTTCCTCAACCAACTACAACATCGACCCTAACGCCCCATATGACTTTTCGGCTTTTAGAAGCCAATTGGATCGGATAGAGAGTGGGCAAGGGAGGATGGAGGGTATGGTTAGGAATTTGGACACTAGGGTAGGAGCCCTAGATGTTAGGGTTGGGGTTGTGGAAAGGAACTTAGGGCGGGGTTTATACCCCATGTATGATGATTATGCCCGTCGGGGGGCTATTCCCCCCGAATCACTTGTCCCCGATTGGTTCCAATATCTCCAAGGGGGATACACGGACCCAAGTGCCTACGGTACCTATGTGGACTATTCATCGGTCCAAGGATATGGGACCGATGCTCCTTTTGGTGGGCTTGGGGGGAATGTAGACCCTAACTATTTTGCAGGTAGTTCGGGTTATGGAGGTGGTGGTTCGAGCCATGGAGGGGCCGGTCCTAGCCATGGTGGTGGCGGCTATTCGAGGATGGATGAGGATGAGGAGTAGGTTACACTCCCAAGTCAATGAGGGCATTGCTTGATTTGGCTTGGGGGGGTAATCTTTCGCTTGGTAACTCTCTTTCCTTTCTCTCTATTTACTTGCTTTCTAGTGTAGTTTTTATTTGCTTTCTAATTTAGTTTTATTGCTTTCCTTATATGAAAAACACAAAAAAAAAATTTAAAAAAATAAATAATAATAAAAAAAATACGTTCCAATGAATTGTAAATCATGCTTCCCTGTGCCCCTTACTTGAGAAAAATTGTTTTGATTCTTGGTATTTGATAATGAGCATTGTGGATTCGTTGGTCATGATTTGAAGTTTGATTGTTTGGATTCCTTAACATGCGTCAATCTTGTCCAACTACTTGTGAATATAGTGCTTGACTAGTTGATTTGGTTAGGAAATGTGTGATAGTTCCATAATTCCTGGTATGTCAATGAATTTGAGTATTGATTTGCAACTATGAGTAGTGTTTCATGACTTATTATTATGCACATGAGGAGGACGAAGGCGTTCATTCTTTTAGGTAGCCTTCAGAGTATTAGATACATTTGTTCCCTTCTTGTTACCCATGTTGTTGCTTGTGCCCTTTTATTATTTATTTAGCCACATTACAAGCCTACATGAGCCTCATTGGTTACTAGTCCCAAGCTTGGCTTGGGGGAGCTATTAGTTGGTGAGGTGAGGGAGTTGTGGTGTGCATATTATTTGCACAATGTGGGAATAAAAGAAGAGTTAATGTTCTTTGATTTTTGATTGGAAAATATTGATGTTGTGTTTCAAAGTTGAAATTTCCAATATGAGTTAAAAAGAAAAAAAGGAGCAAAAGAAAAATGTTTGATGTTCAAATGTTCTAAGTGAAGGTTAATCAAAGAAAAAAAAAAGAGAAAAAAAAAAGAATGAGTTCAAAGTTTGAAAAAGAAAAAAAAAAAGAATGAGTTCAAAGTTTGTTTTTCACTCAAAGTTCCATATTATCATATTTTTATGAGTGAAATTGTAAGTGTTGGGATTGTTTATATTGTTTGGAGTATATTTGGTGGATTGTTGTTTGGAGTTGGTTATGTTGGAGATGTGTATGATCATTATTTTTTATCATGGGTTTTATTAGGATATGGCTCCCTTTTAGCATAGCTTTTCTCTCACATGATCCCAAATTTATCCTACCTTTACCCTAGCCTTACATTACAAGCTTAAAAGACCTTCCGACCTTGTGCATAGAAGTTATGTAAATGTGAAAGTGTTGTTTATCAATGCAAGTTATGACTTGGCATATTTCGAGTCGACTAGTAGGATGAGCGTTCAATGTTTTTATACACACGAGAGTGTGAATTGAGAGGGCATTGTTCACATTAAAGGGGTTGGTTGGAGAGAGATCGAGTACATTCTTTACTCGCCACATAAATGAGAGTTGAGTGTGTGAGCACTAGTCTTGAATTCTATATGCTCTTGTGGTTTGCTCTATTTGACAATTGTTGGGGAGGAAGGGTGATTAGATGAATAAGATTGATTGATGTTGAAGCATGTTTGTTTGATTTACCTTGAATCGTTTGAGCTTGATTTTTATATTGGGGTGAAGTATGTTTTATATGTTCATTGATGAGCTCTTTGCTTAGGGACAAGCAAAGGTTTGGCTTGGGGGAGTTTGATATGTCTATTTTATATAGTATTTTACCCCCGTCCCTTGGTCATAATTAGTAGTGTTTTTGGCTCTTTAGAGCCACTTCTATTACTAATATGTGTTTTCTAGTGTTTTCGTAGTTTTGGTTGATTTTTGCAGGGAATCGCACCTTTGGAGCATTTTCCCGGGATTTTTATGAAGCAACTACGAGCATTGGAGGAGCACGGCCGTCGTTGAAGCCCAAGGCCGGCTAGAGCCATCGAGTCGGTGATTAAGGGCTCGGTATTTGGAATACCGAGGTTTGGACCGAGTATTCAAGACCCAAAGAAGAGATCCGGATTGGGCCGAGGAGTCGAACCCAATCGGAAGTCCAAAGCCTCGAGGAGCCACAAGGGCCCGATCGGGCAAGATGCGCAGCAAGCCAAGGATGTGTGGCCCAAGGCGCGCCCGATCGTGCGAGGCTTAGCATGATCGGGCGGTGCTGCTGAGAAGAGTGTGCTAGCAAAAAGGCGCGCCCGATCGGGCGCGTGTTTTCCTAGGGTCTGATTAGTTTAGTTTTAATTCGTGTTTTAGGAAAGGTTTAAATACAATTTGTACGGAATTATTAGTTACCTCTTCTCTTAGACCTCTTCTTCTTAGATTTTCTCTCTCTACTTAGTCTTCTCTCTCTAAAACTCTCTTTAAACCTTTGTTCTTAATTCTTTCATTAATTCCATATTTATTTTGGTAACGATTTCTCTTCCTTTAATCATATTTATTTTTATTCTTTTCATCATGATTTATTTTATTACCTTGATTAGTTTAGTTTTTAATATGTGTGAGTAGTTTAATTTCTAGGGTTTATGGGGATCTAATAAATAATATGAAGGGGTAAATTATTGTTGTTGATTATCAATGCTAGATTAATTTCCTATTGATTGATTTAATGCTCTGTGACTAGATTAGGCCTATCTTTTATGCATGAGTTTGACAATATTGATTCAAGAATCGAGAGATGAGAATTAATGTTTAGGTCTAGTTTCAATAGGCAAGTTAATTTATAAATGGTTAGGTCAAGATTCGAGAGATGAGATTTAATACCGATAAATTAATTGTGTGATTGTAATACGTAGCGAGAGCCCTTACAATCTGGTTAATTGATGCATTGATGATTGACTATTATTGATTATTGGTATTGCATGATAATTTCTTATTGGATTGTTTTAATGTTTTACAATTGCGGCTTGTAAAAGTATAGCAATATTAAATTGATGAATCGAGCAGATGTTAATTTGATATTAAAGGCTATTTTCAATAAGAACTTAGATCTAGTAAATTGCGAGAGCCTGTTAGATCTATGTTGATTAATAAATTGCGAGAGCCTGTTAATCATGTTATTTGTGTCATGTCAATGATTGATTACCCTGTTTTACCCTGGAGTATTATTTATTGGTGAACCTATGCCCTAGATCCTTTCATATATTGTTTTCTCCCTACTCTTATTCTTTGTAGTTTAGTTTCTTATTCAACTTTAAATATTGGTTACTTAAATAGTTTAGATTATAATAATAAATTAGGAGTAAAAAGACTAGTTTCCCTGTGGAGATCGACCCTACTTCCCTATCTACCTTAGCTAGTGATTTAGGTAATTATTTTTTATTAGGGGATACGACTTTACCCTGTCAGTATTCAAGACCCGAAGAGGAAACCTAGATTGGCCCGAAGAATTGGAGCCCAATCGTAGTCCAATTAGTGGCCCAAGAGAGCCGCCCGGCCAAAAAGGCTGGCGCCTGGAGGCGCGCCCGGCCGGGCGGGAGAAGCAAAGGTCGGCGCCCGGTGACGCGCCCGGCCGGGTGCGAGATTCAACATGAAGAGCAAAAAGGCGCGCCCGATCGGGCGGTGCCTCGCCCGATTGGGCGCGTGTTATTGTTAGGATACAATTAGCGTCGTTTTAGTTTGTTTTAGTTTAGGATTTGTACGGAGTATAAATACTCTTCCGTAATACGATTTTAGCATCTCTCTCTACTCTTTTCTTTACTCTCTTTATTGTTTCCTTAGATTTTCTCTCTCTTATACCTTTGTTCTTAATTTATTCTTAATTCCAGATTTATTTTGGTAACCTTAGTTGTTTTATTTCATTCCTTTGATTATGTCTTGCTTTATTGTTTTGATTAGTTTAGTTTTTATCATGTGTGATTAGTTTTATTTCTAGGGTTTGTGGGGATCCATAAATAATATGAAGGGGTAATTTATTGTTGTTGATTATCAATGCTAGATTAATTTCCTATGGATTGATTTAATGCTCTATGACTAGATTAGGCCTGGTCTTTTATGCATGAGTTTGACAATATTGATTCAAGATTCGACAGATGAGAATTGATGTTTAGGTCTAGTTTCAATAGGCAGGTTAATTTATAAATGGTTAAGTCGAGATTCGAAAGATGAGATTTAATACCGGTAAATTAATAGTGTGATTATAATACGTAGCGAAAGCCCTTTATAATCTGATTGATGTATGCATTGATGAATGATTATTATATTCTACCCTGAAATATTATTTATTGGTGAACCTATGCCCTAGATCCTTTAATTCATTGTTTTCTCCCTATTCTTAACCTTTGTAGCTTAGTTTCATATTCGAACTTATATATTGGTTACTTTATAATTTAGATTACTTTAATTAATTAGGAATAGAAAGACTCGTTTCTCTGTGGATTCGACCCTACTTCCCTATCTACATTAGTTAGAGGACATAGGTAATTATTTTTGATTAGGGGATACGACTTTACCCTGTCAGCTATAACAAAGTTTCCATAGTCATTTTGCATTTCAAGATAATTTATTATTCATATACTTTAGAGTTAATTTGATTTACTTCAATGATACCTTGATTTACTTTTTGCATTATTTATTTACTTTACAGTATTTATGATTTACTTTTGAAATATATTAATTTACTTTTCTTTAGTTTTTCTACTTACTTTTGAGAGATTTTGATTTACTTTTGAGGTATTTTGAAAGCAGCCATTTGCACTTCGAACATGACTTTAATCCAGTTAGGGATCGTAGAGTGGTCCATATGACCAACAGCCATTGTGATTCCAAGCAAGCTTAGCAAGATGACATGCCATGAGCTTATCCATTCTCCTTATGTATTCAATCTCCACAACCTCGAACTCCGTAGTCAGTTCAGCCACTTCATTGATAAGAGCAGCATCTTGCGATGTACTTGGCCGCCAATGGTATCAAACATCACCTTAAGAGAAAGAGCATCCATTTCCACAACCACCTTCTTGAATTATAAAAACCTTGGCAATGTATAGCCTTCCTTGGCAGCTAGAAGTTCAAATTCAAGAGGGGATATGGCATTATATTTGCTCAAAAATCCAATACACCAATCACCATCCTCAGCCCTCACATAACCACCACCAGTAGCGTTGTTGATTGAAACCCAAGCATCATCAGTGGTGACTTTAGCATAAACCGTAGGGAAAGGAGGATTTTTTTATTTACTTTATAGCACTATTTGTTTACTTTAGAATAATTATGATTTACTTTTGACATATATATATTAATATACTATTTTTAGTTTTTCTACTTTTGATATATTTTGATTTACTTTTGACATATATTAATGTACTATTTTTAGTTTTTCTAGTTTTGAGATATTTTAAATAACTTTAGAGTATTTCTAATTATTTTTTTAAAAAAACATATGTAGGAATTGAACCTACACCTCTATGCATCCGCATAGTGCTCTACCACTTGAGCTAATAGGTTTACTTTAAAGTCTTTTTTATTCACTTCAAAGTCTTTTTTATTTACTTTTTCATACCAAAAACCACTTAAGCCAATCTGATGTGTTTGGATTAAAGATGGGCATCGTGCCGTGTCGTGCCATCGCGGGCCGTGCTTGGCCGTGCCGGGGTGGGGCTCGTGCCGTGTCGGCTTGGTGGCGGGCCGTGTCGTGCCAAGTTTTGGCACACCCTAGCCCACGGCACGGCCCACGTGCTTGGCGATCCGTGCCGTGCCGTGCTGCGGGCCACCACGGTTTTTTAATTTTTTTATTTTTAAAAATATATATATTATACAAAATCGATATATATATTACAAAATTAACGTGCCGGTGGGTCGTGTCGGCGTGCCGACGATCGTGCCCGTGCTGTGCCGTGCCAAATTTTAAGATTTGTGTTCACGGCACGGCCCACAAGTGGGCCGCCGTGCCGGACCGTACCAAAATCGTGTCGGGCTCGTGCCGCCCGCGTGCAGGCACGGCCCATGCCCACCTTTAGTTTGGATACAGTAAAGTGTATGGAACCTTAATCGGTCACTGTTGATTTTTAAGTGTCTTGTCATTGTTCCGTTTTGTGATATTCTTTTCAATATCTAATAGCTTCATCTGAAATCTCTAGAACTGTATAACAATTTGTCTTATTTTATGCATAAATACATACATATTAAAAATAGAAGTGTATATATGCAGTTTGACAGCTTATGCTTTAAGTACACTGCCTTTTGTTTTTCTAATTCTTTTTCTTTTACCTACAACAAGAAAAGATATCAGTGCAATTAGTGTCATGCCACAATTAAGGATCATAGCTATAACTAATTGATAATTAAAGGAAGAAGGGAAAAGCAGATAGATTGAAAAAATCAACACTCGGCACTAGCTGATATACAAACTCAAATGTAAGAGAAATGAGTAGGTACAAGAAGGTAAAATAATGACAGGAAATGTTAAATCTCAACCTGAAATGCCACCCTAACTCATTTTTCTTAGCTATTTTCTGAAAAAGGATAGAAACATTGAATGACACACACTCAATTTTTTATACCCAATTACTTTGTATATACAATTGTGATTGTGTAAATATAAGGGTCTACACCTCCCAAAAGTAAACTTTACGGTTTTGTTTAAACTACAATAGAATTGTTTCGACATTTCCACCCATTCGTTCTGAAACAATATTCTACAGCCAGTAATTATTATTAACTCTTGGCTTTCTTAGGAAACTAAATGTGAACTTGCAATAAAAATAAGATCTTTCACAACATTGGTCTCAAGTATACAGAATAAAAAGTTGAGAATACCTATATTTGCACACTAGTGGAAAAAATTTCATTCGTAACAGGCTATTTGTAACGGGCAAAGCTTTGTCCGTTACAATTAAGATATTCGTAACGGGCAAAATAGTGTCCGTTACGAATACTTATTTCTTCGTAATGGGGAAAATAGGGTCCGTTACGAATACATATGTATTCGTAACGGACAAAATAGTGTCCATTACGAATACGTATGTATTCATAACGGACAATTTTTGTCCGTTACGAATAAATAAGTATTCGTAACGGACACTATTTTGTCCGTTACGAATACTATATTACACGTAGATGACCAAACATGGCCTAACTAATGAGAGGAGGGCCTAATACTCGGCTTATTAGGGTTTCACTTAACAGCTGTCACGCCTTTTTCTCTCTCATCAGTCCCTCACTCTCTCTCTCCTCTCCTCTCCTCCCCTCCCCTCCCTCCCCGTCATTCACCTCTTTCTTTCTTTTCAAACTCAGGCCCTCTCATTTAGAGGAGCAACGAGAAGACCGACGGTTTCATACATTAACTCCCAAGCGGCGTCGGTTTTGGGCAGAGGTGTAACCGGCGATGACGGAACTCTTGTTCGAAAACCCACTCCGGTTTGACCAGGGTCCAAACCCGATAAGCGTCGATTGTGGCAACATTGAGAACAACCAAGCCCGTAGGCTTCTTCCTCTTTAGATCTAAGTCGTTGAACGAACCGATGCTAGGTAAGATTTTTCTCTTTGTAATCATAGAATATTAAGTTAGTTGATTCAACTTTATTTTTTGAAATTTATGTTGTTTTTAATTGATTTAAGTTTCTGGTTACTGGATTTTTGGGATTTTGTGCTGAATTTTTGCAGATTAAGGAATGATTATTGTCTTTTTTAGATCTAAAGTTTTTGATTTTATTCCAATTCTATCTTTATTTTGTATTTTAATCTCCTCAATTATTTTTAGCTCTCTAATTTGAGTGATTTATGATTTTTCATCTTTAGTTTAATTTCTTAGTAGGATTTTTTGTTTCGCTCACAGGTTCATTTCGATTTCCTTCTCTTTTGGATTCTTTTCGTTCTTCAATTTGATGTGCTCGTTGTTTTGTTCTTCGTATTAAATTTTATAGGATTTGTAATTGGTTATTGTTCGAGAATTATTTAGGTTTTTTAGTAATTTAATAGATTTTTAATGTGATTATTGATTCAGCATTTGATCTGATTTTCAGTACGTGTTGTTAGTGAATTTGTGAAATCATGCATTCTCATCATTGGTAAGATATGAGAATTTCTCGTCTAGATGTTTGATTCTTAGTGTTGATTTTAGGATTTTTGATTTTGGATTGTTTAATAGAATGACTATTTTAACTAATCATTTTTTATTTTAATATCATGAAGATTTGTGCATCTCATTTAAGTTCATGCAACCATGATTAAGCTGCTGTTATTATTTATGTTATTATCAGAAGGCTATTAAGCGATCAATGAAGTCTTAGTATTTGTTGATGACCTCACTTTCTCTTCTCTTTAGTGTACAAATGCAACCTATATGATCACTAAATTCTGTTTTTCCAATTACCATTTGCAGCCAACTCGACAATAATCATTTTGATGGTGCTGAGATTCCAGAATCATATCAAAATCTGTCCAGATTGGTAAAGTTGTAAGTGCTTTTTTAGCTTTGGCACAGATAGTATGATGTTTTCTCATCAACAATGCTTAAGTTGAAATATGTATTCTCTCTTTATGTTGTGCTGGTTGTTGTGGGAAAATTAGCAAAAAGTTCAGCAACCCTCACTAGATGAAAATTGTTAATATTTCTATTGACTTTGTTGTGCAGCTGTGTGGAAGGTTTAAGTGGATTGTTATTAGCTAATGCCTTAAATCTACGCCACTGAAATCTAGGGTCAAATTGTTGATATTTCTATTGACTTTTTGCTTATTAAGTCTTCAATGATCCTACACATAAAATCCTGTATGAGGCTCCATCCTATCGCAAAGGGTGGAGAAACCCACACGACTTACATTTTAGTAATTTTTTATTCCGCTTAACAAAGATTTAGCACATTAGAGAAATTTCACCTATATTTGGCTTTCATGTAAGTTCTAACACATTAGTAGTGCTTAAAATTAAAGTAAAAGAGAATCAAGAGATGAACCAACCATCTGCATTTTACTTTAAGAGCTTGACACCAGAAATTTGTTATATTTATTGATCAACAGAAGTGTGAGAAACTGTAGCTTAGGTGGAGCAATTCCTGATCTTGGTCGGATGCCATATCTTAGCTTTATGTAAGTTCCGGCTTGGTTCTTCTGCTTTGCTTATTCTTTCAACACTCAATTGGTCTTCTAAATGTACATTGACCTTTTTTTCTTAACTTGTTTCTCTATCTAAATTATAGAGATTTGAGTTGGAATAAGTTAACGGGACCAATTCCTTCAAACAAGCTATTAGACAATGTCACTACAATGTATGTAGATAATCATTTTAATGTATTATTAGAACACTACTCAATTATTTCTCAGGAACACATGTTAATTACTTTCTTGTTCTATCTACAGTAATTTATTGCATAACAACCTGAATGAATCAATTCTAGAGAGTTTCTCCCTTCTTCCAGATCTCCAGATGTTGTGAGTTTTTATTTTTTTAATTTACTTCCATGGGCTACTGTCTGAATGAGGAAATACTATCTGATGACTTATATATTTCTGCTATGTACTCTGCCTTTTAGAGATATTTGATTATAAATCAGGTACAGTGCTTTATACCTGAAAGGCTGAAAGTATAATTTATTTTCACAGGTGGCTTTTAAACAATTCTATCAGTGGCTCTATCCCTACTGGCATTTGGCACAACAAGTCCTTCAATGCTACTGCTAGACTCTCTGTGTATGACCTCGACTGTAGATTTGAAATGCATTACATAAGCCTGAATCCCACCTTCACATGTATTTACTGTCTATATAGATGAATGATACTCATAATTCTCTAATACCTTTTGAATTGCAGTGATCTTCGATACAATTTGCTCTCCAACATTTCTGGAGATCTAAATCCTCCACAGAATGTGACCTTAAGGTATGTGCATTTTGTCTTGATAAATTTCAATTGTTATGGTTTGTAGATTAGTAGAATATAATGGCATATGTGGAGTCATCTTCTGTTTTGCTAATTGCTTGAACAGGTAAATTGTGTTCTGATTCTCATTTCAGCTTGTATTTTATAAGGCTTTAAGAAAATAGTTAGGCTGTGTTTGATTTACTTTGAATATTTTATACGAGTTTTTATAATAATGCATCTGCACTATTGATGGGCGTTAGAACGGTCGCACATTCCACACTCAATCAAACACATTTATTAACAAACACCTTACAAACCAAGCATAATGACAAGTAAGAGTTCGGTCCACAAGGAACGGGATATGGTTGCCAAAGATCTTAACACTTAAGCTAATTCGAAGTCAATGGTGAATTGGGGGTTCGTCAAGAAGACAAACAAACTTTGGTTCTAAATCAATGGATTGAGGACACTGGGGAATGGGATCCACTCGACCAAGGCAAATAGACAAACGGGGAGTGAAATTGATAAGATATAGCAAGGACTATATGTAAGATCAACCTCATGCAATTAGGAAACAACTCACACTACTAAACTTAGATTCCTCATTAGTTTAGCAATAGAAGATACATAATCAAATTGCAATAAGTAATGCCATGCTTCATTCACATTTCCATGTCAAACTAAGCATACCATGCTATCAAGCTCCTAAATCAAGGGTAGCTAATCCTATCATTGAAGAACTAACAAGCAATCTCATATAATCAATTTAATTGCAATACAAGCATCAATGCTTCTCCCCCATTTGCATAATTAACCCAAAAGGTTGAGCTTCACCCAACCCCTAACAAGTAGACTACTCACAACTCATATTTATCAACATGCAAACAAGTATTAGGGTTCTAACTTCTTCAAAATTGGGGAAAAATGATTAACAATTGAAATAACTATCATCCAATAACAAATTATCAAGAACTAAAAAGATTTAAATATCATGCAACAACAAATAAAATCAGAAATTAAATGGAGAAAAGTAGAAGGAAGTTACTAATTGAGGCTTGAAATTGTTGAATACAAAGTGCCAATCTTGAGAAACAAACTTGAAACCAACTATTACAATGATTGAATTGATGAAAATTAAGCTAAATTAATTAAAAGGAATGTTTCAAACTAAGAGGAGTCTCTAAAAACTAGGCTATATCTGTCTAGGTTACAAATGAATAAAGGAGGAAGTATTTATACTCCCCGTAACACATAGGGAAATCCGTCAAAGAAAACAGATTTCCCAGCGAGGAGCGCCCGCTCCGAAAGTAGGAGCGCCCTCTCCTCAAGGCTGCACGCCCGCTCCTCACAGGGTGTGCAATTCTTGAAGCTTTGGAAGAAAGTTGGCAGAAAGATCGGAGCGCCTGCTCCTGAGGGGTGCACGCCCGCTCCTACTGGAGCGCCCTCTCCATTCTTTAATTCTCTTGCCTTAAACACAAACCATGCACCGAAAGCTTGCCAAATTGAGTCCATAGACCTGCAAAACATGGACAAACACAAACCAAGAGGGGGAAAGCCGAGACAAAACATTTTCATTCAAAAATTGGGTTAGACAGAGGGGAAATGATCGCAAAACCGGGTTTAAATTAACACAATAAGTGGTCAAATAAACCACTTATCAAATCCCCCCAAGCTAGCCAAATGCTTGTCCTCAAGCAATTCACATTGCCCAAAAACAAACCCAAAGATCAATTTGCTCAAAGAAAAGCACATGCATAGATATAAGAATACTTAAGCAATAAAACTCGAGCATGAGGTATATGCCTAAGATCAACCACGGTCATGACTAGCCAAAGCCTAGCTAACCTTCCCGAAAATACTCAACTCAAGCCTATTCAACATATCTTACCGCGTCCCTATCAAAAAGTTCAAATCCCCCCCTAATGGTAGTGTCTAGTGACTCCACGAAGGAGCCGGAAAAACATAGATAAAGCGGGTTTCGAACGCTCGACATCTCAATGAAAGAGTATCCTCTCCATATGCTTGCGAATCAACTCCCTCCACCGACAAAGGCATCCACTACTCTCCTAATCATTACAAGACTCAAGGACTACGACACAAGGTTAAGGCATATATATAAAACTAGAAGTGTTTTGCAATATGAGCCGACTAAATTGTATCATTTATAGCAAACCCAAAAAGGCTTCTAACCTTGACCCAAGTTGCAACTATGAATGAACTTTTTAGAGTACACCCCCAAGCTTATTTGGTTGCTAGGGCGGTGACAATACATTCCTTCTTCGCATTATTTCCCTTTCTTTTTATTCTTCATTCATCCCCTTTTTTTTTCTCTTTTTTTTTCTCCTTTTTTTTTTTTTTTTTTTTTTTGGGTATATACATCACTAACTACTAATTATAGAGAACTAAAAATTAAACTATGGAAATGGTAATAATAGAAATAAGGAAGATGATATGCCTTAACCCTTTGTGAATAAACATTACATGACACCTTTTATCAATACTAAGAGTAGTTTAGGCCACGACCTTGGGAGTTGAGACTCAAGTTCTCGATCTAGGTACCAAATCAAAGAGGATCCTTGCCACTCATGCAAAATGTAGTAGGCTTGAAAAATAATAAAACCTCACCTTTTTTGGAACAATGCGGGATCAAATACTACCATCCAGGGATCAAATTCCTTTGAGATAGGCGACTCCATCTTACCACAAACCTAGACTTTAAGTCTCGTACATTCGGGAAAGTTATTCTCACACTAGCCTAAACTAACCAATTCTATTTTCAACCAAGGGCATCTAAACCATGATCGGAATTTTATTACGAAAAGAAAACAAACATCCACCACATACAATTCAATATCATCATTGCAAACCGATCAAAGGCAAACAAAATCCTTTTTTTTTAGCTCATTATTATTTTTTTTTTATTTTTTATTTTTTTAGAAAGCTGAAAATGGGGGAAAGGAAAACTAATTAAAGAGTTTGGATATTAGGGTTTTTGGATATTAGGGAATTTGGATGTTAGAGGGGTTAGAGGATAAGAAAAAGAAATTTGGATATTAGGGGAAACCATCATCATAAATCCGCACAAATCATCATCAAAATTCATCATCAAGAAAGACCAAGGACAATGCCAATCAACCTATGATACCAACCAACAAGCAAACCAACCAAAGCATAATCATATCAAAGCCATAGATAAGATGCTCCAAATAGTACACACATAAGGAGAAGTGAGACAAAAACATCAATATGCAATTGTTCTAGCCTAGGCATGCCATAAAAACGTGAAAAGGGCAACAGCCAACCTAAAATAGGCATGCAAACTAGAACATAATACCATATGAATCCTACCACAAGTCCCAAAGGCTAAACTAAGCCTTTCATGCCAAACATTCCACATACAAACTCAAACTTCTCCATACATAGCACAAAAAGCATCACAAGAAAGCACACATCCTACCAAAACCAAAACCCACTCATAGGCATAAAAACCCCAAGACTACCCCCCAAGCTAGACTTTTGAATACCGTACCCACAAAAGATAGACACGAAGAGGACAACTCTCCCCCCCAAGCTAGAACTTGACACCGCCCTCGGTGTCACGAAAGACGGGAAAGAGTAAAAGGGAACGGTAAATACAAAAGCCTAAGCTTACTCCCGATCACTCCTCCCTACTTGGCGATGGCATGAAATTGTAGTTAGGATCTACATCGCCGGAGTAGGAAGGTTGATCCACATAGGGAGGGAGATCATAGTTGGGGCAACTACGGTAATGACCGTAGTCCGGTGCATCACTAGTGCCCCAACCACCATTATACCCGGGTGGGAACCCAAAGTATCCCCTTTGGGGGTGGTTATCGATCTCCTCCGGAGTCATCCTACCACATGTCTCGGGGACGTGGTAGTAAGAGGGGTCCCCCCTAAAATCACAACCCCCGGGTTGTGTATAATCGTAGGGAGGGAAGGAACGAAGCTCCGAAATGGAGCTACGGGGTCCTTGCCAATAAGAGTAGGTGGGTTGGTTGTTGTTCCAACCCGCAACCGGCCCTTCTTGAACGGGTCGGTGAGGATAGTTGACATAAGGGAGAAAGTCTCCCCTTTCAACAAGGTTTTGGTAGGACATTTGGGAGACATAGCTTTGATATTCATTTTCTTGGAGAATTCTTTGGTTAGAAAGGTTAAGGTGGTGGAAAGCCGACTCGAGGTTGAAGGAGGAAGATGAGGAGGAGGATTGACCGCCCATGAAATTTGGAATGGTAGAGATGCTATGGCGGCGGGGTTGAGATGGTTGATCAAGGTCGGGAACATTGTCGGGGAGTGGCTCATTTGGCACTTGCCAAGTGGTTCCCACGGTGTTCATAACCGCCGCATTAGGGAGAATGCAACGGTGCTTCCCTTTGACCAACCAAGAGTAGGTGGTCACATTTCCCCGGATTTCCACAATCATATTCATTGTGGCAAAACCGGCAAGGTCAAGAGCATTTGGGCCTTCAAGCAATCTCATATAATCAATTTAATTGCAATACAAGCATTAATGCTTCTCCCCCATTTGCATAATTAACCCAAAAGGTTGAGCTTCACCCAACCCCTAACAAGTAGACTACTCACAACTCATATTTATCAACATGCAAACAAGTATTAGGGTTCTAACTTCTTCAATAATTGGGGAAAAATGATTAACAATTGAAATAACTATCATCCAATAACAAATTATCAAGAACTAAAAAGATTTAAATATCATGCAACAACAAATAAAATCAGAAATTAAATGGAGAAAAGTAGAAGGAAGTTACTAATTGAGGCTTGAAATTGTTGAATACAAAGTGCCAATCTTGAGAAACAAACTTGAAACCAATTATTACAATTATTGAATTGATGAAAATTAAGCTAAATTAATTAAAAGGAATGTTTCAAACTAAGAGGAGTCTCTAAAAACTAGGCTATATCTGTCTAGGTTACAAATGAATAAAGGAGGAAGTATTTATACTCCCCGTAACACATAGGGAAATCCGTCAAAGAAAACAGATTTCCCGGCGAGGAGCGCCCGCTCCGAAAGTAGGAGCGCCCGCTCCACAGCCAGAAGCGCCCGCTCCTCAAGGCTGCACGCTCGCTCCTCACAGGGTGTGCAATTCTTGAAGCTTTGGCAGAAAGTTGGCAGAAAGATCGGAGCGCCTGCTCCTGAGGGGTGCACGCCCGCTCCTGCTGGAGCGCCCTCTCCATTCTTTAATCATCTTGCCTTAAACACAAACCATGCACCGAAAGCTTGCCAAATTGAGTCCATAGACCTGCAAAACATGGACAAACACAAACTAAGAGGGGGAAAGCCGAGACAAAACATTTTCATTCAAAAATTGGGTTAAAAAGAGGGGAAATGATCGCAAATCCGGGTTTAAATTAACACAATAAGTGGTCAAATAAACCACTTATCAACTACCAACTACCAAGTATGTGTTTTCTTTCATACACTTTCATTACCTCATTTCATCTAGTGATTCTCGATGTAAGCATTACAATACTTGTAATTTGTATCTTAATCCTTTGTTTCTTTGTTGCGCGCAGATTGGCAATGGGGTTGGAGCCATACTTGCCGTAGCACAACTGATCTTGTACGCTTGCTACTATGGGTCTACACCGAAGGAGGGGAAGCCCGTGAAGGACCCCGTGAAGCCAACAGCACCACAAGTGCAGATGACTGTTTCTACCGTCTAAAGTTGATACTCAGTTTAATCTAGCTAGGTCCCTAGCCATTTTAATCTGTTCTTGTGTTGGCTAGCTTGTGTGTTTTTTGCTAGCATAGGTAGTGATTTTTGTTGTAGCTTAAAAACAGTAATATTAATATGGATGAGATTAGGAGAATTTGATGTTGTAACTAAAATTAAAATGGTGTGTAAAATCCAGCATTTTCCTGGATTTTTTTTTTTTTATTTGATTATACAGTATTCGTAACGGGCAAACCATGTCCCGTTACGGATAAAGGTGTGCCAAATCCAGCATTTTTTAAAAAAATTTGATTATCCATTATTCGTAACGGGCAAAACCATGTCCCGTTACGGATAACAGGGTTATTCGTAACGAGCACCTGAAAAGCCCGTTACAAATAACCCGTTATTCGTAACGGGCACCTGAAAAGTCCGTTACAAATAACCCGTTATTCGTAACGGACACCTGATAAGCCCGTTACGAATAAAGGGTTATTTGTAACGGGCTTTTCAGGTGCCCGTTACAAATAACAAAGGCCATCCGTAACGGCCACATACGTAACGGACGCTGCCCGTTACGGATGGGCAGTTTTTGCCCGTTACGGATGGCCTTTTTTCCACTAGTGGAACGTCAATAGCCTTGGTTTTCATTAATCTAGTTGTACATGCACATCACATCTACCTCAAGCCAAGAAAGCTTAAGCACACTAGCACAACACATAACAAATTACTCAACCTTCCTAGAGTGGTCTATTTGATTGTCTACTTTGAGAGGAGATTGGTTTACTTTAAAAGATATCTAGTTTACTTTAAGTAGAATTACATTAAGGGCATCCTTTAAATTTTAAACCTCAAAAGCTCCTGACATCTACAACAACAAACATAACAACATTTCTATTAAGCTAAATTCCCCACAATAAACCCCAAAACAAATCCCACCAGTTCTTATACTTGAAAATAGTAACAATGGAATTTAACCTTTCAAAAGAAGAGCATGAAGAATTGTCAGGAACAACTAAACGAAGGGGGAAAATATACCGTATCATCCGAGCTTCACTACACTAAAAAAAGAGCATACATTATTGTTTCCTGGGCCTCCCCGCAACACGGACATATAATGTAAATAATAGCTTCACCTAGCAAAACAACATTGACAATCATTTCAACCCAACCAGCTTCCAAAAGTAGTCAAAATTAGCTAAAATAACTGATTATATATCAGAATGTCAAATTTTCAATTTACATTATAATATAATTGATTTACTTTTACTTTATTTCTATCTACATTTTCAATAATAATAAATTTGTACAAGAATGAACTTAATTCGTTCAAAACTAACCAAATCTCACAAAAAAAAATGAGAGCAAAGTTCCTAGCAAGAGCAATACCGTGTTCTGAATTATCAAATCGAGTGATATTTGCAGCACAATCCAGTCAAATCTGCAAAGAATTATCACAAGCTAGCTAGCTTATAAACCTAGAAATAATACTGCTAATTGAACTAAAATTGCAATAAGAATAAAGAAATTAAACTTTTAATGAAACGATTAAAAGTAATTTATAATCAATCATAGCCTCAACTTGTAAATTAAAATTCGATTTACTCTATGAAATTGATGAAGCTCGTTGATTTAAGAAATAGAAGAAAAAAAATTACCTCAAATGCCACTCAAAATTCAGAGTCGTAGAAGAAATTTGGCTTGAATTCACCAAATTAAACAAGAAAAATTGAATTTCCAACAAGATCTTGACAAATTTGAAGCAATTTCAGCAAGATCGAGACGATTTTGTAGCAAATTATACCCAATTTGATAGAGAAAGCTCATTGCAATGGAGGAGAGAGAAAATGGTTGAGGAGAGAGAAAGTGCATGGAAATGAATAGAATATGTGTGATTTAATTTGGATCGTCTATCGTGCTCCTGTTTTGTGTAAGATCGGACGGTCCAGATTAGTTCCTAGTTCCTATTATAGGATTGGTTCTCATTATAGCCTGGTCTTATCCAAAGTTTTATACACGGCTAGCTACACCGTATAATTTTCTCTCTCTTACCTATCCTCTCCTCCATTTTCTCTTTCCAACTTTCTCTCTCTACCATCAATGGCAGCAACTAACGACTTACGCCGACGTTGTCTTCGTCAAATCTCCTCAAAGCTCCAATCCTCGTTTTCGTTGTCGTCGTGTTCGTCGTCTTTTCTCTAACCATCAGTGGTTCGGTGGTGGTAATTTTTGGTGGTTTCATGGGTTGGCAATGGTGGTTTGGTGGTTTTGGGTTCTAGATCTACGTTCGTGGGTGGGTTTGGTGGTTTTGTGGTGGTTTCGTCGGTGGGTAGTAGGACGATTGTAAACTTGGCGGAAGAAGCGAAGATTGCTGGAGAAGGTGTTAAGGCTCCTGCTGGTTTTGCTGTTCTTACCATTTGCAAGTCTATCGTTGCTGGTGGTGTTGTTTCAAAAATAAAATGTTGATAAAATTGAAAGCATTTTGATTAAATTAATTTATATTGAAAATCTGTGATCTTTTGATTTTTGGAACATTTGATCGTTCATTTTGTGTTTTATGCAAATTTGATTTAAATTGATACTTGAAAGTTTCGTTATTTTGGTTTGATTTGGATGAATTTATGGTCCCTGTTTTGTCGTTGTTGTGGATGTTTATTCGAGGGTTACTAGGTCGGGGGTTACTTAAGGGGTTTTTAGATGAGTTACATGAGGGGTTACTTGAGAGGTTACTTGAAGATACTTGAGAGGTTACTTGAGGATACTTAAGTAGGATTACTTGAGGGGTTGCTTGGAGGGTTACTGGGAGGGGGTTAAAAGAAGGGTTACCAAAGGGGTTACTAAAGTGGGGTTATTTGGGGGGTTACTTGAGGGGTTATTTGAGTGGGGTTACTTGGGGGGTTATCAGAAGGATTACTAGAAGGGTTACTTAAGTGGGGTTGCTTGGGGAGTTACTTGAGGGTTACTAATGAGGCACCCTGCCGCACCGTGCGGTTGGCCGCACCAGAAACCCATTGTATGAAGAAATGACCAAAGTGCCCTTGTATAATGTATATGCAATAATTTATCCTCCGGCCTCGTCTGATTAGAGTGTAAATAATCCAACTCCCAAGCTAAAGTTATTTACTTTCCTCCCATCTTCAACAATTTAAGTACGAGTATATTTCAATCATTTTTTTTGCATAATTGACTTGTTTGGATCCAAGCATATAGTTCATCAATGCTCTCCAATTGAATTGCCGGGGGTCTGTGAGTATCAGTGCAGAACCTTTAATTGGGGATTTATTAGGGTTCTTCAGCTCGATTTAGAAATTTCATCTTCAGTGGCTGATGATTGTGAAGGATGAGTTTATCACTTACTGTGATGACCTTTAACCTCCATGACGAACAGCCTGTTAATAGTTTGAATTCATGGGAAAACAGGAAAGATTTGTGCATCAGCGTCATTACCAGTTATTCACCCACCTTCTTATGCACACAACAGGGTATATCTTTTCTCTTCGCCGTTTTTTTTCTTTTTTTTTTTTTTCATTTATTCTTTCCCATGATAAATTTGTTTGATTCCTTTTCACTTTAAATTATTCAGGATTGAAGTTGCAGTTGGATTATCTTCAGCAAGGATTACCTGGTATTGTATTTTGCTGTTTTCCGTGCTTCTTCTTTCTATACTAGAAACCCTTTTGTAAATGATCACGAATTTTAAAATTGTTTAGAGCTAATTGACAGGTTTCTGTCAATTAATGCACATGCCTAGTTGAAAAATCAAACCAAGCCATTTGATTTATAACTTCGATGCGGAGAAGTTTTATGGCCATGCTTCTTACGGCGTTCTTGGTTATTAGTAAGGTGTGTTTCATAGGAATGCATATTCGGAACAATGTATGGCTAGGTGTATCAATTGCTTTTAAGAGACGATTTATTGATTGTTATGCTACCGTTATAATAGGAGTCTGAAATTTTATTCTTGATATGCGAACTTTGGAAAGATATGTAGGCATAGAAGATTTGATTTGAACAAGTTTTTTTTTAAAAAAAATTAGCTGGCATTGTGGCAAGCGTGCAGGGTTAAGTTAGTAATTGTGGAGTTGAGTATTTGGGTCTATATTTTAGCACCTTTAAAAGACATAATTTGGAAGATATATGGAGGAAGGTTGAAAAGAAAGCACTGACGATGTTGGTTTGGGCAACTGTGACATTGTTTAAAAAGTAAATTGGCAAGGAAAGTGGAGAGTCAGAGTTATGAAGTTTTTTGGAAGAAGCCGGTAGAGGGCAAAGATGACTTGTACAAATCAATCAATCAATCAAAGTCTTAATCCCATAAGTGGGACGGTTAGAGCATCTCCAATGGTTTTATTGCAAGGACTTGCTTGCAATATAAATAAAGTTTCTAGCTACTGTAGCCCAAACATGCTTGATTGAAAAAGAGACAAATAAACTCCACTCATATTGTAATATGTGTATAATTATTTATTTATTTTTAAATTTTATATTTTGCTTACTAAAAGATGTTGTAGCTTACCATTGGAATACTTTGTTACTAAAGAGTGTTGTAGATTAAAAATTGACGTGGAAATATTGTACCTTGCCAATAGAGATGCTCTTACATGAACCAAAAGTAATTATTCCGTATAGTCGACCACAAAAATCTTCCTCCTCTATCCCTTTCGATTAAATACCTCATTCTCATGCAAATCCATATATCTAATATCCTTTTTAACCCCTTTCTTGCGAATAACTTTACTTCTGATTCAATATCTTAGAATGTTCCCGCACATCCATCTTAACATGCACATTTCGTTTACCTCCATCTTTTTAATGTGCTGCTTCTTAGAAGCTCAACATTCAATGGAATTAGAATGAAAGTTGAAGAAATAGGATTGCAAACTTTATTACACTAAATGGAAACAAATGGAAGAATAATTGTTGTGATTGACCACATCAGATAAATTCATTCATTATTTATGTAGCTGACCCCATCCGTTTGGGTTTGAGATATTGGTATTGTTGTTATTTACTTATTTGATTATGCTTGTTATCTAATATAAAGTTATTTGATATACTACGCACAACTTGTAATGTTTGTTCTTGACATATATCCTGGATGCCAATGCTTTGACATGTTACAGAGGGAGGAAAGGGGTGATGATACTGAAAGAAGTCAACGATTAAGTGTTTAACCTTTATTAATTTTATAGCTAGATCATACCTTTCTTTACAATGTCCCTCTCTCTCTTCATTAACTATTTAATCTATTTATAGCTACTTTATGATTCAAGTTCTCTATTTTTATAATTGAATTTTTTTAATTCAAAATAAAAATCAGTTAGAATAGTAAAAATCTGTATAAACAAATACTCCATCTGTTCTTTTTTGATATAATCCCTTCCCTTTTTAATTCTTTCTTTTTTGTTTTACCTCACTTTGCTTTATTCTTATTTTGGCATAACCTTATTACCATCTTACTTCTTTACCCTATAACAAGTATACTTTTACCTTAGTTTTAAAGGGCGCAAAGCGCTTAAAATCCTTGGAGCCTAGGTGCAAGGCGAAGGCACGCACCTTTTGTAGGTTAGGCTCACTTTAATATATAGAAACGAAATAATAATTTCAATTAAATAAGTGTAAAAATTAATTATGAGAAAAGGTGAAAGGGCCATGTGATCAATAACAAAGGTTCTTCAAATCGAATTATAGGATATGAGATTTTTCTCTCCACTAGAATTGAAGAAAACTTGCCCATAACAAAGTTTCATGGTATACTTTAGGAAAAATAAACTTACACAATACCCGTTGATGTATTTAAATATAAAGCGTAAAATAAGTCGCAAAGGCGCAAGAAGTAGCCTAGAAAAGAGCGCATGTGCGCGCCTTTTGTAAGCCTTTGAGCCTCAAAGAGCTAAGGCACCAACTGTCGAGCCTCACTGTGCCTTCGATAATTTTTTTTTATGGGGTCATTTGATTAAAAATATAAGCAATTTTTGTAGGGAAAAAAAATTATTTGGGGTCAAGGGACCCCAATTAATATACATGCATTCGCCACTGAGTGTACGTTGTGGTAATAACTTTAACAAAAGTAAAACCTGTAATTGTTGTCATGCAAAAGGGCATGTTTAATCCGAGCCTTCGAAGTTGAAGAATGAGAAAATTGGTGGTAATTTAGATTATAAATCCTCATATTTTGATGATGGTGATTGGTGATGCACTTTAGGGTTTACACTCTTTGGGGCTTGTGGTTTGTGTGATCTCTTTATGATGATTGGTTAAGTGAGAAACCGTGTTAATTTTTATTATGGGAGTCTATATTACGTTTATGTTTTCATTTCATAATAAAGTAGTTGTACCAATTTTAATTACACGTTAGAGTGTTTGTAGTTATGCTACTTCTTATCCTAATTGTGTAATTTTATGATTTGTCAAGTACAATTGTAACTTGGTGTTTATAATTCTTGATGTTTAGTTTGGTATCGAGATGGAGAAGTATTTGAAGAGAGATTGGTCAATTTGGAAAATGCATGCTTGAAGGTTTCATTGATTTGGCATTAAATGCTCAAGTATTGTCATGTAGATGGTTCAAGTTTCGGAATTTTGTTATGGCATTGCACTAGTTGTCTTTTTTGATTGCCTAAAGCTAGTTAGGCATATGGCATTTTGTTTTAGGCGGAGCGTTCCATCATTAGTTTTCTAACTATCGAGGAATTAAGCTTATGAGCCATACTATGAAGTTGTGGGAAAGGGTGATTGAACAAAGGTTGAGGGCATGCACAAGCATTTCAGATAACCAATTTGGTTTTATGCCTGGGAGATCTACTATGGAGGCAATCCATTTGATAAGACAAATGATGGAGTTTTATAGGGTAAAGAAGAAAGATCTTCATATGGTCTTTATTGATTTAGAGAAGGCATATGACAAGGTGCCAAGAGAGATACTTTGGTGGGCAATGTTGAAGAAAGGTATCCCACGAAGGTATGTAGACCTAGTTAAGGATATGTATCGGGATGTGTCAACAAATGTGAGGACATGCGGAGGGTTGACAAAAGATTTCCCTATTACAACCGGATTGCATCAAGGGTCTGCATTAAGCCCTTTTCTTTTTGCAACGGTTCTAGATGAATTAACTAGACCAATTCAAGATGAGGTTCCATGGTGTATGCTGTTCGCAGATGATATCGTTTTGGTGGATGAGACTAAGGATGGGGTTAATGTCAAGTTGGAGCAATGGAGGCAAAGGTTGGAATCTAGAGGGTTTAAGCTAAGTCGGAGTAAGACTGAATATTTGGTATGTCGTTTTGGCACTCAGAGGGGGACAAGCAATGAAGTGGTGAGTTTGGATGGAAAGGATTTGACCATGAGTGAATGTTTTAAGTACCTAGGGTCGATCATCCAGAAGAATGGTGACATTGATCAAGACGTGACCCACAGGATTAAGTCAGGGTGGCTTAAATGGAGAGCGGCCACGGGAGTGTTATGCGACCGCAGCATTCCCTTAAAGTTGAAGGGAAAATTCTACAGGACTGCCATAAGACCAGTGTTGCTCTATGGTACAGAATGTTGGGCTTCTAAGAAAGAGCATATTAAAAAGATGGAGGTTACGGAAATGCGCATGTTAAGGTGGATGTGTGGAAACACTTTAAGAGATAGAATCAGAAATGAGGTTATTCGCAAGAAAGTAGGTGTGGCGGGCATTGTTGATAAATTAAGGGAAAATCGTCTGCGTTGGTTTGGACATGTAAGACGGAGACCCGAGGGTGCACCGGTGCGAAGAGTGGAAGAGTGGGACCATGGAGGGATTAAACGAGGAAGAGGGAGACCAAAGATGACTTGGTTGGAAGGAGTGAGGAAGGATATGAAGTGCATGGATTTACGTGAGGATGAAGTTTTGGATCGTAAGGGATGGAGGAGAAAGATTTATGTTGATGACTACACGGAATAATCAAATTTGGTTCATGTTAGCCGACCCCACTTTTGGGATTAAGGCTTTGATTGATTGATTGATATGGTGAACATTACTTAATATTTATAATTTCCTTGGTTATATGGAAGTCAAAAGGTGGAGAATTGTTGAGATGTGCCATGAACATCAAAGAGTTTGTATAAGAATTCTAAAGACGAAGAAGTGGAATTCGGTCCGGCTATGGTTGGTTGTTTGTCTTAGACTTGGCAAACGGGTCATTTGGATTGGGTATAGGTCGGTCAATTTTGGGTCGGGTATAGGTCGGTCAATTTTGGGTTGGGTCGGTCAATTCGGATTTTGGTTATGACTTAGGTCGGGTCAATTCGAGTTCGGGACATACCATTTTCAGGTCGAGTATGTTCAAGTCTTATTCAGGTCGGGTCATGTTTAAGTTGCTCCATTTGTGGATCAAGCTCAAATCGATAATTTTTATATTATGTTACTATCATAATAAGAACTATCAATTCGATTTATGACCTTAGCTACAGTTGGAGATGAACAATTTGAGTCATTTTTGGCACCAGATATTTTTAGTTCAATTATAAGGTAATCTAAGTTTGGGATTTGGGTATCGGGTATGTTCGAGTCGAGCACTTTGAATCAATTTTAGGTCGGGTTATTTCGGTATCAAATCAACTTTGGGTCAAGTACAATCGGGTTAGGTCAGTTCATGTCAGGACAGTCAGGTACAATTGGGTCGGGTAAGTTTGGGTGTTGGGTCAAATCCATTTCCGGGTCGAATACGGGTTGGGTTGGGTAGATTTTGGGTTTCAGGTTTCAGGTCAATTTCGAATCAATGTTTGGGCCGATTTTGGGTCACGCGTCGTGCCATCGGGTCTGGGTTAAAATAGCCAAGTCTAGACTCTGTCTAAATCTAGAGAAGAAAAGAAGCTGAAGTTTTCAGCCCAAATGTTGACTTAAACCTCTAGCAGGAACATTTTCGTGATTTTGATTTCATGTTTTCATCCTGCTTCTGGTTCAGTTTTCATGGTTTGCTCTTGACTGTTATAAAGGTTATTCATTAAAGAAAGGTTTAGGCTGGCATTATGGTTTCCTTACGAGGGAACCATCGGGTGATTATATAAGTTGATCGACAATAGAAAGACTCCTTGAAGTTCTCTTGTTAAGCATTGTGTCGGTCAGACCGGGACATTTATTTTTGAAACGGAGGGGGTATTTCATAACAAACCTATTTTCTACCTAGTATTTCATTTCCCTTGGTTTTTGTTTCTACAAGAAGTAAAAAGATAAACTAAAGAACAGAGAGGTAAGGGGTTTTATGTAATATCAGTCACCCGTACTTGCTTGTCCATTGACTCAACGATGTAAAAGAAAATCATTTACAGTTCAACATAAGCTGTTGGGGGAAAGCCGTATAAAGACTCCAAAGGTTTTCTTGAAATTAATAATGAAGTTGAGGCATTAAGTTGTCAAATGAACCAGATAGCAAGATTATAAAATTGCTTTATTGTCTACTTACGATTACTGATCACTTACCTCTTCAGTAAGTGATTTAAAACTATGAAGGTCAATGGTTACTTTCTTTTACGATCTTTGTGGAATTTGAGTCTTTATATATTGATTTATTATTTTTACTATAAAGTTGAAAGTTTTTTCTTATATGTATTTTTTTTTTGAAATTTCCAGGTTATGGGCATTTTGGCATATCTAGAAAGGGTATTGAAGATGCTTCTGATGAGCATTGTGCTATCTTTTTTGACAAGGAAAGGGTATGCAATATTTTGGTTTGTTTATCTTTTCATTATTATTATTATTATTATTTTTATTTTCATTATATTTTCTGGGGAAAAGCCTCTCTATTTTTGCAGGGTGAAAGCTTACGTATTCCCTTCCTAGACCTTGCTCTGTGTGGAGCTTTGCTTGTTGACTCTGTTTTATATATTTATTAATTTCCTGTTTTGTCTTGATTGCTTTGTTTATATTTATTCATCTTTAAAGGTAGAGCTGGTAGAAGGTGGAACCTTTTGGTTATCAGAGTCGCCATCTGTCCCTGGAAGTATTTCATGGGGAGCAGTAGCTCCCTGTATTGCAACTTGGGCGATATCCTTGATATTGCTTATTTTATTTTTTTAGTCCTCCCAATCATTGTTTAGCAATGTGTTTCTTTGACGTGATACCCACACATTTCAGCTTAGGGGGGTAGAGCCTCCTGGTTTTTCCTTCCAGATTGTAAACACAAATATGGATGAGTTAAGTCCTCGTGCACGCCGAAGAGGTGCTTTACTCACTTGGCAGCATATCGCTTCATTACCTCCAAGCTTGCCAGTAGTGTACTGTGGAGGGTTTAATACACAAAAGGAATCAACTACAGGACGTTTCCTTCTTGGGAGATCAAGGTAGAATATCGATTAAATCCCTTTGTTGTTTTGAATGAATCAGCAGAACTTCTCCGTTCTTCATGTTCTTTTGACTTCTAGAAAGAGAATTTTGATGATAGTATGATACCCTATTTCTTTTGACTTTTTTTGATTGGTACTCAAAATAATAAATCCTTTACATGGTATTGATGTCCTCAAACTTTTGACTTTAATTACTTGAGCAAACATTACAAAACATTTTTATGTAGGGTTTTCTTTTTTCTTTTCCCTCTTTTTTTTTATTTTTATTTTTTATTTTTAGTGCAATGCTTTTTTTACCTATTTGCCGCTTCTTGTCAATGGTGGATGCACATATCATCAAAAATGGTTTCTTCTTTGCTACTTGTTAGAGATTCGATTCCTTTAGCAATTAGCATTACACCCACCTTCTTTGGCACCAGCTATTGCAGGCTTTTAAACCGTTGGCTTCTTTCTGCTCATGCACTACTATAAGCCCCCTTTTAAGTTGTATGTTTGAAAGTTTGGGCAGGTTGCCAGGCTTTGATTTGGCTGCTACGTTATTCTTGTGGTTGACATTGGTATTTGCTACTGTTAAGAGGGGAGCAATCAGTCTGAAATTCTAAGTACTATATATCTGCACCCTAAGAAATCAGTTTCAATTTCTCTCTCTGATCTTTCTATCTATCATTCTCTCTTTTAATAGGATCTGCATTTTTGCATAAATTTTTCATTGAAGATAAGACCAACCCAATTTGATTCAGCTGCAAATCTTCAAAACCTTGTCTTAATATCTCTACTTTCCCTTGAAATTTCTCAATTATATCATTTTATTTTCTTGAGGACTTTGTGAAGAATTAGATGCATGTGGGGCCATATGGCAAGTTCTCACATTGGCCACTATGCTAGACAGGAAAAAAAAAAAAAGAAAAAGAAAAAAAAAAGAAATTTATTGAAACAAAAAAAATTATTTTGATGTGGGATTCATTAAACGTTTTGAGGGGTAATTAATTAATAAAATCAGTTGCAGACGATTTGGTTGGTTGTGAAAACAGAGGATGGGGAAGTGACGACTAGGAGATGGAACTTAGGCTAGTAATTGACCAAACTATTGTTTTATTAACAGTTTGAACGTGGTACACTCTGGTACCAATGATGATTAAAGTATAGAGGTACTTGATAAATTATGCGCCTTTGGTAAAAGTCAAAGTTATGATTATACTATAAAGAATTTTCACTTCGGAAAAGATTTCCCACTTAACTGAACACAACTGAAGTAATTGTGCAAGGGAGAAGGTGGTATGCAAAAGCAAAAATGACATTGCATAGTTAGATGTGTCAAAAAAACACAGTTACCAACTTACCATGGCATCTTTTGTTTATTTGTGACATGTATCGACTAGTGGCTAGCCAGCAAGCTTGCTGTTTTTAATACTGTTTCTGGAGCT
The DNA here is from genome assembly GCF_948465745.1 of Chenopodium album. Lineage (NCBI taxonomy): Eukaryota > Viridiplantae > Streptophyta > Magnoliopsida > Caryophyllales > Amaranthaceae > Chenopodium > Chenopodium album. The sequence goes on along the minus strand of NC_137836.1, from coordinate 228,275 downwards.
CAAGATAGGGACTCCAGATTATTGAGAGAGAATACATATTCATGATAGAGTAATGGACAACGTACATGAGTTTCGTTGTTTTTGTCTACAGAGAGCATGGTGTGGTAGGTGATATGAGAGACACATGGCCAAATGCACGGGTAAGAAAAAATGGATCCTTAATCCGCACCTATCATGGATTCAGAGGTATCTTTGAAGCTCAAAGTCTGAAATTTTTTGAATTTTATTACCAGTGAAACTCGTGGAATTTGGTTTACAAACCTCTGACATGCTTTAATGGTGTGATAGGTGACAAACAGGGAGCTTTGGAATTTCTAAAGTTGATTTTTAGGGCTCTTTGTCTCTGTTGGGATCGACAAACTCAGGATCTTCATGTGGATTGGATTCTGTACAGAGGAAGATCCTTGATACCAGTACTATGTGAAGTAGTGAATGATAATATCGACGGGTGTTACCCATCCTCCCACTATCCAATGTTTGCTGAGTTTATGCTTCCTCGATCTGTCAGATTGAGTGAAGCTCCAGCTCAAGATGAAAGCTGAGCAAGCAGTATTATGAACTCCATAGTACTGTTGTTTTTAATTGAAAGCTGTTGAAATACATGCTTAGCACAGAAATATAAGATTCAGCGGTATTAGTTTTGAGAGATTATTTTTAGTGGGAATTTTATTGATTCAGATTGAGCTATGAGTCGTGCCGCCTTGAAGTGAATCCAAACATACAAAATGAGAAAATCGTGGATATCAAGTTTTCTGCAATCAAGTACACAACCGAAGGACAAGTTATTGGTGTTTGGGTCTACATTTTCCATCATGTTATTCTGGTACTTCCTAGACGCCCATGATCATGAGGAAACCATGCTTCGAAGATTAATAGTCTTCACCTTTTATTTTTCCCCCCATTGAGGTGAATATTACAGGGATCATTGTGTGAGTTATTTGATTTTTATATTTATCTTTCTTGGTTCCTTTTTACTTGTAATGTTTATACTTTTACACTTAAAACATTTGATCATTTATGAGCATTTTAGATTTGTATTGATATAACTTTCAAAATATCAAATACAGAGTATTATACTTCCTCCGTTATTTTTTTTATTGTACCATGATTTTACGCTTGTCAATGCATTATTTTGCCTATTAATTTCTTTAATTACATTTTTGTAAAAATTGTAATAATTTGATATTTGAAATGTATATCTCACGTGACTATGTTTTTCCTTATGGATAGTTCACAAATGATACTCAAAGAATATTATGTGAATAGTGTAAAAGTTTTTATGGTGCAATAAAAGTAAAACAAAGTATGTATTATTGATGGTATAGTTTTGCTTTGTGTGGTGTAAAACTTGTTTCTTTTAGAGAAATTTGTTTCAAATGTAATAATTAAAAAAGAATATATAGACTTAAATATAAACTTTTATGAATAGTGTTGAGATTATCGTACCCCTAAAATATTTATTGGCGTATTTACCCCTTCTAAATGCATGTCTATACTTTATGAATAGTGTTAACGGCTATGTCCTTAAATATTTATTTATATATTTACCCTCATTAACGTTAATTGGTTTTTGTTTTTTAAACTCTTAAGAATAGTGTGTGGACATTTATAACCCTAAAACATTTATTTACATACTTTCCCTAATTAACGCTACTAACAACTCCGAACTAAAAGAGTTTCTGGACATGTTTAGCTATGAGTAGTTGTGCATCGTGCGTGTTAGCTGTCCTAATTGTGTGAAAAGATCTTGAATTGAGAAAGTTGAGAAAGAATAAGAGGTTGAATCTATCTATCTATAATCTATCTATATATATACTAAAATAACAACCACTGATGTCATCACTGCTTACGTGACACTTTTTTATTTAATTTTTTTTTCTTCAAAATGCAAGGATGATGTCATTTTTTTTTTCCTTTTTTAAACTACCCTATTTAATATTGCTTTGAAAATTATTTAAATTGTAAATTTTGGGTTTTCTACTCATATTATGCTATTTATTTACAAATTGTTAACAATAGTTAATAATATAATTTAATTGAAACTTCCTAATTAAATATAAAAATTTTGTACTTTTGAAATTTGTAAATTCATATTTAATTAGATATTAGTTAGGAAAACTGAAAAAGTAGTTATTTTCTTTCAGTAAATGTTAAAAGTCTATAATTCAATTCTTATTTTAAAACCGTGCATCGCACGGGATTAACCTAGTACTATATACTAAAGTATAGATTGGAGAGGAGGGACACTTTGGCATGGTTTTGTGAAAAATTTTCCCTCCAAAATGACTTACTTTTTTTCTTTAAAAAAAAATCTATTAAAAAAATAAAAATTCTTTTAATACTTCTTTTAAAGGATAGACATTAATAAATCTGTGCATTGTACGGGACTAAAACTAGTGTAGAGAAAAAAAATAAGTTGAGAAGGAATAAGAGGTTGAATGTAGATAAAAAAAAATGTTTAAGGTTAGTCGGGAAAAAATTAAAGAAAAAGTTGATACGTCACACGTGTAAAATTTGGGGAAAAAGATGATGCCAATGGATGTTATTTTAGTGTTAGTTATAGATTGATAGATGGATGGTTATGAATTCCTTATCATTCAAGCATTGTGTGTGTATTTATTTTCAATAAAATCGCACCACATCTCATTTTACGATTGACAATTCATTATTTCAATCATTAATATGTATTCTCTTAATTATCAATAAATTAAAATTACAGAAATTTCGCCAAAAAAAAAAAAGCAAAAATTTTATATTATATAAAATGAATCAAATTTAACAAGATTGCACATAATTATATACTGAAGAATATAAAAGTTAGTCAAGGTAAAACATGTGATATAGGCAAAGTATTTTAACTTCATTGCTTCTTAAAATAATAGGTGGAGCCGTTAGAGAAATGTTGTATCCTAGTATGATTTTTTTTTTTTTTTTTTTTTTTTTTTTTTTTTTTTTTTTTTAAGGGTGTATCCTTGTATGAGTGACTGATTGTACATCCATCCAAGTTATATACTACCTCCGGTCCAAATTACTCGCAACTAAGGAATATTTTATATGTCACAAATAATACCCCAAAGTCGTGAGTAATTTAGACCGGAGGTAGTGGGAACATTGTTATTTCAAATTGCTTACTCCATAGGTAATATTCCCTCCGTCCCATAATATAGTTGTTGTTTGTGTTTTTTCACGGTATTTAAAAAATAAGAGGAAAAAGTAGATAAAGTACATTCATAATAAAAATGAGATGGTGATTAGGACTGGGTCCGAATCCTCTATCCCACTCATATGTCCCATTCCATGTTACATTCGTTTTGATTGGTCCACGTCACTTTAAATATCAATATTAATATTAAAAAAATTTAATAGCAAATTAAATTAAATAAATTTTACATAATTTATATTTTAGTCCTTATCTTTTTTTTGTTTCTCCTTTACACAATGATAAAACAATCCGAGCATATCAATCATTATTATAAAAATTCATAATTGAGTAAAGATACAACTTCATTGTAAATTCAAAACCTTTAGGAAATTGAAAATGCAGAAAACATGCACACAAAAATAAAACTGATTTACTTTACCGAATTCCGAATCCAATAGCTCTAGAATATCTGTTGTAGAAATCATAAGCTATATTCTCTGATGCAAACTCCATCCCTATCATTGGAATGGCTTCATTGGGCAGCTTTGAGTGAATTTCATTCATATTTGGCAGAAAATTATCTTCTTCAACTTTATTATCTTCAAAGTTATTTTTAGAGTTATTGACCACATCATCATTATCATTCAATTACTCATGCTCCTCAAAAGATAATCTACGACTAGTTTGTAATGACCCAATTTCTTTATCAAAATGACAATTCTGTACCACCAAAAATCGCATATAAAAATCAATAAAAATACAATCATCCATAACCTAAACAACTATATATGCAGTATAATTTTGACAATGCTATGGCTTATACTAATAGTAATTATCAATATGCGCTCTAATAGCTACCCTAATGACCAAAAAAAAACAAAACATATGCATATAGTATTTCATAGATACGTAATTCAATAAGAATCATACCTCGTATGGTAAATTGTCGAAGTCGTTTGTCAATACTTCTCGTGGAGTATCCATTAAAGTGAATTGTAGTGCTTTAGTATTTATGGATGCAATTAGAGAAAGAATAAATTGAGGTAACTTTTAAAAAAAAAATTAGGGTTCTTCTAGAGTTATAGAGGTAGTATACAGGAAAAAAATGATGCAATTGAATTAAACGTAATTGTGTCAAGGAGAAACAAAAAAAAAGATAAGGACTAAAATATAAATTATGTAAAATTTATTTAATTTAATTTGCTATTAAATTTTTTTAATATTAATATTGATATTTAAAGTGACGTGGACCAATCAAAACGAATGGGACATGGAATGGGACCATATGAGTGGGATAGAGGATTCGGACCCTTTAGGACTACACTTGGTAAGAAGGTCCCAAGTTCAATCTCCCACAACAACAATTGAGAGGAAATTGGAACCTAGTCACCTAGAACTAATTCCCAAATCCGGATTTGCTCAAAAGGTAAATTGAGTGGAACAACAACAACAACAAAAAAAAAAAAAAAAAAAAAAAAAAAAAAAAAAAAAAGAAAAAAGGTACAATGAATAAAGTTAAAAAAGTGATGGTATAATGAGATTTACATACTATCCAAAAATGGAAATGAGAACAATATTTTGGATCTCTAAAATAGGAAAACATGAACTATATTATGAAACTGAGGAAGTATATAAATTAATGTTTGTTCAAAAAGTATGACCAAAAATGTTTTTTTTTTTTTTTTTAATACACTACATACTACTATCTACTAATATACTATTATAAAATTAAAATTTCCTAATATATATATATATATAAAAAAAAAAAAAAAAAAAAAAAAAAAAAAAAAAAAAAAAAACCAATTAAATCATGTTACTAACGAGGGTGTGTGTTGTCAGGGGTAGCAACACCACTAGTGACTTTTGCAACATCAACTGCAGATGCCTCAGGCTTTTTCTTGCTGTACAACACAGAGTATCCGATGATACCAGCAACAGCAACACCTCCAATGGCTAATCTCAACGGACAAAACGGTAAATTCCTTCTTTGATGTAACACTTCACCTGGCGCCTTTTTTGTTGCTCCGTTTCCTGTTCCTTTGTCGGCCATAACTTTTCACTTGTTGAGGTTATTAAATTTCAAGTTATTAAAATTATTGAAGGAAAATTTCTAGTCATATGTGTTTGTTTAAATTTCTTTTATGTGATTTAATTTGTAATGCCTTATTATATATGTTATCACCGAAATGTTATCACCGAAAAGTGAGGAACTAATATAGTTTGTTCACAATTTAATATTTCAACATATGTACATATGGTAGATATGAGCTATGAGACTTGGTCTTGGATCAAAAAAAAGTGGCATCTAATTTGCCTAATGTTTTGCCTCAACCACAAGTTAGGAATGGTTGTTGTGCTTTCCTCTTTCTTAAAAAAATTTCCTAATTTATGGAATAAGAGTATTAGTTTTTTTATTTTATTTTATTTATTTATTTATTTTTGAAACAAAATAAGAGTATTACTTTTAAAAGTTGATAATTTAATTAATTTTTATACTATACTACGTATATAATTCTAAACTCAACAACTAGCATTAATTATGAGCATTCTTCTAAGTAAACATAAACAAGATTGAAAAAGGAAGTTAAAAAAATTATATTACATGATACTCGGGACGAAAATCAAAATCTTAATCTATTATATAAAAGTTAAATCTTTAAATGTGATATCAATAAGGATTTTTTTTTATTCTTTTTTTTTTTTTAATTCTGTGTGTGTGTAAATAACCACATTTCAAAGCACCATTTTTTGAACTTCCCACTCATTTTTTTCGAAATTAAAATTTAAAAACCACCCTTAAAACATAAAACCGTTAGGTAACACCACCCTTTTGTTTATTCTAGCTTGTTTTCCAAATAAGGGCCCACATGTCACCACCCTATTGATCTAAAATAACAAAAGTTTAAGAAATTAAAATAAATTCAAATTTATTAAAAAAAAAAAAGCAACCACCCCCTCTCCCAAACCAACCACCTACACTAGCTAAGCTAGCAATTGTCCCCCTCTCCCCTTTTACTACCAGCATCCAGCATAGCTTCCCCTCTAGCGCCCAGTCTTCCCCCAACCATCGGCAATCCTAACTCGACCTTCTAGCCTCCACCTCGACCATCGCCTAAAACTCGCATCCCCAACCCACTCGCTTGAAACCCATAACCCATCCTTCATCCCTCGCCTGAAACCTGTTGTAACACTTTTAAAATTTCTTTCCTTTAAAATACATGTTTTGCTCTTTTTGAAATACAAAATAGGAAATTCTAAGATATTATCGCCACCGTGAAAACGGTTAAGACAGTTATCAAAGACCCACGGCAGAAGACTATCTTTAAAAATCATTCAAAACAAGTCAACTTGAAAAGTCAAACCAAACGAAAGTAAATTTAAACAAAATCAACCTACAACTTGAAACTAGGGTTGTACACCGGTCCAAAACCGGACCGGACCGGAATGGACCGGGACCTGAATCCTTGATTTTTAAGGACCGGAGACCGGACCCGAATCAACAGGTCCGGTTCCTGTCCAGACCTGAAAAATCAGGTTCGGTCCAGGTTTGGACCTGAATAGACCTGATTATTATTCTTTTTTGATTTATTTTAAATAATATGAAAGTGTTGACCTGTTTGGACCTGTTTAGACCTGTTTGGACCTGTTTGGACCTGTTTGGGCCTATTTAGACCTGATTGGACCTGTTTAGACCTGTTTGGACCTATTATGGACCTGTTTGGACCTGTTTATGGACCTATTTAGACTTATTAAATAAAAAAAGTAGTTTTACCGGTTTCAGGTCCGGACCTGAAACCCGGAATCCTTGAATTTCAAGGACCGGGACCTGAATCTACAAGTCCGGATCAGGTCCGGTCCCAACAGGTCCGGTTCAGGTCGGTTTTAGGTCCGGGCCAGTTTTTGTACACCCCTACCTGAAACCATTTTAGGCCCTTAATATAATCAAATTAAATATTTAAAAACTTTTGCGTTAGTCTCATAAGCAAAATGTATAATGATTAAAGCAATAAACCACATCATATTCTTATGGGAACTAAAAATGATTCACTCTTTACTCATGTCCATCATGAACATGCTTCATCACCTGGAAAGCTCCTCTTTACTTTGTTCCCACTACTTGCCATTAGAAATGGGTCGTCGTAGGGCCAATATAAAGACAAGGCCAAACAAACATACAATACACATTCAACATTTCTAAGTACATAAGCGTAAACAGTTCACACTATATAAATGCTTTAATCCTATCAACTCACAACTTACCTTGTTGCACTTTCTCACAAGCATACAACACAACCAACAAATAAATAGACAACTAAATTACTTAATTAATATGTTTACGCATCGAACGGGTTTCCAACCATATCTTGCCCCAAATATATTGAGGTAAACTACACCGGGAGCTAACCGGGTAGACAAATGTCACATGAAGTGACGGACGTCCTGCGTATAATAGTAATAAAAGAAAATACAATGTCCTGTACCCCTTATAGAAGTTATGGTTAAATATAAAACCTCATAACTCCCCCTATATGCTCATACTCAAGGTATATATGTTACAAGATTTTTGGTGCGTAATCTCTTTCACTTTACGTTGTTTACATATTTTAGACTCGGTGATGACTCTTAAACATAATACAATCAACCATAACAAATCATCCAAACAATCAATCATGCCAATATAATTAGTGACCACATAATCTTATATTGAACCCTTTTTAAACTACCTCGACGTTAAACAACATCTTAAGTGCATAAAGCATCCCAAATCCTATCCCTCAGTGTTTAGAACAACTTAAGTGCACATGGACACCGCAATATATTTTATTCATGTGTACTAAGACACTTGATAGCTCAATTCCCATGCTTAATATGACTTCAATAAATTTTCCTTTTTACATTCCAAACCAAATTAAACATTTAGTTTAATTAAACATGCTCTTAATTATGCCAATAACAAAAGTGTAGTTTATATCCAACATGCCAACACGATTAATTCCAATCATCAATCCATCATAAATAATTCATACATCGTAATTTAATCACCAACATCAATTGAATCACCAATTCCAACCCATACCTATCATGATACTGTAGACACCCAAATGTGTCTCCCCAAAATCAAACCCATACCTTTCACGTCATTTGATTATCGAACAAAGAGAAAGTGTGAAAAGTCTAGTGATGAGGATGTTTTTATTAAAATATCTCTTCTTTCTGCTTTTGAAAATATTTCTTTTCTTACCCTATTTATGAAAAACGTGCATTTCACTTTAGTTTGGTCCATGAGAAGGGTCCAATAATAGTGTAGCTGGATGGGGCTTGAAAAGACCTTTCCAAAGATATATTATAAGCCCAATTCCGATGAATAATGATGAGCAAGTTATGGCCAAAATACTAAACAAGGTCCGATTTGGTTCTTATAAGCGGCCCAATGATCTAGAGGAGGGCCTATTATTAATTATCATTTCTAAAGCTATTAGGATTGATTATAGTTTTCTAGAATACTCTAGAAGGTTCTCTTAAAACCTAAAGGAGTTAGGATTGATAATTATGTTTCAAAGAGTTTGAAATTGAATAAAACTACTCCTTTTGAGAATCCTTGTTTTGTACGAGATTGAATATGTTCAGATATTATTTTTGTGCCTCATAATCTTTTTCCAAATTTTATATGGTTGGATAGATCTTGAGATATATTAGAATATTAAATCCGAGCTATAACGAAAAGATATGAATGGAATATGAAACTCTATCCAAAACTGACACCCTTCCACTATTTTGGCCATATCTTTTTTATCTACAAAATATTTTAATCTGATTCTAATTGGCTTGGAAATTAGACTTCAAGAGCTTTCCAACGACATATTATTTGCTTTATTTGAACTTCTGGATCAAAAGATATGATAAAAAAAAATCCGCAAAAACTGTTGTTCATCGAGTTTTATTTCGATTCGAATTTGGATTCTTTTCTTATTCTTCGACCCTCTTTTTTCTCAATAAATAGAGGTCATATCTCCCCCTTTTCAAATCATCAACTATCATCAACTCTTACCCAGAATTCTCAAATTCTTCTCTTCTCTCTCTTAAGCAATATAGCTTATTCTTTCTCCCTCTAGCTTTTCTAAGCCTAACCTTTTACAAACACAATTCTTCATACATTAGCACTAGACACACCTAGCCAAATTCGAAGTAGCCTTCTCCCTAGACGTGAAAGGTTTGATATTTTTGAGGGTTTGGTTCCAATTCTCTATTTCAATTATTTATATTAATTATTTACTTTTATATTTTCCTTGAAGTTACTAACGTGTGTATTTTGTTATTAGAAAGATATACGAGGCATCCAAGTAAGTACTTTAATTGTTGAATTGATATTTTGATATAGAAATAAATAATCTATCCTATACGCCCTTTCTAAAGCTACCCAAATCTCACCGATAAAATGAAACAAGCAAGGAAGTTAAGAAAATAAAATAAATAAATAAAATAATTTTATTTCAAATAAATAAATAATTCGAAAATTAGATAAAATAAACAAATACTTTTTTTTATATATATATAAATGCCGAAATAAATATAATAGAATAGAATAATTTTTTTGAAAACTTAAGTTAACTTTAAATAAGGTAGTTAAATAAAACTCATTAAATTTAAAACGTTAGGCGCCTAAAAACTTTAAAATTGACTTTGGTGGTAATTAAATCTAACCTAAGCTCTGAGATACCAATTTGTAACACCCCAATAATTCTCCCTTTTCCAAACCACTTACTTTAAATAAAAATAGAGGAGAACCATCGGCATGTTACCGCCACGTGTTAAAACGTTAATGCTTTATCAAAGTATTGCAGCGGAAATCCAACTTAAATCTTAAAATAATATAATTTAGAAACCAATAAGTCAAGGCTTACAAATTGGAACCATAAAGACCCTTATTTAAAACCAAACCAATAATCAAAGTCCCAAAACATAATTAAAGTAGTAAAACATAAATAAGTTCAACAGAAATAATGAATACTCTCAATCACACCAATCCCTTGACAATGCGTATGTCAAATCCCTGAACTTCACATCATCAAGCTAACCTGTGCAATACTGCTCCCCAATAATACAAGTGTAATAATTGGATCATCACAGGGTCATTGAAAGGCGAAGGCCATGACCAAAAGAAAACACACAAAAGCACGCAATCAGCAAAGCTGAGTACATACAAGCTACAACGTACCAAGCCTAGCATGCTCAACTAATTAAAGTAGATAAACATACAACACAAATTCATTAATCAAGACTCCACACTTAAACAATTCAATCGACTCAACATACTTGCTAATCAATTCCAAACACTTGACTCTTTATATTTAATTTAATTACTTTAGTTGGAGTAAGCAATAGACGAGGTTGTCCAATCCACCAAATCATTTTGGTCCCAAATGACCATTTAAAATAAAAGTTTAGCGCGATGCAAGAATGGGCGCGACTCCATTCTCACAAAGTTAGTCTAGGATCCCATCTAACTTTCATTATAAAATAAAAATGTAAATACCAAAAGAGAAGAGGACATGTTGATCAAACAAGCCTCGGAAAGCCACGGGCTACCACCGTGTACCCCAACCCATAATTGTCAATACTCTAGAAGTGCACGCTTTCTAGAGTTTTATTGTTCATCCATGTTTCACTTTACGTGATTACAATTTTAATTAATAGCCGACTCAATCAAGAAGACCATACATAACAATCATACATCAATTCACTTTTAATCTTATTTAGGACAATGGTGATCACATCATAAATTGACCTTTAATTTCATTAACTTCCAAATTATCCAAATTGTTGAACATAGTCAACCCACCTAGCCATTTCGGCTTAATCCACTTTTACTCAACATACTAACAAGTCATGCTTGATTTATAAATAAAATAAATAACAACCTTGTGGAATAATTAATAAATTCATTCCACTTAAACCATTCAAATCCAATCCTTTAATAATCCAAATGTGGTTAACAAACCAATCTAATAAAATTATGTTTGTATCAACATTCCATACAAACAATTAATCCAATATAATTAACATGTTAGCATCCATAATTTCATACAAACATAATCAATTCACCAAAACATGTCTCATAAACATAAGCACATGAATTAATTAAATGTATAACCAAACAATTTTTATCCAAGTGTTCTCTAATCATGAAACTAAGTTCTTTTCTTTGGTACCTAAACATGATGCTACTTACAACGAAGTAGACATGTACGTACCTCGTATAAACAATCCTTTGTGCCACTTTTAATCACTTAAAAGTCTCCTAAGAAATAATCACTTCCTAGAAAACAAGCAACAATAATAAATTAATACTTAACCAAATTTCCAGCAATATAATTTAGATTAAAACTCCTTAAAACTTCATTAAAAACATGTTTTTATGGTTAATTAGTCATAAGAACCCTAAAATCCCAATTTAAATAAATTGAAACCCTAGGTTTTAAAATTATAAAATCTGAAAATTATAACAACAATTATAATCTGAAATTATTAGTTTAAAACATAAAAACATGATTTTGATACTAAAAATATAAACTTTATACTATAAAATCAAAACCCAAAACTAATTATAAACATTAAGCATAAAAAAAACTTCGTTAAAAATCAAAAACTGCCCGAAAATCATATTTAAAGGCTGAATTTGGCCACGAGAGGATAGTTCTCACTACCAAAGGTAGTGAGTCTTTCTTAAAACATAGTTTCCACATGGAAAACACTACTTTTTTTGTCAAAATCGGATGAGTTCAGAACCTGATCGGGATTAAAACGGGATTAATATTAACGAACCAAAATCTAAACATCAAAACACAAATTTACGTGTTCAAAATAATCTGGAATTAAGTTAAACTAATTAGTAGTATAATCACCAAAATTTCAAAACATCATTACTATAAAAGCCCTAAATCGATTGTTCATAAAAACCCTAAAATCATGATTTTCAATGATTAAAAACCCTAGGTTATTAAATTTACAAAATCTGAAAATTATAACATTTATGAAATCTGAAATTATAAAGTTTAATCATCAAAATACAATTTGATACTAATTAAATTAATTTCAAACAATAAAATCAAAATCCATAATCAATAATTATAATTACACAGATTAATAAAACAAAGGAGAAAGAAAATAAGACTAACCTTTTGTGTGGGGAAATTTTTGGGGATGTATGGGGTATTTATAGGAGAGAGAGTAGTAGGGTAAGTAGGGATATTGGGCCTCATTAAATTAATGGGTCAATTAAGAAAGTAAACTGGGTTTGGTTTGTTTGTTGGACATAAATTATAGAAGGAAGGTTCATAAAAAGTTCTTTGTAATAAAATCGTTTATTAACCCCAAAAATAATTTGAAACTTTTGAAATTAAATTCCGGAAAAATACAAATAAATATTATAAATAATATATAATTTCATTTATAATATATTTAAAAATATGGGGGATTACAAAAAAAATTTACAACTTCACAATAAAAAAAAACCCATACAACATCTAAATCAATATACTTGCATCTTGATTCTTTGATTTAAGATCTAAATTCATATACTTGCACCAATTAAAACAACCAAAATGAATCGATTAACATGATTTAGCTGCGAAAAAAATAAAAAAAACCCAGAAAATCGAAAAAAAAAAAAGAAAATCAGTTCAAAAACCCAGAAAAAAAAACCCAGAACATCAGTTAAAAAGAATTGAAACCAAAAAATCAGTTAAAAAGAAAATCAAAAAATTAAAATATAAAAAAAAACCCAAAAAAAAAAAACCGATTAAAATAAAAACCAAAATCGAAAATCAGAAGATAAAAAACCCAGAAAATAAAATAATTTTGAGAGAAAAACCCAGAAATTAAAAAAAAACGAATTAAAATAAGTTTAAAAATCGATTAACCAAACCAGAAAATTGAAAATCGCTTAAAAAAACAAATTAAAATCGATTAAAATAAAAAATAAATCGATTAAAATAAAACAAAATTCGAAAATCAATTAAAACCCCAGAAAAAAAAAATCGAATTAAAATCAAGAAATTATACCCTAAACTTGCTCATGCATGTGTTCGTGGTGGATTAAACAAAAAAAATTTCGAAGAAACCCATAAAAATTTTCGAAGACACTCATAAAATCAATTAAACCCAAAATCAACTTCGAACAAACCCAAATCAACTTGTATTAACCCAAAATATTCAACTTCGAACAAACCCATAAAAAAAACACCCAAAAACGCATGCATTAATCCAATAATCGATTATTGTAACCGAAAATTAACCTAGAAATCGAAAAACAATGAGGAAATCGAGTTACAACATCGAAATTTGTGGTGTTGATGTTACGGTGGTGGCGGCGGCTTTGCGATGTTGTTGTTGTTGTTGCGGTGGTGGTGGTGTTGTTGTTGCGGTGGTGTTGTTTTTGTTGCGGAGATGATCGAAGAGAAAGAGAAGAGATTGGGAAGGAGAGCTATAGGAGAGAGAAGGGAGAGCAGAGGAGAGAGAAGGGAGAGGAGAGAGTAAAGAGGCAGAGTGAGAGGAGAGAGAAGGACTTAGGGTTTTTTAGGGTTATAAGTAAAGGGCCAATTTTTTTTTAATAATTAAAAGGTCCGGTTCACAAAGGCACCGGTTCAAACCGGTGGCCTTTATGTTTTTGGCACCGGTTTGAAGTGAACCGGTGCCTTTTATTCTGGTTCAGCTTCCCACCAATTTTGTAGGCCATTTTTGGCACCGGTTTGGACTGAACCGGTGCCAATTAGGGGGTGCCTTTTTAATATTTTAACTAGTGTTAATTTGATTATAATTCAAGTGATAGCCAATAATAAATTTATTTGTGCATTAATATTCAACCAACATAGATTAAACAGGTTTAGGGTTAACCTATTGATTGCATGTTAGTCAGAAAGCGCACATGAATACGGAAAAAATAAAGTAGAGGCATAGTATTAGGGCAGGTTCTTTCTTTTTTAGATTGAATTTGTACCTTCATCCCCGAACTTCCAGTCATGGTTCCAGACCTATTGGAGTTAACGATCTCCTATATAGTTAAGGGGTGTAACCTTCACCTTGTGAACGGTTTACAAGTTCCTAAAACTTGTTGGCGACTCTTTTGCTCTAGTTTCCTTCCCTTTGGACGCCACCGTACTTTAGTGTATGATCACAGTGGGGTTCAAGATTGGGGTAATGCTTGAAATATTCCCTACAGATATTATCATGATGATACTACAATGCAATTAATTGTATAAACAAAGCCTAGCATGCTTATATACACCTACATAATTACCGAGTATGCGAACGTACCTCGAATATGATCTCAAAATCGTCACGACTAAATAAAGTCACTCACATGGAAATCTCCTACAACCCAAAATTACAAAGAGACATTAATACATATTCAATATAAATTTCAAACAATATATACACTCTCTAAATCACTTATAAACCCTCTAAACACAAGCTGAAAATTAATATAAACCCTTAATTTTATTCCTAATCAATGGGTACTTAAAAATCCTCTTAAGAAACATAACTATAACCTTTAAATAAAACTTCCAGCTTTATAAAACATGTAAAATTGTTTTAATTATGTTTTAAAACACCTATTTCAATAATTTCAATCATCCATAATCAATTCTCACCTGGGGTCGACACTAACACAAGGTCTGCTTTGAGAAGAATTCTAGCCATGACTGAGACAGACAACATGGGGGTTCATTTAGGAGCTCTAATTGATATTCAAGGACAGAAATGCTCTTCGTTCCAATATTTGGTGGACAACATATCGGAAAAAGTTGTCTCATGGCCTCTCTGCAAATATCCCAAGCAGCAAAACTAATACTAATAAATACGGTGCTAGTAAGTATATCAGCTCATGTCATGAAAAGCCTGAAACTCCCTCAAAGTATTACAAACAAAAGTAATTCTTTGATCACAAGGTTTTGGTGGTCAAACAATGGGGTTAAGGGTATGCACCGGGGGAGTAGGGAGACCATTCAAATCTCCAAGAGCATGGGAGGTCTTGGCATCCAAGGAACTTCGATACTCAATGAGGTCCTCCTTTTCAAGCAAGCGTCAAGGATGCACCTTAACCCCCAACTCGTAATCTCAAGAGTACATAGAGGGTTCCAACCTTGTGGAATTTGCAATATGACGAGGCCATATGAAAGAGTAGGGTGCCCATTGATGGGGAGATCAAGCTTACAAAAGGTGACTAATTCCTTTAAAAAGGGTTTCGCATGGAAATTTGGTAATGGGAAAGATATCAATGCCATTAGTATGCCTTGGGTGAATGGGGAAATACCAATTGCGAATTCAATTCAAACACCGGGAGTGATGTTGAGGTGGAAGGTAAATGATTTAGGGAATATTCCTCTTGGAATTAAGGTGGGAAAAGTAAGGGAATGTTTTAACTGGAATAGCGCAAGGTCAATCCTGTCCATGGAGCTCCCTAGCACTATGGAGGATGATTTTCTTTACTGGAAGTATCACCCGTCGGGGAGATACACTGTTAAGACTGGATACTACTACCTTACGAAGGAACAAGGAGTAGGAAATTTAGCTTTATCTTTAGCAGAACAAAACTTCGTAAAGCTCATTTGGAGGATGAATATCCAACCAAAATGAAAACTATTTATGTGGAAGCTTTTTCACGATAATATCGCAGAAAAAGCCAATCTAGCTAAAAGGGGTATACAAGTTGATGAAACTTGTGAGTTTTGTGGTGTAGGCATGGAAGATAGTCAACACCTATTTCGTTTTTCTAATCTAGCAAAGGAGGTCTGGGACAATGGCTCCTTGGAAATTTGCTCTGACTCTACTACATTCAATTCCTTGAGAATGTGGATCCAGAACTATATCCAGCTGTTTTATAGTGAGGATGGTAAGTATGGCACCCGTAGCATAGTGTTTTGACATGCTAAAGTCGTATCACCTAATAAAAAATAATTCCTAAGTCCACTAACTATGCAGATAGGGAAGAAGGGTCGAACCACAGGGAAATAAGTCAATTTATTTCTAATTAATTAAGAGTAATCTAAATTATTAAGTAACCAAAATTGTTGTTAATTAAAGGAACTATACTATGAAGAATAAAAGTAGGGGGAAATCAATGAATAAAAGACCTAGGGCATAGGTTCACCAATAAACAATATTCCAGGGTAAAACATAATAATCAATCATCATTGCATCAATTAATCAGATCATAAAGGGCTTTCACTACGTATTACAATCACAGAGTTAATTTACCGGTATTAAATCTCATTTCTCGAATCTCGAATTAACCATTTATAAATTAGTCCGCCTTTTTGAAACTAATCCTAAACATCAATTCTCATCTCTCGAATCTCAAATCAATATTGCTAAACTCATACAATTAAACCAGGCCTAATCTAATTGCATAGCATTAATTAAATCAATCAATAGGAGATTAATCAATCATTAACAATCAACAATAACACATTACCCCTGCATATTATTTATGGATCCCCACAAACCCTAGAAAGAAGACTACTCACGCATAATTAAATCTAAACTAATCAAAGAAATTAAACATTTCTTGATGAATTAAAGAAATAAAATTACTTAAATTAATAGAGAAGATATCGTTACCAAAGTTAACATAAATAATGAGTTAAATCAAGAACAAAGTGTAAAGTTGTAGAGAGAGAAAATAAGAGAGGAAAAACTCAGTAGAGAGAGAGTCTAAGAGAATAAGTAACTAGTACCAAAAACACTAAATCGTATTTATACCAAGCTCCTAACAAATCCTAATTAGAAACTAAGTAAATCGCCTAAAACTCCATCTCAGAAACACGCGCTCGATCGAGCCCGCCTTTTTCCTCGCCATCTGATTCTGGGCAGTCGCCCGATCGAGCCAGAGGTTGCCTGATCGGGCCCGACTTTGCTTGGGCTTCGATTGGGCTTCACTTTTTAGCCCACTCCGGATTTTCACTTTGGGGCTTGAATACTCGGTGTCCAATGCTCGGTATTTCATATGTCGAGCCTTAATCACCAGCTCGATGACTCTAACCGGCCTTGGGCTATGAAAAGTGGTCGTGCTCCTCCAATGCTCGTAGTCGCTCCATAAAATCCAGGGAAAATGCTCCAAAAGTGAAATTCCCTACAAAACTCAATCAAACTACGAAAACACCAATTAGTAATAAAAATGGCTCTAAAGAGCCAAAAACACTACCAATTATGACCAAGGGACGGGGGTAAAATACTATATAAAATAGACGTATCATGTTTATTTCTAGGGGTGTTCATAAATCGGTCCGATATGAAAAAATGGACTGAACCACCTCGGACTGGATTAATCAGTCCAGTCTTCGGGTCTAGAAATTTATTTTTCCAGTCTTCGTTCCGGTCTGGTCCAAAACCCTATAAAAACCGGTCTTAGACTGGATCAATTTTTTTATTAAAAATATGCATGAAACCTTAAATAATGGTTAAGATTATCCTTAATAAGCTTCAAAAACTTTAAATTTATGAGCTTTTTGTACTAAATATACAAAAAAAAAGACGTTAAACTGTAGATTTTCCTTTATTTTTTTTTGAATTTTTCATAAAATTATTTAAAAATTAGAATTCTTTTTAAGAAAATTCTTAAATCGGTCCAAAGCGGTCTGGCGCGAGTTTTAGACCAATTCTTTTGGTCCGATCCTGGTTTGGTCCTAGCTTAATCGGACCGGTCTTCGGTTCTTACAATTCTAGTTATCGGTCCGATCTAGGTCGGTCTGGTTCGGTCCAGTCTTGGACCGATGAACAACCCTATTTATTGCTACTCTTTGGGGGGCTATGGAAGACAAGGGACGCAAGGACCTTCAATGGGTCCAACGGGGTAACAAGCTTAGCCATGAAATTCATTAATCTGGCATGGAAGGACCATGAAACTGATGTGTGCCATTTATGGCACTCATTTGATGACTTTTAGGTTGTTTTTACCTTCTTTTCATAGCTTTTTTACTTAACAAATGCTTAGTTTTATGCATTTTCTCTTTAATTTCCCTTTTCTCTCTTATTTTGTGTTTTAATGGTTTTTCTGGTGTTTCTCCTTCATTTGCTATCTTTTTGTGGTTTTAGGGCTTGTACGAGGTTCGAGTCTTGATATAGATGGTTTACCAGTTTGGAAGATGCTTTTGGAGCAAGCTTATAGCATTGGGAAAGCTCAAGATGTAAGAAAGTGGCATGCTCCAAGTTCTAGCTCTTGCACTCTCATGAGATCATGGTGTTGAACCCACCGTCGATTCCATTTGAATTTGCCATACTGTAGACACCCATTTGTGTCTCCCCAAAACCAAACCCAGTGATGAGTACCTTTCACGTCGAATCATAATCGAATGAAACGAAAGTGTGGAAATGTCTAGTGTTGCGGAAAGTTTTATTTCTTTTCTCTTCTTCCTGTTTTTGAAAACTTTATTTTAAAGAAAACAGCCAATCCAGTTTGGTTGGTCCATGATATGGGTCCAATAGTGGTGTAGTTTGATGGGGTTTGCAAAGACCTTTCCAACGATATATTATAAGCCCAATTCCGATGAATATTGAGGAATTTATGGCCAATTTACTAAACTGGGCCCGGTTTGAGCTTTAAGTACGGCCCAATGATCTAGGGGAGGGCCTAATATAATTTATCATTCCTAATGCAATTAGGAATGGTTTTAGTCTTCTAGAACATTCTAGAAGGTCTTATCATTCCTAATTCAATTAGGACTCTTCAGAGTTTTAATCAAGATCAAATAGCATTTTCGATGGAAATTATATTATTTTATCTTCCAGTACGTTAAATTTATCAGATTTTCGAAAACGCGTTGAAAACCGCTTTGGCGTCCAACCCCAGGCCTTGGCGCCTGGAACCAGGATTGGCGCCTGGCGCTAGCAACTGGTGCTGGCGCCAATTAGCCAGCGCCAAGATGGTTTTGCGGTCATCAGACTCTGTTTTGATAAATTATCTTTTTTGGATGATTTTCTCTATAAATATCATATCAAAAACTCCGTTTTCATTCACCAATTCTCTTTATTCTTAAGTTTTAATCAACTCTCTTCATTCAAAAACTATTATCAATTAGCATTCATCTTTTCCATTCATCCTTTTCATTCATCTCTTTTATTAGAATTCTTTTCTTTTATTCTTTTCTAAACTTTGCTTTTCACATACATAATTCCGCATTCATTAGATCTAGAAACACCTAGCCATATTCGAAGTTGCCTTCGCCCTAGACGTGAAAGGTTTTAATTTCTGAGGGTTTGGTCCCAAATCTCTTTTTCAATTATTTAATTCAATTGCTTTGTTTATTATTTTCCTTGAAGTTACTAACGTGTGTATTTTGTTATTAGAAAGAGGTACGAGGCATCCAAGTAAGTACTTTAATTGATTTATTGATTTTATGATGTAGATATCATGTTTATATTGTTATTTTGATTCCTAGTATCATGTCTAGGGTATTTTTAATATTAAATATGATTGCTATGATGCCTTTTATTCTCTTCCTAATATTTATGATTGTTAGTATCATGTTAGGGCTAAAGATTTGATTTTTATTGTTTAGTGACATGCTAGGGTTTGTTATTAATCTTGTTAGTATCATGCCTAGGATCTTGCTATGCTTTAACATGATTATGATTATGATTATGATTAATATTATTATTATTAATGATGTTGATTATTTATTATGTTGCTTGATATGTATTATATTTATTCTTTATTGCTTGGTCACCTTTATTGCATGTTTAAAGGGAATTTGTACTTGCAATCACGCTTGATAAGATAATTAATAATCTTGTTAGGGTTAATTGTGATTATAATTCAAGTGATCGCCAATAATAGTTTATTTGTGCATTAAATTCAACCAACATAGATAAACAGGTTTAGGGTTAATCCTATTGATTGTATGTTAATAAGAAAGCGCACATGAATACGAGCAGAATAAAGTAGAGGCCTATTATTAGGGCAGGTTCAATATCTTTTAGGTTGGATTTGTACCTTCATCCCCGAACCCTTATTTGGTTCATGACCTTATGGAGTTGACGATCTCTTGGATCGTTAAGGGGTGTAACCTTCACCTCGTGAACGGTTTACAAGTTCCTTAAAAACTTGTTGGCGACTCTTTTGCTCTATCTTCTTCCCTTTTGGACGCCACCGTACTTTAGTGTATGATCACAGTGGGGTTCAAGCTAGTGGGATTTTAAAGGCTTGAAATTATTCCCTACACATACCCAATGTTGATCATGAAGGGCGCACAATCTACATGAAGCCCGCATCGAAAGAAGTCCCCTACTCCAGCAGCGCGGGCGCGCAGAAATGAACCGCCCACAGTGACACGGCGGAGAACACCGCGACATGGCATCAACCACCGTGACACGACGACACCCAGCGCGCCACGACAGCCTCAAATTGCGCGGGAGTGCACCTCTGGGATCTATTTTTGTACCTTGTTTATTGCGGGCGCTCAAGCTCAAGCGAGGGGGCGCCCAACTTCTTTTATTCCGGGACTTTCCCCTTATTTCCTTTGTATATAAATAGCCCTTATTCTTTAAGCAATTCTTTAAGCAATTTTAGATTCTATTTTTAGGTAATGGGTGAGTTTAGGGTTTTGAACATTCTGCCGCAGCAAGTGGCGCGCGCATCTCGAAAGGTCGCTCGTGGCTAGTGTGCGCAAATGGTTAAGCTGCGCTGCATTGGGCAGTGCAACCTATTGTCTTGCGCGTAGCTTTATGGTAAGATTCGATTTAGTATATTTGTGAAATTTTAATTCTTTCGCAAGCGCATCACTGGAGGTTGCGCTGGATGTCACGCGTAACCCATACCCGCAACCTTATGGGTTGCGCGTTCTGGGCAAGCGCGACTCCCTGAGTTGTGGCGCACGGTTTTTCCTGCGGCAACCTTGAATTTTAACCTAACCACCTCTAAATCTGTCAAAATTAGGTTTAATTTTAGGATTAGGCCTAATTATTGATCGAGCTTAGTTTTAGTAAGCTTTAATTTGGTTTATTTCGTATTGGGTCGAGCTAGTTGTTTTATGTGTTTAAGTCTTAATCAATAGTCCATAAGCATTCCTCACTTTGATCCAACATAAAGATGGTTTTGTTTATTGTCATAACACTTTCAGTCGGGACAGGGGACCAAATGTAGATGTCTACAACTGCCACCTACCGGAGGTGGAAGCTAGAGGTGAGTTTGATTTTATTTTTTTTATATAGTTTAATTTTGCTTTAAAACCCTAACTCAGAAAATTGGCTAGAAAACTAGCCAAAATAGGAGAGGGGTGGTGATGCATACTGGTTTTGTGTTTAAGGGGTGGTATTTTTTAATTTTGAAAAAAAGTGGTAAGTTCAACAAAGGGTGCTTTTATTTACAAAAAAATATTCTAAATAAAGTTAATTTATAATAAAATAATACTTCAAATTAAACGAATTACATTTTATGGGGTTTATAGTCAAATTGTATTATCCATCATTTTGATAATCAATCCAATGCCAAATTCATAATTTTAGGATTCTTGACACTAAATCTTCAATTCTCAATGTTAAATTAAGCCTAAATTTAAAGGATAAAAAAAAATGTGAAACAAAATTTTAATGAGTCATATCTTCTTTTTTAATTTCTCTTTTATTTTTCTTGCAGGTTAAGAAATTGTATTTACTTGTTGGTTAGGTTCCATTGAGTACTATCCCTTTTCTTTTATATTATCACTAGATGGACCATCTTAGTCATTAGAGTTGTGTCTTTATCAAAGAACATCATTACGAGTTTCAACAATATTGACCTATTTTTTCTTACCATTGCTATTCGCCAACACCATTATTGTTTGGTTCAGTATTGCCTCTTGGTGTGTTACTCTACCTTTTTGCTCTTTCAATTTTCCTTTGTTTCACATTTGTAACACCCCAATAATTCTCTCTCTAAACCTGCGAGGACCCCGAACAATATTCAAGAGAATTATTGGCGTGCTACCGCTACATGTTCAAACGTTAAGGCTTTATCAGAAAATAGCAGCGGAAAAACTAACTCGGTTATAAATAAGTTTCAAAACCAATAACCAAAACCAAATTAAATCTTACAACTTGGAACCATTAAGGGCCTTATTCAAAACCCCACAAAAGTAGTAAATAAATAAAACCAGAGTTTAAATAAATTCAAACTTATGAAAAGAAATAAACTGCGAACAAAATAAATAAATAAAACCAGAGTTTAAATTAATTCAAACTTATGAAAAGAAATAAAGTGCGAACAATAACCAACTCTCCACTCAAAATTCCACCACCTTGATGCAAGTCCAAACTATGTAAACACCTGTGATGAGTCTGCTCCCCAATATTACAAGTGTAAAGATTGGATCATTACAGGGTCATTGAAAGGCGAAGGGCATGACCAAAGAAAGACACACAAAGCACGCAATTAGAAAAGCTGAGTACATACAAGAATAATAAGAAATTCCTAGCATGCTACTAACAATCAATCATCGAATACAATTCAATTATAAACTCAAACACATGACTTAATTGTTTACATTACTAAGACTCTACTAATCAATAATAGGTAAATCATTTCATTTTATTCATTGGATTAAGCAATAGACAAGGTTGTCCATCCCATGCTCCATTTGGAACATCAATAAAAGAAAACCCCATGCCTCCATTAGGAAACATCAATAAAACATCCAACGACCACGGGCGCGACTCCGTGACCGTAGCTAGTATGAGATCTCATCTAACTCCTAGTTTTGAAAAGTATTTGAAATAAGAGACTCGTAGATCAGACGACCTCGAGAAAAGTGCACGGCTAATACCCCGTGTACCCCAACCCATGATTGTCATTACTGCAGATGTGCACAAATCTAGAGTTTTATTGCTCATCCATCTTGCCCTTTACTTGATTTATAAGTTTAGACTTGGTGATGACTCATTTGCAAACAACACAATCAATCCATTATCAGTTCAATCAAGTAAAGCAAACTTTCAAATTTCAATTCTTGATTTATTAGTGACAAGCAACATTTATTATTAAATCCTTTAACTACCTCGGTGTATAAACACCTTGAGTGCATAAGGCACTCCACAAACTTAACCTCGTCATATAAGACTTAAATTCTTCCTTTACTCATTCTGTTTTCATAATCATGAATGAGTATTAAATTAATCATTTCACCAATCACATACCTAGAGCATAAACAATACTTGCAATATAGAATAGTGCACTTTATACGAAAATCACAATGTACAACCAAACAATTAAGCCCAGTCTTCTCTATGCGTGATACTAAGTTCTCCTAGGAAATAATCACTTTAGATTAATTTAGATTAATTAATAATCACTTTAGATTAACCCTCTTTATAAAACATCAAAAGTAGTACTTAAAAACTATTTCCAGCACTTTAGATTAATTAAAAACCCTTCAAAACTTTATCAACACACCACTTTTATACTCAATTAAAAGTCTCCTAGGAAATAATCACTTCCTAAAAAACAACCAACAATTAATATTACTAACCCAAGTAATTTCCAACAGTATAACATGATGAAAAACCTCTTAAAACTTCAATAAAAACATATATTTATGCTTAATTAACTTTAAACATAATTAATTTTATTAATCAAACTCAAGGATAAAATTTTAAGAATAAAAAAAACTTCGTTAAAAATCAAAAACTGCCCGAAAATCATATTTAGAAGCTGAATTTGGCCACGAGAGGGTAGTGTTCATTACCAAAGGTAGTCAGTCTTTCTTAAAACGTTGTTTCCACATGGAAAACACTACTTTTTTTTTTTATCAAAATCGGATGAGTTCAGAACCTGATCGGTATTAAAACAGGATTAACGAACGGAAAGCTAAAAACTAAAACACGAATTTACGTGTTCAAAATAATTTGGAATTAAGTTAAACTAATCAGTAGTTATAATCACCAAAATTTCAAAACATCATTACTATAAAATCCCTATATCAATTGTTCATAAAAACCCAAAAATCATGATTTTCAATAATTAAAAACCCTAGGTTATAAAATTTATAAAATCTGAAAATTATAACATTTATAAAATATGAAATTATAAAGTTTAATCATCAAAATACAATTTGATACTAATTAAATTAATTTTCAACAATAAAATCAAAACCCATAAATTAATAATTATAATTACACAAATTAATAAAACAAAGAAGAAAGAAAATAAGATTAACCTTTTTATGTGGGAAATTTTTGGGGATTCATGGGGTATTTATAGGAGAAAATTGTAGAGTAGAATCAGGCCTGGTGAAAATAATAGGCCAATTAAATAAACAAATGGGTTAGGCTTTGTTTTTATGATCATGGATTATAGGATATAGGTTCATAAAATAATTTGTGCTAAAATAATTTTTTTTTGAACCAAATTAATAATTTGAAACTTTTTAGAATTAAATTACGGAAAAATACAAATAAATATTATAAATAAAATAAAATTTCATTTATAAAATATTTAAAAATATGGGGGATTACAACATAAGTGTTGTCATTATTTTAAATTTTCGGTTTTGTTTTAAAGAAATGATATGGTTTTTATAATTTATCTTTTATCTGTCAAGGTAATAATTCATAAATTTTGAGTTTCCTATCTAGCATTTTTCGGAAATTCATGGGGTAAAAAATGATGAAAGACTTCCGCAAAATATATTTAGAAAAATAGATTAAAATTATTATTCTATTGATTCATGAAAACAATTATAAGAGTGCAAGTTGTTGTTGGTGTGTCGGTGAGACGAGGGAATATGTTGTAGGAGAGGAATAAGGTGTGTGCTTTGAAGGCTCAAAAAGTAGTGCAAGCCCTTAAAGGCCAAAACAATTGATATGTTAAGGAATTATCCATAATTATTGTACTTCCATAGTTTTAATACCTCAGTTTCATATTAGTTGCAACATAGTTTTGGAATATGTTATATTTCACAAATAATACCCCAAAGTTGCAACTTATATAAAACAGAGATAGTATTTTACTTGCAACATAGCATATGTAAATAATCAAATTAATTAAAATAAGTTTAACATCGATGAGGACAATAACATATTTGTTTTGCTTGTGTTTCTTTTTTTTTTGGCTGGTTTACATCTTTTAATCTCTTCCTTAAAATACGTCTAAATTTTTATGTTGCATGTAATGTGAAACATAGAATGATTGGATTGTTTCCCAACAAGAATCTCAATAAAAAGAATATGAATCTGATTGAGAGAGATGACCAATCTATTACATACTATTAACGGTGATACTAAGAACACTTGGCAACATATAATTAAAAGTGTATCCTTCAAAACTACATCTTTAAACAAATTCATTACTACATAGAAAGAAGGTTTGTAGTATTGTACGTAAATTATGACTTTTACTCTATACAAATTCTAAAGTAAACTCCATCAACATCAAATTGATCATTATAAATTTATAACTATTACATGTTTAATTATTTTTCCTCACATATTTTATTAATTTTCAAAAATATATTTCATACTTTTGAATCCTTGTTGAATTGATTGATAATATGTATACCATTTTTTTTTGGTAAATTTATTTTGTTATAAGTATGTAGCAATTTTGCATTGCACGGGGTTTAATCTAGTATCTTAATATAAAAAAAAAAAAAAAAATCAAGCGAATGAAAGGAGTCTGAAAGACATAAACAAAAGTCAGGAATTGGAAGAGTATCAACAAGGAAATAGAAGAGTAACAGGAGGTTCGGTAATCCAATATTCTGATGCGAGCTACTAACAACCATGGAGACAATTCTTAATGCTCAGGGAGGGAATTCTTAGTAAGGCGCCAACAAGAGTGAAAAACTTCATCCTCAATGTCCTTCAAATATGTTGTTTTTGTTGCTGTTTAGTTCTAAGTATGTAGTCACTAGAGCTCATAAACTAGCTATTGCAGCTAGAAGAAAACCTACGATTTGGCCTTGTATCTCTATTTTTTAAAAAAAGGGAAATTGTTCCGTGTACCTTCCAGATTTTATAAAAATGCACCGTGTACCCTTGAAACTTTTAATGCACCATGTACCCCTTAGGTTTGTAAATAAATGCACCAAATACCCTAATCCTCTAACAAATGCATATATCATGGACTTATCAAATTAAAATCATGCCTACACATTAACTCACTTTTTTTTAATACTTTATATTTATGCAGTAAAACTGCCTAAAAGCATAAATAACATCAAAATTTGAACTTTGTTGATCATTATGAATCTAAAATTTTGGGTGTTAGAATTTGCTTTATTAATTAAGTTTACTTTATAATTGAATGGTTTAGCATAATAGCAGCATTGAACATTTGAACTAAAATGGTTTAATAGTATTTGATACTTAAGGGGTCTCAATTTAACAAAATTAACATTTATTGTGAGTTTAAGGCCTTGTTCTCATCATATTATTTTCAGTTCAGTTCAGCTATAATAAGTTCAGTTTAGTTCATTTTAGTTTAGCTCCTAATTTCCTTCTCTCATAAAATATTCATTTTAGTTCAGTTCAGCTCTAATAAGTTCAGTTCAATTTAGCTCATTTAAGTCAATTAGAATAGACCTTAATGGTATGATGCAAGTTTTTACAAATCTCAAGAGTACACAATGCATCTAAATTTTTTTTAAAGGTACACAATGTATTTTTTATAGGAAAAATTGCCCGGAATAATCCCACCTTTGGACCGTTCGCTAAAAATAATCCCACCTTTGGATTATTTTTTTAATAATCTGACGTTTAATAACAATCTTTTTTAAATGGTCCCAACCGGTCAATTAACTTGTTATAATAAGTTACTTGACATGTGTCAGCACCTAATTGGTCTGAAAAACTAAAGAAAATTAAAAGAAAAAAAAGTTAAAATAAAATCAATTAATTAAATTTAAAAACCACCCACCAGCCAAACCACCAACCCTGCCGCGCCGACCACCCCTGCCACCGCACCGCCGGCTGTGCCGACCTCCCATGTCCCTCTAATCTGGCCGAGCCGACCTCCCTTGTCCTCCGATGTCGGTCTCGCTGATCACCCCTACCCCCGTTTCCAGACTCGCTGATCTCCCCCATCCCCCGATTCCGGCCTCGCCAACCTCCCACATCCCACAATTCTAGCCGCGCCGACCTCTTTCATCCTCTGATTTCGGCTTCTCTGACCTCCTCTGCCCCCGATTCCGCCAGCATTGAACTCCCCAACCGTTTCTTGAGATTTGGTTTGGTGGTTTTCGAATGGTCTTGGTTTATGGGGAATCGATTTTTCGAAGGTGGTTTGAGGTTGGGTTGGCTGGGGTGGGATTTTGGTCGTTGCGGTCAGGTGGTGTTGGTTTCAGGTTTGTCTGAGATGGTAGTTCCAGGTTTTGGGTTTGGGTTTGGGTGGTGGTGGTGGCTGAAGTGGCGTGGCTAAGGTAGTTGGTGGTGGTGTTTTTTTTTCCTTTTAATTAATTTTTCTCTTTTTATTTTTTATTTTTAACTAATCAAGTGACGACAAGTGTAAATTAAACTCTTAAAAAAACCTACTCAACCGGTTACAAGTCACCTGAGACCATTTAAAGAAGATTGTTATTAAAGGTCGGATTATTAAAAAATCATCCAAAGGTGGGATTGTTTTTAGCGGACGACTCAAATGTGGATTATTCCGGGCAATTTTTCCTTTTTTAAAACCTTATGAACATAATTTTGTCTAGAGCTACCCTAAAGATAAGATCATTTGTGAACAACTACTCATTTTTTTTTTTATTTGTTTAGAACTATCCAGAAGTTACAAAACGTTAACGTTTGGATATGACTACCCATTAAAGTTTTCCGTCCAATTAAGACGTTATTGGACCCACTTTTTCACTTTTTCCACCTAATTAACTCCCTAATTACCTTTACTTTTTCACTTTTTCCACTTAAGTTAAGTAGGAAGGAGAGAGAAGGAAATTAGAGGAGTTAATTAAGTGGAAAAATTGAAAAAAGTGGGCTCTATTAACGTTATTTTGGACAAAAAAATGTTAATGGATATTTCTATCAAAGCTAAAAAAAAAAAAATAATAAAAAAAATAAAAAAGTAATTGTTATCTTTAAGGTAGTTCTAAACAAAATTATGTCCAAGAGGTTTTAAAAAATTCATTCGGGTAAATCTAAACAAAATTTTCCGGACATAAAACAATTACCCGAAAAAAAAAAAAAAAAAAAAAAAAATGTTCTCGTCTCTAATGTAAATTCGCCAACAAAGTTGTTAAAAGTAGCATAATATTGCATACTGTCTATAATGAAAGAAAACTATCGCAAGGTTCACCAGGTCTCTCTTTCTTTCCAACCCTCCCCTCATATATTTTCCCTAATAATCGAAAATTCTCAAATCGCCATATACCAGAAACGATTAAAGCTTCGATTTAGCAGATTTAACTTTGAATTCACGCCAATTTATTCTCCAACAAGAAATACCGGGTGCAAAACCCTTCAATTGCTTCAACCATCTATGAATCTGCTGTAGAATTGGAATCAACTTGAATATTTGCATCCAATCGCTCAATTTATAATCATCGGTTTGCTGAAATGAGGCCAATTAGGCTTCCTGAACCTCCCACTAGTCCCAGGGGCATGCCAGAGATCTTCGAAGGAGGTGTTTTTGGTGTAATTCGACGTGCCGTCATTATCGGCAACGGATTCCCAGGTGCAGAAAACCAGTGTGTTGGCTTGGTTCGTGCTCTTGGGCTCTCCGACAAACACCTCTTCTATGTAAGTTTATTATATCTGGTGGAAATTTATGAACGAGGATTTTCTCTTTAACTGGCGACTTTTGTTATTATTGTTATTATTGGTCTTTGTGAATAATCAATCACAGCTTTTCTTAATTTCCATTTCCATCATTTAGTATCTAATTATGCTTGATTGAAGGGTTTGAGGCATGGAGTCATCTATTAGTCTACTCATTCTCTTGTAATTTGTAACTAAGGCTAGGCTTTCCATCATCACCAACTGAAATATAAATGCTAGAGACCTATCAGTGAGCTGATGCATGAGTGTGTGAGAAGGAAAAAGACGATGCCAAATAATTGTTCTTGTATTTTGAGGATACCTGTATATCTAATATGTCTTGGACCTCTTAGTCATCTGATGCTCTGTATGTGTGCCAATCATTGCTGGTTTAAATGACAAATACATGAACTAATACTATTACACTAGTTCACGTACAATGATCTCACAAGGACTAGTGATTACATTTCCTTTTCATACCTAAACGAACCTTGGCTACCTTGGAGACTTGGAATTATTCTTCCTTTCCCTCCCTTTTATTGGCAATACGATGATGGTTGGCTTTCTTGTTATGGTTCTTTTGTTATTCAGGGGAGTTGTGCTTCTTCTTGGCTTGTTACATGTAGATATGTAGGATTACTTATACTCGCTGCCTTTAGACTCTGCCATGGACTAATATCTGCATCTTTGGCTACCGTAGAACCTCCAAATGTGAACTAATGACTTCAGGACCCATGTTTAATTCAAAATGGTTAAAGCTCTGGGTTTGCTGCTCAAAGCTCATTTAAATTACTTTTTTTGGGACCTCCTATAACATATTCGTTTTTGGGTTGAAGGCATGAACCTGTTAAAGCCATTGAACGAGGGTGATAAATTTGTTTTCCTTTCTTTGTTTGAGATTGTTAATATCACCCTAGAAATGTTCACGCACAAAGATGGATTCTTTTTGTTCACGAAGGTTGTTTTTCTAATTATAGATGAGATACACATGGGGGACCAAATTAACACCCATGATATCCTAGGTTATAGAGTGCTGCCTTGCTGGCATATCTACACTGCATCAAATCATAACGTGCTTAAATTTGTTTACTATAATGGACTATGTCATGAAGTGCCTGAACCTTTCAACTCCCCTATGATCTTAATTGTTGTAAAAGGGCAACAAGGGTTGAAACTTCCAGTCTACTACAGTTGCGAGTACTTCATCATTTTATTTAGATTTGAACTTTTTAACCGTGGGATTTTGAAGGGCCACATTCTATTCACAATACTATCTCTATGTAATATATATCCCTCCATGATCTCAATTATTGTATAAGGCCAACAAGGGATGATGATTTCCAATCTATTCCAGTTGTGAGAACTTGATCATTATTTTAAGATCTGAGCTTTTTGATTGCAGGATTTTGAAAGGCCACATTCTATATATGTTTTCTTTCTTATATCACAATAATAAGATTTTGTAGGAAATAACAGTGACTTCTCTATTGATCTCCTCACATGGCTGGAAAATTAGTTGGGGATTAAAAGAAATAAAACTGATGGTTGCCGAAGTGATGGCAAATTGGCAAGTCACTTGACTCACTTCTTGTAAAGTGAATTCTTGCTATCTTCTTTGAAGTAGCTCAACTGAAGTGTTGTACTCTGCCATTATTGCTTGGAAAGTTGGAATGCAGTTTCATAATGCACAATCACTGGTTTGGCAGGTTCATTATATAGCATTTCTAGAACTAGGATCAATATCCTGTTCTCATGATATCATTCTCTATAATTTGCTAGCAGTTTCAGCTATTTATGAGTATGCTAATGCTATAGTGATCCATTTTTATGTTTTAAACTACTTCCTTTGTTCTTTTTTACTTGACCCGCTCACTTTTACATTATTAACCATCCCTCCTTTGACCGTCGTTTGTGAATTATATGTAAGGGAAAACATATTCATGTGGGATCTTATTAAAATCATCTCAATAAGTACTATCAAAATATATAACTTTTATAATTTTTACTTGTAGAGGATTAAATTTATTGACGGTTAAAATTGTGCATCGGCAAGCGTAATAAAGGAAATAGGTTAGTTAAAAGGAATGGAGGAAGTATTAGTTTTCTTGACAATCTTTTGTGATAAACATAATTTTCGGATATTGATGTTATCAAAGGCAACATGTTGGACTTGGGTTGTATCTTGCTGGATCCAAATTCGACCCGGTCAATACTAAAACACTCGAACCCTTGATTCCACTCCGACTTTGTCTTCATATGCTTGAATCCAAGTTTGTTAGGGTTAAACTCTTATCTCCTCCAAACATGACTTGATTCTTGTTCCTCTCTTGATATAAATCTATATATCACATGTGAATTTCCAAAAGAATGTAGAAAGGAAAATAACTGAATCTAAATATCTCTTGGATATTCAAATAAAATGCATACTAAACTTTTAAAGTCATAAACTTATCTACTACCTTCATTTATGAAAGCTCTTAACACTTTATAGTTGTCATTTTTCTATAAGTTCTTAAGCTCTCAACACTCTCACTTTATTCCATTCTGGCAAAACTATTTTACTACATTACCCCTCTTACCTCACAATATTTACACCTCCCACCCATTTTCTCTTCCTTTGAACACCTTTTCCTTACACACATCCCTCCCTTACTTTGTCCGCATTTTTCCTTACCTCACATTTACTAATTTTTGTGTAAGTAGTAAATGTTGAGAACTTTTGGAAACAGAGATAATACATGTTTTACATAAATAAGGTCAGTAAAGAAAGAAAAGAAACCCAGGTTGCTTTGTTCAGGACTCCAGGACCTTTAGACGTCAGGTCCATCGGTGCTTACTAATTTGGGTGCATCAATGTGTTTTGATATATATTGAAGGAAATGGCTCAAGTCATTGGGTTTTATGTTGCTTGGTATGTTGACCCTATGCATCATCCACCCAGCATTCACTTCACCAATTATGGAGGGATATGAAACTTTGGGTTCTGACAACATTTATATACTAGAGAGGGGTGAGGAATGGTTAGATTGTAAAGTTTAAACATAAAGGCAATTCTACAGAGAAGAAAACATATGGTAGTTACTGGAACTAATTAGTTTTTGGATTAGACTTGGAGGTTGGTTGGGCTTTTCAGTTTTCTTAGGGCCAAATCCGGCCTTCCTTCTAATCATATTTAGATTTGCTTATCTAGGATCTGATCAAATCTTCTGATCAGGTCAGACTTTAATCGGATTTGGAGTAAATTGCCATCACATGCAGATTAAATTGAACATATGCTGCAGTCTACAGCTGTTGTATTATCATGTTTGCGTAGAATGGTGAAATTAACTCTATGTTCTTTATTATGCAGCGTGTTACAAGGCCCAGAGGAGGAATCAACGAGTGGCTTCATTGGCTTCCTGTTTCGCTCCATAAGAAATTGGATTACATCATTAGACAAATGTGTGTTTATTCACATGTTTGGTTTCTGTCAAGAGAGAAGAAATCTATTTCCCTTTCTTCAAATACCTTTAGCAGTGTTGGCTTATCATCTGTTTTGGAAGCTGATGTGAAGCAGATAGTGAGCATGGCCCATAAAACTTTTGAAAAGTATACTCTTGTTCCTCTTAATCATACTCCTATTTTTGTAAGTGCAACAATTGACTTGCACATAGTTTTAAGCATTTTATTTGACTTTGTTAGAACTTTGAATAATATCTAAGTGGGGTTTGTTGGGGAATTAAAAATTATAAAAAGGAGATAGTGAGTGAATAATTTATTTAAAAGTAAATAATGTGAGAGAAAGAGTAATAAATAAAAATGTAAAAGTGTGAGTGAAGAGAGATATATTTAAAAAAAAGTATAGAGGATTTCTATTTTTGGAATTGTTTCACTTAACAAAAAAAAAAGCTGTTTATGGAAATTTTTGCTCTTTTAAAAAATAAAAATATGGAGGAAGTATTGAGTAAACTATTGTTGTTTTTAGTGCTTACCTGCATGGCTGTGAACATTAAGTAGAGCTTGAAGGAAATGATGTCTGTGAAGCATAATCATAATTTGGATTTGGTGTGCCTTCAACAACTTTTTTACTGTATTGTCTTGGTCCAAGCTAGATAAGAGATGCGTGATTGAACCAATGAAAACCAGCTGCTGAAATTACAGTTTATTGCCCACTTTCCAATCAAATGGCTTAAAAATTTGTCCCACAACCCATATGACAGAGGGATTTGGTGGGGGAGGGGGGGGGGGGGGGTGGGGATGAAAGAGTTTAGGAGATACAGGGAAAAATCTCAAGATTTCTTGCAGGACTGGATACAGAAACTGTAAATAATTAACGTGTAGGCCTAACTTTCCTAGCTAGGTCATTTTCAGACAGAAAGGAAATGCTGAAGTTCATGGAACTGTAGTCACTGATATCAAAAGAGTAATTTTTTTTTCTTCTATGGGAAGGCAATGGAAAATGCAGCTTACTTGATCTTTTTGTATATGCTGGGTAGCATTTTGGACTAGTGATCTATATCAAACAGCGTGTCTTCTTATGTGCTTCTGACTACATCTTTTTGTATTGCTGATCTTTGTTAACATAGACATCATCTCCAATTCTTGCTATGCTGGCCTTTTCTTTTTAATGGTAGTACATTTTCGAAGGCATCTTTGTGTTTAGAACTATTGCTCACTTAGTAGCATTAGAAATTGTTGAATTGCTATATTTTTCCATGCCTAATATGGAATATATTTTTTTGCAGGGATGGCCCTTTATTGGTGATTGCGTCTGGAAGGGACACAATATCTGTTTCTAGCTCCGTCAGACAGCTGGCA
Organism: Chenopodium album; assembly: GCF_948465745.1. Classification (NCBI taxonomy): domain Eukaryota; kingdom Viridiplantae; phylum Streptophyta; class Magnoliopsida; order Caryophyllales; family Amaranthaceae; genus Chenopodium; species Chenopodium album. Next base: position 194,614 of record NC_137836.1, on the reverse strand, counting down.
TCTGATTATGTGTTTGTTGTACAGGTTTGTTGTTGGTGTTTCCTCTCTGCCTTCCAACTTAGTGACTTTCTTGTGAATTTTGGTCTGTTTTCTTCAACATAAATAAATTAAGATGATCAATGGGGAAAATTAATTTGCATACTTTGGGATCGGGACTTCAATTTTGTACATCTCATGTAATTGCTTTATATTGTATGGACTTATAATGACTAGTATATAGAATTAATGACTTAAATGACCTGTAAGCATGCTTGCATGGTGCTACCTCCTTTTCTGAAAGTTGTTAATATTTTGTTTGCACATAAAGTAAGGCAATTGGAGAATGGAGATAGTGTTGATGTGGTGAGTGGGTGTAAGAAAAAGGTACGTGGATGAAGTAAGATTGAGAGAGAATGAAAAAGGTAGTTGAATTTAATAAATGGATAAAGTAAGAGAGAGTGAACAAAAAGGTGTAAATATTGTGGGGTAAGAGGGTTAACTTAGTTAAAGGGGTTTGCCAATTCTAAAACGATGAAAACGGAAACGGTTAAAAACTTTCAAATATTGAGGTAAATCATTTGACTTTTGTAGATTTCCCTCTTTGAATATTCAAACTACTGTTTGATACATTTTCTATCTAATGGCTGATGAATTTGCTAGTTTGCTTTGGAAACAATGATCATGTCACACTTGATTTTTTCCTTAAATAACTAAATAAGTGTTCTAATAAGGCATGGACATCATGCTTCTCTTTGGGACTGCAGATTCAACATCCAAGAACACGTTTAGATAGATTTGACATGGTTATTACACCTCGCCATGATTACTATCCCTTAACTCCTGAAGCACAAGAGCAGATCCCTCAGTTTCTCCGACCATGGATTACTCCACGTGAACCACCTGGTAGGAATGTGGTATGTTCCTAGGCTGGATTTCCCTGGTGTTCTCCGTTAATTTGCTTTTTCTTGATATTTTGAATACGCAAACCTTTTGGTGATTCATATTTATTGATCTTTGAATCTTGAGTTCAGGTCCTCACTGTTGGTGCTTTGCATCAAATTGATTCTGCTGCCCTACGAAGTGCAGCGAAAACATGGCATGATGAGTTTGCTTCTCTGTCTAGGCCATTGCTTGTTGTCAATATTGGGGGCCCCACAAGTAAATTACTCATCATTCTCTTTGTAGCCTTTTTTGCTCTCTAATGTCTGTTCTCTCCATCCCATTTACTTTTCTCTGAAAAGCTTAATAAGATTCATTTAAGTTGAGACTCACAAACAAGCTCTATTATATTCAAAATAGTTGCAGATAAGAATAAGTTTTAGATCTGTTGAAGAGAACGGGTTATCAGTCATATTGCTGATTATAGGAAACTTCCTTAGTCAAATATGGTAAGTATGATAGCAAAGGAAAATGGAGGCAATAATTCAAGTGAGCAGTGGTTAGAGGTTGTCCATTAAAGAAAATTAGTTTGGTACTTTGGTAGGAGTGCATTGAAGTACAAAATTATTATTGCCTAAGCTCTTTATTGTAGCTTAAGTCTTGGATGCTTGTGCTCTATTCTCCTTTATTCAACCTGTAAGACTGACTCAGCTTCCAAACTTCTTGACTCATTGTTTCATGTTGATCTGATGGCACCTGGCAAAAAGATCCAACTCATGTATGTCAATTCAAATATTTGACTACTTTTCTGGACAGAAAATTGCTGTTTTGTGGTACTTTTCTGGACAGAAAATTGCTGTTTTGTGGGAAAAACTTCAGATGTAGGGATCTTTTTCTTTCGAAAATTCTAAATCTTTGGACTTGATTGGTAGCTTACATATGTTTTCCATATAATTGCAAAGAATGCAAACTGAACAGGGGCTTCGTTTTGGTGTATTGCCAGTCACCACTAGTAGTTGGCTGCCATTGCCCCTGCCAATTTAAGGCTGCTGGGTGAACCGGAATTTCATCCTGCCATCTCATCATTGGCTCATGGGTGTTTGCCATGATATTAATGTTGCATGGAAATATCAAATGTGCTGTAATGTCTTTATTTCTGGTATTAATCTTGAGTTCATACAAATCATACTAGTTGGAGTTGTGCTGACTACTTAATACATGAAATAAATTTCGAGAAATATAGAAACCCCTGGACCACACAATTCTATACTCACAGATTCTTCAAGGACAAAAAGCATTCCAGAGCCAGACCTTATTTCCATTTGTTTCGTTTATTATTTTGTTTATATTTTTTTATATAACTTGCCTTTAACGGATGCCTGTTTTAAAATGTTGTCTTATTCCTAATGCTGAAATCTTTAGTTATTAGTTATTGAGTAATGACCTATTTTGGCTGAGTTCTAAACTCCTAATTTCCATCTTTTTACGAGTTGTGTCATTTATAAAGAGGCCCATATCTTGGAAATTTTCGTTGCAAGTATGAGATCTTCAAATCTTAAACCATTAGGAGTTTCATTTCCATGTTTGATTAATGTAACTTGGATTTGAATTTGAATTCCAAGTATGCTGATTTTAATTATTTATTTTTTAAATCGAAAATGTATGGCTAAGTCCCTGTATCCTATACCAAGTTATCTCCCCTTAGTTTTCATACCAATTATAAGACTATTTGATTTCACCCTTTTGGGTTTTGTTAAACCCGTACTGTGGCCATCTTACACCTTTCCCTTGTTTTTATTTAGAAAAAAAAAAAAGAATAATTATAGTGAGGTTTTTGGTGTTTTATTGGGAGGAGGCAAAAGTGTGGGCCAGAGACGGCCCTAGATGAACATATAGCTTTAACAATCAAGTACACATTTTAGTTACAAGATAACTTAAAACGGTTACATTGCGTACAAAATAACAAGTAGGAGCAGAGGTAGTATTTACTATACATATCTATGTAAATAGCTGATACATGCAGCTAATACACCACTAAAAAAAAGGGCCTTTCAGTTTTGTGAAGCAAAAAAAGAACTATGTGTTCATATTATGATTTTATGCTAAAAAATTTTGAACTGTATGAACTATATGTTCTTTATTTATAACCTATTTGGTTATTCAGGACCATGATATAATCGTATTTGGGGGAGGAGAGTTCATTTTGGTTGGGTTCATTTATATTCAAAAACTGGTGCTTATTTTTTCTTTTGCTCTATGCCTTTTGACTTCTGCTTCATTTGGTAGGTAATGTGTTCTTTGACTTGCAATGTTTTCTTATTTTAGGCCATTGTCGATATGGTGCTGATCTTGCGAGACAACTGATAGTATACTTACAGAATATTCTTTTGAGCTGTGGTACCATAAGAATATCTTTTTCAAGAAGGACCCCAGAGAAGGTATGTCTGTTCACTCTCTCATTCAAAACTCTTTTGTGCTACTTCATTTTTAAATTTCTCACAATATATGGTGTCTCGTAAAGGTTTCCAAGATCATATTGAAAGAATTTGGAGATCATCCTAAAGTTTACATATGGGATGGTGAAGGTAATCTATTCATCCTCATCTCAAGGTGGTGATTATAACAGTGTGTTTGGACTTTGGAAATCATTATACTGTGGAAATATGTGGACAAGTAAATATATACTCCGTAGAAGTTTCAAACTTTCAAATATTTATTAAAGCGATCGTGCAGTGTCTCCTCTCCTACATTGTTTATTATTTCTCTCCACTCACATCTTATATACTACGTATTTTGAATAAACTATTAACTCACTGTCATTTTCTCACGACGTTTAATCCTCCAATAAACCCCACTTGTAAATATTTTATCCAAATCATATATGGGTCCTAAAACTCTGCGTGGGCACTTGAAAAAAAAAAGAAGGGATAAAAAAAAAAAAAAAAAACAAAGGGATTGAATTGTAATTTGATGTAAAGGCAAGTTTATGGGAAGGAAATCCTTCTGTCTTTTATTTTGGGTACCTTTGTATCTATTCAGCTTTATCCTTATTTCCTCAACTTTTTGAGTTACCATAGATGCTGTGATTATTCAACTTCAGTAACCTAACAAACATAGTTGTTGTGCTCGATTTCATTTTTCCTTTTCACCTGTTTTTCAGAGCCAAATCCACATCTAGGGCATCTAGCTTGGGCCGATGCTTTTGTCATCACTGCAGACTCAATCAGTATGCTGAGTGAGGCTTGCAGCACCGGGTAAGTTTCTTTCTCTCTCTTTTAAAAATTATTTTTTGGCATGCTATCCAATGTTCAGGCTGAGAGAAGAAATTGTGGTTTACAGGAAGCCTGTTTATGTGATTGGATCTGAGCGTTGTAAGTGGAAATTTGCAGACTTCCACAATACTCTCAAGGAGAGAGGCCTTGTTAGGCCCTTTACTGGTTCCGAGGATGTAAGTTTGCTTTAATGCTCAGAGCAATATTTAATACTATATTTTGCCAAATTTCCTTTACTTCTATTGATTATTCATTATTTTGGTAACTTAAAATATTTTTGAGCTATACTTTGCTAATTTTAGATAGGATTTATGACCTAGATGATGAAGTTGCAAATTAATGATATGAAAATAACAAAAGAAAAAAGAGGAAGTGGATAAGATATTAAGAGATTAGTCCAATATTGCTGTACCAATAACAAAAGAAACAAGGGAGATGAAAAAAGAGACATGCAAAACTTCCCCTGTGTCTTATTATATTCTTTTTTGGGATGTTCACAATAGATGCATCACTTTTTTTTCTTAGAAAGGTTTTATGTGAGAAATCAGTTTATTACTACCTTGTCCTCAAAATAAGTGGGACTAATGGCAAATATGTAAATCACTTCACTCTCTTTTCTTCTTATTGGGTTGTGTGCTAGTTCTCTATGATGCATCATTTGAGAAAAATGTGGAAGTACAACACAAGAAATAAAAATTTAAAATAATTGGGATTGTCAACATCTTTTGCACATAATTTCTTTTCCCCTTTCAACATGTTTAATGGTGACAAATGTATTTTCAACTAGCAAAAAACAAAATTTTATTAGAAGATTAACAAAGAAACAAAATTTATTAAAAGATTTGGAATTTTACAATTTTATACTCGTAATTAGTACGAGTTAATATTTTTATCGGATTTTCATAAAATATCCTTGGGTTTTAATTTAATTTACCAAACACCAACATTTTTCAAATTCACCATACACTATTCAATTTTATGAAAATGTCGCAACATGTCATTAATGACTAACGAACGTTAACACTGTTAGTCATTAAGGCTAATAATGCTATGTGGCAACATAAAATTGGTTTCCTTTTAAATTATTTAATTTAAAATAATTATTAAATTAATTTTCAAAAACCTCATCTTTCCCTCGAAAAATCCTCCCCTATCTCCACCCCACTAAACCACCACGTACGCCAAAACCCTAAAACCAAAATCTAGGATTTCGATTTTGGTGTTTTAGGGTTTCGGGGTGGTGGTTTTCGGCAAATTGGGCGGCGGCGATGTGTGGGAGAGGGTTTGGGCTGCCGGCGAAGGGATTTCGGGGTGGTGTTCGGGTTTTCGATTAAGGTGGAAAGGTGGGGAGGGGTTTTTTAGGTTTAAGGCGCTGAGGGAAAGGGAATTCGAGGTGAGCTACGACCAGGAGAGGAAAAGGGAGAAGACTAGGGTCAAGGTTGTCACCGGTGGGAGAGGGGGGTTGGGTGCCGTCTAGTCGGGTTGTGGGCCAGGCATTGACTAGCCGGAGGTGGGGTTCCTGGGGGCAACAGTGGCTGGGTGGTTTTTTTTTGTTTTGTTTTTATTATTTTTTTTTCTGAATTTTTTAAATATTTTTTTTTAAAAGTTAATTAATTAAATAATTATATAAATAAGAACCAATTTCATGTTGCCACATTACACAATTATTGTTAATGATTAACTAATATAACGGAAACTTATGGTTATTTGAAGAATTTGAAAATGTTGGTGGTATGTGGTAAATTAAGTTAAAATCCAGGGGTATTTGGTGAAAAACAATATTATTATTTATTTGTTTGTTTTTAAGGTCTTTTGGAAGATGATCTATGAATCACTCTTTATCTACCTCCTATGGTATATATTTGTTTATTTTTATTTTTTAGTTTATTTCTTATATGGAGCTTGCTGATCCTTTAATGGATGAATGGTTTTAAGTGATTTCAATGGTGGAATAATGAAGGATTGTCTTAGAACTTTAGACAACAATGAGTTCTAAGTTTGATGTGAACAACCAGTTCGGAGCTTAACAAGAGTTCACATAAAGAAAAATTTCCCGAATTAATAATCAATGAACAAAGATTGTCACCTATTCAGCCAACACAACTTATGGAATCTTAAGGCCTCATAACCCCATAACTATTAATAAAATGAAAATTATATACTACCTCCGTTAACAGTTATTTGCAACGAAAGGGACATGCGCAGACTCCTAGGCAAAACTTCTTAAACATGATTATTGAAAGTTATGGATATGTAATTAACTACATCATTTTAATTTAAAAAAAAAAAACCAATTCCATTTAAAAAGAACATCCCAGAACAACCACCACACGCTACCCAGAACCCACGAACCACCACCCACGCCACCCACAACTCACCGACCATCACCCACAACTCACCGACAACCACCCACGAACTGACGGAATCCACCCAGAACTGACGAACCACCACCCACGCCACCCACAACTCGACGAAAGTCACCCACAAACCACCGAAATCCACCCAAGAATCACGGAAACCACACAATAACTACGAAAACCACCCTAGAACCACAAGATCTGAATCCCAAAAACTAAACCCATCCACGAAACTACCCCCACGAACCGCCCAAAACCACCACTACTGACACCAACCAACGAATTGAAACAACCATCCGCGAATAACACCCACCCACAAACCACAAAAACAACCCCCGAACCATAAATTACCACCTAATCTACCAAACCCACCCACAAACCATTAACATCCACCACGATCTGAGAAGAAATGACAATACAGAAGAAGATGAAGAGGGAAGAAGATAAGAGATGAAGAGGGAAGAAGATGACAGATGAGAGAAGATGATGATGGTGAACTAAAAGATGAAGATCGAAAAAGATGAGAGATGATGAACATAGAGATGAAGATGGAGGAGAGAGATGGTGGGTAGATGAGATTAATCTGATTTTTTGAGGGGAAAAGTTAGATAATTAAAAGTTAGATTAGAGTTATAATAATTTGTAATTTTGTGTAGTATTATGTGTTAATAATTTTTAAATGAGGGTATTCTGGTCATTTTACCAGAAAAAAGTTACTATATTAGGAAAAAAATAGATTTGTTGCAAATAATAAGTAGCACCCTATTTTGGTAAATGTTGCAAATAACCGTTAACGGAGGTAGTACATCAGTAAAGCCCCTACTTGAAACAATCAAATAATAAGAGTACGGTATAACCAAGAGGTCTCCTAATTATTTAAGTACACAGTTTTAAGTGGTCTTGAATCTTGATTTGCTTCATTTTTGGCCAACGTGAATTCTTTACTTGGATTAAGTGAAATGAATTGTGGGTTGGGTAGGGCTATAAAGGTTTTTTTTTTTTTGTTTTTGTTTTTGTGCTTAAATATTTTTTCTTTTATGTGCAAAAGGGTGGAAAAAAACAGTGAAGGGATTATTCAAGATATATGATTAACCCTGAATTGATGGTTGTTTCTGGGTGATTTAATTCTGTTAAAAGATTTTGGGTTGAGACTGCACATAGGATGGATAGTTTAGATAATGGAGGCTAATTTTCTTGGGTTGAGACTGCACATAGGATGGATAGTTTGGATATTGGAGGCTAATTTTCTTATTTGTGGCAGTGACCCATTTAGTCATTTACCCAAATTACAACTTTTCTTGATATAGATAGTTGTTCTTTATGGCCTTAATAAATTCTGTTCAATCCAAGCAAGGTCTAATAGTAGTAATCTGATTTTGTATCCTTGAAATTCAGTTAACAGAGAGTTGGAGCTATCCTCCACTCAACGACACTGCTGACGCTGCCTGTAAGATACACCAAGCACTTGCTGAACGTGGATGGACTTTGCGAGCATAGAGGAGCTCCTAGGCAGTTGTGGCTCTTTGTTTCAAGTTCAATCTATTCTTCAACAATTTGTCTAATTATTCCAGACATATGGAAGCAGAGGTGATGATTTATTACATACGGAGTATTGGTTTTTGGCATGTTAATATATTCTTTTTTTGTATGGTTAGTGTTTACTGAAGTTAGCGGCTTGTAAAAATACAAGAGGGACACTTTTTTTTTTTTTAAAAAAATTGTATTGAATGCTACACAGTATTGTGATATGAGTATTAATTGTTCTTTTTTCTTTATTTTGTGGTAATTCTACTATTCTAGTGATCGGGTCTGTACGACTTTGCTTGTACTCTTCGTTGCTTCACTTAATTCGTGTTTGTGCAAAGATGGCTGGTAAAACAACTACGGAGTATTAATTGTTTCTTCTTGCTAGTAAACAATCTTAAAATACAATAATGAGTAGTACCTTTTTTTTTTAACACATAATAGACGACATATATTAATTAATTAGAGTTTTACAAGCAAAGCAGCAAACCCCATTCCGTAAAACAAAATTAGGGGCTGACAAATAGCTATTAACATAGGGCCATAAACTAAAGTGAAAATCAATGGACCTAATACTAATACACACTGTGCCCCATCGAAAAGCAACTAAAACAAAGTTTATGACAGCAGAAACTATACTACTAAGATAATCATACAACCAACTACTACTCCTCAGAATCTTCATCAGCATTCAGAGCAGCCACAGCAGCAAGCTCTGCGTTGTATATTGGAAGAATAGGCTCAGGACAAGTGAGATAAAGACGATGACCAACACTCATAACCAAACCAATCTGAGCTAATTCATGGGCAACAATACTGTTATTCCTTTTCACATGGAGGATTTCAAAAGTATCAAAGAATTTGATATCCTCCTCTATGTCTTTCACCACCGCTGCTAGCTCATGATGAAGAGTGTTACCTGTTGATTTGAGCATCACACTAAGGGAGAGAGCATCCACTTCTGACTCCACATCCTTAGCCTTAAGTTGTTTGACCATAGCAATTCCTTCCCTAACTGCTAGCAACTCAGTTGCAAAAGCTGTAATGGCATTGTATTTGCTAGAAAAACCCATGATCCAAGTGCCATCATCCCTACGCACAACTCCCCCTCCAGCAGCAACATTAATGGACGTCCAAGCTCCATCCGTATTAAGCTTGACCCGACCCTTTGGAGGTGGACTCCATGAGTTTCGAACAGCTGAGGTGCTTGGATTCTCAACAACCTGTGCTTTGCCCTGCATTATATGATTAGTACACTGATAATCTATAATGAAACGACTAAACACAATTCGAGAATTAAACATTTTCTGATAAAAAACCGTTGTGTTTCTTTGCTTCCATATATGCCACATAGCTATTGTAAATGTCATTTTCCAATGACAATCCAAAGCCAAATTAAAATTAAGCCAATCATTCCAATCTAAAGAAAAGAAATTATGAAAGTTAAATTTAGATGGGAGATGGATTTTAGCAAAGATATCCTTCCATAAGATAGAAGAAGAGAAGCAATCTCGAAAGAGGTGAAGATGTGATTCAATATACATATTACATCGAGCACTAATAGGGGAAATAAAAGGCAGAAAAACCGTCAACTTTTCAGCCACATGAAGTATGGAGTGGACAACATTCCAAAGAAGCATTCTGTATTTTGAGGGGGCAGACACTTTCCAAAGAGATTTCCACGAAGAAAAGTAAGGAAAAGGATGATAAGAGGAAGAAATAAGAAAATGATAAGCAGACTTAATGGTAAACTCACCCGATTTGGATAAAGTCCAATGAATGAAATCATCAAAGTTAGTTACTCTAGAGATGGGAGTAGCTAAAATTTCAGAAATAAGGGAGGCAGGTAACATATGCTTGATATCATCCAAATTCCAAACACCATCTTTTATAATGTCACTAACCAACCAATGACCCATAGAAGGAGGAATGGAACAAGATATAAGAAGAGAAATAGGAGCTGTGCTAACCCAATGATGGTACCAAAGAGAAGTGAGAGTACCAGTACCTATCCCAATTTTCATACCCGAATCAAGAAGATGGCGACCTTTAAGAATATCCCTCCATATCGGTGAATGAGAGGATTTTGGAACACAATAAAAAAGGGCTGAATTTTTAAGATATTTTTCATTGAAAATTTTAACCCAAAGCTTCGAAGGATTATTTAAAAGAGTCCAACCCAACTAAGCCATAAAACAAACATTCCATTCTCTTAATCTTCTAATCCCTAGACCACCCGCAGCAAGCGGCATAGTAACATATTTCCAGGCAAGTCTAGGACTATAATGGATACTATCAACCTTGTTCCATAGAAGGAGTAGTACCTTTGTTTGATATTATTTGCACCTTTAGTCAAAAATAGTTGTCACGCATTATTTGTACTCCCTTCATATATTAATAAGGTGTTATACTTTGAACGACACATGGTTTTAGACAATTTAATTGATTTATAAAATAAGAGATTTTTTGTAAATTAACACCCCAAAATATATCATGGATTGAAATAATCACCCACTTTTTTTGAAATTAAAAATAACCACCCATATTTTACAAAAAATGTAGGTTTTACCACCCGACATATACTCCGAACAGTTTTTCAAGCATGGACCCTTCATAACGGCTGTTTTTTATTTTTATAAAAGTTGTTTCTCGATTTATTTCCTCCCTTGTTTCACAAACTACTCACAAAATTAAAATTCTTCATCTTTTCCACAAATTCTACCAATTTTTACTCCTAGTTTTGCAAATTGACAAGCGAATCCTTTGAAGAACACACTTACATTTTTTTACACCAATTTCTACAGCAAGGTAATTGAATATCGCACTTAAATTTAATTTTAATTTTTTATTTGGAAAATTTTTAAATTACCACCCTAAAATATATCCATTTTCTAAATAACCACCCGTTTAATTTTTTATTTTATCTTACCACCCCTTAAATTAAAAAACTACTCAGATTACCACCCATTTCAAAATTCAAGTGGATTTTTCTTAAATGGATCCCACCCAACGACTCTTAGTGGTGAAAGGAAGAAGATGATCAGTAGTAGTGGCAATTCAGACATCATGCTCTTGGTTTTTTTTAGTTGTTTTCTTTTGGTTTTAGGTTATCTTGTATTCAATAAATTGGTTTAAGGGGGAGGTGGGGTGAAGACATGGCTGATTGTAATGCTTAGACATAGTCATTACTAGCGGGTGGGTCCTCATAACAGAATTCCATCGGAATTTTGAAATGGGTGGTAATCTGAGTAGTTATTTAATTTAAGAGGTGGTAAAATAAAATAAAAAATTAAACGGGTGGTGTTGAGGGTAAAAATACCTCGTATACGTGGACCAATCCCATAGTGACACGTGGCCCAGTTATAGGGTGACACGTGTCAACACGGGAAGATGCCACGCAATCCAGAGTCCTTAAGGTCTCAGGCCAATCCCATAGTGACACGTGGCCTAGTTATAGGGTGACACGTGTCACCACGGGAAGATGCCATGTGTTTAGGGTATAAACCCTAGAGAGGGGCACGAGTCCCACCCCTATAAATACCCCAATCCTTTATGATGGGAGGGGATTCAGACAATTGAAAACAACAGAGCATTAAATAGCTCCAACTTCTCTCTACTTCCTCTCTCTAGCCTTTTTCCGTTCTGATCACTGACTTGATCGTCGGAGGCGAATATTCCGTTGATCGGAATATTCGTTGTTTTGCAGGTGGGACCGACTCATTGCCAGCAGAGCGTGACCAATATCCCAAGAAATCCAAAAAAGACCCGAAACATTTGGCGCCGTCTGTGGGGATACTCGTACGTTATGGCGATAGACGGTCAGACACCTAATCCAGGCGAGGATGGACATGTAGAAGATTTAATCCCTACGACCCGTACTAGCGATCCTCTAATAGCCACATTTGAAGAAGCTGATGATCCTCCTGTTACCGCAGCCTCTCTTAAGGTCGCGCTTAACAAACTCAGAAAAGAAATTGAAAATGGAGCCTCTACCTCTAGGCAGCCGCCCAGGAGAGAGGACCAGAGGGCTCCAAGGAAGACACACAGAAAAACAGTCCATGCAACGGACGCGGGAAACACTCCATTTCGAAGGCCGACTGGAAGGTCCCCGAGAGTACCGCGGACTAATTTTTCTGACTTGCTGGCGAAAACGCAGTCGGCTGGGGGGAGGGGTAGGCAGCCTCAAAGAGAGGAGCCTGAACCGTCCAGACGATGGAAGGACGCAAGAGATTACCTTAGGCATAAGCAGCGGGAACGCGTTGCCTACTCCGACACGGCTTCAACCCCAACTATGCCGGATGATTTTTCACATCATTCTCTCTCCCAACATACCAACACGACCACCTCCAGTGGAAGTCAGGCAATTCACACCCCAACTCCTATTCCAGTCTTCCATGGTCCAACTCCTGTTCCGGCCCAATCACTGCAATATCAACCTCAGAGGTTCAATGGCTTGATGCAGCCAAACCCCCAAGCATACGGACAATATGGGCCATATGGGCAGGTGTACGGACAAGATCCCTATCTGGCTGGACTGTCCGTGCAACCGCAACCCATTGATTGGCAGATGCGCCTACTTACTCTGGGAGATAAGCCGCCCCCGTTTTCACAAGATATCCTAAATGCCCCTCGGCCACCAAAGGTGAAGAGTGTACTTGTGGGAGCCTATGATGGCACGGGGAACCCAGAAGAGCACATCACCTCGTACAGGAACCTGATGTACTTGCAAAGCGTAGATGATGCTACGTGGTGCAAATGTTTCCCGGCCACTCTGAAAGGTGTGGCACAGGATTGGTTCAACAATTTGCCGGCCGGTTGTATCAATTGTTTTACTACTCTTAGTTTGGTGTTCGTGGGAAATTTTTCATACAACATACCACCTCGAAAGATTAGCCTTAACTTGGCGACAATCGTCCAAGAAAAAAATGAGGGCTTACGCTCGTACGTCCAGCGATTTAACCAAGAAAAAGCCCAAATTCATAATCTACCGGACGAATGGACTTACTCTGAATTTCTACGGGGATTAAGGCACAATGGTTTTAAATTTGACTTGGTAAGGAAAAAGATTCGGACATACGCAGGTGTTCTGCGGGAAGCCGAAGCTTATATTGAAGCGGCGAACTTTTGTTCGCTCACAAAAGCAGAAGCGCCGGCTAAGGGGGCTGAGAAGAAATCTTCTCAGCAAGACTCGGCCGGCCAAAAGAAAGAAGGAAAAAAGAGAAAGGAAGTCTGGGTGGCTGATGGCCAGCCACAGAAAACCAAGAAGGTCAAGGCGTACGAGCCTCAGTTTGAATTCAACAAGGACTGTTATTCTATCTTGATGGAAATCAAGGATAAGTTTGAGTTTGAGAAGCCACAGCCGCTGAGAGGCCCGGCTCAATATAGGAACAAAAACAAGTATTGTCATTACCACAAGGACGTGGGACATGACACAAATGATTGTATCAACTTGAAGAGACTGCTGGACAAATTAGCCGAGAAGGGCATGCTGAATTCATATGTGATGAAGTCCAAATTCACCTACACGCGGACAAACAACACGTCCGAGCAAAGACAGAAGAATGATAAGAACAAAGATAAAGAGGATGATGGCAACAACACTGATTCGGTCTTTGTGGCCGTGATATCAGGAGGATTTGCCTCAGGCGGTTCCACTATGAGAGGGATCAAGCAGGACGCCCGGAACCTGGGAAAGGTGATGTAGATGGATTCAGTGAAGGCTGAACCCTTCCCCGAAGTAATCATCAGTGAGGCCGATCGGGGGGAGGTCAAAGCCTTGCACAATGATCCCATGGTATTCATTATGAAGATAGCCAATTTAAAGGTCGGACGAATATTGATAGATACGGGTAGCGCGACTTATATCATCAGTTTGGCCGCCTTGAAGAATCTAAGCTTCCCAGAGGATGCACTCCAGGACATCACTCACCCGCTGGTCGGATTTGGGGGGAATGTCATCCACCCAGTAGGGCGGATAGACTTACCTGTCCGATTTGGGCAAAAAGGGGAAGGAAGAGATATGGTTGTCCGCTTCTTGGTAGTGAAAGAACTAACTGGATATAATGTCATACTCGGCCGTCCTACACTGAATGCAGCAAAAGCAGTCATTGTGCCTCATCTAATGCTGCTAAAATTCGAAAGGACAGACGGGAAGATAGGTACAATCCAAGGAAGTCAGAAGATGGCTAAGGAATGCAATCAGTTGGCGATTAAGCCTACAGCGCGCGGACCAAAATCGTCCGAGCCAAAAGAAGAATGAACCTCACTCCCAACACACCAGGTCGGCCAGAAGCGTAAGGCGACCAAGATAGAGCAAGCATAGCAGCTAATGACTGTCGGACGGCCAGAAGAGCTACGTCCCCAGCCGGCCGGCAGTCACCAGGATATAGTGCTCGACCCCGATCAACCAAATCGGACGGTCAGTGTGGGCACTATAGCTTTGGGTGTGCTTGGGGATGAGTTAATTCAATTATTGAGAGAGTTCAAGGATGTATTTGCATTTGAGGTCGGCGAGATGCCAGGGATAAGTCCAGATCTGGCTGTGCACAAATTAGCTGTAAATCCGGCCGTTAAACCTGTCCGCCAGAAGAAAAGGAATCATGGAGAGGAAAGGAATCAGGCGGCCGCAGCAGAAGTCAATAAGCTTCTGGACGCCGGTTTCATTCGGCAATGCTTTTTCCCAGAATGGGTGGCCAATGTGGTCCTTGTCAAGAAGCCGAATGGAACTTGGAGAATGTGCGTGGATTACACCGATCTAAACAAGGCATGCCCTAAGGATAGCTTTCCCCTGCCCAAAATCGACCGTCTGGTTGATTCGACGGCCGGGCATGCCCTGATGAGCTTTATGGACGCATACTTCGGATTCCATCAAATTTCGTTATGGGAAGAAGACTAGGAGAAAACAGCGTTCGTGACTGAGCAGGGGTTGTATTGTTACAAAGTCATGCCATTCGGCCTTAAGAAGGCCCCAGCTACCTTTCAGCGACTTGTTAACACAGTCTTCAGAGATCCGCTCGGCCGGAATATGGAGGCGTACATTGATGACATGATTGTCAAGTCAAAAGAGCCGGCCGACCATTTGAAGGATCTACGAGAAACTTTCACCGAACTCAGGCGGCATAAGATGATGTTAAATTTAAAGAAATGTGTCTTTGGTGTTGAGTCTGGTAAATTTCTCGGATTTTTAATTGATCAACGTGGAATCAAGGCCAACCCTGAAAAAATCCAAGCTGTCATGGACATGAAGTCACCAAGGACAATTAAAGAAGTCCAAAGATTGACCGGCTGTTTGGCCGCACTTGGTAGATTTCTGTCAAGATCAGGGGATAAGTGCCGCTATTTCTTTCAAACCATAAAAAAGAAAGCTATGTTTGAGTGGACAGAGGAGGCCGAGGAAGCATTCGTACAGCTTAAAGGCCATTTACATACATTGCCTCGGCTTGTCAGTCCACTTAAGAGTGAGAAGCTATTCATCTATCTTGCTATCTCAGAACACTCCTTAAGTGCCGTCCTACTTGCTGAACGGGACGGCCGCCAGATCCCTGTCTACTTTATTAGCCATGTTCTACATAACGCTGAGCTAAGGTATCCCCCCATTGAAAAATTTGGCTTGGCATTGTACATGGCATCAAAAAAGCTGCGGCCATACTTTTTGGCACATTCAATTGTGGTCTACACAAACCAACCTCTGAAGAAGCCATTTACAACGCTAGAGGCAAGCGGCCGTATGCTCAAATGGGCCTTGGAAATGAGAGGTTTGGATATTACATTTGAGCCAAGAAAAGCAATCAAGGGGCAAGCCTTTGCTGATTTTTTAGCTGAAATGACTCGGCCGGATCTTTAGACGGTCGGAGATCAAATCTGGAAAGTGTTCGTGGATGGCTGCGCGACAGCCACTGGTTGCGGTGCAGGTGTTATATGCCAGTCACCAGAAGGAGATAAGTTTGAGTACGCCCTGAGATTCCAGTTTCAAGCCTCTAATAACGAGGCCGAGTACGAAGCCCTCTTGGCCGGCCTAAGAATGTGTAAGGCGGCAGGAGCGACAAAAATTAACGTATGCTCGGACTCCCTACTTGTAGTCGGCCAGGTGAATGGAGACTTTGAGGCGAGGGAGTGTAGACACCCATTTGTGTCTCCCCAAAACCAAACCCAGTGATGAGTGCCTTTCACGTCGAATCATAATCGAATGAAACGAAAGTGTGGACAGATCTAGTGTTGCGGAAAGTTTTATTTCTTTTTTCTCCTCCTTGTTTTTGAAAACTTTATTTTAAGAAAACAGCCAATCCAGTTTGGTTGGTCCATGATATGGGTCCAATAGTGGTGTAGTTGGATGGTGTTTGCAAAGACCTTTCCAACGATATATTATAAGCCCAATTCCGATGAATATTGAGGAATTTATGCCCAATTTACTAAACTGGGCCTGGTTTGAGTTTTAAGTACGGCCCTATGATCTAGGGGAGGGCCTAATATAATTTATCATTCCTAATGTAATTAGGAATGGTTTTAGTCTTCTAGAACATTCTAGAAGGTCTTATCATTCCTAATTTAATTAGGACTCTTCAGAGTTTTAATTAGATCAAATAGCACTTTCGACTGAAATTATATTATTTTATTTTCCCGTACGGGAAATTTATCAGATTTTCGAAAACGCGTTGAATTCCAATTTGGCGTCCAACCCCAGGCCTTGGCGCCTGGAATCAGGATTGGCGCCAGACGCCAGCATTGGCGCCTGGCGCTAGCCACTGGTCTTGGCGCCAATGAGCCAGGGCTGGCGCCAATGTGTTTTTGTGGTCTTCAGACTCTGTTTTGATAAATTATCTCTTTTGGATGATTTTCTCTATAAATATCGTATCAAAAACTCCGTTTTCATTCATCATCTACATCTATCGTTCACCAATTCTCTTTATTCTTTCATCAACTCTCTTCATTCACAAATTATTCATCAATTAGTATTCATCTTTTTCAATAATCCTTTTCATTCATCTCTTCATTCATCAACTTTCATCAACATTCATCCTTTCTAAACTAACCTTTTTCTTTAATAAATAATTCCGCATTCACAAGATCTAGAAACACCTAGCCACATTCGAAGTTGCCTTCGCCCTAGACGTGAAAGGTTTTAATTTCTGAGGGTTTGGTCCCAAATCTCTATTTCAATTATTTAATTTAATTGTTTTGTTTATTATTTTCCTTGAAGTTACTAACGTGTGTATTTTGTTATTAGAAAGAGGTACGAAGCATCAAAGTAAGTACTTTAATTGATTAATTGATATTATGATGTAGAAATCATGTTTATATTGTTGTTATGATGTTCCTAGTATCATGTCTAGGGTATTTTTAATATTAAATATGATTGCTATGATGCCTTTTATTCTCTTCCTAATATTTATTCTTGTTAGTATCATGTTAGGTCTAAAGATTTGATTTTTATCGCTTAGTGACATGCTAGGGTTTGTTATTAATCTTGTTAGTATCATGCCTAGGATCTTGCTATTTTTATTATACTTTAATATTAACATGAATATGATTATGATTATAATTGTTATAATGATTATGAATATTATTATTTTGATGATTATTTTATTTATGATAATTATTTCAATTATTATTAATATGATGATTATTTTCTTTTATGATTATTATCATGATTATTTCAATTATAATTTATTTTTATGATGATGATTATTATTATAATGATTATTTATTATTATGTTGCTTGATTATTTTATTGTTATTGCTTGATCACCTTTGATGCATGTTTAAAGGGAATTTGTACTTGCAACCACGCTTAATAAGATAATTAATAATCTTGTTAGGGTTAATTGTGATTATAATTCAAGTGATCGCCAATAATAGATTTATTTGTGCATTAATATTCAACCAACATAGATTAAACAGGTTTAGGGTTAATCCTATTGATTGTATGTTAATCAGAAAGCGCACATGAATACGAGCAGAATAAAGTAGAGGCCTATTATTAGGGCAGGTTCAATCTCTTTTAGGTTGGATTTGTACCTTCATCCCCGAACCCTTATTTCGTTCATGACCTTATGGAGTTGACGATCTCTTGGATCGTTAAGGGGTGTAACCTTCACCTCGTGAATGGTTTACAAGTTCCTAAAAAACTTGTTGGCGACTCTTTTGCTCTATCTTCTTCCCTTTTGGACGCCACCGTACTTTAGTGTATGATCACAGTGGGGTACGAGCTAGTGGGATTTTAAAGGCTTGAAATTATTCCCTACAGTTTTTGGCGACTCCACTGGGGAGGATTTCTATTTTAATTCCTGAATTTGTTTCGGCAATGATTTAGAATGAGTGGATGAGACTCGAAAAGTTCTAAGTATTTTATGTGCGTAATTTTGATTAACATTATTGTCATATGCATAAAAAGGTTCTCATTGGAAAGACCATCCGTAATGAGTAAAAAACATAGGATTTTACACGTAGGAAATTTGAGGAATGTCTTTCACAACTAGGACTGAAATAACACCGCGCGAAACTGGAAGATTTTACCGAGCACAGAAAGCTGCTGAGGCATGTGGGAAGTAGCGTCAGGGGCCAGAGCTTGGCGCCACACTTTTAGCCGTAGCGCCAGACGCCAGTATTGGCGCCAGGCGCTACAGTTAAAAGTTGGCGCCAATCTCTGTTTGTTGGCGCCAATTTCCCCCAATACTGAGCCAGAAATATGCGTTCTAATTTCGACCGGTTTTTCGTATTGTTTGCTCGATCCTACTTCCTGATTGAATTTTTTCTCACTTTTCTGAAACCCATATGTGTTCTACATATGGACATAACCCTCTGGGAATTCATGCTCCATCTACCCGATTGAACGCTCCTGGCAACAAAGGGTACATCCGAGATGTTGAATTCACCAAACCATGGAAGCGAGTTTTTTTTTCTGAAACTCGCGGTGTCCCATCCACTCGCGCCAACCCTTCACGGTTAGGCTTCCGCGCGGTGCATTGGGACAATTAACCATGGACCCTCTATTGACTAAACCATATCCCGAACTTTAGAGAACTATAGCCATGGTTAGGTTGCGAACTCATTGCATCATATTGTGCCTACTTGACTAATTGTGCATTATTTGTTGTGCATACTCTATGTGATTTTTCCTAACCGTTTGTTTGACTTGTGTTAAGACTAAATAAACTGATTAATGACTAAAGGACTTTGTTTAATTAATTAATTAATTTGAGCTAATAAATAAACATAAAATCGAGTCATAGTTCCTTTAAGTCAACCCGGATTTTTATTCCCGTATACTGCACAAATGTCAACTTGTTTTGGTCATATCTGGAGTTCTAGAAAGAACTACGAGTCTTAAAATATATGGATCTGTAGCCCCGAGTTTTTTCTTTAATTTGGCGTTGGTTTCATCCCAATCAGAGTCGCAGATCAAAAGTTATGACTAAAATACCACAGTCTGTCCAGTTTAATGCATATACGTGAAGTCTTAACTTAATCTTTGCTTGAGTCTAGTTACATAGTCTAGCCACATGGTCATGACACGAGTCTTAACATGTCACCTACACTCACTAGTCTTAGCACACACTTTGAGTATACATCACCATGGCCATGTCTTAGGTTCATGCATGAGTCGGTTTTTTCCGTCATTTGAGTTGAGGGGGTACATTCTATTCTTAATTCTTCACATCCCTCCACCTAAATCTTCTTCACATTCTTCCATCTTTCTTCACCTTCTCCATCCATGTGTGTTGAATCGAGTTTGAGTCATGTGATTGACAAACAAAAAATGAGGGTAATGATGAAACAACACAAGAGAAGAGGCGAGCTTCAACGATAAGATTTCGTGACCTCTTTTTTCTATTTCTTCTTCATTTTTTCCTTTCCCCAATAAGTCTAGCATAGGCACCTTTTCTTTTCTTTTAGATTAATAGGATTTTTTCCTTTTTCCCTTTTTAATAAAATGAGCATTTATTTTCTTGCATATGATCATCACATTGCATTGCAAAAAAAAAAAAAAAAAAAAAAAAAAAAATCCATGTCGAATTAAGCACAAGGTATACTAATGATTTGAGGCACCCCTTGTAGCCACATCATATCTCCTTTCGCCCTTCAATTATACAATCCTTTCTTCATAAACCACTTTGAGCCTCGTCTAACGATAGACTCTTTTTTTTTTTCAACCTACATCTACCTAACCTTGGGATGGGATGGTGTGCAACTTATGCAATCTAAAAAAAGGGCTTGAGTGATTCAAAAAATTAAAAATAGCAAAAATAGCAAAAAATAAATAATTAAAAGTGTACAAAAGGGCAAGTGTTCCAATGTCTTTGATATGAAAATATCTTCTATAAGAACACGTCTCAGATTGCGTCTCTTATCGAGTGCTCGGTACCGTGCCTGAGAAACATGAATGCCAAGTTAGTGATAGACCGCATGATCGGGATTGCCCACACTTATTAAAATAAAATAAATGCTAAAGCAAAAGAAAGAGCTAAAAAAAAAGTAGAAAACCTCAAGCATAAAAATACAAATATTCAAAAGCAAGGTTGCACACCTTGGGGGCTTATCTAGGGTCTTGAGCCTTTATCCCCTTCTTCTTTAAACCTTTAGCCTAACCACGTTACAACCCTTAAAAAGACCTTTTTTGAGGTATACACACTTGTGCGAGGTTCGGCTAGAGCTACGTTCGGCCTGATTCCTAACGGATACGTAGGCAACCTCACATCGAGGTGCGGCCGTAATAAACATGCATTCATATTCACATTCACACACTTACACCATAATCATATCAAGGAATTCCCTATGCTCATCCCTTTTCATTTAGAGCTAGACTTGGGGGCTTGATCCCTATATTATTAGCTTACCTCGCCTAAGAGTCACCACCATTTGACTCTTTTCAATATATTTTTCCACACACTTAGCTCTTGCGGCCTAGCTTTAGTGTCACTTTCACACACTGCACAGATATATACATGACCAAATATACTTCCCTTAGGAACCCTTTGTCATGAAATCTTAACATTGAAGCATGCCTTATCATATCAAAATCACTTATCACTCATAATTGTCATTGCATCACGAAGTATGAAGTGCTTAGCCTCCGTGCCTAAGTTACCCAAATACTTTCATCATGAAGTCAACAGTTGAGATAGCCTAGGATGAATTAATCCTTGAACCTTGAGAGATAGTATCAAACAACATTTGACTAAGCTCATTCAACATGCATCTTCAAACTTCACTTTCGATTCTTTTTCGCGTCTTTCTTTTTCGGGAGAAAGTCGGTACCCTCCATAAAAATAACGAAAATTTTTTGCTTTTTTGCATTTTTGAGTCGTACGATCACATAACAATGCACACACGAGTCATGTACACATTGAGTCATGTCGTGCCATATCACTTTGATTTGAGTCTAACACATGTGTCATTACACTTCGAGTCGAGTCAACCTCGAGTCAGTCAATCAGCGAGTCAAGTTTATACCTTGAGTCGTGTCAAGTCGATGAGTCAAGCAACATTAAGCCTTAGGTCAACCCTAAGATAATTAAAGAGATTGGCAAAGTTCTATAGTCAAAATAAGTACAGGTGCAGCAGAACAGGGAAGACCCTACTCCAGCGCTTGACGCTAAATCTTTTCAGCAACGACAGAGCTCGAAGCCTCCCAGAAAGGTGATTTCGACCTCATACAGCAATTTCGGGTTCCTTGGTATGCCAGTTAGCCCCTATAAGCAATTTTACATGATTAAGTAGTCGGTTTGATTACAGTCTAAGTGATCGACCTGACGAAAGATCGTCTCACTTAGCTTAAGCGCCTAAGTATTGGCCCATTACAAGCACCAAAGCATCGGTTCAAAAGCAAGCATTTAAACGACAATATTTCCAAATATGGATTGTCGTGCATTCTTGTTAAACGACAAAGTTTTCCAAAATTGGATTGTCATCCCCAACTGACAATATTTCCAAAAATGGATTGTCGTGCATCTTCTTCAACGACAATTTTTCCAAGATTGAATTGTCATCTCTGGCAAAGTTTCCAAGCGTGGATTGTCGAGCTCCTTCTTTATTGGCAAGTTTTTCCAAGTTCGGATTGTCATACATTCATACATCGCTGGCAAGTTTTCCGAGATTGGAATGTCATACACCCAGTTTCCTATGGCAAAATTTCCCAAAGGATTGTCGTAGGTCTCTACTCATCATAAATTTCGGCAAAAGTTCCTCAACGTGGATTGTCATTCATTTCAGCAAGTGGCAAATTTTCCCGAAGTGGATTGTCGGTCGACTCTTTTTTGCAAATGTTCCAAGACGCGGATTGTCAATAGTGGCAATATTTTCCCAAAAGGATTGTCGCATACCGTTGGCAAATTTCCAAGGTGGATTCCTTTCAAGAGTTATATTGCAAGATGTGGATTGTCGATCATAGCAAAGTTCATATGAAAGATTGTTACGAAGCATTGGCAACTTTTCCAAAAATTGGATTTTGGCAAATTTTCCAAGAGTTGTGTTGGCAACTATTCCTAAAGAAAAGAGGATTGTCATCACAGCAAAAGCACCGACATACTGGTTCACAAGCAGCAAAGCGCCCGACGTACTGGCATGGCAGTATTAAGGATTAAAAAGCAATGATCTTTTCGAAGACTATCACAGCGGAAATTGGAACAAATAAAAAAGAAGCTCTTTGTTCAGAGACGAGTGAACATCGAAACAACAAGGTGGCGTTCCCTAGATTGCGGAGAGTTGTCACAAACAACTGAGGATTGTTTCAAGTGAAGCAATCTTCGATGGTATTCCCTTGGACGTGGAATATTATCATAGTGGGGAGGATAGTTTCAGGCGAAGCGATCTTCTAATTTGGAAGCGGTTACGGGCGTAGCGGTTTTCAAGCGGGATGGCATTCTCTAGCTTGCAGGAGGTCATCAAAACAGCAGCGACAATCGGTTACTTTCAGAGACGTGTGCTCGACGGTGCAAGATACGCGTTTCTTAACTCTTTTATCTGTTTAACTAACGCTATTTTGCAGGTACCGGCGTTACAAGATTGATTTAGGATCGCAGAACGTTCTGAATCATTCTCCGTCCCTATCGTTACTTTGACTTTCGTTTTCGAAACTTGCGTTTCTCCAAACTCAGTCAAAGTGGGGGCATCTGTAGACACCCATTTGTGTCTCCCCAAAACCAAACCCAGTGATGAGTGCCTTTCACGTCGAATCATAATCGAATGAAACGAAAGTGTGGAAAGGTCTAGTGTTGCGGAAAGTTTTATTTCTTTTCTCTCCTCCCTGTTTTTGAAAACTTTATTTTAAAGAAAACAGCCAATCCAGTTTGGTTGGTCCATGATATGGGTCCAATAGTGGTGTATTTGGATGGTGTTTGCAAAGACCTTTCCAACGATATATTATAAGCCCAATTCCGATGAATATTGAGGAATTTATGCCCAATTTACTAAACTGGGTCTGGTTTGAGTTTTAAGTACGGCCCTATGATCTAGGGGAGGGCCTAATATAATTTATCATTCCTAATGTAATTAGGAATGGTTTTAGTCTTCTAGAACATTCTAGAAGGTCTTATCATTCCTAATTTAATTAGGACTCTTCAGAGTTTTAATTAGATCAAATAGCACTTTCGACTGAAATTATATTATTTTATTTTCCCGTACGGGAAATTTATCAGATTTTCGAAAACGCGTTGAATTCCAATTTGACGTCCAACCCCAAGCCTTGGCGCCTAGAATCAGGATTGGCGCCAGACGCCAGCATTGGCGCCTGGCGCTAGCCACTGGTCCTGACGCCAATGAGCCAGGGCTGGCGCCAATGTGTTTTTGTGGTCTTTAGACTCTGTTTTGATAAATTATCTCTTTTGGATGATTTTCTCTATAAATATCGTATCAAAAACTCCGTTTTCATTCATCATCTACATCTATCGTTCACCAATTCTCTTTATTCTTTCATCAACTCTCTTCATTCACAAATTATTCATCAATTAGTATTCATCTTTTTCAATAATCCTTTTCATTCATGTCTTCATTCATCAACTTTCATCAACATTCATCCTTTCTAAACTAACCTTTTTCTTTAATAAATAATTCCGCATTCACAAGATCTAGAAACACCTAGCCATATTCGAAGTTGCCTTCGCCCTAGACGTGAAAGGTTTTAATTTCTGAGGGTTTGGTCCCAAATCTCTATTTCAATTATTTAATTTAATTGTTTTGTTTATTATTTTCCTTGAAGTTACTAACGTGTGTATTTTGTTATTAGAAAGAGGTACGAAGCATCAAAGTAAGTACTTTAATTGATTAATTGATATTATGATGTAGAAATCATGTTTATATTGTTGTTATGATGTTCCTAGTATCATGTCTAGGGTATTTTTAATATTAAATATGATTGCTATGATGCCTTTTATTCTCTTCCTAATATTTATTCTTGTTAGTATCATGTTAGGGCTAAAGATTTGATTTTTATCGCTTAGTGACATGCTAGGGTTTGTTATTAATCTTGTTAGTATCATGCCTAGGATCTTGCTATTTTTATTATACTTTAATATTAACATGAATATGATTATGATTATAATTGTTATAATGATTATGAATATTATTATTTTGATGATTATTTTATTTATGATAATTATTTCAATTATTATTAATATGATGATTATTTTCTTTTATGATTATTATCATGATTATTTCAATTATAATTTATTTTTATGATGATGATTATTATTATAATGATTATTTATTATTATGTTGCTTGATTATTTTATTGTTATTGCTTGATCACCTTTGATGCATGTTTAAAGGGAATTTGTACTTGCAACCACGCTTAATAAGATAATTAATAATCTTGTTAGGGTTAATTGTGATTATAATTCAAGTGATCGCCAATAATAGATTTATTTGTGCATTAATATTCAACCAACATAGATTAAACAGGTTTAGGGTTAATCCTATTGATTGTATGTTAATCAGAAAGCGCACATGAATACGAGCAGAATAAAGTAGAGGCCTATTATTAGGGCAGGTTCAATCTCTTTTAGGTTGGATTTGTACCTTCATCCCCGAACCCTTATTTCGTTCATGACCTTATGGAGTTGACGATCTCTTGGATCGTTAAGGGGTGTAACCTTCACCTCGTGAATGGTTTACAAGTTCCTAAAAAACTTGTTGGCGACTCTTTTGCTCTATCTTCTTCCCTTTTGGACGCCACCGTACTTTAGTGTATGATCACAGTGGGGTACGAGCTAGTGGGATTTTAAAGGCTTGAAATTATTCCCTACAGGGAGCCGGCCATGATAAAGTACTTGAAGATTGTAAAAGAGGAGGCTAAGAGCCTAGATCATTTTACCCTACAGCAGGTCCCTCATTCGTCCAATCATCAGGCGGACGCCCTCTCTAAGTTAGCATCCTCAGCATCATGTGATACTCCCAGGTCAGTGTTTCGGGAAGTAAAAGAGAAGAGGAGTATTGACGCTGAGCCAGTGCACACAATTGATAGAAGCTCCACTTGGATGGACGGGATCATATCTTACCTTAAGGACGGATTACTCCCGGCCGATCCTAAAGAGAGCTGGTTGATGAAAAAGAGAGCGGCTTGGTTTGAAGTTAAGCAAGGAGAGTTGTTCAAAAAGGCATTTGTAAAGCCGTACCCGAAATGCATCACTCCTGAAAGAGGGTATGATGTCTTGGATGATATTCACCAGGTGCAGTATGGTTCTCACATTGGAGGACGAGCTTTGGCCGAAAAGGCTGCCCGCTTGAGTTACTACTGGCCGAGCTTAAAGTCGGACGCAATGGAAATGGTAAAGAAGTGTGACAAATGTCAGAGGTTCGCAACATTAATTCATCGACCCGCCAACAGCCTTTCGGCCATCAGTAGTCCGCTCCCCTTTGCCAAATGGGGGATGGACATTTTAGGACCATACACACCAGCGTCCGGCCAGAGGCGGTATGTGTTTGTAGCAGTAGACTACTTCACAAAATGGGTAGAGGCCGAGGCCGTCCGGGGCATCAAGTGGACAGATGTTTCAGCTTTCATATGGAAGAGTGTCATTACACGCTTTGGCGTTCCTCAGTCTATGGTGTTCGACAACGGACCTCAGTTCGAAACGCCCCAACTCAAAAAATGGTTGGAAGACCAAGGCATAGCTCATTGCTTTGCTTCAGTCGGCCGCCCACAAGCAAATGGTCAGGTAGAGGCATACAACAAATTGATCTCCAATGGAATTAAGCGCAAGCTTGAAAGAGCAGGCGGCTTATGGGCTAACGAATTGGTTAATGTGATGTGGTCCATACGAACCACGGCCAAAAGTTCCACAGGAGAAACTCCCTTCTTCTTAGTCTATGGTGCTGAGGCGGTCCTTCCAATTTAAATGTATGAGCCCACTCTTAGGGTGATGCTATATGATGAAGCGGCCAATTGGGAAGCCATGAAGACCGCTCTAGACTTCCTTCCTGAAGCTAGGGGCAACGCGGCGCTTAGGCATGAAATTTATCGTCTTCGGATGACAAGGGCATACAATCGCCGAGTGACAAAGCGGCCGATAAAATTGGGGGATCTGGTCCTAAGGAAGATGAAGGCTGTGGGACGAGCAAACGAAGATGGCAAACTGACCCCAAACTGGGAAGGGCCGTATCGAGTCAGGGAAGAGGTCCGAGATGGGACTTACCGTCTCGAGGCCATGAACGGCCGACCTATTCCGCGTACATGGAACACTGACAATCTGAAGAAATATTATGTTTAATTACTTAGCCAAAAGCTGTGTATACAGCTAGGTCTGTTGACCGGGCAATGTAAGCCGTACGGCCATGACAATGTAATTTTGACAAATTAATGAAAAAGTCAAACATTGTTATAATTATTTTTCCATTTAATTTATGTTTTTTTTGCAGTCATAACTTATACGGATAGGCCGCGTGGAAGTTGCAAGTAGGTTACTTGCAACATAGCAACACGCTCGTAGAACAAAAGTAAATTAAATAAGAATGGGCAACTTGATCCCAAAAGTCACATGAATGCGTCCGCCCTTAATTAATGCGGACAGAAAAGGTAAGGTACCCTGTGAAACTCATATAATGGGGCAAGGGCATACCTAGGCATTCCAGCCCAGTCGAACATGAAAATTTTAAGTTGAGATCACACTTGGAATTTTCTGAGTGCGTCCAAGCGATAGTTTCAACGGACAAACTCACATAAAGCCAATTGAACGGCCAACTAACGTGTTGATTCGGCGTACCACCTAGTCCAAGGGCAATCATTATTATGATTTGATTAACTTGGTAGAAGTCATACCACCTAAAGTATAAATTCTACCAAGCCAATCAAACCACCCTAAGTATGGACTAGGCGAACGCCGAATAAAGGGGCATACCCCCCAATTGTACGAAGATACAAAAACGTGAAAAGTACGTGTACGAAAATGCAAAAACCATGCAAAAACTTGTTAAGTATAAAATGGGCAAAGTATGAAGCAAAAATTGGAAGCCAAATTAATAAAAAGACCGCTCAAAAGGCGGTAAAATATCTTACATAAAAACCGCTCGAAAAGGCGGTTGAAAAAGTAAAAAAAAAAATAAATACATAAATGATTAACAAGGCAGAAAAGTAGAGCTGAAATCATGGGGCGGCTGGAGCAGAAGCTGGACTCTGGCTTGGGCCGACCTCTTGAACCATGGCAGGGGACGCGTCCTCAGCGGGCGCCTCGCTCTCAGCCTCACCGTCTTTGCCGGCCGCCACTTCTTCGACTTCCTCCTCCTCTGAGGTAGTTGGCGTGACGTCCAGCTCAGGTGAAGGCTGCCCAGCCTTCTTAGCCTCTTCTCTGAGGCAGACAAAGTTGAGACGGTTGGTGAAGCGTTCCTGATAATAGGCCGCCTCTCCCTCGTCCACCATAAGCTCAAAAGCCTCAAAGAAGTGGCTCTTTAGCCTGTCCTCAGCATTCTGCTCAATGAGGACCACTTCGTCCGCACTAGGGGCCCGAGGTGTTTGCAATTGGAGAGTTAAGTCCTCAACGGACTTCTTTAAACTTTCCACCTCGGCCCTCAGAGCGTCCGACTCGTCCAAGGCCTCCTTTAAGTGTTTTTGGGCCAAGGCCACATCACTTTGAAGCTTTTCGGAGGCCTCGAACCCTGCCCTCCAACGTTCGCTGTCCAGCAGGGCTTGGTCCCTCTCCTGTCTCATGGCCTCCCTGGCCACGGACTCTTGCTGAAGGGCCTCGCCCAGCTTCACCAAATCTTTCGCCTGTCGCGCAGCCTTGTCGGACGGCATCCTGGGTCTTCTGAATCTGGGCCCAGGCATGCTTCAGCCGCTCATTCTCCTTGTCCTTCCATTCCAGGAAGGCATTCAGCCGCAGGAAGAGCTGCGTATAGGGTAAATGTGTTAGCAAAATGAGCGAAAAATTGGCTAAGTGCATTTGAGGGTAAAATTTACCTCAGCATTGCAATTGATTATGGGGCCGAGGAAGCCCTCATGTATTCCCCGCAGCTTGTCTCGCTGCTCAGCGGGGACGGCCCGGGCCATGGCCTCCCGCATCGCCTTCCTGTCCGCCCCAGTAAGGGATTGGCCGGGCAGCTTCATTTGTAGCTCCTCTGCAATGTCTGTAGGCGGACGCAAAGAGTTTAATGTAAGCTCAATAAAAAAAAAGAAGAGAAGGAACAAAATAAAATCCAAAGTTATTGGAACTGACCGTCATAGAAGCTTGGAGGAGTAGGAAGGTTGAAAGTGAATGGTGGGGGCGGCGCAGGCTCATTACCCTCCTCCCCCGTCCGGCCAAGCTGATCGCCGGCCGACTGATTGGCATCAAGCCAATCAGATTCATTGACTCTTTGGACGGGCGGAGTCACTTCTGGCCCGGTCGGTTTTGCCGGGGTCGACTTACCCCTATCGTCCGATTTCTCGGACCTAACATGACCCGGCATGGCGGCCAGATCTATGGACTTGGAGGCCCCGCTATCGCTCAGCCGGGGTTGTTCTCCTTTGGACTGCTTTGAGACAGTCCGCGACGTTGTCTTGGCCGCAGAAGTGGAAGTGGTCTTGGACGCGACCGTCTTCCTTTGTTTGGACGCCTTGCCGTCCTGATCCGTCTTGGACGCAGGAGACGACTGCTTCCGTTTGGACCTGGGGGTTGGAGTGGCCAGCTGTAGAGACAAAAGTTAGAAAAAGAAAGCAAGATAATATAATAGGCCGAGCCTAGTTAGGAAGAAGATCTTTCCCGTAATGCATACATGGACGTAAGGAAGAAAGCTAGATGGGTTTACTTACTCCTTTAGTTTGCTCGTACAGTCTCTGGCGAGCCTTGTACCGAGCCAAGTCAATCTCGGACATGTTGACCTCCCCTTTTTGCTCTTTGTCTAGCATCTTGTACGCCTCAGCTGAAAGAGGAAGAAAAAGAGTTAGAAAATTTTTCAAGATCAAATAATATGTGTAAGTGTAAGAATATGTGTCCGTGCGTCCACCTTGGGGCAGGTTCTTGTACAAGCCATAGGCGGACATAAAGGTGGGATCCCGAAGCTAGCTGGATAAAGGGACCCAGTTACTTGGAACGCGCTCAGTTTTGTCGTTCCTTTTCACCCGCTTGACTTTGAAGTATTCAAGCTGGTGCTCCGGCTGGGGTGGACGGGTGGCTTATCGGGCTTGAGATCCCCACGTCCAAGTTGAATTGGCTCAGCATTGAACCGATTCATCCGCAAGTTAAATTCGACGTCCTTAGTTTTGATGCGGTAGAATCGGTGCTTCCAGTCACGCCACTTGGAGACGCGGTCCATCACCACCATGTTATCTCTAGTGGTGCTCAAGATGAGCCAGCCGTCCGTGTCCGCGTCCAGCCTAGTCAGTGAGTGCATCTCACAGAAAACTGCAAAGTCTGGCTCGAAGCCCTTGCAGATGCACGTCACCAGGTATCCAAAAATGTTCAACCAGCTGTTTGGCATCAGCTGGAAGAGAGCTATATCATACTCGTCCAAGATTGTGCGGACGAAAGGATGGAGGGGGAAGCGCAGTCCAACGTCTAAGGCCGCCCTGTAGACGCTGAAGGATCTTTGGCGCGGCCTCTCTTCTTCCCAAGCGGCCAAAGCGCGGGACTTCCTTGGAGGCTGGATCTCAAATCCTTCCCCAAGGAGGAGGAATGCCTTGTATTCCTCAAAGTTGTGGTTCAGGTAGCCCAAGGCCGTGCTACCCACCATACAGGCGTACAGATCCTTGAAGTTGTCAATGTTGGCAACATCCTCCTCGGCCGCCTCTTCGCCCTCTGCGGCCGCCGCTCCACCCTCGGCCGCATTCTCAGCTTCGCCCTCTTCTCGTTGAGGAGCGAGCGCTCCCAAACTCGGAAGACAGCACTCTGTCAAGGTCAGTTGCCTCCGCCGAGCTGCGGCTCCTAGAACTATGGCCGCCTCGGGGGGAGATTATGTCTTCAAGTGGCCGTTTTCCCTTATCTTTGGCACCGGCCGCCTGACTCCCAGTAGGAGGAGCTCTGCGAGGGGGCAGGTCGGACGGTTCATTAATGTAGGGAATAGTTTCAAGCCTTTAAAATCCCACTAGCTTGAACCCCACTGTGATCATACACTAAAGTACGGTGGCGTCCAAAAGGGAAGAAGATAGAGCAAAAAAGTCGCCAACAAGTTTTTAAGGAACTTGTAAACCGTTCATAGGATGAAGGTTACACCCCTTAACGATCCAAGAGATCGTCAACTCCATAAGGTCATGAACCAAATAAAGGTCCGGGGATGATGGTACAAATCCAACCTAAAAGAGATTGAACCTGCCCTAATAATAGGCCTCTACTTTATTCTGCTCGTATTCATGTGCGCTTTCTGACTAACATACAATCAATAGGATTAACCCTAAACCTGTTTAATCTATGTTGGTTGAATTTAATGCACAAATAAACTATTATTGGCGATCACTTGAAATATAATCACAATTAACCCTAACAAGATTATTAATTATCTTATTAAGCGTGGTTGCAAATACAAATTCCCTTTAAACATGCAATAAAAGGTGATCAAGCAATAAAATAAATAATGTATCAAGCAACATAATAAATAATCAACATCATTAATAATAATAAATCATAATCATGTTAAAGCATAGCAAGATCATAGGCATGATACTAACAAGATTAATAACAAACCCTAGCATGTCACTAAACAATAAAAATCAAAGCTTTAGCCCTAACATGATACTAACAATCATAAATATTAGGAAGAGAATAAAAGGCATCATAGCAATCATATTTGATATTAAAAATACCCTAGACATGATACTAGGAATATCATAATAACAATATAAACATGATATCTACATTATAATATCAATTAAACCAATAAAATCCCTTAAAGTACTTACTTGGATGCCTCGTACCTCTTTCTAATTACAAAATACACACGTTAGTAACTTCAAGGAAAGATAATAATCAAAACAATTAAATTAAATAATTGAAAGAGAGATTTGGGACCAAACCCTCAGAAATTAAAACCTTTCACGTCTAGGGCGAAGGCAACTTCGAATATGGCTAGGTGTATCTAGATCTTGTGAATGCGGAATTTTTTATCAAAAAGCAAAGTTTAGAAAAGAAAGAATGAATGTTGATGAAAGTTGATGAAAAGAGATGAATGAATTGAATTGATGGATAATTTGTGAATGAAGAGAGTTGATGAATGAAGAAGAGAATTGATGATTCTTGGTGAATGAATATTGATAATTGGTAATTGATAATTGGTGAATGAATATTGATAATTGGTGAATGAAAACGGAGTTTTAGATACGATATTTATAGAGAAAATCATCCAAAAAAGATATTTTAACAAAACAGAGTCTGAAGATCACAAAACCATCTTGGCGCCAGCCCTGGCTCATTGGCGCCAGGACCAGTGGCTAGCGCCAGGCGCCAATGGCTGGCGTCTGGCGCCAATCCTGATTCCAGGCGCCAAGGCCTGGGGTTGGACGCCAAACCGACTTTTAACACGTTTTCGAAATTCTGATAAATTTCCTGTACTGGAAGATAAAATAATATAATTTCAATCGAAAATGCTATTTGATCCAATTAAAACTCTGAAGAGTCCTAATTGAATTAAGAATGATAAGACCTTCTAGAATGTTCTAGAAGATCAAAACCATTCCTAATTGCATTAGGAATGATAAATTATATTAGGCCCTCCCCTAGATCATAGGGCCGTACATAAAACTCAAACCAGGCCCAGTTTAGTAAATTGGCCATAAATTCCTCAATATTCATCGAAATTGGGCTTATAATATATCGTTGGAAAGGTCTTTGCAAACCCCATCCAACTACACCACTATTGGACCCATATCATGGACCAACCAAACTGGATTGGCTGTTTTCTTTAAAATAAAGTTTTCAAAAACAGGAAGAAGAGAAAAGAAATAAAAACTTTCCGCAACACTAGACCTTTCCACACTTTCGTTTCATTCGATTATGATTCGACGTGAAAGGCACTCATCACTGGGTTTGGTTTTGGGGAGACACAATTGGGTGTCTACAATTAAGTGAAATCCCCGTTCTTGGTCTGTCCGACCTGCCATATCGGAGGTAGATTTCTGAGGGAGTGGGGACGGACGCATCAGCGTCCGCTCGAGAAGAGGCAGGAGGCCCCTCACAGAGTAGCAACTCGGCCTCATCCATGACCGAGCTGGCATATTGGGGGAACCTTAACCCCGGAGTTTGCCCGGACGTTCCCCCCATTAAAGGAGCGCCTTGAGTTCTTTGGCGCTCTTCAAATGAGGAAGTTACTTCCACGACCGAGCAATGAGTGCCCGTGGAAGCGGTCGTAGGAGTGGTGGAAGGAGTCTCTACGTTAACATTGTTTGGGTCATAGGGAGGCCTAGGGTTTACAAGACTTCCGTCTGGATTTCTGGCCGCATGACGATCGTACGTTTGCATCGTCCGTGCCATGTTCGACTGCAGGGACAGAGAAGAATGGGTGGATGTGAGTTGGTACACACTAGAAATGGACCCACTCCATGAAGGAGACAACTCGTCTCCGTCCACTCTAGACTCCTCGGTCCCAGGCAAACGGCCGGCCTCATGAGGAGAAACGGACAAAGCCGAGTGTTGAGCCAACTTTTAAATAAACAAAGAAATAAAAAGAAAGGGAAAAGAAAATAGGCAGCCTACCTCTGTACGTGTTGAAAACTTGGAAACCTTGAAGACTGATCGGAAAACTCAACCAATGTCACCGGAAAACTCAAACGCGCGGCGGAGCTCTTGAAGATTCAAAGGAAAAAACACTTTATCTCTCTAGAAGCTCTGACTTCTCTCTAGAAAATGTAAAGTTCCAAAGTGCCAAAATGAAGTCAAACCCCTTGTATATATAGGAAAAAATTATGGGGGTAAGATAGTAAATTCAACTTTCCCGCCCAACTTAGCTGAACGGTTACAATTTGAAAAAAGTGACCTAGAATTTGGAAGGACAAGGAGTAACACCGTTAAATTAGACGGAAAGGACGACCTAATAAACGACGCGTCCAAGGGAAAGTTGGCAGAACTAAAGCTCTCTCCAAAATGGCAAGACGGTCGCAAAAATCGACGACCCAGTCTCGTCCGCGCCGCTTGAATAGACAGGCATTCGCCCTAAAAATGTCAGGCGGACAGAAAGTTGACAAAACTCTAATACATCTGTACGCGCCAAGGCTATTAAAGGTCAGAGGAGCCGGCCTGTAAGCGTACGAGCCATCCCCTCTGAGGGGCAAATGTTGAGGGTAAAAATACCTCGTATACGTGGACCAATCCCATAGTGACACGTGGCCCAGTTATAGGGTGACACGTGTCACCACGGGAAGATGCCACGCAATCCAGAGTCCTTAAGGTCTCAGGCCAATCCCATAGTGACACGTGGCCCAGTTATAGGGTGACACGTGTCACCATGGGAAGATGCCATGTGTTTAGGCAATATGATCCTTCTTAAAATCAGCACGCCAAAAAGCCCTAACAACGTCAGGGCCCAAATCCCGAGAGATGACAATGAAAGCCGCAAAACGGCGCCCCCAGAGTGGCACGTGGCATTCGCTGATTGCGCAGCCAATCACGTCACGCAAATCTAGGGTATAAACCCTAGAGAGGGGCAAGAGTCCCACCCCTATAAATACCCCAATCATTTATGATGGGAGGGGATTCAGACAATTGAAAACAACAGAGCATTAAATAGCTCCAACTTCTCTCTACTTTCTCTCTCTAGCCTTTTTCCGTCCTGATCACTGAATTGATCGTCGGAGGCGAATATTCCGTTGATCGGAATATTCGTTGTTTTGCAGGTGGGACCGACTCATTGCCAGCAGAGCGTGACCAGTATCCCAGGAAATCCAAAAAAGACCCGAAACAGGTGGTTATTTTGAAAATGAATACATTTTTGGGTGGTAATTTAAAAATTTTCCTTTTTTTTATAGTTATTTTGCAATGTCTTAATGAATTAGAATTCAAGTTATACGATATTTTTTGTTTGGAATGTGTTTTATTAGGAATTTAATGATGTAATCGTTGTTTGATTCATTCAATTGAACTTGAATTGAAAATTAGGGTTCTTCATAATGAAATTTGGTACATCCCATATTACCCTTACTTACCGATCGTTTCTCGAGGTTGTTTAATACCGGGGACGTGCCATAATTGACCCAGGGAGATGGTGATTGAGGGACA